>NC_079350.1:3337987-5737987 GCF_029582105.1 Oenanthe melanoleuca
TGAAACCAAAGGTCATAAATCTCCCAGTTAAAACTCTCCTGATTGATGAAACACAACTTATTGCTGGTAAAACACCCTTGTTTTCAATAATTAATATCCAAGATACCTCGAAGAAAGGCAGAGATCTGGCGGAGGGGAAGGTGCAATTATTGTTTCATTAAAGATTGATTACATGAGCGGCCAGTCATTTGAATAATGGCTCTGCTGACACCTGAAATGGAATGATAAATGAGGCTGGGGCCACTGGATGCACAGGTTGGCTCTGCAGTGCCAGGCAGAAGCAGCAGCATCTCTGCAGCCCAAAAGGTCAGCTGAAATATTAAAGAGCTGGAGATCAAGTAACTGTGAATAAGGTCAAACAGAGTGTTATGGAGACAGGAGAGGAATTAATTGAGGGATAATTGTCCCGCGTTTATGCACTCGTTTTTGTTTCAGTTTTTGTTGGGAGAGAAAGGCAAAGGAGCTCCAGGAATTTGAGGGGTTTGGAAGCAGCCACAGAAGGATTTCTCTGCTCGGAGATGCCCAAAGTGACAGGAGCACGTGGACAGGGAGGTGGCTGCTCCTGGGAGCAGTGCCTGGGACACCCAGGAGGGACAGGAGCTGTGCCACCTCCTGTGCCACCTCCTGTGCCACCTCCTGTGCCAGCCCCTGTGCCAGGCAGGACAGCACTGAGGCTTCTCCAAGGCTGGGACAGCAGCCCCCGATCCAGGGCTGATGGATCCTCCCCAGGAATTCCCAGCCTGGGACAGGAGTGGGAGCTCCTTGTGCCCACCCACTGTGCTCAGAGAAGGGGCAACCTCCCCAGCCCAGGGCTCTGCAGGAGGAGAAGGTGTTCTGCAGGAGAGAAGGAACTTTGGGTTTTCTGCAGGAGAGAAGGAACTGTGGGTTTTCTGCAGGAGGAGAAGGAGCCCTGGGCATTCTGCAGGAGAGAAGGAACTTTGGGTTTTCTGCAGGAGAAGGAGCCCTGGGTATTCTGCAGGAGAGAAGGATCCTGGATTTTCTGCAGGAGGAGGAGGCCTGGGTGTTCTGGAGGAGAGAAGGAGCCCTGGGTGTTTTGCAGAAGTGGCCCTGGGTTTTCTGCAGAAGGAGAAGGAGCCCTGGGTTTTCTGCTGGAGGAGATGGAGTCCTGGATTTTCTGCAGAAGGATCCTGGGTTTTCTGTAGGAGCAGAAGGATCCTAGATTTTCTGCAGAAGGATCCTGGATTTTCTGCAGAAGGAGCCCTGGGTGTTTTGCAGAAGAATCCTGGATTTTCTGCTGGAGAAGGAGCCCTGGGTTTTCTGCAGAAGGATCCTGGGTTTTCTGGAGGAGAAGGAGCCCTGGGTTTTCTGCAGAAGGATCCTGGGTTTTCTTCCTGCCCATCCCCACCCCAGCAGCTCCCAAGGACACACTCAGGGAAGCAGAGAGGGGGGACAGGTTTGGGACAGGTTTGGGGCAGGTTTGGGACAGGTTTGGGACAGGTTTGGGGCAGGTTTGGGACAGGTTTGGGACAGGTTTGGGGCAGGTTTGGGGCAGGTTTGGGACAGGTTTGGGGCAGGTTTGGGGCAGGTTTGGGACAGGTTTGGGGCAGAAAGCAGCTCCCAGTTCAGCCCAGGTGAGGGATGCTCAGTTCAGGTGCTGAGGGCTCCTGTGGCACCCAGGGCAGGGACAGCACCCTGCAGTCCCTGAGCCCCAAACCACCCCTGGGTGCTGCTGTGTGGGGGCAAAAGCACAAAGCCCACACCCCACAGCGTGTTGTGCACAGCAGGAGTGAAACATCCCTGTTCCCACACCAGAGGGACAGCAGCCCCACTCCAAGGTCATCCTGCAGCCAGGAGTTTGCCAGGCAGGAGTTACAGTAAGAAGGAACAAACACATGCTGGAAGTAAATGCCTTAATTGTATTAATGATTGGCTTTGCCCTCGACTGCAGCGCTAAGGAGACCCTCTTCTATCAAAGTCAATTAAAGGCTTGCTACTCTCCTAAAGCCCAGCAATAAAACCAGAGCTGTACATATCCATTAAGCTGCAGTAGACATCCATTAAACTGGCTTTTGCTGCTGCAGTTCATTTACTGCCAGCTCTGCTCCCCTGTCTGTGGTTTTACCCTGGTGGAACAGCAGACAGAGCCCGGCTGATTTACTCCAGACGTGCTCACAGAGGGGCTGAGAGTGATGCTCCTGTCTCAAAGACCTGCAAATAATCCTTGTGCATCGATAAACCTGGAGATTCAGGGTGTGCTGGGCTGTTCTGAGCACACACACGAGTCTGTGGGCCACTCTTGGGGGGAATTCCTCCTGGGAGGAAGAGGAGCTCTGTGTCAGCTCCTCCTGTGCCCCTGGGTGCTGGGAATGGAGCTGGAGGTGATGCTGAGGGTGGCAATGAGCTGCCCCGATTTAAATTCCCTCTGGAAAAGCAGCTCCATTCCCAAATCAGAGCAAATCCCAAGCTGGGAAACTCCAGCCCCTCATCTGCACTCAGTGTTAAACTAAATCACTTAAAAATTGTTTTTTTTTTTCCCTTTTATCACACTTGGCTGGAAGTTCCTTGGAAGGGGAGCAAGTGTGGGACTGAGTTTCTCCTCAGTGTTTTATCAGACAGCAGGAACTTCCCTGGATCTGACTCTGCTCTCAGCCAACCTTTCAAAGATCAACCTCCACAAAGGCATTTTGAGCTTCCCTGCTGCACTCAGGTTAAAATCCAGTCTCACTTCCATCCCCACAGAGCTCCAGTGGTGCCCTGGGAATAGAAAATCTCTCTTCTCTCCTGGGGGCTCAGGTTTTTCCCCACAGGAAGAAGCTGCTGTGGCAGACACAGCTCAGCCACCAGCCAGGGATGCTGCAGACAGAAAATTTCACTTTTCCTGATTAGTGTTGGTATTTCAAAGAGCTCTTGGGGAATGTGCCTGAGCAGTGCAAGACAAGGTGTTGAAATCATCAGCACTTTAAAGGTGCCTTTGCTTCCCTCAGATTTCCTTCAGAAGAAGTCTCAGGGCAGATTTCATGAAAGGAGCTGGAGATAACAGGGAAGGGCTGAAAAGGAAGGAGAGGGACTGGAGAAATCAGTGTTTGCCTGTGGGCAGAGCACAGGGGGTGCCAGGGGAGCAGGGGGTGTCCCAGTGGTTCTCATGTCAAACTGGGAAAACAGGAGGAAGAATCCAAAACATCTGTCCTTTATCCCATCAAGCAGGAGGAGGAATTCCACTCCAGCAGACCCCAAAACATCTGTCCCTCTGTCCCTCTGTCCCTCTGCCCACCCCCAGCTCCCTGTGCCTCGCTCCAGGCATGTCCAGGAAGGAATTCCTGGGTGGAATCACCTCCCCTCACTCCTGCAGGATGTGTTTGCTCTGATTTTTGGGGTTTGTGGCTCTCCTTTTGCCTTGGCCACAGATGGGAGCACAGGGCTGGAATGTCAGAGCCCCTGGGATGAGCAGGGCTGGGATGGAGCTGAGGGGAAAAGGAAATGGGAAAAGGGAAATGGGAAAAGGGAATGGGAAAAGGGAATGGGAAAAGGGAATGGGAAATGGGAATATGGAAATGGGAAATGGGAAAAGGGAAAAGGTGAATGGGAAATGAGAATTGGAAAAGGGAAATGGGAAAAGGGAAATGGGAATGGGAAATGGGAAAAGGAAATGGGAAAAGGGAAAAGGCAAATGGGAATGGGAAATGGACATGGGAATGGGAAAGGGAATGGGAAAAGGGAAATGGGAAAAGGGAAATGGGAATTGGAAATGGGAAATTGGAAATGGGAAATGGAAATGAGAACGGGAAAAGGGAAATGGGAAAGGGAAAAGGGAATGGGAAATGAGAACGGGAAAAGGGAAATGGGAAAAGGGAAATGGAAATGGGGAAATGGGAATGGGAAAAGGGAAATGAGAAATGAGAATGGGAAAAGGGAAATGGAAGAAGGAAAGGAAAGGAAAGGAAAGGAAAGGAAAGGAAAGGAAAGGAAAGGAAAGGAAAGGAAAGGAAAGGAAAGGAAAGGAAAGGAAAGGAAAGGAAAGGAAAGGAAAGGAAAGGAAAGGAAAGGAAAGGAAAGGAAAGGAAAGGAAAGGAAAGGAAAGGAAAGGAAAGGAAAGGAAAGGAAAGGAAAGGAAAGGAAAGGAAAGGAAAGGAAAGGAAAGGAAAGGAAAGGAAAGGAAAGGTCAGCACATCCTTGGCTGTCAATGTGGCCCTGCAGAAAGAAAACTAATTAAGATCCAGGCTCCAGAGCCAGGAATGCAAATCCTTGCATCTGTCCTGGCCTTCATTATCCACCTCAGAGAGCTTCTTCAGGAAAGGGAAAACCAGCCCATATCCAGCCTAATTGGCTTAATTTCTCTAAGTGCCTTCCCCCCTGAGATCTATTTCTAAAACAATTTCCACTGTTCTTTCAATATTCTCTTCTTATCTCCTGATCATCATCTCATTCATCCCAATTTGGAAAGAGGCCCAATGAAAGAACAAAAAACCCCCTGAGTTTCTTTTGTTTTATGCAGCACATGATGTGAATTTCCCAGCAGCAAAATTTTAGGGTCTCCTCCTAATCAATCCTTGATTTCTTTTATTCCTGACTAGGAACTAAAATGATATTTTTGAGGCAGAAGAGGAATCTCGTGGTGGAATCTTCTCCATTTTAAAATTGAGACAGGCTATTTTTGTAAATCAAAAGTTCAGTTTCAAAGAGGAAAAAATTCACTCACACACAGGAGGCTCTCCCACTCTCCAAACCCTCCCAAACTCATGGGCTTTACAAAGGGTTTGAGCCATTTTCCTTCTTCCTTTCATAATTAAAGAGAAAAGAAGGAAAAAAAAAAAACAAACCAACAAACCTAGAGGTGAGAGCTCTGAGATTTAGCTCCCCCAGCACAGGCTGTGCACACGGTGATTTACAGAGCTCTGCTGACTGGAGCAGTGTGTCCCTGGCTGATTTATGAACCCAGCTGGCATTTGCAGGATCCTTGGGGCAGCAAACTCTGGGGTCAGTAACTCTGGCAGTGCCAAGCCCAGCTCAGACCCACAGGCACTTTGCTTGTCTTGATTTCCCTTTGATTTCCCTTTGACTTCCCTTTGATTTCCCTTTATTTCCCTTTGATTTCCCTTTATTTCCCTTTATTTCCCTTTGATTTCCCTTTATTTCCCTTTGACTTAGATTTATTTCCCTTTATTTCCCTTTGACTTCCCTTTGATTTCCCTTTCCCTTTGATTTCCTTTTATTTACCTTTGATTTCCCATTTATTTCCCTTTATTTCCCTTTGATTTCCCTTTATTTCCCTTTTATTTCCCTTTGATTTCCCATTCATTTCCCTTTGATTTCCCTTTCCCTTTGACTTCCCTGATTTCCCTTTATTTCCCTTTTATTTCCTTTATTTCCCTTTGATTTCCCATTTATTTCCCTTTATTTCCCTTTGATTTCCCTTTATTTCCCTTTGATTTCCCTTTATTTCCCTTTATTTCCCTTTGACTTCCCTTTAATTTCCCTTTATTTCCCTTTATTTCCCTTTATTTCCCTTTACTTCCCTTTGACTTCCCTTTGATTTCCCTTTTATTTCCCTTTGATTTCCCTTTATTTCCCTTTATTTCCCTTTGACTTACCTTTTATTTCCCTTTGACTTCCCTTTGACTTCCCTTTGATTTCCCTTTGATTTCCCTTTATTTCCCTTTTATTTCCCTTTATTTCCCTTTGATTTCCCTTTGATTTCCCTTTATTTCCCTTTGATTTCCCTTTGATTTCCCTTTGACTTCCCTTTGACTTCCCTTTTATTTCCCTTTATTTACCTTTGATTTCCCATTTATTTCCCTTTGATTTCCCTTTGACTTCCCTTTGATTTCCCTTTATTTTCCTTTGATTTCCCTTTATTTCCCTTTGACTTCCCTTTGATTTCCCTTTTATTTCCCTTTATTTCCCTTTGATTTCCCTTTATTTCCTTTATTTACCTTTGATTTCCCATATATTTCCCTTTGATTACCCTTTATTACCCTTTATTTCCCTTGATTTCCCTTCAATTTCCCTTCATTTCCCTTTGATTTCCCTTTATTTCCCTTTGATTTCCCTTTGACTTCCCTTTGATTTCCCTTTATTTCCCTTTTATTTCCCATTTATTTCCCTTTTAAAAACCACATTACCACCAAAGCAGAGCAAGGACACCCCAGGGTGGATTTGGGGTGGATTTCCATGAAAACCATCAAAGGCAAATCTTTATTTTGGCTGTTTCAGCTTCCCAGGTGAATCCTCTGTGGATGCAGGTTCAGATCCCATTTCTGAGATGGGGAACTGGTGGGTGATGCCAGAAAGAAGATTCTACAGGTGCCTGAATTCCTTTTAAAACTCTGGTCCAAAATTACATTGAAGGATTAAATTTTTCTCTCTTCATTTATTAAAAGCAAAACCAACCAGTTTCAGGTTGAACTGGAGCCCCTCAATTCTTCAGCTTTTGGTCCCACCTCTCTGAGGAGACAGCAAACAACCCCCAGGATGTGATGCCTGTGCCAAAAAAAAGGATTTATTATCTTTTTAAATCAATCCCAAAATATCTCTGTACATCTAGGAGTGTCACCCTGGTAAATGGGAGTGAGGGAAAGGATAATTCAGGAGCTGGGAAAAAAACCCCACATTTCTTTTCCCCTCTGTGCTGATGACCAGGATCTCCATTCCCTGAAAATTCACCTTTCTCTGGAGCAGGAACCACAACAAATTCCAGCATTTAAAACATTGATCTTTCCTGGACATCATTTCATTTGCAACCCATCCCAGCAAACCAAGCTGAGCACTGCAATGTTCTCTCCTCTGTTTTTTTTTTTTTTTTTTTCCCCTTTTCCACCTCATTCCCAAAACCCAGAGCACTATCCCTAAGTGCTGGAATATATTTAGGCAGCCTAAAAGCCAGGGAATAAATGAGTCAGCAGCAGCCAAGCTCAGGAATGAGAGAACTCTGAGCAAAAGAGGGTGAGAACTCTGGGCCATGGTTAAACTGAAATATCAGCTCCATCCTGCTGCTGCCTCTCCTAAAAAATATTCCCAAAAAAACAAGTTTTCCTGGAGGGGAATGAGGGTTGGAAGCTCAGGAGCAAGGACAGGTGGAGGAAAAGGAACTCCATGGGTGGAACCTGCCCATGCCTGCCAGGGAACCTCAGGAAATTCAGGGAAACTCAGGAAAATTCAGGAAAATTCAGGGGAACTCAACAAAATTCAGGAAAATTCAGGGAAACTCAGGGGAATTCAGGAAAATTCAGGGAAACTCAGGGGAACTCAGGGAAACCCAGGGAAATTCAGGGAAATTCAGGAAGATTCAGAGAAACTCAGGGAAACTCAGGAACATTCAGGAAAATTCAGGGAAACTCAGGGGAACTCAGGGAAACCCAGTGAAATTCAGGGAAATTCAGTAAAATTCAGGGGAACTCAGGGAAACTCATGGAAATTCAGGAAAATTCAGGGGAATTCAGGAAAATTCAGGGGAATTCAAGAAAATTCAGGGAAATTCAGGAAAACTCAGGAGAACTCAGGGGAGCTCAGAAAAATTCAGAGGAACTCAGGAAAATTCAAGGAAACTTAGGGGAACTCAGGGAAACCCAGGGAAATTCAGGAAAACTCAGGAAAACTCAGGAGAACTCAGGGAACTCAGGAAAATATAGGAGAACTCAGGAAAACTCAGGGGAACTCAGGAAAATTCAGGGGAGCTCATGGAAATTCAGGAAAATTCAGGGAAATTCAGGGAAATTCAGCAAAACTCAGAGAAACTCAGGGAAACTCAAGGGAACCCAGGAAAACTCAGGAAAATTCAGGAAAATTCAGGAAACTCAGGGAAACTCAGGAAAACTCAGGGAAACTCAGGGAAATTCAAAGAAACTCAGGAAAATTCAGGGAAACTCAGGAAAATTCAGGAAAATTCAGGGAAACACAGGAAAATTCAGGAAAATTCATGGAAACACAGGAAAATTCAGGGGAACTCAGGAAAATTCAGGAAAATTCAGGAACACTCAGGAAAATTCAGGGGAACTCAGGGAAATTCAGGACAAACTCTCCACGTGGTTGGAAGTTTTCTGGATCCATCCCTGGAAGCTCCAAGCAGAAGAATTTCTCCCAGAAAGCCTCAGGGAGAATAAAACTTGTGGCTGCCCCATCCCTGGAAATGCCAAGGCCAGGCTGGGATGGGGGAAGGGTTTTCCTGACCCATGGATGAGTTTTAAGGTTCTTTCCAAGCCATTCCTTGAAAATAATATAAATATAATTCAACCCTGAGCTGGGGTGGGTGCACACAGGGGGAGGGAAATGAGTTTTTAGCAGAAATTTCTCCATCATTAACACAATAATGAAGTTTTTTAATGACATATTAACCTTTCCTTGTTCCTCCAGCCTGGAAAAAAAAAATCACAGCATCCCTTTGGATCAGTGGAAAGAGCTGCCTTGAGGGGGTGATCCAGTCATTAATTTTGGGATAAGGGTGGCTGAAATTCCCCTGAATCCCTGAAATTGTGGAACAATCCATCACTTTGCAGCTCCAGGCCCAGAAGAATCCGCATTTTTGATTTTTTTTTTTACTGCCAGCATTTCTTCCCCATTTGGTGGATTTTATTTTCCCCTACACAAACACCAGAGGGTAAAATCTCAGCAGGGATAATAGAGGCTCAGTAGGTGCCAAAAATAAAACACCAGCAGATGCTACACAGGAACTAAAGGTGTTGAAGAGCTTTCACAACTCTCGTGCTCCTTCCCCCTCTCCAAGCTCCAGGCATGAAAATGCAGTTTTTTTTCCTCAGTATTTCATGCTGGAGGCTCCAGTTATTAACCAAGGATGTGCAAGGATAGAGAATATCTATCCCCCAGCCTCAGAGAAAAATCACTCTGGATAAAATTGATTTATTTCACACAGGTGGCTCTTCCAGAAGCCAGGCCAGGCAGACACTGAGGGTGAGGATGTTTCATTTCTGCTCTCTCCTCTCATTGCCACAGGCTCAGAAATCTCTCCTGAAATGCAGGAAAAGGGCAGAGCTGAAGCTCCAGCCACGCCTGGGATTTTTTTTTTGATGAATCCTGCCTTGCTGGGGCTTGGGAAGCTCCCACATTTCATTTTCCTCCTGTGATTTATGGCACAGAGTGGGGGAAGGCCCTGCTTGGGTTATTTTGGTGATGGGTTTTGTGAAAAGAAAACTGCTCTGACCCCAGCAGAAAGTGCCTCACACAGGGAGAAGGATGTGGAAACTTCTCCAAAGTCTCTCAGTGGTGATGAGTTAAAAAATCCTGATCTTGCCTGGATTGCCTGTCAAGCACAATGATCCCTCCTGGGTGAGCAGAAATTTGCAGGGCTGCATTTTGTGGTATTTAAACATATGGGCAGAGGATCCATCACTGTGACAGAGCAGGACGGATTTAGAAAAGCAGCTACACCCCAAAGCTGGGCAGGGACTGGGAATTTTTAATTTTTAGGTTTTTTCCCCCGTTTTTGGAGGAGTTGGAGCCTCTGAGCATCACCTGCCCTGCAGCAGGAGGATGTGAGGTGTGGCTTGGGCTGGGAGCACAGGGACAGCAGATAAATTAATAAATAAACCAAATATAAAGGGGAAAATATGTTTGTCCCTCCCAACCTCAGTCATCCTGATTAATAACACCTGGGGTGGGATTTACCTCTGCTCTGGAAAACAGAGGGGAGCAAATCACAGCAGGAAATGTGGGACTGGGGGTTCCACAAATGAAACTCTGCATCCCAGAAGGAAATCCACGGGTCTGATCCTCCCCCTGTGCACCCCCAGCTGGGGAGGAGCCCAGGAATTGCCCAAAAGCCTCTTCCTCCAACCCCCAAAAAATCACCAATAAATCACCAATAAATCAATCAACCCCCAATAAATCACCAATAAATCAACCCCAAATAAATCACCAATCAAATCACCAATAAATCAATCAACCCCCAATAAATCACCAATAAATCAACCCCAAATAAATCACCAATAAATCACCAATAAATCACCAATAAATCAATCAACCCCCCCAAAAAAAAATCACCAATAAATCAATCAACCCCCAAAAAATCACCAATAAATCAACACCCAATAAATTACCAATAAATCACCAATAAATCAACCCCCAATAAATCCCCAATTAATCACCAATAAATCACCAATAAATCAATCAACCCCCAATAAATCACCAATAAATCAACCCCCAAAAAATCACCAATAAATCAACACCCAATAAATTACCAATAAATCACCAATAAATCAATCAACCCCCAATAAATCACCAATAAATCAACCCCAAATAAATCACCAATAAATCACCAATAAATCAATCAACCCCCAATAAAAAAAATCACCAATAAATCAATCAACCCCCAAAAAATCACCAATAAATCAACCCCAAATAAATCACCAATAAATCACCAATAAATCACCAATAAATCAATCAACCCCAAATAAATCACCAATAAATCAACCCCCAATAAATCACCAATAAATCACCAATAAATCAATCAACCCCCAATAAAAAAAATCACCAATAAATCAATCAACCCCCAAAAAATCACCAATAAATCAACCCCCAATAAATCACCAATAAATCACCAATAAATCAATCAACCCCCAAAAAATCACCAATAAATCACCAATAAATCACCAATAAATCACCAATAAATCAATCAACCCCCAATAAAAAAAATCACCAATAAATCAATCAACCCCCAAAAAATCACCAATAAATCAATCAACCCCCAAAAAATCACCAATAAATCAACACCCAATAAATCACCAATAAATCACCAATAAATCAATCAACCCCCAATAAAAAAAATCACCAATAAATCAATCAACCCCAAATAAATCACCAATAAATCACCAATAAATCAATCAACCCCCAAAAAATCACCAATAAATCAATCAACCCCCAAAAAATCACCAATAAATCCCCAATAAATCAATCAACCCCCAATAAATCACCAGCCCAGCCCCTCTGAATCTCACCACTCCCAGGCAGCAATACCCCAGGATTGATTTTTACAGCCAGCTGAAAAATTTCCCTCCAAGCATCTCTTTTAGCAGTAAATGGCTTTTTAACAGTATGGACACCTGGCAAAGTTTGGAAAAGTTTCTCAAGCAGAAAAGAGTCATTTCTGAAGATTCCTGGAATTTTGGGGATTTAAATTTTTTTTTTTTTTTTCATAGGTTTTCTCCCTGGGGAAGAGGGACAAATATATTTAACCCCCACTGAGTTTTTCAGTGTTATGTTTAGTTTTTTTCCATCTGTTAAAGGGCATCCCCAGCACTACCTGACACTGAAAAATCTTGAAATAATAAATTAATTATGGGAAAAGAGAGCAGGGCTTGGTGACAGGTTGGGATTTATTTTTTTTTTTTTCCTTTCTGAATGATATTTCCAAGCCCTTCCCCGGGTGAGTAGAGAGAGAGAGAACATTTGTTATTGACAGAATTTCCATTTAAATTGAGGATGTTGCTCAGTGCAACACGTGTTCAACCAAACTCTTTCCCCCTCAGCGAAAACAGCGAATTATATGAGGGGGAAAAAAAGCAAATAATGCTGGGAGGAGGAGAAGGGAGGGTGGTGAGAGGGAGAAATCACAAAAGCTGCTGTGAAATCCAGCTGGAAACACGCCTGCAATGAGACATCTCCATCTTAATAAGGCAAAGCTTGGATTCCACACCAGCCTTGCAGCTGCTTCCTGTGCTCCAATCCCATTAACTCTGCAAAACCAGAGACAAAACGTGGTTTTTAAAAAATCAGCAGGAATTCAGCCTTTTCCAGAGTGGGGATGGCTCTGGGGCACTGCTGGTTTCAGGGGGTTTGGTTTGTGCTGGGAATTAAAGGGAGGGATCCCAAAATAATTGGAAAATCCGTCCTGGTGGAGCCTGGAGTTGTCCCCATCCCTGGGAGCTCTGGAGCAGGGAGAGGAGGAGGAATTGGTTTCCACCAGCTCTGGGGTGATGCTGGTTGAAGGGATCTTTGCAGGATAATGGTGAAAAACAGGGAAAAAACAGCCTTGGGTTTTCTCCAGCTGCTCAAGGAAAACATGATGGAAAGAATCATAACAATGATTATATTGTTATTATTATAACTATTTATAACTATAATTATTTAAACTATTATAACTATATTTATTTTAATATTTTATAACTATAATTATTATGATAATCATTAATATTAGTATTATAACAAGCACCTGCTGAATGCATGAGAGACGTGATGTTTTTCTCTGATGTAAACATAAGAGAGTTATAACAAAAAATAAACACTTGTTAAATCAGTAAGAAAGCCTAAAACAAAAAATGATCCTTCTCTAACCAATAAACATTTTCTATTTTGTTTTACACAAACTCTTTTCTTTAAAGCCATGGATTTCTTCAATAAATTCTCTTTCTTCCACCAAGCAGGACAGCAACTCCTTTCAGTGGAGAAACCTTTCCTAATTCCCATTTCTGGCACCTCTCAAGGCCATTTCCTCTCCCTGAGCCACATTTATCTCAGCAGTGGAACTGGTGACCTGGAGATGTTCCTACTCCTGGATAACAGGGAGAGATTCTCCAGGTCATGGAGAAGGAAGTCAAGAGGTGCTCTCAGATGTTTTTCTATTTCTAATCAGACCAAAAAAAAACCCCAAAACTCCTAAAAATAAATGTTTTGCAGCGAGCCAGTCACATCTTCTCTGTTTGCTGTCACATCTCTGCTCCAGGAGGATCCATGCCAGCCCAAATCCCATCACCCCAGCAAGGAGGAATACCCACAGAAAACACATTAATCTCTAAAAAAAAACCATCTTTCATCTTCATCTGCTCCAGCAATGCCCCCAGCATGGACCAGGCTGTCCCAGCTGGGGACAACACAGGGACATGAGCCCCTCTGCTGCTCTCTAGGATTAAAGTGCTGAGCCATCCTCTGTCCCAGGAAGCCCAGAATCCACAAAAAATGTGGTTTTTTTGCTGTTTGCAGGGTCACCCCCCAGCCTAAACCCCAGGTGTGAAGGAATGGGCTCCATATTGCCCATATGGGGGAAGAAATGATGAATTTATCACCCCTTGCAAGAGCTGGAGAAAGAAAGATAGAGAAGAAAAAGGAATAAGAAAAAAGAAATAAATAAAAAAAAAAAAAAAAAAAAAAATCCAACCCTCAGAATGATTCTGCCTGAGCTGCACAGGAACATTATTTATGGTCCAGAAAGCCCCAGAAGCATCTGAATGTAAAGCAGGATCACATCATGGATAACAGCCTGCCCTGATCAGAGGGAAAAGACATCTGAGCAGGGGAGGAGGGAATGGCACATTTTCAGCCAGCTGGGGAGATTGCAGAGGGATTTTAATTCTGTGGATGCTGAAGAAAATTGCAGATGAGGTTCTCTGAGAATAAATAGTGTCTGGTCATAGATCAGCACAAGTTGATTTTCTCCCCTTCAAGTGCCACGGTATCAATCTTGGGAAGGGAGGGGAGGGAAAAATCAAGGTGACAAATGAATTATTCCTCAAATCTTCCTCCTTAAAAACAAACCCTTGCATTCTTGCTGGGCAAACTGGCATTGCTGGAAGGAGCCTGAAATGCAGATCAGGAGAGGAAATGGGGGAGGTGGGAAAGAATATTTATATACAATAAATATTTAATCCTGCTCAGTGTTTCCTCCTGAAGAAACTCATAGCAGGGATTAATTTGTACATTCCTCCCTGCTCCACTGGTGCCCTTCAGCAAGGTTAATCTTTGCCTGATGCAAGTTGGGAAATTAAATCCATGGTGGTGGACAAGCTTCCTGTGGGGCTGGATTGGATTTCTTGCTTTCCCCACCCAAAAAATGATGGATGTGTGTGGAAGCCATGAATGATCCTTGTGGATAATTCCTGAATTCCTCCTTCCTTCTCCCCCTCTCTCCCTGCTGTGTGTCTTGATCAGTGCCTCGAGTCTGGTAGGGTTTTGATTTCTGTTTCAACAGGGTCTTGGATCAACCTGCTGGAAGGGAAAATCCTAAAATGAGACAATTTTGGGTTTGTTTTTTTTTTAGTGACTGCTCCCTCCTAAATTCAGCATCATGCTTGAAGCAGGTGGGGTCCAGCTTTCAGCTCTGGGGAGGTGGGAGCTGAAGGGAGGAGATTTCCCAGCCCAGCTTTCCATCTGGGATCCCCCAGGAAACCTTTGGATGTGAATTTGTGTCCCAACCCTGCAGAGATGGGGCTCTTCACCTCACCTGGGATGTGTGAGAGCACCTTTGGCAGAGCCCAGTGAAGTTTTAAACTTAAAAAGGCACAATCAGGGCAGTTTTCCCTCTGGATCCCCAGGCAATGGCACAACCACAGGAATTCCCTCCCTGGGGCAGCATCCACCTCCAGGAGGGCTTGGTCCTGGGATATTCCCAAATAATCAGCACCAGCACCATGCCCTCCTGACCTGGTTGTCTTTTGGCACTTTTGGAATGTTCATGGATCAGAGAATCCTGGAATGGTTGGGGCTGGAGCTCATCCAGGGACACCTTGACTATCCCAGCTTGCTCCCAACCCCATCCAACCTGGCCTTGGACACTTCCAGGGATGTGGCAAAAAAAAAAATCCCTCAGGCTCTGCTCTGGCTGAGCAGAGAAAACAGAGAAAACACAAAAATCTGCGAGCTGAGAGCAGCCGGAAAATAAAACAAAAAACATGAATTAAAAAAAAAATAAAAAAAGAATCCAAGCAGGAAATTTTCCACAAAGACCAACATCTTGTTGTCAAATTAACATATTAATAATTAGGCAGGATGAGAAGATGCTGTCCCAGGGCTGTGCAGTTCCAGAGGTGCCTCTGAGCTTTCCAAGATGCAATTTCAGCACTCCCCTCCTCCTGCAGCCCTGAGAGAACAAGCTGGCTCCTCTCTGAAGGAGGGTTCCTGGGTTTGATTTCTTTGGGGTGTTTGTTTTTGAGGAAAGCCTGCTGAGATGAGTGGGAACTGGGAGGTTTTGTTGGAGGGAAGCAGCAGGTTTGTGCCTCTGGAGAAAATCACTTTGCTGCCACGATGGCCCAGGATGGGGAAAATCTGCAAGCAGAGAAGTCACAAGGAATAAATGAATAAATGAAGTGGAAATAGGTGCCATTAATAAAAGCACAGCACACTGAGCTCCTCCTGCTCTCACATCAAAAGCAAAATGGGTTTTTAGAGCAAGAGCCCCAAATCCAGCTCTTCAAGAAGATCCCCTTGATGTGAAGGATTCCCCAGAGCTGGAAGTGCTGAGGGCAGGATGAATTAAGAGTCAATTATTTCCAAGGCTGTTTTTGGGTCACTGCACAATGGCAGCAGAGCAGCCCTGCCTAAACAACCCCTGGCAGATGTTGGGAACATCAGCCCAGCTTGGCCTCAAAGGTTGCTCTTGCCTCAAAGAAAAGCACGTGGGAAGAAAAGAAAAATGAAGGAAAAATCCAGATTATGCAGGGATACAGTAATTGATGGATAATTATGATAAATCCTTGCTTCTGCTCATGGACTCTGGGCTCGTGGTGCCAAGAGACCCAGGCAGCACTGAGCTGTCCTGTTAAAAATATATATTAAAAAAAAGGTGGGAATTGTGTGGCTGGAAAGCCAGAGCAGGGAATTTGCAGAGGCACAGCTCCTGGGCAAGGTGTGAAGAGAGGGGACACGTTTGACTTGCACTGCCTCAGCTTTTCTGGGCACTCTGTAGATTAATTTACAGGTGGTGCTGAACTGCTCACTTGTTTTTTCTCACAGGAAGACATGAGAAGTTTTTTTTTTTTCTTCTTTTTTTTTTTTCTTTTCCCAGAGCTGTGGGTCAGATCAATTCCACTCTTTGCTGGAGACATTAATAAAAATAAACCCAAATCCAGCCTGGCTGGGAGAAGATGCAGGACAAAAAGCAGCTGAAGGACAAGAATAGCTCCAGCTCCTTTGAATGCTGTGAGAGCCTCACTCTACACAACAATTTGCATATTTTCTCCATGCTAATTCATGCACAATCCTCTCCCCTCCTCATCCCAGCCTCCCACTTGCTCCTGCTGCTTCTGCCTCTCCAGCACAGCTCTGGTGGCACTGAGGGTGCTCAGTCCTTTGTATAAAACATTCACAGCTTCTCTTCTCCTTTACCAAAACTCACCTAGACAGGGAGGGGATGCCCAGGATCTGGTCTCTAAATTTAATCAGTGCCAACTCTCCCTTTTTGGCCATTTTTATTTTTACCAGTCTGTTGTAAACACAGGATTTAAGGAGATGGGGGAGGAACATCTCCTGGAGAGGAGACAACAGCAGGAACATCCCAACCAGAGCTGTGACATCTTGTGGAGAGCAAAAGATCCCAGAGTGACCCTGGGTGGATCAGACAGGGCTGGATCTGGTTCCCTTTCCCAGCTCCCAGCAGGAACTGGGATGTGCTGGTCCCTGCTGGTCAAAGCAGGGCTGTGTTTGGTGAGAGCCTCTTGGCTCTGTTCTCTATCCCACTCTTGCAAACCATGTAGGATGGGCTATTTTAGGGACAGCCAGGGCTCCACCAGTTAGATCACAAAATTCTTTAGGATGAAAAAGATCTTAAGATGATTGAGTGCAAGTGGAGCAAGCCAAGGGAATCCAAGATAAAAAAAAGAGCAGCACGAGGGGCTGGGCCTCTTCCTCCAGAGCAGGGCTGAAAACCAAACCAAAAAATAATTCCCATTTCACAGGCACACAAATCCCACAGCAGCTGCTGGTTTTCCCCTGGGAGCAGCAGGAAGCACATGGACACATCCTCGTGCCTGGGTCAGCTCAGGGAAAGCTCTGCAGACTTCACCAGGGCAGAGACCCCAGCCAGAGCAGAGACCCCAGCCTAGAGCACAAATCCCAGCCCAGGGAGAAATCCCAGCCTAGAGCAGAAATCCCAGCCCAGAGCAGAAATCCCATCTCAGAGCAGAAATCCCAACCTCGAGCAGAAATCCCAACCTCGAGCAGAAATCCCAGCCTAGAGCAGAAATCCCAGCCCAGAGCAGAAATCCCAGCCTTAGAGCAGAAATCCCAGCCTAGAGCAGAAATCCCAGCTCAGGGAGAAATCCCAGCCCAGAGCAGAAATCCCAGCCCAGGGAGAAATCCCAGCCCAGGGAGAAATCCCAGCCCAGAGCAGAAATCCCAGCTCAGGGCAGAAATCCCAGCTCAGGGAGAAATCCCAGCTCAGGGCAGAAATCCCAGCCCAGAGCAGAAATCCCAGCTCAGGGCAGAAATCCCAGCTCAGGGAGAAATCCCAGCTCAGGGCAGAAATCCCAGCCCAGAGCAGAAATCCCAGCTCAGGGCAGAAATCCCAGCTCAGGGCAGAAATCCCAGCCCAGAGCACAAACCCCAGCTCAGGGCAGAAATCCCAGCCCAGGGCAGAAATCCCAGCTCAGGGCAGAAATCCCAGCTCAGGGAGAAATCCCAGCCCAGGGAGAAATCCCAGCCCAGAGCAGAAATCCCAGCTCAGAGCAGAAATCCCAGCTCATGGAGAAATCCCAGCTCAGGGAGTAATCCCAGCTCATGGAGAAATCCCAGCTCAGAGCACAAATCCCAGCCTAGAACAGAAACCCCAGCCCAGGGCAGAAATCCCAGCCCAGAGCAGAAATCCCAGCTCAGGGCAGAAATCCCATCTCAGAGCAGAAATCCCAGCCCAGAGCAGAAATCCCAGCTCAGAGCACAAATCCCTTCTCAGAGCAGAAATCCCAGCCCAGAGCACAAATCCCAGCTCAGAGCACAAATCCCAGCTCAGGGCAGAAATCCCAGCTCAGGGAGAAATCCCAGCCCAGGGCAGAAATCCCAGCCCAGGGAGAAATCCCAGCTCAGGGCAGAAATCCCAGCTCAGGGCAGAAATCCCAGCTCAGGGAGAAATCCCAGCCCAGGGAGAAATCCCAGCTCAGAGCAGAAATCCCAGCCTAGAGCAGAAACCCCAGCTCAGTGAGAAATCCCAGCCCAGCTCAGGGAGAAATCCCAGCCTAGAGCAGAAATCCCAGCCTAGAGCAGAAATACCAGCCCAGAGCAGAAATCCCAGCTCAGGGCAGAGACCCCAGGCCAGGACATTTCAGATTAAACCCCCCACACTGGGCAAGGCAGAGCAGCAGCCCCAAGCCCTGCAGCCTCCCCTCCCCTGATTTAAAATCTGTGCAAACCCCGCTGGGATCAGCTGCCCTTGGACAATCCCCATTCCCTGGGCTGGTGCTGCCCTGATCCCCCCCAGCTGCTGAGCTGGGTGATTTCCATCCTCCCTCTGCTGCTCCCCAAACTTTGGGCTCTTTGCCCTTGTGGGATCCCTGAGGGGGGGAGGCAGCTGCTGCTGGAATTTGGGATAGCAGCCCCATCCCCACCCCATAACTGAGCAGGTTTGGGTGCTCACACTCTGTCTCAATATTCTGCTGCTCTTTTTGTGGCTCTTCCAAAAAATCCTCTCAATATTTCACCTGCTGCAGTTACAGCTTTGGACTTTGTTCTACAAAAAGAGGTGAAAGATCTGCCATGGCTCCTGTGTCTGGCAGTGCCAGAAACAGTCAGATCCCTCCTCAGATCTCTGTTTTTCCCTAATAACAGATCAAAGCTTCCCTCAGCACAGAGGCATTTGCTGCAAGCAGCAGTGATTGAGTGCAAATCACAGCTGGGCTCACCTTGAAGCACGATCAAGGTCCAAGTGAAGCATTTCCAGCTGAGTTTAAGTAAATAAACTTATTTTGCCCACATTTCTTCCTGCACCTCTGCATTTCTGGGGTTCACCTGCATGAAGATTTGGCCATAATACACCAAGATTCCCCAAAACTACTCCTAGGTGTTAATGACAGATGACATGAGTGAAGATTAAACGATTTCAGGTCCAGCTTGGGCGGGGTTTGGAGCACCCAGGGCTGATCTTTAATTTCCCTTCCAACCCAATCAGTGACTTTGGCTCCTTCTCTGGACACCTTTTAGCAAGATCATCAAAGATCTTCTGCAGCCAAAGGATGAAGGGCAGGAACTTGGCTTGGTCCAAGCCTGGTGCAGAGCTGGGCTTGTGGCACCTGACCCACCTGCAGTGCTCCAGATGTCACCTGCTGAAGCTCCAGCATCTCCTGCTTGGCTGTTTGGAGAACCAGAGGGACACAGATCCACACTGGTGCAGCTCCCCACACAGAATTCCAGAGGATCCTGCAGTGAAACCTGCAGGGGAGAAGGAGAGGATGAGCAAAGTGTCCCCTCCACACAACAGCTTTGGGGATTTGGGGGTTGAGGAGCTTACCAAGAAGCTGGAATTTTTTTTTTTTTTTTCCCCTGAATTTGTCTTGGGATGAGATCAGCAAGAGAAAAACTCCTCTGGTGACGTTTTTGCTGCTGTGGAAAAGGTGAGGAGCTGGTGGCCACTCAATGTTCTCTTCCACATCCCAGCCACCAAAACCAGGTTGGATTTTTGCACTGGAATTCCTCACTGAGAAAAAACAAACAAACAAACAAACAAAAAAACCAATGAAAATATTCCAGGCCTGGAAATTCTCCCCATGATGAGTTTAGATTGTATTTTACAGTATTTCTTTACCTTTTAAGCACTCCCACTGCTCCTCTGATGAACTTTCCAGGCTCCACAGGGCAGGGCCATCCTGGGGAAATCCCGCTGCAATCAACTCCAAGAAGAGATTCACATCATGGGAGTTTAGGTGGAAACAGTAAACTTGATTTATTGAAAAAAAAAATCTATTACATTTATTCCTTTATTACACAGGTTTAAAATATTTAAAAATAGCTCTTATGGGCATTACACTTAAATTTTATGACATGTTTATTGGACTTTGAAGAAATGTACAATATGGCATTTGACACTATATTTAAAAAGGGCCTTATGTACTAAAAGTTGGGTTTTTTTTTTTTTCCATAGGTTTTATTTTTCTTATCAACATTTGTTCAAGTCAATATATATTAAGGGGAGGAGGGAAAATAAAATTACACAAAAAGAAAGTCTGCAAATACAAGTAGTAATTTTATTGCAATATACCGTAGCTAAGTGGTCTGGGGGGGATTGGAACAGTTTGGAGCTCAGTACAATTACAACACTGTGGAATTCAACAGAGGAAATTAATTTTTATTCTTTTTCTTTTTTTTTTTTTTTTTTTTTTTTCTTTTCTTCTTCAAGCAGAGAAATCAAAGGGGAAAAAAAAAAAAAAAAAAAAAAAAAAAAAAAAGCTCCCTTGATGAGAAAATTGAGAACAGAATCCCATGACCTGGGCAGACACAGAGGTGTGGACAAATATCAGGATATGGCTTTGCTGGGATGTGCAACCTTCCCTGCCCTTCCTGCTGTTGCCACGGTGACTGAGAAGCTGAATTCTTCATTTTTTATCCCAAATTCCTTTTCACTGCTCTGCTGCTGGAGCCTGCAGTTTTTAGGGTAGCACCTTTTGGGGTTTTTTAATTCCCTTAAGTGGGAGAGAGCAGGGGAGGAGAAAGGAGAGGGATGGACATGGCATTGCTGCTCCCTCCCTTCCTCGGATGCTGCTGCTCTCAATTCGGGCAGGAGGGGGGAAAAGACACCATATATAGGTTTTTTTCACAGTAAATGTGATGTCTTTTCCTTCTTGGTGAAAAATCCCCCTTGAGCTGAACGCTCCAGGCCAAAGAATAATAATAGTAATAATAATAATTAAAAAAAAAACAACCCCACCTTGCAACAATTATTTTCCAGCTGAGAGACCTGAAGAAGGAAAAAGGGCAAGGAGGAAAAATAAATGGTAAAAGAAGAGGGTGTCAGCACGTTGTGAGCCGTGGAAGGAATAAAAAAAGAGCAGGAAGAGAAGGAAAATTGCAAATTGCTGGGCGGGCAGCGATCCCCACGGCTCCAGGACACCCAAAATTTACATAAATTAGCACCACAAACGTGCAGCCACTGAGGACAATCTGCTCTGCTTCCCACTGGGAAAAGGCATGGATGGCCTTGGGAAAACCAAAAAATAAGAATTATAAAAAAACCAAACAGTTGTAAGGACATTTAATGTTTTTTTTTTTCTGCACGGGCCTATTCAAGGAAGAGGAGCAGGATTTGGACAGAAGAGATAAGAAGGTGCCATGCATTTATCAGCAGCCAAAATCTGCCTGAATGTGCCTAAAAAGCCAAGTGAGAGATTGGCCAGTGGCAGGGTATCCCCAGTGTTGTGTCAAAGTTATCAGGTAGCACCACAGAGATATGTAAAAATAACTATAAAAAGCACCTTTTTTTTCCTTCTTCTTTTTTTTTTTTAATATATATTTTTAAATATATTTTTTTTTATTATTCTTGATATTCAGAGAGGACAATTGGATTTCCCCTGCCACTGGGAACGGATTCAGGTTTAATTCTTATCATTTTAAAGGAATGCTGAAAGAAAAAAAAAAAAAAAAGAAGAATGAATTTAAAACAAGCAAGTGGATGAAAAGGCAGAGGCTCAACGCAGATCATGCTTTTAGATCAGGGGATTTGCAGGAAATTTGTTAAAAAGTGGCTTTAATTTCCTCATTTTGAATGGAATCATTCCAAAAGGCACCTGTGGCTCATCCTGGGGGTGATTCCAAGGCCTCCAGATCCCAGTTTGGGACTGGGAAGAGGCAGAAGTGGGGACAGGAGCTGCTGCCTTCATTCCCAGTGGGAAGCTTGGCTTTAATACAGACAAGGTCACTTGCATGGTTCGAAGGCAGAAACATTCCAACATTTCAAATAAAAACACGACACAAATATTTACTCACAAACATACAAAAATAGAAGCACCTTTAAGACACTGGCAAAGAGATGCCCAGTGTGACCTTGAGTCAGCACTTTGGAAAACGTGGAACGAGGCAAACTCAGTGGAGGAAACACGGAAAATTCTGGAATTGGCTGTGGCATCTCCCTTGCAGGAGCTGATCCAGACCTTGGGCAAGCAACAAAACCTCCAAGGAGCTTCAGATCCAGGATTGCCAGGACTTCAATGAGGGATTTCAAGTTTTTTCCATTTTATTTTTAATTTCCTTAGGAACAAACGAACGCTCCCTGGCGAGAAGAAGAAGAGGAGGAAGAAGGAGGAGTTTGCTGGAGGTGGGCTCAGCTCGGTGGCAGCAGGGACAGGGCCAGGTCTCCGTGTGTGGCTGCTGGTCATGAGATTCCATATCCATCCTGGGAATGGCTGAGGGGGCACAGAGGGGCTGGGACACAACAAAATAGGTGGGGAGGGGGGGGAAAAAAAAAACAATAACCCATCGCTGTCCAGTTTCAGACCGTGCACGTGACGAGGAATTCTTTTTTTTCTCCTTTTTTTTTTCTTTTTTCTCTTTTTTCGTTTTTACTTAAACGGCGCAATGAGGTTACGAGGTTGCTCATTTGGAGACTAGGTTCAGGTGGCTCTTTTAGCCCAGGAAGCAAGCTGGTCCCACCTCGAATCCAAATTTCTGTGCCGCTTCTCCGAAGTCATTGAACATGATGTCGACTATGGGGACCTGCTCCACTTTGGGCGTGTTGATTTCCAGGATGGTTTTCTGGTAGCCCTTCCTTGCCTGGAATGAGGGAAAGAGGAGCTCTGAGGATGCCTCCAAGCCAGCATCAGCACAACTGGATAATCACCACTCTGCTGGGAACACGGTGTTGATTTTTTGCCGGGAATTTTTTGGATCTAAATCCGAGTCACCGCCACCCAAACAAATTTATTTGCAGGTTTAATCCTTGTGCCTTCAGGTGACCACTGAAAAACCCTCCAGACCTTGGAGCAGGTCATGACATTAACTCTGCTCCAGCACATTTCCAAGCTGGAATGGGAGCCTGGAGAAACTGTGGATGTAAGGGTTGTTTTCCCTCCCCCAGGACCTGCCTGGCTTGTTGAGCAAATGGGAGCAATTTAATTCGAATATATTAGTGAAAAGATCACATTTAAAGTTTGATAGAATTCACAAGGTGCTGCTGTCTTTTTATCATGCCTGGTGGCCACGAAGTTCTTTCCAAAATATAAATAATTATTAGAGGAGCAGAAGTGCCCCCCAAGGGCGTACAAAGCTGCACAAACAAGAGGATTTATGGAGCAGCTTTGGGCTCTGCCTTTCCCTGTGATTTGTGTGGCTCAGAAAAACAGGCTGGGGAAAAAGGGCTGGAAGTTCAGGAAAAACATATTGAAATTATGGGAAGAACAGCCCTGGAGCTCCTCTGGCTTCAGCAGCCTCCCCACTACAACAGGACCTCTGTGTGGGGCAGCCCAACCTCAAAGCACCGAGCAGGGCTCAGTCCTGGAATCACTTAGGATGGAAAAGACCTTCAGGATCATCGAGTCCAACCCAGCAACTGGATGGGTTGTAGCACTCACTCCCCAAAAAAGAAGCAAAAGCACCTCTAAACTCCTGGTGGAGCTCTCTAAGTTTCTAATGGCCATTTTATGGGGTCTAAGAGTCAGGCTAAAATCATCTTTAATGCAGAGAATCTGTTGTAAACTCCAAACTCCTTCAATCAACAGATAAATCTCAGATATCCTGCCTGGGCTTTGGGCAGCACCATCTGCCAGGGCAGCAGATTAATCCAATTTATCTGGCCAAAAGGTAAAGGTTTTCAGGAGGCTCATCCACTTTAAAAAGTGCAACTCATGGTCCTTCAGCAACCCTGAGATTCAGAAGGGGAAGGGAGGGGAAGGCCCTTTCCCCCCAAGGATGTTTTGTCAGCAGGAGACAAGAAAAACTTGAGGATAAACTTCTGAGTGTTTCCAGAAGGGGGCTGGATGCCCTTTCCCTCTCCAGGAATGTGTTAAAAGTTCTAATCAGATTTTCCTCATTGCTCCATCAGTAAAAAATCTGTTTGTGCCAGAACAGAAGCATTTCAATCTCAAATTACATGAGGAACTTTTTCTGTCAAACATCTCAATCTTTCTGTCCCGTGGGCTCCAAGTGCTGCAGTTCCAGAGGGTGGGAATTATGCATGTTTTTACACCAGCAAGCTGGGGCCAAAAATAAACGCAGACAGCACCTGCTTAGCCAAATTTTTATCTCCTGAGGGCAGAATTTTCAGAGTTTAAACCCAAATCAAGCATCCAAGAGGAGTTAGATGAAAAGGGAGGATGTGAGGCACCTTTGGAAATCGTGGCTGTGCTTGTGCACCCTGTGAGCAACATAGCCCAGAGCCTTCCTGGGCTGCAAGAACAAAAATTCCAACCAAACCCTTCCTGCTTTGCCTCTGAGAATTTCTGAAAGCAGTTTAAAAGATTCTTATCAAACCCTGCACATTTCCCACCCAAGCAGGCGCCATCGCTCGCCTCCCCCTGTGTGAGGAATTGGGCAAGAGCACAAGCAGGGAGGCTTTTAAAAGCAGCATTTTTAGGCAGATAAATTGGATTAATCAGATTAGTTTGATCCCTGGAGGTGCTGCAGCTCCCCTTGACTTCGAGTAGGATCAGGGATTGCCATGGAATCATTTTTTCCAATTTAGCAAGGTGATGTCTCCCATGTTCAGAAAAACCCCGAAGCACTGGAAATTTGGGGGTGATCTGCTCTGGGGAAGATGGTGCTGGCCAAGCAGGGGAGGGGACAGAGGTGTCCCCAAGGTGTCCCCAAGGTGTCCCTGTCCTAGGTTACAATGTAAAGATATGCCCAGAGATATGTATTCTATCACCATCTGCTGAAACCAGGTGGGGCAGTGATCCTGATCTCTGTGGGGATATCTCCTGCTCATGGGCCATCTTTAAACCAGCTGGGCAATCATCTTTATCTTCCCACAGCCCATCCTCCCTCCAGGAGATATCTCCTGTTCATGGCCACTGAGTCCCAGGGCATGGCTGATAAAATTCCATCATCCCATGGGAGATGCTCCAGCCAGGGGAGGAGCCAAGCCTTTCCTACCCAGATAAAAACTGAGATTTGGAACAGCAGAGCAGCCTTTGCCACTGGATTCCAGAGGACAAAAGCTACAGGATCACTGCTTCAACAAGACCATTCATCTGCACTGCTGCCACCACTCTAACTAGCAGGTGTTCTGACTCTGTCAGTGGTTTTTCTTTTGTGCTATTGCATGGATTTTATTTTTCTCTTTTTCCCTATTAAACTGCACTTCTGACTCTGGTCTCAGTGGTTTTGATCCCAAAACCATTCCGTTTGATTGCGAAGCCCAGGCCGGGAGCGCGCACGTACCGCGCAGCCGTCGGGGGCAGCCCGGATGTAGGGGTTGTTGTCGTAGGACATCTCCTCGTCGTTGGAGCCCAGGAAGCGGATGGCCTTGTCATAGCTGTTGGTGGTGGCATCGTGCCAGGCCACCGACTGGTAGCAGTTGTAGGTGATGTTCTGGCGGGCAGAGGCGCTCAGCAGCCGCAGGAAGGTCATCTGCACCACCCCGATGGGGTTCCCGTCCGAATCCACGTACGAGAGCTGCGAGGGGGCAGAGGGGACAACACGGGGCAGTGAGGGACAGAGAGACACAGCCAGGGGCTCTGGGGGACACCAGTGTCACCAGTGTCACTGCTCCTGAGCTAGGGGACACCAGTGTCACCAGCACACACTGCTCCTGAGCTGGGGGACACCAGTGTCACCAGCACACACTGCTCCTCAGCTGGGGGACACCAGTGTCACCACACACTGCTCCTGAGCTGGGGGACACCAGTGTCACCAGTGTCACTGCTCCTGAGCTGGGGCACACCAGTGTCACCAGTGTCACTGCTCCTGAGCTGGGAGACACCAGTGTCACCAGTGTCACTGCTCCTGAGCTGGGGCACACCAGTGTCACCAGTGTCACTGCTCCTGAGCTGGGAGACACCAGTGTCACCAGCGTCACTGCTCCTGAGCTGGGGGACACCAGTGTCACCAGTGTCACTGCTCCTGAGCTGGGGCACACCAGTGTCACCAGTGTCACTGCTCCTGAGCTGGGAGACACCAGTGTCACCACACACTGCTCCTGAGCTGGGGGACACCAGTGTCACCAGTGTCACTGCTCCTGAGCTGGGGGACACCAGTGTCACTGCTCCTCAGCTGGGGGGACACCAGTGTCACCAGTGTGACTGCTCCTGAGCTGGGGGACACCAGTGTCACCACAGACACTGCTCCTGAGCTGGGGGACACCAGTGTCACCAGTGTCACTGCTCCTCAGCTGGGGGACACCAGTGTCACCACACACTGCTCCTCAGCTGGGGGACACCAGTGTCACCAGTGTCAGCAATGTCACTGCTCCTCAGCTGGGGGACACCAGTGTCACCAGCACACACTGCTCCTGAGCTGGGGGACACCAGTGTCACCAGTGTCACCAGTGTCACCAGTGTCACTGCTCCTGAGCTGGGGGACACCAGTGTCACCAGTGTGACTGCTCCTGAGCTGGGGGACACCAGTGTCACCACACACTGCTCCTGAGCTGGGGGACACCAGTGTCACCAGTGTCACCAGTGTCACCAGTGTCACTGCTCCTCAGCTGGGGGACACCAGTGTCACCAATGGCACTGCTCCTCAGCTGGGGGACACCAGTGTCACCACAGACCCTTCTCTGCTCACCCAGGAACTTTTTCTTCTCCTGCAGGATGGGGTGAGGCTGTGAGCAAAAAATTAAATCTAAGG
This sequence comes from Oenanthe melanoleuca, assembly GCF_029582105.1. NCBI lineage: Eukaryota > Metazoa > Chordata > Aves > Passeriformes > Muscicapidae > Oenanthe > Oenanthe melanoleuca. Next base: position 3,364,361 of record NC_079350.1, read on the forward strand.
AGGGGAGGGAAAAAAAAAGAAAAAGAAAAGGCAAGGGGATTTCAGCCCTGGTTGCCAGAGGGTGGAAATTTGGGGATGCCTAAAATTTAAGCCAATACTGAGCATATTTCTCCAGCTTTGGAATATGAGAGGAGGTGAATTTCTGTGAGGGTTCAGGTCCTGAATTTCTGACTGCTGGGAGCCAAACCCTGGGGTTTGAAGCAATCTTTGCACTGCCTCTGCAAATCCTGGTCCTGATGGTGAGGACTGGGGGCTGCCCTGTTGGAAAAGCTCTGCTCAGGTAAAGGGAAAATGGATTTGCTGCCCTGCTGTGAATTCACAGCACTGATTGTGAATCCCAGTCTTGCACACTGAGATTTGCTCCATTCTGCCCACCAGGCTCCTTTTTCTCCCATGCAGGAGAATATATTCCTACAAAAAAAATGAATTATTGAAACCCAATCCCATCACTTTGGACATTCAGCACTTCGTGGGACTTTCACAGCCCACAAAATGAGTTTTTGCAGGTATGAACTGACTGTGCTTGAGGTGGCACCTCCAAACTACTGCCCTGGATGGACTGAGGGTTTCTTTAGAAACAACCAGGAGAAAAACACAGGCACCCAACCAGCGTGGAATTCCTCCAGGTACCACGAACCCTCGAGTTGTGGTGCAGGCTGCAAACAGTAGAAGAGATTCATAACCACAATAAAACATTGAATTAAAAGAGATAATCCAAATAAATAAAGATACCAACCGGTTGTCAGGATGCTGCTGCACTGTCCTCCTGAGAGTTAAATGTGACTGACCAGGAGAGAGCCACGCATGCCAGGAGGAGCTACCAGAAAGCCACCAGCACGTGGAAGGAAGGGGACAAAAAATGCCAAGAGCTTGTCACACACCCAGTGTGGCACAAGTGATCTGCAGGACCTTCTCTTACTTGGTTTTATCTCAAAGCAGTGCTTGCTTTGCAGCCTGGCTGCCTTTTAAGGGGTGTTTTGGTGATCAGTCTGTGCAGATTTTGTGGAGATCTGGCCCAGCTTTGCAACTGGAGCCACTGGGAGCTGGTTTTGTGCACAATGTTGGCTCAGTTTTGGAAAATCCAATCCTTTTCTCTGTGCTGGCAGGAGACACGTGGCTGGGATGGGATGGGATGGGATGGGATGGGATGGGATGGGATGGGATGGGATGGGATGGGATGGGATGGGATGGGATGGGATGGATTGCAGGCCTCGTTAGAGCTGCTGGGAATTGTGTGTAACACACACAGAAGGGAAGCAGAGAAACATCTGCAGGCCTCTTATCTCTCTGAACACAGAGGAAAGGTAAGGAATTGGCTCCAAGTGCTCTGTAGCATTGATTAATGATGGTGTGGGAGCATCAAACCCAGCTGGTTGGGCTGTATTTCATATTTACTGCATCTCTCTTATTCAGGTGTCTGCAGAAGAAAGGCAGCATCTGCCCAGCTGTGCATCCCAGGATTTATAGGGGCAGCACTGCAAATCTTCCCCTCAGCTTTGGGGTTCCCCCAGGGTTCAGCCCCTCAAGACACCAGGACCTTCTCCATGGAGTGACAAGAGCAGAGTTACACCCAGAGGGGAGCTCAAACTCCTTTTGATTTTGCCCATCCACACACAAATTTCAGCTGATTTTAGATCCACCAGGCAAATATCTCCTCAATGGTTCCAAGCACTGAGGCAAAATCAGAGCTAATCTGATTTAAACTAAATAAAACTTTCATGGCCCATGTGTTTGATTGTTTTGTGTTTTGCTTAGGTAGGTCTTCCACATACTGGTGGCTTTTAAAAAATTTTTCCAAATAGAAAAAGCAGGACAGGTAAAAAAAAAAAAAAAAAATACAAAAAAAGCAAGAAAACGACAACACAAAAAGATGGAACAAAGAGCTCCAAATAGCACCAGAAATGTTTTTATCTAAAAAGAATAAGCCCTAAGCTCTAGGCTGGCAACTGAGCCTCTAACAGAGCTGGGAAAAGAGCAGCAGGGGAGATGGAGAAGTGGAGGTACTTGGAACGTGAACTGATGAAGTGCTCTGTAATTAAGCTATGAGTAGCTGCCCTAAAGGAGCCAGGAGGCTGAAGCCTCGGCTTTGCAGCCTGGCTGGATGGTGCAGAGGAGCCCCAGAAGCCGTGTCCTCCTCGAGGGCAGAGTCAGAGCAAAACGTGTTTTAGTGGCGATGGAATGCGGCGAACGCGGGAAACAACGCAGGGCCTCGGGTTGTTTGCCCTTTAAGGTGGAAGCTGGGCCACTGCAGGATCCCCCTGCCCTGGGGAGGGGACAACTCAGTGGGACACAGCACAGCATCTCCTGCCCCTGGGCAGGTTGGTTCTGTCCATGGAATGTTTGCCTGCTCCTGAATTCTCCTGGTTTGGCTGAGCTCGTTGCGTGCATCCCGTTAATTCTGCAGGAATGATGCACCAGGGGGACTTTTCTGTGGCTTAGGACACAAATGTGACATCCCTGCCACGACTGGTCACTGTGGGAATGATCCCAGAGCTTTTCCTGGTTTATGTCTTGCTGGCACCAAATGTTGTTTGACCTTAAAACAGCTCTTCCCCCATGAAAAAATCCTTAATTGTGACTCAGTCAAACTCCTTTCCATAGGTTGGGCTGGATATGTTCCTTTAAATAAATTACTTTGGTTCTCCCAAGCTCTGAGGTCAGCATGGGAGGCCCCAGTGATTAATTTCTATATGGGAAACAAAATCCTCTGGGAAAACCTGTCCTGGAGATGGCAGGGCTGTGCAGCTCCACCCCTGGGTGACAGCACCGTGCCCAGCTCCGGGCTGGAGCATCATTATGGGATCTCTTGGGTAAGGCTGCACTGCTGGGGGACAGCAAAAAGGGGACACCCAAAATGGGCACTGATGAGGAGACAGCAACAGCTCTCCTGTGGGAGGGAGCATTCCTTGTGGGATGGAGAACTCCTTGTGGGATGGAGCATTCCCTGTGGGATGGAGCATTCCCTGTGGGATGGAGAGCTCCCTGTGGGATGCAGAACTCCCTGTGGGATGGAGAGCTCCTTGTGGGATGGAGCATTCCCTGTGGGATGGAGAATTCCCTGTGGGATGGAGAATTCCCTGTGGGATGGAGAGCTCCCTGTGGGATGCAGCATTCCCTGTGGGATGGAGAATTCCCTGTGGGATGGAGAGCTCCCTGTGGGATGGAACATTCCCTGTGGTATGAGAGCTCCCTGTGGGATGCAGCATTCCCTGTGGGATGGAGAATTCCCTGTAGGGTGGAGAACTCCCTGTGGGATGGAACATTCCCTATGGGGTGGAGCACTTCCTGTGGGATGCAGAACTCCCTGTGGGATACAGAACTCCCTGTGGGGTGGAACATTCCCTATGGGATGGAACATACTCTATGGGGTGGAACATTCCCTGTGGGATGCAGAACTCCCTGTGGGGTGGAACATTCCCTATGGGATGGAACATACTCTATGGGGTGGAACATTCCCTGTGGGATGCAGAACTCCCTGTAGGGTGGAGAACTCCCCTGTGGGATGGAGAACTCCCTGTAGGGTGGAGAACTCCCTGTGAGATGAAGCATTCCCTATGGGGTGGAGCACTTCCTGTGGGATGCAGAACTCCCTGTGGGGTACAGAACTCCCTATGGGGTGGAACATTCCCTATGGGATAGAACATTCCCTGTGGGGTACAGAACTCCCTATGGGGTGGAACATTCCCTATGGGATAGAACATTCCCTGTGGGGTACAGAACTCCCTATGGGGTGGAACATTCCCTATGGGATAGAACATTCCCTGTGGGGTACAGAACTCCCTGTGGGGTGGAACATTCCCTATGGGGTAGAACATTCCCTATGGGATAGAACATTCCCTGTGGGGTACAGAACTCCCTGTGGGGTACAGAACTCCCCGTGGGATGGAAATCTCCTGCAGGGCTCTGTGAAGCCCAACCTGCCCCAGGGTCCCCCAGGACCCCGCTGTGTCCCCTTCTAACACCAGGCAGAGCTCAGCTCCCACACTGCCAGTCAGGCAGACTGGAATAGAGCACTCCAGTGGCTTTGGGGTCTCTGTCAGAATTCCACCTTAAACATTCCCGTGTGCCTGGCAGGGGGTTAGTCCAGCATGCAGGGGCAGCAGTGTGGCCATACCAAAGCAGGTGACAAGCTCTGATTCAAGGCCAGGGTTAGCCACTTACCAAGGACCCCCGCTTGTATTGACTATACCATGTGGCAGGCTGCTCTTTGGGCCAACGAGCCATTTTACTCTGTAAAATATGACAGGGGGTTAAAGGAAACTGCAAGCACCAGGATGTTTCTTACCAGTTTACCGCGCTTGAATTCACTGAACCACGAGCCTGGGTTTTCCTTGGGCCAGGAAGTAATTCTAGCCTAGTTTGTGGACAGCAAGGAGGGAAGAGAGAAAGAAAAAAAAAATCAAAATTAAAAACTACTTTTATTCCAGAGTCTGCATGTCTTATTGAAACTGCCCAACTTGCTTTAATTTTTTTTAAAAATCTTTATACATCAGTAATGAGAGCAGAAGGTGGTGTGAAGCAGAGGAGGAGTGGTGCTGCTCTGGCACCAGCCTTTGCTAAGGGATATCTCTGCCTCCAAGGAACTTGGGGTGCAAATCCAGCAGGAAAATTCAAAGGAAAGACAGAGGGGGAAAAAGGAAAAGGTGCATTGATCTTCATGTGGAGGGCAGTGCTGGTGCTGGAGAAGCCTGGTGCCTCCCTAATGCCAAATCCAGGTGCTGTGGGGCTGGGAAAGGCAAAGGAGGTGATTAAGGAAAAGCCTCTGCCTGCCTGCTGTGTTTGAGGTGCTGGACACACAGGATGGAGCTCCAGGTACCCAGAGTGACATTCCTGCACAGGGAACCAGAGCATCCTTGAGGCAGCCCCAGCTCAGCAGCTGAAGCAGTTTTAGAGAGAGCACAAGGAAGGAGCGTGGCTGCTCCCCAGCCTCCCACAACACCCTCATTTGTGTGGAAATCTCTGCAAACACAAGAGCCCAGCTGCAGCTGCCTGGGGATTGTCCTTCCCCAGGTTTGTTCTGGGGGAGGGCTGAGCTGAGAGGAGCCAGGGCTGAAGCTCTGCTGTGGCTCACACAAACCCACTGAGTCACCATCAGGGTGGGGTGGTGGCTGCTTGCATCCCTCTGGATGGGAGAAGCTTTTTTCTTATGGATTCCAGCATGGAATTTGTATTTGAGGAATGCTGCAGCTCCACAGAGCCCCAGCTGAACCAGCACAGCAGGAGCTCAAGCCCCTGCAAGATCATGGCCAGACTCTGCTTTTTGAGCTGACAAATTTTGAGGAAAAACACAGCACAGTGATGCAAAGGAAGAGGAAATCCATCTCCTCTTTAAACAGCCCCAAGAAAAACTCAGGGAGGATTTATGTGGAGAGTGATTTGTCCTGTGCTGACACACATTTCTGGTGGATGAAATGCAGCAGGAGAATGGCTCAGCTTTGTCACAGCTGGAGCACAACTGTGACACTGGCACAGCTCCCCCAGGCTGAATTGTGTTTCTGCTTGGCCAGTGCCACAGCTGGTCCCCAGGCAGCAGGAAGAGCAGCTCTGGAAAACAGAGTGCAGGGATACAGGACAAAAATGATGGGTATGGCTGAGCTAAGAGCATCATTACACAAATAACTTCATCAGCCTTGAGCTCTCAGCCTGCTTGCAATCATTTAGGATCATTTACCCACAGGGAACAGCAGGAAAAATGACAGGAGGTAAATATTTATCTGCTCTGCCTGGAGACACAGGGAGGGGAGGGGAATCAGTGGTGCTTGGGCATGCAGGCAGTGGAGCAGGGCTGTGGGAGGGAATGAGTTAAACAGAGCTCCCAATTCCTGCACCAACACTCATCCCTGCTTTGGACAGCAAAGTTTAAAACAAATTAAGATTTTAGCAGTTATTATTAATGGGAAATCATTAGAGTTTGTCCCAAAATGCAGTTTAAGTCTGATTTTCTCTTTGTTAACATATTCCATATGATTTTAAAAGGTAATGTTGTGTGACAAAGGAACATTCTGGATCTTTGATCCTGTTCAATCCTCCTGAAATTGGCTGTCTATGAATATTCATATCAGGAAACCATCTATCAGCAGGATAGAGGGGAAAGCAAAGGTGGTGTGGACTTACCCCTTCAGATTTCTTATCAGGGAAGATGCAGGTCTCTCCTCCAGCTGTGAAATTACAGTAAACTTTGAAAGAGTCCCTGGAACACCCTTGGTTGGGATCAACCCAGTATTCACCTGGATGAGGGGAGAGAAGGGAAAAAAGGATCAGGTCAGAGGGCACTTCAGTCACCTGTCCCACCTCTCATGGGTTATTATTTATATGTAGTTTTTAAAACTGCTCATGTTCTGCTGCCAGCTGAAGATTTTTTTCATCCCTTACACCCATTTTTAGAACTGAACATTTCAGCTGGACATTTCAGCTGTCCAATGACATCCAGCCCAGCTCTACACATTCCTTCTCCCCAAATTCCTCATTTCTGCTCTCAGGAACCCCCAGATTGCCTCTCCCCCAGGACACACCATCTGGGAAATCAGGGTGGCAGAGCTGCAGGTCCTTGCAGGTGCGTGCTGGGTTGTGCTGAGTGCCCAAGGGATGTTTCATCTGCTCGATTTCCAGTTTCAAGGAGTTCAGGGAGCCAAAAATCTCCTCCATGCCATCAGCATAGTCCATGTAGTTGTCAGCATTGCCATCATCCAGCAGCTGGCTGGCATCAATGTTCCTCCTGGTCCTCTTGGCAGCCTGGATGGGCAGGGGCTGGATGACTTCTCCAGGAGGACCCTGATTTTTGGGGGGAAAAAAAAGGACACAACTTCTCATTCCATTGGGAAAAGGACAGGAGAGATGGACAAAGCAGCAACATCCCAAAATACACACTGGGCATGGAGAACACCCATGGATGGTGATGATAAAACATCTGGATTTAACATTTTCCACCTTTTTGCTCCCTTCCCATCCTGCTTTCTCCCCCAGTGTCTCCAAGAGATTCCAACCCATTGCAAGGCATTGCATTGGCAAGGAATCTTTGCCCAGAGATTTTTCTGCTTCCCAAATTCCAGCACACACAATGTCTGAACCTCATTTCGTGCTTCACCTCCTGGGTTTTACTTACAGGAGGTCCTGGGGGCCCAGGAAGACCTGATTCACCCTTTGGACCTGTGGGACCCTGGATGGAAAAACAAGGGAAAATCAGGAGTCACTCCAAAGAATTCACCTGGTACTTCTATCACACCCCAAACATTATTTTAACTATGCCTGAAACTTCATTTTTGTCCCTTCAGGCACACAGGAGGAGTCTCCCTGTACCCACATCCCAAGAAAATGGTATTTTTGGTTATTTTGGGTGTTTAGGTAAAGATCAAACACCTGGAGTTACAGTCAGATTTTTCTTGTGCTTCCCACAGAATGCATAAAATGCATAAAATCTTTAACTCTCTGAACCAATCCAATCATTTTGCAAGTCAAATAAAATCTTCAAATTAATAAAACATCAAATTCTGGATGGCAAGGAGACAGTAAGAAGTTGCCCAAAAGAGGAATTTTTAGCTGTCTGCACCACGAAATTCCAGAGTTTCATTTCTCACTGAGTTCTTCACTTTCCAGCTTCCCACCTCCTGCTTTTCTTGGGCTATTTTTAATCCCCTCCACTCCCCAACAGCAGCTTTTCTCCTCAGGACTAAGCACTGGATTGTGATCTCTGCTGCTCTGCTCTTCAGGGAAGTGCAGTGGTGGCACAGAAACCTTCCCCAATTATCATTCCTGGCCTTAGGCAGCCTGGGAAGGCAGAGTTTGTTCAGTCCTCTCTGCTAATTGCATTCATTTTACTGCTGAGGGGAGTCCCAGTGTTCCTCCACTCCATAAAAACCCCTCACCCCTGCCCTGAGCTGTGCCCATACTCACTGATGAGCCTTTAGCACCTTTGGGACCAGGTGGACCCTGTGGAGAGACAAATACAAAAAGGAGTCAGCTCATTTCCAAGCAGAGAATTCAGAAAGGGAATATTTAAAAATGTACTCCCTTTCTATTTCCATTTTCCCCATCCACTTGAGCTGGGTGTTGCTTTTATTTGCCAAGAGACAAAAAGGTTTTGTGGCAGAGCTCCACACTCTGCCCCAGTGGGGACTGGGAAAACTGCTGGAATGTGGGGCTGATCCCAGCTCTGTGCTCAGGACACCCAGCTGGGCACCCCAGGCCTTTGGGCACCCAAAAAAGTGATAAAACTCAGCAAAATGGGCAAGGAAATCCTGTAGGATTGTGGATATTCCAAAAGAAAGGGGGAGAGAAACAGGGTGGGAGGATTTCCCTGTGCCCATCTCCCACACCATTTCCAGATCCTGCCACTGGGAGGGATAACGGGATGGGAACTCCTGGAACTCATCCAGCTGAAAAATCCCAACATCCTCCTACAGCCAGGGCTGTGCTGGGAATTCCTGGGAGCACCAGAGTGGCTCCTGAGGGCCTGTGCAGCTCCCAGGAATTCCAAGGTCAGGGATTGTCACCTACCGGTAATCCTGGGGGCCCTGGGGGTCCGATGGGTCCAGAGGGACCTGTGATACCCTAAAAGATAACAGAAAAATAATATTGATCTGCAATCCTGGCTAAAATTACACATCCAACCCTTGCTCACAGGGCATCACTCAGTTTTGGAGGATTCCAGTCCAATCTGGAGCTTTACCTGGATTTTAGAGTATGGACAACGGAGTTCCTATCTCGTTCAGGCTCACACTTTTAAAAATCAGCCCTTGAGATGAATATTTAATGACATCATCCCTATCCAACCCTTTCATACAGCCCTTGAGAATCTGCTTCCCACTAAAGTGGCTCATTTTGGAGCAGATCCATATTTCACACATAGAATAAACCACATGAATACAGAAAATATCCCTCAAAAACTGCCAAGGATCTGCTGCCAGGGCTGCCCATCTCTGCTGTGCTGCACCTCCTCGAGGGTGCAGTGCTCCAAAGCACATTCCAGGAAGGAATTTGATGGGATTTTATTTTATGGAATATTTACCTGCTCTCCTTTGGGTCCTGCTGAGCCCTGGGGGCCTGGGAGACCTCTGTCACCTTTTTCTCCCTGCTCTCCTGGTGGTCCAATAAGACCAATCAAACCTGGGTGACCCTGGGGGAAAACAGCAGATGTTAATTAGGATTTCTGACTGGAGAGAGTAAAGATATTTCTAGATTCAACCCCAAATATCTGAGCGAGGTGAGAGGAGTTTGTAGCAATCCCCTGGCACGTGGAAGTGGCAGAATGGAGCAAAATGGGAGATTTTTACAGCAGAACATGCTACAAATAGAGAAAGAACATCTGCCCTGGAGCAGCTGCTCATTCCCTGGGGTTGGATAAATATATATATATGACAGAAATGTTTATAGGGTGGAGAATCACCCCAAAATGGGTCAGGGTGCTGCAGCTCCCTCTAAAGCTGTCACTGGGGCTGGTGACAGTCCCCAGGACCCCTCACACCCCAGCAGGGACCAGGCAATGGGATCCTGGTGGGTTCTCACCTTCTCTCCTTTAGGACCAGAGTCTCCTTTCAGACCAGGCAAACCAGGAGGGCCCTTTGGGACAGGGGGGGAAACAAAAGAGAGAATGAATTCATGTCACACTCATTCATCCCGTGCAAAAACTCCTGGAATTGGATGTTCTGGACATACCATTGGGCCTGGAGGACCATCTGGGCCAGGGGATCCTGGGAGACCTTGTTCACCCTGGAAAAAAAGTGCAATTCCCTCATTCCCAGTGACAGCAGTGCTCCCAGCTGGGAATATTCTGATTATTCACTGTGCCAGGGAACGTTTGTCCTGGCTTCTCACAGATGGCAAAAGCAAAAGGATTTATGTTCCTTCCATGCTCAAACCTCTGCTGGAAAAGGGACTTTGAGGGTCAAGGAAAATCACTCCTGGAGAGTGGCTGAAGACTCAAATGAAAGATGTGGGAGATGATATTCACCATTCCATTATTGCCATGAAATATTTTTTATCTGCTGTCAGGCATTCCAGCACAGACAGAACACTGGGAAGAGGCATTTCCCAAGCAGGTGGGATAGAGGAACAAACCTGAGCTTTCCCAAACTGGGAATACTCACAACTGGACCAGGAATCCCACGGAGGCCATCGGGGCCAGGCTTCCCTGGAGCACCCTGGGGACCAATGGGCCCAGTCTTGCCAGGAGGTCCTTCCAAACCAGCTTCCCCCTGGATGAAGAGCAGGGTGTTGGATTTGTATTGGGACATCAGATGATTTAGTGAAATGGTGCCAGGATGGCACAGAGTGGATGCAGATCCATGCAAAGCACATGAAACTTTCTGCTCCTTGATTTTCCTGCTGCTCCCTCCACCTCATTCTCCAAACTCCTTAGGTTTCCAGGAGATTGCAAATTCCTTGCCTGAATTCCAGCAGGAACCACCCTTTGGCTCTGAGCTCTCCTGGGTTCAGGGACACCCATCCTCCCTCCCTGTGCTGCCACAACAGGATCTGTAATTTCCAATCCCATCTCCATTTCCCCAGCACTCCCACCCAAACAATCCCAGCCCATTAATGCCATGTCTGCCCTGGGAAAGGACACGGGGCTGTGCACACCCCATTATTTACAACACATTAAATTGCCAAATATAGCACTTGGATGTTTCAAACGAAGGAAAACATTCCCATGACCTTACCAAGCCCTAATTATCTCCACAGAGCTTGTTAAGGGCTGAAACATAAACTCAGATTTGAGGCCAGTGGCTCCAAACTTGGGCTAATTTGCTGTAACACGCAGCAAAATCAACTCCCTGCCTTGGCAGAGGGAGATGCTCTTGGCATAGCAAGGACACAGCACAAGTGAAACTCCACTCAGCTCTCACCTTGGCTCCTTTCTCTCCTTGCCTTCCTTCAGGACCAGCTGGACCAGGAGGGCCCTAAAGAAAGCCCAGAATAGATGGAAAACACAATTAGATCCTGCTGATCTGCAACAGTCCATTGGAATTAGCAAAATGATGCTGCAGCCCCAGGGAAGGAGACAAAATGGAGACAAATATCCCTGAAAAGCTTTTTAAATTAGCTCCTTGCTAAATGAATCCCTGGGTTCTGCCAGCAAGGCAGGAAAGAGCAGGAAAATCCTCATCCTTGGATTTTCTTTGGGCTGTTAACATCATTAAAAAAAAATCCATGGGATTTGCCTGGCAGCTTCCCATCAATTTCCAACGGCTGTGGAGGGTGCAACATTTTATTTTTTTTAATTATCACATTTATTCACAGTATTTATACAGCTTTTATTGTAGGCTTAGTAACAACATGGGTTTTTAAAAACTTAATAGAAATGCATTTGGGAAAATCTTCCTAAACAACCAACTCACCCTTTTTCCAGGGGGTCCAGAGGGGCCTGGCTCTCCTGTGGGCCCAGGGGAACCCTGCAGGGAGAGAGGGGAGGGGAAAGAGCCATGAGTGCCCTTGGATGGATGGATGGATGGATGGATGGATGATGGATGGATGGATGATGGATGGATGGATGGATGGATGGATGATGGATGGATGGATGATGGATGGATGATGGATGGATGATGGATGGATGGATGGATGATGGATGGATGATGGATGGATGGATGGATGGATGGATGGATGGATGATGGATGGATGGATGATGGATGGATGGATGGATGATGGATGGATGGATGATGGATGGATGGATGGATGGATGATGGATGGATGGATGATGGATGATGGATGGATGGATGATGGATGATGGATGGATGGATGATGGATGGATGATGGATGGATGGATGATGGATGGATGATGGATGGATGATGGATGGGTGATGGATGGATGATGGATGGGTGATGGATGGATGGATGGATGATGGATGGATGGATGATGGATGATGGATGATGGATGGATGATGGATGGATGATGGATGGATGGGTGATGGATGGATGGGTGATGGATGGATGGGTGATGGATGGATGATGGATGGATGATGGATGGATGGATGATGGATGGATGATGGATGGATGATGGATGATGGATGGATGATGGATGGATGGATGATGGATGGATGGATGATGGATGGATGGATGGATGGATGATGGATGATGGATGGATGGATGATGGATGGATGATGGATGGATGGATGATGGATGGATGATGGATGGATGGATGGATGATGGATGGATGATGGATGGATGGATGGATGATGGATGGATGGATGATGGATGGATGATGGATGGATGGATGATGGATGGATGGATGATGGATGGATGGATGGATGGATGATGGATGGATGGATGGATGGATGATGGATGGATGATGGATGGATGGATGATGGATGGATGGATGGATGATGGATGACACAGGAGAGAATGAGATCCTCTGTGGGCAATTCCCACTGGGAAGTTCCAGTGGGAATGAGAGGCTGGGTGTCCCTGGGGCTGACACAGAGCCATGAGCACTGTGGGGACAGCTCCCATCTCTCCAGGTACTCACAGTCTGTCCAGGTTCACCATCATCACCTTTGTCACCAGGGGGACCATCTTGACCCTAAAAAGGAGGGAAAAAGGAACAAGGAGGTGTTTTTAGGGTGTTTGTAGCTGAGCAGAGGAAGTTCCAGGGGAGCTGCTGGGAATGAGCAGCACAGTTGGGTTCCAGCAGAGCAGGAGGAGGAAGCTCTGTCAGCCCAACACTTACAGCTGGGCCAGGCTCTCCAGGAGGACCAGGGTCACCAGGGAAACCAACTGGACCCTGCAGAGAGAGAAGAATATTCCCAAGTCAGAGATGCTGCACCTGGAGCAGGGAGTAAAATCCCAATTTCTACAATCACAACCCATCCTTGCATTTCAGTGTTTCCACCCTGTTGCATTTTAGGCTGTAGGTGAGTGGCAAAAAGGATGATGCAACGTAGTTCCTCGTGCAATGGAGAAGCAGAAAGAGCTTTATTTAAAGAAACACTGCACTTTATAGTGAAAAACAAAGTAGAAAAGACTCATAGGCCCAAGAAGGCAACACCTCTTTGAAAACATGCTTTGTGCAAAATACCACGAGACACTCACACGGCTCTCACCACCCTGCAGGTGCAAAAATCACTGTGATAATTTATCCTTGTGCAGGCTGAGAAAGGCAAGGCTTCAAGGCTGCTGTTTCCCTGCTTCCCAGCAGCATCCAACAGCACTGCCCCAGCCAGATCTGCATCCTGACTACCAAAACTCCAAAGGCAACGCTGGGACTTCCATCCCAGTTTTTCAGAAATCCTTCAGCTGGGTGACAGCAGCTTTGGGGATGTGCAAATTGGAAGGTTTTGCTTTTGCAAATGTGTGACATTTTGCACAGGAGGAGCCTCTCAGAGCATTTAATGACTGAAACATTTCACCATTCTTCCCCATACAATGTCTGTCGGGCGCTTCACATGATTCCAGGAGCAGCCTGCAACCCATCACAGATATCCCAAATCCCATCTGTTAGGGATGACTAAACCCCTCTGCCTCCTCTGCTTCTTCGTGCCATCTTGCCTTATCTCATCATAAATTTCAGGCATCAGAGGAGCCTGCAAGATAAACCCTGTACCACAGTCCCCTGGCAAAATCAGCAGAGCTCCACTGGCTTCACCAGAGCTGTAGAAATTAGCAGCAGCAGGGAGCTGGGTGTGCAGGTACAGCTCCCAAATCCAAGAAATCTCCTTGGTCCTATTTTGGAAGCTCTGCTCTAGTGCAGAAGACCTTGGAAAGCCATAAACACAAAGTGACCCCAGTGAATCTCCTCTCCATGGGGTGAGATTCCTGATAACCCTCAAAAAGCACTGAAAATTCCAATATTTCTGGGAAATATGGCACAGTTGGGTCTTTCCCTCATCAGCACCCTAAGGAAGGGCTGAGATCATGGATCACCAGAGGAGCAATTCCATGGTTAGGAAACTATTTTAAATTTTCACAGATCACTCTGGGAATATCTTTTCATGCTGGCAAGGCAAGGAAAGATGGAGAGGGTACTTACAGGGCTGCCTTTGGGGCCATCATCACCTGGTGGGCCTTTGGGGCCAGGTGGACCAGCAGCACCAGAGGGACCTGCTTCCCCCTTTTCACCTCTTTCACCTTTAGGGCCCTGTAAAGGGAAAAAAAAACCCCTTTTATTATCCAGGGAAAAAACCACCCCACTGATCTGTAATTATCCTTTAATCAGTTCTGAGCAAGAAGCTCTATTTGTGTCTCCAAACACAAGGACATGATTTAACAGTCCCTTCCCACAAGGACTGAGTGGTGTTCATGGTGTTCAGCCGTGGGTAGCCCAGCTTTGGTGACTAAACGTGATCCTATAAATACCCAGGAACGTGGCAATGTGTCATCAGTACCCAAATCCAGGACAGGGCTGCTTCAGTCCCTGCTGTCCCATCCACATCCCAGCACACTCACCGGCAGGCCAACCTCTCCAGGCAGACCAGGCTCACCAGATTCCCCAGGTTCACCCTGCACAGAGAAAAAGAAGGTGGAAATATTCACATTTCTGCAGTTTTCTGCTGGCACAGCAAAGGCACCGCACGAGTGCTGCAGCAAACTCTGCTTTACCTTCTCTCCCACTGCTCCAGGATTTCCTATTCCCCCAGGAGGACCCTGTGGACCGTCTGCTCCTGGTGGCCCAGATGGACCTCTGGGTCCTGGTGGGCCTGGTGGACCCTGAGAGGAAAGGAGGACAAATTTCAGATGGGTTTCTCAGAGCAATGTCAGCGAGGAGAAAAGCAATGTGGAAGGCCCTTACCATCTGCCCAACGTCACCTGTTTCTCCCTTCTCCCCAGGTGGTCCAGGCAGGCCCTGTGGAGGTGCAGGGGGGGAATTTTAGCTGTGAACAGCTCAGGTGAGCCCCAGCTCTCATCACCCCAAACCCTCCCTGGATGCTGTGAATTACCTGCAAGCCCACAGGGCCGGGGGGACCGGGGAAACCTCGGGGTCCTTCGTCACCTTTCTGGCCAAAGAGCCCCTGCTGCCCTCGGGGCCCGGGCTCTCCATCAGCTCCCTGCAAGGAAAGGCTCTGATCAGCCCAGGACAGATGTGGGGTCACACAAACCCCATCCCAGCACCCCCTGTGCCAGGCAGGAATCATCCCAGTGCTTTTTTGGGGGGAAAAAATAAAAGGATTTCTGCTAATGGTGGGTGATACTCACAGCTGGGCCAGGCTGACCAATTGGACCCTGGGGACCTGTGGGGCCTGGGGGACCCTGTTCCAAAAAAGAAATGTCAGTGTTAGGAGCAGAGTGATAAATTCACCTGGAAAAGGTGAATTCCTTCAACATAATCTCCACCAAAATTGCAATAATTCCCAAATTACAGGCCCAGGTCTCTCTGGACACCCCAGCACTCCTCAGCCCCGGTGCCAGGGTGGAGCACACACATCCAAACACATTTTTGTGCAGCAAAGCCCTGTCAGCACTCAGCCCTAACTCCTGGGTACCTCACGCTCCTCAGGCTCTGGGCAGTGCATAAAGGGTGTGGAACTGGAATTACCACAGAATCACAGGATGGTTGGGGTTGGAAGGGACCTTTAAAAATCTCCTGGTCTACCCCTCTGTCATGAGCAGAGACATCTCCAACTAAATCACAGAGGGGACTTCAGCCAAAGACCCAACTCTGATGGCAACACTGCCCATGTTTCACAGATATTTCCATGCTAAGTGGGTGATGTGGAAATATCTCAGTGTTCCTGGGAGATGAAGGCTCCCACTTGAGCCTCTCACTCTTTTTTTTTTTTTTTTTTTTTTTACATCATGTGGGTATCTGATGAAGCAGAGATGAATCAACATTAGAGAATGATATAAATTTCATTTCTATTTCCAGCAAGTCACACCATGAGCCACACTGCAGAGAAGCAGCTCCAGCAGAGCCCCCCCACTCACCTGCTCCCCTTTGTCACCTTTGCTGCCCTTCTGTCCAGGCTCTCCAATCTCACCCTGCCAGGAACAAAGGGATAACATTAATCCCTGACCACTCCCACATCCCAACATCAGCCCTGTGTGTCTGCACCCTCATCACAAATCCCACACACCACAGTGGGCTGATCATTCCAGAGGTTTGGCCACTGCAGGTCCAACCAAACCCTTTTCCACCCCACAGTTCCTCAGCTTGCAGACCCTTTGAGCAGCCATCCCAGCTGATATTCCCTGGGAATCCTCTCCTCTGGAGGGGCTTAATGAGAGAGGGGGTTAATTTGGAAAGGCTGGGCATCTGGGAGCTGCCTGCTACAGGTTTGGGGCAGGCAAACTGGATTTCAGGGAATTTTGTGGCTGGAAGAGCACACGGAGCCCCATCTGCTGCTGCTCATCCCAGGGGACTGGGAGTTCCATAAAAACCCTCCAGCAACGTCCCACCCAGCTGTGGGATGCAAACACCACCCAGCTCCCTGGCAGAGGAGCTGTCCCCACCTTGTCTCCATCCTCTCCAGGAGGCCCCACAGGACCTGCTGGGCCTGGCAGTCCCACGGGGCCCTGGATGCCATCCCTGCCAGCCGGTCCCTGGGGACCCTTCTCCCCCTGGAAGCACAAAAACAGGCAGGTCACACCCAGAGCTCTCCAGCCCATCGAGGTTTTATTCACTGCTGGCTGGATGGGCAGGAACAGCAAAGCCTGTTCCAGCTGATATTTCATCTCTGCTCCTTGTCTGAAATGAGACAAAACTTCTGTCTTGAGGGATAATGCAAAGAACAAACAAATGTAAGCAGTGAATACCCAGATCACAGCTGCAATTTCACTGCTACAGCAACATAATCTGATTTCATCTGAACCCTCTGCCATCTCTGTCTTGATGACAAACAAGACCCCAAGTAATTTTTACTCCCACGAGGCAGTTTTTGCTGATTCTGATCCTGGCTGCCCCAGCACTCTGCTGCTCCCTCCCTAGCTGAGCCCCAACTAAGGGGGGTTCTCAGGAGGCCCATCCTGAGATTCTGGACAAATAAAACCACCTGAAGTGAATAAAACATCTCTGTGTCAACATCTTCTTGTACTCCTTTGAGCAGGAGCCTCCAATCAAATTTGTTTGTTTACAGGAACTGAACAGTGAATATTTTCCAGTTTCCTCATCTATAATTGAATTGCATCTGAATACTGGGTTCTCTCCTCTAAATAAATTAGATGCCACATAAATTTCCTATCCATCCCTGCCCTGACTGACACATTGTGTAGGCACTCAGCAGGACAGATGTTCCTAAACCTGATTCACCAGGAAATTCTCACCTCTGGATTCACTGCTGGAGTTTCTAACAAAGCAGCAAGTGTGGCTGATAAACACTTCTGCTATCAATCAACCACCACCAGAGTGGTGACATCACCAAAGCCACCTCTGGCTGGTTTTGCTGATGGGGCTGGCTCAGTTCTCTGCCCACAGACCTTTGGCTTTGTCACCAGGAGGTGACACAGGCTGTGTGTCACCTCTCCTTGCCTGGGGTCACAGCCATGCTTGATAGCAGAGGTGCCACCAGCGGGGCATTGAGCAGCTGATATTCAATGGTTGGATGTGCTCAGGATGAGAAAATTCCTTTCTAATCAAATTCCTGCTGAATTGAATTCCTTATTTTTTATAATTTAAATCTCCACGAGGACTGGTTCCATGCTCCAGCTGTCCCACAACTGTTCATCCTGCTGCTGGTACTTACTGGAGCTCCCTTTTCACCTGCAGGTCCTGGAGGTCCCTGGGGGCCAGGTCTGCCTGGCAATCCTATGGGGCCAGCTGATCCTGCAGGGCCACGCTCCCCAGGAGAGCCCTGTTGGGAGGAGGAGGAGGAAAAGAGAATTAATTGCAGTATCAAGCTTCACCATGCCCAGACAGAGAGAAGTCTGAGCTCTTCATCCATGTCTGTGCACATTTGATGGGATAACTGCCACGTGAAGAGTTGGTACCACCAGCCTAAGGGGCCCTGAAGATTTTTTTTTTTAATTAAAATCCATGGAAGGGCTGGATTCTCCTCTGGATGGTGCAGAGAGCTCAGTTCCTGGGGACACATAAACATCCTGGAACAAGAGCAAGAGCCACTTCCCAGCCAGCAGGGAGCCTTGGGTGATGGATGTTTCCTTCCAGAAGAGCAGCCCTGAGCAGGGAACTCAAGTGGAGATAATTTCCAGAGGGACAGCAGGTGGAAACAAAATCCTGCATGTCCTGAACCCTGCAGCTCCCTCAGCCTGTCACAAAATGGCTGAGCTGCTCCACCAGTGGCTTGTAAAAAAAGGAACATCCAGGGAAACGGGATTAAAGGAGCAGCAGGACAATGGGGTAAAGCCTGGAGCTGTGGCTGACCAGGCCTGGGTTAAATAAATGGTGGTGCCTCAAGGACAGGATACTCAC
The DNA here is from genome assembly GCF_029582105.1 of Oenanthe melanoleuca. Classification (NCBI taxonomy): domain Eukaryota; kingdom Metazoa; phylum Chordata; class Aves; order Passeriformes; family Muscicapidae; genus Oenanthe; species Oenanthe melanoleuca. Next base: position 3,382,650 of record NC_079350.1, read on the forward strand.
AGCTGGGCCTGGAGGGCCTGGGGGGCCTTCATTGCCTTTCAGGCCTGGAGAGCCCTGCAGGAGGAAAACAAAGTCACTGGGGAAAGGGAAACCGGGAATTCTGCAGCCGAGGGGAGGCAGAGGCCGCTACTCACAATGGGGCCGGGGAGGCCGCGCTCGCCAGGGAACCCTCGCAGCCCGGGGGGGCCGTCCTTGCCCGGGAGGCCGGCGGGGCCCGGGTCACCCTGCGGGACAGACAGGACGGGATGGGACGGGATGGGATGGGAGTATGGGGACAGGGATGGGGACAGGGATGGGGATGGGGAAGGGACAGGGATGGGGACAGGGGGATGGGAATGGGGACAGGGATGGGAGAATGGGGGATGGGGACAGGGACGGGGTCGGGGATGGGGATGGGGACAGGGATGGGGACAGGGACAGGGACAGGGATAGGGACGGGGACAGAGGGACAGGGATGGGGATGGGGACAGGGACGGGGATGGGGACAGGGATGGGGACAGGGACAGAACAGGGATGGGGACAGGGACAGGGATGGGGACGGGGATGGGGACAGGCTGGGGACAGGACGGGGACAGGGACAGGGACAGGGACAGGGACAGGGACAGGGACAGGGACAGGGACAGGGACAGGATGGGGACAGGGACAGGACGGGGACAGGGCTGAGATCTGCACGGCACATGGAGTCTCAGCCCGTCCCCTCAGCCTTCAGAGCCTCCATTTCTCTCCTGGACCATCCCATGGAGTCTCAGCCCATCCCCTCAGCCTCCAGAGCCTCCATTTCTCTCCTGGACCATCCCATGGAGTCTCAGCCCATCCCCTCAGCCTTCAGAGCCTCCATTTCTCTCCTGGACCATCCCATGGAGTCCCAGCCCATCCCCTCAGCCTCCAGAGCCTCCATTTCTCTTCTGGACCATCCCATGGAGTCCCAGCCCATCGTCTCAGCCTCCAGAGCCTCCATTATTTCTCTGAACCATCCCATGGAGTCCCAGCCCGTCCCCTCAGCCTCCAGAACCTCCATTTCTTTTCTGGACCATCCCACAGAGTCCCAGCCCGTCCCCTCAGCCTCCAGAGCCTCCATTTCTCTTCTGGACCATCCCATGGAGCCCCAGCCCGTCCCCTCAGCCTCCAGAGCCTCCATTTCTTTTCTGGACCATCCCACAGAGTCCCAGCCCATCCCCTCAGCCTCCAGAGCCTCCATTTCTTTTCTGGACCATCCTCTCCCTCCCCAGGGAGGAAGGCAGTGAGGAGGGTGAATTCCAGTCCCTACCTTGGTCCCTTCTTTCCCAGTGAGGCCAGGAAGGCCTTGTTCCCCTGGGGGCCCTGGAGGGCCTGGGTGGCCCCGCTCGCCCATGGGTCCAGTCTCACCAGTTGGACCCTGGAAAAAAACAAAAAAAAACCAGTCTGAGGAAATGGGGTGGGTATTGGCAGAACAATGAGGAGACAAAAAGGGCAGGGTGTCAGTTGAGTTTTTTGGGGTGTAATGGGATGGAAGAGGTTCCTTTCAGTGCCACCAGCAATCCCTGCAGGGATCCCCCTCCGGCATCTCCAACCCCTTGTTCTGTTCCTTGGCCAACATCACCCTGGGCAGGCTGGAGGCACTGGGAACCTCTGGGGAGAGCCAGTTTCACCCAGATGGGATGTTAACACTCACACTGTTATGCATAGCTTTCCCTTTTTAATTGAAAACTTCCTAAGCTCTCCAAGGCTGCTGATTCCCGCATAAATAATGCATGAGGCTCCCTGCAATTAGCGCTGCCTCTGTGCCCCCCCGGGGCACTCAGGGTGACACCAGTGCCACCGAGAGCTCCCCAGAGGCTCATTTTGGGAGGACAAAAGCCACGTGTGTACAAAACCATCATGTCCCTGCCCCTTGGTGGCTTTGGGGACAGGGTTGTAACTCATGTCCTGCTGCCGGGGAGATACTCAGAGCACTCAGCAGCCACACATCACAGCAACCCAGCCCAGCAGAGCCACACAAAATCACCACCCGATCCTAATTTGCACTTGAGAAGACAGACACAGCCATCAGGGAATTGCCCCTAATCAGGGAATTTACAAATCAGGGACTTTATGCTGTCATTAAAAAGGACAAATTAATTACTTTCTAATTAAAGAGCTGCTCCCCAGCAGTTCAGGGAAGGAGGCTCGACCCTAAGCCAGCCCTGCTCAGTGTAGGCTCACTGAAAGCTGGGCTTGTTCCCACACTGCACAGAGCTCATGGGGACTGAAACCAGCTCTGACAGAACCTGGCAGCACTTCAGATGAGAGAGGGATGATTTTCCTCTCTCTGACATGGAGGAGCACTCTGGCACCACGTTTGCTCTGCCTGACCACCAGCAGCTGCACAGCCCTTGGAGATCTCACTTAACTCCCTTCTGCTTAAGGCCTTTGAGCTGGGTGGTGCTTCCAGCTGGTTTAGCTGGGTTTTTTAGTGTTTTATATCTATTTTTCATTTGTTTTTTATCTATTTTTTTCTATCCATTTTTCTATTGTTCTTTATCTGCTTTGTGCTCTTTAGTTGGTTTGTGGCTTTCAGCTCGTTTTTGCTTTTTAGCTAACCTGTGCTTTTTGGTTGGTTTGTGCTTTTCATCTATTTTGCTTTTTTCTTTTTGTTTTTTTGCAGGTTTCTCACCCTACACCAGTTTTAAACCCCAGTGGTTGTGCTGAGCTCACAGGAACCACCTCATTTATGTTTTTCTAAACCCCATCCCAACCCTTCAGCAAGGTGAGCAGGGGCCATGGAGGGGATTTCACACCTGCCTCAGGAATTTCAAAGCCACCTGACAAGGCTTTGCCTTCCCTGGAAAAGGAGTCCCTGCTGCACAAGCAGCTCCAGTTGAACCAGTGAAGACCAGTTGCAGATGTGGGTGAGCATTTGCTCCTTACCTGAGGACCCACAACACCAGGGGGGCCTGGAGGGCCAGTCTTGCCTTGGAAACCCTGTCAGAGAAAGGGAAAAGACAAAAAGGTGACATTTCTGCCAAGGACTGCTCTGTGAGGGTCACACTGCCACCAGCTCAGTGACACCCCTGACCAAGGTGGGCACCCCAAGGAAAAGGAAATAAGAAATCAAACAGAAAGTGGGAAAAATGCATTTATACATTTATAAAGGGTGAAACAGAGGAGGAAGAACAAGGGATCCTCAAAGCTCAGACCTGCTGTTTGGATGGAGCTGTTCATATATATCTATAAAAATCTGTTACACTCACAAAACCATAGAGCAAACAGCAATTAAAAATACCATTAATGCCTATTAAAAACCTCTTTATGCTGAGCAATTCTCAAAAGCTATTCCCCTTATCCTGCTCCCCATTCTGCTGCTGCTTTGGGCTCAGCTCTGGCTCAGCTCAAGGGGCTGAGTGAAGCTTTATCTCCTCCATCAACATTTGCTGAAAGGAGCCACAGCCCTGCTTGATGAGCAGGGAAGTCTCCATGACAGCTCCTTCCAAAGGCATTTTGAAGAGTGACAACGAGGAACTCTCAATTGTTTGGCTCTCCCAGGCTACTCTTTAAAAAGCACATTAATTATGGTTGTTACTCCAGCCTGCTGACAAGCTTGAGGAATGGCATTTAGGGCACAAGGGCTATTTTCTCCTTGCCACAAAAGAGGATCAGATAAATCCCATGCCAACGTTAGCCTGTCATGTTTAAATAACTCCTCCATGCTATTCTGGCTGCCTGCAGATCAGAAAATATCCTGTCACTGATGGGCAAATGGTAAAAAATCCTTGGGAAATGAAGGCACAATTTAAACTCTTATCACAGATAAATATTTAGAGCATTTCTGTGCAGGGCTTTCCTTATTAACCTGAAGGAAGGGGTTTCCTTTTGTACTCTTGGAGCCTTGGGCACAGAGGCTTTAGAATCTATCATGGATTTTTCAGAGCCAATCTCTGCAAATCTAATATGGCCAAATATCTCAGCATGCCTGTGCTGCTGAATGGGAACTTCAATAAAGGGAAGTGTTTGACACAGAGATTTCAATCTTGCACCAAGATACACTGCACTGACCAGGCTACTGATGTAGAAAGAGCTTTTAATTCATTTTTATGCTCCTCTCCTTGCTTTTTGGCACTGTGAGGGGAAAAGGAGGCAGGGTCTGCAGGGAAAGTGATCTCTGCTAGGTTAACAAAGATTCTGTTTCCTGGGAGAGGCAAATTGAGGAAAGCTATTAGGGAGAGCTTTCAGGCCCCAAAATAATTAAAAGGCCATTCTCCATTCATTCCTGCAGCCTTGATGCTTTTGATTGCAGGCTCAGCAGCTGATGACAGCAAATGCTGTCAAAGTTCTCACTGCTCCCTCCACCTTGGCTGGAGCTGTCCTTGGATGTCATGGAAAACTCAAGGAAGACTCAATGTCAGTCAGGTTCTGACAGGTGAAAACCCATCACCTTCAAGTTAATCCTGACCTGGGGACTTGGCTCAAAAACACCTCCAACCTCTTGTTTTAAAATCAACCTCATGGTGTGTAAATAAATATCTGGTGCTGGGCTGAGCAATGTTTGCACTGCCTTGCTTAGCAAATGCCAGGCAAGTTAATTAAATTGTGTGCTAAGCTGAGGGGAAAAAATGCCTAATGTGCAAAACCCTTTTAATGCTCATTTGCTGGGGAAGGCAGTGGGGGGAAAATGGGCTGCCCACAGATTCCCCCTGAGCAGCTGGAGAGACACAGACCCTCAGGGAATCCAAACAACCCAAACGTGGGGCTGCACCTCCCAGCAGCACAGAGGGTTCAGAGAAACCAAAAGGAGGCTCTGGAGCAATGACCAGCCCAAGATTTTTTGGCTACTTACAGTTTCTCCTCTCTGTCCAGGGTGCCCAGGCAATCCATCCTTCCCAGGAGGACCCTGTGGCAGAAAAGCAGGGGGAGAAGCAGCATCACCAAGTGCTGGGTGGTAAAACTGGGACAAGCAGCTGCCAGCTGTTTCACATGGAAATGGAGCTGCAGAGCCCTAAAAGCTGCACCCCTTTCCTTCCCACACATCCCCCAAAGGATTTCTCCTACAAGAGCTGCTCACCACACTCAGGAAATCACTCCCAAACCATTTCTGAGTCCCCCCCAGGGTACAACAACTGCAGAGACAGCAGTGCTGTGCTGTCCTCCACGTCCACAGAGGGAAAATAAAGCACAGAACAACCACAAAAGATCCCAGAGATCCTGAGTCAGTAGGAAATGAACATTTATAATCAGCTGCAATTTGCTTGGCTATTTAAAATCTGAGACCATGGGGTTGTTATCAGCATGTCTCAGTAATGCCTTTTATTGGAATAAAAAACTTGTCAGGGAATCAGCCCAGGGTGGGTGGGAAAGACTGGATTATTCCTTTGGATGTCTTAGGATTGAGTTACTTACAGGGGGGCCTTTTGGTCCAGGAAATCCAGTTGGTCCTTGAGGTCCTGGTGGACCCTGGGATGAAAGACAAGGCAGAGAACTCAGAACACTTGATCTGAAATATTAGCCCTGGGTAAGCAGCAGGTAAGCACAAAGGTGTGGAAAGCCAAATGCTGGGTGATTGTATAGAGAAAAGTACAAACAGAACAAAAGGGGGAAAAGAAAAGCAGAAATTGAGGCTAAAATCATGAAAGTCCCATTGTTTCAGGATTTCCCACCTGACTGTGGTCTGGAGAAAGCAGCAGGAGGTCCTAGAGAGCCACATTCTCCAGAAATTCCTGAAATTCTGGCTGCCTGCAGTCACCCAGGGGTGACTTCTCCCTTCTCCCATGAGTGATGTTTCCACAGGACACCCCAAATCCCTGAGCCTTCCCTGGAGAGCTCAGGCAGGACCTAAGGGCTGGAGGTGGCTTAGGGGGGACCTTTCCCCACACCAGCACCTTTCACCTTGGATTTCGAACCAGAATTTTTCTTTTTTTCCTTTTGCTGAGCTGCATCCTGCCTCCTCACCCAGGAGGATCCTCCTTGCCAAAAACTCCTCAAAACTTCAGCCCTGCAACCCCAGCTCCTCTGCCAGAGCACTGGACTGAGTCCTGCTTCACCCTCAGCTCATCTTACCCTTTCTCCAGGAGGACCAGGGGGGCCATCACCACCAGAGTTGCCCTTTTAGGAAGAAGAAAAATGAGAAAGCTTTTAAAAAAATACCCAAATCAACATCACAGCCCAGCAACACCCCCAGCCCTCTCTAATAATAACAATTCTGTGGCAGGAGCAGCAGCCAGTGACAAATGAGCAGCTGCTTGTTCCCCCCACATCCCATCATAAAAATCCAGGGGAGATTTGGATATTTCCACCACACTGTGGCCTCCCTCAGAGAGATAAATGTCACCCCTGAAGAGGAGGGATTTATCAAGAATTCCTGACAACACAAAGCCCAGACATTTGTTTTTAGACTTGCTGCAGGGTGGTGACAACATCTCCCAACACAAGCTTTGGTGATCAATGCTCAGGAAATCTGAATTGGCTGGAAGAAAAATCCCAAATTTTGCCTGGTGGCCAATCCTGGCTCAGCAGTGGGAAGGCAAAAATGGCTCAGCCATTTTTTCCCTTCACCCACAGCACAGCCTGAGGGCTCTAAGGGGGGTTAAACTGGATTTAAACCCCAGACTGAGGGGTTAGGGGAGGTTTAGGGGCTGTAGGGCTGTGCTGGGAATGCACTCAGAGCCCTGCTGGCTCCTGGACCAACAACTTACAGAACCTGGGCTCAAATTCTGCAGTTGGGTCAGGAACCACTGAGCTGGGAATGAACCTCAGGAGGGCTCAGCTTTCCAAATCCAATGGAAAAGGAAAGGAGGGAGATAAACCAGGGGCTCTCTACACCAACACTGCTCAGGACAGACCCCAGAGGCTCCCCCAGGCCTTACCTTTGGGCCAGGTTTCCCAGTGCTTCCCCTGGGGCCTCTTTCCCCTCGTGGACCCTTGAAAAGACACAAAAAGTGACATTGGAGCTACGTGGGGTCAACAAATCATCCCAGCAGCAGCAAGGAAAGTCATCAGAAAGTTTGGAAACAGATTTTAAGCGGTGAGACCCCTCCCAGTGAGGGCACAAAGCACATCCCAGTTTCCCCTTGGCCAGGACAAGGTTTGGAGAGGCACAAGGATGAAGAATTTGGCTCGTTACCGTCGGGCCACGCTGCCCCCTCGGACCTGGTTTGCCAGGAGTGCCCTGGAATGGAAGAGGAGAAGGGATTAGGAGCAGAGCCTGGCACACACCAACTGCCTCAGGACCTCTCTGCTGCTCCTCCTCCTGCAGCAGGTTCACATCCATCTCCTGATCCTTGCGTTTATCTGAATTTATAGCACGTGGGCAGGTCTGGACAGTGATCCCAACACCCAGACAACATCTGCCCTCTGAGGGAATGAATCTCTTCAGGAGCAGCACCCAAAGCCCTTTAAAACCCCAAAATGCTTTCCAAGGTGAGGCCACCCCCTCAGACCACGCAGAATTCCAAAAACCCACCCAAAAACTCGTCAGCTCTGCCACCCCAAGACCTCCAATCCCTTTTTTCCCCACTGATCCTGAGGTGGGGCTGGATCCTCACCCTGCTGCTCCCACCTGCTGCTGTGGGATTTGGAAGGTGTGAGAGCAGCTCCCCCCTGCACACAGGCCAATTAAGCTGCCCTAAATAATTCCAAATCTTCCCTAACTGGGAGCTAAACAAGGAATTCCAGGTGTTGTTTGGCAGCTGCACTCAGCTCCCTGGGATTAATCCTGCCATGGAAAAGGCTGGACCTAAAACTGGCAGTGCTTTAAGCTGAGCCTAAAAGAAATGGAATGGCTTAAAAGAAAAGGAATGGCCTAAAAGAAATGGAATGGCTTAAAAGGAAAAGGAATGGCCTAAAAGGAAATGGAATGGCCTAAAAGACAAAGAATGGCCTAAAAGGAAAGGAACGGCCTAAAAGGAAAAGGAATGGCCTAAAAGACAAGGAATGGCCTAAGAGGAAAAGGAATGGCCTAAAAGACAAGGAATGGCCTAAGAGGAAAAGGAATGGCCTAAAAGGAAAGGAATGGCCTAAAAGGAAAAGGAATGGCCTAAAAGGAAAAGGAATGGCCTAAAAGGAAAAGGAATGGCCTAAAAGGAAAAGGAATGGCCTAAAAGGAAAGGAATGGCCTAAAAGACAAGGAATGGCCTAGAGAAGAAAAGGAATGGCCTAAAAGACAAGGAATGGCCTAAAAGGAAAAGGAATGGCCTAAAAGACAAGGAATGGCCTAAAAGGAAAAGGAATGGCCTAAAAGGAAAAGGAATGGCCTAAGAGGAAAGGAATGGCCTAAAAGGAAAGGAATGGCCTAAAAGGAAATGGAATGGCCTAAAAGAAATGGAATGGCCTAAAAGAAATGGAATGGCCTAAAAGGAAAAGGAAAGGCCTAAAAGGAAAAAGAATGGCCTAAAAGGAAAAAGAATGGCCTAAAAGAAATGGAATGGCCTAAAAGAAATGGAATGGCCTAAAAGGAAAAGGAATGGCCTAAAAGGAAATGGAATGGCCTAAAATACAAGGAATGGCCTAAAAAGAAAAAGAATGGCCTAAAAGGAAAAGGAATGGCCTAAAAGGAAAAGGAACGGCCTAAAAGAAATGGAATGGCCTAAAAGAAATGGAATGGCCTAAAAGAAATGGCCTAAAAGAAATGGAATGGCTTAAAAGAAAAGGAATGGCCTAAAAGGAAAAGAATGTCCTGAAAGTCCAGTTTTGGTCAAGTGGCCAAAAAGCCACGGACAGGTTTGACTTTTCCCCTTGGTTCCATTAATGGCACCAAGCACCTGAGAAAGGAAAAAATGAAGCCTCAATTCCCATGGAAGGAACAGTGGGTGCTTAAAATATCCCTTTGCCATTTTGTGCCCCAAATCCATCACCTCTCTGAGCTGCCTGCTCGGCTCTGACACTCATTAACCAGCAGAACATAAAACAGGAGCTGGAAAACTTCACCAGCAACTTTCTTCCAGCTGCTAAAATTAGCCCTGCTGAATCTTCCTTGTTCTGCAGCTCCATTTATTAAAGCCTGCTGGCATTTTTATTTTTTTTTTTTTTTAATTAATTACAAAATTCACTTTAAAGTACTCCAGCTGGTTTTTCCTTTGAGTTCTGGGAGGCTAAATTGGGAGGAGGTAGGGAGGAAAAAGTGCTGCCTCCCCTCAGGTAGCCCCCACACTCCTCTCCTTCTCCCTAAATTCTATTTTTAAGCCAAATTTCTCCCTTCTTATGGCTGTCATTAATCATGCATTCAGTGTACAGTTGCAAAGAATTTATATTCCCTGTAAATATACCCAGACCTATATTTTTCAAACAAGGATTTTGACATGAAGGCAGCAAAATTCAGATTGTTTTCGAGGCACACCAAGAAACAGTTGGATTTGGGGATCTCCACACTCCCCAGGCTTTGTCAGACTGGGCAAGCAGATAGATTTAAAATAAGATTTATGATTAATATTTAACTATTGATTTTGTGTGCAGGTTTTGAAAAGATCCTGAGCCCTCCTGGAGCTGAGGTGATGAGCAGCTCTTGGGGGGTTTGATGGGTCAGAATTCTCCAAAAGCACCAAACAGAGAATCAAAGGCAGCTTTGGGTTGGAAGGGCCTTAAATGAGCTCACCCCAAAGCTTCTCTTCTCCAGCAATCCCAATTTTTCCCAGATTCATCCTCTAATCATCTTCATCCTTTTTTTTTTTTTTTTTTTTCCTTCCCCATTTTTACCTTTCCAGCAATTTTTGGTCCAGCTGAATAGCCACGAGCTGAACTTTTGTGTTTTGGGATGTTCAGCACTAAAATCCAGCTGCCTGTGCAGGTCCTGCCCTTCCACCTTTGATTTTTCACCTTTTTTTTTAATTATTTAAGAACTTGGGAAGACTCTTTGTGTTCCATTTTGGGAGAGAAATGTGGGATTTGCATTATTTTAGCCCCATAAATCAGAGAATTGAAGAGCAAAATGGGGATATTGTGATAAAGAAAAGACAAACAAATGATTTGGGGTTGTTGCAGCTGCAAATTGAGTTATTGCCCAATGAGCTGGAGGAAAAAAAATCCTGGAAATTTTCTTTCTTGACTCCATGTGAACACACTCATAAACTCAACAAATTGAGTGGTCTTAGGAGAAGCAGAGGGAGATTTATCAAGCCTGACTCAATGAGGCTTAAATTAAGATGAGCAGAGTGACCCCAGCTCAGCCTGTAATTCTCTGTATAATTGCTTTTCTCTTATTTCAAATAGGGAGAAAAAAAAATAAAAATATATATATATAGATGGATAGCAAAGCTGTTACTGAAAAATCAGTATTTCTGCTACTTTTAAATTTCCAAGCTGAGCTCCTGTTGCTAATGGAAAGATTTGTCCATGAAAATCTCTCTCTGTACTGATAAAGTGAATGCAGGTTGATGAACTGGGTATAAAATGGTAGAAATGATCTAATCACCACTGAAAATGAAAAAAAAATAAATTAAAATTGGAATTACCATGAAATAATTCAATGTTTGAAAGGTGAAAAAATCCCTTTTTTAATTCCTGAACTGAAGAAACGTGTGGCATGCCAAGGGTGGAACTAAATATCCTCACAAAGCTCATTTGGAATACAAGTGAGCAAAGTGCTGATTTTTTATCTTTTCTTTTTTTCTCATGGTTTGGTTCTGAAGCTGGGCCCTTCCCCATCAGATCTGCTCCCTCCCCAACCCCTTTCAGGCTGCCAAAATTAAACCCTAAACCCCCTCAGGGTTTGTTTCAACCAGCTCCTGGTACCTTCTCCACTCCCTGGAAGGTTTCCCATCCCATCCCAGATGGATTTGGGATTTGATTCCATCCCAGAATAAAATCATTAATGCTGTGTAGGGGTTCAAAGCAGCACATCCCCCCCTTTGCTGTTCTACACCCCCCAAAAATCCAGCCCAGGGATTTTATTTTTATTGCTGGATATATTGAGAATTTGAGAATTCCAGGCTGAATTTCCTGGCCTCCCTCCTCCTGCTCAGCCAGAGCAGAGGGAAGGTTGAGGATGAGGATTTGTAGCTCCAAATGAAATGAAATCATAAAAAAAGGGGGTGGATAGGACTTAAATTGCAGTGGCAGGATATTAATGCAGTGCAAAGTGATTTATATTTGCTGGGCTCCTCTCAAAGCTGTCTGTTAGAAGTCATTTCTATTTAAATGAGAGGAAAAAAGAAACTAATTCCACTTGCTGTCCTCACTCCCTCTTCTTGTCACTGTGACCGGAGCTGGTGCAGAAAATGACTTTGTTTGTACTCTGAATCCTTTAATTCGAGCTTGTTCTGCAGCAGATAAAAAATAAATCAGTATATTTAGCCAATCCCTATTCTGAGAGAAGGCTGTGGAGGTGGGGTGAGAGGCACAGACAAGGCTGGGGGATGGAGCCCCCTGATTTTTCAGGGTGCCTCTGAATTTTGAGCAGCTTATTAAAAGCACTGAGAGTGTTCTCAGCCATGCATTTAGAATTTCAAGTCAGGTGAAGGATGGTTCTGGCTGCTTCTGAGCAGGCTCAGCCATCTCTAATAATTACTGTTAATTAAAGAGCTCTTTGTGCCCTGAGCAAAGTCTGACAGTGCAGGAAGGATTCAGCTTCAGAGAAACCTCTTAAAATATCCTGGGGGGGGAAAATTCGCAGGGTTTAATTTGGAATCTGCTGCTCCAGCAGCATCTCCCTGTCCTGCAGCAGGAGCCCCATCCTGGGCAATCCCTGAGTGGGAAAACCTGTGGAGCATCAGCCCAGCAAAGGAAGGATCCCCACAGGTCTTTGGAGAGAAAGAAACGGCTGGAGAGGGGAAAGCAGCTCTTACCCGTGTGCCCTTCTCCCCGTTGGCTCCTGGAAATCCTGGGAAGCCGATGGAGCCCTGGGGGGAGCAGAGGGGGCTCAGGACACAGCAGAGGCAGCACTGCAGCCACCCCAGAGCTGCCAGCCCTGCCCTGGAGCCTCCCCGAGCAACAGCAGAGCCATCAGGCCCGGGGTGACCTCGGAAATCCCATTTTCTCCGAAAACAACACCCAAAAAAACCCATCCAAAGCTCATTAGCTGAAAAGAGCCAAGCCCGTGGTTGTGATGAGCCCAGGCAGAATCTGGGATTTCAGCTCCTAAGTGAACATGAACACTGAACTCCTGCCTTGCTCCTTTCTGATGTCAGAGCCTGGAGAATTGCTGCTGCTGCTGCTGCTTTTAAAATATGGATTAATCCAAGAAAATGCAAAAAACCCGCCCCCCCTCAACCTTACTCCAGATATAAAATGCAAATTAAAAAAATAGACCAGCCCCACCACGAGCAGGAAACAATCTCTTGCAGATAATTATGTCTCCAGAATGAAACAAGGCTGGGTTGGTTGTTTTTTTTTTTTTTTTTTTTTTTTAAGCAGTGAACATGAATAATAAAACACGATTCTTACAAAAAAAGTTAACAAAAACAGAAGTTCCCAAAGCCTCCAGGGCATGTGAAAGCTGGGCTGGAGCCTAAATCTATGGATGGAAGTCACAGGTTTAATTAAAAAAAAAAAAAAAAAAGCCTTGAAAATGGCTTGAGCTGAGGTGGGCGTGGAGAGAAGATACAAAGGATGTTTGAAAAATGCAAATGGCAACTTCCTTTTCATTTCAGGGAGACCCTGAGTCATGAGTTATTCTCCTGAATTAATGAGATAATGCTTGATAAAAGCCTAAAGCAAGGAGAAGGGCTGGAGCCTCCCTGGATCCATCCCTGCCCCTCCAGCCCCTCTCCAGCTCTTCCCTCCCCCTGGGACCGGAGCCATGCACAGGCAGCCCTGGATTGCACAGCTCAGGCCTGGCAGCTTTTGTGTCCATCCCATCTCTGAGTGGGAAGCAGGGAGCTCATCCCACAAATGGGGGCTGAGCTGGGCTGGGTCCCTGGGCTGCCCATCCAGTCCTAAACCTCCTCATCCCATCCCAAACCTCCTCATCCCATCCCAAACCTCCTCATCCCATCCCAAACCTCCTCATCCCATCCCAAACCTCCTCATCCCATCCCAAACCTCCTCATCCCATCCCAAACCTCCTCATCCCATCCCAAACCTCCTCATCCCATCCCAAACCTCCTCATCCCATCCCAAACCTCCCCATCCAGTCCTAAACCTCCTCATCCCATCCCAAACCTCCTCATCCAGTCCTAAACCTCCTCATCCAGTCCTAAACCTCCTCATCCCATCCCAAACCTCCCCATCCAGTCCTAAACCTCCTCATCCCATCCCAAACCTCCTCATCCAGTCCTAAACCTCCTCATCCAGTCCTAAACCTCCTCATCCCATCCCAAACCTCCTCATCCAGTCCTAAACCTCCTCATCCCATCCCAAACCTCCTCATCCAATCCCATCCCAAACCTCCCCATCCAATCCTAAACCTCTTCATCACATCCCATCAAAACCTCCTCATCCCATCCCAAACCTCCTCATCCAATATCATCCTTTATCCTTCTTTATCATCCCAAACTCCCTCATCCCAAACTCCCTCATCCCATTGAAACCTCCCCATTACATCCCAAAATCCCCCATCCCATCCCAAACCTTCTCATCTCGTTCCAAACCTCTTCATCCCATATCATCCCATCCCATCCTCCTCACTCTATTCCATCCCAAACCTCCTCATCTCATCCCAAACCCCATTCCGTCCTAAACTTCCCCATCCCATCCCCTCCTCAACCTTCTCATCCCTTACTAAAGGTCTCCATCCCATTCCATCCCAAACTCCCCATCCCATTATCCCATTATCCCATTATCCCACCCCATTATCCCATGTCACCTTGGGGCCCTGCCTGCCCGGGTATCCTGGCAGTCCTGGCACTCCCAGTTTTCCCTGGAACACAAGGAGAGGAGAGTTAGGGAGCAGCAGAGCAGATGGGACCTGGGGGCAGTGAAACTTTGGGATATTGAGGGAATCCCAAAGGGGAAATGCAGAGTCAGCACTGTGGGAACCAGTTAGGAACGCTTGGGGTTTTATTTTAATTAGATTACAATTTTATTGAAATTTACTTAAATTCAGCTTTCAATTGATTTATTTTTTTTCTGTACCCAAACAAATAACCCCAAAAAGAGCAAAGCCTCGATGTGGCTGCCCTAAACCCACCTCCCTTCACACAAAACCCCCTCACCTCCTCACCCCTCTGCCCCAAAACTGCCCCACAGCAGTGGGGTTTGGAGGAAAACAGATTTCCCATCCTGGCCTCACCTTCTCTCCTGCAGGCCCGAGGGGACCTGGATCTCCATTGGGGCCAGAGCGACCTTTGGGACCTTCGGGTCCATCCTCACCCCGGGGGCCAGGGGGGCCAATTTCCCCCTGGTAATTACAAGAGAAGTGTTAATTACACAGACCCTGTTCCATGGAGCTGCTCTGGGAGAGCTGGGCTTCACCAGGAGAGATGAAACTGTGGGGTGTGAGCAGAGCACTGGGGTTTTACCCCCCCAAAATCCAGGTGTTATCCCATCCACACCGGGAATATCTGCACAAAACCAGCCCTCATTAGCTGTCATTGCTAATTAACCCTTTCACCTTCCTCCCACTTCCCAAGTGGTGGCTGGATGTGCAAAGGGAGCTCTGGGAAGTGTTTGGTTGAGGGCTGAGCTGGGTAACTGCAGGATAATGATGGGAATTATTGGGAAATCAGAGCTGTTGACACAGACTGTGGCACTGCCAGCTCCACTCTGTCCCACAGGGGAGCAGGAGATGGTTCCATGCTGGAATAACCTTCTCCTGCCTCACCAGCAGCTGCTGGATTCATCCCCCACATCCCAGACTCTCACCCGGTCTCCTTTGATGCCCATGTCACCCTTGAAGCCAGGGAAACCATCTTCACCCTAAATCATCAAGAAGGAAAAAAAATCACCCAAAGTGCAGAGATGGAACAAAATAGAATTTAAGTTTCTCAAGCCTCTCCAGGGAGGACAAGCTGAGCTCCACTCACTGCCTTCTCCAAGTGCTTCCCAAGAATGGAAACCCACCCAAAATCCCCAAAAAAACCCTAAAAGAGTCCCCAAAAGTGTCCTGCACCCCATCCTGGCTGCAAGCCAGCATCACAGACAGACCCAGTGTGAACAACAAGGCTTTGGCAGCACTGGGAACCAATTATTTCTGGAGCAGAACAGGTTTTGTTCTCGTGAAGGAGGTTTTATCTGGCTCCCAGGCAGCCTCCAGGACACTGCAATGTTGCCTTCAGCCAGGAAGGTTTAATTGCAGGTTGATCAATAATGCATCTCATCCTGCAGAGAAGACACTCCCCAGAAAGTTTTTAAAATCTGGGAGACCCCAAGTTAAAACTGCTGCTGAATTGGAATGAAGGAAAGGAGCTCAGTCCCTCATTTTTTTCCCCAAGAAAAAACCCCTTGTGCAGGAAAAAACTTCCCAGGGGAGATCCTGTGGGATCCAGCCACAAAAATGCTCAGAAATGGCAGGAACACAACCCAAAGTGAACTCACCTTTTCCCCCTTGGTGCCTTTCAACCCACGAACTCCATCTGCTCCCTTGAGAGAGAAACCAAGATGTCACCAGGGTATGGGTAAGAAATTAAAAATCATTATCCCCATGGATCAAATGCTGGAGCAATAAGTGCAGGTGGTCACTGAGGTGGCCCTGAGTGGACATTTGTGTCCCCCAGCTGTGCCCAGCACAGGCTGGAGAATTCCAGAGATGTGGAAGCTGCTCCTGCCCCTCCTTACCTTGACTCCACGAGGTCCTGGGTAACCAATGGGGCCCTGAGGGCCTGGGGGACCCTGAGGGGATGAAATGCAAACAAGAAAAACACATCAAAAACCGACCCAAGGGTGCAGTGATGAGCAGAGGGTGTGGAAAACAAATTTCCTGTTTCCCACATGGGATAGGAATGGCAGCAGCCACCTGAAAATAGCCCAAAACAACCCAAAATAACCCCCCAAAAAAACCCAAAATAATCCAAACCAGCCCAGGGAGCTGCAGGAGCATCACCTCCAGCTGGTGTGGTTGGCTGAGCTGATGGAAAAATCCACCCAACAGGAAAAGGAGGATGAGGAGGGTCAGGATGGCAAAAACTTGTGAGGAGAAGGGATTTCTACCCCTGGGATGATCTGTGGTTTGGGATGAAGAAAAGCAGGGAGGAGGAGCATTCACAGACAGGAGGGATCACCCCCAATCCATTTTGGTGTATCCAGAGGCAAGGTTGGAATTTTCAGCCTCCTGTGACACCAGTGGGACAAATGCAGCTGTGCTTGTGTCCAGCACTCCTGGGTGTCCCCCAGGAGCTCTGAGCAGAGGCTTTTGACAAGGGCAGTTTTTTTGGAGAGCCTGGAATGCAGCTGGCAAACCTCCTGGACAGATGGACCAGTGCATAATTCAAGGGCTTTGGCAATAATCTCAAATATATTGTTAAAGAGGGACTTGGAGGAGAGGGAGGGAGTAAATCTATTTTCTACACCCCCTGTGCCACAAAAGATATTTATTTGTGTCTGTCAAGAGCAAGTTCCCCTCCCCAGGTGGAGTCTGGGCTGGTCTGTGTGGCCAGGAGAGCTGGAGGAGCTCAGGAGGAAAACCAGAGATCAGATCTGGGCTCAGCTCTGACATTTCAGGCTTTGCTTCTGAGCCCCCCTGCCCCACAGCCCTGTGCAGATCCAGCTGCTCTCAGCCTCCAGCTGAGGGATTTTTGGACACTTACCTGACTGCCCTTCTCTCCAGGAGGACCTTCCTTGCCAGGATGACCCTATGGATAAAAGGCACAGAGAAAAGAGAATTTGGGGGTTTAGAGCACATTGAATGGTTTGGTAGCTGTGATTTATTTGATCAGCTGCTCCCCAGGAAGCTCCTACTGACACAAGTGACCCCCCTAAAGCCACCTTGCTTTTCCCAAAGGGAAGATTTGGATCCTTGGTGCTTTTCTACCTGGTTATTTCTAATTTTCTCAAGCAGCACGAAACATTCTGGAATATTCTCTGCCAGCAGAAGACCTGGGTGAGTTGAGCAGGAAAGCAGCACAGGGACTGTGCAGGTAAAAAAAACAGATAAAAACTCTGATGGCAGGAAACTTTTGAAGGTCACAGGATGCCCAGACTGGTCAGAGCCCCTCAGGAAGTTCCAAATTCCTGGAAATTCCTGGATTTCAGCAGCAGATCCCATGACCTGCACCCCTGCTGGCCAGCATTCCTCTCAGGATTTGAATAATTCACATCCCAGAGTTTCCAACGTGCTCTCACCACCAGCATTTAGAGCCTTTTGCTGGGGTCACACAAGTAAAAATCAAAGTGTGAATTGCCTCAGGTAGGGTTGGGAGGGTCACTGAGGAACGGGGAATCCAGCAAAGTGGTTTTGGGGGATCCAAAATGGAGCTGGGATGGAAAAGAACTTTTGGTTTGGCAATATTTGCAATATAATGACCCCTAAAAGGGCACTCAGTGCACCCCCAGGGACCTGTGGTTTTTAAGGATGGTGGAAGAACATCCAGCTGCTCTAAAGCCATTCTGCACTCACTGGTGTCTTCACTGAACTCTCCTTTAAACACACAAATTTCCACCAACACAACAAAGAAAATGAAGAGCATTTTCCACCATCAGTTTGGGAAGAAAATGTCAGACAAGCCTAAACCAATCTGATTTAATAAAGGAACAAAATGACAGCTGTCATTCCTGCAAAACAGGGGAGAAAACCCAAATCTCACTTTATCCTGTGATTTCAATGGCACCAAGAGCACAAAGGATGCAGAAACCCACTCAGGATTTCAAACCTCTGCTGCAGCCTGCACTAAAAAATCCTCATTTCCAGCCTGCCCACATCCCAAATTGAGGAGCAGCTCTCCCAGGGATTTTCCAAGACTGATTTCTAGAAATAAAACACTTTTTTTGGTTTTTGGAAAGAGCAACCCAAACCCTCCAACTCTGCCCACCTGTGGGAAAGGTCCCTGCTCGTGCACAGCCACTCTCCACAATTTCCTTAAAAACCAGAGTTTCTCCAGCAGAGCCTCCCCAGAGGCTGCTGCAGGAATTTCACATCAAAACCTACAGATTTAGAGACGTTCTGGGCTTTGCTGGAGCTGCTCTGTTGACTCAGCTAACAATTGTATGGATGTTCCAAGTGCCCTCTGTAGGAATGATAAATCCCAGGCTGGGAAATGCAATTTTTCTTTTCTCTTTTTCTACCTTTGCAGAATGAAACAATTTTGTGGGTTTTTTTTTGTTAAATGAATGTCTCTCTGAGAGAAAGGCTGGTGATTTTTGAATTTTTATTTTTTTTGAGGCTGATTTCTACAGCGAGGAGCAAATGATGTTTAAAGTGGGATTAGAGAGGGGAAAGCTGACCTTGCAGGATGTCAGTTTTCCACATTAAACTTTTTTTTTTTTTTTTCATATCAAGCTGTCTTTTCTTCCATATTAACTCTCTTTATTACCATTCTAAACTCTCTTTATTTCCATATTAACACCTTTATCCCAAGCTTTCCTTGCTTTTACCCTGGGTGGATGCAGGAAAAGCCCAGCAGGGAACAGGACAGTGCAGGATGTTGGTTTTTTTCCATATTAAACTTTTTTTTTTCCATATTAAACTTTTTTTTTAATACTAAACTGTCTACTCTTCCATAGTAAACTCTCTTTATTTCCATATTAGCACCTTTATCCCAAGCTTTCCTTGCTTTTACCCTGGGTGGATGCAGGAAAAGCCCAGCAGGGAAAAAGGACAGTGCAGGATGTTGTTTTTTTTCCATATTAAACTTTTTTTTTTCATATTAAACTGTCTTTTCTTCCATATTAACTCTCTTTATTTCCATTCTAAACTCTCTTTATTTCCATATTAGCACATTTATCCCAAACTCTCCTTGCTTTTACCCTGGGTGGATGCAGGTAAAGCCCAGCAGAGAACAGGACAGTGCAGGATGTTGGTTTTTTTCCATGTTAAACTTTTTTTTTCCATGTTAAACTTTTTTTTTCCATATTAAACTTTTTTTTTTTCCATATTAAAATGTCTACTTTTCCATTCAGGACAGCAGCACTTACCGGGGGCCCATCAGCACCAGGCATGCCAGGCAGTCCAGGTTTGCCCAGGGGGCCCTAAAAAACAAACAGAAAAAATCAACCAGAGCATCAGAGAACAGGGATTTCCAGCCACAATTCCTTTTCCAGAGGAAAAACTTCTCCCCTTTTAAATCCTGCTCCTCCCAGAGCTCTTGGGAAATGTTTCTCCTCCACTGTGTCCTGGTGGTTCAAGAACTCTTGGGGGAAAATTTTCCCCCTTTAAATCCTGCTGGTTCCAGAGATCTTAGAGGAAACTTTTCCTTTAAATCCTGCTGATCCCAGAGATCTTGGGGAAAATTTCTCCCCCTTTAAATCCTGCTGGTTCTAGAATTCTTGGGGGAAATTTCTCCTCCTCTAAACTCTGTTGGTTCCAGAGCTCTTGGAGAAAATTTCTCCTCTAAATCCTGCTGATCCCAGCTCTTGGGAGAAATTTCTCCCCCTTTAAATCCTGTTGGTTCTACAACTCTTGGGGGAAACTTTTCCTTTAAATCCTGCTGGTTCCAGAGATCTTGGGAGAAATTTCTCCCCCTTTAAATCTTGCTGATCCCAGACCTCTTAGAGGAAACTTTTCCTTTAAATCCTTCTGGTTCCAGAAGTCTTGGGGGAAATTTCTCCTCCTCTAAACCCTGCTGGTTCCAGAGGTTTTGGAGGAAACTTTTCCTTTAAATCCTTCTGATCCCAGAGATCTTGGGAAAAATTTCTCTCCTTTTAAATCTTGTTGGTTCCAGAGCTCTTGGAGGAAACTTTTCCTTTAAATCCTGCAGGTTCCAGCTCTTGGGGGAAACTTCTCCCCCTTTAAATCCTGCTGGTTCTAGAACTCTTGGGGGAAATTTCTCCTCCTCTAAATCCTGCTGGTTCCAGAGCTATTGGGGGAAACTTTTCCTTTAAATCCTCCTGGTTCCAGAGATCTTGGAGAAAATTTCTCCCCCTTTAAATCCTGCTGATCCCAGAGGTCTTAGAGGAAACTTTTCCTTTAAATCCTCCTAGTTCCAGAGCTCTTGGAGAAAATTTCTCCTCTAAATCCTGCTGATCCAAACTCTTGGGAGAAATTTCTCCCCCTTTTAAATCCTGTTGGTTCAGGAGCTCTTGGAGGAACCTTTTCCTTTAAATCCTGCAGGTTCCAGCTCTTGGGGGAAACTTCTCCCCCTTTAAATCCTGCTGGTTCTAGAAGTCTTGGGGGAAATTTCTCCTCCTCTAAATCATGCTGGTTCCAGAGGTTTTGGGGGAAACTTTTCCTTTAAATCCTGCTGATCCCAGAGATTTTGGGGGAAAATTCTCCCCCTCTAAACCCTCCTGTTTCCAGAGCTCTTGGGAAAAATTTCTCCTCCTCTAAATCCTGCTGATCCCAGAGGTCTTAGAGGAAACTTTTCCTTTAAATCCTCCTCGTTCCAGAGTTCTTGGAGGAAATTTCTCATCCTCTAAACTCTACTGGTTCCAGAGCTCTTGGAAAAAATTTCTCCTCTAAATCCTGCTGATCCCAGCTCTTGGGGAAAATTTCACCCCTTTTAAATCCTGTTGGTTCCAGAGCTCTTGGAGGAAACTTTTCCTTTAAATCCTCCTGGTCCAGAGCTCTTGGAGAAAATTTCTCCTCTAAATCCTGCTGATCCAAGCTCTTGGGAGAAATTTCTCCCCCTTTTAAATCCTGTTGGTTCAGGAGCTCTTGGAGGAACCTTTTCCTTTAAATCCTGCAGGTTCCAGCTCTTGGGGGAAATTTCTCCAACTTTAAATCCTGCTGGTTCTAGAACTCTTGGGGGAAATTTCTCCTCTTCTAAATCCTGCTGATCCCAGAGATTTTGGGGGAAAATTCTCCCCCTCTAAACCCTCCTGTTTCCAGAGCTCTTGGGAAAAATTTCTCCTCCTCTAAATCCTGCTGATCCCAGAGGTCTTAGAGGAAACTTTTTCTTTAAATCCTCCTGGTTCCAGAGCTCTTGGAGGAAATTTCTCCTCTAAATCCTGCTGATCCCAGCTCTTGGGGAAAATTTCACCCCTTTTAAATCCTGTTGGTTCCAGAGCTCTTGGAGGAAACTTTTCCTTTAAATCCTCCTGGTTCCAGAGATCTTGGAGAAAATTTCTCCTCTAAATCCTGCTGATCCAAGCTCTTGGGAGAAATTTCTCTCCCTTTAAATCCTGTTGGTTCAGGAGCTCTTGGAGGAAACTTTTCCTTTAAATCCTGCAGGTTCCAGCTCTTGGGGGAAACTTCTCCCCCTTTAAATCCTGCTGGTCCAAGGCCAGAAAATCAGAGGCAGAGGGAAGGGATCCATGGGCTCTTCCCATTATCATCCCACTCAGACTCCCTAAACCCACAGCAAAAGAAGATTTTCAATCCTCTCCTCATGTTTTACCACAGGCTGCCTTCAAAATATTTCTCCTCAGAGGGGAAATGAATGCAAATATGCTGAATTAGAGGTAAAGCAAGCTGGCTCTGTCTGGAATGAGAGGCATTAGACTTGCAAGGCCACAGCTGCAAACAGATGTTGCACATGGGGCAAAAATGCAAATCCATGGCTGAGGGAGGCCAGAGCTGAATTTCAACTCACTTTTTCTCCTGGGGGACCGATGGCGCCTTGTGGACCTGGAAGACCCTGTGAAAAGCCAAAAAAATATAAAAATTAGGCTGGTTAAGGAGCAAGTTATTCCTTCCAAGTGCATCTTGGCTGGGTGGTGTTTTAGTGCCTGTGAGGGATTTCCCCAGCTCCAATCATTCCCAAAATATTTTGTGAGGGGCAATAAAATGTCCAGAGGGGTTGTGGGCAGGGGGAAACAGGGATGCTCTGAGGAGCAGGATTCCCTGAGAGCCTTGGGAAAAACCTGGAATTCTGTTTTGTACCCCTGGGGTGTTAAACACCACCCAAGCTGAGCTTAGAAAAGAGAATTCCTGGAGCTGCTCTGGCAGGTGAGAACTGGGGGATCCCACACTGGGAGCCTTTGCAGGAAGATTTTGGACACATCTTTGCCTATTTTATTTTATTTTATTCTATTTTATTCTATTTTATTTTATTTTTATTAGCCCCTTGATCATACTGCCAAGCATATTTGCCTTAACACCCCTTACAAAGGAAGTCTGCAACGTGCATTTGGAGTTTACAGGTGTGGAAAACCCAAAGTTTGAAAGTCTTGAACTGATTTGCTGAACTGGCTCAGCCCAAATGAGTTTTCATCCCCCAGCCCTGCCCTTGCACACATTGCTGAATTAATAACTTCAGGTTTGCAGAAAAACTGAGCTCTGGCTCTTAGTTAAGGAATCTAGTGTAAATAAATTGGAGTTAAAGAGGGCAGAGAGGTGTTTCCTGGAGCCAGATCTCTCAAGGTGCTGCTCCCATTTCTGGTGCTGAGCTCTCCCCTTTCCAGCTGTGGAGGAGTTTGTTCTTACCTGAGCCCCTGGGTTCCCCTGCTGTCCTGGGGGCCCTGGCTCACCCTGGGGGCCCTGGGAGGAGAAAAGGGAGAAGGTGGGGAAGAGCTGGAAGCAGAATTCCTGTGTTCCTGCAGCTGCATCCCTGGATTCCAGTGCCTGGACACACCTGAGCTGGATCCTCACCCTCCCACCTGAGCCCTCCCTGACCCTCTCCCAGTAACCAGGAGCTCCTGGAACAGCTTTTCCCACTGGGAAAGGGAAGGGGAGAAGTGACTCCAAGGCACACCCAGGATTTCCAGCCCAAAGGAGCTGAGCAAGGCTCCAGCACCAGCTGGTTCTGCTTTTATTCTCTAGGGAATCCCAAAATCCCAAAATCCCAAAATCCCATCCCAATCCCAATCCCATCCCAATTCCATCCCATCATCCCAAAATCCCATCCCATCATTCCAAAATCCCATCCCATCCCATCAGTCCAAAATCCCATCCCAATCCCAAAATCCCATCCCAATCCCATCCACCTGAGACTCAGAAAGGTTTTTTCCCCCTCTCAGTTAAATGCCTCTGTTTTGACATTCATTAACCCAAATGCATCTCGAGGAAAATGTTTCATCTTTCATGGAGAAATAATGTTAATTCCATCAGAAATTACAATAAATTAACATCCATTTGCTGCAGGAAGATGTTCCTGGTGTTTTTCACGGGCTTTGATAGGAATCTAGACCAGGCTAAAAAGCAATTAGCAAATGCAATCTAACAGAATTTCACATTTTTCCCTATAGAAAACCTGAACTGCCTGTAAAAATTGGCAGGGAGAACTTACCACATTCCCTTTGGGACCTGTTTGTCCATCCATGCCAGCCACACCCTTTGGAAGGATTTAAAAAACACAGCAGTAAGAAAATATCACATTATTTCACACCAAAATAACAATAATTTAAAAATCAAGAAGCCCTTTGGACTGCGTGGAAAGGGAATAATTTCCTACAGGTGTTGGTAAAGCAGCCAGTTCCATGAATCCAGGTGAATTTTTAGAAGTCATTTCAGAGGGGAAAACACTGTTTAAGCTGCCTGGGAGGTGCAGTCAGCAGCAGGCTGAGGAAATCCTGGATCCAGGGAGCAGGGAGGGAATGGCAAAGGAAAACAGGGAAAAATACCTGGTCAAGGTGACAGAGCTGTGCTGCTTGTGCCAAACAAAAATCAGCTGGGGTCAAACCCTCCTGAGCACCCTGGGGATTCCCCCTGCCACCTTTTCAGAATCATGGAGTTGTTCAGGTTGGAAAATAACTCCAAAATCATCAAACCCAGCTCTGTGCTCACCAAACCCATCCCCAGGTGCTGGATGGAAATCCTGTGGACACAGACCCTGCAGTTCTAAACCTCAATAATGCAGGCACAGATTTTTATTCCTTGGATTTTATCAAATCCAGGGTTGGGATCTCCACCATTCCTTGACTCTTTCCTAAAATTTTTCCTAATCCTCACCCCAAACCTCCCCTGGCACAACTTCTCCTCTCATCCTGTCACTTGTCACTTGTGAGAAGAGACTGATCCCCCTGCCCACAGACTCCTGCCAGGGATTTGTGGAGAAGAAGATTTCCCTGAGCCCCCTTGGCTCCAGGATAATCTTTTGCAGTGGGAGATGAGACAGCTTGGGAGCAAATCCTGAATTCAATCCCTCCTCATTAAATTCCAGCAGCACCAGGAGCTCACTGCAAAGTTGTCCTCACATCCCAGGAGGGGGTGAAAGGCCACAAAATGTTCCCCATTAAGCACTGACCCCTTTAGCTCTGGGGTTGTGTTTTCAAGGTCTGGGGCTCCAGAGAGCAGCAGAGATTCAGGGCCAGCTCCTGCTTCAGCACTTGCAGGGGTGAGATCTGAATAAAATGCTGCTCCAGCCCCAGCTCTGGAATAGGAAGGAGCTGCAGGAGTTAACAGCAAAGGCTCTGTGCTAATCACTCTCATCCCTCCCTCCCAGCCTCCTGTTTACTCAGGTGGGGCAAATCTGCTGCTGTGCAGGGACGTGACAGCACTGAGAGAGGGGCAGGAGGCACAGTCTGAGCCAGGATTCCTCTCTGGGATCTTTGCATGGCCCAGATGTGGCAGATTACACAGCTGGGGGATCTGGAATGGCTGAGGGGGTTTGTCTGGAACTCACCGGTGGCCCCGGGGGTCCTGGGGGTCCCTTGGGGCCCAGCAGTCCTCGGGGTCCCTGCGGGGGAGAAAACAGGCTGAGAATTCCCATTTCAGGGTGGGCATGGACACAGCAGGGGCTGAAAGGAGGTGTGAGGCACAAACTGTGACAGAAATGCTGTGGGCACAGGATTGTAAACCAGTTATAAACCGAAATAATGGCACAGATTGGGTTGGAACAGACTCCCCTTGAAGCTGTTGCATTTTGGATACAGGATAATGCAGCACAGGGAGAAGCAGAAAGAGCTTTATTTAAAGAAACTTTAAATAGGGTAGTTCTTGCAAAACAGAATGGACTCATTGGTCCAAGAAGGCAGCACCTCTTGGAAAACATGTTTTGTGCAAAATCTCACTCACACAGCTCTCACCACCCTGCAGGTGATGGGAATTATCACTGGGATCATTTCTTGTCCTTGTGCAGGCTGAGAACCCCAAGGCTTCAAAGCTGCTTTT
Source organism: Oenanthe melanoleuca (assembly GCF_029582105.1). Lineage (NCBI taxonomy): Eukaryota > Metazoa > Chordata > Aves > Passeriformes > Muscicapidae > Oenanthe > Oenanthe melanoleuca. The sequence continues at coordinate 3,407,548 of NC_079350.1, forward strand.
TCCCTGGTTCCCAGCAGTCTCCTAACAACATGAACCAACTCTTCTCCTAAATTAATTTAATCCTATTCCTACATTCTTTGCAGCCTCACCATTCCAGCTGGGAAGTTCTGAAGGACGACCAATGGATCATCCCAAAAATCCCTCCAGACTGAGATTTTGTCGTGGACAATCCACACAACTCAGCAAGGCTGGGAGAGGTTTCCATAAATGAATATTTTAAAGGCATTGGGTTCTCCAGCATTAACATTCTGCTCTCCTGGTGTTTCCCATCCATTCCTGCCTTTCTCACCAGATTTAACCTGGCATTGGAAATTCAGGCATGGGAGCATCACATCAAATAAGGAAAACACAGCAGGAGAATTCCTGGAAAGGGAATTTTTGGAAATCCCAGCCCCTCCTGGAGTTTTCAGGGGGGTTTGGAGGGGAAGGAGAGGGATGAGCACTCACTGAGAGCTCAGCTTTTAATCACAGCCCCTTCCTGAAATGAGGGGAACTCTGGGGATTTGTATGGATGGAGCTCCTTCCCTGCCATGGAGGAAAGAAAATCGTTCTTGATTGATGGGCAGTTTTATCTGTCAGCCCAAATATTCCTTTTTATGATGCAGAGAGGGCTGAGGAATTAAAATGAAATGGCAGAGGGTGGAATAGGAGACATTAATGAAATGTCTTGTCTTGGAGGTCGTGGGGATTCAGATCCTGCAAAAAAAATGTGCAGCTTCCAGCAAAAACTGGATGGATCCAAGGGTCTGTCCTGGGCTAAAGCCCTGCATGAATCCAGAGCAGAAACCCCACTGCTGAGAACAACTGGATGGAAATGGAGCAGGATAAAAAGGAAAATCAATTTTGAAGTCCCACCACTAATTCCAGCCACGTTTGGAATGATCTTTTGGCTGAAGGGAAAGAAGAACAAACCCCCATCTTTAGGGTGTGTGTATTTATAGCAAAATTCCCTGTAATGCAACTGAATCCTTCATCCTTTATCCCAGAGATTTTCACTCGTGCTGCTGAAATAAAAATCAACTTCCCTGCTGTGTTACCCTCATTTGAGCTCCTCTTTTGTTGCTGTGCTACCTGAGCACATAAATGCTTTAAAGAAGTTAATAAGCCATAAGTTATTGCTTGGACATGTGCTAAGGAGATAGCTGAGCTGATTAATCTTTCCCAGAAGTTAATCAGACATCTTGTCTATAATTTAGTTCCAGCGAGTCTGTAAATGCCAACCCTTCCCTCTCTCCCATGAACTGTGTCCAGCAATTCCCATCAATTAATCTCAGGCCACCACGCTGGGCCTTTAACAACAAAATCCGGGATTTTTGAAAGAAATGATGGATAATGTTCTTTTCATAACAAAGGAAATGCATTCAGGATGAAATCAGCAGCCAGCAACTGCACCACACACCAGCAGAGTTTGCCAATAAAGTGAGAAATACTCAGTATGAGGAGGAAATTTTTTTTTTTTTCATATTATTTAATTGAGTGCCCAGCTGTCTATTTTTATTTTTTTGGTGGGGTTCTACTTGAAAGCACTTCTTTGGTTTGGTCCAAAGAGTTTGTCCAAGACCAGTGAGATCTGGAGCTCCCAGCTCCTCCTCCAGCTGCTCTGCAGCACGTGGGGTCCAAACTTTGCCAAAGTGCAGATTTTGGGAGTTCTGTGCACTGACCCCACTCAGCCAGATATCAAAGTGTCCTTGGCTTCAGTCCTGCCAGGATTTCATCCTGAGGTTTGTGAGGAGGCTCTGCACAGGACAAAGTGTGAGATGTGTGGTGGAGATGCCCCTGCCCTGAGAGAAAATCTTTTTCTCACTGGAATTTGCTCTGAACACTCCCAAAAACTGTATTTTATATCTATTTAAAGCTAATTTCTACCCCAGCCTGATGACCTCAATCCCAAACCAGCAAGAAGGAGGCAGGCAGGAAAAATATGACATTAATCTAAGTTTTACATTTGCAGTTATGATTTTTTTTTCTGAGCAAGCAAAATCAATAAGAATTTTTTTTTTTCATTTAAAAAAAATTCAAACAACCACAAGAATTCCCACCTTTGTGAAATTAAGTGAAAATTATGAATGAAAATAATCAATTAAAGTTGTTCCAGCACAGCCACTCTCAAATGGTTCTTGTGGAACTTGAAGCTGAGTTCAATCCCTGCAGGATCTCAGGGCAAAGCTGCCCCAGAGATCCCTAAAAATGCTTTTTCCATCCCAAATCCATCCTGAGGAAGGGGATACTCACAGGTTCTCCAGGGAGACCTCTGGGTCCAACTTCTCCATCATCTCCCTGGGCAGCAGCAGAGACAAAAAAAAAAAACAAACCAAAAAAAAAAAAAAAAACAAAACCAAAACAAACCAGTTTTAATTCAGTCACCTCACAGAATTCTGGTTTTTTTTAATAATATTCAGACAGAAAAGCAGCTTCCCTGGAGGACTGACAGGGTTTCTGTGTCTGGGGAAGACCTTGGGAGCCTGGGCACTAAAACTGAGTTTACCAGGGACTAGAAATGACTGAGATGCCTCAGAATTCCTGCAGGTGTTTAGAAAGAAATTCTTCATCTCCCACATCCTGCTGGATACCCCAAACCCCAAAATTAGCAAATGCTGCTTCCCCTGAGCTGCTTTTAAACCACCCCCACCCAGCATTGAACCCTTGGAAACCTCTTAGTGCTGATCAACCCCTGCTCTTCCCAAGTCCTGCCCTCCCAGTTCCCAATCCCAACCCTGGGATTGTTTCTTTTTCCCACTTTGGCTCCACACCCGTGGCCTCAGCATTTCCAAGCTGTCCCCTAAAACCAGATCACTGATCGTTGTGATCACTCAGTCTGGGCTTTGCTCAGCACCTTCCATTACTGAGGAGAAGTGAACAATTTAATCTTTATTCCTGCCTCTGTCTGGAATTTCTGCTCCCCAAATCTCTGGATTTCAGAAAACCAGAAATGATAATTTGCTCACTGAGAGGAAGAACTTTTTTCTTTGTGCAATTTTTTTTTCTCCCATCTCCTTGCTCAGCACCATCCATTACTGAGGAGAAGTGAAAAATTTAATCTTTATTCCTGCCTCTGTCTGGAATTTCTGCTCCCCACATCTCTGGATTTCAGACAACCAGAAGTGATAATTTGCTCACTGAGAGGAAGAACGTTTTTCTTTGTGCAATTTTTTTTTTCCCATCTCCTTGCTCAGCACCATCCATTACTGACTGAGGAGAAGTGAACAATTTGATCTTGGATTCCTGCCTCTGTCTGGAATTTCTGCTCCCCAATCCTCTGGATTTCAGAAAGCCAGAAGTGATAATTTGCTCACTGAGAGGAAGAACTTTTTTCTTTTGTGCTATTTTTTTTTTTTTTTCTCCATCTCCTTGCTCAGCACCATCCATTACTGACTACAGGAGAGCTGAACAATTTAATCTTTATTCCTGCCTCTGTCTGGAATTTCTGCTCCCCAAATCTCTGGATTTCAGAGAACCAGAAATGATAATTTGCTCACTGAGAGGAAGAACATTTTTCTTTGTGCAATTTTTTTTTTCCCATCTCCTTGCTCAGCACCATCCATTACTGACTGAGGAGAAGTGAACAATTTGATCTTTATTCCTGCCTCTGCCTGGAATTTCTGCTCCCCAAATCTCTGGATTTCAGAAAACCAGAAGTGATAATTTGCTCACTGAGAGGAAGAACATTTTTCTTTGTGCAATTTTTTTCTCTCCCATCTCCTTGCTCAGCACCTTCCATTACTGAGGAGAAGTGAACAATTTAATCTTTATTCCTGCCTCTGTCTGGAATTTCTGCTCCCCAAATCTCTGGATTTCAGAAAACCAGAAGTGATAATTTGCTCACTGAGAGGAAGAACGTTTTTCTTTTGTGCTTTTTTTTTTTTTCTCCATCTCCTTGCTCAGCACCTTCCATTACTGACTGAGGAGAAGTGAACAATTTAATCTTTATTCCTGCCTCTGTCTGGAATTTCTGCTCCCCAAATCTCTGGATTTCAGAAAACTAGAAGTGATAACTTGCTCACTGAGAGGAAGAATATTTTTCTTTGTGCAATTTTTTTTCCCCATCTCCTTGCTCAGCACCATCCATTACTGACTACAGGAGAAGTGAACAATTTAATCTTTATTCCTGCCTCTGTCTGGAATTTCTGCTCCCCAATCCTCTGGATTTCAGAGAACCAGAAATGATAATTTGCTCACTGAGAGGAAGAACATTTTTCTTTGTGCAATTGTTTTTTTCCCATCTCCTTGCTCAGCACCTTCCATTACTGAGGAGAGGTGAACAATTTAATCTTTATTCCTGCCTCTGTCTGGAATTTCTGCTCCCCAATCCTCTGGATTTCAGAAAACTAAAAGTGATAATTTGCTCACTGAGAGGAAGAACGTTTTCCTTTCGTGCTATTATTTTTTTTTTCTCCCATCTCCTTGCTAAACACCTTCCATTACTGACTGAGGAGAACTGAACAATTTAATCTTAATTCCTGCCTCTGTCTGGAATTTCTGCTCCCCAATCCTCTGGATTTCAGACAACCAGAAGTGATAATTTGCTCACTGAGAGGAAGAACGTTTTTCTTTTGTGCTATTATTTTTTTTTTCTCCATCTCCTTGCTCAGCACCTTCCATTACTGACTGAGGAGAGGTGAACAATTTTATCTTTATTCCTGCCTCTGCCTGGAATTTCTGCTCCCCAAATCTCTGGATTTCAGAAAACCAGAAGTGATAATTTGCTCACTGAGAGGAAGAACCTTTTTCTTTTGTGCTATTATTTTTTTTTCTCCATCTCCTTGCCCTGCCTCCCTCCCAGCAAGGCTCAAGGACTGCCTGATGCTGCATCTGCTCTCGTTTCCAGGGGTTCCTCTGGAATTCCCAATGCCCAGGCAGACTTACCCTCTCCCCATCCTCTCCAGGAGCCCCTGGGGGGCCGTGGGGGCCTGGCTCACCCTGGAAAAAAAGCAAAAAATGTTTCAGAGAAGGTGAAAACCACTCTGGCAATGGAAACCACCAGGGAATGGTGATGAACCAAGGCATGGGTTTAATTTTTCTGTGCTGCTCCAGGGGAGGGGAGGGACACCCAACCTACCAAAATAACCAATTTCCCCCCCATTTTTTTAATTATAAAGCAAAGAGTTTGAACTCACCCTGTTTCCCTTCTCACCAGGCAAACCAGCCAAGCCATCAAAGCCTCGGTCACCCTGAAAGCAAAACCAGTTTAAAACACATTTCCAGCTGTATTTGAGCACCTTTCCCCATTTCTTTCCTTTCTTGATATTCTCCCTCAGATATCCAGCCTTCACCTTCCATCAGACCAGGGATGATCTCAAAGTTATGGATTAAAACAAGGAAAAAAAAAAACCAAAACACACCTCCAAGTTATTTGGGATTAAAGTCTTCCCTCTTCCCCCAGTTTGAAATGTTTTGCCATGTGGATTTCAGAGTTTCTCTGGGTTTTTTCACCTCCCTTCTAGGTAGGTTCTCCTGACCCAATGGTTTATTTTGTTTTAATTCTGTGGAATTATGGACTGCCATAAGCAAACTGGGGTAACCCCTGAGCTTTCCCACCACACCCTTTGTAACCCTCCAAGGAAAGAAATATAAATAAATAAATTCTGGACATTATCTTAGTGCAAATAGGACAGGTAATTTGTTTCCTAAATGCCTCAGCTCTTGGAGAAGAAAGAGGACACAGAGGGGTTGCAATCCTAGGTGAGTCCCAGTGCCCAGAGTATATTAAAATTCCTCACCACACCTCCATTTCCAAGAGGTTTTTTCTTGGTGGTTCTGCTCTAGAGGCTTTCCAGCCACTCATTCATGTTTGTTTTTTGTAATTGGGATTCTAAAGTATTTGTTCTACAACTGCAGCTGATTTCATCCAGCAATTTTAAAAAGTGGCATTAAAAAAAAAAAAAGAGAGAGGAAAAGAGAAGAAAAAAAAATTGCTCTTCTGCCTTCCAGGAGTGTGTTTAACTTCTCTCTCTCAACTTCCATGGGCTCACAGGAGCCTCTGGACCTCCTCCAGGCAAGCTGGGCTCCTTCTCCATGTGTCTCTCAGCTCATTCCTGCCACAAAGAAGGTGCAGATTCCCAAAATCCATCGGAATTTGTCTCTACCTTTGGTCCTGTCTGGCCTGGCATTCCCCGGGCGCCGTCACTGCCAGCTCGTCCCTGCAACAGAGAGCAGCAAAGTCACACCCAAAGGGCAAAGCTGGCCTTGGGACAGGGCTTAGTTAAGCCAGAGGGAGGGTTTAATTAAGTCAGGCATCCTTGAAATCCCTGCTCTGTGTTTGAAGCAACATCCTGGGGGTGATGAGAGATAAATGATGGGAGATAAATGGCAGCGAAGCCACTTCAGTGCACTTGGTTTTTATGGAAAATAAAAATAAAATCTCCCAGCACATTTCCAGAGATGGCTGCACATGGAAATGGGAGTTTCTGGGTCAAGGAAGGCACAAATGGTCACACACAAGATTTGCTCCTTCCTCCCTCTGGCAAGGCAAATGATGGTGAACAAGAGGGTGGTGTGGGATAAAAATCAGAATTAGGGATGGAAACAGAGCAGGATTTACACCTGATCCACTCTTGGGATTCTCCTCACACACTGCCAGGAGTGGGGACTCCAAGGCAGTTCAAAGCATTTGTGCAGCTCCAACCCCAACAGCAGGGAGCCAAAAAACCCTGGGACAAAAGAGAGGGATGGGCAGCCTTGAATTGCCCCCACACTGCTCAGATTTTAACTCCCATCCTCATTTGTGTCCCAAATTTTAACTCCCATCCTCATTTGTGTCCCAAATTTTAATTCCCATCCTTGTTTCCTCCCAAATTTTAATTCCCATCCTCATTTGTGTCCCAAGTTTTAATTCCCATCCTTGCTTCCTCCCAAATTTTAACTCCTATCCTTGCTTGTCTCCTCTTAGTTTTCAGCTCCCATCCTAATTTCTGTCCTCCCAAATTTTACCTCTTCTCCTCATTTGTGTCCTCCCAGATTTCAACTCTCATTCTTATTTGTGTCTCAAATTTTAACTCCCATCCTTGTTTCTGTCCTCCCAGTTCTTAAATCCCATCCTGATTTCTGTCCTCCCAAATTTTAACTCCCATCCTTGTGTCCTCCTAAATTTTCACTTCCATCCTAGTTTGTATCCTCCCAAATTTTAACTCCCATCCTGATTTCTGTCCTCCCAAATTTTAACTCTCCTCTTCATTTGTGTCCTCCCAAATTTTAACTCCCATCCTTATTTGTATCCTCCCAGTTTTTAACTCCCACCCTGGTTTGTATTTCCCAGTTTTTAACTCCCATTCTGATTTCTATTTCCCCAGTTTCCAGCTCCCATCCTGGTTTGTATTTCCCAGTTCCAGCTCCCACCCTGGTCTGTATTTCCCAGTTTTAACTCCCACCCTGTTTTGTATTTCCCAGTTCCCAGCTCCCACCCTGGTTTGTATTTTCCCATTTTTTAACTCCCATCCTGGTCTGTATTTCCCAGTTCCAGCTCCCCCCCTTCCTGCTGCCCTGGGTGCTGGGGATTGTTTGCAGGGAGCAGCTCCCTGCAGGAATTGCAGCTGCTGCTGCCCTGGGTGCTGGGGATTGTTTTCCAGGGGAGCAGCTCCCAGCAGGAATTGCAGCTGCTGCTGCCCTGGGTGCTGGGGATTGTTTTCCAGGGGAGCAGCTCCCAGCAGGAATTGCAGCTGCTGCTGCCCTGGGTGCTGGGGATTGTTTGCAGGGAGCAGCTCCCAGCAGGAATTGCAGCTGCTGCTGCCCTGGGTGCTGGGGATTGTTTGCAGGGAGCAGCTCCCAGCAGGAATTGCAGCTGCTGCTGCCCTGGGTGCTGGGGATTGTTTGCAGGGGAGCAGCTCCCAGCAGGGATTGCAGCTGAGGCTGCCCTGGGTGCTAGGGATTGTTTTCCAGGGGAGCAGCTCCCAGCAGGGATTGCAGCTGCTGCTGCCCTGGGTGCTGGGGATTGTTTGCAGGGGAGCAGCTCCCAGCACGAATTGCAGCTCCTGCTGCCCAGCTCAGCTGCAGGACACTCACCCTGCGGCCTGGCTTCCCTGCTGGACCAGGGGGACCCTGGATGCCTCGAGGACCCTGCAAGGAATCAGGAGAGAGGGAGAGATGTCACCTGAAGGGACATGAGCAGAGGCACTGCTGGGGCTCTCAGGGCTCAGGAGGAATCCCTGTGGTTCCAGGCACTCAGGGAAGGTCAGGAGCTGTGGGTGCTCATCCATGAGGGAGCTTTTCAAGCACGTGGTGGAGATGAATCCCATAAATCCTTCCCTTGCCACCAGAAAATGGGAGCTTTCCCTTAAAGCAGGATTTAAGGCTTGGAAGAACAATATCATGAGCATTTGTGATTTGTCCACACTTCAAATTATTTATGTGCAGGACTCCTCCGTGGGTGTTTTTCCAGTTTTACTCTGCTGGTTTAAAACCACATCCAGAGCCTGCATTCAGACACGTGGGGACATTCCCATCCTTCCTGCTCCCAGCTGGCTCAGGGTGACCAGTCCTGCTCCCCTCTGGTTCTGCACTCCCCCAGTTCCACACTCACCTGAGGTCCCATTTCTCCAGCTTCTCCCTTCAGTCCTCCACTGCCCGGGGGTCCCTTTGGACAGAGAACAGGATTTATTGTATTTTTCCTCAAGAGGGAATATTCCACATTAAGGAAAAGCCATTCATGGATCCAGAGCCCACAGGGAGCTGGATCTGCTGGGTGGGCTCCATCCTCACCATCTCCCTGCTCACCAATTCCATCACTCCCAGTTCCATCCTCACCATCTCCATCATTCCCCATCTCCATCCTCCCCACTTCCAGCACTCCCCAGCTCCATCCTCACCAATTCCATCCTCCCCACAATTCCATCCCCCAATCCATCCCCTCAATTCCATCCTCCAATTCCACCCCCCAATGCCATCCCCCAGTTCCATCACTCCCCAGCTCCATCCTCCCAATTCCATCCTCCCAATTCCATCCTCCCAATTCCATCTCCCCAATTCCATCCCTCAATTCCATCCCCTCAATTCCATCCCCTCAATTCCACTCCCCAATTCCATCAGCCTCAATTCCATCTCCCCTCAATTCCACTCCCCAATTAGATTCCCCCAGTTCCATCCCCCCAATTCCATCCCCCAATTCCATCCCCAATTCCACTCCCCAATTCCACCCCCCAATTCCATCCCTCAATTCCACCCCCCTAATTCCATCCCTCAATTCCTCCCCACCAATTCCACCCCCCAATTCCATCATCCCCCAGTTCCACTCCTCAATTCCACCCCCATTTCCATCCCCCCATTTCCATCCACCCAATTCCATCACTCCCCAATTCCACCCCCCAGTTCCATCCCCCAATTCCATCCCCCAATTCCACCCCACCAATTCCATCCCCCAATTCCATCCCCCAATTCCATCCCCCCAACTCCATCACTCCCCAATTCCACCCCCCAATTCCATCACTCCTCAATTCCTTCCCCCAATTCCACCCCACAATTCCATCTCTCCCAATTCCATATCCCCGGTTCCATCCCCCAATTCCATCACTCCCAATTCCACCCCCCAGTTCCACCCCCCAATTCCATCCCCCAATTCCACCCCCCAATTCCACCCCCAAATTCCATCCCCCAATTCCACTCCCCTCAATTCCATCTCTCCCAATTCCATCTCTCCCAATTCCACCCCCCAATTCCATCACCCCCCAGTTCCATCCCCCCAATTCCTTCCCCCAATTCCATCCCCCAATTCCATCTCCCCCAATTCCACCCCCCAATTCCATCCCCCAGTTCCACCCCACCAATTCCATATCCCAAATTCCATATCCCCAATTCCACCCCCCAATTCCACCCCCAAATTCCATCCCCCAATTCCATCACTCCCCAATTCCATCTCTCCCATTTCCATCCCCCAATTCCATCCCCCAAATTCCACCCCCCCCAATTCCATCATTCCCCAGTTCCTTCCCCCAATTCCATCACTCCCCAATTCCATCCCCCATTTCCATCCCCCAATTCCACCCCCATTTCCCCCCCCTCATTTCCATCCCCCAATTCCACCCCCATTTCCATCCCCCCAATTCCATCTCTCCCAATTCCTTCCCCCAATTCCACCCCTCAATTCCACCCTCATTTCCATCCCCCCATTTCCATCCCCCAATTCCACCCCACCAATTCCATCCCCCAGTTCCACCCCACCAATTCCACCCCCCAATTTCACCCCCCAAATTCCATCCCCCAATTCCATCACTCCCCAATTCCATCCCCCATTTCCATCCCCCAATTCCACCCCCATTTCCATCCCCCAATTCCATCACTCCCCAATTCCATTCCCCCAATTCCATCACCCCCAATTCCATCATTCCCCAATTCCATTTCTCCCATTTACACCCCCCTAATTCCATCTCCCCCATTTCCAACCCCCCAATTCCATCTCTCCCAATTCCTTCCCCCATTTCCATCCCCCTCAATTCCACCCCCATTTCCATCCCCCCAATTCCATCTCTCCCCAATTCCACCCCCATTTCCATCCCCAATTCCACCCCCCCAATTCCATCATTCCCCAATTCCATCTCCCCAATTCCATCATTTCCCAATTCCACCCCCCAATTCCATCCCCCCAATTCCACCCCCCAATTCCCCCCCAATTCCATCCCCCCCAATTCCATCCCCCAATTCCATCCCCCAATTCCATCACTCCTCAATTCCATTCCCCCAATTCCATCCCCCAATTCCATCCTCCCAATTCCATATCCCCAGTTCCATCCCCCAATTCCATCACTCCCAATTCCACCCCCCAATTCCACACCCCCAATTCCACCCCCAATTCCACCCCCCAATTCCATCCCCCCAATTCCACCCCCCAATTCCACTCCCCCAATTCCATCTCTCCCAATTCCACCCCCCAATTCCATCACCCCCCAATTCCACCCCCCAGTTCCATCCCCCAATTCCATCCCCCAGTTCCACCCCACCAATTCCATATCCCCAATTCCATCCCCCCAATTCTATCACCCCCAATTCCACCCCCCCAATTCCATCCCCCCAATTCCACCCCCCAATTCCATCCCCCCAATTCCATCACTCCTCAATTCCTTCCCCCAATTCCATCCCCACAATTCCATCTCTCCCAATTCCATATCCCCAGTTCCATCCCCCAATTCCATCACTCCCCAATTCCATCCCCCCCAATTCCAACCCCCAATTCCACCCCCCAATTCCACTCCCAAATTCCATCCCCAATTCCACCCCCCCAATTCCATCTCTCCCCAATTCCATCCCCCCCATTTCCACCCCATTTCCACCCCATTCCCCACTCACCATGGGTCCTGGCCGCCCTGTCAGTCCCATGGGTCCTGCAGGTCCCCTCAGTGCCAGCTGCAGCACAAGGACAAACAGCTGCTGTCACCCTGTGCCACCAGCCACAGCTGTCCCCGTCCCCAGGGAATTCCAGATGTTCTCCCACCCACCACGGGCAAAATTCTCCTTGCCCAGGTTTGCTGTGGATTTGCCCATGCAATGAGATGGGCTCCAAATTCCCAGCCCAAACCATTCTGTTATTCCATGAAATTCCATGTGGACTGTCCACAAATCTGCTGACAGATAAATATATATATATAAAATATAAAAAATATAAAAATATTAAAAATATAAAATATATTAAAAATATAAAATATATTAAAATTATAAAAATATAAAAATATAAAAATTATAAAATATATAAAATATATTAAAAATATAAAATATATAAAATATATAAAATATATAATATATATTATATTTTATAATATATATATATATATTTTATATATAAAATATATATAAAATATAAAATGTATATAAATAAATATTTATGACCCCACTTCAGTTCAGGAGAATTTTTTTTCCCTTTATTGTCCTGGTGGATCAATTTGAGAGGAATTTTCTCCTTTATTTATTATTATTATTTTTTTTTTTTTTTGGTGACTACTGAACATCCTCCAAACTGAGCTCCAACTCCAGCTGAACACAGGGGGCTTTTAGCTCCATAATTAAAGAGTGCATCAACCAGCAATTTCCTCACAAAAATGACTTTTTTTTTTTCCCCTTTCTGCATCATGGTTTTCAGCCAAAATGTTGAAGTTCACAAATAAATTGATTTTTGTTCTTTCTAGAAATATCCATCTTTTCATCCACAGTTCAAAATTTACCCAGGATTTATTTGGATTTAATTTTTTTTTTTCTTCCAAACCTGAAAATTTAAATTAAAAAGGGACTTTGAATAAGAGGAGGGAGGTTCTTTATTTTATGGTAAATCACAATTTTCAGCAGACAGAAGGGAAAAAAAAAAAAAAAAAAGAAAATAACAAAAGCAGAGGGTTGGAGAAAGCAGATGCTTGATCAGGTCAAAGCCTCTATCTCCCAGGAAAATAAAAATGGAAAAACGCTGGGCAGGCTGGAAATTAAGACTGACAAGGTAACACCAGGAACATAATCCAGGATATTATTGGCAACACAAGGTTAATGGACAGGAAAATGCAGTGGCTGGGGGGATCAGGACTCTGCCTGAATCTGTAAAAAATCCAATTTCTTCGGAAAAAGCAGAAAAATTCCCAGCTCAGGAATGAAAAAACCCAACAGGGGCAGGTGCCACCCGTGGGGGGACATCCCAATGGATTTTATCCCATCTAAGAGTGAAATAAATTGGATTTTTAGCTTATTTTAGCCCCAAAAAATTCTGGGTTAAAATCTGCAAGCAGCTCAGAGTGACAAATCAGCTCCATCCACACATCCCAGTGGGAACTGCCACCCTGACAAATATTCTCCTTCATGGCAAGGCTGTGCTTGCAGAATTTGGTCCTTTTGGGGGCAGATTTTGGGAATTGTGGGTTCCCCCAGTCCTTCTGCACCTCTGGTTTTTAACATCAGCACTCAGGGAAGAGCAATTTCAGCTAAAAATCTGTTTTGTTTTGGCCAGATGAGTGTGTCCACCCAGGCAGGGAGCAGGAGCTGGGCTGGGGATGTGCCAATCTTGTCTCACCAGCGAGCCAGGGATGATTTGGACACCAATCAATAAGGTCAGCCCAGGAAAGAAATGTTCCAGGGAGAGCCACCATGTATTCCCAAATAAACACATTAAATTACAAATCTGCCTGTTGAGGTTCTGGGAGCTGGCAACAGCTTCCATCTGTGCCATAGGTTTCATTATTAGGATTTACTGGAGGGAAAACTGTCCAAAAATAAGAAAATGCTTTGAGTACAGCCCCCAGCTGCTCACAGGGACCCTCAAAATACAAATATACCCAAGGCAGCAGGTCTGCAGGAAATGAAACCCAGCTTTCCATCAGCTGGAGCCTTGCTGGCTGCTAATAAAAAACAAATTGTGCAGGTGCAGTCCCATGGCAGTGAGAGGTTCCACCACCAGCACTGGGGAGATGTGGGAATTCACAGAATCACAGAATAACAAAATCATAGAATCACAGAATCATAGAATCACAGGATCAAAGAATCACAGAATCACAGAATAAAATAATCACAGAATCACAGAAACACAGAAACACAGAAAAACAGAATCACAGAAACACAGAATCATAGAGTCACAGAATCACAGAATTCACAGAATCAAAGAATCACAGAATAAAATAATCACAGAACCACAGAATAAAATAATCACAGAATCACAGAATAAAATAATCACAGAATCACAGAATCACAGAATCACAAAATTCATAGAATCACAGAGTCACAGAGTCACAGAGTCACAGAATTTTGGGTTGGAAGAGATCTCCAAGCTCATTGAGTCCAACCCAGCCCAACACCTCAACTAGACCATGGCACCCAGTGCCACATCCAGTCCTGTTTTAAACACACCCAGGGATGGTGACTCCACCACCTCCCTGAGCAGACCAATCCATCCATTTATCCATTTATCACTCTTTCTGTAAAAAACTGTTTGCTGATATCCAACCTACATTTCCCTTGGTACAGCTCAAGGCTGTGTCCTCTGGCTGTGTCAGTGCTGCCTGCAGAAGGAGACTGACCCCACCTGAGTACAAACACATTTCTGAGTTGTACAGAGGGATCAGCTCAGCCCTGAGTGTCCTTTTCTCCAGGCTGAGCACCCCCAGCTCCCTCAGCTCCTCAGGGTTTGTGTTCCAAGCCCCCTCACCAGCCCTGTTCCTCCTCTGGATGCACTCAAGTGTCTCAAGGTCCTTCCTAAATTGGGCCCAGAACTGGACATCACTCAAGGTGTGGCCTCAGCAGTGCTGAGTCCAGGGGCAGAATGAGCTCCCTGCCCTGCTGGCCACACCACTCCTGATCCAGGCCAGGGCTTTGGCCACCAGGGCACACTGCTGGTTCATGTCCAGCTGTGCCCCAGGTCCCACACTGGCTTGTGTCCAGCTGTGCCCCAGGTCCCACTGCTGGCTCCTGTCCAGCTGTGCCCCAGGGCACACACTGGCTCCTGTTCCAGCTGTGCCCCAGGTCCCACTGCTGGCTCCTGTCCAGCTGTGCCCCAGGTCCCACACTAGCTCCTGTCCAGCTGTGCCCCAGGTCCCACTGCTGGTTCATGTCCAGCTGTGCCCCAGGTCCCACTGCTGGCTCCTGTCCAGCTGTGCCCCAGGTCCCACTGCTGGATCCTGTCCAGCTGTGCCCCAGGTCCCACACTGGCTCTTGTCCAGCTGTGCCCCAGGTCCCACACTGGCTCCTGTCCAGCTGTGCCCCAGGCTCCTGTCCAGCTGTGCCCCAGGTCCCACTGCTGGTTCATGTCCAGCTGTGCCCCAGGTCCCACTGCTGGCTCCTGTCCAGCTGTGCCCCAGGTCCCACTGCTGGATCCTGTCCAGCTGTGCCCCAGGGCACACACTGGCTCCTGTCCAGCTGTGCCCCAGGTCCCACACTGGCTCGTGTCCAGCTGTGCCCCAGGTCCCACACTGGCTCGTGTCCAGCTGTGCCCCAGGTCCCACACTGGCTCCTGTCCAGCTGTGCCCCAGGTCCCACTGCTGGCTCCTGTCCAGCTGTGCCCCAGGTCCCCTCCTGCCCTGCTGTCCATCCACCCCTCCCCAGCCTGTTGCAGGGAGTTATCGTGCCCGGAATGCAGCACTCAGCACTTGGATTTATTGACCCCCCTCCCACTGCCCTCTGCCCACCCACCCACCCCTCCAGGTGTCTCCTCCCCCAGCACACCCACACACGCTCCCAGCCCAGGGTGCTGTGCAGATGTGCTAAGGGGCTCAGGAGGGTTCATCCTGCCGCCCCAGGCAGCTGCTGGAGCCGGGCCCAGCCGGCAGCACTCACCCGGGCCTGCTGCAGGATGGCCTGGGCTTGTGCCTCCTGGGCTGACACCATGGGGCCCTTGGAGCCGGCGTCGCCTCCCCCGCTGAAGCGGAACTGGTGGGAGCAAGGTGCACAAAGCAGGTCAGGCTGCTGTCCCCCCGCCCTCGGCAGCCTGAACAGCTCCCTTCAGCAGGGCTGAGTGCCCCAGGTCCGCCCCAGCCCACCCCACTCACCCCAGTGCCCTCGGGTCAGCCAGCCCGGGGCCACCAAGGCAGCGCTGCCAGCTCGGGGTGGCAGACAATGGGGGATTGTGGCCTTGGGGACCTCACACATCACATTCAGCACCAGCAGGGCTCTCCAGGCTGGCATCCCAGCTCTCCCAGGGCTGCTATTCCCAGCTCTCCCAGGCTGGCATCCCCTGCTCTCCCAAAGCTGGCATCCCCTGTTTTCCCAGGCTGGCATCCCCTTCTCTCCCAGGCTGGCATTCCCTGTTTTCCCAGGATGACATTCCCTGTTTTCCCAGGCTGGCATCCCCTGCTCTCCCAGGCTGCCATTCCCTGCTCTCCCAGGATGACATTCCCTGTTTTCCCAGCTGCCATTCCCTTCTCTCCCAGAGCTCCTATTCTCTCTTTTCCCAAGAGGCTGCCATTCCCTGTTCTCCCAGGGCTGGCATCCCCTGCTCTTCCAGGGCTGTCATTCCCTGCTCTCCCAGAGCTGCCATTCCCTGTTCTCCCAGGCTGCCATTCCCTGTTTTCCCAGAACTGCCATTCCCTGTTTTCCCAGAGCTGGAACCAACCAGATCCACCTTTTATCTCAAGGAAAACATGGGCTAAAGGAGATGGGAGACTCCTGCAGGAAGGGGCATTAAACAGCAGCAATCCCCAGAAATCTGACTCCTTTAAATCCCTTTTCAGTTTTTGTGCTCACAGGCAGCATCAGCATTGTCCCTGGTGGTCCTGGCAATCCATCTGCTCCTGGGAGTCCTGGGCGTCCAGGTGGGCCCTGAAAGAAGAAGAAATTCAAATTAACACCTCAAATATCCTTTGGTTCTGTCCACACATTAACAGCTGTGGTTATGAACAGGGATTGAGTTTGTGGGTATCCAAATTTTTCTTAAATTTTCTTATTTCCCTCCTCTTCCATCCTGCCCTGCTATTTCCAAAACTGCAATTTTGGGGTGAGAAATCAAAATCCCTGCAATGCTGCAAGTTCACAGAATCAATGTTTAGGTGGAACTGTTAAAACCTATTAAAAAAAAAATCCCAAAATAGATGAAACTTCCTAAATCAGGATCAGTGAGAGAGAAACGGAGGAAGATAAATTCATTCCTTCATGTATTTAATCAGCTGGGTCATTTCATTTTTTCTCTCATTTTTAAATTTTTATATTTTAGTCCTTTGAGGCTCCTTCCAGCTCCAACAGAGTGATCCTGTCAGGGGCTGTAAATCAGCCCAAAATCCATGAATTAACACCAGAGCAGGATCTTTAACTGGCACTAAAACAACGAGTGGGCAGTAAAAGATCTATTGATGAAGCCATAAAAATTCAAATATGGCCAATTTTCCCTGGCCAAAAGTGGAGGTCAACCCAGATTTGCTGCTCATTCCAGTGATCCCATATGCAAATGAGGGTGACATCAATGTGTGTGGCTAATTGCAGTGTTAATTGCTTTAAGGGATTTGACCACATCAAGAAAAGCCCCAGTGCTCATTTTGTGGTCAGCAGCTCGGGATTGAGGACTTGGCTGCTCCTTTAGTTAGGAAACACCAAATTAAATCAATTTACAGCAAGCAATGAATGTTTTTGTAGTTCTAGCTCTAGGAAAAAAAATGTAAATACAGAATTCTGCCACAAATCTCAGACAGGGGGACAACAAAAAGCCAGGAAGCCACAAGGGAGGTGGGTAAAGGTGGGAAAGGGAGGAGGGAAGGACAAAGAGGTGACAAAGTGCTTAAAAATCAGAATATTTTAATCAAAAAAGCCAACAGGCCACTACCACACCTCTCTATTCCCTCTCCTTCCATGCCCAACTTTACAATTCCCTCTTTCCCTCCCCTTAAAAAAAAAAAAAAAAAAACCCAAATCAGAGCCTGGAATAACAACTCTGCTCCCAGGGATGGACCAGAAGAAAAATCCCAGGGAAAACCCCAGCAGTGCCCAGGGGGATGCAGAACTCCAGAATTCCAGAATTCCAGCACTTCCATTTTTCCTGTCCAGGCTGGACATGCACAGCTTGCTCAGAGTGCTTGACCCCACTGAGATCCCACCCCAGACCCACCTGCTGCACCAGAAATGCCACAAATATGTTTTATATGATAATATAATATATAAATAAGAATATAATATAATATAATATAATGTAATGTCATGTCATGTCATGTAATATAGTATAGTATAGTATAGTATAGTATAGTATAGTATAGTATAGTATAAATATAATGTAATATAGTATAGTATAAATATAATGTAATATAGTATAGTATAAATATAATATAATATAATATAATATATAATATAATATAATATAATATAATATAATATAATATAATATAATATAATATAATATAATATAATATAATATAATATAATATAATATAATATAATATAATATAATATAATATAATATAATATAATATATAAATAAATAATATATAAATATGTTTTATATTATGAACTTTCTTTTCTCTCTGACATTCTTTTACCCACAAATGCATCTTTTTCTTTCTGCCTGGGTGTGGGAAGTGTTTTCCTGGTGGAATGGACCAGCAGGAGGTGGGAGGGCACCACGAAGGGAAAATCAAACCCATGAAGCACTTGGGAAATTGAAATTCATTCCTGGATGAAAATCAGCCTGCCAGGCTCTGGGTGGAAATCTGGTGGTGGGAACAGGGATTTGCTGAGATCCAGGGATGGGAACCTCACCTCGATTTTTGGTGCAGCTCAGAAATGCCAGGCTGAGAGCAAAGCCTGGGAATATTTCCCTGGAATGGCTCAGCTGAGCCTGGGGCTGTTGGTGTGGGCACAGGCAGGGAGTGGGAGCAGCAGCCCACGCTGCTGAGACTGAAAATTCACCAAGTGTCTCCCTCTCCCTGGTTATTTCACAGCCCTGGTCAGAAAATTACATAACAGGAGATGTTCTTGTAGTTTTGGGGGTCTCCTAGTTAAGGTACTGGGGAAAAGCAGCACCCTGGAAGAACCCCAAAGCCAAATGAGGATTTTTATTTCTATTTATTTAAGGATGTTGCAAGATTGTCCTCAGGGCAGCAATTCCTTCGGGATTCAGTGGCTGGGTGGTTTTGGAAGGTGAAGATGTTTTGTGATGAGCCTTCCCCCAAGGTGTGCTGAGACACCCAAATTTCCAAAGAGAGCCTGGGGAGCTGCAGTTTGCTCTAATGCTGCAGTTTATCCCCTTCAAAACAACACATCTTCCCACTTCCTTCCTGCCAGTCTGGAGCCCCCATGGAACAGCTCTGTGCCATATTTCCTCCTTCCCACTGCTCCAGGAAAGCTGCCCAAGTCACCCCAAAGCACCCTGAGCCCCTGGAGCCTCCCACAGCACAAACCTGAAATCACCTCAAATAAATAAATCCCTTCCTTTTCACACTGAGTGAGCCAGAGCTGAATGAGTGCTGGCCAGTATTAACAGAGCTGACTGTGGTTGGGCTGTTAATTCATTGCACCTGCCTGATAGCAGATAAAAAATCTCTTTATCAGGCAGAGGGAATGTTCCTCACTCTGCACGGGGTGATGTAAATTCGTGAGCCACACTCTCAGGGTTAATAATAAACAAATTAAGGGAGGAGCTGCTCTAATTGAAAAGGAGGGTTCAAATCCAGTTGCAGCTCCTGGCTCTGTGGGTTCATCCCTTTCCTGAGCCCCTGTGCTGGGCACTGCAGCACCTGCAGCCTGTGCTGAAATGCAAATTGTCCCTTTCACTGGAGGGCTGGAGCAGCACTGAGCAGTGCCTGCTGCTGCTCTTGGCTCTGCAGGGCTGCTCCAGAGCGGCTGGGCCAGCAAATATCTGCATCTGCAGGGACAAGTGACAGCAGGGAGTGCCCAGGGCCAGCCAGGAGAGCAGGGGAGAGCTGGGCACCAACAGGGTGGAGAGCAGCACCCTGGGCATATCCAGAAGCCAAAGAAGGATTTTATTTCAGCACCACTGAGAGATGCAAACCACGCCCAGCTCACTGAGGCTGCAGTGCAGCGCCACAAGGGTTAAGCCAGGCTCAGAGCTGTGGCTGAGCCTGGCTGATCCTGAGCTGGCAGGCAGCAGTCGATGGAGCCATGCCACAGCCACCAGAAATGTCACTGCTGCTCCAGCAGCGAGCACAGCCAGGGCAGGGTCCCCCAGGGAAAAGGGGAATGGGAGAGCAGCAGCCACAGGCAGCACAGAACCTGAGCTGGAAAAATGCCCCTGAGCTCAGCAGCTCCCAAAACACTGAGCACTGCTGGTCCCTGGCACAGCAGCAGGGCTGGGGTGGGATTGGGGGCCCCCAAAAGCTCTGCCTTTGAGGAGACACCCCAGAGGTGCCAGGGACAGAACTGACCTACAGCAGCACCCAAAGCTGAGCTGTGGCACTGCTGAAGAACATAAACCAGGGACAGGGAAAAGCTGAAGGGCTCCTTTCCCTCCGGAGCACCCTGGTGTGACCCCAGCACCATCCTGGGCCAAAAAAACCCCAAATTTTCTGCCAGGACTCACAGGAGCAGCTGGATTGAGGGTGGAGAATCCCAGCTGAACTCTGATTTCCCTGTGCTGATCCCTCCGGGTGTTTGCCCCTCCTGTTTTCCCAGTGCCAGAGCAGGGGGTTTGCATATTTTTATATTAGGTTTAATATTGGTTTTAATTCGGAAAAATGGCTTCATGTGTTTGAGTAATGAGGCAGTTCCTCAACTCTTTTATCCCTGGATGCAAAGCTCTGCCCTGTATCCCACCATGAGCTCCTTTGGGAATTGCTCTCACAGGATTTTAACAGGATTTTAACAGGATTTTAACAGGATTGTAACAGGATTGTAACAGGATTTTAACGGGATTTTAACGGGATTTTAACGGGATTTTAACGGGATTTTAACATGATTTTAACGGGATTTTAACATCATTTTAACACGATTTTAACACGATTTTAACAGGATTTTAAGGCTCCAGGGACACCCCACAGCCCCACTCTGCCCACCCAAAGAGAAGAAAACCACACTCACCCTCTCCCCTGGGTCACCCATCAAACCCACAGGTCCTGTTGGTCCTGGAGGTCCTGGCAGGCCCTGGCAGAGTAAAAAAAAAAAAAAAAAAAAGGAAAAAACCATGAAAATATGTTATTATTATTATTTATAGCAGATTTCTACCAGCAGCAGGAAAAGATTTTGAGCTCTCTGTTTATTTTTACACCACCCCAAAACTCTCTCTGCTCACGTGGGTGGCAGATGGGAGCAACAGAGCCCAGCATCCCCCACCTGGAGCAGGGGGAAAATTCCACTTACTGCGGGACCTTCAGGGCCAGGGGGGCCTTCCACCAGCATGCCCTGGGCAGGAGGAAGGAAAAAAAGGGATTAGACATAATAATAATAATAATAAATATTATTATTATTATTATTATTATTATTAATAATAATAATAATAATAATAATAATAATAATAATAATAATAATAATATAATCAAACAATTTAATAATAATAATAATAGTAATAATAATAGTAATAATAATATATATTTAATATATTTAATATACTTAATATATTCAATATATCTAATATATTTAATATATTTAATATATTCAATATATTCAATATATTTAATATATCTAATATATTTAAGATATTTAAGATATTTAAGATATTTAATTGAATGCATTTAAACCCCACAGAACAGCCTTTAATCCCATCACCTTCCCCACCACCACCTTGTCCCTTTGCTCAGAGCCAGGCAAAAAGCAAAAATCCTGAATTTTGTCCAGCCTTGATGGTGCTAGAGCTTGAGGAAAAAGCTTTTCCCAGCCCTAAAAAAGCTCAACAAGAAGTTAGCAATCAAATTTCAAGGTGGTTTTTACATGATTTTTTTTTTTTTCCAGCAGACTGCACTCTGTGATTTCCTCTGTGAAATCACTGTGTGGGAAAAATTCTGGGATATTGTTACTCCAGCCTCTTCAGTCTAAATATTTTGTCATTTTAGCTCAGATCTATCATGCACTCAGGAAAATTAAGGTTTGGGAGGTTTTTTTTCCCTCATGGGTATGTAAGAAACCACCCAATCCACCTGGGAAATGCTTTCCAGAAGGTGTCAGGATAATATTTTTGGAAGAGCTCTGTCCCTTTTATCTGTGGATCAGAGATAAAGCAGAGCCCAGGCTGAGTCAGCAATTCCCAGCTCACCTGTGGCAAACTGGGACATTTTTCCCAAGGGATGGAATCCTATAAAAATCTGCATGAGCAGCTGGTTCCTGTGGGAGAAGCTGTGCAGGGGCTGCTTTGGGGTCACCCCAAACTGTTCTCAGGCTCTGGTGCCAAAAACCTCAGCTGACCCCAGTCCAGCAGAGCTGAACGAATCTGAAATGTCTGCAGGAAAATCCAGGCATTCCTGCCCCAAAAACCACACTCCTCCTAAGCCCAGAGCAGCAAAAATAACCCACAGCAGCCTGCCACGAGCCAGCCCTGCTTCCTGCAGGGCTCTGCACCCAAAAAATGCCTGGCCAGCTCTGTTTTCTGCCTCTCCTGGGGTCCACACTCGTTAATCAGCACGGAATTTCAAATCCCAGGGAGGATCTGGATGTGAGAGGGGAATTTGCTGCTCACCAGGAGGAACCCAGGGTTCATCCTCTGCAGGTTCAGCCATGGAAATGCTTCACTGGCTGGGAATTGGGGAGGAATTCCACACACTGCAGGGAAATCCCAGAGATCCCAGCACATGGACACCCCAAAATCCATCCCAGCACATGGACACCCTAAAATCCATCCTGGTTGAGATCCCAGCATGTGAACAACCCAAAATCCATCCCTATTGATATCTCTGCATATGGACACCCTAAAATCCATCCTCCCTGAGATCCAAGTACATGGACACCCTAAAATCCATCCTGGTTGAGATCCCAGCATGTGAAAAACCCAAAATCCATCCCAGCACATGGACATCCCAAAATCCATCCTTGTTGGGATTCCAGCATATGGACACCCCAAAATCCATCCTTATTGAGCTTCTAGCATATGAATAACCCCAAAATCCATCCTTGTTGGGATTCCAGCATATAGACACCCCAAAATCCATCCTTATTGAGCTTCTAGCATATGAATAACCCCAAAATCCATCCTTGTTGAGCTCCCAGCACGTGAATACCCCAAAATCCATCCTTCCTGAGATCCCAGCACAGGGACACCCTAAAACCCTCCTTGTTGAGTTCCCAGCACATGGACACCCCAAAATCCATCCCAGCACGTGGACACCCCAAAATCCATCCTTGTTGGGATTCCACCACATGGACACCCCAAAATCCATCCTTATTGAGCTTCTAGCATATGAATAACCCCAAAATCCATCCTTGTTGAGATCCCAGCATGTGAACAACCCAAAATCCATCCTAGCACATGGACACCCCAAAATCCATCCTTGTTGATATCTCTGCATATGGACACCCTAAAACCCTCCTTGTTGAGATCCCAGCACATGGACACCCCAAAATCCATCCTTCCTGAGCTCCCAGCACACAGATACCCCAAAATCCCTCCTTTCTGGGACTAGTGATGTCACATTCTGGTGTGACAGGTTCTCAAGCAGGGATCAATCCGGGTGCAGAGAGCCCCAGCCCACAGAGGAGGTTTTTGGGGTGCTGCTGTGAGCACACACAGCCCCCCCAGGCTCTGCTCCTCCCAGGGGGAAGGGTCAGGGATAATTGGCCCATTTGGGATGGGAACATCCTGGGCACGTTCCCACATTTATCTGCTGGTTTGTGTCAGCTCTGGCCTTGGGGACATCTGGAGCTTGTCCTTGGCAAGGAACCTCCTGTGTTTCATCAATGGAAACGTGGGAGGGTTTTAGGGGCAGCACATTGAGGGGGGTGACCCAGCCAAGGATTTGGGATTGTCCCAGGAGAAAACAGGGCAAGGCTGCTGCTTCAGACACCACCTACAAGTGAAGCCAACATCCCCAAAACCAGCCCAAAATCCTGTTCCAATTCAGAGGTGCTGAGCAAACCCTCCCTAAAGGGGATATTTGGGATCCTGCATCCCTCCCTCCATCCCTCCTGCCCCTGCCCTGCTCTGCTGCCTCCAGCAAGTGTCAGCACAGAGCAAGGATTGAAGGACAGCTGGCTTTGAAAGGGAAGGACTAAAAACCCAGCAGAATCCAACTCTGTGCTTGGGTTTTATTTCTCTTCTCCACTCCCATCAGAAACTAAAAAAAAAAATAAAAATTAAAAATAAAGTGCTAAAGAGCACAGCAAATCCGAATTTCCCTGCCCAGGAGGAGCTGCACGGAAAGGCAGCATTTGGTCTTGTTTACTTTCTGGCAAAAGCCATCCATGCTCCAGTGTTTTGAAATAGCAAAGGCGGCCAAATTCTTTCTGGATGATTAAACTTAACTATTTTGTTCGCTTTGTAGCTTTTCAGGCTGGGTTTCTGCCATCATCTTCGTGGGGTTTGGCTGCCCCCCTTCCCTCCCCACCCCTGTGATAAGGAAATCGCTGGCTCCTCCTTTTGTTTGCAGAGTGAGAGACCCAGAAAGGAAGAGAAGGAAGGAAAGGTCAGAGATGTTTTTTTTTAAGGGAGTTAATTGGAGTTTTGAAGCCTTGCTACTGCACCCCGGCTTCTGCCTGGCTCCCCTCCCCACCAGCCACAGAAATTTCAGGTGGAAGAGGAAAAGGAGGAGAAATTAAAAGGGAAACGATGGTCTCAGAGTGATGGGCAGGGCTGGGTGCTGTGCTGGCCCTCTGCCAAGGAAAATGAGGTTAATTGAGCTGGGGGTGTGCAGCGAGCAGCAGCTCAGCCCCGGGGACAAGGATCCCCAGTTCCAGCCTGGGGAGATGCAGGAATGGGGGTACCTGGGCATCCTGGCTCACAGAGAGGGGAAAAAATGGGAATTAACCAAAAGCATCTTGTTCTGTCACAGGAACCCCGAGCCAGCCCCAGCCATCCCCACCAGGAGGTGCTGGGCTGGGCACCCCCAGCTTTTGCAGGATGCACAGACAGCTTGGGGTTGGAAAAACAACCTCAAAATCAGGCCAGAAATGTGAAGGGAAGGTTCCACCCCGGGGAGGACACAGAGGAAAAGCTGGTGGGGTTGTGGAGATGGTGGGATTTATTTTATATCCCTTTTATTGCCAGAGGGATGAACCCATTGGTGGCCCAGTTAAAGCCAGCCCAAATCTGGGGGTTCAGGGCAGGATGCTCCAGGGGCATCCCCAAACTCCTGAGGGATGGGACCTGCCCCTGCTTAATGCTTCAGCCTTTATTTTGCTAAATGAGAGATTTCATGGGAATTCTTGCACTTCCTTCATGATTTAGGTCACTCCTTGAAGCTTTAAAAATATTTTATAATTACAGTGTTTTAGATCAAATGAAGCAAGGGATTCTTTCATGGGAATTTTCCTTCTGGCTGTCCCACTGAGAATAAATTCTCTGCACCTTTTTCCATGGGGATGGGGGGGAAAAACCCACCAAAACCCCAAACTCAGGTGCTGCTTACCGGCTCAATAATGGCAGGTTCCCCCTTCTGCCCCTTCTCACCTCGGGGGCCACCAATCTGTGGGACACAGGGAGACACAAAGCCAGGCAGTCAGAGAGGACATTGCCATCATCATCATCACCATCATCATCATCATCACCATCATCATCACCATCATCATCACCATCACCATCACCATCATCACCATCACCACCAATCCCACCAGGAACTGGAGATCCTGCCCCAATCCTGCTGAATCCCTGCAGGAAAGACCCAGGGCAGCTCCTCCTTGTTTGAGCACAAATTACAATGGGTGAATCCTTGTGTTTTTTTCACCAATTCTTTTTTCACCAATATTTTGGAGCAGAATTGTCCTGGCTGGAGCAGAAAGCCTCTCACCCCTCCGTAGACAGTGTCCTGGTTGGCTGGCATGCCTGGCCCAATGTCAGGAGAGGCTGTCCTGTCGTAATAATTGTCATAATAATTCCCATCATACTCCTTTATGGTTTCCTCAGTGAAATCTTTATCCAGGTCGTCCCCTCCTTGAGCAGCCTGGAGAGGAAAAAGCAGCAATGGGTCAGCAGTTCTCTCCCAGCTGGACATGCTGGAATATTAATGTGTTGTTATATTAAGGGGAAGTGAATTTTTGCACAATGAGGATGCTTTATAATAATAATGACAAGGGAGAAAACCTGGGGAGAAGTTAAATTCTGGAATTTTTTAAGTTTCCATTGGCTTCTCCAACAGCAGGAAGACAGATGGGAGAAGCTTCATGTCAAAATATACACCCTGGATTTCCCTGGATTTTTTTGCTGATCCCAAATAAAACACTGAGGGTGGAAAAGCTGGAGTGAGGAGAAGAAAACACAGCACAGAGCTCGTGTCAGGAGGATCCTGCAAACCCCAAATGCCTGAGGAAAGAGGCAATGGCAGCTCCCAGCCCCAAATCCTCCTCATCTCCCACAGCCTCCGTGTTGGAGGCTCTGGATCATCAAGGCCAAGGAGCCCCACATCCGTTCTGAGATTCACCAAACCCACCATGTGTCACTGCCAGTGTCCAATTACAGCAGGAAATGTGGAAAAAAACCCAAGTGCACTTCTGTGAAACCTCCTGTTTGTTTAGTCTGGGATCCAGCCTGCGCCTGGGCCCGTCCCAGCAGCAGGAGCTGCCACAAATCTGCTGCCTCAGTCCCTGAATCCTCCCTGAGAACCTTCAGATGCCACAGCAAGGACATCCAGACAGGGCTCAGAATTTCCCTGCTGCTCTCCCAGCAGCCTGGCAGGCACAGCAAAGAACAGCATGTGCTGCTGAGATGGATTTGGGTTCTTTCTTATCCAGGTAATGACCAAAATTGTCCAGGAATTGAATTATTTCCAGGGCTTGCTGGAGAAACAGCTCCTCACTACTACAAATTCAAAGTCACTTCAGTGCCATCACTATATCCAGGCTTTTTTCTGGGCCAGAACTGCTCAGAAATTATAAACATGAGCATCTGGGTCTAAATTCAGCAGGTTTTAAACTAAGACTAAAGCTAGAACTAAGGCAATCACCTTCTCTTACCTCTGCAAACACCAACTGGCTTTGGCAGAAATTATGGTTTGGCAATTATTCCATTAGAAAACTTGGAAAAGTCAGGATTGTTTTTCCTTTGGGCTGATTCAAATGGATCTGTTGCTATCACACCTCCCCCTTTTATCCTGGCTGATATTTTTCACCTGGTTTTGCACTTTAAAACCTCAAAACCCGAATCTAAAAAATCCCATCCTGCTCTAAGTGTTTGGGGATAACAGCAAATTGCATGAAATGAATATCACAAATGGCTGGTTTGACATTTTAATTGAGGTCCTCAGGTCTGTTTGCATGGAAAGATGATATTTGGAATAAGTGGGCAGCTCCCAGCCTGAACTTTCCTTCTCTGTTTTCAAGAACTGGGCAAGTCTTAAGCACAGGAGAGAATTGAATGTGGCATTTCAGCTGGAGGATGTTGAAGTGTGGGGAGGTAAAAGTTAAAATATTCCGACAGAAAAAGCTGTGGGGTCTGGGCTGATCCCAGCTCTGAGCAGATCCATGCACAGGATAAAGGGATTCACACCAGGTGGATGCAGCAGTTTTGGAATCAAGACTGTCCCAGTGTTGAAATATTAAAAAAAAAAAATAATAATCCAAAACAAAACTGAAAACATGAGGATGCTTTTCAGTGGAAATGGCAAAATGAAAAATATTGATGTTCTCCAGCAAATCAACATTTTAAGGATTTACATTAATAACTTTGGGATAAAAGGCTTTTACTGAGATTTTAACAGCAGCCCTCATTTCTCTTTTTTGTCAGACAACCACTTCACCCGAGGAAATGCAGATGTCAATATGAGCAGCTTTTTCCAGGGGAATAATCCTTAACCAAATTCTAAATATCTGCATTCCCCACCCTGAAAAATCTGGAGTGAAAACATTTTACAAGAAACTTCCTCTGCCTGCAGCTGCCTGAAGCACTCATGGATTTACCATCTGGCTGCTCCCGTCTCCTTTGCTTCCAGGGCTATGAAACAGCAGAATTAATTAAAAAAAAATAAGGAAAAATGAAAATTAATGAATTGCAATTACATCAGTCTCGTTGTAGGTGACGACAGTGCTCGTGGGGAGTTCAGCTTCCACTGCATTTTCTGTGAGGCCACCCTGGGGATCGATTTCCTCGTTGTAGTTGAGGTCCTCGTAGGGCATGGGGGTGAAATACTCCTCGTTGATGGTCTCGTAGTTGTACTCATCAACCAGGGGGTCATCCACTGCTCCATCCTCCTTGGGCTGCTTCCCGGGGTTCCCTCCCTCAGGGGGTGCAGTGGGAGCTGGATAATCCTGTGGGAAATAAAACACCACGGTCTGAGAAACAGAAACATTCTGCATCACCCTCCCCTTTGATAAAGGTTCATCACTGTCTTGGGTTCAACACAGGATGTGCCCAGCAATGTGAATTCTGTCCCATCTGTTAACCCAGCTGGGGCAGTGACCCTGATCTCCTGGCACACATTCTCTGCTCATGGGCCATCTTTAAACCAGCTGGGCAATCATCTTTATCTTCCCACAGCCCATCCTCCCTCCAGGAGATATCTCCTGTTCATGGCCACTGAGTCCCAGGGCATGACTGATAAAATTCCATCATCCCATGGGAGATGCTCCAGCCAGGGGAGGAGCCAAGCCTTTCCTACCCAGATAAAAACTGAGATTTGGGACACCAAGGAACCTTCTTCCCACTGGATTCCAGAGGAAAACCAGACCTTTGCACATCATCCCTGGAGCTTCAGAGGAAACTGCACCTTCTCCAGGAGCACTGCTCCAGCTGAACCACATCTGCCCCTGCAGGAGGATGCAGCCACCATTGAATGGGACTGTGCCAACACCCTGACTGACTGACGGGTGTCAGCTTGGATTCTGACTCTGGCAGGGCTGGGATTGTTCTGTGTAATACTGCATTGCTAGTTTAATTTTCCTAGTAAAGAACTGTTATTCCTAATTCCCATATCTTTGCCTGAGAGCCCCTTAATTTCAAAATCATAATATTTTGGAGGGAGGGGATTTACATTCTCCATTTCAAAGAGAAGCTCCTGCCTTTCTTAGCAGACACCTGTCCCTCAAACCAGGACAATCACCTTCACCCCCACCAGCACCTCATACCTGCTTGGTTTCAGGTCTCTCTCCAGCAGCCACCTCAGGAGGGCTGGGTTTGGGGGTGGGGGTTTCTGGTTTGACAGCTTCATCCACATCCTCGTAGTAGGGGTACTCGTAGTAGTAAGTGTCACCTTCTCCCTCCGCATCCGTGTACTGCAAGGAGAGGAGGAGAAGTGTTGGAGCCCTGGAAACAGCGAGTTTGGAACTTTCTGACCCCAGAAGGAACACTGCTTTTGACCTGAGGCCATGGAGAAGGCTTCCAAAATCGAGTGATAGAACTAAAATCACTGGTGTGTAGTTTAAATACAAGTGTGTGACATCACATGGTGAGGGGTTTGGGGTTTTGGAATACTCCTGCACTAACAGCATCCCTGTGACCTCCCACCCAGCCCCAGCCTGCAGGGAGGAGGGCTTGGAAAAGCAGATCCTCGCAGCCTTTTCCACAGGGAGTCAGTGATTGCTCAGCCAGAAACCCAAAGAGAGGCGCTGGCTCCAGCCGGGCACAGCCCTGCTCCTCCCTGCCAGGAGCAACACAGCCTCGGGACAAGCCAGCTCTTGTTGGACTGCTGGCTCCAAAGTTGAGGAGTTTTATTTTCCTGCTGCCACAGATTTCCACCAAAGTGCTGTTTTATTTGTTTTATTTATTGTTTCTCCAGAAGCGCTGGCGGTGCTTCCCTGGGGCTGCGCCTAACCGTGAGCATTGCAAAGCCCTGCTTAGGGGCTGGATTAATTTAATCCCAAAGATAAACTGGCAGGGCTGATGGCATTACTGGTTCATGGGGATTCCCTGACCCTGCAGGTCTGGGCTCAGCTAAAAGCAAATCAGCCCAAGAGAGTGGCTCAGGATGCCAGACAGCAACTGCAGCGAGCTGGGACCTCTTTAAAAAGGGCAAAATTTGGGTGGTGCTCATTAAAAATCAGCCACACCCAGATATTTCTAATGGGGCAGCAAACACACAAATACATCCCCAGCCTTTTTTATTGTGTTTCCTTGTTTTAAAGAAAAGGCCTGGGGTGAACCCTTCATATAAAAATTATTGGGCACAGCAGCTCTGAGGGATGACTCGGGAGCTCATTTCATTTCTGCCAAAATGAAATTAAAGCAAAGCCAGGGGAAAAACGGTTCTCCCTCCTTTAACACCTGTTGTTTCACAGAATATTGAGAAAGAACTGTTTAATACTTTTACAAGTCCAACAGTATAACTTGAAATTTAGGAGCAGGTGCTGGTCTGGACAAGGCTAGAGCTGCCAGGGAAGGTCAATAATCCACACTTGGCTCATGTTGTCTCTCCCGTGTTTCTGAGCTCCACAAGGATGTTCCTCTCAGTCTTTGGAAATGGGAGGAGCTCAGAAAGAAGGGAAACTCCCAAGAACCTGCAAATCCTCAAAACAAGCTCAGTCTTTGATGTTGGAGACGAGTCGAGGGAAGCTGAGCAGGAGGAAGGAGCCATGTGCATGCAAGGGTGACACAAACCCAAATTTTGGTGGTTATGCCCCAGAGCAGCCCGAGAGACTCACGTATTCATCCTGGTTGGGGTCCTGGGACTGGGGGGAGTCGGGGATGGCGGTGTCACAGTCGGGGCTGTAGTGCTCACAGTACTCCAGGGCTGCCCGCGGGTCCGCCACGATCAGGAGCTGCTGGATGTCCCCCTGCAGGGAGAGCAGCACACAGGTCAGGGGGGCTGCTGGTGCAGACACCATCCCTAGGCTGGGATCAAAGGACAAACACAAAGATATGAAAAGCAAAACACGCTCCAGGGCCACCTCCCTGACGTGGGAGCATCCCCTGAGGTGAGCCAAGGGAAAATCTCCATGTCCAGGGAGCAGCTCCACGAGGTGAGAACCCACAGTGCTTCATCCCCAGCCCCAAATCCACCTCCCCAAAAGACAAATCACCCAGTGCAACTGCACTGACAGCCCCAAGCGAGGCAGGTGCAGGAGAAAGAGCTTTGTACCCCTCAAATCAGCAATGAAACAACTCCTTTCACTTGGTCCTGTGCAGAGCTGCAGAGTCACCCTGTCCAGTCCCAAAAGCTGCTTTTTGCCCCCAAAACTTCTCCCACCCATCAGCTGGTCCCACATCCCCCCTTTTTTTTACATCTTGCCTCACCTCGATGTTCTACCCACAACAGACACAGCGAGAGTTTGGAAATGCATCTGATAAACCCAGAAAAGAGCCAAAGGGAGGCTTTTTTTTTGGGCTAAAAACCAGGTGCAGAGGAAGCTCATTAGGCACCAGGGCTGGTTAATGGAGCAGCTGCTCCCTGAAGCCCGAAGGTCAGAGCAGAAACTGCTCCTGAGTTTCCTAAAGAGCCACCACATCACTCGACCACGGTGCCAAAATCCAGTTCATTCAGCAGACAGTTACATAAGGCTTTACTACTTGGATGCTTAGAGATGATACTTTAATTAGAGGAGGGAAAAAAAATTCTTATAAATACCAGACAAACACGGCTAAAGCATCAGGGGGAAAAGCAGGAGCGTTGCAGCAAAGCTGGGAGGATGATTTGGGCAGTAATAGGAACCAGGAGCTCCAAAGGGAGCCTGGCCAGGCTGGCAAAGAGCCCTGTGGAAAAGGATATTTTTGAAATTATGGGCCAAATCTGCCTTGGTGTCGCTGGATCATGGATGTGTCCCACTGCCTTCCCCCCAAAAAAGGGAAAGCTGCTCACATTTTGGGCAGAGAGCCACTGGGGAAGGATTGACACATCAGCACTGGGGGGAAGGAGCAGCTCAGAGCTGCTGGGGCTCCCCCCTCCATCCCCAGGCTGTCACTTCCCTGCCTGCAGCAGCTCAGGAACATCTGGGCACCTCTCAGACCTACCCCAGCCACCCTTCATTGAGCTCATTAGTCATTGTTTCCAGTGAATAACCTTTACAAAATTAACAGAAATGTCTGCAAAGTGCGTTTCAATTTTCCATTTTTAAAACAAGAAACATCTTCCCTTTCCTTTCCCTTTTCTTTCTTTTTATTTTTTTTTTTTTAATATAAATCCAATCCTGCCATTACTATTCCAGCTTTTTCTTTTGCAATGTAACCACCAAAACTGGGCTTAGAGTAGTGGGAAAATTAAAAAAAAAATCCGAGTTTTTTGCCTCGTAGAACATTTCCCTTTTCCAAGCAGCTCTGGCTGCCACCTGCCCGTGGGACCTGGGGGAGCTGGACCATGGTGGGACCTGCAGGACACCCCAGGGGTGTTGTGGGGTACTCAGGCCATAAATCAAAACCATCCCTGTCTCCAAAGGCACTCCAGAGCTCCAAACCCGTGCCTTTGGAATTCTCTCCAGCAGGGAATACCCAGCTGGCCAAGGCTGATGTGAAAACCCTTCCAGCTGCTGTTTCTGCCCTCCCTGGCACCTCAGCCCAGCCATTTGTGCCCTTCTCTCCTCCAATCTCTCTGTTTTCCATGGGAAGTGCCTGGAATTGTTGGGATAAGCTGAAAGAAGCCAGCCCCAGAGCAGGGCTTGTCCCCAAGAGGCAGGGGAGGCTGAAAAAGCTTTTTCTCCCTGATAAGGTTGGATTTACACCTCGTGGAGAGCTGATAGGCTGCATCCCATGAGTGACCAGGGCTGGAACTGCCTTTCCTCAAGGAAGAGATAAAGCAAGGAAAGGAATCTTGGCTAAACACAGTGCCAAAGGTTAAGCAGAAGAGAATTTGCTAAAGCTGGGTTTGTTTTTAGTCTCAGCTATGCATGGGGAGAAAACCTTGATCCCAGCCTGCTTCCCTGCAGGAGCTTGGGCATCCTCAGCCTTGGAGAATATGGGGAATAAAAAAACCTGCAAATCCCTGGAGCCAGAGCAGAGAAAATGAACCTCAAGCACCAAAGGGCAGCGTGGGCCCCACGGTTTCTGCTGAGTGAGAGGGGCAGGCTGGGCAGGGGAAGCTTCCTGCTCACTCTGGGTCAAGAACTTGGGAAAATCAGTGCCTAACTGAATAAATTTGGGAGGAAAAAGCATCAGACAGCATCAGGGAGCTGACCACGCTCCAGCAGCACTGGGTCCCCTTTCCTTTTCAAACCCAATCAACCACCCTGCCCAAAGTCCATCCTTGTCTCCTTCCAGCGTGCAAAAACCCAGTTTGCAAAATAAAAACTAAAAATTTGAATCTGGGACGAGTGAGAGCCCCCAAGCTCAGAGCCAGGGGCTGAGCAGCTCAGCAGAGAGGGAAGGAGAAGAGCTCAGCCCATTCATCTTTGTTTCACTGGGGGATACCCCGTGCTAGCACTTGTAAAGAGCAGACAGGAGTAAAAACCTTGTTAGCAAGATTCCCACTCAATTGACCTCATCCCTCAGCACCAGACAATAAAATGGGCTAATTTAGGCTGCAATAAAAAGCCCCACTATCTGCACCTCACAAAAGCTGCACAAAGCTCTGCTGTCAAGAGCCCCATTCCTGGGATTTAAAAAACGACTTTAAATAGAGCAAACCACGCTGGGAGGTTCGGGAGCCCTTTGTGTCCTCTCCACTGTGCTGCTGCTAATAAACCCTGCCCAGGCACAGAGGAGCCAGCCCTGCTCCTCTCCCTCCCTCAAGTGTCCCTGTTTTGGTCACAAACCACCCCAAAATCCCTTTCCCACCTGGATTTTTGCAGCACTAAGGAGATCCCGTTAATCTAAAACAAGGTTTTTCCAAGAGAGGCAGCTTAAAAATGCACCAGTGGGGTGGTTTCAAGAGCTGAGCAGCCAAATCAAAGATTTAGTTTCAAGTATTGAGTTATTTCAGTCAGGGAGCAAGACAGAAACACTCTGATGTTGTTTTGTAGAAGTCACCAGCAGCATCCTGCAGCCCCCAGTGGGTAAAACTCTTTTTTGGCCTGGCAATGAGTTGGGCACGAGCTTCAAGCAAATTCTCCAGTGACTGGAGCCCTTGGTAGCACCCAGAGGCTGAGCTCACTCGTGCTTTGCCTGTTTAACCAAAAAAAATTGAAGGAGGGAATAAAAAAGTCAATTTATTTTTGCCTGCAGATGACCACGATTTCATGCAGTAAGGGAGGCAGTGTTTAAAAAAGGGGATAAATCACATTTTGGCCTTTATTCCTAAAACTCCTGGTGAAGAGGAGGAGGCAGGACAGCACATTTCTGAGCAGGGCTGTGAGCTGAGAGGGTTTCATTTGCTCCAGCAGACAGATGGAAGTGAGAACTGTCAGGACCAGTCAGGCTCTGCCTGACATTTATGGTAAAGCCATTTATGCCTGATGACTCATTTGCTTTATGGATTAAGTTCCATCAAAGCCAGTTTAGCTCAACTCCCCAGCCAGCTCCCAGACAGGGCTGGAAAAGCTCTTTCTGGAGCATTTTTTAGCACTTATTCTATACTCGTGTAAAAAATGTCACATCACTTCCAATGACATCAGCTCCAGGAACTCGGAGGAATCGTTGTGGTTCAACGAAAAAAAATAAAAAAAACCAGCTGGAGAGGAGGATCAGAGTGACTTCATCTGGCACTGGCAGCAGCTCCCTAAATCCTGGGATTTTTCAGGGCTCTCACTGATCATTAGTTGGACTCTGGTTAGGGCATCACCCCAAAAGTCTGAGATTCAGCATCCCTAAGAGTAAATCCTGCTGGATGTGCTTTTGGAAACTCCTGCATTGAAACTGGACAGACACAGACCCAGGGTGAGCAATGGGAACACAAAATCTTCACAGTTACTGGGAATCACTGGGAGTTATCCTGACAAACCTGGCTCCACAACCCCAAACCCAGCCAGAGGCTGAGGAGGGGCAGGGGTTCAGGGCAGCTCTGGGACGAAGTGGAAGCTCAACCTCCAAAAAACCCCAAATCCCTGTCCTGGAGCCAGCCTGGCAGCCCCCAGATGTTCCACTTGATAAATCCTGTCACCAGCACTTCCATGGATTCTCAGTGCTGTGGACACAGGAATCACCACAGCCCCAGTCCTGCTGCATGGAAACCCCAAAAATCAGAGGTGCTGGAGGTGCCCAGAGCATCCTTTAAACTGCAAAACTGCAGCAACGGGGTCAAACAAAGGCTCAGCACCCCCCAGGCCCACAGCAGCACAAAATGGGAAGGCAGTGGTTGAAAGTTTGGCTAAACAGTAATAAATAATAATAAATCAAAGCTTGGCTCGCACACAGACAAGTCCCTGGTGGTTTGGTTAAACCCAGCTGGTGCTGGTTGTCCCCATCCTGCTCAGGGGCTGCAGGGTCGGATGGGGCTGCTCTGGGATTACCCAAAACCAGCTCCTGCTGCTTTGGGCACTCAGAGAGGAGCCTCTGCCCAGCCCTCTTTGGGAAAAAACCAGTTTAATTAAGCAGAGCAAGGAGAGAAGAGCCACCAGAACGAAATGTGGCTCCAAACCGTCTCGAGGGCTGGGGGAAGTTTCTCTTTTTCCACTGCAGCTCTGTGTGGGATTCCAGGGATCCCTCAGCCCTGCAGCCCCAGCCCAGGCAGGAATTGAGGCTCAGATCGCCGAGGCTGAGCTGGCAGAGCACAAACACAGAATTGTCACAGCCCAGAGCAGCGCAGGGCAATCAGCCCTGGCTCGGGGCTAATTAACATCTCTGCTAATTCCTCAGCCTCTCTATTTTACAGTCCCAGTTTCCCATCATGTGAGGATCCGTGGACTCGCTGTTCCTCCTGGCTGCTGGGTCTGAAGCAGATTCGATTTTGGATTTTTTGCTGGATTTTACATGACATTGTACAGGGAAGTGTGGTCCCCTCCCTGTCCCCAGCACCCAGCCCTGCCCCAACACAAGAGCAAATCCTATTTCCTCCACCCAAAACTTCTGGATCCTTGCACCAGCAGCCTGGTGGCCGTTGTTTAAAATTAAATCAAGACTCGTGCCTTCAAATTAGGAGTTTTTTTGGAGCGAGGAGCTGCTTGCAGAGCCCACAGAACACTTTAGGTCTGTCTGTGTGGATAGTTCAGCAAGGACTCCTCGGTGGAAGGGAAGGACAAGCCATTCCCTCGGAGGGGAACAAAAGCCAGATGGCTTTGCTAATTCTGGAGAGCTCTCCTGGAGAAGCTGTGGCTCTGCCAACACCCAAATAGCATCAAGGACTCCATGGCAGGACGGGGGCACCACTCAAGGCTCATTTGTCCCCAGTCCCAGATAACCCCCAGAGCCAATAAACCCTGCCCTAAAGCAAACACTCCCCAGCAGCTCTGCAGACAGAGCTGATGCCAAAGTTCCTTTCTTTTTTTGGTGAACTCAGAGCTCATTCCCAAAGTTATCACCCCCAGGATTCACCACAGAGTGGATTATTTACATGGCAGTGGGGGAAAGATTTCCTTTCCTTCCCAAGTTTGTCAGAGCCATTAATCACCAAATCCTGCCAAGCCCTTTGCTCTCTGCAGTGCCCTGTAACAGCTCTGAATTCCCTTTTCAGTGTCACCTCCTGCCCCACAGCTTTTGGGACCAGAGATGCCCTGGAGAGAAAAGAAAAGATAAAAAAAAATAAAAATCAAAAGCCTAGCCAGGCTCAAATGGGCATTTAATGTTGGGGCATTTAATTATTTAATTATTTAATTATTTAATTATTTAATTATTTAATTATTTAATTATTTAATTATTTAATTATTTAATGATGGGGCATTTAATGATTTAATGATTTAACAAAGGGGCAAAAGCTCCAGCTGCCCCTCCCTCCCTACCCAGCACTGCTCAACCCCAGCCACTCCTCCTGAGCTCTCCATCCTTTCAGAGAGACATCAAATCACCCCTTGGAAGGTCCCCAAAACCCTGGGGCTGCTCCAGGCTCTTCATTCCACCTTCCTGAGGGGCTGCAGGGCTGGGATTACTCCCCCAGGAAATCCCTCTGCCAGTGCCCAGCCCTTGTGGAAAAATTCACCAAAAGAGCAGGAAAAGCCCAGCTCAGGCAAATTAGCATTTAATTGTCATTTCATTAAAATCCAGGAATTCAGGGACATGGGGCACCAAAAAAAAAACAAAACAAAAAAAAACCCCAGAAGCTGCAAAACTACAAAGTTTTTACTGCAAGGTCATCCTGGCAGTGCATTTTTCCAGGTTTTTTTTGGTTTTCCAAGGTGGGAAAGGCACTGTGGGAAGGGCAGAGCATCCCTCAGCACCCAGCCTGGCGTGGTGGGACAGAGGCACAGCTGGGATTTCCTGGGGAAAGTGGGAAGGTTGAAGGCAGAAAAGCACAAGGTTTGAGTTCTCTGTCCCTTCATCCCAGGCCAGGCAGGTCCAGCTGTCCCCTGACTCACGTCTGGGGCTCCAAACCACCAGACATGGGCTGTGTGCTCCCCTTCAGAGCACCAAAATGGGTTTTTAATGGTTTTTTTGAAGTGTTTGCTGCAGGGAATTCCAGCAGAGAGCAGGACCCACCCTGAAAAAATGATTCTGTGGCTTCTGGTTTTGCTCCTGCCTGACATCACCACTGGTGGCATCACACTGTGGGACCAAATCTTGGCAACATTTGGGTTTTTTTTTTTCACTTTCCCTGCTCAGCCAGGCCCTTCTTAAAGCTGGATGTGTCTGAATTTCTCCTCCCAGACCCCACAAGCTCCTCTGTGGGATGGGGAGGCACAGCCAGAGAAAAGCAGCCAAGCAGTGGGGACTGCAGGAAAGGGAACAGGCAGCCAAGGTGCCTTAAAAAAATAATAAAGCTGCTAAAAACACCCAGAGAAGGAGAGAGAGATATCCTTAAATCAACAACCTGCTCAGCCACTCTGCTTGGCTATTTTTATATATTTCTGTCTGTTGAACAAACCACAATTTATCTCCCGGGGTTTTTTGGGTGCAAAACAATCAGTTCTGGCCACAAGAAGCAGGATGGGGCTGAATGGATTCTGCAGTCCCAGTCTGGAAGGGTGGGTGGGTGGGACAGGGGCTGCTGGGACAAAAGGCTGCTTTATTCTCCCTCTTTCTCTCCATCCTGGCCAAGCACAGGCAAAAAAATCATATGAGAGGCAAAAATAATACCAGGGGTTTCTGCAGCAAAAAGGGAGAAAAAATGATGGCACAGTTCAGGTTTTTAAAGGGCAAAGAATAGAAGGAAAGGAGAGAAGCAGCAGCTGACAGTCCCACTTCTCTCCACCCAAATAAAGAGAGAAGATCACAATGGGAAAATGGAACTGGAGAGCAAAGTCACTCTTTACAATTGCAAACAGAGTGGGTTTGAAGTTTTCTTGTTAAATTGTGCTCTGAGCCCCTGCAGATCAGCAGCACAGATTGGATGGAGCTGTGGCTCACATCCATCCTGCTGAGGTGAATATTTCTGGGTGAGCCCTCAGAAATGTCCCAAATTCTCCTGATAACCCTGGACCAGCCTGAGGCAGATCTGGGGGCTCTAAACCCGGCAAAACCTCCCAGGTTTGGGGAATTCTGGAAGATTTCTGTCCCTCCTGCAGTCACTGCCCTGGGGTGGAAACCTTGCACTGGCTCTAATTTGGATCTAATTCAGCCATGCCACAAACCTGAAGGAATAAATGTGATGGAATTTAATGAATAAATAAATAAATAAATAAATAAATAAATATTTAATTTAGTAATAAAATATATAAATAATAAATATATATAGAAATAATATATATTTATATATAAATATATATAAATATATTTATATATAAATAATAATTATATTTGATTTAACATTTAATAAATATAAATAATATATATGATATATATAATATATATCATATATTATATATGTATAAAATATCTAATATATGTATAATAATTATATGAATATATATGTAATATATAATAGATTATATAAAAATATAATATATATAATATATAATTCATACAATATATAATATGTATAATATATGTAAAATATAAAATAGATAATATATAATATATTTAATGTATACAATATATATTATATATATGATATATATGATATATAATGTATATAATATATAATATATAATATATAATATATAATATATTTTATATAAAATATAAAATTATAAAAAATATAATATATATTATATATAATATATTATATAAAATATATATATTATATATAGGAATAAAACTTAAGGAATAAATCCTCTGCTGGCTTTTTTTGGAGCTGCTGGGCAAGGTGTACCTTCAATTTCAGGAGGAGAAAAAGGAAAAAAAAAAGATAAAAACCCAAAAACCCAAAACCTGCCTGCAGAAAACTCTCCCAGAGCGCCTCAGGTTTTTTTGGCTGCTCCCATGAACTCACCAAAAAATCTGACCTGGTTCAGATCCAGTTTTGGCTGGAAAGGAGGAAATTGGGAATTCCAGCAGGAATTGGGAATTCCATCAGGGAATTGGGAATTCCATCAGGGAACTGGGAATTCCAGCAGGAATTGGGAATTCCAGCAGGAAATTGGGAATTCCAGCAGGAATTGGGAATTCAAGCAGGGATTGGGAATTCCAGCAGGGAACTGGGAATTCCAGCAGGAAATTGGGAATTCCATCAGGGAATTGGGAATTCCAGCAGGAAATTGGGAATTCCAGCAGGGAATGGAAATTCCAGCAGGGAATGGGAATTCCAGCAGGGAACTGGGAATTCCAGCAGGGAATGGGAATTCCAGCAGGGATTGGGAATTCCAGCAGGGAACTGGGAATTCCAGCAGGAAATGGGAATTCCAGCAGGGAACTGGGAATTCCAGCAGGGAATTGAGAATTCCATCAGGAATTGGGAA
The DNA here is from genome assembly GCF_029582105.1 of Oenanthe melanoleuca. Lineage (NCBI taxonomy): Eukaryota > Metazoa > Chordata > Aves > Passeriformes > Muscicapidae > Oenanthe > Oenanthe melanoleuca. Next base: position 3,446,659 of record NC_079350.1, read on the forward strand.
TTCCATCAGGGAACTGGGAATTCCAGCTGGGAATTGAGAATTCCAGCAGGGAACTGGGAATTCCAGCAGGAAATTGGGAATTCCATCAGGGAACTGGGAATTCCAGCAGGGAACTGGGAATTCCAGCAGGAAATTGGGAATTCCAGCAGGGATTGGGAATTCCAGCAGGGAACTGGGAATTCCAGCAGGGAACTGGGAATTCCATCAGGGAATTGGGAATTCCATCAGGAAATTGGGAATTCCAGCAGGGATTGGGAATTCCAGCAGGAAATTGGGAATTCCAGTAGGGAATTGAGAATTCCATCAGGAATTGGGAATTCCAGCAGGGAACTGGGAATTCCAGCAGGGATTGGGAATTCCAGCAGGGATTTGGAATTCCAGCAGGGAACTGAGAATTCCAGCAGGGAACTGGGAATTCCAGCAGGGATTGGGAATTCCAGCAGGAAATTGGGAATTCCAGCAGGGATTTGGAATTCCAGCAGGGAACTGAGAATTCCAGCAGGAAATTGGGAATTCCAGCAGGGATTTGGAATTCCAGCAGGGAACTGAGAATTCCAGCAGGGAACTGGGAATTCCAGCAGGGATTGGGAATTCCAGCAGGGAACTGAGAATTCCAGCAGGGAACTGGGAATTCCAGCTGGGAATTGAGAATTCCAGCAGGGAACTGGGAATTCCAGCAGGAAATTGGGAATTCCAGCAGGGAATTGAGAATTCCATCAGGAATTGGGAATTCCATCAGGGAACTGGGAATTCCAGCTGGGAATTGAGAATTCCAGCAGGGAACTGGGAATTCCAGCAGGAAATTGGGAATTCCATCAGGGAACTGGGAATTCCAGCAGGAATTGGGAATTCCAGCAGGAAATTGGGAATTCCATCAGGGAACTGGGAATTCCGGCAGGGAACTGGGAATTCCAGCAGGGAACTGAGAATTCCAGCAGGGAACTGGGAATTCCAGCAGGGATTGGGAATTCCATCAGGGAACTGGGAATTCCAGCAGGGATTGGGAATTCCAGCAGGAAATTGGGAATTCCAGCAGGGAATTGGGAATTCCAGCAGGGAACTGGGAATTCCAGCAGGGATTGGGAATTCCAGCAGGGAACTGGGAATTCCAGCAGGGAATGGGAATTCCAGAAGGGAACTGGGAATTCCAGCAGGGAACTGGGAATTCCAGCAGGGAACTGGGAATTCCAGCTGGGAATTGAGAATTCCAGCAAGGATTGGGAATTCCAGCAGGAAATTGGGAATTCCATCAGGAATTGGGAATTCCAGCAGGGAACTGGGAATTCCTTTCCAGAGGAAAGATTTGGAGTGAAGCATTTCCTAAGGGAAACACCTCCACCAAAAGCACAACTCTCTGTATTTACAACTCTCCATCCCAAAATATTCCCCAGGAATCTCATGGAGTGATGGAATCTGAAGGTTTGGAGCCAGCCACGAGGAATCTCTCTCCTCTCATGGATTCATTTGGATAACTCTGCATTTTTTTGGCTGATTTCCCCCCTAAAATCCAGCCCTGGGTGATCCCTTGGTGCAGCTGCAGGTGTTTCTGTCTGTCCCAATCTGATTTCAATCACTCCTGACAGGGAGAAGAGGCTCAGGATAATTAAACTTTTTTAAATGTCATGGAAACAGAAAGATCAGGAAGAGAAATCCTCCCAGAGCACTGTCTGTGGTGAGCTCTCCTCTGGTCACACCCAAACATCTCCTTCATGTCCCTACCAGAGGCTGAGACACAAATTAGAAGGAATCTGGGTCTGGCTGATCCCAGAGCATCTCTGAGCTTCCCAATTCCCACAGCAGCTGGAGAAAGATCAGCTGAGGCACCACAAAATGAGCAGCTTTCCTTGCCTTTCTGCCTATCCATGGAAAAAAACCCAAAAAACAACATTCTCCTCAATTTTCCAGCCCCAAGTCAGATGGAGGAGAAAAGGAGCGTGCCCAGGTTTGAGCTAAGGCAGATTCCAGAGGGATTTAATTTAATTTAATTTAATTTAATTTAATTTAACCCCAAGGTTTGTGGGTACCTGTCAGCAGCTCCAGGCACTTCCACTTCAGCTGAGCCATCTGCAAACACCCTTGGGACCATCCCTGCCCCTCCAAACACTCCTTGCAGTTATTTTTTCCCCTCCATGACCACAGGGCAGCCTGGCCCTCTGTGATTTCTGCCTCCACACTCCTCATTTGGTGGCTCCAGATCAGCATTTCTGCCCTTCTGCACCCAAATTACAGCCCTGAGAACAGAGGCCCCTCAATCACCCTGTGCTGTGCTGGCACTGCTGGACATCCAGACCTCCCCAGCAGCTGCTTCTTCCTTCTCCCCCTCCAGAGGATAAATTCCTACTGGAAATCCAAAAGATAACTTTGAAAGGAACCCTTGAAAAGCTGCTCAAATGTGAGTTTTCAGGGATTTTTTTAATCCTTTTGTTTATAATATTAATCCCTCAAAACCCCCAAATCTATCCTCAGATATCTCTCCAGAATTCAAACTTTTTTTTTTTTTTTTACCCTTTCTTTAAGTTATTTTCTATTCCACAGCTTTCACAAAGCCACCAGTGTGAAAAACTCCCTCAGCAGCAGTTTTTCCAGCAGTTCCTTCCCATTATTTTCCAACAGGAGCTGATTTGGCTCAGGTACATTCACATGGGGTGGTTTTGTTCCCTAATTGAAGCATCAAGTCAGATTATGCTTCTGAAGCAGCAAATGAGACTATTCACCAAAAAAAAATCTCTTTATCCTTGCTCAAAACCTTTGCCTGCCTGGATATGCTTATGCAGGATAACTCAGGGAGCACCTAAAAATGGGATTTTTGCAATTTTAGCCTCATCTTGACGGTCAGGAAAAGAAATTTCCATGCAGGGACAAAGCAATGGGACAGGGTGACATTGTCCCCAAGAGCCACCCCATTGTCCCAAGGCTCAGTCCCATGGACAGCATCCCAAAATCCTCATTTAGACCCTCTGGAAAGCTGCTTTAAATCATGGCCTGCCCATTGTGGGAGGCATTTACATAAAGGGGGAGAGGGTCAGCCTGACCTTGGTGGAAGGTCCAGCGTGGAAATTTCATAAAAAAAAAAAGAGAAAAGAAGAAAAATCCCACAAAAGCCCATCCCAGGCCTGTGGGAACTGAATGGGGCAAATGAATGGGTGGCATTGTGTGCCCTGCTGTGCCAGCCCTGGAGCTGGCACTGACAAATGCTGGGCTGGGGCAGGATGGGGCCAGCAGCAGCTCTGAAAGAATCCCCTGGTTTGTGTGGGGTACACTCAGTGCTCCAAAAGGGATTTTCTCCATTTTCCTCATTAGGGATCCCTGGGAAAAACCCAAGGCCCTGTTTCCCCCTGTCCTCCTGCTGTCCCTTGTCCCCAAGCTCAGCCCAAATCCAGGCTGGGCTGTGCCACCCCCTGCTGTCCCTTGTCCCCAAGCTCAGCCCAAATCCGGGCTGGGCTGTGCCACCTCCTCCAGGTCCTGCTGTCCCTTGTCCCCAAGCTCAGCCCAAATCCAGGCTGGGCTGTGCCACCCTCTGCAGGTCCTGCTGTCCCCATGTCCCCAAGCTCAGCCCAAATCCAGGCTGGGCTGTGCCACCCTCTGCAGGTCCTGCTGTCCCTTGTCCCCAAGCTCAGCCCAAATCCAGACTGGGCTGTGCCACCCCCTGCAGTCCTGCTGTCCCCTTGTCCCCAAGCTCAGCCCAAATCCAGGCTGGGCTGTGCCACCCTGCAGTCCTGCTGTCCCTTGTCCCCAGGCTCAGCCCAGACCATGCTCTGCAATCCAGGTTTTCCACAGCAAACTGAGTTTTCCCTGCAGCCTCCAAAAACTCCTCCCAGTCCTGGATTTGAGGCTGCCCAGCCTTCACTTTGCTGCTCCAAATTCCCCAATTCTTTCACCATTCCATTCTCTCCATCCCCTGATGTCACCACCTCACCCAGACCCTGCTCACCCCACTCCAATTTCCCTCTCCCACCAAAAAAAAAATCAAATAATCAGCCAATAACCCAGAGCTCCAGGGCTGCCTTTTTCCTGAAGGAGTTCTTTTTTTTTACTGCATGACATATGTGTGAACCATCAGGGATGGTTTAAAACCAGATTCCCCCTCATTACAAGCACAGCACAAAGCTGCTCCTTTGTGTCTTCCCCCCTGGCTCTGGTTTCACCTTGATTTATTTCCCTTTCATCCCTGGAAAATGAGGAATTCTGCTGGATGGATTGTGAGGGGTCTCTCACAGTGGAAAATACAGAGCAAAGCAAAGACGTTGGATTGAGTTTCTCATTTGAGACTCACTCAGCCAAAGTGGAGGCACTGGCTGAGGTTTGAGGGTAAAAAAAGGGTCTCAGAGTCTGCCTGGGAGGTGTTGATCCCAAAATCCAGAGGGTTTCATTCCCACCTCTGGGTGCAAAGGGGAAGGTGGGGAACAGGAGAGGCTGGAGGAGCAGCTCCTTGGGCAGAAAGGAAAAGAGAGGATTTTAATCAGCACTTGGAACCTTTTCTGTCCCAGGAGCTGAGCACAGGATCCAGGTTTTATGGATTAAAGGCACTGGGGGGGAAAACAGACCTGGCTGCCAGAATTATCTGGGGCTAGAAGTGGGATTGCACCCCTCTGCTGACACACTCAGAAAATGGAACTGAACACCAAATTTGGGCTGGAAAAAAAAGATTTTCCTGCATCTGGCTGGCAAGAATCACCCAAGCATGGAACATGGAGCTGCTGGGACCACCCCAGGAGGAGGCTTTGTGCAGGTTCCTGCTGCTAATTCCCACCACTGCTGGAAATTTGGCTGCTCAGGCAAGAGCAGGGAAAGGAAAGCTGAGCTGGTGTGCAAACCTCTCATCCACACACCTTCCTGCCTCTTTTTCCAGGAAACTAAAATGGGCCCTCTGCTAATGTTCACACCCCAAAGCATTTCTTCAATTGGGGTTTTGTTAGTTGACCATGAAAAATGATTTGTGTTTCATTTCTTTCCATGCAGCACCTGCCACCTCAAATTCAGCATTAAAAAAAATAAAATAAAAAATAAAATAAAATCTTGCTTTGGACTTGGATGATCTTTAGAGAGAGCTGATCTTTCCAGCTCAGGGTATTCCATGGTTTTTAAAGTATAAAACCTGCATAGTTCCATGAAATAGTGCCCCAAATTTTCATCCCAGGGAAGGGAGATGAGTTTGTGCACCCTGGGGCCTGAAAATCAGGTGTGAAATTCATCTCAGAAATGAGGTTCTCCAAAACAAACCCAAAGGAAGGAACAGGGCTGGATGCAGAGGAGGCTGAGCATCCTCAGAGCTCAGATTCCACCATTCTGAGCATCCCCAGAGCTGAGATTTCACCTTTCTGAGCATCCCTGGATCTTAGATTCCATTGTTCTGAGCATTCCCAGCTTGGATTCCACCATTCTGGGAATCCCCAAAGCTCAGATTCCACCATTCTGAGCATCCCCAGAGTTTGGATTTCACCTTTCTGAGCATCCCCAGCCTGAATTTCATCTTTCTGAGCATCCCCAGAATTTGAATTTCACTGTTCTGAGCATCCCCAGAACTGAGATTTCGTCTGTCTGAGCATCCCTAGCCCAGATTTCACCTTGGATTTCACCATTCTGAGCATCCCCAGAATTTGAATTTCACTGTTCTGAGCATCCCCAAAGCTCAGATTCCATCATTCTGAGAATCCCCAGAGCTGAGATTTCACCTTTCTGAGCATCCCTGATCTTAGATTCCATTGTTCTGAGCATCCCCAAATCTCAGATTCCACCATTTTGAGCATCCCCAGAACTTGAATTTCACTGTTCTGAGCATCCTCAGAGCTTGGATTTCTCCTTTCTGAGCATCCCCAGCCCAGATTCCACCATTCTGAGCATTCCCAGCCTGGATTTCACCATTCTGAGCATCCCCAGAACTTGAATTTCACTGTTCTGAGTATCCTCAGAGCTTGGATTTCACCTTTCTGAGCACCCCCAGCCCAGATTTCACTGTTCTGAGCATCTCCAAACCTCAGATTTCACCATTCTGAGCACCCCCAGCCCAGATTTCACTGTTCTGATCATCTCCAAACCTCAGATTTCACCATTCTGAGCACCCCCAGCCCAGATCTGACCCCTCTGAGCAGCAAGCTGGGAGAAGAGCAAACAAAACCCAGAGATAAATTTGCTCCTGTGAAGCACTCAAGCCTCAGGAGAGCCCTGCAGTGTTTGCACCATTCCAGAGCAGAGAACAGCACCCCAAAATCACTTCCAGCTCTGTTTTCCCCCCCACCTTTCCCTGCAGTGGCCACAGCTCTGTTTGCTCCAGCTGAGCCCAGCCAGGGGTGCAGAACAACGAGCTCACAGTCAGGGATTTTTATTTTCCATGTTCTTGCAGGGGATAGAAAACTCCCAGACACCCCAATCCTCATCCAAACTCCTGCAGAAACCATTAGGAATCCCCTCTTCCAGCTCCCACCCTGGGGAATGTGTTCTTTGGGAACATTTCCACGTCAGCTCTGTCAGAGTGAGGGCTACACCTGCACGCTGGGGATGTCTGGAGTGGGCTTGGATTTTCCTCTGGGTCCTGGCAGGCAGCCCAGACTGCCTCCAATAGGAAAAACAAAAAAAAAAGAAGAAAAAAAGAAAGAAAAAAAAAAAAAAAAAAAAGGAATGGAAAGATCTCACCATGTGTGAGGAACATGTGTTTCATTTGTTCTGGCCTGAGTGATGAGGGAAGGGGTGAGCAGGGAGTCAGCCCAGGGAAGGGATTTTACTCTGTCCTAGGGCAGGGAAACCTCCCTCAGAGAAGTGGAAAAAAGCAGGAAAATAGCAAAAAAAAGTGGGAATTGCAGAGGAGCAGCAGCTTGAGCACCACCAAGGACACAAACCCTCATCATCCTCTTCCTCCAGCTCCTGGTTTGGCTCAGATGAGCCTTTACTTCCTAAGAATTCACTGCAGCAATCCAAACCCACCCAATAAATAGAAAAGGGTTTTTTTTCTTATTTACAGGCTTCTGCTGCAAAAAAAACAACAAAAATAAATTAACTTTTATGTAAATAGGACTAATTGGTGAATAACCTCCCACGTGGAACAAGTGAGCAGGGAAGGGGAACACGGTCCCTGCTCCCAAAAATCCCTTTTCCATCCTGCTCAGGGATGCTGCCAAAAACACTCAGCTGGAAACTTCTCCCCCAAATAATTTGGCTTTTGGCTGCTCAGGAGGAAAATCATCTTTCCCAAATTGCTGTTCCTTCCCAAAGCCTTTGTGGTGCTTCCCCTGGCCCTGCAGTGATGTCACTGCAGAGAGGAGCAGCTCTCCAGAATTACCTCAGCCTGCTGCTCCTCACACTTTCCATGGAAAAAATTCACCCCCTCTCCCTCCTCCCATCCAAAAAATGGGGGGAGCAAACCCCAGATGGAGCCAGGGCTGGAGGAGCAGTGACCCCTCAGCTCTGAGCATCCCCAAAACCAGAATTCTCTTCCCAAATCCCACAGAGTCCCTGGGGGATGGAGATCACCCCACAGGATGGGTTTGGCTGCCCAGAGGTTGTACTTGGATTTTTCTGCAGGAGGGACATTGGGACAGGGAAATAGGACACAAGTTTTCTGTTCCCCACCAGGGCAGCAGGGATGGAGAGCCCTGAAGCATCCCTGAAAATTGGGTAAATCCAAATTCCCCTTCAGCATCCCTGAAAATTGGGTAAAGCTTTATTTCCCCACAGCATCCCTGAAAATTGGGTAAATCCAAATTTCACCTCAGCATCCCTGCCCATGATAAATCCAAATTTCCCCTCAGCATCCCTGAAAATTGGGCAAATCCATATTTCTCCTCAGTATTCCTAAAAATTGGGTAAATCCAAATTTCCCCTCAGCATCCCTGAAAACTGGGCAAATCCCAATTTCCCCTCAGCATTCCTAAAAATTTGGCAAATCCCAATTTCCCCTCAGCAACCCTGCCCATGATAAATCCAAATTTCCCTTCAGCATCCCTAAAAAATGGTCAAATCCTAATTTCCCCTCAGTATTCCTAAAAATTGGCAAATCCCAATTTCTCCTCATCATTCCTAAAAATTTGGCAAATCCAAATTTCCCCTCAGAATCCCTGAAAATTGGGCAAATCCAAATTTCTCCTCAGCATCCTTGCTCATGGTAAATCCCAATTTCCCCTGAGTATCCCTAAAAATTTGGCAAATCCAAATTCCCCTTCAGCATCCCTGAAAATTGGCAAATCCCAATCTGAAAATTGGAAAATCCCAATTTCCCCTCAGCATTCCTAAAAATTTGGCAAATCCCAATTTCCCCTCAGCATCCCTGCCCATGATAAATCCAAATTTCCCCTCAGCATCCCTGAAAATTGGCACATCCCAATCTGAAAATTGGGCAAATCCCAATTTCTCCTCAGAATCCCTGAAAAATTGTGCAAATCCCAATTTCTGCTCATCATCCCTTCCCATCCCATTTGGAAAATGTTCCTCCAGACCAAAGTCCTTGTGGGAACAACCAGCAGGTTACAAGTGGCTTATTTGAGGAATAAATTCCAAAAAAAGTTGATTTTCCCCTGGGGCAGCAGGTGGTTCCTCAGTCAGGGATGAATCCCAGAATAAATCCTGGATTTTCAGGTCTGTGTCCCATTTGCCAACAATGCCATCCTGGCCCAAAAAAAATTCCCAAATCACGGAATTCCAGCCTGGTTTGGGTTGGGAGGAGCATCAAAAATTCATTTTTTCCACTCTCCAGGGGTGGTGGCAGCACCTCCTAAATAAATCTGGATTAAGTGAGACCCTGCAGCTTCCTGAGGCTGCTGTGAGGAGATAAATGATGGACTGCAGGAGTGTTTGGAGCATCAATAAAAGCATTTTATGATCTGTTTGAACAATAAAGTGCTTTGGAAGCTCCCAGAGCCTGCAGCAAACTGCACTAATCACCCTCACATGCCAGCAGGATGAAATGGAATTTACCACTGACCAAAAAAAAACCAAAAAAAACAAAAAAAAAAAAACAAAAAAAAAACCAAACCAAACCAAACCAAAACAAAACAAAAAAAAAAAAAAAAAAAAAAAAAAAAAAAAAAAAAAAAAAAAATTGAACAAATTCATGGAAAAACCAAGCCAAAAAAAACAACAAAAAATGAAAATATAAATAAAAAAAGTGTGTTTGGTAATGATGGCTGAGGAGGCTCCAGCATTTCTGAGCCAGGTTCAGCTGGAGCTGCAATTACCCAGCCAGTGGGGATGGAAAACAAGATTCCAGCTGAGGTTTGCAGCCAGCAACCCCTGGGTGCAAATGTCACTTTTCTAAACTGCTTTTCAATTCTTGTCCTGCCCCAGGTGCTGCTCTCCCTCCCTGATAAAACCAGGTGACGTCCCTGGGTGATGCTGTGCCTCAGGTGCTGCCAAATTTCACTTTTTTGATCAGATCTCTTCAGGCTCTGGCACCAAAAAAACCTCCCTGTTAATTGCAAACCCATCCAGAATAATCCTCGATAATTTTCTAGGCAGCTCTGCTCTCCTGGAAGAGCCCAGAGCTGTGATTTAATCCCTATGTCTCATGTGCACTGTTTTAAATAGAATCTTTTGTAAAAAAAATAAAAATTAAAAATATATTAAAAAAAAAAAAAAAAGGCAAAGCAGAAGAAATGACGAGAAAACCAGCAAGAAACAGAGAATTATTAGGAGATTGGGGAAAGCTGCAGACATCTTCAATAAAGATCCCTAAATGCTGGCTCAGGAGGTTTTATTTTCCATCCTCTCACACTGTGGTGTGTAAAACATCCCTCCTGGAAGGGTCTGAGCAGAGGAGGTGAAATCAGATTTGGCAGGGCCAGCAGGGCAGGCAGCCAGCAAAAATGGGAGCAGGGATCTGATCTGTGCTGCACCCTGAGGGAAAACATTCATTTTTTAAAAGTATTTTATTTTATTTTATTTTATTTTATTTTATTTTATTTTATTTTATTTTATTATTTTATTTTATTTTATTTTATTTATTTTATTTTATTTTTATTTTATTTTTAAGTTTAACAACAATTTCATCAATCTGGGTTTTGCCTGCTCATTCCTGAGCCCCTGACCTTGCAAGACCTGCTGGGTCCAACTCTGAGCTGAAGATCCCAAAATTTCAGGATTTTTTAAGTGGGGAAAAGGCTCCAAGTCCAACATTGTCACAAACCTCCAGGGGACTCCAAACTCCCATTCCCAACACCTGAGCCTCCTTTCCATGAAGAAATTCCTCCAGAATTTGGGAATTTCTCACCTTCCTTTTAGCAGAAATCACCTCCTGCCACCAGAACAGCCAAGACAGAGGCACTGAGGCAAAATTGAGATTAAATATGAATTAAATGTGGATTTAAATACCTGATTTGTGCCTGGGAGCTGAGAAAATCTAATTTAAATTTGAATTTCTCCAAATTCACTGCACCTGGAGAGGACTGATAGAATTGATTGATTGATTGATTAATTGATAGATCAATCCTGGGAGGAGAGGCAGAATAAATCTGCTGGAGCAGACAAAGACACTCTGAAACTTCTCCATCCCCAAAACCAGCAATAAAAAACACCACAAAATGTAGAAAAATGCAATTTTTTTAGTTCCACCCCTCACTAAAGCCAGAAGGTTTTGCTCCTGCAGAACTCTGAATTTCCCAGGGATGCAAAGAGCAGAGGCAGGAGCAGGGGAGGGAAGGAGAGAAATGAAATCTGGGATTATCAAGCACTGGGAAAATCGGTTTTTTGGGTGTCAGGATGAAAGGAGAGGAGGTGTCAGCACCTCTGGCGCCCTGCCCAGCCTCTCTGGCTCATCCCAAATCGCTTTTCCTCCTTTTCTGACGGTTTGATTTCACTCGTGGTCCTCAAAAAAACAAAAAAAATCACAAAGGGAGAGGAGAAAAAGCAGCTCCAGTGCTGTGCCCCATCCCAGGGCAGGGTTTTTGTCAGCCACAGGTGATGAGATCACAGAAATTCACATTTTTTTGGGTTTTACAGCAGCAATTACACCACAGAGACACAGTTATGGCATTCAGCTGCACAAAATTAACTCCTCTTGTTTTCTAAAGGAGCCAAAAGTGACCTTAAAAAGCAAAATATTCATGGTCTGAGCTTTTCCACACATGGGAAAAATCAGTTTAGACACTGCTGCAAACCAAGAGGGTCAAAATACCACTGAAATTGTGGGACAAGGCTGCAAAATTGTATTAAAAAATAAAATAAAAATAAATATAAAATATAAAATAAAAATAAATATAAAAATAGAAAATAAAATGAAATAAAATAAAATAAAATAAAATAAAATAAAATAAAATAAAATAAAAATATAAAATAAAATAAAAATAAATATAAAATATAAAATAAAAATAAATATAAAAATATAAAATAAAATTAAAAAAAAAATAAAATAAAATTAAAAAAAAATAAAATAAAAATAAATATAAAATATAAAATAAAAATAAAATTTAAAAAAATAAAATATAAAATAAAAAGTAAAAGAAAAATAAATATAAAATATAAAATAAAAATAAAATAAAATAGAAAATAAAAAATAAAATAAAAAGTAAATAATGACAAATACATAACAATAAAAATAAATAATAATTAATAAATAATAAGATATAAATAATAATAAATAATAAAATAATAAATAAATAAAACCATAATAAAATAAATATAAAATATAAAAAAAAAAGTAAAATAAAATAAAGTAAAATAAAATAAAATAAAGTAAAATAAAATAAAATAAAATAAAGTAAAATAAAATAAAAATATAAAATAAAATAAAAATAAATATAAAATATAAAATAAAAATAAAATAGAAAATAAAAAATAAAATAACAAGTAAATAATGACAAATACATAACAATAAAATAAATCATAATTAATAAATAATAAAATAAGATATAAATAATAATAAATAATAAAATAATAAAATAATAAATAAATAAAACCATAATAAAATAAATAAAATGATTGGAAGTGGTGACTCATTCCTCAGTGATTTTGCCAAAACCTGCTCAATTTTTACCCATGTCCACACCACAATTTTATGATGCCAACTCCAGCTCTGGAGCCAGGGGCTGTACAAGAGTTTTATCAGCATAAAAAAATCCCTGAGTGGAAAATCAGGAGACAAAATGGGAAATCCAGCAGGAAAATGAAACAGCAAAGTGGAAATATTTCCCTGGCACAGACTTTGGGCAAAAAATGGGCAAAAAATGGGCAGAAAATGGGCAAAAAATGGGCAGAAAATGGGCAAAAAATGGGCAAAAAATGGGCAAAAAATTGGCAAAAAATTGGCAGAAAATGGGCAGAAAATGGGAAAAAATGGGCAAAAAATGGGCAGAAAATGGGCAGAAAATGGGCAAAAAATGGGCAAAAAATTGGCAAAAAATTGGCAGAAAATGGGCAGAAAATAGGCAGAAAATGGGAAAAAAATGGGCAGAAAATGGGCAGAAAATGGGCATCACCAGGTTGGTTTGGGAAGCTTTCCTGGGTTTCAGGCTGAAGATATTTTGGTTTTTTGGGGTATTTTTTGTTTATTTTTTCTGCAAAAGGGCCATTCCCAAGCTTCCCCTTCTCTCTATTCCCACACTCCACCACCAGGTCCTGGTTTCTAATTTATATTTTTAGCAAATCACATTAAAAGGAGCAGTTCTCCCCAAAACTGAGACACATTCACAAGTCCTGACTCCCCCCCAGGCTGCAGCAGGGAAAGTTTATCCCCCACCACAGGCTGGATTTTTGTCCTTCTCTATCCCTGCAAGAAAAATAAAAAATCCTTTTGCAGTCTCATCCCCCAGGCACAGTTTGAATCCTCCCAGCCCTGCAAAACTCAAGCACAAAACTCAATTTGTACAACCTGGGCTCAGGGCTTGGCCCCTTTTCAAGCAGACCCTCAGAACCTCCCAGCTAATTGAATTTTAATGAGAGGAAGTCATTTTTCCACTGCAAGAATGTTTAGCTAGAGAAATATTTTGAAATTCCTCTAACTTTTCCTGCCAGGCTTTTTTTAAAGTTTTTTTTTTAATTTTTTTTTTTGCAGCAGAACATCAGTGAGAAGTTCCCATCCAGCCTCTTGAGCTGCTCCAATCACAACCCCAGCCTTTCAATAATTACAATTTCCAAATAAAAAAAAAGGGTTTAGGGTTGGTTTGATTTCAGTCCTGACAAGGAGGATGTGAATTTATAAATTCCCAATATTTTAATTTGTGGATTCGTGCTGAGACAGACCCTGTCTCCAGTCCCACTCCCACCTCTCTGGGTTGTTTTAATTCCCAAAAAATGGGACAAACACATCAGAGCTGTGGGTGCAGAAAATCCCCCTGGCTGGATTTTGCAGTTTCATCTCCTGCTTGTGCTCCAGAAATCCTCAGCTTTCCAGGAATCCAGGAATTTCCCCCTCTGCCCATTGTTCTGAGCCTGTTTCTGCTCAGCCTTGCAGAAAGGAGGAAGGAGGGGCCAAAGGAAATGAAGGAAATGAGGTTCTAGCCCACTGCCTCCAGAAAAACTTCTTCCTCCCCTGATAAAGCTGTGTGAGGAGGGTGACCAAAAAGAAAGAGAAATATCAGAACTGAGGGGGTTTGTATCCATCTTGTGTAATATCAGTGCATGCAAGGCAAAGAAAAAGAAGATTTTGTGATTATTCAGCTCTCCTAAATGCCAGCAGCTCGCAGCCAGAAGAGGCAAAACTCCTTTTACCCCAAAACTGAGCAGGTCCCACTGCCCTGTTTGAATCCTTCCAGCAAGGGAGCCATGGCCACAGAAAGGGTTAAAAGGGGAGCAGGGAGAGCCCATGAAAACCTGGATTTAATTCCCTCCCTGGCAGAGGGATCAGCTGTCCCAAAGTCAGAGCAGCCCTAAAATCCACCTGGGAACCCCCAAATTCCAGTTGTGCAAATCCTGTTATTGCACAGAATGGAAATTCAGGGTTTTCCTCCAGCCTGGGTGTGACACCAAGTCCTTGCAGTGGAAATTTGGACCTGAGCTGGAGAAGAACTCTCCACATTTATTTATCAATAAAAGCACCCAGAGCTGAAAGATTTGGCAGAACATCCCACACTTGCAAAAGTCACTCCAGTGCCCCTTAAACCCAACTTTTACTTCCTATTTTAATTGTCCAACTTCCCAAGGAAGAGCTCTTAATTTAACACAATTTCAATACCCAGGCCTCCCTCTGTAACTGGGATTTTGGCATTCCAAAATGTGGATATTCAGCCTGAATTCCTGCTCTGTGTACAGCAGACCAGCTCCCAGATGTTGGTAATTTTAAACAGGCTGGAAGCTTCCCTCTGAGTGACAGCAAAATGCAGGATTTGCTATGGTTTAATTAGCCTGGATATGAAATATTCCCCATCCTTTGCTGGGCTGGGGGGGCCCAGGAGATCCAGCTCTTCCTCTAAATAAATCCCATAAAAATAAGGAGCTGGAGATCAACAGGGCTTGGTTTGCACCCCACTGCACTCAGTGCTGATTTTAGGAAGCAATTCCACCTCCCAAGGAAGATCAGGAATGGGATTCTCCTCCCCAGGCACAGCAGAGAAAGTTGATTTTCCAGGGAAATGCAGACACAAAACAAGTGCTGAACTGTGGGGGAAAACCTCTCCCATCTGTAGCTTGTCTGTAAATAATGCTGTGCCTCTGCTCCCATCCCATCCCATCCCATCCCATCCCATCCCATCCCATCCCATCCCATCCCATCCCATCCCATCCCATCCCATCCCATCCCATCCCATCCCATCCCATCCCATCCCATCCCATCCCATCCCATCCCTCAGGAATCCTTGGGGAGCAGAGTGTGGGAGGTGACAGCCAAGCTGTTGTGTCATGGAGCAGAAGAATCCATGGCCAAAGATGAGATTCCTGCAGCCCCAGGGTGAGCAGGGGTTTGGGAGGGAGCTGCTTCCCTCACCTCAAAATCCCAGCACAGGGATGGATGAAAACCTTGGGAGCCCTTCCCAGTTTAAATGTGCCAAGAGCTACGAAATCCCAGTTTGGAGATGATCTAGAACCCCAGCAAGGGCTGGAAACCAGAGAAGCAGAGGAGCTCACTCCACCAAGGCCACCCAGTTCTCAGCAGGATTACAAAAAATCCAAAATAAAAACTCAAAAATCCCGTTTTCACCATTATTACAAAAAAATCAACACAAAAACTCAAAAACCCCGAACGGCAGCGCTCTACTACGTAAAAATATAAAACAAAAAATTTCAACAATGAGCTGGGAGCATCCCATCACCCCTGGGGAAGCTGCTGTGGCTGTGGCTCACCTCAAACACCTCCTCATCCAAAATCCTGGTGCCAAACACGATGATGCCGTTGACATCGATGATGGGATGCTCGCTCCGGTCCAGGAACTTGGTGATTTTCTTTTTACAGTCCAGAACCAAGGTGACATTTTTCTTCTGCACACTCAGAGCCACTCGGTGCCACCTGTGAGGACACAGCCCACAGATGGGTCAGGCACAGCCCTGATGGCAATGGTTGTATAAAAAAATCATTTCTGGGTTTTTGGTTTTTTTTTGGTTTTTTTTTATGTGATCTTTCATGTGAATCCTCCCAGGGTTTGCTGGGCAAGAGAAATTCTGCTTGCCAGCTTTCCTCCCCCCAAATCAGGCAGCAAGAATTAGGGATAAAACCACCCTGTTGACTCCCCTCTTTTTCAACCTCAGCATGGACTTTACAAAAAAACCTGATTTTTTTTTAAGGCACTTCACAGCAAAATCAACATTTCTATCCCTCCAGGTACCAGGCAGCAGCACTGACTGCTCACTTACAATTCTTACAGATGTCAAATTGGTATTTTAAACAGGCTGGAAGCTTCCCTCTGAGTGACAGCAAAATACAGGATTTGCTATGGTTTAATTAGCCTGGATATGAAATATTCCCCATCCTTTGCTGGGCTGGGGGGGGCCCAGGAGATCCAGCTCTTCCTCTAAATAAATCCCATAAAAATAAGGAGCTGGAGATCAACGGGGCTTGGTTTGCACCCCACTGCACTCAGTGCTGATTTTAGGAAGCAATTCCAGCTCACAGGAATGGGATTCTCATCCCCAGGCACAGCAGAAGTTGATTTTCCAGGGCCAAAATATTTTATTTTTTTTTTGGCCAAACAAAGGCCAAAATGACAGGTTGGGGCACCTGTCAGCTGCCAAATACATTTCTATATTATAGATATTCCTACAAATATTCCTATTTTATACAACATTCAACATGCTGGCACGGATACAAACAATGAACTGGTTTTTTTTTTTTTTTCCTTGGTGCACAAAATGTCACTTACTTGCCATCTGCTAGGTTAATGCCTCTAAAGAGAGGATAGTCTTCTGGGCCTGGCTTTCCTGTATGGTCTTCATACAGGAATACAGGAGATCTACCCAACTCCACACCAATTTGCTGGATCCCTTGCTCATTGTAAATTGAGATCAAGAAGGACTGACCTCCTTTCTTCGCTTTTACAGTGGTTAGAATGGAGAAGTCCTCAGGGAAGGGGGAAGCTGGAGTGGAAAAGCAAAGAGGTTAGTGAGGTTTCCTCAGAAATAAGGAATCAGCAGCACTAAAAGTTCACACAGGGCCAGGTGACAGCGTGGCTTTTCCCCAAATGCTCTGGGTGAAAGGGAAACAAAATTCTACAAAAGTTGTTGGCTTAAATTTGTAATTTTTGCACCCAATTCTTCCAAAAGAAGCTCCCTTAAAGATTTTTGGGACACAAGGCAAACCTTTCATGGGATGAAATGAATTTAAATTGTTGAAGGGACAAAGGAAATCAAGCATCAGGCTTGAAGGGTTTTATTTAAGGGAGCAGAGAATTGCATCAGGATTTGTTCATTCCAGAGGAGAACAGGGGATTTCGTGGTTTTGGCTTTTAGGGTTGCTGCAGAAACACACACACACACATTAAAAAAAAAAAAAAAAAAAAAAAAAAAAATCTGAGAAAGGAAATAAATCTGGCAATCAATAGAAAATGCTAATTTGTCTGCTAATTAAACAGCATCTCGTTTCCTGCCTTTTTCTCCTCTCAGGAAAGAGCTGTGTGTGATCACAGGTGATTTCTGTCTTTGTTTCTGCAAGGTCTGGAGGATCAAAGCCATTAAAGTCTGTCAGTACAGGGTCAACCTGCAAGGCCAGGCAAACACTTAAATTTTACTCCCCTCTTTCTTTGCCTTTCAGACTGAAAAAACTGAGCCCAAACTGAAAATCCTGGCTGCACATCCCAACGAGGGCAGCTTGAAAACCACCAGCAGCACTCATCAAGAATATTTCTTGATCAAATTACACCCCCAGCCCCCTCAGGTGCTGCATTTCAGGCTCTGATTCTCCCTTTGGGGGTTCCAGGCTGTCCAAACCAAGGATTGGAGCTCTGGAGGAATCAAGCAGGGCAAAGTGGGGCAGCCACCGTGGGGTTTGTGACGTGTGTGCCACTGGTGGCACCCAGGGGACACTGGGATCCTGTTTGAAGTGCAGATGTGCAGCCAAATAAACCACAAAAAACCATCCAGATCAGTGCCCAGAAGCTTCAAATAGATTTTCTTGAGGTTTTTCCTAGATGGTGTCCCAGGGGTTCCCACCCAGGGATGAGGGACGTGGCACTGGGGAGTCCTTGGCACCACACACAGAAACCCTGAGCTCATCCTCCTCCTCTTCTGACTGAGAGATGCTTTAATTATTAGGAATAAAGTGGTTTTGATGTATTTAGCTGCCTGCAGCAGGGAAGGGGATGAGGCAGGAGCTGCAGCAAAACCAGAATTCCTGCAGAGCAAAGGGAGAATTCCAGGGGTACCTATGGAAAACCACTTTGTGCCCACTCAATCCCCCTCACTTTGGGTAAATAATTTGGGGAGCTGCAGAGGAATTAAATCCCATTCTAGCCCGATTCACCCCCAGGACTCAGGCCTGGATTTTTGGCAAAAGCAGCAGCAGAATTTGGTGCCTCCCACAGGATGCCCTGAGCCTTGTCTCCCTCCTCCTGCCTGAGCCAGGACCATGTGCCTTCCTGGCTGCAATTACAGCCTCCAGATTTGGGCCTTTTATGTAAAATAGTTCATGTCCAAAATTTCATTATGAACCCACAATACAGTACCTTTCAACTTGGACAAGCTGCCAACTCATTAAAAAGCTGCTTTTAATTTTTTTCCTTCACGATTATCAAAATGTCTCCATGGTGATGCGAGTTTCTCAACCCAAATAATCATAATGGATGAATTATAGCTGACATTACTCTGTTACTGCTCTGCTGTCCTGGCAAAATAACAATGCCTGCACTGTCAGAGGCAGAAACGAGCCGGGCTGCTGAAGCAGGGATGAAAACACATCCCCACACACACACACACACCAACACTGAGAAATACAGAAATGCACCAAGCACGGAGAAATTGACCCAAATCCCTCCAAAACAATGAGACACCCCCCAGCAAACGCTTTGGGGTGGAGGCTGAGCATCCTCTCCGTGAAAATCTGCTGCACCTCATGTCAACAGGGCGAGTTTGGAGCTTTCCCCCCCCAATCCAGGTGTTCCCAAACACAGCCTGGAACACAGCTGGCCTGGGCAGGGCAGGAAAGCTGCAGCAAAAATCAGCAGAGCAGCAGCACCAGCTGCTCAGGGGCCATCTCCTCAGCCTTGACACTCTTGCTCCCCACAAAAGCTGCTTTCCAATTTTCCTTCCTCTGAGGAGACTCCCAGCTCTGCAATGGCTTGGTTTGCTCAGGGGGGACTGTTCAAGCTCTAACAGATTTCTGAGAAGGCAAATGACACTTGCAGATTTGATGGAAGCACACAAATGACATTTTGCTGCCTTGCCTTTCTTGCTTTTCTTTCTGGAAAAGCACAGGTTTCGTGGGGAAGCAGGACTTCTTCAAGGAGCCAGGACAAAAAGCATCTCAGCAGGTTTGGTTGTTTTTTTGTTTTTTTTTTTTTTCACTCTTTTGAGCATGAAAAAACAAGTTTTATATATATAGATATACACACATACATCTTGCTTTGCTGGCTCTGGCAGCAGAATGCAAAGCCCATGAAATTACATCTTAGAGAGCACCAACTTCTAATTAGCACAAAATATTCTGCACAGAGCAGGTTTGCCAAGGGTGCTGTGGAGCAGAGAGGGAGAGCTCAGCTCCAACCACCCTCCTGGTGACACAAAAACCCCAAAACCACATTGCCCTGGGACACTGCCCTGCAATTACTTAGTTATCTTTATCCCCTCTCTCATCTGGGGAGGAGAGCTGAAGTCACATCTTGTTAAAGAGATGAGGAAACATTTTTGGATCTGCTGGGAAACACTGGGAGTTCTTCATTTGGCTCTTCCCTGCTTCCTGAGCAAGCAGCAGAGAAGCCTCAAGGGCTTTGGAAGTTTTCAAGGTGGGACTGAGCTGGTTCAAACCCCCCATGGTTGCCCAGGTGATGAAATGATGGAAAAGTTGCTACAGAGCTCCATCCTGATCTTCTCACTCGGGGGAGATGCAAACCAAGAGCTCAGTGAGGGTGAGGATATAAAAGTAATAAAGTACAAAAGGGACAGCCAAGAAAATCTTCTACAACACTGAGTTCTCTCCTGAGACCAGGATCCAATTTCCCCCAGAGACCAGAATTCAATTTTCTCCAGGATCCAGGACTCAGTTCTATCTAAGGACCAGAATTTAATTTTCTCCAGGACCCAGGACTCAGTTCTATCTAAGGACCAGAATTCAATTTTCTCCAGGGTCCAGGACTCAGTTCTAGCCAAGGACCAGAATTCAATTTTCTCCAGGGTGCAGGACTCAGTTCTATCTAAGGACCAGAATTCAATTTTCTCCAGGGTCCAGGACTCAGTTCTAAGCAAGAACCAGAATTCAGTTTTCTCCAGGATCCAGGACTCAGTTCTAACCAAGGACCAGAACTCTGCTCTCCATGTTTGTGTTCCCTAGGTCAGAACTGCTGTGATCCAATCCCCTTGTTAAATAATTTGATATATTCATTAAATAATCAGCCAGAATTTTCCAGCCATACTTTTACACCTTCAGGTCTCCACCATTTGCTGGTTTCTGTTACATGGAAGTGACCAGGCAAGACTTGACAGAAATTACTGGCAAGCTCTGAAATCCACTCCAGCCGGATGTTCCAAATTTCCTTCAAACACTTTTGAGCTTGTTACACCAGGCCTAAAATTTTAAGTCATTCCAGGAAGGTGACATGAAAGGCCAGGAAGTCTCAACCTGTGCACTTGGGCACACTGTGACTTCATCTGTGACCAGAAAGAACTTTCCTGCCCTGGGCAGCAATGAAGATAAATTTAGGTTCTGCAGATATTTAAGCCCAGCTTTAGGCCAGACTGAGCAGCTCCTTGGCTGCATGCAGTGATGTCCAGCCTGTCACATCACCTGTCCTCACATCAGGCTCAGTTTGTGCTCCTCTCACCACAATTAAATGGATTAATTGTCACAGCAGCTCCTCTGCCCTGCCAAGCCCTCATTCCCTGCCCAGCTCCAGCAGCCCCCAGGTGACTCAGGGACACCTTGGGAAGCAGCAGTTTGGTGGTGGCTGCATCTCTAGGGCAGGGAGCAGGTTGGGTCCATAATTTCTTCTTACAAACACATTGGACTCTGTGCTGATTGTGCCTGGGCCTGAAAAATTCAACTCAGGCAGCAGTAAAATGGTCAGTGCTCTTTGAGGGCATCCATCCCTTCAAACATCCCTTCAAACATCCCTTCATCCATCCTTCATCCATCCCTTCTTCCATCCTTCATCCATCCCTTCATCCATCCCTTCATCCATCCCTTCAAACATCCCTTCATCCATCCCTTCATCCATCCCTTCAAACATCCCTTCATCCATCCCTTCATCCATCCCTTCATCCATCCCTTCATCCATCCCTTCATCCATCCCTTCATCCATCCCTTCATCCATCCCTTCAAACATCCCTTCATCCATCCTTCATCCATCCCTTCATCCATCCCTTCTTCCATCCCTTCATCCATCCCTTCATCCATCCCTTCATCCATCCCTTCATCCATCCCTTCATTCATCCCTTCATCCATCCCTTCATCCATCCCTTCATCCATCCCTTCATCCATCCCTTCATCCATCCCTCCATACAACTTTTCTCAGGACATCTGGGCCAGCCTGTTCTTTTTATCTGGTGATAATAACAATAGAAATAGAAATAGAAATAGAAATAGAAATAGAAATAGAAATAGAAATAGAAATAGAAATAGAAATAGAAATAGAAATAATAGAAATAGAAATAGAAATAGAAATAGAAATAGAAATAGAAATAGAAATAGAAATAGAAATAGAAATAGAAATAGAAATAAATGAAATAGAAATAGAAATAGAAATAGAAATAGAAATAGAAATAGAAATAGAAATAGAAATAGAAATAGAAATAGAAATAGAAATAGAAATAGAAATAAAAGTAAAAATAAAAAAATAAAAAAATAAAAATAACAATAAATATAAAAATAAATATAAAAATAAAAATAATAAAAATAATATAAAAATAAAAATAAAAATAAAAATAAAAATAAAAATAAAAATAAAAATAAAAATAAAAATAAAAATAAAAATAAAAATAAAAATAAAAATGAAATCTGGACTCACCAGGGTACAGCTGCTTTGTTGGGGCGCTGAGCTGAGCATCCTTTGTTACTCTGTAAGCAACATCTGCTTCTTTTGAAGATCTTCTGCTTGTGCAAAACCCCGTGGTTTTTGTGATACCATCAGGTAAATTGTGAAAATCTAACACCTTCAACAGGTCTGCAGGTTCAGCTGGAAAGGGAGAAGGAGAAAGAGGAATTAGGAACAACAGGAGGGGCAGTCCTGGGCTGCTGGAAATGCTCAAACCCACCACCACAGCCTCAAACCAGCTGAAATTTGCTCTGGGACATCCATGAAGTCATTCATTTCCTAATCTGCATCTCATTTATTAATTTCCTCATCTGCATCTCATTAATTAATTTCCTAATCTGCATCTCATTAAAATGTCTTAATCTGCTCTTGCTCACATCAGCAGAGGTGGAGGCTCCAGAAAGGGAAGAGCCAGACCTGAATTAAAAATTTTAAATGAAATTATTGTGAATTTTGACTCAGTGGTTGGAGTCAAATGGTGTCAGAAATATGAACCCAAAGCAAACTGGGCTGGGCTGGTTTGGGCTGGGAGAGGTTAAATCTCATCCTACAGCTGATATGGGGCTGCATTTGGGATTTTGGGCTGGGAGAGGTTAAATCTCATCCTACAGCTGATATGGGGCTGCATTTGGGATTTTGGGCAGGTTAAATCTCATTTTAGCAGCTGATATGGGGCTGCATTTGGGATTTGGGCAGGTTAAATCTCATCCTACAGCTGATATGGGGCTGCATTTGGGATTTGGGCAGGTTAAATCTCATCCTACAGCTGATATGGGGCTGCATTTGGGATTTGGGCTGGGAGAGGTTAAATCTCATCCTACAGCTGATATGGGGCTGCATTTGGGATTTTGGGCAGGTTAAATCTCATCCTACAGCTGATGTGGGGCTGCATTTGGGATTTTGGGCAGGTTAAATCTCATCCTACAGCTGATGTGGGGCTGCATTTGGGATTTGGGCTGAGCACAGGGCTGATAACACCGAGGTGTTCTCACTCCAAGGATTTTCTGCTCCCCTTTCATCAGCTGGGAGGGGTCCCTGATCCATGGGATGTTTCATTTTCTAGGGAATCATGCCCAGCATGGTGGGAAGTGGGAAAAAAAGGAGTATACTTGAAGGGATAGTGCTTGTCTTCCCAAAAAAAATTAAAAAAAAAAAAAAAAATCATGATCTGTGATGAAGCCCTGCTTGGCATGCCCATGGGGGAAAGAATTCCTTGCTTTATTTTCCTTTCTTTACTTATTAAACCACCTTTATTTCAACCCACAATTATTTGTCCCCCATTTTTTCTGTTTCTCTTGCTTTACCTATTAAATTGTCTTCATCTCAACCCAAAATTATTTTTTTGAACACTTTTTCTGATTCTCTTGCTTTACCTATTAAATTGTCTTCATCTCAACCCAAAATTATTTTTTTAACACTTTTTCTGATTCTCTCCCCCATCCCACCTGGCTGCATCATGCCCACCAGCACAGAAACCTTGGACAGGCCTTTTGTAATTTTGGTCACCAAGTGTAATATCAGAAATTTCGGTTACTAAGAAGCTCAGCCCAATGTTTGCACAGAAAAAATCCATCTCCATTGTTAGGCAGCTCTGAAAAGTTTCCACAATCCTAAAAAAATCGGGCCCTCAATGGGAGATTACAAACATCTGGCAGAGCCAAGGGAACGGTGCAGATAATAAAGGAGCAGAGGGAGCCTGGCTGAGCAGCAAACAGCTGGAATATTTCCTCATCCCTCACTGACACCTTTGTCTGAGCTCTCCTTGCCATCTGGATCTTCAGCCAGGTTTTATTCCACACAAAATATCTGCACAGCTACAGCCCAGGCTGGGTAAAGCACCCAAAATGCAGCAGAGCTCCCTCCCTGTGCCCCAAGTGCTCCTGAGCTGGCCCAGCTCTGTCCAGGAGGGAAAGGCTCAGGGAGGTGGATTCCAGGTTCTGACACAGTTTTGGGGTCCCCTGCCAGCTTTGGGGGTGGGAGTTCTCAGGAGCATCTGCAGAGGAGCCCATCCCCTGCACGGCTCCATGTGTGGGGCAGAAATTGTCACATTTTGGAGCTCTCTGAGCAGCCCCAGCCCATCCCCAGTGCCCTGGTGGGGCATTTCCCATCCCTAAAGGATGATCCTCAAACACTGCACCTCATCTTCTGTCCCCAGGAGCCTCCTCTGTGCCCCCAGAGCCAGATATTCAAACAGAAAACCAGCTGGAACCACTCTGCCCCCAGTGCCCCAAGCTCCTGGAAATCAGAGAGGAGCAGTGTCAGCTTCTCAGGTTATCTTCTAAACAAGCAAGCAGCTAATAGTTCAAAAGGTTATTTATTGCAGAGCACATCAGTCTCCACAGGCAATGGCAAAGCAATGGCAAATGCAGGGGCAATAAGGGAATGGCCAAAAGCACCAACTCTCCCCAGTACAAACCCTTACACAGGATTTTCCCAACGAGCTCAGACACAAACTCAGCCACCACTCCTTAACCTGTTAGAATTCCAGTTTCTCCACCACTCCTTAACCTGTTAGAATTCCAGTTTCTCAGCACACCAGGTTACCTATAGAACTACACATACAATCTATCTTGTTCTATCTGAAAAATGTCAGCAATATTCTTGCTGTAGCTCTGTTATGTCTCAGTCCTGTCTACAACTGTGGGCCTGGAACCTCTACTGAAGATATCAGTGTGTTCCAACCTTCACTAGAGGAATCCAGATCTTTCACTTATTAAAAGCATCAGAACTCACCCTAAAACTTACAAACTGACTTTTACTTAAATGTCACCTTTATGTGTGAGTGGCTCAATGCACTCCAACCCATCCACAGGCTTTAATTCAATCCCTGCACTCTGATTTCTCTCTGAAGAATCCAGAGACCCCTGACTCACTGACTCCAACAGAGCAGGCACAGCCCTCAGCCCCTCCCCAGCACAGGGACAGCCCAGCTCTGCCCAGTGCCCCAAACCACAGCCCCCAGCCCCAGCACAGGAACAGCCCAGCTCTGCCCAGTGCCCCAAACCACAGCCCCCAGCCCCAGCACAGGGACAGCCCAGCTGTGCCCAGTGCCCCAAACTAGAGCCCCCAGCCCCTCCCAGTGGGACCCCAGCATAGGGACATCCCAGCTGTGCCCAGTGCCCCAAACCAGAGCCCAGCCCCAGCACAGGGACAGCCCAGCTGTGCCCAGTGCCCCAAACCAGAGCCCCCAGCCCCTCCCCAGCACAGGGACAGCCCAGCTGTGCCCAGTGCCCCAAACTAGAGCCCCAGCCCCTCCCCAGTGGGACCCACAGGGACATCCCAGCTCTGCCCAATGCCCCAAACCAGAGCCCCAGCCCCTCCCCAGTGGGACCCACAGGAACAGCCCAGCTCTGCCCAGTGCCCCAAACCAGAGCCCCCAGCCCCTCCCCAGCACAGGAACAGCCCAGCTCTGCCCAGTACCCCAAACTAGAGCCCCAGCCCCTCCCAGTGAGACCCCAGCACAGGGACAGCCCAGCTGTGCCCCAGAGATCAGTGCTCTCAGATCAGTGCTCTCAGCAGCAGCTCCCACTCCTGCCCAGCCCAGCATCAGTCCCTTCCTCAGGTTTTCCAGCCCAGCCCAAGCTCAGCAGTGCCCTGGAGGAGCTGCACAGCAGGACAGAGACCTGACTGGCAGAATTCCAGGGGGTTTGCTC
The DNA here is from genome assembly GCF_029582105.1 of Oenanthe melanoleuca. NCBI lineage: Eukaryota > Metazoa > Chordata > Aves > Passeriformes > Muscicapidae > Oenanthe > Oenanthe melanoleuca. The sequence goes on from NC_079350.1 coordinate 3,471,836, forward strand.
TGGGCTGGGCTCTGCTGATGAAACCTCCCTTTCAGTGTGTGAGTGATGAATGGCATCCCTGTGCTCATCACCCACAGCCCAGCCCCTGCTGCCTCAACACACACAGAGTCAAACCCCAAATATCCCAAACGACACCAAAATCACACCAGAGGCTGCACCAAAAATCTGCACAGCCCTGGAATAAAACCAAAAAAAGGAGCTTGGCTTCCCATCTTAATTCAGCAGAGGTGGCAGGGTCTAAACTCACTCTGCAATGCCCAGAGGATATGTAATAAATATAATAAAATTCAAAATATCATAAATAATAATATATAACACTGCAGAGCATCAGAGGAAGGGATAGAGGGGTAAAAATTAGTGTCAGAAATTTGGCTTTTTTTTTTTCATTTCCAGGGAAATGTGGAATGAAGTGATTGTCCCATCCCTGGGAGTCTCCAAGGTCAGGTTGGACAGGGTTTGGAGAAAACCTGGGGCAGGGGAAGGTGTCCCTGCCATGGGACCTTCACCACTCCATGATTCAATCATTCTGGGAATAAACTGATGATGAACCAACAGTGGCAAAAAGAGGAATTTAACCCCCAATTCCTCCATCACCACAATTAATCACAACCTTTCTGATTGCTTAAACACTTGTTAAAACCTGGATCAGAGGCTCTGACCCAGCACTGGCCAACAGATTTTTTATTTTTTTTTTTCTTTCTCCCATTTCCATATTAGAGCAAACCAAGCAGGATTCTTTGGGAAAAAAATCCTGATTTTGGGCTGGATATCCACCTGCCCCCACCAGGTTGCACCAGGCAAACCCCATTCCCCACTCTCCTTCCTCTGAGTGTTCTTTAAAACAAATTTTTAGAGGAAAAGGTGCTTTAAACCCTGCTGATCCTGCAGGATATGTGCAATAACAAACAAGGATTTTATTTCAATCCATTGCACCTGTCAGTCACAGAGTCCACTCAATCATTATCCAAAGTTTCATTTCCCCATCCTAATTTTTGGTTTCCTCTCCTAAATCCATTTTCCCTGGCCAAGGGAAAACAAGGAAAAAATTAAATATTATTATGTCCTCAAAAAAAAACCAAAAAACAAAACAACATCAAACCAAATAAATCAACTCCCAACAAACCAAAACACCAAAAAAGCAAAACAAAACAAAAATAAATCTTTTTAGCACTGAAGATCAGGGAAACACTTTCTCCACTCAATCATTATCCAAAGTTTCATTTCCCCATCCTAATTTTTGGTTTCCTCTCTTAAATCCATCTTCCCTGGCCAAGGGAAAACAACGAAAAGGATTAAATATTATTATGTCCTCAAAAAAAAAAAAAAAAAACAACAAAACAACATCAAACCAAACAAATCAACCCCCAACAAACCAAAAGACCAAAATAAAAAATAAACCAAAACCAAAATAAACCTACAGAAAATCCCAAGAACCCAATGGAAATGTTGCTCTGGAAATTCAGAGCACACTGCAAATCCCAGCCTCAGCCAGAAATCATTAATCAAAGCCATATTTATGTCTGTAATAATAATTTTTAACACCTTGAACAGCCCCACAGCACTCCCATAAGTCACCTGTGTGTTCCTTGTGCATATCCTTGCTCCCAGGGTCTGAAAAATTACAAATTGCAAGCAGCAGACCTCAGAACAAATCTCATTTTTCAGGGTTTTTAATTAAATGCTGACCCCTGAGGGAAGTCACAGTGTTTGTTTGAAGTTGTCACAGAGCTGAGGATCACCAGGGCTGGGGACAGACATTCCCTGTGTTTTCCCAGTTCTCCCAGTACAGGGAACTGGGCAGCACTGGGCAAAAGGAAAAATCAGAAAAATCAGAGTGTGGATTCCAGGGAATTGTAAAGCTGAGCTCTGCCCAGCCTGCTCCAGGCACCCATGAGCCAAACCAGCCACTCTGTGACAAAATTCAGGGGATTTCCTGGAACTTTCCTCCAAATTTTTTCCCTTCAAAGTGGAAAAAATTCATCTGGAGGCAGAAATTCCCAGTGCACAGAGCCCTGGTGTTGTTTTAACCCCAGGCTGGGGGTGTGCAGGAGGGGAGGGCCAGCCTGGAACAGGAAAATTTTCTTCCAAATTGGGATTTGGGGCAGCAAGGGGCATCCCAAAGAGCTGCAGGGGTTTGTGATGCACTCTCAAAAAAACCATTCTGTGCTCCCTGTGCCATAGGTGAGGGATGAAAAAAACATTTCCTGCTCATTCTGGGCTCCTCATCCTTCACCAGTCCCACCAGGCTGGGGTTTGCAGGTTTGCTGCAAGCAAAGCTTTCCTTCATGAGCAAAAACCACAAAAATATTGATATTTATCTCCCAGCAACAAGTGACAGCAAATAAATCCAACCAGGATCGTTTCTCCTTGAAAAGAATTTCAGGACACCTTCCCCAAGTTCTGTCCAGCCTGGCCTTGGGCACTTCCAGGATGGGGAATCCACAATTTCTCTGCACAACATCAGCCTCACACAGAAGCTTTTTCCATATTTTTAAGTGATTTTTTTTTTTTTTTTTTTTTTTTTCAGCAGACCATGAGGGGTCAGAGTCCTCCCCCCAAATCTTCAATCCCAACCTGCAAAACCCATCCAAGTTTGGGGTCCCTCCAGAGAATCTGACAGAGGGATTGATGCTCCAAATAAACCCTTCCCCTTCCAGCTTCAGCAGCCTCCAAATCCTTTTCCAAGATATTCTTAGCCCTAAATAAACACTCAATTATTGCCTGGGCAGGGCAGGGCTCTTTCCCTGGGTTTCTCACTCCCCAGAGGTTGCCTTGAACATCTGGGCTCACATTTGGAATTAAAACCAAGAGGTATTTATAGATTAGTTCCTAATTTAGGGCTATCAGATTATTCCTAGAGTTCCTGTGTCAGATCCAGAAGAAATAAAAGCAAGTGAGGACTGGAAGTTGCTTCCCCTTAGTGATGATTTTTTTTTAAAAATGAAGCTGGGAGTCTCCTTTTCAGGCTTCTGGGATTTCAACAATTTTGCCTCCTTATCTAAACACTTTTCACCACAGCTGACCCAGCTGCAGCCCTGGGATAAGTGACTAAAACAGGGTGGCAGAGGCTAAAATAAAACAGGGCCTAAAATTAGGATATCAAGCCCCAGCTGCTGTTGCTCCAGCATCCTTTGGATGGGTTTAACAGATTCTTTTAAATTCTTCAGCAGCCCAATAAAACACAATTATTTATTTGGGACAAAGAGAAAAGGCAGTTTTAAAGAGAATTGAGGAATTTGAGCTGCAGGATTGAAGATATTAAAGGTTGTTCCTTAGGAAAGGGTAGAACAGAGGGAATTAAAAAAAAAAAAAAAACAAAAAAAAAACCAGCTGTGGAAAGGGTCAGAACTCATCTGCTCCTCCCAAGGGCTGCCACAGAGCTGTGTCAATTCACAGAATATTTCACCAGTGACTCATGACATCCCCTTATTTATTTATTTTTTCTTTTTAAAAAAGCCCAAATAATCCCAACTGGGAACAAAGGAAACCATTCTGCAGAGTCAGATCCTACATCTAATCCCAAAAGGAAAAGAAAGAAACCCAGAGCTGAGACTGGAGCAGCTCAGAGACTCCATGAAATTCAAAGAATCAAATAATCCCTGTTGATTTGAGCAGAAATCCTTTTTGTTTTTTTAATTAAATAATCGATTATTTGGGTTTGTGACAAAGCAGCTAACAGTGAGCAAAGACAAGGTTTTCCTTTATGGAATGGAATTAAATAATCTGCTGCAAATTCCCTGCAAAACTTACAGATCCAGCACCCAGAAATCAGGCAAAAGTGGGATTTGGGGTGAAATCCCAGCCCTGCTCTAGGGCAGAAAAATCCTGATTGTTTTAAGAGGGGCAAAAAAGAATCCAGCAGCAAAGGGGTGGCTCAGAGGAGGATGGGATTTTCCAGGATTTTCCAGGATTTTCCAGGATTTTCCAGGATTTTCCCTGCACAGCCAAGGGACAAATCCAGCCTGGACACCCCTAGCAGGGATTTCAGCACTTCCAGGGAGCTGTTCCCCCATCACCACAAATCCTGGAAAAAGGGATTAAAACCCCCAGGGAACAGGGAAAGGGGGTCCTGATCCTGTTTTAGGGTTTGGAGTCCCTAAAAGAGCAGCTCCTTAAAACCAGCCCTAAATGGATGCAAGTTTTGTCCCGTTCATCCCCAAGCTCTGGTTTTTTTGGGGTTTTTTTCCCCACAAAATCCCATTTTGAAGTCACTGCAGGGGATGAAATCACAGCCAAGGGGGCTGAGGGTGCATTTCCCTTTCCCTGCCCCACATCCCAGCAGGGACTCTCCCTGCCTGTCCCCATCTGTCCCCCAGGAAGGGGCAGGGGACAAATCCTCCCTCCCTGAAGGAAAAGTTCCATCCATGGAGCAAAACCCACAGAGTTTTCAGGGCAGAGCCTGGGGGAAGCCTCTGCCCCACATCCCTGCCCAGTGCCCAGGGAATTACTGGGGAGTGATGCTGGCAGTGGGGGCAGGGGAAGGAGGGGGATCAGCAGCTCTGGGGGCTGATCCCATAGATTCCATCCCATAGATCCCATCCCATAGATCCCATAGATCCCATCCCATGGATCCCGTAGATCCCGTAGATCCCATAGAACCCATAGATCCCATAGATCCCATAGATCCCATAGATCCCATAGATCCCATCCCGTTGATCCCATAGATCCCATAGATCCCATAGATCCCATAGATCCCATAGATCCCGATCCCATAGATCCCATTGATCCCATCGATCCCATAGATCCCATTGATCCCATTGATCCCATCCCATAGATCCCATAGATAGCTCCCATTGATCCCATAGATCCCATAGATCCCATAGATCCCATTGATCCCATCCTGTAGATCCCATTGACCCCATAGATCCCATCCCATAGATCCCATTGATCCCATTGATCCCATTGATCCCATCCCATTGATCCCATCCCATAGATCCCATCCCATTGATCCCATTGATCCCATAGATCCCATCCCATAGATCCCATTGATCCCATAGATCCCATCCCATTGATCCCATTGATCCCATCCTGTAGATCCCATTGATCCCATATCCCATTGATCCCATAGATCCCATCCCATAGATCCCATAGATCCCATTGATCCCATAGATCCCATCCCATTGTTCCCATAGATCCCATAGATCCCCATCCCATAGATCCCCATCCCATAGATCCCATTGATCCCATTCCCATCCCATAGATCCCATCCCATTGATCCCATAGATCCCATCCCATAGATCCCATTGATCCCATCCCATAGATCCCATAGATCCCATCCCATAGATCCCATTCATCCCATCCCATAGATCCCATCCCATTGATCCCGTTCATCCCATCCCATAGATCCCATAGATCCCATCCCATTGATCCCATTCATCCCATCCCATAGATCCCATCCCATTGATCCCATTGATCCCATCCTGTAGATCCCATTGATCCCATAGATCCCCACACCATAGATCCCATTGATCCCATTCCCATCCCATAGATCCCATCCCATTGATCCCGTTCATCCCATCCCATAGACATGATCCCATAGATCCCATCCCAGACCCAGGAGCGCTTTCCAAGCTCCCCACCCCGACAGGAATTCCTGTTTCACTGTGACAGTTTGGGAAGCGCTCCAGCCCTGTTTCATTCCTGGCAGGATCTCTGCCCTTTGAGCCTCCGAGGCTGAGGGGAGGCCAGAATTTGGGAATTTGGGAATTTGGGATCTGTAAGAGCCCCAAACTCAGCAGACCCACAGGTGGGAGAGCTGATGGGGCAGGACCCAAAAATTCAAATCCAGAACGATTCCCTAAGGAGAATCCTTAAAACCAACCCTAAAAGGATGCAGGTTGTGTCCCCCTCACCCCAAATTTTGTATTTTTTACACAAAACCCCATTTTTAAATCACTGCAAACTGCACTGAGCACCTGGAGATTGAAATGTTTGGGTTCCATTCTCCCCAAAAAATAAAAAATAAAAACCCTCAGCACCTCCTCTGCAGGTGGAGCTGTGAGATTTCCCAAAATTTCTGACAAAGCTTAGAACCCACAGAGGGCAGCTGGGAAATTAGGAATTAATTCTTCCCTGTTTCTCTGCAAATGGGATTTATATGAAATTTATATGGGATTTATATGAAATTTGTATGGGATTTATATGAAATTTGTATGGGATTTATATGGAATTTGTATGAAATCTGTATGAAATTTATATGGGATCTATATGAGATATGTATGAAATCTATATGGGATTTATATGAGATTTGTATGGGATCTATATGAAATTTATATGGGATCTATATGGGATTTATATGAAATTGATATGGGATTTATATTAAATCTATGTGGGATTTATGTGAAATTGATATGGGATTTATATGAAATCTATATGGGATTTATATGGGATTTATATGGAATTTGTATGAAATCTATATGGGATTTGTATGAGATTTTTATGAGATTTTTATGGGATTTATATGAAATCTATATGGGATTTATATGAAATTTATATGGGATCTATATGAAATTTATATGGGATCTGTATGGGATTTATATGTGATTTATATGAAATCTATATGGGATTTATATGGGATTTGTATGAAATCTATATGGGATTTATATGAGATTTATATGGGATCTGTATGGGATTTATATGGGATTTGTATGGGATTTATATGAAATTTATATGGGACCTATATGAAATCTATATGGTATTTATATGAGATTTATATGGGATTTATATGGAATCTATATGGGATTTATATGGGATTTATATGGGATCTATATGGGATCTATATGGGATTTATATGGGATTTTTATGGGATTTATATGGAATTTGTATGGGATTTATATGAAATTTATATGGGATTCATATGGGATTTATATGAAATTTATATGGGATTTATATGGGATTTACATGAAATTTATATGGGATTTATGGCATTTGTATGAAATCTATATGGGATTTTTATGGGATCTATATGGGATTTATATGAAATCTATATGGGATTTATATGAGATTTATATGGGATTTATATGAAATTTATATGGGATCTATATGAAATTTATATGGGATTTATATGGAATTTGTATGGGATTTATATGAAATTTGTATGGGATTTATATGGAATTTGTATGAAATCTGTATGAAATTTATATGGGATCTATATGAGATATGTAGGAAATCTATATGGGATTTATATGAGATTTGCATGGGATCTATATGAAATTTATATGGGATTTATATTAAATGTATGTGGGATTTATATGAGATTTTTATGGGATTTATATGAAATCTATATGGGATTTATATGGGATTTGTATGGGATCTATATGAAATTTATATGGGATCTATATGGGATTTATATGAAATTGATATGGGATTTATATTAAATCTATGTGGGATTTATATGAAATTGATATGGGATTTATATGAAATCTATATGGGATTTATATGGAATTTGTATGAAATCTATATGGGATTTATATGAGATTTATATGAGATTTTTATGGGATTTATATGAAATTTATATGGGATCTATATGAAATTTATATGGGATCTATATGGGATTTATATGGGAATTGTATGAAATCTATATGGGATTTATATGAGATTTATATGAGATTTATATGGGATTTATATGAAATTTATATGGGATTCATATGGGATTTATATGAAATTTATATGGGATTTATATGAAATTTATATGGGATTTATATGAGATTTGTATGGGATTTATATGGGATTTGTATGAAATCTATATGGGATTTATATGAGATTTATATGAGATTTTTATGGGATTTATATGAAATTTATATGGGATCTATATGAAATTTATATGGGATCTATATGGGATTTATATGGGATTTGTATGAAATCTATATGGGATTTATATGAGATTTATATGAGATTTATATGGGATTTATATGAAATTTATATGGGATTCATATGGGATTTATATGAAATTTATATGGGATTTATATGAAATTTATATGGGATTTATATGGGATTTACATGAAATTTATATGGGATTTATGGCATTTGTATGAAATCTATATGGGATTTTTATGGGATTTATATGGGATTTATATGAAATTTATATGGGACCTATATGAAATCTATATGGTATTTATATGAGATTTATATGGGATTTATATGGAATCTATATGGGATCTATATGGGATTTATATGGGATTTATATGGGATCTATATGGGATCTATATGGGATTTTTATGGGATTTATATGGGATTTATATGGGATTTACATGAAATTTATATGGGATTTATGGCATTTGTATGAAATCTATATGGGATTTTTATGGGATCTATATGGGATTTATATGGGATCTATATGGGATTTATATGGGATCTATATGGGATTTATATGGGATCTAGATGGGATTTATATGGGATCTAGATGGGATTTATATGAAATTTATATGGGATTTAAAATAAATCTATATGGGATTTATATGGGATTTATATGGGATTTTTATGGGATCTATATGGGATTTATATGGGATTTATATGGGATTTATATGAAATTTATATGGGATTTATATGAAATCTATATGGGATTTATATGGGATTTATATGAAATCTATATGGGATTTATATGGGATTTATATGGGATTTATATGGGATCTATATGGGATTTATATGGGATTTTTATGGGATTTATATGGCCAGCAGGATCCTGTTCCCTCTCAGCCTCTTCCAGCAGCACTCAGAGAAACTGGATCAGGGGATGAGAAGGAAAAATATTTTTTCCTAAAATAAGAAATCTGGGGGAAAAAAAACCAGCCAAAATGGGCAAATTTGGGGGGAACAGGAGCAATTCCAGAATAATTCATTTTCATGCACTGCAGGTTTTTCACTTGTCTGCAAAATTAATGGGAGCAAGCAGAAAACATTTAATTTTGAAATATTTCATTGGCTGATTCAGGAAAAAAAAATAAATTAAAAAAAAAAAAATTGAATTATTTCCACTATTTCAACACAGGGGAGAGAAATATAAAATTAATTATTTCCCAACCAACTCTGAGCATTTAATTCCTACCTGATCCTCCTCCAAAATCCAGCAGGAAAATTTCCAATTAATACCTGCTTGAATCGAGGAGAAATGTTTCTGGAGCTTAATTCCCAAAATTTCTCTGGATTCTGATTTTATAGAACCCACACAGGTGCTGCTTTCACAAAAATAGCAGGAAGAAAATTAAAAAAAAAAAACAAAATTTCAAAATTTCATCCATTCTCAACCCCCAAGGAACGTCTTAGAGCAGGAAAAAATTAAATTTAAATTAAATTTTTATTAAATGAAATTGCTCCCAATTCGATGTTTAGATGGATTTCCTTGTGAAATGTTATTTTTTCTGTAGGTCAGAAGAGGTTTTTTTTTTTTTTTTATGATAATCTAGAATTAGAATAATATAGAATAGAACAATAAAATAGAATAATATAGAAACATCCAGCTCATTTCCCATTATAAATAAACCTCAGGTACAGGGTGTGTTTCCAATTTCAGAAATTGGATTTTTTGGGTGTTTTTTATTTTTTTGGGTTTTTTTTTTTTGTTTTGTTTTGTTTTTGATTTTGATTTTTTTTTTTTTTTTTGGGTTTTTTTGGTGTGTGGTTTTGTTTGGGTTTTTTTGTTTGTTTTTGTGGGTTTTTTTGTTGGTTGGTTTTTTAGGGTTTTTTGTGTTTGTAGTTTTTTGGTTTTTTGGTTTTTTTTTTTTTTGTGTGGTTTTCTTTGTTTTTAGTTTTGGTTTATTTGGGTTTTTTTGTTGTTGAGGTGGGTTTTTTTTTTTGTTTGTTTGTTTTTGTGGGGTTTTTTGTTGGTTTGCTTTTTTTAGGGTTTTTTGTGTTTAAGGTTTTTGGGTTTGTTTATTTTTTTTTTTTTTTTTTTTTTTTTTTTTTTTTTGCTTTTTTGTGGGTTTTTTTGGGGTTTTTTTTGGGGGTTTTTTTTGGGTTTTTTTTATTTTTTTACATTAAAATCGCAGGATTTCTCCCCTTGGCTCAAGGAGAAGTTTCCTTCCCATGAAACGAGCACATCCAGGGGGATTCGGACAAAAGGAATCCCACCTGCATCCCAAAAATCCCTGGGAGCCCCCACAGCTCATCCCTCTGCTAATTACTGAGCTAATTACTCAGCTAATTACTGAGCTAATTACTCAGCTAATTACTGAGCTAATTAATTACTGAGCTAATTAATTACTGAGCTAATTATCCAGCTCCGCCCTCCCCATCCCACCTGGGATAGGAACCCCAAAAACAGGGATAGAGACCCCAAAAACAGGGATAGGAACCCCAAAAACAGGGATAGAGACCCCAAAACAGGGATAGAAACTTCTATATGGGATCCAAACCCCAAAAACAGAGATCTAAATGCTCCACATGGATAGAGACCCCAAAAACAGGGATAGAGACCCCAAAACAGGAAAAACAGGGATAGAAACCTCTGCATGGGATCCAAACCCCAAAAACAGGGATAGAGACCCCAAAACAGGGATAAAGACCCCAAAAACAGGGATAGGAACTCCAAAAACAGGGATAGAGACCCCAAAATAGGGATAGAGACCCAAAAAACAGGGATAGAGACCCCAAAAACCGGGATAGAGACCCCAAAAACCGGGATAGAGACCCAAAATAGGGATAGAGACCCCAAAAACAGGGATAGAGACCCAAAAACAGGGATAGAGACCCCAAAACATGAAAAACAGGGATAGAAACCTCTGCATGGGATCCAAACCCCAAAAACAGGGATAGAGACCCCAAAAACAGGGATAGAGACCCAAAAACAGGGATAGAAACTTCTATATGGGATCCAAACCCCAAAAACAGAGATCTAAATGCTCCACATGGATAGAGACCCCAAAAACAGGGATAGAGACCCCAAAAACAGGGATAGGAACCCCAAAAACAGGGATAGGAACCCCAAAAACAGGGATAGGAACCCCAAAAACAGGGATAGGAACCCCAAAAACAGGGATAGAGACCCCAAAAACAGGGATAGAGACGCCAAAAACAGGGATAGAGATCACAAAATAGGGATAGAGACCCCAAAATAGGGATAGAGACCCCAAAAACAGGGATAGGAACCCCAAAAACAGGGATAGAGACCCCAAAAACAGGGATAGAGACCCCAAACAGGGATAGAGACCCCAAAATAGGGATAGAGATCCCAAAAACAGGGATAAAGACCCCAAAAACGGGGATAGAGACCCCAAAAACGGGGATAGAGACCCCAAAAACAGGGATAGAGATCCCAAAACAGGGATAAAGACCCCAAAATAGGGATAGAGACCCCAAAAACAGGGATAGAGACCCCAAAACAGGGATAGAAACCTCTCCATGGAATCCAAACCCAAAAACAGGAATAGAAACCCTAAAAACAGTGATCCAAACTCTCCACAGAGATAGAAACCTCTCTGTGGGATCCAAACCCCAAAACCAAACAGGGATAGAAACCCTCCACATGGATAGAAAACTCTGCATGGGATCCAGACCCCAAAAACAGGGATGCAAACCCTCCATGGCATCCAAACTCCAAAACCAAACAGGGATCCAAACCCTTCATGGGGATAAAAATCCCAAAACAGGATCCAGACCCCAAAAAAGGGATAGAAACCTCTCCATGAGATCCAAACCCCAAAATCAAACAGGGATCCAAACCCTTCATGGGGATAAAAACCCCAAAACAGGATCCAAACCCCAAAACAGTGATCCAAACCCCCAAACAGGATCCAAACCCCAAAAACAAACAGGGATCCAAATCCCAGAAACAGGATCCAAATCCCTAAAAACAGGGATTCAAACCTCTCCATGGAATCCAAACCCCAAAACCAAACAGGGATCCAAAGCCTTCATGGGGATAGAAACCCCAAAAACAGAATCCAAACCCTTTATGGGGATAAAAACCCCCAAAAACAGGGATCCAAACCCCCAAAAAACAGGAATAGAAACCCCAAAAACAGGGATCCAAACCCCAAAAACAGGAATCCAAACCCTTTGTGGGGATAAAAACCCCCAAAACAGGATCCAAACCCCAAAACAGGATCCAAACCCCCACAAAAAAGGGATCCAAACCTCTCCATGGGTTCCAAACCCTCCCAGGCTGCAAGGCCACCCCAAAATCATCCCTCAGTACCAATCCAGGAGCTGATGGATCTTTCCTAAATAAAATCATCTGTCTGCAACCCACAGCTGCCACTCTGGGGTGATTTTTGGGAAATTTGGGTCACAGCTGCACCTTCCCTCCCTGATATTTTCCCTATTAAACTCCTTACAAGGTGACATTGGAAAAAAATCTGCTGCATTTAGGAGCTGAGATGTCATTTCAGGTCTTCCATTCTCCCCACTCCAACCCAAAGATAGCATTAAAAAAAAATAAAAAAATAAAAAATAAAAATTGAAATATGCTCCTAGAAAAGCCAACAAGATCCTCATCCAAAAATCTTTCCCAGGACTCAACCCAAGGCTGGCCCAGACAAATATTTACATAATTATTCACATGGGTTTGTTGGAAATAAAGAGCCTTTTATGATCATTGCTTTGGCATCAAACATCTAATTAGGGGCCAATGACAATTCTAAAAAAAAATCACTTGTCAGTGATGTCCCAGCCCTGCTGCTCCCCTGGAAAACCCCAAGGGATTGGGGTGGAGCCTCCCCTGGGAAATGGGAAATGGAAAAGAGTCAGAAATTCCCAATTATTGCTGCTTCAGGCTGTAAAAATTGACATTTTTAGATCTTTTGTCAAATCTATTAAAAAAAAATAAAACTCAACATCCCATTATTGCTTCAAATGCTGGTTCCTAAATTCCTTCCAATTTTGCCAAATCTGTTAAAAAAGAGATAAAATTCAACATTCCCATCATTGCTTCAGGTGTTAGTTCCTAAATTCCCTAAAATTTTGTCAAATCTATTAAAAAAAATAAAACTCAGCATTCCCCTCACTGCTTCAGGTACTAGTTCCTAAATTCCCTCCAATTTTCTCAAATCTATTAAAAAAAAAAACAAAAGCAACTCAACATCCCATTATTGCTTCAAATGCTGATCCCTAAATCCCCCCCAATTTTGCCAAATCTATTAAAAAAAAATAAAACTCAACATCCCATTATTGCTTCAAATGCTGATCCCTAAATCCCCCCCAATTTTGCCAAATCTATTAAAAAAAAATAAAACTCAACATCCCATCATTGCTTCAAATGCTGGTTCCTAAATTCCTTCCAATTTTGTCAAATCTATTAAAAAAATAAAATTCAACATTCCCATCATTGCTTCAGGTGCTCATTCCTAAACCCCTCCCAATTTTTTTAGAATCTATTAAAAAAATAAAACTCAACATTCCCCTCACTGTTCCAGGTGTTAGTTCCTAAACCCCCTCCAATTTTCTCAAATCTATTAAAAAAAACAAAACCCTCAGCATTCCCATCATTGCTTCAGGTGTTAGTTTCTAAATTCCCTCAAATTTTGTCCAATCTATATAAAAAGAGACAAAATTCAACATTCCCATCCCTGCTTCAGGTGCTGGTTCCTAAACCCCTCCCAATTTTGTGAAATGATTTTTAAAAGAGATAGAACTCAATATTCCCTTTCAGGGAAGGACCAGTGGCCACATCTGGATTTTATTTTGTTTTTTGATAACACTGAAGAGTCAGTTTTAATTCAGCATGTGCTTTATAAATTCAACATGTGCTTTATAAATTCAACATGTGCTTTATAAACATGAAATTGAAATTTTTCTGACCCCAAAAACAGCATCACTTTCCCCAAACACCAGAACCTGCCTGAGCAGCTCTGAGCATCACCCCTGAGCATCCAAAAAAGTTCTCATTAATCCCCCAAGCTCATTTTTAATTGAGTTTTAATTCAGCATGTGCTTTATAAATTCAACATGTGCTTTATAAACATGAAAATGGAATTTTTCCCACCCCAAAAGCAGCATCACTTCTCCCCAAAACACCAGAACCTGCTTCAGTGAAGAGAAAGATCCTGAGCAGCCCTGAGCACCAAAAAAAGTTCTCCTTCATCACCCAAGCTCATCTTTAATTGAGTTTTAATTCAGCATGTGCTTTATAAATTCAGCATGTGCTTTATAAATTCAACATGTGCTTTATAAACCTGAAAATGGAATTTTTCCCACCCCAAAAGCAGCATCACTTTCCCCAAACACCAGAACCTGCCTGAGCAGCTCTGAGCATCACCCCTGAGCATCCAAAAAAGTTCTCATTAATCCCCCAAGCTCATTTTTAATTAAGTTTTAATTCAGCATGTGCTTTATAAATTCAGCATGTGCTTTATACACCTGAAATTCAAATTTTTCTCACCCCAAAAGCAGCATCACTTTCCCCAAACACCAGAACCTGCCTCACTTTCAGTGGAGAGCACCTGAGCATCACCCCTGAGCACCCAAAAAAGTTCTCATTAATCCCCCAAGCTCATTTTTAATTGAGTTTTAATTCAGCATGTGCTTTATAAATTCAACATGTGCTTTATAAACCTGACACTGGAATTTTTCTCACCCCCAAACACCAGAAGCTGCCTCAGCTCCCAGCAGAGCCCTGGGGTGACTCTGCCATTCCCATGGCCCTGGGATGGTTTTTACCCTGACCCCAGGTTTGTGGAGCAAACAAAATCCACAAAATCCACAAAAATACCCAAAAATCCACCCAAAACTGCTGTCACCTCCATCCCTTTCCTTTGGAGGGGAAACAGGATGCAGACAGCAAATAAACAAAAAAAAAACTTCACCCAGGGAAAGGAACAGGAGCAGAAAACCCTTCCCAGAGCTGGCAGGATGCTCTGGAAGGACAGAACATTTTGGGACAAGGTTTAGTGCTGGATTAGGAGGAGTTTTCCAGCCTAAATATTTCTGTTCTACAGCAGATACAGCCCAAAAACACCTCAGAGTGTCCCAGGTACCAAGGCAGCAGCACAGGCACAGGGGGGAGAGGTTTTAATTTAATAATTTTAATTTAATTTAATTTAATTTAATTAAAGCTGGGCCTGCAGAGATATCCCAAAAAATCTGACTGACAGGACAAGCACACCTGGGATGGGGCTCTGAGCAGGGGGATTTTTGGGTAAAGAGATGTTGGGGAGGTGGGAAAACAGCTCAGCTGCAGCAGAGAGCAGATCCTGCTGGGGTAAATCATCTGGAATCATCAGGAATCATCTGGAATTATCAGGGTTCCATCCCCTTGGAATGGCAGAGGAGCAGAAATCTCCAAGGGAGGGATCCCCCAGCTGGGGAAGGGCTCAGAGGGTGCAGAGGAGATGCCAGGTCCTGTTTGGAGCAGCAGCCAGCCAGGAGTGGGGAATGCCACCAGCAGGAATATTTCAGAATATTTTACTTTCAGTGAAATTTTTCACTTTCAGTAGGGACAGAAGCAACCAAACAAATCCAGGAGGTAAAAATTTGGGGGAGACACAACCTGGAGTCCAAGATTTTATCCCTGGAGTTTTCTGACCAGAGCAGCTTCCCCAAACCCTGCCCAGCTTCTGCAATTACAGAATTATCATCCTAAATTCCCATGGAATATCATGCAGAAATCCTAAATTTCCATGGAATATCATGCAGAAATCCTAAATTTCCATGAATACCAGCACAAAGTTTATAATCCCAATGTTTCAGCCCCCCAAAATCAGCTCCAGCCCTCGGTCAGCTCTGCTGTGCCAAACCTCTCCTTTCCCTCTTCCTTCCACCCCCTCATCCCTCTGCAGAAATTTTAAATTTCCATGGAAATTTTTCACTTTCAGTAGGGACAGCAACATCAACACAAATCCAGGGAGGCAAAAATTTGGGGGAGCCACACAAAGAGCTGGAAGGACAACCTGGAGTCCAAGGTTTTATCCCTGGAGTTTTCTGACCAGAGCAGCTTCCCCAAATCCTGCCCAACTTCTGCAATTACAGAATTATCATCACAGAATTATGGAATATCAGGTTCAGGGATCATCATGTCCAAGTTGTTTTTTTTTTGTTGTTTTTTTTTTTTTGGTTTTTTTTTTTTTTGTTGTTGTTTTTTTTTTTTTGGTTTTTTTTTTTGGTTTTTTTTTTATTTTATTTTTATCTCCAAAGAGCTTGAGGATTTTTCAGGACATCAGTACAAACAAAAAGCCCCACACCATTTCCTTAGGGATGAGGAAGGGGAAAGGGTTTGGGGTGGTACAGAACTCCCAGGGGGCAGTGGGAACAAGCAGAACTGCAAAACCTTTTCTCAGGAATCACAGCAGAAGAAGAAATCCAAGCTAAAATTCATCTTTTACTCCCCAGCCCATCCTTCCCTGACAGATATTCCCTCCCAAATCCAAGCCCAATCCCATTTTCCCCATTAACAGCTGGTCCATCCTGCTGCAAATCCCAAATTTTGGGGTCACACTTTAGGGGTGTGGTGGAACTGAGACAAGAATTCCTCTGTCCCTTCAGCTCTGGGTTTGATATTTGGGATAAATGAGGGGAGGAACACAATTCCAGCACCTGGGAAAGCTCAGGGTGACATTTCCAGCCATTTGTGAATGGGGGAAATTGTGTTTTGGTGTTTTTACACCAATCCCTGCAGCACTCAGGAGTTCAAGGCACTGGGAGAGAAATGAAATATTTAGGAGACAAGGCAGATGCTGAGTTCTCAGAATATTTTATCCTGTGTTTTAGGAAGATTGATTCCTACATGTTCTCCTCATCACTAAATAAGCAATATATGAAAAACTGGGCTTAAAAGTGATCTGAGTGCATTTTCCTGTGCCTTCATTTCTAACCCATGGCTGCAGGAAAAGAAATGTTTTCCTGATCAGTGCAAAGAGGTCACTCAGAGTGATCTTTTCATGAGATTATTCCAGAGCAAAGAGAAGGGGGAAATCATCCCAGAAAATGCAACAATGCATGCAGAACTCCAAAATGAGGGAGTCTGGGAAGGGCTCTGCCTTTTCCTCCTGCCCAAACCCACCAGGACAAGGATGCAGAAAATACCCAACTGCAAATCCATCACTGCCATGCACAAATAAATGAATAATTTAATCTAAATTTAATATATTAGAGGTCAAATTGAGCTCAAAAGCAGCACACCCATCCCTTCCCTCCACTCTGGGAGGTTATTTCACCTCCAAGGTTCCCCCAATGATTATTCCCAACCAGGCCTGAGCTCCCAGAAGAATTTCCCACATTTTTCTGTCTCAATTGACACTGCACAGGCCTGGCCTGCCTGTCTGCACCAGCACTGCTCCCACTGTCATCCCTGGCTCAGAAAAACATAAGGAAAGTGTGGAAATTCCCCCAAAATCAATTTATTGAGGCACTTTCAATACTCAGCAGCACAGAAGCCAGTTTAGTTTCACTCCCTCTCATTTCCCACATCTATTTTTAAACTTTTCATTGACCAAAAATTGAGTTTTGTCACCACCAGAAAAATCAACCTGACCCAAACAAAACCCCAAATCCCACCCTGGGCAGCAGAAGGGAGAGAAGAAGGGAAGTTTTGTAATTTGGGAGTGATGATGTCATACAGAGCACCTTTAACTCAGGCTCTGCCTCTGTCCCAGGGTTTTTTTGGGGTGGATTTTGAAGTCACTTTGAGGAACCCAAAATTCTATATGGGATTTCCACACCCAAACCAAGCTCTGGTTCCTATTTCACAGGAAAAATCTGGATCATTATGGATTAGTTTGGATCAATTTTCCATAAGAAATCCCACTCAGGACTGTAAAATTCTGGAAAAACACCCCAAAACTCCCGTGGGCAGCAAAGAGCAGCAGCAGGGAGAGAAGGAGGGAAGTTTTGTAATTTGGGAGCGATCCTGCCGTGCTCCTTCCCTGCCCAAATTCCCAAAATCACCAGAGGCTGCTCCCAGCCCTGGATCCTCCCCCAGCTCCACGTAGACCAGAGCAGTGCTGCAAGAGCTTGAGGCACAGCCAGGGAGCCAAAAAAAATCCAAATTTCTGCCCAGCCACGGGGCTCTGGGCCAGGACAGAACTCAGCCTCAGCGTCAGAGGGATGATTTTCACTCACTGAAATTGGGAAAGGCTCGAAGGATCAGAATTGCCAGCACAGAGAGTGCTGTGTTTGGGATTTGGGGATGAAAGGCTCATCCAGCATCCTTGGGATGGTTTTGATGCTGCCCAGCCTTTCCCTGCTCTGGGAATGTCTGTGGCTGGAAAATCCTGTGCCTGCTCCCTCCAGCCTTCCTGATACCCCCTGAATTGCAGAGCAATGGGAAAAAATGGATTTTCCAGAGCTGATATGGCCCTTGGTTTGCTCTCATCCTGCAGGGATTCAGGATTTGAAGGGAAAAAAATTTAAAAAAAAAAATTAAGAAGCCAGAGCCAGCTCGGGTCTGTTGGCTCCTCCTCCCATCCCAGCTCCTGAGGTCAGCAGGGAAAGCATCCAAGAGCTGCAGAAAAGGCAGATTGTTTTAATTTAAACATTTGAGAGAGGCAGGGAGAGGGACTCTCCCCCCGCCGAGTGCTCAGGACGTGATAATGTGCCTGTGCCGAGGGCGGCAAGCCCTGCAGGGAGAACATCCTGCATCCCATCCCTGTATCCCATCCCATCCAATTCTCCTCATTGCATCCCATCCCATCCAATTCTCCTCATTCCATTCCATCCCATCCCAAACCTCCTCATATCATCCCAAAAACTCCCCATTCCATCCTAAACTTCCCCATCCCATCCTCATCCCATCACCTCCTCAACCTTCTCATCCCCTCCTAAATGTCTTCATCTCATCCCAAACTCCCCATCCCATCCCTGTATCCCATCCCTGTATCCCATTCCATCCCTGTATCCCATCCCTGTATCCCATCCCTGTATCCCATCTCTGCATCCCATCCCTGCATCCCATCCCATCCCTGTATCCCATCCCATCCCATCCCTGTATCCCATCCCATCCCTGTATCCCATCCCTGTATCCCATCCCATCCCATCCCTGTATCCCATCCCATCCCTGTATCCCATCCCTGTATCCCATCCCATCCCTGTATCCCATCCCATCCCTGTATCCCATCCCTGTATCCCATCCCATCCCTGTATCCCATCCCATCCCATCCCTGTATCCCATCCCTGTATCCCATCCCATTCCTGTTTCCCAGTATCCCTCTATCCCATCCCTGTATCCCATCCCTGTATCCCATCCCTGTATCCCATCCCTGTATCCCATCCCTGTATCCCATCCCATCCCTGTATCCCATCGTATCCCATCCCATCCCATCCCATTCTCCTCATTCCATTCCATCCCATCCCAAACCTCCTCATATCATCCCAAAAACTCCCCATTCCATCCTAAACTTCCCCATCCCATCCCGGCTGCCGAGGGAAAATCCGCTTTTCTGCCAGCACAGACAGCTCGGGGGGCGCCCCGGGGCTGCTCCTGCCGGGATGGAGCCGGGGGAGTTTCCAAGGAAAACCCTCCAAGGGCATTTCCAGGGAGGTTCGTGCCCTGACTCCGTGGAATCACATCCCAGCGCTGCTTCCCACTGCAGAAATCCCAAATTTCCATAGAATATTATGCAGAAATCCTAGATTTCCATTGAGTATCACACAGAAATCCTAAATTTCCATGGAATACCGTGCAGAAATCCTAAATTTCCATAGAATCTAAATCCTAAATTTCCATAGAATATCACACAGAAATCCTAAATTTACATGGAATATCATGCAGAAATCCTAAATTTACATGGAATATCATGCAGAAATCCTAAATTTCTATAGAATCTAATGCAGAAATCCCAAATTTCCATAGAATGTAGTGCAGAAATCCGAAATTTCCATAGAATCTAAATCCTAAATTTCCACAGAATATCATGCATAAGTCCTAAACTTCCATAGAATATTATGCAGAAATCCTAAATTTCCATAGAGTATCATTCAGAAATCCTAAATTTCCATGGAAAATCACACAGAAATCCTGAATTTCCATGGAATATCACACAGAAATCCTGAATTTCCAGAGAATATCATGTAGAAATCCTAAATTTCCATAGAATATCACACAGAAATCCTAAATATCCATAGAATATAATGTAGAAATCCAAAATTTCCACAGAATATCATGTAGAAATCCTAAATTTCCATAGAATATCATGTAGAAATCCTAAATTTCCATAGAATACCACACAGAAATCCTAAATTTCCAGAGAATACCACACAGAAATCCTGAATTTCCATAGAATATCTCACAGAAATTCTAAATTTCCATAGAATATCATGTAGAAATCTTAAATTTCCACAGAATATCATGCAGAAATCCTAAATTTCCAGAGAATATCACACAGGGATCCAGGGAATCCTCAGGGATCCAGGAATCTCTGGGATCAGGGGGGGATGGGGACCCCACCACTCAAATCCCACCAGAATTTCAGGGATAATCACACAAAGGTTGGGGCTGGGATGGATCCCAGGTCACTGCCAGGGATCCAGGGCCTGCCACCCTCAGAGGGAAGAATTTGAACCCTCCAGCCCCTCTCTGCTGTTTTAGGGTTTGAACCCCCCATCCCCTCTCTGCTGTTTTAGGGTTTGAACCCTCCATCCCCTCTCTGCTGTTTTAGGGTTTGAACCCCCCATCCCCTCTCTGCTGGTTTTAGGTTCTGGAACCCCCCATCCCCTCTCTGCTGTTGTGTTTTAGATTCTGGAACCCTCCATCCCCTCTCTGCTGTTGTATTTTGGGTTCTGGAATCCCCCATCCCCTCTCTGCTGTTTTTTGTGTTTGAACCCTCCATCCCCTCTCTGCTGTTTTTAGGTGTTTGAACCCTCCATCCCCTCTCTGCTGTTGTATTTTAGGGTTTGAACCCTCCATCCCCTCTCTGCTGTTATATTTTAGGGTTTGAATCCCCCATCCCCTCTCTGCTGTTGTGTTTTAGGGTTTTAACCCCCATTCCCTCTCTGCTGTTTTTAGGGTTTGAACCCTCCATCCCCTCTCTGCTGTTGTATTTTAGGGTTTGAACCCTCCATCCCCTCTCTGCTGTTGTGTTTTAGGGTTTGAACCCTCCATCCCCTCTCTGCTGTTTTAGGGTTTGAACCCCCCATCCCCTCTCTGTTGTTTTAGGGTTTGAACCCCCCCATCCCCTCTCTGCTGTTTTTAGGTGTTTGAACCCCCCATCCCCTCTCTGCTGTTGTGTTTTAGGGTTTTAACCCCCATCCCCTCTCTGCTGTTGTATTTTAGATTCTGGAACCCTCCATCCCCTCTCTGCTGTTGTGTTTTAGGGTTTGAACCCCCCATCCCCTCTCTGCTGTTGTATTTTGGGTTCTGGAATCCCCCATCCCCTCTCTGCTGTTGTGTTTCAGTGCCTGAACCCCAGCACACCCAGCCAAGTCTCCTCTCCCACCTCCCTGCAGCCCTGGCAGGGAACACCTCTCCTGGAGCTCCTTTTCCCGGCTCTCCTGGAGCTCCTTTTCCCGGCTCTCCTGGAGCTCCTTTTCCCGGCTCTCCTGAGCAGAATGACACTTGTGTTCGCTGTGACTCATCTCCTTGACCTTTCCATTCCCTCCTAACGCTGCAGGCTGGAAACAAGGGCACCCAAACAATGCTTGCATTATTCAGCTGGTGAACCACAGCCCTGAGCACACAACAGCACAGAGTAGGTATCTCCTTCCAGCACGAAAAATAGAAAATAAAATCACACCAACTCGCTGCTTCATTCATATTTGGGAGCTGAATGAGCTGCACAAAAAAAAAAAAAAAAAAAAAAAAATTCTCTGTGTAAAAGGCTGCAGGAGGATGAGAGATCCTGGGAAACTGGCAGTGTCATCTCCAGGAATTCGGCTGCAGTGAATTCTTACTCCAGTATTGTCTTGGAAACAAAAAAAAAAGGGGGTGGAGGGAGGAGACAGAGGAGGAGAGGCCAGCCAGGCTCAGCAGCTCTGCTGGGAACAAAATCTGCTCCCTAAATCTGACACTGACCCACCTGAGAGCTGCAAATTCTCCTCCTTTGCAAGCTGGGGCAGAAAGAGAGTTTTTAATTTTTTTTTTTATTATTATTATTATTTTAAAAAAGGACTTTTCAGTTTGCTGAAAAGCTGAGCCCTGGAAACACTTTTGGCTTTATTTATTTATTCTGAAAGAATTCCTGTGGCCCTGGCTGCAGGCAGGGATGGCACACAGGCTCATCCCCAGGGGACAGGGAGGTTTAGAAAAATATTTTTTAATTATTTATATAATAAATAAATTCCATAATCAATGTATAAATTATAAAGTTAAGATAATTCCAGTGTTCATAGAGCTGGAGGAGAACAAGAGGCTCCCAAACATTCATCTCATCCCTCTTTAGGAAAACTTCAAATTCTCTTTACAGACTTAATTCAAAATATTTTTAGAGCAGCCAATAGAACAGCATGGTTAAAAAATTCTGTAAAAAAAACTGTCCTAAATCTAAAGAAAAAATCCAAATAAACTCCTGGATTTGCCATGTGAGGGGCACTGGTTTGGCCCAACAGGAAGAAAAGCTTTTTTACAGTAAAAAAAAAATAAATTAATAAAGATGAACTGCAGTTCCTCACCATCCAGCACATCCCACTCCCATCTGCACCCCAAAAAGGGATTTTTTCCCAGTAAACTGAAGGAATTTTGTGGCTGCCCAAGGGATCCTCTGCTCCAAATTCCCTTTCTAGATCTAACTCAAAGGATTCTGAGAGCAGCCCATAGAACAGCACAGTGCTCTTGGTATAATCTGTAAAAAACTGTCATAAATCTATATAAAAAATCCAAATAACCTCTGGATTTGCTGTGTGAGGGGCAACAGGAAAAATAAATAAATAAATAAATAAATAAATATAAAATATATATAGAAAGAATCAACCAGCAGCACAAGCTGAGGCTGAGGGGTGGAAGGAAATACAGATTTTATTGGCACATCAGCAATAAAATCATGTTCAGCACCCAGGGCCTGGCTCCATCCACACAGGGATGGAAAACTCAGGGGTTTGCTGAGAAAATGCACAGCAGAGCTCAGGAATGAGCCCTGATGCAGCTTTTCCACTCACTCAACCCCCAAACTCTCTTTTTTCTCTCAAACTTGAAGAAAAACTCTGCTGTAAATACATTAATCCAACTTTCCTCCTTTTAAAAAAAAAATAAAAAATGACATCTCATTGTGAAAGCTTCCAGATGATGTGAAGAATCCTCTTGGCTTCTGGAAAGCAAAAAAAAAAAACTAAAAAAAACCAAAAAAACAACAGAGCCCAGACTTGGAGCAACCGACCTCAAAAATGCTTTTTGTGTAGTTCCTTCATTTATTTATTTTAGTTCCACAGATTTTCCAGACACGTCCACAGAGAAACCACGACATCATTTGGATGCTTCAGCCAGTGCTAGGCTGAATTTCAACAGCCTTGGACTTGCCAGCAGCAACCAGTGGTTAATTACACCACGTTGCCAGCCCAATTTTTTCCATATAACATTAGATTTCAACAAAATGTTTCCATTCTTTCATGTCTCAACCTTTTTTAAATTTTTTTTTTTTTTTTTTTTTGCTCATTCTTCCCATCCTCGGCGTTGCTTTGTTTGACACAAAGGTTTTATTGTTGTTTTTAAGGGGTGAAAAGTCAGTCCCTTATAATATCAAATTTTGGAGGAAGAGGGAAATGTTTGGTGTAAAGCTAGGCCAGGGTGGAAGGGAAGAAAGTTCTCTCAAGGAAAAAAGAGGGAAAATGGAAGGGAAGGGAAAGGGAGAAAGGGAGGAAAAAAAAGGAGAAAAAAAAGGAGGAAGGAAAAGAAAAGGGAGGAAGGAAAAGAAAAGGGGGAAAGGAAAAGAAAAGGGGGAAAGGAAAAGAAAAGGGGGAAAGGAAAAGAAAAGGGGGAAAGGAAAAGAAAAGGGGGAAAGGAAAAGAAAAGGGGGAAAGGAAAAGAAAAGGGGGAAAGGAAAAGAAAAGGGGGAAAGGAAAAGAAAAGGGGGAAAGGAAAAGAAAAGGGGGAAAGGAAAAGAAAAGGGGGAAAGGAAAAGAAAAGGGGGAAAGGAAAAGAAAAGGGGGAAAGGAAAAGAAAAGGGGGAAAGGAAAAGAAAAGGGGGAAAGGAAAAGAAAAGGGGGAAAGGAAAAGAAAAGGGGGAAAGGAAAAGAAAAGGGGGAAAGGAAAAGAAAAGGGGGAAAGGAAAAGAAAAGGGGGAAAGGAAAAGAAAAGGGGGAAAGGAAAAGAAAAGGGGGAAAGGAAAAGAAAAGGGGGAAAGGAAAAGAAAAGGGGGAAAGGAAAAGAAAAGGGGGAAAGGAAAAGAAAAGGGGGAAAGGAAAAGAAAAGGGGGAAAGGAAAAGAAAAGGGGGAAAGGAAAAGAAAAGGGGGAAAGGAAAAGAAAAGGGGGAAAGGAAAAGAAAAGGGGGAAAGGAAAAGAAAAGGGGGAAAGGAAAAGAAAAGGGGGAAAGGAAAAGAAAAGGGGGAAAGGAAAAGAAAAGGGGGAAAGGAAAAGAAAAGGGGGAATGGAAAAGGGGGAAAGGAAAAGAAAAGGGGGAAAGGAAAAGAAAAGGGAGAAAGGAAAAGAAAAGGGAGAAAGGAAAAGAAAAGGGAGGAAGGAAAAGAAAAGGGGGGAAGGAAAAGAAAAGGGGGAAAGGAAAAGAAAAGGGAGGAAGGAAAAGAAAAGGGAGGAAGGAAAAGAAAAGGGAGGAAGGAAAAGAAAAGGGAGAAAGGAACAAAAGGGAGAGAAAAAGGAGGGAAAAGAAGGAAAAGGGGGAAAAAGGGAAAGGAGATGGAAATGCCTTTGATGGCATCAGCACCCCTCAGGCTGCTGATCCAAGGGGAATCCTCTTTTTTTGTGAGCAGCATCTCCCACACCATCCAGTGCTGCTCCCATCAACCAGCCTTGCCATGTATCCACGAGAATGGGCACATTCCACCCCAAAGAGAGGCTGAAATCCCAGGATTTACACAGCCTGATCACCCTGAAATCCCAGGATTTACATGAGCAGATCACCCTGAAATCCCAGGATTTATGTGACCAGATCACCCAGAAATCCCAGAATTTGCATGACCAGATCAAACCTGAACTCCCAGGATTTACACAGCCTGATCACCCAGAAATCCCAGGATTTACATGAGCAGATCACCCTGAAATCCCAGGATTTATGTGACCAGATCACCCAGAAATCCCAGAATTTGCATGACCAGATCAAACCTGAACTCCCAGGATTTACACAGCCTGATCACCCAGAAATCCCAGGATTTACACGAGCAGATCACCCTGAAATCCCAGGATTTACATAGCCTGATCACCCTGAGCTCCCAGAATTTACATGATCACATCACCCTGAAATCCCAGAATTCGCATGAGCAGATCACTCTGAAATCCCAAAATTTACATAACCAGATCACCCTGAAATCCCAGAATTTGCATGACCAGATCAAACCTGAACTCCCAGGATTCACACAGCCTGATCACCCTGAAATCCCAGAATTTACATGAGCAGATCACCCTGAAATCCCAGAATTTACACGAGCAGATCACCCTGAAATCCCAGAATTTACACGAGCAGATCACCCTGAAATCCCAGGATTTACACAGCCTGATCACCCTGAAATCCCAGGATTTACATGACCAGATCACCCTGAAATCCCAGGATTTGAGCAGAGTCCTAAATATGTGATGGGAAATCTGTGCTGGATAAAAGCACAGAGGGGAAGAATTCTTCCCCCACCATGAAAAATCCTTCAGGTGTGTTTTGGAATTTTTTCCTGGTTTATTTCCCAGAGAATTCTTCTCATTTAACCAGCACTTGTGGGTATTGCAAACTGACAGCCACGTTTTCCACAGGGAAGATTTCAACAAATTTCAAACAATAAAAAATATTTCAAGCAATATTCTCTGCCAAATTATCCATTTTATAGAACATCCTGAGGAACAAACTCCAGAGGGGATGAAATTCCAGATTTGTCCTGATTTATTTTGGGGGGTTTTGGATGAGGGGGACTGGCTTTAAACTGACAGAAAATAGCTTCAGAGTGGGTTTTATTGGGAAGAAATTCCTGGCTGGGAAGGTGCCCAGAGCAGCTGTGGCTGCCCCTGGATCCCTGGGAGGGTCCAAGGCCAGGCTGGACAGGGCCAGAAAATCCCAAAATTTCTGTGGAAGCATTCCCAGCTCTTTGCTCCTTGCAGTTTTCCCAGGATTTCCAGGTTCCCACCACTTTGGGAAGGGCAGGACCCAGATCCAGCAGGTCCAGGACACGAGACAAAAAGTGATTACTGAGAGAATTAAAAGCCAATTTTAACTCCCCAGCAGAAAAAAAACCCTTTGGAGTGAAGAGTTTCCTGGAAAGCACTCCCAGATTTTTCCTGAAGTCCAGACAGAACTCAAAACATCTCCAAGGGCACTTCAGACTGGGCACAGCAATTCCTCCTGCTCCTCTGCCCCGTGATAAAAACCAAATCTAACCCAAAGCAGGGGTGAGAATGCAGCTCCTGAGCCCCTGCCCTGGGACAGACAGACAGACAGACAGATGTCAGATGGACAGACAGCACCAGGAGCTGACACAGGGCAGAGGAAAGGCTGGTGGGGACATCTCTGTGCCACTCAGAGCCTCTGGGACAGCAGCAAAGGAGAGGAACAGAAAATCTCCTGAATTAAATTTGTGATTTGCTGGTTTAATTTGGTGAGCTCAATGATCCCAGGAGTCTCTCCCAACCCCAGGGATTCTGAGCAGGGACAAGGAGCCCAAATTCACTGCCCAGGTGAATCAGGGGTGTCCCACCCCCACACCTGCATCACCACAGCAGATATTTGTGTCCCCCAAAAATTCTGGGAGATGTCAGCACCACCCCTGCAGTGCCACCAGGCAGTTTGATTAAATCTCTACTTCAAAAAGCAATCAGCCTGAAAACTCCACCTCCAATGCCAAACCCTAAAGGGCAGGGACAGCACCCGATTAAAACAAGGATTCACAACCCCCCTGATTTCTCCTGGAGCACTCAATAACACTGCAAACACCACCAAGGCAGAGTTTCCATTGAATCTTGCCATTAAAAACATGTTCCTCACTGTGTGCACACCAAAAATCAGCAACTCCCCAGCAGCTTTGCCTCAGAAAGAGAAGAAACGGGATTTGAAGTGGGATTCCTCCCATCCCAAAATCTGGGGGAAGCTGAGAGGATCAGCTCCTCACCATTCCCTGAAATCAGGGAATGCTCAGCTCAGTTTTGCTTTTCATTCCAAATTCCCATTGCAGCCTGGCAGTGCACTGACAGCATAATCCAGCTTGTACAGGGGAAATTGGAGCTGCCATCATTCCAGACTCATAAAGTCAGATTTCTTCTTGTAAAACAATATCAACACTTTTGATTGGCAAAGTGTTTAGGAAAAAAAATAAAAAAATAAAAAAAAAATCTCACTTTTAACTGGCTGGATAGAGATTTTTTTTTTTTTTTTTTTTTAGCTTATTTAGGTGACTGGGGAAGAGCCAAGGGGACAAGCAACAGCTGGTAACAGGATACTGCATAATTTTATTTTAGTTTGGATCCTCATTACTCTTTGCCACTAAAGGAAACTGCTGCATCCAAAAAGTTTCACCCAGAAACCCGATTCGGTTTTTACAGGGATTTGTAAAAGCAGGGCCGGGTTCCAGCTTTGTCTGTGGGTTCGATTTTGGTGTGACATCATCTGTGCAAATTTGGGAAAATCTGAGCAGGACGGGCAGTGCTGGGAGGCAGCTTTGACATTGTTATTTCCCTGTAATTTGCTGGATTTCCTCTGTGCCATCCCACAGATTGCAGGGATGTTTCACCTCTCCACACAGAGAAACCAACGATCCTGGCACTAAAACACGCTGCAATAAAACCAAAGACAACGTGGAAAAGTTAAAAAAAAAAAAAAAAAAATTAAAAAAAAAAAGCCACCAAGACCATTAGTCAATGCCATCAGCAGCCCCGATCCGGCTCCTCCCTCACCCCAATGATTTGATGTCCTATTAGGCGGCTCATTAGGAAAACTCAAAACCTTTCACCACTGGAGTCATTCCTCAAGCTGGCCCCAGCCATCCCCTGCTCCAAATCTGTCCCCACAGTCACCTGGCAACTTTAAAAAGCGCTTTTTGGGAGGGTGAAGTGCCTGAGGATGCTCTGGCAGCGTTAAACGTCAGCACGGGTAAAAGTGAAAGGAAAAAAAAAAAAAAAAAAAGTTGTTTTTTTCTTTGAAACAGAAATTATCTGGTGATAATTGAATTTTCTGCTGATACAAAGTACCCGAGCGGGCGGCCTGACAAGAGGAGCTGGTGTCATTCCATCCCAATTCCGTCCCCATTCCATCCCAATTCCGTCCCCATTCCATCCCAATTCCGTCCCCATTCCATCCCAATTCCGTCCCCAGTCCCGGGCAGGACAAACTCCGGGATGTCCCACTGCCCCCAGCTTTCCCTGCAGAAACGTTCAGGACATTTTATTCATTGAGTTTTCCACCCTGCTCAGCCTGCACAAGCAGAGCATTCCTCCAACGCCCACCTCTTCTTCCTTAAGGTCATTTGAAGAGCCCAGAAATTAAAATAATTCTCAATTATTCCCGCTGCTTCACTCAGAGAAACCCACTGGTGTTCGTGCTGGGAACACTGGAACAAACCCCGCATAACCCCTAAAAACCACCCCGAGGACACAAAATTCGAATCCCAGACAGCCCAAAGGTTTCTCAACTTCTCAAAAACTCGAGTTTAACTTTTCAGATTTCAAAAACTGCCAACAAAACGCTGGTTCCCCCGAAATCCAACACCAACAGAGCTCGGCAGTGCCCACTCCAAACCGGGGAAAGGTTCTGCAAACACCCAGAAAACTTCTCCAGCAGCTCCCCAAAAACTTCCCTCCGCCCTGGCATTTCCCAGCCCACCCGGGGAAAGCAGAAATTCGGGCAGCAGAGCCGTGGAAACAAACTGCACGTCCCCAAAAGGGAAGCAGAAATGTGTTTAGTCCCTCTTCTGCACGATTAGGGGAGGGAAGGAAGGAAAAAAAAAAAAAAAAAAAAAGGACATTCCAGTGGTTTTCTGTGCTGCTGCACATCTGGAAGTTCTGAGCTTCCTCCTGCTGCAGTTTTAGGGAGAAACCCTGCGGGATTGGGGCAGTTTTGGGGTCCCCCAGCAGCTCCAAAGCTTTTGTGCCCCGAGCTTTGATGTGCGGAGGGAGAGCAGATTCCTGCGGGACAGAAAAAAAAAAAAAAAAAAAACCAAAAAACTTTCTGCTCCTCAAGGAGGAGGAACTACGCAAGCCCGGAGGTTTCCAGGGGACTAAATATACATTCACATATATATCCACGGCGAGATTGAGAGAGGCAGAGCCGCCAGAAACTCATCCCCGACTTCTCCGGAAAAAAGCAGCCCGGCAAGAGGCAGCTCTTGCTCCAAGAAAGGCGAATAAAGAATTGTTTTAAGTTTTTTCCCCTTTTACGGGCCCCCTGACAAATGGCATTCAGAGACTCGGGCAGCTAAAGGAGGTTGGGTGGGTTTTGTTGGGTGGTTTTTTCCTTCTCTCTTTTTTTTTTTTTTTTTTTTCCTTTTTGCTGGAATGCTGGAGGAAGGAAAGTTTTTTTACCCCCGCACTAAAAGCCGCTTGTCTCCCGCTCCCCCCCACCACGACCCCGCAGCATCTCCCACGAGTTTTGGGGGGGCTCGGGGACCCCCCTTACCTGCCCGGCCGAGGGACAGGGCACCCAACAGCAGCAGGGCAGCGGGCACCGAGCAGCTCCGTATCCAACTGCGCCTTTTCCACCGCGTGTGCGTATCCATGCTCCCCAAAAAACCGGGGCACCAGCTCGGGACAGCGCAGGAGGGGGGGGATTAAAAACAACAACAAAAAAAAATTAAAAAAAAATCAAAATAAACGTAAAAAGTGAAAATGAAGGCAATCCAGGCTGTGTGGAAGCGCAGAGCAGCGCTCAGCCCCCCCGGCAGCCCCCCCCGGGGAGCAGCCCTTTATAAAGCCATGGGGCGGGCGGAGGGTGCGGGGGCTCCGCCGCGCTCAGCTCCGGCCCTGCCTCGCTCCCGGGGCTGCCGCAAAGTTTTTCCCTTCTCTCCTTCTCTCTCTCTCTCTCTCCCCACACCGCCCTTTTTTCCCCCTTCTTTTAAACGCCAGGCAGGAGTTTGTCAATCTCGGAGCGGAGCAGCAAATCAGGGCCGGGCGGTGCAGCCCCCCCAGCCCAGCCCCCGCCCCCGCCGCCGCTTCCAGCGGGATGTCCCGGCCCCCAAAAACGTTTTTCCTCCTTTTTTCCCCCCTCTGGAATAGCAGCAGAATGAGTTATTCCCGTTTCTTCACCCCTCGCTTTTTTCTGGTTTTTTTTTTGGGAGGGCAGCGCTGATGTCCCCTCGGCTTGCTGGAGCGGTGACAGGATTTGGGTGGGAAGCGGGATGAGGTTTCACACCCAGGAGTGGCCCCAGGGAACGATCCCAAACCCCAAAAACTCCCGCTCAGGGTGGGATTTTTGGGTCAGGACCGGGCCCGAGCCTTCCGGGTCAGGATATTCTGAGATCCCATCAGAGGGGGCTGGTGGAGGTGTGGGAAATGCAAGGATGTGGCAAAAATAAACACGTGCAAAAGGTGAAAGTGAAAAAAAGGAGTGGGAAGGAAGCAGGAGAGGTGGGAAAATCCAGCTCTGGCAGGGAAGGGATGGAGGGATGGAGGGATGGAGGGATGGAGGGATGGAGGGATGGTGGGGATGGAGGGGATGGGGGGATGGAGGGATGGAGGGATGGAGGGATGGAGGGATGGCAGGGATAGAGGGATGGAATGGATGGAGGGGTGGAGGGATGGAGGGATGGAAGGGATGGAGGGATGGAGGGATGGATGCAGAGATGGAGGGGATGGAGGGGATGGAAGAATGGAGGGATGGAGGGATGGAGGGATGGAAGGATGGAGGGGATCGAGGGATGGAAGGATGGAGTGGATGGAGGGATGGAGGGATGGAGGGATGGGGGGATGGAGGGATGGAGGGGATGGAGGATGGAGGGATGGGGGGATGGAGGGATGGAGGGATGGAGGGATGGAAGGATGGAGGGATGGAGGGGATGGAGGGGATGGAGGGATGGAGGGATGGAGGGATGGAGGGATGGAGGGATGGAAGGGATGGAGGGGCTGGAGGGATGGAGGGATGGAGGGATGGAGGGGATGGAGGGATGGAAGGATGGAGGGATGGAGGGATGGAGGGGATGGAGGGATGGAGGGATGGAGGGATGGAAGGGATGGAAGGATGGAGGGATGGAGGGATGGAGGGATGGAGGGATGGAGGGATGGAGGGATGGAGGGATGGAGGGATGGAAGGATGGAGGGATGGAGGGATGGAGGGATGGAGGGATGGAAGGATGGAGGGATGGAGAGCTGCTGGTCCTGCTCTGCACACCTGAGTGCTCCTGAGGCCAGCTCCAGCTCCAGCTCCAGCTCCATCTCCTGGGGCTCTCCTTTCACCCAGTCCCCCCTTCCCACACAGTGACACTGATAACTCACTTCTAAAACACCACATTTAAACATTCTGGCACTGTGGGGCAGCAATACCAGAGCAGAGCTCAGGGTTGGATCATCTTTAAGATCCCTTCCCACCCAAGCCTGTCTCTGATTCTCTAGAAAAAACTGAAAACTCAGTTCCTTTCCTACACTGTCCCCATCTCTCAGGTCCC
This sequence comes from Oenanthe melanoleuca, assembly GCF_029582105.1. Taxonomy (NCBI): domain Eukaryota; kingdom Metazoa; phylum Chordata; class Aves; order Passeriformes; family Muscicapidae; genus Oenanthe; species Oenanthe melanoleuca. Next base: position 3,503,364 of record NC_079350.1, read on the forward strand.
AGGAGAGATCACACTGCAGGCCCACAGTGCTGCAGACCCCTGTACAGAACCAAAATCAGATTAAATGCACGCCAGAGAAGGGAAACCAACAAAGCCCAGCCCTTGCCCTTAAACAGAACTTTGAAGATGCTTGCTGGTACCAACACTGCCCGTGCCACCAAAGACCTGAGCAGCACTGATGTCACCAAAAACCCAAAAAAAGCACTTCCAAGACCTGAATCGCCACCCTCTGCCTGCCCTGTTCTCCAGTTCCTCGGTGGTTTTGTTCAGCCAGGTCCATGCCAGGACATGGGAGGAGTTGGGGATGGCTCACCCTGCCCCTGAGTTTGGCTGTTGGGTGGGAGAGCCCAGCACCACGGTGAGTTTTAGCCATAGCCCCTTGACCTGGTGGAATGAGAGTTACTTGGGTGGATGATCTACATCAAACACATCAAAATTAAAAGGCCAGGAGGCCAAACCCCCGGGCCAAGCAGTGGGAAAGGGATGCTCCCATTGCACTGCAGGGATTCCGTGGGGAAGAGCTGCAGGAAATCCCTCCCTTTCCCTCCGAAGCTGTCTGTCCTTCCCCTGCTCCAGAATATCCCGGGATTGGCACTGTCCGTCCTTTCCCTGCTCCAGAATATCCCAGGATAGACACCCGAATATCCCAGGATAGACACCATCCATCTTCCCCCTGCTCCAGAATATCCCGGGATTGGCACTGCCCGTCCTTCCCCTGCTCCAGAATATCCCGGGCCTGGCACTGTCTGTCCTTCCCCTGCTCCAGAATATCCCGGGATTGGCACCATCCATCCTTCCCTGCTCCAGAATATCCCAGTATTCCAGAATTGGCACCATCCATCCTCTCTCCTGTCCATCCTCTCTCTTGCTCCAAAATATCCCAGGACTGACACTGTCCATCCTCTCTCCAGCTCAAAAATACCCCAAGATTCTGGGATAGACACCATCCATCCTTTCTCCAGCTTCAAAATATCCAGGGATTGGCACTGTCCATCTTCTCTCCTGCTCCAAAATATCCTGGGATAGACATCATCCATCCTTCTTCCTGCTCCAAAACATCCCGGGATTGGCACCATCCATCCTTTCTCCACCTCCAAAATATCCCAATATCCCAGAGTTGACACTGTCCATCCTCTGTCCACTTCCAAAATATCCTGGGATTGGCACCATCCATCCTCCCTCCAGCTCCAAAATATCCCAGGACTGGCACTGTCCCTCTTCTCTCCTGCTCCAAAATAACTTGGGATTGATATCATCCATCCTCTCTTCAGCTCCAAAATATTCCAATATCCCAGAACTGGCACTGTCCATCCTCCCTCCTGCTCCAAAATATCCCAGGACTGACACATTCCATCCTTTCCCTCATTCCAAAATATCCTGGGATTGACACTGCCCATCCTCTCTCCAACTCCAAAATTCCCCAGTATTCTGGGATTGGCACCATCCATCCTCCCTCCTGCTCCAAAACATCCAATTATTCCAGGACTGACACCATCCATCCTTTCTCCTCCTCCAAAATATCCTGGGATTGGCACCATCCATCCTCTCTCCAGCTTCAAAATATCCCGGGATTAACATTGTCCATCCTCCCTCCTGCTCCAAAATATTCCAAGATTGACACATTCCATCCTTTCTCCTGCTCCAAAATATCCCAGGACTGGCACTGTCCATCCTCTCTCCTGCTCCAAAATATCCCAATATTGATACCATCCATCCTCCCTCCTGCTCCAAAATATCCAATTATCCCAGGATTGACACATTCCATCCTTTCCCTCATTCCAAAATATCCTGGGATTGACATTGTCCATCCTCCCTCCTGCTCCAAAACATCCAGTTATTCCAGGATTGGCACCATCCATCCTTTCTCTTCCTCCAAAACATCCAATTATTCCAGGATTGGCACCATCCATCCTTTCTCCTGCTCCCAGTATTCCCAGCTGGGCCTCCCCTCAGCTCCCAGTGCCTCTGGAGCAGCAGCTGTTCCCCACCACGATCTGGTTGCTCCTTTCTCTCTCCCCTCCATGTGTTCAGACCGTGAAGTATCCCAAGAATTTGGGCTTTGCAGGAGGGTGGTGAAAGCCCCAGCAGGGCCTGTGGGCTGCAAATCCCCTCCCTTGTCCCTTGGGGCTGGAACCTGATGATCTTTAAGGTCCCTTTCTATCCAATTCATTCTATAATCCTGTGATTCCAAATATTCCCTGATTTTGGCACCAAAGTATTCACTCAGTCCAGGATTTCCCTGGATGTCTGCTCACCCTGCCAGGTGTGGGGCGTCATTTTGGGATCCTGGGTCTTCCCTTCCCGGATTTTTGGCCCTGGACACCATCCAGAGGCACCAGCCATGGGAAGGGGGGCACCTAAAGCACCTAAAACACAGCAGGCAAGGCAATGGGAGCAGCTCAGAGCAGTGAACTCCCACACCTCCCCTTCCCCTGCTCCCTGCAGATCCCCCAAAGCTGGACTGGATCAGGTGCAGAGCAGAAAACCTGGCCCAGGCAGATTTCTGAGCTCCCTCCCAGGTGATCTGGGAGCTTGCACAGACCTGTTTGCCCCTCCCCAACAGCAACAGGAACACAGAAATCAGAAATTCCAGCAGCCAGGTGCCAAGTTCTGGGAGCCAGCCCCAGGTGGGAGAGGGGCAGGAGATGTGTGGGAGCTCCAGGAGGGGCTGGGGGGCGATGCCACCCCCAAACCCCAGCCAGGGTCACACAGAATCACACCAGCAGTTCATGGAAGTGTTTTCCTGCCCAAATGCATCTTGAGCCCAGCTGGATGTTGTTTATAGCATGGTGGATGTGTTTGTGAGCTTTCCAAAGAAAGAGAAAGGCTTAAGGGGTGTAGGTAATGTTAAAAAAAAAAAAAAAACAATAATTTATTTGCTGTGAAATCATCAGCAGAGTTCAGCCCAAAGGCCTTTGTTGTGTGGTTTGAAAGAACTGGGATGAGTTTGAAAGAATTATTGATAACCAGTTACACCCCATGGGCAGCTGAGGGGAAGAGGCTAAAATGAGGAATTAGAATGACCTGAGCTGTTGGATAAATAATTAGGACAGGCAGCTGCTCTCAGGAATGATTTCCAATACCATTTCTGAGGAGAGCACATCTATAAAATACACATTTTCCCTCCACGATCTTCATGCCAGCCTTTACTCCTTGCAAATTTATAAACACAATTGAATTTCTGCCATTAACTGCATTTTAATCAATTGTTCTGTGTCCAAATGAGATCCTGAATCACAATCCTGATTTATAACCCCACACCTGCTGGTCTGGAAAGGATTGTTCCCAAATTTTGCTTAAAAAAAAAAAAAAAGGAGGATTTAGCCCTAAAGAGAGATTTTGGATGGAGAGGCTTGGCAAATGAAACTCTCCATTTATCCACAGAGGAAATTTCACATCTGGAATCCCAGAGCTCAACACTGCCCCAAACTCAGAGCTCTGGGTGGTCTTTAATTTGAACAAGGAGTTCAGAGCTTTATCCAGGACTGTTCCCACCCTGCAGAGTGGCAGCATTTCCCCCAGAACCTTCCTGAAAACGCTGGTTTGAATCCCAAATCCACATTTTTAGGGGGTGCTGATGGGCAGCCCATCATCCCAGAGCACCACAATCCCACTTTCAGGTAATTAATGCTCTAATTAGAACCCAGGCACGACGAAAATATTCAACAGGTACCTCCCAAACAGCAAAAAAAAAAAAAAAAAAAAAAAAAATTAGGTAAAACTCTTTCAAGAGTTCAATTTTCCCCCCAGAAAGACAAATCACAACACCCAGAAATAGAAACTCCCACCCCCCTGAGGCTCAGCAGGAGCTGGGCAGCCAATTCTGCCAAATCCCAGCCACCCAGTGGGAATTTAAATCTGATTTTTTGCCATGAGGTGGCACCAGGACCAGCCCCATCCCTGGACAGAGCAGGCAGCACAAGGTGGGGTTTGTTTTTGTGCATGTTGGGATGTTTCACAGCTCTGTTTGAGAGAGGAAATAACTTTATAAAAGGAGCAGACTTTCCACTCCTCCTCTTTTTCCAGCCTGGTCTCCTCCTCTCCAGCTCCAGGGTAATGAGGCCAAGCTTGGATGTGTTTGAAAATGAAATATAAATGTTTTTATCCTGCCCCTCTCCGTGCCTGGGGGGCAGCAGGAGCTGAATTCTCCTCTCCCTCTGCCCTGCAGGGGCTCAGCCTAAACCCAGATAATCTGTCTGGAATCAGCAGAAAATCCCTGGGGACACACAGAGCGTGCTGAGGAACCTGCCCACAGCAGGGAGCTGCCCCTTCCCTCTGCCTGCACAGCCTGCAGAGTTCCTAAATCCCCCAAACTCTGAAAAATTCCTAAATTTCCTCCAAACCATAAAAAAGTTCCTAAATTCCACCCAAGCACTGAAAAAGTTCCTAAATTCCCCTCCAAATCATGAAGAAGTTCCTAAATTCCCCACCAAGCACTGAAAAAGTTCCTAAATCACCCCAAACCCTGAAAAAGTTCCTAAATTCCCCCAAAACTCTGAAGAAGTTCCTAAATTATCTCCAAACCCTGAAGAAGTTCCTAAATTCTCCCCCAAGCACTGAAAAAGTTCTTAAATTCCCTCCCAAGCACTGAAGAAGTTCCTAAACTATCCCCAAATCCTGAAGAAGTTCCTAAATTTTCCCCAAGCCCTGAAGAAGTTCCTAAATTTCCCCCAAACTCTGAAGAAGTTCCTAAATTATCCCCAAGCCCTGAAAAAATTCCTAAATCCCCCACCAAGCACTGAAAAAGTTCCTAAATTCCCCCAAAACTCTGGAGAAGTTCCTAAATTTCCCCAAACTCTGAAGAAGTTCCTAAAATCCCCACCAAGCACTGAAAAAGTTCCTAAATCACCCTAAACCCTGAAAAAGTTCCTAAATTCCTTCCCAAGCACTGAAAAAGTTCTTAAATTTCCCCCAAACTCTGGAGAAGTTCCTAAATTCCCTCCCAAGCACTGAAAATTTCTTAAATTTCCCTCAAATTCTGAAGAAGTTCCTAAATTATCCCCAAAACTCTGAGGAAGTTCCTAAATTATCCCCAAACTGTGAAAAAGTTCCTAAATTCCCTCCCAAGCACTGAAAAAGTTCCTAAATTATCCCTAAACCCTGAAAAAGTTCCTAATTCCCCCCAAACCCTGAAAAAGTTCCTAAATCCCCCCAAAACTCTGGAGAAGTTCCTAAATTCCCCTTCAAACCCTGAAGAAGTTCCTAAATTCCCCTCCAAATTCTGGAGAAGTTCCTAAATTCCCCCCCAAGCACTGAAAAAGTTCTTAAATTTCCCCCAAACCCTGAAAAAGTTCCTAAATTCCCTCCCAAGCCCTGAAGAAGTTCCTAAATTATCCCCAAACGCTGAAGAAGTTCCTAAATTCCCCCTGACCCCACAAAGGTTTCACTGAACTCCACAAACTTCATTTCCCAGCTCCAGTTTGTCCATCATCGTCGGGACTGAAAAGTCACAAATTGACAGAGTCAAATCACCCAGCAGCAGCTCCAGAGGTTCAGCTGGGGCTCCTGATCCCAAAATTTTCCTCCACGCCCCTGTGGTGCTCATTTTGATTGATAAGAGGTGTTATCAGAATAAATAAAAATGAAATAAAGAAGGGCAAGGCCCATCTGGAATTAAATCTGGTCAAGAACAGCACAAAGAGCTTCTTCAAATGCATCAAGAACCAAAGAAAAACCAAGGAAAATGTTCACCCAAGGACACCCAAAATCACAATTCCAGGATTATTCCAAGCTCTAGGAATGGATTAAAGCATCCCAAGACATTTTGGTTGCATCATCCTTTAGTTGCCCTTTGAAAAAAAAATAAAACCAAACCAACCTAATGCCTGCAGATTTTCCTTTAGCAAACAATTCTCACTCCTGTTTTCCCACCTCTAATATTCCTGCCAATTAACCACGAGTTCCAAGCAGTTCTTTCCATTCCTAAATGTTGTGGCAAACCCCAAAAATGACCATTCTGTGGGTTCCCCTTGGATTCCCCAGGATTACAGGTTCATTCCACCCTTCTGCAGTGACAAACCCTCCATTTGTTGGTTTTGCTGCTCTGCCTGGAGAAATGAGGAGAAATGAGGAGAAATGAGGAGAAATGAGGAGAAATGAGGAGAAATGAGGAGAATTCAGGGAGCTGTGGGCACCACCCAGCCCTGCTGAGCACTCCAGACAAGAGCCCACAGTCTGAGCTGCTCCCTAAAACAGTGAGAACAAAAATTCCATCCTTTTTGGGGATGAATCACTCCAGGAACCCAATCCAGCTCCGAGTGGGCTCTGCCCTGACTCATTTTCATTTCTCAGCCCAGTGTTTCCAGTGAGGCACTGTCCTGGTTTGAGGGACAGGTGTCTGCCAATAAAGCAGGAGCTTCTCTTTGAAATGGAGAATGTAAACCCCCTTCCTCTGAATTATTATTATAATTTTGAAATTAAGGGGCTCTCAGGCAAAGATATGGGAATTAGCAATAACAGTTCTTTACTAGGAAAATTAAAATAGCAATGCAGTATTACACAGAACAATCCCAGCCCTGCCAGAGTCAGAATCCAAGCTGACACCCGTCAGTCAGTCAGGGTGTTGGCACAGTCCCATTCAATGGTGGCTGCATCCTCCTGCAGGGGCAGATGTGGTTCAGCTGGAGCAGTGCTCCTGGAGAAGGTGCAGTTTCCTCTGAAGCTCCAGGGATGATGTGCAAAGGTCTGGTTTTCCTCTGGAATCCAGTGGAAAGAAGGTTCCTTGGTGTCCAAATCTCAGTTTTTATCTGGGTAGGAAAGGCTTGGCTCCTCCCCTGGCTGGAGCATCTCCCATGGGATGATGGAATTTTATCAGCCATGCCCTGGGACTCACTGGCCATGAACAGGAGATATCTCCTGGAGGGAGGATGGGCTGTGGGAAGATAAAGATGATTGCCCAGCTGGTTTAAAGATGGCCCATGAGCAGAGAATGTGTGCCAGGAGATCAGGGTCACTGCCCCAGCTGGGTTAACAGATGGGACAGAATTCACATTGCTGGGCACATGCTGTGTTGAACCCAAGACAGGCACCTTCACTCACATCACCTTCCCAAAAATCCCCACTCCCTCTCTCCCCACCGAGTTCTCCAGCTTGGGGAGCTCTGGGAAGAGCCAGAACCAGGTCCCAAGTCAGGGACATTTTTCCCTGGGCACTCAGATCATCCCCCCACATCCACCCAAAGGAGCAGCTCAGGTCAGCTCTGCTCCTGCTGCCAGCCCCTTATTCCAGCTGGGATCCTGGGATCCAGCACCATAAATCCATTATTTCAGCTGATCCCAGCCCCAGGAATTTGGCACTGGAGCTCCCCCAGGAGGGATGGGACACAACTGAGAGACCCAGGACCCAAACTGGGGGAAGTTCCTTCCTAAATCAGAGAAAAGGAGTTTCTGCTGAGTTCATTCCACCTCTGGAAAACCCCAAACACCCTCAGAATGCTGCTGGAGATTTCTTCTTCCAAGTCTATCCACAAATTCACAGACAAATCCACAGCCTGGTGTTCCCTTAGACCTGTCCTAAACCCTCTGCTAAACTCCAGACTCTCCCTGTGAGCCAGCAGAGCCTTTGCTTCCCTCCCATCCTTGTCCTTCCCCATTTCTGGGTGTTTTCCCCCTTTTCCTGCCTGTCCCTTTTTTGTTTGAACTGGAGGGTGGTTTTAGTAAACCAAACAAACTCCTTGACCTGCCTTGTACTGCAGCAGAACGAGCCCTGGCTGCAGCAGGAAGGTGTTTTTTCAATAAAAGTCGAGTGAAACAGCTTCTTGTGGCACTGCTGAGGGAATGGAAGCTCTGAGGAGACACCCTGAGCTCAGACATTCTCCTGGGTCCAATTCTCCTCTCTGTGAGGGCTCTTTATGCAATCCTGGCAGCCCCTAAATTGCCATTTTGCACTTTAAGATGTTTTTCTTGGTGCCATGTTTGGTCCCACTGAGCAGTTTTTCCTCTCCTTTGGGTGCCTGGCAGCAGGAGCAGGATTTTATGGGTATTTTTTATTCTATTTCAGCCAGCTGAGATGCTGAACTGATTGAATTTGGTCCCACCAGAGGCCAGGAGGTTTCAGCCATTCCTGCCACAGCACCTCTGCCCCATCCCTTCCCTTCAAATGTCAACTCTTAATCACCAAACATGACAGATTCCCTGCCAGGATACCACAAATCCTCTTGCTAACTTTTTGCCTTTCTCTCTGCAGCCTCCAAGACCCACAGAAAATCCAATCCCTCTCCAGAAATTCTTTTCCATTCTATTCACTCCCAGTCCTGCAGAGCCCTCAGGATTTGTCACAGGCAGCTCCACAAATGGGACTCAACTCCATGTCCAACCCAAGACCAGAAATTCTGGGACTCTTTGCCCCAGTTCTGTTCTCAGCTCTTCACTCCAGGGATTTTTTTAGCTCATATCCCACTTTTTTTTTTTTTTTTTTTTTTTTTTTTTTAAGGAGCTGTGTATTTTTAAAAGCCAGCCAAGGATTCAATTGACAAAGGTCAGCAGCAAACATGACTAATCCATTATGCTGTTAAACAACTCAACATGCAGGGGTTAATCAATGCTAGCCCAAGGTCTAATCCCTCTTTCTGCTAAATAACTCACTGAAAACAAACTCTGCCTGCTAATGTCCTGCAAAGGAAGATAAATGCACACCAGGCTCAGTTTTCAGGGCTCTCAGCTCCTCTAAACCTGACTACTGTCAGCCTGGCCAGATGTTATTCCCATCCTTGCAAGGAGAGGGATTAGGGGAAGGTTTGGTGGCATCCTGCCAGCTTAAAAAAAAAAAAAAAAAAAATTAAAATAATAATTCAGAGTGCTGGATTGCTCCCCAAGCTGGGTTAGCTGTCCTGCTAACAGACAAAGCCAGGCCTAATTCCCAGGGGATATTTCTTATTCCTGTGCTCATTCCAGCCCCCTCCCTATTTATAGCCCTGCTTTGGGCTTTTCCAGGATGGTAACTTCCTGCTGCTCATAAATCTCCCCCTGCACACCAATATTTTGGGTCAGCAAGGAGAGGCAGGGAGGGCCAGTGCCTCTCCCTTTTGGGAGGATCAGCTGCAGGAGGACTTTGGGGATCTGGGGTTTCCTTCCCCAGGGACAGAGCTCCTGGCACCACCAAATCTGGGAATTATGGCAGCGGTGCCTCCTGATTTTTTTCTCACATTCTGGGATGGCATTTTCCCCTCCAAAGGGAGCAGAACCTTTCCTGTGACATTTAAAGATGTTGGGAGGAGACTAATCCTGGTTCAGGCTCCACAGCATTGGAAACATAAAAGTGAATTTGTTTTAAACCCTTCTGTGTCCCACTGATTTTAGTTTCACAAAACTCCTCGGAATTCCTGCAGGTGATTCCAGCTTTGAACAAATTCCACAAGTAGAGGTTGATTCTCTGGATGCAGAGGCTCAGATGCCACATTTTCCTTTTTTCTCCTGGCACCACCAATAACTCAGGAAAGGCTTTGGGCTGTGCCCATCCTTGTGTTTGTCACACCCAGTGCTGCATCACTGCAGTAAAACAGCTTTTTCTCCAAATTCCTCACTGTCAAAGATCAACAGCTTCTTTATTAGAAATTGTGCTCAATTCCTGAGGAAAAAATGATTAAAACAAACCATTTTCTCAGCTGCTTTCACTCAAATTCCAAATAACTCCACTTTCCATCAGGATTCTTTCTCCTGCCTCTGTTCTGTGTTTTCTGACACTGACCCCAGGTGAGCACTGCTTTTGATTGAGGACTTGGAGAAGCTCCCAAAATCTCAGTGATGGAGTTAAAATCAATAGCAGTGTGTAATTTCACAGGGTGAAAGGTTTGGAATTTGGGGATTTGGAATATAGTGACAGGTATGGGATAAGATGGAAATTCTTGTGTGTTGTCTCTTCTTCCTTCTTGTTCTTTCTTCTCTTTCATGATTTCAGGGAGTAGATTTTGGTTGGTAAAAAAATCCTGCAGTGTGGGACACAGGTATAAATAATACAGATTTTAGCTTTTAATTAGATAATTAGCCTTTAAAGACATTGTAGCTAGTTAGCTATATCTCCATTTTCTCACCTTTAGCTTGTTAGATAAAAAATAATAAAAAATTCTCTGTACCAGAAATGAGATTTAATAAACAACCAAGTCCAAATGAGAAAAATAATCTCTTGAGTTTCAATCTTCACTCTGAATAAAAGGAGAAAAAAAAAAGCAGATAGCCACTAAAATGTGGTGGCAATAATAAAGGGGTGCAGCTGTCACCCAGGGAATCAATCCCTGAAGCTGAGCAGCAGTTCCTGCAAATGTTCTGCTGAGAAAATCCCCGAGTTTGGGTGTTTTGAGCTGCAGAGCACAAATTTCCACCTGGCCTCCCCCTCCTCCCCAGCCAGAGCAGAGAAATGAGAAGTTTCCACAAGGTTCAGTTGCCAACCCCAAAGGAAGCAAACATGTCAAGATCATTCTCAGACAGCTCTGAAAAATATCCTGCAAATCTTCCACCTGTGGTTTCCTCTTGGTCCAAACCAAGGCAGGATGGAGGGAAGAACACAGGAGTGGTTTGGTTTTTTTCTTTTTTTTTTCAGGTATGGAGAGCTTTAATTCAGTGCTAATTTTGGGGTGTGGGATTTGGGTGCCTGGGCAGTGCAGAATTAAAATTGCTCAGTCACATCCTAGAAAATTTTGGGGATTTTTGGCACATTTTGTGCTGGCTGAGCTGTGGTTGAGTGTGAGATGTGCTGGTCCAGCCCTTCCCCAGCTTGCTGGGCCTCTCCTGCACCTGCATTTTTGCATCCCCCAGTGAACAACTAAAAACCTTTAAATCTTTGTGTTCCTCAAGCACAGCCTGAGCAAATTCCTCACCCAGGCTGGAAACAAATCCATCAAAACCTCAGCCCTGTAAAATCATTACTGGTGGGAATAAAGGCAGCTCAGCCCAGTGCTGCTCTCCCAAATCCTGACACTGCAGAAATTCCAATTTATTTATTTATTTATATCTATTTATATACATATTTCTGTATTAATCCAATTATATATTCATATATTTCATATATATATTTATATCTATTTATACTTTCCATATATTTTTTTTTTTTTTTTTTTGTATTATTATATTGTTTTGTAATTTTTTTTTTCCCCCAGCTGTCCCAGTGGCTGCAGCAGCTTTTGAGGCTAAGCAGAAATTTAGAAACACAACCCAAGCCTTGCTGCCACAGATCCTGAAATAAATCAGATTTGTCACCTTTGCCTGGTGGCACTGCCACTGTCTCTTCCCTGGGTTTAGTCTGGAAAAATCCCCATATTCAGAGGTGAGAGACAAAAATCCTGCCACTCTTCAGGGAAAGGTGGAAAGACGAGGCAAGTGCCATAAAAAATGTTTTTCTCTGGACTTGTTAAAATCCTGCATGAAAATTTGGAACTTCTGGAGAGCAGGCAGCATGAATAATGATTTAAAAAAAAAAAATACAAATATTTCTGTTTTACATCTGTGGAAGAGCCAAACATGAGCATTTGCAGGATATTTAGGAAGGTTTAATTAAATTTTTTTCCAAGGAAAAAACAGCACAGCACATCAATCTCCTCCAAGAGCTGAATTATTCCTGGATTTGCCATTTCCATCACTGATTCTTCCAGAGGTTTGACAACAGCTCAACCCCACCCTGGGGAATTCACCCCATCCCCTTCCCTGCCTTCCAAAATTACCCAAGAATTCTCACAGCTTTTGAGGCAAGGAGAGAAAAGGGGAATTTTTGCCTTGCCAAGCACATCCTGCAGCTCCAAGGCTCCATAATGAGATATCCCATGGAAAAAGCTCCTCCAGGCTCTTGGACAAAATTCCCTTTTTCCCCTGGTTGGAGCTGGGATGGACACAGGGAACAGCTGGGCTGTTGTTTGGGGTTGAACAATGAAATGGGAAATTTCTGAGCTGCTCAGCCTGGGGAATGGTGATCCCACAGGAAATCTGTCTCCTCCAGGATCTGGGAGTGCAAGGAAGAAATCCTGGAGCCCTCAGGGGTTGATGCTCCACGAGCAGCACCATGAAACAGGAGGGACCTGGAATATCCTTCTGAGTTTTTTTCTGAGCTTTTCATTCCCTTTGTGCCTCCAGCAACAGGATTCTGCAGTTCTGGGGACCAAAGCTGCAGCCCCAAGCCAAATTTCAGCCCAGAGACTGCAAATCCACGAGCAGAATTACTCCTACAACGGGAAAAGCTGCTGTGTGAGGCAGCACAGCTTCCCTTGGGAGCTGGGGACGGGGATGAGGAACAAACCCCGTGGAAATGTCACAAAAATGGAATTCCTGGTGCTGGGAGGGAGCTGCAGAGACACTGAGTGTGAGACAGAAACCCCAGGGCAGGAAATCCATCCCAGGAGTCACAGACACAGCCCCTGCTGCTGTAAATACACCTTTTCATCCTTCTGGGGAGCCTGGAGGCCAAAACTGTGTCAGTCAGTGTCTGAGGGAGGGAGATCCAGCAGGGCAGCACAGATGGAGCCACTCCTGCAGGAGCTGGCAGGGAGGGAGGGCACACACCCCAAAATCCCCTCTCAGGGGGTGGGGAGAGCTGACACAGGTCCAGGATGAGCCTCTCTTGGCTAAACTCTGCTGGGATGGGGTTAGAAATGGGTTTCACAGCTGCTGGTGCCTTTTTCGTGTATTTCTGAGCATGGGAGGTCTCTGTGCCTCCTGCCTTGCAGCAAGGGCTGGCTCAGGGTTTGTCCTGGGCAGGAAATTGTTTAGGGGAGCTCTAAGAAAGAAAATTCTCTTTGTGCCTCCATTCCCAGGCTGGGAGCCCTGAATTCCTCTGAATGAGGAGCTGACCCCAGAATTTCCCAAACACCTCCAGAGGGATTCACTTCCCAGAGGAGTTTCCTGAGGAAATCCCAGTTTTAGGAGAGGAGGGGAGCACCCACAGTCCTTCCACAGAGCAGGGCCTGGCTGGAGCAGCTGTGGGCAGAAAAAAGGAGAATTCTGTCCTGTAAAAACATCCCTCACCCCTTCCAGTTGCTGTGGCAAGTGCTGAGAGCAGGACTTGCATTTTGGTACCCAGAGCCTGCAGCCAGATGTGCTCTAAGCTGATGTTTGTGTTTGTTCTGCTCAGAGCCAAACCCACCATAGCACAGTGCATTATTAATAATTTATCAATTTAAAACTAAAAAAGAAAGAGAAATAAGGGGAATAACTCTCCAGGGAGAAACTTTAATTTAGTAGTGCAAAAAGTTGGCTGGAGATTCCTGGAGTTATGAACATGAGGTAATTCTGGTGTGGGTGAGAGTGAAGGTGGAGTTTGTCCTGGGAAGAGAAGAGAGGAGAGAGGAGAGAAGAGAGAAGAGAGAAGAGAGAAGAGAGAAGAGAGAAGAGAGAAGAGAGAAGAGAGAGGAGAGAAGAGAGAAGAGAGAAGAGAGAAGAGAGAAGAGAGAAGAGAGAAGAGAGAAGAGAGAAGAGAGAAGAGAGAAGAGAGAAGAGAGAAGAGAGAAGAGAGAAGAGAGAAGAGAGAAGAGAGAAGAGAGAAGAGAGAAGAGAGAAGAGAGAAGAGAGAAGAGAGAAGAGGGCTCAGCCCTGCTGGCACAGGACACTCAGATATTTGTGCTGTTCCCTGGGTGGTGACTCGTGGGACAGCAGCCTTGGGGTCGAGGCTTTGGGTCTGGATTTCATCTCAGCTCTGCTCCATGTTCCTCACACGACCTTTGGCAGACTCATTGCTGTTCTAAAAACGAGCAAAAGGCTCTTTTCTCTTTTCTACCATCCCTTAATCGTCCGGGTAACTCCCCTGGAGTTTTGCTCTGGCAGCTCCCTCTGGCTGTGCTGGGAGTCCACAAGGAATCCCCAAAAACCCCTTTAAAAAATGAACAGAAGGATCAGCTGCAGGTGAAGGTTTGAGCAGCTCAGCTCGTTCAGCCCAGCAGGATTTTGTGTCTCTGGTGGGACAAAAAGTGACAATGTTCCCTAAAATCATCATCTGCAGCCAGAGCTGGGGCTTGTCTGGGCTCCCTCAGCAAAGACAGGATTTCCATCCCTGCTTTAGCAAGGAAATGCCATTCCTGCTCGTTCCAATTTGGGAGCAGCTAAATAAGAAGGAACTCGAGTGAGGATAATTGCTGGCTGGTAAATAGAGGAGGCAGAACTGTTCCAGCTGACAGTGCCTTTACAAATTGAGCCCTTCATGGTCATTAGATGATGAGTTTATGGGAACTTCCCATTTTCAGCTGGGTTTTCTGCAAAAACCTCCCCAGCAGAAGATCCAAGCACACCTGGGATTAAATCTGAGAAAGCAGCACAAATTCCCCCAGTTTGGGGTGCTGGGGAGGAATTTTCTTTTTCTGGAGAGATGGAAATAGAGAGGCAGCTTGGGAGTCCCATCAGAAAATGGTGGGATTGGGAAATAAACTCCTGCACAGGGTCTGCAGTGGCAGGAGAAGGTTGGACACAGCTGGGCAGGAATTCCTGAGGATTTGGGATTGGTGGGTTCCAAACTGGGCTCAGGGAACATTTCCATGTATCACTCAGCCCCAGGGAGATGCTGGCATGGGAGGAAAGATTCTCACTTCCTTTAACAATTGGGATTGCACTTTAATGTTCCTCTGGGATTCAGCAATCCTCCTGGCATTTTGTGCACCCAAAAATAAAATTTTTTAGGGGAACTGCCCAAAGCCAGGTCCCTGGGTACCAGTCTGTGGCCATGAGTGTTCAATCAGAATGGATTTGATGTTCAATCAGAATGGATTTGATGTTCAATCAGAATGGATTTGATGTTCAGTCAGAATGGATTTGCTGACCAAGCAGAGGAACCTGCCCCAGGACAAAATTTGCTCCCAGGTTGGTGGAGGAGCCAGACTCTCCTTTAAAGTGGATTTCTTGCTCCTTTGGGATTTCTCTTCTGTGCCAACCAACCCTGAAACACGATTGAAGCAGCCCTAAAAAATCAGTGGCTTCTAATTCACCTCTCCAGGAAGGTTTTTGGAGCCCTGGCACGTGGAAGGGGCTGTAAAAATCCATCTCCTGCTCCATAACCCCTGTCAGTGCAGCAGCTCATTGCCCATCAACATGCCAGGGTTTTATGGGGCAATTCCTTCTCCTGCACTCCAAGGAGCAGCCTGTGGAAGGAGAAAATGGAAGAAAGTTTCTTTGTTGTTTTCTGGCTCATTTTAAGCTTTCTCTGAATTGGTGTTTGCTTGTTTTAAAGCCCCCCTTGGTCCAGGTGGCATCTTGGTACCACATTCAGCTTTGGAGGAGAAATGTGGCTGCTCTGGGGCTGAGGAGCTGCTGAAGGAATCAGGGACAGATGAAAAAACTACAACTGTGCTCCTTCAGAGGGAAAAGAATTCTTTTTTTTTTTTTATGTGCTCAAGTGCACCAGCACAAGCAGGCAGTGCTAGATCCTGATTTTGATTAATAGTTGGCTGGAGATAATCTGCAACTATTGGGGATTAGGGAAACAGTCCTCTGACATGGAAATGTTGGAAGGGAAAATCTGCCTGCCAGCCAAAAAACTCCAGCACCAGCCTAGGAGCAAAACAAGAAGCAAAATTGCTGTGACAGAGCCTCAGCTGTGACAGCAGCACTGAGACTGTGGAGCTCTGGGGCACCCATGGGCTTGGGGATTCTGAGAGCTGGTGGAACTGGAATGGGGAGGATCAGGTGCTGTCTCCTCATGCTGTTCTAAGGGGGTTTGAAATTATTTTATTCACATCAAAGGTTAAAAAAAACCCACAGCAGTGCCCCCCACACGCCCTGTGCTGCTGCAGAGGAGCCTGGGCTGCTCCAGGTGATCCCCAGTCCCACAGGTGGGATGGAACAGGAAAAGCTGCAGGTGGCTGTGGGTACCTGCACTCATGGTCAGTGTCACTGATTTGGGGCTACGACAGAATTTGTCACACTGGAAGCTGGACTGGGATCACTGGAAGCTGGACTGGGATCACTGGAAGCTGGACTGGGATCCCTGGAAGCTGGACTGGGATCACTGGAAGCTGAACTGGGATCACTGGAAGCTGGACTGGGATCATTGGAAGCTGAACTGGGATCCCTGGAAGCTGAACTGGGATCCCTGGAAGCTGGACTGGGATCACTGGAAGCTGAACTGGGATCATTGGAAGATGAACTGGGATCCCTGGAAGCTGGACTGGGATCCCTGGAAGCTGGACTGGGATCACTGGAAGCTGGACTGGGATCCCTGGAAGCTGGACTGGGATCATTGGAAGCTGGACTGGGATCCCTGGAAGCTGAACTGGGATCCCTGGAAGCTGGACTGGGATCCCTGGAAGCTGGACTGGGATCATTGGAAGCTGGACTGGGATCACTGGAAGCTGGACTGGGATCACTGGAAGCTGAACTGGGATCCCTGGAAGCTGGACTGGGATCCCTGGAAGCTGCACTGGGATCACTGGAAGCTGGACTGGGATCCCTGGAAGCTGGACTGGGATCCCTGGAAGCTGGACTGGGATCATTGGAAGCTGGACTGGGATCACTGGAAGCTGACTGGGATCACTGGAAGCTGGACTGGGATCATTGGAAGCTGAACTGGGATCATTGGAAGCTGGACTGGGATCCCTGGAAGCTGGACTGGGATCCCTGGAAGCTGGACTGGGATCCCTGGAAGCTGAACTGGGATCCCTGGAAGCTGGACTGGGATCACTGGAAGCTGGACTGGGATCATTGGAAGATGAACTGGGATCCCTGGAAGCTGGACTGGGATCCCTGGAAGCTGGACTGGGATCCCTGGAAGCTGGACTGGGATCACTGGAAGCTGGACTGGGACAAACTGAGTCTCTTGCTGTCCAAAACCTCCCTGAGAGACCCCAGAGCTGCAGGGCAATCAGAGCTGCTCTGAGCAAAGCATCTCCTCCCACCTGGGTTTCAATTCTCCAAGAGCTCTGGGTGCTTTATATCCATATATTTATATTTTGGGATCACTCCCAAAGTTTAATTCCACCCCCTGCAAGGAAAGCATGGCTTATTTTTCCTTTTTTATTTCCTGTGGATGTGTTTTGCAGGAGGAAGAAGAGCTGGGGAGATCATTAGCAATGTGCACACATGAAAACAACTCCCTGAGGAATATTTAGGAGCTTTGCTCAGGTCTCTGAGAGCAGGGCTGACCTCAGCTGATTGCATTCTCAGACAAAAAAATCATCTGAAAACCACGTGGTTCTTCTCCAGCAAGAATCTGGAGAATCATTTCCTGGCTGGGAGAAAGGTGATGTCGGTGTGTCTGTAAAGAAATCTGAATTTCTGCACAACCTGTGACTGCAGCAAGGGGCTTTCCCAATTTTAGGAATATGATCAGCAGGGATCAGGATTGGGGCTGGTTTCCACAGCTGCACAGTTTCTTGAGAAATCCAGCAGTTTGTCCCTAAACCTCCTCAGAGGTGCACAGACACCTAATCATGTTTGATTTGGTGAAATCCCAAATTGCTCTCAGGGAAATTCCCTTATTTGCCTTTATTTCTGAGTGATGTTTGTTATAAAGTTATAAATGATGGTTTCCCTGTTTCATTAGTGTGTGTTTGATGACAGATAATTGTCATTATGATTTTATACATTTGTGGGTTCAGGTTTAAGAAGAGATCCCTCATAGATTTATCATTAAAGACATCTGCTTTATGAATATCTTCTAATAAACCAAGGACTGGATTTAATAGCAGAGGTTTTATAGATTTCTTAAAAATATTAGCCAATTATTGAAACCACACCTGCTGAAACACAGCAAGTCTGTAAGGGGGCTGTACCTACAGCCCAGCAACTCCTCAATAAATATTGCTTTATTAATTTCATTGAATATAAAAATAAATATCTATTTAATAACCTGGATTTGTGGTCCAACACCCACCTTGCCCAGGACAGGTTTTCCAGTGCTTGGCAAAGGTGCTTGGCTCTGGGTGTCCCAAACTCTGTCCTGGCCTGCACAGAGGGGAAGAGACAATGAAATAAGTGAAGCAGCAGCAGCAGTGGCAGGCAGAGGGGAGCAGGGGCAGGATTTGGTGGGGCTGGATCATCCCTGGATCATCCCTGGATCATCCCTGACAGCTCTGAGTCCTGCACGTGCCTTGGCAGCTTCCTGGAAAAACACCCCCCACATCCAAACTCAAATCCCAATTTTCCCATCCTGCTGTCCCAGCTGAGGGGTTTCTAGAGGTGAGTCCCTGGGGGTGAATGTTCCCTTTGGCTGGGGGGTCCTGGCTCCTCAGACCCAGAACCAGAACACGGATTTTGGGGCCATTCCCCACCCTGGGCCCAGAACTGCTGTGGTGCACACACACAGGTTTGTGCTGGCCTGAGCTGCCAGGGCCAAGGCAGACAGAGGAGAAGTGATTCCAGTGACTGGCTGCACTAAAGGCACTGCCAATTCCAGGGAAAACACGGGAGGTGGGATGAGGCTTCTCCCTTTCGTGTGGCAGAGCACAGGGCTTCATGTTTTTCCAGCTCTTGTGAGCTCTGCTCAGGGATGCAGAGGATGAAAGGCAGCAGCAGCAGAGCTGAGGCACACGTGGGTGCAGCCTCCAGCAGAGGAGTGAGAGGTGAATTCATGGAAATCCCGCTGGGCTGGTGGGGAAAGTGCTGCTCCTGGTGTGGGAGATTTGCACAGCACTGCTGCAGAGCTCCCATTGCTGTGCATCAGCAGAGCCCAGCCCAGCTGGGAATGTCCCAAACACATATTTACATGTCCTGGTTTGGGGGACAGGTGTCTGCCAATAAAGGCAGGAGCTTCTCTTTGAAATGGAGAATGTAAACCCCTCCCTCCAAATTATTCTGATTTTGAAATTAAGGGGCTCTCAGGCAAAGCTATGGGAATTAGGAATAACAGTTCTTCACTAGGAAAATTAAAATAGCAATGCAGTATTACACAGAACAATCCCAGCCCTGCCAGAGTCAGAATCCAAGCTGACACCCGTCAGTCAGTCAGGGTGTTGGCACAGTCCCATTCAATGGTGGCTGCATCCTCCTGCAGGGGCAGATGTGGTTCAGCTGGAGCAGTGCTCCTGGAGAAGGTGCAGTTTCCTCTGAAGCTCCAGGGATGATGTGCAAAGGTCTGGCTTTCCTCTGGAATCCAGTGGAAAGAAGGTTCCTTGGTGTCCAAATCTCTGTTTTTATCTGGGTAGGAAAGGCTTGGCTCCTCCCCTGGCTGGAGCATCTCCCATGGGATGATGGAATTTTATCAGTCATGCCCTGGGACTCAGTGGCCATGAACAGGAGATATCTCCTGGAGGGAGGATGGGCTGTGGGAAGATAAAGATGATTGCCCAGCTGGTTTAAAGATGGCCCATGAGCAGAGAATGTGTGCCAGGAGATCAGGGTCACTGCCCCAGCTGGGTTAACAGATGGGACAGAATTCACATTGCTGGGCACATCCTGTGTTGCAAACTAACACACAGCATCACCAGCCCCACAGTGGGGATCCAGACCCCTCTTCCTTCTTTTCCTTGGGAATTTCAGCAGCCTTTAACAACACCAGGATGCTCAACCCAGAGATTCCAACTCAGAGTCCTCTCCCTGTCCCAGGCCCTGGATTCTCTCAGAATCAATTTTGCAACTCAAACCCTTTCTGCACTCAAACTGTGACGTGTCTGCAGCTCCAGTGGCCACTGGCAGGCGGGTGGCAGCTGCCCAGACCCTGACATTGGGGGCAGGTGTGGGGAAGGAAAATCTCCAAATCCAGCAGGTTCCTGCCTGCCCTGCTCCTCCCAAGGCTGTCAGGAGGCATTAACAGCAGCACTCAGCTCCTCCACTGCCTCTCAGCATCCTCCTCCTTCCAGCTCATTTGCATCTCCCAAGTGGATCTCATGCTGCAGCAATTACTTAGCAAAAAAAAAAAAAAAAAAAAAAAAAAAAAAGAGGACACTAATTAAAAGGCTCGTTAATGGGGTTGCTGCAAGAGCCACTTCAGGCAGAGATCTCCCTGTGAGCAGCAAGCACAGAACAAACAGGGAAGTGGCCTGGGAGTACTGAGGTTGTCCCTGACATTCCAGGAGGGAATTCCATGGTGGTGTTTGCCTGGTGAGGTTTGGGATCCCCTGCGAGCGCTGGTGGCCCCAGGAACAGAGCTGAGGTTGCTGTGAAATTCAATTACAGCTTCGTGCAGATCCTCAGTGCTGGAATTTGAAATATCAGCATGAAGTGCCTTAGGCTGGGGTAGATCTCACTGCTTTGAGCTGGGACTTGCTGGGTCCATCTCCAGCCCAAGCTGGACCCCAGCCAGCAATCCATCCCTGCTGCTGCCAGGGGAGGGACAAGAATCACCCCAAAACTGGGGAGATGGGTGAAAATACCACTAAAACATGGAGAGGGAAGGCAAGGAAAGAAGAAAATTAAAAAGGAGAAGTCTTGCCCTGCAGTGGGGAAGTTGGGCATGAACCAGCTGACCCCAAATCCCAAAGGATGACCCCAAAGGATTGCACAGGGAGCACTGGTGGAGCCAGGCAGCAGCAGGAGGAGGCTGGAAGGGCTGTTGGGGACACAGCTGGCACTGTCCCCTGCAGGCTGGCACATTTTCCATCCTCCAGGTCCAGACAGCCTGCATGGAGCTGGGCAGAGAGAAACAACCCCGAGGGTCAGGAGAAGGTCAAGTTTCTGGAGCTCCCTCTGGCATGGGCTGTCCAGTGGTGCCTCCAAGGGAGCCAGGAATGTGCTGGAGCTTAACTGGAGGAGACAAGCCCTGATCCTACCACAACCTGTATAAAATCACACAGATATAAAAGCACATCCTCACAAATGAGCTCTTTGCAGGGGCTGTTCCCTTCTCTTTAGGCCACCACAGGGTGACCCTTTCTTGAGATTCCTCAAAGTTTGCTGGCTGGAAAATGGAAAGGCATAAAAGAAATAAAGCTTGCATGGGAAAAGAGAAAACAAGGGTTTTCTGACCCTTCCCAGGCATGATTTGTCCTGTTAGGTTTGGTTGGTGCTTTATTTGCATGGCTTGCAATTGCTTCCTCATTCATGAAAAACATGTGCTCCCTCCTCGCTCCAGGGTGGGAGAAAATCCATCAGCTCTGCACAGCATCCCAGGGGAGCTGCCCAAGGAGATGGCAAGAGAAAAAGGAAATTTGGGATGGTGAGGTTGGAGGAGGAGAAGGAGAAGCACCAGGAAAATTCTCCTGGGACAGGGGGATCTTCAGGGACAGCCTGATGTGGAATAGGCTCTTAATTACAGAGAAATCCAGGCCTCCTTTGGTGTTAATTCAGCCCTGGGAGCAGGAAAAGCACGTCAGGAAAATGAAGGTGGCTTTTTGACAGCAGCCCTGCAGGGAGGGCACCGTGCTGGGTGGGGACTGGGACAGGCAGGATGGTTCTGGGTGTCCCTGGAGCACTGGCTGGGGATTTGGGGAGGATTTGCTTTTTGTATCATCAGGAAAGTCTTCCTTGAGACACTCCAATCCCCTCTGGAAAAATCTGGTCTTTTCCCAGCCTGGCCTCCTCCTCACTTTGCACCTGCAGCTCTCTGGACGTGCCAAACCTGAGTCTGTATGGGGAAAAAACCAGAGGATTAACAAAGGAGGAGCTCACAGGGTCACCAAGCTCCCCTCAGCAGGAGGGGGAGAGCCTGAATCCAGAGTTTCTGACTCCAGAGTTCTCCTTCTAAAACCAGTGGGAGTGAGGGTGGAGTGGGGATCCCAGACTGGTTTGGGATAAAATTTATCCCATTTCACCCCCTGCCATAGGCAGGGACATCTTCCACCACCCCTGGCTGCTCCCAGCCCTGTTTGGACACTTCCAGGGAAGAATTTCTTCCCAATATCCCATTTAAACCAGAGCAGATGTGAGACTCCCCATCTGGCCCAACTGGTTTAGGATAAATCTGAAGAAGAAGAGCAGGAGGGGCTGGCTCAGAGGTTCCCATCTCTCTCCTGGACAGGGATTGTTGAGGAGCAGCTGCCAAGCCCTCAGCTGGTGGCACTCCATGGGTGACACCGAATTTTGGAGGCATCCTTTGCCTCCTGCAGCATCTGCAGCACCAAGTTCTGGGGGAAGCCCCTCTGCAGCCCAGCCCCAGGACTCTGAGGGACCCTGGGTCATGCCCAAAGCAAACACTGCAAGTTGCACCAAAGAAAATCAGCCGTGGAGGGTGGGATGTGGATTTTTAAAGCTTGGATCTGTCAGGGCACTCCAAGAAAACAGCACAAAGTTGGTGTTTCATTGCCTCTGCTTGACTCTTTCACCTCCACACTTTATTGATTCACCAGGACTTTCTAAATGCAGTTAACAGAGTTTCTAAATGTTTATGTTTGCAGTGCTTATGTTGATTAAGGACAGGCTCCTTTTTAATATTGGCTTTTTCTTTCTCCTTCAGCTGGCAAGCAGCTCCCAGAAGCTTGTGCTGATTCTGATCAGATGCCTCAGACTTTCCACGTAGGATGCCAAATTAACATCTCTGCCTGCAGAAATGGCTGGGGATAAACACATGTATATCTAGGAAAAACAAATGCTAAGGAAAGGATACACAGAGCTGTGTGTGCAATAAAAATGCCTCTCTCCTTCTCCATTAGAGCCCTGCCAAAATGTGGGCTGGGGAGCAGGAGGGGGGGAAATGGGAGGGGAAGGATGCAGATCTTCCCTCAGTGCCCAGGTCTGAGTGCCCATGGTGGTGCCAAGGGATTGGGAAAGGAGAAATTCTGTGCAGTGCAAAAAAAAAGTGGGATCAATAAAATGCATGTCCGTGAAGGCTGATACCACACTCCTGCTTTTCCAAGGTAATAAATAAGGGGAAAGCTCCCAGAGCAGTGGTTAAACCACAGAACTGGCAGACAGCATTCTCAACATCTGCTCCCTTTACAAACACATGTGTGTGAAACACAAGCACTGCACGGGGCTCTGTGAAGGTCCCTGCCCAGGGAAGGGAGCTGGGAATTGCAGGGCATGAGGATGGAGCCCACCCAGCTGTGCTGCTCCCACTTTCCCTGGAAAAGGGATGGAAAAGCCTCCAGGAGTTTGCCATGAGCTGCACCCGGGATAAGAGGTTGAACAGAAGTGAGCAAACGCTGCCTGGTGAAATCTGTTCCATCTCTTGCCTGACACTTGCACTTGGTCATCCCCAAATCCTGCCCTGGGCTCTCTGTGAGGGGCTCATTAAAGGTGTCCCTCTGTGCAGCCTTGTCCCAAATCTGCCAGGAGGGCTGAGCCAGACCCAGCAGGCTTGAGGATGAGAAGTGAGGAATGAGGAGTTTAGAGCTGTTCTCTTCCTCCTCCTTCTCCTCACACGCTGGTCCCCTGGCTCTCCAGGATGTGATGAAAATGTTTCTCATCCCAAGCTTGGCACCTCAAAGGGAATCTGTCAAGGGGATGTGGAGGAAGCCCAAGGAGGCCTTGACTCCCTCATTCAGAGCAGCACATCAAGGAGACAAAACTCTGCTGCAGATCCACACGGGCTCCTGCTGAAGCTGCTTCATCACCTTTAACATCCTGCTGGAAGAAAAGCTGCCTGATTTTAGGGAAGGGCTCATCCCACTCTCCCAGAGCTCTTTCCCCCTTCAAACTCCATCCTTAAAGCACATCTGGATCTGGTGGCTCCTCCATTTGTGTCATTCCTCATCCCACAGCAAATCCCAAAGGGTGTCCCTGTGTCACTGTGACACACAAAGGGACACACTACATTTCAGAAGGGTAAATTCCATTTATCACAGCTGGCTGTCTTCTATACCCTCTGCAAAGTTTACACTTTATTCATTGGTTACAATAGGCCAACACAACATTCATTGGTGCAAAACCATCTCCAGCACTGTTTTTCACAAAACCTTTCTAAAAATACTTTTCTCAACTGCAGGTTTCCTCTTGCATATCTTCTCCTTCTCCTTCTCCTTCTCCTTCTCCTTCTCCTTCTCCTTCTCCTTCTCCTTCTCCTTCTCCTTCTCCTTCTCCTTCTCCTTCTCCTTCTCCTTCTCCTTCTCCTCCTCCTCCTTCTCTTCTCTTCTCTTCTCTTCTCTTCTCTTCTCTTCTCTTCTCTTCTCTTCTCTTCTCTTCTCTTCTCTTCTCTTCTCTTCTCTTCTCTTCTCTTCTCTTCTCTTCTCTTCTCTTCTCTTCTCTTCTCTTCTCTTCTCTTCTCTTCTCTTCTCTTCTCTTCCTCTCTTCTCCTTCTCTTCTCCTTCTCAACTGTCCTGCCTGTCCCTGCCCTGGCAGCAGGGCTGGGGTGGTGGCTCAGCTCCCATGTCCATGTGGCACTGTCCCCCAGGGCTCCACAGCCAGCCCTGCACCCCCTGCCCTCCCCTGCAGCAGCAGGGACAGGTTCCAGAGCTGAGGTTTCCATCTGGGCCCTGTCCATCTGATGAAAGGCGAGGGCTGGACTTGAATTTTCCAATATCTCATAAAAGTTTCACTGAACTCTGCACTCGGTGCTGTGCATTTAATAAAGGGATTTTTGGCTATGTTCTGTATTCACAGCAATGCTTGCATAGGAGCAGGCTCTGCTTCCAGTTACTCTGGATTTCTAGAGGCCATTCCCCAATTTCTGCTCGATGGTCTGTCATTTTAATTGCTGTTTGTAATACCCATGAAGGAAAGTGGGTTTTCTGTCTGCCTGGGAAGCCGAGCTGCTGGCAGATGTTTCCAAAAGCCTCATTAGAAATGCAAACAAAACCGAGTTTTTGCGCTCAGAAATTTGCCAGGGGATGCAGGAGAAAGCAATAAAACCCTGATAGGTGATTCACAGGGCAGCCTCCCAGGAGACTGAGAAAATATATATTTACCATCTGGTGCAATCAGACGCCTTCCAAACCAATCCAAACCTTCCCATTTTCCTCAGAAATATCCTCATGAGCAAGGGACAGAGGCATCCTCAGGGGCTGCCAGAGCAGGGCCAAATCAAGGACAAATGTGGAGGAACAAGTCTCTCCTTTCCCCTCCATATTCTGTTTCTAATTTCCACTAATCATGTACACGTTATTTTTAATTTCTCCCGTGTTGGGACCCAGCCTGTCATGAGGAAAAGGGCTGTTCCTTTTTCTCAGGGAATCAGGGTCAGTCTGGGTGTGTTTTAGGGCACACTGGTGGCTTTTTGCCTTTTTGGGGAGAAATCAGGTCAATCCCCTTTGGGCACAGCAAAGTTCATGGAACCCCAGAATGGTTTTGGTTGGGAGGGACCATAAAACTCATCCAGTTCCAACCAGTTCCATGGCAGGGACACCTTCCCCTATCCCAGGCTGCTCCAAACCCCATCCAGCCAGGACACTGCCAGGGATGCAGGGGCAGCCACAGCTGCTCTGGGCACCCTTCACAGAGAAGGATTTCTCCCCAGCATCCCATCCAAGCCAAATCTCTGTCAGTTTTAACCCTTCAGACCACCTGATCCTCAGGCACTGCCATTTCCCTTCCTGCAGAACAGTGATACCCTAAAAACAAAGGGAAATATCTCCTTTTCTAAGAGGCAAAGCCATTTTTTGGGTGTCTCCTGGACACTCAGAGCTGTTGGGAGCAGGGAGCACACAGCTGGGTGTGCAGGAGCAGATGTTCTGCACTGGAACATGTCAGGGCCATCCCAGGAGGAACATCTGCCTTGAGCAGGGCTGGGATGAGGCTGATTGGTGTGGACAGCAGCTCCTTCTCTGCAGGGAAACCTCAGTGCACCCAGCAGTGCTGGAGAGCAGCCAGGCTGGGAGCAGGTGTGGGCAGAGCTGCCTCCCAGGACAGGAAGGAATGTTCTGCCAAGGAGCTTCCAAGGAGCACGTTGTCTTAGCAGGGATTAGTTTGGAGAAGGCTGCTCACCTCAGAGTGACAGAGAGCTGGTTTCCAACACCTGGGCCACACTGGGTCTCCCTTTCCTCAGTGGTCACTTAAATCCCACTGCTCAATTATCTATTTAATTATCTATCCCATACTCCAATTACCTGTTTTATCCCATACCCCAAATGTCTATTTTATCCCATTCCCCAATTATCTATTTTATCCCATTCCTCAAATGTCTATTTTATCCCATTCCCCAATTGCCTGTTTTATCCCATTCCCCAAATGTCTATTTTTATCCCATTCCCAAATTGTCTATTTTATTCTACTGTCCAATTGTCCATTTTATCCCACTGCCCAACTGTCCATTATATCCCATCCCAAAACTGTCCATTATATCCCACTCCCTAATTTTTCACTATATCCCACTTCCCAGTAGCCACTTTTATTCCACTCCCCAGCTGTTCATTTTATCCCATTCCCCAACTGTCCATTTTATCCCACTCCAATTTTCCACTATATCCCAGTCCTCCATTGTCCATTTGATCTCATTCCTCCATTGTCCATTTTATCCCATCTGCACCCCAAGTCCCAGCACCAGCTCTGTCTCCTGCTGAAGACCCCAGAGCACAGGGCAGGTGAGGGGACCTGGTGACAAAAGCCACTCTGAGGTGCCTCACTCCCTTCCCTCAGAGCCCCTCCAAGCAGCCCCTGTGCTTTCCAAGCACCCAGACAGCATTCCTCAGCCTCTTGGATGAAGAAAAAGCCTTTTCCAGAGGCTGTCTGCAGCCCAGATGCACTCAAGGGACAACTGGGCTCTTCTTTCCAGGAGCTCCTTTGATCTTGGACAGAGCTTTATTATTATTTCTCTTCTTTTTTTTTTTTATTTTTTTTTTTTTTTCAGCCTGCGTTGCCATCTCCAGGAGATGCACAAGATATGGGACATTTGGTTATCATAAAACCACGGTTTCAATTAGCTGGGCCCTCCTGCCCCCTTTCCAGCCCCCTGGCCTGCCTGTCACAGATGTCCTGATGGCATCTGGGGCACACACTGGGAGCTGAGGAGCTTCTCAGGAGCCTCCTCCTCCTTTCTGTGCCCACAGAAAACATGCTGGTTTAATACAACCCAAATTAAAGTGTCACTCACTCCAAGACCTGATCCTTAGTTAGGATTTTTTGGAGGCAGAAGCCACAGGAGGGTCACAGAAAATTGTGCTGTTTTGCTTTTTTTTTTTTTTTTTTTTTTTTCTCCTTCCTCCATTTTCCTTTCTTTCCCCCTCACTATTGGTTGCACATCATGAAGGAGCTGGGAAATGCTGCAAGATGGCTCCAAGAATGGACAAAATGGGAGAAATGGTAGCTGGCCATGCCATGGCCACATTCCCAAGGTGCCCAGGGATGGAATGCAGGATGCAGGAGCAGCAGGACACGCTCCAGGACATCCCCATGCAGGTGCCCATCTCTGGAAAGCAGCTGGCTGCCTTTCTGTCCCCTGGAACAGAGACTGGACAGAGCAAAAGGAATAAAATAAAAAATATTGGAAGGATTCACCTTGGCCAGTCCAATCAAACCAAATCCAAGATGGATCCTGGTCACAAATCTTTACACTTTTATAAGTTTTGGTTCATCCACATGTTGGGGCCAAGTATCCAATGAAGTCTCAGCCCCTGTTTTGCCCCTTTCCCTCACTGTTGTTTCTGCTTTTTGGCTACCAGTTGTCCTTGATTCTCCAGCTAGAAAGGAATTGTTTTCAACTCCCCTGTGAAGAGAACTTACTAACACCTAATATAAAGTTTCAGAGTTACACACTAAGCAGCAGAGAAATATAAAAATATATAAAAGCTAAACCCCAAGGCATCATTCCTTTGGGTATTATTTCTTGCAGAACCCACTATTTTCCCTCCTTGGCATCCAGGAATTCCCCTTTACCCTCCTATCAGTTATCCAGCAGGCACTTTCCTCTCCCTGCTCCCTGGAACTGAGGGCTGAGCTGCCACCAACCAACCTCCAGATGTTTCTCCTCTCCCTTCCCTTCTCCCACATTCTCCTCCACTGCAGGAATAACTCAAGAGCTGGAAATGAGCTCTTGGATCCCAGATCCTTTTGCTGCAGAACCTGCAGATTCCTGGAGATGCACTTGCAGCGTTTCCCAGTCCCTTGGAGGAGGAGATGTGTGGCAGGAAGGAGTGTGGATGAGGAGATTCCTGAATTTCTGGTGGCTTTGCAGCACCTACGTGATGCAAGCACCATTCCACAGGCACATTTTTAGACTGTGAGTCAGGTTTCATGGAAGTTTTGCAATCATCCCAGGAGCACAGTGGATTTACAGCTGCTTCCCACCAGAACACAGGGAAGGAGGCTCCAGCTCTGTTAAGAAGAGCTGGAAATTATGCAGAGAGGGATTCTCACAACAAATTGAACTGGGAGGACAATTCTCCTTGTCTGTGGAAACTGAATATTGTTGTTTTCTTTCTTGTTCCCTCAGTCAATAAACCTCAGACTCGAATTAGCTTTCAGAATAAAATTGGAGATATCTGAATCCAGCCTTAGGTTTAACTCCAGCCTGCTCTGAATGCAATTAGGAGTTCAATGCCCATTTTTAAGGCACTCAGCTATTTCGGTTGGAAGGAGGAAATGTCACCTCTTTCGAGTGACAATTCCAACAAATAGAAGCAGAATTGCTGCAGTGCAATGGGTCTGTGTGTGCTGGGTTTAATCACATCCACACACAGGATGTCCTAGGAATGTTTGCATAGCTGGAGAAATCCAAGGCTTTTTCTAGGAAATCATCTCCTCAAGGCACCAGTGATACAAAAAAGCTCCAGAGGTTTTCTGACGTGGACTGTGCTGAACCTGAAGGTTGGATAAAAATGAAAAATTGGCCTTTAACGGCCTGGCAAAATCTGAAGGGACATCCAAGCTTTCCACAGCAGGAGAGGGAAACACCACATCCTTCAGAGGTGGGAGAGCAGAGGGATGACGTGTTTAGAGAAGCATCCCCAGCCTGGCTCCTTGCCAGCACATTACTCGCAGCACAGGAATCCTTCAACAGCTTTGGGAAATGGATGTTGGAGCCTAGAGCTCCATATGTCCCGTGTCACCGACTTTGGGATGCATGGCCAGCATCCCAAAAGGCAGAGTGAGACTGGGAATGCTCCCCCAGCCCCTCCTGCCCCTCTGGGGTGTTTTGTCCCCAAATTCCCAGTGCAGTCCCAGCTGTTGTCCTGTCAGTGCCCAGGACTGCAGCGAGGCATGGGTGGGAATTGGTGCCTGAGGAAAACCTGCAGTCCATCAACTCTGTCCTAATCCTGCTGCAACAGGGAACAATTCAGGCTGTTCCAAGGGAAGCAATGCCAGTGGAACACCTGAAATGAAGGAGCACAGACCCTGAAGGGAGCTGTGGGTGCAGCACAGGGACAGGGTTGGGCTCCTGCAGTCCCAGCACCTCGGGAATCTCGGGGTGAGGGTCCAGATTCCCTTTTCCCTGCTGGTCAAACCTGTTAAATAACAACTCCTCTGCCTCTGTGGCTGCTCTGTTTCATTGCTTCCAGGTACTGGCAGGGTCAGCTCAGGCCAAGCAAGTGGTGCTGGTTAAGAATTGGCACCGTCCGAGCGGCCGGAGCGAGGACAGCCAGACCCAGCTCCTGGTGGGAATGTCTGTCTGGGTCAGGATGGGACTGCTCACCCTGCCCTGCTCCAGGAAACCTCTTTTTTCTCTTCTTTTATTCCTCTTTCTCTGTGCTGAGTTTCCCTGGAGTGCTGGGAATGTCCAGAGCCAGCGAAACAAGCGGGTTTGTGTCTCTCCCAAATCTGTCCCGTGGGATGGATCTGTTCTGGGGAGAGGGGTCCCTCACCAGCCAGGTTTTCATCCCAAATCCTGGGGAGAACCTGGACCTGGGGATTTGGACTCTGTGATCTCAGATGTCTTTTCCAACATTAATAATTCTATGATGTTGTTTCCTGTTATTAAACAAGAGCCCCATGTTGAGAAATCCCGGATAAAGTCAAGGAGATGCTTATCCAGGCAGTGAGATAAAAGTCCCTTCCTCACTTACAACTCCTGGAATTATCTGGGGCTGCTGCAGAGCTCGAAACAACTTCAAATAGATGGAATTACAGTCGCCTTTACGAGTTATTTTTCTGTTTCTTCACTGCAGAAATAAATCCCTTTGTTCTGTCAGATAAAAATGCGCCAGAAGAGACAGTCCTTGATGCAAACTCGACGGCTGATTATTCCTTAAAATAAACAAAAAAGAGATGTTAGGGAAATAAATGGAGTTTTCTAAGGATAAATCTGAACCTCGTGTGCATTTCAGGTGGCAGCTGGGGGTGGTGGCCCTTTGGGGCACAGGCTGTGCTTGGGGTGGCCAGTTCAGTGGGAATGGGGTGGGATTGCTGATCCCCAGGACTGGATTTGGGCTCTGATTGCCCAGCCAAGGGTGGATTAATCCTGACCCAGAGCACAGAGCTGGGAATAGGTCAGGCTGTCTGCAGGAGCCTTTTGGCTGACGTGGCCAAGGTCAGAGGTTGTGACATGAAAGCTGCCAGGAATTCTCCATCAGGGACTTCTTTTAGTTCTTTCTTTATTTCTCAGGCCAAAGTAAAAATTCTGGCAGAAAACTTCGTCCTGTGCTTTTGCTCCCTTTCTCCTTTATCATCCTTTATTTCTTCCCCCTCAACTGCAACAAAGAGCTCTTTCCACCAGGAAAAGAACAAAGGAAAAATAATGGTGAGAGAGAAGTGAAGGAAATTTGGTTTCTCCCCAATGCCATGTTGGATCTGTGGCAGCAATTCAAGTGGCAATTCCCAAGGAACCTGTGGCATTGCTTTCCAAGGAATTGAAGTGCCAAATTCCCAAAATTCCTGAGAACAGTACAGCCCAGGTGGAACAAGAAGTCACCCTGAGCTTTCCCAGCTCTCCTGCCTTTCATGTCAGCTCAAGGGTTAAGGGAGCCTTTAGCTTCTCTCAGCCAGATCCAGCCTCAATTCTCCATTTCATCTCCATCCCCAGAACTCCTGTTGATGGCAATATCCTGTTGGGGGCTTTTCCTTCCTTTTGATGTTTGATTTTCTCCTGCTGGCTGCGTGCTTGTACACAGAGTCTGATCAGAGGAGCTGACATTTATCTGAACAAGGGACTGGGGATGTTCTGCCTCGCCCTGCTCGGGGAGAGGAGGGAGCTGCCACCAGACTGCAGCTGGGAATGGAAGAAGGGAGGCTGCAGAGGGCAGGCTGAGGTGTGGGGAGGGATGCCAGCCACGTTCCATCCCATGGTCACTGCGGCCAGCTGGGGCTGCTCCCGTGGCAGGGCGGTGACAGCTGCACACTGCCACGTTTCCTGGCTGCCTCCCGAAATCCTCCTTCCCTACAAACACCACCACGGGCACTCCACGTCCAGCTCGCAGCTGCTTCTGCTCCAAACGTTGTTTTGATGCCCCTTGGATGAGGATGAGAAGTTGGATTTGCTACGTGATCGTTCCTGGGTAATTAACGTCCCTTTCCCCACAGTAAAATGCCATAAAAATACCTCAAAAAAATCATTGTTGGTGTTGGAGCACCTGAATGCCATGAGCTGCATCCAGGCAGAAAAAATTGGCCGTGAAAATCTTCCCTAAATTTTTTCATAGCTCTTGATACAAGTGTGGCCAGCTCCAGGGTTTGGAATTCAAAATCTGTGTCCAGATTTTCTTTGGCAGCGACTTCTCCAACTTAGGATGGGCTGACACAAGTGGGGAATGAAGGCATGGGTTGAAGTCTGGGACAGTTTGGCCTCTGCTCAGAATGCACAAGTTCAAGCCTTGTCTTTGCAAATCCTTCCTGCTGTGAGGCTGCTCGGACTCCTCTGCTCCGAGAAGGGTCAATGGCTGGGCCAGGGCAGCTCCAGCAGCTCCTGCCCCTCTGGAGGAGCTGAGCCCACCTTCCCCAAGCTCAGATTTAACAGCCACGAGCTGCTCTGGTTTTTGGGAATAACCCTGACCACAGACAGCACCGTGGTTTTTCCGTGCCCTTCACCTCACCAGGAAAAAATGCAAACCCCACCGAGAAGAGCTGAGGTCTGCACTTTTCCCAACCCCAGAGCATTTTGCCCAGTGGCTGGAATGTTTCTGATGTGGCATTTCCTGCCATGCTGCTGGGCTGGGAGCTGCAGGAGCACGGCTCAGGAGCAGGGATGGTGCCACTGGGCAGGTTTATCCGTGAGGGAATTCTCCATCCTGCACTTCACAGATGGGGAATTATCCATGGGATATTTACCTTGAGGGCAAATCTGTCACCTTTGGGCAGCCACTGCTTGTTTTTATAAATTTTGCATAATTTTTTTATAAATTAGCAGGCTCATCACTCAATCCTAAACCTTTTCCTTGCTAAGCTCACACCCTATAATCAATAATCAGTCAAGGATTTGGGATTCCCCAGTGGGAAACAGGGCAGATAAACAGTAATTACATCACTTTGAAACCAGATATTTTTCTCTCTTGATCAGCACAGAGCACTCTGTCACAGCAGACATGAAGGGAAAAATGATGATGATAATGATAATAATAATAGTATTAATAACAATTGGTAAGATAATAAATTGCTATTCAAATCTGCCAGCAGGAAAGCATTTCCCTGGCCTCTCTCCATATTATAGGGTTTAATTAATACAATCTATGGACAAACATGTATTTTATTTCCAGAATGGGAGATGTAATTTCCTGAGGCTTGGAAACCCAGATGGTTTTGAGTTTAGAATATATCAGGATTTGTTTTTAAAGAGTATTTCAGTAAGGGTTGGACGGGGAGAGGGGAGTGGGGTGTCTTTTATTTAGTTCAAAGTTTAATTTGTGTGCCTTCAGCTGAAGTTCAGAGCTTCCAATGGGAGCAGGAATAGGGAAGGGCTCAAATATGCAGACAGCCACAGGACAATAGCTGTGGGAAGCCTTGTCTGCCTTTGAAATGAGCTGTCATCCAAGGGACTGGGATGGTCCCGGGCTAGGAGAAGCCTGGGATGCTGACAGGAGAGGGAATCATGGCCTTGGAGAGGCAGACAGCTCCCAAAATAACCCTGGCCTTGTGGCAGCAGCTGTGTGGCACTGGGAGGGTCCCCAGGCTGCCTTTGAATGATACCCTTGGGATGAAAGTTAGAGGGTGCCTGGGCTTACTCAGAATAAAGATCCATTTCTTCGTTCTCCTTCTTTTCCCCTGGGTTTCTCTGGACTGGAATTGTGACTCACATTAAACCCTTCTCCGTGGATGGAGGAATCATTAAAGGGCTTGAAGACATCTCAGCACAAAATCAGCACACACTGAGTCATTCCACGCTCCTGGGCTCGGGGTGAAAACCACTTTGTGTCCCTGCCCCTCTTTCCCAGCCACTTCTGGAAAGCTTGGGATTCTCATCAGGGTTTTGCAGTCCCACCACCTCCACAGAGCTCAGGGAGTTTTATTCCAGGTGTGCAGTGCCAGCCTCTTCCTGCTGCTGCTTCCACACGGGTGGGATGGAGCATTTCTCAAAATGAAAGGGCCACAAAGGCCAACTGAACAGAGGAATTGAAAAAGCACAGAAATCCTCCTTTTTCCTCTTATCCTGGTCAGGAGAGCAATTGCAAACCAACTCTTCTACCAGGACCAAAAAAACTCTGATTTTCTCCTTCTAACCATTTTAGGAATGAATATAAATTTAATTACATCTCAATTAGTGCCTTATTTTATTTCCCTTTGTTTAATTCACCAGATCAGAGTGCCACCATTCAAAAAACTGCTTTTTTTTTCAGTGCTGAGCAACCCCCAGCAGCCCCTGCCTGGCTGAATCAGACTCCTCTGCAGGAGAATCGATTGTGGCAGAAGCAATTTTGTACCCAAACACTCCAGACCTTGCTTTTCTCTACAACTACTCACATGCCACTGTTTGTTCTTCGTGGAGCCCAAAGGTTTTTCAGCCAGATTAACTCTGGAGATCGACAGTGTGGTTGAGGGGCCAATAATTGTGGAGTTTGTAACCAAACAAGAGCTGAGAGCTGCAGAACAACTCACCAGGATTGTCAGGGGATGGAAAATTCAGCCTCAACTCGGGCTCTGCTCAACAACTTTAAATAATGGGGCAATTAAGTGACTTGATTTCTCAATCCCAGTGAGTACCAGGGAGAACAGCACTGGAGATGTGGCCTCCAAGTGTCCCCAAATCAGGGTTTGTGCTGTCACAGCCACCTGGAGCACAGCTGGTTGGGATCCTGCTGCTGTTCCACAGGCAGAGTAAATTGCTCTTAGGCTGAGCCTAAAAAATGTGTCCTGCCAGCAGCAGTTCAAGGCCAGGCTGGGTTTATCCTTAGGCTGGACTGGGATAAGCTCAGCTGCAGAGGAAAGGCTCAGCTGCCACATGGAGTCCCCTGGGACATCAGTCCTGTGTCACAGCCCTTCCCTTCCAGGGTTTGGTGGATGCTGGGCAAGAAATTCCCCAGGCAGCTGGGAGCTCTGGGCTTGGGGAGTTTCAAGGGAGTTTTCTCAGCCTTCAAAAGTCATGAGATGGCTCAGACATCCCATTTAATAGCAGTGCTGTCCCACCTTAAACAGCTTCCAGCTCCCTGCTCCAGCTCTGCTATGATTCCAGCATTAAATCCCACCTCAGTGCTCCCATCTCCCCCAAGAACTGAGCCTCTTGCCCAGAAGGGTTTCATTAACAAGCAGCACAATTCTCAGTTCTGCAAAATTCAAGAGTTGTCAGTTCCCAGCACTGGGAAAGCATCAGGCTTCCCATGGCTCTTTGTTGTAGGATCTTTGGAGAGCTAATGGCCATTCATGAACTCCCAGTGTTGCAACACGATCCCTTTTTTTTTTTTTTTTTTCTTTTTTTTTTTTTTTCAGGATGATTCAAGAAAAAGAGGAAAAGAAAAGAAGAAAGGCTTTTAGCAGAGCCATTTCAACAATTCCTATAATGGCTACAGAAACAGGACCAAAATCAAACAGCAACTAGCTGGAATTAGACTTTAGCCTAAAAAAATCCCCCACATGTGGAATTATTTCCATGGGGAGTTCTGGGCACACTTGGCTGGCACAATTGTGAGTGTGTCCTTCAGGAGGGAGCAAATTCCTTCCTCTCCTAGATGCTGGGTTTTCCTCCTCCCTGATGAACTTCCATCCTCAGTGATGGCTTTTGCAGTGGCTGGAGCTGAGTGGGGATGGCTGGAATGAGTGAAAAAAATCAGAAAGAAAAAAAAAATCAGAAAAATAAACCCAGGAAAAAAAAAAAAAAAAAAAAAAAAAAAAAGAAAACAGAAAAAAAAATCAGAAAAAAAATTAAAATCAGAAAAAAAAATCAAGTTTTAAATCATTGATTTAAATTAAACCCATTTTGCATGTGCTGGTGGGAGTGGGGGTGATTGGAAGCTCAAAGTAGCAGAGCTGGGAGGTTTTTTTGCCACCTTTATGTTCACACACTGGCTGGGGCTGAGGCATCTGAAGGACATCTCATTTTTCCTGGGAATGGCACCTCAAGCATGAGTACAACACGAATCCTCCAGCAGCTGTGCCAAAATTCAGGATTTCTCACCCTCTGGGTGAGGAGCAGGAGGAGAGGTGACAATTCCACTTGTCCCCATGGAAATGGATTCTGGAGCCAGGTCAGGACCTGTGCTGGGATTTTTCTGCCTCCAGAGCAGCTCTGGCTGATTCCTATTCCAACCAGCACTGCTGCTTAATCTTGACTTATGGAGGAAACATATGGAATGGATTGAAAAAAAAATATTGTTGTGTCCCTTTCCTTGGAGCAGGGATATGAAACATCTGGGATGGTTTAGCACAGCCTGGCTGGCTGGGCCCAGCTCTCACCCCGTGGCCACTGCTCTGTCCACCCTGCAGCTCCCTGCAGGAATTCCCCAGGGAATGGGATCTGCCTTCCTTCAAGCTGGAGGAAGTCATGTCCAAACCTTCCCAAGGCTCTCAGCTGCCAGGGCTGGCTGAGCAAAGCCCACAGGTCACAGGATCCTGGACTGGTTTGTTCCAATCCCCACAGGAACAGAGACACTTCCATTGGAAGTTTCTGCCATCCCAGGTTGGATGGTGTCAAGGCCCCACTTTTCTGAAATCCTTGCTTTAATCAGTGCAATTTTCTATAAAAATATATATTAAAAAAAAAACCAAACCGATTTTTTTGTTGTTGTTGTGCAGTGATAAATCCCATTAGTGCAGCCTGCCCCAACAGCCCCACTGTCTGATGGAATTAGGTGGGATTTTGGTGCTTGGCTCTGCTCACATGGAGCTGGAGGTTCCCTGGGGCTATCACAGTGCCCTGGGAGGGGACTGGAAATTTTTGGGTGCCCCATGCTCAGCCCAGCCGAGGGGAACTCACACCTCCTGCAGCTGCCAGCGGGCTGGGACTTGTCCCTCAGATCATCCAGAGCCAAGAGCTGGACCCACCCTTCCTCCATCCTCACCTGTCAGGGGGAAAGGAGAGCAGGGGCAGGGTCAGATGAGGACACTGTGCTTTCCAAACACACTGAGAGCTGTGGCAGCTCTCTGGCTCTCATCCCTGCCTTGTGTCCCAGCTGGGACAAATATTGCTGGCCCAACCACCTTGGGTTTTGATCTTCAGGATATTTGGTGAATCAGGGCCCAGCAGCACCGACTCAGCTCCTCAGGAACATCCAGGATCTCACAGGACCCTCTGCCAGAGGCTTCCCTGAGCTGCAGAAGATGGAAAAAGTCCACACTCCCCAGGAGCTGGGGGGCACAAAGCCTCCCTGTCCATGGGGACACCACAGCTCCTCCAGTCCCTCCCCAGCTCTGTCCCCTTTCCAGCCCAGATTTATGACTCCAGCACCAATTCTCCATTCCCTGAACTCACCCACCAGATCTTATGTCAACTGCACATTCCTCCAGTGCCTGCTGTGTTTATTCAGTCCAGCCCCTGGTTTATTCTCCTGAAATATCTGTTTCAGTCTGA
Organism: Oenanthe melanoleuca; assembly: GCF_029582105.1. Lineage (NCBI taxonomy): Eukaryota > Metazoa > Chordata > Aves > Passeriformes > Muscicapidae > Oenanthe > Oenanthe melanoleuca. Next base: position 3,539,871 of record NC_079350.1, read on the forward strand.
GGCAAGTTCATTGCAGGTTCCTATTTCCCCACTGGACAGCTGAGTAAATGACACCAGTAAAGGGCTGTGCTGGGCCTGTGGAACAGCTGAGGGAGATGGAGCAGAGCTGAGCTGAAGATGCTCTGATTGATGTATTTGTTGTGTTTGATGCTCTGGGGTGGACCCTCTGCTTTCCTGTGGCTTCAACCAAGTGTCAGTCTGGGTATGGTGAAAAAAACCAACATTTCTCAGTTGTAGCTGGCATTGCTGCTGGGAAAAGTGACTCGTTTACATCTGAGGGCTCAGCATGAGCTGTGAGACCCCTGGGATATTCCAAATGGAAAACATGTCTGTGCTGCCTCCCAAAAGGAGGAAGAACAAACTGCCAAGGCTGAGAGCACAGGCTGTTTCACGGGACCCAGAAGGTTCCTCTGTGTGTGATTGATTCTCCTGCTCAGGCATTCCTCCATGTTTTCCTGGCTTTTAAGTTAAGGGAGAAAAAAAGAGCCCAGGCTCAGCGTTGTGGAAGGTAAAACCCTGTGGTCCACGTGCAGCAGCAAAAGGATGGCAAAACAAGCACAGAGCCTCCTGAAGAGCTGGGAGAGGTTTGGATTCCTCCTTTGAGCTTCCATGAGGCCCTTCCTTAGGGCTTTGTGGGTGTGGCTGTGTGTTCTTTCGGGGTGTGAGCCAGCTGCAGGCAGTGGGAGCCCTTTGAAAGGCTCTGAGCTGGGAGTATGGCTGGGGCAGCATTTACTGGGAGGAACGTTCTGTGCAAGGAGCAGGGCCTGTGGATAGAAAGGCATTGCTGGAGTCACAAATAAGAGCAGGGCTGAGTGGAGTGAGGAGTGCATTAGGAGCAGGGGTCATCCAGAGCCAAGCCAGGCAAGGAAAGCTTTTAACTCCCAGAGACTCTCACACGCTCTCAGTCCTCCCAGAAATGTGATTTACAGCCCTGGGCAGCTGCTCGCAGCGTGATGTGGCAGGAGCAGAGCTGTGTCCCTGCTCTGAGGGACTTTTGGGGTTGTTTTGGCACAGAGGGGTGAATATTGAAGTGCTGGAGCAGGCAGGGATGTCCCCAGCCGGGTGTGTGGCAGCACCTTGGGGACAGGGCCCTTGTCCTGTGCTGGGCTCCCCAGCTGCTCCCGCTGTTCCAGCTCTCCTGGCCTTCCCCTCCCGTCAGCCCTGCCAAAGCTTGAGTGGAACCAGCTGATAAAAGCTGGAATTGTGTCAGAGATGGGATTGGAGCACAGCAATCCGGGGCTCAGCTGCAGGGCAGAGCCACCATCTGCTCAGCGAGGCCTGGTCCTGGTGGGGGCCGTGCACAGCATCCCTGAGCGCCCCAAAGGAGCCCAAAGGAGCCCAAAGAATGACTAAAACATAAACAAACCCAGATATTTCCTCTAAGGTATCATCCCTGCCCCTGCTTAGTGGGAAAGCATCTCAGAATGGGACTCTGGTCTTTTTTTGGGGTCATTTTCCATTAAAATATCCGGAGGAAAAGCGACTTTAAATGGCCCAAAAAAGCCTGAAAATGGCCCAAAAACTCCTGTAATCCACGCTAAAACACCTAAACTCTGCCAAAATCCCAAGGATTGCTGGGAAAAGCATCAGGAAAAATCCAGGGAAAATTCAGCCTAACAAATTCGCACTAAGAGACGCAAAAATCCCCCAGAAATTGCACAAAAAATGGCCAGGAAAACTCCTAATATCTGCACAAGGAGCCCAAAATCCTCATTTTCCCTGCTCTGGGGAAAGATTCTGGGGTTTTATGGACAAAGGAAGAGGAGAAGGAGTTCCCATGTTGCACAGCTCAGGGAAATGTCAGAACATGGTCAGGGCACCAGAGGGATGGATTTATAGGGTGGAATTAGAGTTTGGATTTTTAATTTTAAAAAATTAAAATCTTTTAATTTAACTAACCGCTTCGTTTATTTTGTTGAAGTGCCATTAAACACCACCACTTTTTTCCAGCTGGTTTTGAAACTTCCAGAACAATCCTACAGGGTTTTTTTTTTTGGTTTTTTTTTGTACAGCCCTCTGCACAGCACAGTGAATTGTGCAGTTTTAGGAGTAGAAATAAATATAGATATTAAACCAGAGGATATGGAAAAATTACTGGATTTTCCACAATAAATTGGCAAGAAGTCAGGATCCTAAGTAGTCTAAGAGATTTTAGTCTCCAACATGTGTGATTGTGGAATCTCATCTATTTTTCATCTTTGACTGCCCAAATCTCTGCTGGCATAAAAAAGAGCTCTGTGAGAACAGCTACACTTTATCTTAGCCCAGAGTTATTCCTTAAAAACCTCTGCATATTCTTACATCATGCCCTGGGAAGCTGTCACTAATTAGGGACAGATGAATCAATCCAGATAAAATTAAATCCTGGTTCAACTTTTGCCCCAGTTTCTCCTTTCCTGCCGCCCACAGGAGCCTGGAGTGCCTGACTTGTTCTCACGTCTTTGGTTGTGTTTTGGTGCCTGGAATTCTTTGGGAATACAGGGATGGGATGCTTTTTGTCCTATTAAAAAAAAAAAAAAAAAAAGTGTTCTTGTTTCAGCAGAGAAACCTCAAACTCAACAAGCCTCAAGGGGAGGTGAAAAGAAACCAAAGCTTTACTTTGCTGCTGGGAAAAAAAAATAAAAAAAAAATCAATTTGCATTAATCAAAAACCTCTTAAGAGATTTCCAACGTGGTTTTTCCAAACTCAAGGAGTCTCAGAGTCTCTGCTGGTGTCTAATCCAACAGATCTCCCACCAAAGCTCCTCTCTTGGAGGTTCCTTCATCAAACCCATCACCTGTGCTCCAAGGAGCGTGTGCCTGTGCAGTGACATCCAAGGGAAGCTTGGCATGTCAGCAGAAGTGCATTTAGAGCTGATTTATGGTCGGGTGTGCAGTGGAAAATCGGCTGTGCTGTGTTGGGATGGACACCAGCAGCTTTTCCCTCAGCCAGGCTGAACCCCCAGGCTTCCTGAAACCCATTTATCACCCTGCTCCCAGTCTGAGAGGAATTCTGCATTCCACAAGCTCTGCATTCAGGCTCTTCCCTGGCCAGGATTTGCTCCTGCACAAATCCCTCAGTCAAATGTCCACAGCAATTTTCCCTTTGGGACTGAAGGTTGAGGAGTTCTCCTCAGCCAGCACAGGTGACAGTCCCATGGCAAATCCCTTTCACAGCCTGGTTTCCAACACCTTCATTTTTTAACAGGGAAAACTTGATGTTTTTCCCAGAGAACATATGTAAATCTCATTTCTGTAGTGGTTTTTTTTTTTTTTTTTTTTTTTTTTTTTTTTTTTGGTAAAACATTTCTTTTGTTCAGAGTGTTTGCAGTTGGGACAGAGAGGTGGAGAGAAGGGTTCAGGAGAACTTTTCTCTATGTCCTGATGTTCATGTGAGCCAATGCTTGTGTGATGTTCACAACCAGGATGACTAAAACATCAAAACACTGAGATATTTCCTGCCAAGGTATCATCCCTGCCCCTGCTTAGTGGGAAAACATCTTGGAATGGGACTCTAGTCTCTTTTTGGGGTCATTTTCCATTAAAATTTCCAGCTGGGAAAGGCATTACATCCCAAATTTCCACCACTCTTGCCCCTGGGAAGAGGGTCTGTTGGAGATGTGCAGGAGCCAGAGATGGTTGAGGGAATTTTCTGCTTCTCATCTTGTTTGGTTTCTGATTTTAGTGCTGGACCTCTCCCTCCTCTCCAAACAGGCTCTGCTTTTTGTAGGGAAAGTAAAATGCATCAGCCACCATGAGCTCCAGCCAAATCTCCAAACAAATCTGTTTGAAGATTCCTGGTCTGGGAGTGATTAATCCAAAGTGGAGGAGGGGAGAGAGAATGAGAGAGAGAAATAAAATAAAAGGAGAAAATCAAGATAAGAAAACCCTTCCAGCAGGGATATTGTAATTATTCCAGGTTTAATTTATGAACTCTCTGGTCTCTTTGTGGTGTGCTCATCTTAGGTTTTCTGTGGTGAACAACCAGGCCAGGAGAAGCTGAAGCTTGGGTCAGGCTGTCACAAATGTTTTCATTCTTGTGATGGCCTCAAAGACCAGCAGAAAATACCCAGTGCCCAGGCACAGGGCTGCAGCCAGGAGGGAACAAGACACAATCTCCACAGGCCCAAGGCAAGCAGGGATTAAAACCATCCTGGGGACAAGTCCAGCAAGGGCTCTGGCTATGAATTAAATCAATTAAAGTGTTTTCAAAACACCCTCCACAAAATATCTTGGCTTGCTCCTTGGTGAGTCAAGTGAAGAGCAGCAGGAGCACGTGGCCACCATGACAGGGTTTCATTCATTCTGGGGATGCTTTTTTTGCATGGAAAGCCTTTCCATAAAAAGCAGAGCAGCCCTGGGATGTGCAGGCTCCATCCCTGCTGGGGCAGGGAACAACTTTTCCAGGCTGGAGGAAAGAAATCCAAGCTCCAGTTCCAGCTCTGCTGGCTGCAGGAGAGGCCACAGCTCCTTACCTGCCCTTCCCCTCCCTCTGCCAGCACCAGGGATGTGGGAATCAGCACCAGGGATTCAGGAATTGACACCAGGGATGTGGGAATCAGCATCAGGAATGTGGGAATCAGCATCAGGAATGTGGGAATCAGCACCAGGGATGTGGGAATCAGCACCAGGGATGTGGGAATCAGCATCAGGAATGTGGGAATCAGCACCAGGGATTCGGGAATCAGCATCAGGAATGTGGGAATCAGCACCAGGGATGTGGGAATCAGCACCAGGGATGTGGGAATCAGCACCAGGGATGTGGGAATCAGCATCAGGAATGTGGGAATCAGCACCAGGGATGTGGGAATCAGCATCAGGGATGTGGGAATCAGCACCAGGGATGTGGGAATCAGCATCAGGGATGTGGGAATCAGCATCAGGGATGTGGGAATCAGCACCAGGGATGTGGGAATCAGCATCAGGAATGTGGGAATCAGCACAGGGATGTGGAAATCAGCATCAGGGATGTGGGAATCAGCACCAGGGGTGCTGGAATTGACATCAGGGATGTGGGAATCAGCATCAGGGATGTGGGAATCAGCACCAGGAATGTGGGAATCAGCACCAGGGATGTGGGAATCAGCATCAGGAATGTGGGAATCAGCACCAGGAATGTGGGAATCAGCACCAGGGATGCAGGAATCAACACCAGGGATGTGGGAATCAGCACCAGGGATGTGGGAATCAGCATCAGGGATGTGGGAAACAGCATCAGGAATGTGGGAATCAGCACCAGGGATGTGGGAATCAGCACCAGGGATGTGGGAAACAGCATCAGGAATGTGGGAATCAGCACCAGGGATGTGGGAATCAGCACCAGGGATGTGGGAATCAGCATCAGGAATGTGGGAATCAGCACCAGGGATGCGGGAATCAGCACCAGGGATGTGGGAATCAGCACCAGGGGTGCTGGAATTGACATCAGGGATGTGGGAATCAGCATCAGGGATGTGGGAATCAGCACCAGGGATGTGGGAATCAGCATCAGGAATGTGGGAATCAGCACAGGGATGTGGGAATCAGCATCAGGGATGTGGGAATCAGCACCAGGGGTGCTGGAATTGACATCAGGGATGTGGGAATCAGCATCAGGGATGCGGGAATCAGCACAGGGATGTGGGAATCAGCATCAGGGATGTGGGAATCAGCATCAGGGATGCGGGAATCAGCACCAGGGATGTGGGAATCAGCACCAGGGATGTGGGAATCAGCATCAGGGATGCGGGAATCAGCATCAGGGATGCAGGAATCAGCACCAGGGATGTGGGAATCAGCACCAGGGATGTGGGAATCAGCACCAGGGATGCAGGAATCAGCATCAGGAATGTGGGAATCAGCACCAGGGATGTGGGAATCAGCACCAGGGATGTGGGAATCAGCACCAGGGATGCAGGAATTGGCATCAGGGATGCAGGAATCAGCACCAGGGATGCTGGAATTGGAACCAGGGATGCAGGAATCAGCACAAGAGATTGGTAACAAAATTGGCACCAAAATTGGCACCAGGGGTGCTGGAATTGGCACCAGGGATGCAGGAATTGGCACCAGGGATGCTGGAATTCGCACCAGGGATGTGGGAATCCACACCAGGGATGCAGGAATCAGCACCAGGGATTCAGGAATTGGTACCAGGGATGCTGGAATTGGTACCAGGGATGCAAGAATCAGCATCAGGAATGTGGGAATCAGCACCAGGGATGCAGGAATCAGCACCAGGGATGCTGGAATTGTGTCCCAGCCCCTGGTAAAGCCATCAGAATGGTCAGTTCAGTGCTGGGGCAGCTGTTCCAGCCTCCTGTCTCAGACACTCCTCATGCAGAGCTCAAATTTTCCATCCATCCCTCCAAGCTCTGCTCTCTGTTTCAGGGTCTGTCCCTGCTCTGAGCCTGTTGTCAAACCTCTGTTTTACAAAATACTGAGGAAATCTCCAGCCAGGTTTTCTGCCTGGGTGATTTTCTTGGTTTGGAAGGATTTTGCTGCCGTGTGTTTTGTCACCAAATCCTGGCATCCTGTGGTGATGCCGTGGGCAGGGAGCAGCTTGTTCCCAGCCAAGGACAGAGGATGCAGGGATGATCATCCTGCACTCACACCCAGCCTGGCACATTCCTGGGTTCACAAGTGGAGCCTGGAAGGTGAATTCTGTCAGGATCCTTGCAGAGAAAGCCAAGCTCCTGAAGAGGGAGGCTTTGGGGCCATCCCTACCACCCAGGGAGAATCTGTATGCAAAATGAATAATTCCTTTTTCTTCCATCACCCTTAAAGTGCTGGCAGCCCACAGGGTGGTCCAGAGAGATGGGAACACAGAGGGTTAAAAGCAGCCCTGGCTCCACTAAAACTGATTGCAAAACCCCCTTTGGCTGGAGTGAAGCAATTTTGCCACCACCCTCCCCAGTTCTGCCTTCCCAGAAAGGTGAAGGACACGCTGGGGAGCTGCAGCCAGAGCCGTGCAAGGAATGCAGATGGTTTATTAGGAATCTGCTCCTGCAGCAGCCTCAGTCCTCCTGCAGCCCTGCCTTGCAGCTTTGTTCTTGAGAATCCTCTGGGGAGCTCATTTATACAGCAGCTCACCCAAAATTCTGTCTCCTGTGAGCTGGGGAGTGGAAGGAAAAAGCAGGAGGGACCTTTGAGGAAGGCAGGGACCCATCGAGTCAGGGCACAGGGATTGTTTGCTGCAGCAAAACCAGGATCTTACCTCTGGATTTGCTGCTGGCTCTGCCCCAACACTCTCCAGAGAACTCCAGTTGTCCTATTTTTGGCTCTGCCTGCAAACCTGGGCTCAATTATTTGGGTACAGCAGGCTGGAAGTTGACCTGCAGGTGCAAAGAAAAAATGTTAACAAACCAATCGTGTCTCTCCAGCAGAGAAACAAAACCTGAATCAGTCACCAAAATTTTGCAGAGCAGAGGTGTTTGCAGAAGCACTGGGAGTAATGTGAATGATTAAGAAATTAGAGTTGTCTGCTCTGAGACAACTTAGAAATAAATGCATTAATTAATGAGTTTGATGAGAAGGTTTTAATCATTTTTACAGAGAGCTGTGCACAGACAGCAGCTCCTTTTCCTGACTGGGAAAAAACTGTGTTAGTTCTGATGTTAAGATGCCACTGAAGGGGAATCAGGGTGTGAGGGGAAGGCTCTGGAAAGTGAACACGTTTATTCAGGATGAATAAATCCCTTGTGGTAAGCAGATTTCTCTAATCCCCCTCTCTTGTGCTGTAACTCCTCCAGTGGTATCAGATCTTTGCTAGAACCAGCGATTTTTCCTACCAATTACCCACCAGTTCCAGCCCATCTCCCTCTGAAATAACAGGAAAGGCATTCATGTCAGATTCCAATCAGATGATTGGGAATTTATTGCTGAGATGATCTCTGCAGCCACGGTGATGAGCGGGCTCAGAAGGATTTCATTTCCCCACGCTCCTCTTTGTGCCTGTAGCTGCAGACCAGCTCCTTTTGGGGAGTTATTTCTGCACGAGGATGGGCATTTTTCAGCAGGTTTTATTCCTCCTTGCTCAGAAAACAAGAGAAGGACAATTAAATCCATCACAGGGACGGCTCTTTGGATGGGGTTTGTTGTGCTTGGCACCCTGTCAGCAGCCATGAAAAAAAGTGCACGTTTAAGGGGCTTTAATCATTGCTGAAGAGCCAGGCAGGGTGTTCAGAAAGAGCTGCTGTGCTGCTGAAGCCACTGAGGAAATGCAGTTTGAAACGGGCTCCCTGCTGCTGCTCAGCTCCAAGATTTGGGTTGTTCCCTTTCCTTCCCTAGAAATGAGTATTGTGGTTTTACCTGGAGCTGTTCGGTGGCAAAGGTGGATCCAAGGGGAAGATTCCCAGCCCAGGTTGGAATCTGAAAGGCTGGTTCAGTTCATGGTTCAGGTCAGGCTTTTTAACAATCCCAAGGATTGTTTGCTTCACCCAGCCCGATTTAGACCAGGGACAGCAGCAAGAAGCAAAGCAGAGCCAGGGAAATCCCCAAATTGCTGCTTCTGCTGGAGAGGAAAAACCATCTGATGGCCTGAACACCTCGAGACAGCCCCAGCAGATCTTCCCAGACAGTTTTTCTCTCCAAGCCAAACCCTTCAGTGCCCTTTTCTCATTAAGGATCATCTGTTGGATCACTCTGAAGGAGCAGTGGGATGCCCAGAGCTGTCACTCTCATCTCACACCAGCCACTGCCAGTGATGCTGTCATGCTCCAAGGGAAGAAAATAGAGCTGAGAATGCAGATTTATGGTTTATTTATGCAAAAACCTGATCTTTAAAAATCTGAGACAGCACCTTGATGCTGTCCTAACAAGGAAGGGCAGAGGGCACTTCCCAGGGTTTATAACCAGCTGGAAGTTTGAGCCCTGGCTGTTTTTCCCATTCCCAGAGATGCAGTCAGGGTTACCATGCCTTTATGTCATTACAACCTGGGTGGATTTTTGGGTTTGGGCAGAGAAAGACAATTTCCCAGTGGAAGTGCTGCCCCTTTTCTGAGCTCTGTGTTTGGTTCAGCTGCCTGAAACTCAGAATACTGAAATTCAAGGATCATCATTCTCCTCCAGCTGGGCCTCATCTCCAATATCTCACCAAGAGAAAAGCTCAAGGTGTTTAAAAGCAAGATCCTTTGCTAAATTTATAGAGATGCAGATTTTACTTCATCTAAAACTGACCAGGGAGCAAATGTTTGATCTGGGTTCAGCCTTTCCCCCACTTTATTGGAAGACAGTCACATTTGGGGCTCTGCAGTCTGGATCTAATACACAGCACAGCATTAATAGATGTTGGAAAGGGTTGCTACAAGCTATTACTGAGGCAAAGTAAAAGAAATCAGATGTTTATGTGCAATTATGCTTTTGTACAGAGCTGTGGCCAGGAGAGAGCAGAGACAGTAAAAAGGAAAAGTGCCTTTTTCCATTTGGGGGCGTCGAGATGGACGGATAAGGACAAGGAGAGAAGGCACCAGGGGCTCAGGTTGTCTCACATCCCTCTGCAACAAACAAACCCAAATCTGCTGACTCTGCCTCAGGGAGGGCAAGAGGGGTTTTGCTGTGGTGCCCCTGCTGGGTTTCGTGTCAGGAGGGGAAGTGCAAGCCCAGCCCTCACCCTGCCCAGGGTGGCACCTGTGTCCCAGCCATGGCTGCAGCAGCAATAAATTCAATTTTCAGACACTTTGCTCTACTTCTGCACCAACCCTCTGGCTCTCTAGCCCACCCTGCAGCCATTGAGATCTCCAAGGTCCATCTCCACCTTCACCCTGGGGCTGGCAACGTTTTCCTGTGGCCACATTTCCCTTTGCACACCTGGAGCAGCTCCATCCAAACCCCAACTCCCAAGGAAGTTTTGGTGCTGAGCCACATCCCATTGAGCTGCTGTCCATGCCCAGTGTCCCTCATGGCACCCAAATTTAGGGACAGAGCCACTTGTGGCCCTTGGGAGCAGGACTGGTGTGTCATTGGGAAGGAAGGGACAAGCCACCAGCAGAGAGGGACGAGTCAGAGCAGAAAGAGATGAATCACAGCAGAAAAGGACATGTCAGAGCAGAAAGGGATATTCCACCAGCAGGAAGGGACAAGCCACCAGCAGAAGGGGACATGTCAGAGCAGAAAGGGACATGTCAGAGCAGAAAGGGACATGTCAGAGCAGGAAGGGATATTCCACCAGTAGAAAGGGACAAGTCACAGCAGAAAGGGACATGTCAGAGCAGGAAGGGATATTCCACCAGTAGAAAGGGACATGTCAGAGCAGAAAGGGACATGTCAGAGCAGAACGGGATATTCCACCAGCAGAAAGGGACAAGTCACAGCAGAAAGGGACATGTCAGAGCAGAAGAGGACAAGTCACAGCAGAAAGGGACATATCAAAGCAGAAAGGGACATGTCAGAGGAGTAAGGGACAAGTCACAGCAGAAAGGGACATGTCAGAGCAGAAGGGGACATGCCACCAGCAGAAAGGGACATTTCATGGCCTGCAGTTGCCCTCCCTGCTGTCCCAGCTGTAAAAAGCCCTCCAGCATCCCCAGGAAAGTTCCCATCGCCAGCGCCCCGGCCATCCACGCAATCCGTGGGAGGATAAAGGCAGCGAGAGGGAGAAGGGGGAGAGATAAACAATTTCCTACACAGTTGTGGCTCAAGCCTGTCTTACAAGAAACACATGGTCCCTGACACAATATTTAGCTCTCCTGTAACATGGTCCATTTGGAGGCTGGTGGCTGTGTGGAGAGCTGTAGTAAAACATTCCTCACTGGTAACACAGACAGAGAAACCCAGCCCCAGGAGGAGTGATTGGGGTTAACTCCATAGAGCCTGGAGAAGAGGATGGAGGGAGGTTGCTCAGCATGAGGGAAACCCAGCTCCATGGGTTTGAAAAGCTTGTCCTGATGGGTGGTGACCCCCTGGCTTTGCCCCATTAGACCCAGAGGAGAGGAGTCCTTGAGGTTGGAATTTTTCCTTCACTGTGCTGCTCTCTGCTCTGGGGAGATCGCTGTGTTACGCCTAAGAAATATATTTTAAAAAAAAAAAAAAAAAAAGCCCTTTTTTTATTATTATTTTTATTCAACTTTTGTGCTCATTAGCTCAGGAACTTACAGTTGGAGTTGTCACTGGGTTCCTCCTGCCAACATCTTGCAGGGCTTCACGGGAGTTACATCATTTGGCCTCGGAGGAGCAGCTAAGTGAAAACACATTTGGGTTCTCTCGTGTTGCTCGGGCTCCTTTTCCCTCTCTGCCTGGATTCCCAGGGCAGAGCAGGAGGTCAGGCAGCTCTCAGTGTCCCTGGGCCACAGGGATCCTTTGGGTACCACATCCCATGGGCACTGCACTCCCACAACCATCCCAAATCCTCCTGCAGATCTGCTGCAGTCCTGGGTGAAAGGGTGAAAAGTGGGATTTTAACTCATCCTTCCTGCTTAGGTTTTCCCTCAGATTTCTCCTGGAGCTGTGTCCTTCCCCTCCCAGCTCACCCCGAGCCAGCGTGTCCCAGCACTCCCTGCCCTTCCCACTCCTCTCTCTGCTCTGCACACAGGGTTTGCTTTGCCCAGACATTTTTATTGAGAGATTGAAAACACTCCCAACACCAGCCCAGCCCTGGCAGAGCCAAGGGCAAATCAAATCCCAAATCAGCAGGAAATTTGTTAGAAGTGATGTAGCCTGAATTTTTTCCTGGCCATGACAGGACTGTGCAATGACAATTTTACCTACAATGGCTTCATTTGCTCCTCAATTATCCATTAAAAAATTTTTAATTTTTGGCCTTGCACACCAGAACTCTTGTGTGGTGCTTTTCTAACCTCAAAGCCGAGGAGGAAGGGGATGATAAAGCACAATGAGCACCCACTGCAGGCTGGAGAGGGTTTTTAATTGTGGGCTGGCAGCCACTCGTGCTCTGCTGTGCCCGGGGAAGGGGACCTGGGGACTCGCCGGGAGCCAGAGCAGCTTTGGAGCTTCCCCACCAGTTTTGCGTGTCAGTGCAGCCCCAGCTGCTCCTCTCGCTCGTGCCTTGACGAGGAACAGCTCAATATTTACACAAATAAAGCCAAGAACTGTCCCAGCAGAGGCCACCCCAGCGAGCTCCCTGCCACCCAGGCCATCAGCTGGACACGGGGAAAGGAGCAGCCCCTCTCCCAGCATCTGCTCCCCTTTCCTCTGGGCTACGGCTTTGAATTAAATTCATGGTCATGGTTCATTTTATTTTTTTTTTTCTGTCTGTCCATGTTTAGTCATGAGGAAGCAATTCCTTGTGAGAGTGCCCTGAGCGTGTCCTGCTCCTGGGTGGGTTTGTCCTGCAGGATGTGGCTGCACTGACTCACGGCCCCGGGAGCTGCAGGAGTCTGGGGAGAGGGGAAGAGCTCCGTGAACATCCTGCAGCACCTCAACCCTGTCCCTCCGCCCTGACAGCCTGGGGACAAGAGAGAGATGGGGAACATCTTCCCCATCCTTGGCATGGATGGCAATTACTCCAACGAGCCCCCCGAGCGCCCCCGGGCGCGGCTCCGCTGTCGGGAGCTCGGGAAAAGGCAGGCGTGAGCACCACCTAGTGATGCCGGCAGTGGGTCGGGGCTGTCCCCTCTGTGGGGACATCACCGGCCCCAAAAGCCCCGCACGAACCGGGCTGGGCTGGGTTTGGTACCGCTGAGCTGTGCTTGGGTCCTGCCGTGGGTCGGGTACCACTGTGCTGGTAACAGAGCATCGCTTTCCACCCCCAGGGAGGGATGAGAGGAGTGACAGGAGTGAATGTCCCCAGGGAAATTAGGGAATCCTATCCCTGGGTGGTTCCAGCCCTCCAGATCAGCTCAAGCACTGCAGCTCTTCACCCATCTCATCCCCCTCCATCACATCAGCCTCTGCAGGATGATGGAAATCCTATCCCTGGAAGTGCAGAGGATGAGGAACTCTGTAGGATGCTGGAAATCCTATCCCTGGAAGTGCAGAGGATGGGGAACTCTGCAGGATGATGGAAATCCTATCCCTGGAAGTGCAGAGGATGGGGAACTCTGCAGGATGATGGAAATCCCTGCCCTGGAAGTGCAGAGGATGGGGAACTCTGCAGGATGCTGGAAATCCTATCCCTGGAAGTGCAGAGGATAAGGAACTCTGCAGGATGCTGGAAATCCTATCCCTGGAAGTGCAGAGGATGGGGAACTCTGCAGGATGCTGGAAATCCCTGCCCTGGAAGTGCAGAGGATGGGGAACTCTGCAGGATGATGGAAATCCCTGCCCTGGAAGTGCAGAGCATGGGGAACTCTGCAGGATGCTGGAAATCCTATCCCTGGAAGTGCAGAGGATGGGGAATTCTGCAGATGTTGGAAATCCTATCCCTGGAAGTGCAGAGGATGGGGAACTCTGCAGGATGCTGGAAATCCCTGCCCTGGAAGTGCAGAGGATGGAGAACTCTGCAGGATGCTGGAAATCCTATCCCTGGAAGTGCAGAGGATGAGGAACTCTGCAGGATGCTGGAAATCCTATCCCTGGAAGTGCAGAGGAGGCAGAAGGCAGCAGGATCCTGCCTGGGCTCAGGACATGATGGTGTTTCCTAGGAAGGGTGGTGGTGTCACAGCTGCTTTTCTTAATGATCCATTTTCCACCATCATTTAAATTTACAGAAATCTCAGCTTTTTTTTTTTTTTTTTTTTTTTTCTAACAATATTGATTTGAATCCTGTGAAAGCATGAGCTAAGAGTGGCAGGGTTCAGAAACTGCAATAGCCAAGTGCAAGTTGTGCTGCAGATACTGAATCTTAGGGATAAGTGGGAAAAGCACAATTCCACTCTGAAAAATTTCAGGGTACTGAGGGAAAATGTGGCCTGTTACATATTTGAAGTAGAATGTTTACAAGTCAGGGGTTTGCCTAAAAAATCAACCCTGCTGGGACATGGATTTCTGATCCTGGGGCTTCTCTAGGCCCAGTTTTGTAGAACCACATTTTGAGCAATGCAGAGACACCAAAAACCTGTTTTTCTCCCTCACAAGGAGCAGGGTTGTTGATTTATTTAAGATAAACCTTCAGCTACCATCCTGGAATCAGAAATGATGCATTTTGCTAACAAAGCCTCATTTGACAGACTCTGAACTCCTAACACAAAATATTCACCACACTCCTGGTTTGGTTTTTTTCCCAATTCCAGCTGAGGACATGCCACACACCTTGTCCCACATACCTGAAGCACACCAGGGGATAGGCAGGCAATTTGTGGATCGTGGCTCCAGCACGGTTCACTGGAGTTAAAATAACAGGAAAGGGTTTTGGGAATTTGGGAAGGGATTTTCAGTCTCACTCTTCAGTGTTTTGGTGGATCTGCTGTTCCTGAGGACAGGGATGAGACTCACTGGGGGCAGGAACACACAGCAGCAGAATCTGGCTGCTGAAGAGACCCAGATGGGTTTAAGGTCTCGTTGAACCTGGATTTCCTGGGCAAGGTTTGGCTGTGTCCCTCAGCCCTGCTCGTTTTCGGGGTGCATCTGATGCCTTCAGCTTCTCCCTCTGTGAGAGGCGAGGGCTTTGAAAGGACAACTTCCAGACCCAGGGATTTCCAAATCCCAGGTGGTCTGGGGACAGTGGGGGTGGGGAATGGCTCTGTTCAAGCCTGTGAAGGGAATGGGGAAAGTGCCAGGGCTGCTGCCCACACCCCAAATCCCGAGCTGTGCTCGCTGCCAGCCCAGCTCCATCTCTCCCCTTTTTGAAGGAGTACACAGCCTGCTCCCAGGCTGGGCTGAGGACCAGTTTTCCCATATCCAGAGGCCCTCTGGCCCTTTCCTAGGTGAGCTCAGCAAGCACAAATGTCCTCCCTAAACAACAGCAGAGAGGAGGCAGCTGGATCCGAGCGCGCCCGTCCTGGTGCAGCCTCCCTTTCCATGAGTCATAAAAGTTCCTTGGCAGCTGCCTGTGTGTCTCTAACTGGGATCAGGTTAGGGGCAGAGTGGAGAGCTGAGGATGGAAAATATGTGTTGAATTTGCTCCTCTGTCCCACTGCTGATCCCAGGGCTTGGGAACGCTCCTGCTGGAGCCCTCTGCCACACGCCAGCTCCTCTCCGGGCTCTCTGGGGCTTCTCATCCCTCCATTCCCTGTCCTTCCATCCTCTCCTATGTGTCCCTCTGCATTCCCACCGGGAAGGAAGGCAGGAACATGCTGAGGGGGACAAAGAGGCAGCCAGAGTGCCAGTGGGGACAGCAGGCTACTGTCATCTCACATTGTTCAGGCCACAAATAAAGCCCGAGGACTGAGGCTTTTCCATCTATTTTTTTTTGTCTAAGCAGCACCAACAGGCAAAAATTCCCATTCCCTGCCTGCAGCACCTTCCTGTCTCTCTCCCCTGTCAGGAGCCCTGACTGGTGCAAGGTGTGGTGACACCTCCCAGACTGTTGTTGGATGCTGCTGGGAAGCAGGGAAACAGCAGCCTTGAAGCCTTGCCTTTCTCAGCCTGCACAAGGATAAATTATCACAGTGATTTTTGCACCTGCAGGGTGGTGAGAGCCGTGTGAGTGTCTCGTGAGATTTTGCACAAAGCATGTTTTCAAAGAGGTGTTGCCTTCTTGGGCCAATGAGTCTTTTCTATTTTGTTTTCATGATCTATCCCATATAAATGGCTGTTCAATAAATCCCTCCTTCTTGCTGCCTGGAAGGAGTTGTGTTGCTGTGTTCTTTCATCCTTCCCTTGTTTTGTCTCTGAGAAAGATCCCCAGCCTGGGAAAGGTCTGGGCTGAAGCTGAGAAAGACAACAGCCTGGGAAAAAAAACCAGATTGGGTTTTTCCACGAGCCTTCAGCATGTCCACACCAGACCTGTCTCAGCCTGGCTGGGTGTTGGACCAGGGGATGCTCTCACTGCATCCTGACCCTCCCCTGCTCCGTGGGTATGGAAATGGGAGCTGGATGTGCCCATCCCAGTGGGAAACACCCAGGGGAAAACACTCCCAGTCCTCTCCAGACTTTGTTTTACCCAGGAAAAGTGGCAGGGCTTGGTGGAAACACAGTGTGGAGGTGGCTCCAGCCCAGGAGTCTCAGTGCTCACCCCAAACACCCACACTGAAGGGAGGGAGGATCAGCACAAAGCCCTTGGAAAGAGATTCCCAGGAAATGGAGCGACTGAAATCCCGGAGGAAATGGAGCTCCTGGCACGGAGCTTTTCCATAGATCTGTGTTGGGTTGGGAGGAAGAACAGCCCCTCTAAGGAGCCTCTGCTGTCAAGGCAGAGAGCAGCACCCTGGTTTGAGCAGAGCCTGGAGGAAGGAGGGAAATTCTCCCAAAAACATGAGGGAAGCTGCCAGATCCCCTCCACAGCCCTTCCCTTGTCACGGCATCGAGCCCTCGGTGCCAGCAGCAGCTGTCAGGCACTGCTGGCCATGTTTGCCTCCATCCCACTCCCAAACACATCCAGGACAAAAGAAACCTTGGGAAGCCTCCCCCCAGCACCCAGAGCCACCAGCCAGATCCTCTCCGAGCCTGCAGCCAAAAAAGCTGCTGGTTCTTCTTTTCTCAGCCATTTCTCTGCCTGAAGTGGACACTGAGAAAGGAAAAAGTGAGAAATGAGCAGAGAGTGCTGGGCCTGCAGATGTGTGGGGGCCTCCCTGCCAAAATCCCTGCTCGCTCCTTCCCCTGCATCCCAGCTTGAGGAAAACTTCCAGGGGCTCCTCGGGGTGTGAGGTCACATTTTCTACTTTTTCTGCTGAAAATGGGGAAGTGGCCAAGGTCAGGCTGGAAAGAGTTTGGAGCAAGCTGGGATAATGGAAAGTGGAGATGGAATGGGATGAGCTTTGAGATCCTTCCCAAAACCAGTCTGGGATTCTGTGCTGTGTCCATACAAATCCCATTTCTTGTTCTCCACAGAAGGAGCAGGAAAGGGGGAAGGAAAAGGGGGAAGGAAAAGGGGGCAGGAAAAGGGAGAAGGAAAAGGGGAAGGAAAAGGGGGAAGGAAAAGGGGGAGGAAAAGGGGAAGGAAAGGGGAAGGAAAAGGGGAAGGAAAAGGGCGGAAGGAAAAAGGGGAAAGAAAAGGGGGAAGGAAAAGGGGAAGGAAAAGGGGGAAGGAAAAGGGGAAGGAAAAGGGGGAAGGAAAAGGGGGAAGGAAAAGGGGAAGGAAAAGGGGGAAGGAAAAGGGGGAAGGAAAAGGGAGAAGGAAAAGGGAGAAGGAAAAGGGGAAGGAAAGGGAGAATGAAAAGGGGGAAGGAAAAGGGGAAGGAAAAGGGGAAGGAAAATGGGAAGGAAAAGAAGGAAGGAAAAGGGGAAGGAAAAAGGGGAAGGAAAAAGGGGAAGGAAAAGGGAGAAGGAAAAGGGAGAAGGAAAAGGGAGAAGGAAAAGGGAGAAGGAAAAGAGGAAGGAAAGGGAGAAGGAAAAGGGGGAAGGAAAAGGAAAGGAAAAGGGGGAAGGAAAAGGGGAAGGAAAAGGGGAAGGAAAAGGGGAAGGAAAAGAGGGAAGGAAAAGGGGAAGGAAAAAGGGGAAGGAAAAAGGGGAAGGAAAAGGGAGAAGGAAAAGGGAGAAGGAAAAGGGGGAAGGAAAAGGGGAAGGAAAAGGGGAAGGAAAAGGGGAAGGAAAAGGGGAAGGAAAAGAGGGAAGGAAAAGGGGAAGGAAAAGGGGAAGGAAAGGGGAAGGAAAAGAGGAAGGAAAGGGAGAAGGAAAAGGGGAAGGAAAAGGGGAAGGAAAGGGAGAAGGAAAAGGGGAAGGAAAAGGGGGAAGGAAAAGGGAGAAGGAAAAGGGAGAAGGAAAAGGGGGGAAGGAAAAGGGGAAGGAAAGGGAGAAGGAAAAGGGGAAGGAAAAGGGGGAAGGAAAAGGGAGAAGGAAAAGGGAGAAGGAAAAGGGAGAAGGAAATGGGAGAGGGGGAAGGAAAAGGGGAAGGAAAAGAGGAAAGGAAAAGGGGGAGGAAAAGGGGGAAGAAAAGGGGAAGGAAAAGGGGGAGGAAAAGGGGAAGGAAAAGGGGAAGGAAAAGGGGAAGGAAAAGGGAAAGGAAAAGGGAGAAGGAAAAGGGGAAGGAAAAGGGGAAGGAAAGGGGAAGGAAAAGGGGAAGGAAAAGGGGAATGAAAGGGGGGAAGGAAAAGGGGAAGGAAAAGGGGGAGGAAAAGGGGAAGGAAAAGGGGAATGAAAGGGGGGAAGGAAAAGGGGAATGAAAGGGGGGAAGGAAAAGGGGAAGGAAAAGGGGAAGGAAAAGGGAAAGGAAAAGGGGAAGGAAAAGGGGAAGGAAAGGGGAAGGAAAAGGGGAAGGAAAAGGGGAAGGAAATTGGAAGGAAATTGGAAGGAAATTGGAAGGAAATTGGAAGGAAAGGCTGATCCCTGCAGGGAGGATCCCTGTGGATGCTCTCTCTGGGGGATGTTTGCTGCAGCCTCAACTTCTCTGTGTTATTTTTTAAGCATCCTCCTCCTGGGGTGTGAAACGATCACCAAAGCAACTCTGCCCTCTCTCAGCTCACACTTTTCCCTAAGAAAATAAGTTTGGCTCTCCACCAAAAAGCTGAAATTAAAAAATAAAAAAATAATTTTTTAAAGTTAAAATTTTCACTGATTTTTGGCACTGAGATGAAAACTTCAAATTGAAAATATCTTTGCAGAAATCCTGGAGTCGTTATTTTGACAGAAAAGTTGGCGCTGCTAAAATTTCTCGTGGATAAAAAAAATAAATATTGAAGAGCCATCCCAGCTCATCCTGGTGCACCACGAGAGGCTCACAGGGCTTGATCAGCTCAGGATTTATTTGGAATGAGAGATTTTCCCCTTCCAAGAAAAAGGACTGAAACAAAACCTGTGGTTCTCTAATTTTAGGACACTTTCTCTAACAGATGAGAATTTCCCCCAGGCAGTGGGAAATCACTGCTGGGGTGGGATGTTGAGTAATGGGAACCACTGGGTTGATTTCAGATTTTCCCAGCAATTTTACAAGCCTTAAATTCCTAAAATTACAATTTTTTTACATCAAAATTACTTTTTCTGCCCCAAAATTACCTTTCCTACCCCAGAACAACCCAAGGATGATCCAGCCCTGCCACCACTCAGCAGCCACACTCTGTCAGGAGCCACAAGAGGGCATTAGATTTGTATTTTTTCCCTATCCAAAGAAATCCAAGACATTTCCTCGATCCTGCTCCATTTCCCAGTGCCCAGGTAAAACTGTGGAAATGTTTAGTGAATCTTAAAGCCTTAATAAGGCAGCTTGGCTTTCTTTCCATTCTTGCAATTTGGTTTTTGTTGCCTCTGTGGAATAAGAGGAAAGGCAGGGAGTAGGAAGAGCAGAACATTTGGAAAATAACAAAAAACACAAACAAACCCAAGACACAACATTTCCAGTTCCTGCAGGAATTGAATGACCATGAAATAAATTGGCTAAACGTTAAAAAAACTTTTGAAAATGGCAAAGGAGGCAGGTTCAGGGGGTTTGTTGGCATCCAGGGATTCCTGCTGAGCCTGGATTTCATGGAGATATTTCCTAGCCTGACAGCAGCCGTGCTGGTGTCACTCCAAAGTGTCCCCCTGTCCTCAGCTGAGGTCATTCCTCCAGTGAAATGACATTTATAGGACCAGGACCATGTCCTGGGAGTGTGAAGGGACATTTTTCAACCCTAAAGTGCCATTAGACCTCAACCTCTTAATTAAAAAATCGTTCAAAGCAGCTGAAAGCCATCAGGCTGCAGTGCAAAGAAACCAACAGAGGCCCTTGCTCTTCAAAGTTGAAGTTTTTCAGCAATATCAGCCCTGAAATAGGTAAAGAAATCAATGTAGAAATCAAGGTGTGTAAACATGAACCTGCCAGGCTGGTGGTTGCAAGAGGAATGTGCTGTTCAAAATGTCACAGCTGCTCTGTGCAGCCACAAAGGAGGGAGAACATTTGGTCTGCAAGGACTTAAAAAAATAAAAAAAAAATCTAAAAATTCAAAACTGGAAGTAATTTAAGGAAGATTTATTTGCTTTTTGTTCCGTGCTCTCCTGGGCTGCCTGACACATTTGGGAGTGGGCCAGAGGGAAACTTCCCAGGGCAGGAGGGAAATGCAGATGGGGTCAGCCCTGAGTTTGCTTTCCCAGCTGAAACTGAGTCCTAGGGAAGGGTGGCACCAAACCCAAGGCAGAGCTGGCCTGGATTTGGCTCGTGGTGGCCCTGACCTGGTGTCCCAATGGGAGCCAAATCCCTCATGGACTGGGGAAACTTCAGAGCTGAGTGTTGTTCCACTGAGCAAATCTCTTCATCCTCAGCCCCAGGAGGGTGGAACATCAGCCCCAGTGTCCTGGTTTGGAGGACAGGTGTCTGACTGTACAGGCAGGAGCTTCTCTTTGAAATGGAGAATGGAAACCCCCTCCCTCTAAATTATTCTGATTTTGAAATTAAGGGGCTTTCAGGCAAAGATATGGGAATTAGCAATAACAGTTCTTTACTAGGAAAATTAAAATAGCAATGCAGTATTACACAGAACAATCCCAGCCCTGCCAGAGTCAGAATCCAAGCTGACACCCGTCAGTCAGTCAGGGTGTTGGCACAGTCCCATTCAATGGTGGCTGCATCCTCCTGCAGGGGCAGATGTGGTTCAGCTGGAGCAGTGCTCCTGGAGAAGGTGCAGTTTCCTCTGAAGCTCCAGGGATGATGTGCAAAGGTCTGGTTTTCCTCTGGAATCCAGTGGAAAGAAGGTTCCTTGGTGTCCCAAATGTCAGTTTTTATCTGGGTAGGAAAGGCTTGGCTCCTCCCCTGGCTGGAGCATCTCCCATGGGATGATGGAATTTTATCAGTCATGCCCTGGGACTCAGTGGCCATGAACAGGAGATATCTCCTGGAGGGAGGATGGGCTGTGGGAAGATAAAGATGATTGCCCAGCTGGTTTAAAGATGGCCCATGAGCAGAGAATGTGTGCCAGGAGATCAGGGGCACTGCCCCAGCTGGGTTAACAGATGGGACAGAATTCACATTGCTGGGCACATCCTGTGTTGAACCCAACACGCCCAGTTAGGTGGAACATCAGCCCAGTGCTCAGGAGGAGCTCAGCCCAGCGCTCTGCTCATGCCTGACTGTGTGCAGGTGTCTGGGAGAGGAGCTGCTCCAAACCCTCCCCAGCACCAGCCCTGAAGTGCTGGGGGAGGGCTGGAGCTCCGTGTCTGTTCCTTGGGGGATCTGATGTCCTTCCAAGCCATCCTGAGGCTGCCAGGTTCTCCAGCTCCAGGGGAAGCCACAACAACAACAACGCTCATTAATCAAACGAGCCTCGGGCTCCTGCTGCCAGCACGTGGCTGCCACACATCCACTTCCCCAGCTGGCATCTGCCATCCTGGGGAAAAACGGGTGGATTCCAGCCCAGCAACACCTCCCACAGCAAAAACACCTCCCACAGCACACCCACCCCAGCCAGGCCCGCGTGGAGCCCAGGGAGCTCACCCAGGGTGGAAAATCAACCCCAGACTCTTCCCCTGATCCTTTCCCAAAGCATCTCATCCCTTAAAACACGTTAGGCACTGGCACCCCTGGTGTCTTCTGTGCTCCTCTCCTCTCTAATATGATTTATTTTGCAGGCCAGATAATAAGGCTGTTAATTCTTTGGCTCCTGCTGTGAGCAGTTTAATGGAACATGACAAGAAAACAGCGTTTCTTTCGTGGGAGTAATTATTGGCTGACTTTAAGTCTTTACCTACAGCAATAGCTGTGAGAATAGGCCCATTAAAGGCAAGTGGAGACATTAAATCCTTGGAAATGGTGAGTGTTTTTTAAGCTGAAAGACAGCAGAAATGACCAGAGCTGGGACAGTCACCTCAGTGCAGGTGAAATATTTTCCTGAGGGCAGAGCAGCCGCCCTGGCTGTGGCAGAGGATCCATCCTGTGCTGAAGGAGAGGATCAGGGATATCCATTTATTCCAATTATTCAAGGAGGAGCTTGTTTGTGGGATGCACCCACCCTGACCATTAGGAAAAAAAAAAAAAAATCTTTAATGGAAAAAATAAACGAGGGGAGAACAGGGAATGACAATTAGGATGGAGGAGGTGCGAGAGCCACGGGCAGACACAGCCCTGACCTCGAGGATGCCTCACACAAATGATTTCCCTCTGCTTTCCCTGCAGGCCAGAGCTGGAAAATGCTCATCAGGCAGACTGAGTGGATGCAGGTTTGCTGCCGGGGCACTGGTCCCACTGGTTTATTGTGGTGGGGCTGCTCCCATTGCTAGGAGACGCCGTGTTGCTGTTGGCTCTGGGAGGGAGCTTGGCTGTGCCGGAGCCCACATGTGCAGGGGAGGTGACTCATGAGATCTGCAGCCTGACTTCCAGCCTGCCTCGAAAATGCTGGAGCAGAACATTCCCTTCTGCTGACACACGGCCACGGCAGCTCCTGACAGACACCCCAGAGCCCCACGGGGCCCTGAGCACCTGCAGGGCCCCCACATCCGTGGGGAAGAGCCCTGGGGGGACTGTCCCATCCCTGGGAGTGTTCAAAGCCACAGTGGGTGGGATTTTGAGCAGCCTGGTCTAGTGGAAGGTGGCCCTGCCCATTAGAACAAGATCTTTAAGGTCCCTTCCACCCTAAATCCTTCACAGCTTCAACATCTCATCACAGCCCCTCTCCAGAGCTCAAACAACCTTTGCAACACCAGTGGATTTCCCTTTTTCCCTGAGGATCTTGCACTGAATGTTACCTGGACATCAGCTGCTCTGTGTGCCCAGGCTGAACACAAGTTTTACCACCATTGTTGGCTATTTGGATAATGTCCCACTGTTGGTGGCCTCCCCAGCTCTTGGCACCCCAAATTGTGAGGTCCAAGCCCTTGTCCACCCCTGAGGAGCCACGTCCCCGATGTCCCCAAGGACAGGAGGCAGGGCCAGCGCAGGGCTGGGCTGCAGCTCCGGGAGCCTGGAGGAGTTCAGGAGTTCAGCCACGGCTGCATGGCTGTGAAACATCTCCCAGCTGCAACATCAGCCTGGAAAAGCCACGTCCCAGCCCCTGGCTGCTCTTCAAAGTCCAAATCCCAAGAGCAGATAAAAATCTCACATCCAACCCCTCTCCAGGAGGGTTTCACCAAACTGAGCTCTGAGCTGACACCCAGCACCCCACAGCTCCCACCTCCTCTTTTTTGGTGATGTTTTGCCCCAAAAATCAAAGAGCTGCAGGGATATTTACTCTCACACACTGACCTGGTCTCTGCATCCCAATTCCCTGCTTTGCTCCCCAGTTTTCCACAGCTCCTGGCAGCCTTTGGAGACACAGAGCAGCTGCAAAATGTGTTGTAGGTGCACAAAGCCCTGGTCACTCACTGGCTTACCTCCTGTCCCTGTCCTTAAAAAGCCCTGGAATGTCTCTAATCAGCCCCTCATGTGCCTGCTGGATCCCTGGAGAGTCAGAAATCTGGCATTCCAGCTTGCACAGATGTCATAGAAGGAGGAAGGAGAGGCTGTTCCTCAAAAGTCGCCCTTTGTGGGACAGAAATCCCGGCCTGTCCTGGTTTGTGGGGTGACTCTGACACGACTCATGGGGTGCTGGATGATGCCTGGCTGCATTTTGGGGTGATCTGGGGGTGTGGGACCTCCTCTGGTCCCTGGGGGTCTTTCCAGGTCGTGTTGAGCAGAAGTGACAAAGGGCACAGGGCTGACAAACGCCCTCTCCCTAATCCCCAAAATCTGCCCTGTTCAGGCCATCCCTGAATTTCTGCAAACCCAGTGTCGAGGCTGCCCCTTCCCTGCAGAGCTGCCAAACCTTCTCCCAAACCCAGAGGCCCCAGGGAAAGAGTTTGGAGGAATTTCCAGCCCAAGGTGCAGCTGGAGAAAGCCGGGAGCATCCCGAGAGCGCCCTGGCAGTGCCAAGGGAGCCACCAGCCATGCCACACACACAGCCCTGCTTGGGGCTGGGGATGCTCACACGTGGCCTCAAGCTGCCATCTAGTGTTTTCCACATGGATCCTGCTGCCAGAGCCAGGGAAAAGCAGCTGGAGCTGGGTTTGAGCTCCAGCAGGACCCTGAGAGCAGCAGGGCAGGAGGGGGCTGCTGGCTCCCAGCACCAGGAATTTCATCCATCCATTACTCCATTATGGAGTTGTCCAGATTGGATTTTAGCTCTGCTGGGTTAGTGCCATATTCTGAGGAAGGAGAGCATCCAGAGCTTAAAAGTGTTTATAAAAGTCAGCAATTGAAAAATTGGCAAGATTAAATCAGTCCAAACAATAAAGGCTTGCTCTGATCACGGCAGACCGAGCTGGGATGGTCACACAAACAGGGCAGGGGTGGCCATGGTCACACAAACAGGGCAGGGAAGGGGTGGCCATGGTCACACAGACAGGGATGGCCATGGTCACACAAACAGGGAAGGGATGGCTATGGTCACATGAACAGGGAAGGGGTGGCCACTCCAGTGCTTGTTGGGAGTCAGATGGAGCTGCCATAAACAAGGTTGTCGTTTCTCCGTTTGAGAATTCCCGGGTTTGGCCCCAAAGCAGATGCAGGTGACATCTGGGGATGCATCCCCCGAGTCCTGCTGGAGGTGGGAGAAAGGAGACTGGAGGCACTGGGCACAGGGGCAGCAGCACCCACAGAGCTGGGGTGGCACCAAATGTTCTGCCTGCTCTCAGGGACAAGCCCTGGCCACCATCAGCCCCATCTGGGCTTCACCAGCCATGAAACAGCCTTGGAGCTTCCATTGGTTCGGTTCCCTCTGCAAAGGGACACGAGTCTGACATGGATGGTGATGGTGAATCACCCTGGCCCCTCCCCAGCTCCAGGCTGCTCAGGAGCCACAGGGGTTCGTTTGTTTTGTAAGGCAGGGCCCCTCCCGGGGCTGCTCCAGCACAGCCTCCCCCCCTTGCCCTGCTGAAATCCAAGCCCTTCCCACCGAACAGAAGCTCCATTCATTCCCTCTTCATTCCCTGCTCATTCCGTGTCCATTCCCTGCTCATTCCCTCTTCATTCCCTGTCCATTCCCTGCTCATTCCCTGTTCATTCCCTGTTCATTCCCTGCTCATTCCCTGTTCATTCCCTGCTCATTCCCTGCTCATTCCCTGTTCATTCCCTGCCCATTCCCTGCTCATTCCCTGTCCATTCCCTGTCCATTCCCTATCCATTCCCTGTCCATTCCCTGCTCATTCCCTGCTCATTCCATGTCCATTCCCTGCTCATTCCATGTTCATTCCCTGCTCATTCCCTGTCCATTCCCTGCTCATTCCCTGCTCATTCCCTGTTCATTCCCTGCTCATTCCCTGCTCATTCCCTGTCCATTCCCTGCTCATTCCCTGCTCATTCCCTGTTCATTCCCTGTCCATTCCCTGCTCACTCCCTGCTCATTCCCTATCCATTCCCTGTCCATTCCCTGCTCACTCCCTGCTCATTCCCTGTCTATTCCCTGTCCATTCCCTGCTCATTCCCTGTCCATTCCCTGCTCATTCCCTGTCCATTCCCTATTAATTCCTGCTCATTCCCTGCTCATTCCGTGCCCATTCCCTGCCCATTCCCTGTCCATTCCCTGCCCATTCCCTGTTCATTCCCTGTTCCAAACTCCATCCAGCCTGGGCTTGAACACTTCCAGGGATGGGGAAGCCACTGATAAAGCCCAAACTCTCAGGGCTTGCACAAATTTAAAAAAATAAATAAATTAAATGGTTCATCTCACTCTGACAAACTCAACTGCAGGAACCACGTGAGTTCAGCAAAAAAAAATCTGCTCCCTGCACAACACAAACACAAACAACCCCCAGAGCAGATGGGAGCAGCTGTCTGGGAAAATTGGTGCTAATTGTTGCTGTGCTGGAGAATTCACAGCCTCAGTCCCAGGGAGAGCTCCAGGAAGGAGGGGATCAGCTCTGGTTTGGGTTTGGGAGGGGAAAGGGGCTGAGGGGGGTGAGTTGAACCCCAAAAGTGGCAAAGCCAAGGCACAAGGAGGTGGAAGAGCCTGCAGTGACCCAACGGTGCCATCACCACCCAGGTGACCAATCTGACCCCAGTGACACTTGGAACCATGTCTCTTCTGGCAAATATTGGACAAATTCAAACCTTTCCTCTCCTGCCTTGGCCCAGCTGGGGAATGGAGACACCTCTTTGAATTCCATGAATCCCCAGGGAATGGTCACAGCAGGAAGATTGTCAAAATTCAAGGAGATCTGAGGCTCAGGGTGGGATTGTTTGGATTGTTATCCTGATTCCAACTCAGGATATTCCTTGATGCCCTGACTCTCTGTTTTAGCCTAAAGGAGCCCTCAGCACACGGTTTCATGTCCCAGATGATGTTTAAAGAGGATTAAAAGGCATTCCCAAAGTTTCTCTCTGTTTCCCAGCGAGTATCAATTGTCAATCCCATCCCTGAGCTCTGCTCCTGCCTCAGGGAGCCTCAGCCCAAACCTGCCCTCCCCAAACCCTCATTCACTTCTCAACATCCAGGAATCTCTGCCCAGTTTGGGACCTTGTCCCCTGTCCCACATTCTGTGGAATTTCCCAGGTTCTGTGGTTCTCCAGGCTGAGCCAGGAAATGAAAGCTGAAAATCCTGGAGAGGTTCAGCCTCTCCAGCAGCATTTTCATGCTCAAGTGGAGTCACTGGAGCTCAGGAGAGGGAGATATTACTGCCTAATGCAAACAGCACCGGGAAGACTGAACATAATTAAGGCCCTAACGACAAATGTTGGACTTGGGCTTAAGCTGCCAAAAAAAACCTCCTTCCTAACATCCCTGCAGAGGGATAAAACACTGAGCAAACCTGGGGGAAAGAGGGAGAAGATAGTGCTTTTCATTTCCTAGACTGATTTATGCTCTCCAAACAGCACCACACGCTGTCGCTGACAATTTCATGCTGAGCTCCTCCTGCTGCCTCCCCACCTACAGATGGGAAGGAGATTTGGAGTGCCTGGAAAAGAGGAGAGGGAATATTTCTAGTTGACAGCTTGTTTTCTTTGGTCAATGCATGGAAGGGTTTGAGTTCATTATTTCATGTCTAGGCTCAGTTCCCAGCCACCAAAGGCAGAGCTGGAGACGGGGGGTTAGACAGAAACCCAAATGCTTCTCCTAAATTTGCCCAAACAAGTGAGCAAGATGTGCCTGGGGACATGGAAATGAGTTAATTGCTGTAATCCGAGTCCTGGAGAACATTTTAATTGGGTTTCAAAGGGGAATTCAGTGCTTTAAAGCACTTTTGGAGCCAAAAACCTTCAGGTTGGGGCACCCATGGGTGCTCTGGTGGGGCAAGAACAGCACAGAAGGAATAACATTTTATTCCAAAAAACAAAGATGGGGGTTTGGAGGGGCTGGAGGGGCTGGGTACCTCCTGTTCACTACCCACCTGATGGAAACTGCTGGCACTCAGATCCTTAAATAACTTTCCAGTGCTCCCTGTGTGACACAAATGATGCTTGGACGGGAGAATCCCATCCAAGGAGAACATTTGAATTCTCATTTGCACTCCTGCCTCCCCCTGGGGGTCTGCAAAGAGCCAGCAAAACCTTTCAGGATGCTGAGAACCAGGAAAGACTTTTCAGGATGCTGAGAAACAGGAAAACCTCTCAGGATGCTGAGAACCAGCAAAGCCTCTGAGGATGCTGAGAACCAGCAAAACCCCTCAGGATGCTGAGAACTAGAAAAACCTTTCAGGATGCTGAGAACTAGAAAAACCTTTCAGGATGCTGAGAACCAGCAAAGCCTCTCAGGATGCTGAGAACTAGAAAAACCTTTCAGGATGCTGAGAACCAGGAAAGCCTTTTCAGGATGCTGAGAACCAGGAAAGCCTCTCAGGATGCTGAGAACCAGGAAAACCTCTCAGGATGCTGAGAACCAGGAAAGCCTTTTCAGGATGCTGAGAGCCAGGAAAGCCTCTCAGGATGCTGAGAACAGGAAAACCTTTCAGGATGCTGAGAGCCAGGAAAGCCTCTCAGGATGCTGAGAACCAGCAAAACCCCTCAGGATGCTGAGAACTAGAA
This sequence comes from Oenanthe melanoleuca, assembly GCF_029582105.1. NCBI lineage: Eukaryota > Metazoa > Chordata > Aves > Passeriformes > Muscicapidae > Oenanthe > Oenanthe melanoleuca. The sequence goes on from NC_079350.1 coordinate 3,567,658, forward strand.
AAACCTCTCAGGATGCTGAGAACCAGCAAAGCCTCTCAGGATGCTGAGAACCAGGAAAGCCTTTTCAGGATGCAGAGAACCAGCAAAGCTTCTCAGGATGCTGAGAACCAGGAAAGCCTCTCAGGATGCTGAGAACCAGCAAAACCCCTCAGGATGCTGAGAACCAGAAAAGCCTCTCAGGATGCTGAGAACCAGGAAAGCCTTCTCAGGATGCTGAGAGCCAGGAAAGCCTCTCAGGATGCTGAGAGCAGCCTGGGCAGGTGCTTGGGGTGCATTGTCCAAAGGCCTGACCTGCATCTCCACAGACATGGCAGGGGATGCTCTTTGCTGTCACCACTGAAAAATCTTGTTCAGGACATCACTCCTGAGCAGTGTAAACAGCTGGGAAAGGTCAGGGCAGGGAAAACACACATTCCCAGGACAGCTGGGCTGGGACTGATGGCGTGGATTGAATGCAGAAACAGGGAGCTCACAGAGCACTGTCACCTCCACAGGACACAGCAGGGACAAGAGCCACAGGATCTGAGAAACCTGATCCCAGTGACACTTGGAACCACGTCTGTTCTGGCAAGTATTGGACAAATTTAGACTTTTCCTCTCCTGCCTTGCCCCAGCTGGAGAATGCAGACACCTCTTTGAATTCCATGGATCCCCAGGGAATGGTCAGCACAAAGATTGTCAGAATTCAAGGAGCTCTGGGGAACAGGGTGGGATTGTGGTGTCCAGGGACAGGTCCTGTCCTGGCACCTGCTGAGCTGAGCTCTCCTCCTGCCCCTGAGGGCTCTGCAGGCTCAGTCTGAGTGTCCTGGTTTGGAGGACAGGTGTCTGACTGTACAGGCAGGAGCTTCTCTTTGAAATGGAGAATGGAAACCCCCTCCCTCCAAATTATTATAATTTTGAAGTTAAGAGGCTTTCAGGCAAAGATATGGGAATTAGCAATAACAGTTCTTTACTAGGAAAATTAAAATAGCAATGCAGTATTACACAGAACAATCCCAGCCCTGCCAGAGTCAGAATCCAAGCTGACACCCGTCAGTCAGTCAGGGTGTTGGCACAGTCCCATTCAATGGTGGCTGCATCCTCCTGCAGGGGCAGATGTGGTTCAGCTGGAGCAGTGCTCCTGGAGAAGGTGCAGTTTCCTCTGAAGCTCCAGGGATGATGTGCAAAGGTCTGGTTTTCCTCTGGAATCCAGTGGGAAGAAGGTTCCTTGGTGTCCCAAATCTCAGTTTTTATCTGGGTAGGAAAGGCTTGGCTCCTCCCCTGGCTGGAGCATCTCCCAGTGGGATGATGGAATTTTATCAGTCATGCCCTGGGACTCAGTGGCCATGAACAGGAGATATCTCCTGGAGGGAGGATGGGCTGTGGGAAGATACAGATGATTGCCCAGCTGGTTTAAAGATGGCCCATGAGCAGAGAATGTGTGCCAGGAGATCAGGGTCACTGCCCCAGCTGGGTTAACAGATGGGACAGAATTCACATTGCTGGGCACATCAACCCAACACTCTGAACTTCCACCATGACCAGACCCAGCTGCTGGGCTCATCCTTCTCTGTGGGGTTCTTGCTCCTTGGGTCCCCATCCCAAGGGTGCTCCTCACATCCCTGCCTCCCTCTCTCCCAGAGGTTTTTGTGTTTGCCTTTGCTCAAAACCACAACTGTCCCTGTGTCCACATTTTCAGCCCTGCTGCTTCAGCTTCCCAGGAACTTTTGTGTTTTGGTGTTTCCAGCGGGTCTGGAAATCAGCTTTTGGCAAACCCTTCCTGTGCTGGAGCTGGGCTGGTTCTGCAGGCTCCCCATGGATTCACCACATCCAAAACTCCCCAAACTCTCCAGTGTCAGGCAGACTGGTGAGATGGAAGTTGTCTGAACACAGGAATTCTCATGGAATTCTCATGGTTGCTAAGATGGGATCGACATCTCCTGCTCATCCCATTCACCAGTTTCCAAAAATTAATGGTCCCTGCTCAGTGTGAGCAAGAAGAGCCCAGCCTGGGATGTGTCTGAGCTGGGAGAAATCCATTCCCAGTAAGGCTGTGAGGATTTGGGACTCGTGGCACACACAGACAGCAGCAGGACAGAGGAGGAGCTCATTTGGAGGGATCCAGGAGGCATTTCCCCTCTCCCAAGGGATCAGCAAGCCCAGGAAAGCAATAAAGAAAAAGTCCATCTGGACAACACCCTTCTTCTGATTCAGAATGGGGAATAAAATGCCAGAAAAGGAGCTTTTTCTCTGGATTTTTTTTTTTTTTTGAGCAGCCAGTAGGGCCTTCATATTTTCCCACTGACATCATCCAGCATGGTTTGAATCTACAGTGACTGGTAAAGCCTCAGAGGCATAATTGCAGTTGTCTTAGGAAAGTGAAATCATATGGTGCTCCCAAGATCCCCTCCCCCTTTGCTTTTTTTCCCTCTTCTTTTCTTTTCTTCCCCCCCTTCCCCCTCCTCTTTTAATGCTTCTCACTCGGCATCCAGATGTTTCCTGAGGAAAAAAAGGAGAAGGAGAAGCAGAGCGAGGCCCAGAGCAGGATGCTGGAGTGGAAAAGGCCACGTGGCAGCGGGAGCTTCCAGGCAGAGGAGGGAGTCAGGGAGGGGCAGCCTGGCTTTGGGGCACCGGGGTCCCACCCTCATCCCATCCCCAGCCCAGAACGGAGCTGAGCACCAGCAATGCCCTGGGCACAGCCAGAGCCACATCTGGGGAAATTCCAGAGCCAGGCAGGAGCTCCTGTGACCCCACGGGATGGGGGATGCGGGATGGGGGATGCACGATATGGGATGGGAGATCCTGGATGGGAGATCTGGGATGTGGGATGGGGAATGCAGGGTGAGGGATGCAGGGTGGGGAATGCGGGATGGGGGATGCACGATATGGGATAGGGAGATCCTGGATGAGAGATCTGGGATGTGGGATGTGAGATGGGGATGTGGATCTGGGATGTGGGATGGGGGATGGGGGATGCACGATATGGGATGGGAGATCCTGGATGGGAGATCTGGGATGTGGGATGGGGAATGCAGGGTGAGGGATGCAGGGTGGGGAATGCGGGATGGGGGATATGGGATGGGGGATGTGAGATGGGGATGGGGGATATGCGATGGGGGATGCAGGTTGTGGGATGCAGGATGGGGGATGCACGATATGGGATGGGAGATCCCGGATGAGAGATCTGGGATGTGGGATGTGAGATGGGGAATGTGGGATGGGGGATCCAGGGTGAGGGAGGATGGGGAATGGGGGATGGGGGATGTGGGATGGGGAATGGGGGATGAACAATATGGGATGGGGGATGCAGGATGTGGGATGGGAGATCCCGGATGGGGGATCTGGGATGTGGGATTGGAGATGGGGAATGGGGGATGGGGGATGCGGGATGGGGGATGGGGGATGCGGGATGGGGGATGCACAATATGGGATGGGGGATGCAGGATGTGGGATGCAGGATGGGGGATGCACGATATGGGATGGGCGATCCCGGATGGGAGATCTGGGATGTGGGATGTGAGATGGGGAATGTGAGATGGAGGATGCGGGATGAGGGATGGAGGATGGGGGATGCAGGGATGGGAGATCCAGGATGAGGGATGGAGGATGGGGAATGGGGGATGCAGGGATGCGGGATCCAGGGTGAGGGATGCAGGATATGGGATGCAGGATGTGATATGTGGGATATGGGATGAGGATGCGGGATACAGGTTGTGAGATACGGGATGAGGATGTAGGATATGGGATGTGAGATACGGGATGCAGATGGAGGGTGCAGGATTCGGGATGTGGGATATGAGAGCAGGCATGAGGGATGCAGGATGCGGGATATGATATTGGGGATGCGGGATTTGAGATTGAGGATGCAGGATACGGGATGCAGGATACAGGATGCGGGGTGCGGGATATGAGGTCGGGGATGCAGGATGTGGGATGCGGGATGCAGGATGTGGATGCAGGATGCAGGATTCGGGATGCGGGATGCAGAATTAGGAATGCGGGATGCGGGATGTGGAATGCGGGATGTGGAATGCGGGATGTGGGATATGAGGTCGGGGATGCAGGATGCGGGATGTGGATGCAGGATATGGGATGTGGATGCAGGATTCAGAATGCGGGATGTGGATGCGGGATGCAGGATTCGGAATGCGGGATGCGGAATGCGGGATGCGGGATTCGGAACTCGGGATGCAGGATGCGGAATGCGGGATGCGGAATGCGGGATGCGGGATGCGGGATGCGGGATGCAGGATGCGAGGGCGGTACCCAGGGCCGGCGTTGCCATGGAGACGCAGCCGATGGGCGGGGGATGCGCGGGGGGTGCGCGGGGTTCGGGCGCCACCCGGTGGGAGCGCGGGGACATCGCAGCTCCCAAAATCCCGAACCCTCCGGGAATGGATCCGCGGAGTGCCGGGCCGGGGATCCCCACAAAACCCCGAGGGATCCCCACAGGATCCCAGACGAGCGAGCTGGGCTTTCACTGCAGCCGCTTCCCCACCCGGTGCAGGAGCAGAGCGCCAGAACTGAGGGAATTCTTTCGCCTTGCTGAAGCCCGAATCTGCAGAGCCGTTTAAATCTTCCTTCCCCGCGTGATCCTGGTGTCAGGATCAGCCACAGCCTTCCCCCACCCTCCCCAAAACTGCTTTACTGGGGCAAGCTGGGACTTGTTGGCCCCAGGAAATGAGGGTGGTCATTGGGAACTTCCCGAGAAACCTGCCCGTCCATCCCCTGCCTTCTGATCCTGCTTCCTGACCCTGGTTTCCATAAGCTTATCCCTTATCCATGCAAATCCCGTGAATGCAGCAGGCCCAGGGAGGTTCCCGAGTTGATGTGCTGGGTTTTCCTTTCAGGTTGGATTTTTCCCATGGGAAAAAGGAAAATTATTTAACATAGAACCCCTACACACACTCCTGGCATCAGGGATACTGGAACCAGAAGTGTGGGAGAGGGATTCTCTGCAGCACCAGGCAGCAAAATGAAATCTCTCAGCAGAGCAGAGAGAATTTGGGCAGCTTTAGAGCTGTTGTAGGCAAAAATCCACAGCTGGAATTGTGAAATCTCACCGGTGGGAAAGAACTGGGTGCATATTAATAGGAGAGAAATGGCTAATTTTGGAGCTCTCAAGCAGAAGCCAATCTGCAAACAGAGCAGGGGAGTTGTGTATTTTGATACAACAAAGTGGAATATCCCAAGTGATGCAAATAAAAATAAAAAAGCCAAGAGACAGAGCCACAGGTGAGTGCTCACACACTGTGCTCCAGCAGCATGGATGGTTCAGAGCAGGAAAAATGGGGATTTACACTTCTGGATAAAATATGAGAGGAGAAAAAGTGATTCTAGAGCTGAGAATTTGGGTTAGGAGAGTAGGAGGGCGGTCTGGGAAAAGAGGAATTTCCTCATGGCTGGAGGAAACCTGCTGGGGTCGGTGAGGTGTGGGGTGAGTGGAGGAGCTGGGGATGCTCCAGGAGCCGGGGGAGCGCACTGGGGGGAGCAAGAGAGCGAGGGAAGGAGCCGGGTGTGACAAACCAGCTCGGGACGAGGACAAGGGACAGGTCTGTGTCACAGCCTGGGACAGGTCCGTGTCACAGCCCCGGGACAAGGACAAGGACAAGGGACAGTTCCGTGTCACAGCCCCGGGGCAGGTCCGTGTCACAGCCCTGGGACAAGGACAAGGGACAGGTCCGTGTCACAGCCCGGGACAGGTCCGTGTCACAACCCCGGGACAAGGACAAGGGACAGTTCTGTGTCACAGCCCGGGACAGGTCCGTGTCACAGCCCTGGGACAAGGACAAGGGACAGGTCCGTGTCACAGCCCGGGACAGGTCCGTGTCACAACCCCGGGACAAGGACAAGGGACAGTTCTGTGTCACAGCCCGGGACAGGTCCGTGTCACAGCCCTGGGACAAGGACAAGGGACAGGTCCGTGTCACAGCCCAGGGACAGGTCCGTGTCACAGCCCCGGGACAGGTCCGTGTCACAGCCTGGGAAAAGGACAAGGACAAGGGACAGTTCCGTGTCACAGCCCCGGGACAAGGACAAGGGACAGTTCCGTGTCACAGCCATGGGACAAGGACAAGGGACAGGTCCGTGTCACAGCCCCGGGACAGGTCCGTGTCACAGCCTGGGAAAAGGACAAGGACAGGGACAGTTCCGTGTCACAGCCCCGGGACAAGGACAAGGGACAGGTCCGTGTCACAGCCCCGGGACAGGTCCGTGTCACAGCCATGGGACAAGGACAAGGGACAGTTCCGTGTCACAGCCTGGGAAAAGGACAAGGACAGGGACAGTTCCGTGTCACAGCCCCGGGACAAGGACAAGGGACAGGTCCGTGTCACAGCCCCGGGACAGGTCCGTGTCACAGCCATGGGACAAGGACAAGGGACAGTTCTGTGTCACAGCCCCGGGGCAGGTCCGTGTCACAGCCCCGGGACGAGGACAAGGGACAGGTCCGTGTCACAGCCTGGGAAAAGGACAAGGACAAGGGACAGGTCCGTGTCACAGCCCCGGGGCATGGCCGTGTCACAGCCCTGGGACGAGGACAAGGGACAGGTCCGTGTCACAGCCCCAGGACAGATCCATGTCACAGCTCTGGGACAGGTCCGTGTCACAGCCCCGGGGCATGGCCGTGTCACAGCCCCTGAGCTCATTATCCCCAGCCCAACTTGCTGTGCTGATGCTCAGGCAGAAGGAGTCCCCAGCCTCTGGTTATCTCCTTAGGACCTGGATTTTGCCTCTCCAAAAACCACTTCTCTAAAACTCTATAAATAAACCCCATTCTGCCTGCTTGAGTTAACATTAGCCTAAAAACCACCCTCCTTATAGCTCATGTCAGGCAGGCAAGACAGGCTTGATAAGTGGAGAGAGTGATTTATAAAGGCACCATATGGGAGCTTGTCTAAGAATCATAATTGATTGTGAGCTGCAGAAACGTTGCAGGCACCGAATCCCCCCGAGGTTCAGCTCCTCCCAGGGGCCTGGCACCCATTCCAGCAGGAAAATCACCCTAATCCTCACCCCAGAGGCAGCCAGATTCCCTGAGGGGCTTCTCAGCCCTGTGCCACCTTTCAGGGGTTCTGGGAGCACCCCCAGAGCTGCAGGACAGGGGTGGGTGTGGGTGCAGCCGTCCATCTGCCAAGTGCTTTGATTTTCTGCGTGCTCCAGGAAGCAATTCTGGCCTGGGATCTGTCTAGACACTGCAGGCAGGTCCCAGGCCGTGGGGATTCTCATGGCAGGAGCTCCCAGTGCTGACAGACAAGCAGGGAGGGGAGGAAAACGCCCTGGATTCCCTTTTCACTGGGGATTTGGGGCTCAGGCTCAGCACACACAGAGCTCAGGACACTTTTGGATGTGTTCTGCACCACCTTGCAGCTTGCTCAGGGCTGTCCTGAGTCTCAACACGAAGCTTTGGGGTCTCTCAGTGCTGCCTGTGCATTAAAAGGATCTTTACAGGCTCGTGGCCTCACTGGGCATGAAGGAAGACATAAAACACTCAATTTAGAGCACGTGCCAAAAACCCCCATTTGTAGCAGCAGGCAGCATCCAGCTCCCATTAGCCAAGAGTTGTTGAGTTAATTAGAAATGTATATTTGATACCAGGGCCCTGCACGCCGCTAAGGTTTAATAATTGATTTGTAATTTATTTGCCCATTAATTCTTCCTCTCTCAGAGCCAAGGCAGGAGCTGTGCAGGCTCGTCCATCATCCTGCAGCAGCACAGCCCCTGCTCCCCCAGAGCTGTCGGGGCTGACAGGCTGGAGCCTCCTGCAGCCTGTAATTAGTTACTGACTTCAGAAGCTTTTTCTAGGAGCTGCTTGTGCCTCTGGAGGAAGATTAACAAAGGGTTCCTTTCCTGCAGGCTCGGGCTGTGTGTCAGCACCAGCCAGGCTCCAGAAATTATTGATTCCCTTTCCATAAGGTTTGCATTTCCAAGGTAAGTGATGTGGCTCTTACAGGCAGCGGGTGCCAGGGCTCCATCCATCACAGCTGACCCCAGCAGGGGCTGCAGGTTCAGCTTGAAACAGATTCTGCAGCACTTTCCCTCTCTGCACCATTTGTTCTGGCAGGGAGAAGGGTTTCCAAGGTGCCCATTCCCAGTTAATCACAGGCAAAACTTAATTACAGTCCCCGAGACCCCCACTCATTTCTCCTGTCACGGGATCAGGGGTTCATTCCCATCTGCTCATTCCTTTTATTTGCTCTGTGTTTTCTGACAGTTCAGTGTTGGGTCTGACTCAAAGTTTTCCCAGAGGAAAAGAGAGTTTCCCAGATGTCCCAAGGTCCTGGAAAGCAGGGACAGCCTGGATGGACCAGAGAACACTGAGACACCCACCAGCAGCAGGATGGGAAAGGACCCTGACAACAACATTGGCAAGCAGGAAAACATTTTGAATAGTCCAGAAGAATATTTCACAGAGGTGAAAATCTCATTTTTAATCAAGAAAATACAGCCACACTCTCACTAGGAAGGAGAGCCCTGTGCCTGCCCACAGCAATCCTCATCCTCCTCCACCTCTGGAAACCTCTGGCTGTCAGAACATGCCCTGAGAGAGGAACAAGGATGGGGAAAGTGGGTTGGGATGGGGCAGGAATGGCAGCTCCCCACATGGGCAGGGCAGAGACAAAACAAAAGCCTGCAGGAAGGTTGGGAGGCCCAGGGGTGGTTTTGGCAGGAGGGAGGCTGCAGAACAAGGCAATCTTCATGTGTGAAATCCCACGTGGAGCTGCTGCTATAAATAAGGTTGAAGGATTGATTGCCATAAATCAGAACCCTGCTGACACCCCAGGGCTCTCACAAGCAGCAGGGATGCTCGTGGGGCTGGTTCTGGTCCCTTGGCAGGGGCAGGACAGAGATTGCTCATTCTTTGTGTTTCCTGAATCCACCTCCTCCCTCCCCCACAGGAATAGTGCTGGAAGGGAAGGATGGATTGAATCTCCTCAGGAAGGTGTTGGTGACATCTCTTCACCATGGGAGTCCCCAGATTTTGCAGGATCAAGTCCTTGCAGCCCCAGGGATGCTTTCAGCACAGCTACAACTTGTTTTGGGCAGAAAAGAAATAAGAATCCAAATCCTCATGCTTTGAGGTCAAATCCCTTATTTACACAGAGCTGTGGGGCAGCCCTGAGCACATCAGAGGGGACACAGCTCCCAGCACAGCCAGGTTTGCCCTCAGCCTGGGGCTGGCTTGGTCCAGAAATGCTCTGGAATAAAAAACACATGGCAGGATGAGCCCAGGACCAGCTCCCACCTGCCTGGGAATGACCCTCGGGGGGCTGTGCCCCCTCCCAGGGCTCTGCCCAGGACCTGCTCTAGGGGTGCCAGCCTGGGGCAGCACAAAAGCACCTGCTTTGTCTGATCTGTCTGCAGCTTCCCTGCCTCCAGCAGCATTCCTGATTTACATCCCTGATGTAAAGAGATTTTTCCCTGGATAAAGTCCCTCAGCAAAACCCAACACCCCCAGTGACACCTCCAGAGTCTGGAGCTTCCCCCTCTCCTTCAACCCCTTCAAAAGCTTTCCCACAAACACACTTCCCTTAAAGTTCACAATGTTCTGGGCATAAATCCTCCCCCTCCCTTCCATGCTGCTGGAAGTTTGCTACCAGCTATATATTTTTAGATTTTAAAAATGTCACCCTCAAGTGCTGGGGGCGCACGTAAGTGCCGTAAGAAACAAACCCATATAGACTTGCTGTCAATAACCCAGCCTCAGATGGACTCCCTGCAGCCCTGGCACAGTAAATCACAGCCTTCCTCCCCCCCTCCAGTGGTGGCTGGCTGCTTGTTATTGCCTTTCATCTTTATTGCCTCGTCAGGTGGAATGGCTGGAGTGACAACAGCAAACAGCCAGCCACGAGTTGTGTCTGCTGCCAGCCCCCAGCATCCTGCAGGGTGATGGGATGGCTGTGCTGAGCAGGCCAGGGGGAATCCTAAATAATCCTAAATCCCAGAGGGAGGATGGCCTGGGCAGCCATCCCTAATTCACCCTCTGACTTACCCCACTAAAATGGTTCTTCTCTGGAGCAGCCCATATCAGACCCCAGTGGATCCAGAGCTGGCTGGATGTACAAATGGCTCTGGAATTGCAGGATATTTCCTAGGGTCGATCCTTCTGCTGCCACCAGAACAGTCTGATTTGTGCCTGGAGACGTGGGGCTGTGTCAGGCCAGAGTTAAAACTGGCTGAGCTGAGCTCTGGTGGCTTTGAAACTGGTGGGGAGAACTTCCATGGGATGGAAGGAATCTCCTGTCAATGATTCTCTTCCAAAGGGGCCAAGCAGAGAGCTTGGGAAGGCAGAGAGGAGGAATTTCCAGCAGAGGAAGGTGGCACAGAAAGAAAAGCAGGTGGCACTAAGTGAAAGAAGGAAATTTATCAGCACATAAAGACCAGAGTCTTCCAGGCAGGGGTTAATCCAGGGGGACTTTGGGGACCCACCCCCACCCTGCAGACAGCAGGAAATTCAGTTCTTTGCCAAAAGGAGGGAAACAATCCTGGAGCAGGAGCAGACAGGCCAGAGCAAGCTTTTCTCATCCTGACAGGAGGATCCAGTTTCAGGATTAGGAAACGTCCCAGGAACACGAGGAGCCCTGCTGGGGCTGGGAGGGGAGGCTGAGGGGGATGGACACCAGGAACAGCCTCCCACCCTGGGCCTGCCACCTCCTGTCACCTGGAGAGCCTGGGAGGGACAGGGACAGGGACTGGGATGGGATGGGAATGGGATGGGACTGGGATGGGATGGGACTGAGGTGGGACTGGGATAGGACTGGGATGGACTGGGATGGGACTGGGATGGACTGGGATGGGACTGGGATGGGACTGGGATGGACTGGGATGGGACTGGGATGGGACTGAGATGGACTGGGATGGACTGGGATGGGACTGAGATGGGACTGGGATGGGACAGGGATAGGACTGGGATGGGACTTGGATGGGACTGGGATGGGACTGGGATGGGACTGAGATGGGACTGGGATGGGACAGGGATAGGACTGGGATGGGACTTGGATGGGACTGAGATGGGACTGGGATGGGACTTGGATGGGACTGAGATGGGACTGGGATGGGACTGGGGTGGGACTGGGATGGGACTGGGATGGGACTGGGGTGGGACTGGGATGGGATAGTGATGCGCTGCATCCCTTCCCCTCTCCCTGGCAAGCAGGGAGAAGAACAAGAAGTCAAGAATATTTCACAGAGGTGAAAATCCCATTTTTAATCCAGAAAATACAGCCACACTCTCACTAGGAAGGAGAGCCCTGTGCCTGCCCACAGCAATCCTCATCCTCCTCCACCTCTGGAAACCTCTGGCTGTCAGAACATGTCCTGACAGAGGAACAAGGATGGGAAAAGTGGGTTGGGATGGGGCAGGAATGACAATCCCTCTCCCAGCACCAGCAGGACGGGTGGGAAGCAGCCCCTGGGTGGGCAGGAAGGAGCTGGGAGCTGCAGGAAGAGACTCCAGGCTGCAAAACTCACCAGCAGCAAAGCAGGAACAGCCTCAGAGAATGCCCCAGAACAGCCCAGAATCCCCCAGAACAACCCAGAATCACCCAGAATCACTCAGAAAAACCCAGAATCACCCAGAACAACCCAGAATCACCCAGAATCACCCATAATCACTCAGAATAACCAGAATAACCCAGAACCACCCAGAATCACCCAAAATCACCCAGAATCACCCAGAATCACCCAGAATCACCAGAATCACTCAGAATCACCCAGAACAACCCAGAATCACCAGAATCACCCAGAACAACCCAGAATCACCAGAATCACCCCAGAATCACTCAGAAAAACCCAGAATCACCCAGAATCACCCAAAATCACCCAGAATCACTCAGAATACCCAGAATCACCCAGAATCACCAGAATCACTCAGAATCACCCAGAACAACCCAGAACAACCCAGAATCACCCAGAATCACCCAGAACAACCCAGAATCACCCAGAATCACCCAAAATCACCCAGAATCACTCAGAATCACCCAGAATCACCCAGAATCACTCAGGCTGGAACAGAAATTTGGGTCCAGCCCTTCCCAGCCTGCTCCTGACTCCTGACCAGCTTTGAGCCAGGAAATTCCCCCTCCATCCCTTGGCTCTCTCCAGTGAGCTCACACAAGGATGGGGCTGCTCTTCTGAGAAGCAGGAGGTTTTTATGTTATAAATTAAAAGATCCAGGCAAAATGAATCCTGAGAGGTGAGTCCTCAGGAGTCACAATGACTCAAACACGAGGTTTTCACAGGAAAATAAATTCAATGCTCTGGCTGCTTTAATCATCAGGCTTTTCTACCTTCACCAACACTCCAGCAAATACTTGTGCCTTCATTTAGTGCTCCTCAGCCTAATACCCACCACAAAAGAAATCCAGCAGAAAGCCTGGCTGATAACTTCAGCAAATTTCCATCTGACCCTCCCCTTGGGTTTTGGGGTGAGTGTTGAGTGAATGAGCTTTAAAAGCATCTTTTCATTTAGCAGAGGCTGGGCGAGCCAAGAATCATACCTCACTCTGTCAGAAGAAAAACAAGATGTGGGCTCAGAGCAATTGAGCTGTGCTGGAGCCCAGGATGGAAAATGTTGCCTCCAAAGCCAAACAAGGTTTCAGTGCCAGTGTTGTAAGGCAGGGAGATGCAAAATTTTTGTGGCCAAAATTTCTCGCCCCTGCTTTGGCATCTGGGGCTTTCTGGAAATGAAAGAGGTGATGCTTTAAATGAGGGTTTAAATTTAATTTTTAACTCTTGGTCAGGCTGGGAGGGAAGAGCAGGCACAGGCATCCCCTGAAGGGAAAATGAGTTAAAATGTGGGATTTGATGTTTGGGCTGCTGGTCTGTGCAACTCACCTCAGCAGGAAAGTTCAGAGTCAGGACAGGAATTTTAGGGTCAGGGCAGGAATTCCAGAGCCAGGGCGAAGAGAAGGGAAGGAGATGGAAGTGATTGAGAGCAAAGCATCTTTTGGGGGCAGAAAATTACTCAGAGGGAGCTGATTTGGGGCACTGAGGAGTGAGAGAGGCAGAGCTTCCCTTCCTCAGATTCTTAGCCTTGCAGGGTGAGGGCAAAAGGGAATAAACAAACAAAAGCTTAAAAACCGCCAAAACAAACCCCACAATTTTTAATTATTATTTTTTTCCCCCTACAGATTGTTTCATCCCATCCCCGGGGCTGCTCTGGGCAGGGGAATGGGAGCTGGATAGGGGGAGAGGGAATTGGCAGGGGAGGGGGATCCCAGAAAAAGGAGTGGGATCCCGGGAAAAGGAATGGGATCTCAGGAAAAGGAATGAGATCCCGGGAAAAGGAATGGGATCCCGGGAAGGGGGAGTGGGATATCGGGAGGGGAGTGGGATCCCAATCAGGGGAATCGGATCCCAGGAAAAGGAGTGGGAATCCGAGAAAAGGAGTGGGATCCCAGTCAGGAGAGTGGCATCCCGAGAAAGGGGAATGGGATCCCGATTAGAGGAGTAGGATCCTGGTCAGGGGAGCGGGATCCCGGGAAAAGGAGTGGGATCCTGGTTTGGGAAGCAGGATCCCGGTTAGAGGAGCAGAATCCCGGGCCGGGGTTGGACATCCTGGGCAGGGGAGCGGGAATCCGAGAAAATGAGTGGGATCTCGGGAAAGGGAGTGGGATCCCAGTTAGGGGAGTGGGATCCCGGTTTGGGGAGCAGGATCCCGGTTAGGGGAACAGAATCCCGGGCCGGGGTTGGGCATCCTGGTCAGGGGAGCGGGATCCCGGGAAAGGGGAGTGGGAATCCGAGAAAATGAGTGGGATCCCGGGCAAAGGAGTGGGATCCCATTTGGGGGAGCGGGATCCCGGGCAGGGAAGGGCGCCCCGGGCAGTCTCGCAGCGGTCGGGAGATGGCAGCAGCACTTTGCTCTCTGCTCTCTGCTCTTTGCTCCGATGTCCCCAGTCCCGGCGGGACCAGCCCCGCTCCGGGAGCCTCGCTAAGCCCGGCCCTGCTGAGCCGCGCTCAGGTAAGACCCTCCCAGCCCGCAGCGCAATTCCAGCCCCGGGGAGCAGTGGAGGGACGGGGAAGCGCTGGGGCATGGGAAGGGATCAGCTGAACTCACGGATTTTTATTTGAAAAGGAGCCTGAACCTGAAATCCACGTTCTCGGAGCTCTCCCATTTGCACCCACACCGGGGCGAGCCTGGGCTGGGTGTGATGGGGACATCATGGAAATGTCACTGGGAACGCCAAGGTGCCCCCGAGTGAAAATGCTGCTTGAGAGAGGTCAGGAGGAGAAAACCGACCTGCCCTTCTCGGGCAGTTACGGGTGACAAACCAGCAGCGAGAGAGCTGATGGGGTTTGTTTGGAGAGCGCTGCTCGGCACGGGAGGCTCGGGATGGAGCGCTGCCCTCGAGGGTTTGCGAACACCCCGCTGGCTCTGCCAGGCTGGGGACGCTCCCAAATTCAGCGGTGCCTTCCCCAGGGCGAGCCCAGCTCAGCATCTCCCACCCCTGGGCGTTTTCCTGGGGGAGCTGGGGTGTTCCTGCTGATCCCACGTCTGCAAAGCTCAGGATTTCAGAGCTCTCCGTGTGCCGGCGGCTCCCAGGGCAGGGGTGGATCCCAGCCCCGAGACACAACAAGAGCCCGCAGCTGGAGCTTTAATTGCGTTACAATCGTCTGCTGGTATCAGGGAATCGGGAGGAGAGTCAAAACAGAGCGCTTGGATCCCTGCAGGAGCTGGAAATACAGCAAAGGCTTGGCCAAGGTGCAAAAATCCTCCTCCTCCTCCCCGGCAGCAGAGGAGGGAGAGCAAAGCCCGTCCTCAGGTTTGGGGGTCCGGGAGTGTCCCCCAAGCAGAAAACACAGCAGGAACCAAACACTGAATAAATAAATAAAATAAAATAAATAAATATATAAATAAATAAATAAATAAATAAAAACAAATAAACAAACAGGAATCAAACAATAAATAAATACATAAATAAATAAATAAATAAATAAACAAACAGGAATCAAACACTAAATAAATAAATAAATAAATAAACAAATAAACAAACAGGAATCAAACACTAAATAAATAAATAAATAATTAAACAGACAGACAGACAGGAACCAAACACTAAATAAATAAATAAGTAAAAAAATAAAAAAATCAGTGGCCAGCAGAGCCCTTCTCCAGGTTTGGGGGTCTGGGAGTGTCCCCCTAAAGAAGAAAACACAGCAGGAACCAAACACTGAATAAATAAATAAAATAAAATAAAATAAAATAAAATAAAATAAAATAAAATAAAATAAAATAAAATAAATAAATAAAAACAAATAAACAAACAGGAATCAAACACTAAATAAATAAATAAATAAATAAATAAATAAAAATAAACAATCAGGAACCAAACACTAAATAAATAAATAAATACATAAAAATAAACAAATAAACAGGAATCAAACACTAAATAAATAAATAAATAAATAAATAAATAAACAGACAGACAGACAAGAACCAAACACTAAATAAACAAATAAGTAAAAAATAAAAAATCAGTGGCCAGCAGAGCCCTTCTCCAGGTTTGGGGGTGTGGGAGTGTCCCCCTAAAGAAGAAAACACAGCAGGAACCAAACGCTAAATAAATAAATAAACAAACAAACAAACAAATAAATAAATGAAAATTAAGAATCAGTGGCCAGCAGAACCCTTCTTCAGGTTTGGGGGTCTGGGAGTGCCCCCCAGGCAGAAAACACAGCAGGAACCAAACACTGAATAAATAAAATAAATAAATAAATAAATAAATAAATAAAAACAAATAAACAAACAGGAACCAAACACTAAATAAATAAATAAATAAATAAATAAATAAATAAAATAAACAAACAGGAATCAAACAATAAATAAATAAATAAACAGACAGACAGACAAGAACCAAACACTAAATAAATAAATAAGTAAAAAATAAAAAATCAGTGGCCAGCAGAGCCCTTCTCCAGGTTTGGGGGTCTGGGAGTGTCCCCCTAAAGAAGAAAACACAGCAGGAACCAAACACTAATTAAAGAAATAAATAAACAAACAAACAAACAGGAACCAAACACTAAATAAATAAATAAACAAACAAACAAACAGGAACCAAACAATAAATAAATAAATAAATAAATAAATAAACAGGAACCAAACACTAAATAAATAAATAAATAAATAAATAAATTAATTAATTAATAAACAGGAACCAAACACTGAATAAATAAATAAATAAATAAATAAATAAATAAAAATAAAATATCACTGGTCAGCTCGGCTTTGCTTTCCTTTCTGTTTCCAGCACCATTAAAAACAGACGCAAACCCGATTTTCAAAGGGAGAATCTCCAGCCCTTGCAGCATCCCGGCGCTGCGAGCGCTGCCCGGGGGTTAACGCGGAGCGAGTGGGAATGGGAAGTTTTGGTAAATAAAAACCCGCTTTGGTAAATAAAAACCCGCTTTGGTAAATAAAACCCTCTGTGTCCCTCCTGCCGCCGCTTCCCCAGTGAAAAAATTTCATTTTTCCCGAATGAGAAAACGCTGATTTTCCATCGCCATCCTCGCCGCCGGGGGAGGATTTATCCCAAATCCCGGCTCAACTCAGCCCAAAGGCTCCTCTCTGCCAGGAGGGGCTGGGAAACACCCCAGGCTGCTGTAAAATCCCTCTGTACCCCAAAACTGAGCCCTGGGACGGGGACAGTGTCCCCAAATCTGAGCCCTGACAGTGTCCCCCCAAATCTGAGCCATGGCACAGGGACAGTGTCCCCAAATCTGAGCCCTGACAGTGTCCCCAAATCTGAGCCATGGGACGGGGACAGTGTCCCCAAATCTGAGCCATGACAGTGTCCCCAAATCTGAGCCCTGGGACGGGGACAGTGTCCCCAAATCTGAGCCCTGACAGTGTCTCCCCAAATCTGAGCCATGGCACAGGGACAGTGTCCCCAAATCTGAGCCCTGACAGTGTCCCCCCAAATCTGAGCCCTGGCAGTGTCCCCAAATCTGAGCCCTGGCACAGGAACAGCCCCCCCAAATGAGCCCTGACACAGGGACAGTGTCCCCAAATCTGAGCCATGGCAGTGTCCCCCCAAATCTGAGCCCTGGCACAAGGACAGTGTCCCCAAATCTGAGCCCTGACAGTGTCCCCAAATCTGAGCCCTGGGATGGGGAGTGTCCCCAAATCTGAGCCCTGGCAGTGCCCCCAAATCTGAGCCATGACAGTGTCCCCAAATCTGAGCCCTGGCACAGGAACAGTGTCCCCCCAAATTTGAGCCCTGACACAGGGACAGTGCCCCCAAATCTGAGCCCTGACAGTGTTCCCCCAAATCTGAGCCCTGGCACAAGGACATTCCCCCCCAAATCTGAGCCCTTGGATGGGGACAGCCTCCCACAAATAACTCAAATCACACCAATAAAAACAAACGAGGGCTTGGACTGGGTTATATTTTAAAATGCTCATATATTTTCTTTTTTTTTTTTTTTTTTTTCCTTTTTTCTTTTTCTCTTTTTTTTTTTCTTCTCTTTTCTTTTTTTTTTTTTTCCACAATTCTAATACAATTGTTCTCAAAATACTGGCGTTTCCAGCAGCAGTTCTTTCTTTTTTTTTTTTAACTTTTCTGTTTTGTTTTTTTTTAACCTTTTCTGTTGTTTCTGAAGTGAATAATAATATACGGTAGTGATTTCACAGTAAAACAGACCTGCAGGAACGCCAGAAATACGTGACAAAAGACACCCCCAGACCAGCCCTCCCCCTCCCTCCCACCCCTCTCCCATCCCCAAAAAAGATTTTGGAAGTGGGGGGAAAAAAAAAAAAAAACAAAAAATAAAAAGTTCATTCAAAAAAATTATTTCAAAAGAGATTTCATATAAAGCCTTTAAAACACGGTCAGAAGTTTCTCCCTCTTCTCCAGATCCCTGTGGCTGAACATTTACAGAGAGAAAGAGAGAAAAAATAGAGAGAGTTTATAACAATCTCTGTAGAAGAAACAAAACAATCCAGGAAAGAAAATATCTGAGGATACAGTAAGGGATAAAATTACATTTGTACAAAAATAGATTTTAACTTTATTGATGCTTTAGATATTTTTTTTCCTTATCTTTTCTCTTTTTTTTTTTTTTTTGTCATTCTAAATTTTAATGTCTTTTTTTTTTTTAATCTATGTATCCCATAGCCAAGGCATCCATCACTAAGTATTGGGAATTGCTAAAGCTATTCTTTTACTCCAAACCACCTGCTTAAAAGAAAGGAAAAAAAAAAAAAAACCAAAAGAAGAAAAACAAAAGAAAAGAAGAAAAGCAAAAGAAAAGAAGGAAAACAAAAAGAAGAGAAACAAAACAAAAAGAAGAAAAACAAAACAAAAAGGCATCTTAAAATAGATGCAGTTCCTTTGTCTCGAGGAATAAAAATCCAGATTTGGCATCTGCCAATTTGGAAAGGGATTCAGATACAATGGGAGCAAAACAAGGGGGGGAAAAAGCAAGGAGAAGGGGAAAAAAAAAACAAATTAACAAAAAAAAACCAGGAAAAAATCGACTTAAACCACAAAAAGCCAGGAAAAGTCTGTAATTGCTACAGTTCTCTATGTGTATATGTGAGTGGGTATTATACAGTGTTGATATCTACAGTACATACATGGACACACACACATCCAGGCCAGCCCCTGCTGATGGGCACAGCACAGCTCTCCAGAACGGAATTTGGATTTTTGGGATCAGCAGCCCAGGCTCAGCGCTCCCCACATCCCCTGAGCCCCTCCTGGGCATCCCCAGTGCCCAGGGAAGCTCAGGATTGGGGCTGGGGTGGGTGGAACACGCAGAGAGGGGGTGCTGAAAGGCTGATCTTTGTGCTATCTTTAGAAAATTAAAGATTGTCCCACCAACAAAAAGGAATTAATGAGCATCACAAACAGATCACCCGAATCCAGGCAGATTTTTTTGCAGGAGTACTGAGAGCTGGTTAAATCCACATCACTAATGTGCCTTTTGCTTCCCTGCAGCCACCTGAGCTCACCTGCCACACTCAGCCCTGTCAGGATGACAACAACAACGACAACAAAAAGCCCAAAGTGAAAAGAGCACAAAGGAAAAACTGCAACCCATGCAAAGCTCGTTGCTTTAAGGCTGCTCTGGCTCTTCTGGACACACAAAAGCTGCTCCTGCCCAGGGCAGGGCTGGGATGAGGATGGAGGGGCTGGGCCGGGCTCTGGGAATCCAAACTCCCTTCCAGCAGCTGAAAAATGAAATCCCAGGACAAAAATCCCTCCAGCACGGGCATGGATTGAGGCTGTGCTGCTCCAGCAGGGAAACTGAGGCACAGGGGAGATCCTGACAGGGAGCCTGGGGTGTGCAGAGCCTCCCCTTGGGATGGGATGGGATCAATGGGATGGGATAATGGGATGGGATCAATGGGATCAATGGGATGGGATGGGATGGGATTGGGATGGGATGGGATGGGATGGGATGGGATGGGATGGGATGGGATGGGATGGGATCAATGGGATTCAATGGGATTCAATGGGATCGATGGGAGTGGGATGGGATGGGATGGGATGGGATGGGATGGGATGGGATGGGATTGGGATGGGATCAATGGGATGGGATCAATGGGATGGATGGAAATGGGGACAGATGAGGGAAAAAAAGGGGATGGAAGATAATGGAACATGACAGGATGGAAAGGGATGGGATGAGATGAAATAACATTGGAATGGAACAGGATGGGATGAGATGGAAATGGGATGGGATGGGATGGGATGGGATGGGATGGGATGGGATGGGATGGGATGGGATGGGATGGGATGGGATGGGATGGGATGGGATGGGATGGGATGGGATGGGATGGGATGGGATGGGATGGGATACAGGGATGGGATGGGATCAATGGGATCTCCCACTGTGCCACCCCGCAGCCACCACAGCACCCAAAAGCCCCTTCCCAGGAATAAAAGTGGCTCCACCCACCACAGACCAGCAGGTTTATCCCAGTGCAACATCCACCATCTCCCCCAAAACTTTTCCTCTGTGCCAAGCCCACCCCAGGCTCCCTCCTGCTGGGGGAGCTGAGCTGGGGCTGGGGGCTCTGGGATCTGCCACCTCCCTGGGGCTGTGCCAGCCTCCTGCTGCCAGGGAACAGCCTGCTCATGTTTCCTGCCACCCTTGCCAGATTTCACTCCTCCTGCCTCGTTTTCTTGGCAAATTCTTGCAGGGTGAAGCTGTTTAATAATATTTTCGGCGGCTTGCAGGCTGCTGGGGAAACAGAGCCAAGGCTGTGCCTGCCTCTGCTGATTTCAGCCAGCCCCAGGGGAGTCACACCTGAGATCCCGAGGGGTTTTTGACTCTCGAGCTGCAGGGGATGGAGCTGGGCACTGAGCTGCCAGCTGGGATGGCAACAGGAGGGTGGCAAAGAGAAAATAGAGATGGGAGGTGGTGGGTGCTGCTCCACCCCCTCCAGCAGCAAAGGAGTTTTCAGCCACGGGGAGCAAGAAGAGGATCTTTGGGATTTCATCCTTCTCTTTTTAAAGCCCAGAGGACATGGAGTGGTGGGGCACAGGCACTCAGCTCCCAGCACAGGGTGGGAAAACCCTGCCCAACATCCCTCCCCACTCCCTCTGCTTTGTCTTCTCTCCAATTCATGTTTTTGAAGAGGTGGAGTGGGACTGTCCCCTTGCCGACTCTGGTCACACACACTCCATCCCACACAGCAAGGGCACATCCCCGTGTCCCCAGTCCCCAAAATCCTCTCCAGCTCCCTGCTCTCACCCCAAGACTCAAGGGAGGGCTGTGCAAAAGCCAAGGTGCTTTTGGTGCTCTCAGAGGGGACAGGGATGGTGCTGCCACATCCCACCCCACGGGGAGATCAGGGCAGGGGGAGCCCTGTTCCTGCTCCACCACTAATTAACAGTAATTAACCAGCCAGGCCGAGCACTCCCACTAATTGGTGCCTTGCAGTGTTTTGCAGGGCTGAAAGAACAGGAGCAGCTCCTGGGTGAGCCGAAACCTTGGAGTGGGGGCAGACTGGGACATACTGGGATATTCTGGGATGCTGTGCAGAGGGCTGGGGAAGGGCCATGGGGAGGCCCTGGCAGCCTTAGAGCAAGTGCTGCAGCTGGCTCACGGCCACATGGGCACTGTGGGGTGGCCAAAGGGCTTTTCCTGTGCCCTGTTATGGGGGTTCAGCTCAATCCCAAATCCTCTGCTCTGAGGTGGAAGGAAAGGCTCTGTGACTCATCCACAGGGCACAGCCTCTCCCCCCACAAAGTAACTACCGAGACTACTAAGAATAGTTAGAAACCAAAAATAGAATTTTTTCCATTTTTTTTTTTTTTTTTTTTTTTTGTCTTCTTCTTCTCTTTTTCAAAAAAAAAAAAAAAAAAAACAAAACCAACAAAAACCAACTCCATCCTCTGAAAATAGCCCAGCTGCAATCCGGCAGAGTCCAACCACTCCCCTGGGCTGTCCAAACCCCAGTGGCCCGAGGGCTGGCACCGTCCTTGTCCCCAGGGGAGGGCTGGGGGAGGGCTCATCCCAAACCTCATGGCACGGCGGGGGCAGGGGGGTTGGCAAAGCTCTCTCCGCTCCCACTTCTCTACAAGTAGCACAGGGGCAGCAGCTCTGGAGACGCAGCAGTGACAGCGAACGGACAGGGGGGCACAGGGTGGGCACGGACGGGGGTCCCCCGCAGCAGACGGCGCCTCCAGCGCTGGGGGGGAGCAGGGAGGGACGAGGAAAGCAGAGGAGAAGCCCCCCCGGGCGAGGGACTGACCCAGCCGAGTTCTCTTTAAGTCATTTGGTGCGGCGCTTCCAGCATTTCCATCAGGAAGGTGTCGATGGGCGTGTCGCCTATTAGCTTGAAGAAGAAAAGATGCTCCAGGCATTTCAGGCCGATGGACCGCAGGGCTGGCAGGCGCAGCAGCAGCTTGGCAAACCTGGGGGGGCACAGGGGGGGCGCGGTCAGACACCCCCGGTGCAGCCCTGCTCCTCCCCGAACCCCCAAACCTGGGGTCACACACTGCCCCTGCCATGGGGCTGCTATGGAATCCTGGCTGGGTCATAATCTGCATCAAGAGCACCAGCCACATCATACTTACCTGCTTTTATATATATAATATAAATATAATATAATATAATATAAATATAAATATAAATATAAATATAAATATAAATATAAATATAAATATAAATATAAATATATATAAATATATATAAATATATATAAATATATATAAATATATATATACACATACATATAAATAGATAAAAATAAATATATATATATGTGTGTGTATATATATATGTATATATATATATATATATATATGTATGTATATATGTACCTTTTTTCTATATATTTAGCTGTTTGCCTGCATATTTACTTCTTTTTCTACATTTTCTATATTTACCTGCTTTTATATATATTTACCTGCTTTGATATATATTTACCTGCTTTTATATATATATGTATCTTTTTTCTATATATTTAGCTGTTTGCCTGCATATTTACTTCTTTTTCTACATTTTCTATATTTACCTGCCTTTATATATATTTACCTGCTTTGATATATATTTACCTGCTTTGATATATACTTACCTGGTTTTATATATATATAAATATAATGTATATATGTATCTTTTTTCTATATATTTAGCTGTTTTCCTGCATATTTACTTCTTTTTCTACATTTTCTATATTTACCTGTTTTTCTATACATTTACCTGTTTTTTCTCCATATTTACCCATTTTTCTCCATATTTACTTGGTTTTTTTTACATATTTACCTGTTTTTTCTACATATTTACATGTTTTTCTCCATATTTCTGTTTTTTCTCCATATTTCTGTTTTTTTCTCCATATTTACCTGTTTTTTCTACATATTTACCTCTTTTTCTCCAGATTTACCTGTTTTTTTCTACATATTTACCTGTTTTTTCTACATATTTACATCTTTTTCTACATATTTACCTCTTTTTCCCCATATTTACCTGTTTTTTCTACATATTTACCCATTTTCTCCATATTTCTGTTTTTTCTATATACTTACATGTTTTTCTACATATTTAGCTCCTTTTCTATGTATTTACCTGTTTTTCTACATATTTACCTGTTTTTCTATATATTTACCTGTTTATCTCCATATTTACCCCTTTTTTCTACATATTTACCCCTTTTTCTCCATATTTACCTATTTTTCTACACATTTCTTAGTTTAAACCAATGTTTGTAAAACAGAAATTAAATTAAATTAAAACAGAAAAAACCCTAAAAAATAAAATACCAAAATTAAATAACCCAGGTGATGCTCTAAACTGCAACCATCTTAACCTGCAAAGCTCAGGCAAGACACATAAAGAAAATAAAGGCACCAATCAAATAATGAGTAACAATAATTTTAAAATGTATAAGTAAAATTAAAAGGAAACAATAAATCAGCTTCTGCATAAAATAAATAGATCATATGAATTCTGCATGAATAAATCATATTAATTTACTGTCTAAAAGTTCTTTGGGGCTGCTGGAGAGGCAGGAGCTTGCAGAAAACACAGAGAAATTCTACATGCATGCACAATTCCCTCTCTCCCTTTTTTTTTTTTTTTTTTTTTTTTTTTATTTTTATTTTTTTTTTAATTTTTTTTTTTTTCTGCTGAGCCAGCGAGAAGGGTGGGAGCAGAGCCAGGAAAAACAAATCAGTCCTACCATCCCATTCAGGAAGTTTGACTTTAAACCAAACCAGATGATGGCTGCAGCCCTGGGATGTGTTTAACTGTGACATAACCAGCCCTGAGCAGGGCAGAGGAGCCCTGGCTGCTGATTCTGCTGGGCTGCCTCTGCCCTGGGGATGCCTCTCTCTGCAGAAAAATTCCCCTTTTCCTGCTCACAGGGCACTGCTGGGTGGGGATTTGGAGGAAGCCCCACACCTGAGAAGGTGGGAATTCCAGAATTCCAGAATTCCAGAAATCCCACAGCACGCAGCTCAAGCACAGGCAGAACTTGCTTGCAGCCCCAGCTGTGATCACACCATGAGGATGCCCAGTTTTTTGGGAATTTTGGGGAGTTCTTGGGCCATGGGTTCCCCTCTGAGACACCCTGCAGCTCTGAGGGATGCAGGGAGGGCAGCAGGACCCAGGCACAGCTCCCAGGACATCCCTGAGCGTGCAGAACTCCAAGGGAGGGTGTGAACATCACACAAGAAGGTTCCCAGCACAAGGTCACTCGAAGCCAGGGAGGGATTAAATCCCAGAGCCCCTGGGGCAGCTGCTGGATTTAAAACACTCCAAGAGCAGTGAGCGTTGAGGCAGAGCCCTGGGGAAGGGCTGTGGGCTGCTGGCTCAGTGTCTGTGGGTCAGGGATGGTGGGTGGGGGTTTGGGGAGCAGGGCTGTCCCTGTGCCACCCCCTGTGTGTCCCTGTGCCACCCCCTGTGTGTGCCAGGGCTGCAGACCCTGCTCAGTGTGCAAAGAGCTCACCCCAGCAGGGGAATAATCCAGGAGAGCTGCTGGCTGTGATTGCCAAGGCCAGAACAGCTCCTCTGCAACACCACAGCAGCCAAAGTCCAGGCTCAGACTCTGCATTTGCTCCAGAAATGTGATTTAATGAAGCTTTCTGGAACAGGAGGCAGCTTGGGGTGCACACAAAGCCCCTGGGAGAGGAGAGGTGAGAGCCCTGCCCTGCGCCCGGCGCTCATCCCTCAATCCCTGCTCCCCACAAACCAAACACACCCCCCACCCTCACCCTGCCTGCCTCCAACCAACAGGAACACCCCAGAAATCCCTTCACAACACACCTTTCTTCATCTGCCAGCACTCTGGGACCCAAAGAGGGAGAAAAAACAAACCCAGCATCACTTCTGAGGCACGCTCTGCCCTGCTGTGAAAGCATCCTTTTGATTTAACCATCCACACAAGGCCAGGAATGCAGGTGAGATGCAAATCCCAGTTGCCTGGGCTGTTTTCCCCCACCATTCACACACCAGTAGCAGCTCCCAGTGCTTTGCCTGGTTTCCCAAGAAGCTGTCAGGAACTCAACTGGCAGCTGCCAGCTCCAGGCTGTGACTGGGAGAACGCGCCCACTCAGCTCGGGAGCGGTCCAGGAACACATTCCTGATTCCCCCTCCCATTCCCAGCTGGATTGGGGGAGGCAGGGAGGGGAGAAAAAGAGCATCAATTGAGGCTTTCACTTCCCAGCAATGATGCTCCTCTGCCACCGAAAATTAACTCCATGTGAGTCCCATTTCTGCCGTGGTTTGCAGAAGGGAAATGAGCCCTCCCCACTCCCACATGTGCTCATCCCACTGCTGGGGCTGGGGGAGCTGGGGCTCCTCAGCCCTGCCCACCTTGCTGGATTTCCTGGCAAGGGAATCAAGAGCTTTTTAAAGTTTTTTTAGGGATGCTGACAGCTGGAGAGGGTAGAAATGAGAGGTTTATCCACAGGGAGTCACTGGAGAGAGAGATCCCAGCAGAGACAGGAGCCAAGGTGTGCTGGTTGATGTGGCCAGAAGTGTGAATTCTGTCCCATCTGTTAACCCAGCTGGGGCAGTGACCCTGATCTCCTGGCACACATTCTCTGCTCATGGGCCATCTTTAAACCAGCTGGGCAATCATCTTTATCTTCCCACAGCCCATCCTCCCTCCAGGAGATATCTCCTGTTCATGGCCACTGAGTCCCAGGGCATGACTGATAAAATTCCATCATCCCATGGGAGATGCTCCAGCCAGGGGAGGAGCCAAGCCTTTCCTACCCAGATAAAAACTGACATTTGGGACACCAAGGAACCTTCTTTCCACTGGATCCCAGAGGAAAGCCAGACCTTTGCACATCATCCCTGGAGCTTCAGAGGAAACTGCACCTTCTCCAGGAGCACTGCTCCAGCTGAACCACATCTGCCCCTGCAGGAGGATGCAGCCACCATTGAATGGGACTGTGCCAACACCCTGACTGACTGACGGGTGTCAGCTTGGATTCTGACTCTGGCAGGGCTGGGATTGTTCTGTGTAATACTGCATTGCTATTTTAATTTTCCTAGTAAAGAACTGTTATTGCTAATTCCCATAACTTTGCCTGAGAGCCCCTTAATTTCAAAATCAGAATAATTCGGAGGGAGGGGGTTTACATTTGAAAAAGCCAGGAGGCTGGGGCAGGCTGGGGCAGGCTGGGGCAGGGTTCAGGGGGGCACAGGGAGCTCACCTGCCGGGCTGGTCGGGGTATTTGTGTTTGCAGTAAGCCTCTAGCGACGCGTACACCTTCTCCCGCAGCGCCTCCACCTCCGCCGGGTTCGACAGCCCCTTGGAGTCTGAAAGGCAACACAAAAACCTCCCATGAACACCTCCAGGCTTCCCAGGAACCCCTCTGTGCACTCCCTCCACCTCTTCCAGCCCCACCAAAATGTGGGTGCAGCCTCACAGCTTCACCCTGCCACTACAGAGTTTTCCTCACCTCACACCTCAACCCCAAAATGTTTTGGCTCATCCCAGTGGTCCCAGACCCTCATTTTAAAGGGTTTGATTCCCCCTCCAGCCCTGGGCTGTGGAGAAGCCCCTGCTCTGGCACAGCCCCCAGGATTTTTTTTAGCAGAAATGGACAGAAATCAATATCCCAAGCTCATGTGCCACGGGAACCTCTCCAGATTCCCCTTCTTTGGCCATATATGGCTAATCCCAAATTACAGACAATAAATTACTGCTGATTACAAGGAAGTGGGGGGTTGGAACTAAAAAAACAAACCCAAAAAACTGGTCAAGAAGAAAAACAAACCCAAGAAACTGTAATAAAGCCTGCTGGAACAGGCTGGCCTGGCTGTGGTGGGAAAATCCAGGCAAGGAGCTGTGCCTGGGCACAAACTGTGCTGGGTGAGGGCAGGGAGGTGATGGGGAGGTTTGGCCTTGGCTGCCATCTGCTTTTGCTCTGATCCACTCTGAAATGCCCTCCAGAGAGCTGTGCAGGTATGTGAGGCTGCTCCTGCTGCACTGAATGCTGGAGAAAAACCCTGGCACTGAATCTTCTTCTTCCCTTGGGCAGCTGGGGCTGAGGGGGAAAAGGGAGCAGCGTGACCCTTCCAGAGTCTGTGAAACTAGTGGCCAAAAATTGAAGGTTTTGTGTATTTTACGAGCACATTTCATCTCTTTCAGCCTCTCCAGGTCTGCAAAGGGCTTTTCCAGAAATGCAGGAAATAAAAGCCCTTGGATGACGAGGTTGGGAAGCAGAGACAATAATCTCCATGCTCTGGTGTTGCTCTAATCCACATTTTTCTCTTCAACAACATCAAGATTCCACTTTGCTCCAGTTCAGGGACAGCTCCCTCAAGCACCTGAACTTCCTTTTCACAGCCACTCTAAAAGGGGGAGAGCTGACAGGACAAGGGGGGATGGCTGTAAACTGAAAAAGAATAGGGTAAGATTGGATTTTGGGCAGAAATTCTTCCCTGTGAGGGTGGGGACAGGTTGCCCAGAGAAGCTGTGGCTGCCCCTGGATCCCTGGAAATGTCCAGGGCCAGGTTGGGTGGAGCACCCTGGGACAGTGGGACGTGTCCCTGCTCATGGCAGGAGGTTTGGAACAAGATGAGCTTTAAGGTCTTTTCCAAACCAAACCAATTTTCACCCCTGCCTCCCTTCCTGCCCTATCCTCAGCATCTGGCTATTTTTTTTTTTTTCCAATGGGGTTTTTTTGGGGAAGAAAATGAGGAGAAGCAGAGAGGAGCAGGCAGGAGGGGCCAGCAGAGCAGAGGCAGGCACACACCAGGGTTGAAGAGGACGATGGCTCGCAGGCAGCCCAGCTCTGTCTTGTCCATCAGCATGTCCCTCATTTTGGACACCAGCTCTGTCAGTACTCTGCAAAAAGGACACAGAAAGCACAGAGTCAGCACAAAAAATAAAATTAAATAAAGGGATGAAAAGCCCCAGGTGTCAGAGGCAGAGTGAGAAGCTCTGGTCACATTTAACGAAGCTGGGATGGTGCTGGCCTGTACCAGCTGAGGATGTGGCCTCATTTTCCTCCCCCATCAAAAAGAGCTCATTAGGAACATCAATAGTTCCTGTGAGATACAGCAGGGACCATAAAACCGCCTCCATCCATTCTCCAGGAGGCTCTGGCACCTGAGAAAGCTGCCTAAAAATAAAAAATAACAATAAAAAGCCACCCCAACAGGTATCTAAAAGTCATTTCCTCTGCTGGTAATTTTTATTGCTCCCTTTGCTCTTACTGCAGGTGTCAGTCTTGAAATATTTTCCACTGATTGCTCAGTTTTTCATGTTAGATCCTGCAGCAAAGCCATGATCTTGCACTTATGACCTCACAGGAACAAATGATGTCACCCAGGTCTGAAGAACAATTTCCTCACAGAGCAGAGCAGCAAAGGTGATTTGGTCTCAACTCAGGATGAGTCTCAGGGAGGGGAATCAGCATTTCAGCAGTGCCTGGAGTCACACTGGGGGTCAAACACCCTGCAAGCCTGGCTTTAAACACCTCCCCAAAGGCTGGGAGTGAAGGACACACCTTGGAACCTGCTG
The DNA here is from genome assembly GCF_029582105.1 of Oenanthe melanoleuca. Lineage (NCBI taxonomy): Eukaryota > Metazoa > Chordata > Aves > Passeriformes > Muscicapidae > Oenanthe > Oenanthe melanoleuca. Next base: position 3,596,072 of record NC_079350.1, read on the forward strand.
AGTATCACTGGGGCCTCTCCACAAATAAAATGTGTCTTGGTCCAATTAAAGATGAAAAGGAAGCAAGGAGTGGCCTCCCTGTAAGGTCAGGAGGCACCTGGAGCCCGTGGCTGTGATCCTCCCAGTCTGGGATTTGTGCAGCCTCCACAGGATGGGTTTGCTGCTGGGTTTTCATGGATGGATTCCCTCATCCCAGGCTCCTCTGACCCCTCAAGAGGCAGTTTGGGGTGGAGACAAGGATGGGGATGTCCAGGTAAGGAGGAATTGTGGGGAGGATTAGCTGGCCTGAGAGCCAGAGAGGGCTCAGGAGTAAGGGTCAGTTCTGAAAGGAACATGATTGAGGCTGTTGGCCTGGAGAGAAGAGAAGAGAAGAGAAGAGAAGAGAAGAGAAGAGAAGAGAAGAGAAGAGAAGAGAAGAGAAGAGAAGAGAAGAGAAGAGAAGAGAAGAGAAGAGAAGAGAAGAGAAGAGAAGAGAAGAGAAGAGAAGAGAAGAGAAGAGAAGAGAAGAGAAGAGAAGAGAAGAGAGAAGAGAAGAAGAGACCTGCAGCTGGGAAAAGTATTTTTAGAAAAGTCTTGTGTAAAACAGAGGTATAGAGGGTTTTTACACCAATGAATGTTATGTTGGTCTATTGTAAGCAATGAACAAAGTGTAAACTTTGCAGAGGGTACAAAAGACAACATGCAGTTGTAATGAATGGAGTTTAGCCCCCTGAAATGTAGTGTGGCATTGTGTATGTCACACCCAGCCCCACAGTGACAAGGTCTGAGGTGCAATCCCACCCATCCAAGGAGGCTGGAGATGCAATCCCAGCCCTGCAAGGACTTTGGAGATGGAATCCCACCTTTCCAAGGATGTCTGAGATCCAATCCTACCCCTCCAAGGAGCTCTGAGATGCAATCCCACCCATCCAAGGAGGCTGGAGATGCAATCCCACCCATCCAAGGAGATTTGAGATGTGATCTCTTCCATCCAAGGAACTCTGAGATGCAATCCCACCTCTCCAAAGAGATTTGAGATGTGATCTCATCCATCCAAGCAGCTTTGAGATGCAATCCCACCCCTCCAAGGAGGCTGGAGATGCAGTCCCATCCCCCCAAACAACTCTGAGATGCAATCCCACCCATCCAAGCAGCTCAGAGGTGCAGCCCCCCTCTCCAAACAGCTCTGAGGTGCAATCCCACCCATCCAAGCAGCTCTGAGGTGCAGTCCCACCCCTCCAAGGAGGCTGGAGATGCAGTCCCATTTCCCCAAGCAGCTCAGAGGTGCAGCCCCCCTCTCCAAGCAGCTCAGAGGTGCAGTCCCAGCCCCCCAAGCAGCTCAGAGGAGCAGTCCCAGCCCCCCAAGCAGCTCAGAGGAGCAGCCCCCATTCCCCCAAGCAGCTCTTAGATGCAGTCCCATTCCCCCAAGCCGCCCAGAGGAGCAGCCCCCTCTCCCCAAGCAGCTCAGAGGAGCAGCCCCCTCTCCCCAAGCAGCTCAGAGGAGCAATCCCATTCCCCCAAGCAGCTCTTAGATGCAGTCCCACCCCCCCAAGCAGCTCAGAGGAGCAGCCCCCTCTCCCCAGGCCACCCAGAGGAGCAGCCCCCCCTCCCCAAGCAGCTCAGAGGAGCAGCCCCCATTCCCCCAAGCAGCTCAGAGGAGCAATCCCATTCCCCCAAGCAGCTCTTAGATGCAGCCCCCCCTCCCCAAGCCACTCAGAGGAGCAGCCCCCATTCCCCCAAGCAGCTCAGAGGAGCAGCCCCCCCTCCCCAAGCAGCTCAGAGGAACAGCCCCCCTCCCCAGGCCGCCCAGAGGAGCAGCCCCCTCTCCCCAGGCCGCCCAGAGGAGCAGCCCCCTCTCCCCAAGCAGCTCAGAGGAGCAGCCCCCATTCCCCCAAGCAGCTCAAAGGAGCAGTCCATCCCCCCAGGCCGCCCAGAGGAGCAGCCCCCTCTCCCCAAGCAGCTCAGAGGAGCAGTCCATCCCCCCAAGCAGCTCAGAGGAGCAGCCCCCTCTCCCCAAGCAGCTCAGAGGAGCAGTCCATCCCCCCAGGCCGCCCAGAGGAGCAGCCCCTCTCTCTCTCTGTCCCACCTGTCGAAGATGGCCCCCACGCCGGCGCTGTGGGCGCTGTTCCTGTGCACGTGCAGCCCCGTGGCCAGCAGGATCCCGTCCTTGACGGCGATGGAGCGGTGCGAGAAGGAGGCGATCAGCAGCTCGTTCCAGCCTGGGGGGGAGAGACCACCCAGCTGCAGTCAGAGCCAGGGATGCTCAGGGAGCTGGGGAATCAGCTCCCTGCAAGGGGGAGGAAACTGCTTCTGCTGCAGGAGAATGGGAATGGGGCAGGAAGGGGCAGCCAGCTTTTTCCTGCATGTCAGGGAAGGAAAAAACCATCAAGAAGCCAAGCAGTAAAAATCCAGCTGGTAAAGGGAGCAGCTTCCTCTCCAAGCCGTGCAGAGACTGAGCAAACAGCCCTGCCTGGAGCAGAGGGTGTGCAGCCCTGAGCTCCCTCTGCCCTCAGCTGCTCCAGCCCTACCAGCCCATCAGGCTCCTCCTCAGGCCACACAAGCTCAGCCCTGGGCCCTGCCAAAGGCACCAAGACATCTCTGCCTTTATCTGTGGGTTGTTGTCTGTGCCATGAAGGCTCTGGGAGGGATTGGGGCTGTTCTCTGCACAGTGCCACGTCCTGGAAAACACATCTTAGTCTCACTGCCTGCTCTGGGGTAGAGGAAGGACATCCTCTGAGCCCAGACCTACAGGGAAGGGAAGGAGATGTGACCTCCACGTTTTCCAGCTCCCCTTCCCAACCCAACACCTCTTCAGTTCCTAAATCCATCACAGGCTGAGCTCAAGGATTCCTGAAACAAAGCCCCAACCAGAGGAAACGCTGCCCAGCTTGAAGGGTGGAAATCTGAGTGACTTTCAGCCATTTTCAGTAAAACAAGATGGGGTTTTCTGCAACACCCCTGAGCATGTTCTGGAGTTCTGGTCCAGAAACTTCAGGATTTTTGGATTTTGGGTTTTTTCTCCCAGGCTGGAAAAGCAGCACACTGTCCTGTACCTGTCCTGCCACAAGAACACATCTCACTGCCTGCAACAAACACAAGGCCCATGTGTGCTGTGTTTACCTTCTGCTGCAGCTGTGGGCTGTGCCATCAGAAATGTTGACAAGAATAAAGTTCACTCTTTCCTAAGTGGCCACAAGAGGTTTCCACCCCAGCCAGGGGAACATTTCTTTGGCTATTTACTGGGTGAGGCCTGGCACTTTCACAGGGATTGCAACACGGTGAAACCCAAGGAGGAAGGAGGAGAAGGAGCCTGCAGAAACCTTGTTCCAGGGAGGAAGAGGGACTCCCAGAGCCAGATCCATGGGAATTTGTCCCACACTGCCCCACAGCAGCTCCACAGCCAAGAGAAACCATCCTTCATCTGCATTATTCCCATGTAGAGCTGGGATTGTTTCAGCTGAAATGGGGAAGATTTTCCTACCTTGGCTTTCACCAGAACATCCCCAATGAGCTGCCAAGACAGAGCAAGCAGGAAAAACTTTCTATAACCACAGGCAGCGAATGGAATTAGAGACCAACCAAATCCACCCTGAGAGCTGTGCACTCCAGCCCAAGCTCAGGGGTGGCAGAGCAGAATCCTGTGACTCCTGTGACTCCTCTCCAGCCCACAGGGTGGCTGCAGCCTCCAGGGATGCTCTGGGACACTCTGGCAGAGCAGTGGCCATGGTGCCAGCCCAGCTGCCTGCCAGGTTCCCAGCAGCCCACAAAAGCAGCTGCAGCTGCAGGGATGGAACACTCAGCATCCTCTGCCAGGCTGAGAAAACATCAGGTTATTCCTGGCTCAGCTTGGAAACAAGAAAACCAGTGGAAAGCACACAAAGCCAGGTTCCCTTCCCTCCCAAGGCAGCTCAGAGAGGGAGTATTTTTAAATGATTCAGGGCTTGAGGAAAGCTGCTGCCAGCCCATCCAGAGCTGTGTGCTCCACTTGTTTTGCCTCCCAGGATGCCTGACTGAGGCTCTTAGCTGGATTTTAATGCTTCAATATTTCATGGGCAGCTGTTCTCAGCAGGCCACTCAATAATACATTGAGGCACTGGTTGGAGGCTTGGGGAAGGTTATCTGAGGCTCTGGCAGGGATGTTGGGAGCAGGGAGCTGCTCCAGGTGCTCAGCAGCCTCACCAAATCTGGGATGTGATGGGGTTTGCAGCCCTCTCCTCTGCCCACGAGTGTGGAGTGAGCCACAAACAGAGAGCACAGGTCAGGAATTCTCTGTTTCCAGCCTGCTAAAGAGGGAGGAAATCCTGGAACTGCCATGCTGGGTTTGGGCTCCACTTCCCAAAAGGGAAAGGCAGAGCTCTGTCTCAATCCAGCCCTCAAAAATCCCTACAGAGAGGTTTCCCTGCTCACCCACTCTCACAAGAGGCTCTAAAAATCCTCCTCAAACCCATTCTTTGGATGTTCCAAAGGGCTCAGAGCCAGCCCTGGCAAAATCCATGGAGCAGCTTCACCCAGGGGCTGCAGGAGCCACCCTGGGAGGTGCAGGACCTGGACAAAAGTGAATTTGGGGGAAATAAAAGGAACTTTAAAAGCACCAAAGACTTCCAAGTCTCTGGCTCACAAACAGCTTCATGCCTCAAACACATCCTCCCCCAGCTCTGCTCCTGATTTTTGCCCTCCAAGAGCTTTGCACAGCAGCAGGAGCTGGAATTCACTCAGGAGGGGAAGACCCTTCCTAGAGCCAACTCTCTCCACTCCCAAAGCCTGCTCCTGCACCCCCTGCTGCACCAGGAAATTTAAAGTAAGCCCTGAGAGTTCTATTGTCATCTTGGTGGGTGGGAGAAGAAGTGAGATGTACTTTTCTCTCCTTTCTGGTTTTAATTATGATCAAACATTTCAGTTTGATGCAATTTCATGGGGGCCTGAGCCTGCTTGGTCTTTCAAACTTGGGTTTGGGAGGAAGGCAGAGTTTAACTCCTTGGGTTTAAATCACCCAGCACCCATCTCTGAGCTCCTCATGGATCAGAGATGAAGCTGGGCCACATTTTGGATCCAATTCAGCATCACATCCCATGGAAGGCTTTCAAAATCCTATTTAAAAACCGAATTATCAGAGTCTATCAAGAATCAATTAAAAGATTTTCAAGCTGCTCAGACCTAAATCTTTGGGTACAAGCTGTCCCAGGCTCAGGGACAATCTGTCCCTCAGATTCTGCTCTCCTGGGGACAGATGTCACTCACCTGCTCTGAGCAAGATGACCTGGTCATCCAGGGGCAGCTCAGAGAAGTGGGGGATCCTCTTGGCCCACTCCACCAGGGTGAAGAGCTGCTTGTCTGCTGCCTGGCAGATGTTTGTCACAGGGTCGTTGGGCTGCCAAAAAAAAAGAAAAACAAAGAGATGGAAAAGCTTGGAAAAGGCAGAGTGAGGAACAGAGGCTGGTGAGCAGCCTGCCTGCCATCCCTGGGGTGGATGTTATCACTCACAGGCAAAGGAAGGGATCTGGCTGCTCCACCACAAGGGCTGTAATAGTTTTTAGCAAGCCCCAAAATGGGAACTGGGAGTGCTGAGACTCCATATCCATCACCCTGACTGATGGATCCAACAGCTCCAGCCTGGGGAAGGGCAGACCAGCATCTCCCAGCTCGATAAACCAGCACCAGAGGGGGCATTACAGGAAAAAAAAGAGAGAAAACCCCTTTCCTTTGAAATATTACCCAGTAACAGAAACCATCTGCTCTCTAGGAGGACAGTCAGCCTAAACACACCAAATCCCTGTTTAAAGGAACTGCTCACAGCTCAAGTGGATTTGTGATTAGGAACTGGAAGAGCCTGTTTAAGCCTGGGGAAGGCTGAGCTGGCTGCCCCAAGTGTGTCTGTAGGGTTTACCTCTCAGGACAGGGATGGATGAGCCCTCCCCATGTCCCTCTGCAATCCCAGCAGCAGGATTGTACAATCAGCTTCCTTCCCATGTCCTTAAAAGAGCAGTTTCCAACCTGGAGAAGTGTTTACCTCAGCCCTGGCCTGCAGGGGAAGGGGTGGGATGCCAGAGGAGGAGCAGACAGCAGTGTGCCAGACCAGTCCCTCTGAGCCCTGCCCAAAGCTCTGTGCCTCAGTGGCCAACATCTCCCCTTCTCCAGGCTTAAAATAGCCAGGATTTGGCAAGCTCAGGGCACCTGACTTGGGAGTATTTCCACCTGTCCCGTGCAGAGATGGATGGGCACAGGCTGGCACCCCTCCAGGGCAGGGCAGCCCCACTCCCAGGAGCTGGGGCTCTTCCCTCAGCAAGGAGATGTGAGCAGGGACTGGGAGAAGGAGATCAGGTGGGATTTTCTCTGGGGAACAGGAAAAGTGTGTGTGAGGAGCTCTGCAGAGCAGAGTTTCACTGGGAGCACAGAGAATGTTGATATTCAGATGGAGGGAGGGGGAGAAGGGACACCAGAGGCCCTGAACATCCCCCACCCCAGTGATCCCAGTTTGCTCAGGCAGGTGGAGAATGCTGGCATGGCAGGGAGGTGGGATGGGGATCAGGACTGATGGGACACCCCCTGCTCCCAACCCTTGCAGCAGCAAGTGCCTGCAGAGCCCCACAAAAGGGCTAATTTAGGTAAATCAGATGTTTTCTGCCAAAGCTCTCATCAGGGCTGGCTCCAGGTGCAGTGCCAGCCCTGGCTGTCCCTCCGTGGGCAGCACAAGCTGTCCCCAGCCCCTGGTGCTCCAACACCTCATCCTCAGCTCCAGCTCCACTCAGATGGCAATTCCTGGAACCACCACAGCTCTTCCTGGCAGAACCTGATCACTGGAGCGTGAGGAGCAGCTAAAAGTGTCCAGAGGGCCCTGCCTGGCTCTGGGAGGGGAATGGCAGTGCTGGAAACTCTCCCTGTGCAGGGAAAGCAAATCCCTGCTGCAGTAAACAGCAAGGGCACGGGGTGTGACAGAGCCAAGGGCACTGACCCTCCTGGAAAACTGCAGCTTCCAGAAAATGGGGACTTGAAACCAGAATTCCAAAGCCAGTTAAGACCTGATGGGGAGGGCAGCTCTCAGTTACAGGCTCTGCCTCTCTGTGGCCAGGAGCCTGTCCCAGGCTGTGCTTACAGGGGTCTGGATTCCCAAAGCATGGGGCACAGGCAAAGCCACCCCCTGGCACAGGGACATGGCACAAGGTGACAGCACAGACACGAGTGACAGGACAAGGAGGATGATTTGAACTGAAAGAGAGTGGGGTTAGAGCAGATATTAGGGAAAAATCCTTCTCTAGGAGAGTGGGGAGGGTGCCCAGAGAAGCTGTGGCTGCCCCTGGATCCCTGCAAGTGTTCCAGGCCAGGCTGGATGGAGCCTGGAGCAACCTGGGACAGTGGAAATGTCCCTGCCCATGGCAGAAGATGACTTTAAGGTCCCTTCTAACCCATCCTATGGGGGAGACAAAGATGCTAACCCCTAAATCACCCTGCCACCCCCAGCTGGAAATGTCCCTGCAGGTCACCAAGAGCTGGCCTGAGGTGCAGAGACACAAATCAAAGCACCCAAGACACGAGGCCAGCAGCAAACTGCTCGTGCTTTCTCTCCCCCATGTTTATCAAGGCCTGGATCTGTCTGCCTTCCCATCACCTGGGTTTTTCTGCCTTCCCATTACCTGGATTTGTCTGTTTTTCCATCACCTGGATCTTTCTGCCTTTCCTTCACCTGGATCTGTCTGCCTTTCCTTCACCTGGATCTGTCTTCCTTTCCTTCACCTGGATTTGTCTGTTTTTCCATCACCTGGATCTGTCTGCCTTTCCTTCACCTGGATCTGTCTGCCTTTCCTTCACCTGGATTTGTCTGTTTTTCCATCACCTGGGTTTTTCTGCCTTCCCATCACCAGCTCCTCTGCCTTCCCTCTCCCCATCCGGTGGTGACCCGGAGCTGCTGATCTCATCCATCTGCTAAACCTGCTACAAATGTCACCTCGTGGGCTTGACAATAATAGGGCATTTCAACAAGCCTCCTGCTTCTATTTAGATGCAACACACATCCTTGTTCACAGTAATGCCTGTTGAATTATGCAGGAACCGGCTTTCAATCTGAGGAGACGCGGTGCCAGACGAAGCCATTTATTTCAGCTCCCTCTCTGGGGTTTGTTTTCAAGTCAGCACAACGCTGGCTCCAGCTCCCCTGAAGGATTTTTAATCCTGAGAGCAGTCAGAGCCTCTCTGAGCTCCTTACTAACTCCTCCCCAAAAAAAAAAAAAAAAATCCCTTTACAACCTCGTGGTGATGGGATCCTCCTCTTAAATGCAGGTGAGGATTTGCACCTGTTTGATTCTGCACATGATTCTGTACCTGACTGATTCTGTACCTGATTCTGTCCCTGATTCTGCACCTGACTGATTCTGTACCTGATTGATTCTGTCCCTGATTGATTCTGTACCTGATTGATTCTGCCCCTGATTCTGCACATGATTCTGTACCTGATTGATTCTGTCCCTGATTCTGCACATGATTCTGTACCTGATTGATTCTGTACCTGAATGATTCTGTCCCTGATTCTGCACATGATTCTGTACCTGATTGATTCTGCACATGATTCTGTACCTGATTGATTCTGTACCTGAATGATTCTGTCCCTGATTCTGCACATGATTCTGTACCTGATTCTGTAAGTTTCTAACTGGGAAATGAACTTGAAAACCAACTTCTAGGCAAATTTCTCCAAGTTTTCCCTCCTCAGCCAAGCAGCTGCATAATTCTGCACCTGAGAAGTCACACCCTCATTCTCTTATCTCTTGGCACTTCAGCCACTCAGGTCTGTTTATTGCCTCAACTGGACTCCAAGCTCTTCAGAGCATGCAGTGCCTTCCTGCCTTTTAGCACTGAGGGTTGTTCTTTACAATAAAATCTTCTCTGTGAGCCCTTTTAATTATTCCTCACAGCACCTCTTACTGTGGGACAGAAGCCACCAAAGGCTGGCTCTGCTTTCCTGGTGCTGAGCTGACACAGAGCCAAGAATTGCATTTCTGAGCTGGCTCTATTCTCACACAGCACAACCCCTCTGTCCTCAGGGCCACTGGTGATGTCCCCCAGCCAGGCCTTGTGTCAGGAATTGCATTTCTGAGCTGGTTCTATTCTCACAGAGCACAACCCCCCTGTCCTCATGGCCATTCCTGATGTCCCCCAGCCAGCCCTTGTGTCAGGAATTGCATTTCTGAGCTGGCTCTATTCTCACACAGCACAATTCCCCTGTCCTCACAGCCACTCCTGATGTCCCCCAGCCAGCCCTTGTGTCAGGAACTGCATTTCTGAGCTGGTTCTTTCCCCCACAGCCCAACCCCTCTGTCCCAGCTGCCCTCACAGCCACTCCTGCAGCCCCAACCAGGGGCTGGGCAGGTTCCTCACCGAGCTGGGTGTCAGGCCCATGTTTGCCTCGATGTAGGTCTCAGTCTTTGGCTCCACAGCCAGCTCAGCCTCCAGGATCTTCTCCACGGGCATGTCCTCGTTGGCGCTGCTCGTGGACTCCACCTCGTTCTCGTTGCGGTCCTTGCCCCGCTGCCTCTCCTCCTGCACGGCTGCAAGTGACACACAGGGGACAGGGTCACTGCCACTGCCACCACAGCTGGCCATGCAACACCCTGCAGCATCACCACCCCCTCTGATGTCATCCCAGACTGGGATACCCCAGGGAATGTGAGGTTGGGGGATCAGCTCAGAAATCAGCAGGGAGAGGGATGATCCTGCCTGGGAAAACCCCTCTGCACAGGGACAGTCCTGGAAATAAAAAGGTTAAAGACAAATGAAGGAAAGGACCATGAAGGAAGCAAGTCTGAGTCATTGTGAAGGGACAGAATCAGGGAGAGAAGAGAGAAAAGAGAGAAAAGAGAGGAGAGGAGAGGAGAGGAGAGGAGAGGAGAGGAGAGGAGAGGAGAGGAGAGGAGAGGAGAGGAGAGGAGAGGAGAGGAGAGGAGAGGAGAGGAGAGGAGAGGAGAGGAGAGGAGAGGAGAGGAGAGGAGAGGAGAGGAGAGGAGAGGAGAGGAGAGGAGAGGAGAGGAGAGGAGAGGAGAGGAGAGGAGAGGAGAGGAGAGGAGAGGAGAGGAGAGGAGAGGAGAGAGAGAAGAGAAGAGAAGAGAAGAGAAGAGAAGAGAAGAGAAGAGAAGAGAAGAGAAGAGAAGAGAAGAGAAGAGAAGAGAAGAGAAGAGAAGAGAAGAGAAGAGAAGAGAAGAGAAGAGAAGAGAAGAGAAGAGAAGAGAAGAGAAGAAATGCAGAGTTCAGCCAGTGCTGAAGTCCCTGGTGCCATGTCCTGCCCCTCTCCTGCCCCAGCCCAGCTCCCGTGGGACAGCAGCTCCGTGCAAATCCCATCCCAGACAGACAACCTGTCCCACATCCTGTGGGGTTCTCTGCAGCCTGCCACGTGCTGATGAGTGATGTCTGAGCAGCTCCCAGATGAAAAACACTTATTAGATGTTAATAACCTTATTATTATTATTATTAATGACCTCCCCTGGAAACCTGCAGACACTTTTCCTACCCCTGGAAAGCAGCTTTGTGCAGTTCCAGGGGGAAGTCTCTCCATCACCTTGTCACACACCCTAAATCCCACCATTCTCCACACACCACTGTTTCCCACAGCACATTTCCAAGCCATTTATTTATTGACAATTCCCCCAGCACTCCCTCCCTGCTGCACTTGGAGCTGGTTATGGGATGTTCAGGCAGAGCAGCAGGGGCACAGGTAATGTCTGTAACACAATGAGGCTTTTCAGACCATCAGCTCTATGCCAAGTGCAAAAATCAAACTCTACAATATGAAACTCTAGGGAAATAAAAATAAAATAAAATAAAATAAAATATTAAAAATAAAATAAAATAAAATAAAATAAAATAAAATAAAATAAAATAAAATAAAATAAAATAAAATAAAATAAAATAAAATAAAATAAAATAAAATAAAATAAAATAAAATAAACCCCAGGAAATTGAGCCACAGGCTAAAGGAGCCCTCTCTGGCTGTTGATCCCATTAACCCAGCTCCTGGGGCTGATTCCCAGTGCTCCCCCTCCCTTCCCTCAGTGTTGCTGTTTGCTCAGACAGAGCTCAGACTCTTCCATGTGAAAGCTGCTGTGCAAAAAGGCAGAAGATTCCTTTCTGCAAACTCCTCTGAGCTGCAGAGGCTCCCCAGGCCACCAACACTGTCTGCTGGGCTGCCAGAGCCAGGTAAAATTCACATTTTGTCGTGGATTTTGTCCATCTGGTGTGGATTCTTCTTTTTCAAGCCATGATAAAACTCTGCTTTAATTTCACCCCTCCAACCCCACTCCTGCTTCTGCAGGGAAGTTTTTGCTTAATGCCAGCCCTTCTTCAGCAGCACAGATGCACCAAGATTCCTCTGGGCACGTTAGAGGAGATGAAACACCTACTAAATAACACAAGAGCCTGAGAGAAAAGCAAACCCTCAACAAATGGGACCTTATCAAAAGAATTAAATGCCAAAGTGCTGCTGGAGACTGACAGCAGCTCTCAAGGATGAAGGAGCAAAGCTGGGATCACTGGGGTCACTCCACCGTGGTGTTACCCCAAAAACTCATCCTGAGGCCGGACACTGGGATTGTGGCAGAGGTCTGGGCACACAGGGGCTCCTTCCAGCCTCAGTCTGCAGATCTCAGCCTCAGCAGGGCCACATTCCTGCCTGAGAGTCAGTCAGACACACTCAGGGGTTCAGGATCTCACAGGGACATGGACAGCACCTGAGATCAGGCTGAGCCCAGCTGACACAACATGGGCAGAGACCAGACACCTACAGAGCTCCTTCTATTGATGTGAGCTGGGAGATCAACCAGTGCTGCAGCAGAGGGTGGTGCTGCAGCTCCTGCAGAGCTGGGCAGGGCACACTGACCCAGCCCAGCTCAGCCCCAGCCCAGCTGGCACCGGGCACAGCAGATGGCACAGCCCAGCCAGAGCACAGAAACCCAGCCCCAGCCAGGGAGTGCTGGCTGCTCTGCTGCACCCCTGCTGCCAGCCCAGGGAGCCTCTAATGGCAGGGCCCTGTCCATCCATCATCCATCCATCATCCATCCATCCATCCATCCATCAATCATCCATCCATCCATCATCCATCCATCATCCATCCATCATCCATCCATCCATCCATCCATCAATCATCCATCCATCCATCATCCATCCATCCATCATCCATCATCCATCCATCATCCATCCATCCATCATCCATCCATCCATCATCCATCATCCATCCATCCATCATCCATCCATCATCCATCCATCCATCCATCATCCATCATCCATCCATCCATCATCCATCCATCCATCATCCATCATCCATCATCCATCATCCATCCATCATCCATCCATCATCCATCATCCATCATCCATCCATCATCCATCCATCATCCATCCATCCATCCATCATCCATCATCCATCCATCCATCATCCATCCATCCATCATCCATCATCCATCATCCATCATCCATCCATCATCCATCCATCATCCATCATCCATCATCCATCCATCATCCATCCATCCATCATCCATCCATCAACCATCCATCCATCATCCATCCATCCATCATCCATCCATCATCCATCCATCATCCATCCATCCATCATCCATCCATCCATCCATCCATCCATCCATCCATCCATCCATCCATCATCCATCATCCATCCATCATCCATCCATCCATCATCCATCATCCATCCATCCATCATCCATCCATCATCCATCCATCCATCATCCATCCATCATCCATCCATCATCCATCCATCATCCATCCATCCATCATCCATCCATCCATCATCCATCCATCATCCATCCATCCATCCATCCATCCATCCATCCATCCATCCATCATCCATCCATCATCCATCCATCATCCATCCATCCATCCATCCATCCATCCATCCATCCATCCATCCATCATCCATCATCCATCCATCCATCATCCATCCATCCATCATCCATCCATCCATCCATCCATCCATCCATCATCCATCCATCATCCATCCATCATCCATCCATCCATCATCCATCCATCATCCATCCATCCATCCATCCATCCATCCATCCATCCATCATCCATCCATCCATCCATCATCCATCCATCCATCATCCATCCATCCATCCATCCATCCATCCATCCATCCATCCATCCATCATCCATCCATCATCCATCCATCATCCATCCATCCATCATCCATCCATCATCCATCCATCCATCATCCATCCATCCATCATCCATCATCCATCCATCATCCATCCATCCATCATCCATCCATCCATCCATCCATCCATCATCCATCCATCCATCATCCATCCATCATCCATCCATCCATCATCCATCCATCCATCATCCATCCATCATCCATCCATCCATCATCCATCCATCATCCATCCATCCATCCATCATCCATCATCCATCCATCCATCCATCCCTCCCTTCCTCCATCCAGTCACGTTTTTAGGACACTCCTCTCATCCCCAATCTCCACAGGCATCAGCCAATGGGAAATTCTGCATTTCCTGCCACCAGCATTTCCCTGACAAGCTGCTGAGGACCTGACAAGCTGCTGCTCCTCCTTAGCAGAGGTGCTGAGGGACATGTCACCATCCCAGGAAAAAATGGGGACTGTGGTCCTTGAGGTGAAGGAAAAAACCAGCACACAGAACAGAGGGAAGGAGAGAAGGACAAGTGGGTTTTCACCCATGGAATCTGGGAAAATCCCCAGCAGGGAGCAGACCCCTGACCTGGGACCTCATCCCTGCAGTCCACTCCCCACTCCCACTGGGGATCAGTCAAATAAACTAATAAACTTTGGAGATGACAGAAATTCATTTTGGGATGGATCTAGCCTGGGAACTGCATTTCTTTGTGGGTTTGGTAATGACCTTGCTCTGCTCAGCTTCCCAACAAGGCTGATGCTGCTGCTCCTGAGGGTGGCACAGCTGATGGACAGTGTGGTCTATCCTCCCCAAGTGCAGAGTGAGGCAGGAATCTGCCTTGCTGCATCCCATAAATCTCCTGCAGGGCTGAGCCCTCCCCTCCGTGCTGATGGCTGTGCCAGTGCTTCTACTTCTCTTCAAGGAGCCTGGGATGGATGAGAGCTTTTCCAGGCTGGTTTTCTGAACATAAGGGAAGCATTTGAACCCTGCAATCCACTTGAGGAGGGAAGAGATGCAGTCTGAGAGCTCGGAGAGGCAGCCCCACCTCCTGCAGCTATGTCTGAGCCAGCCTGTGTTTTCCGTGGCACCTGATGAACAGCCCCTCCTGTTATTCTGCCTGATTTGGTCTGTGCTTGCCTCAGGCCAGTTGCTGTCATGTTTCATCTGGAGCTTCTCCAGCCCATCTGCACCTCCCCAGGCCATGGTACAGCAAGACATGGAGCCCCATGTGTCCAAGCCACTCCTTGGTGACCTCTCGTGTCCCTAAAACCCAAAATGTCTCGTCCTGTGGATTGCAGATGAGCCTCAGCTCCCCAAGCCTGAGGGCTGATGTGCCAAAATCCATCCTCTGCAGGTGTCCACATCACACTGGACACCTTGGCTTTGCTCAGCATCTGGTGGCTAAAAAAGCAGGTTTGAGTCCAGGGCAAAGTGCCACCCAGCCCAGCTCTGGTGGCCACGCTCAGGGGCACTGCACTTCTGTGCCAAAGCAGAGTGGAGGGGAGGAGAGGCCAAAGGAAATTATTTTCCACAGGGCAATGGTGTTTCTGAGAGCAGCACAGGTTGGTTTGTTTGCTGGGACACACCAGCAGCTCACCCAGAGCTTTTTGGGATGAAAACCCCTCCCTCCAGGAGCAGCAGGGTGGGGGCTGGCACTTCCATGGAGAAAGGATAACTCACTGCCCAAAAAAATGAGTTTTTCTCAGGGAAACAGAGCCAGCATCCTGAGGGCACAGGGGAAGGCAGCAAAGCTCAGCCCAGAGAGCCCCAAACCTGCTCAGTTTTAGTTTTCCCCATCTGCAGGTGGGTGGGTGGTTATTTATGAGGTGCTGGCTGGGGGTTATTGGGGATTTCCATTTCTCTCACTGGGATTTACTGGGCTCTGCTGCCTCTCATGAAGCCACATCTTTGCTGTGGATCATCATCATCTTGAAGCATTTATGCCCCAGGTACCTGTTTATATCCAAAATGCCAAGACAGCTGAGAAAACGAATTCAGACAGTGTTTCTTCTGCTTTGCTTTCGTGTGTCACCTTTTTTTCCTTTTTCAGAGGTGCAGCTTTCTGCTACTGTAAACAACCTCAAAAGCTGTGACACATGAAGTAAATGTGTTTTGTTTTTTTTTTTCCTCCAACGTTTTCAACTGAACTCTGTAATTTTTTTAAGGGATGCAAAATACCACTGTGATAATTAAAAAGTGTAACTTGAGAGTGTTAAAAAGTGGATTGAAACCTTTGCATGCAGTTAGCTCACAAGAGGAACAGCTCTGGAAAACAACAGCAAAAAATCTCTAGCTCACTTCACTCTCTGGACACTGAAGTATAAACAAACAGCAACAAAAGGAGAGAAAACCATAAGCCAAACCCATTTTCTCAACCTAAGAGCATCCTTAAAAACAACAAAAAAAAAAACAAACCCAGCATCATTTAACCAGCTGGTTTAAAGAGCAGCACTTTAAAAGGATATAAGAAACAAGCTCATTAAGCTGGAAGACATTTTCCATTCCAAAATTACTCCTAAAAATAACTGTGCTCTTGAACTCTGCCCCTTCACCAGGCTGGGGCCACTTGCCTGCTTTCACATTCACTCTGACAGTGCACTGGAAACCTGAATTGCTGCTCTTTCTCCCAGATTCCTCGTGCTCTGAGGGATGGCCCAGGAGCTGGGATGGCCCAGACTCCAGGGGGATGCAGAGCCATGGCACAAGTCACTCCAGGTGGGAACCTCCAGTCCCTCTGCACTAAGGGAGGCAGCAGCTCCCTGGAGGCTGGGAAGGTCTCCAGGCTGTGGAGATGCTGCAAGTCCAACCCTTCCCAGGCTGAACCCCTCAGCTTGGCAAGTGGGAGGGGGAAAACCAACCCACGAACACAGGAGAGGAAGAATGAACTCAGGCTGTGGAGTTTACCAAAGTCCTGAAGTCAGAGAGCAAGTGTGCAGCTGGACAGATGTCCTGCATGCTCCAAACCTCAGCAGGCTGGACCTGCACCTGGATTTAGGAGCAGCTTTGGGATCAGCCAGGCAGCCTGAGCTGCAGGTGCTGCAGGAGAGCAGCTCTCTGCCCTCCAGATGGGCTCAGGGCTGCAGCAGCATCCACTCCACCCAGCTGCCACCAAGCCAGCCTGCAGCCTGCCACGTGCAAGCCCTGCTCCAAGCTGGGCAGCCCAGCAGCTCCTGCCTGCCTCTCCCAAGGAGCCCTCACATCCAGGGGAAGGCTCTGGGAGCTGCTTCCCAAGGCTGCTCCCTGTGAGGCAGCCAAGGGAGCCTGGGAAAGGGCTCCACACTGGTATTTCCTGCTCCCTGTGCGACCCCGAGGGCTGCCAGAACTGCTGGGGCAGCACTCATCCCATCCCATCCCATCCCATCCCATCCCATCCCATCCCATCCCATCCCATCCCATCCCATCCCATCCCATCCCATCCCATCCCATCCCATCCCATCCCATCCCATCTCACAGGACAGTCCCAGCTGCACCACGCCCTTGTCACCTCTGCTGTCACCTCTGCTGTCACCCCCTGCCACACAGGACCCCCCATCCAAAGCCCCTGGTGTTTGCTCCCAGCTCTTCACAAGACCTCTGCCTGCCTGATTCCAAGGCAGTTTCCTCTTTTTCCCTCTGGAACCCAGGGCTGCTGATGCACAGACACCTCAGACCCCAGTGAGGAACAGATCCAGCAGGATCTGAGCTCTCCTGGATGCAAACAGCCACCCCCACAATAACAACCCCTGCATTAGTCAAGATCCTTGATGGTAATCTTAATTTTGTTGACTCTCCGGTATTTAGAGGGAGACAGAGTGCAAAAAACCCAAGGCTTACACTGCTGGCAGAAATTCATAGGGGAAAAGAACGTTCCCAGTTGCTAATTTATTATGGCTGCAGTGTCTCAGAGAGAGTGAGGCTCATCCCAGGAACACTGGGATCTCCCTGACGTGTTTCCAGCAGGGAGCAGCCACAAGAGATGCACACAGCAGGAGGAATCCTCTGCTCCTGCAGCCTTCCCCCACTCCAAGGCAAGGTCTGTAGGATCCCTGCGCCCAGCTGCTGCCTCTGCCCTGGCTGGGCACAAGTTCCACCCCTCTGGGTCTGCTCTTGGCATGTTCACCTGGAGCCCCCTCAGCTGCTGGGATCAAACCCTTCCAAACCTCCAACAGGTTGGTTTTACTTCTCTAACCCAACTTCTCACCCAACAACCCCTTTTGTTTTACCCTCTTTAAACTGAGCACAACCTTGGCCCTCACTCCTCCTGCCAGCATCACCCTGAGGTCTCAGCATTGCTCCCCAGCCCAGCCCTGCCTCTCACCACAGCTCCAGAACTCATTTTAGAGATTTTTGCTGTGCTTCCACCACACCCCAGTACCTCAGGGCAACAGGAGAGATAATTCCCAGCAGCAATCTGTAAATTAGGTCTCCAGAGCAGGATGGTTTTTAGGGAAATGAGGCCCATAACCCAGGCTCTGCTACTTAAAAGATACAAGAGCTGATGCTAGAGGATAAAAAGGCAGCTATGTTGTGAGTATCTAGGCAAAAGGAATTAGCAATGCAGGATTTAGCCCAAAACTCTTCCCCAAAATAGAGGTGGGAGCAGGAGTGGTGTAAGGACAATTCCAGTCAGCTGGGATGGGTGCAGTGGGAAGAGACCCTTTGTTGATAAATCAGGTGGGTATCACATGGGAAACTCAAGAGCTGCTCAGAAAGAGCTCAGCAAGATCCAACTCCTGACTTCCAGCTTTAGGACAACTGAGAAATTTCTGTGAGACACTGAATTTTCAGGTTTATAACAAGAGACAGGGGAGCTATTCCAGCTTTCCCTACGTGGAGATTATGCCCAAATCATCTGATGCTGACTGTCAAACCAGCAGTTCCTGCCCTCCCCAGCACTGCCCTCACCAGATCCATCAGCACTGCCTGAGCACACTCCTGCAGCCACCAGGATCCCATCTGTCACACTTTTAAATAATTGTCTGATCATTACGAATCCATTTGCTATTCACTGTGATAATGTTAATCAAGATGAATTAACAGAGTCCTCACACTGTACGTGCTCCCTGGGGACTTCCAGCACCATTTAGAAATTAATTAATGGACCCGTAATTTTTAGTGGTGCTGCCCATGCAATCACAGCAGGCACAGAGCAGGTACCTGCTCACAGGGTGGCACTTCCAGCACTCCTGCTGCTCCTCCCAGCCCTGCACACCTCGTTCTGGGGGGCTGGGAGCTCACTGGGTCTGCAGCTGCCTGTGGAAGGCTCTGGATGCAGTGCCAGGGGAAGGGGATGCTCTGAACACACAGCAGAATTCTCACTTCTTTCTGGTCACCTGAGTCTGCCATGGCTCAGGTTTTGGATCAGATCTTCCTCATCCTGCTGCACATCTCCCATGGGATCCAGCATTCTGCACCCAGAGCAATGCCAGCCCCTGCTGCTGAATGCCTCAGCCTCTGCATCTAATGCTCTGCTGGGGCAGCAATGTTTGCTCTGAGCACTGAAGGGTTAAGCTCAGCAGGTCCCCTGGGTGCCCTGGCAATCCCCCCACACCTCCAGCACAGACAGCTGTGACACTTGGTGGCTTTGGTCCTCAGGTAACCCCACAAACCCAGCGTGGCAAGGTTTGCCCAACACTCAGAGCAGCTCCAGCACTGCCCCTTTAATCTGTGCTCCAGACAGGCCTAAGTGCTCTTCAAAGGCTCCCAGGCTGGAGCTGAGGGCCAGGGCCAGAGCAGGGCTGGCTTATCAGCCTGTCAGGGAGGCAAGTGTGGCTCTGCAGATGTAAGGGCAGAAAGCAGCACAGAACTGGGGTCACTCTCACGTCGTGTCTGCTAAAAGCCTGTTCTGCCAGCAGCTTGGAACAGACACAGTCAGCATTTCAGAAGATCATTTAAAAGAGGCACTGCCAGGGACGTTTAGATCCTAAATTTAAATTCCAGTAAGGGAAGAGCTGTCTTAAAGAGACCAAATTGCTTTTTCTTCCCAATCAGGGAAAAAATGCAGCATTGGTGAGAGCCTGGCACAGGATGCCCAGAGAAGCTGTGGCTGCCTCACTCCTGGAAGTGTCCAAGGCCAGGCTGGAGTGAAAATGTCCTTACCCATCACCTACACCCTGCTCTGGGACTCAGTGCTGCTCCAGAGGCTCCAGAGATCACAAAACTCTCTGGCTGTGGCACGAAACCAAAACACAAACGAGATTTTTTTCACCTTGGCAAGGTTGATGCCGCTTCTTGGCACCCACCAAGGTCTCTGCAGCACCCATGGGTGTCTTGGGTGCAATACAGGGTGTCCCCAGAAATGTGAATTCTGTCCCCATCTGTTAACCCAGCTGGGGCAGTGCCCCTGATCTCCTGGCACACATTCTCTGCTCATGGGCCATCTTTAAACCAGCTGGGCAATCATCTTTATCTTCCCACAGCCCATCCTCCCTCCAGGAGATATCTCCTGTTCATGGCCACTGAGTCCCAGGGCATGACTGATAAAATTCCATCATCCCATGGGAGATGCTCCAGCCAGGGGAGGAGCCAAGCCTTTCCTACCCAGATAAAAACTGAGATTTGGGACACCAAGGTACCTTCTTTCCACTGGATTCCAGAGGAAAACCAGACCTTTCCACATCATCCCTGGAGCTTCAGAGGAAACTGCACCTTCTCCAGGAGCACTGCTCCAGCTGAACCACATCTGCCCCTGCAGGAGGATGCAGCCACCATTGAATGGGACTGTGCCAACACCCTGACTGACTGACGGGTGTCAGCTTGGATTCTGACTCTGGCAGGGCTGGGATTGTTCTGTGTAATACTGCATTGCTATTTTAATTTTCCTAGTAAAGAACTGTTATTCCTAATTCCCATAACTTTGCCTGAGAGCCTCTTAATTTCAAAACTGTAATAATTCAGAGGGAGGGGGTTTACATTCTCCATTTCAAAGAGAAGCTTCTGCCTTTACTGGAGACACCTGCACTCCAAACAGGACCCGTGGGCAGGGCAGCCTCACCTTCTCTCTTCATGCCCATGGCCAGACACTTCTGGTAGCGGCAGTACTGGCAGCGGTTGCGCTGGCGCTTGTCGATCAGGCAGTCCTTGTTGTCCCGGCACGTGTAGGTCAGGTCCTTCCTCACCGTGCGCTTGAAGAACCCTTTGCAGCCCTCACAGCTGTAAACCCCGTAATGTTTACCTGTGGGAAGGGTAAAACTCGGGTTTAAAGGCGGCCCCAGCTTCTTTGGGTCACTCCCCGCTGCGTTTTGGGGGAGCAAAGAGAAATCTCCAAGAGGTTTCTTGGAGCGGGGGAGGCTGTGGCTTGGATTCCACAGCACATCTGTGGGTCACATCCTGCCTTACATCCAGGGAAAGGCCCTTTCTGGGCCATGCAGCGGGGCTGGGGCAGTGCAGCAGAGGAACAGGGTGTCCCCTGTACCCCTGGGAGCTCCCCAAAGCAGACCCAGCCTGCTCTGTACCCTGTTCCCACCCTCCACTTCCAGCCTGGGGCACAGGAAGGGTCCCAAAGGGCTCATAACCAGGCAAGCTTCTGGAGTCTTTAAGAGAAGCAGGAGGACAGAGGGAATTAGCACATCTTTATCTCCCAGGGGTGGAGAAACTCCATGTCAAGAGCATCTTTCCACGTGGCACTTTGTGACAGCACCAGTGCAGATCAAAGGATGGGGACAGGGAGGACACCCCTCTTGTCTGCCAGCAGGGTGAGGAGGTGACCCCACTGCTGAACAGGGACCTGGCCCCTCCTGGCTCAGCTCTTCACCCCTGCTCAGAGGCACAGGCAAGTGCTGTCCCACAGGAGAGCTGTGGCACTGCCAGGAGCCAATGCCAGCTCTGCCAGGGCACCCCCAGCCCCCTGCCCTGAGCCCCCGGGCAGGTGCCAGCCTCACCCGAAGATCTGTCCCCGCAGATGGCACATATGTGCTTGGTGAAGGAGGCCATCGTCCCTGAGGGGTGTGCTGGCACTTTGAGGACTCCGTTGAGCCCCAGGGGTGGCTTGATGTCTTCTGTGCTGGTGACGGAGTTCATGGGAGAGTTGAGCTGTGGAGGGACAAGCACAGGGCTCAGCTGGGGCTGGGGACACGGGGACACGGGGATATGGGGATATGGGACATGGGGACATGCGGACATGGGGACATGGGGACACGGGGATATGGGGATATAGGACATGGGGATATAGGGATAGGGGACATGGGGACATGGGGACATGGGTACACGGGGACACAAGGACACGAGGACACGAGGATATGGGGATTTGGGACATGGGGACACGGGGACACAGGGATATGGGGACATGGGGATATGGGGACATGGGACATGGGACATGGGGACATGGGGGCATGGGGACATGGGACATGGGGACATGGGACACAGGGCATGGGGACACGGGGGCATGAGGATATGAAGATATGGGACACAGAGACAAGGAGACAATGGGGACATGGGGACACATGGACATAGGGACATGGGTACACCAGGATATGTGACACAGGGACATGGGGACACAGGGACATGGGGATACATGTGGACATGTGACAAAGGGACATGAGGACACAGGGACATGGAGACACAGGGACAAGGAGACAACGGGGACATGGGGACACTGGGACATGGGGACACGGGGACATAGGGCATGGGGACACATGGACAAAGAGACATGGGGACACCAGGACATGTGACACAGGGACATGGGGACACAGGGACGTGGAACACAGGGACATGGGGATACATGTGGACATGTGACATGGGGACACAGGGACACAGGGACACGGGGCTGTGTCACTCAGACACAAAACAGGAGGGACCAGCACTGCTGATCCAAGAGGATTTGGGCACAGGAGCCCACCCAAGGCACAACACTCATCTGCCCTGGCACAGGGCCTGGGGTGGCTCTGAGCTGGCAGCAGGGTGACACAGGGGGCAGGACACGGCCCAGCACCGTGCAGAGCTGACCCTGCCCACCCAAGAAGGATGTTTTTCCATGGTTTAACTGGAAAGCAAGCTCCTCCTGTGCTGGCCCAGCACAGCCCCACAGCCCCACGGGGCACAGGGAAGGAGATGTGCAGTGCTGGCTCGTGGGAGAGCTCGGGCTGGAGCGAGCCCCTGCACGGATGATGAAGGCCAGGACACTCTTGTTTAGCTCTGCAATTTACAGATATCCCTTCAGCATTATCTCTCCAAAGGAAAGCTCCATGGCAAATAAACACACCCCAGATGCAGCAGGGCCTGGATTCCAGAGCTGGAGTGGGTGGGACACGTCCCTGCAGCTCCCAAATGTCTCTCCTTCCTTCCCTTGCCCCCAGCAGGCAGAGATTTGGGTGGCACTGGTGCTGGCACCATGGCACTGCTGTGGAGTGAAGGCTGAATCCCCCACTGGGCTGTCACACCCTGTGTGCAAAGGGAAACTGAGGCACAGGATGGACCCATCTTGGTAAGGGGACAAGCTCACCCCACCCAGGAGGGTCTGGGGGTGGTGGGGGACCTGGACTTGGCCAGCTGTGGACACAGCTGGCTGGGACCACCGTGGGTGTCCCCAGGGCAATCAGCCTGCCAGGGATTGTCACAGAGCCACCACCCTGCCAACTCCAATCCTGTGGATGCACAGGCTGTGCCTCACTTTGCTGCCTTCCTCTGCTCTAACAGAGATCCTCAGCAACTGCACTTGTCACAAATTAATTCAGGGAAATCCCAGGGCTTGTGATCTGTCAATTAGAGCAGCACAGCCGCTCCTCTGGCTTTCAAGTCTGCAGGCTGGTGGGGAATATTTGGCAGGCAGGTGACTGACAGCCACACAACAGAGCCAGGTAAAGCCACCCTGGAGAAATGGGATGGATCTGCCTCCCTGTGCCACCCTGCCTGTGCCAGCTGATGGATCAAAGGCAGCTGGGACCTGGTGCCACCCAGGGATGCACTCCTGTTTGACAGAGCACAGAGGGGAGGGAGGAGCAGCATCTCTTTTTGAGTCCCCCATGATCTCTGTGCTCTCCCGGGAGCAGGGGTTGCCAAGTCAGGGTGACCTGCCCCAGGAATTCCTCCCAGAGCCCGTTCTGGGAAGTGGAGCCAATTCCCAGGTGCAGCTGGTGGCCATGGCTCGTGGCAGCTGCATCCCTGGCCGTGGGAGCGAGGCCAGAGCCACGGCTTCACCACCTCCCCCAGCCCCAAGCAGCCCCTGCAAACACTGGGGGCACGATGGGCAGAGCAAACCCACCAACCTCCCTCAGCCTGGAGAATCAGCTGCTCAGAGCTGACTCAGCTCCGGGCTGGGGAGGGGAAAGTCATCAGTTCCTCTCCCAGCACTGGCCCCAAACCTCAGCAGAGCCACCCTGGGCTTCCCACACCAGCCTGGCGCCTGCCCCAGCCCTTCCCCTGCGGGAGCACGTGCAGGGAGGGGACAGAGGAGGGAACAGCAGCCTTGACACAGCACTTCTGCTGCGGCACAGCACGGCTCCAGCCCAGCCAGTGAGCCCAGACACGGGAGGAACCAGCACCTCTGGCTCCTTCCCGTCCTTCTTCAGCTCCAGAATGAATCCTGGCCCCTGTGGCAAGCTCTGCTTTATTCTCCTCCTCCTCCCATCCCAAAAAACACGCCAGCCCCGGGGAGAGCAAAGAGCATTGTGCTCAGCAGACGGTGGCTCTGGAAAAGCCTAATCCCATGTCTGATCTCTCCCCAGCCGCCCCCGGGCATCCCGAGCTGCTGCCAGCCCTGCCCGGGGCAGCTGCTCCTGGGAAGTCCTTCCTGCTGGAAATCCTGTGCTTTTTGTCCCTGTTTCCCCAATTATTTTGGGAAAGAGGGTTTAAGTAACGTGTTAAATGCTGGAGCCTGGCTGGGGCCCTGCTCACCACGGCGAGCTCCCCTCTTTCCTGGCTCAGCTCCAGCATCCCCCTCCCTGGATGGAGGATCCCATGGCAGGATCCCATGGCAGGATCCCCGTCCCACACCCTGATTTTGGGGCTGTGTTTGCAAACCCTGCAAGATCCTGGGAAACTCCTGGGAGCATCCTCCAGCACCGTCACCAAGGGCTGCAGAACCACACGGGGTGGGGTGAGCCCCCTGTTTTTTGGGAGCCTGGCAGCTCCTTCCCCTCCTGCTGGAGCTGGGGCAGAGGGGACCCACCCTGGGCACCTCCAGCAGCGCCTGCCCTTCTGCTCTGCTGCCTCTCCAGAGGCGACGAGGCGTGGGCTGATGGCAAGTGGCATCTGCCATCTGATGCAAAGCACCTTCCATCAGTGCCACCCCTGCCCGGCCACGGGGGCCACACGCCTCATTAACTCCCAGCTCTGCTGGCCAGGGCAGGGGGCTGTGCTCCCTGCACAGCACTGGCCTCGCTGCCCCTCCTCCTCCTCCTCCTCATCCTGCTGCTTCTCCTCGTCCTCCCCCCGCTCTCTGCTGGCCCAGGTAGGCGCCTCTGCCCGCTGCAGGGACAGGGACAGGCACCTAATGTGGCCAGACAGGGAACAGATGGCAGGAGCCATTAGGCTGAAACCTTCCCAAGTGTCACCTCCAGGAAAAACATTTAAGTCCCTGAACAAAGGAAGGGTGCTCCGGGGGCTGGAGCCACCAAGAGCTGGAGCCACCAAGAGCTGGAGCTACTAAGATCTGGAGCCACCAAAAGCTGGAGCCACCTGGGCTGGAGCCACCTGGGCTGGAGGAGCCACCAAAAGCTGGAGCCACCAGGGTAGGAGCCACCAGGGCTGGAGCTACTAAGATCTGGAGCCACCAAGAGCTGGAGCCACCTCAGCTAGAGCAACCAGGGTTGGAGTCACCTGGGCTGGAGCCACTGAGAGCTGGAACCACCTGTGCTGGAGCCACCAAAAGCTGGAGTCACAAAGGCTGGAGTCAGAAAAACTGAAGCCAGAAAGGCTGGAGCCTCTTGGGCTGGAGCCATCAAGATCTGGAGCTACCAAGCCTGGAGTCACAATGGTTGGAGCCAGAAAAGCTGAAGCCACCAAGATCTGGAGCCACCTGGGCTGGAGCTACTAAGCCTGGAGCCACCAGGGCTGGAGCCACCAAGAGCTGGTGTCACCAGGGCTGGAGCCACCGCAGTTGGTGTCACCAGGGTTGGAGCCACCAAGAGCTGGTGTCACCAGGGCTGGAGCCACCAGGGCTGGAGCCAGCTGGCTCCCAGCACCACCCCAGCACTCTCACTTCCCCTCTGCCCCAGAGCCCTGCTCCGTTTCGGTTCCCCGCTCGCCGTCCCCAAACTGCACCTTACAGTCGCCCCTTCCCCGCCGTCTCCCTGGCTTGTGGCTCCCCCTGGGTTGCCTCACATCCCCCTTCCCACTCCCATTTTGCTGCTGGGGCTGCTGATTTCGCCCTGGCTGCCCTTTCCCAGGCACAGTTTCAGTTCCTCTTCCCTTGGCCCCGGGGTGGGAGGGGACGTGTCCACCCTGCTGCTGTCCCACAGTGGGAAGTGGGGTGCAGGTCCCTGCACATCTCAGGGGGTCACAGCCTGAATCCTGCATGGGAGAAGCTCATCCAGAGGCAAATTTTATTCCTCTCTGACCACCAGGGATGCTGGATCCTGGGGAAGCTGCCTGCAGCCAGCACAGCCCCACGTAGTAAAAAACCCTGTTATCTCTGGGAATAAACCAAGCCAATATTTAAAAATAAAGGTGCTGGCAGGTGCTTGAGTCCCAGAGAGGGCCTGGAATAAATAAACCCTCAGCAGGTGGTGGTCAATTCCTTAATCTGCCCTTTTACTAAACATATCCCGTGCGAGCAGCCAGCAACAGGTGGCAGGGGCTGGCCAGCACCCCGATCTGGCTATTTTTAAAAAGAGCTTATCTTGCCCTACTTGGAGGGGTTTTTACATAATCTTCAGCCACTGAGGGCCAGTCCTTGCCCTGTGAGGAGAAAGGGGCAGTGGGCAGAGGACCCCTGGGCTTGTACAAGTGACAGAACAGTGAAACAGCCTCGAGTTGTGCCAGCAGAGGTTGAGATTGGCTGAATTATTTGGGTGATTCCTTCACTGAAAGAGTTCTCAGGCTGTACATGGTGGAATCACCATGCCTGGAAGTGTTAAAGGTGTGTGGGTGTGGCACTTGGGGACATGGGTTTGTGGTGGACTTGGGTGATCTTAGAGGGTTTTCCCAACCAAAACAATTCCATGATTCTATGGGGACCACGGGCTGGCCCTGGAGGGGATGTGCTGCTGACCAGGAAGGAGAAGAAGCCCAGACAGTCCTAGGGTGGCTCTGGCTCCTGCCACAGCTATACCAGCCCCCAGGTGTGGCCACCACTCTCCTTCCACCCCAATCCTGGGAACAGCAAGCGATGGCCAGCTGTGTTCCAGCTGTGCTGGTCTCTCACAGCCAGGCCACCCCCAAAAATGGAGCAGGATGCCTCCAGCTTAGTTTCTCACTTGTGCTTTAACTTTTTGCCTCCTCTTGATGAGGAACCCCCCAGGGATGACTCATCCTTGCCCAAACTGGCAGCAGCATCCAGCACTGCCCTGTCTTGGGTTCAACACAGGATGTGCCCAGCAATGTGAATTCTGTCCCATCTGTTAACCCAGCTGGGGCAGTGACCCTGATCTCCTGGCACACATTCTCTGCTCATGGGCCATCTTTAAACCAGCTGGGCAATCATCTTTATCTTCCCACAGCCCATCCTCCCTCCAGGAGATATCTCCTGTTCATGGCCACTGAGTCCCAGGGCATGACTGATAAAATTCCATCATCCCATGGGAGATGCTCCAGCCAGGGGAGGAGCCAAGCCTTTCCTACCCAGAGAAAAACTGAGATTTGGGACACCAAGGAACCTTCTTTCCACTGGATTCCAGAGGAAAACCAGACCTTTGCACATCATCCCTGGAGCTTCAGAGGAAACTGCACCTTCTCCAGGAGCACTGCTCCAGCTGAACCACATCTGCCCCTGCAGGAGGATGCAGCCACCATTGAATGGGACTGTGCCAACACCCTGACTGACTGACGGGTGTCAGCTTGGATTCTGACTCTGGCAGGGCTGGGATTGTTCTGTGTAATACTGCATTGCTATTTTAATTTTCCTAGTAAAGAACTGTTATTGCTAATTCCCATAGCTTTGCCTGAGAGCCCCTTAACTTCAAAATTATAATAGTTTAGAGAATTTCAAAGAGAAGCTCCTGCCTGTACTGTCCCTCACTCAGGACACCCCCTCACCTGCGGGCTGCTGGTTCCAAACCCCAGGCTGGGCGTGGAGGGGACGGACATCGAGTGTGGGCCCATGGGGGAGCTGATGACGGAGAAGGGGGGCCCCATGCCGTTGATGGGCGAGCTGAGGGTGCTGATGGGCGAGTGCAGCTGGCCTGGCGAGCCCAGCGAGGAGCCGATGCCCGGCCCGATGGACGGGTGCAGGGACGGCGTGGCCATGGGCCCCCGGCTCGTGGGCGAGTTCAGCGACGTGGAATTCACTTGGTTGGAGAAATCTGCAAGAGAAGGAGCAGAGGAAACGGGTTGAGACGCCCCAAAATTCCCAGTGCAGCTCCATCTTTCCAAACCAGCTCATTCTGGAGTGTGCTGAGAACATTTCCACCTCCTGAAGAGCATTTCCACCCCAAGCCAGGCATCAGTCACAGGGTGTAGGAATGAACAAATCAATGTGATTAATGCAGAAGTTGATTTATTGTTTACTTTATATTTTACCCATATATTTAATTTATAAATATTATATATTTACTTATATTTTACTTATATATTACTTATTTACTTATATTTATTACATTTACTTTATGTATTATATACTATATATTTATATAATTTATATATTTATGATTTATATATATATAATTTATATTATATCTATAATTCATATATATTTACATAATACATACTATATATTTTATTTATACTTATATAATTTATATATAAACATAAATTATAATATATATAATTTTTATATATATAATTGATTCTGTATAGAATTTATACATAATATATAATATTCCATTATAATATATAATAAATATATAATATATAATATATAATATATTATATATAATAAATATATAATATATAATATATAATATATAATATATAATATATAATATATAATATATAATATATAATATATAATATATAATATATAATATATAATATATAATTAATATTTACTTATATATTTTAAAACTACTGTTCGTGCAATTATGTATTATTTGATTGGTGTTTTTATTTTGTTTATATACTTTGTAGGAAATATGACTTGTTACAGTTTAGTGTTCTACTGTTTATTTTTATTTGGGTTATTCTAATTTTGATTTTTAGCTTTTTTTTTTTTTTTTTTTTTTTTTTTTTACTTAGTACAATTTATATTTTAGTAGTTTTGCCGAATTTTAGAGAAAAATGCCTAAAAACTTGGGCACTCGGAGGTGGCTCACACCCATGAGAGCTGTGTGTCCATCCACAGGGAATGCTGCTGTTCACAGGCTGCATTTGAGGGTTTTGGAGGATTTCAGGGTTTTTTCCAAGCGGAATTGTTCTGGAACACTCCTGCTGTCCCGGGGGAGCAGAGCAGGGGGGCGGGAAGGGGGGGGCTTATAAATAGACTGCAGCTCTCCCAAGAGGAGACACGGAGCCGTTCCTGGCACATTTCCTCCTCATCCTGTCACGCTGCTTGCAAAACAATCCCCAGCGAGGAAGGGGCTGGCTCTGCCCCCAGGGAGGGGGCAGGATCCCCCCAAAACCCACCCAGCGCCCCCGGCTCGCTCCAGGGACAAACCAGCACGGTGTTCAGGTGGGTCTGCAGTCCCCAGAGTGAACCAGAGTCTGGAAAATCCTCTCTTCAGTCGCCTGCACCCCTCAGGATCAGCTGTGCCCCCAGGATTTTGGGGCAATTAGCACATGAATGTCACACGGTGGGAAAGAATGAACCCACAGCAGCCCAGCCCAGCCCCAGAACATTCCCTGGAGATCCCTGATCCTGGGGGGACCCAGCAGGAGCAAGGGAGGGTTCAGCAAGGCAGCGATGCTGCTCTAGCAAGGATGTGGAACCAGCATCCCACTGCTGCTTCCACAGTGCCACTGCTCCCCAGCATCCCACTCTGCACCCACAACTCAATTACTGCACCCAGAACCCCAAAGCTGCACCCAGAACCCCAGTGCTGCACCCAGAACCCCACTGCTGCACCCAGAACTCAATTACTGCACCCAGAACCCCAGTGCTGCACCCAGAACTCAATTACTGCACCCAGAACCCCAAAGCTGCACCCAGAACTCAATTACTGCACCCAGAACCCCAAAGCTGCACCCAGAACCCCAGTGCTGCACCCACAACTCAATTACTGCACCCAGAACTCAATTACTGCACCCAGAACCCCACTGCTGCACCCAGAACTCAATTACTGCACCCAGAACCCAAGAACTCAATTACTGCACCCAGAACCCCAGTGCTGCACCCAGAACTCAATTACTGCACCCAGAACTCAATTACTGCACCCAGAACCCAGTGCTGCACCCAGAACTCAATTACTGCACCCAGAACCCCACTGCTGCACCCAGAACCCCAATGCAGCCCCCAGAACCCCAATATTGCACCTAGAACCCCAATGCTGCCCCCAGAACCCCATCACTACATGCAGAGTTCCATTACTGCATCCAGAACACCACTGCTGCCCCCAGAATTCTATAATTCTATCGCTGCATCCACAGTCCCATCACTGCCTCCAGAATCCCAATGCTGCATCCAGAGTCCCATTTAAATCTCCAGAATCCCATTGCTGCCCCCAGAATCCCACTGCAAACACCAGAATCCCACTGCTACCTCCATAATCCCATCACTGCATCCAGAGTCCCATTACCTCTCCAGCACCCCACAGCTGCCCCCAGAATCCCCAGCTCTGACCCCAGCACCCCAAAGGCATCCCTGTCCCTGTCCCTATCCCTTTTCCCTGTTCCTTTTCCCTGTCCCTGTTCCCTGCCCCTTTCCCTGTCCCATGTCCCTGTTCCCTTTCCCATGTCCCTGTCCCCTGCCCCTTTCCCTGTCCCATGTCCCATGTCCCTGTCCCTGCCAGGCTCCCACAGGATGTTGACACAAACCAAGTGCTGGCCACCACGTCACCCGTGGCTCAGTGACGTGAGAGAGGCACAACAGGAACCCCAGGAAATTCCTGCAGGATTCCAGGGCTGCTCCTGGGGTTCAGCACAGCACTTCCCAGCTCTGCTTCTGGGGTCTCTAAAGGGCCCTGAGAGCCCCCAGTGCTATCCAGGAGCTGGTTCTGGAGCAGGACCCCAAAACACCCACGGGGTGATGGAGGGACCTTCCAGGGATGCAGCAGATCCAGGGAACCCCTGCCCTGAGCAAAGGGAAGGAGCAGAGTCAGTCCTCCCTTTGAAAAGATCCAGAATATTTAAGGCAGGAGAGGTCACAGGAGGGTCACTGGCCACCAGCCCACAACTCTGCAGCACATCAGGCAGCAAAGCACGTGTGGGGCCAGCACCTCTCCCAAAATCCCAGTTCCTGGGCACCTCAGGAGCTCCCTGCACACCCACCCTGCTCCCACATTAACACCAACCCCAGCAGCCAGCAAGGAACTGGGAGGCAAACCCAAAAAGGGTGGGAGAGAAAAGGGACAATCCTGTGTGGAAGGATTTGGGGAGGCACAGCCACATCTGGGTGTGTTTACACCCAAACCCCTCGGCCACACACTGGGAAATCCCAACCACAGCAGGATTTCTGCAGAGCATCAGCACCCAGAAGTTCCAAGCAACTTCTTGGACACTGGGAGGTTTCCACTCCTCATCCAAACACTCCCTGCTCCAAAACCCTGCTGGGAGAGCAGCAGCAATGGGAAACATTTACATCCAGCAAGCAAAAATGGTTTTTATAAACCTTGCAAAGTCAAGAGTCCACTTGAGGCAGCTCAGCCCAGATGCTGCCAGTCCCTGGCTGGAGGGAATTGGGGTTTGGGGAAAATAGAACTTGAAGGATGGCAATCAGGGATATGAGGGGTGTGCCCTCTTCCCCATCATAAGTGTCCTAAAGGACCTTGACTGTGAAAAGAATGCTGCAAAATAAAGATAAATTTAAGAAAGAAAAAAGCCTAGACTGAGGAAATATCCTTAATAGGCACAAATAAATTCCCAAACTGATGAGCACCCCTTGGACTGCAGCAAACAGAGGAGCATTTCCCCAAAGGCATTTGCAGCTCAAGCAGTGTGAGACTGTTCCTTCTCCTCGAGGAGTTCTGCCATTTAAAGCTGCTGTGTGTGACTATCTCTTGACCAAAATAAACTCTGTGCCTGTTTCTAAATTAAAAAAAAAAAAAAAATTGGAGGAAAAAAAAAAGTTCTGAAAGCATTTCCCTTCTGTCACACCCATCGAGTGCAGCTATTTGCTGTGTGTGTCCTTTGTTTCAGCACAACGACCTCTGTCTATCCCAAAGATGCCCCATGGCAGTTGGAGATCAGACACCAGAGCTCGTCAGCAGCTGAAGAATTTGCAGTGAAGCTCTTTTTCTTCCTCCAAACTCTGAGCCTGCCAGCCACAGGGTCTGGATGGGAATTTTTTCCCAAGGAATATATGACATTTAGGGCAGGGCACATGATGCTGGGATGGCTGAGTGCTCCCACAGCAGGAACCATCCCCTGGGCACCAGAGCCAGCAGGGACTGACACTGAGTTTTGTGTTCCTGCTGCTCCTCAGCAGAGCCCTGCCTTCTCTTAGGGATGGATTCCCACCTCACAGAGGTTTTTAGCAGCAGCAGCCACCAAAACCAGACACTGATGGCACAAGGACACAGACTGATGTCACTTCACTGAGGCCACACAGCAAACTGGAGCCAAAGCTGGAACAGATCCTGGCAGCTCCAAAATCCAGGGTAGCATCTCAACTGCTGGATCACCCTTCTCACCCCACCAATCTTCTAGCATTATCATAATCATAATTAGAACAAGAATATTATCGATAATTTTCAATAAAGGAAAAAAAAAATCTCCATAAAAACATTTGTACCCAACACCTGTGAGCAGCTCCACTGCTATTTTGGTTATTTTGCTATTTTTCCATCCCCTTGGCATTCAGCACAAAGCTCCAGCTTGGACCAGCCAACATCCAGGCCAGCCCCTCCAGGAATGCCACCAGCCCTGGCCACCCTTCCCTGTGGCATTTTGTCACCCAGTGTCACTCCAAGTGACCAGGGCACGTCTGCAGCAGCTGCAGCAGCTTCTGCTGATCCAGCACTATCACCAAGGGCTGTGATTTTAACATTTCTAGACCACAAAATGTCCCAGAGCAGAAACAATTCCAACATGCAGAGGCACTTTTTTTTTCCCAGGATAGCTCATTTGTACTGGAATAAAGTGTACCAGCATAAGCTTGCACCGGAATAATCTTCATTTATGCCTAAGAGGCTTTGCCAGTAAAACTACAGTGACCTAGCTCTGCTGGAAAACCTTTTCTGGCATATCCTGGGAGTTTACTCAGCAGCCTGGTGGCTCAGCACTCGGATCTGAGAGAGGGGAAGTTTAAAAAAAAACACATTTCAAGGCACAAACAGACTCCCTGAGCTGTGTATTCTGCAGCTGAGGAGAGCTGCTCACCTAGGGTACAACCCAATCCATTCCACAGATTCCATGCTCCAATCCCTTGGGGTCAGAGGGGTTTGCAGCACCCCAGGCAGGGCTCCAGCAGGACCAACCCAAGACCTGTCCCTGGCACCAGCTGAGATTTGGAAAGTCACTCACAACTCAACTGCTTCCGCTTCTCTTTTTTTTTTTTTTTTTTTATTTTTTTTTCCTCAGCACCTCTTCCTCCTTAATCAGAAAGCAAATCAACTCTGGGTATTAAACAGCAGGAAATCCTAAATTTGGGCTGCCACTCCCTTCCTTAAGGCAGCCCTTGGTGTCAGGGTTTTGTGGGGTCACGCTGGGAGGGGAGCAGGAGCAGCAGCACGGATCAGGCTTCTGCCAGCATCATCATCCTCCTCCTCTGCTCCCCAGCATCACTTTGGGGGGGCCCAGGCTCCAAATCCTCACCCCCAAATCAGATGGATCAGGTAAAGGCAGCACCCCATGCTCCTTCTTCAGGGAAAACCCACCTCCTTTTGTTCCCATTCCTCGAATGCAGCTTGGGAACCTCAGGTGCTTTCCAGACAAGGAACCTCAAATGATGGAGGTTTCCCTTTCCTTTTCTCTCACCTTCCCCACAGCAAACAGCAGGAGAACAGCAGGAAAACAGCAGGATCCGGGCAGGACAGTGGTTTGCATGTGAAAATTGCCATGGTAATGCTGTGACCACAAGAGGTCAGGTCCTCACTTTTGTCCTGATCACAAACTCAGGGATGAACTGAAACAGCCCCTGGCCTACAGCCTTGAGTAAGTTTGCTCCCAGCTGACAGCAGCAGAGCTGAGGACTGAAGGGAGGATGGAGCAAGAGCTGCCTCTTGCCCTTCACATGCTCCATGCAGTGCCTGGGCTGGGTGTGCAGCGTGCTTCTCACCCCAAAAACTCACCCAGGAGCCAAGAAACAAGCAGCAGCCTGGGGCAAACCCAAGCACATTACACTGAAAATTTAAAGCACTCTGCCCAGAGAGGACAGGTAATTGATGCTCTCAAACCACCTGGGCTCTGAGCACACCCTGGGAATGCATCCCAAGGTGTCAGAGCAGGCAGCTGTGTTCTATCCATAAATCCCTTCTGGGCATCTTTTCCACAGCTACAGGCAAAGGGATGTAGGACCATGGGAATGCAGAATGGTCAAGAGTGTTGAGCAGCTCTGATTTCACCATAAAGTAACTGGAATTGATTTTTCTTTTTTGTATTTCTGGACTAGAGTACCAAGACAAACATCCCTCTGAGACCCCCAAACCTGCACTTGGGGCAGCACACAGAAATCCGAATTTCTGCAAGCATTTCAAAACCTCCACGAGCAGTTTCTCCACTGGAATCTGCTCTGAGATTTGGGAGAGTTTCTCCAGCCACACTCAGGCTCTTCCCCAGGTGATGCCGTGCTGAAACTCAAGTTTCAGCTGCAATCTGCACAGGGTGGGTTCCTCCTCCCAGCAGGTTTCACTTTGACCCAACCAAAACCTCAAAGCCACAGAGTTTCTCACCTCTGGCTCCGTGCTCTCCCCAAAACCTCCCCGCAGCAGCACCCAGCCAGCAGCAGAGCTGCTTCCTGGGGTTTCAGTGCAGCAGCAGGGCTTTTCCTTGGCTGGAGGATTCCACATTTTCCACAAATCCTGCCTGCTGCCAGCATCTCACCTGACAGCTCGATGTGATCACAGCACCCACGAGCGGCTTTTCCACACCAGCCTCCTCCACCCCAGCCAGAATTCCCATTTATCACTCAGGAATCCTCTGCTCTCTTCCCACAAGGTGAAGGGAAAGGGAAGCCCAACCCTTGCAGCAGCATCCCTGTCCCACAGCTGGGTCACATCTGTCCCTGCAGCTCCAACACCTCCTCCTCCTCTCCATCCTGTTTTTTTTTCTCCTCTGGATAAAATCCCACTTTTTGGCAGTCTAGCTCAAAGCACCACTTTTGGGGGACACTCCCCCCTAATTCCCCCATCACCTGCTGGACCCTGGGTGCCCAGGGGTCTGGAGACCCCCCACCACAGGACCCACACCAAAAATGGGATTGCTGTTCCTGATGCTTCAGAGCTGCCATTCAGGAGGCAGATGAGCCCATGCCAGGACCAAGTGTGCTCAGCATCAGCACATTTGGGATTCTTTCCCTTAAAAACCCCACCCCACCTTTCCAGGAGCCAGCTAAAATCACACCCTTCTCCTGGAGCAGCAGCAGAGAAGCCTGCAGGGGCTACCCATGGGGGAAGGAGTGAAAAGGGGAATTTTCCAGAAGCTGCTGCCACATCACTGGAGGAAACACCTGGAAAACCCCACATGGACCCCATCCCAAATCATCTCCCCACCCTAAACCATCTCCTCAGCGCATGGAGGATCCCCACCCGTATCTCCAGGGGCAGGCAGAGGAGGGAATTCACACAGAATTCACACAGAATTCACACAGAATTCACACAGAATTCACAGAATTTTGGGTTGGAAGAGACCTTCAAGACCATCAAGTCCAACCCATGCCCCAACACCTCAACTAGACCATGGCATTTTTTTAAACACACCCAGGGACGGTGACTCCACCATTCCAATACCTTATCCCTCTTTTCCATGAAAAACTTTTTCCTAAAATCCAACCCATATCTATATTCCCTATTCCCTATACAGGGAAAAGCAGGAGAGCAGGGCAGCTCTGGGTGGAGGGGAGGGGGGAAGCTGCAGCCAGGCAAACAAGGATTCTGCTGATAAAGCAAATGTGACTCAATCACACGCTTGTGCAAAGATGTCACAACAGCGCTGAGGAGCGACAGGCTCCTGTTTCATCCCCGGAGGGCACAATGCTCTCTGTTGGGACCACAGTGCCCCTCATTTACCGGCTGGGAACCCCAGCCCATAATAGGGGCAGTGTGCTGCTGCTGCCAGGGCTGCCTGACAGCGGCTCAGAGCGGGGCTGGCCCCTCCTGCTGCTTCTGGGGTGTGGGATAGGGGAGTGATGCTCCCCCCAGCCCAGCTCTCTGCCCCAAATCTGGCACAGTTGGGATTTCTACAGGAAAATCCTGCTTGGGGTTGCATGTCTCCAACTTCTTGGTGTCTTCACACACGCCTAAAAGGGAGGTTTGGGGGACCCCACTGCCCTGTCACCAACCTTCCCCCTGGAGCAGCCACGCCAAGAGGGGACTGCTGGAGCTCCTGGCCCCTTTCCAGCTCCCAAACTGCACCAGGGAAGCCAAACTAGCAGGGAATTATTCCAGCAGAGGAGAAGATACTCATCAAAAACAGAGGGATTCTGTCCTTGGGGACGTGGTGATGGTGGCACTTCCCAAAGTCTCTCATCCTCGCTGCAGCCACTGACCCTGGCTGGCTCCATCCCAAACCCGAGAAGAGCACGGTGAGAGCTCCAGCACAGCGGTCCCACAGGTTGCTGGAGCTCATTATGGCCTTTTAATTACATCCAATTGCAGTTTTATGTGATCTAATTGCCCTTGAGGGGGTGCTGGGCTCTGAGCTATGAAAATCCAAGCAGGATCCAGCAGGATGCACAGGGAGCTCGGAAGTTTTAGCTCATTCCAGCAGAAAGAGGAGAAGCCTCCACTCCCACTGGAGATCCCCCAGTAAGGAGCCACACCAGAGAACCCAGATCAGGCCCTGCCCCACTTCATCCCAACCCCTGTCCCCAAGATTTGGGGACATCCCCTCGCTGGGCTCCAGGGAGGAGGGATGTGGAGAGCAGATGTGGCTCAGAGCTGGAGCAGAGCTCTCTAATCCTGTGGAACCTGCTCCTTTGAAACCTAGGATTTCCCTCTGCAAAGCAGGCAGGGCAAGAAGAAGCCAAAAGGATGCAGGAAACAGGAGCTGCCAATCCTCAGCTTCCCTGCAGCCGGTCTGGGATGAGCCAAATTCTGAAGACCAAGAGCAGAGCAGCCCAGCAGCTCTCCCAGCACTGCCTTTGAGACCCACGGGCTGAAACGTGCTGCTCACGAGCCCTGGAGCTGCAGGATGTGCTGCACCCACCCTTGCTCTGCTGATTTTGGGGATTGGCAGGAGGGACAGCATCTCCCCATCACCTTCTGCTCCCACCTGAGCTCAGCAAGGAGGGCAAACATCAGCCCACGTGGCTTTTAGGGATCCTGCAGGATGGGCCAAGCTCCACTCGGGTCTGAGCCTGCAGCAGGAGGTGAGAGGAGGAAGAGGAAGAGGAGGAGGAGGGAGACACAGGCAGGAATTGCAGATCCCTCCTCCCTGGCTCCCAGGAACGAGGGCCCACAAAGCACCAGGCAGGAGGATTATGTTACGGTGCTGTGCGTGCACATTAATCCAGATTTGAGATAATTACAGTCATTCACTTGGCATAATGGGCTTTAATTGATCCAGCAGGGCCTGGTGCTCACCAACAGCGTGCAGCTGCACCAAAGCTGCAAAACCACCACTGCTTACTGGTTTGCCAGAAAACTCTGGAGGTTTCCCTTAGAAGGTGCTGGAAAAGCCACGTGGAGTTTTCCATGTCTCAGCTGAGACACAGAGGTCAGGAGACATCTCCTGAGCATCCCAGTGGGATGGGCCACCCCTGCAGAGGGTTTCTGGGCAAGGGCAGCCCATGGGAATGCTGTTTCCAATTCCCCTGGAGAAATGCCCACCTCTCAGCACCATGCCTGGTGGAATTTGATCAGCAGATCCCTCAAGGTCCCTTCCCAGCAGCGTTTCTGTGCTTTAATGGTCACAGAGCTGGAAATACAAAGTCAGGAAAGGAAGCCAGGGTCCCAAAACAGCCATCCCTCCCCAGCCCAGCACTCCTGTATGTCTCAGGAGAACCCTCTGGAGCCAGGCAGCTCCCTCAGGGACAAACCATCACTTTGTGCAGCTCCAGGAGGAGCAAGACTGAGAACTGGGAGCTACACAGGAAGGTGTGTGACAAGACAGTGGAGGCACAGTCACATCCCTTTCCAAAAAAAAACCAAGCTCCCTCTGGAAACTAGATACCAAGCACTTTTTTCCAAGAGAAACGAGCTGTGTGGGGCTCAGTAACCCGTTCTGGGGAGGTTTCACCCCCAGCTCCAGCTGTGTGGCCGCAGGGATGGGCAGGCAGGCTGGGTGGGTTGTTCCCCTTTCCCAGGCCAGACAGGAGGCTTGGGAAAAGCTTTTCCCTCCCTCAGGCAGGCAGCAGCAAGGGATGGGCTGCCTGCAAGCTGCCTTTGGGTTTAAGTTTCTGGTTGGAGTCCAAAGCTAATTAGGCTGCGCCAAGTCCAATCAGATAGCCTCAGCTAATTGAGCTCGGCACGGACGGGTCAATGTCCAGCAGGGCTTGGTGCTCTGGCAGCTCACAGATAACTGCCAGGGCCTGGGAAGGGGAAGAACCCCTCACAAAAATGTTCCCTGCATGTACAGGCAGCCAGAGCTGGGTTAACCCCTTGGGCACCGTCGGCATCGCTGTCCAACCCCGAGGGATGGAGATAAATCCATCCATTTTATCCCTGGGCAGGGGTAAAAGGACTGAGTGGGGTATGAAATGGGGTGACCTCACCAGGCTTTGGTGTCACCTCTCCTGTCACAGGCTGGGTAAGCCATGGCACAGACCACAGAGAACCCCACAGCACACAGCAAGGGCAAACCATGTGAATCCCAGGCACACAGCTCCTGGAAATGCAGCACTAAGGACCCTGAGCTGGGGCTCCATGCTGCCCACAGTGCTCCCCCAAAGCTGGCTGAGATGTGTCTGCTCCAGACTGCACCTCCAGGCTGGGTTTTCCAAGCTCTGGGGGCCAGCAGGGCTGTGGGATGGGGTCAGCAGCACTCCCCAGGTGTGCCTGGGCACTGGCACCAGGGACAGCATGAGGAAGGTGAGGGGTTTTGAAAAAGCCCTTCCTCAGCTGGTTCTCAGCCCCATGGAGCAGCTCCCCAGCTCCTGAGTCCTAAAGCAAATTCCAGCCAAGAAAACAACAACATCCAGCTTCCCAGGAACCACAGAGTTCCCCTTTCTCCCCCTAATTCTGCCTGGACTTCCAGGCTGAGCTCCATGCAGATGAAGGCAGCCTGGATCCCTGCACAGAGAGAATCCCCACATCCTCCCCTCCACCTCCAGCTGCTGGGAAAGGCTGCTCCTCTTCAGCTGACAAATGGATGAGACGTTGCATTAATAAACCCCAGCTCTCCTCACACTTCTGATTACAATCTCTCTGTTTGGATCCCTGCTCATGTTACACGTTCGTCTCCATTATATATTCCCCTCTCCTTAAATCCCCACTTATCTCCTTTACCACGTAAATCACAGAGTGGGCTCTGGTTTGGTTGGGCTTTTTTTTTTTTTTTTTTTTTTTTTGGCTGCCTAACTTTCCCTGTTCCAACAGCACTTAGAAAATAAACAGGAATTTAAACTGCAGCATGTCCTGGTAGAATCTGAGCTCATCTTCCAGCAAACCCATGCAAGGAGGGTGACACTGGTCCTGCTCACCACCACTTGTTTCCAGCCCCACCGTGCTCACAAAGCACTTGCATTTATTTTTGGCCCAGCCAAATCCTTCCTGGGGCATCCCTGGGAATATCTTCCCCCCACAAATCCCCTGCTCCAGCTGGAGCAGAACATGAGACACCGACCAAAGCAGCAGCCCAGCCTGGCTCCCCCTGCACTGCCCCACATCCCTCTGGCAATTAAGGCAATTGCTTGCCTGGAAACCTAATTATATTAGGGAAGTATTTAGTAATTTTTAACTGTTGGGCTGGTGGCTCAGCTCCCTCCCCCTCCCCCATTCCAGCAGCGCTGGGCAGGAGTTGCAGTGCTGGATTCTCCCCCTCTTCCAGCTCTGCTGGAAAGAGAGAAGAGGAGCAGGGTGGTGTGATGGGCTCTCCTGGAGATCCTGGCTGAGCTGGAGAGCCTGCAGCAGTTTGCCTGTGAGGTCTGTATGGGATGACTGGGAATGCCCAGCCCTAGCATGTGGTGGCCTCTTGATGCCACCAAGAGAAAGATGCCCCAGGGTCCCCCTGCCACAGCACCTGCTGCCCCTGGGCAGGGGCTCAGCCATCTCTGCTGCAGATCCAACACTCCAGACACAAGGTTTTGGGTGCCCTAGCTCTGCCTCCATCCTCCACTCTTGTACACAAAACTGAACAGAGGCACCACTACACCAAGCCTCACCAGGTACCCAAAAATAACACTGCCAGGAGCAGCTTGGCCTTGTTTGTCCACAGGCAGCAGAGCAGGAGCCTGCAGACCATGGACTGAATTCCACCATGGACTGAGTGAGTTCCACTATGGACTGAGCTCCACCATGGACTCAGTGAGATTCAACAGGGACTGAGTTCCATCATGGACTGAGGGAGTTTCACCACGGACTGAGGGAGCTCCACCATGGATTGAGTTGAATTCCAATTGAGTGAGTTTCACCATGGATTGGGTGAGTTCCACTACGGACTGAATTCCACCATGAACTGAGTGAGTTCTACCATGAACTGAGTGAGTTCCACCATGGACTGAATGCGCCACAGACTGAATCCCACCATGGACTGAGTGAGTTCCACGAAGGACTGAGTGAGCTCCACCAAGGACTGAGTTTCACCATGAACTGAGTGAGTTCCACCATGGACTGAGCTCTACCATGGACTGACTGCACCAAGGACTGAGCTCCACCATGGGCTGAGTGAGCTCCACCATGGACTGAGCTCCACCATGGACTGAGCTCTACCATGGACTGAGCTGAGTGCACCAAGGACTGAGCTCTACCATGAACTGAGTGAGTTCCACCATGGGCTGAGTGCACCAAGGACTGAGCTCCACCACGAACTGAGTGAGTTCCACCATGGGCTGAATGCACCAAGGACTGAGCTCCACCATAAACTGAGTGAGTTCCACCATGGGCTGAGTGCACCGAGGACTGAGCTCTACCATGGACTGAGTGCACCACGGACTGAGCTCCACCATGAACTGAGCTCCACCATGGAGTGAGTGCACCACGGACTGAGTGCACCACGCACAGCATCCCAGCATCATGTCCCCGGGCATAGCCAGCTCCCTGAGGGGCCAGCAGGGCCCTGGGGCTCCCCCAGCCCATGGCTGAGCCCCAGTCCCAGCCCAGCCCCGCAGGGCCGGCGGTGCCTTTAAGAGGCCGCAGGGGATGCGATGGCCGCTCTTCCACAGGCCCATTAATTTGCCAGCGTCACACGCTCCGCAGCTGCAGCCTGGCAGTGATTTATACTCCTCTGAAGTTCATCAGAGGGAAAAGTACTTCCCAGGCACAGCCTATCCCCCTTCCCTCCTCTGCTCCTCTCCGCGTCCAGAGCCCGGTGAAAATCCCCCATCCATCACCCCGAGTGTCACCCCCTGCCCTCACCACCCAGCCCAGGCACTCCCCTTCTCCCCGGCATCTGCCAGCAAAAGAAAACTTCCTCTGCCTTCCTCGCCTCCGTGACCCACCGATGAGAAAGTCATTAATTAATGAAGGGGCAGCGCTGCTGCGGCTCCTCTGCGGCCGGCAGAGCCCCCTCCTCCCCAGCCCCGGGCCCTGTAGCCAAAATAAACGTCAGGGAGGAGGCGGGCGTCCCCTCCTCCCGCCGTCCTCCGGGGAGGTTCAAAAGTTCAAGATTTTCACATTTCCCTAACGTTATTTCAGGAAATTGCTGGAGAAAGGAAAAGCCGGCGCTGCCGAAAAAGCGATCCAATAACACAGAGTCCAGAGGCAGGGCTGGGTGTGTGCCAGGCGTGGTTTGGAGCTCATCCTCACCCCGACATTTGTTTTTTTGGAGCATCTTTTTGCTGGTTTTCACTGGGTTTTCTCCTAAAGCAAAGCCATAGGCACGCCAAAGCAGCCCCAGAGGTGGCAGACACCAGGATAAGCTGCCACAAGGTTCTTGGGTCACTCCTCAAAGCCAGGATGCTCAGAGCAGCAGCATTTATCAAATTCTAGCAGCTGCTTTGGGGGTGATGCTGCCAAGCTGGTTCAAAGCATCCCCAAGAACATCCCTCAGTGTAGAGAATATGGGTGCTGGGTCCCCAAGGAGTGACAGCTTGGCCCCAGATGTGTGCAGGGCTCCCTGCAGGCACTGCCCTGACGTGTGTTTGGGTTCCCTCCTTCCTTCCTCTCAAAACTCTCAACAATTTCTCACTCGCACAAACCTCAAACGCGACCCGAGCCGCACCTGGGTTTGCACCAACACCGGGCTCAACGACAGCTTTCACTGCAGGTTCGTGGGAAAGGTTTGTAGAACTACTGAAACTCCAGGCAAACCTGAATTTGGGGTTACAGTGAAATGTGAAACCAGGCTGCTTTCATGTGGTTTGGGGTTTTCTGTCGCAAGAACGCTCGGCGCAGAGAGCGCGACACGAACAGCGCGGCGTGTCCACGGGAGCCAGGAACTCAGAGACAGCCCAGCAGCCTTCCCTGGCTAACGAGGAAGCAGGACTGGGAGCCACCTCATTAGCCTGGGGGCTGGAGCAGGGCCACCAGCACAGGGCACGGGCAGGGACCCAAGGAGGGGAGGTCGCCCCGCGCCGCGCGGCTCCGATGGATGCGCGGCCGTGGAAGAGCCTGGACGTGCCATGGCAGGTGGGACTGTGCCTCAGGAACTGTGCCTCAGGAACTGTGCCTCAGGAACTGTGCCTCAGGAAGGTGGAACTGTGCTGGCAGCTCCCTGGTGCTCCTGAGGGTCACCTCATCCCAGCAGCACACTGCACACCTCCTCCCTGCCCAGCTGATGACAAAGGGAGGGTTGGAACCCTTCATTCCTCCATGATGCTTTACTCCCTCCAGGTAGAGGTGAGATTGGTTTGCTCTGGGATTTTTTTTAAGTTTGAGGAGTTCTTGGAGTTTTTGGAGTTGGAGATTCTGCTTTGAGCCCACTTTGTCCAGCTGGCCCCACTAATTCCAACTGGAAAGTGGTGGTGGAGACAACGCTTTGAAAATGAGCCCTGTGAGTATCCCAGTCACTGATTTCCTCAGAGGAAAATCAGAACAGGAGTTTTTCCCAGGTATCCATCCCCCTCAGCCTCCATTAACCCTCTGCTCCCCAACAGCTCCTCGAGGTCTGGGTGTCACCCATAAGAACCACAGTGGAGCAAGATCTGCATTTTGCCACCCATCCCTGAGGCTCTTCGTGGCTGTGACAGAGCTCCAGGCACCAAGCATTGCCTCCCAGAGAAACCACATCCCAAAGAAAGAGCAGCACACCCAGCCAGGTCAACCAGAACCCAGGGCTGATTAAGGAAGTTCATATTAATTAGAGAAATGTGTTAATACCCTGGGAAAGCCAGCAACCCTGGAATGCTGTGCAGACACCTCCTGCTCTCCTGGAACAGCTCAGTCCCTTGTCACCACAGCCTTCCCCCTTCCCTGCACTGACCTCTGCCAGGTACCACCCCCCTCTTATTTACACCCCTAGACCACTTTTCCCCCCTCTCTTACACATTTTAAAGCTGCCCACCTTAAAGCACTGCTGCAAATTCCCAGGACATCCCAAATCAGGCTTATGGCTGCACAGAACTCAGGTGACACCAGGGCCAAAAAGCAGCACTGGGATGTTGGGTCCCTTTCTGAACCCAGCCCAGGCTAGGAAAGGATTAAGCTCATTCATACCTACACTATAAATAATAATAATCATAATAATGTCATTTTTGCAGCGTGGTTCTTTCAGTAGGGGATGATGAATGTATTTGTAACGAGCACTGGTAAAGATTTTCAAGCCATCTAATTAGGCGGCCGTTTCCTCTGCAGACATGCCCAAGTCCCTTTGGAAAAGGAAACGTGGCCTCCAGTGCTCCCTCTCTGCTGGGGAAATGCTGCCCTGGAGACGAACCAGGAACTCAGCATCCCCTCAGATTCCTCTGGAATCCCCAAATTCTGATCTCCTCGTGCTGAAGGAGCGCCCAGAGGGAGCTGGAATCACACAACTCTGCTCCCAGAGGAGCCACAAACCCCAGGGAGGTGCTGGTGTGCAGAACCATCCCAGGGAGACCCAGGGATGCTGGGGAGGAGGAAGGGACAGCACAAGGGGC
This sequence comes from Oenanthe melanoleuca, assembly GCF_029582105.1. NCBI lineage: Eukaryota > Metazoa > Chordata > Aves > Passeriformes > Muscicapidae > Oenanthe > Oenanthe melanoleuca. Next base: position 3,639,620 of record NC_079350.1, read on the forward strand.
AGGGAGCCCACCCCAGCACCCACCACCCCTGCTGATGTGTTTTTCCGTTCGTGCCCGGCATTCCCAGAAAACACTAACTTCATTATTGATTTCTGCCCGTTTGTCATTTTTATAACCTGGCCAGCACTTCTCCTGAGGGCTGTGACTAATTCCACTTCCCCAAGCTGGAAGGGGTGAGAGCTTTTAACTCTTTAGGGATGGGCTCTGGCACAGAAATCCCAAATGTTCAGCACTTTACCCGTGGCAATGGGGACACCTGCCCTCCCCAGCTGAGCCACCAGGCTGGGAAAACCCCTGGAACCAGCAATCCTTCCCTCCTTCCAGGCACTTCCCAGCAAAGCCTCGGGATGGAACTCCCAGAGGAGAAGATCCATTGAGTTAAAGGCAGCAGATGCTGTTGCTGAGGGGTGGGATATGGGGAGCACCAACCACGACATCTGCAATTACGGAAAGCCAGATAAAGAAAATCAAATCTCATGCTTCAGGGCATGGGCTGATGAGCCCAAGGGTCAGGAAGGAATTTCTCTCCCCTCACACAGCAGTGCACAATTGGGTCAGTGCATTACCGGGTGCCACAAGTCTGGGATTGTTTTTCCCTCTCCCTTTGGAAGCCCTTGGCACAAAAGCTGTGTCAGAGAGAGACCGTGCCTCTCCCATCACCCACGTTCCCAAAGCTCAGAATTCCTATTCCCAGGCAAAAGATGGCACAAGGACCTTGCTCCAGGCCACCCCTCTCCTCTAACAGCACTCTCTGGTGCTCCCTGCCCTTCTCAGCCTTAATTATTTCTACCACAGTCACCTAAATTATCACAATCCCCCCTGTGAGAAAGGTTCTTTTCTTCCCCAGTGTCTGAAAAACACTGTGTACACCTCTGGTACTATTTAAACAATGAGCAGGAATAATAAAAGCAGCAATGTTGGCTTAGGAAATAATGCACTGGAAAGGGGGATGAATGGAGAGGATGAAGCAAAAAAACAAAAACAAAAACAAAAAAAAACAAAACAAACAAACAAAAAAAAAAACAAAAAAAAAAAAAAAAAAAAAAAAAAAAAAAACAACAACAACAACAACAATGGTTTTGATCCCCAAGGTTGGGAAGTGATGGTTTTGTTTCCAAAGGTTGGGAAGTGATGGTTCTGTTCCCCAAGGCTGAGAAGTGATGGTTTTGTTTCCCAATTTTGGGAAGTGATGGTTTTGTTCCCAGCTTTGGGAAGTGATGGTTTTGTTCCCTGAGGTTGGGCAGTGATGGTTTTGTTCCCAGAATTTGGGAAGTGATGATTCTGTTCCCCAAGGTTGGGAAGTGATGGTTTTGTTTCCCAGCTTTGGGAAGTGATGGTTTTGCTCCCTGAGGTTGGGCAGTGATGGTTTTGTTCCCAGCTTTGGGAAGTGATGGTTTTGCACCCAGAGGTTGGGAAGTGATGGTTTTGCACCCAGAAGTTGGGAAGTGATGGTTTTGCTCCCCAAGGCTGGAACTGTTTGTGGTAACAGAGGCTGCTCTCACTTCACGCCTCATCCAGCATCCATTCCCTTCCTTGAGCAACTTCCCTGTGCTAAAACTTGCTCAGCTGGGAGGATCTAACCACAGGGAAGAGGGTTCAGTTTCAAATTAAAACAAAGCGAGCAAACAAACACAGATTTGGTCTGGAACACGAGTCTATCTGCACCTAAGCCAGGCTTTGCCAAGCCACACGCTTCCTAATCCTGACAAACAGTTGTCAGCCTCTCCCAGTGCCAAGCAGCTCCTCAGCAGTGATTCCCTGTCACCCAGGGTGGCATTTCCAGCGTGACCTGCACTGGTCACACTCGACACCTGCCAGAGCCAGCAGCTCTGCCCTGAAACCACACTTCACAAATGCTGTCAGAGGGGCTGGGTGGGGATTTTATCCAACAAGACCTGTGATCAGTGCAACCTGAAGTATGAAATCAATGCAGCCAGCTGCCCTCTCTGTGACCAGCCAGCCAGCAGGGAATCTGGGGGTCTCTGAGGGCATCCCTGCCCTCCTGCTGGCAGAACCCACAGATGAGCCCCTGGCAGCATCACCCACCTGACCTCGCTGTCAAAGCTCATTCTGGAGCTCAGTGTGAGATGAGCTGTCCCAGAAAGGTGTAAATCAGCCAGAGGGTGGGTGCTGAGCTCCAAACCCACCCTGCTCACAGCACACAGGGAGTCAGGTCTGCACAGGGGAGGATGCAAAGCTGGAATCAGAGGTATGAAATGGGGCTGGATGGGGTTTGGCGTGCCCAGACTTGGTCCCCACAACCCAAACAACACAGCCAAGACAAGAAAGCAGGAGCAGGAGGTTGGGATGGGGCAATGGGAGTGGGAGAATAAATAGTTTGCAGGGGAATGTCTGAAGGAGCCTGTGGTGGCTTGCTTGGGGAAAGGGAAAAAAAAATAAAAGAGGAATGAAACGAAAGAAAAGGAGAGAAAAGCAGCTGTGGAAGAGGCTGGGGCTGAGGGCTGTGTGTGGGAGCATCTCCAGCAGCACAGAGAGCGTTCCCTCCTCCTGGGCAGGGCTGGAAAACCAAACCAAAGGGAGCAGTGGATGGTGCCAGGAGCAGCAGAGGGGAAGGATGGGTGCAGAACTCCAGCACAGAGCTGGGGACAGCCCTGCAGCCAAGGGGAGAGGAGGGGGCTGCTCTCAGGGCTGGTGTTTCAGTGCCCAGCAGGTTCCCCGAGGTGATGGAGACACACAGCCTCGCCTGCCTGCACCCACTCCCCATCCCATCGCTGGGCAGAGCTCCAGGAACAACCAAAACCCCCAGCTCACACCGAGAGAGGGAATTCTGGCCACCATGGAGACATCCCACCCAAAACCATGGTGTGTCCCAGAGCTCGTGTGAGAGCAGAGAGGAGGAAACTTCCCTTCCCCCCCAGCCCCATCCAGCTTGGAGCAAGCTGGGAACATCACCCATGCTGGGAACAAAGCACTGGTTGTATCCTGGGCACTGGGAGAGCTGGGAGGGGAGATTCTTTTTATAAGTAGAAAGGCTTCAGGGGGTTGTTTTTTCTTTTTTTTTTTTTCTTTTTTTTTTTTTTTTTTTTTTTTGTGGGTTTGGTTTTTTTTCCGTGTTAACTGAAAATGTCAATGAAACCAGGACTGTTCCCAGAAAAAGGACTTACACACATGAATTAATTTCATGTTTGGGGGAAGTAACAATGGAAATTCTCAAATGATCCCATGTTGACAGCTGTTTTTTACCAAAAAAACAAGTTTTGTACTGAAACAATTTCTTGTTTCTGCCCTTTTGCAGGGATGTAAAACTCTGCAAAGGCTGAAATCAAACCAAACAGAAAGATTTGGAGCAAACCTTGAGAGAACTTCATTAAACTGATCCAACACCTCCCAAACACCCTCAGGCCTGGGCTCCCAGCAGGGTTTGGTTCAAAAGGACAGGGATGGGGCAGGATGAGGTGACACATCCCCATGTCCCAGGGAGCAGGACATGCCTCCAGAACCCCAAATCCCAGTGAGCCCAAAACACATCCCGACCCTGCAGGACACCAGAAGGTGACACTGGATTGCTGAGCTCCAGAACACTGAAAAAATCCCCCAAAAGGGAAGGAAGAAGCAGAGGCTGAGCCATGAGTCAGTGTGAGCAGTGTGCAGGGTCAGCCTGGCAGGATTTGGCTCCGAGCTCCACCCAGCATGGCAGGAATGGTGCTCTCCTTCATTCCCCAGCACCTCTCCTCCTCCACCCCAGGCCCTGCAGAACCCCCAGATGAGCCATTTGCCTCAATCTGCTCCAAATCACCCACTGCAATGCTGGGGGGACACGCCAAGTGTCTCAAATTTATTGTCACTTTACACCGTCCCTAACACTGCGCAGACACTGCTGGAGTATTTCCTCCTCTCAGACCCTCTGTGAGGCAGAGAGGGAGCTGAGCACAGGCAGCAGGGGCTGAGAGGAGCCAGCTGGCCGTGCTGGGGCATGGGAAGGGAGCACTGGGGCTCTCTGAGGTGATGCTGAGCTCGGGGCAGTGTCCCCAGTGTCCCCTGGGCCGGGCAGTGACCGCGCGGCGCTGACCCCGCGCTGGGAGGGAGGAACAGCCCAGCCCAGAGGGGCTCTGCCTGGGGCAGGACCACCCTGCACGGCTGGGAGACCACCAAGGACAGCCCCTCGCTGTCCCTCAGCTCCCAGGGCAGGAACTGGGCTGGCTGTGCTGGCAGGGTGACATCCCTGCTGCCCAGAGCATCACAGGATCCTGTCTGGGTTGGGAGGGAACTCAAAGTCCATCCAGTCCCACTTATTCCATGAGCAGGGACACCTTCCACTAATCCATGATGCTCCAAGCCTTGTCCAAACTGGCCTTGGACACTTCCAGAGACCCAAAAGCAGCCACAGCTTCTCTGGGCACCCTGTCCCTTGCTGTCCCTTCAGGGAGCTGGCTGCTCCCAGGGCATCAGCTGGGCTGGCTGTGCTGGCAGGGTGACATCCCTGCTGCCCAGAGCATCACAGGATCCTGTCTGGGTTGGGAGGGAACTCAAAGCTCATCCAGTCCCACTTATTCCATGAGCAGAGCAGGGACACCTTCCACTAATCCAAGCCTTGTCCAACCTGGCCTTGGACACTTCCAGAGACCCAACAGCAGCCACAGCTTCTCTGGGCACACCACAGGATCCTGTCTAGGTTGGGAGGGAACTCGAAGCTCATCCAGTCCCACTTATTCCATGAGCAGGGACACCTTCCACTAATCCAAGCCTTGTCCAACCCGGCCTTGGACACTTCCAGAGACCCAACAGCAGCCACAGCTTCTCTGGGCACCCTGTGCCCATCCCCTGAGTAAAGAATTCCTTCCTAAAATCTCTGAATCTCTTCTCCTCCAGCTCCAAGCCATCCCAGCCAGCACCCTGCTGGCAGCACCCGCTGCTGCCTGCATCCCTGCTGGCATCCCTGCAGCCAGGCAGGCTCTGAGGCTCTGCCTGCACTCAGCCTAATGTTGTCACACAAATTGCACCTGGGAAACTGTTACAAGAATTAATTGATCATATAAGTACAGTAATTGGAACTTGCAAAGCATAGATAATTACCTTTTATTAGTTCCTGTAGATAATCCATTATGCAGTGATTAGGTCTCAGTAAGGATCTTACAGCCCTGGTTTGATTAATGGCAGATTATGCATATTAAACTCAAGCAGGAATAGATAACTTATTTTCTTTCTTGCCTTAGGAGTACATCACTCTATGAGTTATGGCCAGGAGTTTTCTGAGGTGCTGGGGAAGTCTGAAATTCCCACCTGACCTGACCATGCTCCCTCTCCTACAGTGGGTACCAGCTCCCAACTTTTCCCAGTGGCTCAAGATCCCCCAAAACACATTTATCAGCCTATTCCCACTGTGTCCTGCAAGGCTTGACCAGCTCCAAACCTGGAGAAATAACTGCCACCATTTTTTAATCCAAACCTTTCCCCCCATCTCAGATGCTCTCATTTCCACGGATGCTTCAACCATGTATTTATTTTCCACAATCCTCTGCCCAGGACAGAATATTGATCTGCATTTCCTGCCTACAGCTGCTTGGCTTCTGCCTGAGGTCCTCCCTGCCCCACTGCCACATCCAGTGGGGCTGTCCCCACACCAAAACCACAATTTTCACTCTTTGCAAGAGGGATCCTCAGTGGGATCAGCTGCAGGACCAGGGAGCATCACTCCCTGTTTGTAGAGTACAGACCACAGGATGGGGACAACGGGACAAAACCTGCCTGCAGGCTACAGGAGGCTTTATTTAAGAGGAATAAATAAAAAATAAGGCTGTGATTATCTGGGGCCACTCTCCAGCTGCCACCCAGGGACAGAACGGGGAGGGGGGTGTTGTTCAAATGAACAAACAAACGGATGTGACTCGCCGAGGCACTGGGACAGATTCCTCCTCTCTTCCTGGCCAGATAACCCTGTTATCAGCATGGTGCTGGGGATCAGGAGAGAGGAGAAAGGAGGAAAACAGCAAATGTGGGGAAAGGGGGATAAACCAGCTCCTCTGGAGAAGCCAGGCTGTGTCCAGCACCAGCCTATTCACCCTGCACTGCCAGGGCTGGGGATGAATGGGATTTACTGCCCATTAAAATAAAGCCCTTTCTGTAGTTTATAAACAATGTCGCTGCTCGGTGGGAGGTTGGACATTTGAGTTCATTAAGCAGCAAATAATCTCTGTCACTTTTTCAGTTTTAAGTTTATTTACACGTAGGGTTGGGCTTTTTTATCCTTTCCTCCTCCTCCTCTTCCTCTCCCCCTCAGCCAGGAGCCAAAATCTTCTCCAGGCCCCGAGCTAGCTCCTCCTGTGGCCGCTGGCCAAGCCACAGAAATAATCCTGCTTATGTATCAAAAATGTTCCTTACAGGAAAAAGACATTTATATCTGCCTAAAGGCCAGGCGTGACTGAGGGCAGCGCTGCTGGGCACGGAGGGAGGCTCAGCAGCCACCCTGGGAACAGAGCTGAGCCCTGGGGGAAAGCCAGGGACATCAGCACAGACTGCCAGGTGCCAGCGTGGCCTGGGACACCGACAGGGACAGGGACACCACGACCAGAGCCCACTGTGCCACGCAGGAACGTGACCATTGGTACCCTGGAAATGCCACCCTGGAAATGAAATGCCACCCTGGAAATGCCTGGGAGCCTTACCTGGTGCGTGGGGACACCTTGCAGGGAGGGTGACAGGGTGACACAGCTCCAGTGAATCCCTCCTGGCACGTCCAGCTGTGAGCTCTGGCCCTTTTCCAGAGCCTGGCAGAGCTGCTCCCAGCCAGAACCCCCCAAATCCTGGCTCCACACCAAGGCTCTGCCACAAAACTCCGCTGGCAGCAGAGGGAAACCTGCAGGGTGCTGACACCAACTGCTCCTCGAGCCCAAAACCAGCCCTGGGATGGCACCAGGGAGCATCCCTGAGGGTCTGTGGTGCCTCTGCACCCCCAGCACAAGGACATGTGGAAGGGGCAGCACCCAGTTTAGCCTCCAGCACCGTAAAGATGGACATTTACAGGGGATGTGAACGCCCTTCCCAGCCTGGGGCAGGGATGCCCTGCTGAACCCTGCTCCCAGCACGGGGCTGAGCAGCTCCAGCATCCTTCCTGCTGCCTCTGCCAGCTCCCCAGCGAGCCAGCCCTGCTCCCTGCCGGGCAGGGGGATCCCAAAGCACTCGAGCAGACGGCGGCCGTGCGAGCCATTATATCATTCACGCACTATCAAAGGCTCGCACAGTGGCACTTAATTACAGCCCCGGAAGCGCAGGCTTCCTTAATAAATCAGAGAAATAAAGTCAGGGATGATGCACTGAACAGAGGGGGCAGGGTGGGGGGAATAAAGAGCTTACAGTCTCCCTCTGTGTGTCCCCTTTAGATAACAGATGCTCTCTTCTTAACCTCTCACTTCATCAGATCAGCTCCAGCTGTGTTTGGATCAAGTGTGCAGCCTGGCCCGCGTCCAGCCTGCCTGCTCCCTGCTGCAGTGCCAGCTCCATCCTGCAGGGCTGCCTGTGCTGGGGTGGCAGGAGGAGGGGAGCCCCACCGAGCCAGGCCCTGCTTCATTCAGCACGTTTTACTCCATTCCTGCTTTCAGCCATCCAGAGCATCCCTGGGTGTCTCAGAGCCCCGTCAGCATCCTGGCCGGGCTGGAAGGGCTCGTGTCACCGCGCTGGGGGATGTTTGTCCTCGCAGCCCCCACGCCAGTGTGACAGCAAACAGCTTCCAGAGGCTCAGCCCAGTGCTGTCCCAGCCATAAATCACAGCAGAATCCCCTGGGATCCCCGGGCCCCCGCCCGGCGCGCACCACCCACCTCTCCCTGTTTATTTGGAAGTGTCACCTCCTCGCTCCGCTGGCTGGGAGTGCCGTGATGGATGGGGCTGTCCTGGCACTGGCAGATCAGATCCCTCCAGCAATGGGGGTGCCAGGTGCAGGGAATGCCCAGGTGTGCTCCTACCCACCTGCAAACGTGCGGTGCAGCCCAGAGCCCGAGCGGAGACAAAGCCGCTGAGAAATCCCGCTGCTCCTAATCCCCCAATAGCACAAAAATAATGGAGCATTATCTCCTCAGGCTTTAGCACACTAATTACCCCAGGGATGGCTTAATAAGGAAGGGACACCCACCTGCCAGAGGCAGCCTAAGCCTGTCTGCCGGCCAGTTACACAACAGCACGCTGGGCATCCTTCAGCCCTCCTGGAGCAGCCCACGCTGGGACAGGGAAGCAGGAACAGCCCTGTTCCCAACCTGGGGGATGTCTGAGGCAGCCCAAAACCCCACAAGAAACAACTGCTTCCCCAGAGCACAACATGTGGAAGGGACAACACCCAGTTTAGGCTCTAGTACTGTGAATGGACTTTTACAGGGGGATGTGAACGCCCCTCCCAGCCTGGGGCAGGGATGCCCTGCTGAACCCTGCTCCCAGCACGGTGCTGAGCAGCTCCAGCATCCTTCCTGCTGCCTCTGACACAACATGTCACTGCCCTGAGCATCCCTGGGCACCCAGCCAGGAGGAGGCTAGGTGGCTCTCTGCCCCAAATTCCCCAGAACAGGCCCAAAATCAGGAGGAAAGCACCTCTCCCAGGCTCTCCACACCACCCTCTCCTCTCCAGCCCTGCTGATCTGAGATCACCCCACACCCTCCTTGTCCCCAGTGCTCCGAGGGACAGCGTGGGGAGCAGGCTCTGAGATGGGTTTAACCCTGTCCTGGCAGCTTGACCTGCACGTGCCAGGGGCTGCTCCTGCAAGACCAACACCTCCTCACCACCAGAGCCCAAATCACGAGCAGCTTCAGCAAATCTTAGCCAGGGCTCCCCAGGAGCCCACGTGTCCCGGTGTGAAAAGCGAGCTGGGCGGAGGGCAGCGCTTGGGTTACAGCTGGGAGCAGCCAGCAGGGCTGGAGAGGGCTCTGGCAGCTCCTGGCTGCTCCCTGGGCAGCGATATCTGCAGATCTCTTACAAATAAATATCATTGCTCATTATCTGGGCATTAAAGTTACATGCTGGGCGAGATGGGCACTGAGCTTTCTCTCGCTAATCTAAAACGGATGCCAGCGCTTCCATTATTAATCTCCCAGGTCCCTGCTGCTCCACTGCTGCCAGCTCTGCCACTGCCACCCCACGTCCCCACAGCACAGGGGAGCAGCTCAATAGCCTGGCAGCTTCACACCCTGGTTCCTGGGAGGGGTAAAGACTCCCCAGTGCCAGGGCTTGGAGTTTCCTGAGGTTTGGCTTTGCTGAACCCATTTCCACATGGCAAGACGAGCAAGGGCCAGGGGGGATGGTGGAGGTTCCCCACTCCCTGTCAGCACAGCGTGAAAGGATGCACGAGAGCACCCAGGAGAGCTCTCCTCAAACCTTCAGCTTGGTAAGGCTGGTGCCTGCACAGCTGCTGCAGGGAAAATCCCTACAAGAAAACCCGAGACCAAAACCCCTTGGTGGTTGTGTTCAATCCCAAAGCGCCAGAGACTGGATCAGGAGCTGGAGCACATGCCTTGCCAGGCAATGAGTGCATCTGACACCCACACCCTGCCCTGTCCCGGCTCCTGCTCCAGCCTGGTGTGGAGCTGAGCTGCTGCAGGATGTGGCAGGGCACTGCCCTGCTGCCCACGCACAGCAGCGTGGCACAGCCACTTCCTGCACTGCCAGAGAGCCATGAGTCACCAGCACGGGCTGCAGGGCTCCTCTGGCCTCTCTGCACTGCAGGGCTGCAAGGGAGGGGTGGATGGCACAGCCAGGGAGGGATGGATGGCACAACCAGGGCAGGGATGGATGGCACAGGCAGGGCAGGGATGGATGGCACAGTCAGAGCTGGGATGGATGGCACAGGCAGGGAGGGATGGATGGCACAGCCAGGGCAGGGGAGGATGGCACAGCCAGGGAGGGATGGATGGCACAGCCAGGGCAGGGATGGATGGCACAGGCAGGGAGGGATGGATGGCACAGCCAGGGAGGGATGGATGGCACAGCCAGGGCAAGGATGGATGGCACAACCAGGGCAGGGATGGATGGCACAGGCAGGGCAGGGATGGATGGCACAGCCAGGGCAGGGATGGATGGCACAGCCAGGGAGAGATGGATGGAACAGCCAGGACAGGGATGGATGGCACAGCCAGGGCAGGGATGGATGGCACAGCCAGGGAGGGATGGATGGCACAGCCAGGACAGGGATGGATGGAACAGCCAGGACAGGGATGGATGGCACAGCCAGGGCAGGGATGGATGGCACAGTCAGAGCAGGGATGGATGGCACAGCCAGGGAGGGATGGATGGCACAGGCAGGGCAGGGATGGATGGCACAGCCAGGGAGGGGTGGATGGCACAGGCAGGGCAGGGATGGATGGCACAGCCAGGGAGGGGTGGATGGCACAGGCAGGGAGGGATGGATGGCACAGCCAGGGCAGGGGAGGATGGCACAGGCAGGGCAGGGATGGATGGCACAGCCAGGGCAGGGATGGATGGCACAGCCACAGGAGATGGGCTTGACCCTGCTGGTGATAGCACATGGCAGCCCTGATGCCCAGAGAGCTCAGACTGCATTGCTAAACACTGCTCTGATACAGAGAGAACGCCCCAAAGTCTCAACACAGGAAGTTTCCCTTCCCCTGACCACACACAGATGGACCAGCAGAGAAACAGAAGCAGCTTTTCCCATTTTCCCTGGGTTTTCTCCCCAGGCATCCACTCAGTCCCTGCTCCCAGCACCATGGAATCACCCACCAGTGCCCCAAGTCACAGCACCCATCACCCCCACTGCTCCCTTCCCTCCATTTCTCCTTTTTAAGAGAGCAATTAAACTTCATCCCTTTCACTATTTATACCCTGACCTGGCATCCTCCTGCTCCTGCTCCTTGCTGTCACATCTCACCAGCCCCAGGCACGCTCCCACTGTCCCCACAGCATCAGGGCCCCGTGTGCCAAGCCCTCTCTTGCCAAGGGAGACGTTTCCTGCCTGCCCTGACGTCAGGGAAATGAATTTCAACATCCTCTGGTTCATCAGCTGCTCCTTTCGACATCCCCACGGTAAACCCCCAAAAAAAGCAGCACACCCCGTCACTCCCCCGCAATCCTCCTTCTGCTCACTTGGCTCCATCCAGGAGAGCGTTTGTCACCTCCAAATAAATATTTATTAACCGAGCTGCAGGTGTCTGGGGCTTCCCACCTCCTCTGCTCTCAGCTGCGCTGCCAGCGGAGCTGTGCCGAGCTGCCAGGTGTCAGCTGGAGCAGCTCCTGTGCTTCTTCCAGCCCAGAGCTGCTCCAGCCTCCCTGGCAGGAATGCTCTGGATAACAGAGTGGCAGCACCAGGGCATCCAGGGCATGGTGGATGAAAAGGTGGTGGAGTGAAGAACATCAAATCCAAAACAAGGGTCGCTCCTGCAGGACTGACCCTCCCCAGCTCTGTGGGATACTTTCTGAGCAACAGAGGAACGGGAGAAAAACGAGGCAAAAAGAGGAGAGAGTCCCAAGGAAAGTGCCTGCAGCACAGGGGGGCTCAGCTGTGGGAATGGAAACCTTCCCAACCACATCCCTGAGCATCCCTGACACCCAGCCAAGGGACAGCAGCAGCCACAAGAGAAGGGTCAGCAGGGCCCCCACCCCAACAGGGGGAGATGCTGATGCCAAGGACAGCGTGCAGAAGGGACACAGGGGTCCCTGTCCCCTCTGGGGACAGCCCAAGGCCAGCACGCCGCCCTTGACACGCACAACAAAGGGATTTGGGCACCTGCAGTGCCCCTGGGGACACCTGGGCTCCTGTCCAGCACAGCCTGACAGAGCCGTGATAAACCCGGGACCTGAGACTGCCACAGACACGGGGAGCACTTTCCCAGCCCCTGTCACCGCTGTCACCGCTGTCCCCTCGCCCCTCCCACCCTCTCGAATTAGCAGCCATCGACCTCCTCCCCCTGCGGAGCTGACATTAATCCGGCGATGTTTGTTTAACAACAGTTCCCATTGATCTGCAGCCTGATCCTCAGAGTCAATACAGCTCCTGCCAGGGGCTGGAGAGCAGGATCTGCCTCTGGAGTGGCCCAGGAGAAGGGCTGTGCAGGCTGATAGCATCAGATGCTGTCAGGGCTGCTCTGGGACCCATTAGCTTTAATTAGCTGATGATGCTGTAGAGGCCACATAAAACAATGAAGGGGATTGATCCCTGGTGTAACACTATTGACAGTGGAGCTGCATCTGGGATCAGTTTGGTGCCGGATGCATCTGTAGGGTCTATAAAACCAAAGCCTCCTTTCTTTTTCTGGCTGTTTTTTGTTGTGTTTTTTTTTTTTTTTTTTTTTTTAGCTTTAATTTTAAAATCTCATCATTGTATGGCTGCCAGGTTAAAAGCAAGGGAGGAAAAATAAAAAGGGAAAAAAACCAGAGAGCCCTCTCTGGTTAGGGCACATCTAAGCACTTGCACATCCCTCCCTGCCAAGGACCCTCCTGTGGGATGTCACAAGGAGCTCTTCCACTTTCAACTGCCCTGCTGCAATCAGAGTCACTGAGGTGGGAAAAGACCTGAAGATCATCCAGCAGGGCATCTCCATGTGCTCACACCACATGGGGACTTCTCCTGGGGGCCTGAGATGCTGGCAGCCAAATGTTTTTATGCCCCAGGTACTCCCTACCAAAGGAAGAAATCCCAGTGGGCTGAGCCCACGGGCATTACAAGCAAGCAGAGTGCAGTGAGAACCTCCCCAGACACCTCCCAGAGCACTGGGGAATCACAGAGGTTTCACCTCCCACAAACTCCACCCTCCAGCTTCCAGCAGATGCAGCAGCACATCCCTGCTGAGCCACAGCTCGGGGATGAGAGCCAGAAACACATCCAGGAGAGGAAAACTCCCCTGAGCAGGCAGCGAGGTTTCCAAAAGGGTGTCAAGAGGAGGATCTGCACAGGGAGCAGAGGAGGATCACAGCAGAGCTGGGATCACAGGACAGAATCCCTGACCACAGCAGAGCTGGGGAGCACAGGACAGCATCCCTGACCAGAGCAGAGCATCTCTGACCACAGGACAGCATCCCTGACCAGAGCAGAGCATCTCTGACCACAGGACAGCATCCCTGACCAGAGCAAAGCATCCCTGACCACAGGACAGCATCCCTGACCAGAGAAGAGCATCTCTGACCACAGGACAGCATCCCTGACCACAACAGAGCATTCCTTGACCACAGGACAGCATCCCTGAACAGTGCAGAGTATCTTTGACAAGAGAAGAGAATCCCTGACCAAAGCAGAGCATCCCTGGCCACAGCAGAGCATCCCTGAACAGAGCAGAGCATCCCTGACCACAGGACAGCATCCCTGAACACAGCAGAGCATCCCTGACCACAGGACAGCATTCCTGGTCACAGCAGAGCATCCCTGACCACAGGACAGATCCCTACAGAGGTCAATCCTTGGAGGTTCCTGGAGCCCTCTCTCCCTGCAGCAGCTACAGAAACTGCCTCAGAACGCTCCAAAAAGGGGAGGCAGAGGAAACTCATCCCCTCATCCCTCCGGGGCAGGCAGTCTGCAGCTGAGTGCAGTGTCAGGGCACGGAACAGGCAGGCAGGGAGGCGGGCAGGGTGTCAGAGCCAGCACAGAGCACATGCCAGCCAGCCCAGGGCTGACACCCCGGCCTAACACTTTCCAGATGTGGCTGCAGGAAGACAGAAGCAGAGCTGTTCCCTGCTGAGGAAGCTGGAAAGGCTCAGAGATAATGTGGAATTCCTGAACGGGAGCCAGCGGCGGGGCTGGGGCAGGGACAGGCAGGGAGAGGCTGACACAGAACTCCTCTCTTGTGTGTGTGTGTGTGTGTGTGTGTGTGTGTGTGTTTTATTTCAGGAACTCTGCATGTAAAAGCCCTTAATTTATACTCTGTGTGGGTTGCTGGCTGTACCCAACAAATGGAACATTTTCTCCATCCCCTGTGAGTGTGATAAACAGCAGAGAGCGAACAGAGCCGTTTTCTTCCCCGTGATAAATACGCTCCCAAGCAGCTCCCAAGCTTCTTGGCTTGTGGATTATTATTTTTTCCTCTTCTCCAAGAGGGAGGATTTGGCCCAGCAGCAGCAGGAGGGCAGTGGGTGCTGCTGGGCTCACCTTGTGGCCTCTCCCTGGCCAGCAGGGATGAAGGTGACACAATCCTGTGAGCAAACCCTGCCACCAGGCACCTACAGGAGCAGTCCCTGTCACCCACCCACTGCTGTCCCCCTCCAGGGTGGCACTCCGTGCCAGGGTCACACCACAGTCACACCAAGCAGCTCCTTCAGGAGCACTCATTTCATCCCCAAACTCTGCCCAGATCCTGGCTGAAAGAAACTTCAGAGAGCTGAAGCCCGGGACAAGTCAACTTCCTCCAAAATCAGGGGATTTTGCCATTTCTGGCCGTGGTAGATATCTTGGACAAACAGCATTTCCTGTGGTATTTCAACACTTTTTCCAAACCAATCTTTTCTCAGAGACAGCAATCTCAGAATGGCTTCCAGGAAGATGGATGGGCTTTGGAGCAGGTCAAGAGGAGAACAATCCCAGGAATCTGGAGGGTCTCTTGGAGCATCACTCAGGTTCTGGTCAGCTGGAACAGGGCAGGGACCACAGCAGCAAAGCACTGATGAATCCAGCCAGGAGCCCAACACATTGGCAGCCCATGGAAACTGGGGTACCCCAAGTGGGGTGATGGTTCTTCTTATTTGTAATCCAGCTGATGGGAGCTCGGTCCATTGCTCCAGCAGCTTGGTTTATTTGTTTCCAAAAAGAAAAGGAGATGTTGCTCGAGATAACTTTGGGTGCAGCACTGGGGAGACCTTTGCATGGTGGTTTTGCCACCCATTTCCTGACAGCATTCCCTGGGCACCAGTGGGAATGGGATGGCTCAAGGACCATGCAGAGGCTGGGGCAACGATGCTCTGGGATCCTCCACACAGGCAGCAGGTAAAGCTCAGGTCCAAAACTCCTCCAGTGACTCTGGGTGACAGCTGAGGGGGCTCCTGTGACTCCAAGGAGACATTTCTGAGCGTTCAGCCTGCCCCCCAGTGTGGCAGAAAGTCATGAATAGGTTAAAGAAGGCAATTTCCCCAAAACAGCTCCTTGGTGACCAGGAAAGGACTTCAGCCAGTAACAGAACAGCCCTCTGGAGAGAGGGAGACCCTGAGGAGCAGCCTGGGCACAGGGACCATCCCCTGCCCTTCCCACCTGTGCATCCAGGGATCTTTACACTGGCACCCACGTGGACCCTGACCCCATCACCCCAAGGCTCAGCAGCACCCAGACTTCTCTGGCGATGCCAATTCCACATGGATTTTCCACACCAGTTCCATTTTTATTTCCTCCAGGACAGTCCATGGGCAATGGCTGTGCCTCCCACCCTCCCCTTGGCTGGGCAGGGCTGGGGGGAGGCTCAGCAGCACCCAGGCAGAGGTTCCCATCACTGATACCCCAAACAGATCCCACTGCTCCCCTTTTAACCTCTGCTAGCGAGCCAAAGTCCTTGAATTACCCAGCCCAGTGCCCCCAGCTCCCTGCAGCCCCTTGGGAAGGGCTGCCCAGCCTCCAGGCAGGTCCCTGGCTGTGCACTGCCAGCAGGGCTGATGCTGATGGGCATGAAGGTCAGTGCAGAGGGAAGGTCAGCTCTGGCTGCCCAAACCCACCCCGGGGGGCTGCTGGAAATGCAGGGTGGGGGAGTGGGAGGGGACAGCAAAGCCATGGCTGTGCCCACTGGGTGCCACTGCTCCCTGCCCTGCTGTCCTGGCACTGCCAAGGCAGAGGGGCTGGCTGGCCACACTCTCCAGGGAATGCTGGAGTCTCTGGGAGCAATGGGGCGATCCAGGGCTCTGTGTGCCACAGCAGGGTGTGATCCACAACCATCTGATGCATCCAGCCAGCCCACTCCGTATTTCCCCCACTGGGGGAAACTGAGGCACAGTTCCTTTCCATGGACAACAACCCCCCACAGCAAGCCCACCTGTTGAGTTTTATCTTTAAAAATAAAGGGTTTTAAATTCTTAGTGACCAGAGGTCCAACCCCTCAGCAGCACGAGCCCAGCGAGCAGAGCCACGTCCCCAGTGCTGTCCCCAGCCACTGTGGACACCCAGAGCTGTGCCCAAGCACCTCCTGGCAGTGCAGGGAGGGTGCCAGGCTCAGCAGTGCCACCCAGCCCCCTCCCTGCCTGCCTGGCTGCACGTGTGCAGTCTGCAAAAAAATCCTGCTTGTAATCCCCCTTACATCTGCTCCCCCCACACTGAGGGAATTGCTCAGTGCCTCACACAGCAAAATGTGGGGTGCACACACTGCCATGGGGTGTGACTCCTTCCCAGCCCAGCTCCAGGATTCCCAGCACCCCTGGAGCTTGGAAAGAAAAAAACACAATGGTCAAGCTGGACATGGCAGGATGGAGGAGAAGTGGGAAGGAGCCTGCATTTCATCCTGGGATGAAATCACTGCCCCACCCTTCCACCTCCCCACTGTTAAAGGGGGGTTCAGCTGCTCCCCTCTCTCTGGGAGCAAAACACAGCCCTGAGGAGAAGGACAAAGCCAGCACCAGTGCCACCCCTGCTCCCACACCTCCTCCAGCCCAGGCTGTCACTGGTGATTTGTGGTGTTAATATTCCAGGGGAGGGGCACCAAGGGGTGACAGCAGCAGGGGACAGCCAGCTCTTGGAGTCACAGCTGAGGGCAAAGAGGAACACTGATGGATCCCTGGATCTGGGAGAGGAGAGGAGAGGAGAGGAGAGGAGAGGAGAGGAGAGGAGAGGAGAGGAGAGGAGAGGAGAGGAGAGGAGAGGAGAGGAGAGGAGAGGAGAGGAGAGGAGAGGAGAGGAGAGGAGAGGAGAGGAGAGGAGAGGAGAGGAGAGGAGAGGAGAGGAGAGGAGAGGAGAGGAGAGGAGAGGAGAGGAGAGGAGAGGAGAGGAGAGGAGAGGAGAGGAGAGGAGAGGAGAGGAGAGGAGAGGAGAGGAGAGGAGAGGAGAGGAGAGGAGAGGATGGATAACAGAAAAATGCAAAACTGCTTTTACATGAGCTTGTCACAGCTCAGGGATGGAGCATCAGCAGCTCAGAGAGGGACCAGGATGAGGCAGGGATGAGCCAGCAGGCCTGGCTGCTCCCCAAGGGCTGCTCCAAACACTGGGAGCATCCACCAAAGCTGAGACCCATCACCACAGGCACCACATCACCTGCTGAGCCTGTCCTGGCCGCCCCTCTGCTCCCACCCCACCAGCCCCCTCGACAGCAGGAGCCTTTTTTAAGACCTGCAACCCTTGAGAGGCTTAAAGACAAGAATATCTCGATTATCCCTGCCTGCAGCCCTCCAGCAGCCCCAGCTTAAAGGCTGGGAATTACCGGGGGGAGCACCCAGGACCCCTCCCGGGCATCCCCTCTGCTCCCAGGGGTGACAAATCTCCACAAACACCCCCCAGAAATCACCACCCCATCCCTTCCCTGGCGCTTTTCACACCTCCCATCAGCAGCCAGGCATGTGAGCCTGGCAGAGAGCCACAGCCCTCGAGATGGTAACATTTTACTGGGAAAAGGGCAATTTAATTATCCTGTTCTTCTGTTTCATGACAACACAGGAACACGCTGCTCAGACACGGAAAGTGCCATGCAGGCAAACAGCAATCCTGCAGATGGCTCTGGAAAGGATGGGGTTAAAACACAGCCCCAAACCCCTCCAGGTTTTTCAAGAGCCCGAAAGAAAGGGAGAAATGTTTTTGTTGTCCAGCTGCAAGGCTTCTCTGAGCGACGTCTGGGGGCTGTTTGTCTATTTTTACAGGGGGAAATGGTATTTTGAAGGGGAAGATTGAGCAGAAGAAGTATTAAAAATACTGCAGCTCTCTGTGGGGAGATCAAACTTCACTGAACTCAGCCAGACAAAAGGTGTCTGATCTTTCACAGCACCACTTAGCAGGAAATTTACTACTAAAATATATTAAATAACAGAAAATACACTCAAAAGCACCCCTTAAACTCAGTTTTAGCCATGGGTGAGGGGTGAGGCAGGAGTGTGGTGTCTGTCCCAGTGGGGAGCTGTAGCTGGGACCAGTGCTGGCCCTGCTCTGTCCCCAGTGAGGGACACAGGCACAGAGGATGCTGCCAGGAGCAGCTCCAGTTCCACGGTGTGGGCAGCAGAACCCCAGCAGAACCCCAGCAGAACCACAGGAGAACCCCAGCAGAACCCCAGCAGGATCCCAGCAGAACCACAGCAGAATCCCAGCAGGATCCCAGCAGGATCCCAGCAGGATCCCAGCAGGATCCCAGCAGAACCCCAGCAGGATCCCAGCAGGATCCCAGCAGAACCCCAGCAGGATCCCAGCAGGATCCCAGCAGGACCCCAGCAGGATCCCAGCAGGACCCCAGCAGGATCCCAGCAGGACCCCAGCAGAACCCCAGCAGGATCCCAGCAGGATCCCAGCAGGATCCCAGCAGGACCCCAGCAGGACCCCAGCAGGATCCCAGCAGAACCACAGCAGAACCACAGCAGAACCACAGCAGGATCCCAGCAGGATCCCAGCAGAACCACAGCAGGATCCCAGCAGGATCCCAGCAGAACCACAGCAGAACCACAGCAGAACCACAGCAGGATCCCAGCAGGATCCCAGCAGGACCCCAGCAGAACCCCAGCAGGATCCCAGCAGAACCCCAGCAGGATCCCAGCAGGATCCCAGCAGAACCACAGCAGGATCCCAGCAGGATCCCAGCAGGATCCCAGCAGGATCCCAGCAGGACCCCAGCAGGACCCCAGGATCCTGGCTGGGCTGGGTGAGCAGCAGCACGTGTGCCTGGTGTTTGTTGTGACAGCAGCTCCATTAGCACCCAGGAGCCAAGCTGCCTTCCCAAGGACACGGCACAGACACTCTAATTAGTGCTTTAACCCTAATTAGTGCCTTAATGAAACTCTTTGGCTGGGAGAGAGCAGGTGTGAGAGGATGCAGGGGGAGCTGCAGTGTCCCCTGGCTCAGCCAGGTCTGTCCCAGCTCCCACAGTGGGAGAAGGAATAAAGGGAGTTCTCAGGTAGGAAAAGTCACAGAAGGACAAACAAGTCCATGTGGGGCACACCAGTGTGCCAGCTCTGTCCCCACAGCCACCCAGCAGCCTGGCACTAGGAAGTTCCCACGCCCCAGTGAAACTTGGTGACAATCCCAGCGATGAGCTGGCATGTCCTGGGCACAGGAAATCACCTGGCTCACAAACAGGTGACAAACAGCCCCCAGGAGGGCTGGCAGTGGCGTTTTGGGGACACCAGCTGACAGGCTGTGCCACAGAGCCTGGAGCTTCCCTCCAGGGCTCCCTTAAAAATCAATTTGCACTCTCACAGCTCCTCTGGTTTCATCTTCCCTCCCTTTCCCCCTCCAGGAGCTCAGAGGCTGCCACCCCAGCATGTCACACAGCAGAGCCACTCGGGCAGCCCCCGTGTGACACAGGACAGTGACACCAGGCTGGGTGACAAAAGGCATTCCTCTGCTTGCAGAAATCTGTCCCCCTGTGCCTCTGGGGAGCAGCCAGAGCTCCGCTTCTTGCAGGGCCAAGAGCAGCTCCATCCAGCCTCTCCTCTCCCCCTGCTGCTGGGCAGGGATGGGTTAACTGTCCCTGCACTGCCCTGGCCACAGGCAGCCACGGGAGCCAGGGGCAGGTCAGGCTCAAAGCCTGGGCTGGCTGGTGCACAGCTCACAGGAACCAGCTCTGAAGGATGCTGGGACAGCTCTGAAGGATGCTGGGACAGCTTGGATGGACACTGAACAACTCTGGTGGATGCTGGAATAGCTCTGATGGATGCTGGGACACTTCTGAAGGATGCTCAGGACAGTTCTGAGGGATGATGGAACAGCTCTGGTGGATGCTGCAATAGCTTGGATGGACACTGACCAGCTCTGATGGATGCTGGAACAGCTCTGGTGGATGCTGGAATAGGTCTGGTGGATGCTGGTACAGCTCTGGTGGATGCTGGAATAGCTTGGAGGGACACTGAACAATTCTGAAGGTTGCTGGAACAGCTCTGACTGATGCTCAGACAGCCACAGCAGGGAATGCCACGCCTGGGCACACCTGCCCTCGCTGTGACAGGGGGGACCACAAGCCCTGTGACCACCAGCTGACCCCCCTGAGCTCTGGGTGACCCCAGAGCTGAGCTGTGCCCAGGGGCACCGGCATTGGGTGACCCCAGAGCTGAGCTGTGCCCAGGGCACTGGCAGTGCCAGGGTGACCCCAGAGCTGAGCTGTGCCCAGGGGCACTGGCACTGGGTGACCCCAGAGCTGAGCTGTGCCTGCGGCTCTGGCACTGGGTGACCCCTGAGCTGAGCTGTGCCTGGGGCACTGGCAGTGCCAGGGTGACCCCAGAGCTGAGCTGTGCCTGGGGCTCTGGCACTGGGTGACCCCAGAGATGAGCTGTGCCTGGGGCTCTGGCACTGGGTGACCCCAGAGCTGAGCTGTGCCTGGGGCTCTGGCACTGGGTGACCCCAGAGCTGAGCTGTGCCCAGGGCACTGGCACTGGGTGACCCCAGAGCTGAGCTGTGCCTGGGGCTCTGGCACTGGGTGACCCCAGAGCTGAGCTGTGCCCAGGGCTCTGGCACTGGGTGACCCCAGAGCTGAGCTGTGCCTGGGGCTCTGGCACTGGGTGACCCCAGAGCTGAGCTGTGCCTGGGGCTCTGGCACTGGGTGACCCCAGAGATGAGCTGTGCCTGGGGCTCTGGCAGTGCCAGGGTGACCCCAGAGCTGAGCTGTGCCCAGGGCACTGGCACTGGGTGACCCCAGAGCTGAGCTGTGCCTGGGGCACTGGCACTGGGTGACCCCAGAGCTGAGCTGTGCCTGGGGCTCTGGCACTGGGTGACCCCAGAGCTGAGCTGTGCCTGGAGCACTGGCACTGGGTGACCCCAGAGCTGAGCTGTGCCTGGGGCACTGGCACTGGGTGACCCCAGAGCTGAGCTGTGCCCAGGGCACTGGCACTGGGTGACCCCAGAGCTGAGCTGTGCCTGGGGCTCTGGCACTGGGTGACCCCAGAGCTGAGCTGTGCCTGGGGCTCTGGCACTGGGTGACCCCAGAGCTGAGCTGTGCCTGGGGCTCTGGCAGTGCAGCTCCACCTGCTCCCTGCCCTGCATCAGGAGCCTTTCCTGACCTCCCCATGGCTCTGGCACCATCAGGGCCACCCCCACGCCCAGGCTGAAACAAAACCACTCCAGAGTGCAGCTCCCACCGCTGCAGCTCCTCTCCCTCAGCGTTTGCAGACTGGTTTCACTCAGCCCCCAGCCCTGGCTCCAGCTCTGCTCCACAGCCACGGCCACGCTCGTCCCTGGGAGTGTCTGAATGGGGAACGAGCAACAGGAGTCCAGACTTCAAGGCTGGCGGCTTTAGATGTCATTTGGGTTGTTTTTTTTCTTAATCAGATCCATTGTCAACCCACAAGAATGTGCCTCTGCCACCCTGGGGATGCGTATTCCTGCTGCTGTCTGGGGAGCAGCAGAAATGCAGATGATTCAGCTCCAAAATTATCAGCAGTGGGATGCAGCCTCCAAGCAGATCCCTGGCTATTCCTGGGCAAAAGCTCCAAGCCGCCCTTGCATCTCTCTCCTCCTCCTGAAATCAGAGCAGAGAATGTAATTCCACATTCCCTCATCTCACATTCTGGTCTCTGCCAGCCCTGCAGGAAGGGGCTGGAGCTGGAGCTGCAGGGGTGGCTGCCCCCTCCCAGCCCATGGCTGTGCTGGCTGCCATCCCTGAGTGCCAGCAGTGCCAGCAAGGACAAACACGACCCCAAACACGACCCTGCTGCCCTTTCCCATCTGCCAGGAGGGCTTGTCCCCACTCCTGCTGGGCTGGGGGGTGGCGTGGTGCTGCTGCTGCTATTTTCTCCTTGTTTTCCTAGACATTGACACTTCCTCCCTGCACCCACAGGATGGTTTCCAGGCTCCAATTCTCTTCCCTATGGCAACAAAAACCCAGCCAGGAAACCTCAAGCCAATCTCTCAACTCTCTGGCAGGGGAGGGAGGTGGGCTGGTCACTCCAGCTGGACATAAAAGTATTTGAAAGCAGAAGTTTGGTGACAATTACAAAGAAACTTTGGAAGGTGCCCAGGAGTGTCACCAAACCCCAGGCAAGCAGGGACAGCAGGAGAAGGATGGGATTTGCAGAAATCCCTGTTGCACATCCAGATTCTGTGAGATGCTGGAGCACTGGATTGATCCAGCCTGCTCCAACAGCATCCCAGGGATGCTGCCCCATGCACACACTGCCCCTAAAACACCCAAATTGTTCATCAGGGAAAGGCCAGAGCAAGGGGTGGGTGTTGAAGAGGAAACAGGGAGGAAGGATGAGAGAGCAAACAAATCATATCAACTCAAATCAAAGCAGGTCACAGAAATGATTACGCTTAAGCTTTTCACGCCTGGTTAATTTTTTTATTATTCAAACAAATTCCTGGTTTTGTTTTTGCCTCCTTGAAGGAAGAAGCAGAGGGGAGAGAGCTCCTCCAGCAACCCCAGATAATAACCACAGGGAAAAAAAAGCTTCCTGATCCAACAGTGGCAGACAATTAGCAGGAACTGAGGTGCAGGAGCATCTTCAACCCACCCTGACTCGTCAAAACAAAACCAGAAACACTTTGTGGGGAACAGGGCTGAAATTAGGGATTTATTTGGGGTGGCAAGGCCACACAGCCCAGCACTGCATCACTTTGGTGCCACAGCAAAAGACATTTTGGGGAATGAAGACTCCAGGGAAAAGTGGGCTGGGGATGGGATGGAAGGATGCCCCTGAGTCTGAGCAGTGAGGCAGGATGTGACCCTGAGGTGCCCCTGGCCTCACAACCCCACTCCCATCTCTGCTTTCAGCCGTGTCTCTGCTCAGGATTTTGGTGGTTTTGCTTTTCCCAGCGCTCCCACAAAGCCACCCACCAGCCTTAGAAGGATTTTCCCCCCTCCAGGACAATTCCTCAGGGCCATCAGAGGGATGAAGCCCTCCCAAAGCCAGCAAGCAGCAGCTGAGGTGCCTCTCCAGCCTCTCCAGCCGCTGCTCCTTTAACTGTCAGAGAAAACACCCGCGCTGCAAATCCAACCCTGCGTCACTCAGCTCTCATTTTGATTGTTAAAAATTCATTAATGAGAGCAGATTGGTATTATATCGCTGCCTTAATTAAAGAGGGCTACGGAACAGCATTTTAAATAGCAATGTCATTTTCTAATTGACACAGCTACATTATAAAGAAAAATACTTAAACAGAACTTGAAACCGAGCCACTTTCCTCTGATGGCAGAGCTCATTTTGGCTTCAATTTTTAATCTGCTCGTGAAATATTTACGGGCAAGGGAAGGGATAATGTTTCTCCAGGTGTACAGTTCCTCTCCTCTGGCCCAGACCCTGGGAGGCTGAAGGCTCCAGCATCCAGGGAAGCTGCTCCTTCATCCTCCTCATGTTGCATCATCCCATGCTGCATCCCTTCCTAAGCCCCAGGAGATTGGGAGACCCCAAGCCCTTGCACTTAAATCCCACTGGAGCTGAGTGGAAAATGTGCTTTTTTTTGCTGCTTTTCCTGGGCCCAGCATTTCCTCCCCACCAAAGGCAGAAGGATGAGTGGGATGAGCACATCTGGGGCAGGTTCCAGAGCTGTTTGGGTCCCTGTGGGTTTGCTGGGGAGGCACAGGGATGTGGGATGGGGATTCAGCACAGCTCAGGCCAAAAGCATCCCACACCAGACCACGTTCAGACACTCAACACCTTCCTCCCCTTTTTAATGCACAAACTTCCCACAGCCAACAGCTTATTCCACACATTAAAGAGCACAGATTCCTCCTGTTTTCCTTTTAGGAAAAAAAAAATAAAAAAATCTGGTCACCACTTCAAGCAAATCAGGGAAGGAAACGGCTCCACAGCGAATTCCTCCGAGGCAGCCCGCACGCAGCAGGCTGGGAAAGCAGCCCCTGCTCACGCCAGCAGCAGATTTTTCCACCAGCATGAGTGGAAATTAGTGGCATTAGTCCATGGCTGGGTTTCTCCAGGCAGCCAGAGTGAGCTCACAGCACCAAGCCCACTGACAGGGCAGCATTGAGCTCTGGCCACCGCGCCCAGAGCCAGCACCACGCAGGGTGAGCCAGAGGACAGGCTGCTCACAGCCTGGATCCAGCCCTCACCAGCATTCCAGGTGACCTTCCACATCCTACAGGCACCTCTGCCCTGCCTCAGTTTCCCTCCTTGCCCGCTCCCTTTGTGCTTCTAGAGACTGGGGGGATGCTCGACCCAGTCCTGGGGTTTGGAGCATCCCTCACCCTCTGCCTGCCCACACCAACTTCCAAAAGCACAACACCAGCAGCCCACAGGGTGCCTTGGCACGGCTGTGCTGTTTTTCTAAGATTAGGAAAACCAACAAGACGGGGAAAAAATCAACTTCTCGGTGCCTTCTCCCTGGGAGAGCAAGCTCTGCCCACCTCCACACCCCATGGAAAGCAAAGAGCAGGAGTTGGCACCGTGCAGGACCAGCCCAGGGTGGTGGCAACACTCTCACCCCATTTCTGGAGGGTTCAGTCCAATCCCACCCCCACCCAACCCTCCCTCTGCCACCGTGCTCCGTGTCCCCACTCGGTGGCGGGAGGCTGAGGCTGTCCAGCTGGCTCGGGGAGGATCTGGCCAGGCTGTTTAATCAGGGAGAGTGATTCGGCCCTAATTTCTTCTGATAAAGTATTACAGATGCTGCATTTCGAGCCATCTGGCAGCAGCCCACGTTTCCTGCCTCTGCTTCTCGCGCTCTCCGGAGGAGAAGGGAGAGAGGATCAAAAATCCAAGGCAGGACGGCAGGGAGGGTTGTACTGGGATGGGAAGGGGAGCAGGAAGGAATTCCCAACTCCCATTCCTCCCCATCCCACAGGTGCTGCTCAGCAGGGTGAAGAGCACGTCAGTGTCCCCAGGAAAAGCAGAGCAACGTGGGGCTGGAGCTGCTAAAAGCCAGGGCAGGGTGAGCCCTCAAACCATCCTCAGCTGCAAAACCCTCCTGGAAAAGGGTGAAACCCCCTGCCCCACACTTCAGCCCCAGCACAGGCACCGAGGAGCATCCCTAAACCCTTGACTTCAGCCACAACATCAGGAAAATCATCTTGACCCAAAGCCCAAAACCAAACAGATCTGAGTCCGTGCAGCCTCCCAGCAGCGAGTGATTTACCCTGAGCCAGCAATCCAGCTCACAGGGGGAGCCTCTGCAAACAAGAGGCAGCTCCTTCGGATTGAGCCAAGCCTGAGCAGAACCACATTAAAAATAACTGAGGGGAAGGGCTCTCACTTCATTACTCTCGACAGAACTGGGTCTTGGTCACGCCAAGGATCTTCTGGGGAGCCCCCAGAGCCCTGCCTGGTGCTGCTCAGGTGTGAGTGATGGCAGCTGGGGGATGCAGGGGGCTTCATCCCCACTCTTCCCTCCCCTGCTGCTGCAAAATGTGCAAACCCCTTGTGGCCAGCACTCCCTGCACCCCAGGGAGATGGGGATGCAGCTCCAGCAGCAGGCTGGCAAAAACACAGGAGATGCCCTGGCAGAGGGCTCCTGGGACGTGTGGGATCAAACCCCTGAAGTTTCTTTGTGAACCACAGAGAGTTAAAGGCTGGCCAAGGCCCTGCAGCACGAGCTTTATGCATATGTAGCCAATGTAATATAATTATACATTAATCTATAACTAACAGCCACGGTAATACAACATTACAGTAGGTAGATTATCCCATCTCCTGTCATTTATTATTGTTATTTGTAATCCATTAGTGTCCAGGGCTGGACTGGGGTCAGAGTGCAGTGTCCTGGCACGCTTTCACCCACCCTGCAAGGAGAGGAGGATGCAAAACCCTCCTGCTACGGGGCCAAATCCTGCCCCACAGAGTCCTGGGCAGAGATCTGCCTCCCTGCTGGCACCAGGACACTTTTCAGGGATTCCCAATGGGATACAGCCACCAACACTGGATAAAGCCACCATGGCTTTGCCCATCATTCCCTGTCCCAAAACGCTGGGGCCAAACGGGATGAGGGGCTCAGCAGGGGCCAGGGGCCAGACCAGCACCACACCATCACCATGGAACCACCCCAGCTGCCCTTGAGGAGAGGGAACAAAGCCCAACTGGTTCCACAGAGCCACCAATGAATCCTGATCGACACCACCCTCCGGGGTGAGTCATCCACCCAAAGTCAATTTACATTTTTATTAAATCACACAGGAAAATCAGGAGCGTTATTACCTCTCTCCGATACAACACGAGTTCTGTGTTCCCCCAGCGCCCACCACGTGGGAAAACATCCCAGCATCTCCGGTTTAACTGTTTGTTCCTGGCTCTCCCCACCCCAAACAGCCCTTTTTGCATAGCCTGGGACTAAATCAGGCTGGTCTTTATGGGAGGGAAACCAGATCCCTCGAGGGAAACCGTGACAGCTGGAGATGCTGCTGCCCAGGGAAGGAGCATTCCTGGACAGCCAGTGAGTGCCACAGGCAGCACCAGTGACCCAGACCCTAAAGGGACCCTCTGGGTTCAACCAGCTCTGTTTGTGTCACTTGTGTCACCAGTTCCCTGCACAGAGCTGGATCTGGCTCAGGAAGGGAGAGAAAGGCAGATCCAGGGGGATCAGTGCATGTTTCTATCCATCCTTACATCCATCCCATCCCATCCCATTGATCTCATCCCATCCCACCCCATCCCATCCCATCCCATCCCATTAATCCCATCCCATCCCATCCCACTGTGTCTGCTGCACACAGGATTATATCACCCTCACTGCTGCATCACAGGCAGCTGAATTCATTTATTTCTGGTTCCCACATGATGCAAGCAGATCTGCAGGAGAGCAGGGAAAGGATAAAACCCAGTGTGTGCACAAGCCAGACCAAAGGGCTTCCCCCACAGCAGCAGGTGAGTCCTGGGGCTGCTCAGAGGGCAGAAACAAGAGGAAGGGTCTCCTGACACTGCCTGAATTAATATTTGCTTGAAGGGAAAGCCCAAAAGCTCCCACTGGGATCACGACTCTGTCCTGCTGGGGACTGGCATGGAGAGTGCTTGCTCAGAAAAGCACTTAAAGTGACTGGGTCAGAAAATGATTTCCCAAGGATGAATGCTCCTATGATGGAATATTTCCCAAGGATGAACGCTGGTTGTTTGCAAAGCCTGATCAATTTGGGCCATATTTCCTGTGGAAGGAGCAAGAGGAAGGAGGGGAATGCACATCTTGCAATTAAATTCCAAAAATCCTGCCTTTTTCTCCCAAACCAGCACAAAAGCACGGTTTGAAATCTCGGCGCTTCCTGCCAGCGGGGAAGACTCCAAGTTTCAGCCACACTCTTTGCAATTCAATGAGCTGAGTCCTAGGCAGGGGCTGGAATCCCAAAATCCGAGCGATGTGCTCGGGGGTACTCGTGGCACAGAGCTACGGTGGCACAGGGATGACATGGCACAGGGATGTCATAGCACAGGGATCTCATGGCACAGGGATGTCATGGCACAGGGATGTCATGGCACAGGGATCTCATGGCACAGGGATGTCATGGCACAGGGATGTCATGGCACAGGGATGTCATAGCACAGGGATCTCATGGCACAGGGATGTCATGGCACAGGGATGACATGGCACAGGGATCTCATGGCACAGGGATGTCATAGCACAGGGATCTCATGGCACAGGGATGTCATGGCACAGGGATGACATGGCACAGAAATGTCATGGCACAGGGATGTCATGGCACAGGGATGACATGGCACAGGGATCTCATGGCACAGGGATGTCATGGCACAGGGATGTCATAGCACAGGGATCTCATGGCACAGAAATGTCATGGCACAGGGATGTCATGGCACAGGGATGACATGGCACAGGGATGACATGGCACAGGGATCTCATGGCACAGGGATGTCATGGCACAGAAATGTCATGGCACAGAAATGTCATGGCACAGGGATGACATGGCACAGGGATCTCATGGCACAGGGATCTCATGGCACAGTAATCTCATGGCACAGAAATGTCATGGCACAGGGATCTCATGACACAGAAATGTCATGGCACAGGGATCTCATGACACAGGGATGCTGAGTCAGCACAGCCCTTTGGGAACACACTGCTGCAATCCCCAATCTCCAGCCCTTTGGGATCACATTGCTGCAAACCCCACTCCCCAGCCCTATGGCATCACACTGCTGCAAACCCCAAACCCTAATCCCCAGCCCTATGGGATCACACTCCCCAGCACTTTGGGATCACATTCCCCAGCCCTATGGGATCACACTCCCCAGCCCTATGGGATCACACTCCCCAGGCCTTTGGGATCACCCTGCTCTAACCCCACTCCCTAGCCCTATGGGATCACCCTGCTCTAACCCCACTCCCCAGCCCTTTGGGATCACCCTGCTCTAACCCCACTCCCCAGCCCTATGGGATCACACTCCCCAGCACTTTGGGATCACATTCCCCAGCCCTTTGGGATCACCCTGCTCTAACCCCACTCCCCAGCCCTATGGGATCATACTCCCCAGCCCTATGGGATCACATTCCCCAGGCCTTTGGGATCACCCTGCTCTAACCCCACTCCCTAGCCCTTTGGGATCACCCTGCTCTAACCCCATTCCCCAGCCCATTAGCATCACCCTGCTCTAACCCCACTCCCCAGCCCTTTGGGATCACACTGCTGCAAACCCCACTCCCCAGCCCTTTGGGATCACACTGCTGCAAACCCCACTCCCCAGCCCTTTGGGATCACACTCCCCAGCCCTAGGAGATCACCCTGCTCTAACCCCACTCCCCAGCCCATTAGGATCACTCTGCTCTAACCCCACTCCCCAGCCCATTGGGATCACACTCCCCAGCCCTTTGGGATCACATTGCTGCAAACCCCACTCCCCAGCCCTATGGCATCACACTGCTGCAAACCCCAAACCCTAATCCCCAGCCCTATGGGATCACACTCCCCAGCCCTATGGGATCACATTCCCCAGCCCTTTGGGATCACCCTGCTCTAACCCCACTCCCCAGCCCATTGGGATCACCCTGCTCTAACCCCACTCCCCAGCCCTATGGGATCACACTCCCCAGCCCTATGAGATCACCCTGCTCTAACCCCACTCCCCAGCCCTATGGGATCACCCTGCTCTAACCCCACTCCCCAACCCTATGGGATCACCCTGCTCTAACCCCACTCCCCAGCCCTATGGGATCACCCTGCTCTAACCCCACTCCCCAGCCCCTTCCCCTCTCCCCTCCCCTGGCAGGATTTGCTGGCTCAGCACGCAGCTCCCGCCCCCAGCCCAGCGCTGATGGAGCAGGAGAGGGAATCCCCTCCCCAGATCCCCCTCCCACCCCGCTGCTCCTCGGGGGGCAGCCACGATGCAGCTCCGGATTTCCCAGGCTGCCTGCAAAGAGCCTTTCCCGCATTCCTGCCGTGCCTGCAGCGCTTCTCAAGTCCTGTTTTTCCACTCCAGCAGCCCCCCCTTCCTTGTTTTCCTTCCCCGGCTGCTGACCCAGATTTCATAATGAATGAATCCATGCAGCGCTCTTCAGACTTTAATTATTTTTTTCACTTTTTCTCATCATACATTATGCATCAATAATAAAGGGGGAAAAAAAAATAAAAAAATACACAAAAATAACAACGCACCCCAGCAGAATTAATTTAAGGCTGAATGGTTCACTCCTGCCTATCGCTAATCACAAACTGCAGGGCTTATTTTAGACCTTGTGTTAATGTCAGAATGAAAACAAACTGGTTTTAGGAGGCTGTGGTGCCTCAGCAATGCCAACTCATGGATTTCTTCAGAAAAGAACCAAGCATAAAAAACCAACCACAAAAATTGGGGGTTTAGGGTATCTGCAGTGAGAACTCACCATGTAGCTATCTCTTCTTCTCCTGCTCCTGACCACAAGTGAGAACTGCATGGCTTGGGCAGGAGGGCAGTGGGATGCAGGAGGGGAATGGGAACCAGGAGGGCAGTGGGATGAAGGAGGGAAATGGGATGAAAGAGGGAAATGGGATGCTGAAGGGGAATGGGATGAAGCAGGGAAATGGGATGAAGGAGAGGAAAGAAAAGCAGAATGGCAGTGAGATGAAGGATGGCAATGAGATGCAGGAGGGAAATGGGATGCAGGACAGCAATGGGGGCCAGGATGGCAATGGGATGAAGGATGGGCAAGGGGATGAAGGATGGCAGTGGGATGCTGAAGGGGAATGGGATGCAGGAGAGCAGCAGGGTTCAGGAGAACCTGAATCCATGGAAATGGGATGAAAAACAGCAATGGGATGAAAAACAGCAATGGGATGCAAAACAGCAATGGGATGAAAAACAGCAATGGGATGCAGGATCCCTGTGGGATGAAGGATGGCAGTGGGGTGCAGGATCTCCAGGCTGTAGGGCTGCCCCTGCCCTGCAGACACAGAGCTGATTAACACCCCAACACCACAACACAAACACAGCAATCTCCTCTGGGCAAAGAGCTCCCAGCAGGTGAAGCACCAAACCACAAACCTTACTGCTGCCCTGCTCCCTGCTGCCAGTGGAAGGCTGGATTTCCCTGTGCCTCCCCCCTGCTCCTGCCAGCCCAGAGCCATGCTCCCCAGTGACATCAGCCCAGGGGACCAATGGCTGGTTCACTGGGTCAGTGGGAAACCAAGAGGGTGACAAGAAGCAGGCACAGAGGAGCACAGAGCAGGGCAGGCACAGCACAAGCAGGAGCAAAGGAAGCTCCTGTGGGATGCCACCCGGAGCCTGGGTGACACTGGGTGACACTGGGGCAATGGGCTGGCAACAACCAAGTTTCCCCATTGCCCAGACTGCAGGGGCTTTGGAGGAACCCTCCCAGCTCACAAGCAGCATGTTTTTTTCCCCCAAGGGATAAAATTTTAATCCCTCCACTCCCCAGGCCCCAGGGAAGTCCCTGAGCCAACCCTCCCTGGGGGTGGGCTTGGGGAAACACCACAGCCTCAGGGGCTCTGCCAGCTGTGCCCATACCAGAAACACATCCCTGGCTGGAAACCAGCTCTGGACCAATTGTGACCTTTCCAGCTGAAATTGCAGCCCTGCCACAGGCACAGGCAGTGCTGTCCTGGTTTGGGGGTGCTCAGGATCTGCCCAGCTATGTGCCAAGCCCTTCCTGCAGCCCTGCCTACGCAAGTCCCTCCAGAAAAAAAAAACAACAAAACAACAAACCAACACAGGCAAACACAAAAGGCCCTAATTTGATCATATTCTCTGAACTAAAAGCACCTTTGACCTAAATTTCCACGGCAGGGAGGAATTCACCCTGAGCTGGCAGTGGATTACAGCAGAACAGAGCTGGGTGTGCAGGGGCAGAGGCAGGACCTGCTGCCAGCCTGCCCAGGGCTCTGCCTCCCTTCCCAGCACAGGGAAAAGGGGGCAGGAACCCCCAACCCGCCCTACCCAGGCCTAGAAACGCCTGAGTGTCTCAATTTATGTAAAGTGCAGCTAATTTCACATTATCATATGATATTAGAGCAGCCTACCTCTCGCCTGCAGCCCATGTGCAAAATCCACGAGCAGAGCTGTGAGGAGCATATGGAAAAACATCTCCAAGCACAAACATCCACCTACAGCATGAGCTGAGCCATCCAGGAGAGGGGGATCACAAAAAAGGTTTCAAGCAGTAGCAAACAGTCTTGTGTATGTTTTTTTTCCTCCCAAAATCACATTCCCAGGAGAATGAAGCTTTCTCTAAACACTTGCATTTTCGCTCCTGCTGCCAGTTTCAAGGCAGCTGGTGGCATTGGCTGGTTTTGTTAGCAAGGTAACAGCCAGAATTATTCCTGCTCTGTCATTAGGAGCAGGTTTCCATCCCCATTTCCAGCCAGGCTGCCAGAAGTGAGGAGAGGCTCTGACAGAGGCAGGACGGTTTGGTGGGTGCTCAGGGAGACAGAGCATCCTCTGACTTTGTCAACACCTCTGCAAGAAATTTCCTGGGGAAGAGGGAGATTACAAAGTGCTGACAAGCTGATGGGATGTTTTTGAGATGCCCCACAAGCTGGCAGGCTCTGATGAGCTCCTCCAGGGCTGATGGAGAGCAGGGATCCATGGCACAGCCCCTGCTGGGCTGCAGGGATGAGACCATGGGGTCAGGCTGGACTGACTCACCTGAACCCACCCTTCCCATCCATCATTCTGGCACCAGGAACAAGTAATCCTCAGGGAAAGCTGTTTTTGGAGGCTGCTGAATTGTTCCTGGCACTGCTTGGGAGAGCTTTGATTTGCTTGAAAATCCCAAGCATTTTAATATCAGCAGAATGTTTGCTCCCAGGATGATGAGTCCTGCCACAGAACGGGACTGGCCTCTGTGTCCCCCCACCACAGGGCACTTCCCCTCTCTGCCTTTGTCATGTTGATGGGGAAGGGTGCTGGGAGCAGCCAGGGTCACCTGCACAGGGTGACAGAGCCATGGGGCTGTCTTGACCCACCCTGCCTGGCCAGGAACTCCATCAGGAGCTGGACCAGCCTCGAGCCATCAGAGTGGGATGAGCACCCAAGCACCAAAACACCCCAGGGCCATCAGACCAGGGGGCTCATCCTCACCATGTCCCCAATCTCTGTGCTGTGCCCTTTCCCAGTGCCAGCCAGCAGCAGCTCCAGCCACCTCCCAAAGTGTTGACTTTGGCTGTGGGCAGCCACATCTCTTCCTTGGGGCCACCTCACAGCCTGTTTGTTCCTTGGCCCAGGGAAAAACACCTAATTATTGCTTTTTCTTGCCTCTCCTTTCTTCTATTTTAAGATCACAGGCCTAAAATTAGATCTGCTGGCACAATGGGGCTCTGAGATTTAATCCCTTCCCCAAAAGCTGACAAAATAAGTTGATGTTTGAGTCATTTCTACAAACTCCTTGGCTGCCAAAAGAAGTAAATAAACAAACAAACAGAAAATGCACAGGGGCCAAACCACCGTGTCCAGAGGGATTTAAAAACAGCTGCACCTGCACCCAGGCAGAAATCCTCTCCCTCTAGCAACCCTCCACTGTGCTGTGGGCATCACAGACACTGCTCAGATGCTGCTGCAGCTGCTGGGAGAGCAGAGAGGCAGCAGACACAGAGCCTGCCTGGGTGGGGGTTACCAGGAACATCCTGGGACACCCAGGGGCTGCTCCCCCTAAAACACTCACGGGGACAGAGAGATGCTCAGGTTCCAAAGCCTGTGGCTGCAGAGAGCTTGCACAGAAAAGCAGAGAGGGATCTAGGATGGGGTGTGATCCTGCTGTGCCTGCAGCCCTGCTGCCAGCACACCCTGAGTGCTCCTGCACACCTCAGCCTGCCAGGTGGGGTGATCACACACACTCACAGCACAACCAGTTAATATCTGCAAAGTGCCCTGCAGTTAATTCATTGCCATGAACTCATTAGCCAGATTTTGGCCTCCCAAGCCCAGCTTTAAGCCCTGCCCTGCTAGGCAGGTGCTGGTGAGGCAGATTCTGTGCCCAGGCAGCACCAGCAGTGTCCCTGGGGTGCCACCCTGGGGTGGCCCCAAAGCCAGGGGTGCGCTGAGCACTGACTGGCCCTGTGTGCAGGAGCAAATTCCCATCTGGCACTGGATGAGTGCCATATGCTTCCCATGGAATGTGTCTGTCTCAGCTCAGCACCAGGGGGGTGTTCACCTTCCTCTGCACCCCAGCCTGGGATAATGGGCCAATTTCACATCCATGTCCCTTCCAGCATCACCTGAGGCTGCAGCAACACTGCTGGGTGGATGGAACACCTGAGGATGCAGCTGCATCCCTTCCATTCCCCTTCTCCACCCTCAGGACAAAAGCTCCCAAAAAGAGGGAGGCTGGAGCCAGAGCTGCTCCCCCCACAGAGCCCACAGGGATCTGTCCATCCTGCCTGGTGCTGTGGCACTTCCAGGGCTCAAACCCTGCAGGTCTCTCAGGGATGCTGCAGGCAACAACAACCAGCACTGGTCCCTGCTGGAAAATCACCTGCCACCCCTCTGCAGGAAACCCCAAAGATCTCACCCCAAACAGATCCCTGCTGTGCCAGCAGCAGCAAAAACCCTTCCCTTCACAAAAGCACAGCCACCCTTCCCAACTTGCCATGGATAATCCATGGGCCATGGAGCAAGAGCCACACCAGCAAGGTGGGAAAAGCCCACATTATGCCAGCTCCCAGGGATTCCCACAAGGGACAGAGCCCAGCCCTGGCCATCCCAAAACAGCTCCCTGAAACACCCAGAGTGGGCAGAGCACAGCCCTGCTCTCAGGGATGCCCATGATGGTCAGAACCCAGGCCACACCAGCTCCCAGGGATGCTCACACTGATCAGAGCCCAGCCCAGCTCTCAGGGATGCCCATGATGGTCAGAGCCATTGCAGCCCAACTCCCAGGGATGCCCACACTGATCAGAGCCCACCACAGCCCAGCTCCCAGAGATGCCCATGATGGTCAGAACCCAGCCCAGCCCAGCCTAGCCCAGCTCCCAGGGATGCCCACAATGCTCAGAGCCCAGCAGAGCCCAGCCCAGCCTAGCTCAGCTCCCAGGGATGCCCACACTGATCAGAGCCGAGCCCAGCCCAGCCCAGCCCAGCCCAGCTCCCAGGGATGCCCACGATGGTCAGAGTCCAGTCCAGCCCAGCCCAGCCCAGCCTAGCCCAGCTCCCAGGGATGCCCACACTGATCAGGGCCCAGCCCAGCCCAGCCCAGCCCAGCCCAGCTCAGCCCACCCCACCCCAGCCCAGCCGAGCTCCCAGCCCAACCTAGCCCAGCTCCCAGGGATGCCCACACTGATCAGAGCCCAGCCCAGCTCCCAGGGATGCCCACACTGATCAGGGCCCAGCCCAGCCCAGCCCAGCCTAGCCCAGCTCCAGGGATGCCCACACTGATCAGGGCCCACCCCACCCCAGCCCAGCCCAGCCCAGCTCCCAGCCCAGCCCAGCTCCCAGGGATGCCCACACTGATCAGGGCCCAGCCCAGCCCAGCCCAGCCCAGCTCCAGGGATGCCCACACTGATCAGAGCCCAGCCCAGCCCAGCCCAGCCCCGGCACGCGAGACCGCGGCGCCGGGAGCAGCCAACAACAACAAACTGGTGTGCGAGCCACAAAGGGAAAAAAACTCAGCGAGGAAACAATACTGAGCTGGGCTCTTCCCGAGCCCCTGCTGTAAATAACGGGTTTGTTTTATTTGTGGGAATTCTGAAAGCACAGCCCGGAGTGTCCCGCTGGCTCGGGCAGGCCGTGTCCCCGAGCAGGGGAAGTGAGTGACACCCTGCAGAGCAGCTAAATAAACACGGGGCCCACCAGGCTGTGCAGGGCTCTGGGCTGAGCCTTGAGCCTTGAGCCCAGCCCAGGTGGCACGCAGGGAGGGAGGGCCAGCAGCCCCCAGAGACAGGGATATTGCACACTCCAGTGGCTGTTTCCAAGGCAATGGTGGCTGGCTCCATCAGTCCAGCACGTTGGCTTTAGGCCTTCCCAAGGTATTCACCCCTTCCTTGCTTTCCACAATTCCATGGCTCGCCCATCACTCCTGACACACCATCCCCAGCGCTCCACACTCCTGGGCCAAGCAGGAGGCACCTTCTGCAATGGTTTTGTTTGTGTCAGAACAAACCTTTCCTCCTCTGCTTCCTCCTCCTGGTCCAGCCCTCACCTCCCACCACACCCAGGCCAGGAGAGAGCCCAGCAGCCCGAAGCTGAGACAAGCCTCAGACAGCACTGAGTTAAAAATACATCTTTTCCAGACTAAAGTTCAGTCCCCAAATGGTAAGAGAATCCAGGAAAAATGCAGCAGGCCCGGCTGGTGGCCGGCTTCCAGCACGAGCACCTCCCTTCGGAGGAATCCAGCAAGGAGTCTCGGCTAATCCACCCAGGACACACCAACATTTCTTCCTCATATTATTGGGCAGGGTGTTGGTTTTGTTTTCTTTTTTTCCTCTTTTTAGTTTTTTTTCCGTCTGCTCAGCAGATTTGGCGTTTGCTGGGATGGGGCTGGGGATGGAGGGACCCCTGGAATTCCCTGCTCCTGGCACCAGGGACTGCAGGTGGGAGTGGCTGGAGAAAAAGGGACCAGTGCAAGAGCTGGGAACACCAAACACACAAAATCATCCCCGTGCCTCAGTTTCCCTGCCCTGCTGGGGGGTCAACACAGGCACTGCAGGGGGATGAAACCATCGAGGTGGCACTGCCAGCACCCAGCAGGATGGGTCCCAAGGGTTCCTCCAAGTCCCAGACCATCCTACCCCACCCCACTGCTGCCTCCACAACCTCCTTCTGCCCCTGCTTTTTTGCAACTCCCAAATCCCCCTCACCTCCCTCTCTGCCCAGCTCAGCCCCTGGTAAGGTCCCAGATGTTTCCCAGGAGGATTTTTGCCCAGACCCACCGAGCGCCAGGCACACTCCTGCAGCTCCATGGGAGTGGTTCCCCTGTGCTGGCTGGAGCTGCAGGATGGGCTCAGGACACTCACATCCACCTGAATTCCTCACTGCTGGGAAGGACAGGAGCTGGGGGCTCACATTTGCTCCTGGGGGGCTCAGCACCAGCCTCTGGCCAGCCCCTGAGCAGGGAGGAGCCGCCACTTTCAGGCGATGCCCCCTGAGGAATTTGCACCTCATTCCTTGACACCTGCTCTAATTACAGGTATCAAGGCAGCCTGTGTCTTTCACAAGAGCTGTGAGCTGGCTTCCTGCTCCCCTTTCTCTGCGAGGGGCTCCTGAGTCACTGGATCCCTCCCTGCACAAGCAGAGGGCTCTGCCCAAGCCCCCACCAAGGGCTGGAGCAGAAACCCCCAGACTGAAGCTGTCAGCTGTCACATCCCAGGATCATCTTCAGAACTTCAGCCCTGCTGCCACCAACAAGAGTGTGCAGGCAGCAGTGACACTGAAACAGGAGAGGTGTTGCCTCTAAAGCCATGTGCTCAGCTCCCTGCACACACTCCAACAGCAAAATGCTGATGGGTGTCTCCAAAACCCATCCCAGCAGCACATCCCGAGGCTGCAGCACCCCTGGGACGGTGCCCCTGCCCCCCAGCTCTGCAGGGAGCAGCTGCACCCCTTTGCCAGCCTGCTTTTCCTCCCCAGCTGCTCCATTTCACTGCCCCATCCCCTCCTGATGGAGCTCCCTTTGCAGGGTTGTGGGTTTGAGTGTTGTTGTTGTTGTATTTTGAAACATAAACTCATTAATTTCAGCCTAATGAGGACTTTATTGGCCGGGGATTCCCATTATTCAGCTCAAGGAGACACAAATAAACACTCACAAGCTGTCAGTCCATGAAAGGATCCCGATCCTACTGATCCCACCTCTCCATCCCCTCCTGGTCAGACAGGTCATTCCACCTTTTCCCTGCCATTCCCAGATTTCCCTGTCCCACTCCACAGGCTGGGACCCCCACAGGGCTCAGGGAAGGGACCCTGGGCTCACAGCAGCCACACCACACCACTCTGCTTGCTTTAATTTTTAATCAAGTCACAAGACAGGGTGGATGCTGCTGGAAATAAATCATCAACCACAACAGCAATAAAAGCACCCTGGTGGCCTCAGCTGGGACGTGGCAAGCACAGGAGCAGCAGCCAAGCCACCACTGTCCCATCACTGAGGGGTGACAGGGAAAGGGAAGGGAAAGGAAAGGGAAAGGGAAGGGAAAGGGAAGGGAAAGGGGAAAGGGGAAAGGGGAAAGGGGAAAGGGGAAAGGGGAAAGGGAAAGGGAAAGGGAAAGGGAAAGGGAAAGGGAAAGGGAAAGGGAAAGGGAAAGGGAAAGGGAAAGGGAAAGGGAAAGGGAAAGGAAGCTGATATAGCCAGTCAGGCCAGCTGCACAGCCCCGTATCATCAGGAAAAAGGGATCCAGGATTGCAGCAGGCCCTGGGACACCTGCCCTGGGGACACACATCCCTCCTCCCTCGGGGCTGCAGCTCCCCTTTCCAGCCTCCTCCAGTCCCAGGGCCAAGGGGGAAAGGGGAGAGAAAACCTGTGCGAGTGCCTCCCACGCAGAGCTCCTCTGCAGGGATTGAGCAACTGGGGATGAGGCAGCAGCACCCACAGCACTGCCCTCACCCTGACACAGCTCCCAGAGCTCCCCCAAGCCCACCCAGATGGATCCCAGCAAATAAAACCTGTCTGCTCCTGGCCAGAGGGCTGCTCCCCACCAGGGTCCTGCAGCCCCCGCCCCGCTGGCAGCAGAGGGATGTTCTCCCTTTCTTCTCTGCGAGGATTAGACACACTCCTCTTCTCTCATTGCTTTTCAAAAGAGAGCCTTTTTATCACTGCTGGTCCCTGGGGGAAATCTCTCTCTCTCTCTCTTTCTCTCTCTCTCTCATGCTTTTATAGCTGGGACAGTGGGAAAGGAAGTTTTCCTTCATCTCAATCTCGGTGCTGACAGGAGATGCCCAGCACAGCCCCTGGGACCCTGTGTTCCCCCAGCACTGCCCTGCCCTGCTGGGGCTGCCACAGAGCCAGAGAACACCCAGCACAAACCCTGCCTGGGCCATTTCGAAACCCACACTTGCGAAATCCTCACGAAAACCCCGCCAGCAAACCCAGCAGAAGGCAGCTACAGGTGTCTGCCTACCTGCTCCCTGCAGGCTCCAGGGTTTAGACACGCACGGTGCTTTTAATGGAGCACTCCCATGTCCAAGTGTGCCTGGGATCACGGCCCCACGGCCAGACAAGCCATCCCTGCAGTGCTGTCAAAACTTCTAAACACCCAAAAAGTGAATTCATGTTTTTTCCCAACTCTCTGAGCTCTCCTCGTCACCGAAATCAGGGCCCAGGTTGGTCACAGATGAGGCGTTTTTTTAATTATCGACCATGGTGCAATGTTTTCTCTTTTATTTTTAGGAGGCTGTCGAAAACTATAGAGGAAATTATCCAAAAGAAGTTTGTTCAAACGGCCTGTCAGTTTGAGGAAGTGAAAATTAGACCAGAAAAAAGAAACCCCGGCCCTGAATCCTAATAAATCACACATCCACACACACACGCAAAATTGGAGAACTCTGGGCATGCCTCCAAAGCCCAGTAAATGGATGATAAACAAAACAAACCTAGTTCTGCCCGGTAATAAAGGCTTCCACAGTGGGAATTTCTCACTTGGGAATCACTTCCAGTGAGGGCACAGCTGGTGGCACATGGGGAGCTCCCCCATCACACTGAGCTGTGCCTGCAGGGACAGCCAGCCATGCCATCCCCAAATCCTAACTGCATGGATTTCCCCCTGACACAGAGAGATTGCTGCTGTCACCAGCTGGGCTGGCAGTGGGGACCTGCTCAGGGCTCACAGACCCACCCAGAGCAAACAAAACTCACACCTTGGAGGGGGGGAAAAAGCTGCAAAACAAAAGCAAGAGGAAGGGCAAATGGAAGAAGGATGAAGATGCTGAAATAAATCCCACCAGGCACTCAAAAGCAAAAACAGATCGTGGGACAGCAAAACCAGCAGTGCCAAGGCCCCTTTCAGCCTCCAGATGCAGCTTCCCACAGGTGAGGATGCTGCAGAGTGATGCCCACCCATCCCCATCCTCTGAGGCCACACAGCAGCAGGGACAGCAGGGACACTGGCTGTGCCCTGAGGAGCACAGTGCAGTGACCCCAGAGCAGCATTTTGGGAGACCACAGCTGGGCCAGGAGCTGAGGCTGTGACAGCAAAGCCAGGGGAGGGGTGGGGACAAGCAGTGGTGACCCCAGGAGCAGCTGGCACATCCCTGTGGCCCCCACTGCAGGGAGCTGACCCCAGCCCGTTCTCCTCCATTCTCCACCTCCCAGCAGATTGCCAGGAAACAGTTAAAGCTCTCAGAGCTGGGCTCCCCGGAGGACTGCAGTTAAAAGTCCACCAGGCACTTTCCCATGGTGGACTTTACCCTGTGATAACGCACCTGGAGGTGCCAGCCCGAGAGGGACCAGCCAGGCCACCAGCCCTGGCACAGCAGGGCGAGCTGGCACCCACGTGGGTGACCCCTGAAAAACCTGCCCAGCACAGAAATCTGCAAGCCAGCCCCCAGAGCAGCATTTTGGGGCTAGGCAGCGTGAGGCTGCAGCAGCACATGGAGCTGTGCTGTGTCACCCCGTGTGGGAACGATGTCCCCAAGGAGCCCATTCCAGCATGTCCAGCCCAGAACAGGCTCCAATCCCTGCCTGGCAGAGCCCAGAGATTCCTCTCCTCATTCCTGAGGGAGAGGCAGAGACAAGTGGCACTGCTGTCCCTGCTGGGAACAGCCACCTGGCTCTCCTCTCCAAGGTTGTCTGCAAATCCTCTCTCACCAGGACACACACCATTTTTTAAAAGCTGGGTGATGTAACCAACCCGTATTTATAATGCTGAAAACATCCCAAAGCTCCATCTCTTCCAGCTCCCCAGCACACAGTGTTCTCTTAATAAAATAATTGCAATGATGAATAGCTCCTTAAAATGTTCTTCTTCTGCAGCTACTGACAAGGCCAAGAGCTGGGATGGAAAGTCCTCCTCAATGAACCCTCAAGGTACATTCAGGATTTTACCTCCTCAAAGCAAAAAAGGGCTGAAAAATTGGGGAAGTGCTGCCAGTGCTGTTCCAAGTCATCCCACCAGGCAGAGAGCACTGAAATCCCTCTCCTGCAGCTCAGCCCCATCATTGCCTTAATAATAAAGTCAGCAAATCACTGCAGGTCAATCCCAGGCCTTGGTTAAGCTGATGCAATCTTGAAACCACTCAATGAAATCAACGCTGAGCTCCAGCTCCTGCCACGGGGTCCACAAAAATCCACCCTGACAGCAGCTCCTCTGCCCAAAGGCCCAGGGGACCCCAAACCAGCACCAGGAGCTTTGGGAAATCCAATTTCATCCCTCACTGCAAGTCCTCATGTGTGATTTCCACACTGACAATTACAGGGCAGCTCAATGCATTGGGGCTGGCTTTTTTTTTTTTTCTTTTTTTTTTTTTTTTTTTTTTCTTTTTTTTTTTTTTTTTGGTAGAGTCACTTCTGCCTTATTCATTTGCAAAGGTGCTTTGAATTAGGAGTGCACTGGCTCTGCCTTCCCTTCCCACGCAAAGCCTTTCACTCCCAGGCTCTCTCTGGGTGTTTTCCCACAGCCTGTGCTCTCCAAGACTCAAACTGAGCAGCCAAGGAAGAGCCCTTGGAAAGTGGTGGCAGAGAGAGAGAGACCTGGGACCTCATCCTGGGCTGGACTGCAGCTCCAGGGACTTCCCAGAGCCTGGGAGAACTGGCAGGACCGGCTGCTCCCACCCTGCAGGCACATCCCTGCTCCCAGCTCCAGGCTCACCCCTTCCTCCCCAGCACTCCTCCACCCCAAAGCTGTCCTCCCTACAAAAGGCTGCTCTGGGCTC
Source organism: Oenanthe melanoleuca (assembly GCF_029582105.1). Classification (NCBI taxonomy): domain Eukaryota; kingdom Metazoa; phylum Chordata; class Aves; order Passeriformes; family Muscicapidae; genus Oenanthe; species Oenanthe melanoleuca. Next base: position 3,680,770 of record NC_079350.1, read on the forward strand.
CCCAAATTTTGGGGATGAGTTTCACCCTCCATGGCACTGCTTCCCAAGCCGTATCCCAAGGTTTGCCAGTTTGGCAAAGCCCTGAGAAGAGTTTTGGGGCTTCCCCCCACACCATTCCTGGGGTGCTCCACCAAGCTGTGCCCCCAGGGCGTGGTGCTGAACCTCCCAGCATCCAAGGGCAAATGCAACTGCTCCAAGAACGAGCCCTGGAGGATTCCTGGAGCAGCCCCTGCGTGTCCCCAGGGTTTTGGGATGGCACCAGGAGAGGAGGAGCCTCCCCTCGTGTGCGTGGGTGCGGGTTCCAGATGGGCACCTCGCTGTTTGTGATCTGCTGCAAGAAATCCCTGCCCTGCAACATTTCCTGCACACACCTAGAGGCCCTGAAACCTCACCAGACGTGGTTTTTCCTCCAGGTTTTTCCTGCCCAGCCTCAGCTGCCATGGCTCAACACTGGGATAACCAGAGTGCCCACAGGGAGAGGCACCCAGCACCCTCAGCCATCCCAAAAAAAACCTGCTGGGAAAAGCCAGAGCCTGAGCCCAACAAAGCCCTCTGATTTCCACAGAACAAACCTGCCCCACAGGTGAGGGGAGCAACCTGCCAGAAGGGAATTGCTGGTTTTGCCCCCAGAGAGGAGGGTGACACCCCAAGGTAAAGCACTGCTCCCAAAACACAGCTCCAGACACTGCCAAAAACCCCCCAGCCAGCAAAATCCGTGTCTCCCAGCCTTACAAGCAGCAGAGGAATGTGCTGGCAGGGTGTAATTCGGGGTGCCAGCATCAGCCACCCCAAACTGCCCTCTGGGGGTCCTGTTCCCAGCAAGTCCCTGCTCTGAACCGCTGTTTAAAGTCTCCCAAATTTGCACACAACAGGTACCCGCTGGCCTGGGGCCAGGCTATCTCCAGCTGGGATCAGCTAAGCCTTCCTAAGTGCTTAAATAAGGGCCTGCAGGTAATTGTCCCAGGAGCCTTAACTCTTCCTGGAGCCCCTCTGATATCCGGGCTGTGACGAGGAGGAGCACAGGTGAAAAACCAGCAAGTATGGCAGCGGGGAGGACGTGGATTTAGGGCAGCACAGGTCACTGCACCCTGCCCCTCCAGCACTGCAGAGCTTCCCTGGATCTGCCTGGGCACCTGTAAATAAATCCCAGGGCAGGGGCTGGGAGAGCAGCCTGCAAAGCACAGGGCATTAACACCCAGGCTGGCACGGCTGGCTCACAGCGTGCCCCAGCAGCCACAATCTGCTTAGGGGTGCAGAAAGTTTTGGTTTGCCCCGGCAGGAAGGGAGCCTGGGTGGCCTCTGTAGGTACAGGAAACCCCTTTCTATCACGCACATCACTCTGCTTCCTCTGGATTTCTTTAACCTTTCACTCTTGGCCTGATTTATGCTTTCACACTGATTTTTGCACGCGTGCATTTCCCTCCTCGCCGCTCCGGTGCTGCGGAACCACACCAGCAAAAAAAAGCTGGCAGGGCTTTTGGCATCCGGCTGCCCAGAGCCAGAATAATCCCTGCAGGGAAACCTCCTGCTCTGCCTCGCTCCAGAGGAGCTGGGATTTTGCAGGAGGAGGGGAAAACGCCGTGTGCTGTGTGGCTGTGCTGCGGGGCTGATCCACGCTGGGCTGCGTGTGATGGGCAGGCACTGGAGCAGCTAATCTGGGACCCCAGGGGCACATCCAGCAAAGCAGAGTCAGAGATGGAGATTCTGCTGCAGAGAGGCTGGGTGGTGAGCCCCAGGCTCCAGCACAGCCCAGGGCTGGACTTTCCTTGCAGACAAGGAAAAGAATCCACGAGCAGCTCGGTCCTGAGCTCTCCACAGCACCCTGTCCACAAAGGGCATCCCCGGCACCACGGGCACCTGGAGCAGTGCCCAGTGTCCACCAGGAGCACATGAGGACAGCGGGGACACAGCCCTAATGTCACCTAAAGGGCCTCTTGGGTGGGAAGAGGAGCTGCTTGTTCCCAGTCTCCACGGGGATCCTGGCACAAAACGAGCAAAACATTAGATGGTTGATGCTGGAAGCATCAACTCCCTGGGAGTGGATGGGGGAGCTGAGGCCAACAACTCCAAGGCACTGTCGGAGCAGGGACAGCAGCACAGAGCCCAGGGGAAAGGCTGGGGAGGAATCACAGCTGAAGTCAATTCTCCAGGCACAAACTGGGAGCATTTTAATCCATCCGGTTGGATAAATAAATAGTATGGGAGCAGGTGGCCCTGGTGTCACCACCAGAAGGGATGACAGAGCCAGTGCACCAACCTGGTGTTCCATCCCTAAACCCCCCACAACAGCCTGCTCAACCCCAGCCTTACAGGGAAAAGGAGAAAAATAGACCAGGAAAGCATCTCTTCAGCCCATTTGCATGGGACAAGGGAGGCCACCCCGAGAGCCACCAGCTCCCAGGGCTCCCTCAGCCTGGCACGGCCACCAAAAAGGAAATGAAGTCGCAAAGGTTATCGCTTTGGTGTTCGACTGAGCATAAAAATCCCGCTCTGAAAACAAAAACAAGGAAGAGGGAGACAGGGAGAGCGGCAAGGGAGGAGAGGGGCAGGGATCCACAGCCCCAAAAACCAGGAGAGGGGGTGCAGGGGCTCACCCCACACCAACACACATCTCCACAGCAGCAGAGTTCCCCAGGAAAATAAATGCAAAGTCTGTTGTAAAAGTTTATCAGCGAGGAAGAGCGAGCGCGCCTGGCTACAGGATAGAGATGTCATTATTTTCATGCATCTGCCTTACCCAATTTTATTTAGTTGCTTTCTGCACCATTTCATGCTCATTCTGCTGCTGAGCTAGACAATTGCTTTATAACTCTAGGGTGCAATTTCACTGTCTGTGAGCCACACGCACGCACGCGGGGGCTGCGCCGGGATGGAGCGGGGAGCTGCTCCTCCCTCCCTTCTCCCCACATCCCCAGCTCGGGGAGCTCGCCTGCAGAGGAGCTCTCTTCATAAATTTGAGGGGGGAAAAAAAAATTAAATTGAAATGCTAAGGCACTGTATATATTAATAAATTCCAGGAGTGAGTGTAGAGGGAGCAGCCCCAGCAAGCAGCGGCTCCCCCATTAAGGCTGAGCAGGATGAACTGGAGGGCAATCTGCTCTCTCACGCTAGGTGAACGCAGGGAGACTGCAGGCTGCAGGGCAGGAGCGCTGTGAATCACGCTGGATTTTTATGATCAATTGAAAGTCACACTTGAACAAGTGCAGGTCAGCAGGGAGGGCTGGTCACGCAGGTGCAGAGCTCCGAGACAGCGGCTCCAGCTCGCTCGAGTCGCCTGGTCCCTCACAGGGTACCTGGGGTCCCGCCCTGCCACTCCTATTTGCTGCTCCCCCACTCAACATCCCCCCCCAGGGCTGCTGAGGGGTGTGAGGGGTCTCCAGATGCAGCCCCAACACTGATGGGATGCAGTGTGGGATCATGGATTTCCCCATCACAATGTGCTCGAGCATCCCCAGCCTGTCCCACGCTGTCAGAGACCACGGCTCCTCCACACCAGGCACAGCCAGGGCTCCCCAGGCCAGATAAAATCCCTCATCTCACACAGAAAAAGAAGGGGTGCGGGCAGAAGAGCAGCCCATTTCAGTGTGGTAAGGATGGCCAGCACAGAAAGGGCGTTTCTCATTCATTGATCTCCCTTCTCCACCTGCACACAGGTCCTTAGGAGCAGGGCAGGGAGGCTGAGGGACTAGCAAACCACTCTCACCCACCCTTCACATCCCCAGGAGCAGCCAAACAGCTCCCTGTGAGCCCCAGGCTCTGCTCCTGCCTCTCAGATCCAATTCTTCCCTTCCACCACTCACCATCCCCTCCCATCCCAACCCATCCCAGGGAGGATTCTGGCTGGAAGATCACCCCCTCTGCTGCCATCCCCGTGCCTCAGGCTGGGTTTTGGCTGGAAATTCATCCCCTCCTGCCCTTCTCCTTCCGTTCTTGCCTCAGCAGTGCCATTGCCTCACTGCCACCCCGGGACGGGCACGTCGCAGACGCGCTGCCCACAACAAAATCGTCTCGCAGCAGCCCACAGAGTTCACAGCAAAGGAAAAAAAAAAAAAATAGAAAAAAAGAAAGAAAGAAAACAACTCTCCTCCAGCACTCACTTGTCAGCCAGAAATGGAAAAACAATAATCAAATGTTTCTGCCTTCCCACCCAGCTGAAACGAGACCGGGCATCCCTCCCCAGCCCGCTGCTGGCAGCACAAAGGAGCTGCCCCAGCAGCTCAGGGGCTGTAAATCTCAGCTCCCCCTCCCTGGATTTTTTTTTTTTTTCCCCAAGTCTGTAAAGCTGAAGAAAGCCAAAACTCCACAAAAGAGGAGCCCATGAAAAGCAACAAGCAGCTGGGAATCCCATTACCATTTTATTGGTCCCCAATACTGCTATTGGCCCTTTTATCTCTTGGCTCTGCAGCGATCCTGCAGCTGATGGGATCCAGGAAAGGCTCAGACAAGACCCAAATACACCACCAACCTCCTCTCATGGCCAAATAAACAAGTCTTTAACCAAAAAAAAAAAAAAAAACAAAAAATCCCCCAGGGTTTGGAAGAAGGAGCAATGACCACAGAGTGAGGGATTATCTCCTGCTAGACAAGGGGATGCCAGCCCTCATCCTGCTGCTTAATTACCAAATCTTCAGGGTGTTTCTCCCTTGCCCTGTGCTTTGGGAACACCTGGCTCGCCCACAAACCTCACCTGGGAGCTTTTCTTTGCTCCTGGGCCAAAAAGCAGTTTTGGGAGGGGGTTTTTTTGGACCCTGTGGAGCTGCCATCCCAGCTGGATGGAGGTTTCACAACCAGCCCACGCCCTGGCTCCGAGCCCGTTCCCAGCTCAGGGTGCCTCAGTTTCCCACCCTGGATCAGCCTCATCTGGGCACACCAACATCCATCCCCTCCTGATGTGCAGAGGCAGAATCACAGCCCCAAGGTGCAACCTTGGAACTTTTAGTGTGGATCACAGTAAGAGAAAAAGAGGAAAAAATAAAAAAAACCCAAGCATTGCGTGCTTAGCAATGGTCTGTTTGAACAGGATTATTTTTTAACTCCACATTAAACAAAATTTCAAAGGAGAGGAGCTGCTTTTGGGCTTAATTTGAGCCCTTTCTTCCCTTTCTCACAGGGGAATTGTTCCCTGTTTATCTCAGATAACTCCCTCCATTTTGAAAAGCTCCCTCCCCTCTAAATAAAAACTCAGGTTGTTTCCTTGACTTTGCTTTGCTTTTTTGTAAGCCAAACCTTGTCAGAGAAGGCAAGGTCTCACAGCCAGTTCCCATCTCAACAATAGAGCATTTTCCCAGGCTAAATTGCTTCTGTCTGAAAATCTTCTGGCAGTTTGAGCTGGCTGGCATGTGTGGGGATCCTTCTGTAGGGTTTTTTAAATCCTTATTTGCAATATTATTTCATCTGCTCCGCGCTGCCTTGATGTTCCAGCAGCCTTTGGAGAGACACAACCACTCCTCCCTCCTCCTCCTCTGTCCTCCCTCCAGGCACACGCTTCCCTTTGAGGAGGAGGAGAGGGGAAGAAATAAAATAAAAGACAAGCAAAGAGGAAAATGTCAGAAAGCTGCTTTTTGTGTGCGTGTCAAACGTTCAAAGTTATTCCAGACTCTAGTCTTTAAATGTAATAAAATACAGCAACTCCTGACAAAATCAATTAAAATAAAACCACCCAGGCTGCCTCCCCTTTTGCTTTGGAGCTCGACTGACTTGGAAGAGCCCACCTGGGCCTTTTAGGAAGCAATTAGGGAAGTGCTGGGATGGATCCCGAGTTCTTCTGAGCATCCCCCCAGTGCTGAGCTCATCCTGGCACAGTGCTGGGCACTCCTGATACTCTGAGCACCCCTGACACTGTGCTGGGCATCCCTGAGTTCTTCTGAGCGTCCCTGACACTTCTGAGCTCATCCTGGCACAGTGCTGGGCATCCCTGATACTTCTGAGCATCCCTGACACTTCTGAACATCCCTGACACTTCTGAACATCCCTGACACTTCTGAGCTCATCCTGGCACAGTGCTGGGCATCCCTGATACTTCTGAGCATCCCTGATACTTCTGAGCATCCCTGGCACTTCTGAGCATCCCCCCAGTGCTGAGCATCCTGGCACAGTTCTGGGCATCCCTGACACTTCTGAGCATCCCTGACACTTCTGAGCATCCCTGACACTTCTGAGCTCATCCTGAGCACAGTGCTGGGCATCCCTGATATTTCTGGGCATCCCTGACACTTCTGAGCATCCCTCCAGAGTGCCCAGATCCTCCCACATCCCCCAGCACCCCTCTGAAGTGCCCAGGTCCCCCCACACCACAGGGCACAGCGAGGAGAGCTCCAGCACCCTCCCTTGCCAGGGGAGGTGAGGATGGCTCTGACAAGGCAATCAGAGCCAGGGAAGGATTAATTAGAGCCCAATTAGGCTGCCCAGCTCGCAGGAAGGTCCCTGCAGCCTTGGTCAGCAGGGGTTTGAGGGATGGCAGGCTCTGGCCCAGAGCAGGAGCCCAGCTGGGGCACAGGGACCCCTCAGTGTCCCCACACCATCCCCACACCCTGCTGAGCCCCTCGCCAAGGCCACCAGCTCCTGCTGCCTCACTGCTGGGTATTTACAGCAGGAGTGAGTCGGGGATTTCAGGCAGCTCAGGGAATACTCTGAGCACACACAGTCCCCAGGAAAAGGCACCAGGATGCTCACAGGGACACAGCCCACGGACAGGGCAGGACCAAAGCACACCCCAAAGCCCTGCAGCACCCACAGCTCCCCTGTTTGTTTCTTCCCTTAACCATCCTGAAAAAAAAAACCCTAAAAAATCCAAAATTCAGCCCAATGGCACGGCTCTGACATATGGCAGCCCACACCTGCTCCCAGAAAACAATGCTCAACAAAAAGGTTTTTAACCCATTTCTTAATAAATATTTATTTTTGCCTTGAAGATGTGGGTGGGACAAAGCCAGGGTGTATTTTCCAGTGAAATGTTTTGATTCCCCCCTCGTTGGTTTTTTTTCCCTCAACAGGAGCAAAATGCCAATAATAATATTTGCAATGAATAACTCAAATTCTGTGGCTTTCTCCCCCACTCTCTTTTAAATAAATAAAATGCCCTAAATTTGAGAAACACAAACGCTCCCTCCAACACAGCAGGATGACTGTGGAATAAACTCAGGGATGCTCTGAGGATTTATTTCACTGTCACAGCCCAGATTCTGGAAAAGCCAAAAATTTCTTCCTTGTTTTGCATATGTCAACGAGGCTCCAGCAAGAGAGACCAGCACACAGCCAGACTTCCCCTCCTGCTCCAGCCCAGCAGATGTGGGGCAGAGGATTCCTCCTTCCTCACTGGGATGCTCAGATGCTTCCCACATCCCCCAGAAGTTCTGCTCCCTGCTGACTGTCACATCAGCTGCCAGTTTCTGAGCAGGACTGAGCATCCTGGCGAGGTCTCAGCCCAGAGATGCTCCGTGCACATCCAGGCTCATCCCAGGGGATGCAGGATGAAGGTGCTCACACAGAGCAGCCCCCAGCCCTGGGCTGTCCCAGCTGGACCTGGGGGTTGTTTTGCTGTTTTCCTCGGATTCATTCCTGCTCCAGCCCCACAGGACTAAGCAGAGAACACAGAGAGTCCTCACCCCACATCCTGAGCCCTGGCACGGCTGCAGGGCTGGGGAGAGGGACACACAGAGGTCACAACCCGCTGGAGTGACCTCTGGAGGGAAGCACCAGCCTCAGACACCCATTAACTCTTTCTTCCCCCACAAAGCTGAGCCTTGAGAGAGCTCCCCAAGCCCACCACCTCTCTTTTCCTCCCCAGAGATACCCAGGGAATGAGCAAAGGGAAAACAAAGCACTAAGAGCACTGTAAAGTCAGAGAACAAGCTGGCACCTGAAGAACTGAGTGCCCCATGCCTGACCTCAGCCCACACACCCCACCAGAGCTGATGCCCACAGCCCCAAAAACACCTGCACCACAGATTTTTCTACATTTTCCTCCTCCTGGAGACCCAGCACAACACAGAGGAACAAAAAGCTGGACAGTCCTGAGCAAGCTAAGCCTAGTAAAGTCAGGACTGGAGCTCCAGATGGCTCTGAGGCAGCATCTGCTGGACCCTGAGGTGTTTTAAGCCTCACCTGTGCCACAGTCCTGTGCCAGGCTGCAGGTTGTCCTGGCAGTGGTGACAGCAGCCAGCCTGGGAGATGCCCAGGGACGTGCTGTCCTCACAGGGAGCTCTCCAGAGAAGCAGGAAAATGAGATACTACTATTAAAAGTGCCCAGTGCTGGCCACACTTCCAGCAGTGACATCAGCAGGGTTATCTAAGTGTAACCACGGGCAGGACTTGGCCAGGAACCACCACCAGGCTTGGCCTTGCTGGGCCAAACTGAGCTGAGGTTTTGATGGGGATGCAGGAACAGAGTGGGATTTTGGCCACATTGCTGCTGTTCCCCAGCTCAGGCCTGTGCTGGTGTGCAGGGCAGCAAACCCCACAAGCTGGGCTGTTCTTCTCCCCTTGGCTTTTCCAACAGCAGCTGCCAAAAATGACACGAGACAGGGTTGGTGAAACACCCTGGCACTCTGCAGAGCTGGGAGCTGGTGGGTTTTGGACCATCCTACCTCCAGAGAGGCCCCATGGCTCATCCAGCTCTGCTCTGGTTTCACTGGGAAGGTCTCAGTTCACATTCCCCTCAATCCTACAAACTGCTCACAAGCTTCTGGACACAACCTGCCTGCCCTGCCCAGAGCAGGACCAAGATCTCCCCCTCCAAAACCTGCAGCAACCACTTTGCAGCCAAAGGGATTTCTCCCAGTAATCAGTGACCAAAAATCAGCACATAAAGTTTGGGAGTCTCTGGAGCAGCAGCACAACCCCAGACCCCAAACAGCTCCCACAGACAGCTGGATGTGCTCCTGAGACAAGGATGAGAGGTTTCAGCTGTCCTGGGGGGCTGCCCTGCTTTCCCCAGGGATGCTCCTGCTGCGTGGCACATCTCTAAAGGAGCAGATAAATCAGTTGTTTTCCACTTGCACCAGTGTGAAAACCCTTCCCTGAGCCAGCAGTCACACAGACTCTCCCCCTCCTACTCCCTCCAACCAACCTGACTAATAACACAGAGTATTTTTCAGCTTTTAGAGCACAACAGCAGAGTTGAGGACTGACAGAAAACACACTTAACACAGACAGAGGCCTGAGCCTGCCTGGATCAACAGAGATTTGGGTCGTCCTCCACAACAGCAACCAAGGAAATGTGAATCCCCCAAATTATTTAAACCACTCCAGTGAGGGAAGAGAGGCACCTTCTGCTGGGATGAGCCCCAACAGCTGCACAGACCCCACCAAAAGGAGCTGGTTGGATTTGGAATCAGGACCCCTCCAGGACACGCTGCAGCTGAGATGCTTTTGGTTCCAGCAGCATCTCCCACCTCCCAGCCCAGGACACGAGGGGCACTGTGAAAATGGGATTTTTGGGGGCACAGAGATGCCACCTACAGCCGTGCCAGCCCATAGGGCCAGGGTCTCCCTGGCAAAGCCCCCAGACCAGCACAGCCCTGGAAACCCACTCAGCGAGCTGGGCTGGTGGGAAACCTTGCGCTGGTCGTTTGTATCTATTCTGCACTTTGAAAGCAACAACCGAAATTGCAATTGGCAAACGAAACAAGCAAAAAAACAAAAACAAAGACACATCAGAAAAAAAAAAAAGAAGAGCAAGAAATGAACAAAACACACCACGGCGGGCTGGAGAGGCTGAGCAGAGATTCCAAGCCCAGGGAAGGCACAGGATGGTCTCGCTGGCCACGGAGCAGCTCTCGGGAGCCACCGGGCTGAGCGGGGACAGCGATGGCAACATCCACCCCTCTTCCCCCTCGCCAGGACTGGCGCCAGGCGACTTCGCTCAAACTTTTCTTCCCCCCAGCCCGAGCCCTGAGCTCTGCAATATCACTTCTGCAAGCGAGACGCAGGAGGCATTCGCCTTTACAAGCCAGGACTTGACTCAGTCACCAAACGATGGCAAACTCCGGCTGGAAATAGGTTTTAAACGCAGCTAAAAGGAGGAGGTGGGGGGGGCGGGGGGGGGGAAGGTGGAAAAAGAAAATAATAAAAAGGCAGGAGGGTCCCAAAGCGGCGGGTCCGGGAGCCGGCGATGCGCTGCGCGCCCCGGATGCCGCGGGGAGAAGAGGAATTTAAAAAAAAAAAAAAAAAAAAAAAAAATTAAAAAAAAAATTAAAAAAAAAAAAAAAAAAACAGAGAAAAGTAAAAAAATGAAAGAATGAATAAATAAATAAATAAACGGAGGGGGAAGGCAAGGCAAGAGGGGGAAGCAGAGGCTGCGGAGCCGCGGGCAGGGAGGGGGCTGTGCTCTGCCGCTGCCCCGTTCCAAAGCGCCGCTGGGGCCGTGACCGACCGGCCCGGCCCGGCCCGGCCCGGCTCCCCCAGCCGGGGCCCGCCGCTCCCCAGCGCTGCGCCACGACAAAAACAACAGCAAACCAAAACAAAAAAAAAATGCCCAACTCGGCGGCCGGGGCCGGGGCCGGGGCCGGGCCGCTCCCCGGGAAGGGGCGAGCGCATCCCCGCCCGCCGGGCCCGGTGCGCGCTGCGGGGAAGGGGCAGCGCAGCCGGGGATGGCGGGGAAGCGGCAGGACAGGCGCTGATTTTATCGTCCCCCACCCCCCGCGGTAGGAAGGGAGAATCTCTCGGAACAGAACTCACCCAGCGGCAGGAAGTGTTTGGTGTCCATGGCTGGTGCTTAACTCATGCCAAGGGGCTCGGCGAGAGCGGCGGCGAAAACACACAGGCAGGGCGGGCGGAGGGGAGGGAAATCAGCGCGGGGGGAGAGGGGAGGAGGGGAGGGGAAAAAAAAAAAAAAACACCCACGGGGAGGAGGAGGAGGAGGAGGGAGGAAGGGAGGGAGGAGGAGGAGGAGGCAGCGGGGAAGCTGCAGCCCCGCAGCGGCCCCGCAGTTGTGGCAAACTCCAACAATGTAACTCCGCCGCTCGGCTCCGCCGGGCGCGCCCGGCTCCGCGCCGGGGCCCGCGCAGGGGAGCGGCCGCGCCGCGCCCGCCCCGAGCGCCCGAGCCCAGCCCGAGCCCAGCCGAACCCAGCCCGAGCCGCGCCGAGTCCAACCCGAGCCGTGCCGAGCCGCGCCGAGCCCAACCCGAGCTGTGCCGAGCCGAGCCGAGTCCGAGCCGAGCCGAGCAGCGCCGCCCCGCGCCCGCCCCGCCGGCCCGCGGACAGCGCGGCGCTGGTGGTTGATGGTTTTGTTTGGGGTTGTTTTTCTTTTTTTGGGGGGGTTGTATTTTTTTTTTTTTTTTCTTAAAGTGATGAGGAAAATAGAGTGGGGAGAAAGAGGGGAAAGAAAAAAAAATTTAAAAAAAAAAAGGGAGGAGGAAAAGAGGGGGCGAGGAGGGGAAATTAGAGGTGGGGAGGAAGAGGGGAAGATGAGGAGAGTGGGGAGAGGGAAAAGAGAGAAGGAAAGGAGGGGGGAAAGGAGAAGGGAAAGAGAGAAAGAAAGAAGAGCGGAAATAGAAGGGAAAGAGGAGAGGGAAAAGAGAAGGAAAAGGAGAGGGGGAAAAGAAAAGAGAGGGGGAAAGGAAGGGGGAAATAGAGAAGAAAAAGAGGTGCGCAGCGCTGCAGTGGCAGCCTCGGAAGGGGGTTCCCGGGGCGATGCTGAGCAATGCCAGCTGTGCCCCTGAGCCCCGCCGCCTGTCCCCGGGCTGTGTCACACGGCGGGCAGCGCTCGCAGCGCGATTTATTTCAATTCCCATCCGTGAGGCACAACAAATAACTCCGTGTGCGTGTGTGAGTGTGTGTGTGTGTGTGTGTGTGTGTGCGCGGCTCCTCCGCAAACTCTGGCACCGCCGGAACCACCCCAGAGCCCCGGCCCCCCTTCCCAGGCAGCCCTCCAGGTTTAATAAATGATACTCAGCCCTGTAAGAATGTGTATTAGTGGCTTGATGGACCAGAGCGACTCCACTATGCATGAAGCATATTAAACGTGGTATCGACCCTCGCTTTGCCCGGCTGTAACATGCATAACAAACAGGCTGGGGCCCGGCTGCAGCTGCTCACACGCTGGGGAGCGGAGCAGGGCACCGAGCGAGGCTGGAGTGACACCAGGGACAGCTGCAGGGGGGCTCTGCTGGCACAGGTAGCTCCCAGCCCTGCTGCAGTGACAGAAATCAGAGTAGCTGGGACGATCCCTGGGACGATCAGGGCTGTCCCAGATGCTCTGCCATCACCTCCCTGTGTGGCAGATGCGTGGAACGCTCCCCAGCCTTATCTGCCCTGATTTATTCTTTAATTGGCAAAGCGTCTCGTGCCATAAATATTAGCAGCTCCTCCTGGAGAAGTGAGGCCTCTTACCTGCCATCCCTGCGTGCCCTTATCGCCCCATCTCCTGCCTGTCACTCTGGGATCTCGAGCCACACAGGAGAGGCTCTGGAAAGGCCCCAGCACCTGGATTTGTCCTACAACTCTTCTGTTGTAGAACACCCGACCCTGCCCTTGCTGCAGGGCAGACCCACATGGGGATGGCTGGATGGGGGGTACACAGCTGGCAGCACCCCAGCATCCCAGTCTGGGATCTCTTCACCACATCACAGCCCATCTGCTTTAGAGTGAAAAATCCAAATCCACCTGAAGGATAAAAACCCCAAAAAGGACCCGTCTTGTGTCAGGCTGCAAACTGACACTCAGGTGGAGCTGCAGAAGTTAAAACAAAATAAAGCGTCTTGGATCCTTTTAATCCTCTGCTCCTGTAATTTCAGCGTGTCCAAACAGATTTTGGTGTGTGTTTATAACTGGTAACTTCATTTGCTCCCGGGCTGGGACCTGAAATGCCAAGTTTCATCTCCAAGTCAGTTTTTAAGAGTGAGTTACATCAACTCCTGGGAGAAAATGGTAAAAAAAATGGAAATATACAAGGATATAAAGGAAGGTTGGGGGCTGTCAGAAAAAGTAGGTTCAAAGTCTCTAAGAGTGCAAAAATCACAGATTTCATGGATATCTGTGTGCAGACTAACAGCTCAAAGGTAGAAATCCTGGTAGACAAACTAAAGCTCATCTGTCTGCTAAGGGCAAGCACAGCTGGGGGCAGAGCTGCTCTCACCTCTGGGTGCCCAAGGCCTCCAGGGCTTTCAGTGTGTCCACCACCAGCACATGGGGTGGGACCTGGCCCCAAACCCCCATCCCAAAGCAGGCTCAGCAGATCCCAGGGTTACAAGAGCCAAGGCTGCAAATCCACCTTTGCAGACTCCCAACTCATGAAATTACCATAACCAGGACATTTCACGCTCCTCTCCCATCAAGCTGTTTAGAGCAAATTAAATTTCTCCCTAACCAGGCTGTAACAGTTCATGTTAGATGTGGATCTAAATGTTAATTGCAGTGACAATAACAGGTCTGATCCTGCAGTCCTTATTTGAGTAAAACCTCCCACAGAAGCCAAAGGAATTTTGCCCCAGAGAAGGCAGCTGGATGCAGTCCCACATTTCCAGTCTCTTGAAGATGCCAGGAGGTAAGCCAGGATATTTCTGTGATGTTACAAACCTTCTCTTTCCCTTTCCCCTCCCTTCCACCTCCCCTGAGTTCTTTAATGCACTATTAATTTAATAAGCTGCCTAATGTTGTGCTCACCTTCCCAGGAAGGACTTCAGTCATCATGGGGGGGGCACATTCAGATAATTTTGGCAGCTCATTGCCTGGTACATCTGGTTGGTGCAGGGATGCTTGAAGGTCCTGTGCTGGCTGGGAGAGCTGGCTTGGGAAACTCAGGCTCTGGTCCTCTTGCACCCTTTAGCCTGCTCAGGAAGGCAAGCTGATAAAATGGGATCATTTTGGGGTGCCTGGCCTCATCTGGGCAGCTCTCAGTCCCAGCACTCAGTTCTGGCTGAATTTGGCAGAGAGAGATGCTGTGTTCATCAGACAAACAAGTCAATTAGGAAAAGGCTTCTCCTTCCATTCCCACTCCCACCCCACTGCCATCCCTCTGGGGATCCAGGTGCACTGGGCCTCAGCAGGAGACAGGCACTGGGATGTTTTGGGAGCTGGGACCACATTCAGAACTGGGCACCTGGGCCCAGTGAGTGAATTTGGAAATCACAGCTTCCATGATGTTTTTCTAAATGGTTCCAGCTTTTCTTGTCCATAACCCTGAATTATCTGACAGGACACAAAAGCAAAACCTGCTGTGCTTCCCCTACTGTTTTATGCCCTCCTGCACAGTTAGAAAAAAAAAATTAAACCTATTTTCCTGCCTGGCTGCATTTTGTTACAAATTAAAGAAAGAATTAATGTAAAATCCAAGGAAGAAAGAGCAGAAGCTCATAGGCTGTGTCTGGGCTCCATCTCTACCTGCACATGGAGCCTGTGACAAGTGGCCAGAGGTGCCAGGATGTGGGAGCAAGGGTGGCTGTGGCCACTGGCCTGGGGCTTGTGGCCACACAGTCCCTCCCTGAGCAGGCAGTGTGGGACTCCAGTGATGTGAAAACCAAATCCAGCCAAGGAAAGACACTTTCCACTCATGCAGAGTTTGTGGGACTTCCCCAGGTTTGTCCTCACCTCCAGTAAGCTGCTCTCCCAAAGTCACTGCAGGTTCCAGGACCAGGATCTGTATTCCCTGTGCCTCCCAGCAGAATTTCAGGAGAAAAGTCCCTCCACTGTGCAGTTTCCTCCCTGGGTCTGTGTGTCTTCAGGACCTCATGTTCTCAGGGGCAAGAGGAGCTCACAACTCGCTTTTCTTCCCACTAGGAAGGAGAGAGAGAGAGACAACAAGATTTTGGGGGACAGGTCAGAGATCCTGGAGCCTGGAAGTGGAGTTAATCTCTGAACAGAGCCTTGCCAAGACTCTCAGCATCCCTCAGCCACATGCAAACCCTTCCAGCTGCTGAGGGGGGTCCTGCCCCTCGGGGGGACACGGCACCACAGCCCAGCAGAGCTCCAGGACGAGCACTTCTGTCACTGCTGCAGATTCCAACTGCCCTGCTTTGTTTCCCAGCAGCATTTAACAGGCTGATGATGTTTGTTTATGAAGTGAGATGCACATGATTTATTTGATCTGCTGGAGAGGCACATTCCCACGCCAAGGACAGGCAGGGATGCTGCAGTCTCTCCTTTTGGGGACTGCTCAGACCAAATCCTGCCTTGCACAGGCAGAGCTGTGCTCTCAGCTGCTCCAGAACTGGGCATTAAATGCTTATTAGAGACCTCCAAACTCCAAGCCATGAAGCTGCATTTGTTCTTGTCTGTCTCTGCAGACAGAGCAAGTGTTAATAGAGTGTTCAAGCTCTTAGAACAGGTCTGGGGAAAAGCTCTCAGGGTGCCTGGGCTCTGGTCTGGATCCAGCTTGAATAATCCTAAGGGAGGTTTCATCCTCTCCTCGTGCTTTTCTGGTGGATTGGGTTTGGCATGTCTCACCTGGCTTGCAGGGACAGTGGTTTAATGAACTACTTTGCAAAATGACTTTACAAATGGAGAGTCTACTCCTGCCTTTTTTAACACCTGGAGATCTCTTTATTCCAGCTCACCACCAGGGCCTGGCTGCCAAAGAAGCCAGCAAGGAAAGCACTAAGGGATGGAAGATGAAACACAGCTCATGGGCTGTGGGATTTCCAGCACTCAGTGCAAGCACACAGAGCATCCCCAGGGGACAGCAGCCAAAGCCTCACCTGATGGGACCTGCAGCAGCTCAGGAAAGCAGGCACTGCTCACCCCACCCTGCTCACCCTGCCACAGGCACCTCCTGATTTACACCAGGGCTTCAGGATGTGACTCAGTCACAGCTCCTCTGCTGGCCTTCCCCTGGTCCCTGCATACAAAACACTTTGCAAATGAAGTGTGAAGATAATATGCTTTATCATGGGCATTTATTACCCCTGATTGTCGTATAAATCTCCCTCCATTCACATACATATACATAAGGTGTATATAAATATGCAGTATCAGGCAGTACCCAGAGCCTTTTTGATGATGTCAATGTAGCCCCCATAAAGATAGTGGGAAATGATTCATAATATTTATATGACAGACATGATATGAACTGTAATAGCCTGTTGGGATTGAGAATATCCATAGGTCTCTGTCAGCCACAAATGTGATTTAAATATTATATATGTGGCAACTGTAGCATTAGTAATATGATAGCTGTTATTGATAGTGGTCATAAAATGCAGTAGTTTTGCACTGAAGAATGTGAAAAATAATCTAGTGGTTTTCCTAATGGTCTTCCCAGCAATGCACTGAAAGGAAGTGTACTCTCAATGCCTCCTTTTTTCAATGCCTCCTCCTCTCCTCCCCCCAGCCCAAATTACCATCACATTCTCTCAGATTACTGCCAGGGCCATATTTTACTCTGCTGATGTCAGGCTGTGGCATCTCATCCCCCTGGGGCTGTCTGGGGAGGGCAAAGGGTCCCTGCAGAGCCCTGGGCTGGTGTCCCTGTGTGTGTTGGTGCTTCCTCTGAGACAAGGAGCAGGAGGAGGGCAAAAAGCAGCAAGAGAGGGGCTCAGGGGAGTGGTGCCACTCTGGGTGTGAAGTCTGGACCGTGGCAAAGGGTCCTCAGCCAGAATAAATCAGCACAGCCCTGCAAAAACGATGCAGCCACACTGATTTATGTTCCCTGGGCTTCCCAAGGGGGGTTCTGGCACTCAGAAATGGGAGTGGAGCATCTGAACCCTCTTCCTTTCCCTTCCTGGCCTTCCACAGGCAGAGCCTGCCCAGCCAGGGGTCTGCTGGAGGGCTGGAACAGCAGCAGGAGGGTGGATAAAGGCACCTTGAACCTCCCAGGGTTTACCTGGCTGGAGCTCAGGAAAGCTGGGAGAAGTGGGGTGACACCTCTAACCCCCAGGGATTTGCTCTTTGGCCTCCACACATCTCCTCAAAAGGTCCTCAGGGCACAGCACAGGGGCTGAGGGACCCCTGGGCACAATAACCAGCCCCACATCTGAGTAAAGATGTCCTGCCCTGGCTTCCAAAGCAGCAAAGGTCACTTCCCTGCTGGTTGCCAGCCTGCCTTGACCTCCCCATCTCTGTCCCTAGAGCAAAAACAGAGGGGAAAACTCCTCAAATCCATGATAAACCAGTGGCTGGCACAGCCATGAATTCCACCACCCCCTGCATTTTCCCCAGGAGCAGCACCAAGGCAGGGTGGGCAGCCCAGCTCAGGGTCCCTTGGATGCCACAGCCTGGTGTCACCCAGCAGGGTTTGAGGGGGACTCAGGAGCCCAGATCACACCCAGAAATGATGTCTGGTGATCCAGGGAGCTGCTTTTAAAGGGAGCCTCTGCCAGAGCCAGGTGCTGCTCAGAGTTCACTCAGGTGCTGCACCTGTCGAGGGCAGGTATTGGGGTGCTGGCTCCATCCTTCCACATCACAGGGAATAAATCAGGGCAGTGACATGTGCTCCAAGCACAGCAGAACTCAGGGTGAAGCACTGATCAGCTCCTTGGTGTGTAGCCCTAAAAAATAAATGAATTAGGGTTCTGTTAGCAGGGCTTTGCAGAGAGCCCCACGTGTGCTCGGGG
The DNA here is from genome assembly GCF_029582105.1 of Oenanthe melanoleuca. Lineage (NCBI taxonomy): Eukaryota > Metazoa > Chordata > Aves > Passeriformes > Muscicapidae > Oenanthe > Oenanthe melanoleuca. Next base: position 3,698,256 of record NC_079350.1, read on the forward strand.
TCAGGGGCTGCAGGCTGACCCCTCCCACCCCTCTCCAAAGGGATTGCATCCCCAGGATTACACTGAAATATTTTAAAGCTAACAGCATGCACACATTTCAACTTAGTCCACAGCACTGTGCTCTTGGTGGATGGTGCCGTGACCAAGGAAGAGTTTGTGCACAAATGGGTGAAACTGAAGCAGAAGGGGTGTTGATTTTCCCCCCAAAAATAGAGGGGAACAGCAACCCACCCTCCATCAACCACATGTCCAGCCCTCCCTTCCAGATCTCTTCCCATGCCTTTTTAACTTTGACAATACAGAACATTTTATAAGAGAAAGCAAAAGTCTGTTTGAAGGTAAGAGCCCAGGTGTAATTTAATGTCAGTTTTCTCCATCATTTGCATTGCAAGGGACGTGATCTTCCTCTTCCCCACCCTGGTGTAAGCCAGGCATTGCTCCAGGGAAAACCATGGGCCTCTTTCTGCTGTCGTTTCCACGAACATAAATCAGGAATTTACTCAGTTGAAATAAGAGGAGCTGCACCAGTGTAAAAGCAGTGTGAGCTCCGAGTTACAGTGCTATAAAAGCAGTGTGAGGTTAGAATCAGCCTCGGTATTTATGGGGACGGTTTGAGAAAAGCCTGGGGAAATTAGTAAAATTGGGAACAAACAGAGAAAAAAAAAAAAAAAAAAAAAAAAAGGCATGTGATTTCCTGATGATTTGGCAAATCAAATCCTCAAGGCCAGCACTCATATTCCTTCCTCCACTGTGCTGCCTGTTCTGGTGAGCACTTCTGCCAGAAGAGCTTTTCTGTATTCTTCCTCTTCTGGGTGACGCAGCTGCGAGATGCTCGCTATGGAAATGCCGTATAAAAATAAATTGAATCGAATTAGGGAAACAACTAAAGTAATTTCTTCTCTGTCCTCACATTAATCCATTTAGGTTGATTCTCCGGGTGCTCCAAAAGGGATTTACATTTCTATCCTGTCAGCAGCCACAGTCCCTTCCTCTCTGCTCAAACAAGCCTCGGCACCTCCTAATTCGATGTCTTTTTATTATTCTCCCCCTCTGCCTGCCCCTGCACGGAGACTTCAAGGAGGTTTTTTCCAGGGTGATTGGCTTCCCTGGCAGGTTGGATTAAGGCACGATTTGCTCTCAATTGCAACGTTTTAACGAGATTCATTTTTTTGGGTGGTGGGTGGCGGCGGGGTGGGGTGGGGGGGGGAGACACGAATTAAGAGCAGGGCAAACAAAAACCATCTTGTAAATGAAATAATGATGTGTGAGGCTCGAGATCTAATGAGAAGCATATCAGTGGCAATCGGAGTTGCTAATGGAGCCTGTGCATTGATATCTGCTGCGAGGCAGCCACGGCAATTCCGTCCCCATCCTGCACGGATTTCTGCTGCCCTAAAATTACACGTTGTGTTTCCGAGAGGATGGATTCCAGAAAGTCCCAGGGCCCTGTAAGTAGGTCAGGCTGAGATGTTCATCGCCACGCTCTCATATGGCCTCGCAGTCTCCGTGCCCCGCGGGCAGGATGCAAATAGCACAGGGCTGGGGGAAAAGGGCTCTGTGCTCCTGCCAGGCTCGGGGTGGGGACCTGGCGATGGCTCTGGGGACACCTCAGAGCTCCTCCTGTGCTGTCCCACTCGCTGGTGGGGCACTGGTTCCACTGAGGGATGCTCTGCTCCATCCCTGCTTTGCTCTCTCTGAGTTGGTCAAGGTGTGGTTGGGTATTCCCATAGGTAAAAAAGAAGCAAAATGTTCCTGCATCATCCCAGGGAAATCACCAGCACTGCCACGGTAAATAAGGAGCCCTGCTAGTCTGAGCTCAGGGGCAGCACTGCAGCACAGCCACCCCCAAACCAGCTGCAGGGAGAGGCTGGGGGAAATGCTGATTATTTCCCTCTGCTCAGTTGGTAAAACCCCCAGGATTTGCCATGAAAAGGTGGAAAAGCCCAGAATCACCCTCAAACCAGGATGGTCCCCAAGGTAGGAGGTCCTGAACTTGGCTCTCTCGCACTGCCCCAAGCCCTGACCCCTGCACTGCACAATCCCTGCTTCCTCCTCCTCCAGAGCCCAGGAGGGTTTCTCTGCTCTGTTATTTCAGCCCTTTGGAATTTCCCTGCGAAAATGAAAGTCCACCAGAAAAAATTCCCTCTTGGCTGTGTCACACACCAGGAGGAGCAGTCACAGGGGGCTGTGGCTGTCCAGGATGCCATGAGTGGATCTGGGGGCACAATCCCTGCTCCATTCTCTCATCCTGCCTGGACAGCCCAAATCCTGTAACATCTCCAGAAGTGCCACTTTTTTTTTTTTTTTTTTGGAAAAGCAGTGCCTGGATCATTCCCCTCTGCAGCTCTCGTGCTCCCTGTCCCAGCAGTGTGATTTCCAGGATGCATCCTGGAATCCTGGCTGCCAGCTGCTGACACTGCATGTTTGGGGGAGAGAGACACAGCTCTGGGATTTCCAGTGTAAACCGTGGGACAATCCAACATAAATATTTCAAAAGAGATGGTGGGAGGGGGGATGGAGAGCAGCTTTGTGGGGGGGGCAGATCCTGCTGCCATTTACACAGCGTCACTTCCCAGCCTGGAGTGACCTTGGCTGATTCTCCCAGTTTTACTCAGATTTGTGTGAGACCCTGAGGTCTTCCTTAGTGAGCAAGGTTGGAATTCCGAAAGTCTTTTCCTGAAATTTCTTGACATCTCTTTGTTTCCTCCCCCAGAGCCCAGCACTGACCTCAGCTCCCAGGGGTTTGTACCCCTGGCACAACTCTGCTCCACAAACACAAGAAATCCAAGCTCAGACTCAGAGTATTTGGCACAACCAGAAAATGAAATGCCCTGGCCACGGATGGGCAAGGCAGGTGACAATTCCTGTGGCTCTTTGGGAACGTTTGGGTTTGCTGCAGCTCCAAGCAGCTTTTGATCCTGCTGTTGGGTGCATCACTGAAACACAGTTAGTTTGTGGTCCACCATGCTCTAGGAAATATTATCACCCTAAAGAAATTCCAAAAACACATCCTAGAGGTGCATAGAGGATCCTGTTGCCTGGCAGAACAGCAATCCTCCACTTCCAGGCCCCAATTCAGCATCAGCCACAGGAGATGTGCTCCAGGCAGGAACAACTGGCCTGCCCTGTGAAGTTTTCAGCATTGATGGGGAGCATGGAAGGCAAGGACCAGGACAGTTTTATTTCCCATGTCTGCTTTTTCTCAAGGATTAGTGATTCCAGGCTTTTTTGCCAGATGAACCCTGGTTAAGTGAGTGTATTTTGGCTTTAAAAGGCCTCACTCAAGGCTGAGGATTGGCTCTTGCTCAGCATCTCAGCAGGCACTGAGTTTGAAGCTGGGTTAGTGTGGTTCTGGCCTTTGTATCCATATTGAGTGGGCTGGGCTTAAAATCTTAATTTTGGCCTTCTGAGTGTGTGACCATTCCCTAGTTCAGCCCAAACCCCTTCCCTGTGTGGAGAGCTCAGGTGGGTGCCAGCCCCAGGGGCACCAGTCCCGTGGGGGCCATCCCAGAGTGTTGTGTGCCCTGATCCAGGCAGGGATCCATCCCCAGCTGCCAGATGTGCTCCTTTGATGCCAGCAAGCACAGTCCTGCTGCTCCAGCCTGCTCCCAAACAACCCCTGGCTCTGCAGCCACAGCTCAGTTTTATCCAGAATTTTGTTGGTGGCCAGGTTTCTCCATCCAGTACTGCAGGGATGTGACAGAAACCAGCAAATCCTGAGGAGAAAAATGGGGAGAAAAGTGTCCAGGTCTGTGAGGACAAGGGGTTGTCATATCCCTGTCCCACTGTCCACAGCAGGAGCCCTTCCCAATTAATTAGGAGAGCTCAGATCACCTCATTACACCAGTGGGTACCTGCCCCGTTATCACCATGGCCAACAACATTTAAACCTCTTTAGTTTTCAGTCCTGACAGGGGGTTTTAATAACCTGAGGAAGGTGCAGCCAGACTTCAACACATCCAAGGCAGGGTAATCAGAGATTCTGGGTCTGCCACAGAAGCAAAATGCAGAATAAAACATGATCACAAATAATAATAGCAGTGTTTGTGAGCTGCATGATGCAGGAGCTCAGAGTGGGGTTGTTGCTTCATTCCACAGTGCTCTCCTGCTAAATCTTCTCTGATATTAGAGCTGGCTCGATGGGGTCCTGCTCCCTGGTTGAAACATCAATATTACTAATAAATAGAAATAACAAGTGAGGTAAAGGGCCAGAGCAGCCTGACCTGCTTTATGAATTAATGTAGTGCAAACTGGCCCTTTTCCTCCAGCCTTTATATACTGCAGGCACATGTATGAACATTGTACACATTTATTGGACATCAGAGCTCTGGAATACAGCTGGAGCCATGCTGTAACCTAATTACTGTGCCAGGGAAAGAGGAGAGGCCCATTGCCCAGCCCCCTTTGGCTTGCAGGGTTGCTAGGAATGAAATCACCTCTCCCAGCCAGGATTTTTTCGTGGATCCCCTCCAGCCCCAGAGCTGAGGGGTTTCTGTGGGATCCAGGGCTTCCAGTTTGCAGGGATTGTAGCTGGAGTCTGTGGGTCTTGTGGCAAGGCCATGTTTGGTTTGGAGCTGGGGCATTTGGGGGATGGCTGCCAAAAGGAGCTGGGCAACCTGACCCCTGTGCATGTGCTGGTGGCTATATATATCCATATATCCATATATCCATGTATCCCTGGCTATATATATCCATATATCCATATATCCATGTATCCCTGGCTATATATATCCATATATCCATATATCCATATATCCATATACCATGTATCCCTGGCTATATATATATCCATATATCCATATAACCATATATCCATGTATCCCTGGCTATATATATCCATATATCCACATATCCACATATCCATATATCCATATATCCATATATCCATGTATCCCTGGCTATATATATATATATCCATATATCCATATATCCATATATCCATATATCCATATATCCATATATCCATATATCCATATATCCATGTATCCCTGGCTATATATCCATATATCCATATATCCATATATCCATATATCCATATATCCATATATCCATGTATCCCTGGCTATATATCCATATATCCATATATCCACATATCCATGTATCCCTGGCTATATATATACCCATACATCCATATATCCATATATATCCATATATCCATATATCCATGTATCCATATATCCATATATCCATGTATCCCTGGCTATATATATATATATCCATATATCCATATATCCATATATCCATATATTCATATATCCATGTATCCATATATCCCTGGCTATATATATACATATATCCACATATCCATATATCTCTGGCTATATTTATATCTACATATTCATGTACCCATAGATCTATATCCCATATATCCACATACCCATATATCCATATATCCCTGGCTATATGTATCTATATACCCATATATCCATATACCCATATATCCATATATGCCTGGCTATATATATATTCATAAATCCATATATCCCTGGCCATATATATCCATATATCCCTGACTATATATACCCATATATCCATATACCCATATATCCCTGGCCCTATATACCCATATCCACGGGCACAGAGGTGCTGGGCACTGCTCTGCTCCCCTGTAACTCTGCCCTGTGGCTCCTGCATGCTGGGGGATGATTTCTGGGAGGTGTGAGGCAGCCTTGGGATGTGAGCTGATCCCAGTAATGTTCCATCCCAGATCCAGCTCCCAGGAATGCCAGCACAGCTTCACACCCCAGAGCAGCAATCTGGGGCCAGCCCTTGCTCCCAGACACAGACACCGTGTGCTGTCCATAATTTATAAGCTATTCAAAATTTATCATTGAGAACAAACTCCGGCTGCAGAAGGGTTTTAAAGCCTTGTTAAGTATTAAAGTGGAAATATCCGTGCTGGGGATGGGATGGGATGGGATGGGATGGGATGGGATGGGATGGGATGGGATGGGATGGGATGGGATGGGATGGGATGGGATGGGATGGGATGGGATGGGATGGGGATATATGGCTATATGGATATATGGATACATGGATATATGGATATATATAGCCAGCAATATATGGATATATGGATATATGGATATGTGGATATATATAGCCAGGGATATACGGATATATGTTTATATGGATATACAGAGATATATGGATATATGTTTATATGGCTATATATAGTCAGGGATATATGTATATATGGTTATATGGATATATGGGTATATGGACACATATCCATATATATGGGTATATACAGCCTGGGATATATGGATATAGGGATATAGATAACCAGGCATTTATGGATGTATGAATATAGGGATATATGGATATATGGATATGTGGATATATGGATATATGGATGATGGGGATGGGGATCCTCCCTGCCAGCCCACTGGCTCAGCCAGCCCCGTGCAGACCTGGGAGGGCTCAGATTGTCTCTCTACCCTCTCATTTTCCTTCCCCCCTTGTTCCCCTTTGTGCTGCCCCTCCATGGCTGTTTCCCCAGCCACAGCAGCCCCGGGTCGGGGTGGGTCGGGGCCGGCCGTGCCCCCTGCGCTGCCCCCAGCCCCCTCCCGGGGGGAGCCCTGCCTTTGCTGCAGGGGCCATACAAGCACTTGTCACCCCGGCGGTGACAAATCGGCCTCGGCTGACAAGAATGGATGGAGCTGTTTCCCGGGCTGATGGGGGCTCAGAGCAGGGCTGGGGATGCTCTGGGGGGATGCAGCAGAGGTGCTGGAGGTGGGAGGTGAGGTGGGACTCAGGTGGCTGAGCTGGGGCGGCCCCATGCTGGGGATGGGGTGGGGGGTCTGGGCTGGGGCAAATTTAATAAGTCCTAGGGCGGCCTCCTCGCAGAGCTTGGCTTAATGGGATGCCAGAGACGACAGGGTTGCCTCGATCTGCTCATTCCCTGGGCCTGGGGAACCATCCATCTTGTTCTAACCCTATTTTAAAAAAATATAAAAGGAAAGAAAAGGAGGGGGTGGGGGAGAAAGAAAAATGATAAATCTGTTCAGGGCTTTTGTTTGCCTGCGATTCCTGTAAAGGACAAAAAAATGAAATAAAAGCCAGGCCCATTTTTTCCTTGCTTGGTGTTGCCATGGGATAGAAAAAAAACCCGTTCTCAAGAGTGCAGTGCCTTTGGGGAGGGGAAAACCCCTCGTTAACGTTATGAGTTGCATCTGTTCCCTGGGCCCGGGTCACTTCCAGCTCTCCAGCTCTCCCTTGCCTGCCTCCCCCACCCCCCTCACATTCCCATTGTAATTTATTTGGATATCCATGCCCTCAGAAATCAGAGGGGAGATCCTGGCTCCCAGCTTGGGCTCTGAGACAATGACCACCATGCTGAGAGCATCCCAGATGTGAGAGCATCCCAGACCTGAGAGTATCCCAGAGCTGACAACATCCCAGATGTGAGAGTATCCCAGATGTGAGAGCATCCCAGACCTGAGAGCATCCCAGACCTGAGAGCATCCCAGATGTGAGAGCATCCCAGACCTGAGAGCATCCCAGACCTGAGAGCATCCCAGAGCTGAGAGCATCCCAGACCTGAGAGTATCCCAGACCTGAGAGCATCCCAGACCTGAGAGTATCCCAGAGCTGAGAGCATCCCAGATGTGAGAGCATCCCAGATGTGAGAGCATCCCAGACCTGAGAGCATCCCAGACCTGAGAGTATCCCAGAGCTGAGAGCATCCCAGACCTGAGAGCATCCCAGACCTGAGAGCATCCCAGCTCAGGAACCATCCCAGCTCAGGAACCATCCCAGCTCAGGAACCATCCCAGCTCAGGAAGTTCTCAACCAGGTGCAGGAGACAGAGTACAGAGCAAGGTCTTGGTCTGCAATGCCTCCTCATCCCTCTGGAAAACAGAAATAGTAATTCTTCTGCAGGAGAGGGAATTCCCCCTTGGACAATGCTGTGGGCAGGAAGGGTTTGGGGCAGCATTGCAGGATATTGATCCTCCATCTTCCTTCTGCTGGGATCTCTGACTTGAGCCCTTGAGGAACCAAATGAACAAACCTCCCTCCTCTGCTCCTGCTTGGCTCTCCAGCTCTTCCCCTGCTCAGGGAATGCATGTGATCAGGACCCAGCACTATTTACCACATCTAGGAGGGTGAGGAGGCGTAAAAAAAGATCTTTGATGTAACACACTGTCATAAAAACATGTCTGTGCAGTGGAGCAGAGGCTCTCCAGGACTTTGCAGGGTGAGGGAATTGGCTGGATATTTCCAATGGCATGTGCAGGGAAGGTCCCAGCCACTGCCCAGGTTGGAGCTCTGAGGTGAAGCCCAGGAGCTGGCACAGGGCTGGGAGCCATAAAGCAAAGAGCTCCTCAGTGAGAGACAAAACAGCCAGAAGCAGAGCAGGGAGAGGAGGATTTTCTTACACAGCCGTGGCTCCTATCTGCTCAGATCCCATTTCCAGGCTATTTATAACCCAGGTGGTGGCAGAAGGCTGGTGGCTGTGAGCACTGAGCCCCCAGCACCCTGTGGCTGCTGCACCACATTGCCAAATGTGCCTGGCTCTGCAGAGATCTGGCTCCCAGAGCAGAGGGGATCTGCAGCCCCAGGCAGCTGGGTCTGCTCAGAGAGCATCCACAGGGAGTTTGGGTGGGTGCAGAGAGGGAAGAGTGGTGATTTCAGCTGCTGAAAGCAGAGGTTTGGTGCCTGATGTACCAAAATACAGCTGTGCAGGGGGCTCCAGGTGGGAACATGTCCTGAAATGGGATGAGCAGCAGGGCTGTGCCAAAACACGCCCTGAGGGGCCCTGCCAAGCCATGCCGTGCCAGCTGCACCGTGCCATGCCGTGCCATGCCACCCGGGCTGGGGACACACCCATGGCCCCAGGCTTGGCAGGGGCTCACAACCAGGCAGAGGCATCCTCACAGTGCCAAAGCCTGGCATCCCTGCTGAGGGAAGCGTGGCAGCTGTGCCTGGAAGCCAAGGGGAAGCACAGAATCTCTCTGCACACTCTCAGGATCCTTGGGTAACTCAAGGTATTGGTTTGCTGGATTGTGTGTAAAAGGCTTCACAGCCCTTATTATAAACACTATAAATAGGTTTGTGGTTCTTCTTTGAGCTCAAGAACAAAAGGCTGTTTCATTATCATTAAACTTGCGTTTGAGTTGCTCTGTGAGTGAGTGTCTGGCCTTTTATTGCAAGCCAGGGCTTTCAAAAGCTCCTTAAATGTTAATGTCACCTTTAAAACAGTGGCGAGGCCTTTGATCAGCCCTGCCGGTCACTTGGTGCAGCTGGAGTAAGAACCAGCCCCTGACTGATCCTGGGGTTTTAATATTTCCCTCTTCCCCCTGCGGATGCCTGGCACCAGGAGAGCAGCCAGGCTTTGATCAGACCTGGGGTTTCAGCCATCTCAAAGGAGATGGGTTTCCATGGAGGAGAGCAGGGAATGGCCAGGCTGATCCTGCAAGAGTGGCCCAGCCACGCTGCCCCTGCCTTTGGGGACAGGAGAGAGACCTTTCTCCACTGCTTTGCCACAAACCTATGGGATGGTCCAAGTTTTGGGGCCACCAGTTGCACCCCTTTGTCTTTGCCAGCAAACTGGAGGCTGGCAGGGAGCAGAATCATCTCATGGCTCCAGCTCTGCCCTTCACCAGAACCTCCCAGCAGAACCACAATTTCTGCCCAAGCTCACACAGAGTTTCAGCAGAGTGGGGACACGGTGACACCCGTCCTCCCTGAGCAGGCAGCAGCCAAACGCCGCAGGAAAGCACATTTCAGGTCCAATTAATGCCATCCACGGCTGTGCTGGTGCTGGGCTGGGTACAAGGATATGTTTGCAGAGATAAGTGTGAGTGTAACCTGATGACACAAGTTGCCTGCTTCCAAATGTCAGGCAAAGTTCACCCAACCCATGTGAAACGAGTTAAAATTTAACAGAAATCTGCAAAGTGTTGCGCCGTAATTGAATCCATGATGTGGACGGGAAGCGTGTTCAGACACATCCCAAATTTGCCTGAACCATAATATTCTTCTGGAGAAAAAAAAAAAAAAGAAAAAAAAAAAAAGAAAAAAAAAAAGTCGATTTAAAGGAGGCGGCTGCTGCTAAATATGCACGCGCCCCCTCCTTCCCCTGCTGCAAGGAGAAAGTTCTGTCTGAAAACTTCTGAGTCATCCTGCATCGGTTTTGATGTGTCAAAATTGGTTTAAAAATTCGCAGCTGAAGCAGCAGCGGGGAGAGCTGAGCCCAGGCTCAGGCAGATGAATGCAAAGTGCTGCGGAGCTGAACCGCATCGGCTCCGCATCCACAACGAGGCGTTAAAGCCGGACCCCGGCATTGAGGAGGAAAAAAGGAAAAAAGGCTTTTTGGCTTCTTGACACTGTGATGTGGCTTTGTGTTGTTTCTCTCTTTGCTGGCTGCTAATTCTCCCTTTGTCCTGGCATGGCAGGGTGCAAACCCCTTCAAGCTTTAGAAATGGAAAGTTGTTTTGTTGGTTTTGTGCTCCCTTTCTATAGCGAGTTCAGCCCCCCAAGGCCTCCCTGCCGTGGTCTATGGGCAGCAGTGGCCAGATGTGACCAGCACAGCCCAGCACAGCCCCACGTGGGCTGGAACCACCTCTCCTGAGGTTGCCCAGAGCCATCCCAGTGCCCTTCTTCCTTCCCTTTCCACGTTCTCCTGGCCAAACCCTGCCCAGGTCCTTCATCCCAAGCCTCAGTCACAGTGAGGAGGAGGAAGTAGGAGAAATGATCTCTGTGCTCTGGCTCACTCTGAGGTTTTTGTCTCTATCTTTTCCATTTAGGGAATTTATTACACTAAGTGATGGATGGAATGGATTAAAAAAAGAAGGGTGGAGTAACTGAAGACAGCCCCCTGCCTGGGCTGGCTCTGCACACAGCATCCCCATGGATGGAGCTGGGGATGCTTTCTGCTTTATCCCTGCTCCTTGCCAGCACTTGAAACCTGTGATCCTAAAGGTCAGTGCTCCTGGCTGCTGCAAAGCCAGGCTCTCCCCTGGACACAGCAGGAGTGGAGGAAAACTGTGAGGCATGGCTGAGACCCTTTGTGTGTTTTTACTCTGCAAGGGCTTTTCATAGGGGAGCTAAAAACAAATTTAGCACTTAATGCTCTGAAGAGTAAACACTTAAATACCCTATCATCTGCCCAAGTGCTTTGTTTATTATCCAGAGAAGCCAAACTGAAGCAGTTTTCCATGGAGATGTAGTACCTCCTTCAGATTAGCCAGCTTAATTAGATCCTGGTTGCTCTGTGCTGATCAGGGAAAGTCAAAGAGCCTCTTCAGAGGCCCAGCCTGGGCTCCAGCTCCACCAGGAACAGGGCAGGATTTGGGGAAGAGACTGGCAAAGCTGGACATCTCTGGTTCAAGGCTGCTCAGCACAGGTGACAGGGACAAACCCAGCACCAGAGATGAGAGGAGCCACCATCTGCTCCCAGTCACACCAATCTGTCCCAGCTTCCACCTCTGAATCCCAGCAGAGACAAACTCATCTCTGGTAAGGACTGACAACTTTAAACAAGCTATTTTTCCCTTTTTCTAAATGAAAGTTGGATGAAAATGCCAGTTTAGGCACTAGAAACTGGCAAAGGCTGCTCCTGCATAGTGGCTGCCATGACTGGTACTCCCTGAAGCATAAAATCTCCAGTCTCCCATTTACAAGCTATTAAAGCTGTTACATCCCATAATGGAGTTCCTCAGGTGAAGAAGACAAACAAGGGAAAACGCTGAAGCACCACTGCAAGGCCTGACACAATAACAGACACAGCACAAGAAGGATGTGACACGGGGACACAAACAGGAGCGAAATTTATGTCACTGGAGATTACAAGGGCATCATATATCAGCATGGAGACAGGGCTGGCCTGAGCTTTCAGGGAAAACACTCAGAACAACAACTCCAGCCAAGAGAAAAAGCAGAGCTGGGGCTCTCTGGCAGCACCCTGTGCTCAGGGAGAGCCAGGGAGTTTGGTGGGAAGGAGAGGGAGAGAGGCCAAAAATGCTGCAGGGGCCACGTGCCTGGTGTGAGAACTGAAGGTGTTGCTCAGTTATTAATGACGCTGGGAAATGTGTGCAGGGATAAGAGACACCTGTGCCACGGTCTGGGGGGGTTTTCCTGGGCCAAATGGCATCACTTTGGGCATCAGTGGCTAATCCTGCTGTTTGAGCTGTGGGGCTGCTCTGATCCCTCCTGAGCCCTGCCCAGCACACCCCACCACCCCCCAAAGCTGCTCTAAAGCTGTGGGGAAGGGAAAGCCAAAAGCTGAGCAGAGCCCAGACTCCAACATCCCACAGCATGGAGGGGAATTCTGTCCTTCCTCATGCCAGAGATCAGGAGCAACTTCTATCATGGGGAATGGCTTTAATAACATCACTGAACCAGTCTGCAGGGGGAGGTTTTACCCACAGCTTATGGGATTTGGCCATTCCTATATCAACTTTCTCATGTTCATCCAAAAACCTGTAAATAAATAGCCATGAAAACTCAGAACAGGAGAAGGGTGTTGTCCTTTGGTTGGATTTGGTGTAATGTGAGTACTTTGGACTTTGTTTAGCACTCAAATGAATTATTGGCTCCTCGTCCTTCAGCTCAGAACATTCTTTTCTTGCTTTAAGTGACTATTTGCAAAGGTGCTGTCTGCCCTGTCAGAGAGCAGTCCCCACTCTGCACCTTGCAACTGCTCTTGGAAGTGTCAGAAATTATCAGGAGAGGCTAGATATGGCACTGCTGTTTCACAGAGCACCTCAGGCTGGAAAGGAATCCATAAGGACTGATGCAAATGACCAAGAGCATCATTTGTGCTGTGACCACTTCCCTGTTCCAGTGACACACCACATGCTGGGAAGGGGAGAAATCCAAAGCAATTTTTCCCATTGTCACAAAATCAAGCGATGACCACAGTGTGACCTGAATATTGAGAATATCTGTGTCATTTCCAGCTGGTTTTGGTGTTGGAAATGCCTTTACCAGCCTGGCCCAGTGCCAGGGTGCAAAGCAGAGATGTCTCCTGCTGTGCTGTCCCTGCCAGGAAGGACGAATCCAGCGTGGAAGAGGATTTAAGAATCCACCTAAGGGTGATGCTGCAGAAAGAGAGGGTCCTGCAGGACCTGGCTGCTCAGCTGTGAGTCTCCTGCAACTCCCAGCCCTCATTATTTCACTCCAAGTCAGTGCAGCAGCAGTCAGACTTCAGAGTTAAGAGCTGTCCTACTTTCAAATGACTGAATGCAGCCCGTGCCTCCTTCCTGTTGCTGTGAGCACACGCTTCCTCTCAGCTCTGGATGGTTCCCCTCCATCCTTGGGTTCCATGAGCTGGAATTGGGGTTGGTCTGGGGTTGATCAGTGCAGTAAATGGCCCTGCTGCCTCAGCTGGCAGCGACGTGGGGGCAAGACTGCTCCAGTGGCAGATGAACTCATCACAGGAGCGATGCCACCCTCAGCCTCTGCCTCTCAGATAAAAAATGCCTTTTCTCCTCCAGCCTCACAAAGCAGCAGCTCTGCCTGGAGCCAGAGGCAGCAGCAGAGCCCCCTTCCCCTCCCTGCTCCCCTCCTTCCCCTGGCACGGGCGATATTGCATCCATCCATCCCGGGGCTGCTCAGCCTGACAATGCCTCCTGCTGATGCAGCTCTTCATCTTCAGCACTGCCAGGGACCCCAACAGCTGCATCCACTCCCCACCAGCTCCTCACCCTCCGGGGGTGTCCCCTGGCCCTGTCCCACCCGGAAAGGGGCAGCCAGCAGGAGATGGATGGCCCCAAGTGGCACCAGCACAATGAGGTAATTCCACCCAGCAGAGCCCCATCAATCCCCCGGCTCCAGCACGGTGTCCCCACGGCCACGGAGCGCTGGGGCCATAGCCCAGGTGTGTGGCTGTCAGGGAGATAAAAGAGGCTTAATTAACACCCAATAAGCTAAGTGATTTGTTATCTCGGTGCAATATATTACTCCAGCCTATCGATCCCAGGGAAGCACACGTGTCCAAGAGCCACCGAGCAGGCTGGATCCCTCCTTGGTGAGTATCTGCTGTGGGATTCCTGCTGGCTGCTGGCAGAGGCCAGGAAACAGCCCCTAACATCTCCCCACTGCTGGGCATACCCACAAAAATAACAGGATTTGCTTCACCCAAGGGAAGAGCACAGTGAAATGTGGGAAAAGGCAGTTTCCATGGAATGGGAAACCCCAAAGTCTGTCCCTGTCCCAAGCTGGGATGTCCCAAGCAGGGAGCCAGGTCCTGGACACACAGGCCATGACCTTGGTGCTCCAGCCCAGCCAGCAGCACACATCCTCTGAGCTGCTGAAACATTCCCTTCCCAGCCAAGATCAAACCATTTATTTTTCAAAACTTGAAGGAGGGGTGAAGGGGAGAGGGAGGGGAACCCAATTCCTTTAACATTGGAAATGTTAAACTCTTCATGGAGTTCTTTGATCTTTTGAGGTTTTGCTGCAAAGGGAACACCCTTTCCCCATTGGTTTACTGAGTCACGCTTATTACTTCAATGCAGAAATATCCTTTATGTCAAGTGTATAAATATCCAGCCCTAAGCTTCAGAAGCCTTTTCATTTTTTTTCTTTTTTTTTCCTGTCTGCCTTTTTCTTTTTTTTTTTTTTTTTTTTTTTCCCGGAGGAGCGTGTTTCACGCTCTCCCGGAGCCGCCTGCATTCTCCCTCTCCGTCGCTTCCCAGCAGGAAAACGCGGCGCTCTGCAGGGAGCACCCAGGGCCGCCCCTCTCTGCGTCCTCCCCACATTTCTTGTGGGGAATTCGACAGAAAAGCAGGAGGGGGAAGGCAGGACATCCCGCCTGGAAGCGCCGTTGTGTTTATCCCTTATTGCCGGGATGCGCATCCCCCTTGGGATGCGCAAAAATAAAAGCGCGGGCTGGGGAGCGGCTGCGCGGCTCTCCCACATTTTCTCCCGCATCTCCAGCATCTCCCGCATCTCCCGCATCCCCCGCATCTCCCGCATCTCCAGCATCTCCAGCATCCCCCGCATCTCCAGCATCTCCCGCACCTCCCGCATCTCCGCATCTCCCGCATCTCCCGCATCTCCCGCATCTCCCGCATCTCCAGCATCTCCCGCACCTCCCGCACCTCCCGCATCTCCCGCACCTCCCGCACCTCCCGCATCTCCCGCACCTCCCGCATCTCCCGCATCTCCCGCACCTCCCGCATCTCCAGCATCCCCAGCATCTCCCGCACCTCCCGCACCTCCCGCATCTCCCGCACCTCCCGCATCTCCCGCATCTCCCGCACCTCCCGCATCTCCAGCATCCCCAGCATCTCCAGCATCTCCCGCATCTCCCGCATCTCCCGCATCTCCAGCATCTCCCGCACCTCCCGCACCTCCCGCATCTCCAGCATCTCCCGCATCTCCAGCATCCCCAGCATCTCCAGCATCTCCCGCATCTCCCGCATCTCCCGCATCTCCAGCATCTCCCGCACCTCCCGCACCTCCCGCATCTCCCGCACCTCCCGCATCTCCCGCATCTCCCGCACCTCCCGCATCTCCCGCATCTCCCGCATCTCCCGCATCTCCAGCATCTCCCGCATCTCCCGCATCTCCCGCATCTCCAGCATCTCCCGCACCTCCCGCATCTCCCGCATCTCCCGCATCTCCCGCACCTCCCGCACCTCCCGCACCTCCCGCACCTCCCGCATCTCCCGCATCTCCCGCATCTCCCGCATCTCCCGCATCTCCAGCATCTCCCGCATCTCCAGCATCCCCAGCATCTCCCGCATCTCCCGCATCCCCAGCACCTCCCGCATCTCCCGCACCTCCCGCATCTCCAGCATCCCCAGCATCTCCAGCATCTCCCGCATCTCCCGCATCTCCCGCATCTCCCGCATCTCCCGCATCTCCAGCATCTCCCGCATCTCCAGCATCCCCAGCATCTCCCGCATCTCCCGCACCTCCCGCACCTCCCGCATCTCCCGCACCTCCCGCATCTCCCGCATCTCCCGCATCTCCAGCATCTCCAGCATCTCCCGCATCTCCCGCATCTCCCGCATCTCCCGCATCTCCCGCATCTCCCGCACCTCCCGCATCTCCCGCATCTCCAGCACCTCCCGCATCTCCAGCATCTCCCGCATCTCCAGCATCTCCCACATCTCCCGCATCTCCCGCATCCCCAGCATCTCCAGCATCTCCCACATCTCCCGCATCTCCCGCATCCCCAGCATCTCCAGCATCTCCCGCACCTCCCGCATCTCCCGCATCTCCCGCATCTCCCGCATCTCCCGCATCTCCCGCATCTCCAGCATCTCCCGCATCTCCAGCATCTCCCGCATCTCCCGCATCTCCCGCATCTCCCGCATCTCCAGCATCTCCCGCATCTCCCGCATCTCCCGCATCTCCAGCATCTCCCGCATCTCCCGCATCTCCCGCATCTCCAGCATCTCCCGCATCTCCCGCATCTCCCGCATCTCCCGCATCTCCCGCATCTCCAGCATCTCCCGCATCTCCCGCACCTCCCGCATCTCCCGCACCTCCCGCATCTCCCGCATCTCCCGCATCTCCCGCATCTCCAGCATCTCCCGCATCTCCCGCATCTCCCGCATCTCCCGCATCTCCCGCATCTCCCGCATCTCCAGCATCCCCAGCATCTCCCGCACCTCCCGCATCTCCAGCATCTCCCGCATCTCCAGCATCTCCCGCATCTCCGGGCCGAGGCCGGGTTCAGAGCGGCCGCAGGTGCGGAGGAGAAGCCCCGGGCTGGCGGAGCCCGGCTGGCACACGGTGCCGCTCGCCCGCCCGGAGCCGGGCTGATCCCTCCCTCTGCCCCGCGACTTGGCCCCGAGCTACGTCTGCGACTGGGCTTGTTGGAGCGGTACTGATGGCAGGCAAGCCGCAGCTTGAGCAGCCGGAGCCCCGGGAGGGTTTGCTGCAGTAGGGAAGGAGATGCAGGGTGCAGCACCCTCCTGCTCTGCTTCAGCTTCCCAGCAGGATGTCACCTCCAGCGCAGGTCACAGGTAGTGCAAAGCGTGTTGGAAACCATGGCACAGCTCTACAGCTCTGGATTGCCTTCTTCAAGGAAAGACTCATCGAACATGAGCCTGGCTCAGAGCTGGACACGCTTAGCCAGGCAGATGAAGGCATTTCCAACCCTCCCCAAAACGGACAGCATTCCACTCCAGCCAGCCTTGGTGAGAGGAGTCAAAGCTCTCAGGAGCCAGATCCCCTGTCCAGCTCTTGCTGTGAGCTGATGGATGCTCAGAGCTACCCCAAGCCACCACCTCTGAGAAGCACCGAGCAGACTCCTGAGCAGCTCTGTGTCCCCAAATCGGGAACCACATCAGGAATGATGAGCTGGGGCAGCAGCCAGAGCCCTCACCTGACAGAGGAGCAGGGCGGGTGCTGTCAGAGCCCTCCCTCCCTCTGCAGCACAGCCCCAGCATCACCCCGTGTCCCCTGGGCTCTCGGGTGCTTGTCCTGGCACATCCAGGAATGCTGGGGGGCCTTGATCCATCCCTGGCCATGCCAGGAGCCGAGTGTGGCAGCTGCTCTGGCCCCTCCAAGCCCAGCGGTGCCCAAGCTGAGGGGGGTCCTGGCTAACACCTATCCCTGTGCTCCCCCTTCATCCCAGCACGGAAGTTTCATTTTTCTTCCCTTTTTCCCCCTTGTTGGAGGTCACACCCCCCATTACATAACCAGGAGCCAGCTCTGGGCAGAGCAAGGAAACTTGACATTCACATAACCTGCCAGGCTCTCTCCAACAGGGATTATTAAGTCATTAGAGTCTGTTAGCAAATTTTCCCAAATACTTTTTGCTTCTTCCCAGGGGCACCTTGATGGTTAATGATCCCAAACTACGGGCTGGGCTCGAATTCACCCACTCCAGTCAAACAACCTCCAGTGATCCTCAGGGTGTGGGAGAGCTGCAGAGGGAGGGGTCAGGAGGGGACCCTTAGGAAAATTCCCTCCTAAGGATGCTGCTGTGGGGTGGCAGAGGGGAAGGGGAGAGGTGCCCACCCCAGGGAGGGGTGAGGGGGTGATCCCCATCCTCCCTCAGCAACACACACCCGCTTTTCTCCAGCTGAGCTGGCAGCCCAGGGCAATATTTCTAACAGGCAACTGTATTGCCTAACTGGAGACAGAATAAAAAATAATCATAAAAGAACCAGTCAGGCAGGCCAGTTGAGTAGAGAGGAGATAGGTTTCACCCACCTGCAGCTGACTTGTCCTCACGTTCTCAGGCTGAGCAGCGTTGCACATCAACACTGGAGCAGCTGGGGCTGGTGACAGGGGACATCCCCTGGCCCAAACCCCCACCCAGGAGCAGCATCAGCTCAAAACCCACCCTTTTATCAGGGTACCCCTCATATTTTTGTGATTGTTGAGAAGCAAAGTCTGGAGGAAGTGTTACAACTGCAACCCAAGGCGTGGGTAAAGGGGAAACCCCACACAGACTCCTCTTGTTTTAGACCCATGACTTTTAAAAAGAATATTATACACTTAAAAGGATTTCTGATCCATTTGGCCTTTAGAAAAGTCTTCATAATTTCTATGAATATCAGTGAAACTAGCAATAATAATGAACTGATAGCTACCAGAGTGTGCCTCCAGGTAACTCTGAATAGTTTCCACTTGGATAAGCAGTACAGCTCCCTGATCCCCATGACCCCACTGCCTTGAAAACCCTTTGAAGGACCAGGGGAGGCTGTGATTTCCATCCCAAGCCTTTTCTGTTCATATCTGTGAGGAAGTCACCTGGGTGTATCTAACATGAGGTCCAGCATTGGCATGGGGCTGCAGAAAACTGATTTCCCAGGTAAGTGCAAGCACCTGGAGCCCCCAGGTATCCATCCCACAGCTCCCAGGACAGGGGATGGGGCTTTGCAATGGATCCCCTGTCAAGGACCAGAGATCCCTGTGTCACCAACTCTTTCACCACTGGGCAGAGAGCAGGGAACCAGACAGTCTAAAATTCACCTTCTTTGCAAAGTTGCTGGTGGAAGATTTGTCACATGAGCCTGTTTGCTCCAGAAATAAATCTCCCTTTAAGGCAGGTAAATCTCAGGCAGAATCTGTAAGATACCCTAATGTGGCATTAAGCTGAAGTTAAGGTTATATTCCTCCAGGGATGCCAGATGGGATTTGCTTTCCTTGAAGACAGGACACATATTTTAACTTTAATGGGTTGATGGAGCCCCTTTTATCTTGTAAATATGAATGAGGAAGGGGGAGCTGTTAAATAAATGGAGGGGTTTTACCTGAACCTTTTTCCCTGTCATTGGCTTGGACTGTGCTAAAGACCTTTGTTTTCTCAGTGGAAAACTCGCTCAATCATTCAGAAAGGGAACTAAATGCCTTTTGAGAACATAACCTTTATTTTCTAGATAAATGGTTCACTCAGAGCAATTTGCATGTGGGAAGCTGGTATATGGCACAGGGAAAAAAAGATTATATTTAAAACCCAATAGCAATGTAGGTCATGATACAAACATCTACTGCTGAGATGACTTCTCTGGGGTTGGAGTTAGGGAGCTCAAGGCAATGAGAGAGGATGGGGAGGGTTTGTGCAGCAGCTCTGCTTGGGGCTGAGTGGGTACCAGTGATCTGATCCATAGTGGTCCAGATAAAAGGGGCTGGGCCCTGGGAAGATGCAGTCAACCAGATGGGAAACCCTGCACATGGTTCCCACCACCCAGTCCTGCTGTGCAGCCTTGTCCCCAAGGCTGGCTCTGCAAACCCATCCCAGCCCCTGTCTCTTTCCAGGGCTGATACCACAGAAGGGTCACACTGACCCCACTGGCACCTGGGCACCTCTGCCCAAGCACAGCTCTCACAGCAAAGCCAGCCAAGGGAGGGACAAACCAGCACCCAAACCACTGACTCCCTCCAGTGTGGGAGTCCAGGGTATCTCCCTGGCTCCTTTGGGGATGCAAAAACCCCCATGGCAGACCCCTCTGAGACCCCCAAATGGTGCCCAAGAGCTGCAGGGGCTGGATTTAGCTCCTTGGGAGAGTTTGCCAACACTGAGGGAAGAATCACAAAACATGAGAGCTAGCAGAGTGTAAATTAGAATATTAGAGTGTAGAATAAGTAGGTTTTTGGATTGTTTGTATTAAGGGCCATGTGGTCAAGATGGAGAAACCTGGGTGTGGTGGGCTCCTTCTTCCTTCTTCTTCATATTATCCATGTTGGGGAGGCATCCTGGGAACCACAGATTGGATGGGGAAAGAACTGGACATTGTAAAGAGATTGCATGGCATTGGAAAGAGTGTAAACATTGTATAGGTAGTTTTAGGTACAAAAGATTTGGCACAGCCCACCCGAGGGCAGTTCTGTGATGGTCGCTCTGCAGAGCAGACCTGTGTCGGGCTGACTGAAACCTTTCAGAAGAAAAGATAAATAAACAGCTCTGCAACAACACAAGGTCGTCTGGAGAAGCTTTCTTGCTGGGAACTCCGAGAGAAGCCAGACTCTGACCACCTGCATGTCCTCTCTTGGGAGGTCTCACGCCTAGAGAGACCCTCGGGGTGGGACACTCCAGCAGCGTGTTTCTCCAAATCATTGCACCCCAAAACTTCTCAAAAGTTCCAAATCCCTAACCTGGCCCAGAAACAGCGCCCAGACTTCCCGACCTTGGGCTGGGAGCTCCATCCTGCTCTCCAAAGCGAGGGGCACTGTCCCTGCCCCAGGCTGTGCCCCTGGCGGGCAGGCGAAGGCAGAGCCTGGGAAAGGCGCCGGGAGCAGCTGCAGCACAGCCCGGTGCCAAGCCCAGCTGCTCGGTAATTAGGGCAACATGTTGTCTCTTGTACACACCTCCAAAGACGCTGCATTAGCTTGATAAGTATTTAACACTTGGCACGGGGGGAAATTTCCACTTAGCATCCAGCAGAGCCGAGCGGCAGGGAGGGGAAGGTGGCACAGGCAGGGCAGGAGGTGGCACAGCCCTGCTGGGACAGGGTTTGTGGGCTCTGCCATCGCTCTGGGACAAAGCCCTGGCTCTGCTCTGGGTTTAATCCCCCCTCTCCTGGGGGCTGTGGCTGCTTGTCCTGTCTTTGAGAGGTTTTTGGAGCGTGCTGGCCGTGACGAGCTCGCTGTGCTGCACACATTGTGTTGAGGTGCAGGAACCGTGCAAACACACTGCCAGAGAGACATCTTCATCCCCACAGCTGGGGTCCTGCAGGGAAAAGGGCCAGGCTCAGCTCCTGGGACAGCAGCATCTCCCCAGAGCTGAGGAAACTGAGCTGGGACTGCAGAAAGATGGTCCTTGCTGCAAAACTCAACTTCTGCAAACACAATTCCCTCCAGAGAGGGCAGGGATGAGGGTGACCAGATTCTCTCCAGCTTTGGGGAGTCATCCCAGCCACACATAAATTGGGATGGGGAGCTGGTCCCAGCCCATTGGGCACTGCCCAAGCCTTACACAGGCCAGGCAGCAGCCCAGCCTCCTCATTCCACTACCGGGTCCCTTTAGCATTTTCCATATGTTTCAGTGCAGATAAATCTTTTGTCTGAATCGAAATCAGTAATTATGAGTCAGAGTTAGCACACAGCAGGTGAGTCAGGCACAGAGGCATTTCTGCCTCGTACCCCCAAGGTCTAAGACACTCTCCTGAGCCTCCTGTGTGTGGTCTTTGTTCAGGGCTTTCACCAACTTCATGGGCACCCCCAGCCAGAGCTGCCACCTCCTCCTCCAATCCTCAGGGTGGGAAAGCTCCCTCAGCACCTGGGCAATGCACAGGTGGTCCCTGCTCACTCCATGCCCTGTTCAGGTGTTTTCAGCTCTGGCAGGACGTGGCTTGGTAGAGGGGATGTTTTATTGGGGGGTGGGGCTGCTTGGAGATTTGTCTCCCTGCTCCCTTTGATCCCCCAACTCATCTCCTCACCCCATCTCCTCTCCTCACACCCCCGTGGAGTTCAGCCCCATCCTTCCCTGCACTGTGGCACTTCATCCTCCCACAAACCAGGCTGGGCTAGGGAAAAATGATCAAACCCTGAGAGGTGTGGTGGGCTGTAGGTGGGTTTGGTCACCCAGGTGCAGCTCCAAGCCCACAGCCACCCTGGAGAGCCCATCCCAAGCTTTAAGATGTGTGGCCTGAATCCTGCCTCTCTGCAAGGGCCACACTGCTGATGTCACCAGGGTGAGGCTCACTCATGGCTCTTCTGCTCCCTGAGAGTGGAATTTCTTCAGGGGCTTTGTCCTAAAGACAGGAAGCTCATGGCTCCAGAAGTTATTAGGAGAGAGAACACAGCCCAAGATATCCCACAACCAGCATGATCATTTAAACTCATTTAATTTAGAGAGTGACAACACCCTGAGAGTGCCACACACAGGGGAGGGAGAACATGCCCACACCCCCACAGCAGAGACAAAACCCCACTGGCAGGAGCTAGGAAGGAGCTGTCAGCCCCCATCTCTGCACAGAGATCAGCCCAGCCAGCCTTTGCCTCCTTTGCCTTAAAGCACTCAAACCCAACAAAACACTTTGTTTGCTGCCCGTCCTAAACTGCTTGGGCAGGGGAGATGAGCTGAAAGCTTGGACACTCTGCAGAGCTGCAGGTGTGGGTTCCAATGGCCAGTTAGGCACCTCTGAAACCTGAGGCTTGTTAATGAAGGTCCCTGCTGAGCCATAGGAGCTGCTGGAATTACCTCGGACAGCACGGCCACCAGCGCCCAGCCCACGGCCACAGCACCTTGGGCAGCTGAGGACACAGCTGGAGGTCACTCCCCACACTGCCAGGCTCTGGGGGATGGCTGGGGAGAGATAACAAACCCCAGGGTCACCCTGATAAGGGATGAAAACGCTCCAGAGGTGAGGAATAAGTGCTTTGAAGGGCAATGCTTCCCTCCCAGTGACAAACTCCTCATCAGGGCCTCCAGAGCTGAGGATGCTGCACTGAGGGACCAGCCACGGCCAGGCAGCACTGAGCTGTGTCTCTGTAGGCTGGAGAGTCCTTCCCTGCAGCTCAGGTGGCCCCTTCCCAGTTCAAACCAGTGCAAGGAGCAGAAAGGACGGGTGTTCTCCCAATTCAATTCCATAGGTTGGTCCCAACGCCCAACCCCACCTGTGGAGGAGCTCTTGGATGCTCAGCAAATGATGCTGGGCTTAGGTAGGAGCAGCTTAAGCTGCAGTCAGCCCAGAGCCCCAGCAGAGGGAATGGAAAAGCCACCATGGCTGAGGACCAGAGAAGCATCTACACCAAACCACCAGGCTGATGGGGACCAGGAGGATAAAGGAGGACAAATCCCAGCATCCAGGAGGGGTGACAAAGCAGGGGGACCAGGTGACCCTCCCCATGGGGGCACAGAGCCATCCTCCTCCTCCTCCCCTGCTCCCCAGAGCACAGCCCCGCTGATGGAAGTCAGCACCTCGCCCAGCAAACACTCGCTGGGAGCTTTTCACACCTGGTTCAGCCTCTTGAAGTTTCACACCAGTGAAGAGCTGTGACCTCAGGAAGGGAGGGTATCAGCTATATTTCCCAAATATCAGCAAATCGTGTGAGAGAAAGAGATATGCTAAGGGGGCAGACTGCTCAAACCATTACCATCCTTCTTAGTACCACTTAGCTGAACCGTTAAAAAGATCCAGGGCTCCCAAAGACAATTAAGCTCAAGGGAAGCCATAAATCTCAATAAACATCAAGCCAAGTTTTCTTCACTGCTTGAAACAACAGATATAATTTCATTGGTTACTGAGCTCATGCTCCCAAAGGGATTTCAGATAAAAAGCCACTTATTCAAAACACCAAAGCCAGGCTTCTCCTGTCTCTCAGGCTACCGAGGGGTCAGATTTCCCAGCACGGGAACATGTGCCCCGTGCTCTGCAGAGGTGGAGCCTGGCTGTGCAAACCTCTGCAGGTTTATGGTGGCTGTGGCACGGCGCTGTGACCTGCCACCAAGGTCAGGCACCTGCCTGGGGAGGTGGTGATCCCAGTGGGAGGCAGGAGGGGATCTGGATGCTGGACACAGCCCTCCACCCTCTGCTGAGCTCGGCAGGACGTGGGGCTGGTGGAGCTGAACTCCTTCTCTGAGACCCCAGGGACCAAGGTCATGCACAGCCAGGGTTGTGGGGGCATTTTCTCTATCTCCAAGCTGGTTTCCATCCCTGCCTCGTTATCTCTGAGGTACCTGAGGGGCCCAAAGGGGGGGCACAGAGCACAGCAGCTCTCCAGGCTGCCCCAGGAGCCTCCTGGCTCTGTGCCTTTGTGCCATTTATCCAGCCTCTCTCACCCATGTGCTTTCCTCTGCAGAGAGCAGAGTGAGAGCCGTGCCAAGGCAGCACATGCCAGCCTCAAGTCCTCACTCCAGGGTTTTTTCCTGGCAGGTTCTGTGCTCAACAGGGCTGAGGCCTCAGTTTTGACAGCCCTCTGCAAGGTCATTCCATCCGCCAAGCTCTGCTTCCTTGTGCTTTGATTTAAGTTCTGGCATGCTTCTTGTATTGATTTCTCTCAGATGTATTTTATGGGGAATAAGCACTCAAACCAGGAGGCCAAGACCTCCTGCATTGTGCACGGCATAGTAATGGATGAGCTCCTTCTCACACTCTCTCCCTCCCCTTGTCCCCAGTTCTCTCACCTTTTATTTAATCCACTTGCAAATGCAATGGGCTGAAGGACAGAAAATGCACAAATACATGAAGTGTCCCTGCTTTGGATGCTTCCCTGGGAGAACCAAGCAGGGGATGACTTTGGGTTGAGAACAGAAAGACTTCTCCCAATTTTTATCAGGAGTTTCAGATGCAGAAGCATTTCCCTGGTTGAGACTGAGGGATCTCCATGACCACAGTGGTCAAGAGCTTCAGGGAGTACAAAGAATTCAGCCTTATCATTATTTAGCACCTGAAAGCTGCAGGTGGTAGAACCGACCCAAACCTCAACTTCTCTCCCCAGGAGAAACCAACTTTACCACCAGAAACACCCTGGTGGGATGGCAGGGAGTGTGTCCTCACATCTGTTCTGCTGTCTGTGAAGGGCCAAATACACCCAAACATTCCAGGGAAGGCTTTTCTGCCAGCTGAAAATCTCCTGAGCTCAGCAGAGGGGGAGACACACACGATCCTGGGGACAGCCTGAGCTGGCCAGGTTTCCAGCCCAGAGGTTCAGCAGCAGCCCAGATGTGCACTCTGGGTTGGCTGCACCCAGCACTGCTGGAGGTGACCTTGGCAGTGCTGGTGTCCTGGTTAAACCCCAGCCTTAGGTGAGACCTGAAAATCACCACCAGAAACAGCAGAGCATTTCAAGGGACAAACCCTCAGCAGAGTCAAGGGACGGGTTTTCCCTGTTTTAGTAAACAAACTACCTGGGATCCCTATTGCCAGCATCAGGTTTCCCAAATTCCTAAATCCAGGCTGCTGAAAGGATGACACTGCTGTAGAAGTGAGGACTCCAAAACTCCCATTCAATGTATTTTCCTCTGATGACACAAGCCCAAGGAGTCAGGATTTGGAAGGCAGCCCTCCTTCTGTCCACTGGAGGAATAAAAACATGGTTATTGTTTTTCTCAGTGAACTGCTAAGCCTGTTTTTAAGTGAAACCTGAGCTTCCTGTCTCATCACGTGCTTCCAGGAGCTCGAGCTTTAGGAAAACCAAATTCTTTCAAACTCTGGATAAGACCATTAGAGTTGCTTAATTTCCTTTATGTCCATCTGTTTCAGTTCAGCTCAGTTGCTTCTGTCCCAGACAAGACATTTGGCTCTTCTAAATAAATCTTATAGCCCATTTGGATTAAAGACTTTCTGATGCAGCCTCTGAATATAATCCCTCTGATTTGCATCTCAAAGAAATCGAGTTAAAACCGAGTAAGAACCATACACGGAGTGCTTGGAATTGCTGGAGTACGTGAAGCACTCACGAGGTCCCATATGGATAATGGTGCTTTTGTTTGGAATTTCTCATGAGCTCCTGCGCTCCCCTGGCTGTGGTCGCACCAGGCACACTCCGGGGCTTTCGAGGCAGGCAGGGTGAAAACATAATTGACTGCTTTTGCTGCTTGTCCAAAGCTCCGAGTCTTACACCCCAGAAACCGAGAACGCTGCGGGGAAAGTGCGAGACGCACTTGGAGAGAGTCTGGGGCGGCAGATGCCACCGCGGGGACAGCGGGGGACGGATGAATGAACCGCAAATCCCCCTCGAGCCCTGCCAGCTCGGGGATCATCCTATCCGCGATGTCCAAGAGGCGTTTCTGAGGCGGGGGGAGCGCCGGAGCGCATCGCTGTCCCCAGGCTGCTCAGCCGCGTTATCTCATTTTTGGAGCGGCAGCGCCGGGTCACGGGATGCCGGGTGCTATTCCTGGCGGTGACGCAGCCGCTTTTCCCCTCTCCGTGTCCCAGGGTACCTGTCTGTGACACATGCCTTGCGAAACGGCGATTCCCCAGATAAGAGGCTCCGTTCGAGCCTTGCCGCTGGAGGAATTTTGGCAGCAGCCCAAGCGCTGCTGTCCCACTGATTCCTCTCAGGAGCGTTTGGAGGCTCGAGGTGTTTGTGCCTCTGAGGCGTGGGAACAGCTGCTTCCCTCTTTTTAACCTTCGCAGCGGTAAAATCGTGAGGGGAAAAAAATTAAAAAGGAAAACTTACATAACGCTAAAAAAAAAAAAGAAAAAAGAAAAAATTAAGCAAAAATTTGCTGCATCACCAGTGCTGCCCATGGCAGAGCTGTGCTCAAAATGGATTCAAGGGAGGGATTCAAGACCCTGTCCCAGCCTCCTTCAATTACATAATTACAAGAGGAACGGACATGGTTGCATTGACAAACTCCAGACCTCCTCCCAAAGATCCCAAGATTATCGGCTGCTTGGGACAGTGGGAAGCTGAGTCACGGACAGGGAGGTGTTTGGGTATCAGGGTTACTGCAGGGAATCAGATCCACAGCAGGACACAGGCAGGAATCCCTTCGCTAGGGCAAGGCAGACGCCCACGCTGCTAATAATGATAATAATTAATTACAAGGACTGAGCAGAACTGCCCCAGCCTGAACCTTTACCCAGAAAAACCTCATTTTCTCTGGATGAGAAGAGCCTCAGTTGTTCAGCACAGAGGAACAGGGGGCAGAGCCGAGCTGGACCCAGCCCAGACCATCACCCCCTCCCCAGAGCCATCCCAGGGCCATTAAAAGCCAAATTCATTTCCAGAGCTGAAACCAACTGCCCGTAATACAGACTCTGCTGCAGCTGTGGTTCAGTGTGGCACCTGAGAGCTGCGAGGTTAATGACACAGGGCTGTCAGCAGCCTTAATTATATTCCCATTTTTCCAGCCCCTGATTAGCTTTAGAGCTCATCTGGTGTCAGAAATTTGGTGCCTAAGCTTTGACAAAAGTGTTTCATTATTACTTAATAAACGGGCAGAGAGGGAGGGCACGTCTTTAAGCTCTGGCTTGTAAAAGCTTCCTCTTTTTTCCAGCTTTTATTTAAATTTAACCTCCCAAAAGCTCCCTTACCTCAGCCATGTGGGCTGACCCCACTCTCACTGCCCAGGGAAAAGCCCCCCACATTGCTGGGACCCCCAAATCTGTATCAAATTCCCCCCATAAATGTGTTCTGTTCAGCTGAGAGCCTGCTGCTCTCTGGCTGCTGATGGCAAATTAATAACAATCATTTATTACTGTTCTATCACCCCTAAAATGAGCCAGGTGTTTGCAGGGAAAAATAATAAAATAGAAGGGGATTTAAAAACAATAATAATAAAAGCACAAGCTTTGAATCAAAAGATCTGAATGGCTTAAAATCTAAAGCAGAGCTTAGGTGCTTCTTGAGATTCAATTTCCTCCAGCTCTCAGTGAAGTTAATTAGCTAGAATATTAATAGAAGTGGTGAGAAGGAGCCTGGTGTCTTTTAGCTCCTTCCCTAAAAACACAGTGAGCTCACCACAAACCTCTCTGGGACCAACTGCCCAGCAGCTCCCTGTCCTTGCTCAGACCCCAAAGGCAGCTTGGTACCCAATTCCCAATGAATTCCCCCCAAAAATTTTCACTCCTCAGTGTTTGTCTTTTTTATCCTTTTGCAGGAAATTCCTGGAGTGGAAATTTGAGCAAATCCCAAAATCCTGGACTTGTGCTCAGCCTGAAATCGCTGGTGCTGCCTGGAGGAGGTTTCTAAAGGCAAGGGTGGCTCTGCAGCATCATGAGCTGCATGTTCCCTCCCAGCTGGCCAATCCCCCAAATCCCTGCTGTGCTTGTGGACATCACCAACCACATTTTCCCTGTTCCTGTGAGGATGAGAGGGGCCTGCCCAGAGCAGCAGCACGTGGGGCAGGGTTTATGGTGCTGGTCTCTCTCTGGCCTTGGCCACGTTCATGGCAGTTGCCTGAGATGAAGGACGCTCTCAATGACTTTATCCTTGACCTCTGATCAGTCAGAAACCACGGAAGTTTCCAGCACCTCCAACCACTTAATGTTTAACTTCTGCTGTAGCTTCTGGATGGAGATACTGAGACAATTTTGGCTTTGCAAAGGCAACTGGGCTGGAAGGAGCTGGCTGCAAATCATTAGCAGGATTGTTCTCACCCTGGTTTTGGCTTTTTAATTGCCAGGCAGAGTGACATGAGACATTCACTGCAAAAAGCTGCAACCACATGAAATTCGCCTGGTTTGAGGCTTGGTTCCAGCGGAGCAGAGAGTGATAGAAACCAGGCTGATATTAACAGAGCCACTTCCAGTGTCTCCAGTGGGGACAGCACTGGAGTTTGGCTCAGAGGATTTCCAGAGGCTGGAGGTGGGCAGGGAGCAACAAGAGCATTCAGTGAATGGCCCCAGCTCAGCACAAGCAGTGCAGTCTCATCATTGTCCCTTGAGTGGTTGAAACAGCCCCCATCAAAAAGGGACCATGGGGAGGTTGGTGACTCCTGCATGTCCAGCTTGTAAATTATTCCCATGCCCAGGAATACCTGAAACTGTTGGAAAGAATCCACCTCCTTCCCTTTCCCCTTCGTGTGAAAACAAATATTATGTGGGAAGGAAAACCAGCTGGAATAGGAATGGTTTTCCATCAGTGAGGAAAGCTGAGGTGGACATTCCCTCTGAGTGGAGGAGGACTTTGATCCAGCAAGGCACCAGTAACACCAGTAACACCAGTAACAGCCT
Source organism: Oenanthe melanoleuca (assembly GCF_029582105.1). Taxonomy (NCBI): domain Eukaryota; kingdom Metazoa; phylum Chordata; class Aves; order Passeriformes; family Muscicapidae; genus Oenanthe; species Oenanthe melanoleuca. Next base: position 3,727,238 of record NC_079350.1, read on the forward strand.
GCAGCCTGTCCCCATGCTGTTCCCAGAGCAGGTAACGAAGGGCAAACACCAAACGCTCCTTGCATGGAACCCACCCAGGCTAATAACAGTATTAATTACAGCACACAGCCCTTCTTCCCACTGTAAATCTCTATTAGCAATAAACTGGAAGGGTCATAAAAAGGAGTTTACAATGAACCCACCAGGCAATATGTGTCTGAATCCTTGGCTTTCTTGCAGCTGGCAATAAAGCCTTCTTTTATTAGAGCACATACCCTGCCCTGCAGATAACGTACAGGGCCCAGGACTCCTCCAAGAAATGATGCAAAGCTGTTTTGTTGCACTTTGATTTGCTGCAGAGCTGTGTGGAGGTGGGAAAAGCTGAGGCTCCTGTTCCCTCATCCCAGCCTGACACTGAATCACCAGAGCAGGAGCAGCCTCGGTGATTCTACATTGTAAATGTTCCCCTGCCCTGCAGGGGGGAAAGCTTGAGGAAACAGAGAAAAAAAAAAAAAAAAAGAAAATAAAATCAAAAAAAGGTTGGTGGTAAATTAAGAAACACATGGAAATCCTTGGTGTAAGAAAGGAGCAGCAAATGGTTGTGGTGGTGTCATGGGCAGGGGTTAATGTTTAAGCTTCTGTTTTTGTTTATAAAAGTTGGGAGCAGATAGTGCTGAGAATCTTAGAAATAGATCCATCCAGGGGCATGAGGGCCAGGCCTGGAAGAGATTTGTTGGCTTCAAAGTTCTAGTCAAGCTGGTTCCAAAAGAGGAAAAATATTTAAAAATAAGAAAAAAAAAAAAAAAACCAAAAAAACAACAAAGTAAGCAAAGGTTGATATCTGCAACTTGTGGCACATGAGAGAAATGCCCACACTGGCACAGAAGAGATGTCCCTTTTGGGTTGCCTGCCCAGAAACACAAAACTGGACTTTGAGGCTCTTTGTAGGTCCCTTCCAACTCTCTGCTCTGTGATTCTGGGAAAGCTGGCTTTGCTGAAGGACAAGCAGCAGCACTGCCAGAGCACTGCCCAGCCCAGTGCTGCCCCTCTCCCACCCCTGTCCCAGCTTGGGCTGCCTTCAGGCCCTAAAATGGGGACCTGGATCCTCTGGGCTTGCAAGAGCCTTTAAAAGGACCAGCACTCATTAACTGAAGCTCAGTGGAAGGTGCTGTAGACACCAGTGTGAAATCACCAGTTCTATTCAGCTCACTGCTCAGGCAGGATTGTTCTGAAGTGCAGATCAGCCCTGTTCTCTTACACATCTCCAGTAAAAGTAACAACTCTGTCACCTCTGGAGCCATTCCTCTGCTGTGTGCAGCCTTGCTGGTGCCTCAGTGTTTAGCTGGAGGGCTTCATCTCCTTCAGACAGCCACCTGTCAATTATCCATGCCCTCCATAAATAAAATAAACGGCTGGTGGCTTTTGTTGTACCCATAAAAGTCATTCTGCAGTAAAGCTGTGGCACTGTGCTAGGACAAGGCAAACAGATTTTTCCAGGCAGTTTAAAGCCTGGCTCCAGCACTGTGGTTTGGACTTTCTTTCAAGCTGAAATTCAACCACAGCCCTTCACACTGCTGCCTTTATCCTGCTCTGAGTGTGTTTCCATTCCTGTAAACTCAGTTTTTGGGCAAGTTACTGCCCAGAGAAGCCCCTGGGAGTGCCCAGGCCAGGCTGGACAGGGCTTGGAGCAGCCTGGGACAGTGGGAGGTGTCCCTGCCCATGGCAGGGGTGCAACCCAAACCATTCTGGGATTTTATTCAGCTGCCCTGGACAATGGTGAGGCCCCATTGTGGTTGTCAGATGAACAGGACAAGTGCTCTCCTTTTTAATATTCTCTTCTCCTTCTTCTACTAACTCCAAACCTGACATCCTCAGGAAAAACTCTCATCCCACTTCTCCTGCACTCTTCCCTTCCCAGGTTAGAGCTTTTCCCAGCTGGGTTTGCAGGCCAGACACACTCTCAAAGTCAAGGGGAGAAAAATAACACGCTGGAAGCGCTGGAGCCCTGGGCCTGGCTTTTTAAAGATGAATATTCCGCAGAGAAATTACTCATTGTTTTTTGTGGCTCTCTTACAGAGACAGAGAAAGAAAAGAAACTGATGTAATAGGAGATATTAGCCAAGCCATCTGACTAAGGCACCTCACTCCCCATCCACCACATCCAGCCTGCTGGAACTCCTGCTGCCAGCCTGCTGGGGCACGGGCTGGACTCTGATCTTTGGGGGTTCTGCAAGAGTCACCCCAAAATCAGCCTCTGAACCCACCCCACAGGGGAGCAGAGGAAGCTGGGGAGTGCCACCAGGCTTGGAAGGGACCTTGGCTCTCTGCTGGGCCCTTTGCCACCAGGCTGTCCTTCCCTGTGCTACTGAGAGTGCTGGGTGGCCAGCAAAGCTCCATCCATCCATCCATCCATCCATCCATCCATCCATCCATCCACCCATCCATCCATCCATCCATCCATCCATCATCCATCCTCCATCCATCATCCATCATCCATCCATCCATCATCCATCCATCCATCCATCATCCTCCATCCATCCATCCATCCATCTATCCATCCATCCATCCATCCATCCATCCTCCATCCATCCATCATCCATCCATCCATCCCTCCATCCATCCATCCATCCATCCATCCATCCATCCATCATCCATCCATCCATCCATCCATCCATCCATCCATCCATCCATCATCCATCCATCATCCATCATCCATCCATCCATCCATCCTCCATCCATCCATCATCCATCCATCCATCCATCCCTCCATCCATCCATCCATCCATCCATCCATCATCCATCCATCCATCCATCCATCCATCCATCATCCATCCATCATCCATCATCCATCCATCCCTCCATCCTTCATCCATCCATCCTTCATCCATCATCCATCCATCCATCCATCCATCCATCCATCCATCATCCATCCATCCATCCATCCATCCATCCATCCATCATCCATCCATCATCCATCATCCATCCATCCCTCCATCCTTCATCCATCCATCCTTCATCCATCATCCATCCATCCATCCATCCATCCATCCATCATCCATCATCCATCCATCATCCATCATCCATCCATCCCTCCATCCTTCATCCATCCATCCTTCATCCATCATCCATCCATCCATCCATCCATCCATCCATCCATCCATCATCCATCCATCCATCCCTCCATCCTTCATCCATCCATCCATCATCCATCCATCCATCCATCCATCATCCATCCATCCATCCATCATCCATCCATCCATCCATCCATCATCCATCCATCATCCATCCATCCATCCATCCATCCATCATCCATCCATCATCCATCCATCCATCCATCCATCCCTCCATCCTTCATCCATCCATCATCCATCCATCCATCCATCCATCCATCCATCCATCCATCCATCCCCATGAAGCACACGTGGGAGGGGACATTTTATACATATATGTATTTTTACTGCAGCTGGTGGCCCTGTTCCTGAGGCCAGAGGAATTATTACCTGCTGCTTTCATGTGTTGTACCATGCATAAATTCAGCTCCTGAGCTGATGAGCCAGGAGATTTTTCCCCTTCTCTGCCCAGGACTGTGCAGGTGAGTGCTCACATTTCTCCATGGGGTGGGAAGGGATGGCTGGGTGAGAAGTGGGAGCAAGGCACACATGTGCACACGCAGGGACACATGGCCCGTGCATACTGAGCCACAGAAACGCTGCAGCTCTCTAAATCTACCCAGCAATCCCACACTAATCTGCTCAGCCCCAGTCCCAAATATAACTCAGGGACAATAAATAACTAACAGGAGTTAAATGAGTTCAGCTTCTTAACCTTTGCACGGATCAATCCCTGTGTTATTTCGTTTTTCCCTTGTTTCTCTCTGTCCCCATGCCTTGTTCCCTGCTTGGCTCCTGGCACAGCAGCCAGGTGAGCAGGTAGCTGGAAGCAGAGGGGGAAGACCCAGATCTGTGAAAAAATTAAATCACCAACCACTTCCTTTCTGAAACTTGGGGCTGCTGCTTCCTGCTCTGCATCCCAGATCTCAGGAGGATTGACACCCTCAGGGTGCAGGAGTTTAAAAATCCTGGGTTAAAAAGCTCTGGCTGTGTCTCCTGCTTGTAAATCCCACTCTGCCAGTTGGGAGTGAGATGGTCCATGATGAATCTGAGATCTGTAAAGTACCTGGCCCAGCAAGTGCTGCAAGAGAGTTTAGCACATCTTCCATCATGACTCATGTGCTGCTGTGCCACACACTCATGGGGAAAATATGATGCTGGTACCCAGCAGATGCCACCTAAAAGGGGACAGTCCCAACTTCTCAGCACATCCTCCTGCTTTATTGCCCATCCCAGTAGGAATAAATCTTTCCTCCCAGCTGGACTCGCTGTTCCCTCAAGAATGATGAATCTCCAGCCTTGTTGCTCTGCCACCATTTTTTAGGTCTTTTTCAAGGTGGTCAGCACAGCCACCACCCTGCTTTGCCAAAATCCTGGCAGGGTTTTTTACTCTGAGCTGGGAAAAAGAAGATGTTTTCCAGACTCCCACCCTCGGAGGATGAGTCGGAGGAAATTAGCAATGATGCACCACTGAAAAAAATCAAATTGTTCCAGCAAGTTCAAAGCTGAGCCAGTCTGGAGACATCTGCACACCACATGCCAGGAGCAGTGAAACACCAATAAATCCTTGCAGGATGGCACTGGGGGGAGGAAGCTTGAGCTGCTCAACCCAACTGGGGAAGCTCCCAGTGCTTCTGTTCTGAGGTGCCTGAAGAGACTCAGTGGAAAGGAGAGAGCTGAGGGAAGAATAACAATTTTGGAGGAAAATGTTGAGCTAGCCATGTTCATAGAATCCCAGATTGGTTTGGGTTGGAAGGGACCAGGGGCAGGGACACTTCCCACTGTCCCAGGTTGCTCCAAGCCCCATCCAACCTGGCCCTGGACATTTCCAGGGATCCAGAGGCAGCCACAGCTTCTCTGGGCAGCTCCTCACAGTCACCTTCATTTTGGATGTGGTTATTGCTCCAGTTTCCAGAATGAGATGGCCACTGAAGTCTATTCTCTGATTGAAACCCAAAATCATTATGCCAAATTTAAAGAAAACCTTTCTAAAACTGGAAGGCAACCATGAACTGAAACAGCAGAGGAAAATGGATTTAAGAGTCCAGTTTTATTTCTGGAGAAAAGGCTGGTTTTAAAATAAAAATAAAAGAACCTTGCCAGGTGAAAAATGTCCATCCCTTCAGCAGAGATCAATAACTCCCCAGGATCAGGCGCTCAGGCCGCTGACCTGTGGCTGTTTGCAAAGGGCTTTCACTCTGCCCACGGAGCCCAGAGCAAAAAACTTTACAGTGTTCAAAGGAAAGTGAGTAAACAACCCAAAATCAAAGGTCCAGGAGCTTCTCATCCAGGTGGCCTCAAGATTGTGCACGGTGGAGGAGGAGGTGTCAGTGCAAGTGGGAAAATCCCACTGTACCTGAGCAACACGGGAGCTTTGCCATCATCCCCAACAGAGGCAGGAATTATTCACTGTGTTTTTCTGAACTTCTGTGTCATCCTCAGCTCCATCCCTCTGGATTTTGTGGTTGAGGAAATGCCAGGCCTGGAGCAAGGCAGTTGTAGGAAAACTTTAGGTCCACATTTAGCAAGCACAAATATCCCCTTGTGAAAATCCACGTGGGTGTGATGGGTGGATTCCTCCACCTTCAAAACTGGGATGGATCCTTCCACCTTCTCCAGGCTGGGATGGCAGGAATGCTGTGCTGGGAATTCCCACACTGACAGGTGCCACACTCCATCCCCACAAAATGAGTGAAGCCCCATCTCCCCACCCAGCTCCTGTCATTCCATGGTCCCACAGCCTTCTCCAAGGAAAAATTAGGGTTGAGCATAGTTTGAACACCAAGACCAGCCCCATGGTTCTTATATATGAAAGGGCTCCTGCTCTTCAGGCACAGAAATTCAAATAAATCAAAAATCTGCTCTCAGCATCTGAAATACCCATCAGTAGAGAAAGGAGCAGAGTTAGGGCTGGCCCACAGCAGAGGAAGAGACGTGAGAACAGAGCCTGGTGCCTGCCCTTCCTCTGAAAGAGGAGTTTCACACAGACCTGAAACCAGATTGTCACAGCAGGGATTTTGCAGAAGTGCTCCAGCACGGGGGAACTCCCATGGGGGTGCTCAAGACCAGACTTTCCTAAAGTGCTCACCTGATCTGCTGCACTTTTTGGAAAATGTGACAGGCAGAGCAGATAGCTCTAGACACTGCTGTCTCATCTAGGTATGGCTGACTCAGATAAATATATAAATATATGTGTGAGTGGCTTAACACACTTCCCTTTCTTCCTCCTCTCTCCCCCCAAGTTTTGCATGTCTGAAGCTGTTTCAGATAAAAGATACTCAAAAATGAAAATGCATTTGGGATGTCTGGGAAGTGAAGAAGTCAGACTCAGAGAAAACCAGACGGGGTTAGAGCCCAGAAATCCCTGTCTCCTGCCAGGAATCTCAACCCACTGCTGACTGCAGGTCGAGGCTCCCTGTGCTCAGCAGCAGCCAGGGTTTTTTCCAAAGTGTATTCCATCAGCAGTAATGGGTCTTTCCTCATAAGCTCTGTTTTCATAGTAAATCTTCAGTCTTACATTGCATTACAGAGTTCAGCTGCCGCTAATCCTTAAAAACAATTCATTTCCAACTGCAAAGTGCAATAAAGAAAGGATAATCACTATTAATATTAGTTATTGTTATTGATTTCAGCTTTAAAGAATTGATTTTCAGTCCTGGCTGCATTTATGAGTCTCTTTGCTGAAGATGCATATACAGGGCCCCACCACTATTTTTAGATCCTTGCCCCAGCTCCAGGAGGAAGAGGAGGGAGAAGAAAAGGGAGAGACATCGTGGGGAAGATCCTGATGGGTGAGGGAGGGCACACATGGAGGAAAACATGGAGATTAAAAGGAAAATTATCAGTGCTTTCTTCCAGCCAGCCCCTGCAATACCAGTGAGTCCTCCCAGTCCTTCATGAGCCATAAATTCAATTTTACCCCCTGCCAGTGAGTCTTGTTTGCCTGGAGTTCTCCTACCTGACTCCTCTCCCCACTCCACCCACCGTTTGATTGCTAAATATAATATCAAATTGTAAATAAAAATGTTTTGGTGGAGGTGATCTTTTGCTCTGGGGATGCTCAGCATCCTCCGCTGAGCAAATCTGAGTGAAGGCCCCAAACCAGGCAATGATCCCAGGATGGGATGGGATTCCTGGCAGGATAATCTGAGCTCAGGGATGGGATGAGGATGGGCAGGTGGGAAATATTTTGCCACTTGTGGTTGAAGCAGATACCCAGGAAGGGATGCTGAGAAGAGAGAGTAAAGTTTCAGTTCCTTGTTTTTAAGGCAAGAAGGGGGTTGGGTTTTTTGAATCAACATCTCGCTTCAAAAAGTCACTAAAGTTCTGTTTCAAGGGCATAAAAATATTGAGAACCTCAAAAGCAGAAGGAAGGGGGTTGGTTTTTTAGGCCACCAAAATGTTTCAGTGGGCTTGGAGTGAAAAAGTTTCCAACATATTGCTTGGGAAGAAATTTTGGAAATTCTCTGCAATTCCTGCAGCAAACACTTCTTTTCCCCAGTTGTTTGGAAATGGCAGTATACATAAAAAAATCCATATATAGCTCTATTTTCTGTGAGCTTTAAAAGCTCTCCCTCTAGATAGTTTGAATATAATCTGGTGAAGATGTGGGACTGAAACTGGGATAAAAACCCTTAGCCAAGCCTGCAAAATAATTAAATGAGCATTTAACCAAGATCATTATTTTCCACAGTTTTATTTATATGCAAGATTGGATACAATGGTCTGGAATATTGTTCCACACTATTACTGTGCTATAAATTATTCCAGCAAAGCACAGCAAGGCATCATAATGCAATATATTTTTATAGTGCCATAAAGTAATTATGCACCAGACAACAAAATCCTGCAGAAGTGACATATTTTATGTTTAAATTATAATTACATTAAAAGCTTCTCTCCCATTTGATGTTTATGGAGCACACACAACGGCTGTCGGAGGCCTGGGAACAAAGGGGATCTCTCACAGAAAGCTGGGCTGGGCCAGGCAGATGCAGCTGGGGAATATTCCTTGGATTTTGGTGTTTTCAGACTATTTCTGACAATTTTTGGCTGTGTCTCAGCAGCCAAGCTCAGAGAAACATGACTGGTCCTTGGTTAGGCCTATGGATACAGGCCCAGCTAGAAAAAAAATGCAATTTAATGGTGTTCCAACAACTGGGTTGGGTTTTTTCCCTTTGTTTCACCTCTCCTGGACATGAGGGATGAGGAATTAATCAAATTAACATTTGTAGCCCCACAGATCTCAGCTACAAGGAAATACAACAACCTCCCTCAAGAATGGCCTCAAACCATCTCCTTCCAACACCTTTTTTCTACAAATCTTGTGAAGTTCTAGAAGTGGGAATAACACCCCAAAAATTGAACTTAGAGCAATGAGTGGGAAAAGCCTAGAAAAAAGAAAGAGTTTTTTGTTGGGAAGAGCCTGGAGCCATGGATGTTTAACATCAGAGAGGTTCCAGCCTGCAGGAAACCTCTCCAAACAGGACCTGGAGATTTTTGCTAGTGGATGGTGCTTGGTTTGGGTTAGAACCAACCACAAAGATGAGCTCAGTGGTGCACAGAGGGGTTGTCAACCCAGGGAAGCTGCGGGAGGAGCGAGACGAGCCGTGAGGCAGAGATGGAGCCGTGGCTGCTGTGGGGAATAAAATCCCCAGGTGCAAGTTCTTCCCCACAAGGTGTCTACCCAGTTGATTGTAATTGGTGTTTGTGTTGACTATTTGTTGTTAATGTCAATTGTTAATGTTTGTCCTTTCTCATATCCCGTATCCATGCCCACCTCCACTGTCCCCTCCAAAATGGTGCACGACAGCGAGTGCTCATGGGGTACCATTCAGTGCTAAAAACCCCTAAAATAACGAGCCAGCACAACATCTAAGACTAAAAAATGGTACTTCCAGGTTGAGAAAACAGTGAAGAAGATGAAATCACCAACCAGAGCTCTTCCACCTTGTTGCCATGATGGCACAGCATGACACCCCTAGGCCAAAAATCAGAAAACTTCTTCCTAAGGACTCTTGTGAGGATGGAGGCTCCAGCTCTGCTGCACAGCAAAGCTGAACTCCTCCCCTGGCTCACCCAGAGCTGGTTTTCAATAAAGGCTCACCCAGAGCTGGTTTTCAATACAGGCCTTGAAAAAGGAGCTGGCCCTTTCCTTACAAGTTCCTCAAGCAGGAGCTCCCTGTGGGAGCCCAGGGGGTGGCAGAGGGGCAGCTCTGCACAGGCAGAGCAAATCCCCGTCTCAGGAGGGCTCAGCATGTGCACAGCAGGGGTTCCTGGCAGGGCAATAATGGCTGGGGCCTGCGAGGAAATGGCTCCTGCGGTTGTGACCCAGCTTTTCCTGGAAAGTGCCCGGCTCCCACCTCGCAGCTCTTCCTGCCTGACTCACGCCCTGAGGCTCCCCAAGGTGGGCGTGTGGCGCCCTTTGGGGCCGGTGACACCTTCCTAGAAGTGTGACAGAGACAGTAACCAGGACAGCAAAGGGCAGCAGGCAGGGAGGGGATGGAGGATGGAGCCCTGGGGTTGCTCCCCTTGTGTTCTGCCAGCTCCAGAAGAGGCTCTGCTGCTGCGTGCCTCAGTTTCCCCTCAGTGTGGGAGCTGTGCACCAAGGGGAGGAGGCCAGGAGCAGTTGTGAGCCAATAATGCTGGGCAAACACTGCCACACTCAGGAGCGGGGTGAAGATACACAGAGTGCCCTTCCAGAGGCACCCAAACCTACAGAGCCTGGGCAGGAACAAGATGAAGGTCCTGGGAGGCTGCACTGGTCTGTCTCTGTTTCTGTACCCCTCACATTAACTAACCAACTCACTAACTACCCAACTAACCTATCTGTTTATCTACCTACTCTCTATTTATCTATCCACCCCCTGCACATGGAATGGCCCCCCTCTTCCAGAGCTGACACCCTTCAGGACAAATCCATCCTGCCAGAGCAGCAGTTTTGCTAGAGGAAGGTCACTTCAGCTGTTTGTGTGAGAGCTGAGGCCAACTCAATGCCCTTCCTGTCCTGACATCCTTTTCCAGGCCAAAACCCTTTCTGGAAGCACACAGAGGAAGAGCTCAGAACAATATCTGCCTTTATTTCCCCCTCCTGGGCTATATCCTTCAGTGTTCCACTATCCAGGGGCTCTGCTCCATGCTGGAAGAAGGAATGGCTCTTAAATCATGGCTGCTCCCCTGGTTTACCCAACAGTGAGATCTCCTGGTGTGTGGGAGCAGCCCTTAAATTCAGCGACCCAGAGAGCTCAGAGCACAGCAGGGATGGTTTGAAAGTCTCTCCTGGCTCTTGTGGTTTCTCTTCTCTTGGATTTTTGTCGTGACATGCCTGGACAGCGTGACAAGATCTGCACAAACTCTGTCAGCCTCATTGCTCTCCCTCCACCTTCGAGCTCTTCTTGCAAGCTTACTCCAAGAGAAAGAACAGCAGAGATGCTGCAGAGAGAGGAGAGGGCAGGGGTTAAATTCAGGCCTTGGAGAGCTGAAATATTCCAAACATAAGGCGGATGTGGCACTTCCCAGACTGCATGTAAATCAGAGACACATGCTCCCTCCGCTATGGCAGCACATGTGCACTGTTTATTTGGAGGACACACATTGCCACTTATTTTTGTTTCCACCCAGTCAGGACTGGAAGGAGTTTGCTCCAGCTCTCCATGGTAAAATAACATGAGATCTCTCATCCCAGGATCAAGAGCATGAGAGCTACCTTCAATTTCTTGACCAAAATAACTCAATGTTGCCCTTTTGAGATGAGCTCCAGATTCCCCACCAACCCTGGAGCTTTCTCTCCCTCTGAACCCAGCCAGGAGCAACTCAACATCAGGAAACAATTCCAGGGGCTGTTCCACATTAGCCACAATCCAATTATTTCCCACAGCCTGGTGCTGCCTTCCCACACCCCCTCCCTGGCCATGGTGATGCCGTCGATGGCATTGGGCAGGTTGGGGTGACCAGGGACAGGAAGGGACATGGCAAGGTCTGTGCCCTGGCTGTTTGCACAAGCCCAGGCTTGCCCTGGTGCTGGCAGCAGCATCCTGGGGGTGAAAGTCCAGTGCTACGCTGTCAGTGGGCAAAGGACACGGGCACTGGGGACACCTTTAAGCAGCCAGAAGATCAAAGGGGATAAATATCCACAGAGGACAGAGCTACAAAGCCAGGGTGAGAAAGGGTTTAGTGTCCTGGGCAGTGCCCTGAGAAACTCTCCAGAGCAGCAGAGCTCAGGGCTGCTCCAACTTCCTTCTTGGGTGTCTCCACTGGGTGTTTTGCAAGCAGAAACTCTGTCCTGGCTCAAACCAGCCCTGGCTTCAAGCCAGGACCTGTGGCTGTGGTCGAGGCAGGGCTGAGGCACCACTGACAAGCCCAGCTCGCTGTGCATCAGCCCCCACACAGCCCTGACTGCTCAGTGTGACTTTTGAGGCTTCCCACCCACCACAAGCTCTTCTTCTCCTCCTCCATGACACCCTGGCTCCTTTTGTGCCCAATTCCAATTTATTTCTTGCTTGAACGTGCTCCTTTGCCCAGCACCCAGCCCAGGCTCCCAGCAGGGATCACAACACGGATCACAGCCATCTGCAAAGGGGATTTGGGGTCCTGGGAAAGGCCCTGCTGCCATCCCTCCTGCTCTCTTCACTCTGAGCTGTGCACTGGGGTGGCAGGAGCACAGCACTGCAGGCTCTGCCCTCTGCAGGGTCACTGCTCTGCTCGGCTGGTTGGAGTCGCTTACCCTCAGAGCCCCGGCTGCCCCAGGCGTGCAGCAATCCCTCAGGAGCTCAGCATCTGCTGGATCCCCTGGAAGGGTGTGTTTCTAGCTGCTCCCATCTGACTGGAGCTCAGCGTGGCCTTGTGTCACCCAGGAGCTGATGTCCCCATCAGCCAGATGTGACTTGCCCAGTGAGGCATGAGCTTTCTTGGTTTGCCTTCCTTCCCAGTGCCCCCAGCTGAGGGCAGGAGCTGGAGGAGGCAGCTGAGATGCCAGGGATGAAATCTGCTGTCCCCTGGCACGCAAATCCTGAGTCCCCAGTGGCAGAGTCACCCCAACCAACCTGTCCCTGTGATGCTGGGATCTGCAGGACTGCCAGACCTCTTGGTGAGTTTTGGTAGCCAGCCATGCACAACATTCCTCCTCTGGTGGGAGGAGAAAGGCACAGAGGACAAAAGAAGAACCTGGATCCAACATCTGGCTCCCAAGGGGAGGAGGAACTGGTGTCACTGGTCAATTTAACAGGTGAGAGGCTCACACTGGGCAGGTACAGGCACCCAAAGTCACTCTGGAGAGGTGCAGAAAGGCTCTTTGCAGCCATACCCCAGCTTGGTTTTCCCTGCTGTACTCACACTGAGGTGTTGATGCCTGCTGAACCTAGGACTGATAACAAAGGACCCACCTGGAGCAGCCCCCACTGCATTTTTTGGCTCTGTGGTGCCCATACCCACCCCACAGCCAAAGCTCCCAGACACATCAGGAGTTTGGAGCTGCTGGGGCTTGCCCAGCTGGAGGGGATGTTTGTGAACCCACTCACAGTATCACAGTGCAGGAAAAACAGCCAAGGGGGGCTGGGGGAGACACAAAAATCCAAAACACAAACAGAGCTGGGAGGGAGGGGTCCCTGCTTTTCATGCCCAGGTGAGGCAAGGCAGGGAGGAGGAATGTTTTCCTCTGGATCCACCAAGCCCTGGGGGCTGGCTCACCCCTGAGAGCACAGCTCCTGCTGTGGCACCTCACCCTGATCCCCCTGGGCAAGGCAGCAGCTCTGGGGAGAGGAGAGCAGGGCTCCCCACTCTGCAGCTCTGGAAACTTCCCTGCCCAGCCAGGAGCGGTCCCACCACACCTGGCAAGGGCACAGGCCGTGCTTCCCTCCCTCTCCACACAAATCAGCCTTTATCTCCTCCCAGGTGGGCCAGAGGTGCCTCTCAGGAGGCTGATGAGAGCCAGGAGTGCGACACGGAGCGGGCAGTGCCCTCAATGCTGGGGAGGCAGCTTTGCTTCACAAAGTCCAGCATCCTCCCAGGAGCAATTACCAGGGGATCTGAGGGTCAGCAAATCCCCAGCTCCCTGTAATTTGGATGTGAGGACACAGGGTGAGAACCCAGCTCCTGGGGATGCTGCTGGAGGTGGAAGTGCTGATCAGAAATCCTGCACGGCCTGGCAGCTCCCTATGGAAACAAGATGTGGGGAAGGACTAAGTCCTTATTAATTTGGGGCTGGAAAAGATCACACTCCCTTAGATGGCTTGGAAGCATATTGATCTGACTGCCGTGGTCCCAGGCTGTTGTGCCATGTCAAAACAAGAAGTTTTGATCAGACTGAAGCAAAGGAAATGTTGAATTTTCCCTTCAGGGAAAGAATTCTCAGGACTGTGAATTTCATCCTGGCTTGAGATTGCCCTGCTTCAGCAGTTCCCATGGGACAGAGAGGTTTTATTCTTTTTTCCAAGCTCTTGTCCTCAAGACCTTCTTCTGAAATTCTGGACTTAGTCTTCCCAGAGGGTCAGGTTTATTCATGACTGAGGCCAGAAGGCCTTTTAAGCAGTACTGTAATTATAACTGAAATGTCCAGAGATTCCAGAGGGAGCAGAGGCTGAAGACGAGCACAAAATGCCTCAGGAGCCTTGAGGAAATAAGGAGATCTGCCCCACAGATTTGGACAGCCATGGGTGTGCCATGAAACCCTCATTAGTGTTATTCTACATTATGTTTATGGCCATAACACCAAGACAGAGCTCCCACAGGGAGACTGTACAGGAGCATCACAACAAACAGTGCAGAATGGAGAAACCTCTCCCACCTGCTGCTGTCAGAGGCTTTTTCTCCTCTACATGCAGCAGCACAGACTCAGAGACTGAGCCCAGGCACTGCAGCTTCAGCCCACAGACACATCCTGAGTCAGGGGATGGGTTTCTGTTCCTGTTTTCTGTGCTTTGCAGGCCACTTTGGTGCCAGGTCGTGTCACCCACACTCACACACACGTCTGTGTCGAGGCACTTCTCAGCCCTGCCACCTCCATCTCCTGCTGTGCTCAGATTTCCACCTCCACCTGCCTGCACAGAGCAGGAGCAGGAGCACAGCCACACCAAGGCTGGCTCCGGTCAGTGCCAGCTGCAGGAACACTCCCAAAACGTGCCATCTCTTCGTGGCAATCCAGAGCAGACAATTTCCAGACCACACCTGCCTGTTTCAGCATCAGTTCCCAAATTTTGGTCCTTCAACCACCCACACCTATGAAACACATCCCCAAGTCCCCTTCCCACCTGCTGTCCCTGAGGCTGGCATGACCTCAGCACTAAACCAATGGACTGGGATTCTGCCTGCTGTTAACAACCCACTGCCAGCCCAGAAATGGCATCAGCTCTTGCTCATGGCATCAGATCCACCACTGCTTCCCTGGAGTTTTGTGGCCTCTTCAATTCAATGTTCAGACCTACAACCCAAAATGCAGGGGTTGACCTAAGTGGTCATGAAGGGCTAAGAGATATTTGGACACAAGTATGACCAAAAAGCAGCTGCATCTGAAACCTGCTAAATCTTCTTTTCTGCCTCATTCCTGCCAAGACCATTCCATATGACCTTTTGCAGCTCATTTTTCCCACCCACATGAAATCTGCATCGATGCTTAAATCTTTGCTTTGAGTTCTGCAAAGTGCCCGGTGCTGGTGCAGAGGCAGATGTTGCTGAAAACTCTGTTTGGCCCAAAAACTGCAGCTGAATGTTTGGATTTTGATTTGGCCACACATGCAAGAGTCAGTTAAAATTTAAGCAATGTCCAGAAGTCCTGTTGGCACCTCTGAGGCCAAAGGACTCATCTGAAGTGAGGTGTGGGGTTAAATCAGGTTTTCCAGTGGAAATTGAGTTAAGCATTCAGCTCCTAGGATATGCCTGAATCCCTACACCTCTCCCAAAAATGAGATGTGAAGATGAGGTTACTTCACCTGGATAGAGACTTGGAGGGTTTCAGCTTGTCTTTCCCAAATCATTGTGTTTTTCACCCAAGGGAGCATTCAGGAAATGAATGACTCCAAACTTCCACAGATGTTGAAGCCATGTAAACAGGGACAGTGCCCAACAGTGCCACCCCTTTGTGTCAGTGGCTCATCCCTGACAATGATGGAACAGCTCCTGATCCCACTGTGACATCAGAAGCAGCTCGTGATTTTGCAGAGCTTTTGAGAACTCGAGTTCTCTTCTGTTTAAACAATCCTCACCTTAAAAATGAGGCTGTGGAGAATTCACTGCAAATCCCTTTGTGTTTCCTTAGGGCTGAGGAAACGAGTGAGACCAACTCCAAACTTGCAGCAGGCTTGCCCTGCCAGAAATATTTGTGCTTGGACCAGCAAAGCCAAACTTCCCAGGCTGGCTTGGGAGAGCAGACACTTTGTTTTTTTGGCTCCAAGGGAAAATGTTGCCAGCTGCCAGCATTTAAACCAGCAGTGCTGCTTCTGAGCAGGGAGGACAGGGAAGGGAGGGTAGCAGGGCATGGACTCGGTGCAGGAGCCACCATGGAGAGCCCAGCTGTGACACGGAGCTGGGGGTGAGGCCAGATTGAATCAGGAAACTGGGATTGCTCGCTTCTTATTGCTGCCATCCTTCACCCAGCTGTGCTGGGAAATGGGGCAGGAGCCTCTCCAATCCTGCTGCTGCCATTTCTTGTCACTGCCCCTGCCCCTGGTCTGGCAGCCCTGATCCATGGGTGACCATGGATATTGCTCGGGGAGAACGACTCAGTCTCACAGAGGATAAACTTGAATTACTTTGAGAGATGATCATGTTTTTTCCCGGGGTCCACGGCTGTGATTGCTCCCACATCACACCCTCATCCTCCCAGCCTTGAAAGCAGATGTTGGCAGCTCTCAAGGCTTCTCTTTCTGAGCCAGGCAAAAGTGACTTTGGTTTTCCATGCTGCTCTAGCAGAATGTTCTGACTGAGTGCACGAGTGGATTTGGATTTATGGGGAATTTACCCAAGGAGTTGGGAGCTGTAGAGTCATATATACGTATATAAAAATATAAAAATTCTGTTTCAAATCAATATCCCAGGACTGTTCTCCATAAAACCAAGACCTTACACAAGCAAAAAAGAATTCACATCAGTGTGTTCCCCACAAATAGAAAGTTTCACAGAGTTTGGGTTTTGTGGGCGTACATTTCAAAATCTGCCCACAAATGTTTTCTGTCTTAAACACCTCAAAAACTTCCCAGTGAAAAGTGACAGAATGTATCTCTCAGCAGTCAGAAATGGGATTGCATCATATACAGACACAATCAGGCTGGTTTCAGCTAATTAATTCTGATCCAAACTGCATCCCTGCTTGAACAAAGCTGCAAGAGACCCAGGGCAAGTTTCATGATTGGAGGTTAGAATAAGATGATCTTTTAGCTCCCTTCCAGCCCAAATAATTATATTATTTATTATGAATCCATGGCAGAGAGGCTGGAGTTCCCTGGAAGGCCATGTTGTTGCCACTTTGAACATTTTCATGTACTCTAGGGAAAATTCTTCGAGATCCCTACACGTTAAAATATGAGTTGGGAAAATATTCCGGATTCCTTTGCAATAGTGGGAAAAAAAAATCCAAGTTAAATCTGGAGTGTTTTCCTACATTTAAAATAAGAGCTTGAAATTGCATTTTATTTCAAGGGATGTTTGAATTTTACACTTATTTACATTCTGTGATGGCATGAAAGGCAAGAGTGGTTCCTGCAGGAGGATGATGAGGTTTGAAGGAGATGCTCTGTGCAGGGAGTTGTGCTGGACCGGGGTTTGGGATCAGTGCAGCAGCAGCCTCTCAGGGCTTCCAGACTCAGTTAATATGAAAGAAAAGCTCCTGCTGTCTCCAGCCAATTGTAATTCAATTGTAAAAAAAAAAAAAAATTTGCTCCAGGTGGCAATTTGGCATCTGCTTCCATTTCCCGCTGCGGTGAGGGATTGCAGGCACGGCTAACAAGGGGCTCATTTTGCACACAGAGGGCCAGATCCTCGCTCCTGCAAAGCTCAGGGAGCACTGTGGGATGGGCAGCAGCTCGTTCCAGCCCCGGGGATAAACCCCAGAAGAACAGCAGCTCGGAGCTGTGAGTTTTGGGCTGCAGCCCTGGGGTCGCTCTTTGCATCCGCAGCTTCTTTAAACATTCTCGTGCCGTGTTATCGCTCTGGAATTCCAGAGTGCTGAGTCCCAGCCTCAAGCAGCCAGAGGAATTTGCTCCCCAAGCATTAATGCCTTCTTCTTCCCCAGAAGGATCCCCTGGGATGGCTTCTGTTGTGCAATGAGGGTGGGCTGGTGTCCTGCCAAGCTCCAGATCAGGGTTTGGGCTTGGCCACCTTGTCCAGCTCTGGGTGATGGGACCATCATGATCCATGGTGGGACTGGGACAAGCCCAGGGTGAACAAGGACTGGGCAGGTCACTCAGAGTGACCTTGCCACTCTAAAACTCCCTAAAAGGTGGTTGTATTCAAATAGAGGTCAGTCTCTTTCTCCAGGCAGCACTGACACAACCAGCCCTAAGCTGCACTAAGGGAAATATAGGTTGGATATTAGGAAAAGGTTTTTTTACTGGAAGAGTGATAAAGTATTGAAATGGTTTGCCCAGGGAGGGGGTGAATTCACCATCCCTGGATGTGTTTAAAAAAAGACTGGATGTGGCACTTGGTCTAGTTGAGGTGTTGGGCTGGGTTGGACTCTATGATCTTGGAGATATCTTCCAATTTGGTGATTCTGTGTTTCTGTGACTGTGTGATTCTGTGTGATTCTGTGTGATTCTGTGATTCTGTATTTCTGTGTCATTCTGTGATTCTCTGTTTCTGTGTCATTCTGTGATTCTGTGTCATTCTGTGTCATTCTGTGTCATTCATGTGTGTTTCTGTGTGATTCTGTGTCATTCTGTGATTCTGTGTCATTCTGTGTTTCTGTGTGATTCTGTGATTCTGTGTGATTCTGTGAGTCTGACTGATTCTGTGATTCTGTGATTCTGTGTTTCTGTGTGATTCTGTGCTTCTGTGTTATTCTGTGTTTCTGTGAATGATTCTGTGACTCTGTAATTCTGTGATTCTGTGTATCTCTGTGATTCTGTGTTTCTGTGTGATTCTGTGATTCTGTGACTGATTCTGTGATTCTGTGACTCTGTGATTCTATGTTTCTGTGTTATTCTGTGGTTTCTGATTCTGTGATTCTGTAATTCTGTGATTCTGTGTATCTGTGTGATTCTATGTTTCTGTGTGATTCTGTGATTCTGTGACTCTGTGATTCTGTGACTCTGTGATTCTGTGACTCTGTGTCATTCTATGTTTCTGTGTTATTCTGTGATTCTGTGATTCTGTGGTTCTGTGACTGAAGGGCAGCAGCCTCCTCCACCCCTTCCACTGTGGGAAGTGGAGCCCATGCAGAGGCAGAGCTGGGACCTGCTCTGGGGGACACGCACCACATCCTGGATCTCACTGCTATCCTCCCACTGATGCTGAGGACAGAGGAGCAGCTTCTCCACTCAGGACTCCTCACTGCAGCACAGCTCCTGCCTGGACTGAGCTCACAGGGAATAATTAGAAGCTGCACGCACGCAAGAGCACCAGTTTAAAAAACAGAGATAGAAAAGATTCTGGATGAAAACCAGGCAAATTCCTTGAGTCTGGAGGAGGCTCATCCACATCTGCTTTCTGCAGGGCTCCTGTCACTGCTGCTGCTGTTTGTGTGGGGCAAACAGGGCTGTGAAGGAGCCAGCAAGCTTTTGCAGAGTCTTTTTGATGACAAGAGCGTTGTGCTGACAAAACAGCCCCATTTTCCCTGCTCTAACCCCCTGGTTATCAGCCCTTCATTTCAGGAGTGTTGGCAGACGAGGATTATTAAGTTGTTGACAGAGAGCTCATCCACTCTGCTCAGTTATCGTGGCAGGGAGCATCCAGCACGCAGGCAGCTCCTGACAGGCTCTCTCATCAGCCAGATGCTGTGTGTGGGGGATTCTCCTGGAGCCTCACACCCCCTCTTATTGTGTTAAATGAGTGTCCCAGTGGCGTTATGGTTGATCAGCCCCGCAGAGAAATTCATGGGACATGGCTGTAAATAATCCTGGGAATGGTTCTTAGCTGTCCCTCCAGGTGAGTCCATCCCTGCAAGGAGGTAGGAAAGGGATTTATTCGGGAGAATGCTGCAATGATTGCTCTTCTGATGTCTAGGGACGAGCATGGGACCTTCATGGATGGAGAAAACCAGACCAAGGCCAGAACTTCACCTTGTCAAGACCTCCATTGCTTTACTGGTTTTGGTGCAAGGCTCCTGATTGCACCAAGTGGCTAAAAGCCATGCCATAGGCCAGGATTAGAAAGCCAAAGCCCTGTTCAGTGCTTTATTCCTGAGCTCTGTAAATGTATCCCCTCCTGGAAATGCTGCTCAATGTTAACAGGATTAGTGGGCCTGTTCATCCATCTGGGCAACCTCTCAGAGTGGGGTAGGAAGGAAGGAGGTGGGAAGGATAATGAAGGAGGATGGAGGCTGGTGAAATGTCCTTAATCCTGCTCCCCTGCCCACTGGGACACGGCGCTCCCTCCCTGCTGCTCTGCCATCCAGACAGCTCAATAAGCACAAGGGAGCAGCAAGAGCAGCCCCAGCCCACAGTGCAGCACTGCAGAACTCAGGGTTTCACTTTGATCTCCGCCTGGAAGATGAAAAGTCTTAATCAAGGCTGTGAGCACGTTAAACAGCAGACTCTAAAATAATTGGGCACTCCAGCCTCCTTAGCTAAGTGCAAAAAGAGGGGATTATTGTGGCTTGGCTAGTCAGATGTGTCCAGGCTTTATCCTGGCTGGAGCAGGGCTCAGGCAGAGGGAGCAGGGCAGGCTGAGCACAGGGCTGGCCACACAATGCAGTGGTGTCTGTGCTCCCAGGATTGTGCTGCTCCCTGCTCTCCCCTGGGCTGGCTGCATTAAATCTGGCTGGGGCAGGGCTGCCAGCCTTGGCCAGCACTTGCCCAGCACTTGCCTTGCCAGCAGGGTTTTGTCTGCCTGGAGAGTCCAAGTCTTTTACTTCATTTCCCTCCAGCGTTTCAAAAACCTCTGCCTGCAAGGCTGGAGGAAACTTTAAAAATGTTTTAAACTGGTCACTGCTAGTGGGGTGGATTTCACAAAATAATTGTCTTCCCGGTGCTTTTAGGATGATGTGCAGGGGAAAAGGGACAGCCATGGCATCCAGATGAGCCACACCATTGCAAAAAGCTGCAGAAATCAGGAGGGATGGAGAGGAGAGGGATGAGCTTGATCCTTTGGGCTCAGTGCTTGAAAACAGCAGAGCCAATGTGGTGGGAGGTCTCCTCTACTTGCAGCTCCAATGATGCCACTGGATGCTGGAGCAGGTCCCAGATGTGCCCATTCCTCATTGCAGGTTTGTGTCACTTTGGCTCCCAGCACCTCACAACCAACTCCACGTGCAACAACAGCACACGGGAGCGAGTGCGCCTGGCACGGGGAGTTTGTGCCGTGGAAAAGGTGCTTTGGCCCAATTGGAAAACCCAATTAGCAATTAGAGAGGAAGGAGCATCCCACCAAGTAGATTTGGAGGCTCTTTTCCAGCCCATCAGGTTTGCAGAGAGTGAGGGAGCAGCTTCTGGAGCAGCCCAGAGGATCGGGGGGATGCACGGACGAGAGGATCGTCTTAAAGAATGGGAAGGACACGAGACAAAATGTTCTTGCTCGATGTTGTAAACAAGCCTAAAGTGTTTTGAAAGACTCTGTCAATATAAATTACTGACAAACAAGACAGTGGAATTGCAAAAGAGGAGCCCAGCTGGAGGAAGGCTGCTCGCAGAGTGCCTGGCTGCCCACCTCAGACTCTCAATGCGGCAGCGCCGCTCTCCACTGCTCTCCCACATTCCTCTCTATTCTTCCCCTCTCGAATGGAGAAGAGGCATCAAGTGCTCTGTGTGAGATGAGTGCATTAAAGCATCCTCCAGCCCAGCCACTGCAGCCCTGGCAGCAGAGGGAATTTGCCAGCAGAGCTCTCTCTGTGCAGCATCTCACAGTAATTCCCTGTGCGAGGTGGTGTGGGGATGAGAGATTCACCCAGCAGTGCCTGTGCCCCTGACCCTTCCTGCAGGCAGCTCATTCCCATCCCCACAGGATGGATCAGGGAGCTCCTGGCATCCTCCATGGGGTAAATGTGTGTGGAGCCACGGGCAGGGAGCAGCTGCTGTGCTGTAAATTCCCAGTCTCAGTCACCTCGTGTTAACTCTCTCATCTGGCTGTACCTTCTCCTGGGACAGCAGCCAGAGCTCTGCAAGGAACAACCGTGGCACTGCCAGTCTCAGCTCAGCTGTGGACAGCCCAGCAGCAACCTTGGCACAAAAAGAGCCCAAAATAGAGTAATGCTGATGCCTTAGCCAGGTCCTGGAGTGATTCCAGCTGCAGGTACAGGGTGAACTGGAGCTGGGATGGTTTTGGCATCTGACAGGGTCTGCATAACTCCTGGGGTCCTGGAGGAATTCAGCTACAAGGTCTTAGTGCAAGCAATGCCCAACAATTAGGCAAATAGCTCTTTTGTGAGGTTCATCTTTGCTTGCAGACCTTGGCTAGCTAGGAATGAGATTTTGGGTTTGCAGCAGAGGTTCCAAAGTTAGCTTTATTTCTTCAAAGTGTTTCACTAGCAAAATCCAAATACATAGCATAACAAGGGGTTTTTATAGGGTTCAGGAGGATTGAAATCTAACCAGTAAAATTATAAGTTGAAAACTACCTAATTAGTAGGTGAGAAAAGACCAATCATTAAGTAAAGTTAAAGACCAATAGAAATCTTAAAAAATAACAGGGGTTTCTGTAGGGGGGTGAACGTTTCTCTTACATGAGTCATCCTAAGGAAAGAGTTTCTTATCTCAGGGGATGAGGTCCCAGGAGCCCTTTGCAGGGATAGCTGTATCACCATCCACAATGACACTCCCTGTGTGCTGTGGGGACAGAGATGGGGACAAGTGCTCACACCCACACTGGGTGTGCTTCAGGATCACAGAACCCATAAAGGTGGAAAAGATCTCTAAGATCAAGTTCAACCAGAACACAGAGAGGCCAAAAGTCTCTATTTTTAGGGGTGTTAATCAATAAAAAAAAAGTCCTTGCAGGGTTTGTTGGTGCAGTCACCTCCCAGCCCAGCCTCTTCCCAGCTGGGCTCTGCAGGCAAATCTCAGGAGGATTTTTAATCATAACAGTGGGAATTAGGCCTTCAAAACCTCTCTGCATCTGAGCTGAAATTGCTAAAACAGCCTGGAGAAGAGAAGCACCTGGGGAGACTTTAGGGCATCTTGCAGTGCTTAAAGGGGCTCCAAGAGAGCTGAAGAGGGACTTTGGACAAGTGACAGGACAAGGGGACAGAGGGACAGGTGGGCTATTGGGAAGGAATTGTTCCCTGGGAGGGGGGGAGGCCCTGGATCCCTGGAGCGTCCAAGGGAACAGCCTGGGACAGTGGAAATGAGATGACCTTTGAGGTCCCTTCCCACCCAAACCAACCTGTGATTCTACAGACACAAAAGCTCCAAAACCCATTGCAGCCCCTCAAAGTGTGTTTGCACCTCTGGCATTTCAACCTGGTACCTACTGAGTAAAACTGATAAAACAGGTGAGAAACAGGAATTTCTGCACCTAAAGACTTCCTAGCAGGGTTTGCACTTTCCCCCTGCTGTTTCAAGCACAGAGCTCCAGGAACAGAGCTCTGCCTGCTGCAGAGCCATGGCTTGCACGTGGGGATGCTCTAAAGCCATATGGGATTTCCAGCAGGCCCTACTGTACCTGGGCCTCGAGTTCAGAGCAAGGGGAGTGCTGGAGGGGTGGTTTTACCAGCTACATAAATAAACTGGAGTGGGTTTGTCCACCACTGAAACACAAACTTGGCTGGGGTGGCAGGAAGCCAAGCAGAGAGATAATATTTTTCTTAGGTATTAGCCCAGTATGAAATCAGAGCAGATGAATTCTCAAAGAAAGCCTTGACAGGGAATAATGAGATTTTCAGGTGGGTTTTTAAAATTTTACTAGAAAGCTGAGAAAATAATGAATTCTAACCATCCTCCCTATGATTAAAGAGTCTCAGTGCTACCCCCTCAGAGCAGCAGGGGCAGGAGGTGCTTTTCAGAAGGATTTAGTGGTGATTTCTGCTTCTTTCTGTGTTATGGGAGGATCCAGGAGATCCAGAGCTCATCTATCCTTTAGCAGAGGTGAGCTGGGCTGTGCCCATGGCATCAGTGCCCACCAAGCCCTGCCCTGGCTCCATGGGCTGGGGGAACATCAGGGCTGCCCTTGGACCAGAGTTTGGGGCACAAAGAGGAGAAATCAAATCCAGCCCAGGATGCAAGGAAGGATCAGACAGGAGGTGTTCTCCACGAGCTCATTGCTGTGCTGAGTCAGCTCTGCCTCCCTTGGGGCCAAAAATGCCTTGCTGGGACACCAGCCAGTGGTGCCAGAGCAGAGCTGGGGTGACAGCTTTGGGGACAGGGGAGTGGGGCAGGCAAAGGGAAAACAAGGACAGACAATTTTGCTTCCACAGAGATCCACAGAACGCTTGGGGTTGGATGGGGACCTTAAAGAGCATCTCTTCCCAGTGTGGGACACCTTCCCAGTGCGGGACACCCTGCTCTGGGCCAGGAGGTGACACCAGCTGTGTGTCTGGCTACGGGAGCAGCGTTTTGGCCGCTGCCAGGATGGGGAAACCTGAGCCCATGGACGGCTCGCAGCAGCAGAACTAACAAGCCAACAAATCAGGCCTCTGCCATCTCCTCCGCCCCTCTCTGTCTGCTTCAATAACAGCCGACGGGGGAGGCTCCCGGCGCTGCTGAATGGCTCGATAACCGGGAGCCAAAAACATTCCAAACCGCACGTCTGAATTAATTCATCCCAAAGCATCCGCAGACAGAGGAGGGGAGGGGGGCGGTGGGGAGGGAGGAGGTGGAGGAAAAGAAACAGAAGAAGGAGGAACGACTTGGATCCTTTTCAAGCCCTTTCTAAAAATGCTGAAAGAGTTTGGCAATACTAATAAAAACCCAGTGCAGCAGTTGCCCTAATTTCTCTGAGCAACATCGCTGAGAGGCAGGCGACAGGACAGCTGGGGCATGTCAAATAAGGGACGAGGAGGAGGAGGAGGAAAGGGTTTGGATGTAAAAGTGACAGGATGGACACAGGGACCTGGGATGGCTGAGCTGCTGAAATCTCACTTAGACCCATCCCTGCTCCATCCTGGCCTTCCAAAGCTCATCCCAGACCCCTTCCCAAGGCTGGGAGCCTCTCTCTGTGCTCATGGCTCATTCCAGACCCTTCCCAAGGCTGGGAGTCTCTCTCTGTGCTCATGGCTCATCCCAGACCCCTCCCAAGGCTGGGAGTCTCTCTCTGTGCTCGTGGTTCGTCCCAGACCCTTCCCAAGGCTGGGAGTCTCTCTCTGTGCTCATAGCTCATCCCAGACCCTTCCCAAGGCTGGGAGTCTCTCTCTGTGCTCATGGCTCATCCCAGACCCTTCCCAAGGCTGGGAGTCTCTCTGTGCTCATGGCCCATCCCAAACCCCCTCCCAAGGCTGGAAGTCTCTCTGTGCCCGTGGCTCATCCCAAACCCCCTCCCAGGGCTGGGAGTCTCTCTGTGCCCGTGGCTCATCCCAGACCCTTCCCAGGGCTGGGAGTCTCTCTGTGCTCATGGCCCATCCCAAACCCCCTCCCAAGGCTGGGAGTCTCTCTCTGTGCTCATGGCTCATCCCAGACCCTTCCCAGGGCTGGGAGTCTCTCTGTGCTCATGGCCCATCCCAAACCCCCTCCCAAGGCTGGAAGTCTCTCTGTGCCCGTGGCTCATCCCAAACCCCCTCCCAGGGCTGGGAGTCTCTCTCTGTGCCCGTGGCTCATCCCAGACCCTTCCCAGGGCTGGGAGTCTCTCTCTCTGTGCTCCTGGCTCATCCCAGACCCCCTCCCAAGGCTGGGAGTCTCTCTGTGCTCATGGCCCATCCCAAACCCCCTCCCAAGGCTGGGAGTCTCTCTCTGTGCTCCTGGCTCATCCCAGACCCTTCCCAAGGCTGGGAGTCTCTCTCTGTGCTCGTGGCTCTGCTGGCTGCTTCCAGAACTGCAGAGATGGATCTGAGCATCATCCGGAGGCAGAGTGCAATGCCAGCCTGTCTGCTGGGATGAGGCTCCACGGAGCCCCAGGAGAGGAGCAGAAAAGCCACACGCTGGTATTGGGGGCAGGCAGCCAGGCAGGAGGGAGCAGCTTTTCCTCAAACAGCCTGAAATCCATTCAGGAGAAAAGTTTGTGACCAGCTCAGCCTGGGAACCCCCTCCCAGGGAGATGAAGTTCCTGTAGGTACAGCCAGTGTGGACAAGGTTTTCTGCAGCACATCAAAGCTGAATTTTGGGCTTGGTTTTTAATGTTTGTCACTCTGGAGGAGCACTGGCTGCGTGGGGGGTGGTCATTCCCAGTTCCTCACACACCCAGAGGGATGCTGAGGGACACCCTTGAAGCTGAGTCATCAATTAATGGCTTTAAACTGGAAAATAATGCCTTTAAATTGAGAGAGAGTAGGGTTAGATGGGATACTGGGATATTCTACCCTGTGAGGCCCTGGCACAGGCTGCCCCTGGATCCCTGGCAGTGCCCAAGGCCAGGCTGGATGGGGTTTGGAGCAGCCTGGGATAGCAGAAGGTGGAACTGGATAAACTTTAAGTTCCCTTGCAACCCAAACCATTCTGTGATTCTACAATTCCCCAATTAATTAAAGCATCCCTCAATAATTTCAGGCTCAATCCCTTATATTTTAGGTTTCCAACACCAAACACCATGTCAGGATTTTAGATTACTCCATTCCAGCCTGGGGCTGCTTTTCCCACCCCTTGAACAGTGACATTTTCAGGGCAGTGGCAGACCCAGGTCCTGCTAGGGGTTGCTAAATTGAAAGGCCAACACTGCTGTTAGAAACACAACATTTAAGAGCTGCAGCCCATCAAAGCACCAAGGTCAAAACCATCTTTGAGTCATCCCCTCGAGTTTCAGGGGATCTGTATAAATATCTGGAGAGGCTAAAGCCAACAGCTGAGTGCAAACACTCCCAGGGCTGCAGGACCTGGTGACATTCAGCCAAAAGGTCACATCTCTCACCATGCTATTTGCATTCTCCATCTACCTGCAGCAGGAGGAGAGCAAAGAGCTGGAGAAGAATGGGATGGAAATGCTGCCCAGCCTCTGGTTGGGACAGGACTTTGCATTTCCTTTCATTAATTTAGCTGTGAAGGTTTCATAATGAAGCACCTTGTGGGATGTTGGGTCTGCTACTCCCTCAGACCAAGAGTGAGCACAACACATGTGGGGACACCCCAGCAGACCAAGATGGGACATTGTGGCCACATGAGACCAGTCCCTGCTCTTGTAGGGACCAACAAAGAATGGGGCTGCTCTGCCAGGGCTGCCTCAACCCAAAAGACCTTGGGAAGAGAAAACTGAGAGCTCAAGCACTATCAGGATATGCAGCATTTTGGGGGTGCCCCTCATCCCTTAAAATTAAAATTAAAATTAAAATTAAAATTAAAATTAAAATTAAAATGTAATTAAAATTGCAAAGAGAAACTTGCAGGCCTTGGGAAGGGAACCACTGAAGCTCCATGTGGCTCCAGGCTGGCCAGCTCCACTTGGGAAGAGTGAGATCTGTGTTTTTCTGTCTCCCAGAGCTGGTGTTTGCTATCTGGGGAGCGTGGTGTTAGGAAATCTCTCTGAGTCAGCCTCAAGAGTTGCTCAACTGAAATATCCACAGCAAAGCAGGGTGCTACAGCTGAGGGATTTCTCCCCCAGTTGCAGAAGAAGGGTTGGCTTGAAAAGTTTCAACCTCCAGCTAATTTTAGATGGACTGCCCTATTATTCTCCCAGCTTACATCAATTAAACCTTATTTTTGTGTCACACAGGACATGGTACACATCTGCACTGCTGCAGATTGGCTTAGTCAGAGCCTTTCTGAAGCCTGGGGCTTGCTGGATTGAATCACAGAATCATTTAGGTTGGAAAAGACCTTTCAGGTTATCGAGTCCAAGCCTGTTTAGGTACCTATGTAATGTTTAACTTCATGGCACCATAATGCAGTTAGAGACAACTCAAAGGGAAAACTCTGCTGCTCTTAATGCTGTTTCTGCTGATGTCTGAGGCGCCTCAGACAGCAAAATACATCTTTTAAATCAAGAAGGAAAAAAGCTGCAGTGTGCAGAGACATGGGGAAGTCCTCAAAGTGCCAGGAAGGATCAGAGGTGGAAGATCTCCTCCTGCTCCCCAGAACACGCTGGGCTGTTGCACCAACTTGTACATCAATTTAAGTCCCAGGCAGGATTTTAACCACAGCAGATGGTTGGGATGAAAGCAGAGGCTCTGCAGAGGAGCCCCACCTGGAATGTGGGCTGTGCTGTAACACAGGAGGTGATGCTGGGCTCTGGCTTGTTCCTCTCACACGTACCAGAGGCTTTGAAGCATCTCCCCAAGATTCTTGAGGGCAGTGTGGGTGTGGGTAAGCCACCCTGCCTGCCTTGGGGAGGTGACTGCTCAACCCTCAGCCAGAGGAAACCATCCATAAAGGCTCCAAAGAGGAAATGCCTTCAAAAAATTTAGGGGCAAAAACCAGTCCTTGCAGATCTTATCTCGGGGGAAACGGGACTCAGGCTTTTGGGAGGAGGCATTTCCCAGCCCTGCAGGCTGCCAAGCCCCTGTGCTGCTGCAGATCCCTGGCAGTGGCCTTTGCAGGATGCAGGAGAAGGCCTCTGAGACATTTCTTTCAAAAATAGAGCAGGGGTTACCCTTTCTTTCCAAACTCCTCCCGGGAAGGAGCCACCCCCTCCCAGCGCCTCTCGGTCCCCTGGCTCTGTGCTCATTAACCCCAAACCATGAGGGTCCAGCCTCCCTCTTCCCTGGCCTCTGTGGTCACTGTTTATTCCTGGTGGCTTCCCACGTGGTCCCAAAAAATTCAAGAGAACACCAGGGAAAGGTGGAAATGTGTTGGGACTTGATGATCTTTAAGGTCCCTTCCAGCCCAAAGCATTCTGTGATTTCTGTGATTCTCTGCTTTAATTTCAGGGCCCTCCCCTGCACCCCAGCCCTCAGCAGGGCTCCAAGCCAGCCAAGCAGGAGAGACTTTCCAGAGCTCATGGCAGAAGAGGAGCTAGAGCAGAAATTTTTAGGAGAAACGCCAGATCCCTGCAAGTCATCAGAGTGAGACAGCCCCAGGTCTCTCAGGACAGATGTTTCCAGATGTGGCCAGGCAGCTGGACTGCCTTACAGGCAAAATGATGACCTGGCCAGAGGTTTGGTGGCCAGAGGGTCAGAGGCCATTCAGCAGGGGGTGAAGGGTGGTGGTTTGGCAGATTGCAGGTGGCAAAGCCTCACAGGTGCCCTTTGCTCACCCACGGATCCAGACCAGCTCTGCCCCTGGGTTTGTGCCCATTTAAAAATCAATCAAACAGCCCTGGGCTTCAGGAAGGTGCTGTGACACTCTGTGGATGTGGCTGGAGTGTTTTTCATTCCCCTCTCTGCAGAGAGCTCTGCAAGTGTCAATGGAACTGACACTTGACCTTTCCCTGGGTCAGGGAGTTCCACTCCAGCATCCAGGGCATTCAAGCCAGGATCAAAGGTCTCTTCTGCAAGGTGATAAAACACAGTCAAAGGCCATGTTCAGATGGATTTGTCTCCCAAACAAAAAGGAAACTGGTGATTGCTCAGCCTGGAGAAGAGAAGGTTTCATCAAACACCTTCCAGCACCTGGAGGGGGCTTGCAAGAAGCTTGGAGAGAGATTTTGACAAGGGAGGCAGGGCTAGGTGGGATGTTGGGAAGGAATCCTTCCCTGGGAGGTGGGCAGGCCCTGGCACAGGGTGTCCAGAGCAGCTGTGGCTGCCCCTGGATCCCTGGGAGTGCCCAAGGCCAGGCTGGACAAGGTTGGGCACTGGAGCTTGGAGCAGCCTGGGATAGAGGAAGGTTCCCATGGCAGAGGGTGGAACTGGATGAGCTTGAAACTCTCTCCAACCCAAACCAGCCTGGAATTCTGTGAAATGGAGGGAGAAGAAACCCTGAGCATCCCTGAATGGCTGAAGGGATTTGGGGGGAAGCAAAACAGCAGCCAGGGAAGGAGCTGAGCTGTTCCCTGTGCCCTCTGAGCATCCCCCTGGCTCCTGATGCTCCAGGCTCTGTGGGAGGGATGGGAGCTCCTGCAGCTGCATCACCTGCAGGCTGATTACCAACCACACCAGCAGCTAATGGCTCTGCCACAGCAAAGTGTTACAGACTGAATCAGAGTGCAGGGAAACTCAGATCTCAGCTAAGGTAACCTCCTCTTCCTAAATGGTTAATCTCCAACGTTAGAGCTGGTGTGTTAAAGGAGGTTTAGGGCAATTTAATAGCTCATAAAACTTTATGGTCCCAGTTGAAATTGGAGTGATAACTCTGGAGTGTAAAGCTATACTTTGCTAAATGTCTCCCTTAGATTTTTTATTTTATTTTATTATTGGAAACTTAACATCTGCTACGGCAAAATAAAACGGAGCCATTTGCACTGCTGAGAGACGTGAGCATTCTGCTTCTCTTCATTCTGTTTATATGTTTATTGCTTAAAACTTTGGCGTGGATATTATCCTTGATTATTAAGATTTCAATCACTCTGAGGAAGGGAGAGATAAAATAAGCCAAAATAGAGCCATGATCAGTTTAACTTGTGGGCAGAATGGAAACCAACAGGATGCCAATTCGTAGGCATTGATATTGTTTGGAGTCTTCTGAAATTTCCATTAATTATTCCTTGGCCAATTTCTCTCTGCTGCATAAAGCAACACACAAACCACCATGGAAAGGGAAATGGGGAGGATTTGGAAGGTGCCTGACCTGTAATTGTCTCTGTTTTGGTGCTTCAGTTTCCCCAGATGTCAAATGCTGGTGAGTTCTAAGTGGAGACCTGAAAGCTTCATCCCAAAGGTGAAGGGTCATTACTGCCCTGGGAAACCCCAGTAAATGCCAAAATCTATGGCAGAGCTGCTTTTCCTGAATCCCAGCATTGTGGACTCCTCTACAATGCCCAAAGTATTATTTTTTTCCTCCAACAATTACCTGTTTGCTAGTATTCCCCAATTCCTTCCAGCATAAACCTCAGCTCACACTTCCAAGCCACATTATTTAAGGGGGGGAAAGTCTGTTTCTAAAAAGATCCATGTGAGGAATGAACCAGGGACCTAGGGAGCCAGAGCAGCCACAACTCACATGGAAAATGAGATAAAAATGTTGGTGAACTCCAACCAAGGGTGCTCCAGCAGGGAGGGGGTCAGCGAGCCCAGCACAGGCTTCACTCCCTGGGGAGTGTTAAAGGAAGTTTGGGATTTATTCAAAGATATTTGTGTGGAGACCAGCTCAGTCTGCTCTGCCAGCAGTCTGGTTTAAGCCTGGCTTTAATCTGGTGGCTCTTGCTCAGCACAAGACTCAGGGTGAGATTTCCCCACTGCCAGCAGTCCCCCCAAAGAAGGCTCCCTGTCATTCTGCGTGTTTCACTGCCACTTGGAACAGAGTAGAGCCCTCCTGGCACAGCCCTGACAGGGGCAGGATGGCGAGTACAGGCTTGAGAGCCTGGCTGCTGCCTGCCAAGGCCCAGCTCTGGTATGTCCCCCAGCTGGAGAGTCCACACCGGCGTGGGAGGACATGTGGGACTGGGCAGCACACTCCTCTTGAACTCCTCCTCCTCCTCCTCAGCTCTCCCTGACGTGCTTTCCACGCAGAGATTCCCCCATTCCTTTCAATTCCACCCCAATTTTCCCTTTTTCCCAGCCTGCCATGTGCAGGAACAGCTTTGCACTGGTGTTTTCCCCGTGATTCAGCAAATTCCAGGGTGGCAGCTGAAGGGTTAAAGAGCCTCTCGTTAAGTTGCCCCCAGGGATCCTTTCCCAAGTCTCAGTCCTGGCTTTTGCTGAAAGATTTCCTCCTTCCCTGAGATGTCATTTAGGCCATTAGGGGGATCTTTTGCAGGGAATAATGCCTACCCCTTACACGTGGTCCCCCTTAATTAGTAATTAGGATAATGCAATATTGAAAAAGCAAGGCAGAAATTTAATTAAGTTGTGTTTTATTAGAGTAACTGAGGGGAAGGCCCCCCGGACTCCACGGCTGGAGGGGGATCGATAGTGAACATCTATTTTCACTAGGAAACGATTGCAGCTGACGGGCTGTTGGTGGGGGGAGCCACCCCAGCCTCCATCCCTGCCTGCCCAGGGGAAGGGGCAGCACAGGGCCTGGAAAACAAGTGATCAATACCTGCAGAGAGGCTCTGTGCATTCTCTGAACGTTCTGGAGCAGATCTAACAGGAGCTGGCACCTAGCTGTGGGGAGATGGACTCCACTGCTCAATTAGCTCTTTATGTTCTAATGGCAGAGAAGTTTGGTTTTTACATCTCTGTCCATTTTTGGGGAGTTGGTGAGTGTGCTTTAGGGAAGTTCCTTCCTCACTGCCACCCTCAGGTCCCTGTCCCCCCTCACTGACCCAGCTCAGCTCAGTTCTGCTGGAAAAAGCCACCCTGTCCCTTCCAGTCCTTCCCATTCCTTCCCCACCCCTCAGCGGGGCTGCAGTGGAGCTTGGAATCCTCTGAGATGAAACAACACCTCTGTTTGCTCTGCAAACCCTCCTGTGGAGATCTCGAGGGAGATGTTTCCTCTTTGGCAGGGTTTGCTCACACAAACCTGCCTTTATTTACTCTCCTTCATCTCAGCACGAAACCTCCCACCTGGGCACACGTACACACCTCGTGCCAGTGCCAGGGAGGCTGTGAGTGCCACTTCTTTCCTTAACAGAGCCACCAGACAGTTCCAAATCTGCCTTTTCCTACCTCTGCTTCTGTTCCATAGTTGTTCTCCAGCCTTCTTGCATCTTGTCAGGTACAGAGAGCAGGGCCCTGCTGGGCCAGGAGCTCTGCATGGTAAAATAAAGGGACTCCATGCAGGCACTTGTAGCTCAGGCAGGAAGATAAAAGCTGCAAGAAATGAATTATTCTTGTCTGGTTATTTGAGGGACAAATAAAAGAGCTGCTGAAGGCTGCAGAGAGCAGGAACAGCCACCATGCCGAGGGTCCCAGGCCAGAAAAATCAGATTCACACCCATGAGGGCTTGATTGAAATAAAACCCAACACCATAAAAAAATGAACTCGCACAGAATTCTCAGCCTGGATGCTTGGGCCATCCCATCCTGCCTCCCCTGTGACACAAAGGGAGCTGGGCTGGGACCCACCCTCCCCACGGGCTGCTGCAAACGGAGCTTCCACCGTGTTTGATGCTCTCCAGCACGATTTGGTGCACGGAGATCAGTCAGCCTTTGATAAGATCATAGCAGGAGGACAGGAGGAAATTGCAGTCTTGCCCAATGCTTGATCTTGTGCTGCTGAACCTGCTGTATGGGAGACGTGATGGTCCAGCCTTAATGGCATCATATTAAGCTGAGACAATGCAGCCCCGTGACCTTGTGATGCTTGATAGCCACATGTGCTATTTTAATGAAAAATCGGGGCTTAAGTGAATGGCTGCCCATGGGCTGAGGGCTGTTAGCAGCATCTCACTCTGAGCTGGGGGAGGGAAGGGAATTGGGATGTAATAGCCATAATCAGCCCTCAGTCAATGACCTCCTGCCTCCTCTGATCGGGCCCACGGTGCTGGTGGAGAGGCAAACCCAACAGGGCCGTGACCCACCTGGGGCTGCCGGGCTCAGATTTGGGTTTGGGGCTGTTTTCCTCAGAAGGAGCCAAAAAAATCTGCGACTGCCACATCACTCAGGTGCGTTGGGGACAAAGCACAGCCGGATCCAGAGCTGTTCCCCCTTGCTCTGGGAGCAGGGACTGGGGCGCACACCCCTTCCCTGGGTTTCCTCCCCCAACAAATTGAAGCTGTAAATATTGATAACCTTCTCTTGCAGGGCTTTTATAATGCCCTCCGATACTTAGGAACTATTAAGCGCACCCATCATTACTAACCTGCGAAGTAAATGCGTCCTAATGGGCAGGCGAGCTAGGCTGGCCCCAACAAATCATCGCTAATGAATAGTACCTGGCACATCCATCACCCTTAAACGCCAAAGCAAATCCATCTGCGTTAGCCGCTGAAAAGAGCCAGGCAGGGCCGGCCCTCCCTTTCTCCCCGAGCTAGGGGAGGTTTGGCTCTCGGTGAGCGGGGCTGTTTCCAATCGCTCCCCGTTCCTGCAGCCGGCTCTCCATCGCCGCTCCCGCACACAATGCCGAGACGGCTCTGGCAGCGGCACCCAAGGCTTTAAATAGAAACCACACAATGCTTGCCTGACCCTCCGCCGACCTCACCCTCAAATCTGGGGTTCACAGCCCCAGCCTTGAACCCGGCTCTGTTTTTTCATGTTTGGCCTCTCTATTTCCTGAGGTCAGGCAGCCCACCGCTCCATTAGCATGAAGCAACTCAGGGCTCATTTGCCAAAACTGACATCCTGGGAAAGTTCTGATTAATTTATGAATTAGAGGCTACAGATGCCAGTAAAAGAATTAAGGATTTATTTATTTATATGTGTATTTATTATTATTATTATTTGCAGGAAATCAGCTGGGATGCTGCTGTTTGCTTTTTTTTTTTTCTGAAAAGCAGCGCCAGCCTTGAACGCTGTGTCAGCAGCAGTTTTCTTCCAGAGAGGAAAAAACACATTTTTTTAAGGTCTGTTAGGGGTTGAGGGTTTTTTTTTGTTGTTTTGTTTGGTTTTTTTTTTTTTTTTTTTTTTTAAATTATTATTATTATTTTTGGTTTTTAAAGGAAGTGCCTGAGGAAGAAAGTTGAGGGAGCCCGGCGGGCGAGGTGCTCTCACCTTGCGGAACGCGGGGATTGCGACACCCCGGCGAAGAGGTAAAATTTACATCCCATAAATCACATGTCAAGTGCCTGCGAGGAGAGGTCATTAAACAGATGTATGAGGCAAGAGGCAAAGTCCATCCATTTCAGGAGACGCTCCCAGTGTCAGCAGCTCTCCAGAAGTCTCGAGAGGCAGAGGGATCCAACCGGCACGGCAGCAGCTTCCCTTGCAGCCTCTTATTTATTTCCTCCTCTATTTATTTGGTGGCGTTTTCTTCGCTGGGAGAACTTCCCGGGTTTTGCTGTGCCGTGTCACAGCTGCCCAGTGTGGGGGCTGTGAGAGGGGAGGGTGGCACATCAAACAGCTCGGGAGGGATGGAGTGATGGATGGAGGCTGCCCTGTGATTAATAATCAAGCCAAGAGCTTTTACTGGGCATCGTGTGGAAAATGTGGCTTTGGAAACATTTGTCTTCATCCCACAAACAACAAGTGGTGTTTCTTTCCCTTTCTTTGTTTCTCTCCCCCCCACCTCTTTCCTCCCTCCCTCTCTCTTTGCTTTCCTTGCCCAGAATCACTGATTAAAATCTTTTCCATGCTTTACCTGCTCCAAGTGGCTCCTGTTCTGGTTTGATTTATGCTTTGCTTATCTCAGGCTTCAGTGGAAAAATAATGACCAGATAATAAAGAGCACTAAGTAGCTTTTCAAGTGACATGGTATCCGCTGTGGGACTGGATTCTGCAGGAGCAGGGAGGGAAATGCTGGGATGGCCTTGGGCCAAAGCAGAGGGAGGAAAACAGGATAACGGGAGGACAGCCACAGCCCTGGGCCTGTGGTGCTTTAATGGGTGAAAGCTCGGGGCACCCTCCAGTGGATGCCTCAGCCAGCCCATCCCTGACCTGCTGAGGGGCAGGAAAATGGATATTGTGATTTCCCCAGGACTTTTGGCCAGGATTCCAGTGGCTGTTTGTCCTCCCACGCCCAGGACAGGAGCTTCCCTCAAGCAGACTCATCAGGATGCTCCTTCCCACCCCATTTTCTCCTGTCAGTGAGAGAGGAGACCCCCAGCTCCAATCTGCAGCAGATCCTTGGTGCCCAAACCCTGCTCCCTCCTGCAGCTCTGGGTCTTGTTGCTCCCAAGGATCTGCAACAGCTCCAGACCCACCAGGTTTCACCCACAGCAGCAGAAATCAGGGCTGGGACCCACAGGTTTCCCTGCCTCATTCCTTGCTGAGCAGGGCCACACAGCTTCCCTGCTCTTTTCCCAGTGTCATCTGGTTAAAGAATTGCCATTTATTTCAGGGTAGGAAGGACCCATTGTTTACTCTATGCTCGGGGAAAAGGGAATGGTTTTGTTGCCAAGGAACTATTTTTAATTGTAATGTGCATCCCTCATGGCTGCTGCGTGGGAACAGCAGGAAAAGTGGGGAAATTGGGAAAGGGGGGAGAGCAGGAAAAGTGGGGAGAGCAGGAAAAGTGGGATGGGATAGTGGGGGAAATTGGGAGAATGGGGAGAGCAGGGAAAATGGGATGGGATGGGATGGGATAGTGGGGAAAATTAGGGAAATGGGGAAAGCAGGAAAAGTGGGATGGGAAAATTGGGGAAATGGGGAAAGCAGGAAAAGTGGGATGGGATAGTGGGGAAAATTGGGAAAGTGGAGAAAGCAGGAAAATTGGGATGGGTAGTGGGGAAAATTGGGAGAGTGGGTAAAGCAGGAAAAGTGGGATGGGATGGAATTTTGGGAAGAAGCGTAGGGATCACTGCTGGTCATCATCCCATGGAAAACCTGGAGGTGTCAGCACCATTTCCCCTCAGCCTGGGAAGCAGCAGCAGCAGCCTGTCCCTCCCAGCCCAAATTCCCAACAAACCATCCCCAAATTGTGCTGCTCAGCTCCATCTGAGGAGGAGACACAAACCAGCGCAGACCTGGCGGTGTGAAATTATCCCAGCTCCCTCCTGGCTTTGCATAATCCCAAAAAAGAGAAGCTCTGGATGGCTGCAGGGAGCCAGGGGGGGAAGGAGGGTTGTGCCCATTTCTTTGCCCCTGTCCCTGGCTGGCAGCCAGCCCCTGACACCTCTGGGCCGGGCTCTATAAATACGTGTGCATGACAGATCTGGCACCGCGTGTTCCTGTAAGTGATGTCATCTTTGGGGGGTTACTTAGCAACCGTGGAAAATGTTTTGGAGGCTCTAATTTTTCAGTGTGGCAAAGCCATATATTTCTGCAGCTCTGCTAATCAGCTCGCTGGCGAGGCAGCCCCGATGAGCTCATTTTCTTCATCATTATTTTATGTGAATTGGGCTTTTAGCACTAAAGAGACCACAAAGATTTAATTCAAAAATGGGATTGCTTTATGTTTCCAGGGTATCATTAACATGGCATCTACGCAAATAACCATGGTAACAAACTGGTAATTAGTGCATATATGGCACTTATTATTAATACAGAAACAGGACAAGTTCCAAATCAGCACAGATTACAGTACATTATTACCATAGTAATTACCTGCAGTAACACACACAAATTGAACTAAATGGCCAATTGAACTAGAGTGAATGGCTTTTTATTCCAGTCCCTAAATAATGTGCATTCTTGGCTGAGTAGTTCAAGGTAAATAAAACTGTTTTTAATTTATTGCCAAGTGGTTTTTTTTCCCCCCTTTGGTGGGAAGGGCTGGGAATGGCAGGAGTCAAGAACTTTTTTTTTTTTTTTTTGCTGTGCTTAGTGTATAATTATTGTACAGGGTAAGCCATTCCTGATTCCCAGAGAAAGACAAAGAGGGTAAAAGTTATTAGTTTATTTTATTAGTGGGTTTATTTCTCTAATTTCAGCCATGAAGTAATGTTCAGTGTATCTACAAGAGTCAGTGCCAAATAAAGTAGGGTCCAAATCCAGTCTTACAGTCCCTGGGTTTGGCTTTTTTTATTGAGAGAGAAGGAATATCTGCATTTGGAGTAGGTTAGAAAACTGAACTTTTTGGAGATGATCACATTTATTAAACTAATGAAAAAACAGGGCTTTGGCCTAACCCTTCCCCTATGGGTTTGAGGTATATAAAACCCCTGAACCCACAAACCCTGAGTCAAACCCAAGCAGCCAAATGCACTGGATGAAGCCAGCAGTGCTGAGATGAAGCCAACCACCAAAAATAGAGGAAAAATTCAAAATTTCTTCTCATTCTCTCCATTTTGCTACATTTTACTAGTGCTGCCCCAGACCAGGCAGGGCTGGAAACCTTTTCTGAGTTCCTGGAGATGCTGAACACACCAGGCTCAGAGCAGAGGCAGCAGACTCCCAGCCC
Source organism: Oenanthe melanoleuca (assembly GCF_029582105.1). Lineage (NCBI taxonomy): Eukaryota > Metazoa > Chordata > Aves > Passeriformes > Muscicapidae > Oenanthe > Oenanthe melanoleuca. Next base: position 3,764,394 of record NC_079350.1, read on the forward strand.
TTTAAAGATTAAATCTATCCCTCCATCCTAAGTTCTTTTTCCCCTTTCTAAATGGAAATAACATTCAGAGAGACACCTTGAGAAGGAATCTCTGTCTGGCCTCTGTGCCTGCAGTTTGCAGAGCTGGGAGCAGGAGCACACCCTGCACTCACTCCTGCTTGGGGGCAGCCCATCCTGCAGGTGCATGCTTCAAGACCTCTTTTTTTTTTTTAATTTTTTTTCTTCTTTCTTTCCCAGCTTTGCCTCCTGAAATGATTCTCCTGGGTTGTCTGGATGATGATGATTTTACCAGCCACCACTTTCTTCCAGCTGACATTTTTTCCTGTCCAAAGCCACACTGAGAAAATTCTCAGCATGCAGAAATCCCTTGTCCCCCCCAGAGGAGGTGCCTCCCCTCTCCCCAGCACCAGCAGGAGCAGAATGAAAATCCCAGCCATTCACAGATTTTTTTTTTCCCCTCTTTTTCCTTCTCATTCCTCTAGACAAGCATTAATATTTCCACTTGCTGTGGAGGATTCACACACCAGCATTGCTGGAGCAGCACTGGGTTGGGTGTGGATGGTTTGGGATGGGACAGGCAGTCTGGAGAGCATCCCACACATGGATCTGCAAGAGGGAAAAGGGGAGGATGTACCCCACCAGCAAACCTGCTTTGTTGTGCTCTTCACCCATGTGCTTCTGCTGGAGAATTGCAGTTCCTTTATCAGGTCCATCTCTCATTGTATTTTACCTTCCTCAATTCATAAGAAAATTATTATTTTAGCAGGCAGGCATTTAATTAAGTTTCACTGTGTTTGCTTTGGCTCTCACAGCATGGAAAATCTCCTTTTAACAGCCATCCCCTGAGCGTGGGCTCTGCTCAAGCCAAACAGCCTGGATGCAATCCCTTCTCCCAGCAGTTCCCTTTCCCCTTCCAAACCCTCTGAGCTGCTCCCAGCCCTTCCAGCAGCACCAAGATCCCTCTGAGCAGCAGCAGGAGCTCAGCCCTGCTCAGCCTGGTGGCTGCTGCCCACTCCTCCCCTGCACCCCTGCCTGACTCACAAACTTCCCACTCCAAATTAACACCCATTAGGGCTGATTTCCATCAGCTCTTCCCACGCAGCCACGGCACAGCTCTGCCTGCAGAGCAGGGATGGAGCCGCGTTTTGGGGCTCGGGTTAGCCCAGATTTGTTTCCTAGGGGGATGTTGCCCTCATGAGAGCTGAAAGCATCATTTTTTGGGGGGTGGGAGCACAGCAGCTGCCCCTGAGGAGCTGCTCATTCCTGAGCTGTTTCATCCAGCAAGTCCACAGAACTTCAGACCTAAGGAGGAAAAGGTTTGTTTGTTTTTGTTTTTTTTATTTTCCTCTGCAGTGCCACGAGCAGCTCATCTTTGGGAGGTAATTAAGAGCTGCTGTTGATGTTTTGGTTTAATTTAGGTGGAAAAAAAAAACAAAACAAATTTGATTTGGTATCCCCAGCTCCCTGCCCTGCTCTGCTGCCAACCCTCAGGGTCTGGGACCTTCCTCATCCCTGGCATCAGCACCCAGACCGTGCTCTGCCTCCCCCCCTGGGATTCAGCATCTCCCCCGACCTTAAAAACCCCAAAAGGCCAAAGCAAGGCTTGATTTCCCCTCTCCCCTCCTCTCCCCTCCTCTCCCCTCCTCTCCTTGCTGTTTTGTTTTGCAGTTGCTGCTGTTGCCATGCCATCTCCTTTTGTTGCTATGGATTAATAGTGTTTTTTACTTATTTTTATGTATGTCCTGGGAACATGATTGCTTAATTTGCCCTGCAGGTTTGTGGGCCTGACAGGCATTTCCACATCTCCACCTTATCTTAATCCAGTTCTGGGCAGCCTGCAGGATGAATAGCTGCAGAAATACCTGTTCCTGTGGAGGTTTGGGACAGGTATTTGTCCCAGCAAGTGGCCAGGGTGGGAGTGGTGGGGACACAGTGTTCCTACAGCCTGTGCTGGGCCCTTTCTGATGTTCTGGTTTTTATCTAACCCAGGAAAACACCTCAGGAGCCACCAGTGGAATGAGCCTGGGTGGAAGGACAGGCTCCAGCTGTCCCCCATGGACCCCCAAGGTGACACAATATTCATTTATTTCATTCTAATGGGCACTGAAGCAGGATTTGCCCTCCAGCTCTTTCTGTCCCTGGAAGATCCAGATGACTAGAGAGGGACCAGGAGCCCCAGGGAGCATCTGAGCTGTGCCATGGGAGAGCCTTTGGTGTCCAGCACGGAGTGTGGTGCTGGAGTGAGGCTGTCACAAAAAACAATAGGAACAAAGTGTTTTCCAGGGGTTGTTTTGTGCTGTGGAGGCAGCAGACTCAGCAGAGCCCAGTCCACTGGTGTCCCACAAACCCCAAGGGCTGTTCCCACACTGCCCATGGCCACCCCTGCAGTGTCACTGTCCCCAGCCAGTCCAGGGGAAGGGTTTGTGTAAGGAAACCCTGCAGATGTGTGGGTTGGTCGTGGGGAAGCCCAGAGGAGGGGCAGGAGGGATCTGCTCAGGGTCCAGCTCCCCACACACCCCTGATGGAACCACCTGTGTTATTTCATCAAGTCAAACCTTTCACTGCTCTGTGTCCCCCCACATAAAACGGGGAAAAAACTCCATCCTTTCAGCCCATTATTCAAAACTTCGTGGAAGTTTTTTCAAAACACTATTATTATTATTATTATTATTATTATTATTATTATTATTATTATTATTATTATTATTATTATTATTATTAGTGCCTTTGGCTCCCCACAGCCCCAATGCACTAATCAATGTGGACACAGGGACACAGGGACACAGGGACACAGGGATCAGCCTCTCCCCTCCAGCAATCAATCCTGCCTCCTCCTCCTCCTGGGCCCTCTCCCAAGCAGTGCTCACACAGATTTGCCCCCGCAGTCGTGGAGGTCCCTGGCTGCACACATCAAAGGGGAGCTGGTGACATCATGGAGATCACAGAAAACATCAGCTCTGCCTGTCTGGTGGGGGGAAAAACCATCTCCTTGCAGATCCACAGCTGGTGGGGCTCTTAATTACACAAGGGCTGAGGAGCATTCCAACCATAACATCCTGCAGCCTCCCTGCCACCAGACAAGGCAGCTTTTATTGGGGTGGGAATGTCTCTTTAATGAACTGGAGGTTTTTAACTTGTCAGGGGGTGCTGGGGATGGGATCCACTGCAGTCATTTCTGGCCAGGCTCTTGTGCTGGCTGTCCCTTGGCCACCCTGGTGCCCCTCTGGTGCTGGGGTGAGGATCCTTGATCTCCTGGGCACCCTCCAGACCCCATCCAAGGGGCTGATTCACCTCACAGCATCTTCCCTCTGGTCCTGTGGAAATCCATCCTTGTCCAGGGAGGAGAAGCATCTCTGAGCCCCTGGACATGTCCAAGGCCAGGCTGGATGGGGCTTGGAGCAGCCCCATCAGGAGTGTCCCTGCCCATGACAGAGGGGTGGAAGAAACCTTTAAGCTCCTTCCCACCCCAAATTCCATGATTCCACGGTGAGTGAGGCTAAAATCCTCGTGGCACAGGAGCAAATCCATTCTCCACCTTAATTACCCCTGCCCTCATCCCTGCCCTGTGCTGCACAAACTGGGCTTTGGGCTGGGCGAGTTCCATGCTAATAAATGTTTTCTCCAGTCCCAAAAGCATTGTCACCATCATCCTCACTGCTGTGTGTGGTTATCTGTGTGGTGCCATGGAATTCTGCAGGGTTTGGGGCTTTGGTGTTTTTTAAAGTTTTTTTTTCACCCTGATGCTGAGAGGTTGCTCCACCCCAGAGTAACAAATCTCTCGTGGTGTCCCCTTTATTTATCCTTTCTCAGAGACTTGCAGCCCCCTCTGTTTGCTGCCATCAATCCCGGAGGAGCCCGAGGGGACCAGCAGAGGAGTGACACCGGAGATTTGTCCTATTGATTAACCGGGGATGGGAGGAATCAAACACCAGGAGCAGACAAACGCCTGCGAGGAGAGCAGGGCAATTGTCGGCTGTGCTTTGCAGGTTATTGGGTTTGGAAGATCTCATTCTTCTTTTCCTACCTGGAGGCTGAGGGAAAGCAGTAAAACTTTCCTAAATTCCTCCTCGTTTGCCTGTTTGAAGTTCCTCAGTTAACACCACACGCCAGAGAGAAAAACCCCCCTCAGAGTCCCCACCTCTGCCAAGTGAGATCTCACATTATTGGCTCTGACAGCTCTCATTCCTCAGGCACTTTCTTTTTCCTTCCTCAAAGGAAGGGGGGGGAAAAAAATATCAAAGTTTCCAAACCTGAGCACCTTCTGAGATTGCAAAATGCAGGCTCGTGTCGGGAGGGATGCTCTGAGCTGGAAAGCAGGAGGGAGGATGGATGCAATCCTTGGAAGAGTTACAAGTGTTTGCCATTGCCTTTGCCTTGGGCCCTTGGAAAATGTTTGTAGTTTTCAATTAATCTCGTTAGTTTGGAAGTAGACGGAGGGGCGGGAAATCAAAATAATTTCACGGGGAATTCTCTTTAATGGCATTTTAAAAACATGTAATTGAGAGAGGTGCTGGTGGAAAACATTTGAATAGTGCTGAAATCCGCGGAGGGGGAGCAGTGAGGAAAAGCCTGGTGTGTGGGGTCTGTGGGGACACAGTGGGGCTGGTGTGGGGCCAGCACAGCTCTGGGACCCTCAGCCAGGTCCCTGGGCTGCTGATAAGCCCTGGGACAGCCCTGCTGGCCATCCTCGAGTCAGATTTTAGTTCCCTTTTGCTGCTGTCCTGGGGCTGGAAGGGGTCGATGATTGCTGCAGTTTGTCTCTGCCTCGCCCACTGACTGTCCCCAGGGAGCTGTGGGGACACGGGGGTGCCCTGGAGGGTTCCTGGGGTGAGGACAGAGCGTCCCTTCCATCCTGAAGGGATGGAGAAGGGCACAGACACCTCCCTGCCTGGCAGAATAACCCACAGCATCCCCCAGAGAGCCCAGCACGCCTTGGGGACACGGGGCACATCCCACTCCCGATTCCCTGCATCCCCATGAACCAGAGGCAGGACTGAGAGATGTTTTTCTCCAGGAGCATCCTGCGGCAGAGGGACCACCAAAGCCTCCCCCAGCCCCCTCTGCCCCTATTCCAGCAGAGCCGTGCCTCCTCTGCAAGCTGATGGATTCTTCAGCGATGGATCTGCCCTTTCCCTGCTCAGCAGGATCGCTCCCTGTGTCTGTCACTGCCGGCTCCAGCGGTGATTCATTCCTGCCGAGGCACAGCGGAACTCGGCTCGGGGCTTTCCCCGCTCTGAACTCGCTTTGTTTCCCCTCACTTTGCTCCGCTGGGTTTAACCAGCCCGCTGATTGCTGTCGCGGAGCGGAGAGACGCTGACAGAGACACGGCCAGAGCGGAGGGATGCGACACTGACACCCAGAAAACCTGGATTTTGTCCCCAGAGGGTTCCCCACTGCCAGGACACGCTGTCTGCTCCGTCCCACACCTCTCTCCATCCTCCTCCTCGCCACAGGCTCACTCTGGGCTTCATCCATCCTCCCCCAGCCCAAGACTCGCCGGTTAAGCCCCCAGCAGGCAGGGGAGGGGGGGCTGGGGAGGGGCACACTGCAGGATTAAGCCCACAAATACCAAAATGGTATTTTTATGCCCCTCTTGTTGTTACTTAATGAGGATTTGGGGGGGAAATATTACTTGGCACCACTGTGCCTAACCCTAACCCTAACCCTAACCCTAACCCTAAAACCCTAACCCTAACTCTCACCCTAACCCTTACCCTAATCCTTACCCTAACCCTAACCCTAATCCTTACCCTAACCCTAATCCTAACCCTAACTCTCACCCTACCCCTAACTCTAATCCTTACCCTAACTCTAATCCTTACCCTAATAGTAATCCTTACCCTAACCCTAACTCTCACCCTAACCCTAACCCTAATCCTTACCCTAACCCTAATCCTTACCCTAATCCTTACCCTAACCCTAATCCTAACCCTAACTCTCACCCTAACCCTAATCCTTACCCTAACCCTAATCCTTACCCTAACCCTAATCCTTACCCTAATCCTTACCCTAACCCTAACTCTCACCCTAACCCTAACCCTAACCTTAACCCCTAACCCTAACCCTAATCCTTACCCTAACCCTAATCCTTACCCTTTCCTCCTGTTTTTTGCCATTAAGTTCCTGCCACCCTCCCAGCCCCTCCTCTGAAAGACACCAAAAAGCAAATTATGCCCAGGAAGATCCATCCCCTGCAGCAGAGCCCCGGAGGTCAGCGAGAGCAGCCCCAGGGTGTGAGATGCTCAAACCATGGAGCAGAAGGAAAAGGCTTCAGGGTGTGATTCCAGGCTGGATAACCCAGACACCTGGGAGAGGGGACACTCAAACCCTCTGGTGATCCATTAGCAGGCTCCATCAGGAGATGGGAACGGAGCTGCTGAGCCAAGGAGGCACCTTGTGACTTCTCAGCAGCCAAAGCCTCGTGTGCATCACTCAGAGGTGTCCCGGGGCACACACAACATAACACCTCTCCTCTAAGTGCAATAAAAGAGGAGAACATCCCAAAATAGGCGTCCAAGGGGCAGCCAGGCTGTTGGAGATGGAGGATACAAGGGAGGGATGCTGTGGGATGCACAGCATGGAGGAGAAGCTTCCCTCCTCTGGTCCCAGGGGAGATCCTGGCTGGATGCAGGAGGCAGGGAGGCAGATCCTCCCCCTCAGTGTGATCGATTGTGCTGGCAGGCTCGGGGCTCTGTGTAGGTCAGGCACATCTCTGGCTCCCCCAGTGCCATGGAGTCATTGCACTGAACGAGGATCCCCCTGCTCCCTCCACCCAGCCCTCCCCACGCCCAGCCTTGGCTCTCATCCTAGGGGAGAGCAGCTGCCCTGGGGCTCAGGGCTCGCTTGGGCACAGCCAGGGTGTGTGTCCAGCCCCTGCACCCCACCAGCCCCCGGAGCAAACTCTGCACACCAGGAGAGCTCAGGGCTGGGAGGGGGAACGGGCAGCATGACCCAGTTCGTGGGTTTCTGTCAATAAAGCTGGCACTGCTCCCTCTCAGCTTTGTGAAATGGATGGGCCTGGAGCAGCTCCCAGAGAAGGGGATTTCTCAGAGCAGCATCCCCTGGGAGGAGGGAGCTGGATCTCCCACGTGCAGCTGCTCCCCTGCTCCTCTGCATGGGGGTGGAGTGGATAAGAGACATCCCAACCTTCAGCCTTGGGAGCTGCTGGGTTTGGCCACCCAAAGTCCTTGATTCCTTCTAGAAGCCTTTATCACCCAAATCTTCTGGTACCCTGGGCTCCTTCTGAGCTGGAAGGAGAGGGAGGCATGGAAAGGGAGAGAGAGCAGAGGAAAAACTTTGTCAAATAAAAAGAAAAAAAAAACCACTCAGTAGTTCAGAGCAAACTTTGTACTAGTTGAAGATTTGACCTTGTGTTCTCTCCTAGGAACAAACAAGAGCAAAATGAGGATCATATTCTTTTGCCTGAAATTTGGAGTGGATCAGACCCCTGCTGTTCCAAGCCCCTGCAATGAATGGCTATAAACAAGATGCATTTCCAGAGAATGAATTAAACACTGAGCCTGAGTACTGCCTGTGTTTGAGAGATGTTTATTTGTCCTTGCTGCCTCTCCATAAAGAGTTGCACAAGGACTTACTAAATTTTAACCCCACATTGTTCTTGGGTAAACACTGCCCTTTATCCAATGTCAGGAGTGCTTGGAGCTCAGATAAGCTCAGGTTGGCTCCTGCTCTCTGGAGCTTTCAGCCTTTTGGAACCAGCTTCCCACAGACCCCAGGGCATCCACATAATTCCCAACAGTCTCCAAACCTCTGGCAGCTTTCTGCATCTTTATGCCAAAAAATGTTTGTTGCAAGAAGTGTAGCAACTTTTATCTCAGCTCCTCCCCTTATTTTGGAAAGAGAAATGGGGATAAACCGTGGAAAAACTGGTGATAAACTGTCCCAGGAGCTGTGCTGTGACTTCCCAACGAGTCCACACGGAGCAGGGGGGATGGAATGAGGTGATCTTTAAGGTCCCTTCCAACCTCAACCATTCCATGGCTCCATTTGCTGCTGTCCATCCTTTCCCTGCCCTTCCAGAGATGGAAAGTGAAGCTTTGAGAGCTTCCTCCACCCCAGTCCTCACTCTGCCTCTCCCAGCATCACTGGTGAACACACACAAAAAAAAAAAAAAAAAAGGCTAAAGGGGATGAATAACACTGCAAACTTTCTGTCTGCTTTGATTCCCAGAGTCTACACAGCCTTGTGCTCTTGGAGCATCTGCTGGCACCCAGCAGGGTGGGGAGTGAGGTCTGCACAGCCTTTGGCATCCAAGCAGGAACAGCAGCCTGGAGTGCAGCATTTCTGGGGGGAAAAAATGGGTTTTGCTGTTCAGGAGGGAAAAAGCTGAGTAAAAGTGGTGTGAAACCAGCCCAGCTCTCCCTGCCTTCCAGACCCCCTGAGAAATCCCCCCTTGCTGCTTCCAGGGGTGTTTTGTGGTGTTCCCCCACTTTGAGGGGACACTGCCACAGGATGTGAAATGCTGAATGTGACTCTCCCAAAAGAAGAAGGATCTGTGCCTTGTAGAAACATTTCTGAACTCATGTTTGTTCCCTCTCTTGGGTCTGGGCAGAATGTCAAAGCCTGCTCTGAGCTGGAAATATTTTAAGACTAGCACTCACTGGAGACTGAAACAATGGCAATTCTTCAGCTACTGAGGCTTTTATAAAAGGGCTTTTGACACAGAGGCTGCTTAGGGTTGGGGCTTTTTTTTTTTTTTTTTCTCTTTTTTTCTTTAGTTGGTTTTTCTCCCAGAAAACACTGTTCTAGTGTCCATGTGCATGCTCGTGCACACACTTTTGTGTGTGCAAAATAATCCCTGAGCTTCCAGCAGGGCTGGAGGTGGGAATGCCCAGGAGATGCCTCCAGCCCTGCTCCAGCAAGGAGGAGGCAGCAGCTCACACGGGATCCACGCAGGAAGAAAAAGACATTTTAGAGTAAATGTCAGCTTTTGCGTTTCTGGGTTTGGGGCTTTTTTTAAACATGTGGGTGGGACTTTTAATGCCCAGATGAAGCTGAGACGGTTTCAGTCTCCAGGGCTTATGCAGAAGATTCACACAAACACTATGGAAAGTGTCTCTTTGCTCAGGGAGGATGAAATCTGACACTGCAGAGATTTTAACCCGGTATTCCAGCGAGGAGCCTCGGTGGTTAGCGTGTCATATCTGATAAAGGCTAATCAGCCCTCCTTCAGGCACCATTCAATTCTTATTTCCATCTGCCTCCCGTGCAGATTGTGTTATCCCTGATGTGGACTCACCAGTGTGAGTCCTGCTCAGGAATCAGAGGATCAACAGTGAAGAAATCACCACGGATCCCCCAAGCAGAGCCCCTGAAAACAGCCCAGGCAGCTCCCAGTCCTTGCTTGGAAACCAGTTTGCACTGGTGTGGGGATGGGGTCCCACTGGGCAGCAGGTTTCCTGCGCTGCCTGCCCCGAGCTCTGCGTCCCTCCATCCCTCCAGGCTCCTCTCCCTGCCTGAGCCTCCTCCCCAATTATCCCGGCTGTTTGTTCAGGCCGTGTGGATTTAGCTCTCCAGCCCCATGTGCGCTGTGTGTATAGGGGAAGATAGATTGTCGCTACTTTCCAGTATAAATCACATTCCTTACAACACTCCAAAGTAGCATTTTCAACCTCAGGGTGCTAATAGGATCCAGCAGGAGAAAGAAATGTCAGCTAAGTAGCAGGCGCTGTTTGGAGAGTGCAATGGAGCTGATCCACAGCCCCGGGGCAAAAGGAGCAATCCCGGGGCAAAGGTTAAAGAGTTCAGGAGCACTTCAGCCTACTTAATTGCAACAGGCCTCTTACACGGTGTAAGATGGATGGCTCGAGCCGGGCGAGGGGCAGAGCGGGGCCAGCAGCATCTCCCACCCCGGGAGCCGCCGGCACTGCGGGGAGAGCAGCGGGATGCGGCCATGGAGCACCGCTGGATGGAAACGCTGCTGGGGGGCAAAGGTGCCACAGCAGCATCCTGCAGCCACCAGCTCTGCCACAGCAGCATCCTGCAGCCACCAGCTCTGCCCCATCCCGATCCACCAGCCATCAGCTCTGCCCATCTCCATCCTGCAGCCATCAGCTCTGCCCCATCCTGATCCTCCATCCTGATCCTGCAGCCACCAGCTCTGCCACAGCAGCATCCTGCAGCCACCATCTCTGCCCATCCTGATCCTCCAGTCCTCAATTCTGCCTATCTCCATCCTCCAGCCACCAGCTCTGCCCATCTCCATCCTCCAGCCATCAGCTCTGCCCCATCCTGATCCTCCATCCCGATCCTCCAGCCATCAGCTCTGCCCACCTCGATCCTCCAGCCCTCAGCTCTGCCCATCCCCATCCTCCAGCCATCAGCTCTGCCCCATCCTGATCCTCCATCCCGATCCTCCAGCCATCAGCTCTGCCCATCCTGATCCTCCAGTCCTCAGCTCTGCCCATCCCCATCCTCCATCTCCATCCTCCATCTCCATCCTCCATCTCCATCCTCCAGCCATCAGCTCTGCCCCACCCTGATCCTCCATCCCGATCCACCAGCCATCAGCTCTGCCCATCCCCATCCTTCAGCCACCAACTCTGCCCATCCTGATCCTCCAGCCCTCAGCTCTGCCCCATCCTGATCCTCCATCTCCATCCTCGGGCCATCAGCTCTGCCCCATCCCGATCCGCAGCAGATCAATGGGAATTTAAAACTGGAGAAAGCTTTTGCAAGAGCTCAGCACAGGCAGATAAATAACCAGTAGCCAGAATAACTCCAGCTGCCAAGGAAGTGTTTCCTGCTCCCCCGAAATTCATAAGGAAAGTTTTAAGGGGAAAGAGAGAGAATTGTGTGCTGTTGCTGCTCTTGTCATTTTTCTTCTAGGATTTGTTTTCTGATTTCCTTTTATTTTGAATCTTCAGAATCTGAACGTGTTTGGTCCCCAGGTGTCTCTGTTGGGAAGGTGCCTCAAATAATATTTTCAGTAGAGTTTTGGCTTGTTTTCTGACACACATCTGAGAAATGTCATCAAAAGCTGATGTTTTGCATGGAAAAGGTCTTTTGCAATTTTTTTTTTTTTTTTTTTCATCTGAGGAAAAAAATAGAATAAAAATATTTCATCCCTTTCTCACAGCGAGGTTTATGCTGTTTCCCTGGTGATAAAGGCACAGGGCGGGCTCTTGAGACAGATGCGTTTAATTCCCAGCTCTGCTGCAAACCCCCGCCATGACCTTGGAGCAGCCGCTCAGCCTCCGATCCGCACGGGATGGGATTTTTCTGTTAGAGCTCCCGTTTGGCCTCTTCAGATGGGGGAAAAAAAAAAAAAAAACCAAAAACAAAACATCTGCAAACCTCGCTGGTGTCGCCGTCGCTGTCCCCCAGCCCAGCGCGCACCCCTGGCGCTGGGGATGCTGCCCTGCTCCATCCCGGAGCCGGGATGCGGAGCGAGGGGCTCGGATGCCCTCTCGTGGGAAGAGCGGGGCTCGGCCGGGCTCCCGATCCCCGCGGGGGGCGTGGGGACACCCCCGGCCCCGCGCTGCCCCTGCCCCGGGATGCTGCGGGTACCCCCGAGCATCCCTGCGGGGACACCACCGAGACCCTCCCGGGGCGCAGCACCTTTTACTGAGGGGAGGGAGATGAGGGGAGGTCCTGCCCGGACCTTTGCTCTTTCAAGTCGTGTCTCGTCGTCCGCTGAAATCGATAGAAGGGCTCCCACTGACACTGGAAAGGTAAGAAGAGGGAAATACGCACTGTGAAAGAGGCAGGAAGGGGCTGTGCTGGCGTGAGCACGACCTGCTGAAGGAAGGGGATTTATCTCCTCAGAAGGGTGTTTACACGGGGGTGCCTGCCCAGAAGCCGGGTTCTTACTCTGGCAGAGGCGCTTGCCCGTCCCTGAGGTCCCCCAGTCCCTCTGACCAGGTCTCCAGCAGCTGTTCCACCGGAGCCTCAGCACTCAGCTCGCCCCAGGCTCCTGCATGCCCATTTGCCTGAGCCCTGACATCCACATCTCTGCTTTCCATTCCCTACCGTGCACTATCTGCCTCTCCTTGTAGAAGATGCTGCAATCTCCAGCCACTGCTTCTGAACTAGAAACGATGCAGGAAAAAAGCCCTGTTCCTGCAGACGTGCTCCAAAAGACCTCCATGGCTCCGTTATTTAACATTGGGAAAAGCTCTTTGAGGCTGATTTTGACAGCTTGACAACGATACATCACAACAAAAGTAGAAGACTTCTACTTAATTTTCAGAAATAACACCACAGTGATCTGGGGGGGGAAAAAAAATATATACTGCAAAGTCTGAAAGAGCTGTTTAAATATAAGTTTAATAAGGTTAATATGCCTAAAGCATACAGACCAAAAGTCCTCCAACACACATCACTAGACACGTCTTGGGTCTTTGCCATCCCCCAGCCCGGGGGCTCAGGAGAGCAGCAGCACGGCCAGGATGCAGGGCAGCAGGAGGGGCCCGGGGGGCGGCCGGGGGGCTCCGGGGGCCGCGTTGCACAGGTCGGTGTCGCAGCAGTGGATGCGGACCCCCGGCAGCTCCTGCTGCTGGCAGTGGCGGGAGGTGGCGCAGCCGCTGGTCAGCAGGATGCCCAGCACCACTGCAAGGGAGGGGATTTGTGACAGCCTGGCGCAGGGACAGACCCGCGGGGCTGCAGGGCTGGGTTTGGGGGTGAAGAACGGCCCGGCCCCCGGGCGGACTCACCGCTCTCTGTTTTAATGCAGAACCGGTGCTTGAAGCCCTGGTGGGACTGGGAGCAGGTGATCACCTCGGGGTTGGAGCACCCCATGTCCACGTTTTTGGTGCCAACCACGATGTTGCAGCCGTAACACTGGAGTCCAGACACTAAACAAGAACCACAAGAAACACGGCTGGATTATTTTTTTTTTTTTTTTTTTTTTTTTCCAGAGGGGTAAAGACTTCAACTCGTTCCGAGCTGCTCTCTACCGACGGCTTCGCAGCGCTCCCTGCCTTGCCAAGTTGAATTAAGCCAGAGCTCGGAGCTGCCCGTCACTTGTTTACCCACGGGCCCAAAAATACAGACTCATCTCCCACTAGAGGTCAGTGCGAAATCAGAGATTAGCCGGAGATTTGAGCTGGGATCAAACTGTGGGAACAAGGGAGCTTTGAAACGGGGTGTAAAGAGTATGTGAAACCTCACAATCACAGGCACCACCGAGTCAGGGCTCGGTCGGGCTCAGAAACTGCTTTTCCTGTTTTCACCGAATTTCTCCACTTTAGCTGTGCCTGTTTTGGAGGCGTTTACTCCAGAAGGATGGGGTTTATCAGCGTGGTTTGGTTTTCCCCCCGGACACAGCCCTGATGTTATCACAGGGTCTATCAGGAAGGCGAACCTGCTCGGAAATCCTCCCCCAGAGCAGAGAGCCGCGGTGCCTGTGACCCCGGGCCAGTGGCCTCAGTGTGTCCCCAGGGCTTTGCACACTTGCACTGGCGGCAGCTCAGCCCTTCCCTGCAGCCACTGTGTCTGAAAATTGCCACAATGGGAATTAAGCCATTTCTCAGGTTTCTAAAAAAATAAAAAACAAAAAACCCCCACAACAACAACAACAAAACACACAACCCTAAAAAGCCTTTAAAGGATATTAATTTCCACCATCCACCTCTGTTGTGGAGGTTACAACCTCTGCTGATGAATCAGGTTCGCTGCCGTTTCCTTTTCTCACCTCTGAACACCGACCCAGAGCCCCCCCTGTGCTCCCACAGGGTTTTTGGGGGTGCTGAGCCCCCTCACACAGCCAGGCACAGCAAGGGGAATCCCTGCCCTGGGGAAATCAGGGGAGAGGAGGCCGGGGGATCCCAAATGCTGGCACACGGCCCTTTTGTACAAAACACCTCCATCCTAAAGCCACCAGCACTGCGTGGCTCGGGGCGGGAGCGCCCCTAAACTCACCCCAGATAAATCACAGCCAGGCAGCTCGGGTCTATGGGGGATGCTCGCTGTGACCCCCAGGCACGCCCCGCAGCCCGGGGAGAGCAGCACTCACCCTCCGGCAGCACGAACAGCACGGTGAGCAGAGGCAGGATCCCATGGGCACCGCCGGGCATGTGTCTGCAGAGCATGGGGGGCACCCCGGGCTCGGGGGTGAGCAGGGGTCTGGGGCAGCGGGCTGAGGTCTCCTCTCCTCCCAGCTCTTCACCTCGTCCTCCTCTCACCTGCCAGCGCTTCCAGCGGGATCCAGGGAGATGCTGTCGGTGCAGCGGGATCTGGCTGTGCCCAGCCAGCCCCTGGCTCCCAGGCTCCTTATGTCGATGCTGAATTTCTCCCTTTTGCTCTGGAGAAATTCCCCTGTTCTTTCAGTTCACGCACAGACCTGAGTGCGTATGTGCTACCCTCAGTTATTTCTGTCCTATTTCCTCTGTCCACGATCACTTCCCATTAATACCACCGTGCAGCAGCTCTTGGAGAGAAATTCTCCCTAATCAAGATTTAGTTTTAAATCCACTTCGAAATCCTCTAATTCAGTTGGATTAGGCAGAAGGGGTTTGGGGAGATGTATGGTTTTACTTTTTTTTTTTTTTTTTTTTTTTTTTTGCCCGTCTCTTTTTCCTCTCTGAGCTGCCTCATCTTCATGAACAGACCCACCGGCTTTCTGTGACATATTATGCTATTTAAAGAGGAAAGGAATAATTTTATTAAAGAGAAGCAGTCAACTAATTTTAAATCCGAGACTTGAGATCCTCTCACAAAGTACAGCTCTGGGGATGGCCCTGGGGTTGAGGGGAAAACCTGAAGGAGAGGAAAGAGGGTTTGAATGGAATGTGTGTATTTACACACAAGAAAATAGTTGTCTTAATAAAGCAGGGAGAGTTAGAGCCAGCCCGGGGCTTGGATCAGCTCTGGAGGGAGCTGGGAGTGCCAGGGGCTTGGGGAGGGGACAGGGGGACAGCAGAGGAAAGGGCTGAGCACTGACGGCTCTGCAGGGCCAGGGCCACACCCACATGGGACACCAGGGATGTCACCAGGCCCCCAGCCCCCTGTTGGCTCCTGCAGTGCTGTCCCCACAAGCAAAGCCCCAGCTCCCAGCGGAGCTAATGGGGCTTGGAGAGCTAATGCTTACTAATAAGAGAGCGCGACCGAATGCACGGGATTAAAAAATTAAAATGACAAAATAAGCTGCTTATGTAGCTCATCCAGCAAGTGCCTGCTAGCAGCACCTGAAATCCCCCACCCTGGGCACCCCAGCCCACCTCCTGTGCCAGACACAGCTCCCAGCCAGCCAGGCTTGGACCTGATCTCCAACATCTTCATTAGCAGGGATGCTGGTTCACATCTCACCAGGAGGCAGCACAAACTGGTCCAAGGAGGGGCATCTACAGCTCAGAGGGGCCAGTTGGCACCTGGCAGAAGTGCCCAAGAAATGCAGCTCATGGATTCAAATCCCTTAAACCACCCACGGTGTCTCGTTTGCCTCAAAACAATGTGATTGTAACAAATGTCTGAGACAGTAAAGCCTGAAAGCCTGGGGGAGAAGGGATAAAAGGCAGGAAATGGGATTGATTTAAACGCATGCATAAATCAGAGCATTCAATAAGGAGGGGAAACTAACTTTTAATCCCCTAATAAACTCATCAGTTATCTGGAAGGGGCAGCCTGGGCTCTGTGGCAGTGATGAAGCATCCCTGGAAGTGTCCAAGGCCAGGCTGGACAGGGCTTGGAGAACCTGGGAGAGTGGAAGGTGTCCGTGCCCGTGGCAGGGTTTGGAATGGGATGAGCTGTGAGGTCGCTCCCACCCCAAGCCGTTCTGAGAGCCTGTGGTGCAGCAGCTGCGCACAGCTGGCGGGGCCGCGCACACCCCTGGGCGCTGCACCTGGATCCGCAGTGCGGGAAAGCTCCGCTCGTCCTTCCCACCGGGAACCCGGCGGGGAGCTCGGGGAGAGCCGCGGGGTCGGGGATGGAGCGATGCCTTAGGGCGGGTCCCATTCCTTTAGGGATGATGGGGGAGTAATCCCGCGGGGAGCAGCAGCTCCTCAGTTTGAGTGAGGTGTTGCAGCGCTCATTTACAGGAATGTTCGTCTGCTTTTATCCTCTTGGGATGCCGAAGAGAAAGGCCGCAAGAAAACAGGGAAAAAACCACCCAAGCTATTCCACCTCTCCCACATCTGGAACTTGTAATTCGTCATTTGCTCTGACGGAACTCGGAGCGATTTACCAGGGAACACGTCGGGAATGGGGCTCGCTCCTGCTCGGCTGCTCCGGCTGCGGGAGATTCCAGCAGCGCATCCCGCTGGCTCTGGAATCCGCGGGATACCCGGCGGGACGGCTCAACCCCGAAGGATATCTGTCAGGAAAGCTCAAACCCGAGAGATATCGATGGGGAAAGCTCAAACCCGAGAGATATCGATGGGGAAAGCTCAAACACGAGGGATATCTGTCGGGAAAGCTCAAACCCGATGGATACCCGGCGGGAAAACTCAAACCCGATTGGATACCAGGCGGGAAAGCTCAAACCCGAGGGATATTTGTCGGGAAAGCTCAAACCCGCGGGCTGTGCATGGAAAGTTTAAACCTGAGGGATAGCCATGGGGAAAGCTCAAACCCGATGGATACCCGGCGGGAAAGCTCAAACCCGCGGGATACCCATGGGGAAAGCTCAAACCCGATGGATACCCATGGGGAAAGCTCATCGCAAACCCTGCGGAGGTTACGCGGTTCCCCCGCACACCCCGCGCTGAGCTCACCCCAGCGGCACCGCCCCACGCACCGCCCGCCGGGGGCGGGACTCGAACCCACGGACCGCGGGCGGTCCCGCCTCCATCAGCGAGGCAGGGGCGAAACCACACCCCGCGCGTCTCGGGGCAGGCGGGACAGCCCCGCCTTCTGCGCGCTGATTGGCTGAAAGTGGTGAATATATTAAAAGGGAGCGAGAATTGCGGGCATTTTGGCAATTTTACTGAGATTTTACAAGTTTTAGGGCAAATTAGGGACTTAGAGCAAAATATATAATAAAGATTAAAAAGAGATGTTACACTGAGGGGATAAAGAGTTGGAAAATTTTGCTCACACTATCTAAGGAAATATAAATTATCGGAGGTTTAAATAGACTCAAATGCAGGCCAGCTGTTGTGTTGTATGAAAGGAGAGAAGGTTAGCACTCCCCTTGATAAGGATGGAAGAGGCCCTAGTGGCCTGTACAACACACATACGGTTAAGGCACTGCCACCTACTTCGTGGCATCTAACCATGTTTTTTTTTTTTTTTCTTTCTTATTTCCTTTGCGGGAAATTCTACAAAAAAACGCAGCAGCCTCTATTTCAGTCACCCAGCTCGCCTTTTCCCTCAGCTAAAGTGGCCGGGGCAGCAGAGCCCGCAGTGGTAACACACCCCAGCAACTCTCAGTCCATATCTAAAATAAAGTCACACCTCCCCTACTCCAGCCCCTCCAGCCAGAACACAATCCTCGTTTCCAGAGCTGTGCTTGAGCTAATCCCGGCCCTCCAACCACCACAGCCATGCCAGGCTGCACAGAATTAGAGGTAAGTAGAGCTCATGCCAATCGGCCCCAGCATTAATCCCAGGTGGGATATTAAGGATTTAAATGCAGCCTTTATGAAGAGCAGCTTTACAGCAGATCCTTTACATTAGGGGTTTTTCTATCCCTGTTCAAGAGATTTCCTAGTGATAGCAGAAAATTCATCTTCCTTCTCCACAGCTCTGTGTGACAGCCAAGCTGGGCAAGCAAAGCCACTCACACACTGGGATATGAGAAGCACTGTGCCAGGAAATATTTCTGAATCAACATTAAAATGCTTTGCTGGAGTAAAATTCCACCTTCTCCATGCTGTAAAGCAGCACAGCCACATCTTGCATTGAAGAGTTTCACTAGTCTTCAAGAATAAGGCTGAAAAAAAATCATGAGTTGATCATTTTAGCAGTGGCACCAAGTCTAGACACATTGTCCCTTCCTGTGGATAATGAAAAACCTCCAAAGTCAGGGATATTATTAATAGCCATTTTAGCAGCTCAACATGAACTCTATTTTTATACTTTAAAAAGAAAACCTGTGCTTCATGTCTTGCAGCTCTTTTTCTCCAAGGGTTTCAAAGCAAGGCAGCATCAGTGCAGCACTCCAGAGGTCTGGACTGAAATTGATTTTCTGTTATTACCAAGCACATGAGGTAAATACAAAAAGGTTTTGCTTCACCAGGAGCAAAATATCCCCTTGCAGCAGAACCTTTTGGGTGCAGTAAAACTTGTGCCTCTGTGTATTTCATTCCCAGCACAAGGTAGATCCTGGATCCCTGCAAGGAGAGGGCAGCAGGAATCCTTTTCTCTGTGAGGGGTTGTAGAAATGCTGTCTCTGCTAGGACACCTTCAGCTCAATCATTTTCCTTTCATTACATAAATTTAGGTTTGTGTTTGTTCCTCTTTTTCTCTACACCTCATCCTCCCTCACTGAAGTTTCTACAGAAAACATTTCCCCTTAAAAATGTTTTTAGAAGCTTCCATGGACACAGACACTTCACATGAGCACACTCTTAACCACAAACATACACATAAAATCCCACCTTTTTATTATGGCACATGGTATTTTTCTGGATGTGTAAATACCACATGGATATGACAAAAAGGGAAAGAAATACCAATGCTGAGATAGATACAGAGTCATGCCATTTGCAATACAGCTTCATACCATGGATTGCCAAGATACAAAAAGTCTGGGTTTGTTTCTTTTTACATTGAAATAACTTTACAGTTTTCTGTGAGTTGGCTTTAGAAATAGAAGAGGCAAAATAAAAAAAAGAAAATTAAAATATGCTGAGAACAACTACAAGCAGGATTCATTTTAATGGTTAACAGAAGAACTGTAACTTTGCTCTAGAACAGCATCTATTAAACACACTTAACAAGAGGTAAGCAACTATACAGAAGGTAAGAGATTCCACCACAGGAGTCAAGTCAGGGGCAGGAAGAGGGAAATCTGGAACTGCATGGTTTTATTTGGTCACAAAGTTTGAGCTGAGTGTTTTAAAATGAAGCACCCTTAAAGATGCAGTACTCCTATTTAAAACAATACAGAAACTTCCCAAGAGACTAAAACCTACATTCTGGAAAAAAAAAAAAAAAAAAAAAAAACCTTAAAAAAATTAAAAAACAAAAAAATTAGACATTTTTTTAAAAAATTCCACACATCTCTAGGCTTGTGACTTAACTTACTGGTACAAAGTAGACTGGCAGCTCTTCCTGAAGCAGCAACAGTGCCCAGAAGCAATGCCATCAGAAAATACAGTATCTTTGGGGTGTCCAAGAGCTCTGACTCGACATCAGAATCATCCATTTATCTGCCAAAACATTAGGCAAGAAAAGGAGACACTGCATCTTTTTTTTTTTTTTTTTTTTCCACCACATTGCCCAGCTCTAGCAGAGCTAAGATGTTTTCTTTGGGCCAAGACTAACAGAAACCACTTCATCAAATATTCTTCAGGTTTCCTGCCAAACTGGATTTATGGGTGTTTTTCTTTTTTAATAATTTTTTTAAAAACTTTTTTTTGTTTGTTTTTTGTTTTTTTTTTCCTGACAGTCTCTAAAGCAATCCTGGAACATTTAACAGTCACTCTTCCACAGTTTAATTGTTTTGTCGTTTTCTAGTGCTGCTGATGCAATGATGTTTTCTGTTGGGTGACAAGCTGTGGAGATGACAACATCTGAGCAAAAAGAAAAGAGAAAAATGGAATTATTTAAATCTGGTTCATTTCTGGAAATTAGCAACTGTGTTTCATTAAGCCAAGTTATTTTTTCCTCATAGCAGAATTAAATGTTTTATTTGTAATCTTACAACTGTTGCTCCTCTGTGAGAAGAAATACAAGCAGGAAAGAATTGAGGGAAGTGTTTGACAGGATTCAAAAGGTGAGAACTCTCTAGATTTGAGTTCTTACTGTTATCAGATCATGTCAGACACAGCTGAATCAAAACCCAGGTCAGGTTTTTTGTCATGGGCTATTTCCAACATTCTGGTCAGTTCTTAGGTAACATTTCAACTTCAGAGCCTGACAATGAAAATCTGCTGCCACTGCTTTCCTTACATTTCAAATCACTGGGATCCAGCCCCAATCACTGGGATCCAGCCCCAAGCAAAGGACTGAGCACAGAGATTTCAGTCAAAACTCTGTTCTTTACAGGACTCAGACTAGGTGACATCTCATGGTTCAAGCCCAGGCACATGCACAGACATTTCCAGACCACATCAATCCTTATCCTTGGGAGATGCAGCTCTGGAAGGTGTTAACAGATCAGTCATTAATTTTATGAGACAATTAAATATCTTGACCAGTTCAGTGCTCAAGCAAATTTCCTTTGCAAGCTGATGTTAAAGTTCTCACAGGTGAAGAATAAAACATTTTCAATGCCCATAAAAACCCTTCATAAAAAGGAGCAAAACTCCCAGGGTTCAATTAAGCTTCAGCCAGACAAGAATTTATGGGTCTGAGAGTCAAAACTGGTATCAGAGAGAAAATGCTCAGGCTAAGCCTGATGATATGAGGGATATTTTATCAATAAAAACAAAATCCTCTCCCTCACCTGTGTGTCCTTGTAATTTCTGTACAATCTCTTTTGTCTGAAGGTTCCAGATATAAACCAGGTTGTCTTCTGAACCAGACACAATCCACTGCAGGGGCAGAGAGAAAACACAGTTATTTGAATCTTTCTGGTCCATATCCAAGTGCTCAGTAAACATTTCATTGCTGTCATGTGAAAGGGAGAAGGAGGAAAAATCAGGAAACCTGACAGTGAGCCCAGCTAGAGCCACAGAAAGCAGCACCCACCAAAGGAGACTTCCAGCCCCCAAATCCTGTTTTATCTACAGAGAGGAGCAGTAAAAAATGCACATAGGTAACAATAAATCAGATCAACACCAACCTTTCCACCAGTGACAGAGAAATTGGCAAATATGCAGTACTTCTCATTTTTGTGTCCTGTGTATGTCTTCAGGCACTGGAAGGGAAGGGTCACAAGACATTAATGCAACTGGGAGGGATTTTTCTGGGGAAAAAAAGCTAAACACATCAGCCTGTGCTTCCTACCCTGCCAGCTGATCTAGAGGATGCAGATGTTCTGCTCTAAAACCCAAAACAAAGCCCTAAATCTGTCCCATTACAACAGTGAAAGAGATCAAAGGCAATTTATGGTTCAAGAAAAATGCAGAAATATTGTTATACTTAATTCTCAGGGCTAAGGAGAAGGCAAGTGCATTCTTGTTTTGTTTTCTAAGACATCTTCAGTCAGAATCAGAGAATAGTTGGAATTTGAAGCGTCCATCCACCCTTTTTTAGTTTAAAACCCCTTGTCCTGTTATAACAGGCTCTGTTAAAAGTTTATCCTCTCCCCTAAAGGGGGACTGATACTTTTTTCTGTAGTACTTATATTAAAAATCACATGTAAAATCCAATTTTCCTAAAAGTTTAGTTAAGTCTACATAAAGAGAAAGAATTACCTTTCCTTTGCTGTAGTCCCAAAGTTTAAGAGTGCTGGAAAACAAAAGAAAAACCAAGATTTTAGTTCCTGGAAGTTGGGTTTTTTTAATCTAAAAAGTTCCTAGTAGCTTAAAAATGTTTCTCCAAGAGTCTGCATGGATCATTTTGGCCTGGCTTTGGAATGCAAGGTTAGTTAACCCCCAAAATATCAATTTTACTGCCATGCCATTCATATTCTCCTCCACAGAAATCACTATATATGAACTCATGTATTACCATTACTATGGCAGCCAAAAAAGTAAAATAAAGCATCATCTAACACTCCAAATTTCAAATCTGTGTGTTATTCTCCTTTTTTTTTTTACTTACTTGTCCAAAGTTGCAGCTAATATGTATTTGCCATTTGGTGAGAACTTCACAAAAGACACAGGAGGGTTATCATCATCTACAGCAAAATTAAAATCAGTGTTACAAAGTGCACAGCTGTGTTGTCTCACTGACAGAGGGTCTCTTTTGCCATTCATTTGTTTTTAATAGTTTCACTGAAACACAGAAAATCTGTGTGAAAAACAGAGCCCAGACAAGAAATATTTCTACTCACCAATCAGTGTTTTCAAGCACTGGCCTGATGCTGTATCCCAGATTCGACTGTTAAAAAAACACATAAAAATCATTATCATTGGGTTTGAAGTCTTTTATTACAATCTTAACATTACAAATGCAAACTTCTTTTTTTTTAAGAAGTGTTTTTAAAATTTAAAAGGTGCAAAGAGTGATGCAGAGAAGAAATAATCACTTACCAGAGTCCATCATAGCTACTTGACACTATCAGGGATCCATCACGATTAAAATGCACCTGTAATATTATTAACACTAATTATTAAAATAATAACTTTATTGATGTTCATAAAGATCAATTGTTCAAGCTCCACTGCAAGTCCTTATTTTCCATTTCTGACATGGAACATATCAGGAGAAAAAAACTGATTATTTTAAGGGCATGGAATAGAATCTCTTATATAGCCACTTATGTGTTTTAAAGTAATTTTCTGCTATTTATATCTAAAGAACAATTCTTTAGAATTATTACTATTAAGAGCCATTTGTAAGTGTGACATATCTTTTACACATGGCAGAACAATCATGTCAGAACAGCCACACATATCTGAAGCTCAGATTTTTTTCAGTGTTCATTTCAGAGACACCTCGTGGTTTTCCTTAATTCCAATGGATATTGCTGAATTCCAAGTTCATTTCTCCTATGAAATGACTGAGATTTAAAACAGGAGTGTTCTATGGAACAACTTCAGCAATGATAAAGAAATGCAGGTTGCTCTCTGAGCATCAAGTGCCACAAATCTGTGTCCAGAATGACACTGAGGCATGCCTGGCACACCTCTGCACTATTCACATTTACAGCCAGGACCAAAATCCACAATCCTGGAGAAAACACCACTCACTTCATCCCCACTGGCAGCAACCACAGCCCAGCCTGGACTCTGTGTAAGGGCTCAGTAACAGAGCACAAAGTCACCCCTCTAGAGGGGCAGGAGAGGAGCTCTGCTAACAAAACCAGCAATTTTGTGTTCACTGATCAGGAGGGACTTACAGCTGAAACTGGGTCAGAGTGAGCAGGCAACGTCTTGAGGCACTTCCCTGTTTTCACATCCCATATCCTCACACTCTCATCAAACTGCAGAGGGAAGAGAGGCACAGGGGGTTCAGTCAAGGCACTCAGTACAGCTTGGCTACAGCATGAAATCTTATCCCAGCTGGGTCAGAAAGGCCAGGACACAACCAACAGGCTGGGAACAGCTCCCTGAATTCCTTGGCTCCATGCAGGAGGGATTAAAGGCTTTTCCCCAAGCAAACACAGCAGGGGCAATGCACAGCTCACCTGACTACAAGCTGTGCTTGTGAGGGAAAATTGAAATGGGCTCTGTGATTCATATTCTTTCATTTAATATTGTTTTCAAACAATGATCTGACCCAATCTGCAGAGGGAGAGGTGATTAGAAGTCATCCTTTAGATAAGTCAGAATCCAGGTGATTAGAAAGTGTAAGATGTACTATAAATTCTGTAATCACTACTTATAAATTGTATTAAATCAATCCTTCCTGCAGAAATCCTGTGCCATTCTAATCATAAATTAGGGTGTTACACTAATCAAAATAATCTGTTAAGAAAATAAAACTGTAATTGCAACTATGATTTAATGCCATCATCATTCTGCCAAGGATCCCTAAAGAACCTGTCTGTCCCTTCAGTGACAAGTGACAGAGTGTGTAGTACTTGCTTCCCACAAAGGAAAAAAAATTAGAAACCACTCACTGAGCCAGAAACGATGAGGTTTGACTGAGGGTTGAAATTGCAGCAGAAAACGTAGTTACTGTGCCCTTTCAATGTCTTTAAGCACTTACCCTAAAATAAAATTCAGCAGAGTTAAATACACAGCATCACCCAGCACCATAAAAGCACCCAGAGAGACCACATTAAGGTTAATCACTGTGCAGCACAGAAAGAAACCATCTCCAGCCCCAGATTTAGATGGGCAGAGAGCCAGTTGCAACAAAGCAGGAAAGAAAAAAACAATATAAAACAATCATCAAGATTGCAGGGAGGTGCAAACCCTTTGGGCAGCTCAGGAAGATCCAAACCATTTAACATCCCTAATCAAAACACAACCAAATTATCCACTTCTCTGTCATGAGAGAATGGGGGGGAAGCAGAAATAAGTGTGGCTGTGCTAAGAAGTTACAAAAAGGTTTCATCTGAGAGGCTTTTTGCTGTGGTTCTGTCTCCATCACCAGCTTTAGTGCTCTCTCAGAGCACAACAGGCTCCTCAGGGTACCCACAAGCATCCCACTCTTTCCAAGAGCAGACAGCACAATTCATTCCTCCTCAGCCCATTCACCAGCTTGTTACAAGCAGGAACACAAGTGAAGAAGCAAATTCTGGAGAAAAATAAAAGGTAAATAAATAATAATTCCTGCCCTTACCGAGCTTACATCCCATATTTTGAGAGTTTTGTCATCGGAGGCAGAGACAAGGAGGTTGGAATCTGATGACCAAGCAACATCAGAGATCCCCTAAAACAAAGGAAAACAATTCTCTTCTCAGCTCTGCTTGTTCAGCCCCACAGAAAAGTGGAAAACATAGATTACATTCCCAGCTGAAGCTTGAATGAAAATTCAGCACTGAGAGTCAGGATTTCAGTGATTTTGCTGGGTTAAGAGCTCCTCTGGCACAAGTTAATTTTAAGCTGAGCCACATACTCTGAGAACCTCAGCAGCTCATTCACACAGTTCTTACTGTGGCCACCAAAACCCTTTGTTAGAATTCCTAAATAGAATGCTCATAAATTAATCTGAGTAAGTGGTTTTTCTTCATGACAAATGGTTGCTCTTTACAGTCCAAATCCCCAAAGGCTGGAGAAGATTCCAGTGGTTTTTCTTTTGATAAATCTTCATTTTTGCTCATGAAACTTCAGCATGTAAAAAACTTTAAAAAAAAGAAAACCAAAGGGCTTGGGAGTTTTGTGTTTTCTTTAGAACTTTGCAGAATGAGTAAGTGTTGTGTTTATGTAGGCAAACCCACAAGAAAAATTCAATCTCCTTAAAAGGCAAGTGTTTTGTTTCTTATACAAAGGGAAGATGGAACAGGACACACTGTCAGAACTCACAGGGATTTTCACCCAGCAATGCTCTGCCCTGTGTCTGAGGTGGGTTTTCCTGAAATTCAGGGACACAAGAAGCTGGCAGGGCACTGGGAATGCAGGTGTTCCCATATTCCCAGCCTGCCCCAATATTACTCCAGCAATTCCAGGACTATATAAACAAAAAACTACAAAATAAGACTGAAGAACAAACTTACACAGGCAGAACTAACCAAGAATGGAAATTTCTGAATGAGGAGAAGAAAGCAAAATTCTTCCCAGCTAAATTCCCCCAGTAATCATCTCATACTTACCAGCTTATGACCAGATATTGTTTTTTCAAACTTGCCATCATATGCTCCCCAAATTTTAATGAGTTTGTCAGCAGCTGGAAAAGAATGTGCCAGTTCAGAGGTTAATTAACAGCACTGCCAGAGCTGTCCCTCCCAGGTGAAAGGAAATAAGTTAACTCTGGTTCTGGGCAGTTCTCCCTCCCCAGGCAGACCTGAGGGAAGGAGGTGATATGGAATTGGTGAAGAACAGCTTCCTACACAGCACTCTGCAGCAGCTGAGGTTACATAAGCTGCCTGGAATGCAGAGACACTCCAGCAGCTTTAGTTTCTCTCTTGACAAATTGGGTTTCTACTTTTGTTTTAGACTGCCAGTGGTAAAAGTAGTGCTGGTCCACGGGAATGCTTGAAAGGCTTTTGCCCCAAAAAGAACAATAATTACACCACAAGCTGGACTGAATGGATGCCTGCAGAAACCCAAACACATTATCCATGGTAACTTGCAAAACAAGCCAGAGAAAAAAGTTACTATTTGCCAGATATAGTCTGGAAAACATGTTCAGGGGAGAGGGGAGGGGGACTCTGATGGGGACACTGTAAGAATGATTTGTATGGCACAGTGTTTTATTGAGGCTGTTTGCAGTTAAGTCAAAGCCCCAAGCCATTCCCATGTCTGGAAGATGTTCCAGTGACCCTCACTGTCATATTCACCATTTCCAGCTGCCCTTTCCCTACACATGGATCCTCTCTGGATCACTGACAGTCACAGAAGCACATTTTCAAGGCAAAGCTGTCAAGCAGTGCTGAACACCAAAAAAACCCTTATGAAATACCAAAGCTGACAGAAAGGGAACTTGTTCTATCACTTAACAGTGAAACACTATTTACAACAACCCTCTGCACTTCACTGGGGCATCAAAGCCTCTGACTGCCAACCACCACAGGCACACAGGACAGAGCATGTGCATCCAACTCTGCAGCCCAGCAGCACCTTCCTTATCTCCCACAGGAAAGTTGTGCAAAAGTTTAATTTAAAAGCTTAAACTTCTAGTGATACAGAAAAGCACAAGGGTCTCCTCTGCACAGGAAAGAATCCTGTGTTGGTTTTTGCCCACTTGCTCAGTAAGGAAAGCTGGACAGGTGAGGGCTCTCCTGGCAATGCAAAGACCCAGTCCTCAAAGTAACAAAACTTAAATTATCTTGAAGAATGACAGCTTTGGTATCACTTTTAAGAAAAAGCATGACATGACATGCCTTCTCTCCCTGATGGAGGCAGCACTGCAGACAGGCCCTTTTCAAGGCCCACATTTGTGTCTGAAATGAGAGAAAAGCAGGAATACTTACAGGAGCTGGCAAGCCACTCTCCATTAGGACTAAACTTGACTGATGACACTGCCTTTGTGTGTCCTGCTAATGTGAACTTGAGAGCATAGTTTGGCTTTACTGGGGCAGGCTGTAAGAAACAAATGTATGAATGAGTTAAACTCCAAATTCAGTATCTCAGTGGCCAGCTCTGGTCAGGACAGAGGAATGGACCAATGTTCACCATAACAGAATCCAGAACTTACATCACATTTACATTCCCATTCCCCACCAAATGCAAAAAACAACCAAACATCCTTTCAGTCTGGGGCCTCACTGCTCCAAGCACAACACCAAGTCACCCCTGGGGTGAATTCCATCCAAGCCAGTAACCAACAGGTGAGAATAACCCAACAGCCCAACCACAAAGTGCCTGGCACTTCCAAGTGATATTCTTGATATTGATCAGGGCTTTCAAGTGTTTGCATTTTCACCCTGATCATGAATTAAACACATGCCCCTAAAATCCCCGCTTTTACCCACTGAAAAGGCTTCATGGTTTCAAAGAACCTGAATAACTGTTTCCCCACTCCACAACTAGAGATTTACCAATTCTCCAGCCACCTCCAAGCATTCCAAAGATAAAACAAACAGCTTTTGTCGTGATCACAATGACAAGAACCATTTCACTAGTGAGAACTTTCCCAAAACAACAACAAAAAAAACCCCACTTAGCACTACAGCAGAGCTGCACTCCATCCACTTTTCCCATAAAATCCTCAGCACGAGACAACAGCAGAAATAGCCACATGGAAAAGAGCTTAATTTTATAATAATAATCTTAATAACATTAGAATTCAAATCTCTGATTCTGTCTGGCTGCTGAGTATTCAGGTAGCTCCAGGTGTTTTTAACAGTGATATTTTTTGGAGCCCCACACACACCTTGCTCTGATTGGTCGAGGAGGAAGGAGTAGATTGTGTTTTGGTGGATTCTGCATCTGGCTTCTTTTCTTCTGTTGCCATGGTTCTGGAGCTGGCAAATGAGACTTATGGGTGCTTGAAGGGGAGAATGAATGTGCTGCTTCAAAAGGCAGCTCTTGCCACCGAGAGGAGAACCACACTGAAAGGAAAACCTGGAAGAAAAACAAAATATTCTCATTAGCTGTCAAAAAGATTCTCAGCATGCACGAGAGTGAGACTGGTCAAAGCACAGGTTGCCAGAAACCAGTGTGAAAACCCCTATTTATTATCTGTTGAACAACACAGCAGTATTTTAGGCTTTCAGACCTACTTATGTGCAAGACCAAGAACTCCAGCCACGGCCTTTGATCACTCCTTGGAAAGCTTTTTCCAAACAGAAGTGCAGCACAAGAGCTTTGAGGTGTGGCAGGGTTTTCATACTGCAGACCCCAAAACACTTGTAACAAGTACTTAGCACAGGGTAAATACAGTAGTTTGTATGGAACATGGAAGAACAGCCCAAGGCCCTTCTGTTTTAATTTATTAAACTAGAGGCATAAGAGATGATAAAGAACACAAAAAATAAGCAGCATTTGCAAAGCTTGAGACCTGACTAGATTCCTTTCACCTCAGAATGTGAATATTTTGGTGTCATATTTCCCTGCTGAAAGGTCTGAGCATCAAACCATCCCCATCTCCACTCAAGAATTCCCCCTGACTGGCAGCAGCCTTGGATCAGCCTCTCCAGACTCGATTTCTGTAACAAGACCTGATGGAGTGCAGTGCCAGGATTCTGTAATCGGGGCTGATGCTGCAGAGGGAACAAATCTCCACTGCAGCTCAGCCACATTTCAGCTCAGGAACAGAATCACCCCCGGCTCACACTGTCAGGATTTGCCTTCTAAGTGCATTTGCAACATCGCAGCTCCTTTTGCTGGTGGCAGCAGATTCGGGAGCAGCGTTTGCTCTCAGGATCCACCGGCATTCCAAGCATCTCCCTCCCCACAGGGTGCAGCGCAGGACGCTACCAGTTGCCTGCCGGCTGTGCTGGGTGTGGGGAGATCCCAAAATCCCAGAAAGGGCCAGGCTGGAAGGGAGCACAGGGTCATCCCAGAGCACATGGTACGAGATCGCATCCTGATTGCTCAGGGACACTCCCCGGCCAATCTGGGGGCCGCAATAAGAAATTAAACTTTCCTAACGCAGATCCCCACTCCTTTTCATCTGGAGCTCATCCGAACCCGAGATGCCAAAGCACCGCAGCATCGCTGCCCGGGCCCGGGCGGGCTCCACACCCGGGGGGCTCCCAGGCCGGAGCATCCCCCGCCACGCACGCGGTACCGATCACCGATCACAGCCCTGAGCCCCGAAATCGGCCCCGAACCGCCCCTTCCCTCGCTGGGAATGTGGGGGGAGCTCTCTGTGGAGAGTGGGGAGGGGTGACCATGGGGGTCCGCACGCGGTACCGATCACACCCCCAGCCCCGAACCGCCCCTTCCCTCGCTGGGAACGTGGGGGGAGCTCTCTGTGGAGAGTGGGGAGGGGTGACCATGGGGGTCCGCACGCGGCCGGGGGAGGGCGGGGGCCGGGCCGGGGGGAAGGGAAGGGAAGGGGAGCGGGCGGGCTCCGCGCGCGCTGCCTGAGGGGAGGCGGCGGCGGCGGCGGCGCGCGCGGGCAACGGCGGTGCGGGAGAGAGAGCCCCGGGCGGTGCGGGAGACGAGGAGGAGGAGAGGAGGAAAGGAGGAGGAAAGGAGGAGCCGCCGCCTCGCTCTCTCCTCTTGGTGACTTACCGGGGGATGGGGAATGGGGAAAAGGGGGGTGCGGCCGCCACCTCCTCCGCGGCGAGGGAGGAGCGCGGCCGCGGGAGGGGAAAGGGGGGGACGCGGCGGCGGCGGCGGGTCCGGGTCCGCCAGGCGGGGAATGCGGGGCGGCGCCTGCGCGGAGCGGGCCGGAGGCCGCACAATGCCGCTCTCTCCCGGGAGCGCTACGGCGCGGCCCGAGAGCCAAAAGAGCGGCGCGAGTGCGCGCACGGGCGGAGCCAGGCTGTGGCGTCGTGCCCGCCCCTTCCCTCCCCTCATTCTTTTCCCTCATTCTTTACCCTCCCCTCCTTCTTTTCCCTGCTTTCCCTGCTTTCTCTCCTTCGCCTCCACCGCCGCCGCTGGCTGTGGGGAGCGCTCTGCCCGTGCGGCCCGCACCCGTGCCGGTGTGGCATTGCGTGTGGCGAGCGGGGCCCGTACACACCGGACCCGCACACACCGGAGCCCGCACACACCGGGGCTTGTACACCCCGCGGCCCGCACACACTGGGGCTCGCACACACCGGGGCTCGCACACACCGCGGCCCATACACACCGAAGCTCGTATACACCGGGGCCCGCACACACCGGGGCTCGTAAACACCGGGGCCCGTACCCATACACACTGGGACTCCTACGCACCGGGGCCCGTACGCCCCGGGTCCCACACGCACCGGGACTCGTACAAACCGGGGCTCGCACACACCGGGGCTCGTACAAACCGAGGCCCATACCCGTACACACCGAATCTCGCACACACCGGGGGTCGTTCACACCGGGATGCGGTGGCCAGGGCGCTGCTGCCCGGCCCGGGGCCGTTGAGCCCGGCTGGAGGGGTTAGGTGTCGTTGGGGTGCAGCTGGGCCCCGTTGGATTCACACCGATAAAAGCGGCTGTGAGGAGGGCAGGCCAACCCACGCGCCGGAAATATCTATAATAATGTCTGTATAATGTCTGTAATATCAATAATAATGTCTGTAAGGTGGAGGTCGGGCTCTTCTCCCCGGCAGGGCGTGGGGAGTCATCCTCAAGCTGCGCCAGGGGAGGTTCAGGCTGGACATCAGGGGGATTTCTTCAAGGAAAGTGGTGTTAAACCTTATATATTAATATATATATATATAATATTAATATTAATATATATTAATATATATTAAACCTTAAATATTAATCACTGGAGCTGCCCAGGGAGGTGATGGAGTCCCCACCCTCGGGGATGTTCAAGGAATGACTGGATGTGGCTCTCAGTGCCATGATTTAATTGACAGGCTGGATTCTGTGATCCTGGAGGTCTTTTCCAAGTTAGTGGTTCTGTGACTATAATGCTGATGTTTGAGCCATTTAACACCCTAATCCTCAGCTGGGTGAGAGGGTATCTGAGGCAAGGTGGTTTTCTCACCGTATATTCACACAAAAAACCCTGACTCAGAAAAGTGTTTAATTCATTAAGGCCAAAGAGCCCAGTTACAGTTAAACATGTGTTTAAGTGATTTTCTGGAGAGCAGTAGGTTATTTCTGAACCCACACGTTGCAGTCTGCTTTCAGTTAAGGGGGAAGAAAAGGAGACGTGTGTCATTTACTGGCCCTTTAACACAGGAAGATATTTCACTTCCAAAAATTCTAGTGGCAGTTGAGAAAGGAAAAGATGAAAAAAACCTGTGGTGTAGTGAAGCCAAGGCCTTTCTCCTCCAGCCTGGAATCCTGCAGCAGAAATCTGGAGAATTAGCCCTGCCCTCGAAACTCAGGGAGGTAAAACACAGAAGAGCTGCACACTCACCAGAACAATATTAGGAAACAAATCCAGTTAAATCCCTGGTGCTTATTCTTCCAGATGGTTTTGGCTTAATGTTTTCAGTCTTTTAAACAATGAATATGAAAGAAAATGGGAGAATACAAATCAGCAGTATAATGCTATTTATAGAACCTTTTTCATGGCAGGGTGTTTTTTGTTTCTTTCATGTTGGAGATAAGTTTGTATTTTGCCTTTCAGTGTCTGCTTTGGGAATTTTTGTCTGATATTTTTCTATATATAGAAAATACATATAAATATATTTATATGTGTGTAGAAAATACATATATGTGCATGTATAAAAATCTTTATCTGCTCTGAATAATACCTGAAAACTGTAGCCCTGACTACAAATTAAGTGTAATCCTAAACAACCCCTTAGCCTCTAAGTGTCCTGGCTGTTTTTTTTAAACTAGTTTAAAGTATGATAAACTCCATTTGGCCAAGTACCTGATTCCATGCCAGGCAGAGTTTTTGATAGCATGGAGCTTTCAGGAACAGCACGAGCAGGGGCATTTCTTTGGGACTGCAGCACATCCCCAGGGCTCTGCACAGACAAAAATTCAGATTAAATTTCACTTGATGGTTATGAATCATCTGTGTGGGTCTTTCTTGCTCCCCCAGCCAGGCTTCCACAGCTGGGATCAGCAGGATGTGACATCTGTCCAAACTCTGGGAAAGCGTGGGGCTTGGCAGGCTTCTCCCTCACCAAATCTTTCATTCCCTTTGCTTCCAAGCAGCCTGAACTTGGGGACGTGCCAAGTGCACTGAAAAGACACCTGTCTGAGGTGTTT
This sequence comes from Oenanthe melanoleuca, assembly GCF_029582105.1. NCBI lineage: Eukaryota > Metazoa > Chordata > Aves > Passeriformes > Muscicapidae > Oenanthe > Oenanthe melanoleuca. The sequence goes on from NC_079350.1 coordinate 3,796,381, forward strand.
GTGGGAGAGCAGCTTCCCATGGTGATGAAAGGGAAAGGAAAATGGGAGGAAGTGGCTGCTCCCAGTGCTACTGGGGTCCCTTTGGGAGCTTTCAGGGTGTCAGGAGCTGTGCCCATGGCTCCTGCTGTGACCAACGTGTGTGATTTTGTCCCAGGCTGCAGCGTGAGCAGCACTGATCCAAAGGACCTTGTTGCTTGTGGAAAAGCTCCCAGGAACTTCACTACAGCCTGGACCTGCTCTTTAGGCCTGCCTGCTGCACAGCAGCTCGTGCTTACGTTTGTAGTGGTGAGTAATCAGACACGGGGCTTACAGGCTCTGCGAGCCCATGTTTATGTTTTGGCACAATTAGCAATCTCAGCTCGCATTTTTATTTGCTTGGGCCCCTCAGCAGACAGAGGAAGTGCAGAACAGACTTGCTGTGTGCTACACTCTGCTCCAGAAACAGAACTCAGGAGAGACCTGCTACATCTTTTAGGCTTCTAAAGAGCAGCTGATCCCTGACACTGAGCTGTTTCTGGGTGGTTCCTAACATGCTGCTCTGTTTTGTTTTTTTCCCCTAAATCCCAGATACATCACATTCATATGTTTCTTCTGGGATTTAAAAACAAACACTGAACCTTTTCCAGGATGATATTTCTACCTCCCCCACTACACTCTGAGCCTTGCTTGCATCATTGCCAACATTTGTTCATTTAAAGCAAGGAAATCTTAGCCCAGTGGAGAGCAGGTAGGATTGGAATCATCCTGCCCTGGGAGGGATGTGTACAAACACTTAGTCCAGGCAAGAGGGGCTTGTAGAAGAACTCATTTCTGTGTAAGATCATTGAACACTGCATGTTATCAAACCCTTGTTAGTGAACACCTGGTAAGAAACATGATTTTGAAGAGCAAGTTGGACTTCTCACAGGGTTGGGGTCCTGCAATGTGCTATAAGGCATCATTCAGCACAAATTCCCCTCAATGCCAGTGTAGTTAATGCATGGAGGCTGCTGATTTGAGAGCCCCAGCCTGAGTCACACATGCTCTGACTGCCAGACGTGATGACAGCCTGCCTCTCCCAGCCACTTCAACTGGAGCAGCAGGTTCTCAGCACTTCTGTGAATCAGGAGCTTTGTTCTTTGGCTGCAGCCACAGTGAGCGGGCAGTTCAATACAATTCAGTCACACCCCTGAAACAGTTTTAGTGAAATCTATTTAGTACTCATTGTCATTTACAGATCAAGATGTTCCAAGGTTTTACTGTTTGGTTAGAGGATCTCTGTGCCATTCTCTCCAGTCTTTGTGAGAGGGCAGGAGGAAAAGCAAGGAAACACAGAGGAATCCTTTAGGGCTTTGGCCAGCTGAAGTCTGGCATGTTCCTGTGTCTGTTGGTTTAAAATGCCAGCTCAGTAGCACACACTATTCACAGCCTTGCTTACCTGTGCAAACCACTGTGCTCACAGCAGGTGCTGGGTCTCCACATCACACTGAATATCCAACAAAACCATTCAGATGCAGGTAATTTCCAAAAGAACTTTTTAAACTATGGCCAAAGATATGTAGCTATGTTGGCTGGGCAGTTTCTTTTCCATTCCCAAATTCTGTGCTCCTGTTCTTCTCTCTCACAACAGTTTAGGCCTTTTCTCTGCCTGTTTCATTACATATAAATCTTAGCCCACTGTATCCCAGTCTCCAGCTCCTCCAAATGAAGCCTTTTGCACCCTCCTGGTAAGACACATCATAGTCAGACAGAAGATTTTGTGGGCTCTTCTTGCTCTTCCTGCCCATTGCACTGGGAGCACTTCATCTGTGCTTCACTGGTTTGAGAACTTCCAATCTGGAAGAACTTTACTCTGCACCCTCCACTGGATATTGGCTGACTGCAGACCACCATTCAGATGACAATCAAAACTCCTCTTTGCAGATGAACACTTACAAGATCCCTTAGGTCTTGGGTTGCTCAGTTCTTTCCTGTCTTCCCCTCAAATAGCTCAGTGCTGTGCCTTTTGGGGCTTGTAGACATCCTGGCTCCTGGTTTCCCAGTCTGGGGGCTCTGCTCATGCTTTTCCAGATGAAGAGGGAACACTAAAGATCCAAAAGCCCTGCAGTCACTGACATTCCTGGGAGTGAGGAGCCAGGGTGGCCTCACCAACTGGTGTGTCCAGGCTCTCAGAACTACAAAGAATGAGTCAGAAGAGCTGAGTCCCAGTTCTGCCTCTGCCCATGATTCTCTGCATCATCATATTCCCTCTCAGCTTCCTCAGGTGAAAAACAGGAGTCATAATATTTCCTTACCTACAAAAGCTGTTAGGAGGATTATTGCATTGTTGTGAATTCCACAGATGAAAGGTACTACAGAAGAACAAACTGCAATTATTGTTTCAAACCTCTGCCCTAATCCTGTCATCCTTAACTTACTGAATAACACTTACTCAATCGAGGAAATCCTGCCACTACACTGAAGATGATCATTGGAAAAGATGACTCTCTGTTGTAATAAGAGCATTTATCCCCTTGTGTTCAACACCCTTCTGCCTGACACTGGAGTGATCTGAGTCATATAATCTCCCCTTGGAGTGGGGAACTGTTGTTTTGATGGTGGAACAGGCAGAGGTGAAAATCAGAAGCTTGCAGGAAGTACCTATTGCAAAGATCAGAGAAATTTGTGTTCCCAGCAGTCTCGATTCCAGATAAATACTTTTGTGTGCAGTCACACGAGGCACTGAGTGTGGCCCATCCTCCCAAAACTCATCTGTCCCACAAAGCATCTCCTTTTCTGCTTCCATCTCCTCTTGGTTTCAAAACACTCAGCACTTCATGAGCAGAGAGGCAAAAAGTGCCAGTGTTTAAAAGCCCTGCAAACCACTCTGGTTCTGCACAAATAACATTTTTTCTTGTTGAAGCCTGTGCACAAACATTCTGAGAAGGATGTAGGTACCACTGGGCATTACAGATTAAAAGTACTGCAACAGCCAGGAATAAATACATGGCAGGTGTTCATTAACAAGGCACTAATTGGGTAACTGGAGGTGTAGCATAGAAGACCACAGAGGGCAATTGAGAAGCTTTGGGTGAATCCAGGATGTTCCTCTGAGCTTGGGGAGCAGAAGGAAGAACTGCTGCTCTAAGTTTGTGTTTTATGGAAAAGCTGGTGTTAAGGTGCCTCAGAAGAGGCAGCCCGTTACATCTTGTGCATGAAGCTGTGTGACAAAATCAGTTCAGAATTTAATTTAAAGATTATGACTCTCTTTTCCTCGGTTGAAGTGCTTTTACTTTGGCTTTAGTAACTTGAGCTTAAATTGTTCTGATTTGATTTCACTGTACCTCCTAAGGGGCTTATTCAAACTGAGTCAGCCTGTGCCTGTTTGGCTAAACCATTATCTAAACTCACTGCCTTGCATAAAGAAGGCTTTAGGGATCCCAAAATATGTTTGCTTTCCTAATCCCTTGGAGGATGCAGTGGGGTTCTTCAAGCACAAGTCTGCAGACCTACAGGTAGGTGTGTGAGTGACTGCTGTGTTCCAGGTTGAAAACTGATAGTGGTGAAATCTCTGGGGACAGTTTCCCACGTGAATTGTTCTGCCTGCTCAGCCTGCTGCATAATGAACATGACAATTTGGGATGAAACTCTCTTACACCTTATCTTGAGATAAGGCAGGACAAGGTGTAATTGGAGACTCCTTTTGGGTTGCAGTTTGGATGCACCCTTCATCATCGTGCTCCTGAAGGTGGATTTGCAGTGAGGCTCAGACTCCAGTATTGAACTTGTGCACGTTCACTGTGAGGTGAGTGCTCTGCTAGCTTGGAGAGTTTTTTGCTCTGTGACTTCTCTTGTCTCTGCCTTTCTGCCTGCACTCCCCAGTTTCTCTTTGCTCTGCTGTTGTACTCTGTGTCTGTTGCTGGGGTTGCTGAACACTCTGCATTAGGAGACCCCTGTTCAGTTCCTTGTGGCTCTGCCAAGTCTTACATTGCAGCCAACACTTCTTTTGTTGCAGGAGTTTGTCTTAAACTGAAATATAAATACTTCTAAAACCCAAGCTTTCAGATGATGATTTAGCTGAAAAGCAGTCTTTAGAGTGCATGGAGTCCATTTTTCCAAGTGTTCATAATGAATAGTCAGCCCATTTCTCCCTGCCCCCTTTCTTGGAAAGCTTCAGCTGCCAACTTTTCCCAGCCCCCATGCCTGGAGCTGCAGCAGTTTTCATTTAGGGGCTCTTTGGTCATGCTCCTGATTTGGTGTCTGTGTATGTTATGGCATTCAGGAATTCCTACTCTGGTTATCCATGTGGATCAGGTACATCCTGGAGCAGGACAGTGCAGTCAAAAGAACTGCCCTGCTTCCCTTCAGCTCTCAAATGCTTTGACATGCTTGTGGTCTTATAGATTGCCTTGAAAATGGGCTGAGAGCAGAAAAAATGGTAAAAGGTGTTCAAAATCCAGTCCTTCCCCCACTCCCTGGTACCTGATGTTGAGGACATGTGTGGGCAGGGCAGAGTTTAGGTGGTGTTCCAAAAGGATTTCCTCTCTGTCCAGCAGTCAGGTTTGTGAACACCTCAGTGAAGTGTGGTGGTTCTCCTTAAGAATTCCTAGAATTTACTTTTTTCTTTCTGCTTACATGCTTCATGTTCCTGCAGAGACCATGTGCTGTGGGTGGGGAGGTGACTTTGGGGTACCTGATGGTCGAGTCAAAGGGTCAGGAGGGAAGCCCAAGTCTCACACACTGACCTAGAGTGGGGTTTGGGTGTTGATGCAGATACACCAAATGCTGCCTTAGTGAATATACCTAAGAGTGGTAGAGTTTTAAGCAAGTTTCTGGTTCCTGAATTTGCACAAACCTTGAAATGGAGTGCCAAAAAGCCCTTTTTGGGGGGAGTTTGGCTAAGGTATGTGCACAGTTTTGGTTCCATCCTGAGGCAGCAGCAAATGTGGCTAAATGGAATTCTCCTAAGCCTGCACAATCTTTCTGATTATATCATACCTCTGGAGAAATTTCAGTCCCACTGGTAGTGTGTTTCTAAAGCTAATCTTCTGGAAATAAGGTCTTTTAGTAAAACTGCCTTCACCTTATGGTTACAATAAACTGACTTATTAATTGGCATCAGCATGTGGCTGTCTGAAGCAGCAGCATGGCAGCCTCTGCTGGCACACATGTCCACAGAGAAATCCCCTCTCTCTGCCTTATTCCATATTGGCACTCAAATGTTCCCCTCATTCATTTTCCAATAGTTCTATTATTTTTTTTTTTCTGCAGCAATTCAATCATATTTTGGCTTATAACAATTTTTTTGTTGTTTTAACTTCTGTTTGCAGTTGTGGATTTGCTTTAGGACATGGGCTGTGTGTGAGTCTGTTACTTGGAAGTGTTTCTAACAGTGCTGATGTTTGTTGATGCTTTTATGGTGGTGTGCTGGTAAAATTCACATTGTTTTCATTGTATACATTAGATTAATTTCTGTTGTTTTCAGCAGTTGACAATGTTATGAAATGCACCAACCAGGGCAAACTACATCGGGCTGTGGATTTCCTTGATGGATTTTTTTTGGCGGCTCGCTACTCCAGCGTGTATCGGCGGCGGGCTATTTTTATTGCAGCTCGTATTAGTTGTTGCGTAATAAACGCGAGAGCGCATTACCCAATGCAAACCGCGATTTAAAAAAAAACCTCTCCACATATACACACACACACACACCAAAAAAAAAAAAAAGGGGGCGAGAGCAGTTGTGATTTCCCGCGGCACGCGTGGGTCCCACGCGCGTTTGCAGCCGCACTTTTCAGGCTCTGCTCGTACCTCGGGAGGCGCGACGCGGGCGGACGGGGGAAGCCGGGATTTTCCCCGGCCATGTCTGCCCGGGGGACAGCCGCCCGCCGCCCGCTCCGCCCGGCTCCGTGCGGCGGGTGCCGCTCCCCGAGCGCGGCCGGGCGCTGTCCCCGCCGGAACCGGGCGTTGTGCGGCCCCGCCGCCCGCTGACCGGGGCATCACCCCTGCCGCTGCCGTCCCCTGCCCGCCGCTCCGGGCAGGGCGCGGGGGGCCGGGGCGGCCGCGCTGGCTGCTGGGATTTGTAGTTCGGGCTGCGGCCGCCGCCTCTCGCCCGGCCCGGCCCGGGACTACGGTGCCCACATGGCCTTGCGCCCCGGCGCATGAGCGCTCGGGCGCTGTAGCGCATCTATTATACTGCCTTGCCGAGGATAAAAAGAAGAGCAACTGGAGGGACTGTAAGGCAAACGTTGCTGGAGCTGCCGGGGCAAAGTAATCTATTTAATCTTTCCCTTTATTTGTTAGATGCTTGGGTGTGCATTGCTAGCACTGGGCCATGGTTTCTGGAGGGAGGGGGGCCGGGGAAGAAGGGGGAGGAAAGCAAAACCCACTTGGGAAAGGCCAATGCTGATTTTTTTTTTTTTTTAATATTTTTTTCCCTCCTCTCTTCTTCTACTCCTTGTTACGAGAGCCCCGCGTCGCTCCCCGCGGCCCCGCAGCCTTTGTGCGCCGCCACAATTGTAACAAAGCGCGGCGGGGCTGGCTGCAGCCTGGCCATTGATTTCCTCCCGGCCCCGCCGCTCCTGCCCACCCTTTTCTTCTTCTTCTTCTTCTGCCGCTTCTTCTCCATCTTCTGCTCCCCCTCCCCTTCTCTCGGAGCGCCCGAAGCCGCCCCGGCCGGGCGCAGCCGCGGCCCCGCCGAGCCCGCGCCCCAGCGCAGGACGGGCTTGCTTGCTTTCTTTTCTCTTCTCTTTTTTTTTTTTTTTTTTTTTTTTTTTTTTTTTTTTTTTTTTGGTTTGGTTTTTCTTCTTCCCCCTCTCTCCCTCGCTTTTTCCCTCGCTCGCTCTCTCTGCCCGCCATCTTTTGAAGGGGAAAATTAGGGGCGAGGAAAAGGAGGGCTCTCTTGAAAACAAGGAAAAAAAGAGAGACGGGGGGGGGACAAAAAAAAAAAAAAAAAAAAAAAAAAAGGAGGGAAGAGAACAACAAAAAAAATTTAAAAAGCAGCGCGGAGGAGGGGAGGGAAGGGGGGATTAAGCAGCCTCCAGCCCCGGTGGCGGCGGTCCGAGCGGAGCCCCAGCCTGGGCCAGCGCCCGCCTGCTCCGGCCATTTCCCCGGCTGGGAAGGGCTGAGCAGCGGCGGATGATGCGCTGCAAAGTGCGCGCTCCGCGCCGTGTCCGCGTCCGCATGCCTTTATTTGTGTATGTGTGTGTGTGTACACAGCTGCTCCGCTCGCGTAAATATCCGGTGTTTACCAAACTTTTCGCAAATAAATGGAAACCCAAGGGTTCGCTGCCTAAACTCGATACGCTTTCTAGGTGTAAAAAGAAACGCAGATCGCAGATTTATATATAGAAGTATCACGCTATAAATAATGCTGCCGATAATAAAATGTAAATCTTCAAAACTCAGCCGTCCTTCTCCTCCGTTTATACTTCTTGTTTGGGTTTGGCACCTCCCTGGGCGCTGGGGATAGAGCATTATTTGTAGCCTGCTTGGTTTCACTTTCAAACAAAGCTGTAGTGTTCAGGTCGCGGGTCTGTGTGCGTCTTTGCGTGCTTGGGTCTCGCAGGGTGTTAATTCAGAGCGTGTTTTCCTCCACAATTGACTTTTGACAACGTGGAGAATGCGTTCTGTCAGGTTCGGGAGAAATGTTCTGTGACAGTCCCAGACTGTGGATGTTCCTTTCTGTTGATTTCTTCAGGAGCCAAAAGTTACTAAAATAAACTTGTTCGGATGAGCAAATGTGATGGCTTCACTAATATTTCAAACTTTTATATGTAGGTTTTGGGGTTGTTTTTTCATTTGTTGTTTTGGTTTTTGTTTTGTGGTGGTTTTTTTTTGTTTTTTTTTTTAATGTCTTAAGTTCCCTGACACTAGTAAATAATAGCAGGTTAGGAGCTGACATAATTAGCAAAGCACACCTGCTGTTCCTTGCTGGGAATAGAGAAGCACGTTTTTAATATGCTTGTTAATATTTTTAACGTGTACAGTGTGAGTGTGCTGGTGGGGGTGTGTCTACATGAAACTGGAAGTTTCGTTTTAAAGCTGAAACTGTTGTCTTTAATTCACACAGTGCTAAGCCAAGGTATTAGAGGGGACTTGGTGACTACCATATGTGCTGCAGGATCTGGGTGACAAGTGCAGAATAAATATGCATCGATCAAAACAAACAAGAAGTCCCCAAAGCGGTTTGGTTGCTTTACAAGCAGAAAAAAGCCATGATTTGTATTGCTTACAGCTCCCTAAGTGCTTGAGTGTTCTGTGAATGCAGGTCCTGCCTCCTGATCTGCACATCACAGCACTGGCAGACTGCTGGGTGTCTCATTTTTTTAGCCCAGAAGTTTGGGGAGATTTTAATAATACCCTGGGAGGCTCCTGCTGAAACAGAGTAACTCCAGACCTTAAAGCCTTCCTTTTTGGAAAGAAGAAATGCTAAGATTGGGTATTTTTTCCACTCATGCTTATTTAGTGTTTTGAGACAATGTTTAATAAAAGGCTTGGGCAGGGGGTAACAATCTTTTAAAATGTTCAGCATAAGCTTGATTGCAATATTGTCTCTTCAGTGCTGAGACAGTAGCTAGTGCAGTAAAAAGCTTTTTACTTGGAGTGACCTATGCATGAAAAGTTTAAATTAACAAAGAATGCACGTGCAACGTGGAGTGTCTGGGGGTTGTTTTCAAAGCTGACTCTGGAGTGTTAGTTCTGTTATCTTCAAATAAAAACTAGGCTTCTGGGAATAAAACTGTTGTCATTTGAGCACCCAAGTGCTTACAAAAACTTTAGTTCTTGTCATTTAAAAAGTATTTAGAGGAAAAGCATGTTGAAGTCTGAGTTCCAGCTCAGTAAGCGTGCTGGGCAGCCTTGCCCTTGCTCTGTCTCTCTTTCAAGAAGGCTGATTTTGTTATTAGTCAGTGTCTGCAAATGCAAGTGTTTCTGTGAGCTTCCTAGCTGCTGGTGTCTTTGCACTGCTGTGTACAATGGCTTAAATCACAGTTCTTAATAATCTTGCAAAAGGCCTCATTGCTGAGTGAAGAACTGTGTGTTTAAAACTCATCTCTAAGGTGGAGTGAGTCTAACGGGGGATTTTGGTCTCCTCAAGCCTCCCTTGCAGGCCAGGGGTCCAGCCTGCCTGACCTGAGGCTGTCTCCCTGTGAGGCTGAAGGCAGTGCACACTCTGGGCTGAGGTTTCCCAGAGTTTTCCCAGGCACATCTTTTGCTTGGTGCACGTTCTGAACGATGCTGTTTAATATTTACCACTTCCCTTGGAGGGGAGGCACTTGTGCAGTGGGCTGTGGGTTTGCAGCCAAGCCCTGCTGCACTCCTAGAATCTCACTCCTCCTCCCAGGAGTAATCTGGGAGCCTGATCGCCCTTGTTGACAGCACAAACAACTTGGGAGTCAAATCCCTCTCCTCGGCAGCAGCTGAGTGATGTGCTGAGGTCTCAGATTTCAAAGGCTTAATTACTTTTACAAAATATATTACTCTGTCTTCTTTGGTAAGCTATCAGGTGCTTTCAGCACAGGCAGAACTACACTTTGCTAAATAAATGAACAAAGAATGTTTTGCATCTCAGTGTTGTTGATTGTTTCTCTTTAATCCTGGTTGCTCCTTCTTTGCTAATTTGCAAAATTCATTAATCCTCAGTGGGTTTCCCAATCATTACCATGAACCATATGTTTTGTTTTGTTGTACTTGATGTTGGTTTTTTTGTTTTGTTTTGTTTTGTTTTATTTCAGTTTGCTACATTATTCTTTAGTAATAGCCCAGAACCTCGTTGTGAGCAGAGGAGTTCTGGGAGTTGGGAGGGAGCCATGGTGTGCTGTGCTGCTCAGTGAGCTGTCAGGACATTTTGGAAGGAACTGTGCATCTCCAGCTTTTCATTCCACGGGATCTTACTGCAACATCAGGCTGTTTTGTCCATCATTAGTGCTTGTTGGAGGTGGAAAACTTTCTGTGGCACACTAACTCTTTAACCCACTTGTTGCTAAAGCCAGTGTTGGAAGGATGTAAATTCTTCTGGAGAGCAATGCAGAAATTCTCTGTAGTGTGCTGTGTTTTCTAGCAGTCCTTTTCCCTTCTTCTTGATAAGATACTGACTGAAGAAACCACTCACCTCTATTTTGGGTTTCTTATGCACCTTTTCAGCAGATGTTGTCATATTTGGAAGTGTTTCAGCAGTGGATAACCTGGTCAGAGGAGTTTTTTTCTTCTTTCCTGGGAGCAGGGCTTTCTCCTCTCCACCAGCATTGCAAAAGATGTAGCAAAGACAATTTGAGGTGAAATTTCTGTGCTTGAGGGACCAATCTGGAGCAAATTTCCCTGTCTGCACTGATCCCATTTACTGTCAAACTTTGAGATTTAGACTTGGATGTGATTGACACCAGTTTGCTTTGGGAGTGATCCTGTTTGCTCCTGTATTTCATTTAAAGAGAGGGCAGGAAAGGATTGCTGTTCCATTCTTGAAATTTACACTTGGAGAACTTTCCTGACACAGATGTACAGGCTGAGATGTTCTTCATGTGACTGACTCTCCTGTTGTGACCAAACCCTACTTGTATTGAAGAAAACACACATTTCTCCTTCGGGTACTTTGTCTTTTCAGCTGCTCAGCTCATCCGGGGATCTCTCTCAAAACCATCAATATGGCCATGATGAGATAAATCTGTTTTAGAAAATTGCCCTGGTCCTGGTTTGGCTATAAGTAAGTGTAGAGTTTGCAGTCCAGAGATATTTTGCTGGGAGGGGCTGTAGAATGTAGTTTTTTTGCTTGCCAAGGCTGATTTAGGAACCGTGTTGTGCTGTGAGCTGTAGTGAAAGTGATAAACTGAGCACATGTGTGTGAGAGTTGTGTCTGAGAATGCTGTTCCTTCCTGGAAAGCATTGCTTTTTGCTGTTCCTTCCTGGAAAGCATTGCTTTTTGCTGTTCCTTCCTGGAAAGCATTGCTTTTTGCAGCTTTTGTGGTGCTGCTCCAGTCCTGCTCAGGGTCTGTGAAATAATGTTGAAGTGCAGCTCTTCAATGAAGAGAGAGGGAATGTTCCTCCGAGTTTCCCCTGGAGTAAGTGCTTGCCTGAGTGGGAGTATTATGGATCAGCCAGTGTGCTGGGAGTGTTTTCCTTTCCTGGGCAGGAACAAGCCACGTGGGAATCAACTGGGATACTTGTGTCCACGCTGTCATGGTCATATTTCCTTGGACTTGAGCTTCATCCATATGCAGGAGCTCAGAGCAGCTTAGGGCTTGTGTGCTCTAAGCCGTGGGTGCTGTCAGCAGGAGCTGTGCTGGGGAGGCTCTGCTCCTCCTGGCAGGAGCCTGTCCCCCTGTCCATCTGCCCTTCTCCTGAATCAGCAACCTCTGCTCCCTGCACGGGGAGTGACTTTAAGATCCAAATTTTTCCCTTTCTCTCAGGGCTTTAATTCAGAAACTGCTTTGATGCTCTCTGAGGGAGCGACAGCAGCTTAACTACCCCAGCTTGTTCACACCTCAGCTGACCTGGAACTTCCTTGCACAGCCAAGCAAGTTTATGGATCTACCCAACCTTAGCAAAATCACTTTTCATCGGAAGTAGTAGAGCCCATAGAGCCTTTTGTGCTTGTGTGGCTGTGTTTGCTTTAAGTTAACACACAGAGTTATTCCGGGACAATGTGCTTGTTCAAACACAGGGCACTTCAATTGCTTTGAGAACAGATAAAGCCAAGCTGGTGGGAGTGTGCACAGGGGATGAGTGGTGGTCTTAAATGAGAGGGTGGCTGGTGTAACAAGTGGCTGCAGTAATTCCCTTGGTGTGTGGGGGCTCTTACCCTGCCCCATTACCAGGTTCCTGTGCCTCAGCTAACAAGCAGTATGTTTATGTCCTGGTAATTCAATCCCTTTCATTTCATCCTTCATCCCCTTAAACTGACTTGATTGTCATGTATTGATTTTAGGTGGACTTTGCATGGGAAAGGTGCGGTGCTGTAGTTGTAAACCCAGAGCATGATTTAAACCAGTGGCACCTCATCCATTTTTACTACAATTATTACACCCTTCTTCTATCTGTTCTTTTTTGAAATAGTAACTTTAATCATTTAAATACATAAAAACAAATCTAAAAGCTAAGTAGGAGAAAGTGTTGGAGCATGAGAAGTGCTGTTGATGAAGATACTTTCTCTAATGAATCACTTTGGTTCTGCTCCGTACAGTGAAATGCTTCAAACAAGTTAACAGATGGATCTGGGTCTGTTTATTAGGAGTCTGTCGATGTTTGCATGGAGCTGCCCCTAAGGAGAACATCTGTAGCACTTGTAAATCATATTAATAATGCTGATATATGGCCTTGCAGAACTGGTGGTGTAAGGGAGAATTGCAGTGAAGTTCTTAGCTCCACAGAGCAGGAAACAACCCTTTAAATAGGTAATAGAGAGGAATTAAGTGCTGTTTGCAAGGGCTCTGTATTTTATACTTTGCTCAGTGTACTTTCTGTACTTAGTTTCATAAAGAGGAGGTGATCTTCCTGTTTCTGTAGCCTCTTAAACTCAGCTGGAAGTGGAGTTTGACTGTATCTAACCCCTCTCCCTAACAGGTGTCACTAAGGACCTTTTGGGTGTTGTGGTTTATCTTTTAGAAACGTTTTTAAAGAGTGCTGCAGTGTAGGCAAAGAGAAAAAGCAGATGGCAGTTTTAGCTCTGTACTTGCTCCAATGACAAGGAGAGTTGTACTGAGTCAAGAAGCTGTTTCCAGAAACCCCAGTGATGGTATTTGAACACCCAGTAAATGCAGGCTCCTTTGTGCTCTTGCTGCTTTTTTTCCCCTTTCTTTAAAGTTTGGTGCAACCATAACACTGAGAAAGAGTTAATCTATAAATGTGTGGGAAAAGGTTAATGACTTTAATTGCAGATGGCAGTGGAAATATTGATATTCCCATTTCCAAGTGGGGGATAACCAGCCTGCAGCCTGGGGTGTCAGAACTGTCAGCAGGCTGGCTTGTAGTGGGAGCTGTTGTAATTCTGTGCAGGTACAGCAGATGCTTGGAGATGCTCTGCCCAGCAGGGAGGTAGTTGAACTCTTGAGGCTTTTTCTTTTCCTTTTTCTTACACTTTTCTTCAAAATGCTTTCTGTCCATAATCTCTCTTTTTAGAAATCAAAGTGCAGAAAAAGAAACAATCATGCCAGCCTGTTGTGGAAAGGCTCTGTGTCATTTATTCACTGTGTGCTGAATCAAATGGAGTGAGTTTGAGGCTTTTCCTTATGCTGTAAAAGTACACAGAGCACCATATGCTGATTAAAAAGAGGAAGGGCTGACTTTTCCAGGACTCAGATATTTAACTGTGCAGATCACATCCTCTGAAAAGCAGAAAATGATGTACAGTTAGGAGTTCTGGACCCTGTGTGGGTGTTTCCACATTCTGCTTTACTGGCTGTACCTAAATGCTGCTGCTGTGCATGCATTGGCTGAAACTTGGGACAGGGCCTGAGTGTGTGTGAGCTTTTGTTCTTATTCCACTTAGTTTGGTTGGTTTTTAATAATTTAGCTGAAATACAGTGTGTTGACCTGAAATTGGCAGAAGTGTTTGCTGGAGTCACAGGGTGAATTGTCAGGAGTGTCACTGCTAGAAGTTGTGCTTTGGAGAAGGGAGGTGTAAAGGATAGGGGAAATATGGGAAATCAAGAGGCAGAGCCTTGAAGGAGATGGGTTATGGTGCTTTAGCCTGTAGTTCAGCAAAGGGTCTGGGTGTGATCCAGCATTTAACTGTGGTCAATCACATTTTCAAGCTGCATGAAGCAGGGAGCTTTCACTTCTGTCTCCTCACTCTCTTTACCCCTCCTTTCTTCTATATCTATATTTTGCTTTCTCCCAGAGGGTGTAAGTTAGCTGCCTGTTTCCTCTTGCAGTTTATCTGCTCAGTAGTGTTTATATCTGTTTCTATCCACCAGTTTTGTTTCCTGAAGGAATACAAGCAGAAGCAGCCCCAGGCTGGCTTCTGCTGAAGCCACTGAGTATCAGATTAAGACTATTCAGCATTATCATCCAGTTCTGAAATGATTAACAGCCTCAGCCTGCTGCTTGTCACTGGGCTGGTGTGTCCAGGATGGACCTGTTGCTCCTGCACTTTTAGCTGGGTGGTTTCTTCTTAGCAGCTCTCAGCAAGTGAGGTTTTTGTCTTTTGTTCCATGTGCTGTGGCAGCTCCATTTTCTGATGGCTGGGAAATCAGGAATTCAGAGATTCCCTGCCACTGAGATCTGTTACAAGCAAGTTCAGGCTGAAGGAACATCAGCTTGTCATACAGTTTGTCTCCCACTTTCAGAGCAGTTGGTGATGCTGACATAAAGGATGCTTAGAAAGGGTGACTGTGGCTCAAACCCAGGAGAGAAAATGGAATTGTAGTTCTGGTTGTTCTTGAATTATGGATTTGAATGCAAAACCAGGGGTGAGCAGAAGTGGAAGAGTAGATTCTATCTCTCTGTGGAGCTTAAAGTGATAGTAATTCCAGAAACACAGAGAGGTGGAGCAACAAAGAAGGCATCCAGCAGACAGCATTTGTGCCAGTTCTGAATTTGCAGCCTGCAGAAGTTGTGACTGAGTCTGAGGAGTCTTTTGCTGTGCCCATCAGCAAGCCTTGAATTTGGGGTCACCAAAGTTTTTCTGCTCCTTGTCTAACTTTCATATAAACCTAGAGATAACTCTTCTTGATTAGGTTGCAATTTCTTTTTGTGCTGTTTTAGGGAGTGTGATGGCAGAGAACAGAGAACATGCTCCTGCAGCCCTTGCCCTGGTGCAGTGGGGTTTCTTTTGCTGGGATCCCATTCTGCTGCAGGGAGGGGATGCTTCTCCAGGGCTGGGTGAGACAGTGGCAGCACCCACACATCTGATCAGTCTGACAAGAGCCTCCAGCCCCAAATATGCAGCACTGAACCTCCCTTGTCATTTTACCTCTCTCTAACAGCTGGAAAAGGAATTGACTCAGGTAGAGAAACCACAACGTGTGCAGAGCTTGAGTTTGTTCCTGCCTGTGCCTAAATCTTCCTTAGAAAGAGATTTATCTTGATTGACCAATTAGTTGTATCTTGCAGGTGATAAGTCTGCCAAAGCCTCTGTGGTGAGGTGCAGAGCCACAGAGACCTTGCAGCTCAGTGAGAGGGGAAAGCTGCTGAGCACTTTGCAGCATCAGGCTTGAAGTGGTTCCTGAATGCCAGAGGTCTGGGCTGCTGGCTGTGCTGTGGTGTGCACTGTGCTTCTCCTGACACGTTGAGAGCATGGATGGATGTGGCCATGGGCCAGCCCCTTCCCACTGCTTCCTTTTTGCCTGATGTCCCAGGCTGCAGGGCTGCTGCTGCACAGGGGATTTTGGGGGCTGCAGCCACCCCTACAAGTGCTAGGAGTTGCCAAATAAGTGTGCAGTGCACTAGGTAAGAGAGAAAATCTGCTCTAAGCAGGATGTTTTCCCTGTAAGTTTTGGCTGTCTGGTTTCTCCCTGGCTCTGCCCCCCATTAGATGTTGTGGGTTCAGCCCAGTGGGTCACACAAGGTAATTCCATTGCATCTCCACCTTTCCCCTCTGGGGAAAAATGGCACGAGCAGAGTCTGCCCAGACATGTGGTTATCCCAAACACTTCACTTCCTATGCCAAATCTCTTATGTAAAAGCCCAGCAGTTTGTTGTTTTTTTTTCCTATTGCCATAAAGGTGTAATTTGTGTATATTGTGAGAGGCACAACCACCAGCATTTTCCTGTTAAGCACCTCCCATTCCCATCCTGTTGATTTGGATGTGCAAGCCACCAGCTGCTCCAAGTACTCTGGAACCTGTTCACAGATCTCATTTATTACAGCTAAGCATTTGTTAACTTTTTCATGATAGGCCACCCAGTTAATTTGCTGAAGTACCTCCTGGCTAATTCTTTGCAAGTGCAGTTCAGCTTATCTAAGTCCAGTCAGGTCTCAGTGCTGGCTGAGCCCCTTCAGTCAGGAATCCAACACAGAGCAAGCTCTGTAACCACTCACTTTTCCTTCCTCCTGTAGCCTTTTTAACAAAACTCTAACTCAGGAGCTTGCACAAAACCAACATAGGCTGAGTTGAAGCTTGCCTCTGTGTTTTCAGGGCACCACAAAAAGCAGGGCAGGAAGAAATGCCCTGAGGTCATTCTGTCCTCCCCAATGCAAAGAAAGGTCAACCATGCCTAATTCATTACTGACATTGGTCTCTTAAAACTGCACTCAAAACCAAATTCAAAGCCATGAAAATGAACTTGGTTTAGTGTTAACCATCACTCCCTTTAGAACATTTGAGCCCATCTGATTTGTGTGACATGCACTAAATTCCTGCTCAGACCTGATCAGAAGGTGCTTCCTGTGGCATTAGTGACTTGGGGGAGAGAAATACACTGGCCTTAAATTATCACCATCACTTTATATGAGGTGCCTAGCAGTGTTTATAAGTCTCCAGTGCTTTTATTAGAGTGACTTTTGGGTACCCCTGGCTTTGAAGGCGTCTCATCAGAGATCTTACAGCAGCATGATTCAGAAGGGAGCATTGAGTAGGCATCAAAAAAAGACCCTTGAAATTACCAGTCACTCCTGGCTGATTCCTACCTACTGATTAGAAACCCACTGAGGAAACACCTGCTCTTATAACAACCAAGGAGAGACCAAGGGTGGGAGAGCCATCTGCATAATCTGATGAGCATTAAACCAACCAAGTCAAAAGCCAAGGAACTGACTTAATCTGCTGTGATCTTTTCCCCTCCCTCATGCAGAGGTGAGCTCAGGACACAGTTGCATCTCCCAGTCTCAGGATGTTATTAGGGCAGTGCTCAAAATAATGTGCATGAAAAACAAATCTGTGATGTGTGGGATTAACGATCTGGGAGACAGCAAGGATGGCTGAATGGACTTTCAGAGTGCTGCAGAGTGCCATAGGGGCACTACAAGCCAAATTCCCAGCTCCTGCAGTGAAGCCAAGTGTAAATCCCAGTGTCTTGAGGGGGTGGCATGTTGTGTGAAGTGTGTCTGTCTGCCAGGGCAGGGCTGATAAAGCAACTCGTCTGTCCTCAAGTCTTGCTCTCAAATTGCACCTGCCTTGAGTCTCAGGACACCATCCCTGCTGACATGGTATAGGTACTGAAAGCTGCCTGAAGTTCAGTTCCTGTGTGGGGCTGGGAAGGGAAGGCAAAGGAGGAGGAAAAAGAAGCATCCACAGGTTTTGTTTCCTTCTGAGCAAACTGGAAGGGTGCTGGTGTAGCCCTTACTTTCTACAGTCATAGAATGAAATGGGTACAACCCTCATTAATAACCTTCCCTGACTTTGTTGTGAGGTTCAGTAGTGCTGAACCTCCCCTGCAGAGAAAGCCTGGACAAGGTGACCAAGCCTGAGCTGCTTCTCTGACATGGGCACATGGTGGCAAATCTGCCCAAACTTCCACTTGTTGGGAAAAAAGAGGCTGAGAATCTGCTTTGGAGGCTGCAAGGAGGCAATGTGGGGAAGCAGTGCTTGGAGCAGCAGTTTGGAGGGCACTGCTTTTTGTCCTGCTGGCAAATTTGGGGTCTGGCTGCTGACTGAGGGGCTCTGGGTGTAAAGTGTGAGTTGTGAGCAGCAGCCCTTTGAGGAAGGAGCAAGGTTTTTGTGTGTGAAGTGCCAAGGGACCTTGGTCTGTGCCCGGCCTCTGTGTGCTACTGTAATGTAAATAAAAATGTCCAGATAACAACAAGGTCAAGGAACATCTCTCAAACCTGATAATTTTCCCCAATGGGAAGATTTATGTGGCTGTTCCTGGCCGGGCTGGAATTGTGCCAGATTTTGATCAGTGTCCAAGTAACCACACAGAAATACTATACCAAGGGAGGGGAGAAAACCCAAGGAGTTGTTGGGCTGCCAGGCTGACATAAAGCTTGCAGTCAAAACAAACCCATGGGGTCCTGCACGGGAGCAAAGCCTCTGTTAGAGGGTGGGCACTGCCAAAGGAAGTGGCAGAGCCCTGGGCTGGAGCAGCAGGAGAGCTGGCACACTGCACCCACCCTTCATGGGCCTGCAGAGCTGCTTTTAAAATAGCCCCCACCACTGCAGACAGGAAAATGTTATCCTGCTAGGGCAGGGAATTATTTACATGTTTTCTCCATGCTGTCTCTCCACTGACTGAGCCTGTGCGAGAGACTCAATGAAGAAAGGTGTTTTTTTAAAAGGAAAAAATCCATCCAACCTAGCTGGGTGTTTTGTTGCCTGGTTTGCCATAATGAGGTTGTAACTTAGCAAAAAAAGACTTAAACTCCAGGACTTAAAATCTCCTTTCTCTGAGGTTTTGCTTTTAATTACTATCTCAGACTGAATAAGGAGGAGTGTTCACTCTTCATGTGTGACAGCACTTTAGGGTGTATTTTAAACTTGCAATATCAAAACTGCTTGTGCAGACAGAGAAATCAAGAACAGCTCCTGCTACTTGAACATTATAAGGTTGAGGAACAGGATAAGTAGTGGTTTAAAAATTAAAATTTAGAGAAGTTATTACTGCAGGGCTAAAAGAAGTCTCACCTTGGCCCCTCACTGGAAGGTGCACATGGTGTCTGGTTTTGGCAGTCTTTGCTCCAGTGCCTTGTACAGTGATGTCCTGGGTCACTGTCCCTAATACTTTAAATATTTATTGATACCAGTGCAGTTTCAGTAGGTGTTCAGTCAAGAGCTGTGTAGCTCAATTCTACCTGTAGTTATGGGACAATTTGTAGAAGCTTTGTCTGTGGGTCTACTGAGGTGTCCTCTTGGGTGATTTGTCTGGTAATTTGGGATGTCAGATGGTCAGGGCTCTCATTCTCTCACTTAATAACTCATATTTCACATGGAGTAGATTTCTCAAGCATTAATTTATCTTTCATTGAAAGTCATTGCCTTTGGGACATTTTCAAAGCATTTTTACCTTAATTTCCAGATTTCTCATAGTCCTGCTTTTTGCATTCTCAAAAATGATTCCATTTTGAGTCTTAAGGAATGCTTTGGAAGCAAATTGTTAGTTTTAAAAATTACAAAGTGATCCAGTATCAAAGCAGCTTTCCCAGTGAATGGTGAGGAAGCTGCTGGACCAAGTTCAAGGTGCAGTGAGGCACAGGCCCATTAAAGCTTTATTTGTGACAGGACAGTACTTCCAGTGCTGCTAGACTGTCAGGTAGCTATTCCTGTCTTCTGCAGGGTCCAGCAGTTCAATGCCAGTGCTGCTGGGAGGTTTGGGCCACTTTTGGGTGTAAAAACCAATGTGTTGGGGCATGGAAGTTAAACAGGGAACTGCCATGGTTCTGCCCCTCCTTGTTTTGGTAATGTTCTTAATTAAAATCCTTTCTGAGTTGTGTCACTGATGACTGTTCCATCCCTTTATGTGGACTGCACAAGCTTTATTTAAGCTTGAGGATCAAAATGGCCCAGTGGAGAGGCAGTGCCTGTCCCAGAGAGTTTTCTCTGCTGGGTGGGGTCAGAAAGGAGCTCCCACTATCTGCATGGCACAGATGAGGAGCTGTGGGGTGAAGATACTGAAAGCCTTGGCCAAGGTCAGGCAGAAAAAGCCTGAGAGAGGTAGGAGCTATGGTGGTTTGTTGAATTACAGTTCTGGGATGTAATACAAATTAATTAAAAATCCTTATCAAATTGGGAGTTTGAGGTAGGACATCAGGAAATTCAAATGAAAAGAGAATCATATTTAGCCTCAGGTTATTTAAAGGGAAGACTTAAGTTACATTGCATAGTTTCAAACTTGTGACCCAAATGCTCTCTAGCAGTAGGAATTGCTCTCTGTGGGTGTTTTATTTCCCTTCAATCCTTGCACTGGATTCAGTTTGTTAATCAAGAAGAGAGCAAACAAAATGCTCCAGTGGTGGTCACCAGGAGCCTGCAGCCAGGGTTGCATTCTCTGGGATGATGGATGTTGCTCAGAAACCTGAATCCATGCAGGGAGCTCCCCAGAAGGAGACTGAGTGAAACTTCCCAATTATCTTTTTTTTGTTGTTTTTAATTCTTTGTCTATTTACCCCCCTCCGTCTGAAGATTGAATTTTGCAATATTTCTGCTGCTGCCTTGACTTGATGGAACATTGGGAGAAAATCTGAAATCCCAAGTAACATTCTAGTTATGAAATTCCTTGTCCAGAGGATGCCAGCATCCCTTTTGGCTGCTTGGTGCCTGTCACCAGCAGCATGATCAGATGAGAGACCAGTCCTTTTGGAGCTAAGCTGGGCTCCTGAGTTATCAAAAAATGGACCAGAAGCCTGATTCTGGAGCTATACTCAAATCCATGGCGTTTTTCCTTGGAATATAGTGGGTGTTGTGAACAAATGGTGGCAGCATCAGACCTGGACTTATCTGTTTTCTGCACAAATAGTCACATGTATTCACACAGGGGTTTGGTTTAGGTTTTTGCAGTTCCCTCCCTCTCTGCTGCAGATCTGTTTGTTTGTATGCAGCTATTTTGGTCAATTTTCCCCAAGTTAGGTATGTGTTTACTTTTTGCCTTCATCTAATCAGCAGCTCACAGGCTAAGTTGATGTTCTATATTTAGTCCAGATATTCAGTAGAGATGATTAGGGCTGTATTAAACCAGAAGTTTTTGGGTTTTTCCCAGGATGTCTTCCTGCTTTTTCCTTTGTTTTGCTGCAGCTTCTGTCCCTGCTCATGTTTCTCTGTTCAACCAAGAAGTATGTGCCAGAGTATTTGTATTGCTTTGTAAACATATTTGAAATAATTTCCTCTAGAAAGTGAGTGTGGTCTGTTTGCCATGAGAAGAGTAGCTGCAGTCCTGATGTGAGCTGAAATATCCAATGTTTATGGAAGATGACATAGCAAAGCTGTTTACCATATGCTACACAAGGCACAGTGATACTGGGCTATTTTTACCTCTGCAGTTTGCAGAGGAAAAACCAGAATACAATAATGCAATTTATGTAGTCTCCTCTATTTCAAACAGACAGAGAGAGAACATGACAGCACTGTTTGAGCCAGGTCATGGGATATCAGTATAACACCAGTTATTATCTGAGCCTGGATCTCTAAACTTTGGTACCAAACTGGGGTCAAAACCAGTCAGGTGCATGCAGTAAGAGGCATAATAAGACTTTTATGAGATTCAGAGTGCAGATAACTTCAAGTTGGGCTGTTTCTGGTGACACCTTTCACTCCCAGCAGTTCACAGCCTCTCCCTCTGCCCCTTCTTTCATTTCCCTGGGCTGAGATCCTCTGGCAGCTGTTGTCTGCACTTCATTATGGGATTTCAGAGTACCCATGGCACCAGAGCAGAGCCCTGTGAGCTGACTCTGTGCCAGGCAGCATGGGTCTAGAGACAATGCAGTTCAGTTTACATGGAGCTGGAAGCTATGGATTTAGCAGCTTGCATCAGTGCATTCATGGGAGCCTGCATTACATCCTCACTCTATTCCCTGACAGGATTCTTAGGTTGCTAAGAGTGTTTCTTGACATGAAGATGCTCTCTGAGCCAGCTAAAGCAAGAACTAGTCCTATGAATCTTGCTGTGTCCCTGCAGGCTTTGAATTTGGGAATTGCTATTCCACTTTCTTGATTCTTGAACTGTCCATCTCCAAGATAAACTGTGTTCCAGGAACAGAGTCAATGTGGTAAAGGGCCTGGGTTTAAATATTGTCCACAGAAGCGTGTCAACCTGCCTGCTTCACAAATCTGTATTTACACCCCTCCCTCTCCCTCTCTCTAGTTTGCTCTAGGCTGTATGGTCGCACCCTGGCAATGGGATGTCAGTCCCATTCAGGGAGCATAAAGGAAGAGAGGAGCTCTCCCGGTTGCTGCCGCAGTGACAGCGAGTGAGAAGCCAGCAGGAAGATGTCAGGGGTGACATCAGCCATCCAGGCTCCTCAGGGCCCTGCCAACCCCCCTCCTCCAGAGGTCACCAACCCCAGCAAGCCCGGCCGCAAGACCAACCAGCTGCAGTACATGCAGAATGTTGTGGTCAAGACCTTGTGGAAGCATCAGTTTGCTTGGCCTTTCTACCAGCCTGTGGATGCAATTAAACTGAATTTGCCAGTATGTATCTGTTTTGTGTTGGTCAGATGAGTTTTTGGGGTTAAAGTGGAAATAGCAGTGCCTGGGATGGTGTTGGGCTTCATGTGCAGCATCTCTAATCCAGACCAAGAAAATGACTCTGCACAGCCCTGCAGCATCCTCAGGATAATCACAGCTCTGCAGGTGCTCCAGACCAGCCCAGGGAGAAACTGGGTTAACAGGTGGAAGCCTTTCAAAAGCCAAAGTGCTTTTAAAATTAGAGATTGAAACTTTGAGCACAGTTTTAGCCAGCCCTGATAAATTTCTGTAAGTGCCAGAGGCAGCCTTTTAAAAAGAGAGGTAGAAATGCTGATTCCCAGACTGGAGGTTGTGTGGTTTTGAGCCAGGTTCATAATAATGATAAGACTAAAAAGGTATAAATTAGAAAATAAATGAACATATATTTACATTTATAATTGCCATAAAATTTGGGAGGGGTGTTTTTGGGAGGGGGGATGAGGAGAAAGCAGGGGCTAGAGGGAGATGTGAACAAAACTGCATCAGGAGAGGTAACATCTTGCCTGCTTTTCCAACAGGATTATCACAAAATAATAAAAAACCCCATGGACATGGGCACGATCAAGAAGCGCCTGGAGCACAACTATTACTGGAGTGCCAGTGAATGTATGCAGGATTTCAACACCATGTTTACAAACTGTTACATTTACAACAAGGTAAAAAAAAACTATAAAAACCTTTAGAAAACACCCACCTGCCCCTGTTACTGTGCAGGTTTTGAACAGGGCCGGCTCCAGGCCCTCCTTGCAAGGATTTGAAATGCCACTAATTGCAACCACGTTACTTGAAATGCACAAAGCTGTCTTTGTGCTGCCTCTTTCTTCCCCCAGAGTAGTTACAATGGCAAATATGCCTTTTAATTATAGGTAGATTTCTGTTCTGGCGTTATGCAGCAAGTTTTTACTCCTTTTCTTTTCAGTCAGGAGTTTTCTGGGATGAGCTGCACTTAGTGCAGTGCTCTGCAGGTGTTTCGAGGTGCTTTAATGCTGTGTGTTAGACTGTCTGGCCCTAAATAATGTCTGTTAGCAGCAGAAAGGAGTTCAAGAATCATAACTCTGTTCTTTGACTCTGTCTCCATAAATATGTTCATACTTACACACATTTAGATTGTTGCTTATTATTATTATTATTTTGGGTTTGGCTTGTTTGTTGTTTTGTTAGGCTGTTAAAATTCTTTGTGTTCTGTTTTCTCCAGTCATTTGTCATCATAGACCCAGACTGGAGAACAGCTGAAATAAATTAATTAGTTTGAGCCACAGAATGTGTGTTTAGCCTCTTCCCTTGGACCTGCTGGCAAGCAGGGGAGGACAGCTCATCCGTTCCAGTTTGCTGCTTCCACACTGCTGCACAGGATACTGGTTTATCAGGCTCCTACTGAAGTCCTGGTAATTCTCTGGATGCAGCACACTTAGGGGCTGTAATTATTGCATGCTAGAGCAGAATGGAAGAGCAGGAGAGTGGCAAGCAAGGAGGGAGAAGAGCTAATCTGTTTACTGTCAGCATGTGAATAGCATAATGTATGTGTATCATTTTCTAAGCCTGATCTTCAACCTCGCTGCTTCAGATATGTGAATGATACAACAAAAGCTCATATTCTTCCTTGTGCAGCCCACAGATGACATTGTCCTCATGGCCCAAGCCCTGGAGAAGATATTTCTGCAGAAGGTTGCCCAGATGCCTCAGGAGGAGGTGGAATTGCTGCCCCCAGTTCCTAAAGGCAAAGGTCGCAAGCCCTCGGCAGGCAGCCAGAGCACAGGTACAGATCCAGCCAGGACAGGGAGAGCTGGGGATGTTCCCAAGGCCTGAGCAACCTTCCAGGCTGCTGGGCTGTGCAGTGGGGAGGAGGATGGCAAGGGAGAGGGTGGTCTCACAGTTAGAGCAGTGTGAGATGTCTGGGTGATGCTCACTCAGGGTTCAGAGCTCTCTGTGACCCTGCATTTTTGTCACACCAATCCTGCCATCTGTGATTGCACTTCAGTGAGGGAGGGCAGTGTGCTGCTTCTCTATGCAAAGAAGAAACCAAGGCAAGGAAAAACAAGTTAGTCAGAAATGCCAGTCTGCTGCCAGTGCCAGACCATGGCATGGAAAGCCTTTACAGATTTGGGTTTATACAGCTGACCCTGGGTTCTAGCAGAAATCTGACACAGCAGAGACTTGGACTCAAATTTTACTAATTCACTAAACCCTGTATATTTTTCTTTTGCACACATGGTTACAACATCATAAAATTAAAGGATTTATTATGCCATTGCAAAAAGCTATTTAGACCATTGCATATCACTGGAAACTAAGTTTAGTTCAGCTTACCTAGAACTGATTTTAAATGGATTTAGTTCTAAAATGTCCGAGCATGGTAAAACAGTTCATAAAGGACCTTGTGTGGGCTGAGTTAAATGATTGCAGTTTTGTTTTTTTTTCCTCTAAACAAGGTCTAATTGTTGCTCTGGGAAAATCAATTGTTCCTCTGTTTTCCCACATTTCAGGTGCTAAATGGAGCTATAACTCTATCCAAGCTCAGAGAAATTAATGATGATGTATCTTTTCAACATCCTTTGATAAAACATCGAAGGAGGATTGCTGCTTTGGTTATTAGGTAGTAGGTTTGTCCCCCTTGTTACAACAGCAGGCAGGTTTTTAGCAGTGCAGGTGTAGCATCAGAGACATTGAGGCCATCAAGAGGCTTAAGCACTGCTGAGAATCATAAAATATGGAGTTGGAAGGGATCACTGAGCCCAGCTTATGTCCCTGCACAGGACAACCCCAAGAGTCCCACGCTGTGCACTTGTGGCAGATGTGAAGTGCTTTGGACTCCTGGGTGCCCAGGTGGTTTAGGGCAGTGGTTGTTGCCATTTGCATGGTGTGAGCCCCTCCCACTGTTCCATCTCCTCCTCTTTAGCTGAGCTCAGTGCAGCTCTGGGAGCATCCAAGGGATGAAGACTGTCCCAGAGCAACATACTCCATGTGAAAAACTAGAATTATTTTGCTTGTGGCTCACCTAAACCTGTGGCACACGCACTTAGATAATAGATCCCTCACTTTTGTCATACCCTGGGGTGTAACATCACACACTGTGTGACAAAATCAAGCAGCACCAATTCTCTCCTGTGCCCAGTGACGTCTCTTTGAGCCTGAGCTCACTCACTGCACAGTGTTTGGTGGTCTTAGAGTTCTTGTTTTCCAGCTCAAGCACTGAAGGAAGAGTCAGAAGCCGTCCTCTGAGGTTTTCAAGGTTGTTTATTCTTTCTTATCTAAGGAATTCTTTCCCTGACTTACAGAGGTCTGTTGAGCAGGTCAGTCAAAGGCACACTGCCTGCCCTCTGGGCAGGTCTTATATTTTATAATATAAATTGCATACATGATGTTTGCAATTACTTTCCAATTCATGGCACTTACATTGCACTGTCCAGCTTTCTCCCAAACCAATCCATAAGTGCCATCCTAACCCAAAGAGATGGATGCCACAAAGAAGAAGGAAGACACACCACGCCCAAATCTCTCTGGACCCCTTATTATAAACACTTTTATAAATTCACTTTTCTACCTTCTAACAATCTAATTTACACTCTACTTATTTTTTATGACTTGTAATTCTTCCCGTAACGATGGTAATTTTTCCCAGGGACTGAAATCAAACCCACAGGGGTCTCGGGCACTGTGAGCCCCCTGCCCAGGTCTCAGTGGAAGCCAGGGGATATCCTGGATTGCCACACTCTCCCAGCTGTAACCACCACCTTTCCCTCTCGTTTGAAAGGAGCTCAGCAAGCCGTGGCCGTGTCCTCCGTGTCCCCGCCGGCCCCGTTCCAGCCCGTCCCCGCAGCCGTGTCCCAGACTCCCGTCATCGCCGCCACGCCCGTGCCAACCATCACCGCGCCCGTCCCGCCCGCCGCGCCCGCGCCGCCCGCCGCGCCGCTGCTGCCCGTGCTGCCGCCCGCGCCCCCCGTGGTCAAGGTAAATGGGCCCCTCTTCTCGGAGCTGCACCCTGCTCTGAGCTGCACCCTGCTCTTGGAGCTGCACCCTCCTCATGGAGCTGCACCCTGCTCTTGGAGCTGCACCCTCCTCTGAGCTAAACCCTCCTCATTGAGCTGCACCATCCTCTCGGAGCTGCACTGCTGTGCCCTGTGCTCCTGCTGTGCTCCCTGTGCTCCTGCTGTGCTCCCTGTGCTCCTGCTGTGCTCCCTGTGCTCCTGTGCTCCTGATGTTCCCTGTGCTCCTGTGTTCCCTGTGCTCCCTGTGCTCCTGCTGTGCCCTGTGCTCCTGCTGTGCCCTGTGCTCCTGCTGTGCCCTGTGCTCCTGCTGTGCCCTGTGTTCCTGCTGTACCCTGTGCTCCTGCTGTGCCCTGTGCTCCTGCTGTACCCTGTGCTCCTGCTGTGCCCTGTGCTGCTGCTGTGCCCTGTGCTGCTGCTGTGCCCTGTGCTCCTGCTGTACTCTGTGCTCCTGCTGTGCCCTGTGCTCCCTGTGTTGCTGTGCCCTGTGCTCCTGATGTGCCCTGTGCTCCTGATGTGCCCTGTGCTCCCTGTGCTCCTGCTGTGCCCTGTGCTCCTGCTGTGCCCTGTGCTCCTGCTGTGCCCTGTGCTCCTGCTGTGCCCTGTGCTCCTGCTGTGGCCTTTGTTCCTGCTGTACCCTGTGCTCCTGCTGTGCCCTGTGCTCCTGATGTGCCCTGTGCTCCTGATGTGCCCTGTGCTCCTGTGCTCCCTGTACCCTGTGCTCCTGCTGTGCCCTGTGCTCCTGCTGTGCCCTGTGCTCCTGCTGTGCCCTGTGCTCCTGCTGTGCCCTGTGCTGCTGCTGTGCCCTGTGCTCCTGATGTGCCCTGTGCTCCTGCTGTACTCTGTGCTCCCTGTGTTGCTGTGCCCTGTGCTCCTGCTGTGCCCTGTGCTCCTGCTGTGCCCTGTGCTCCTGCTGTGCCCTGTGCTCCTGCTGTGGCCTTTGTTCCTGCTGTGCCCTGTGCTCCTGCTGTGCCCTGTGCTCCTGATGTGCCCTGTGCTCCTGATGTGCCCTGTGCTCCTGTGCTCCCTGTACCCTGTGCTCCTGCTGTGCCCTGTGCTCCTGCTGTGCCCTGTGCTCCTGCTGTGCCCTGTGCTGCTGCTGTGCCCTGTGCTCCTGATGTGCCCTGTGCTCCTGCTGTACTCTGTGCTCCCTGTGTTGCTGTGCCCTGTGCTCCTGCTGTGCCCTGTGCTCCCTGTGCTCCTGCTGGAGCCCTGTGCCCTGTGCTCCTGTGCTCCTGCTGTACCCTGTGCTCCTGCTGTGCCCTGTGCTCCCTGTGTTGCTGTGCCCTGTGCTCCTGCTGTACCCTGTGCTCCTGCTGGCAGCCTTGGCTCTTGGGTTGGACAGGGTTGACAACAGTTCTGCTGGTTTGTATACAGCCCAGCTCAGGTGATGCCACCTGTTGTTGCATCTTGTTGTTGCTTGGGGTGAAGGCAAGTAAAGGAGCAGGAAAGGCCTTTGCAAGTGTTTATTTCAGCCACAGGTCTGCATTGTCCAGAGCTCAGGCAACAAAGGCAAAGGGGCCTGTGAGGGCCTAGGGATGAGCAGGGCGGGGAGAGCATCAGGGACCAGTTGCCAAGGGACAGGGGGTGTTCAGGGGTGGGGTTAGGGAAAAAGGCCAGCAGGGGAACAGGTGGGAGTGACTGTAAAGCTGACCGACAGGGAGAGGGCACAGGGCTTGCTGTGGCTGCTCTAATTGGGAATGCCTTTCTGGGTCCCCACAACCTGTGTTTGCTCCAGCCTCTCCTTTCACAGCCTTCCCCTGTGCTGCTGCTCCAGGGCTCTTGCAATTCTCCCCATTTTGCACCAAATAGCTCAAAAAATCTCTTCCCTCTGTAACTGAGCTCCTGATTCTACTGGGGCTGTTCCTTTAAAGTTCGCAGCTCCAAGCATCTCTTCCCTCTGTAGCTGAGCTCCTGATTTTGCTGAGGTTGTTCCTTTAAGGTTTGTAGGCTCAAAACACCTCTTCCCTCTCTGACTGAGCTCCTGATTTTGCTGAGGCTGTTCCTTTAAGGTTTGTAGGCTCAAAACACCTCTTCCCTCTCTGACTGAGCTCCTGATTTTACTGAGGCTGTTCCTTTAGAGTTTGCAGCTCCAAAGCATCTCTTCCCTCTCTGACTGAGCTCCTGATTTTACTAGGGCTGTTCCTTTAAAGTTTGCAGCTCCAAGCATCTTTTCCCTCTGTAACTGAGTTCCTGATTTTACTGAGTCTGTTCCTTTAAGGTTTGCAGGCTCCAGCATTAGGAATGTTCCTCTCTGCTTTCAACCAGTTCAAGACAAGCCTGTCACTCCAGTTGGAGGAGACTGATGTTGCCTGCAGGTTTTGGGTGCTTTAGTTCTGTCTTCCTTACTGAGTAATCTTTTGGGAGTTGTCACTGGTGTTTTGCTATTTATTATGTTAATTTATGGGTAAATGAAGACATTACCTAAATAATTGAAATTTTCTTAGCAAGATGTGTATTGCCATAAAAATGAAGAAAGCATAGCTCAGAGAAAGCTGGGGGTCTTTTTATCTCAACTGTGGAATTAACTGGAACAATTTTGGTTGTGAGGTTGCTTGGACCAGAAGAGGCACAGAATTGTTTTGCTTTTTAACTCAATAGTTTGGAAATTGCTAGAGAAATTGTAAGTCAGATCTTGCAGCTAAGCTGTCTTCCTCCTGTCTCATATTTCAGTTTCTGTCCAAGTAACTTGCTTCTGAGAATCAATTTCATTTGAAAACTCAAGGATGAACCCAGAAGTGAGTTTGCCAAATACAGACTGTAAAATTAATTCTGCTCAGGATTTACTTAAGATTTCCCTTAGATTTCTCTAAGGAACTTTTTCCTCCCTATCTCCCTCTCCAGAGAAATAAATCCTTCATAGAAGCACAGGAGAGCTGACTGGCCAGTCACAGCTTGAATTTATGTGAGAGGGTTTGTTTGCTTAAAGCAAAATCTACCTTAGCACACCCATTAATACAAGGGAGTGAGGCTCATGGGTCTTTGGTGATTAAAATGCTTTGGTTCAGAACTTATAGCCTGATCCTGCCACTGGGACTCAGACACGTGGCTCAGTTAGTGCCACTTGCTCAGTCCTGATGCATCAGCTGAGCTGCAGCAATCGACTGGGCAAACACAGGGTAAGAGTCCTGCCTTCCATCTCAGGGAAATATCCCATTTTGCAGCATGCTTGGGCTTGGGTTGGAGCAAATGCTTGGGCACTGTGGCTCAGGTGACGTGCACAAATCCCATTTACCCCAGTGAAATAACCGGGTTTTTCTGGCAGAGCTAAGGATGAGCTGTGCTAGGCTTTCTGCTGGGCATGTACTGATGGAGCCTGTCCCTCTGCTGTTTCAGAAAAAGGGAGTGAAGAGGAAAGCAGACACCACCACCCCCACCACCTCTGCCATCACTGCCAGCAGGAGCGAGTCCCCCACGGCGCTGTCGGACCCCAAACAGGCCAAAATCATCGGGCGCAGGGAGAGCGGCGGCCGCCCCATCAAACCACCAAAGAAGGACCTGGAGGATGGAGAGGTGCCCCAGCACGCAGGGAAGAAGGGCAAACTCTCTGAGCACCTCAAGTACTGTGACAGCATCCTCAAGGAGATGCTCTCCAAGAAGCACGCAGCCTATGCATGGCCCTTTTACAAGCCCGTGGATGCAGAGGCCTTGGAATTACATGACTATCACGATATTATCAAACACCCCATGGATCTCAGTACTGTGAAAGTATGTCCTCATTTACCACCTCTTTTTGTGGGGCTCCCTCTGGTTGCTCCTTTGTGGGAGGGGGAAAGGGAAAGGGTGGAAACCGACCCTGTTTGGATACCAGCTGGATATTTTTATATTTTGTTTCCTTCCCCTCTCCCTTTTTTGCAATAACCTGGGACAGCTTTTTTTTTTTTTTCTGCCCTGCAAAGCAGATGATGTACACAAAGCATCCTCTCCTCTTTGTGGTATTTAACTGGTGCTCTTAGGATTGTGTTGCACTCTGAGAAGAGGAGGTGCTTGATTTCATAGGATTCAATTGATGGTGTCCCATTTCCAGAAGCTGCTGCCTACCCACTTGGTGGTGGCAGATAGGCTTACACTGAGCAATTCCAACTGGAATGTGATGGTTCTCAGGGAGATGTCTGATGGCTTTGTGGTTCATGCTTGGCCCCTCAAGAGTTTAGCTTAGTATGGTCCAATATTCTTGTTTTTCCCAGTAGGTTTGGAGGTTTGCTGAATCCCTTCATGAAGCAAAGGGAACTTTGTAGCTCCCATTTTCTTGTGAGCCAGGCACTGGATTCTGTGTGGATGGAGGGGAGATTTCCTGTGCAGGAGGTGAAGATGCTGTTGCTGGCTTTCACTGGCACTGCCAGAAGGGTTTTACTGCCAGCTGAGCCAGTGCCTGGGACTGTCTGAGTGCCCAGGTGACCAAAGGGCAGCTGTGGCTGTGATTCCTGTCGTGTTCCTTGGCAGATCCTGTGTGGTACCTGGGAGCAGCATGTTACACTCTGATGTGCCTGCATCCATCCTAGGGATGCTCTGGGTCTCCAGAGATACCTGCAGCCTGCTAGTTGAATCCTCAGGTGACTGCAGGAAGATTAAAGAGGGACAGAGTGAAATCCTGACCTTCTCAAACTGGTATTTCCATGTGTGCTTAGGTGATTTCTTATTGCAAGAAATCCTTGTGCTGTGTCCTGAAAAATCTAGGTGCAGAGCTGTGATTTCTTGGGTTGGTGACTTCTTCATACTTAAATCTCTTTAAGGCCCCGACTTCACTCTTTTAAAATTGTGCACCTCTGCCCCTTTCTGGCAAGTGCAGGTGATATCCTCCCTCTGCACCTGATAGTGTAGGGTAGAAAACTGGAGACAGGCTGATGGCAAACCCAGTGGAGTCTTTGACACCTAAAGACTCTGGGTTTCTCATTCCACATGGTATAAATAAAGTTGTTTGAAGTGCTGTCTGGTATTGGTTTTTATGGAGTGTTTTATTGTCATTGCTCTTGGCCTGCAGATCATGGTGTGGCTTCTCAGAGATGCAGCTCTTAACATTCACTGTGTGGAACAGAAACCTGCCCTTTGCAGGCAGTGTCATTTTCCAGTGTCAGGGACTTTCTCTGTGGCTCTGAAAGGTTTTTAGATTTAATTCTGCCCAAGTGACAATGGCTGTGATAAAGCAGCACAACTAAGGGCCTCCAAAGTAACCTGGGAGGAATTATGTGAGAAAATAAAACACGAGCATTGCTGCAGCTGCAACACATCTTGTCTATTTGCTTCTGTGGCTGTGTTGGGTTTGATTTTCCTCTGAGAATATCCTGCATGTCCAGGAGCATTTTTTTCCCTGGCAGAGCTGTCTGCAGGAGGATTTGGAGGTTGTTTTCTCTGTGTGTGGTGGAGGAGGCAGTGGTGGCTGTGCCAGGGGCAGGTGAGATGGAGGGGCTGTAGCTGAGCTTGTTCCAGCCAGGGATGTGCTGGAATTTTGTGCTGGAGCTCAGATTGAGAATGGGAACAGCTGAAGGGACAGGACCTGTGAGCTCATCTCCACCTCAATTCTCAGAAAATTCACAGAAAAAGAAAGAGCAGAGGTGCCTGGAGTAGGAAAGGGTGGAAGTGTGAGGAGAGAGGGGCAGCAGCTCTAATTCCCTGTGGAGGGGGATGCACGAGGCTGCAGCTGCTGCTGTCCCCAGGCAGGCAGGGACCACCTGCAGAACATCCCTGTCCCCTCTGTGGTGCTGGGGGACCTGGAGCACCTCCTGTCCTGCTCCATCCCCTGGCTGCCAGTGACAGGGACGTCTCTGCCTTTGCTTTTCTCAGTGCTGAATGAGCAGCAAGCCTTGCTGTGCAGGAGGATTTGCACTTTAGGAATAAAGCACTTCCTCCAGGGATGGAACTCTGCTCACCCCTTAGTTTTCCTGCAGTGAGCTGCTCTTTTTCAGAGCAGCTGAGCTCAGGGTCTTAAAAGTGAGGAGACATTCTTTGTGTCTTCTGTGAGCAGGACAAGACTTACCTTAGAGCAAGGGACACATTAGACATGAGGAAACAAATTTATGAACAGCAAAGATGATTAAACAATTGATTGAGGGGGAAAATGAGATTGCTGTGGCAGATGCTGTCTGTGGGACAGAGGATGGGTGAGCTCCACCTCTGCCAGCCCTGCCTGACTCCTGATTTCCAGTTGTAAATGTAATCACTTTTTTTTTTTTGTAAGCAGCTGGATATTTCCAAGTGTATTTATAACAAGATATTCCAGCCCACCGATTTAAAATGCTTTTCTTTCTTTTGTTAAGCTAATTATTCTTCATAAGAAATAAAACAAAAATCCACAGATTAAAACTGCAGGGCTAGAAAACTGTTGAGTTTGGATGAAAAGCAAGGCCTCAGACACTGGAATGTATTTCATAGGCAGTAATCAGGCCCTGAGTATGCCAAACAAATATAAAAAGGCCTTTCATGCATAAGATGTATTTTAAAATAAACTCTTTGGTTTGAACATATGTTTTGCTTCGGAATTGGTCTGAGAGGCTTTTCAGACAGGAGCACCACAAACCTATTTCCTTTTCTGCCTTTGTGCTGTGGCTTCCAGGCTGTCTCCTGGTTTATTCACCAGGAAAATGAGGTCTCCTGACAAAAGTTTGACAGATGTCTGGCTGCAGGGATGTCACCACCCTGCATCAGCTCCCTCAGAAGCTGAATCCCTGGAGGTGAAATTTCTGCCCTTTTCACAACAAAAACAGCTCCAGGAGTCATTGCAGTGTTTCAAAGCAGTTAAAAGTCTATCACAGCTGTGAAATGTCTGTAGTTCTGTGAAAAATGGGAATTTTGCTTGTGTTAGGGGTGGGTGACAGACCCTGAGCCTCCCTGAGTGCTGTTGGGATGGGGGATGTCTGTCCCCATCAGCCTGTCTGCCATCAACCCTTCCCTTCTCTGGGGATACAGGTGCCCAAGACATACAAAAGGGAAGCCTGTAAGCACTTGGCAAATAGAGAATTTCTTTAAACCCAGGTCTTTTAAATGCAAATGAAACCTAGTGTTAGCTTCTGGTTCCTTTCAGCAGGAGTAATTGGAGCTAAGGTTTTATACATAGTAGTAATATATGCACAAAATCAATTAAGTGCTAGGAATGCTATAAACTGCTCTCTAAACCCAAATCATTGAGTTCCAAACAGCAAGAGAAATGGCTGGAAGTGAGAGCTGCAAAATAAGAGAAAGGAACAAGGTACAAATATTTGACATTTATCCTCACTACTCTAGAAATAACATTATGAGTAGGTTCATGGAGGGTGAAGTCTGTATCCATTTCTATCAGTTGGACTTAAATGAAGAGTGGGAGTTGTAGTTTAGCTGTAAATGCCTATTTTGCTGCAGGGATTGCAGAGCAAACCTCCTGCCCTCTGTTAGCAGGAACTCAGATTTTCATGATCTTTTCTGCCCTTTCAGATTTATAAGGCAAATATATCCAAGCATATGTAGAAACACACACTTCAGATACTCCTGTAATTGTAACTTGCTTGTTGACTCTTGCCCTTTCCATCCATGATCTTTGTTTTTATTACTTTCTGATCCATTTTTCTAAATGATTTTTTTAATAATTCCTAAATGTTTTCTGGTAGAATGTGGACCCTGACAGATTTATACTCTACTACTTAGAAAACAAGGCCAATTTAGACTCTTATTATTTAAACTGCTATGAAATATCAACTGGTTTGGTTGCCTGGTGTTTGTTTTATAAAGCAGAAACTCTGAATGGTTAGGAACCAATAACCCAAATAACCCAAATCAAACTTCCATTCTCTTAGATGGGATTTTTGAGGCTGAAGTTCTCATGTCCTCCATGCTGTTGCTACAAATACCTTTTGCTTATGGCTTTTTTTTTTTTTTCTTTCCCCTTTCCCTTTGGCTTGTTTATTTGCAGAAGAAAATGGACAGTCGGGAGTACCAGGATGCACAAGGTTTTGCAGCAGATATTCGGTTAATGTTCTCTAATTGTTACAAGTACAATCCTCCAGACCACGAGGTGGTGGCCATGGCCAGGAAGCTCCAGGTAAAGGTGTTGGCAAATGCATCTTCCAGAGGGTTTTTTGCTCAGGTGCAAGGTGAGATCCAGGTGTGGATCTGCTCTTGGCACCAACAAGGGAGATTTCTCCAGCCCTTGGAAAGAGCCTCGTGCTCTCTGCAGGACTGTTGTGCTCTTCACATGGCATGGGCCCAATGCCAAATATTATAATCTTTTAAAGTATGGAGATTTTTCTTAGGCTTTTCCATATTCTGTGTATTATTATTTACTTGTAGAGCACAAAGACCCTGCCCTGATGTGTTTAAGAGACCAGAGTGAGCTCTTTGTGGCCGAGACTCCTTTGGTCACCAATTTTTCTCTATTTTTTACAGGATGTCTTTGAGATGAGGTTTGCAAAAATGCCTGATGAGCCTGCAGAGGCCCCCCCTCCACCTCCCCCAACAGCCCCAGTGGTGAGCAAAAGCACAGAGAGCAGCCACAGCAGCGAGGAGAGCTCCTCTGACTCAGACAGCTCCGACTCCGAGGAGGAGCGGGCGACTCGGCTGGCCGAGCTCCAGGAGCAGGTACTGCACCACCCCAGCCCTGGCTGTGTGCATCACACACAGCACAGCAGCAGGAACTGTGTCCTGAAACATCCCACCTAGGCTGGCATGCAGGGAAACATTCCCAACCTAAGGGGGAAAGCGTTCAGCTGTGCAATCCGTGCATGTTTCTTCATTTCATCAATTTTTTTCAAGATCGTTTTTCTCCATGCTGATGCTCTCTCCTTCTTTCTGCCATCACAGAGTATGAACTGCTTGATTTTTGGCTACAGCTTGGGATGTAGAGGGAGGGGTTTGTGGAGGCAGCAGTTACCTTGCCTTGATGATTTTTCCTGTTCCCTCCCAGCTGAAAGCCGTCCATGAGCAGCTGGCTGCACTGTCCCAAGCGCCAGTCAACAAACCAAAGAAAAAAAAAGAGAAGAAGGAGAAAGAGAAGAAAAAGAAAGATAAAGAGAAGGAGAAAGAAAAGCACAAAGTCAAAGCTGAGGAGGACAAGAAACCCAAGGTGGCTCAACCACCCAAACAAACCCAACAGAAGAAAGCCCCAGCTAAGAAAGCGAACAGCACAACCACAGCTAACAGGTGAGAGCCAAGGTGCCTTGAGAGGAGAGCCAAGAGCTTCCAGCTCTGCCCTTAATTCCTGGGGAAGCTCAGTAGTTGTTAATTTGCTGCTGAACACTGTTCCCATTCCCAGACAACTCCAGGGAGTCTTTAACTTGGAGCTGGCAGTGGAACCATGGTGTTTTCACTGTCCAGCTCTTTGAATCCCTGCCTGATTGCTCTCAGATAAGGTTTTGGGGCTTGCCTTTTGTGCAGCCACCAAGAACGTGCTATTTCATGGCTGCACCCCTGCTGCTACTTGGGCTCATTGTCACACTTCACAGGGCTAAAATATAATAGGAACACAACAGCTGATCTCAGGCTGCTGAACTTTTTCAGCACTTGTGGTGCCGTTCCAGCCATCTGACAAGAGCTTCAAAGCCAAGAGCATGGGGATGTTTGTTACAAGGGAGTTGAGGGGGGAGAAAAGAATTCATTGCTGCATCCCCATGAACGTTTTCATGCTTGACAACCTCCCCAGGCAGCCCAAGAAAGGAGGCAAACAGGCATCTGCAAGCTACGACTCGGATGAGGAGGAGGAAGGGCTGCCCATGACCTACGATGAGAAGCGACAGCTCAGCCTGGACATCAACCGGCTGCCCGGGGAGAAGCTGGGCAGGGTGGTTCACATCATCCAGTCCCGGGAGCCTTCCCTCAGAGACTCCAATCCCGACGAGATTGAAATAGATTTTGAAACCTTGAAGCCCACAACCTTACGAGAACTGGAGAGATACGTGAAATCTTGTTTACAGAAAAAACAAAGGAAACCGTTTTGTAAGTTACCCTCCCGGGGCACGTGTTCCCCCCAGCAGCTCTTGGGCTCAGCTTTGGAGTCAGGGCATGTGCACTGAGATTCTCTTATCCACCTCTTGGGGATGTGATGGCAGGAATTTTTAGAGATTTTTTTTCCCACCCAAGGAAATGTACAGAAACTTCCTGTTTTTCTCTGTTCTTTGTTCCCCTGGTGTCCTGCTGCAGAGACTGGAGAGCCAATGTGTTCCTCTGCAAGACCTGTGGGATGCCTTTATTACTTACCCAGGCTCTGGAAGGCCCTGTAAAGGTTTCATTCTCATTGTGTCAGGTGTTACGTGCACCCATCTGGAAGGATCAGTTTCTTATCCTGAATAGTTTATCATCTAATTAGGAAGGAAACAAAAAACGTGGTTGGGATCCAAACCACCAAAGCAATAAATGATTTGCACAAGGTTTCCTGTGGATTCTGGGCGTGTCTGAGTTGTGTATTCACCCCAAAACTCTCCCTGTGTGTCCTGATCACCACATTGGCCTCACCCCCTGTCAGTTCAGGGGGTGAATGTCAATCTGCTGCTGAGTGTGTGCTTCAGACTTTGTGCCTCATCCACAAAGTGAATTCCTGCAGCCCCTGGAGAGTTTAGCTCCAGCTGGACAGCAATAGGATCACTTACCTGAAGTGCTCCTGGCCCTCTTGGTTAAGGGAGTTTTGCTTCTAAGATTATGATACAGAAGCTACTCCTTGCTCTTGCAAAGCATCTCCATTCCTTCCTCACAGGATTTTCAGGAAGGCCTAAGCAAAGCACAGACTTGGACCTTTCTTTTTGCTTTTTTTTTTTTTTTCCCTGAATCCTTCACTCTTGGCATAGCTCAGGAGAGGATTTTCCAGAGTGCTTAGGAGCAGGAAGCATCCTTCAATTTTGGAGCCAGAGCACAGAGTAACACAGAATAACCTCAGCTATCCACCCTGTGAGCCTGGCATGCCTGAGCCTGGCTGGACTCCTGTGCTGAGTGCTCCCTCTTAGGACTGTGCTTTCCAGACTTTTTTGTTGTTGTTGGTTTTTTTAAAATCATTTCTTTAAGACAGCTCACAGAAATTTAGGTATTTCCTTGCTGGATCAGGCAAAATATCTGGCTCCTGTCTTGTGCTTCCAATCCTGGCCAACACCTGTGTTCAATTACCCCTCCTCTTGAGAAATGTTTCCTTTCCTTGGCAGTGTGAGTGTTGCTGGTCCTTCTCACCCTTTCCATCCTGGTGTAGTTCAATTCCTGTTGTCTGCCAGCCTTTGCCACAGTTTTTAATTTGCCTTTGTTTGTTTTGTTTTCTGTTTAGAGCATCATAAACCACAGTAGATTCTTCTGTGAGGGGATGGAAGTTTTAATGGCAGATGCTTTACTCCTGACAACCTTTAATGGGACACTTTATTTTACAGGGCAGAAAACCCATGTAACAATTCTGTAATTACAAATCTGTAATTATTGACCATATAACTGGCTGGTAAGTAACCTGTAATGACAAGGTTATTACATGGATATTTCTATCTTCTAAAATACTTTCCAGAAGATCTCTCTTAAAAAAAAATTGCATGTTACAGGATGGTGGTGATTGGATGAGCAAGGCAACTTCAGGTGTTGTCTTCTCTCTGGGATGTGTAGTTGCTGTGTGAGCACTGGATCTTGGCAGTGTCACTGCTGAGTGTGCACACAGGTGTACATGCCCTGTAAAATAGTGATGTCCACTCTTTGCCCCTGCATCCCTGCACTCTCAGAAACTCTGCATTCCTCCCCCACAGCTGCCAGTGGCAAAAAGCAAGCAGCAAAGTCAAAAGAAGAGTTAGCTCAGGAAAAGAAGAAAGAACTAGAAAAACGGTTACAGGACGTCAGTGGGCAGCTAAACAACAACAAGAAGCCTGCAAAGAAAGGTAATGGCTGTGGGTTTGTGAAAACAGCACCCAGAAGTGGGCAGGCTTTGTCACAGGGTCCAAACCTGTGCCTTGGGTTTGGATCTGTGACAGGAGCCCTCAGGGAGTTCCCTCAGGGCACTGAGCTGCTGTGTGGGGCTGCTGTGGTCCCTGGCCAGGTGGAGACTCCTGGGTGGCAAACAGGAGCTGTCTGGGGGCAATTCCTCCTTCCCTGTGTCAACCTGCACCACAGAGCTTCTAACACATGGGGTTAAAAACCCCAAAGGTTCCCCCAGTGCAAACAAAGCTTTCCCAAGGGGGTTTCCTTGCTCAGAGGTGCCACTGCTCCTGGGGTGATCCCAAACTCCCAGGGTGTCCTGGTCTGAAGGACAGGTGTCTTCCAATAAAGGCAGGAGCTTCTCTTTGAAATGGAGAATGTAAACCCCCTCCCTCCAAATTATTGTAATTTTGAAATTAAAGGGCTCTCAGGCAAAGATATGGAATTAGCAATAACAGTTCTTTACTAGGAAAATTAAAATAGCAATGCAGTATTACACAGAACAATCCCAGCCCTGCCAGAGTCAGAATCCAAGCTGACACCCGTCAGTCAGTCAGGGTGTTGGCACAGTCCCATTCAATGGTGGCTGCATCCTCCTGCAGGGGCAGATGTGGTTCAGCTGGAGCAGTGCTCCTGGAGAAGGTGCAGTTTCCTCTGAAGCTCCAGGGATGATGTGCAAAGGTCTGGCTTTCCTCTGGGATCCAGTGGAAAGAAGGTTCCTTGGTGTCCCAAATGTCAGTTTTTATCTGGGTAGGAAAGGCTTGGCTCCTCCCCTGGCTGGAGCATCTCCCAT
Source organism: Oenanthe melanoleuca (assembly GCF_029582105.1). Taxonomy (NCBI): domain Eukaryota; kingdom Metazoa; phylum Chordata; class Aves; order Passeriformes; family Muscicapidae; genus Oenanthe; species Oenanthe melanoleuca. The sequence continues at coordinate 3,834,969 of NC_079350.1, forward strand.
GGGATGATGGAATTTTATCAGTCATGCCCTGGGACTCAATGGCCATTAACAGGAGATATCTCCTGGAGGGAGGATGGGCTGTGGGAAGATAAAGATGATTGCCCAGCTGGTTTAAAGATGGCCCATGAGCAGAGAATGTGTGCCAGGAGATCAGGGTCACTGCCCCAGCTGGGTTAACAGATGGGACAGAATTCACATTTCTGGCCACAACACCCAGGTCACCCCGTGGGTCCCACAGTCAGTAACCCCATTCCTGCCTTGTTCCCCACAGAGAAATCCAGCTCCACTCCCTCTGGAGGCCCCTCCCGGCTCAGCAGCAGCTCCTCCTCCGAGTCGGGGAGCAGCAGCTCCAGCGGCTCCAGCTCGGACAGCAGCGACTCGGAATGAGCTGGACACACGGACACACCCCCAAACGGACACCCCCTGCTCCCCTCCCCTCCTTCACCCCTGCCCTCAGGCCACGGTGGTCAGGTTTTATCCCTTCTCTCTTTTTCTCTGACTTGTTTTTTTTTTATTTTATTTTTTAACTCAGTGTTACAAAAGGTATCTTCCATTTTTTTTTTTTTTTTTGGGGGGGTGGCTCTCTTTTAATAGGTCAAAGATCTTTGAGTGTGTGTGTGTGACTAGACTTTATGACAAATAGTTCCCTTTGCATAAAGTCTCTAAATTTTACATTTATCTGGAGAAAATTGGTCGAAAATGGAAGAACTTTGAGCTCTTAGCAGGAGATACATAGAAAATTCTGCAAGGTTTGTAGTACATTTCCCTCCCAGCCCTCCCCTCTCCCCAGAATATTCTCTTTTAATAAGCCTGCCTGGCTCACACAAGGTAAAAACCATCTTTTTTTAAAGAAATCTCTGTAAAATGGTACTGTATCTGAAAGATGTTAGCTTTTGAACTAGTTGGTGTATTTGTTATTAGCACTAGTATTCTTAATCTCCAAGTCTACAGTGTGATGAAAATGTCAGATGCTATCATCTTTTTACATAAAAGCAACAAAAAAAATCCAAAAAAATTCTCATGTACTGTGGATTGCTAACATGCTTTTTTTTTTTTTAATCTTGGTAGAGGCATAGACAGCTGTTCAGGAAGGTCTTGAAGCATGAATTTAACTTTTAAGCACACAAGCAATAGAAGTGGTTGCATTTCTTGGTTTTCCACTCAAAAGCTTCACTTTTCCTGGGCATTCATTGGGAAGAAGGGAGCAAGGGACACACTCAAGTTTCTTGGGAATGTTGTTTTTACCATGAAATAGATCATTCCCAGGAAATGGACGCTCTCTATGAAAGTTTTCACGGAATTGCAAAGAGGTTTTTTGGCTGGAAGTTGTCAGCTGGAGCCTGGAGTGATCCCTGCAGTGAGCAGGACAAGTCATGTGCCCATGACTGGGCACATCTTGGGGATTTTCTCCATGACAAACATCCCAGTCTGGGCTTAAAATAAAGCAGCACTTGAGCTCCAGCTGAGGCTGAGCTGGCAGGGGAAGTGGAGAGGGGTTTGTGTGTGTTTGGGCTTTTTTGCTTTTGAGTTTGCTTTGTGGTTTTCTCCCTTCTCCTCATTCTGGTAAGAGCTCCTAGAAAAGGGATGCTCCTCCTGTCAAGTTCCAGGCACTGAAATGTTTTACCTCAATGAAAAGAAGAAAGAGAGGAGGGAGAGGAAAAAAAAAAAAAAAAGAAAAAAAAAAAAGCTGATTTTTTTAAAGCTTGCTGTTTTTTCAATCCAGCCTAGCACTGCTGCAATACACCCTGGTTTCAGTGTCCCTAATTTCATGTATATACCATGGCTTTATTTATTAAACACCATTGGTCATTTAAAATGTAATAAAACCTGACAAAAGCAAAGCTGGGGTTCTGCAGGCCAGCAGACAGGCAGACTTTTAATGAGGTTTGAACCAGATTAAAAAAAAAAAACAACAACAATGAAGCAAATAAAAATCCACAACTTTATTTATATACCTTGGACTTTCTGCCTACAGGTGCTACAGTCCAGTCTCTTGTGTGTCTGGTGCTCTGTCATGTTTGGTGTGTTCATTTTTAGGTTTTTGTTCCTCTTCTTTTCACCCCAGCCTCCTTTTTTCCTGTTTTGTACAGATTTTAGAGACATACACTTCAATACAACTTCATTTTCTCAGTGGTCTTTTTCTCCCCCCCTCTTTTTTTGTTTTCTAATCCAATTTTAGGAAAACACCAGTTCTATAATTATATCAAATTTGTAACCTGAGGGGCAGAAGTTTTATTGTAAATTCTTTTTATTGTAAAGAAGAAAAAAATATACAGGGTTTAACAGAAAGTTCTGCCTTTCCATCTCCAGCACCAGCCCCTAAAACTGCCTCTATTTTGTGGGATAACCCTAAAATTCACCTTCCTGTGCTCTCCCAGTGGTGCAAATTGCTCCAGGTTTTATTTTCCCTGCAGGTGAGTGGCCCTGGACCCCCTCAAGGCCAGCCCATGATTTCCTTTGCACACTCAGCCTCAGGAGATGCTGTGCTGGCAATTTGGGAATCACTGCCTGCTTTAGCATTCCAAGGTTTGCACTTCCAGCTGCCCCCATGCTCAGAGATTCTTTCCCACAGCATTTGAAAGAAAAATATTCTGATTTTTACTGAAATTCGTGATTTTTCTTTTTCATTAACAATGGAGTTCAGTTCTGATTTTTTTTTATTGTTTTTATTTTAAATTCTGCCCTTACAAAACCTTCCCCCAGACAGATCCCTGGTAATATATTTTCAGAATTTACTATGAGGAAATGTAATATTCACCTAATTAAGAGCTTGGGGTTTTTTTTAACGGGGTTGGGTTTCACCTGTGTTTCTCCTGTTGCCTGCCACTTGAATGATGAAAACCAAGGAATATTTTAAGGAATAATTGCAACCAATTCACTGCCATGGCATTTGGATAAACAAACTCCCACTTTTCCCTTCCTGGGACCTTTTCCTGCGTGCTTGACCCTGAGCTGTGGTGGTGGCTTCTGTGAGGAGGACAAACTGGAGGTGACAGCATCACTGCCACAAAAATCCTGGGAATTTCAGCTCTGTCACCATCCTCTGACATCAGGAGCAGCCTCTGGAGCACACAGACATCCCTCTAGGAGCCACAGGCTGTCCCACCAAAATGAATTGGGAAAGTTGAAGCCAGAGGGGTGAGAGCCAACCAAGAAGTGATGGGGAAAGCTCTGGAGGAGGATCCCTGTCTGAGCTGGAAAACCATCCCAGCCTGGGGATTTTCAACCTGCCAAGGCCACCCCGGAATGGGCAGAACCTCCTGCACATCTTTGATCCACCAGCTGCAACTTGGGCTTCCACTTACTGGGAAACTCTGCATGGGAAGTGAGGTGTTCCCAAGGAAATGGAGCAAGGAGAAATCCATTTTGGCCACGACCAAGGGAAGGAATTGATGACTCCTCACTTCCAAATGTTGTCCTTGCACTTTTCCACTCCCAGCTTCTTTGTGCTCATATCCCCACCACGTCCATGGGGGTGCCTCTTGTCCATCCTGAGTTTCTCCAGGAAAGAAAAGATGTTTCCAGTCCAGAGTAAGTAGCAGCAGTCCTAAATGAGTTGGGAACTGAACCAACAGAGCATTTATTTAACTTGGTTTTTTTTGCATGACACATTCAGTGCAGATGTCACGGAATAACTTCGGAACGATCAAACACACAACGTTTGAAAGAACATTTTTAAACTTAAGAATAAAAGAAAAAAAAAAATTAAAAATTTTTATGGTAGAATTTTTCTTGAATGAACAAAGTTTAACTTTGTTTTCCAGGGGAAACTTCACTGAAATCAGTATGATTTCATATGTATGCATACACACAGAGTTTTATTGAAACTGCTTTTTTCGGATGAATTCCTGTTTTGACAAAATATCTGACCAGACCTTTCTCAATCAACCAGCATTACTGCACCTTTGAAAAAACTTTGTGAACCTTTTCTGTGATTGTAAACTCAGCCTGTCTCGTGGCTCAGTGGGACCAGAGGGAGATCCCCATCCCAGCGCCCGAAGGAATCTCGGCTCTGCACACCCAACACAACAAAGTCATTTCAGTTCTGTACTGTGTGGTTTGAACCTTGCCTACCCCAGGGTCTGGAAGTGTAGGAGTGATGGCTCAGGGCTGACCCCAAACACACACAAACATCATTTCTGTGTGTGCCAATCCACAGCTGAGTTCCCCTGAGCTCTTCCCTGCTCTCCATGTGCTAGAAGCAGACTGCAGTTACCTAATCTTGTTCTTTCTCTGCTTTGGGGACTTCTAGACCAGTTCTTAATTTTGTTTTTTTTCCTTGTTTTGAAAGGAATGATGGTTTTTTTTTTTTAAAGCTGGGGTTGGAGCTGAGGGGAAGGGATAGGGGCATGACAAAGACAAACCACAACCTTTTTAGTACTGGATTTTAAATTCTCAGTCTCTTCTCAACCCTGAGCAGTTACCACTAGGGCTAACTGTGGGCAGGCTCTGCATCAGTAAAGAGAAATTTAGAATTCCTTACACAGCAGCATTATCTTGCTTGAGCTGCATTTTGTAAAGAAAATGGTATTTGCATATCTTTTTAAAATGTCATTTTTAAAAAATAAATTAAACCACCAGCTAGGATTTGACACAGGCCACTTAGAACACAGCCCTGATACTGGCATAACCAATCCAGAAAGATTTGTTGTTGTATTTTTTGGTTTATTATTTTGGGGTTTTTTTAATATTTAAAAAAAAAAAAAGAAATTGTTACTTTTCTGTATGATGTGCATGCAAATTTACCGTAACTCTTTTTCTTAAAACTTTTTAGTGCCATTTCTAGTATATTCCTGTAAATGTCAGTTATTGAAAAGAAATGAGTCAATGTAAGTAGTTTAGCTTGTTTATTGCAAATTGCTGGCCTCAAACAAAACAGAATTTAAAAAAAGTTAGAAAGTAATCTTTGATGTTACTGGTAATCACGGACCCTGGTCCTGGGGCATTCGTTTTGTTTTCATAATAAAAAGAAAAATTGTTTGGTGTGTGGAGTTTGATCCCATATTTTCCCCTCTCCTCATCTTTTCCAGGTGTGGCACTCAAAGCTGCACTGAGCAGATATTGAATCCTGGTACCACGAGTCCTGGAATAATTTGGAAATTGTTTTGGAGAATGTCACACTCAAAGGGCTGACTGCCTTCAGAGTGGGGGCAGCTGAATCACAGCTGAGTACCTGGAATAAAACTGCTTTAAATCTTTAAATCCCTTTTTTTTAGTGAGGGAAATTCAGCTGCTCCCATGTCCCAGGGCAGCCAAGGAAGGGCTTGAACTCTCCCCAGCATCCTACAGTCTGCAGGGACTTAAATTCTGTGAGAATTGCTCCTGCTTGAGGTAAGTTGGGCTGAAAGGAGATCAAATCTCACCCAGGTTTGCTGCTGGCCCCTTGGAAGCCACCAGGAGCTGCAGGAAGCAGAGGGACTTTGTCACCTGTGACATTTGTCACTCTGAGCTCAGGGTGACCTGGAAGGCACAGCCTGGAGCAGCTGGTGGCAGTGCCAGCAGAGTCCTGGCATTGCTGTGTGGGGGCCAGCATCTATTTTGGTCACCAGAGAGGGCTGGGGTTGGTTTTGCAGTTTGGTTTGTGTGTCAGGTGGGGTCACCACAGCCAGGCTGCCCCAGGGTTAATCTTTCCCTAACCCTGTTCCTGCTCACTGCCCTTCCAAGGCTTCAGCAAACCTGGTACAGTGACACTCCCACAGGGGCTGTTTGTTCAGCCTGGCCCCCAAACCATCTGTCAGGCAGGTGAGGACGTTCCTGCAGCATTCTCAGGTGAGCTGTTTCTGGGAGCAGCAAGCACAGCTCTTTCCTCAGCCTGGGAGGAGGTTGAGGACACACAGGACGTGTTTGAGGTTCTCTGGTCATGCCTTGAATTCCTGTGCCAGGTCTGTGATAGGGACATTGAGGGCTGGAATGAGTCCAGAGAGGGGAACAGAGCTGGGGAAGGAGCTGCTGTGGGGGCTCACCTTGCTCTCTCCAGCTGCCTAAAAGAGGATTATGAGGTGGGGTTTGGTCTGTCCCAGGAAACTGCTGCCAGGACAAGAGGGAACAGCCTCAAGCTGCATCAGGGGAGGGTCAAGTTGGACATGAGGAGCAGTTCCTTTGAGGAAGGGGTGCTCAGGCTTTGTAAGGTTTGGGGTCCCCATCCCTGGATGTGGCACTCAGTGCTCTGGGCTGGTGACAAGGTGGGGATGTGACAATCTGCAAGGTCTTTTCCCTTATTCAGTGTGACATCCAGAGGCTTTCCTTGTCCTGTGTCCTGAAAGTGCTGCTGGCTCTGGGGAGCTGGAGGAGCCTCCCCAGTCACTGAGAGAATTCCTCCCTCCCAAGTGGGGAATGCCAAAAACTGTGCCAGAGCCACCTGTGGGCATGAGGGGTAAAACAGCCACTCACAAAGCTGCATTCAAATCATTTTAATGCACTTTATCAAAGAGGCTACAACAGAGTTTGAAACAAGTGCATCACCACCACACAACTGGCTCACAGGAACAGCCACAGCAGCCACTCCACAACCTGCTGTGACCAGTGACACACAGAAATGGAAAACTACAGTCACATTCACAGAGATGGAAGGACAACTCATCCTCTTCTTCCTGCACTGTCACATCCAGCCTCCATCCTGGAAGAATTTATGCACATTCTTACGGGTTTAGTCTTGTATAGTCCAATTAACACTCTGCAAAATAACTGAATTTTGGTTTACCAGCCACGTTAACAAAAAGAGACTGATTATACCCAAAATAAGCATCTTCCTTACTGAAATCAAAAAGAAAATAAGTGTTGGATTTCTTTTTCTATAAGAAAAGGAAACGAACAGCTGCTTTTGGGGGGATGTGCTGTTCCTTAAACTCCCAGAGTTCACGTGCTCCCCAGGGCTGGCCTGGAACCCACCTCTCCTGCTTCTCCAGGTGAATCCACCTGCAGTTCCCAGGGGAGCTCTGGCCCAGCCTCCTGCCTGGGTAAGTAAATAATCTCCTGCTCACTCAGCCAAGAGCTGGAGGCCCAGGTGGGTCACACATCCCTGCACTGCTCCCCCGGCCCCTCGTGGGTTTGTGACTCACTGAACGCTTTCACCTGCTTGAAAAACATTTATTCACTGAATTGTTTCTCCTCCAGAGCTAGTCCTGACAAAACCAAGAGGGTTGTGTGTGTGCAGAGCAAAGCAGCGAGGTCCAGCAGGTTTAAATCTATGAGCACACACAAGGTATCAAACACCAACACATGCAGAAATAGTGCTTTTAAAAAACAACGAGCTGCCTATTGTTTGCAGTGCTATGGAGCAGGGCTGGGTACACCAAACCTCTAGGATTTCACTCTAGGACAGGTGTGTTCTGCTCAGTACATTGAGTTCAGCAAGGTTGAGTGTCTGTGTGTTTCTTGTAGCATTTCACCCATATGGGAGAGGTGGAAGAGATTCTTCACTGTATTTAAAAAAAAATAAAATTAAATAAATAAAGTGCTTGAAAAAATGCAAAGGAGGTTTTAGATAAATAGAAGAGAAGTAATGACTGTGCCTAATAATAGGCAGGTAAATAATCCATCCTGAAGCTGACATCAAATACTGATTTGCCTGGAGCTAAGCCTGTGCCCAGGCACTGCTGGGTTGGACACATGGCTTAGGCAGGACAGAAAGGGCAGAACCCTGAAGAACTTCCATGCTGAAGCCTGGGCACAATAATTCACACCCCTGGAAGTGGTAGTTTTGTTTTCAACAAGGATCAGGTGCTTGCTGAGCTGAGTTTCTCAGCATGATCTTGCCTTGAGCAAGTCAGGATCCAGCACAAACTTAAACCTGAAAGCAGCAGCCTCTGTGCCCAAGCAGGGCAGTGCTTCTCCCTCCTAAAACCCTCTAGTTAATCCAAACAATCCCAGACACAACTTCTAAAATACATGCACCAAACCTACAACCCAACCTGAACTAGAAGTTAAACCCTTCCAAGCTACTGCATGCATTAAAACTTGAATGCAAAGCAAACCCCAGTGGCCTCTTTCCTTCTTTAGCCCATCTCAGGAGTGGGGCTGTGCTGTGTAGGATTTTCCCCATGTCCCTTAGGACATGTGTGTATTTACAGGGGTTTCTTGCTGTTGCTTTCCTGGGCCTGTCCCTCCCTTTCAGGTGGTTCACTGGGGGATCTGTGCAAAGGAGCCAGCTCCCCTGACTCCAGAATTTGTTATTTCCATGATCCCACACTCTGGGATCAGAGAGGGCCTTTTGCTTTGCAGGAAACTCCAGCACACCTTTCCTACCAGGTGTTCTGAAGGCTCTGATTAAATTCCCAACACATTCTCTCCCTGTTCCCACAATAAACCGCTCCATTCCCTGGCTGGAAGAGACCAACTCAGGGCAGGAATCAAAGAAAGACAGGGCAAACAGAACAAGTAATGGCCAGATGGCTTTGGAGATCAACTTCTTAAAACCAGAGCCTTGATGGGAACAGATCTGTGCTGGCCTCTGTCCCACCAGCATCCCCAGAGCTCTGAAATGCACCAGGACTGGCCAGTAAGGGTGGCTGGGGACGGTGCCCAGGTGCCAGCGGGTGTTTCTCAGGGCACACGAGCCACTGAGGAGCAACACATGGTCCAGCACAGCCCCTGCCAAGATGCTGGGCAGCAACAGGCTTGAGAGCTCCCAGCAAGACTGGGTCTGCTGCAGAATGGGAGTCTAGAAACAGCAAAACCAAACAGAATCAATCCAACTCCAGCCTTGCTCTCCTGGAAACGCCGCTTCCTGCGCAGGGCTGGGAGAGGGTGGTGCACACCCACCTCCCCCAGCTCTGCTTCCTCTCCACGTGTGGATTCCTGTGGGGAATTACATAATAGCACAAAACTTGGACTGCCCCGTGTCCCTGGAGACGTCCAGCTTGTTTTTGTCCCGCACCAGGATGGCCTCGTTGCCGTACTGCGAGTACCACATGCTCCTGCTGCGGCTCAGGTAGGTGTTGGGGGGAGCTGACTCCAGCTTCTGCTGCTGCTGCTGCCAGATGAGCAGGGAGGTGTCCCTGTACCTCAGGCGGGCGTAGCCCTCGGACAGGGCTTTCTCGGGCAGGGGCACCCTGCCATTCATCACCGGCTCGCTCATCTGCCCGGGCAGAGCTCACACACAGCAGCTCCTTCCCAGCAGCTCCGAGATGAACCCCCTGGGGCTGTCCAGGCCGACGGCTGCTGCTTGGAGCTCAAGGCAGAACATCCCAGCGGATCCACGAGCTGCTGGCACCGCTCAGGAGAGGGAGCACGGCCCTAAAATCATGGCCTTGCTTCAAAACCACTCCAGGACTTCTGAGAGCTTCTCCAGCGCTGCTACTGCTGCTGTTCCACGCTGGGAAGGGCCCAGGCGCGCTGTCTGTTTGCTGGCAGCCCATGAAGCGTCTCCACAGGTGCAGCCAGGCTGAGCGGCTCTGGATGAGCCGGGTTCCGTGCAGGAAGGGTCGCGGAGGCGAGGGGAGCTCAGAGCCGGCGGCCAGCGGTGCCCGGGCCCGCGCACGGCCTGTCCCGGTGATGGGCAGCGGCCGCGTCACGTGCGCAGGGATGCAGGAGAGGATGCTCGGCCCCGCTCGTGGTACCCGAGCTGCGCAGCGCAGGGGGCCCGGCACCTCCCGGGGCACCTGCGGGACACAGCGGGGTCACCCACGGGCTGCCACCGGGGGTCCCCGCCCTGCCACCCCCCCAGACCCGCCCGCGCCCCCCGGCGCTGCCCGTTCCGAGCGGGGGTCCCACGCCAACCTGCCCACGCCGCCCCCCAGGGTCCCCCCGCGCCCCCCGGCCCTGCCCCGGCCCCACCGTGCTGTGCTGCCCGGCCCGGCCCGGCCCGGCCCCGCTGCGCCCGGCACAGGCTCCGCCCGCCGTGATGCGCTCGGCTCGGGAGGAGCCACGGCCGGGGCGGGGGCACGGGGGGACCGGAGCGGGACAGAGCGGGGGGGACAGAGGGGATGGGACAGAGAGGGGGGGACAGAGGGGATGGGACAGAGCGGGGGGATCGGGGATGAGACAGAGCGGGGGGGATCGGGAACGGGACAGAGCGGGGGGGACCGGGGGCATGGGACAGAGCGGGGGGATCGGGGATGGGACAGAGAGGGGGGGACCGGGTGCATGGGACAGAGCGGGGGGATCGGGGATGGGACAGAGAGGGGGGGACCGGGTGCATGGGACAGAGCGGGGGGATCGGGGATGGGACAGAGCGGGGGGGACCGGGGGCATGGGACAGAGCGGGGGGATCGGGGATGGGACAGCTCGGGGGGACCGGGAGCGGGACAGAGCGGGGGGGATCGGGAACGGGACAGAGCGGGGGGGACAGAGGGGATGGGACAGAGCGGGGGGGACCGGAGCGGGACAGAGCGGGGGGGACAGAGGGGATGGGACAGATCGCGGGGGACGGGGGCATGGGACAGATCAGGGGATGCGGGGGCATCGGAGATGGCACAGCTCCGGGGGTGCAGGGGACATTGGAGACGGCAGCGGGGTACCCTGAGATGGATTTGGGGTCCGGGGATGGCAGTGAGGTACCCCAAGGTGGATTTGTGGGTCCGGGAATGGCAGTGGAGCACCCCAATGTGGATTTGTGGGTCCGGACTATGGCAGTGGGGTTCCCCAAGGTGGATTTGGGGTCCGGGGATGGCAGTGACGCCCCCCGCAGTGGGTTTCACCCAGCTCTGGATGCGCAGTGTTTTAAACACCCAGCCCAGCGTGTGCTGAGCCCATACTGGGAGCACTGGGGCTGAACTGGGGGAGTTCTCCCAAACCGTCAGGGGCTTCTCCCGGCTGCCTCAGGCTGGGATTTCCTGCCCTCTCTCCCTTCTGGTGGGTGGCTGTGTGTGCTGGGAAGGTGCCGCACCCTTTGTACCCCTTGGGGCTCCCCGGTGGCCGCCACCCGTGGGGTGGGGACAGGCAGGGGACATCCCTGCGCGCTGCCAGCCTCGTGCCACCCCCACCGTGTGACTGACCAGCCCCTCCGTGACCTCAGCCCGGCACCGCTGCCTGCCCCGGCGCCTCCTTATCCCGCTGCCCCCCGGCCAGCACTGTACGAAATATGTTTTGAAGAGAGCTGCAGGGCTTATTCTCTTCCTGATGATGCTAAATTTAAGCTCTCAATCTTCTTATCTGCTGTGAAGGCAGCGCCATCTAATCTCCTGCGAAGGACCCGATGCATTTATCCGAGCAGAGCCGCTCCAGGCGCTGCTCGCCTTGTTCCGCTCGCCCTCCACGGACACAAACAGGAGGCTGTGGTTTGCTTCCGTCAGAGGGAAGGCATGCTGCGATTCCCTGCTCCCAGGAGATTTGGGCCAAACACAAAGAAGAGGGAAGAAAAAAAAAAAAAAAAAAAAAAAAAAAAAAAGAATGACCACGCTATTGAAATATTTATTCTCTGCTGCTTAATATGCTTCCTACTAGTGCAGGGAAGCCAGCCCTGACCCACTCGTGGAAGCTGCAGAACACAGTGCAAAATCCTTCATGGACAAGATTTGGGTCTTTTAATGCTCTCTTGGTCTTGTCTGTAAAATTTAAAATTCCTGTCTCTCAAATTAACAGAAGTTAGTAAAGGGGGGTGGGTGCTGCCTAGAGGGGGCAAGGAGAAGGACTGGAACCTGCCAAGCTCCAACAGCCACCACCTGTCTGAGCCCTCCAGACACCCTTGCTGCGAGTCCCTTGAGTCGGGACCCCTCCCAAAAACCGTGGATGCAGCAGCAGTGGATGGATGAGCTGAAATCCAGCTGCTACTCAGCCAATGTTTGTTCCTCTCCACCTTCCTCCGAGGAGATCTCTGCTTTGCTGTCCCCCCGCTGCCTCGGGCTTTCCCCCCGGTGCTGTGAACACTCCAGGTCTGTCTGGTTTTGGGGTGGAGCTCGGTGAGGATGCTTTAATTAGTGATATCCCAGCAGCGCAGGGATGGCGCTGGGAGCTGCTAACTGCTGCTTGCTGGTATTCAGCACAGCTGGGGCATCCCAAAATGAGGCTCTTCCACAGGGAAATGCCCAGGGAGGTGCCAGCTCCACCTGCTCGGTGCTGGGGTCAGAATTCTTTACCGGTGGAGTTACACTTAACTCCAGGTTAAACAAAGAGCACCCGTGGCTGAGCGCTCCAGGAGGAGAATCCAGCTCGTCCCTCCTGCCAGGGAGCTGTGCCAGTTGAATTTTCCTGCTCCTTTCCGCGGTGACAGGCAGTTCCCTCCCTGGGCAGCTCCTGCGGGGACAGGAGCTCTGCTGGTAGCGCTGCAGGAGGAAAATTGCCGTGATTGTGGCGGGGTGCACCTTGTCCGGGCAGGTAGATCAGGTGTGTGATGAGCCAGACAGAGCATGATTGTCTGTACCCAGCAGCTGAACGCTTTGGTGGCCCTGTGATTTCCCCCACAATCGAGCAGCGGGTTTGCCGAGCTGCGGCTTGCACAGATTTCCTAAAATAGTCGCTGAAAGGAGATCACAAAATCGAAGGGCGTGCTGCAAATGGCACGTAGGCTGTGTGACAGCTGCCGTGCCAGCAGCCGGGCCGGCTCCTGCTCTGGGGACCCTGGCTCCAGCTGGGGACACGGCCCCGGCAGCCAGCAGGGCTCCGGGACCGGCTGCTGCACGCTTGGACTAATCCAGAAGGTGGCAATGGCAATCCACAGACACCGCCTGGCTGGGAAAGGATTTCCTGGCGGTGTGGCTCTGGTGTTTAAGGGATATTTTCAGAGGCGCTGCACTGTGGCTGCTTCTCTGCACGTAGAGAACCCTAGAGTGACAGCAAACTCTGCATTGCATTGCAGAAAATGCACCTTTCTTGGTATTTCGGGGTTGATTTGTAAGGTGCGGTGTTCTCATATATGTTAGTGCATTTAATTTATTTCCTTCCTTCCTTCCTTCCTTCCTTCCTTCCTTCCTTCCTTCCTTCCTTCCTTCCTTCCTTCCTTCCTTCCTTCCTTCCTTCCGTTTTGTCTATTCCATGCCGGACTGGGATGTCCCCATCCATCTGTGACATCCCCAAACCGCCACCACTTCCCCAGCCAGGTCCCCCTCGCATTCCCTGTGCATTCGGGGCCCGAGCTATGGGATCTGCCCGCCGGGCTCCTCGTCTGCACACACCGAGACATTCGAGGGTGAAAAAGCACAAACGTTCCCTCTCGGCAGCACCTTCCCGGTGCATCCAGCCGCCTCTCGGGCTTATCTCGAGCGGGGAGCTGAAACAAAAGAACAAGGAGCAAAGTCCGGGAGCGGAGAGAAGCTGCACGCTGGTGCCCAGCAGAGGGTGGTGTCAGCTCTGTCCTGCCCGGCTGGCATTCCCTGGGTGCCTGGCATTCCCTGGCTGTCATTCCCAGCAGTGCCAAAAGCAGCAGCTCCAGCACAAAATCCGGCCTCTTTAATTTATTCAAGCTCCGTTTTACAGCTTTAGGTCCACCTTGAAAACAGCATCTGGTTCCTCTCCACAGCCGCCATCCCCTTGCAGGACAGTTTGAACAATGTGGAGCTCACAGCTCAGCGGCGTGTGCTGGATCCGAGCTCTTCCTGAGCCTGGCTGCGCAGGTTTCGGTTGTTTTTGTTTTTCCTGCTCTCAGAAGTACCTCTGCCATCAGCGCTTTGGCTTGCTGCAGAGGTAGGCGAGGAGCGGACTTGCTCCAACACCTCCCACGCAGAGCCTGGCTCTGCAGCTGCAGGGATTGTTCCCAAGTGTCCAAGGGCCAAGAACGCTTTTTATTACTCAGTAAAAACGCCAGGCTGCGGCTCGCAGCTTTAATTATGCACATATAATAAACTCCTCTGTTGTCATCTACCTACAGACCTGACCTCACGCGGCAGGCTGGTACTGAGCCGACCAAAATTATCCCTGGCACGACTTCACTGCCTTCGGCAGCCTCGTGATTCCTGCCCATGGGTGCTGGTGGAGGGCAGAAACGCTTCGTGAAGAGCTAAAAGATCAAGAAAATCATTCTGAGAAAGCAGCTCCTCAGGGTACGGGGAGCGTGGGCTGAGATCTGGATTCTCCCAGGGCAGGGCGCAGCTCCGATGGTGAGGCTGGAGCGTGTGGATGCTGCTCGCTCTCGGATCGCACTGTTCACACCCTGCCCTGGCCCAGGGGCACAGCCAGCGCCTCGCCATGAAAGGATTTCTTCTTGAAAAAAAAACCAAAAACAACCCAAACTTTCCTTGGAATATGAAACAATTGTTTTCTGTTCTTCGGAGAGATCCTCCTTCCTAGATTGAAAATGAAGGATCATGGCGCTAGAGTTGCTTTTTCTCCTTTATCTCCGCTTGGCTCCATTTGGAAGAGATTAGTGTTGCATTTGTTTGACATCCAGGTTAATAGCTTCCCTTCGTCCCAGTCCCGGCTTCCGGTTTTGGCTATCTGGAAAGCCGGGCTGGAAATTAATCGGCAAACTCTGGGGAGAGGATCTCGCAAGAAAACTCAGACCAGATTTGAAAAGAGGCTGTTCTAAGCCGCGCTGATTTGGAAGGAAGCCACCGGTGAAAATTAGAGATTTTTCAAGAGTTTGCTGCCAAGGAGTTAATGCCTGAGAGTCGAGGTTTTTAATAAATACACTGGTAATTAATTATAGGAGTTGTCCTCCCGTTTGAAAGTCAAGGAACGCGATCGCTTGTTTGGGTTAAACATCTCCCCTGCAGTATTTGCAGCCCAAACACGGGATGATGACGAGTGGGAGCTCAGACAAAGCGGGGTCTGTGTGTGTGTGTGCGGCCCCGGGACCGCTCCTGCCACAGCCCTGGGGAGGGGGGACCCCCAAAAAATGCGGTGGGGGCTCTGCCAGCGGGGACAGCGAAGCAGCACCGGGGCTCCGGCGGCTTTCCCGGAACAGGGAGAGGAGCGGCAGCGCTGGGAGGGACAACGGAGTGGGGGGGAGGAAAGGATCAAAAAAAAAAAAAAAAAAAAAAAAAAACAGGAGAAAAGGAAAAAAAAAAAAAAAGAAAAAAAGAAGAAAATCAGGAAAAATAAAAAAAGGAGACGGGGGGAAGGAAAAAATACAGGGGGAAAAAGCGAGCTGCGAGGCAAAGCGAGGCGAAGCGCCCCCCGCCCCCGCCGGCAGCCCCGGCTCCGCAGACAAAGGGGCGGCGGGGCGGAGCGGGGGCGGAACGGGGGCTGCTCCTGCCCGGGCGGCGACAAAACTCGCACCCGCGGCTGCTCCCCGGCTCCCGGGCAGGTGGGGTCCCCCAGCCGGGCAAGTTTCCACAGGGCACCGCCACGGAGTTGTGTGCGGGGAGGGGGCGGCCCCGCCGTGTCCGTCCGTCTGTCCGTCCGTCCGTCCGCCGCTTTGTTCGCGGAGGATGCGGCGCGCCTAGCCCCGACCGAGGCGGTGGGGCCGCAGCGGGGGCAGGGGCAGCCCTCCGCCGGAAAACTCCGCGCCGCCCTCCTTCCTCCTCCTCCTCCTCCTCTTCCTCCTCCTCCTCCTGCTGCCGGCCGGAGCCCCGGCGCGGAGCGATGCTCTCGGGCGGCGATGGAGCGCGGCGCTAGCGCGGAGCCGCCCAGCACAGCGGCCCCTCGGGCAGCTGCCCGCGGCCCCTGAGCGCAGCAGGAGGAGGAGGAGGAGGAAGAGGAAGGGGAGAGAGAGAGCAGAGCGCGGCCATGGAGGAGTGGCGGCAGTGCGGCCGCTGGCTGATCGACTGCAAAGTTTTGCCCCCGAACCACCGGGTGGTCTGGCCCTCGGCCGTGGTCTTCGACCTGGCGCAGGCGCTGCGGGACGGGGTGCTGCTGTGCCAGCTGCTGCACAACCTCTCCCCCGGCTCCATCGACCTCAAGGACATCAACTTCAGGCCGCAGATGTCCCAGGTAGGACGGGAGCGATGATGGAGGGGGTGGCTACGTGGGGAACCCCCAGGAGCGCCTGGATCCATGGATGCGGCGGCTGCTGTCGCACAACTTGGTGGGATGGGATGGGATGCGATGTGATACCGTCTGTTTCACCCCCTGGATACCCGGCAGCCCCTCCCAGCCTTTATCCCCCCACCGGTTTCTCCCTGGTTCAGCGCCGGGGGAGCCGCGGCCGCACGGGACAGGAGAGAACACCTCGGGAAGGAGGGAAACATCCCCCTTGTGTTTACAGTCATGGCGAAACAAAAGCAAATAACAGGGCTAAGAGGAGGAGATGGGATTATTCGGGGTTTTCATGGAGGCGCTGCTTCGTCTGAGATGTGCGGGAGGAGCGGGCGCCGGGACGAAACTTTGGCTGGGAAGACTCAAAGCAAAATAAATGAATAAACTCATGAAAACACACGAACCTCTGGTGCTGGCCGGGCAGGGAGCGAGGCCGGTGCAGTGCCCGAGCCCCGGTGCTGCATCCCCGCTCTGCTCCAGGTGATGGGGGCTCAGGTCAGGGACCCCAATCGCACCCCTTGCCCTGCCCTCTGCCCCGCTCTCATCGTGTCCCTCCCATCTATCCTTGGAAGTGTTTCCAATTCCTGGCTGGTTTGGTGGAAGGAGGCTTAAACAAACGGGAAAAAAAATAAAATAAAGAAGTAAAATCAGCTCAGGTTGTTTTGGGTCTGAGTGCTCCGCTGGTGTTTTTGCAAGCTGAGCTGCAGGTATTTGCATGGGAATGGGGAAGTGAAATCATTTAGAAACAAACGAAACGGGGCTTTGTGCCCTGCCCGCCGGCAGCCCCTGTGTTGAGGAGTCAATTGCAGAGTGTTGGCTTTTATTTTCGAACAGCAGGTTCTAGTGGTGAAATTGAAGGGAAACTTCATGTGTTTAACTTCGCTGAAACCTTCTAGGATAAATAACCTCCAGTGGCCACAGGAGCTGTGTTCTGTGCTGTCAGAGCAAATCCCTCTCCCTTTTTCCACTGGAATTCCCTTTCAGGACAATGGTTTTTTTCCCAGCTGTTCGTCCCCTTCACCCAGCAAGGCTCAACCTCGTGTGCTGGGGTGGCTGCTGGGTGAGCTCCCAGATCTGGAGCCCTTCTTTGGGGAGCAGAGGGTGCTGTGAGGATGTCCTTGAAGCACCGGGATGGGAATCCCCAGCCCTGAGTAAATAACAACACGTCCCGATGCCTCTTCCCAGGGTGGAACAATGCTGGGAGATTTCCTCTTGGCTCTCCAGGCTATGAACTGATTCCGCTCGGGCTGATGTTTCCAAATATAAACTGCCATGCAGGAGCTGGGGATGGGGAGGGCTGGAGCTTTCCTAGAACGTGCTGAGAATGGCACACTGTGTTTGGGGTTTTCTGAAGGGAATCTGTAATCCTGCAAAGCTCATTTTGGTGTGCTAGTTGCCCGTGTGGGGAGTTCAGAATGGGTTTAAAATGTGGCACTTGGGGACGTGGTTTAGTGGCAGATTTGGCAGTGCTGGGTTATTGGTTGGACTCGACCTTAGAGGGTTTTTCTAACTTAAACTCAGTTTTTCTGTGATCCAGGGAGGATCTGGGGTGGTTTGGAGAGGAGGCTCTTGCTGCCCTTGCCAAGGCAGGTGTTTGCTGGTTGGAGAGGAGAGTTCACAGCCCTGCTGTCTTTAATAAAATTGCTTTCTGCTTATCCCACCTGGCTGCTTTCACAGCTTCAGGGGATTGACTGGGATGGGTTTGGTGGCCCTTTCTCTGAAAATCAGATCCTTAAAGGGGAGCAGCACAGAGCTGAGCCCACAGGACCTGCAGAGCATCACCTGCTATGGGAGTGGATGCTCTGGTGAGACTCAGCTGGTGCCTCAGCCAGGATGGGACCCAAACCACTCTGGGGTCAGCCTTTATATTTGGTATGTTTGGTGCTCTTTTGGTAACCCCTGGGTTTGGGAATTTGCCTTCTGCCCTGGGTGGTTAAAGGCACCTTTTACTGCACTGGCAGCCCAGGGAGGTGATGGGGAGGAAGGAGCTGAGCCCTGCCACAGAGGGGACAAACACCCCTGGGATGGCCCAGCCCTGCTGTGGCTCTGGGGGAGCAGTTCAGCATCTCTGGACCAAATTTCAATTGCAGGAATCCAGCTCTTGTGAGCCAGCTGTGATGTGCTCAGACAGGAGGTAGGGATGTGTGAACTAAGGAACTTCAGAGGTGGTTTTTAATGATAGATGCACATTTTGCCTGCCTGGCTGGACTGGCTAACCAGCTGTCTGCCTCACTAGAGAGCTCCTTTTGTTATTAATCAGGTAAAATGCCAGGGGACAAGACACTTGTGCTAGACTTGAAACACCCAGTAATACTCAGAATATTCTGTCACCCACCTTTCCTGCTGAATTAAGTGGGGCTGTGCAGGTGTGTGATGAAAAACAGATTTTTTGCCTGAGGTGAGCAGCGTTTCAAAGGCCACAGGTGAAATCACATCTCTGCAGAGAAACACTTTAAGATCCAGGCACTTGTGTGGGTTTTTTTTAATCCCTTTCCCCACTGATTTGTTTTTCCTTGACGTGTGCTGCGAGGCGAGGTTGGCAGCACAGGGAGGGTGCAGGGACTGGTGCTCCTGCTGTGGGGAGAGGACTTGGTGTCCCTGCCCTCCAAAAGTCTCCCCAGCCTCATAAAACCTCCCTGAACTTGTGCACAGAGAGGCCAGACCACACAGCAGTTTAATACATGATGCTTAATTAAATATAAAAGAAGCAAATCACCCCGATAGGTTGCAATCTGAAATCTGCTTTATTTTCATGTTCAGCTCCAGAGACCCAAATCTGCTGTTTGTGGGTGCCTGGGAGGATGGGATGACCCAAAGAACTTCCAGAGTGGCCAAGAAAATAAACAGGAAAAACAATCTTGAATCCCAGCTCTGTGCTGAGAGTTGCTGGACGCTGGGGCAGCTGTGATGAGCCTGGAGCAAAACTTCATTTCTGCTGCTTGCTTTTGCTGCTGAGGCTGTTTCAGAGAGCTGGGAAGTGGCTTGGGGGTGATTGCCCTCCTTGCTTATTGATTCCTGTGATTGCATCTCTGGGGTGTCACTCAGGGTGATTTTCCAGCCAGCTGGGAGAGTGTGATGCAAAGCACATCTGAATTTGCAGGTAGCTCTCAGTTTGCATTCCCTGCCCCAGAACCATCCCAGAACCCCAAACCTCTCCCCATTCCCCTCCTAATTCCAATTCTCTGTCACTGTGTGCTACAGCTGCTCTTGGGAGTGAGATGGAGATCTTTAAGCTTTGCATTTTCATCAATAATTATATTTGAATCTTAATTTCATTCAATCTCTGGTCAAATACAAATTAAATGACTTTACACTCGTGTTTCAGCATAGAAAATATGTGCAATAAAACACCTGCATGCTTGGGTGAGGTTGATATTTGGTGCTGTGAGTTTTGTGAGGTTTTCCTTTTTTTATTTGGCATTTGTCTTAGATAAAATTAATCCTTGCTGACAGGGCCTTGGATGTGTTTGGAGGCTGGTTGGGAAGCCTGCTGCAGGCTGCTCCCTCTCAGGCAGCATCAGCTGTGCCAGACACCTTTGCAAGAGTGGGAGTTGATCAGGAATTATCCAGGAAAACTGGGAATTTCTTGCAGAGCTCCAGATCCCTGTCCCTCCTCTGGTGGTTCAGCCTCCTGGGGATGCTGTGGAGGGAATTTCTGCTCCCAGTCTCTGTAGCTGAAGGAAAATGGGTTAATTCAGTGGAGAACAGCTGAGAAAGAACAATAACCCCCAAATCCTGCCCCACTGCCTGTCCTGATTGCTGGCTGAGCAATCTCTGTGTGTTGAGAGCTGGAAATTGGTGCCTGCACGAAGCTGGTGTGATGTGATTTAACATCAAGACTCCCCCAGACATCACCTCTGCTCAAAGCTGCTCTGGACACTGCTAAATATCTTTATTTCCTCCAGATGAAGCAGGGAAGGATGAATGCACAGCACTAATGGCCAGCTCATTAAGGATTCTTGTTTTGAAGCACATTGACATCTCTCCAGAGGGAATCCACCCCTCCCTGCAGCGCCTGGAGGTTTGACTGGGGCCCTGGGGGCTGATGAGAGGCAGAAAACATAATTGGAGCAAGGCTGGGCTGCCCAGAGCTCTGCTCTGCTCTTATGAAGGAGCCAGGCAGACAAATGACACCAGGATAGATGGCTGCAAGCCCCACACCTCCCCCAGCTCTCAGATGCCTCCTGCCCTGTTGTTTTTATTTCATTTACCATCAAAACCCTGTTTATTGGTGAGGTGGGTGCTGGTTTGCTGTGGAGCAGGTGGCTTGGAGCCTCTCCCCAGGTCCAGGGTGATGGGGGCAGGCTGGAGGGTTTGGTGCAGGTAATTACTCAGCAGGCTTTGGGGGTTTTAACGTGCCACTTGAAGGGTTTATAGCTCCAGTGCTTGTAATTGCTTCCATATGCCATGATAGTAGTTAAATAAATTCAGTATTATCAAGTTAAATAAATTCTGTACTATCAGAGCTGGTTGGGTGGGCTCTTTGAGTAAAGTCTGATTTACCCTGCTCAGCTCCTCTGGCTTTATTTACTCTCTGCTTTTTGAAAGTGAGCTCTGTTCCAAAAAAAAAAAAAAAAAAAAGCTGTGAAAAACGTCCTCCTTACATCTCCCTGTTTACTGTGTCTCACTGACTTCCCGTTTGGATGTGCTGAGCCTCACAGAGGGAAAAAAGGTGCTCTGTGTGTCCAGCCAGGCTCGTGAGCTCCCTGCAGAGCAGGAGCTGCTCCCACTCTGCTGCCCAGACCCCAAAACTGCTCTCAGCACGGGCAGGAGCCTCTCTGAGGCTGAAGGACCCGAGGAACCTGCAGCTGAAGGCTCATCAATATTCTGGAGGGGCAGCAGAAGGTGGAGAGTGGTGGATGGATGCTGAGGGTTGTGCCAAGCAGCCTGAAAAGCAGTGAAAACTTTTTTATTTTATTTTTTTTTTCCCACTCTCTTAAATGATGGATGAGAGCTAAATACCTGAATTAAACACCTACCAGCAACAGGCTCTTGAATGAATAGATGCCTTTGAAAACACAAATTAAAGAAAAAAAATTAATTTAAAGAAAAGAAAAGGCGATTTTTTTTTATTTTTTATTTTTTTTTTTTTTCAAGCTTGGTCAGGTTGGGAAGCTGCATCCTTGATGAGGTGTAAAAAATGCTCGGTGGGGATGGGGTGATCTCCAGGAGCAGGGGTGCCTCGGGGCACAGCAGGAGGATTTTTGGCAGGTCTGAGCAGGGAATTGGGTGAGGAATGAGGGAAATGAGGGAATTTGGGCTGGGTTCTGGGAGGGCTGAGCATCCCCAGCTCAGCCTGGTGGGATGGCACCCACCACCCCAAACCCTTCTCCTTCAGCTCAGCTGGAGCCTGAGTTTTGGCAGGGACAGAAATGTTGTTCCAGACTGACCCGGGGGCAAATTTTTGATCTGTTTCTTTGTCTTTCCTTAAAGAGACAAAGCTTTTCCCCAGCGTTGGAGCTGTTTCCCTTCTCCACTGTGTTGGGAAATGGATCAAATGTGCTCATCCCAAAAATCCCAGCACCCCAAATGGGGATTTTTGGGACAGAGCTGGGCTGGGGAGGGTCAGGATCCCATTGATTTGGGTGAATGAGTGGCTGCAGGGCTGTGAGGTGCCTGCGTTGGGTTGGAGAGGATGCAGGGGTGATGGAGCTTGGAAAATGCAGTTAGTTTGGAAAATGAAGTTAATTTGGAAAATACAGTGAGTTTGGCCACACCTCTAGGAACTGAAGCCTCTCTCTGCTGATTTTTAAACCATGGATCCCCCTTTGAGCTGTGCAGCATTTTTAAAATAAATTTTTGTTTCCTCACACCACTCTCAGCATCAGTTTGTTCCTTGGGAGTCCCAGAGATCCTGAAACAATCTCGTGGCTGCTCCTGCAGCAGCAGCAGAGCTCCTCAGAGCTCAAGGGGGGCTCAGTGCCCCTCAGGGTGACCCTGTCCTGTTAATGCTGAGTCCATCTGTCTGCCCAGCTGTCCCTGCAGCATCCTCCAGCCCTGGGCTCCTGTCCCTGTCCCTGCAGTGTCACCCCAGCTCTGCTGTCAGCAGGAGCCCCAGGGATGCAGTTTGTGTCTCAGCAGTGCCCAGCCTCACCTGCTGGTTCCAAACCTCAGTGCTCTTACAGGAGGGGAGGGACCTTCCTTCATCACCATTCCTCTGACAACTGCAGGCTCAGCACTGATGAAATTACTTTTGTATTTTTGTTCAAAAACACACCTGGAGAAAATCTGTTTCTCCCACCAGTGACTTTTCCTCCTTGCTTTGCATTTTCTTTGGCTGTGCTTCACCCCATGATACAACTCTGGTGCAGCCATTCCCTGCCCTCCACCCTCTGGAGCCTCCCAGATGTGCAGGGGATGGACAGGCAGGGCTGGGCTCTCCTTCCTGCTGCTGCTGGTGCAGGGGGAGGTGACAAACACAGCCAGAACTTTGTACAGAACAAACCTGTGCTGCTCTGCAGGTGTCTCATTCCTGGGCTTTGTGACTTTGCTGAGCCCTGTGGCTGTGATTTGATTTTTCCCTGCACATTTTGTGCTTCTGGGAGTGTTTGTCTGGCACCCTGGACTAGCCCAGCCCTGGAGTCTAGTCTGTGTGAACAGCAAGGTTTAGCTAAGATGCCCAAACCTGAAAGGGATTTTTAGGGTTTGTATCTCCTGTGTCAGAGGATGTTTATGCTCTACCTAAAACCACAAGGGCTCCACTGTAGAAGGAATTATAAAAATAACAGGTGCAGGTGGATCAGTTTGCTGGTCTGTGGAGGCTCTGAAACAAAACCAGTTATCTTCAGGAAGGTCCTTGCAGAGCAGGAGCTTGGCCATCACATTTCCCAGCCTTGCATAACAAGTCCTGCAGAATAAATTCTTGGACA
Source organism: Oenanthe melanoleuca (assembly GCF_029582105.1). Classification (NCBI taxonomy): domain Eukaryota; kingdom Metazoa; phylum Chordata; class Aves; order Passeriformes; family Muscicapidae; genus Oenanthe; species Oenanthe melanoleuca. Next base: position 3,857,627 of record NC_079350.1, read on the forward strand.
CTCCTTGGATCTGTTTGGACATCTTTGGATCCCTTTTCAGGAGTCCCCAGGCAGTTGTTCCACCCTGGTGTCCGAGCTGCCAGCCCTTCCTGCCCAGGACAGAGGGTGTGCTGCCCCTGCCCCTGCTCTGCCCAGAGAGGTGATGTGCAGTCAGTTCCTGTTTTGCAATCCTGCTCTGTCTGGACAGCCAGGACTCAGCTGGGAGATCCTCCTCTGCCTCCTTGGAAAGGCACCAGCCTGACTCACATCCTGCATCCCTGCAGTCCATGCACTGCAGAGCCACCAGTAAATCACATTTTACTCCCCCTGATGCCTCTGGGCTCCTCACATGCTGGATTGCATTTTCCAGGCTTGCTGGACCATCTCTCCCAGCCGTGCAGGTGCTGGAGCTGCTTTGGCACAGGGGATGCTGCCAGCTCCCTTTGGATGTGCTGGCAGTGGAGTTTGGGAAGGGTTTGTGCCCCTCTGGGCTGTGCTTGCTGCTCCAGCAGGGACCATGAGCCCCCCACTGGGGCCTTGCTTTGACCCCCAAACCACCAGGATTTGGTAAATGAGGAGAGGGGGAAGGTTAAAAGGTTCCCATAGAGGAAATTTGCTTTTTCTCTTGCAGCATTTGCTTTAACACTGAATGGAGGGGGGAGTAAATTGGCCCTTTTGTAGCATTCATATCTTTTTGTTGTGTTTTATGGTGGTTTACAGCTAAATGGAACATCTGGTATTTGAAGGGGGCTGAGGAGGGAACAGAGGAGGTTTGTGGCTGGGGAAGGGGAGGAGCAGGAGGAGTGATTTGTGCTCAGTGCTGCAAACACAGAATTATCTGTGAAATCCACAGAGCTCAGGGCACTCAGAGCCTGGAAAACAAATATCAGCCAGGCTGGGAGCAGGGAGTGTCTGTGCTCTGGGACAAGGCTGAGGCAGGAAAACCCATGGCAGGGTCTGTGTCCCTGCCCAGGGAGATGGTTTGGCTGGTTTTGCTTTCCAGGATGAGTTGTGTGGCTCCTCTGGGTTTGTCAGAATTTGGGATGCTCTCAGAGCACTCAGGTTCATGCAGGATTTAGGTTTTTTCCTAAAGCAGAGCCTTGCTCCTGAGGAATGAGAGTGAGAGATAGGTCTGTGATGGAATAAATATATAATTATTTATTTTTATATAAAATATAGGATAGAGATCAATGTGTAAAACATATAAATATATTTGTATGTAAATAAAACTGTATTTCTTTAAGAGCTGGTGTGTGTTAAAGCCTGGAAATCCCAGGCTGAGTGGCATGGCCCCAGGACAGGAAATGTGCACAGCACTGGGACAGGCTTGTGTGCACATCCAGACCCTTTGTGTTTATGGGAAGCACTTTCTCATGTGAGTGATCTTCCAAGAAAATCACTGGTGAGCCTTGGAGAGGGGAGGAGACAAAAAAAAAAAAAAAAGAAAAAAAAAAAAAAGAGACAAGACTTTTCCTCCCACAGCTATGGGAGAATTGTGGCTTTAAACAGAAAATAAAACAGAAAATTTCCTAGTAAACCCAGCAGAAGAGTTTTATGATTTTTTTTTTTTTCTTTTCCCTTTATAGATCAGCTTCTGTATCTTTATTTTCCTGCTGCTGCTGCAGGGTTTGGGGCTGTTCTGTGGGAATTGCTGCTGGAGCAGCAGCTGCTCAGCCCAGAGTGGCCCTGGGGCTCCCTTGGTGGCCCTGGGGCAGCAGATGCTCCATTGCAGGGTGTAAATGCCTTGGGGCAGAGCCCAGGTGATGGCAGAGCTCTGGGTTTGGAGAATTTTTTTAAGTTTTCAAGCTGCCAAATTAAAAGCTTGGTGTTGTCAAGGGGTTGGGGGCATGGAGACAGCTCAGCAGGAAGGCTGGGGGTGTGGGGCTGCCTCTAAAAAGGTGAATTTTTGGGGTGAGTGTGAGGTTTGCTGAGCTGGGTATTCCCAGGAAAGTTCCCTTGTGCATCCCTCCACATGGCTGATCCACTGAGCATCCCCCAGCTTTGTGTCTGGGCAACCCCTGGGGATTTAGGAGTGGCTGTTGCTCCAGCAGAAATATTTCTGCAGCAAAGTGGAGTTTTTGAAGGGCTTTCTGAAATCATTAAAGCTGAAATCATTAAAAGTTCCATCTGGGATCTTGGCAGATGTGAATCATCCCTGGGTGGGTTTCCAGGTGGCATCACAGATTTGTTACCTCGTTTTAACTCTTCCTCAGCCATCACTTTTGGGTTTGGGATGTTCACCCTGATGGAGCAAGGACACTTCCAAGGGGTTCCCCACCTTTTATTGCTTTGGCCACTTGGGGAGTGATGCAATCAGAGTCTCACTGCTGAGAACTTCTGTGAGATGCAGAAAACGTGGTCAGATACCCTGAGCAGCCAAACCTGTTCCTTGGGTGAGAGGCCAGACAAACCTTTTGCTTCTCCCTTGCTGCATTTTCCACCCTCAGCATGTTCAGGTGCACCTCACCAAGCTCTCCCCACACCTGAATTTATTTTATTTCCTTAGAGGTGACACAGGTTAGAAGTTAATTTTGCTTGTATTGACAGCTGGGTTATCTCAGGAAGGGTAATGAAGCCACAGTATCTGCCTGAGTGGGTTTTAGCCAGGTTGTTGCAAGAAGCATTTCTAATTAGCAGAGATTTAATTCCAGATTTTTGTCATCCCCCCCCTTCCCTCTTAATTATATTTGTTAACGTGTTTAACAGCTTTCCCTTCAGAAAAGAACAATTTATTCAAAGGTCATAAATAGATTCTGGCATTAATTACTCCAGAGCCACACTGGGCTGCTCTGGAGAAAGCAACTCCGTGGGGAATGCTAAACCTTTTGCAGTTGGATTTATCTGGGGTTGAAATGACTTTGTTTGCACACACCCCCATCAAAAACACCAAAAAAACCCCAAATAGCTGATTGCATCCACGTTTGTGCCCAGCTACAAACCCATGGGGATCTTGGAGCTAATTTCCCCGAGTTTTTGGAGCAAGTTTGTAACTCACAGCATCTCCCTTCATCTCTTTAAATTGATTTTCTGAGATTTGGGGGCATTTTTGTGGATTAGTTTGGGATCCCATTATTGCTGTGGATGCTGAGCTGGAGCAGGGGCAGCAAAGCCTGGCTGGGACCAGTGGCTGAGCTGTTCCCTCCTCCTCAGCCCAGCTTAGGTTAATAGTTTTTGTAACCTCCAGATTTTGGAGTGGCTGCAACATCTGTTCCAATTGATAATAATGCAGTGCTGAGGGGGAATTAGCATACAGCTGCTGGGGTGGGGGGGAGCCTCTATAGAAAAATAAATGAATTTATTGATGGGAGATGAAGCCTCATTGCGTTTTCATCGTTCCTGGTGATTTTGGCAGCGTGGGCAGAATCTGTTCCTTTGCAGGGAGAAAGGGATGTGGGACTCTGATGTGATTTGAGGCTTGAGTGTCTTTGTTTTGTCATTTTACCCAAAGCCAAGAGTATTTTTTGCTGGCTTTAGGCTCTTTTTGAAGGCTCAATCTGCCAGATGAGCTGGGCTGGCTGTGTGTAGGGGAATATTTAATATCTCTGGGAATAACTCTGCTGTCTCAGTGACCTGATCCAGTGGGTGGCATCCCTGCACGTTGTGCTCATGAAATTCTCTTTTCCTTGCACTTTGGCTCTTGCTCTGCTCACCAGGAGCTGCAGGTTTGTGTTGGCACTTCCAGGATTTGTTCCCTGTGCTGCTTCCTCTCCATCCTTCGTCCTCCTCAGGGATCAGGATGCTGCTCTCCCTCTGTCTGACCCACAGCTCTGAGGTTCAATATTTCTTTGGCTCTTCCTCCCCTGGTGTTTTTGTGGAGTCCTGTGATGTGACAGTTAAATTTTCCTTGGGGGAAGGCAGACAAACAGGCATTGCTTTCCTTGCTTTGGGGAAATGCAGAGGAACGTGATTGAAGTGTTCTCTGAAGCCTTGCAGACTTGAAAGCGAATTTAAAATGCCCAGGTTGTAAAATTTATAAACCCAGAGTGATGATTGGTGAGATTCTGGATTCCCCTCCTTGTAAAATAATTAAAAAATTAAACTGAAGCCAGCCCACGTTCAGCTTTGGGTTCCACCAGCAAGAGCTGAGTGAATAGAATTACCTGTTTTATATGGGTAAAAAAACCATCCTAAACACCTGATTTAACTGGATGTGAATGAAAAAAACTTCAGGGCTGGAAAGCAGCCTCATAAATCCAGAGGGGCAGAGGGGAACTTGCCAAAGATGGGCTGAGTGTGTGCATGGATGTTGCACCCCTGAGCTGGGGCAGAGGGAAGGAATAGCCCCCTGCAGCCACCAGGTTTTGCAGTCTCTCTTCACAGGAAATCTGTTTTTCTGAGCAGACACAGAACTGCTCAAATTTTTTTTTTATTTATTTTTTTTTTCTCTCTGATTCAGAGCATTTTTTTGAGCAAAAATCCTCCTGGTGCTGGCTGCTCATCCCACCCACAGCTGGCCCAGGTTTTTGGGGTTTGACATTTCCAGTGTCTGCTCATCTGAAATGGATCTTCAGCCTCCCACCCTGCTCTGACAGCTCAAGTTGTGCTCCCTGGAATCCCAGGATCCACGTGCTGTCCTTGGGTGTTCTGGCATCATTGTTCCTGCTGTCTTTGGGAAAAAAAAAAAAAAAAAAAATTCTGGGAAAAAAAGAACCCAAAACCAGTTGGATTTTTACAGGTCTGTGGGTTCAAGGCAGCTGTGGGCTGCTCCCTGGTTCTTTAGGAATCTCTCTGAGCAGGGGAGGAGTGCTCAAAAAAGCCACTTACAAAAACCACTTTGGTTATTTGCATTACTTTTTGGATTATTTTTGTGTTGCTCATGGATTCCCAGGTCCAAGCTCCACTTGGTACCAGGCCCTTTGCAAACAGAGGCCCTGATCCTGGGCAAAGGTTATCCAGATAATCTGGGAATGCAGAGCACCTGGATCTCACTCTGCCTGGGGAGAAGCACTGGGCAGGTGATTTGTTGTCCCTCTGCCTTCCTGGGGCTGGATTTTGTAACCAAGTGTTTGTTTTTGTCAGAAAGGGCTCAGCTGCTGGGTTATAGCTGGGTTATTGCTGTCCCTGTTTGTGTGTGGCTGCAGCAAGGGAAGGGGACAGAAGTGTCAGTTCTTCCTCTCCTCATCCTCATCCTCATCCTCCTGGGGTGATGCTGAGTCCCAGGTTTAGGGATGGATCCTTCTCCTCATCCTCTTGGAGTGATGCTGAGTCCCAGGTTTAGGGATGGATCCTCTTCCTCCTCCTCATCCTCTTGGAGTGGTGCTGAATCCCAGGCTCAGGGGTGGATCCTTTTCCTCATCCTCATCCTCCTGGGGTGGTGCTGAGTCCCAGGCTCAGGGGTGGATCCTTCTCCTCATCCTCCTGGGATGATGCTGAGTCCCAGGTTTAGGGATGGATCCTTCTCCTCATCCTCCTGGGGTGATGCTGAATCCCAGGTTTAGGGATGGATCCTTCTCCTCATCCTCCTGGGATGATGCTGAATCCCAGGTTTAGGGATGGATCCTTCTCCTCATCCTCCTGGGATGATGCTGAATCCCAGGTTTAGGGATGGATCCTTCTCCTCTTCCTCATCCTCCTGGGGTGATGCTGAGTCCCAGGTTTAGGGATGGATCCTTCTCCTCATCCTCCTGGGATGATGCTGAATCCCAGGTTTAGGGATGGATCCTTCTCCTCATCCTCATCCTCCTGGGATGATGCTGAGTCCCAGGCTCAGGGATGGATCCTTCTCCTCATCCTCATCCTCCTGGGGTGGTGCTGAATCCCAGGTTTAGGGATGGATCCTTTTCCTCATCCTCCTGGGATGATGCTGAGTCCCAGGTTTAGGGATGGATCCTTCTCCTCATCCTCATCCTCCTGGGGTGGTGCTGAGTCCCAGGTTTAGGGATGGATCCTTCTCCTCATCCTCATCCTCCTGGGATGATGCTGAATCCCAGGCTCAGGGGTGGATCCTTTTCCTCATCCTCATCCTCTTGGAGTGATGCTGAATCCCAGGTTTAGGGATGGATCCTTCTCCTCATCCTCCTGGGATGGTGCTGAATCCCAGGCTTAGGGATGGATCCTTCTCCTCATCCTCCTGGGATGGTGCTGAGTCCCAGGTTTAGGGATGGATCCTTCTCCTCATCCTCCTGGGATGATGCTGAATCCCAGGTTTAGGGGTGGATCCTTCTCCTCATCCTCCTGGGATGATGCTGAGTCCCAGGCTCAGGGATGGATCCTTCTCCTCATCCTCTTGGAGTGATGCTGAGTCCCAGGCTCAGGGATGGATTCTTTTCCAGCTGCAGAAAGTTTGGGAGAGCTGTGGCACAGTCCCACTGTGTGTCCTCCACAGCATTCCATGGATGCTGTCCCTTCTCCAGGCTTCCCAGTGGGCACCCCAAAACCTCCCAGAGCCTGGGGAGGAGGTTCTGGCTGCTGGAAGGGAGCTCAGCTGGATTTCCCAGCCCTCCAGAGGGTTTGGGAGCAGATTTGGGGCTGTTTTGGTCAGGAATGGAGAGGTCCAAGGTAAAGGCAGAAATGTGCAGGAGCTGTGTGACTGTCCTGGATGCTGGCCCAGGGGAGCTCTGCTGTTTTCCTGGAATTTGGGCTGAGTGGGAGTGGGGCTGCTCTCAGACTGTGGGATCTGCCTGCTGTGGGCTGGGGAGGTGGAGAAGGAGGATTTTTTTTTGGGGATTGTGTAACTGTGCAGGAGAAACGGGATCTTTTGGACAGCAAATTAACATGATTATGCAGAAGTTGATTTATTGTTTACTTTTTAGCTTTAATTATACATTTTAAGACTACTGTTCATGTGATTATACATTTTTGGATTGGTGCTTTTATGTTGTTTATGTTTTTTGCATAAGATTTTTGGTGGTTGTCTAGAACTTTATTGCTCACTTTTCTTTTGGGTTTTTTAATTTTGGCATCTTGTTTTTTAGCTTTTTTTTCTGCTTTAGTGGCTTTGAAGAGTTTCAACAAGTTGCAGAAAAACACTTAAAAATGGCTCATTTTGTGCATTTGTTATAAACATTGGTCTAAAATAACAAATACACAGAAAAACAGTTAAGTGTGGGAAGAAACAGCAAAATATGCATAAAAACAATTAGGTAGTAAAATACAGAGAAAAACAGTTAAATATATTTTGGCTGGTGCATATGATACAGAACATGGCTTGGATTTGTTCAGACATATCACTGTTGCTCAAAATTATTTTATGATTATGTATTACTAAATAACTGTGCAGTCCTTCCCTGAGGATTCAGAGCTGTGCTTCACCAAACTCTGGCTGGGCATGGAGCAGCTCATCCCATGTGCTGGAGGAGGGACAAAAGTTCAAAAGTTGAGACCAGCAGCTCAGTGCCAGGGAAGAGCTGACACAGCTGGAAATCAAAAGTGGAGCTGAGTTCAGATCCTTGCATGGCTTTTACTGGATGTTCCTTGAAACTCAGAGCAATGTGAAGAAAGTTTCCTGTGTCCTGGTTTGGAGGACAGGTGTCTCCAATAAAGGCAGGAGCTTCTCTTTAAATGGAGAATGGAAACACCCTTCCTCCAAATTATTGTAATTTTGAAATTAAGGGGCTCTCAGGCAAAGCTATGGGAATTAGCAATAACAGTTCTTTACTGGGAAAATTAAAATAGCAATGCAGTATTACACAGAACAATCCCAGCCCTGCCAGAGTCAGAATCCAAGCTGACACCCGTCAGTCAGTCAGGGTGTTGGCACAGTCCCATTCAATGGTGGCTGCATCCTCCTGCAGGGGCAGATGTGGTTCAGCTGGAGCAGTGCTCCTGGAGAAGGTGCAGTTTCCTCTGAAGCTCCAGGGATGATGTGCAAAGGTCTGGTTTTCCTCTGGAATCCAGTGGAAAGAAGGTTCCTTGGTGTCCCAAATCTCAGTTTTTATCTGGGTAGGAAAGGCTTGGCTCCTCCCCTGGCTGGAGCATCTCCCATGGGATGATGGAATTTTATCAGCCATGCCCTGGGACTCAGTGGCCATGAACAGGAGATATCTCCTGGAGGGAGGATGGGCTGTGGGAAGATAAAGATGATTGCCCAGCTGGTTTAAAGATGGCCCATGAGCAGAGAATGTGTGCCAGGAGATCAGGGTCACTGCCCCAGCTGGGTTAACAGATGGGACAGAATTCACATTGCTGGCCACATCAACCCAACACACCTGGGATAGAAGGAGGTATTTGGGATTGGAGGGGGACTAAAACCTCCATTTGGTGCCTGTGCCAAGCTGGGGAGTGATGGATCAGAAGTGTGAGCACGCCCAGGCTCTCACAGGGGGCAGCTGTCCTTGCTCCTCTTTGTGCCCCTCAGGGATTTGGGGTCTGGGAGGGGCACCTGGGGTGCTCTGCCTGTGCCCTCAGGCTCCAACCACAGAGGTGGAAAGGCTCCAAGAACATCCCCAGCAAGGGAAGCTGTGCAGTGCTGGGCTGGGAGCCTCTGCCCGAGCTGCACCAGACAGATGTTGGTCCCTGCTCCAGCCCTGCCAGGCAATGCTGCTCCTGCTGCAGAGAGCTCCAGGAGAAGCCTCCATCTGCCCTGTGAGTGTGAGCAGAAGTGACAGGTCACGATGACTTTACATGACATGTTATTTCTGCTGCCCTCCCCGAGGCACTCAGCAGCTGGAGAGCCTTTCCCCCACGGAGCTGCTTTCAATAAGAGCTTTCTGCATTGGGAGCTACACCTTGGGAGAGATGTTTTATTTCCCTGGCTGTTTATAGCCCTGTAAAATACTGTGGAGCCTTCATTTTCCCTCTTTGCCTGGTCTCCATTGCATTATGCAGAGGAACAATTTATTCCTAACAGCTCAGCCTAATGTGTGCCACAGCCATTTCCACAGGAGCCAGGCCTGCCTTAATGTTTGCTGGATGGATTTTTAAATGCATTGTGCTGGCTCCTAAGCCAGGCTTTTTAATAACTCCTGCTCAGAGCTGAGTTTACATGATAAAAACCTTCGTGCTTGTTCTCACACCTTAATTCTGTGCCTAAAAAAATCCCTCCCTGAGTTCTACACTCTGTGTGTGTGTGTTGGTGGAGGCAGTTGCTAAGAGAAAGGATAATTTAAAGCAGAAGGAAGTCATACATGCAGCTGTACTAAAAATTAACTTCAGTTGGGTGGTACTTAGGAAATTAAAGCAGGGATGCTGCCAAAAAAAAAAGGGGAAATGAAGAGTCTGTGTTTGACTGGGTGTTGATACTGTCTTAACTGTGTCAATAAAGTCACTTTGGTTCGTGGGTCAGTGAGCTTTTTCAGGGCTGCTGCCTGTTTAGACTTATTGATCCTGTCCCATTAAGCTCCAAATATTGTCCTTTCCTGTCCAGACAATTCTCAGCCCTCTCCAGCAGAGTGGGTGGCTTTGGAAGGAGATGGAGTGGAGCAGCTGAGAAGGAATCAGATGCTGCTGCCAGCTCCCCTCTTCACCCCTCTGGCTGAAATACAGCATCAATGGTCCAGCCCAACACGTCCCTGGGGCCTTATCTGCATCCTCAAATTGTACCAAATTAATTAGCCCAGCACAGCACAAGCAACCCAACCTTGCCTAACACTCTGCAATGCAATTACCCTGGTCCCAGAGTTTATTTGAGATATTCCAATTAACAGTCAGCTTTGCTTGTGCACTGGCTGGTGGAGCTGCTCCTGTCTGGCTGGTAAATACCTCAGAGAGCCAACCTGGATTTCCCCATGGTCTCACAGGGAGGTTTTCCTTCTTCACTGAGTGAAAATCAGTGCAGAATTACACAAGTGTTGGTGCTTGTGATTAATCCCCACATGCAACTTCCCATTAAACAATTTACCAAAGCTTAGTTTGAAAAGATAAAACCTCCCTCACAAAATACAAAATAATGTTCTTCCTTATTTCAGACAGAGAAACAAAAAAGGGATAAAAAAATAAAAATATTTCTCTGCTTGTGTGTGTTTAGCCCCTGTTAGCCTGGCTCAGAAAGGAGGACTTGTTTTACAGAAATATAAATACAAATCTGGAAAGTGTTCAGGAGATTTTGGGAGGATTTCAAACCCCCTCTAGCCCCAGGTGCCAGCTTTGGGTGCACCCCTGATGTGTTACTGCAATAAATGAGAGCTGGGAGCTGCCAGGAATGGGATGTGGGTGTTAAATTAGAGGGTCCTGTTATCTTGTTATCCTCCCCAAGCATTAATTTATAGAAATATCCAGAGCCTTGTTTCCAGTAATGGCTGGGATCTGTTCTCAGTGGTGGTTTTTATGAGCTGGGGACCTGACCTTTTTAAGCAGCTTTACAAATTAAGTAGCCAGTAGATTAATTTTCTGTAGCCTGTTTTTATCATGCAGAGCAGGAACTGTTCTGCATTGCTGTGGCAGTAAATTTTACCTCTGGAGCTTGGGAAGGGAGGGGGGGGAAAAAAAATCTTCCAGATAAGGTAAAATAATCACATCCTCAAGGAGAGATTGAAATAAATTGGGTCAGAAATGAAGCTCCCCTTGTTTTAATCCAGGGGAGGTCAGGGACAGGGTTGTGCCCAAATCCAGGGAGGTTTGGAGTCTGTGGCCAAAATTTCAGCACTGCTCACTGCAGAAGGATCTTTAATTCAGGGTGGTAACAAATCTCCTGATGCTCTAGGGAACTTCCCAGAACCAGACTCAGTTCTGGCTGGAGTCTCTCATGAAATTCCACCCTTGCAAAAAAAAAATTAACTCAAAAAGGGAAGTGATTTCCTTTTTGCTGCCTTTAGGACAGCCCTGCCTCTGCTGGGCTCAGAGCATCCTTCCCACAGTTTGGGTTTCCTCTCAAATCCTGTGCCAGGATCAAGGAGTGATGGCTCTTGTGCTTTTCACCTGGCTTGATACTCTCCAGTCAGGAATTAAACCTCTCCCTTTCCTCCACGAGGGGTGAAAATGCTTAATTGAAATCTTGCAGTTAAAATACAGCCTCTAATCTTAAAAAAAAAAAAAACAACAAAAAACCAAAAAGCAACCCAACCAACCAACATCACAGCAATGCCAGTGGCCTCTTCATCCTCCCCCTGATCAAAGTTCACTCTGATTTTTATCTTGTGCTACATTAAATATGATGGTTAACCTTCACATTTCCTGTCTCAGCCTCCCAAGCTTTGTGATACTTACAGTTACTCTTCAGTTAATTAATTTCCTTGCAGTGCTGAAAGGGAGAGGAACTGATACCCTGAATGCAAATTGCCCAGGGCAGCACAAGTGCTTTAGGTGGAAAGAAAAATGGGTTTGTGCCTGTGGTTGTGGGTGGGTTTTCCTCTCCTGGACACAGGGATGGGTTTGGGGTTGATATATTTGGGCAAGTAGAATCTGGGGATGTGCTCTGAAGCTTTCTGGAGTCTGGTAGGGACCCATGGGGGCTTCTCCTGATGCCAGAGGAGTTCTGAGCACCCAGCTGTGGGTTTATCACTGGAAACTCTGTCATTCTGCTATTCCTGGGGGAAGGTGCAGTGCAGGGGGTTCACCCAGCCATGGGCATTACCAAAATCCCTTCCTGCTCCCAGCACTGCTTCTTCTCCCCAGTACACACAACAAAACCATTCATTATTTCAATGAAATGCTGTCCATCCTCAGTCCCTGGGCACAGCCCCCCAGGCTGCTCTCCCCAGCTCTCCCTCAGTACCCACAGCTGGACATTGGTGCCCAGCCCTTCCCACCCCCCAGGGGAGCTGCTGGCCAGGGGCTGCTCCCTCCCCAGGCCAGCTCTGCCTTGTAGGTCCTGTGGCACAGCAGAGTTTTCACCTTGGAGGAGCAATGCACAGGTGGGTTGGCCCAGGGGCACCCCACCACCCCATTTCTGCTGCTTTCTGGGGTGCAGAAGGGGCTGAGCTGCTCATCACCTCTGCCCCAGGAGTTGATGGCAGCACAGAGCCCCAGGGACCTGTCAAACAGCACATTTTGGGCTCAGTCTTGTGAAAACACAGCTTGATTTCGTGTGCAGCAGTTCTCCAGAATGTGAGAAGTGTTGTGGTGTTAATTCCTTCTCCAGGCACGAGCTGGGGATGTCTTTCAGCATCATTACCTGGTGCCATTAAGAGAAATGTTCTGAGACTTTTTCTGAGACTGAGATTAAGAGAAATGCTGTTTGCTTCTCAAAATGCCATCCCTTCCCCCTGGGGGGACATTTCGGGGCTGTTTCTCTCCAAACCCACTGGTTTAGTTTTCAGCAGAGCTCTGGGGGTGGCTGGCACCAGGGCAGCACCCAGCAGGTGTCACCAGCCCTGGTGTCACCAGGAGTGGGTTATTTCCATCCTGGGATGCAGAACTCTGCTGCTCCAGGGATCTGGGAGCTGAACCATCCCCTCCAGGTCTTGCCTGCTGGACAAGGCTCTGCAAATCTCACTGCACCACGATATTTGCAGTTTTTCCAGGCTTTTATTTCCTCCATTTCCACCCATTTCAGAGGTAAAAGCTGGGACAAACTTGGCACTGTCAGTGTTTTTCTTGGCTGAGATTTTGCTTTGGTGATTTCCCTGTGGGTGATGCCCTGGGATGGATGTTCCAGGAATTTGTTTGCTCTGCCTTCTGGCAGGTACCCTGGCACTCCTTGCACCGAGGAAAACAACACATTCAGTTGTAATTTTGGAGGTTTTGTGAAAGTGAAGTGAGGCTAATTGGGAAGGAGTCACCCCACCCCTGTGACTGTGTGCAGAAAAATTGCATTTTACCCACGATGGATGAATAATGCCATGGCAGCCACACAAGCTCTTCCCAGAAAAGTCTGTTGGATGATGGAAGATTGCATGCTGTTGGTGTGATGGCAGAATTTCTAAAATCAGATTTCTTGGGATGTTTTAAGAAGGCAGAGTCTGCAGTGAGGCTGCTGTGTGCCCTGAAATGAGGATGTTCCTCTGTCTAACATCAGCTCAGGGGTGGTTTTGGATCATAGAATCACAGATTTTTATGGGAGGGACCATAAAGCTCATTGGAGCCTTGGGCAGGGACACCTTCCTCTAGACCAGGTTGCTCCAAGCCCTGCCCAACCTGGTGTTGAACACATCCAGATATCAATAAATATTTAAAATCTACTCTATGGGACTCTTCTATAACTGAAATACAAAAATTTTTAGCTCAGCTCCCACATTAGATTATTATTTAGACAGCTTTGCATGAATGCCACTGGAGTCCCTTGTTGCAGACACCCTCCAATCCCACCCTGTTCACAAAAACATTCAGAGCTTGGCTCCTCACCATTTTTTCAGGGCAGCTTGGTTTTAAGGAGACAAAAATGAGTTGTGGGAATGTCTTGACTGAGCCCAGGCTTGCAGCCTGCTGCCTGCAGAGGCTGGATTTGCTGACTTGGCTGCTGCTGACCCAGCTGAGAGCTTTTCTCATCACTGGGCTGTCCAGAGTCCATCAGGGCTCCATTCCTGGCCAGCCTGAGGAGCAGCAGGACAGTGCCTGCCTGGGCAGCTCCCTGGAAGGGCAGCACTGCAGGGAAACCCCAGCTGGGCTCACACAATCCCTCCTTTTCCTCAAGAGCAGCTGAGTGCTCTGCTGTAATTTAATTGCCATGGTTCAGGTCAGGTCCTCTCTCAGAGCTTTGGGCTGGCCCAAATGTTTTGAGTTTTCTCTGCAGGAGCCTTCCCACGCACAGTTATCTCATCCCTTCATCTGCTCTCACCAGGATTTATTTTTCACATGTCCCATCTCTTATCTGTGGTTGTGTTTTTGGAGTGAAGTGTGATCCTGGGTGAGGCAAACACGAGGTTAGGACTTCACAGCAATAGCATGAGCTCAGACATCTCTTTTGTCACTATTTTCCTTTTTCTTTTTTCCTTTCCTCCCCCTTTTTTAAGCTGAGTTCCCCTGATGGAGCTGCAAGAAGAGGAAAAGGCTGGGTTTGAGGAGTGTGGAAGGGAACTCTTCATCCAGGATGCCAAATTGGGCAGATTGAGCAATGCCTCCAATCCAAGCTCTCCCAGGCTTGCTGCACCTCAGGTTTAATTGCTCAGGAAAGCCCAGCCTGGGTTTGCCAGCCTGCTCTGGAGACACCCAGATCTGGGATGCAGGAGTCTGAGATTGCTCCATTCTGTGAGAAAGCCCCAAAGAGCCACCTTGGAGGGATTTGCTGTGCCACTGATGAACCTTGGAAGTGTCTGGGGGAGCAGGGTGATGATCCTTGGTGGTTTTCCCACACTCAGGGGTGCAAGGCTCTGCTCCCTGCCTTGCCATCCATCCCCCAGAGCTGCTGGGCACCAGGGCTGGCAGAGAGGGGCTGTGCCCACCTGGGCTTGGCTCTCAGAGATATCCTAAAAGATCCATTTCTAGAACACAATCAGCAACACAGGGATTTCCAGAACCTCAGTGGGAAGGGTTTGGGATGCACAAACCTCAGACCTGTGGCTGGGGGGTTGGAGCAGAGCTGAACCTGTTGGACCCGCTGGATTTGGGGTGATTTCAGCCCCTGTAAGCACCATGGGTGAAACCCTCCCGGGCACTGCAATTAAATCAAACCTTAATGGTTGTGGCTTCCCCAGGCCCGGGAGGGCTCCACAAAGGAGGGAAGTACTGTCAGCAGTGGCAGCTCCAGCCTTTTCTTCGGGAAGTTGCAGCTTCCTTCCTGTCATGTAGAGCCCCTGAGCGCCGTGGTGACCCTCGGATGGACAGACGGACAGAGCCCAGCGTTCCCCGGGCGTGTGGGACCTGCTGGCTCCTGGCAGGGACTCTCAGAGCCACCAGGGAGAGGTTTTGGGTTTGGGGAGGTCACAAACTTGTGTGTGACGTCCTTTCCCTCCCCTGGACTCAGGGATGTCACCGGATCCTGGTCCCCTCCTCCAGCCTGGCTTATCTTGGATCTCAGCTGCCTGATGGATGGGGGGGTTTAGCCACACTTACAGCCTTCCTTTTGCTCTTTCATTTTTTTCTGTGTTGTTTGTAATGATGGAATGAACCTGGCAGTCTGCACGAGGAGTTCAGGTGCAGGAAAACTTCCCTTGGATAAAATAGGATGAGCTCTTGGAGCCCTGGGCTTGGCAGGGTGACAGCAGCCCCCTCTGAGTGTCCTCTGCCTCTGGGTGTTACTCCAGAGTCTCTATTTTACTTTTACTTTATAGTTTTGAATTATTTTTTCACAATTCCATGTATATCCTGGTTTCCAGTTCATGAGTTTCATTTTGTTAACTGAGAGACCTCTTCCCTTTGGGAGCCCACAGACCATGATGGGAAGTTCCTGTGGGGTAACTGGGGGATCTTTGTCCCTTTGAGTGAAGGTGTGAGGATGAGCAGGACCTGCTGGACCCCTGGTGTGCTTCTCTTGGGCAAGGTGGAAGCTCCTGGTGAGTTTGGGCAGGAATTTTTCATCCCCTCTGAGCTCTGGCTGATTTTCCTCCCTGGGAAGGAGTTTTTCTTGCTGTAGGTTTGCTTTCCCCCAGTCCTCCCAGTGCCCTGCTATGTCCTAAAATCCGTGGCTGCTTTCCCTCAGGTGCTTTCCTAGGGATAAATGGAGCTCGTGAGTGGATGTGAGAAGGAGAAGCTGTGGAGAGGTCAGCCCTCATCAGTGTTTCAGGCTCATTAATCATCCTCCCTTAAGTGGAATTTGCCCAGCCCTGGAGCGCTCAGCAATGGGAATGGCTTTGAAAGGGCTGGGGGGGGGAAATAATAGTGCTAAACTGTTTGAGAAATAATTTCATTCTCCACTTCTCAATAGATAAATCTGCTGTCCAACAACCTGAAATTTAATCTGTCCATCTGGAGTAATTGATGAGCTGCGAGTTGAATCCAAATGCAGAGGGGAATTCTCTGCAGAGAGGTTTTGTGCTGCCTCTGCACCAGAGACAATGGGGAGGAACAAAGCCGGGAGGAACAAAGCCACGGGAGATTTGGTGATGCTGGGGGGGGAATGTGAGCCCCACCGGTGCTTTTGACTCATTTTTGGTCCCAAAACTGGGGAGCCCTTGGTGTGGAGGGGAGCTGGATGGGGCAGAGCCATTTGGACAGATCAGACCAGGCTGTGATCTTCACTTTCAGATCAGAGAAAGGTTTGGGGTTGAAGGGACCTTCAAGACCACCTAAAATCCCACCCCCTGCCATGAGCCTGCCCTGCAGCTCCCACTGGATTCCCTTGGGCTTTCCCTCCATTCCTGATCCAAGGGAGCTGTGATGCCCTTTGCAATATCAGATAGCACAGGAGGACTCAGGGACGCATCCCTTGGCTCTGCAGAGGCTCGTGCCATGGCACTCCTGTTTTCCCCTTGTCAATGATGAGTTTTCTGCAGGAGAGGAGCATTTGCACAGCCTGTGATAAGCAGGTGACTCACTCCTCACCCAGCACTTTCCAGAGGTGCTGGCAGTGAGAGTAAGAGGAAATCTGGCATCAGGGCCAGGAAGTGCTAAAGAAAGTCCCTTTGGTCATTCATCAGTGGGATTATCTCCCCCAGCACAGCTCCAGCATCCCTTGCATGCTGCAGGACACATTTCAAGCCCAGGGCTTTGGCCATGCTGGGCACCCTGTGCCATTGTGTGCTCTCCCCACAGCCCCAACCCCTCTCTGAAGGTTCTTTCCAAAATGCTGTGAGCTGCTGGATCTTCCTGCCCTTCCAGGCAAAATCATCCTCCTCATCTCTTCCTTTTTTTTGTGTTTTATGGCATTTTTACAAGTCTCTCAGAGAATCCCCAGTGGAAGGAGCAGGGGCTGCTTTGATTCTCCCAGTGTCTCCACTGAGCTCCCAGTGTCCCCTCTGAGCTCCCAGTGTCCCCTCTGAGCTCCCAGTGTCCCCGCTGAGCTCCCAGTGTCCCCAGTGAGCTCCCAGTGTCTCTGCTGAGCTCCCAGTGTCCCCAGTGAGCTCCCAGTGTCCCCTCTGAGCTCCCAGTGTCTCTGCTGAGCTCCCAGTGTCTCTGCTGAGCTCCCAGTGTCCCCAGTGAGCTCCCAGTGTCCCCTCTGAGCTCCCAGTGTCCCCAGTGAGCTCCCAGTGTCCCTGCTGAGCTCCCAGTGTCTCTGCTGAGCTCCCAGTGTCCCTGCTGAGCTCCCAGTGTCCCCTCTGAGCTCCCAGTGTCCCCTCTGAGCTCCCAGTGTCCCCTCTGAGCTCCCAGTGTCCCCAGTGAGCTCCCAGTGTCTCTGCTGAGCTCCCAGTGTCCCCTCTGAGCTCCCAGTGTCCCCACTGAGCTCCCAGTGTCCCCAGTGAGCTCCCAGTGTCCCTGCTGAGCTCCCAGTGTCCCTGCTGAGCTCCCAGTGTCTCTGCTGAGCTCCCAGTGTCCCTGCTGAGCTCCCAGTGTCCCCTCTGAGCTCCCAGTGTCTCTGCTGAGCTCCCAGTGTCCCCAGTGAGCTCCCAGTGTCCCTGCTGAGCTCCCAGTGTCCCTGCTGAGCTCCCAGTGTCCCCTCTGAGCTCCCAGTGTCCCCTCTGAGCTCCCAGTGTCCCCTCTGAGCTCCCAGTGTCCCCAGTGAGCTCCCAGTGTCTCTGCTGAGCTCCCAGTGTCCCCTCTGAGCTCCCAGTGTCCCCACTGAGCTCCCAGTGTCCCCAGTGAGCTCCCAGTGTCCCTGCTGAGCTCCCAGTGTCTCTGCTGAGCTCCCAGTGTCCCCAGTGAGCTCCCAGTGTCCCCACTGAGCTCCCAGTGTCCCCTCTGAGCTCCCAGTGTCCCCTCTGAGCTCCCAGTGTCCCCACTGAGCTCCCAGTGTCCCCGCTGAGCTCCCAGTGTCCCCAGTGAGCTCCCAGTGTCCCCACTGAGCTCCCAGTGTCCCCAGTGAGCTCCCAGTGTCCCCACTGAGCTCCCAGTGTCCCCGCTGAGCTCCCAGTGTCCCCACTGAGCTCCCAGTGTCCCTTTGCAAAGTGCACTCAGCCCAAGTGCCAAATCTCCCCTCCTGTGCCCTCCCCTGAAGGCACCTCCAGTGCATTTCTGGGTCTGAGCTGCACAAAAACTCAGCAGCACAACCCTCTGTGCATGCTGTGATCATCCCAGGGCTCTCCAAACTCACTGAATCCGGTAAAAGAGAGAAAACCAGGAAAACTTTGTTTGAGACAGAGCATCCCAGCAGCTGCTGAGGAGCTCCCAGGCACTGGGGCTGGTGGCCACCGTGTGCAGGAGGGTGGCCAAGGGCTCCCAGCAGGAGCTCAGAGCAGTTTCTTCACTTTCTGACTCTGCAGAGTGGTTAAAAATAAGCAGAGCTCTTGTGAAACCGAGTGCAGGTGATGGGGCCCTTCTGCTGCCCCTTTCCAGCCTCCAAGGGCTGGGGCAGAGCTGAGCACACTTTTCTTATCTATTATCAAGTTTCAGGTGTTTTGTTTTGTGAGTTTCTCGCTCTGTTTGGCACAGTCCCCTCCCAGCTCCAGCCACCTCTTCCCTCTGCCTTTAACTCCCCTCTCTGGAGGGTTTTGCAGTGCCCAGGATGTTCTCCCCACCCAGGGTTTGTTCTGTGGCTGTTCCAGAGCCTGGGAACGTTGGTGGCCATGGAATTCTCTGTGTTATTGGTGTCTGTGCCCAAGGTTGTTTTTTTGCCCAGGAGGATGGTGCAGGACTGGGAGTTTGTGTTATTGGTGTCCAGAGGAGATCCCAGGGCTCTGCTGGAAGCAGATAAATGACACCACTGATTTTGGGCCTGACAGTGCTGAATGAACCCTTGGAGAACATTGATTTCTCTCTTTTTTTTCCCCTGTGAAATATTTGCTTGTCCAAAGGTGTGACTGACTGGTGAAGAGAATGGCCTCATGTTAAATTGGAGCTAATTTTAACAGTCCCGAGCCCAGAATTCATCATCTGCCACCAGCAGCCACCTCGAAATGCCAAAACAATAAAAAGCAGAGATGACACTTTGCAGGTTGGCCACGGAAAAGGTGCCAGGAGTGAATTGTGCCACCAACACCCACGCTGGGTGTCCCCACTGGGCCTGTGGTGCTGGAAGGGTGAGGGTGGAACCCACTCATCACCCCAGGGTGGCTCTTCCTGTGGCCAGCTCTGCTGCCAGCAGGTTAATTGTGGTTGTTGTGTTTTAACCAGGCCTTTTCCAGCAGCTCTTTAGGTAGATGAGGGGCTTTTCCCTCAATTTGTCACCTGCTGGCACTCAGGGCCTGGCTGGTGGCTCTGCTGGTGGCACCCAGAGCTGCAGGAGGGCCCTGCACTGTGCTGAGGTGGTTTCCACATCTCAATTAAGGAGCAATATCACTTTTGGCCTTTGGTTCCTTCACTGGCACAGGATTCCCAGAGGAGCTGTGGCTGCCCCATCCCTGGAAGTGTCCAGGGCCAGGCTGGACAGGGCTGGGAGCAAACTGGGATGGTGGATAATCCTAAATATCCCTTCCAACCCAAAGCATTCTGTGCTCTGATTTGGTGGTGCCCAGGTGGGATGAGCAGGAGCTGGGGAGGGAGTGCTGAGCAGGGCAGGGCAGCTCTGCAGAGGCAGTTTGCATCTTGCTGTCTGCAATTGTGGCTGGACCCTGTGCCAATTAACTCTGAAAATTGGAGGCTTAAAAGGGTTTAAAATAAGCACACGCTGGAACTTTGGAATCCATGGGACTGCAGTGCAGCAGCACACACAGCCCAGGGTGTCAATTCTTGCACAGACCCAGGAGATGAAGTGATGAAATAACCTGTGTCAGCAAGAGAGCCTGTAGAGCAATCCCAAAAAAAACAACCAACCAAAAACCTCCCGGTCTAGACACTCCTATTTACTGCAGTGTTTATGTGAGGTAGAGGAATGCCCTAGAAATCCAGATTTGTTTTGAATTTCTGCCTCTGGCACGTGCTCTGATGGGATGGGACTGTCCTGTGCCACCTCCCTGTGCTGCCACGGGGGGGAGAAGGGTAAGAGGTTATTTCTTGCTTTTTGTGGCTGAATCAGCCTGCTGCTAATGAGGGGGTTTTGCTAATCCAGGCTGCAAAACCTCCTGTCTAATCCCCAAAGCAGCATCTGTGGAGATACCACAGCCCCAAAGACTCTGCTTTGATTCTTTTAATTAAAAGAAAATTAAGCTATTTTCTTTTGCTTTGAACCCTGGGTGAGGTTTGCAAGTGGTGTCTTTAGGTGGTGTGTGTTTGATGACAGCTGAGGTGGTGCCATGTGACAAAACCAGGCTGAGGGAATCCCCCCAAAGGCAGCTTGGCTCCTCTGCTGATCACAGGGGGGTGATTCACCCCCTCAATGGATTGATTTCCTTAGGAGTCTAATGTGCTTGGTAGGAATTAGCTGAAGAAAGTGAAGAGTTGCCTAAAGACACAGTGATAAATTGAAGGTATTTTGCAGTGAGGATGCAGAGAGAAGGGAAGTTCATTGGCTGCCTCAGCAGATGAAGGGTGTAGGTGATGCAGCTCCCAAAATAAAACAGATTTTTATTTTTTTCTCTTCTTCATCCCTTGTGCTGCCAGGAGCAAGACCCTCTGCAGTCCTCAGGCATTGGATCCATGATGATTGTGGATAAACAACATTTTATTGCTATAGCCAAAGACAGGGGTTTATTTTTTAAAGAGAAACTTGCTGTTGCTCTGCCAGTCAGCCTTGCTGGATAACCAGAGGTTTGGGTTGAAGGGATATTGTAGATCAGCCAGTCTGCCCCCTGGGCAGGGACACCTTTCACTATCCCAGCTTGTTCCAAACCCTGTCCAGCCTGGCCTTGGGCATTTCAGGGATCCAGGGGCAGCCACAGAGGCCTTCCCACCCTCCCAGGGCAGAATTCCTTCCCAAATCCCATCCCATGCCCTCTGCCAGTTTAAAGCCATCCCCCCTTATCCTGTTGCTGTAACAAGTGTCCCTTCTGCAGGGACCCAAATGGGATCATGCTGCAAATGGTTAAAAGCTCAACACTTCTGTGGAACATCAGCTGTAATTCATATTTGCCTTTGACCTTGAAAGGAAAACGTCCTGGCTTGAGTTTTGCAGACTTTCTCGACTTCACCTTGGGAGAAACTTGTTTTTCAGAGGGATGTTGTGTTGCTGGTGTGCAGCTGAGAACACAGGAGCCCTCTCAGGGCACCCTGAGTCTGACATCCCCAGAAACAACAAATAAACTCCTGCCTGGCTTTGCAGTGAGAGTTTCTCATTCCCTGCCCACTTGTCTTGTGTTTAACTCAGTAAATCTCAGCTGGAATTTCTGTCTCACTCACTTCTCCTCTCCTTTTCTCCTTTTTCTCCCCCAGTTTCTGTGTCTGAAGAACATCAGGACCTTCCTGAAAGTGTGCCACGACAAATTTGGGTTAAGGAACAGCGACCTCTTTGACCCCTTTGACCTCTTTGATGTGCGGGATTTTGGCAAGGTAAGAGTTATTGGGAAGGGCTGGGTGTGGCTGGGGCTGTTCCCTGACTTTGTGCTGCAGGTTTTGGGTGAAAATGCCAAGTTTTGTGGTTTTCTGAGCAGCCTCTGAGAGCTGTGCTGCTTCCCTGTGCTGTGTGGACTTAGGGTTCTGCTGCATCCTCAGTGCATTCAGGGGTTGGTTTAGTACATTTTAGTATATTTTAGTATATTTTAGTATATTTGGGGTTTGATTCTGATTCTGTTGAAGGGAGACCAAGCCTTCAAGTTTTCTGCTTTAGGTTAAAACCTCTCTGGGATCTCTAAAGGATGTGACCTGTTTGTTTTTGGGTCCTCACCTCGCTCAGCCCTTCCCCATCTGCTGCCACCTCTGCAGAGCAAAATAGCTTTGCTGAAATCACCTCTGATTTTTGTCATGAGTGTTTCATGGCAGGCTGAAATGAGTGCCCTGAGCTCCTCAGAAATGTGTTGCTCTAAGTGATGGTTGGCACCAAAAACTGAAAACAGGGAAAACTGTGCCTGGTTTTGACAAGTGTCTCTTGTTCTGATCCCCTGGCTTTGACACCAACTGCATCAGGGCTGATGGATACAGGGCTCAGGGAAGCCATTACCCAGGACAATTGCTACATTCTTCTGCAGAAAAGGTGATAAAAGATTTATTCAAGCTCTGTATTGTTTTACCTGTTTCGAGCTGACAGGCACAAGCTGCTGGAAGGCATCTTCTGATTATCCAAGGAGTAGATTTTCACTGCTGATGGGGATATATTATTTGATATTTATTGCCTAATTTATTTCTGGACCATTATGTGGAATGTGCAATTGCAGTGCCTTGTTTTATGAGTTTTTTTTTGATTTATGGAATACAAGAAGGCAGTTGTTGTTCTGGGAATATGAATGCACAGAAGGAACCTTTTGGGCTGGGGAAGGAACTGCTGCTAATTAAAATGCTGCTTTATCCTCACATTGTCTCTTGCTTTGTGCAGTTTCAGATTGCCTCTGATGCCTGTTAATAGGGCCTGGTGTTAAACACTGCTGGAACACATCAGCTGATGAGCACAGTTTGCTTTCCCCCCTGCTCTGCTGAGGGATCAGCTCTTCCCTCCCCCATTCACTTTTTGGGGGTGCATTCAGCTTTGTGACTCGGGGAGGGGATTTGCCACTCCCTCTTTCCTCAGGACAATCTGATTTTTTTTAGGAGACTTGGGAAAGAACTGTGGCATAAACTTCCAAGAGATACAAATGTATTTTATTGCCTGCGTGGTGCTTTTCATGTTGTCGTCATCCTCAGCCAACCATAGAAAATGTGGGAAGCACAGACTCTCTGTACAAAAACCTATTTTTTTTTTTTTTATCAGCTTGGTGGAGGTATCAGCTGTGCAGCCCTGCACCACCCTAAATCCCTCTGGAAGCCTGTCAAAACATTCCCATTGTCTCCACCACCTTTCATTCCCACATTATCCTCAGATCTGTGTTCAACAGTGGCAAAGCAAATAAACAGGGAAAAATCTGCTGCTGACCAGAGCTCCTTTTCCGTTTTGAGTCACTGTGAGAGCAAAAGGAATCTTTAATCCACGTCCCCACTGGCCAAACACACCAAAAATTCTTCCTGGAGCTATTCACTCCTCAGCTCAATGGTATTTTTTGGTTACAGGACACTTACACGTACAGGAGGAGTTTCTGATGGAACACAGCTAACATTTAATTGCAGAGGGGCTTTGGTGCAGTGGTGTTGGGTGTTTTCTTTTCTGGATGCTACTGGGAGAGTTATTCCTCAAAAAGCTACTGGGACAGCAATTACCAGCAGCTTTTGGGATTGCTGGAGTGTAATTACCCAGGGGAAGGGCAGGGACTTGGTGCCAACCTCTGCATAAAGGGTTTGAACCTTCGGGGTTTTTTAGAGTTAGAAAACCACTGGTGCTTTAAAAAAAAAAAAAAAAATTAAAAAAATTTGGAGCAAAAAAGAAAAATCAGATCTCTCAGTCTTGCCTTGCCCAGCTGTTATTCTGAGTGGTTTCCATGTTCCCAGCCCTCCTTTTAGCTCCTGAGCCAAGGCTTCTGCACAGAGGAGCTGCCATGGGGGTGATGGACCCAATTCCAGCTCTGCCTGGGGGCTCCTCAGGTCCAGCTTTACTCCTGGTTCTGCTTCTTCCTTGAGTTGCAAGCTTGGGAAGGTGCTTTTTGCTGTCAGCAGGGTGATTGTGAACTGTGTGGTTATCTCCAGCCCAAATCCCACAGGAGCTGGGAGCTCCCTCTCCATGGGATGTCAGGGGAGGGAATGCTCAGGCTCCTGCCAGATGGATGCATCACATTCCCTGTGACCTGCAGGGTGTCCCAGCTCCCAGGGGAGCCCCAAGGCCACTTCCAACTGCTCATGGCCAGTTGAAATTTCTCCCAGCAAACTCCTCTCCCCATGTGCAGTCACTAAGCAATCCTGCTGTGATTCATGACAGAGGTTTGGTGCCTGTGTCTCTACCCATTCCCCTTCAAAAAATGTAGTTAGATGAATTATTTTTTAATATTTGATCCCTTTCAAGTGGCTCAGATCTGTCTATAAATCACCAGTGGCATCTGCAGAAGTGTTTTCTCCATGGCTGCAGCAGTAAAACCCCAGTTGATATTGCCTCATCCCTAACTCGGGTCTGATTCTGTGCCCAGCCTCTGTTAGTACAGCCTGGCTCTTAAAAAAGAAATAAAATAAAAAGCTGGTGCTCATGTAGTGTGTGTTGTTACACATTTAGCAGCAGTGATGGTATAAAATCAAACTCTTATTGGACTTGCTAATTTATTGGCACCAACTGTAATGACATAAAATGTACATAAATATGGATTAAACTCTTTATTACTCTATTAGTCAGCATGATGGTAGCCAGGTTCATTAAAAGGAGTTACTCATTTTAAATAACTTGCAGTAATGTACGATTTTTTTTAAGAAATATAGTTCAAATATTCATAAACCTGTGGAGCGTGCCATTTATTAGCCTCCTGCTCCTCTCCTGACGTGGATTTAATTATCCTGAATTCCTTCTGAAGTTCTTGCTTCTTTTTTTTTTTTTTTTTTTTTTTTTTCAAGATAAGGGTCTTCTCTCCCCTGCCCCACAGATCTGAAACATTGCTGTTCTAAAAATGAAAAAGGGAAGCGATTCACAGGCCAGCTGAAAGAGGAGGAGATGCTGAGATTAAAATTAAACTCGTGTTTTCCACTCTGCTTCTGGTCCAGAGGCTGGGGAGAGAGATCTGCACCCACCTTGCAGGGTTTGGGGCAGGATCTGGATCAATTCTTCCTCTCAGCTCAACCCACTGAGATTTTTTTTTTGCTGGTGTGTGGCTGGGGCAGGGCTCAAATGAGAATTTCTTGTGTGGCTGAAGTGCCAGGGAGAGGATGTGGGTGGTGCCAAGCCTGGCACGCTCCAGGGGGCTGTGCCAAGGTGGGAGTGAAACCAGAGCACAAGCAAAGGGTGTCCTTCATCAATCTGGACTAATTGCTCCAATATTTTATAATGTTAAGGTGTCCCTTCCTCCTGCTGATGGCCTGGAAAGCTCTGCAGGGATCCAGGCTGTTCTCTCGGGAGGGATTCCCACTTTCCATCCATTTGGATGGGTTGGGGCAGCCCTGGAGGGGCTCAGCTGCCCCCATCCCTTTCTGCCACACCCCACCCTGCTGCCAGAGAGGGAGAAAACTCAATTTTCTGCTTGCTTTCAGACAGCAGGGTGGGGAGCATTGTCAGAATTATTTAAGGGATTCATAACTGAGAGTTGGTGGTTTCAGTTTCTCTGCTGAGAATTCCCCTCCCTCCAGCATCTCTAACACTCTGTAGGAACCTCCAGCCCTGCAGCAGTATTTTTAAGAGTGCCTTTTTAGCACAGTTTGGGCAGAGAAAGGGAGGGATTTATAGGAATTAATATAGAAAGGTGCAAACTGCAGAGATTCTGGATATACAGCAGCAAACCCAGTGCCAGCTGTGACCTGCTGCTGCTGGGAGCAGCTCCTCTTCTCTCATTTTGACTTTCAGGGGTTTTTTTCTGACCTCCTGGAGCCAAGAACATATTAAAAGCAGTGTGTTTTCTGCCTGCACCGTGGAGTGCATGAAGCAATAATGTCTGGGAGCAGGGAGCAGCACTTGGCAGCCAAGCTGGGTGTCCCATCCCAGCCCTGCCTCTTGTTTTTACAAATCCCTGGACAACTGGATGGGGCTTCCCATGTTGTGGCTCACTGTGGCAGCTGCTCTGTGGCATTGGCTGAGTGCCCAGGGGCATCCTGTGGCAGCATCTCAGATCTCTGTGTGTCCTGGTTTGGAAGACAGGTGTCTGTCAATAAAGGCAGGAGCTTCTCTTTAAATGGAGAATGGAAACACCCTTCTTCCAAATTATTATTGTAATTTTGGAATTAAGGGGCTCTCAGGCAAAGATATGGGAATTAGGAATAACAGTTCTTTACTAGGAAAATTAAACTAGCAATGCAGTATTACACAGAACAATCCCAACCCTGCCAGAGTCAGAATCCAAGCTGACACCCGTCAGTCAGTCAGGGTGTTGGCACAGTCCCATTCAATGGTGGCTGCATCCTCCTGCAGGGGCAGATGTGGTTCAGCTGGAGCAGTGCTCCTGGAGAAGGTGCAGTTTCCTCTGAAGCTCCAGGGATGATGTGCAAAGGTCTGGTTTTCCTCTGGAATCCAGTGGAAAGAAGGTTCCTTGGTGTCCCAAATGTCAGTTTTTATCTGGGTAGGAAAGGCTTGGCTCCTCCCCTGGCTGGAGCATCTCCCATGGGATGATGGAATTTTATCAGTCATGCCCTGGGACTCAGTGGCCATGAACAGGAGATATCTCCTGGAGGGAGGATGGGCTGTGGGAAGATAAAGATGATTGCCCAGCTGGTTTAAAGATGGCCCATGAGCAGAGAATGTGTGCCAGGAGATCAGGGTCACTGCCCCAGCTGGGTTAACAGATGGGACAGAATTCACATTGCTGGTTACATTCCATATTGCAAACCAACACACAGGGTCACCACGGCAGGTGGGGAGGGAAGGGAGGAGAATTCTCCAAAAGAAGGGTGTGCTTTATATATATATTTTATTTTTTTTTAAATTCCCAAGGGAGCAGTAGAGGAACTGACCTGCCACGAGATTTTTGTGTCATTGCATGGAAGAAACCCCACTTAACCCCTTGCCTGCTGGGGGGTTGTTGATGATTTGTCCCCCCTGGAGAAGGAGCTGCACGTTCACTCTGTGCCCACTCCAGGGTTTTTTTTTTGGGACTGCAGGAGAATTCCCAACTCTGGCAAGTGTTGGAGAACATGGGGAAGGCAGCCCTGGATGCCTGTGCAGGGCTGTGACTGCATGAGTTGATGATTAACTCCCCACTGCAGGAGCTTTGGTGATGTTTTAATGACCTTGCTGGATTTGTTCTGGGGATTTGGACATTGGGGTGAAAGCTCCAAATGGCAAAAGCAGACTGGAGCAGCACGGGTTGGGTTGTTCTTCCTTCCCTTTTGCAGCTTGAGGGTTCATTTGGGTTTGGGAGCTCATGTTTGGAATTGGGGTGCTCTGGGGTCACCCTGGGGACTTTGGTGGGGCTGTGCTGGAGGTGCAGTGTGCCCAGCAAGTCATGCTGAACATCCCTAAAACACAGAATTGCAGATTTTTTTTGGGCCAGACAGTACCAGGACCATTCCCAGGGTGAAGTTTGCCCTGAGGGATGTGGTGGTGCAGCCACATGGACATTTTTAGGCTCCAAATCCTGATAATTTCTCCCTGCTCTGAGTTTGGCCCTGATAACCTGGATCTTCCAGCTGCTTGGGGCATTAGTTCTCTTCTGGGGTATTTTGGGTGTTCAGGGCTTCAAAAACAGCACCACAACCTCAAATCCTGCTTAGGCAACAGAAAAGCCAGTTAATCTTTCACTACACCCTGAGGGCAGAACCTCTGGGACACTCCTGAGTGGCCCTGGTGTCACCCCAGGAGATGCCACAATCAGCAGCTGGTGGCCCTCTGGCATTCCCTGCAGGAGCAGCTTTCAGCTGTGGCAAATTCTCTGCTTTTCCCCCTTCCTGTCTCCCCTACTTAAAACTCCAGACTGTTTATGGATGTGCAGCTTACTGAAAGAGCCAGAAATGTTCATTCTGGGAAGTTTTGCCTTTTTTTTTTTTTTTTTTTTTTTTTTCCCCTTCTTGGCTGCTTTCCCCAGTATTTTTCCAAGGGGTCACACTAAGGGGTGTTGTGTTTCAGATCAAACAAGTGTGGGCAGGATCTTTTGTAACTCTCACAGTGCTGATGGGAGAATTTTGCAGTTGTGCCTCGAGCAGTGATGGAAGTGCTTTGGAATCCAAAGTATTGATCAGGACATGGATAAATGCATATCCTTAATGTGTATGAAATTGATTTCCTTGTAGCTTCTTGATTTGTCTCAGTTCTCCTTTTGTTATTTGACACTAGATCAGGGAGAGAAGGATCTTTTTGCACTTTGGAAAAAAAACAACTGTGGGTGTTCAAACACCTCCCCAAAAAGTGGGGAGATGCCAGGCTTTTTTAAAATTTTATTTTATT
This sequence comes from Oenanthe melanoleuca, assembly GCF_029582105.1. Taxonomy (NCBI): domain Eukaryota; kingdom Metazoa; phylum Chordata; class Aves; order Passeriformes; family Muscicapidae; genus Oenanthe; species Oenanthe melanoleuca. The sequence goes on from NC_079350.1 coordinate 3,885,288, forward strand.
TTGGGTGATCCAACAATTTTTGGCTATTGTGTGGTTTCATTTGAGCTTCCTTGATTATGTCATGGGATTTTTGAGGCTTACAGTGAAGATCATTGTGGGTGCAAGATGCCAACAGGCAAAGCCAGGCTTTGTGTGCCTTGGTGCTGGGGGTGGATCTCTCACCACTTGAGCTCAACTTTCAGCATCATGTGCTCTGGGAAAGGAAGGAAATCCATCCTGGCTGATATCACTTCAGGGACTCTTGGGATAAAAGGAATTTTTTATTCTGTAACGAGCTCTTCTGTTTCTTCATTAAAACCCTCAGCATCTGATGATGAGCCTGTCCCAAGGCCAAATAACACAAATAATAATTAACATTTCTAGAGACAGATTAACACGTGGGTGTAAAGGTGGTTTAGTAAAAAGTGAAACTGCCAGGCTGAAGGTTCTGAACTCCAGTGCTCAGAGCACAGCATCTTACCTGTGAAAAAGAGTAAAAAAAAAGAGGGAGAAGAAGCTTCTGTAGGAAATTGTGAATTTTCTTGGGGCAGAGGTGAGTTGGTACAAGCTAATACATTGAAGTATCACACAAAGATCCTGAACCTGGAGGATCCTGGGTGTCCCATGCCCTGTCCCCAGGATTTGGGTGCTGTGCTGGTGAGGCTGGGCCCTGCCCTGCTCCTGCCACATCCTTATTTTACATTGCCAAGTCACTCCCAGGAAGGGAAATGTTCCTGTTCTGTAGTAAATAAACAGTGCAGACACAAATGTGTTGGAGCCTGTGTCAGCAGCGTGGGTTTTGCTGAGGTTTGCTTTTGCACCCTGAGTTTTTTCTCCTCTGTGTCTCCTGCTGGAGACATTTCAGGGTGTTGAGGCTGTGCCAGGCAGGGACAGCTTTAGAAACCAGGGATGGTGGGGAGGCTCCTCACTCCCTCCCACACTTCTTCATGGGGGAAAGCTAAAGGGGAAAGAGAAAAACATCTTGCACTGTTTTGTTCCACTGGCTGTCAGAATGGGCTGCTTGTTTGTTCTTGGAGGGTTTCCAGATATGGGATTTTTTTTTTTATTTTTCCTCTCCCTCTTTTTCCTTCAGAAATTAAATATTTCTTCAAGAACTCCCTGTAGGTTTTGTGATTCCTCCCACCTGCCTGCTGCAGGATGGGTGTGGAGGTGGAGAGGATGGTGAGGGTAAAAAAGGTGGAAAATCCCAGGAATATCCTGGAGCTGCAGGGTATTGGGGTGGCCATTCTGTGCTGGGAGGAGCCAGGTGAAATCCCAGAGCTGGTCAGGAGCAATTTGCTGGGAGCAGGTTTTGAAAAGCTTCTCTCTAAACATCCCAAGGGAAGCTGGAAATGAGCAAGATCACCAGCAGGGGTATCTTAAATATCAATTTCCCCTTGTTTCCCAGCTTTTCCAAACCTGGGAGGTGATGCTGGACATCCTTTCCTGGCTCACTCTCAGTGCTTGGCTGCTCCACTTAATGAGCCTCAGGTGGTGATGCTGCAGAAAATTCATTTGTACCCTCAGTGTTAATGGTGTGTGAGCCAGAATCCTCCTCTTCCACATCATTCCCTTCCTGCTAATTAGGGGTCAGAGCCTAATTAATGCAGCAGGACAGGCCATAATGCAGCCTGGGTGGGGTGATGATGTGGGCATTGCACTTTGTGGCATTTGTCAGGGATTCTCATTTCTTCTTCCAGGCCTCTCTTGGTTGCAATTTTAGGAATTCCTGATGTTTGCAGTCAGTCCTTGTAGTGAGTGAGGCTTGTGTGGGCAGGGCTGAGGGATTTCACCTCCCTGCCTGACAGGTGGTGGGGATTTCACAGCCTGGGACTGAAGATTTTGGGAAAAAGTGGCTCAGAACACCTGGGGAGGAGCGATGTGCAAACAGGCTGGAAGTGAGGTGGGGTTTCCCATCCTAATCCTGGGGTTTCCCATTCTAATCCTGGGGTTTCCCATTCTAATCCTGGGATTTCCCACCCAATCCTGGAGCTTCCCATCCTAATCCTGGATTTTCCCATCCTAATCCTGGGGTTTCCCACCCTAATCCTGGAGTTTCCCATCCTAATCCTGGAGTTTCCCACCCTAATCCTGGGGTTTCCCATCCCAATCCTGGGGCAAGGCTTCATTTTTTGGCAGAATTTGGGTGCCAGGCAGTGATGAGGAGCAGTGGCAAAGCTGTGCCCCGAGTTTGCTGTCCCACATCTGGGACACAGCTCCAGCTGTGAATGCTGGTGCATTCCTGGAGATGAATTCTCCTGATTTTGTCCATCTGATATCCATTTTATTATCCATTTGTCCATTTGATAAAATCTGCACATCTCTGCAGAGAAGGGATGCAAGAGTGGAGCTTTGTGGAGTTTTCTCAAGGAAAAATTAAAAAAAAAAAAAAAATAGGAAAGATTCTTCCCTTTACACAGATCTTTCAGAGTGCACTGAGAATAAAAGGAGGATTTTTGAGAGCAGGCTCTGCTGTGATGTCCCTGTGACAAACTCTGCTCAGAGACAGAACAACTGGAGGTTTTTTGGCTAAAATAAGTGCTGGGAGAGGCAGAGCTGCCTGCCTGTACCTGAGCCTGATGGAGCACAGCAGCTCTGCAGCAGGAGAGGGAAACTCGCTCTTCCAAGCCAGTGCACTGCAAAGATTATTGGAAAAAAAATGGAATATATTTCTCTCATGTGGAAATAGTGCTGCAGTCCCTGCACAGAGAGATTTATCAAAGGGACCTCTGTGCTCCAGCAGCAGGGCTGAGCTCACAGCTCCCTGCAGATGTGAGTGGAGCTGACTGAGTCCCACTTTCAGCAGCTCTGAGCAACCATTGTGCCCCACACACCAGCACTGCTGCCAGGCTGGCCTCACACAGCCACACTTGCACAGCAAATGAGTTTTTATTTTTAAAAAATGAAATTTTTGGGCCCTGGAAATGCCTCAGTGAAGCTGGCTGTGTGGGCTGTGCACTGGAAATTCCAGTGTGGGATGCTGGAGGGGCAGGGAGATGTCAGAGATGGATCCACAGCATCTGGGTTTCTCTGGTTTTGTTTCCTTTTTCAGCTGGGATGTTCCATCCTGTTACAATGGAGATGGTTTTATGTATATTCACATTTATATATGAATATACACATTTATGTATATTCAGGTGATGCAACAGTTTGGGGCATTCTGATTTTTGTGGATGTAGATGACATCTCTTCTGTGAGAATCTGAGTTTTTGGGACTGAGTGGGATTAGACTTCAATGCCTGTTTCTTCATTAAAAGAATAGAGATTTATTCTTCATGAAAGAATAGAGATTTATTACTCACTGGGAGTGTCTGAAGCAGGACCTTGGGTTGGAAGTTCTTGCCTGGAAACAGAAAAACCCCACTGACCTTCATGAGGCAGCTGGGCCTGGCTCACCAGCCCCATATTTGATCTGGAAATAAGAAATTTCTTGTAAAAACACTCCAGCAGAGAAAAATGGAGAGCTGGGGAGTGGAGAAGGTTTTGGTTGAAGTCCAGCCTGCAGGGATCCTGTGAAGGACTCTTGCCCTGGGGCCTCACTTGACTCTGGCTGTTTGCTCAGCCCCTTTTCCTCCCCCAGCCAAGTCCCTGTGGGAGCTCTGCTCCCTGCCCTCCCCCTCACCCTTCCCTTTTTTTTTTTTTTTTTTTTTTTTTAAATAATATTGTTCTAATTACTGGAGTGTGAAGAATTGACTCTTAAAATGCCTCTTGGCAAATTCCATTTGTGCACTGATGACAAGTCCAGCCCTTGCTGGGATCTCTGTCCATCCCATCCAAACTGGGACGTGGTGCTTGATCCCAAAATCCAGCAGGAGATGGAAAAGGGAAGAGAAAAGGAGGAAAAAGGGTTAACTCTTGTTTGCTGGCACCCTGCTGGGCTGTGTTTCCACAGGGCTGTTTCTCTGCCAGATGGGATTTTTTGGGGGACAGCTGTGGGTGCAGAGCTTGGAGAAGCAGCTCAGGAAAGGGGTTTGCAGGAAATGATGGGGCTGAGGATTTTGGGGATGGCCAGCCCTGAAGCCTGCAGTGAGCAGGGGTTTTTGGGGAGGCTCTTTGTGGTCCCATCCTTTGTGTTCTCACCATGGCTGTCCCTTAGGGAAGGGACCTGAGCTATTCTGGACCTTCTCTCCCTGCCTGGAGCCTGGACCTGCAGAGAATTGAGGAGCTGTGGTTTAGAGAATTCAAAAGTGAATTATTTTCAAACCAGCACTACTGTAAAACTGTTCCTGGAGGTTTTGATTGTTTTTTTTTCAAGTGAGAAAGGAGCACTTGTGCAATGCTTCAGGCTTTTTCTGCATTTCCAAGGGCATAAAAACCTGAAAATTGATGCTGAAAACTCAGTTAATGAGTAATTGCAAGGTTTGCAGGACTGAGGCTGTAAGAAAAATGGCAGGGTGGAGGTTTTGTTCATAATTTTGGAGACTGGGCAGCTTTGGAGCTGGTCCTGGAGGAAAATTACAGATTATTCCTGTCTGGCTTCCCCTCCCCTGAGTTTTCAGCCTGGCAGCTGAGAAGGGAGCAGGGATGGGATGGAGAGGGGGTTTCCCCTCTCTGTGGGCTTTGGAGACCATGAAATCTCCTCCTTTAGGATGGACCCCAGCAGGAATCCTCCTCCAGGGGTGGATTATGGACTGCAGAGGCTTTTGGCTGGATCCCAGCTGATTTTTGGACCAGCTGCTGTGACAGGGAGCCCAAATTCCCCCCATGGCTCTGCTCTGCGTGGGACAGGTGGCCAGGGGAGGGGACAGTGGTGGCTCTGTGCCCCTCACTGAGGGGTGTCCCACCCCAATCTGCCCCTGGGGATGTGCTGGGGGCACCTCTGCCACCTCCCCAGCTGGTTTGGGGACACAAAGGGCTCTCACTGTCCCTGGGCACAGCCCCTGCCTTCTTCTTTCAGTGTTGGGCTTGGCAGTGCTGGGTTAGTGGTGGGACTGGGTGGTCCTGGAGGTCTTTTCCAAGCTCAGTGATGCCATGGATGTGTGATTTTAATGTGCCTCTCCTCCCTCAGTGGCCCTCAGAAGAGCAGTTACCCTTCAGAGGAGCAGCAGAACCTTCACACCTCACCCTGGCAGCTCTTCAGTCCTCACCTTGAGCAGGGGAGAGTTTAAAATCAAGGGAAGGTTCAGAGCACGAGCCCTGGGCAGACTGAGCAGGGCAGGGATGTGGCCAGGGATGGGATTTGTGTTTTCACACAAAGTGCAGTGCTGGAAAACCTGGAAGCAGCTGAAATGGGATGGAGCCACTTGGGCTGGCAGGTGATGCTGGAGAAAGTTTTTTGGGAGCTGTGAAATTTCATTCTGTAAAATCTCAGCACCAGCTGCAGCAGACACTCCTGAAAGGTCTAAAATGGCCCAAAACCCGTTTGGCTTCAGGCATTTCACTCTCCCCAGATGCTTTTCCAGCTCTGCCTTGCCACAGGAAGGCGTGTGAAGGAGCAAGAGTGGATGAGAATGAACAGCAGCAAGCTCTGCTGCTGGGAGCTCTGGAGAACAAGCAGATCTTTAGATTCGTGTGGTTTTCCTCTGTTCTCTTTCTAGGTCCATTAAATCCACGTTTTACCCTGTTCTCCTCTGAAACATAAATGAGTAAATGAGGTAACAAGGGCACACTTAAGGAAAAACGAAGCATGACTGTAAATAGGAGTGCCCCAGCTGAAAGGGAGGTCAGATCAGAGACATTTCCCAGCTGTGGTCATTAAGGGTGCCAGGCTGGAATTTAGAATCCTGCTTCAGGATTAGGAAACCAGTTGGGGGACCCATGGAGAGAGATAAGAGATGCAAGATATGGAGAGGAAAACTTTTTTTCCTTCCCGTTGTTTGCAGAGGGTGAAGTGAAAGAGGGTTTTTGATACTGATGATAATCTGTGATGTGTGATTAACTTGGAATTTTGGGGGGCAAAAAAAAACATTTGAGGGCGGGAAGGAAATGTGTCTGGTCCTCGTGGTGCTTCTGTTTGGGGAAGGCTGGGCTGTTTGGTTTCCTGCCCTTGGTATGTGCTGAAATGTGTGAAAGGTGGAGTTTGGATCCTGAAATTTGGATGCAGAAGGTGCAGTGATAAAGCTGCTTGAATCCCCTACTGGATTTGGGAGGGACAGTGCTTATTCCCCTGGTGATGAGGTTTATTTTTCTCCATGAGTACCTGGTTTTGAAGAGTTCCCTTTCTTCTCCTTGCTCAAGGCTGGGCTTTCAGAAAATCCTGAGTGAGTGCACACACCACGTGAAGCCAGCAAGGGCTCAGCTTCAAAGTGAAGCATGTGGATAAATATTATACTGACTTGAGGCTACTATTTATTCTTTTTTTTCTTCCAAAGCAAAACACATTCACACATGCCTTCTCAAGACTTGGGATTGTTTTTATTTTTTATTTTTTTTTACAACTCTGAGCTCACTCTGCTCTGCTCAGATGATCACACCTCGTCTGCCTCTCTCAGGTGGGTGGGCTTTACAAAAATTTCAGCTATTTTTGAATATTGAGGGGAAAATAGTCTAGCCAGGGCCAAAATCTTCCAGTTTTAGCTCAAAATCCTCTGCTCCTGTTTGTGTGGGATGGGAGAGCCCAAGGAAATGGAAACCTGAAATTTGGAGGGTATTTGTTTCTGGGTTCAGCTGAGCATGAGTCGTGCCTGTACTGAGTAGGATTTACTCCCTAAAAGTTTGCAACAGGCAAATCCCTGCAATCCCAGGTGTCCAAAACAAACCAGTTCCACTGACAACCAGCCTGCTTAATTCATCTCAAGCCTCAGGACCAATTCCTGAGGTCCCAGACAATTCCTGGCTGCGGGATCTCCGTCCCAGCTGTGCCTGCTCCACCCCCCCCGTGCAGGGGGAGCCTTCATGCATAGGAAAAAACCAAATAAAATGATGTTTTATGTATGAGGAGGCACGGGGGCTGCCAATAATCCTCCATGTTTTTTAATGCCAGCTCTCTGCTCGTGGTGATGACACCAATTAATTTTATTGTTTGGAAATAATCTGGTGTGATCTGCACAGCCTTGTGCTTCCTCATCATTTCTCTATTAATTCCACTGCTGCCAATAAGCTGGAGGTGCCTTTCAAGTGGAAAGGGAAACATGACCTAATACCATGGATAAAATATTAGTGAGAGTGAATTAAAGGCCTGTTAGCAGTGGTGGGACCCCTAAAGACACAGGAGGTGCTGGAGCGTGGCAGAGAGAAAAGAGCTGCACATGCTGGTGGGGCTGCACCAGTGTGCAGCAATAACTTTTCAAATTAATGGAAAAACAGTGGTTTTTTTTGTCCCCTCCTGCTCCAGCTGGCTTTTCCCTGGTTAAAAAAAAAAAAAAAAAGAGCTGACAGGGAGAAATTCAGTGTCCCCGTGGGATGGGGATGCTGGGTTTGCCTCTCTGGAGATGGGTTGTGCTTTGCTTAATTCTTATTTTTGGTGTGAATTTGGGTGTGGTGAACTCCTTGGCAGTGCTGCTTTTGTCACCCTGTGTCCGCCTGCAAGGATGAAGCTCCAGGGAGGGTTTCCCCAACCATTAATTTTCCTGGTTTTCAGCACCACAAGCCTCAAACTGTCCTTACACCTTGTGGTTTTGCTCACCCATCTGGCAGAAATCCCCAAAACCAAGGATTGTACACAAAATTTCCAGCACAAACTGTGGTGATGACTTTGGTTATCTGTGAGTCCTTTGCATCACCTGAGCCCTGAGATACCTGGAATTCCAGAATCTGGAATATGAAAATGTCCCTGCCCAGGGGATTGGAATGGGATGGGATTTAAGATCCCTTCCAACCCAAACCATTCCATGATTTTATGGTGAAATTACTTCCAGCATTTGGAAAACTCTGTATTCATGGTGTGGCTGGGGCTGACTTTCTTCATTCCTTGTCAGAGGGAAAAAAAAATATCCCTGTAATGCACAAAACCATCACCCCATCAATATTGCCTGAGTGAGCACAAAGCAGGGGGAAAAAATCAATTCAATTTGTGGGCAAAATATTTATGTGATGATTTATATAAACACCCAGATATTTATTGCTTTAATGCTTCAGTCTCTGTGCTGTGAAGTTTTTTTGGTTCCTGCATAAATGGGTTGGTAATCAAGGATATGGAGCTGAGGGCTGGGGAGGGATGAGGGGGGAAAACTTGGAGCTGGTGGTTTGCAGTGGGTTGGATGGAGCCAGGGCTGCAGCAGCAGAATTTTCCTTCAAAAATTTCTCATTAGATGTAAATCATGAGGTTCTGGGGTTCTGTGCTCCCACCTTGGCTGGGTTGGTAACCTGTGGGGCATTTCAGTAATTCTGTATTTTGAAAATGTGAAATTTTTTTTTTTATTTTAGTACTTCTACATTTTTTATTATTTTTTTTTAAATTCGTAAAATATTTTTACAAAATATTTTTAATTGTGTAAATTGGCACTGCTGGTTTTGCAGTCCCAGTGCCCAGCAGGTCCCTGGTGGGATCAAAATGCAATTTTTTCCCCTGTTGCTCAGGAAGGAAGGGAAGGAAGAAAACAACAACAAAAAAGACAAAGTTGCTCAAAGAATTTGGTTGTCAGCAAAAGCAAAAAAGAAAAAAAAAACCCAAACCCCCCCTGGCCCAAACCAGCAGAATGAGTTGGGGTGGCTTTTCCTCACTTTTGGGGGAGCTCTGGTTCGTAATTAGCAATTTTCCAGGCTGATTCTGCAGGGAGAACAATGATCCCTGCTGCCCTCCCAGAGAGCCTGAGCCCCAAATCCCAAATTTTCCTCCAGCTGGAGATCCCATCCCTCCTGCAGAGGGACCAGGATTCAATCCCAGAGTGAATTCTCCCCTCTGTGATGCTTTCTTTGCCTTTCTCTCCCTGATGTGATGAGGAGTAATGGAGCTCTTGGCCTTTTTAAATATGGATGAACTTCTTGGGAAGAGCAGCAGTGTCACTAAGCAGGGCTGGCTGTCTCTGCTCCCCAGCCATTATTCACAGGCAAAACACAATATTTCTGTTCCTTGCTTGGGGATTATTGTTATTTTTCAGAAGTTCCCACCTCTGGTTTTTTCTGCTGGCAAGCAAAGCTGATTTCTGCTGCTTGCCAGGGTCAGGCTGGGTGGTGACTCAGGAAAATGAGTTTTAATCTTGTGGTTTTGGTGATGAACCTGCGTGTTTTTATTTGTTGTGCTGCTCAGGTTTGGTTTATTGGGGTTGTTTTGTGCTCTCACTCAGATTTATCCCTCCAGGTGAACGTGGTGGGGTTTCTCTGGGGTAAATGATATTCCTAAATACTGATATAATCCATGGATTAGCTGTGCCAGGATCTCTTATGCACTCACAACCCATCTTATTATCACAGCAATGGTTACAGCAGGGCAAGGGGATTTCTCACCTTATTTAATTCTCCAGATAAACTCTAAATTAAAAAAAAAACAAACTCCTAATTTTGGCTGAAATACAGCTGATAGTTTTGCTTAAAAAGCAAATTATTTGAGATTAATTTGTAAAATTATTTTTGCACAGCTTGTTTTGTCTCCATTTAAAATGATATTCAATCTGGTGAGTTAATGTCAATGAGGTGACACCCATTTTTTACCAGCCCTGAAGGTGACATGGAGGGGGTGACACCCACTTTTTAACAACCCCATTGAGGGCACAGCTGTGGAGGGGAAGAGTTAAACCTTGGGATGAGTTTCTTGCTCCACATGCAAGTGCTGGGAATTTGTGGAGTTTGGGGTGTGCAGCACATCCTCCACCATGGATTTGTCACCCTGGCACGCATGACATGAGCTGATTTTTGATTTTGGTGGACAAGGGAAGCTGATGAGGGAAGGAAAAGAGGAAAACAGGATTTGCTGTCAGGGAAGGCTCTCCTCAGCCACAGGGTGAGATGTTCTGTTTGCACAGGGATTGTGTCTGTTACAGGAGCGGGGTTGGCTCTCAAATATTTGATTTTCTGGGGTTTTTCAGGCTCTGGACAATGCAAAACATGGTAGTGATTGGCTTTCAGCTCCTCCCCAGGGCAGGGGATCAATACAGCTCAATATGGGGTTCAGCCTCTGGTTTGTGCTTTTTCCAGAAGGACTTCAGGAGAAAAGAGCCGTTTAAAGCAAATTACTGCATTGCCTATCAGCTGAAAACAAAAGTCTTTTGTCCTGTCAATCATGGGGAGGCTTTATCTTGTCAATCACGGAAAATGCTTCCCTTGCATTCTGCCAGGCTTTGCTTTCTCCTTCAGTCAAACAAGCACGTGCTGGGCACAGCAGCTTTTAGTAAAAAATATATAAATGACATAAAAAAATAAATTAATGAGTGTTTAGGCTTGAGAGAAGGGGTGATGCAAGTCAGAGGGCAGATCTGGGGCTGTTTCCTGAGGCAAGGCTGCAGTTTGGTGCCATGAGGAGCCCACAGGAGCACCCCAGGGTGCTGGCAGAGCCCAGATCAAGCTGCTCCTGTCACTTGAGCAAGACTCACCCTGACCCTGGTCCCAGGCTGGGCTCTGTGGCTTGTTTTGAATCATTTCAGGCTTTTGTTTTGTTCACAAGAGTGAAAGATGTTTTCCTTTCCCTTTCCACTTCCTTTCCCTTTTGCACAGTGGTTTTCCTCCACAGATGGGCTTTCCATGGGTGTTTTTCTGGGAATAAAAGCCCTTCCAGAGCTGTCTGTGCATCCATCAGTGCACAGCCCAGGTGTGGGATGGGAGCTGGGTACCAAACACCTCTCCTGCTTTGTTTGGGGCTCACAGAGATGCTGCAGGGCTGCTGCCTCTTCTCCTGTGTCCTGGTTTGGAGGACAGGTTTCTGCCAATAAAGGCAGGAGATTCTCTTTGAGATGGAGAATGCAAACCCCCTCCCTACAAATTATTATCATTTTGAAATTAAGGGGCTCTCAGGCAAAGATATGGGAATTAGGAATAACAGTTCTTTACTAGGAAAATTAAAATAGCAATGCAGTATTACACAGAACAATCCCAGCCCTGCCAGAGTCAGAATCCAAGCTGACACCCATCAGTCAGTCAGGGTGTTGGCACAGTCCCATTCAATGGTGGCTGCATCCTCCTGCAGGGGCAGATGTGGTTCAGCTGGAGCAGTGCTCCTGGAGAAGGTGCAGTTTCCTCTGAAGCTCCAGGGATGATGTGCAAAGGTCTGGTTTTCCTCTGGAATCCAGTGGAAAGAAGGTTCCTTGGTGTCCCAAATCTCAGTTTTTATCTGGGTAGGAAAGGCTTGGCTCCTCCCCTGGCTGGAGCATCTCCCATGGGATGATGGAATTTTATCAGTCATGCCCTGGGACTCACTGGCCATGAACAGGAGATATCTCCTGGGGGGAGGATGGGCTGTGGGAAGATAAAGATGATTGCCCAGCTGGTTTAAAGATGGCCCATGAGCAGAGAATGTGTGCCAGGAGATCAGGGTCACTGCCCAGCTGGGTTAACAGATGGGACAGAATTCACATTTCTGGTCACATCCTGTGTTGAACCCAAGCCATCCTGCCACAGGAACGTTCCTGCTGGAGCTGGAGATCAGCTCAGCCCCAGGAGCTGAGCTCACACCGAGCTGGAGCCCCCAGCACCTCACAGAACCCCCAGGATGGGAAGCTCCAGAGCAGGGCAGGATCCCTGACTGTGCCTGGCCCTGGGGCTGTGCTCAGCCTCTCCCCACTGCTGCCAGGGTCTCAGCAGCTCTAACCAGTGCTGAGAGGGCTGTGCCAGAGCTGGGGCTGCTGTTGATCACAGCCACGTGTCTGGGGGTGTGTGGGTGCCTGCCCAGGGCTCGGGGCCATCTGCTCCCTTCCTCCCAGCCTGGCAAAGGCTTTTTCCTGCAGAAAAGAACCGTGTCAGGAACTGGAATCATTGTTCTCCAGCTTCCCCTTGCAGCCAGCTGAAGGTAAAAGCTTCTGTTTGTAAAGCAAAGTGTGGAGTTTCCATTCCCTTGGTCCCTCTGCCAGCAGGACACCCAAATATTGCTGTGCCAGGGCTTTGATGGGAGGTGACATGCTCTGGTGCCTTTTGATGGTCCCTTTGAAGCCAGGCTGAAATTCTTGGCTGATAGGGACATCTCTCAGTAGCAGGGGAGCTGAACCACTCCTCTTGAGCATCCACCTGCAAACTTTGTTCTTTTTGCACTCAGCTTTGCTCCCACAGCTCAGACTTTGGATGCTGGAGCTGCTGGTGGTTCTTTTCCAGGAGTGGCTCAGTGGGGAGGGCGAGCTCAGGGTGCTCCATCCCCATCCTTTGGGAAAACACAGCATGCAGGTGTGGCTCTGCATCCTCAGGCCATGCTCACACTCTGCTCCATTTGTTTTCTCTGCTGGGAGGCTCTCTGGGGTTTTACATCAGCCCTGGGTGTTTTACCCTTCTTCTGCTGCTAAAAATGTTGATTTTCAGAGCAGGGAGTAACCAGGGGTGGCTCCTGGGTGTGCTGGAGCACAGAGCAGAGACCAGTGCTGGTGATAACTCACCACTTCCTTTTAAAAAACCTGGCTCATTCCCAGAAATTCTCCAAATTCTTTACACATCAGTATTTTATAAAGCCCAGGCACCCAGCCCTGGAGAAAGGAAGCACTGGGTGGTTTGGAGAGCCCTGCCTGGCACCCACCTCCTCCCATCCACATCCCCCCCTGGCCATTGTGCCAGACAAGGACAGATGGGACCTGGCACTGCCTTTCACTCCCTGAATGCAGCAGATCTGTCTTAGCCAGGCTTTTCTCAATGGAAGACAAATACGAGTCACCCTGGTGGTTTTTCATACCAGCCTTTTGTTTCTTTCCCTTCTGAACTGTAACAAAAGCTTCAGTGCCTGGGACCAGTAATTAGTTTCGCTCTTGTTTTCCATAGAACTCACCTCTGGAGCACGTGTGTGCCAGCAGCCACATCCAGGAGAATGGCCCCAGGGCTGAATTTGCATTTCTGATGCAGAAATTCAAATTAGTTCCATACATCCAGCGCTTCCAGTGGTCAGAGGATCACTCCTTATCAGGGGCTGTTGGGATCCTTGGCTGCTGAGCCTCATTCTTTGGAAACTTGAGAGGAATAACCCCAAATAATCCCCACGTGGGATGTGTGCTCTGTGCCCCCACCAGGGAGGGCTTTGATGATGCTGTGGGTTGAGGGGATGTGTGTGAAATCTCACCTGGGTCTCACCTTCTTGTGAGTTTATTCAGTTATTAATCTGTTTTCTCTGAGTGAAGCAATGTCTGGTGATTCCTGAGAGCATTGCTGTCAGCCTGACTTTGTGGTTGGCTTTTAATCTTTGGTAACAGTAGAAATAAATGATTTTACATCCCCTTGCTTTTCATCCTCGAGTATCCCAAAGCTCTTTGTGAGTGGAGATCTCTGTGAAGGAGGCACAACCCAAGCTCCAGGAGATGCCTTGAGGAGCACAGGTTTGATAAACAAAGAGTTTTATCCCTGCCCGTGGAGCTGAGGCTTCCAAAGGAGAGCAGATGGCATTGAGAGCATCTTCTTGGTGACAGCCAGGCCTTCTGCAGGAGGCCACACTTGGATGATTTTCAGGTTTTTGGGCAGGTTGTGCTTCTGCTGTTGATACAGGGCACTACCAAACTTCTTGTCCAGTGTTCATCCCTTTTTGTGGTGAAAAAGGAGATTCTCTGTGGCATTCCCAGTGCTGCTGTGTGAGGAGGTGGCTGTGGTGTCCCTCCAGCTGGACTGGGCTGTGAAGTGACATTTGCCACCCCCAGAGCCCAAACCTTGAGGGAGATGAGGCACCTTTGATGAGGGAAATCTTCAAAATGCAGTTTCACAGGGCAGAGGGAAGAGATATCTTGCAGGGAACTGCTGGGTGAGCCCATGGTGTGTTTGTGAGTGGTGGCTCTTTGCAGCTCCAGTTCCTTTCCACCCTCTCCTGCCCTCCTTTTGCTTTCCCAAACCACTGGGACACTCATCCCCCACTCCCAAAATTGCTGCTCACTTCATCCCCCTCCAAAAATGATGAGCTCCTGAGGAGGAGAGCACTGAGCATCTTCCCTGGCTGTGTTTGGAGGAGGAAAGTAAAATAGACCAAAAAAAAAAAAAAAAAAAAAAAAAAAGACAGAAATTCATCTCCTTGCTCAAATTCCCCATCTCCTCTGCCTGGGTTTTGGTAATTGCTTTAATCTGCACTTGGGGGTTTCCTGGCAGGAGAAGGATTTTTTAGTGACTGTCATTTCTTTGTTACTGCTTGTTTCCAAACTCATTACTCCTGGCATTTATTCACCCAGCTTGCACCAGGGGCACAAAATGGAAATTGATTCACAGCAATGTGTGTGATCTAGAAGACGTCAATTTTTTTTTTTTTTCTTCCCCTCCTGAGTCTATAAATTAGTTTTGATTCCAGTAAGGTTTTCTGCTATAGTTATAAATCAGATCCCAAGGAGCTGTGTGAGTTACACAGCAGCCCTGTATCCCAATATTGCTGATGCCCAGAGGTTTTGTGGGATCAGCTTGGGAAAGGGGTTTTGATCTGGGGAGAAGAACCACCTGCTGAAATACAGGTGTATCCTTAATAAATCAATTTATCAATTGTATAGGTCTACATTTTTAGGAAGCTAAGGGCCTGGAGTTTTGGGAAAATTTGTGATTTAAGGAAACAAGCCCCACACTGAGTTTTTTGGAGATTATTGGTGCTCCAGCAGCTCTGAGCTAGCAGATCTCTATGAACCAGCTGCTGAAATACAGGTGCATCCTTAATAAATCTATAAAAATTGTATAGGTCTATGTGATGTCAGCCTCTTTGGGTTTTCCATTTGCACAGAGAGCAGCAGTGCCTGGTCCCTGCTCTGGCACCCAGGTCACCTCCCAGACCTGCCCCTTCCCCTGCCATCCCACCCTGCTGCATTTTAGAACCTTTTACAGCTCCTTTGAGCCTCCCACTGCCAGTATTTTGGGATGAAAGAAAAGCATTTTGTGTGTGTGTGGGGTGGGGATGTTTGCTTCGCTTTGGGTTCATTTAGCAAATGTTGGTGTTTTTCTTTTTCTCTCTCTTTATAAAAAAAAAATTAATTAGGGAGAGTTAAAGCTTAGAGCAAATTTGGAGCAGATGGAGCTGGTGCCATCACTCTTTGTTTTACTCCTGTTAGTGCAGATTAGCTACTTTGAGGTAAATCCTGGAGAGAACCTTTCTAGCCTTAAACACCCCCAGTCTCTCCAGCCCTTTCCCATCCCTGTCTGGCTGCTCTCTGTGCCCCCTTCCCTCCCCATCCCTCAGATGCTGTTTCCACACACAGCCCCATCATTTTCCAGCTGTTCCAATGCAGGGATGAGCAGGAGCTCTGTGGGGTGATGCTTCCTTGGGATGAGCCCTGCAGGAGCTGAGCCTGAGCTCTGCCAGACCCTTCCCAAACCTCCCCACCCTCCATCCCTGGGCAGGTTTGTGATTCCTGGTGCTTTGGCCATGGATCCATCCCAAATTTTGGGGTATCCACAGCAAGGTGCTGTCCTGCTGTGCCCCTTGGGTGCATCCCCTGCCTCCAGCCCTGACTCTCTCTGGATTTTCCTTCTGACAGGAATTCCAGATCTCCGTGGCTTTTCCCCCTCTATTGGATGGGTGGTTTGGGGCTGTCCCCAAGCTGTGTCCCCCAGGGCTGGTGGCAGCAGAGTGGCTGCTGTGACCCTTTCCTGCTGTGCTGGTGCCAGCACTGCTCCCCCCCAGCCAGCAGGAATTCCCTTTATCTCCCTGGCAGCAGATGAAAAGCCCTGGCCACAGGATGTGTTTGTGCACAGGGTGAGGGGAGGGAGCTGAGCTGTGCTCTGTGGCTTTAACTCTATTTTATTCTGCATTTCTGTTTCCCTTTTCAGGGAGTTAAAAACTCTTTCCACTCCCCCTTTCCCTTGGAGATTTCTCCAGCAATAGAACCCCTGGGATCCTGGCTGTGCTGCTGGGCTTGGGGTGATGCTGAAGGCTCAGTCACCCAAAGAAAATGCTCCCCAACCTCTGTGACTCACTCCCCCCAGACCTGCTGATGCAATAAATGAACACAGTTGTGTTTTCCAATGGGAATCTGGGTGAGGGCACAGGGGAAAATATCTTTAACAGGCTGTGTGCGATTTTCAACTTTTATTTCCCTTTTTGCCTGGCATGAGTGCACAGAGCTGCCTGCTCTGAAGCCATGCAAAGCTCTGAATATACCAAATATTCCTTAAAAACATGGCCCTGGATAACCCCTCATTTCCCCTTTGCACAGAGCTGTGTTGGATCTCTGCTTTCCTACCTGCTGTTCCATGCTTTGGATATAAATACAGCTCAGTTTGTCTTGGCTGCTGCAGTCCTGGCTTGGCTTCCTCCCTGCTCTGGGCTTGTGGCAGGACACGTGCAGAGCACAGCCCAGGCATCACCCTGCTGCTTTTCCTCCTGGGCAGATTGCTCTGGAGGTTTCTGCCCCTTGGCTTTTCCTTTTGGAGAATTGTTTGCAGGGGTTCTGCGGGGTTTTTAATGGCTGTGAGGACTGGGGGGGTGTCAGTGCTAAAGGTGTGCAGGGTCACACAGTTTGGGCTGGAGAGGATCTCAGAGCTCCATCCCAGCCCCTCCTGCACATCCTCCACTGTCCCAGGCTGCTCCAAGCTCCATCCAGCCTGGCTTGGGCACTGCCAGGGCTCCAGGGGCAGCCACAGCTTCCCCACCCTCCAGGGTGGAATTTCTCACAGCTGGAGCCAGAAGCTCTGGGAGCCAGGCTGGGAATCTCCAGCAGAGCCTGACTCCTTCTGAGCCAGGTAAAACCTTCTTTTCCACCCTTTTTGTGGTTATCTCCTCATTCCTGGTTAGCTCAGAGGGTCCCTTCCTGCAGTGCTGCTTCCATCCTGCCATCAGTGCCCAAGAAGAGCTCATTTATTTCCCTGTTTTACATTTATCTACAGTATAAACCATTGTGTCCCGAGCTGTTTGTGGAGCACAGAGGCACTTCCTCTTCTCATTGCTCATTTTTAATCTCTGCTTTTTGCTTACTCACCACCAGCAAAGCCACAGGGGAATCATTTCTTTTCCTTTGCTCCTTTATTAAACTCAAAACCCCTGGTGGAGGTACCAAAACTCAACCAGTTGCTTGGAAAAAAAGCCACGATTTTCCTGCATGGATGCTTTGGAGACCATGATTGGGACCAAATAAAATCAAATAACAGCAGCAAAGTGTGTCTGGTTGTTGGTGCTGGACATTGCAGCCTCTGGGTTCCTTTGCAGGCAAGCTCAGCCTTGCAGCAGCAGAACTGGATATTTTAAGATAAAAAGAGCCTTTTCTGCATCCAGCCAGGTGCTCTGAGGTGTCTGTGGATGGTGGGATTTACCTTGTGGATTGAAGGACTTTGCCAAAGATTTGGTCTTACTCAATATCAAAGCAGCTGGAGTGGGGTTGTCAGGAGGTGACACAGAGACAGAAGAGGGTGGCAGGTAACTTGGCACCAGAAAAAAGCTTTGCACCAAATCTTTTGCTGTCTGGCTTCACCTTTGTGTCCAGGAGGTTTTGCACACCAAGCCTGGAAGCAGAGCTGGCCCAGAGCTGGCCAGGTGTTTGCCCAGGGTGGGTAATTAAGGTCATTTTTGCTGCATTAATTGATATCAGGAGACTTTATCCTGCTTGGCATGGTGGCACTCCCTGGCAGGAATGGGGGCACTGCTCTGGCAGTGGATTCACTGCCTGGTGCTTTTTTAGGATGATCCTTGCTGGAGGTCCCAGTTTATGCTGCAATTCCCTTGTGCTTCCAGCCTGGAGCTTCACCCCCAGAGCTCCCAGTCCCCCCTCCCTTCAGCACTGGTCATTTGGGGTCACAGCTGCCATGGAGAGGATGTGGCTCTGCTGTGTTTGCTTGCAAAGTTTCCTGTTGGAGTGTCCTTCCTCTTCCTCTGCTGCTCCCACGAGCAGCCAGGGGCTCAGCCCAGTTTCCTGCTCCCAGCCCTGGGGGGACACAGTGCCATGTGGGTGTCCCCAGTGCCACCAGCAGGAGCTGGGGCTTCAGGATGGGTCTGAAAAATCAGCTCCACCAGTTCAGCTGGGTGTTTGGTTTTGTCTGCTCATATTTGGGTTTAATCTATGAACTCTTCAGGGGTGATCAATCAGTGTTGGGTTTTCTGGTGTGGAATAAGAACATTTCCCATCGCTTCATTCCCTGGAAAAAAAAAAAAAAAAAAAAAAAAAAGAGGGAAAATTGTGTCTATGAATAGCTACATGAGGAATGCTTTTTCATAAAGACATTATGAAAAATATTACACTCATCCATATTGATTTTTGCTTTGTTTGCTGGCTGGTGCCTTTATTACCCTGGCAGAGCCATGAGCAATGTCATCCCAGCTCAGCTGATGAGAAAACATCAGATGCTGCTGTCAGGAAAAGTCACTGCCATGTCATTTTAGAAAGAACCAGTGGGAATGTCCAGCCTGGGCTGTGAGGCTGGTCCAGCACAGGGAAATGCTGGGCTGGGAAGGGGCTGCTCAGATTCCTGGTGTGATGAGATGGGTGATGTGGCACAGAGAATGTGGCACATCCTGGGGACAGGGCTGGGCTGTCCTCCAAAATTGGTGCCTTCTGCAGCATGGCTGAGCCCAGTTCAAGGGGATTAAACACGATCCTTCCCCAAATTTTGCAGCTGATGTCTCCTTTATTCACTGATGTCTCCTTATGCACTTCACCCTCCTGTACCCCCCTTAAGGAAATATTTGCCAGTGCTTCATTTATTTTAAGCTGAGCTTTTCCCAGCAGCCAGGGCTGGAGTGAGCCCAGGGTCTCTGATGGGATGAGACTGGGGATGTCACAGACAGTGACGTGCTGGGGTTTGAATTCCACTCATTAATTAGGATTTCCCAGCCCCTTTTCCAGGCTGGAGCAGCAGCTCCCTTCATTAGCAAGGAGATAAATGCTCCCTGCAGCCAGCTCAGTGTGGTCCCACAAACCTTCCTTGCTGCAGAGCTCAGGCTCAGCTGGGACTGGATTTACAGTGCCATCATGTATTATTCATCCCAAATAATACATATTCCAACCCTGCCATTGTGCAGGGCAAGGCAGAGTGATTTGAGGGATATCTCCAACCTGTAAATCTTAATATTCAAAGCACTGACAGATTTTGTGTTTGTGTTTCTGTGGAGCACACAAGGAACCTTCCTTCTTAGCAGAGAGCAAGGGATGCACCAAAATTAAATGTTTTACAAACAACATTTCCCTCAGGTGTCCATAAGTGGTTTGTTACTGAAATTCTGGTCTGGTCTAAATAAATCTGTTGGAAAAAAGTGAGAGCTTGCAGTTTGAGAGAATCTTGTTGGACTTGCTTTAAATGATGGTAAAGGCCAAGGCAGAGCCTGTTACTAAATGTAGATTTCCTCATTTTTTAGTGGGATTATTTCTGGATGAGGAATAAGAAATAATCTTCCCAAATCCACTAGCATTTAATAAAAAAATTATCTGTAAGTATCTCATAGGAAATTTGGGGCAGTGGAGCTTTTTAAAGGAGGTGTGCATTGATTATCCTAATCCTAGTCCAATAACTGATGCTAAAGGAAAAGCCAGCAGTGAAAATCCACCTGCTTTGCCATCCTGGAAATTTTTGTATTTCTCATAACGTCCTATTTACCCCCAGGACTAAATTACAGCTGGTGCAGCCCTTTTCTTTAACTCAGTAAATAAGATTTAGCTCCTGAGTGTTTCTATGGAAACCAGATTGGAGTTCCAGGCGAGTGGATTCAGCACTGACCAAAACCTGGGGGGGCTCTGGAACCCCCAAAACCTGGGGGGACTTTGGAAACCCCAAAACCTGGGGGGGCTCTATAAACCCCAAAACCTGGGGGGCTCTGGAACCCCCAAAACCTGGGGGGGCTCTATAAACCCCAAAACATGGGGGGGCTCTATAAACCCCAAAACCTGGAAGGACTCTGGAAACCCCAAAACCTGGGGGGCCTCTGGAACCCCCAAAACTTGGGGGGCTCTGGAACCTCCAAAACCTGGGGGGGCTCTATAAACCCCAAAACCTGGGGGGGCTCTGGAAACCCCAAAACCTGGGGGGGGCTCTATAAACCCCAAAACATGGGGGGGCTCTATAAACCCCAAAACCTGGAAGGACTCTGGAAACCCCAAAACCTGGGGGGCCTCTGGAACCCCCAAAACTTGGGGGGGGCTCTGGAACCTCCAAAACCTGGGGGGGCTCTATAAACCCCAAAACCTGGGGGGGCTCTGGAAACCCCAAAACCTGGGGGGGGCTCTATAAACCCCAAAACCTGGGGGGGGCTCTAAAACCCCAAAACCTGGGGGGGCTCTATAAACCCCAAAACCTGGGGGGCTCTCCTGGCACCAGAAATGAGCTGCAGCTGCCTGGGGTGATGCTGAACTTGTCTGATCCCCTTCAAACTGATCATATTTATATATATATATATATATATACACATATATATATTTATTTATTTTATTTTATTTTGTCTGAAACGAGGATCTTGCCTGTTTTGGAGGGGAGAGGAGATATAAATATATAAAATAGATAAAATATTATATATTATATATTACATATATTATTATATATTATTACATTATTATATTATATATTATTATATATTATATCTTATTATTATATTATATTATATTATATTATATTATATTATATTATATTATATTATATTATATTATATTATATTATATTATATTATATTATATTATATTATATTATATTATATATCATACTATATATAATATGTTAATATGTTAATATTTTAATATTATAATATATATATAATAACCTTATATAAGGTTATTTATTAAGTGGCACCATGTGCTCCATGGAGGGGTGCAGAGCTGGGGGGGCTGGTCCAGCGGATGATCCCAAATTCCCCAATGAGCCCTGGGCTGGATCCTGGCTGAGATGAACCAGCAGGAGTGGAGCTTGGTTCACGGTTCCCTTTCAAGAGCAAAGCAAGCCAAATAGACTTGCCTTTTTTTTAGTGAAAAAATGATTAAAGCATAATTAATTTCTTGGACTTGGATAATGAAACATCTTTCTCTGCAGGCCTGAGGGCCCAAACAGGAGCATTTTTAATGTTATTTTTAACAGTGCTATTTTTTCCTGTCTCAGCTCCCATTCTCTTCATATTCAAAGCATGAAAACCAGGCAGTGGGATTGATATTAAAATCTCCTGTTTTTTGCCTTGTTGGAGCTTAGATAATGCAAGAAATCTGAGGTCTGCCCTGGAGACAGGGGTGTGTGGAGAAAACATCAGCTGGTTAAAGCCAGATGGCCTCCCTGGTCATCTCTGATATCAGAATCAATTTTGCATCATTTTTTAATGTTCTGATGAAAAGCTGGGGTGGGAGGTTGGTGCTGCCTCACCCAGGGCTGGACATGCCGTGGTCTTTCCAAGATTATTCCCTAATCCTTTAGATATTTTTCTCCCTGCTTTCCTCTCTTTGCTGTGCTGGGATTTGACACGTGGGAAGCACAAGCCTGGGTGGAAAACAAACCCAATTTTATTTGCACTCCAAGATTTTGATGATGATGAGCGTTAATAACACGCCACAGTGAGGAAATTGGAGCAGACCCAAGGTTTAGCAGGCAGGACCAGGGAAGGATTTTTACTGGCAGCTCTTGGGTGCTGAGGAGCATCAGCTCTGACTTGCAGAGAGTGCAGGACCCCCCTGCTCTGCCTTTCTCTCTGTTCCTTCCTTGCTTGCTGCAATTCCTGCCCTTGACTGGCTGTGGAGCTCATAAAGTAGATTTTTTTTTTTTTTTTTCCTGCAAAATGGTGTGGCTGGAGGCTTCTGCCAAGCTCTTGCATTCCAGTTGGAGGGTTTTTGGGATGAAAAATGTCGTGTTCTTCACCCCATGTGTGTCCAGCTGTGTCAGAGGGGGGTGTAGGGCAGGGCTGGCTGCAGAGCCTCTCTTTTCATCACTCTATTATTTTTTTTTTTTTTGGCATTTCCTTCTTCATTTCCATCACCCATTTCTCAGCTTCCTGGATGTCTGGTGGACCCTCCAAACCAGAGAAACCCCCCCAGCCTGTGATTAGTTCAGATCTTGGTGTGTTCATGAACGGGGCAGAAACAAAATCCTGAATCTGGAGGTTTTTCCCTTTCTTCCAGCCCCAGACCTTTCTGTAATCATCATGAAAAAAAACCAACCTCCATCCCCATCCAACTACCCTTTATTGGAAGTGCTAAACAGCCATCTTCAGCGACTTTTTCTAATAAAAGGATGTCTGTTAAACAGAGCCCCAGAGGGCTGAGCTGCTTTACAGGGAGCTGTTTGAACTGCTTTCCTTGCTGGCTTTTTAATATAGTTTAATTCAGCTCTGGCCCTTTTTCTGCATAGTTTTTCCCCATCAAAGCTTATCGTTTCCACTCTGTTGTCTGAGTGTCATGCAGCTTTAGAGGGGCTTTGGGAAGGGGGGATCTCCGTATTTTCCATCCCAAATGCAGATTCACCAGTGACTCATCTGTGTCAGGCTGGGGAAATGCTCTGAAGTTAAAATCCCAGTGACAACAGGCGTGCAGCACCCCAGCTGCTCACCTAACAGGTTGCAGTGTGTTATTTCTGTGTTTGTAATTGTATTTATCTGGAGTTTTTCCTGATGGCACCGTGCAGGCAGGAGCAGCTCCAGGGACAGATGTGGCCCCAGGCAAACAAAGGCACAGCACGGATGTGCTGGGAGGGCCAGCAGCCAGAGAGGAGAGAGGGGCATTTCCACAGGGCTGGCCCTGCTCAGAGCTGGGATCTGCACTGGGATCACTGGGATCTGCACTGGGATCACTGGGATCACTGGGATCAGCACTGGGATCTGCACTGGGATCAGCACTGGAATCACTGGGAACAGCACTGGGATCACTGGGATCAGCACTGGGATCACTGGGAGCACTGGGATCTGCCCTGGGAGCACTGGGATCACTGGGATCAGCACTGGGATCACTGGGATCTGCCCTGGGATCACTGGGATCAGCACTGGGATCACTGGGATCAGCACTGGGATCACTGGGATCACTGGGATCAGCACTGGGATCACTGGGAACAGCACTGGGATCACTGGGATCAGCACTGAGATCAGCACTGGGATCAGCGGGATCACTGGGATCAGCACTGGGATCACTGGGATCACTGGGAACAGCACTGGGATCACTGGGATCAGCGGGATCACTGGGAACAGCACTGGGATCACTGGGATCACTGGGAACAGCACTGGGATCACTGGGATCAGCACTGGGATCACTGGGATCACTGGGATCAGCACTGGGATCACGGGGATCAGCACTGGGATCACTGGGATCACTGGGATCACGGGGATCAGCACTGGGATCACGGGGATCAGCACTGGGATCACTGGGAACAGCACTGGGATCACTGGGATCACGGGGATCACTGGGATCACTGGGAACAGCACTGGGATCACTGGGATCACGGGGATCAGCACTGGGATCACGGGGATCAGCACTGGGATCACTGGGATCACGGGGATCACTGGGATCACTGGGAACAGCACTGGGATCACTGGGATCAGCACTGGGATCACTGGGATCACTGGGATCCCTGTCTGCAGCAGAAGGAAGCCCTTTATGGAAAGCAGATCCCACAGCAGTGGGGCCGTTGTTGGCAGGGGCTGCCTGGGCGTTGCTGCTGTGCTAACCATATATCACATTACATCCCATAATCCCATCCATCCCATCCATCCCATCCATCCCATCCATCCCCTACATCCCATCCATCCCATCCATCCCCTACACCCCATCCATCCCCTACATCCCATCCATCCCCTACATCCCATCCATCCCATCCATCCCATCCATCCCCTACACCCCATCCATCCCATCCATCCCATCCATCCCCTACATCCCATCCATCCCATCCATCCCCTACATCCCATCCATCCCCTACATCCCATCCATCCCATCCATCCCCTACACCCCATCCATCCCATCCATCCCATCCATCCCATCCATCCCCTGGCTCTCCCTGATGACAGCTCTCTCTTCCCCTCAGCTCCCCCCTCTCATCCTGGGCTGCTGCTGGATCCCAGTGGGATCTGGGGCACAGGGCTGGGCAGGAAGGGCTCCATGCCCTGGGTAATGGAGGGAAAGGAGCAGAGCATGGGAGGGGGCCCAGCAAGTTCTGGGGTGGCAAATCCACTGCTGCTGTGCTGACTGGCCATTTCAGAAGGGCTTTTTTCATCCCCCAGGATGCAGCTGCTGGGAGAGGAAACTTGGCTCTGGTGTGACTCTCAGGGTGCCTGTGAGCACCCCAAGGAGAGCCCAGATCCCTGTTCACTTCACAGCTCAGCACTCATCACACCTGGGGGGATTTCCTGGGGGTTGTGGCTGGTGGGAGCACAGAATTCCCAGCTGGAGCAGCTTTGGTGTGTTTGTACCCAGTTAGGTGCTTTGCTTTTGGGTGTTCTCCAATTCCCCAACTCCAGCCCCACCCTCCAAATCCCATTTCCATCCAGCAAGGAGGGGGGAGGGAGTTTGCTCAGCTGAAGGCTGATATAATTTCCTCATAAAAATCCATCATCAAACCATCTCTTTCTTCTTTTTTCCCCTCCCCTTTAGCCCCTCAAGCACGTGGTTTTTATTTCTCCAGCTGTAAAGGCGAGCGTGTGGACGTTAAATTGTTAAATAAGTCAAACATGATTATTGCAGTGCAGGATCTGAAACACAGGGAGTGCTTTGGTGGGGACTGTGCTCCTCAGGGGGATGTCATTTTGACAAGAATATATTTCCCCTCTTTCACAGCCTGTCTTGATGCTTTGGTGGAAGTCTCATCCGAGCAGAGAGTTGATTTTGATGGGGAATTATTCAAACCTTTCAGATCCATCCCCATGGACGGGTTGGGCTGATGAGGAGCTGAGGGCCTGGTGTGAAATAAAAGGTTTTTCTTTTTTGCAAGGCTTGGGCTGAGCTGGTTATCTCTTGGTAATGCTATCAAATGCTCTTTTCTGCAGTCCAAGCACATCTGGCCAAAATATGGCATAAAAAAAAATAAAAATGTTTTGAACAAAAAACAGCAGATGGGGGGGGGGAAGACATTAAAACTCAATTTTCAGGGATTTTTTTGTTTGGCTTTTTTTTTAAAATCCAAAATTGGAAAATATGTTGTTTGTTTGTGGACATACAGGAAACAATCATTGCCATTTTTCAGTGGACAAAACCAAAGTGCTCCTCAGTATTGATCAGAACACAAAGCCCTTTCTCTTTCCTCTGTCCCACTCCTCACTTTTGAATTTTACACCAGGCTGAGCTTTTCCTCTGGGAATTCCTGACATTGCTGACATTAAACACGTGGTTATCTGCAGTGTGGATTTTCATGAGGCACCTGAGCAAGGGCTCACCCTGACCTGGGATTTTTTGGGATTTTGTGCTTTGTAAAATGCCCTGTGCTGGTCATGAACTCAGTAAGATTTTAACGTTCTCTTCTAGCAGTGTGAAAATGCCAAGAGAGCCGGCTACCAACAAATCCCATTTTCCTTTTCCCTTCCCACAGGTAAATACTTGTCAGGCATTTCCAGGAGCTCCATTAAACCAGTTTTACCTGCTGGATTACAAAACCTCTTTGTTCTGGACAGGAGCTCCAGGGAGGAGTTTTCCCTGACCCTTGGGGCTGCCCTGCTCAAACCTGAGCTGACAGCAGTTATTTCTCTGATCCCACCCTCACATTTGCATTTGGGATGCAGTTTTGGGTGTTGACATTTATTGATAACTCTGCCCTGCTGGCACCAGCAATTCCTGTTCCTTTTTTGACTGTTTTCCCCTCTGTGGCTGCTGGGACCCTCATTCCCTCCTGCACAGGGCAGTGTCAAGGACTCTCATCCATCTTGATGACCTTTATCAGCAGTGTGTGTTCAAACCTGGGCCCTTGGAACCATCAGGGGGCCGTCCATGTATCCATGTCCATGGATAAATCCCATTTTTCCCCTCCTCCTACAACCCCAGGCTGACCACAGTGCACAGCCCAGCTGCTCTTTGCCTCTAAATTCAGATTAAAGGGCTGGGAGAAGGAGCACATGCTGCTTCAAGCCACATTTCCCTCCCTCTGTGTGGAGTGTATTTTTTGTATTTTTTGTATTTTTTGTATTTTTGGCCTTTTCTCTCCTGTACCAAGGCTGGCTCTTCCCAGCCCTCTCCACTTGAGCGTGGCGTGTGGAAATCCCTCAAAGCCTGTGCTGGCTGCGTGTTCCACACTTGCTCAATCTGTTCCTATTAATTTTTAAAGCGTTTTTAGCAGCTGATAAACAGCTGGTGACACTTTGGGAGCTGCAGTGAGGCTGCACAGCGAGCTGGGGGGTGCAGGGATGTGCCAGTTCCCCTGGGATGCAAACAGCCCTGTGCTGTTCCCTCCCCTCCCCAGCTGCCACTTTGCTTTTCCTGCTGCTCTCACCCATCCTGAGATCCATGTGAGCAGAGCTCACACTGCAGCATCCAGCTGGGGAATCTGCCTGAGCATCCTTGACAAAGCTATTTACATCCCTTAAACCACTGACTGAAAACATCATGCCTGACTCCTTCTTTTTTTTTTTTTTTTTCTTGGAGACAGACAAGATCTAATCTATGATTTATTTTTTTTTTTTTTAGCTGTATGGATTTGTTAGGCCTGAAGGGACCCTTAGATCATCTTGTCTCACCCTCTGTGCAGCAGAAATCCATCCAGCTTCCCCTTCCACCCTGTCATTTGTGAGCTTTGAGGGGAGCCAATATTCTGGATGATTTTTCTTTTCTGGGCCCTTTGCAGTGTGCTGGGAGCCACCCCCAGAGCAGTAAATGTGCTGTCTGCAGAGGCAGAGCAGTGACTAAATTTAACATCCTCAGTCAAATCAAAGCACTCTGTGGGTATATTTATCCTCTGCTACAGGATGAGAGGAAGGGAGGTGGTTTCTGAGCATCTCTGGAAATGTTTTGTGGGTTGCTGCTCTGTCTGCCTTCCTGCAGGTGGAAATGCTTTAATTGATGTCACTGGATTAATGAATGGAATAAATGTGGCACTGTCAGAGGTCTCTGTCCCATGTGCCATTCTCTTTGGAAAACCCAGAGCAGGAATTTACCTGCCCAGGGGCAGGAGACTGCTCCAGACAGCAGAGTTTTGTCTGGAAACCTCTTGATGCTTCCAGTTAATCGTGGATTTGGGAAATTCAGGGCTTGCTATTTTGAGAGCTGAATCAGAGAGGAAGAGAGTGTCTTGGGATGTGATTGATGGAAAACTCTTTTTTTTTTAATTTCTGGAAGGTATTTCACCAGCAAAGCAGAATCTGTAATACAATAAAACCCAATCCTTTATCTCCTTCAGGGAGGGAAGAGGAGGAGCAGCATCCCTGCTGCACAGGGATGTCTTGGCTCTGCTGCTGCCTCTCAGCCTTGAGAGGCTTCACTTGTGTCAGACATGGAATAATTGCAAAGAGAAAAGCTGGTGGTGGAGCTGTGCTTTCCCAGGTTCTCTTCCTTTTGAAGCAGTTCTTGGAAAGCTGGGCAGGAATTGTGCAGTGGGGAAGAAGAAAACACACAAATCAGGAGCTCTGATATTCAACACTGATTGTGGCTCTTCTTACAGAATAAGGATTTTAATATTTATATTTTTTCCCCAAAAAAATAATATAAACTCACAGAAAAAGGTGATCTGACCTTGGGTCAGGAGCTGGGAATTTCTCCTCTCTGCTCTGAGCTGCTCCTTCCTACCCTCAGTCTTCTGAACATCCTGGTTTAGCTCCTGCTAAATTCTAGGAACTGGGAATTTAACACAGTTGTTTTCCAGGAAACCCAGAGGTGACACTTTTGAGGCTGACAGGGAGTGACTGAGGTGCCCAAGTGGGTGACACTGATGGGAGGAACAGCACAATCCTGGCACATCCCTCTGGTTTAGGTGCTCAAGGCAGGCAAGATGAGTGGATAGAAACAATCTGGTGGAAAATATATGAGGAATTTCTCCTTAAAGGTTCAACCAGAGCATTCTACACCTTTGGATGTTTGTTTTTTTTATTTTCTGTGTCAAGAGCAGTGAATTCCTGTGCTGGCTCTCAATAACCTGGGCAAATTGGACATTTGTTTCTCTGTGGAATCTCTGGACAGGAGGAGGGAGCAGTGGGAATATCCTGCCTGTCTCCATGAGTGGCAGCCTGCATCGCCCCCTCCTTCCTTAGAGGAACTCTAGGACAATAACAGCAGCTAAATTGGCAATATTGGAGGGCTGCAGTTCATGTCAGACCTGCTGGATGCTTGCAGACATTCACAGAGTGTGCAGGAGATGGGGAAGTGATTCCCTGATTGATTCCCTGCCTGAACGTGGCTTTGTGGGATCTGGGAGCCTCTTCCAGCTCGGGAGGAAGGGCTGAGAGCTTAATTCATAATTTGAATTAAAGTTTCCTGGGTTTAGAAAGGAGAAATTTGCTTCCTTGTGCCCCACACCTGAAGGATGTAGGATGCTCTAGGTGATCTTATCAAAGGTTTTAAGTCATGAAACCAGGACCTTGTCCTTGCAGACAGTGCAGGGTGAAGCTGGAGCTAATCTCAGTTTGAAAAGCAGTTTTGGGGGTCCTGGAGCAGCCCTGGTGCTGTGATGGGCTTTGCTCGTGTGTCCAAGTGCCCCCAGTGCCTGAAGAATGGATATTTGACAGTCAGTGCTGACCTGGGGCAAGGAGGCAGCTCACACCTGGCTGGCTTTGGGGGAGCTTTGATAATAATGATAATAAACCCCAGGGGTTTACCAGGTGCTTCTCCTCCTGGAGTCTGGGAGAGGATTAGGGCTGAGGAAATGAACTTTGCTGTGCTTCTCCTCCTACTGTTCTTCTCCCTGAGTGTTTCTGCTCAGTGTCACTCTGTTTTCAGCTGCTTGGGAAGGGGGTGCAGGCAGAGGAGAGCTCAGCCCTGTCCTGGTTTTGTGTTCCCAGAGCTCATGGGCACATCGAGCTCTTTAGCACCTTCCTTCTCATCTGGGCCTTTTTTCCCTGCTTAAAAAAAAAAAAAAACAAAAAACCCCAACAATAAAAAAATAACAACAACAACAACAACCCCACTTTTTTTTTTTTTTTTTTTTTTTTTTAATTTTTTTAAGCTGTGGAAGTGAAGATGTTTCATCCAGGTGGGATTCCTGCTCCAAGCCCAGATTCCTGTAGCTGCAGGGAAAGAAACTTCAGGGCCAGAGGTCTCCCATCCCTGCAAACACAGCAGCTCCAGGTTCTGAGCAAATCAAAGCAGCAAATCCCAGGCAAATTCTAAAAGCTGCATTTTACAGTGCACTTGAAAAACTCCTGTTTGCTTCCTGCCTCTTTTGTGTACCTTGGAATTACAGGAATCTCTTTGAGCTTAAAGGAGTTTTTCTCCTGATTTGTAAAACACAGCTGGTCTCAAAGAGCTTGTGATGGTTAAGCTGCTGCTGCAGGAGGGTTTTAGGAGGGACTTGGCTTCCCTGAGGCTCCCTGGGGCAGAGCTGATGCTTTGCAGGTAGAGCTGAACCCAGGGCTCAGAGCCTGAGGAATCAATGGAAAAGCTTCCTATTTCTCTGGAGAGACCCTGCCAACAACTGGGGACTGTGCAAAATGCAAAAAAAAAGAAAAAGGAAAAAAAAAAAAAAAAGCTTTTAAACATTTTCCTTTGTGATGTTTTTATACACTTTTTTTTTTTTTTTTTTTTTTTTTTTCCCCCTTCAGCACCTGGAATAATGAAGGAAATCAAGCAAGGAGAATTTTAAGCTCTCTCTCTCTCTCTCTCTCCCCAATAGGCAAATTACTCTTTGTGCAAGTGGATTGGTTTCATATGGATGCTTCCATTTTCTCCTGCACATGCAAAATGTTCCCAAACCTCTTTTTCTTTTTTTTTTTTTTTTTTTTGGTGCTCCATATGTATTTCTGTGACCTCCCAGCTCCCTTTTGGAGCCAGAGGGAAATGGGAACCCACAGGTATGTGAAAATCTGGGATATTTTCTGCTTACATCCCAGGCCTTGATCGAAAGGGATTAAACTTTTAATACAGATTGAAGCCATTTTCTTGGAAGCAGGTTTGGATATCCATGTTTTACATCTGACTAGCTGCTTTTTCCATCTGTTTCCACAAATCCAGTCAATACTGGGGGAGGAGGGGGTGTTTTTCAGGAGAGCCTCTCCTTGTGCAAGGAGCCCTTGGCTGGAATTCACTTGGAATAGCTCAGGGTGGAGCTGATGGAAGGGCTGGGAGCTGTTTAATTTAGAGCCTGGTCATGGAGTGATAAAAGCACAGAATGGTTTGGGAGGGGCATTAAAACCCATCTTGTCCCATCAGCAGGGACACCTTCCACTAGCCCAGGCTGCCCCAAGGCTCCTTCAACAATTCCAGCTTTTCTGGGTGTCCTGTGCCAGAATTCCAGGGCAGCCCAGGTGACAGCTGTGAGCACAGCCACTCCCTGTCTCACCTTCTCCCACCAGGGATTAATGGGAGCTGCTCCTTTTCCATGCTCTGCCTGAGCAGATTTTTATTAGGGTGCAGATAATCCCTGAGGAACAGAGGCTTTTGCTTGTAAAAGTTTTTGGGGTGGCTCTTTTTGAGTCACAAGATGAGGATTTTGCGTAAGTGCTGACTTTGGGCACCCTGAGTTGTGGGCTGGGGTCAGAGAAGGAGCT
The DNA here is from genome assembly GCF_029582105.1 of Oenanthe melanoleuca. Classification (NCBI taxonomy): domain Eukaryota; kingdom Metazoa; phylum Chordata; class Aves; order Passeriformes; family Muscicapidae; genus Oenanthe; species Oenanthe melanoleuca. The sequence goes on from NC_079350.1 coordinate 3,915,712, forward strand.
GGAGCCCTTCAGCACGAGCAGGGGATGAGGCTGTGGAGCAGCTGACCCACATTTGGGGAGTAAACTTAATTAAATCGGTCTGAATTCAGGAGCAGCAGGATTTCTGGACAAAGCTTAGCCTGTCCTGGTGTTGCCTATGGCTTAAGACAAATATTGGAGCCATTTTTGGGGTTGTGTGGCCTTCCCATCCTTTTACATCAGTGCTGTGGGGTCAGGAGTTGTACTGAATACTGCTGGTGGTTACATCCATGGAAATCCATGATAATCACACCCACCCTGCTTAGCACAGGGTGAGCTCTGAGCCTTTCCTGGGCTCTCCAAACCTGCAGAGATCCATCCAGGGCACCATGGATTTGGAGCACTGGCAGCACAGAGGCACAAAGAATTCTGCTCTGAGCAGCTGCAGTCGTCCTGCTGGTGTTCCACACACCAGGTGGCTTTGCAGACAGACTATTTGCAGCTAATTAGTGCTTTTAGGGAATTTTTTTTTTTCCCTTTTCCCCTCCCTTCCTGCCCCTCTTTCCAGGCCAGGTGCCCAGCACAGCTTGGTGGCTTTCAGCAGGTTCAGCACCCACCAGCTCCACACCTTCCCACCCCCCAGACCCTCCCCTGCTGCTGCACCCTGCCAGCTTCATTAGCAAACAGCTAATTAGGGGCAGAGGGGCAAGGTTTGGGTGAGGAGTGAGAAGTTCTGCTGCTGATGGGGCTGGCATTGTGCTCACCTGAGCCAAGCTCCTGCTGGAGCCACTTTATTTGTGGTTTTCCCCCTTTAATTTGCAGGAAGAAGCCCAGTTCCCCTGCCTCATTACCCTCCTTTCCCAAAGGACACACTCCTTTTGTGCCCATCACAAAGCCCTCTCCAGTTACTTTCTTTGTTTTTCTTTTATTTAAGAGGCAATTTTGCAATATCTTTAATCTGGAGGGAAGCAGCCAGCCCTCAGCCCAGCCTTGCAGTGCTCAGGCCTTTCTGGGAATCCTCCTTGTCTCTGGGAATCCTCTGGGAGGGTGCTGAAATCCCAGCTGCAATAAAAGTGAAGCTCTTATTAGCTTCTCCCTGCTGGCTCCCTCTGCCCAAATACATTTCATTATTGCTCTGAGCAAAGGCAAAATTCATCTGATTTGTGCTTCACAGGTCAGCAAATCCCAGCCTGTGCTGGGGTGCTCTGGATTGTGTGAAAAGTGAGGGATCAGCGTGCTGGGCAGAGCTGGGGAGGTGGCACAGCACTCCTGGGCAGTGGTGGCACCTTGCAGTGACACAGGGAGGTATTTCCAGAGGGACAGAAATACAAGGACAGCTCTCCAAAAGGCCTTGGGAGTCACAGGGAATGTGCAAAAAAATTCAAGCCCTCAAGATCAACATGTGCTGAAGATTGCACCCTTCTCCTCCACCTTCACAAACCTGGAGAATTCCTCTGTTGGAGTCAGTCTGGGCTGGATCTCCTGGGCTCTGTCCTGTAGGAATCTCTGACAAGACCAAGCTGCTTTCTCCTTTCTTTCATGGAGGATAAATCCCACACCCCTCTGACCCCTGCTTTCAGTTCCATGTGTTGCTGCCCCCAGTAGTTTTGTTTAATATTGAATTAGTTTCGTTTAATATTGAATTAGTTTTGTTTAATATTGAATTAATGCTGTTCTGTCATGCAGAAATGTGAGATGGGCTGGGGTCACCTTAAACCCCAGCTTGGTGGCACAGCCCAGTGACTCATTCCCAAATCAGCCTTCAGAGGTGCTGCCAAAGCTTGTCCCAGAAACGGGTTTTGGACAGCAAAGCTTTTGATTTTCCTTCCTTTCTTGCCTTTCTGCCATTGGCAAGTTCTGGGCAAATTGATGGGGCCAAGCTGAGCCAGGGGGAGTGGAGATGTGGGAAGGGAGGAGGAGGACATGGCCACTCACCCCTGCACCTTTAGCTGAGTTCTTGGGGTTTTTTTCCTGTTCAGGAGCAGATCCTGGGGACCCTCTTGTCACCTCCTGATGGTGCCACCCAGGCACCAGCTCTCCCTTGCTCAGTCCCATGCTGGGTGCACAAAGATGCAATTTCCCTGTCTCTCCTGTTTGATTCTCCTCTCTGGCAGAGATGTCTGCAGAGGCAGCATCTCCCCAAAACCTCCTGTGGGGTGGGCTTGTCCTTGCCCCAGAGCAGGAGATGCCTGTCCTGGGCACAGGGGGAGCAGGTGGTGGCTCACAGCAGGCACAGCCCATGAGAATTCCCAGTTTACAGGACAATTGTGGTTTTATGGCACCCAGAGTCTTTTCCAGGCCGTGCCCTTGCCTTGGTTTCTGCACATCCCCTGAGCTCAGGGTGCCTGTGCCAGCCTGCTGAGCTTGTTCCAGACTCGTGGCGTGTCCCTGTCACCTGCAGGAACCTGAATTCACGGTTCAACACTCACCCAGCGCCCTGAGCCCTTCCAGCACCCATGGGTGCTGTGAGCTGCCCCCAAGGGCTGGTTCCAGGGCCATCAGATCAATCTGTGTGCCCTGCACAGCTGCAGGCTCTTTCCCAGCTCGTGGTGTTGAGACACTGCTTGGGTTTCCCCCCCTGAGGCTTTTAAAGTCCCATCAAAGGCAGCTCCTGCTGCTATCACATAGAGATAATAAAATACTCAGAGAGGCAGTGCTCAGCAGAGGAGAGAGCCCATTAAGGAGCAGAAGAACTCTTTATTGCTGCTGTATTAGAGGAACTGGGCAGCATGGAGCAGGCACTGGAGTTCCAGGGTGTTAATTCCTGTGTTTGGGAGCTGGGGGAGGCACAGGGAGCTGGGCTGCTTTGCCTCTTCTTTCCTTGCTTTTGGATCTTCTCTGTGTCCTGGGGGAGTGAGGGACCTGCCCTGCCCTGCCCTGCCCTGCCCCTGGCCAGGGGTGCTGCTGTGACACACATCAGGGTTTAGGGACCCCAAAAATGTGTGACAGTGTTCCTCCCTTCCTCCCTCAGCTATTCTGTGATGGGGAAAGACAAATTGGTGTCTTAAATAAGGGAGATGAGGTGTGTGCATCTGGGTGACTTATGGTGGTGTGACAGAGTGCAGAGGTGTTCTAGCAGCAGCCATAAATCCACCTGAATTGTTCTTGTGTCCTCCTTCTAAGGGAGCAGTGTGGGTTTTGCAGTGACTGCTCACTCTTGAAAGGCTTCATGATTTCAGACATGATGCCAGCCCCAAAGAGCCCAAAATAAACATGTTATATCCTACAAGAGTCCTGTTCCCACTGGAAATCAGCAATGGCTTTGCCCAGTGATTTAATATTTGTGTCCCCAGCACGTAAAGTGACCAAACAATGAGTTTAATGTAAAATAGTGACATTTAATAACATTGTTTTAAAAAACCCATTCAAACACACAGTGTGGCTTCAATCAGGACTTTACAGCAAATGGGCTTCACCACCCTGTGGGGCTGCCAGAGCTCTGGGACCAGCAATAAAGCAAATGCAAGTGAAGGATTCCTGGGATTTGTTGGAGGAGGGAAGAGGTTTCACCATGCCCAGACTTGCATGGGCCTTGCAGTGAAACACAGGGACAGAGGCTGGACACACCATCACAGGAAAACTTTGATTTGAAATCCTTATCAAATGTGTATCAGCCCAAATCTGCAGCTCTGCAGAAGCTGGATGCAGCAAACACCACGCCTGGAGTGGCTGGGAATGGGAGGAGAACCTTGGCATCCCTGGAAGGGGAAGGAAATCATCCAGGCAGGAGCTGGAAAGGCTCAAACCAGTTGTCCAAAGCAGTTATTGTTGAACAGCCTCAGCCCCAGCAGGCAGCTGGGGGATGTGGTGCAGCTTGAGAGGATGGGTGGAGGAAAACCCACCTGGTTGGATCCCAGGAAAACATCTCACCATGGCTGGTTTCCTCCTGCCCAACAGGGCTCCTCTCAGCTGTACCAGAGATGGTGGTTTAAGGAATTCCTCAGTGAATTCCTGGGATGCTGAAGCAGCAGCAGCAGTCCTGGCTGCTCTGTGTCCAGGGAAAGGGCTGGCATGGGGTCCTTGCAGGTTTATGGCCCAGGCAAGAGCACAGTGAGTGACCCAGAGCAGGCAGGGTGGGGTTTGTGCTCCCCTCCCACTCTGGGCTCTTCTGCTTTTCCAGGGATTTGCAAACAGAGAGATGGGAGCCTGGGAGCTGCTGCTGAGACTTTGTGTGCCCAGCCCAGGGGGGTGCAGTGCCTGGAGGGGCTGGGAAGTGCCCAGGGGTGCAGGAGCAGAGCACACAGGAGCTGAGCAGTGCCAGGACAGGCAGGAGGCAGCTGGATCAAATCCTGCTTGCTCTGGGCATCGCTTCTCCTCCAGCATTCCTGCCCTGGACTGCTCCCATCAGTGTTTGATTGTGGGATGCTCAGAAATGGATCTCTGCCTTCCTCCCAGTGCTCCCCAGCCCAGCTGGTTTGTTTTTTCAAACCTGAGTTTATTTGAGAGGTTTTTTTTTATTTTTTTTTTTGGTTTTTTTTTCCTGGTTGCTCAGAGATACCATCAGTTGGTCTCTGATTTTGGGTCAAGTTTCTGCCTGAGGCTGGGGATGCTTGGCCTGAGGATTTGTTTTGTCCTTTATAAGTTTAGGGACAAAGCAGAAAATGCCTCCCTGTAATTCCAGGCTGTGAAACTCCCTCTCCCTGGGCAGAGGTGGCACAGAGAGGTCTCTGCCAGAGTTATCAGTGCTGGGCAGAGCTCCTGATTTGCTGAGAAGCAAATCTGTTTATTCTGAAATGCTCAGTGCTGGCTGTGAGCCCTCAGCTCATTCCCACCCCCAGGGTCACTCCTGCAGTGCCCAGAGCTGGAAAGTTCCTCCTGTGCAAAGAGTTCTCCAGCCCAGCTGGGTCAGTTTGTTTTTTCAAATAAATAAAAGTTTATTTTAGAGTTTTCTAGATGCTCACAGATACCATCAGCCATAAACAATGCTGTAGGAAGTAGAAGAGCAGAGAACACAATAATTTATTTTCTATCAGGCTTTGGTTTATTTTAAAAAATCCATAATTCCTAAAAGAAAGTGTTGGAAGCAAGGAAGAAAAGTGGTGAATTTTTTATTGAAGTGATGTGGCTTATTCTTTTCAAAAATCCCATTTCTTTATTCACTTTGGTTTTTTTTCCAAAGTGACCAGTGAGTGTGAGGAACCCACTTTGAGCCTTGATTATTTTATTTTATTTTATTTTATTTTATTTTATTTTATTTTATTTTATTTTATTTTATTTTATTTTATTTTATTTTATTTTATTTTATTTTATTTTATTTTATTTTATTTTATTTTATTTTATTTTATTTTATTTTATTTTATTCCTTTTTCCCATGAAGTGCCTTTTTAAACCTCAAATCCTATGCAGGGCCTTCTTTGTTTTGCAGTAATGATCTCTCTGGCCAGTAAATGATCAGCTGGGTGGGTGGATTTAACTCATGCCCATAAATACAAGAATTATTGTATTCACACACTGGAATTTCAGGAATGTGAAGGGCATCCCTCACTTGTCATGGCAGAACCACCAGAAATTTCCCCACAAACCCTTTTCAAGGAAAGTGTCTGTGCATCACCTGCGTTTGGTATCTTTATATTCCTATTTATATTCCTGCCATCTTATTGTCAGTGGGATGTTATATATAGCTTTTATGGTAATTTTGTGTGCTGAATGCAGTTTCCAGGGAAGAAATTGCACTGAGAAATGGGTGAAGAAGTAATAATAATAGCAATAATCTGCATAAGCCCCCGTTGGTAAAACCCACAGCCCTACATCTCCTGGAAGAAAAATGCATAGATAAGAGAAGAGTTTTCCAAACAACATTTTCTGATGACTTAGAGGGTGACTTTTGGTAAGGGATGGAGTGGCTGGACAAGGAGAAATGGCTTTAAACTGACAGAGATTTGGGTTAGGTGGATTTTGGGAAGGAATTTTTGTCTGGGAGGGTGGGGAGACCCTGGCACAGGGTGCCCAGAGAAGCTGTGGCTGCCCCATCCCTGAAGTGTTCAGGGGCAGGTTGGAATATCTGGTTTTGTTTTTTTGGTCTGTGCTGATATTCCAGAAGCAGGAAAAGCCTCAGCTGGGATCAAGGACCCTGGAGGTGGAACAGATCCTGGGCACACACAGAGCCACAAGTCAGACCTGCAAAGAAGAAGCAGCTTTACAGGGGAAGATGAGACACAGTTTAGCAAACACTTAAGGGCTGACTTACCCTTAAGAATGTTGTTTAATCATGTTGAAATTGAGAGGATTACTTCTCCTTAAATGCATGCTTGAGCATTCCCTGGCTGGGGCCTGTGAGGAGCTGGCCTTGCACTTGTTTTGTCTTGCTCTTAGCAGGAGTTGTTGTTTGGGAAAATATTCCCAGATATTGGGGCAGTCACTGTTCAGCCCTCTGGAGATGCTTTAAAGGGATTTTTTGTGCCTGATCCCTCACACTGGGTGGCTTGGCTTTATCACCTGAGTGTGGATTTGGGATTCTCCTTGGGCTGGGCTGGCTCCTCACTTTGTTTCCTGAGTTTGGATTTGGGATCTTTGCTGACCTGGGCTGGGCTGGATCATCAATTTTTTTACCTGAGTGTGGATTTGGGATTCTGCTTGGGTTGGTCTGGCTCCTCTCTTTGTCACCTGAGTGTGGATTTCATTCTTTGCTGATCTGGGCTGTGCTGGATCATCAATTTTTTTACCTGGGTGTGGATTTTGGATCTTTGCTGGGCTGTGCTGGATCCTCACTTTATCCCCTGAGCATGGATTTGGGATCTTTGCTGATTTGGGCTGTTCTGGCTCCTCACTTTCCCACCTGAGTGTGGATTTGGGATCCTCACTGGGCTGTGCTAAATCCTCACTTTGTTACCTGAGTGTGGATTTGGAATCCCCACTGAACAGTGCTAAATCCTCACTTTCTCCCCTGGGTGTGGATTTGGGATCTTTGCTGATTTGGGCTGTTCGGGCTCCTCTCTTTATTACCTGAGTGTGGATTTGGGATCCTCACTGGACAGTGCTAAATCCTCACTTTTTTTACCTGAGTGTGGATTTGGGATCTTTGCTGATCTGGGCTGTGCTGGATCATCAATTTTTTATCTGAGTGTGGATTTGGGATCCTCACTTTTCTACCTGAGTGTGGATTTGGGATCTTTGCTGATCTGGGTTGTGCTGGTTCCTCACTTTCTCCCCTGAATGTGGATTTGGGTTCTTTGCTGATCTGGGCTGTGCTAAATCCTCACTTTTTTTACCTGAGTGTGGATTTGGGATCCTCACTGGGCTGTACTAAATCCTCACCTTTCTACCTGGATTTGGGATCTTTGCTGATCTGGGCTGTGCTGGTTCCTCACTTTTTTACCTGAGTGTGGATTTGGGATCTTTGCTGATCTGGGTTGTGCTGGTTCCTCACTTTCTCCCCTGAGTGTGGATTTGGGATCTTTGCTGATCTGGGCTGTGCTGGTTCCTCACTTTTTTACCTGAGTGTGGATTTGGGATCTTTGCTGATCTGGGCTGTGCTGGCTCTCCCTGGAAGCAGTGCCCAGCTTTTGATGTGCCAGGATGTGCAGAGCTTGGGGCTGTTCAGCAGAGAACAAAGGGAAATTTGTTGGTGAGGAGAACAGGGAGCTTTTCTCTTAAACGTCCCTGGAAGTCAAACCCCGCGGTGGAACTGTCTGATTCATAAACTGGATTTTTTACTTCAGAAGGCTAAAAATAGAGCACAGAAGAGACTCATTCAGTCAGTCTAGGACTTCCCTGGCACTATTTTAAGCCCCCTGGAGCAGGGCTGGGGGTGCCAGTGGAGTCTCCAGTCTCTCTGCTCTGTCTGGGATTGATGTTCCACCACACTCGTGGTGTTTTGAGCCCTGATGAGCCCTGGAGCCTTTCAGGGATGCTCTGTTCCCTGTTTTCCATGTGGAAATCACCCACTAAACACCAAACTGTGGCAGTTCTTTGCTTGCTGGGATGTCCTGGGATAAAAATGTGGGAGGCAGAGAGGCTCTGAGTTCATCCCAGCAGAAAATCCAGGGATGTGGTCCCTGGGTGGGTGGTGTGGAGGTGGCTCAGGGGAGCATCCCAAAGTAAAATTCCTAAATAAAGGGACCTGAGGGGTCCCTGTGGCTGGGTTGGATTCAGGGCAGCAGCAGCAGCCCCCAGGGTTGGGTTTGTACACCTGGAGCCCACTCAAGTTGCCCTTTATCCATGTCCCATCCCAGCAGAATGGAAACCAGTCCAAAAAAACAAGATTTGTCTTTATCACTCCAGCTCTGAAATGGTGAATGTGAACAAGAGTAAAACACAGTTTAAATCTACAAGGAACTCAAACCCATTCTTTGTTCCTCATCACTGAAAATTCCCCATGGCAATTAAAACTTCCATCAAAAATGGGAGTTTTTCTGGAAATCCTGGTGGTTTTATTGCTTCTGATTGCAGTGCTGATGAGAATAGTTTGGTGTTGACTCATTCCTGGCTGTTTTCTGCCAGAAAAGGGCGATGGTCTGCACTCACCTCTGACAAACTGATGATGCATCTCTATTGAATTGCAAGGAGCTGCTCAGCCTTGGCAAGTTTGCCTCAATAAGATCATTTTGTGTGAGGAGAGGCAGGAAAGGAGCTGTGATCCTTTTGTAATGAAACACAAAGTGAGAGGGTTTTCTCAATGCTTCTTAGTGTTGCATAAAACCTGTCAGGGCAGGTCTGGGCTCATTGAAGGAGTGTGGGGATGGAGGTTCCTTGGATGAAGCTGTTCAATAATGTTTTTAAATGTCTTTAGTGCTCAGTGGTGGAACCTCAAGCAGGGTTTGCCCTGCCAGCCCTGGTGGTGACACTGTGACACCAAGGGGGGACTGGGGCACATCCGTTCCAGTGGGGCTTTAGCTCCAAGCACCAAGGGGTCCTTGGGCTCCCACCAAACCTTCCTGTGTCCTCAGTAAGCACAGCAGCATCTTTTTCTCTCATTTCCAGGTGATCTCTGCAGTATCCAGGCTCTCCTTCCACAGTATTGCTCAAACCAAAGGAATTAGGTAAGATCCTTTCAATGTGATGCTTTGGAATAACATCTCTCTCTCTCTCTCCTTTTCCATATTTCTTGCATTTAATCACATCAGACTCTTTAGAAGCTGCACATAATGGAGTTAAACACACCAAGGGTGCCTCTGGGATGTAGGTAGGATCCTTAGAGCTGCTTGGGAGTAGTTTTAGGTGAAATAAGTGAAAATAGGAGGAATTGTGTGCACTGCTCCTGCAGGGTGAGTTTTGGTGTCTCTAGCTGGAGGTTTTGCTCAGCTTCAAAAGGGATCCCAGGAGAGCCAGCAGTGCCCAGGAGCTGTGGCATCACCCCCACTGTCCCCACTGTCCCTGTGCAGCAGAGCCCAGGGACCTTTCTGCCCTTAACAGCTCCAATAAATTCAATAATTGCCCCCTGGCTTTGTCAAATCCACGTCCTTGGTGGGGTGCAGGGGTGCCCTGGCAGCCAGGGTGTGCTGCCTGCTGAGGGAGCAGTGCAGAAGGAATTAAAAGCAGCAGACAGCTCCTATTAAGCAGAGCTGTTATCCTGCTCTTTGTTCAGCTCCCTGCAAAATTGCTTTGCAATTGCTTTCCTTGTTAGAGTGCATTTGTATTATTAATCTGGGAACATCTCATTAGGACCATGGCTATAACAGGGATGAGTTTGCAGCCTAAATTACCTTTCCTTGGGCTTTTTTTGGGGGAGTGTGTGTGTGTTTTCACCCATGAGCTACAGAATACATTTGATTTTCTCCACAGCACGTGTCCTGCTGCTGTTTTGGGTGGGGATCTGTGGTGCATCCCGAGCCAGGATGAAGGGATTCAGGCTGGGTGGGGTCCCTGCCCCTCTCCCAGCCCTGCCACCCACCCCAGCACCCCCTGCCACAATTCCCACTGCTGGGACATATTTTCCCTGCCTTGTCTGCCCTGAGATTGCTGGAGGGGAAGAGCTTTCCACGTGTAAAAGCAGCTTGGAGCCTTCCCATCTGTTAAACACAGACCCCACAGATCCAGCAGGGCTGGGGGGATGCAGGGGGCGAAGAATTGAGGAGGGGAGATGTGCTGGAAGTTAAGGACTGATAGCAGGAGCCTGCAGTGATTTCTGTTTCAAAGGAAAAGAACCTCCAAGGAGTTGGGAGAGCAGTGGGGGATTCACTGCAGTGCCTCAGCAAGGGCTGGGTTTAAATTTTGGGGCATCACTGGGCAGGTTGCAGGGGTCAGCTCTGGCAAAGCCCTTCCCAAAGCAGGGAGGGAGGTCCTGGGTCCAGCTCAGAGGATGAAGGAGCTGCATCCCCTGGGAAGGTTTGGCTGAGCCCCTGTTGAGCTGGGATCCAGAGACAAGGGAGCTTTGCTATTCTTGTGGGTATGTGGCTTTTTCTCATTCATTTTACAGCTGGCATTTACAGTTCCCACTAAAATCCTTTATCTTGGAAGCCTTTGGCACCATAATTACACAAGAATAGCAGAGAGCTTAGTGAGCCTTTGCTTCTAACCCTGTTTTCCTGTGTTTTAACCCTGTTTCTCCTCCAGCTCTTCAGGCACAGAAAATGCTGTCACTGCTTCAGCTGGAAAATAGAACAGACTAGAAATGAATTCTATAATTCCAGGGAAATTTCCCCCTGGGAGTGTTCCCTCCCACCTTGCTGTCCCCTGCAGCCACAGAGGTTTTGTCCATGGCTGCATCTTCTTTCCTTTAAATTAGGTGATTTCTTGCTGCACCATCACAAACCCCTCAACGACAGAAACTAATCTCAAGCGAATTAAACTGAACTAATCTGATCTTGTGGGAGCCAGCAGCAGCTCTGGGACTGCTCACATCAGCCACCCCTGCCCCTCAGCTCGTTGGGATCCATCCTCTTCCCTCTCCCAGTGAAGATGCTTCCATTGGAAGTGGGAAAAATCTTGTTGGCTTAGGCACAGTGCTTAAAACCATGGTAAACACAGGGAAATTCAGATGCTGGGTGGATTGTTTGGTCTTCAGCCCCACAGCATGAATGTGGCTCTGCTCCAATCCCTGTTTTAGGGTCTGAGGATCAGGACCACGCAAATTAAGAGTGAAATAAATCCCAAAGCCTGTTACTTGTCCTTAAATAAGTTTCATGGCGTGGAGAAGAATAAAAATCAATCTTGTGTGCTGTTCAGTGAGGAAAAAAAAAAATAAAATCAGTCTTTCTGTCTTAATAATTTCTGGCTACAGGAGGCTTGGCAGAGGAGCCCTGTTTCCCAGAGTGCAGATAGCTATCAGGAGAGCTCTGTGGAGATGACAGAGTGTTTCTTCCAAGAAACAAGCAGCAAAAACAGGGCAAAAACTCCATCCTGAATGCAGTGTTTCATTTGCAATGTGCCTAATGTGCAGCAGCTGTAGCTACAGCCCTGCTGTGACCATCCTCTGCCTGTCCCCATCCCAGGGCTGTTCCACAAATCCTGCAGGAATCGGGCTCTGTGCTGATGGGATGGGAGCTTTTTGCTGGGATTTTGATCCCAAAGGGTTCCACACAGGGACAAGGAGCAGATCCTCATTGCTCAGGAGAGTTTTGTTGAGTTGTTCCTGGTTCTCATCCTTCCCTCCATCTCTTTGGAGGGCTCTCAGCACTTCCAGGGAGAAGTTCCAGTGTGCTCCATCCCTGAACAACGAGCCTTTATTACCCAGGCAGGATTTTCCACTGCAGCCCTGATTCCATTACCCCATTCCCAGGCTGGCACAGCCTGGGGGATCTGCAGCAGCGTGGTCTTTGCTCAGGAATGTCCTGCAAAGCTTCTCCTGTGCTCTGGAGCAAGAATTTTCATTCCCTTTCCCAGTTTTCATTCCAAGTTTTCATGAGCAAACTCAGCTCTCTGGAGGACAGCAAGGCTTCTTGTTGCAGGTCCCAATAAACCAGGATTATAATTATTTTATTAAAGGGGTTTTTTTTTCTGTTTTCCCTGAAGATTTTCCTGCCACAGCCATGACTTTTCCCTGCTGGGCTCCATCACCCACCTTGTGCTCTGGGGGCTGAAAGTGAGCTCTGAGCAGAGGAGGGGGCATGTGTTTATTCATCTCCCTGAGATCTGTGTTTTTCCTGGAAGCAGAGTTCTGCAAGCAGAGCAGGAGGTTCAGGAATATTGGCTCGTGCTGCCTGCATGCATTTTTAATGTGTGCACAGCTGAGAAGGGGGTTTGCATGTTCAGAGGCCTTTATGGAGGCCCTAAATCTGAGTAAATCCTTCCTGTGTGAACTGAACCTCTGCTCAGAAGGCACCACAGTTAATGAAGGAGAGTTACAAACGTTTGCAGATGGGCAGGAGGGTGAATCCTGGTGATGCTGTGCCTGGGCCATGGAGGGAGGGGCACAGGGATGAGTTTTGCCCCTTTTGGGGCCAAGGCAGGAGCCCTTTGGGTCAGTTGGAAGGAAAAGTGACCAGTGGGAGTGGCTGAGGGCTGCCCACACCCTGTGGAAAAGCCATTGTGTTAATTTGGAACAGGTTCCCCAGAGAAGCTGTGGATGCTCCAACCCTGGCTGGGGCTCTGAGCACCCTGGTTTAGTGGAAGCTGGATTAAAAAAATCGGAATTAAATGATCCTGATGGTCCCTTCCAAACCATTCCAGGATTGTGTGATTTTTTTTTTTTTTTCCCATCTCCACAGTGCAGACAGGGATGGGAGAAAAGCTCAATACTGGGATTAGCCCAGCTCAGGCAGGTGAGTGGCAGCATCCTGCCTGCAGGGATGGGTGCAGGGCAGATCCCTCAGGGCTCACCCCTGCTCCCTGTGCCCAGGTAAAGCTTGGAAGGGCTCACAGTGAGGATTGCAGCACTGCCAGCCCTGCAGCTCCTGTACTCAGCAGCGTGCCAGGAATGTCAGGATGTGTGTGGGGAGAGGGAGGAGGATGGAAGGGGAGGCAGAGCAGCATTCCTGGCAGGAGCTGCCCCCAGGATAGGGGCAGGGGGCTCAGGGAGCTGGAGCTGCAGCCCCTGCCCTGCAAAACTCCAGTGCCACTGGCTGACCAGGAAACTCCTCAGTGGTTCACCTCCAGTTTGGAGTTAACCTTGGAGTTTTGTGCAGGTTTCACGACTTTAATTAATTTCCCCATGTGACTGAGCCCCACTGTGGTGACCCTGTAAAAAGAGCTTTGACCCCACCAGCAAACCCCACTTCTTGCAGAAGATGTGGTGGCACAAGCTGGAGCTGACCAGGGTGTTCCTGAAGGACAGAAGGGAGATGGGGGAAGATCTTTTATGGCCTTTACAAGGATTCTCCAGTGCTGGAAGCTTCCTGCAGATCAGGTTTGTCTCTGCTCCCCCCACCCCTGGGGATGGGAGGCAGATCTGGGTGTGAAAATAGCAAGCAATTAAAGGTGCTAACAATTAAATCCTCGGGTGTCTTCTGGTGGGGAGGTTGTTAGGGCAGCTCTTCTCCTGAAGGCTGGTTTTACAAGCACTGTTTTATTCCCTGCCAAGGGCTCTCTGCAATTGCACTCTGCCCATTATTCCTTTACTGCCGTTGTGTTTTCCTTGTACACACTTCAAGTGTTGCTATAAAATGGATGGAGAAGGCAGTGGGAGGATCTGTGTCTGGAAATAGGTACAGCTGCTGTGCTGAGCTCTCCTGGAGCTGGGACCAGCCTGGGCCACCAGCACAAACTCAGAGGAGCTCAGCAAGCAGGAGGTTGGGTGGAGATTGTTTCTTGTGACACCACCAAACCTTCAGGAGTCACCATAAAACTCCTCATTTGTTGATAAGCTGAAAAGCATCTCTTTTCCCACTTAAAAAAAAAAAAAAAAAAAAAAAGCCAGCAAAAACGTTCTTAACACATTTATGTTGGCAAGTTTGCATCCTGAAAAATATCCCTGACGTGTTTTGCTGCAGGCTGCTCTGCAGGCTGGGGGGATGCTGAGGTCACCCTGTGAGCATCTGCTCACCAAGCACAGGCAGTTCCCTGTCCCCCTCCCCAGCTGGGCTGGGCTCTGCTGGGCTGGGCTCTGCTGGGCTGGGCTCTGCTGGGCTGGGCTCAGGGGGGCTTTGGGCTCACCTGTCCATCAGCTTTGCCCACCTGGTGCTCCCCTCAGGCTCCTCCTGTGGGACCTTTCCAGCACCTCTGCTTGCCTTCCCAAAATGCAGCTCTTGCCACAAGGATGCTCCAAGGATGGAGAAGAGCTCCAGGCTCAGCTGGTCCAAAACAGGGGATCTGGGGATGGGCAGTGCCATGGGCTGTGCTGGATGCTCTGGGACAGCCCAGTCTCTCTGCACCCACTGAGGGAGGGATTCTTTTTGGCCCAATGTGCTGTTTGCAGCTGGTTTATGCTGCACAGTTGGGCCCCTCTTGGCTGGGATGTGCTGGTGATGCTCTCCCTGAGACAGCAGCACAGAAAGATCCATTTTGGTGATTATTCATTTGTACTGGCACGTGTTTCATAGGATGGCAGCAGAAACACTCTGAGTGCTGAAAGATCTCCTCGTGCTGCTTTGCAGTTAGAACTGGGCATTTCAGGATTTGTGTCCTCAGCAGGTGTTTCCCAACCTGGGTGTTGGATGGGACACATCCCCTCTTTGCTGGGGCAGTCATTCCCTAGTGCTTGGCTGTGCTGTTGCCACACAGGGTTTTTTCCCCTTTCTTTTCAAGAAAGACATTTCTGGATTCCCCTTTTGATTTTATCCATCTGTTCTCATCAATGTGGAGCTGAAGGGAGGGGAAAATCATCCCTCCTGCTCGAGCTGCTACACGAGGGGTTTCTAAAAACCCAACAATGCACTGAAACATGAAATTGTACAAGCTGTTATTTCCTTGTCTTCTCCTCTCCAGAAATGCTCAGTTCAGGTTGGAGCTGAGGATAAAGCAGGGCCTGCAGACCCTTGGGTGCTGACAGTGCACTGAGTGCTCTTCTGCAAAATCATCATCATCATCATCATCATCTTTGTGCTGCTGCTGATGTAACTCGCTCTCTCCCTGCTGAATTGCCACCAGAATTAATCTTGTGAGAATTTCTGCAAGTTCCAGACCACAAATAAGAGCAAACTGTAATTTTTCAGAGGAGGTGTCTGAAATTTGGCGCCTCATGAGGTGCTTCTTTCCAGAGATGAGTAATGCAACAGAAAAGTGTGATTCTAATTAAATTCAGCAGCTTTTGCTATGCTCTGATGTGTCTTGTTCTGCACAAGGAGAATTGATTCTATTCTGCTTCATATAAATGGATTTTGGGGGCATTAATAGTGTGGGTTTATCTCACAGATAAACCAAGATCATTGCCTGGTGCTGCTGCTGTTTCACAGGTGGAAATCAAATTTTGGAGGTGCTGCCTGGGTCGAGGGCAGGGCTGGAAAAGCAGCTCCAGGTCCCCTTTTTGCTGGTCCCTGGTCAGCTCACAGCTTGATAAATTAATGCTGCTTTAATCTGCCTCATTCCACAAAGCCAGTGAGGGAAGCATTTCCAGTGGTGTGTAAAAGTTTTGGAAATGTTGGTGATTTTCTTTGGGCAGCTCCAGGGGTGCTCAGGGTGGTGGGCTCAGGGTTCCAGAGCTGATGGCTGACAGTCAGGAATGGGGTGATCCCAAAGGACTCACCCTCCTGGAGGAAAAAGGGAGGAAAAAAGAAAAGGGGAAGGTTGGAGATACCAAAATGATGTGCAGGAATGTTTTTGTGCCAGGGGGATTCAGCACAGCCCCATCCATCCCAGCAGAAGCTCCTTTGCCCCAGCTTGAGGCTCTGCTCCTTCCCATTGCTGGAGAAATCCCTCACAGAAGGGGCAGCAGATGGAGCAGCTCAGGTTCCCTGGTGTCACACACTCCACCTGCTTTTTAAAACACTCAAGTGTTATCCCTGGACTTAGGAAAACAGGGGGAGATTGTCCTGCTGGTGCTGGGAGGGTGGAATCCCAGCAGAAAGGGATAAATCACCTCCTTTAGACTCCTGAGGGTGTTTGCACAAGGCAGGAAAACTTCCTGGCAGATCTGCCTGAGAAACCATCTCCACTGAGAGCAGCTGGAGTGGGAGCAGCTCCTTGGGATGGAGTGTCCTGAGTGGGACATTTCCCACTCTCTGCTCCCAGGGCTGGTGTTTGACCCCAAGAAATCAGAGTGGAGACTGGAAAAATTGGTAAATAAACCATGCTGGGTCCTCCTTGCTCTGTGCCACTGCAGAAAAGGATCAGCCTGAAGCTGCCTCATGCCTGACCCTCTGCTCTCTGCAGAGGTGAAGAGCTGCCCTCAGCTGCTAGGACAAGGCTGAAATATGCTCATAAATAAATAAAGAAACCTCCCTGTTTATTGCTGTTAGAATTGCAGCCTACCTGGCTCTTCCCATTAAATAATTCAGAGGCAGGAGCAGCCAGGCAGTGCTGAGAGATTCCCTGTGCAGGGATGGATGGGGAGGATGTGGGGTGGGGGGATCATGGGGCAACCTCTGAGCAAGGGAGGGTTTGTTTTTTTGCAGGAGGTGCCTGGTGAACTATGAATTGATTGTCCCTGTGGGTGATGTGCTGTGGCTGTGGCTCTGTGTTCCACTTGCAGGGAGCTCTGTGAGAAACAGAAAGTGGCCAAAATGTTTTGTAAGATCAAGGGGGTGCTTTGCATCACACGTCAAGAACTCACTCTGAACTCCAGAACAAATCTCTTGGTCTTTTCTTTTCAGCTCTAAAACAAACCCACCAGATCGATCCCACTTCCCTGCTTTGATCCCTGGCAGTGGTGCTGGGGGGTTGGGCTGGGATGGAGCTTTATTATCTCTGAAGATCCTGTTTGATGGCACTGGGGGCTTCTGCTTTTCCTCTGAGCAGGGAGGGGTTTGCAGCACGGGCTGGGAGGATGAATGGCTCAGCAGGTGGTTCTGCATGGTGGGGGAGTGAAAAAAGCTGAAGATATGAAATAAGAGACAATTTCAAGTGAATTTTAATAAACTGGGATCTCTGCAGACCTGTTGGGTTTCAGTGGACTCTAAATGCTCATTTCTTTGGGTATTCCCAACTAGAGTGTGCTCCTAAGAAGTTGCAATGTGCCTGGAGGTCTTTGAGAATTTCCCAGGGGGATCCACAGCTTTTAGATCTTTAGACTGACAACATTTTTACTCATTTTACAAAGAAAAAAAATGACTCAGGTTATTCCCAAACCAGGTGTTTGCTGTTGGGGAGCTCATGGCTGGGGAAGGGGCAGCACCTGGATGGAAATGCTGCTGCCTGCATGGCTGGGGCCAAGGGAAGGGATCTGTGGGAAGGTTCTCAGTGAAAACCCTGTGCTTGTGAGAATTACTGGGTTAAAAGATCTCCCAGGTGGATTTTCTTTGTGCTGCTGTAGGGATCTGGTGGGTGGGAGTGAGAGCAGAGCTCTCCTCCTCCAGTCTGTCCCCACCACATCAAACCCATTCCTGCAGCCAGCTCAGGTGTGTTCAGTGACAAAAAAAAAATAACCTAAGTGGATGTGTAAGTGAGCTTAAGTTAAAAGTAGGGAGATATTTCGAATAGTGGAGCTAAATAGTAGAACTAAATTAAATTGTGTTGCTGCTCTTAGAACTCCTGGGGAAGAGCAAGGGATGAGCAAAGGAATAACCCAAGGCTTTGTCCAAAAATCTGCCCTTCAGCTCCAGGTTTTGGATGGTCCATTTAGCAATCCTCACCCTGGTGTGACTTTTCTCTCTAATTGCATTCTGTGAGTCCTTATTTAGCCATTAGCTGCCTCTGCAGGGACACAGGTTATTAATTCCTCCCCTGCCCTGACTTTCACTCTGGGCCTCCACTGGTGGTCAAGGTGAAGCTGGGAGGGCCAGGGGAGCTGCAGCCCCATGAAACTCTGATTAGAAAATATTTTTCTCCCTTTTCTGCCTCCTTGTCTTACTGGGGGGGTTGTATCACAGGAGCCAATTACACCTGGAGCCCAGATTTATGGCTGGAGATGTGTCCATTTGATTTCAATATTCTTTGTGGCTCTTTTATTCCTTTCTCTGTGGTGTGGCAAGCAAGGAAATAGTCAGAGATTAAGAGCAGAAGATGCATGTAAAAGAAAGGAGGTTGTTCCTTGTGGTGGGTTTCTTTTTACAGGTGTTTGAACAGAGGTCACCCCTGAGTTCTGCCAGAGCTTTGCATCCCTTGCCTTCCTCCCTCCTGTGTTGGCACTTGGACCTTGGGTGCTCCTTGCTGCAGAGGCAGGGCAGCAGTGGTGGCTGGAATTTGGCTAAAAGTGGCTGGAGCAGCTCTCTCCCCTGCTGGAATCCCCACCTGGGCAGGTTTAGGCTGAGCTCACTGCAGGTCTCAGCACTGCTCCAGAGTGCTGGGGCTGCTCACTGAGGTGTAGCAGGGGACAGAAAGCAAATTAATGCCAGTGAAAAGATCCAAAAATAGCAAATTCAGGGGCTAACCAGGCCATGTATTAAATCTTTCAGGAGAGGCAATCTGTCATGGGCAAGAGGAGGAGATGTCTCTTAGGGGGGCTGGGGGCTCACATGGAGCCAGCCTTGTTCCTCCACAGCACCACTGTCCCATCCCCATGGTTCACAGCCCTGAGTTCCCAAAAATATTTCAGGATAATTTATCTTCTGCTGTTCATTTGTGCTTAAGGTACAAATCTGATGTTATTACTGTCTTTTCATTGGTAGAAAATGATGTGCAAATGAAAGGAAAGCACCATGGTCTTGAGCTTTAAAAGCGTGTGACCAGCTGTCTTGGTTTGATTTGGGTTTGCCAAGTTTAATATATTTAATTTCTTTTAGAGGTAGGATTTAGGAGCCCCCCCTGCCTTATCCAGGTGCCCAGAGCTGTCCTGCTGCCACCCTCCCTGTCCCTGTGCCCGTGGGGGTGCCACAAGGTGCATCCAGCCCCAGCCCAGCCTGGCCCTGAGCCACCAACAACACGTGGGGTTTAATTAAAACAGCATTTTTCATCTGCCTCATACATTATTTGGTTATTGCTTCAGAATGAGCCAAGGAATTCTTGTGTTCCCCCCACTCCCTCCCTCACTGCTTTAATCTGCTTTTCTCCCCTCCTTTCTTTCTGCCCTTTCTGTGTCCTTTCCCTCATCTCCAGGGGTTTAACTTTTTTCAGCTGTCACAAAGTCGGTAAGGTGAGGAAGCCTGGGGTTCATCCCAGTGGGATTGCAGGGAGGTGGCACTGGGAAGCAGCTCAGAGTGCCCAGCCCTGAGCAGGGAGGGAGCTCACGGGCAGAAAAGCTCCACTGCTGGAGGAGATGCTTCTGCATCCCAACAAATCCAGCAAAAGGCTGGAATTTAGATTCCTGAGCTGTTTGTGCAGCAGCAGCTCAGCAGGAAGGGCTCAGCCAGGCTGTCAGACCATGCAGCTCCTCACTTTGGAGCCCTGTGTGCTCAGCCCTGGGAGGAGGATTGTCACCCTGCCCTGCCAGCTGTGCCCTGGGGAGCACAGAGGTGGCTCTCTGGCACAGATGGGCTGGCAGTGGGTGCTCTGTGCTGCTCACAGGGTGCTCAGGGCTGGGCTGAGCCCAGGGGCTCTCTGAGGGCTGAGGCTCTGCTATAACCCTGCCATTCCTTTCCTTCCCAGGCCCTTCCCTTCGGAGGAGACCACGGAGAACGAGGATGACGTGTACCGGAGCCTGGAGGAGCTGGCAGAGTGAGTGAGCTCACCTTCTCCTGGGAGGGCAGCTCTGGCCTTCCAGCAGGGGCAGGGAAGGCTTGACAGCAGGGCTGGGAGAGCCTGGATGGCTGCTTTGATCCTGCTGCCAGGAGATTCTTGTGCTCTGACAAAAGTCCATCTTTTTCTCGTGTACAGCCCTGGGAGATGTCACTTTTAATCATGTTGAGCTGATGAGTGGCTTGGTGGGGGTGAAAGGGCCAAGCCCAGGGGAGCTCCTGCTCCTCCTAAATCCCAAAACCCTGAGGTATAATTCATCCTCTGAGGTGATCCAAGCCTGCTCTGGGAGTGGGATACCCACTGTTAACAGTGCTGGTTCCCCCCACGGTGTTTTTTGGGAGCTGCATCCCCCATGTGTGATTTTGGACCACACCAGCTGGCCCTGGGGCAATCAGAGAATAATTTGGGTTGAAAAGAACCTTCAAGATAATTTCATTCCACCCTTTGCAATGGGCAGGGACACTCTTCACTATCCCAATTGCATCCAAGCTGGCTTTGGACCCTTCCAGGATTTTGGCATGACACCCATCCTGCTTGTCCTTGCTGGGACATGGGGTGATGCTGCTGCTGTCCTGTCTGTGTTTATCTGGTTTTTCTGCCTGTGCTGATGATGTAACAGGCTTTTAAATTCAACCTTGAGCTGCAGCACACACAGTGAAGTGCAGGCACTATTGGAATTCAATGGCAGCATTCCCATCAAGCCAGGGTTTTGCTTATGGAGTGCAGTCTGCTGCAAACAGAGGGATGGGCTGGGTGGATATGTGGCTTTATGCAGTTAAATATTATTGTTCCACAGCATAAATAATAAGACTCCTTAATCCAATGAGTTCCTTATGGCTTCAGTTATTACAGAAGTAAATCATAAATTACCAGCAGAGGGAATGGAGTACCCTGGAATTCCCTGCTTGCTGTTGGCTCCCAGCAGCTGCAGTTTAATAAAATTTTAACTAAGAAAGGAATCCTTTCAAGAATTGCATTTTTTGTGCCCCCTCTCCAAAAGTGCTCAAAATCCCTTTAATATCAGGGCTTAAAATTCCTGTTTCTCACACACAGATGTGCTTTTAATTGGAGAGAGGTTTGTGTGGGGACTGTCACTGCTGGTGGGGATGGCAGTGCTGGGCTGGAAAGGGTGAGTTTGGGAGGCTGCACTTGGTTGTTTGGTGCTGGAAATGAGTTCCCAGATTTAAATCTGCTGAGGACAAGGTGTCCAGGTGGAATCTTCCCAAACTGTTCCTTGTTTCTTGCTCAGAGGGGCTGTGATGCCCATCAGATAACTTGGAAATTTATTTCAGCTGATTTCCCTGTTCTGTCCCAGATCTCCAACTTTTAACTTTCCCATTCCATTTTTCTTTTCCCATTCTCTGCAAAATCCTCTTTTTTACATCTTACTTAGCACTGCTGGGGGAAAGGCACTGCACAGATTCCTTCATGAAGGTCTGCCCTCCCAGTGCATGGAAACAGAGCCTACAAAACAGTGTCAGAACTCCCCCATAGCTGCAAAAACCCCCAAAAAAACCCTGGAGAGCCCCTTAGCAGGAGTGCTGCTGCTCCTGCTGCCCTTTCTCCCTTGGAGCAGGAGATGTGCCAGTCCCAGTGGTGTGGAAAGCCCCTCTGAGCTCAAACAGCTCCCCAAGGGCAGCAGTCCCTGCTGGCAGTGATCCAGTCCCTCCAGCATCCCTGCAGCCTTGGGAAGGTGTGGCTGCAGCCAAAATCCTTTTTTTATTTGGAGGTGAGGAAGTGATTTCCACAGCAGGCAGGAATGATCCCAGGTGTGGAGGGAGCTCTGCCTGTGGAACCTGCAGGGATTTGTCACCTCAAGGTGCCACTCTGCTGTCCCCAGAGGGACAAGGGGGGGTGAGGAGGGACAGCCCTGGTGGCTCTGTGCCACCCTGGGAGAGAGGAACCCCCAAAGGGAGCTCTCAGGGTGTTGTGCTGTTGCACAAAAAACTCAGGATAAACACTGAGTTGGTTCTAACTAGACATTTTGTGGGCTGGTAAATGAGTTTTGGTTTTTTTGGGATTTTTTTGGGGGGTTTTTTTGGAGAATGTCAGAATGTTTCGTTTCAACTGTACTGAAATGGAGCAGTTTGGTGTCCCCAGGTTGAGATTTTGAATTGCTGTGCTGCAGAGCCTTTAAAATACAAACATATTTGTGCTGGAGGGGCTGATTTGGGCAGCAGAAGGAACCAGGCTTTGTCCCTGTTGTCCCCATGATAAGGTTGAGAACCTTTATCCTGACAACTCTCCCAGCACAGGGAGCTGTGGGACACAAACCCAAAAACCAGTGCCAGGGCTGGCCAGGGGGTGCAGGAACAAGCCACAGGATATTGGTGTGTTTAAAGGACGTTTAACCCCATTGTGTTCTCACCTCTGGGGTGTTGCAGGGATTAATCCAGCTCCAGACAGATCCCAGCCAGCAGATCAAGGCACACAATTGCCTGGAAAGAGCTATTTAGTTAAAAAAAAAACCCAACAATTGGTGATGGAGAGGGGAAGGGAAGCTAAAAGGCTATCAGGGGAGCTGGGAGGTTCTCAAATTCCCTGTTTCTGTGCCCTGGGCCAGATGGCAGCTTGCAGCAGCCTGGGCAGATGGCAGGGGCTGCCTGCACTGCAAGTGCCTGATGGATGCTGGGGGCAGGAAAGGGACAATTGGCCTCTGCTGCCTGATTTATTCCAGCCTGCCCCTGGGGCAGCTCTGGGGGCAGTTTGTCCAGGGAATGAGCTGGGTTTGCAGCAGCAGGGTGTGGCTCATCCCCTGCAGCCTGTGCCCCACACCAGGGGTGCTGCAGTGACCTTTGTCCCAGGGAT
The DNA here is from genome assembly GCF_029582105.1 of Oenanthe melanoleuca. Lineage (NCBI taxonomy): Eukaryota > Metazoa > Chordata > Aves > Passeriformes > Muscicapidae > Oenanthe > Oenanthe melanoleuca. The sequence goes on from NC_079350.1 coordinate 3,937,999, forward strand.
GCTCCTGCAGGTCCCCAGGGATGGGAGCTGCTGCTTCCCACATGGCTGTGGCTGCTGGGAGCTGCTGTCAGGAGGCAATTATCCAAATTATCCACCTTACTGCCCTGCCAACTGCTTCTCCATCCCCTTTATGGCCCTTTCAGCTGCCCCAAACCATCCTGGTACCTCAGAGTTGTACTTAACATTTCACCTAAATTTCCTCCGCTGCCACTTGAGCTCTCTCCAGTTACTTTGGCTCATTAAATTTATGAGACTGATTAATCCTGGCTCTCTGTACAGCCCCAGAGCCTTTTTTATGATGAACCTTCTCAATTTCATGGCACTGTCCATCTGCAGTGGCACAATCAGGTAGATTGCACAGGGCAGATTTTGGGTTATTTGCTGGCTGCTTGAAGAATCCAGGGTCAGGCAGAAGTTCTGTTTGACATGAAACATTCAATTTGCATAATTTTATCTTTATTTTCTCTTCTGAAGACAGTTTGTTTTGAGGAGTTGTAGTGTTGCATAGAGGACCAAATGAATGTTTTAGGCTAAGCAGGTGCCCGCTCCTGGAGAGCTTTGTCCCACAGGTTGGTGTTGGTGTCCCCAGCTCTTGTTTTGAGCTGCAGCTCACTGGGAATTTATCCCTGACAAATTCATGGGGATTAAAGTGTATTCCCAAACTTTCCATCCTAGAGAAGGGGGATCACAGTTCCTCAAGTGATGCCTCCTCTGGGCTCAGCTTCTTGCTGTCACCAGCACTGCCCCCCTCACACCTTCCAAAATATTGCTGAGATCAGCAGAATTTCTGAAACCCATTGAGAGAAGTAACAAGCACGGGAGCCAAGGTGAGATGATAAGTTAGCTGCCACTTTTCTCATTATTTTTGCTGTGTTGGACAAGCCAGGCACAACAGCCCCTCAGATAAATGGTTCTGTGGTGCAGGACACTTGAGCCAGAGCACTTGTGAACGTGTCTGTCCTTCTGTGTCACTCAGATTGATTTTTGCACGTCCTGCTCGTGCATTTCTAGGATCACACTGGTCCCTGTAACTGTGTGAGGCTTTTTCTTGGGATCAGAGCATTCCACTTGGGATGGGGAATAGATGGGAAAAGTCTTCTGCTATTTCCAGACAAGTGTCTCCATCCAAATCCAACCTGAGCCATTAAAACCCTGTGAGATCTCCAGCCCAGCAGCTGCTCACCCTGAAACCTCAGCCTGCCAGATGTGCTGAGATTTAGGGTCTGCTTGTCCCCTCTGGCAGGGTGAGGGGGTTGGTTGGAGGAACCCCTGAGTGAGGGGGTGGTTGGAGGAGCTGTGTGTTCACAGAGAATGACAGACTGGGGTTACTGGGGTTACTGGGTGGATGGAGCCTCCCTGCAAGTGCTCTCCCAGCCTGGGCCTGGGCTGGCTCTGAGATCTCCTGGCTCTTAACCCAGGACTGGAAATTTGGGGTTGTCTTATTTTATCTCCTTCTGTCCCTTCTGCTCTTTCTTTTGCTGTTCTTGGTGGTTCTGGCTCTTTCCTCAGCATGGTTTGGATGGAGTTTTGGTGTGCTGGGTTTGTCCTTGAATTCTTGAGGCTGGCACAAAACTCATCAACTTCCCACAGGAGCTTTTATGGGTGGGGAGGCTCTTTAGTGGCCCTGAAATCCATCAGAGCCTCCCCAATGTTCTTGCAAAGATGAGGTGCAGGGCTCCTTCATGCTGTGTGTCATTTATTGGGGCGTCATGTCTGTGCTCATGGTCCCTTCCAGCCCAATAATTCTGTGATTCTGTGGATTTTCTCCTTCCTTTTCCCTCCCATCCTGGCCCCTGTGTTCTGGGAGCTGCTCCTTGTGCCTGGGTGGGTGTTAGTGCAGAGCAGGCACTGCCAGTGAGCCAGAGCTCAGCCAAAAACATTGGGGTTTTTTTTGCCTGAAATTGCCTTAGATATGAAAAGCTTTATTCATTATCAGCTTTTCTGGCTCTGCCAGCCAAAGCTGGTTACATCCAACCCAACAGCAGCAATTGCAGATGCTGGTGCTCCCTCTGAGGGGCAGCTGAAATCCCTTTGCTAAGCCCAGAGCTGTCAATGAATCTCCTAATCCAGGCAGTAGATCACAGGCTCTGATACCCACGGGTAGCTCACAGACTCTGCTGCTTCCATTGAAGGAGTAAATTGCTTTTCTTTGTGAGGAACCAGGTGATCTGGTTTTCCTTGCCAAGCTTGGGATGCTGAATTTATTGCCTGAGCTAAAATCATCCCAATCCCTGTTTTAAGGACAGGGAAGGAGTGAGTTTTCAGCAGGTGGGGACAGGTGAGGATCAATAAGTGCAAAGCAAAGATGTCAACACCTGTACAGCACCTCAGGAGCTGGGCTGCTCCAGGACAGGCTGAGCCTGGAGGTTTTACTGCTCTCACAAAAACTGGCAGCCCTGGTGTTCCTCAGAGATGCACTGAGGGTGAGTTTTAATAAATAACAGACAGTGGTGGTGTTGTAATGCTGCCAGGGCTGTTGGGTTTGAGGAGCTCTGGTGCATCCCCCCAAAGCTCTGCAGTGGAGGTGTGTGTCTGGGTGTCCCCAGCATGTGGGAATAGTTCCTATTTTATTTTTTTTAAATTATTTTTAAATTTTTTTTTTCCCCCAAAAGCAGAAATTGGAGTAGAGAGGGACCATCTCCTGATCGTGTCACACCCAGCTGGGCTCCTGTTGTGGCATTAACCCAACCACAGAGAGAGGAAAAAAAACAACTTTTACTTTTAAACAGTTCATTCTTAAAAGTAAACACTCCATGAGTTTAACATAGCCCATAAACACAGTTTAGAAAAGCTGTGAAAATGGGAAAAGTTAGTGGAAAATAAAGCCACAAAAAACTGTTTTTTTTTCTCTTGTAGAAAAAATCCCTATAACCAAACAAGAAGAGACTCCTCTCCCTAAAGTGAACCAAAAAAGAATATTTAAATTAACGACTAACTAAAATATTTCTATATGTTATTATTTAAAAAAATCTAAAAGTTGTATTATTCTACATGTATTATTCCTTTATGTTATTAATAAAATTCTCCTTTACACCCTTTAAATTTTAAACCTACCTTACTTTTACTCCTAATTCTATCCCACAACAACAACAAAAAAATAAATATATTAAAACCAAGAAATCTAAACTACTACATTAATGAAGAGAACCCTTCCCAAGAACCCTCCAGCCAGGGAAATGATGTTTGCAGAGAGGTGTGGGCAGGGAGATCCATCAGGAGCTGGGAGTGCCTGGCTCTGGATGAGGAGCAGAGCTGAGAATATAAATATTGGTGCAGATAATAACAGCAATGCCTGGGAGGGAAAAGATGGATCACCAGCTATTAGTGGGCATTATTGCAGCAGCTGCAATGCATCACCCAGGAAAAATGGGATGGATACATCATGCCAGTGTATTTATTTAAAATCCCCCAACTTTTATTAAATAAATCTGTTTGTATAAATAGAAAGGGCTGTATTTAAGCAGAGAAATAAAGCTGGTTTTTCAAGCAGATGTGCTCTGCTGCTCCCTGATATGTGGCAGGGAGATGTTGAGTGTCACACTTGGAGCACAGCTTTACACCTAAATTTATTTGTGTGTAATTAATACCCCTGTTGAAAGACACAGCTTGTAAAATATGTGAGTGCTGTTTGATATTCCAGCATTTCCCACTGTCCTGGTCCTGTGGGATTGACTTCAGTGGGAGCCATTAGCAGCCAGCACCTGTAGATCTAAGCACTGGAATTATTACTGTTAATTGCTATTTAATATGGGCTGAATTTTCAAAAGTATTCCAAGGCTGAGGAGCCCCTGGGAGAGGTGTGAAGGCTCAGATGATAATTAATTACTGAGCACCATCACCTTTAGCACAGCCTGGGCACTGCAGCTCTGGGATGCCTTTGATGCCTGGGATTCACTCAAAATGTGACATTTTGCTGCTTCATTTCTCTCTGCTGTAAATATTGTTGTTGGCCTCTGCCCACGAGCTGAGTTTGCCATTTGGTGGCCAGGAGAGGCTCCTACTTTCCTCTGGGAAATGCTGGATCAAAAATCACCCAGTTGCCCATCAGGGCAGGGAGCTGGTGCATCACACAGAGAATTTAAACCTGGCTGGAATCCAGGGCTGGGTCCAGGCTTTGCTCTGGGTGCTGCACAGCCCAGGGGTTTGGTCCATCAGGACTGGGATGCTTCTCCTGCTCAGAGACATCAATTTCTGCTCCTGCTTGGAGTGATCTACTCCTGCAGCAGTTTGCAGCCCTGGCTGGAGTAAGAGGATTTTTTTTTTTGGCACTAAGGAAACCTTTCAGTGAGGAACTGCAAAATCACATCAAGAGCAAACACAGAGCCTTAAGCAGACCAAAATCCAGCCCTTAGAGTGAATTGTGTGAGCATGGTGGAGTCACTGGTGCCAGAGCTGGTCCTGCAGAGCAGCTGGAGCTGGTGGCTCTGGTGGCCCAGGTGGTCCCACTGGGCTCTTGGCTGGCAGCTCCATCTCAGCTGGGCCCATTAGTGCTGAGCAAAAGCTCTGCAGGGGCAGAGCTGGCAGCCTGGGCAGGCCTGGCACAGGGCACACAGCGTTTCTTGGCTGGGATCCCCCTCGTGTCAGCGCTCTGCCCGTCCCAGCTCGGCGGGCAGGAAGAACTGTGCAGGCACTGATGTGGGGAAAGCAGACAGCACGTGGGTTTTCACAGGATTTCCTTGTTGTGCTTCTCTCAGTGAGCAGCCCTGGTTGTTATCCCTGACTCCTTCCCCTTCTCCCTGCAGCGAGCACGACCTGGGGGAGGACATCTACGACTGCGTGCCCTGCGAGGATGAGGGCGACGACATCTACGAGGACATCATCAGGGTGGAGGTGCAGCAGCCCATGGTAAAGCCCAGTGTGCCTTACAGCCTCACCTCGGGGGCAGGGAGGGGCTCCAGCAGGGAAATAACTCCATCACTGGCAGGTGGTGCTGCAGGGAAGGGAATCACCCACATCTGAGCACAGCTGGGATGGCACCGACCCCCTCTGCCAGGGGTTTGCCAGCCCAGCCTGTCATCTGCAGAGTTTGGGGAGGAGGAAGGGCAAGGGAGACCTAATAAGCCCTAAAAGATAAGCTAAAAATAGTGCTTGGCTGCTGAGGCTGTGTCACTCCAGCCTTTGCAGGCAGGCTCCATCAGCCAGAGGTGCTGCCAGAATTTTGGTATTTTTAGATCCAGGTGACAGATCTGTGTGTGAGGGATCCAGCAGCTGCATGTGCCTACCTGGATGGCTCAGAGCAGGCAGATGTTTTCAGTGTGGCATTAGGGACCAGCAGCTGTCACCTCTAAAACACTTTTGCTGAGTGTGAGGCAGGGACAGCACCATGGGGGGACCTGTGGTATCTCTGTGGAGCAAATCTCACACTCCATGGATGAGCCAAGGAGGTGTTGGTGGCCCTTGCACCCCCAAAAGTGCCCCCAGCTCTGCTGCAGGGACCTTCTCCAGACTGTGACCTTGCCAGTTTTCTCCCCCCCTCCAACATCTGCCACCCTCAGGCTTTGTTCAGATCATTTCTGTCCCTGGTTCACACAGTGCACACCTCCCTGGAACACAGCAGCATCAGTGGACAAGTTCAGTGATCAGTTCCCTCCCAGGGAACCCAGGGGCTGCATCCATGGGTGCTCTGATCCCTCCCCTCTCCCAGCTCACCTGGGAGTGGGACAAAGATAACAACACCCTAATTCCATCCCTGCACACCTGGTCTGCAGCTGGAGGAGCTCCCTGCACACCAAAACCCCCTCTGGACAAGGAGTTGAGCCCAAAATATTCCCTGGTCCTGCCCCAGTGCTTGGATCTGAGGCCAGCACAGCTCGTTGGCCCCCAGTGGTTTTTGCCACCAGTTGCAAAAGGGAACTGCCCTGGGAAGGTTTTGGGAGGAATTTCTTGCATAAGTGGAAAAAATGGGTGAAAGTTCCAGCAGCCAGGTAATACAGGATTAAAATGAATAGAATTGGCAATTTTTCACTGTCCCCTCCACATTATTTCATGTTTTCTGCTGAGCAGTGTTGGAGTTGAGAGCTGTGACTCCCTTTCCCCTCCCTGAGCAAAAGAGTTTATTTTTAAAATATCTGCCAAAAAAAAATGAAACATTTTGGGTAACATTTGTTGTGTTACCAGCGAGTGTGTGATGCTAATGGCTTCTTGTATTTCTGCATGCTTCAGATTAGATACATGCAGGTAAGATGAACTGGTTAAAATCTGGGGATTCATCCAGCTGTGGGTTCTGAGGGGTGGACAGAGGGGCTCTGTTCCTGTGCATGACCCATCAAACCCCATCACTGAGCTCCCTCCCAAATTCAGGTTCTGCCCTGCCAAGTGCAGCAGCTCCCAACTTTACAGAGCAGAAGTGACTGCAGGACTTGGGGAAAAGCACATTTCATCAGATTTGACCTAAAATAATAAGAACTGGCAACCCTGTTAAAGTTAAAACTAACATTTTATTTGTGACCCGTTTAGTATCTGTTGCAAGTTTCATCTTAAACAACAACAAAAAAAAAAAAAAATAAAAGGGAAAAATCAGCCTTTATCTCTCATTATTCTTCTTTAGCTAATAGTCTTTGGTGGTGTGGCTGTAATAAACAGAAAAAATGCAGTGTTTTCCCTGTTTCTCCTTATATTTTTTGGATAAAAGCAGTTCCCTTTAGCATAAACCAGGAGTGATTCCTGACTTCCCAAACCTGTGCTTGGTTGCTGTAACTGGAGACTGAGCTGGAGCCCCAGCAGGTTGCTGGATCCCCTTAGGACCATCTGACTCTGCCTTTATTTTCCTCTCCCTAGAAAATGGGAATGACAGAAGATGACAAAAGGAATTGCTGTTTGCTGGAAATCCAAGAAACTGAGGCCAAATACTACAAAACACTTGAGGACATAGAGAAGGTGAGAGCTGAGCCCTCTTTTCCCAGCAGGAATTGTGCTGGGCTGGCTCTTGCTCCTGGAGCTGGCAGGGGCAGGATGGAGGAAAATGGGAGAGGATCCACAAAACCCAGGCTGACAAGCACCAATGTGCAGGAGCCAAAATCAGCTTTTTTTTTTTTTTTTTTTTCTGATTGCTGCAGATTAGGCTGAAAACCCTCCTGCTGTGTCCCCCCTACCCTGGGGTGAGAATCTCCCACTCCTGGCTGGGTTTGCTGATAAGAGCCCTGCTTGCAGATATCTCTTATCACTCTGATTGCCACGGAATAATTCCTTTATTCTGAGTGCTGAAGCTGTGCTGACTTGCCATTGAAGCTAATTGGATTAAAAGGAACGTGCTGCTGCCTAAATTTGTGGGGCTCTAATTGGTTCTGATGAATTATTGTGGTGCCTTTTTAAAAAAAAAACCAAATAAAAGCCAGGCTGTGGAGTCGTGGATGGAGCCTGGAGGTGGTTCCTGCTCCCAGGAAGGAAGAGCAATAATGAAAATCAAGCTGCCATTTCTAATCACCCTGATGCTTTTGTTTCCTCCCCTTTTGCCATTCTTTCCCTCTGTCTGCTGGAATTTCCCTGAAGAAGCTGTGAAGCAAGGCTGGAAAAATGGAAGCACGTTTCCCATTTTCCAGGAAAATGTCCCAATATATTTGTCATTTATGTTTCCAAGGAACAGTTCCTTGGAAACAGCCACAGCCCTCTGGTTCAGTAAGAAGGAAGAGTTAAATTATTGCTTTCATATCAATTAAAGTTTACAAGGGCTTTGCAGGTCCTGGGGTGGAAGTTCCCCTCTTGGCTGTGTTGCATTTGGGGTTTTTTGGAGTCCCAAGTCACGTAGATGTTCCTATGAATATGTATTTGTTCAGGAAGGCATTGCCCATGTAATCACATCATCTCTGCCTTCTCAAGGGCAGAATTCCAGGGAGATAAAGAGCTGGGGAGATGCACCAGTGCAGCCAAGGGCTGCTGCTTTAGGGGGCACCCATGGGTGGGGGTCCTGCACCTCCCCGCCCCTGGGAGAGCAGTGGGAGCTCAGGGGTGATTCCTGCCTCCCACTTCTCTCCCTGGTCATCCTCTGCCTTTGCAAGTGCTTAAACTCATTGAAACCTGCCCAGGTAAACTCAGCTGGGGAAGCAGAAAATAGAAATGCTTGGCACAGCCTCGTTCTCTCAGTCCCTCAATCCCTTTTCCATTTCCCTCTTGCAGAACTATATGAACCCCCTGAGGCTGGTACTGACTCCCCAAGACATGGAAGCTATTTTTATCAATTTGGAGGTAACACTGTGGGCATTGTGCCTTTAATCTTTGTTCTTTTCACAGCAGCTCAGCCCTCTCCCTGCTTAGGAGGAGGTTTTCTGATTTCCTGTTAGATTTGTGCATTCACTTGGAGAGCTTCAGCCTTTTGTGTGCTGTGGAGCTTAAATTGGTTTAGGAGACATTCTTTAACACTCCCATTTTAGAGGTGGGGAATTTATGAACTCTAGGTAGGAAAACAATTCTATCCAGTGGATGTTTCAGGGCTGGGGCTCTGGATTTTAGCTGGTTTAGGTGATTTGGGCACAGGGTGATGAAGGGATTGATTTCTGCTCTGGTTTGTGCAGGGTCTAGGTCAGAACCTGCCATCTCCTCCACTCCTTCCATCCCATCTCCTCCTCCCTCCCCATCCTGGGGCATCTCTCAGTGTGTAACCTCAGGTGGAATTACACTGTGGAATTACACCCTGTCCTCCAGGCCAGCCAGGGCTGCATCCCACTAAAACAACTTTCTTTACAAACACCTGAAAGGGGGGAAACCCTGCCTGAAGAAGGAGGGAATGTGCATTTCTTTAGGCTCTGTTTGCCCACCTGCTTTGACTGTGTTTAAAGTATTGACTGTTGTTTGCTTTTAGGACCTAATTAAAGTGCACTTCAGTTTCCTGAGAGCCATTGATGTCTCGATGATGTCTGGAGGAAGCAGCCTGGCAAAAGTGTTCCTGGAATTCAAGGAGAGGTAAAGGAATTCAGAGCTTCAGGCAGCTCCAGTTTTAACAGATTTGGGTTGATATTTTCTGAGATTTAAACAGAGTTGTTGCTCTCTGCCTTCTCACTCTCTACTACTGCCTGAAAGGAGGTTGGAGCCAGGTGAGGATCTGTCTTTTCTCCCCAGTAACAGCAGGACAGGAGGAAACAGCCTCAAGTTCCACCAGGGGAGGTTTAGAATGGATATTAGTGAAAATTTCTTTGCTGGAATGGTTGTCAAACACTGGAACAGGCTGCCCAGGGAAGTGGTGGGGTCACAGTCCCTGAAAGTGTCCCAAAATTGTGTGGCTGTGGTGCTTAGGGACGTGGTTTAGTGGCAGTGCTGGGGTGATGGTTGGACTCAGATGATTCTGTGATTCCAGAAATGCCTTTCCCAGCAGCCCAGGGAAATGCTGAAATATCTCCCAGTGCTGCCATTAAAGCAGCCAAACCCAGCCAGAGCTGTCAGGACATCCAGGGCAGAGGCTGGGACACCTCCCCTGGCCATTCTCAGTCCTGTGGCTCCCTTGGATCCTTTGCACCTGGATTTTTCTTGACCTCAGCATCCTGTAGGAGACTGAATATCCAATTTGTTTGTGGGGACACATCTGAGGGGATAAAGATGGGAATGTTTGGCTTGTGGTGAGCTGGAATGGAGCAAAACCTCTCTGGCCTTCAGGGGGTTTGTGTTGCTCCCCTGCAGCACAGGGCTGGGATGTGGTGGGGTGGATCCTGTGCAGGGGAGGCTCTGCTCACATCAAAGGGGCTCCTCACTCTCAAAGAATCTCATTTTTGGCACAGAGCTCATCCTGCTCCTCTTGCACAATGAATAAATGTAAAGGTTTCTTTCACAAACAGAATCAATCCTGAGTTTTGGCAGCTGCAGGCAGGAGCACCCCAGCACACAGAGATAAGGTTGATAAAAGCCTTTAATATCCTTAATACTGATCAAAGGGTGATTCACTGTGGAATGGTGCCAGGCTGTTATTTCACTGTGATTAAACCAGTGTCTAGACACAGAAATGCCACTCAGAAGTCAATAACTCCAGAAATACCATCTGCATTAATAACACACCGTGAGGTCACATCTTCCATCATTCATGGGGTTCCTTGTTACAAAGGACATTTCTTTCTGGATTAAATTTTACAAACATTCCAAAGAAGAATGCAAAAAATTTCAAAATACTCGTAGAACTCCCTTAGGTGATTTTGATCTCCCAATTTCTGGCTCAGCTCCATGCATGAAGCTCTCTTCAGTCCCTGGAGATTTTGGGGACATCAGTGCTGTGGGAAACTGCTGCTCAAGGGGGGTTTTGCCTTGGAGAAGTCCCTAAAATCAGATTGTTGGGGATGAAGGGTTTGGAGCAGCCTGATGGAAATAGGCAGAGTCCTTTCCTGCATCAGGAAAGTCAGGAATTGCAAATTCTACAGCAAGGGAATTTCAGTGCAGGAGGAGGAGAAGGTGAACTCACTGGGGAGAGAGTGTTGCCCCAGCAGAAAGGAGCACAGAGCTCCAGAGTCCCCAGTTGGTCCCTGGATGTGAGACCATATCCATGACAAATCACTCCTGCTTCCCTCCACATCCTTGGAGACGTTCTGGAAAAATGATGCATTGCTCCTTGGCTTTGCAGGGGCCTTTTTTAAGGAAATAGTTTGTAAATCTCGTTCTCTGGAAGCCAGAGGTTTGAATTTATGCTCCTGAAGCCTCTTTGAAGCTCTCCCCGTGCTGGCAAGGTAGATATTATTGTGCCTGTGCACAAGTTGTCAGGGGGAAAAGGTAGAAGAATAATCTCTGCTGGCTGTGGCTGTGGCTCCATAAATCTCTTTATTCACTTCCCTGCAGGGTGTGAATGTCCCCTGTTTATGGAGCAGCACTGGGTCAGTGGTTCCCAGGTCATCTCCATCGAGAGATGAGGCCCCCAAATAATGGATGAGCTGCAGTTTGTGATGGAAGATGTGTCTGAGCAGCAGCAGAGCAGCTCACAGCCAGGAAGGGGGAGAAAACCCAAACCTGTCAGGCAGGATTAATGAGGGCAGTGAGGGAAAAGGGGGAATCCAAGACAAAACTGCTCTTTTGTCAGTGTTTAAATTTATAGCCCAGGGTGTCCATACAGAGCTTCACTGTGTTTCCAAAGGCTGTGACAACATTCTTTTCCCAATTACCCAGGCTCTTGATCTCTAGGTCCCTGTGGCTCTTTCAAGAAGGAATGATTCAAAAATGTGACATAGGATCATCCTAGAATCCCTGAGTGGTTTGGGTTGGAAGGAACCTTAAAATTTATCTCATTTCACCCCCTGCTATGGGCAGGGACACCTTCCACTATCCCAGGTTGCTCCAAGCCCCATCCAACCTGGCCTTGGATACTTCCAGGGTCAGCCACAAATTCTCTGGGCCACTTTGGACAGTTCCTCACCACCCTCATGAGGAAGAATTTCATCCCACTGTCTCATTTAATTTTCCAAAACCAAGCTCCTCTGCTCTGGCCACTCAGCCCCTTCTGCTCATCATGAGCTGAATCACCTCCATGGGCATGGAAACTTCTAAATGTTCAAATGCTGAAGATCTAAATGTCAAGAAGCCACACAATAAAGGAGTGTTGATACTTTGCTAAGCAGTTAAACAGGGGAATAGCTGTTTGCCTCATCCTTTGGCTGTGCACACATTTATCTCTCTTTTATAACAGCTTAGAGCTGCCAGCATTGCCAGTCTCAGCTGTGATTTTCCCTTGCAGGCTGCTGATTTATGGCAGGTACTGCAGCCACATGGAGTATGCCCAGAACACCCTGAACCAGCTCCTGGCCAGCCGGGAGGACGTGCGGCAGAAGGTGGAGGTGAGCAGGGCTGGTGCTGCCCCAGCCCCTTCCACAGCCTGGGCAGGACTCTGTGCAGCTCTGTGGGCCCTGGGGAGAGCTGGGTTTGCCACAAGAGGAGTGGCAGAGTGTCTGTGCTGATCTGGGGGTTCTGTCCTGATCCCTCACTTTCCCCTTATCTCTTCACCAGACCCGCCCTCTGTCCTTCCTCCCCATGTTTATCCAAATTAAAACAAACCAGATTTTATTTGAGTGGGACTGGCTGGGACAAGTTGAGTTTTGCAGGCCTTGAGCATCCCCAAACCAGGATCCACGTGGTTTTCCAAAGCCACCAGCAGCAGAGGCAAATCCAAATCCCCAGGCAAACACCAGAATTCCTGCCCCAACCTCTTTAGTGTGAATAGGGGCTGATGCAGATATTAGGAATCAAAGGAGCCCCAGAAGGGATGCATTGTTTGAGCTGCTGTTTTACCCAGCTCTGATTCCTGCTTTGCTCTTGATGCTAATTGGAATTTGCCTGGCTGTCTGTACACGTTACCTCACCCTCCACAAATTGCTTTGATTCCCTGTGTAAGCCCCATTCAGGGATAAAGCTGCATTTAGGGATTGTGTAAAATGTGCTCTCTGTGTCTCACATCAAGGCTGGAGCACCCAGTTGCTCTCCCTGCCTGGTGGCAGCTCTGCCAGGTCACACAGAGGGGCTCAGCCAGCAGAAATGAGTCTGGGAGAGGTGGCAAAACTTCCTGCGACCACAATTAGCTCATCTTAATGACTTACTGCTCATCAGCCACTCCAGAGCCACAGGCTGCATGCTCAGTGCCAGCCCCTCACAAATCAGCTGCATTAGCCTGGCCCAGCAAGGAGCTGGCTGAGGAAAATGGGTTTCATTTGACATTTTCCCAGGTCTGGGGATGAGCAGCATCTCATTAGGCTGGAGTAGCTCCCTTGCCTGGCAATGGTTGTAATTCAGAAATTAATTCCTGGATAAACTGTGGTGGGAGCCCAGCCCTGGCTGGTCTGTGGCCATCAGAACTGAGTTTACAGAAGCCAAACAAACATTCTCAAGACTTTGGAGACTTCTGTTAGGTGGAAAGCTGCTGTTTATTCACTGCTGATTCATTGACCTCCTTTCTAGGAATGCACACTAAAGGTCCAGGATGGGAAATTCAAATTGCAAGATCTGCTGGTGGTTCCAATGCAGAGAGTTTTGAAGTATCATCTCCTGTTAAAAGTAAGTTTTTCAGCACTGGCCTTTCCCTCTCTGCTGTAGCATCTTTCACCTCTGTCAGTGGAGGGTGAATCACTGCCAAATGCAGAGCAAGGGTTGGGATTTTTAATTCCTCTTCAAATAAAATAATTACTAGAGCTGCTTAACACAACATAGTACTTGTGCTGTCTCCTAAAGTACAGGGTAATTCTGCACTTGCTAGCCACGAGAGGCACTTAATGAATATAAAATAAGCTTGCATATAATCTGATTATGTGTGAAATTCCTCCAACTTCATGGAACAGATCTCTCAAGCACCAGCCCTTGGTGTGTTTGTCCTGCAGCCACAGCTGCCTGCTTGGGCATCCCTGTATCCCTGGCACTTCCCTGGCATCCCTGGCACCTCCCTGGCACCTCCCTGCCATCCCTGGCACCCCCTGCCAGCACTCAGGCAGACCCTGTCCAGTGCAAGCAGGGTCTGGGCATCTTCCCCAGCACACCCAAACTGTTTTTATCCGTTTCTGCTTGCTCAGGAGCTGCTCAGCCATTCCTCAGAGCGGCCAGAGAAGCAGCAGCTGAAGGAGGCTCTGGAGGCAATGCAGGTACAGGGGGCTGGGCTGGGTTTGGGGTGCAGCAGAGCTCAGGATCCCTCTGCTGTGTGAGACCAAAATTTGGGTGGAAGAACAGCAAGGTGTGCTCCTTTTGGCCATTTGCAGAGCCCTGTCCCCTCTGAGGCTCTGCTGACAGGTTAGGGCTTCTCCCTGATTGCTGCTGTGTGAGCACAGCCTGTGCCAGATCCAGCTTTTGGTTTTGCTGGGAGGGATTTGGAGGAGCTCCAGGGGTATCAGCAAGTCAGGGAGTGTGGCAGTGATGGGATGTGTGTGGGGAGCCTCCCCTGGCTGCTGTTAGCCAGGTGCTGGGTGGAAATCCTTTAATCCACACTTTTTTATTTTATTTTGTTAAAGGGAAGATGTGTTTTCAACAATTGATGACTTTTGGCATCAACAGTTTGCTTTGCTTGAAGTTTATTTTTATGTCAGCTTTTAGCTGGAGCCCCCAGAATCTCAGCAAAACCACCAGCAGCAAAAAAACCAAATTGTAGAATCACCCAAATGTTTTGTGACTGGGATATGTCTCCCCACACACACATCCACAGCACACCCATTGTCAGGAGGGGCTGCCTGGAGGATGCTCATTAACTCCAGGTTTTTTCCTGGAGGATCCATCCCTGTGCTCACTTTGTTTTCCACCTCAGAGCTGCAGCTTTTGTAACGTTTTGCATTTCCTGGTGCTTACATAAGCTGGGTGACCTTTCCAGCCATTACCCTGCCAGCCCAGGCATCCAGGGCAGCTGTGTGGCTCTGAGGGGGTGTTTGAAGGACACTGCACTCCCAGCCCTGTGCTGTGGCCTCAGATGAACGCTGGACCTGGTGACAGCAGCTAAACCCTGCTCGTGGCCTCATCACCAGCACCACTGCTGGAAAATAAATGTCTATTTGCTCTGCCTGTGCTGCAGACTCAGCATTTGGTGCAGGAAGATGTTGATAACCATCAGGGAGGTTTCTTTCTGCTCCTCCCCATCACCAGGAGAGTGTGGGAGCAGTTCTGACCACGCTGGGCTCGGGGGGCTTTGGGAGCCATTCACTATGGTTTTAATTGATCTGTAAACCAAGGCTTAACTTCCAAGTGATGTCTTTCATCACAAGTCCAGCCTTTCTGTCTGCTGTGCTGGCAGGCAGCAGACATTGCTGTGCAGGGGGGTGGAAGGAGTGACATTCCCAAAGGGATTCAGCTCCCTTTTATTTTGTTTTAATAGCTGGTTTTGCAAGGCAAGGGCAGGGGGAAAAAAATAAAAATTTGGTGGGTTTTTTTTGGTGCAGGTACCAACCCTCTGCCTGAGAATGCAGAACTGAGTTCCCAGTGAAATTCCACAGCCAACATCTGCACGTTGTTATTTCAAATCCTGGGACTGTGTTTCCCTGGGACTGTGTTTCCCTGGAATTGTGTTTCCTTGGAATTGTGTGTCCCTGCTTCACAAGGCTTTTGGTTGTGTCTTTTCTCATCCCTGGCTGGGTGACGTTACAAGCATTGTCACATAGATCTGTGATCATGGGCTGTGATTAACCCTTCTTGTGCTGGGGAGATGAGCAAGATCTGACCCAGGGCGGGATATCTTAAAAAATCCCCTGCTCAGATTTAATCCAAGTTGACAAGAGCTGTTGCTGAGGTCAAGGAGGGAGCAGATAAGAAGCAAACAGGCACAGCAAATCCTCTCTGAAAGGTGCAAGAAGTTGTTCCAGTGGAAGGGATGGATCCTCCTCTTTGATGGATAAAAATTTGGGGTTTGGGGTCTCTGTGCTGCACTGGATTCATGCATTGCCATGGGTTCATGCATTGCCATCTTCTGGGACATGGAAAACATTGCAGCCCCTCAGCACTGGCAGCACCACCAGCCTCACCTGGCCCAGGCTGTGGAGTCCTGCTCAGATTCCTGAGGGATTCAGGAGCCAGGATCATGTTTGTCCTCCTGGGTGAGGTAATTGTAAAGTAAAAACCACTCTTCATTCTTTTTTTTAAGGACTTGGCCATGTACATCAATGAGGTCAAGAGGGACAAAGAGACTTTGAAGAAAATAAGTGAATTTCAGAGCTCTATAGAAAACCTGGTAAGTTGGAAAATCGTCTTGAACCCAGTTTAATTTGATTATTATTAACACATTTGCTTTTTTGGGTGATTAATACTTATTCTGACATGCTGAAAGATCCCCAGCTGTTCAGACTCTTGTGTTTTGCTGATGGTCCTGAGGTGGATGCTCCATCACAAAACTGCTTTGGCTGGGATGGAGGGTGGCTTCTCTTGTTGGTGTTATCCTAAAAACGTTTCTTCAGCTTTTTCTCATATTATTAGTGTAGGGAGAACCCAAAATTCCCCAAGCTTCTGGCTTTTATTTAAAAAGTGAGTTTCTTCTGCTGTTGAGAGTAGAGAGGTTAACTGAAAGAGGAGGAGAAGGGCTCATGTAAAAAGGCATCAAATCCCCAAAATTTCAACCAGGTGTTTAAGGAGAAAGCTCCAGAGGTGTCACTCAGCCCCATTGCTGGGCATCAGCAGCCCTGGAGGGTTTGGGGGTTTGAAGCCTTGATTTCATTGGGAAATTATGAACTTCTAATTGATGGTTATTCAACAGAGACAAAATCCTTAATTACTGTGGATACCTCTGAAAGAAAAGCTTATTGGAGGTGGGGAAGGGTTTGCAAAAATGCTTTGAGTGCTGAGCCTTGCCCTGGGGTGGCAGTGCTGGAGCTCCAGGGGTTTCCTTGGAGCATCCTCCATCCCCTTGGAGAGGGTGCTGCTGCTCCCTGGAGCCTTGGCAGGGCTGGGGGTGCACCCCACACGGCTCTGGGCTCCCAGCTGCCCACAGAGCCCTGCAGGCTGGCTGTGGGGCTGAGCCCTGCTCTGCTCCCTGCAGCAGGTGAAGCTGGAGGAGTTCGGGCGGCCCAAGATCGACGGGGAGCTCAAGGTGCGCTCCATAGTGAACCACACCAAGCAGGACAGGTGAGTGCACGGGGCCCCAGGCTCACTGACCATCCCCCTGCAGCTCATTTGTTTAATTACTGCCTGCAGCTTCACTGGCAGAGCCCAGCACCAGTGTGAAATCACAGCAGGGCACCAGCACTGAGCAGAGCTGGCTGGGGAGCTCCTCAGAGCTTCCCAAATCCCTCCCCTTGGAGTTTTTAATGGTGTGTTTGTTTGTTTGTTTGTTTGCTTGCTTTGGGCAGGTATTTATTTTTATTTGATAAAGTGGTGATAGTCTGCAAGAGGAAAGGATACAATTATGAGCTGAAGGAGATTATTGAGCTGCTCTTCCACAAGATGACTGATGACCCCATGAATAACAAGGACATTAAGAAGGTAGGTGGACCAAGGATTAGCTCTGGAGAGCATTTTGGAGTTGTTTCAGGGTAGTATGTTCTCATTAGCCTTTTAAAATAGGAAAAAGCTGGAAAATAAACGCTCAACTTTCAGGGCAGCCTTAAATAGCATTGGGAAATGTTTATTAATGTGGGGCTGGGCTGGATCCTTGACCTGTGTCCTGGCAGAACAGCCCTGAGGAGCCTGGGGTGGCTGCAGTTAGGAGGGAGGAAGCTGCTCTCTGCTTTCTGGCCCAGTGTCAGGGAGCAAACATCAGATGGGCAGGAGAGGAGGGCAGGGAGGGAGGGAAGTGCAGGATGTTCTTTCTCCCACAAGCTGCGGGGTGGAGGAGCCTGGAAAGGCAGCTTTGCACACCAGGCTGCCAGAATTGGCACTGGAAGCACTGAAGGAACATCATTTTCCTGTGGTTTGATGCTGACTGCAGCCATGGAGGGAAAACCTCCCAGTCCCTGCTTCAGCAGAGCCCCATTAGCTTAACTCACCCCATGTGCAGATGGGATAAGGGACACTGGGGTAAGAACAGCCAATTTTGCCACTTGGGAATGCTGCTGGCTTTGTGTTTTAATGAAATCTATTTCCCCTTTGCTCTCCTATGCTTCCTAGTCCCACGGAAAAATGGTAAGCAGAGCTTCCCTCTGGCTGTGGTGTGTGTGTGCAGTGTGTGGGACACAGGCTGAGTGCAGGGGGCAGGTCACACTCTCCTCCTGGGCTGTCCTTGCTGCCAGCCACAGGCTGCATGGCTGGGGAGCACCCAGTGGAGCAGGAGGATCTGGGTTCTCCCATGTGCCACCATAAATCCAAGTGCACAGTGCCAGCTGGTTCAGGCAGGGTTAGCTGGGAGGTGCCAGGGAAACAGGAGCTCCCCTTCCTCCTCCCCTGCTCCCCCTGGCCATGGCCCAGCAGAAGGGGCAGGGACAGCACTCAGAGCAGGGGCTGAGGTGTGGCAGTGGCAGTGTGGGTGTTCTCTGTGAGACCAGCTCTCTTCTCTCCTGCAGTGGTCCTACGGCTTCTACCTGATCCACCTGCAGGGCAAGCAGGGCTTCCAGTTCTTCTGCAAGACAGAGGAGATGAAGAGGAAGTGGATGGAGCAGTTTGAAATGGCCATGTGAGCATGAGTGGCTGCTCTAGCCACTTGCCAGGCAGGGGGGAAAAGTGTCCTGGGCCAGCAGGTCACTGCAGAGCAGCTCTGGTGGCAAAACCTGGGCTGGGGGAGCTCCTGTGGCTGGCTGGATGAGTCCCTGTGCAAAGGGAGCTTGGAACTGTTCTCTGAGCATCCCCACATCCCATCTCTGAAAATGGATTTTATCTCTGAAAATGGATTTTATCTCTGAAAATGGATTTTGTCTCTGAAACTGAGATGGGATATTTGGAAAGAATTCTTCCCTGGGAGGGTGGTGAGGTCCTGGCACAGGCTGCCCAGAGAAGCTGTGGCTGCTCCTGGATCCCTGGAAGTGCCCAAGGCCAGGCTGGACAGGGCTTGGAGCAGCCTGGGATAGAGGGAGGTGTCCCTGCTTATGGCAGGGATGGGATGGGATGGGATGGGATGGGATGGGATGGGATGGGATGGGACATTTTAAAATGTCCTTTCCAACCCAAACCTTTCTGTGAGTCTCGGAAGGGACACCTCACCTGGTGCTGGCCCATGGGGAAGCACCAGGCTGGAGCAGGAGGGTGAGGAGGGAGGGTGGTGCTGCAGGACCTGGCCCTGAGCAGGGCAGGGCTTGGGCTGATGATTGGCTCAGGACAAATCCATGACTCTTGTCCCAGGGGAAGAAATGGGAAACATCCCCTCTCCCCAGCCCAGCCCTGATCTCCTTTCACACTGCTTTCATGTGCTGTCCTAGCTCAGACTGAAATGCCAGCATGGACAGGCTGATAACCCCCAGGTCCTTTCCCCCAGGTCCAACATAAAGCCAGAGAAAGCCAATGCAAATCACCACAACTTCCAGATGTACACATTTGAGAAGACAACCAACTGCAAAGCCTGCAGGATGTTCCTGAGGTGAGCAACAGCTGAGCTGCACTAAAACATGGAAAGAAAAAATCTCAAAGCTGAGGCTGGATTAGGATTTTCTGACCTATTTATTTATTTATTTAATTAATTAATTAATTAATAATTTTTGGCACAGAGGAACCTTCTACCAGGGCTATCTTTGTCCCAAGTGTGGAGCAGGTGCTCACAAGGAGTGCTTGGAGATTATTCCTCCCTGCAAGATGGGTGAGTTATTATATATATGCACGTGAATGATCTGAGAAATTCACTCTATAAAGCACTGATGTTTGTTAATGTATTAAAAAATACAAGTGAGCTCTCACCCACCTGCCAGGGCTGTAATTCATGTTGGCTGGTGGTTGAAAATACAAACAAAGCAGCCAAAATTCCCCAAAACAAAGAGCTGCATCCCATGGATGGCAGAGAATCACAGCAGCCCTGTGCAGTGGGTGAGCATTTCAGAGAGATTATCAATTCTTCATCACTTACCAGTGAAATCAGGATGGTCTGCAGCAGGGAGAACGTTTCTGATGAGGAGAGAGCTCCTCTCTGGACCCCAGATGTCCCAAAGTACAGCAAGAATTTGTGTCCTTGGTCTGAGCTGGGCAGAGCTGGGACTCAGCTGAGCTCAGCCCTGGTGATGCTCAGCCCAGGGTGACACAGGGTGGCTTTGGAGAGGTTTTGGGTGAGGAGTGGAGGGGGGAAGAAATAAAATTGCAGAACTTTGTGGCAGTGAGGAGATGCCCCTGTGTGGCTGCAGTCCCTGCCCAGGTCTTGCCCTCCTGGAGCAGAGGGGTGACCCAAGTGACCCCAGCTCTGCTCTGGGCTTCCTGCATCAGCTCCACACCCTGCTGCTGCCTTGTTGGTACTCAGAGCATCGAGAGAAGCAGCAAGTGGGGTTTGTTGCCTGTTGAATTAACCCCTTATCCCCCCTTTGCTCTTGCAGGTTCTTCAGCAGAGCAGGTACGTGGTTTGGCCCTTTCCCTCACCCCCTGTCCTTGCCAGTCTGGGTGTGGGCAGCTCATGGCAGGAGCCAGCACTGGCCTCTGGGGCAGGGCTGGGACCAGTGGCCTCCTCTCCAGCCCAAAACTGGCCCAGTTTAGGCAGCAGCAGAGCCCCCAGGAGCTGCCAGCACCCAGCTGGGGTGAGCTCCGTGGGCTGGGGGTACCAGGGAGATCAGGGGAGAGGTTTCCTCATCCCAGTGGCATCAGATGGGGCTGGTAGGGAGAACTGGGGCTGATGTGTCCTCACTGAGCCTTTTTCCTCTTTCTCTGCAGGATTCCCTGGGTGCAGGACCTGGTAAGGGCATTGCTGTGTGACAGGAGGGCAGGGAGGGCTGTGGCTGCAGGAATCCCCAAAACTGAGTGTGTGGGAGGGGGAGGCTCCCCCAAAACCAGGACAGAGCTTTAGCAGCTGCAGAAGGGTCCTGTGCACCCTCCTGGCCAGGGATGGGGCCCTGGGCTCTGTCCTGTCCTTGCTGCCACATCATTTCTTTGGCTGCCCAAAGGTTACTGCAATCACTTTTATCTCCCTGTGCTTAAATCTTGCCTGGACAGAGCTCTGGGCCTGCTCTGCCCCTGCTCTGGCTCCAAGCAGAAGAACAATTTGTTTTTGTGCTGTTTCTGATGGAAGGAAAGCCAAGCCTGGCAAAAAAGAAACCTGAATCAAATTTGTGGTTAAAAAAAAAAACTAAAACAAAAATCAACAAAACAAGCACAGAGTGCTCTTGCTGGGAGGGGAGAGGCCGAGGTGGGGAGGCATTCTGAGGACAAACACTGTGGGTTTGGTGCACTGGGGGAAGTTTATTTAATGTGCAGTTGTTGGCCAGACAAGTGGACTTTGACTGGGAGCTTCAGGGGCATTGGAGTCCCAGCTCCAGCTGCTGTTTGGTGCAGCTGAGTGCCCCCTGGGCCCTTCTGCAATTGTGCTGCCACTTCTGAGCCTGGCAGGGCTTGGTGCTGGCCAGGCATTGCTCCTGTGCCCCAGTGAGGTCAAACCCAGGTGCTGGGAGCTTTGGGTCCTTCCTGGGTTTATTTTTGCTCAGGGAGCTCAGTCATGCATGTAAGTGCAGGAGCCAAGAGCACTCACTGTGGACACCATTCCTTTCTGCTTTCATGTTTCCTGCCCCTAAGCCCTGCCTGCTGTGCCGTGTCAGGGATAAGGAGGAGCAGGCTTCAGGAGGGGTGGTTTTGTTTGGGGTTTTTTCCAGCAGGGACAAAGTTGTGAAACTGTTCTGCTTCTCTGCCAGGTCCTAAGATGGTGGCAGTGCAGAATTACCATGGAACCCCAGCCCCTCCTGGGAAGCCAGTGCTGACCTTTCAGCTTGGGGATGTGATCGAGCTGCTCAGGGGGGACCCCGACTCTCCCTGGTGGGAGGTGAGAGTGATTCCTCTGGGGAGCCCTGCAAGCTTCCAAACCAGTGACCCTGCCTTGTCCCCTTTACCTGTGGGCTGTGCTGGTGCAGGGGTGAGGGGTGGGGAGGCAGTTTGGGGCCTGTCCCCCCCCTGCCCAGTGCCCCCAGTGCTCCCAGTGCCCGCCCCAGCCTGATGCCAGCTTGGCCTTGCAGGGGAGGCTGCTGCAGACGAAGAAGTCGGGTTATTTCCCCAGCTCCTCAGTGAAACCCTGCCCTGTGGATGCCAGGGTAAGTGCCAGACAGGAGATGGAGCTGGGAGTGCCAGGGGGTGCAGGTGCTGGGCTTGTCCCTGTCACTTTTCTCAGCCTTCTCCTCGAGACCTCAGTCCTGCCCTGGACCTTCAGTGAAGCCTCTGGCTCCCAGGGAAGGTGGATCCCTCATCCCATGGCTGCAGGTGTGAGGGCAGGGCAGTCCCAGCCCTGTTCCCCATGCTGGGGTTGGCATGAGCAGATCCAGCTCTGTTCCCCCTCTGCAGGGCTGAGACAGGAGCAGAGTGCTGGAGATTAGACCCAGTGCAGGAAAACTGCATTTGGTTTGTTTTAATTGCTCTTAGCTGCTTGCTGTAATGTTGTCAGCTGCTTCCCAATTAAAAACCACTCAGGTAAATGAGCAAACACAGCCTGCTCATCCCAGCTGGGAGCAATGCTCAGCTACAACACTGCCCTCCTCTGCCCGAGCCCAGAATCCAGGGATGGCTTGGCAGAGGGAAGCTTTCAGTGGAGAGGAGCATCCCAGACGTGAGGCACAGCCTGAGGAGCTGCAGGCTCTTCACTAATGAGCAACTCTCCCTTGCAGCCCCCCAACAGCCGGCCACCCTCGCGGGAGATCGACTACACGGCGTACCCGTGGTGAGTGCCACACACCAGCACACTCCTGCCTTGCCTCATGGCTGTACTTGCTCAGAAATCCACCCCAGGAGGGAATTCCCAGTGCAGACCAGCAGTGCTCTGCCTCCTGCTTTCTCTGTGGCCATGGAGCAGCTGCCACGGTGGTGGTTGGGTGTTGAAAGCAGCAGCTCTGGGGATTTCTTCACTGGTGGAAAGGGTCAGGGGCAAAAAGAGAGATGCTGGTTTCTCTTCCTGTTTTCTGTGCCCAAAAAATGATTGTGGGAGGAAGGAGGCAACTCCTGCTTGCCTGCTGGTCCTTCTCTCCAACTCCAGCCAGGTTTATGAATTCATGGATATAAATCATCCCTGCTCTCCAGCTCTTGCTGAGGCCTCATTAACCTGGAGACTGATTCCCAATTAGTGGGTTTTTCCAGGTGGCAGGTACTTCAAAGGGAAGAGGCCACTCTCTGTGTGGTTCAGTGGCTCAGCAGCTTCTTGTGTATCTCAGGGCACTTTTCTTCCTGCTCAGGATATTTTGGGTGTTTCTCCACTTGCCTTCCAACCTTCACACCTTTAAAAAAGGCATGTCTCTTTTCTATCCAAAACGTGCCTGTTTAAAGATACAAGCCCATTTTAATAAATTAAATGAGCTAATTAACCTGTGGGCTCAGGTTTGCAGGGAACATGGAGAGGCATCAGACAGACAACCTGCTCAAGTCCCACGTGAGTGGCACGTACCTGATCCGGGAGCGGCCGGCCGAGGCCGAGCGCTTCGCCATCAGCATCAAGTGAGTGATTCCCACCCAGGGATTCAACCATTCTCTATTTCTCACTCAGAGGAGGAGGCAGGGCTGGAGCAGGTGGCTGTGGTTTTTTTCTGAGTGTCTTTGCTGTTGTTGGCAGGTTCAACGAGGAGGTGAAGCACATCAAGGTGGTGGAGAAGGACAACTGGATTCACATCACGGAAGCCAAGAAGTTCGAAAGTTTGCTGGTGGGACTTTGTTCCCCTTTATAGCACGGTCTCTGCAGGTCATGCAGGGCATGGCAGAGACAGCCAGGTGCCTCTCTTTCCTTCCCTTCCCAGGAGCTGGTTGAGTACTACCAGAGCCACTCTCTGAAGGAGAGCTTCAAGCAGCTGGACACAACCCTGAAATACCCCTACAAATCCCGGGAGCGCTCTACCTCCAGGAGCTTCACCCGCTCCCCAGGTACAGCAGCCCAGGAGAGCTGGGAACCTGCCCCTTCCAGCTGGGGGAGCAGTGGGTGAAGGGATTCACTGCTCCCCTGCAGGGCTCGAGTTGCTCAGTCTGCAGATGGGCTGGTGGCTTTTTTGGGATGGGTCTGGGGTGCTGGGGTCAGGGATCACTGCTGCTCTCTGAAGGGACACTTTCTGCTGGGACAGGCTGGTTCCCCTCCTCTGTGGTTTTTCACCCTGTGGTTTGCCCACCCTCTGGCTGGGAGCAGGGATGTGATGTTTCACTTTGAGGGATTGATCCTGTCCTTCCCACCCACGTGAGATTTTTGTGTTTTAATGGATCCGGTTCCAGTGTGACTTGTGGTGTTTGAATCCCAGTGGGGCTCCTTTAGTAGAGGTGATGGGTGAAAGGGTAAGTGTGTGTCTGGAAGAAAAAGAAAGGAAAAAATCAAAACAAATGGGAAGAAAAAAGTGCAGTAATGCAAGATGTTGTTTTGTCCAAAAGCCTGAATGCAGAACTGACTGCTTTGTGGGGAAAAATCACCTTTAAATATTTTTCTCCATGGTATATTTAGAAAAGAATACCAAAAGAAGATAGGTTTTAAAAGTTGGTTAAATATCTTTTTGCGTTAAATACAACCCTAGGATGGATTTTGAGCCCCCAGTGACTGTGGGGCTGTGGCCAGACCTTTTCTCAGCTGTCCCAGCTCCAGCACAGGACCCCCTGCATGCTCTGCCCTGTATCCTTCCATCAGCTTTTAAAGCATTGTGCCTTATAATATTTTATTTTAATTTCCTTTTTAATGCGTGTTCTGCCTCTTTCTGTTTCTCTCTAACCTCTTTGCAGCCTCCTGCGCTTCCTACAACTTTTCTTTTCTCAGTCCTCAGGGCCTCAACTTTTCTTCTCAGAGCTCCTCCAGTCCCTTCTGGTCAGGTACCAGTGCCTCTCCCTGCTGGAGAGACCTGCCACCATCCCCAGCTTGAAAGCCATCACCAGTGGGACCTCTGGGTCCCCCTGTCCCTCCATCCCACAGGCAGTTCAGGGGCTCCCTGGGAAATAATTAAGTTAATTAAACATGGCTTGGTTGGCAGCAAAATGCAATGCCCCCCTCTCCCCAAAATCAAGGCAGGGAGGAGATGGACTTGTTGCTGTTTGAGAAAAGGGGCTAAAATTAACAAAAAAAGTGGATGTAGCACTTTGGGATCTCATGATGTACTTCAAGCTCGACCTGCTTATCCCATGTGTGTCACCAGCATTGCTCCTGTCCCAGTCTGATCCTCCCTGTCCTCCAGGAGAACATCCCAGTGTCCTGCAGGGTTTGAGCTCTGCTGTCTGAGGCTGCTCAGGAGCCCCTTGCTGAGGGGACAGGGACACACCTGGGCTGTCCCTGCACAGAGTGCTGTGGTGCCCCAGCCTTTCCAAGCTGGTGTCATCCTCTCTCCTGATGGGGTCAGAGCAAAATCCTGACAGATTTTCTTCCCATTGAAGTTTATATCTTTCAGTCTCTCCTTTAGGCTGGGTAGAGAAAACCCCCAGCAAAGCCACATGTGCCTTCCTTGGTGCCATGTTTGGGAAGAACATTTAACTTTCCAAGCATAAATCTGGGATTTTGAGATTCTCTGACTGCATAGAAGGTATTGCAGGCAGTGATGTGTGTAGCAAGGGGCTCTGAGCAAGCTCCTGATGGAAGAGCTCAAAGCTGCCATGATTTCTGTGCATTCTCCAGCCTGGCTGCCTGGCCAGGGTGGATGAACCCTCCAGTGGTTGCACACTGTGTGTCCAAACCATCTCCATCTCCATCCTCATCTCCTCCCACCCCAAGAGCTGAAAACCTGGGCAAAGCTTTCCCTCAAACTTTGTTCAACCTTGGTTTGCACACTTTTATAGATGAAATTAACCCTTGGAAATCCTGGGAGAAAGAGGGGAGTGAAACACAACATCCCTGCAGAGTGTTTTTATTTTTTTGCCAACTTTTTCTCCTCCTCTGCCCATCCTGTTCCCCCACTGTTGTTCTCCAGCCTTTTTCCCTGTGCCCAGACCTTGGGGCAGGAATGCTGAGTGCTGCCCCCGCCTTCCTCCTCCTTGTGCTTCCCCTGAGCATCCCCTGCCTGAAGTGATGGAGATCCCTGGGGCTGGGGGAGGTCTGGGATGGCTCCTGGGGTCATCCCCTCATCCCAAGGTTAGGGACTGACACCCTTTGGTCTCTAATGGGACCAAGTTCCCAAGGTTGCTCCCTGGCAGGGACAGGAGCAGGGAGGTCCCAGGTTAGGAGCAGAGCACACAGGATTTGCTCAACACCTCTAGGAGAATCCATTCCCAGCAACTCTGGTTTTGAACTAGCTTAAATCCAAGCTGATTGACAAAGTCATTTGAGCAGGGGGTTCCATCAGGTGCTGGGAGCTGGGTGGCAGCTCCACAAGGAAACCTCCCAGACCTGAGACCGAGAGCTGAGCAGGATTTTTCCATCATTTCCTTGCTAATGGTTGTGTATTCCTATGGAACCCTTTCTTTTACCACCTCACCCCAGTGATCCCCTGACCAGCAAAGTGCCTTCCCAAGCCCACAGAGCCCTTCAAAGCCCAGCAGGAGCCCAGTTTAACCCTGACCCGTGCGGGGCTGCGCAGCTCAGGCGATGCCACCCCTCCATCCCAGCTGCTCCAGCTCTCAGCGCCGTGCTGGAAAAACCCAGGTTGAACCTGTCCAAGCTTTCCCCAGGCTTCAGCCAGCGTGGGGCTGGTGCTGAGGCTGTGCTTTGTCCCTGCAGTGTTCACCCCCCGGGTGGTGGGCACGGCCGTGGCTCGGTACAACTTCGCGGCGCGGGACATGCGGGAGCTGTCGCTGCGGGAGGGGGACGTGGTGAAGATCTACAGCAGGATTGGAGGGGACCAGGGATGGTGGAAAGGGGAAACCAACGGAAGGGTGAGTGCTTCCAGAGAGACTGCTGCCCCACTCCTGCCGTGGGAGGTGCTCCCTGCTGTCAGGATGGAGAGGGAAGGGTGTGTGTCCCTCATTCTCCTGGGCTCTGGGTGGGATGTCACCTCTGTGTGGCCATTTGTGACAGTGGCAGTGCACACAGCTGGATGGCAGCATGTCTGATCTTCCCTAAACCTGCCCCTGGGGGATGTCAGGCTCAGCATCCTTGGAAAACCAGCAGCCTGGTGGCTTGACCTGGTGTCCCACAGATTTTGTGGCACTGGGGACAGATTGTTCCTCCCCTGATCCCTTGCAGGCAGCACATCCATGGTGATGTACTGGAGTTAGCTCCATCCCAAATCAGGGTGATGGCTCACACCAGCTGGATCTGGCACATCCAGGACTGGGAACAGCCAGGGCAACAATCCCAGTGCCACAAGCACCGTGGTGTCCACGCACAGCACACCCCAACAATCCCTCAAGTTGTCCAAATCCTTGAACTCCAGCAGGCTTTGTGCTGTGCCCCTTGAGCTTTCCTGACCTCTGCTGTCCCCCACAGGTGGGCTGGTTCCCCTCGACCTACGTGGAGGAGGAGGGGGTGCAGTGAGGGCGGCCGTGGCCGCTGGAAGTCGTCGAGCGCCCGGAGCCGGCAGCTGCAGCCCGAGCACACTGTCCCCGTGCTGGACACCTCCCAGGACTGCCCCTCACCACCCCCCCTGCCTCCAGGCTGCCCCTGCTCCGTGTACAGAAGATTGAAGGGCTGTGGGATGGATGGCGTTGGTGCAGCCCCGCATGGACAGAGCTCAGAGACTCTGGGGTGCCCCGCAGGCTGTGGGTGCTGCACCCCTCCTCTGTCTCAAGGGGCTTTAAAAGCCACCCTGGGGATGGTGGTGCGAGGGTGAGGCTGAAGGTTTTGTGCCTGGTGAGAGTCTGGGGGTTTCCAGGGGAGGGAGCCCCAGAGAGGCAGTGCAGACCCCCTGCCACAGCACCCAGGTGGTCCCCAGGCCAGGATTTTGGCAGTGCCCTGGCAGCCATGGGCGAGGAGCAGGCTGGGGACACCTGGCCTGGGAGGAGGAGAGGGCTTGTGACTGTTTTGAGCCTCAGATGTAGCTGGAAGTGGACCTTCAGGAGGGGAAAGAGCCTTTTTGGCACCCCCAGACCCATTTTCTTTCCGTCACCTCAGTCCCACCAGCCTTGCTGCAGGCAGGGGGGTGCCCAGGGAGCAGACTGGTCCCAGTGGTGAGCAGGAGGTCTCTGTGCACTGCAGGGCTGGAGATGTGCTCCACACAAGGGTGTCAGAGGCCACCAAAGCAGAGGATGTGTCCCTCCCCTTGCTGGCAGCAGGACCCACCCCAGGCCAGGCTGATTTTTCCTTGCAGCTGTGACAAATCCCACCTCATGAGCTCAGGGCAAACCCACCTGAATGAGGGCTATGGGATGAAGTCCTGAGCGCTGTCCCTGAGCTGTGAAAGCACCTCCTCTGCCCAGCTGTGTGCACTTTTGGGGGCTGCCCCCCACTCTTCCTCCCACAGGCTGTTCCTGCTGCTGCCCAGTGAAGGTCCTTGTGTTGTGACATTCCCACTGTGTCCTGAGCACCCTCTGTCCCAGTCTGCCCTTCCCAAAGTGCAAACACAAACAAAATACACGTGTGGCAGCGTGACAGGGAACAACTTCCCTCTATCTGAGCCCCAGGAGCTGCTTCTCTCAATATGTGGCATTTTCAGCTGGTGCTTCCATGCCCTGATGTTTTTTTCCTCTGGGATTTGTGGTGGTCCTGCTGTGCAGCATCGTGTTCCTGCTGTGGGATCCTGGGAAAGGCCAGTGCTGGGTGGGTGAGCAGTGCTGATGCCCCCAGTCCCTGGCATGGGGGTCTGCAAACAGGGATAAGGAATGGAAGAGTTTGGATCTCTCAAGGACAAGGGGATGCTGTAATTTGGGAATTACATGCTGCTGCTCAGTGACAAGCCCAGAGCCACCCTGCCTTGCTCCCTGCTCCTCTGGAGCTCTGGGGGTGCCCCACTGGTGCAGCAGGAGCTGGCTGGGGCAGGCAGGAGGTGACAGGGACACGGGGGGGCTCAGGGCGTTCCCAAGGTACTGTTTGGTGCTAACCCCTCCCATGCTCAGTTTGAGGGGAGCAGCCAGCAGGGAGATGAGGATTCCCTGCTCCTGTGCAGAGCAGAGGGTGCCATTCCCATTCCAGAGGCCGTGCTGGAGCTGAGGGGGAATTTGGGTGGGTGGGACACACAAACCCCTGGTGGCTCCTGCTCTGCCTCACATCCTAAAGCCTTACAGCCCCTCCTGTTCAACGTGGCCAATCTGGAAAGGTGGCAAGGGAGGGCACAGCCCTGCCACAGGGACCAGGGCACCTCTGTCCCTTACACCCCAAAGGGACCCCCACCCTCTGCCTGCCCTGCCAAACCCCCTCCCCAGAGAGCTCTCCCTCTTGTGTTTACTGGTGTAAGAAACTTGTTAAAAAAAAAAAAAAAAAAAAAAAAAGAGAGATTGTTCTGTTTGTAAGTAATTATTCAGCCATTTGCCACAAATATATCTGTGAATAAGAAAGGGAAATGTTTTTTTATGATGGTGAGAAAATTGTATGTATTATTTTAGTTCGTCCAGGTCATTTGGAATCGCAATGGGATACGTTGGAAAATAATATGTAAATTCCTTGGGTTTTTCCTTTGCACTGCACTAACTGGGGTAGGGTGGAGGGGGTTTAAAGATCAAACTGTTTGTTTAATGGAATAGTTTATAGCTGGGAATTTGGAAATCATTTGGAGTAGCTTGTAATGCTGGAATAGAAACTTTAGCTGCTACTTAGAAACTCTTTTGCATGTGGTTTTTCCAGGCCTTTTTAAGTTACAATCCATCAAAGTAAATTCCCCAACGGAAAAAAACCCAACAAAATAAAGTGTAATTTTGCTGATAGGTTTTTTTTTTCCCAGCCATGGTTTTTGATGTGCCAGGGGGTCAGGATGGTGTCAGGGTTGTTGTCACTAAAACCCCCTTGGCTGCACTGGGGCTCAGGGGTGGCCTGGTCCATCCAGGGAAGATGGGTGCTCCCAGGGATGGATCCTTCCTGATTCCTGGCATGAACAGTAAGTGGTTTTACCCCTCCAAAATTGGGAGCAGATCCCTCCTGTGGTGCCTGTCGGGTTCATTCTCATTCCTGGAGCAGCTGTCACTGCAGTTGTCCCATCCAGGAGCTTTCCTGTGACTCCTTTTCCAAGCTGAACCCCTGCAGGGTGAAATAGAGGCTGATTTTCCATGGCTTTTAGTCACTCCTGACTGTCACATTCCAGAATCCCACCTGGCCCTGCAGGCAGCAGTGTGTTCCAGAGCCATAAATAAGTTGCACAGTTATAAAAACCTGAGGTGCTCACCTTGAGCAGGGATGGGATGTCCCTGTGAGCTGCTGTGTCATTTCACTAAGAACATTAATTTTTTCCACCCTTGGAGTTCCCCAGTGCTTGACTTTTCCCAGGGTACATGGAAGGGGATGTAGCAATGAGCAGAGGGGTTTTACTCAGAGAATCAGGATGTGAGCTGGGCACTCAATTTTGGGTGCTGGGTATTAAACCTTTGTGCTGACCCTGCTTGGGATAAACTCCTTCCCCGTGGCTGTTTGATCTAAAGGAATCTCTCCAGCATTCACCATGTATGAAATAGCAGATTTTGGTGCCTGGGCCATCCCCTGCTGGTGCTGAGCCTCAGCCTGGCCCTGGGTGGGTGGAATGGCCACGGCACAGCTGGGCTGCCAAGTGCAGCACTGGACCTGGAACCAAGAGCTGGGCAGTGCAAAGATCTGTCCTGCCTCTGGGGACATCCCTGCCAGCCCAGGGTGGGGACACTGCAGCTGGCAGGTGGGTGCCTGCACTCAGCTTCCTGCCAAAATCTTCTCCTGGGGGTTGCTCCAGTGCAGGGTCTGCCAGCTCAGGAATGAATGGGGCATTGATCCAGCGTGCCCAGCCACAGCCAGGTGCAGTAACCAGAGCAGGAGCAGCATTCCAGGGGCATTAACAGGAGCATAAATCCCAGCACAGCTGGCTCCAGCCCTGCACAGCCCCTGGCCTGTCCCAGGAGTGGGGAGGACACACCAGGCACGCTGTTATATTTATTACTCTGATTTTTCCCCAGCAAGAGCAGCTGCTGCCACAATTCCCCCATGAGCCAGGCCCTGAGCTAACACAGTGTGGGGGTGGCTGTGTTTGCTGGCTGCCCTCTGCCAGCAGCAGCTCCTGTCACAGTGTGACAGCCACCTGCCTGGCCCTGGGGCTGCCCCTCGAGCCCTGTGGCCACCAGCAGAGCGTGGCCACCTCCCTTGGCCACTCTGGGGGTGAGCTCACCCAGCCCAGGGCATCCCAAAACCAGGCTGTGCCATCAGGGTGGGGAACCAGGCAGGGGGAGAGCTCAGACAGCTCTGACAGCAGCACCCTGTGGGATCTGGGTGCTTTTGGCTCAGGGTCAGCTGCTGCTGGTGCTTGCCAAGCCCAAGGGAGGGTTTGGGGCAGAGCTGAGGATGGGGATGAGGGTTGGGGTGGCAGAGGAATGCTGGCAGCCTGCAGCATGCCTGGCTGCCTCAGCCCTGCACTAACCAGGCTGGCTGTGACCTAGAAAAGCCCAGCTGGCGCCTGCACCCCTGCGCTGCTCTGTGTTAGAATGAACCTCAAAATTAGAGATTGAACTGTGTAGGATCCCTCCACACTGGACTGAGCACCCCAAAAATCCCCCCCTCACTCCTGCTCTGGAGTCACACCAGGGCTCAGAGCTGCCACTTTCCCCACTGTCCATCCTGAGCTTGGTGAAGGGCTCAGGCTGCTGAAGTGGACTTGGGCTTGCACTGTTCTAGGTCTGGTCTAACCCAAAGGTCATATTTATCATTTGGACACGCTGATGAAATGGTTCTGGCCTGTCAAACAGAAACACCCCACTGCAAACAGGAGTTTAGACTTGTTTGCAGCTCTGTGGTTATTCTGAGCACTTTAGTCCGTGGAGAAGCCTGCAGGAGCTGGGGCTCTCTGTAAAACTGAGAAACCGGTTTTGTCTTTGGGGGAAGGAGGGGAAATGCTGCTGGAGACAGGGGATAAAGCTGGAATAAGTGAACCCCTCGGCTCCTGTTCAAACCCTTCCCAAAATGGGGCAGCTTGGAGGCACACTGGGTGTCCAGCAGGCAAGAGCAGAGGGATGGGGTACTGAGGAGCAGAAAAGGGGCACTTCCACTTCAGCTGGATGCTTAAAACCCCCCCAAAACCATCCCTGGGCTGCTCAGAGCTCAGCAGGGGTGGGTGATGCTGCCTGGGGGACCATGATGCTGCTGGGACCCCAATCCCTCCCACCAGCAGCCAAACCACAACTCCACCCCGACTTCTGCCTCTCCGAGATTACCAGCACGAGGCCCTTCAGCAGAACTTCTGTATCCTGCCCAAACAGGCCCTAATTCCAGGGGTGAGCCCTGGGCTGAAGGAACGACAAACCTTCAGCCTTAGAGATCTAAATCAAACCCTTATTTTTCTACCCAGCTCCAATTTAATTTTTTTTCTGAGCTCTCGGGTCTGGCTTGGGAGAGGTGTAAATTAATTTTAACTCTGCTCTTTGACTGGAGCCGCTGGGAACTGCAGCAGGAGGGTCAGATGGTGCCTTTCCTCACTGTGTTTGCTCTCTGGCATCCAGCTGACAGCTCCAGCCAGGGCTGAGCCAGCCCTGGAGGCTGCGAGTCCCCCTGGCCCCAGCTGGGCTGTTTGCTGTCTGCTGGCCACTGAGCTGGGGAGAAAAGCAGCATTTTCCTCCCTGCTTTGAATTTCTCCACTCTGCCAGGCTTTTTGTCTTGCTTGGGAAGCAGCAGAGCCACGAGAAGGGGAACAAGGGAGGTGAGTCTCTTTTTTTATCTGCTGGGGCTGGCTCTGCTCGCCTGCAAGTGCTGGTTAATATTTTTTGCAGCAGGGGACGGAAGAGGAGGAGGAGGAGAGCATCAGAGGAAGGCAGGGGCCCCACCATATCCTGGCAGGGAAAGGCAGCCTGGAGTGAGCCTTGCTGGTGAGTGGTGCCTGGTGGGAATGTCACAGCATTTCCAATGGGAGCCTGAAGCTTTGGGGGGACAGTGAGGGGACAGTGAGGGGACAGTAGGTGCTCTGGTGGCCACGTGGCAGCAAGCAGAGAGGTGATCCCCAGGGCAGACCCCGGTCATGGCCTGTGGTTTGTGTAGGGGGGTCTGTGTTGGCCCCACTGCACCCAAAATCTTGTTCCAGGAGCAAATCCTGAGCTGGGTCCTCAGCCAGGACCTGCACAGGGGTTGCAGTGTCCACAGGCAGGGTCTGTCCCTGTTTCTCCCCCACCCTGTGATAGGGAGCAAACCTGGAACCTTCCCTGTGGCCAAACAGCTCCTGAATTCTAGTGAGGGGAAAAAAAAAAAACAAAAAAGAAAAAGAAAAAAAAAAGGTTTATTGAGGCATGAGCGAGCACAGCGTTGCCGTGCCCTGGGAATCCCCAAGCCCCTTTTTCAGGGGTCCCTCTGGAGGGTGTTCGGGAGCTGCTCAGCCGGGAAAGGCGCCCAGGGATGAGCCCCAGGGCTCGCTCACCCTCTGCACGGCACCCAGAGGTGGGCGCCGAGCCGAGCCAGCCGCCAGCCAGGCAATCCGGGTTTTACAGGTGGACATGTCCTGCCTGAGCCGTGCCTGGCGGGCGGCAGCGCCCTGGAGAAGCGCCCGGCCCTTCAGCAGCGCCTCGGGCCCCACGGCCAAGAAGAGCGTCCCGTACCAGCAGACGCTGCGGGAGGAGGGTCCCGGGGGGGGCGCGCCCAGCCGGCCCCCGCCCGCCTCGGCGCAGGTGGTGGTGGTGGGAGGGGGCAGCCTGGGCTGCCAGACCACCTACCACCTGGCCAAGCTGGGGCTGAGCGGCGTGGTGCTGCTGGAGAGGGACCGCCTGACCTCGGGCACCACCTGGCACACGGCGGGTGAGTGCGGCACGGATGCTCGAGTGCGGGCAGGGATGCTCGCGGTGCGGGCAGGGATGCTCGAGTGCGGGCAGGGATGCTCGCGGTGCGGGCAGGGATGCTCGAGTGCGGGCAGGGATGCTCGCGGTGCGGGCAGGGATGCTCGAGTGCGGGCAGGGATGCTCGAGTGCGGGCAGGGATGCTCGCGGTCCGGGCACGGATGCTCGAGTGCGGGCAGGGATGCTCGCGGTGCGGGCAGGGATGCTCGAGTGCGGGCAGGGATGCTCGCGGTCCGGGCAGGGATGCTCGAGTGCGGGCAGGGATGCTCGAGTGCGGGCAGGGATGCTCGCGGTGCGGGCAGGGATGCTCGCGGTGCGGGCAGGGATGCTCGAGGTGCGGGCAGGGATGCTCGCGGTCCGGGCAGGGATGCTCGAGGTGCGGGCAGGGATGCTCGA
Source organism: Oenanthe melanoleuca (assembly GCF_029582105.1). Taxonomy (NCBI): domain Eukaryota; kingdom Metazoa; phylum Chordata; class Aves; order Passeriformes; family Muscicapidae; genus Oenanthe; species Oenanthe melanoleuca. Next base: position 3,971,575 of record NC_079350.1, read on the forward strand.
GGTGCGGGATGCGCTCATCCCTGGGGCGGATCCAGCGTACAGCCTGATGAGGATGCGCTGCAGAGTTTTGGCAGTAAAGCCTGAAAATTTATCTTTTTTTTTTTTTTTTTCCATAATTTTTTTTAACCGTCCCCCAAATTTCCTTTTTGTTTTTTCCTCCACAAGATTTATGTGTCTGCGGGAAAAAAACCCACTTTATTCCCACAGTTCCCCGCCTCTCCTTCCTTTCTAAAGCAACTTTTCTTTGGCGGGAAGGCACATAAGCTTTTTTATAAATATAAATATAAATATAAATATAAATATAAATATAAATATAAATATAAATATAAATATAAATATAAATATAAATATAAATATAAATATAAATATAAATAAACTATAGATAATATATAGATAAAATATAGATAAAATATATAAATATATATATTTATGTATAAATAGATAAATGTATAAATATATAAATATATACGTATATAAATATATAAATATATATTAATATATATAAATAATTTTTTTTGCCCCAGTTATATATATATTATATATTATATATTATATATTATATATTATATATTATATATTATATATTATATATTATATATTATATATTATATATTATATATTATATATTATATGTTATATGTTATATATTGTATGTTATATATTGTATAGTATATTACACTTATATATAATATATAATATTTATATTTATATATAATCATATAAATATATAAATATGTAAATATATAAATATATAAACATATGAACATATAAATATATAAATATATATTTAAATATAAATAAATAAAAGCTTTTTTTTTTTTTCCCCCACTTTTGGGTTCCACCCCCTCCGCACCCCCTTCTCCCCACTCATTTAACGCCCGAAGAGAACAGAAACCGATGTTTTGTAGCATCCCCACAAATCCACGAGATGGAGCACGAGCCCCGCAGGGCGGCGCAGGGCCGGGGGTCCCTCTGTGCATCCCCCGCGGGTGCTGGGGAGGTGACACAGCGCCTGTCCCGCCCCGCGTGTCCCCGCAGGTCTCCTGTGGCAGCTGCGCCCCAGCGATGTGGAGGTGGAGCTGCTGGCGCACACCAGGGACGTGGTCAGCCGGGACCTGCCGGCCGAGACCGGGCTGCACACGGGCTGGGTGGAGAACGGGGGGCTCTTCATCGCCTCCAACAAGCAGCGCCTGGATGAGTACAAGAGGCTCATGTCGGTACGGGGTGGCCCCCGGCGCGGGGGGATGCAGGATTGGGGTGGTTTTGTGGTCTCTGAATGTCCCATCCCTCACTGCAGAGCAGCAGGTCGCCCTTCCAGGGCAGCCACAATCCGTCAAACTCCTGCAAAGTTGGCAAAATTAAATCCAGCCTTGCATTTAACTAGTGGTAGCATTGCTTTCCCCATTGTGCAGCATCATTTATCCAGCTGCACAGAAAGCTGGAATTCGGACACAGGGCCATATTCCCTGAAAAGTGAGCATCACCCCATGCTGGGTTTAGGGAGATAAACATGTCCTGGGATTCTCCTCCTCCTCCTCCTTCAGCAGCTTCATGGACAAAGCTTTTGCTCCTCCTGAGCTCCCGTTTTTCCTGTCCCTTGGCAGCTGGGGAAGGTGTACGGTGTGGAGTCCCACGTGCTGACCCCGTCACAGACCAAGGACCTGTACCCTCTGATGAACATTGATGACCTGTATGGCACCCTGTACGTCCCCAAGGATGGCACCATGGACCCTGCTGGCACCTGCTCCACTCTTGCCAGGGCAGCAGCTGCCAGAGGAGCTACGGTAGTTCTTAATTAGTGATTTATTCATAAATGCCTGATGGTTTCATCCTCTGCCTTCTTCACCTCCTCCTTTCTCACCGGGGCAGAGCTGCTCCTGCAGATTTGGGTTTTTCCCAAGAAGGGTGTTGTCCTCTTGGGTGGGTCACAGTGACAGAGCTGGCAGGATCCATGAGATCCAGGGGAAATAGAGGGTGCAAGAAAGACCTTTAGGAGCAAGACAAGGCACTCAGAACATTGCTTAGGTTCACTTTTCCCAGATCTGGGATTTAGGGTCTGGTGACCCTGTTGTGACTCTGCCACCAGATCATCGAGAACTGCCCTGTCACAGGCATCCAGGTGAGAACTGATGATTTTGGGGTGAAGAGGGTGCACGCAGTGGAGACAGCCCACGGGACCATCCAGACTCCCTGCGTGGTGAACTGCGCAGGTAGGGGGGCAGGGCACGGGGCTGGGGGGGTCTGCATTGCCCCTGGGGTGGCTTGGGTGCCCCTGCAGCTGTGTGGGGCACGGAGAGGGCTGAGCACGGGTTGTTGTCCCTGCAGGAGTGTGGGCACGGGCCCTGGGCCGGCTGGCGGGCGTGCACGTGCCGCTGGTGGCCATGCACCACGCCTACGTGGTGACCGAGCGCATCGAGGGCATCCAGGTCAGTGCTGCAGCTGCACCCGGCTGCTCTGCTCTGGGGACAGGGCTGCAGAGGCTGAGAGACCCCTGTCCCTCCCAGGGAACCCCCACCAGATCTGTGGGACCTCCTCATTCCTGCCAGGTCAGGCTCTGCTCTCAGGGGAGTGCTCCCCCCTTAGCAGGGCTGTCCGACCACCCTGAGCAGAGCCAGATTTAATATTTAACGAGGTTACAACCAGCAGGATGGTTTTTTTTCTCTCAGAATCTCTGTGTTTGGTGCCTGATAGCAGCAGTCATAAAGATCCCAGACCCTTTCTGAGCAAGCCCTGGCAGGCAGAGGTGCAGCTCTCCAAGCGTTTCTAAACTGCCCCAATAAATCTGTTCCTGCCATCTGGCTGTGGAGAACTGCTCTGGAGTTGAAATAGGCTCTTCATTCTCTCAGGCCCAGTGCACTGAGGGTGACACATTAATTAGTTTCCATCCTGCTGACACAGTCTGTGCCTGACCTTTCAGCAGGAGGTGCCTCGTAGTAAAAAGTGCTGTGGTCCATGATTACATTTCTGTCCCAGTGACTGCACTGGGCCGTATGCAGCAAGAAAGATTTCAGAGGAGAGGCTGCAGCTCGCAGAGCTCAGTGCCTCCTGTTCAATCCACTTAATTCCACTTGTCAACACGGGTTTCAGCAGGCCCTACACCGATTCTTCAGTGTTATCTAAATGTTTCCCCATCCATTATTCACAAGAACAAATCCCTCATTCTTCGTGCACCGCTGCCTGCGTGTCGAGCTGCTGCAGAGGAGGGATGATTGCTGAGCTAGGATCAACCACAGGGGCTGCTCCCGTCCCCAGGGCACCCCTGGGTGATGCTCAGGTTCTGTGTGAGCTGTTCTGTCCGTGGTTTGGCCAGGTTAGCTGGGTGCTTTCCCCTTGGGGCAACGCTGGTGCCCAAATTCTGCTGCTGATTGAGCACACACTTCATGCCCCATCCTCAGCAGGTCCCTGCTGCCCTCACTGTGCCCTGGCTTCTGCTGGGTGCTGTGGGGCTGTGCCCATGGCTCCTGCTGGGTGCTGTGGGGCTGTGCCCATGGCTCCTGGCCTCCCCTGACCCCTGGGCTCCCCCTCCCCTTTTTCAGAACATGCCCAACGTTCGCGATCACGACGCCTCGGTCTATCTCCGTCTCCAAGGCGATGCCCTCTCCGTGGGTGGATATGAGTCAAACCCCATCTTCTGGGAGGAGGTGAGTGCAGCAGGGAGGTTTTCTGGGGGAATGAGACAGGTTTCCAGGGAAGCCACCTCGGAGGAGTGGGTGTAGATGTGAGCCCCCACATCCTGCAGGTGCCAAGCTCTGGTGGCTGCTGGGGAAAGCAGAGGGAGCATCTCCCCTTTGGGGCTGTCTGTGGCACAGATATGCAGAGCAGAGGCAACAGCAGAGCCAGAAGCTGCTGTGCCCATCCCTCTATCCTTAATTCAGACTTCAGGGTTGTCTGGGTTGTTTGAGAAAACCCCAAAATCCCAGAGATTCAATGGAGCCTCGATTTATCTTCTCCGAGGCTGCCAGAGGTGAGAAGGTGTCACACCATCAGCTCTGTTCTATGTCCTGATTCCTGTTCCTCACCTTTAGGTATCTGAAAAATTTGCTTTTGGCCTCTTTGACCTGGACTGGGATGTTTTCATGCAGCACATTGAAGGTGCTGTCAACAGAGTGCCAGTTCTGGAGAAAACAGGAATTAAATCCACAGTCTGTGGGCCAGGTAAGGTGGCTGTGGTGACCACTGTGGTGGCACCAGGGTGGCTGGGTTTCTCCAAAGATCCTGCTGGAGGCAAAGGGAAACTTTATAACCTGGGGAGAAGAAAAACTCTGAATGCAGAGGAAGTGCTGCTAGTCTGGCTGCAGTGGTGGCATCTTCCAAGGGGTGGCATTCCAGGCCTAGACTGGGTGGAGAAATAGAATCACACATTCAGAGACTCACAGAGTGGTTTGACTTGGAAGGGATCTTCAGAAATTATCTAATTCCAGCTCCACTGCCATGGGCAGGGACACCTTCCACTCTCCCAGGGTGCTCCAAGCCCCTTCCAACCTCACCCTGAACACCTCCAGGGATCCAGGGGCAGCCACAGCTTCTCTGGGCACCCTGTGCCAGGGCCTCACCACCCTTGTTGTAAATAACTTCTATATTATAATTTCTTATAATCATATAGATTTCTTAAACCTAAATTGTCCCTCTTTCAGTTTAAAACCACTTCTCTGGGGAGCTGACTGCCAGTCTGGGAGTAAATGGATTTCCAGCTGATGTTGTGGCCACTGGACTGGAAAATTAAGGGGCAGATGTTTTTAAGCAGTGGCTGTTATTTTACCAAGTGTTATCTTCTATAATTATTTTTTATTACTTGCTCCTGGTCGAGTGACATTAGATTCACCAGATTTACATCCCAGGCAATCTGGTGTGGAGTTAAAGCCATCCCTGCAGTGGCAGCTGGAGGTGGTGCCAGACATTGAGCCCAAGCCTTGCACACTGGGTTTGGCCTTAAAATCCACAATGCACTAAAAAATCAACTGTAATAAAAGCCCTTTTTGCCTTGAGGGAAACTCTGTGGGTTGTATGAGGGGAAATCAGGGCACATCTCGTGCCCTGCAGCAGATCAAACATGACCCGTACGAGGTGGAGACTTTGGCCCTGGGTCCAGTGGTTTGATTGCACTGTGCTGTGAGCAGAGCAGAGCTGGCTGCTGCTGGATGAATGTCATTTGCCAAGGCTCAGCTCTCCTCCTTTCCTCCTTCTTGATTGAAACCAGCAGCCTGTGGCAGCTGAGTCATGCTGGGCAGAAGCAAATGGCAAAGGCTTTGTCCCCTGTGCTGTGTCACCATGCCAAGATCCCTGGAGCCCTCAGCCCTGTCCCAGGGCAAAGTCAGCCCTGCTGGCAGGGGAGGTGCTTTGGTTCTGCTCCATTAACTCCCTGAGTTTGTAGCCTGGAATATCTGTGCAGGGATACTGGCACGTGAGGAGCTGCTCTGGTGACTGGGGAAATATTCTGGCTCTGCTCCTGCCTTCTCTGGAGCAGGGATCAGGGGAAACAGACTGGGCATTGCTAGGTGGGGGAAAACCACACTGCACTCTGTTTTCCCTCTCTCCTTTTACGTGGATGGATGGATGGATGGATGGATGGATGGATGGATGGATGGATGGATGAACCACCATCAAACAAGGAGAAGGATTGCACACCTCTGTCAGGGGCTTTGCTGTCCTCTCTGGTGAGGATTTGTAGAGGGATTTCCATGGCTGATGGCCCTACCAAGTGGCTCAAAGTCATGGAGTTTCCCAGCAGGGACTGACAAATGTGGAATACACCATCAGGAAATCAGCCCAGATGTTAAAATGGCAACACAGATCAGTGCAGTCCTTGACTGGAGATTGGAAAGGGAAAAAGAGCCCTCACAGTGCCTTGTGCACCTTCTCTTGGGGAATCCACTTTGCTTCCCACCTTTTCAGTCTGACTCCAAAACCCTGCTGGGAAGTGCTGGGTGCTGGCCCAGCCCTGGCCCCACTGACCTCTCTGGCAGCAGGACGAGGTCAGCACAGGAGGCTGCAGGAAACCTGCTTGTAAAGTGTGTGACCTGTCCCCAGAGTGAGTGATCCTGGCCTCCCTGGCACATCCCCTCTCTGCTTCTCAGAGTCATTCACAGCTGACCACAAACCTCTCATGGGAGAAGCTCCAGAAGTCCGAGGGTTCTTCCTTGGCTGTGGCTTCAACAGCGCCGGTAAGAGACTCCTGGAGGGGTCACACCCAGCTGGCCTCGGATCCCAGGCAGATCCTGGCATTCCACAGCCGTGCTCGGCCTCCTGGCCTCACCTGCACCCTGCCCTGTTCCCCAGGGATGATGCTGGGAGGTGGCTGTGGCAGGGAATTGGCTCACTGGATCATCCACGGCCGGCCGGAGAAGGACATGTATGGCTACGACATCAGGCAAGTGCCCTGCCTGCCAGCTCCCTCCAGGGCACCCTCAGCCCCCGTTGCCCATTGGGGCATCCCTCTCCCCTGCTGCTCCTTGGGGTGCTTCTGAGGCAGGGCTGCCATCAGGAATGGGTGTCCAGGCAGTGTCTGTGTCCCTCCAAGGAGCCAGAATCAATTACACACAATGCTTTCATGGATGCACACGTGGGGTTTATCTCATTTGCCTCATTCCACACAAACAGCTTCCATCAGGCACAAGGAGATGGGGAAGGACGGGGTAATTACGTTTGGGTTTTGTTGTTCAATTAGTGCCGTGCCTAATCCTCTAAGTTAATAATCGGGGGGATGATTTCAACAGCACAAAGATTAGCTCAGCCCCCCCTGCAGCACCACCCGGGCTGGGAGCTGTGGCTGTGCAGATGTTGGCTCAGTAATTGCTTCTGACTTGCTTGATTGTCTTTGTTGGGTTTGGGCTTTCTCACAGGGCTGGGGACAAAGCTCTGAGAACCTCACGTTGCTGTAGTGGCCAAGCTGGTTGGGCTGTGGGAGTGAGGGACCTGCAGAGATGGGGGAGATGTCTTCAGCTGCCCCCTCCCACCACTGGGCTCAGGATGGGGATGGAGAGATGGAGAAATCCCACTGGGTTGGCAGCAGCACAGCCCCCCTGACCTGCACCCAGGGACCCCAGTCAGGAGCTTTGCACCCAAACATCTCCCGTGCCCCATGTGCCCTGTCATCGAGCTGTCAGTCCCATTCCTTCCTTTTGGTGACAATTGCCAAGCTCCTCTTTAAATAACTCCCTTTTCCACACATTTCAATATTTATCCTCTCAGAACATTTGCTTGTAAATATTTCATCTGGCAGCTGTTGCCCGCTTGCTGCTGTCAAAAATTTCAGCTCTTTGGTGAAGGGGCTGAGGCTTTAGGGGCAACCAGGGGTGCTGGTGACATGCCATGTGTCACCTTCTGCCAGCAGAGGAGGCAGCTGCTCTCACAACTCTTGGGGAGCACCACTTGGATTCCTTGCAGGGCTCAGCCCCATGCTCTGCCTCTCCTCTGTGCCCAGTCAGCAAGGAGGGAAGCTGAAAGTGTCCTTTTAGAAGTCCCTGAAATGGCATTTTGCCTTTCATGCCCTGCCTGGCTCCCTTTCTCCAGCCCTGGGAAAGGGATTGTGTCCCCTTTCTTGTGTCCAAGGCTGCTCCCCCTGAGTCACAGGTCTCTGGGATTAACAGCCTGACCATGGGCTGAGCTGGGACATTCCTTCAAGGAGATTTTCTGTTTGAAAGATGCAAATACTTAAAACAAATTGAAAATAATTTGAGTTTTATTTATATTTCAGCCTGGGGAGAATTGGGTGAAAAATATAAGGAATGTTCAGGACTCATTCCCTCATCAGGGCTGTGTTTAAACCCAGGTGTGCCCTGAGGCTGGTCCCATGTTGAAGTAAGGCAGAATTAACCTAAAGTTAATTTTTTTTTTTCTATTTCCCCTTCTCAGCTGGGCTGTATTCTGCTCCCAGTTGCTCTGGGGTGGGGCTGGGAGCTTGGTGGGGGCTGCAGCTCTGATGGTCAGCACCGAGCCCAGCTTGGCTCCTCTGCTCCTACCCACAAAACTGGAGCAGGAGGAGCAATTTCACACCAGCAGCTGCATCCACACCTGGCTCTGGTCAAGAAGGCCGTGAGCTGGTGGGCTCATCCAGATGTTGCACCTTGCAGGAGGTTCCACCACTCCCTGACCGACAACAACCGCTGGATCCGGGAGCGCAGCCACGAGTCCTACGCCAAGAACTATTCCGTGGTGTTCCCCCACGATGAGCCCCTGGCAGGGAGGAACGTGAGGAAGGACCCCCTGCACGAGGTGAGGAACCACCTGGGCTGGCCCTCACAGCAGCAAAGAGGAGCTCACAAGGAGTGGCTGCTCCCATCCATCCGTCCTGGGGAGATCCCACTGGGAGGGTTCTGTTTGCCCCTGGGCATTCCTGTGATATTTAATTCAGCAGATATGGATTAAGAGCCTGGTGATGGTCACTGGGCAAGGGAAAAGGGGAGAGGAGAGCTCTGAGGCTGAGTCCAACCTAGGGCCAGCTGAGAGGGCTGGGGATGCTGAGTGCTCACAGGAATCTCCTGCCTCTGCTCTCCCTGTGTCCTGCTCACAATTTAGCAGCAGTTTCTCCCCAAAGCATCTCTCAATGTGGAGTGAGGCTGGGGCACAAGGAGAGGGGTGGGAAGAAGGATGTGCCTTCGTGGAGGTGGTTTTGCCAGCATCTCCTCAATGGTTTTTCTCCCTGGAGCCACCAGCCAGGGCTCCCTCCTGCTCCAGCCCCTTCTTCACACAAATATCCATAGGTGAACACTCTCAAGATGCAGCACTTGAGAGAAAAACCCAATTCCCAGCACCCCCCAAATCCCTCAGCACCAGAGCCTCATCCCACTGCCAGCCCCAGCCCCAGCCCTGGCAAAACCACATTTCCCAAGCCCATTCCTGCTTCTCTCTGATTGACATCACACCATTCCTCTTCCAACTGGAGGGCAGAGGCTCAAGCACTAAAACAGACACCCCTGCCCACCAGCCCCCGGTGTTTGGTTGACAGCTCAGTTGTTTTCTGTCACTGAGGATGCAATTTATTTTTTAAGAGCACATCTAATAAGCGATGCCCACTTGACTGACAGGCTGCTATTTATCCATGCAGCTCCAGAACATGTGCTGTGTTTTATAAATAGGCACTGAATGATTTCTGAGATGTTCAACAAAATCTATTCTTTTCCGAACTGGAGGCTCCAAACAAAAATGTCTTAATGGATCCCTAATTAATTGCGTGCAGAGAGATTTTCCTGAGAGCACAGAGGAGGAATGAGAAGGTTGCCACATAAATATTAGATGTTGTTATATAATTACTCTGTAAACGTGGTGGGGGATCTTGCTCTCTGCATGTAGCATCTCTTGGTCAGTAATTTGGGTTTTGGTGGGATGCACAGCTGGGCTGTGGCTCTGCCCCTTGACCACCCTTGAGGAAACCACCCTGCCTGAGGGGACAAAAATCAGGCAATTCTTAGGTTTGACCCTGTTTTAAAAGACAAACTGCAGGGCTGATTTTGGCTGTTGATAGCCAAAGCCAAGGAGTCACATGTCTGATCTTGAGCCCACAGCTGCACCTGAGGGGGGCAGCCTGAGTGCTGCTCAAAAAGCTTTTTTAAAAACCAGCTAATTGTTCCCATTTCTTCTGTGCAGGAGCTGCTGCAGCAGGGCTGTGTTTTCCAGGAGAGGCACGGCTGGGAGAGACCTGGCTGGTTCAGCCCTGGGGGAGCAGCCCCGGTAAGAACAGCTGGGCTTCTGGGGGGTCTTCAGCCTGGAGACACCAGGACCCACCACTGAGAGCAGGGATTTTGGGGTGGGCACCCCTCACCATGACAGGGATGTTGAGGTGGGGTTCCATCCCCATGGGCAGGGATGTTGGAGTGAGGATCCATCACTGAGGGCGGGGATGTTGGCATGAGGATCCATCCTCTAGGATAAGGGTGCTCTGGTAGGACCCATCCCCATGGACTGGGATGTTGGGGTCAGAATCCATCACCATGGGCAGGGATATTGGGATGGGGATCCATCATTGAAAGCAGGGATATTGGGATGGGGATCCATCACCATGGGCTGGGATATTGGAGTGAGGATCCATCATTGAGAGCAGGGATGTTGGGATAGGGATCCATCCCCATGGGCTGGGATGTTGGAATGAGGATCCATCCCTTAGGACAAGGATGCTCTAGTAGGACCCATCCCCATGGACTGGGATGTTGAGGGGAGGATCCATCATTGAGGGCAGGGATGTTGGGATGAGGATCCATCCCTTAGGACAAGGATACTCTAGTAGGACACATCCCCATGGGCTGGGATATTGGAGTGAGGATCCATCCCTTAGGACAAGGATGCTATGGTCAGGACTCATCCCCATGGACAGGGATGTTGGGATGGGGATCCATCCCCATGGGCTGGGATGTTGGAATGAGGATCCATCCCTGAGGGCAGGGATGTTGGGATGAGGATCCATCCCTTAGGACAAAGATGCTGTGGTCAGGACTCATCCCTCAGGACAAGGATGCTCTGGTAGGACCCATCCCCACGGGCTGGGATGTTGGAGTGAGGATCCATCCCTAAGGGCAGGATTTTGGGGTGGGAACCCATCCCAGAGCTGAACAGGGATGCCAGGGTGGGCACCCACCAGCACAGCCATCTCCCCAGGAGTGGGGTGAACATGACAAGGAGTTCCTTGTCCTCTTCCTGCCTGTCCCTGCTCCCTGCCCAGGTCCTGGACTACGATTACTACGGCGCCTACGGCCGCCAGCGCCACAGGGACTACACCTACAACCGCCTGCTGGGGGACGAGTACACCTTCGACTTCCCCCCCCACCACGACATCGTGAGTGGGGCTGACAGCCCCCCTGCCCTGCCCAAACCCCCTGGGAGCTGGGGGGCTTCGAGCCTGTTCCCCATCGCTGCTCTGGGGGGAGCTGGTGGTGCTCGGAGGGAGGGGAAGCTCCAAAACAGCAAAAAGTGGCCCAAAAATATTGAGAGAGATGTGTAGCCCGTGCTCAGGAACCTCAGGGGAGAGGCCGTGGGAATTATGCTGCTGCTTTCCTAAAGTGCTGAGATGAGCTTGAGGGGAGAAAATTCAATTTGATAAAATGTGGGTGTTATTAATGATAGCTGTCACTGAGCTAGTGAGGTGAGGAATGGGATCAACTCTCAGAATGGCCTGTCAGGCTCGCTCCAGCTAACCCCTGATTCTTTCAGGAGCATTTTGAAGCCTTTCAAGGCACCAGGCGAGTGTCCTGGTATCGTTTCCTGTTACATAAATGGTTTAATTTGTGTTTCCCTTTGTGGGCTGAGAGCATGGCTCAGCCTCAACACCATGTTTGCTCTAATTGCAGATCAAGAACGAATGTTTAACGTGCAGGAACGCCCTGGCTCTCTTTGACATGTCTTATTTTGGGAAATTCTACCTGGTTGGACCCGAAGCTACCAAAGCAGCTGACTGGCTGTTCAGTGCTGATGTGAGCAAAGCTCCAGGTACAGGCTCAGCTCCTGGTTTTGCTGGGGAAATCTCGCCCCAAAGCAGCCCAGGGGAACCCAGACTGGCTTTCCCTTTCAAGGCAGCCTTTGCAGAGGGTGTGGGAAGTGTATGGGAGAGGCTGCTCTCCCTTCCCTCACCACGGTCTGGATTCTTCCTCATTTACACAGGGGCTCAGTGCTCTGAGCTCGGGGATGAAGGAGGGAGGATTCCCTCTGGCTCCAGCTGTGGCCCACATCTGGAGGTGCAGTGGGAGCTGCAGTAAATCAAGCACAACCCTCGCCAGCTGTGGTTTGTTGTCCCCTTTTCCAAGGCTGGGAAGCAGCTCCTGGCACTTCCAAGGATGCAAGAGGAAAGGTTAAAAAACACTATTCCTTTCCCCCTGCTGGCGCTGGGACACTCAGGGTCTGTCAGGGCAAAGCCAGGCGGGTGATTTCAGGTGATTTGCTGCACCCACCTCCCTCGGGGGCTGGCTGATGGGCAGCAGAGCCCGTGTGCCCCGCAGGCTCCACCGTGTACACCTGCATGCTGAACCGGCAGGGAGGCGTGGAGAGCGACCTGACCGTCAGCAGGATCAGCCCCGGGGCGCCGGGCTCCGCCCTGGCTCCTGCTTTTGAAGGTAAAACCCTGACCTGGCCGTGTCTGCCTGTGCTCAGCCTCCCAAGGTGAATCCCCAGGTTTCCTGCGGTGTCAGTGCACACAAAGACTTTTCCAGTCTTTGGGCAGGTTTGCTCACGCTGGAGGGGCTGATTGCATTTTCCTAATGGCAGCCACCTGGCTTTTTTCCAGCCCTTATCCCCGGTCCCTGTAACCTGATTATGGCCCCAGTGCCCGGGGCCCTGCGGTGCTCAGCGCTGTTATTGGGTTTGTCCAGCCCTGGTGGCGGCTCTGACCCCTGTCCCAGCCCTTATCAGCTGCAATTAAGGGGGATGGAAAAGCAGCAGAGCAGCCCTGGGGGCAGAAGTGGCATTAGGCAGTGTGGGGGAGGATGTGAGCTCGGCTCTGGCCAAGCACTGGGTGCCACAGAGCCCTGTCCCCACGCTGTGTCACCCTCAGCTGTGCCATGGGGCACTCTCACCCCGGCACTGTGGGGTGGCAGCGGTTTTTCCCTCCCTTGTGGGAGAATCCTTCCTGCCTGCTGTCTGGGACACTGGCAGGGGAAGCAGGGTGGGAAGTGGCTGGCAGAGCTGCAGGCTTTGTCGGGCGCTGCAGGAGTTTAATCACAGCAAAGTCTATTTTTCCAATTACAGTAGGTGGCTGCACTTATTATCATTGTGACAGAATAGCAGAGAGCAATTTCGTAGTGGCAGGAAAGACAGAGGGGAGATTGATTACATATTAATCAGCTCTCAAACACCATCCCTGGGGATTTTTCCACCCAGGATTACTGAGGAGATGAAATTCTTCCTTGCACTCAGTACAATTCCCACACTGGTTATGGGCTGGTCACTGTGGCATTCCCTGCTCCCACCTGTAGCTCACAGCTCCCTCCACACTTGAGGGTGACAGAAGTGCAGCTGGTCTCAAGGAGTTTTTTTCCTGTGATGCTCACACACACTTTCACTGTTAATGGTCATTTGGTTTTCAGTGTTCTGAGCCCCACAGGCCTTCCCTAATCCCACTACTCTTTAACCCCCCCTTTTACTGGCAGTCCCCACCCAGGGCTGGGCAAGCTGCAGAGCAGAACCAGCCCAGCCCAGCTCTCTCAGCCCTGAAAGGCTGCCCGGGGCTGTGTTCCAGGGGATGGCTATTACCTGGCTATTGGTGGGGCTGTGGCTCAGCACAACTGGTCCCACATCACCACCGTGCTGCAGGACATGAAATTCCAGTGCAAACTCCTTGACTGCTCGGAGGAGCTGGGCATGATGAGCATCCAGGGCCCTCTGAGGTGAGCAGTGGAGGGAGGGATGGAGGGATGGAGGGAAGGATGGAGGGAGGGATGGAGGGAGGGATGGAGGGAAGGATATTGGGGTGGAAGGAGAGATGGAGAGAAGGATGCTGGGGTGAAAGGAGGGATGCAGGGATGGAGGGAGGGATGCAGGGGTGGAAGGAGGGATGGAGAGAAGGATGCTGGGGTGAAAGGAGGGATGCAGGGATGGAGGGAGGCTTGCCTCAGGTGCAGGTGCCTGTGTTCTGCAGGGGTAGGTGTGAGCCCCATGACAGTGAGTGCTGATCTGGCTGGGGTATCACTCCATTTTCCACGGAACTGAAATTTCTTTTGAGGCTCCCGCAGCATTTCTCATCAGCTCAGCTCCTCTTTGGAGTGAGAAGTCTGTCTTGCCAGCAAGATGAGGGAGCAGGTTCTGGGGACACCCCTCAGGGCAGGCTGGCAGCTGAGTCCCCTCCTGTGCCCCCTTTGCTGTTTCCCACAGCCGTGTTGTCCTCCAAGAAGTGCTGGACACCGACCTCAGCAACGAGGCCTTCCCCTTCTCCACACACAAACTCACCACAGCTGCAGGCTGCCAGGTAGGGAGGGGCCCCTCCCCGAGCTGCCCTCGAGCTCTGGGCACCCACAGCCTGACAGCCAGGCATAGAACCCCACACTGCTTTGGGTTGGGAGGGACCTGAAATGTCGTCTTGTTCCACCCCCTGCCATGGCAGGGACACCTTCCACTGTCCCAGGCTGCCCCAAACCCTGCCTGGAACATTTCCAGGGATGGGGCAGCCACAGCTGCTCTGGCCAAACTCTGCCTGTTAGGAACGTGTCTGCCTCCACCTCATTGCAGAGAGTTGGGTTGTGGTTTTTGTAGGAAAATCCCAAAACCCAGAGTGAGAAAAGGGTGTTTCCCCCCTGACTGCCTGCCAGGTGCCATCCTGCTGTGCCAGTGGTGCCCCAGCACTGAGCCTGGGGAAGGGACAGGGTGACTCATGGCTGTGCAGAGGTGCTGGAGGAGCGAGAGGCGCCTCCTTGGATTAGGGAGAGCATCAGTGATGAGATCTGCCTGACACTCCAGACACTTTCCATTTGCCCCTCCTCATAAAAAAATGGGGACAATTTAATGCAAAGCTTGTCAGGTGCTGGCAGTAGGGACTGGGCAGGCTGGGTGCTGCTGTGTTTGATCACAGGAGAAGCCTGACAGCCCTAAGCTTCCTATCCAGGCACAAATCACCCTGCTTCTGCCCAGGCTCCAGGGCTCACTTATGCCCTGAAGCTGTTGATTGAGCCTGCTTGAAACACCCTAAATAGAAGAGCTGGTGGCCATGAAATGTCATTTTTCTCAAAGGAGAAATGTCCTGTCCAACCTGCTGCTGGCAAGTTTGGGTTTCAGTGAAAAGCTTTGGCAAGGTTTCCTGGAGAAACTCTGATTTCTCAGGGATGTTTATCCCATGTGAAATATTCCTATGGTTGCATAAACACTTTGAAAAGAGGGTGGAGTTTGTACCCTCTGCTTTCCATGGGAAACCTGGGCAGCCATGATCCCAGAGCATCCCTCTCCTGCAGCATGAGCTGCCTGGGAGGAGGGACCATGCCCAGGACTCAGGCTGGTGCCTGGTGGGGGATGAAGGAGGTGAAGGTGAAGCAGTAAATCTCATAAAAGGCAGCAGGAGAGCCAGGAGCTGCAGCAGGCTCATGTTAAGGAAATTGGGTTAAGCCACGTGCAGCCACTTTTCATTCAGAATTAAAATGGCTTTAATTCGACTGCAGCTGCCTCTGAAGGGATTGCTGTAAATCAAATTAGAGTGTCTTGATTCAGGAGCCTGGCCAGGCCTTAAGGTGGTTTAACTAAGGCACAGATTTTGCCCAGGTCAGATTAATCTCCAAACCATTGTCATCAATGCACCCTGAGCTTTGGGTGCCCAGCTCAACCCACAGAGACTTCAGTGTCCCTTGGAGGGAACCATGGCCTGGGGGACTTCAAAGCCAATCCACTGGTGCAGTTTGTCCAAAATGCTGGATTTTAGCCTCCATTAATCCTCCCCACACCCTCCCTTGTCAGCCTGTAGCAGACTGATATCATCTTGTAATAATCTGCTTATCCCCTGGGAAAGGTGTAGAAATGTTCCTGTCTCCACGGGTGTGATGAGTTTATTTGCATTTCACTTCAAGTTTGTTATAAATAATCCAGTCCTTCAAGGAAGACAGAGCTGGCAGAAGTTTTGTGGGTTCTTTGAGGTGTAAATTCTCTGATGGACAGAGCAAAGCTCTCCTGCCAGGGCCACCCTTCAGCAGATCTTTATCCCACTGGATGATGGATAGCAGGGACCCCATCCCACACCAGATTTAGTGGGAGGATTTCTCAGGGCAGCAGGTTGAAGCCCTTGCTGATATTATCACCTTCCAGGGGGATTAAACTGAACCCAGCATCTTAAAAAAGTTATCACCGAGATTTTCCTGCATTAACTCAGTAGTTGAACAAAATCAGCTGGAGTCAAAGGAGAGTTCCAGCAGAGTTAATGACTCTGGAAATTATGGACTGGTTTGTGAGTTTATATATAGAGTCTCTCATTGTATGGAACAGCAGAGAAAGGTCCCCTTTTGAATCTCACTGCTGGAGGCAGGGGAAAATTCAGGTTTTCATTTTCTACAATACCTAGAATGCTTTTGAATTGCTGCACAAAAACCCAGGAACTGAGGCTGTTTCACAGCTCCAGCTGGAAGACCTGTTCCAATGGGAATCCAGCAGAGCTGCTGAGTCCAGCCCCCAGCACTCCCCTCCCTGGTGGGATGTGAATCCTGCCTGGGCTCCATACACGTGGGGCAGCCCCAGTCCCTCCCTGTGCTGAGCTGATCCTGGCACCCAGATTTCCAGGGCTGCCTGATTTCTGTGGGGCCCTTGCTGGGATGCTCATTCCCCTGGAGCACTGGTGGTTTGAGAGGGAGTTTCTCCCAGGAGTAACTTGCTCTTGATTGCAAAGAGCACTCCAGCAGCAGTCACAGACGGGGTTAATGAGCCAGGAAGTTGCCTGTCAATCCCCAGAGCATCTCCTGCCCCAGTGAAGATGGAAGCTGCCTTCAGCAGCCTCATCTCTGGCTGTTCCCTAATTAGATGGCACCTTTGTGTAGAGGAAAAGGCTTCTCTGAGCCCCCTGTGCTCCTGGGGAGGGGTTGCCAACCTTTGTGCCTCCCTGCAGGGCTGTGCCAGGGACCAGGGCAGGGCTCAGGAGGAGCCTCAAAGTAAATTCCCCATCCTAGGTGTTCCTTCCTCCTCCCCATTCCTTTTGCAGAGGTTGAGGCTTCTCACAAGCTGCCCTAAACTCTGCTTGAGGACAGGATTTTTGTGCTGTGGATTTGGGTTCCCAGCTGTGCCCCCTGGGCACTTCTGCCTGCCTTGGGCAGCAGCTGCTGGTGTCTGCTTGCATTTGTCTCCAGAATTAGAGAGCACAGCTGGCACCAGCTCTGCTTGGAGTAAGAGCTCAGCAAATGGCAAAATGCAGCTTCTGTCCCAAACACACCCAGAGCCAGCATGGCCAGACCAGCCCCAAGGCCACCAGAACCAGCCTGGAGTGTGTCCTGAGCTGGAAACTCTCTGTTAACAGGGCAGATCACAACCCAGAGTGAAACTCCGGAGTTAATCTCTCCCCCAAAGTGAGCTCTGTGCTTGCAGTGGATGTGTATCTGAAGGGATGGACCAGAGGGGGTTTGTGGGGGTGGAAATGGAGAAATACAATGGGATGAATCAGAGGGAAAGGCAGCTCAGACTCAAGGGCTGTCTCCAGGGAAAGTGCCTGAGTTGGGCTGGTCCCAGCTGGCCTGGAAAGCTTTGGGGCTGGAGACATTTCGAGGCCAGCAGGAGGGTGCAGGCAGGGCTGGTGGAGCACAGGCAGGGCAGTCTGTTCCCTGGGACTGCAGCCAGGCTCCATCCTGGGAATGAGCCTTCTCTGGAGAGGCACTGAGTCCCTTGTGCCAGTCTGCTCATTCCTCCTTGGAGCTTCTTGCTCCAAGTGTGGGGCTCATCTGACAGCACAGCTTGGGGACACAACCTCTGGGGGAAACCTGAGCATTTCCTGCTGGGAGTGGGATGTGGGTCAGGACACTGAGCTCAGCCCCTGCCCAGGAGCCTTTGGGTGCCTCTGGCTGTCCCAGAAGGGAACATCCCTGTGGGAGGGACATGAAGTGCCCCAAAAGCAGGACAGTCCTGCTGGGGACCAGTTCCCTGTCTCAATGGATCAGCAGAGGGAGACAAAAGCTCGGCTGGAGCTGGAGCATCACATCTCACCCCAGCCCTGGGATCTGCAGCCAGAGGATGCTGCCAGCAGCCACCTCTGCCCACTGGCACTGATGGTAGCTGAGTTTGAGGTACCAGGTTTAGGCTGTTCAGAGATGAGGAATTCTCTCTCACCTGTCCTTGTGCAAGGAAGGAGAGCACAGAATGCCTTCCAGCACAAGGCTCCCACAGGGCTCCCAGGCAGAGCTGCCTGTTCCCCTGACGCAGGAGCGCGTGGCCTGTCCCAGCCCAGCTCCAGCCCAGGGATGTTTGCCCTCTTGCCTTGCAGGTGCGTGCCATGAGGCTGTCGTTCGTGGGCGAGATGGGCTGGGAGCTGCACGTGCCCAGGGCTGACTGTGTGAGGGTTTACCGGGCGGTGATGGAGGCAGGAGCCCGGCACGGCATCGCCAACGCCGGCTACCGAGCCATCGACAGCCTCAGCATCGAGAAAGGTCCTGCCTCTCCCCAGCACCACCCTCTGCTTCCCTCCAGCACAGGGACCAGGGCAAGGAGCTTCTCCTCAGCTCCAGGGGGGTTAGTGGGACTGGAGGTGTGGCAGTCTCAGAATGCTGAGAATTCCCCTGTGTGAGCTCGTGTTAGCCAGGGCAGCGGGGGTGCAGGGGCAGGGGGGTGTTCTGTCCTGGTGCTTGGCAGGGGCAGTGGGTGACGTGCTGGCTCCTGCAGGGTACAGGCACTGGCACGCTGACCTGCGCCCTGATGACACCCCGCTAGAAGCAGGGCTGGCCTTCACCTGCAAGCTCAAGTCCAGCATCCCCTTCCTGGGCCGGGAGGCTGTGGAGGCTCAGAAAGCCAAGGGCATCTTCCGCCGCCTGGTGTGCTTCACCACAGACGAGTGAGTGCTGCTGCTGGATCCTCTGTGCTGGATCTGCTGTGTGCTGGATCCTCTGTGCAGGATCTGCTGTGTGCTGGATCTGCTGTGTGCTGGATCTGCTGTGCAGGATCTGCTCTGTGCAGGATCTGCTGTGTGCTGGATCTGCTGTGTGCTGGATCCTCTGTGCAGGATCTGCTGTGTGCTGGATCTGCTGTGTGCTGGATCTGCTGTGTGCAGGATCTGCTCTGTGCAGGATCTGCTGTGTGCTGGATCTGCTGTGTGCTGGATCTGCTGTGTGCTGGATCCTCTGTGCTGGATCCTGTGTGCTGGATCTGCTGTGTGCTGGATGCTCTGTGCTGGATCTGCTGTGCAGGATCTGCTGTGTGCTGGATCTGCTGTGTGCTGGATCCTCTGTGCTGGATCCTGTGTGCTGGATCTGCTGTGTGCTGGATCCACTGTGCTGGATCCTCTGTGCAGGATCTGCTCTGTGCAGGATCTGCTGTGTGCTGGATCTGCTGTGTGCTGGATCCTCTGTGCTGGATCCTCTGTGCAGGATCCTCTGTGCAGGATCTGCTCTGTGCAGGATCCCCATTGTGCTTTATCCCCTCTGTGCTGGATCTGCTCCCTCCTGGCCCCCCCAGCCCCAGGACCACCCCTGCAGCAGCACCTCCAGCCAGCCCTGCGTGCTCACACACAGGTGCCACACCTGGACACATGTGGGGCTCGGCTGAGAGCCAGCTCAGCTGTTTTCCATGCTCTAATTCCACCTCTAATTTAAATCCCACTGCAAACCCCCTGTTGGAGATTTACTGGGAGCTACAAGTGGTGTGAGGGGGTTGAATTTGTTTTGCCTGGGAGGTTTTGCAGATTGGGCTGGAGGCACTGTGGGTTTCAAACAGAGCCTGTGGGCAGTGTGAGCCCAGGCAGACCCTGTGCCGTGGCAGCCCTGCCCTTGCCTTGCAGGAAGGTGCCCATGTTCGGCCTGGAGGCGGTCTGGAGGGACGGCAGGGTGGTCGGCCACATCCGGCGGGCAGATTTTGGCTTTGCCATCGACAAAACCATCGCCTACGGCTACATCCGTGACCCTGCGGGGGGCCCGGTGAGTGCAGCCCCCGGGGCTGAGCCCCCTGCCCTGCTCTGCACACACCTGGGACAGCAGCTCCCTCTGATTCCCCTCTGCAGGCTGAGGGATGTCACGGCTCTGTGACAAATTGCTGTCACCCACTGTCACTGGGTGAGGCACATACACGGCTCAAGTGCTGCCTCGGGTGTTAATTGCAAACAAATATTCAATTGCAGTAGTGAATTAGTTAATGTTGTCGGGAGCAGTGGCCAATAGGAGGAGGGCAGGCTCTTAATTAGCCCTGGGGGACTCCTGGGTAATCGGTCAGGTGCCCTCATTAAGCAGCGTGCTGTGGGCACAGGGGTTGGGGTGACACCTCCAGGGACCCTGTCTGTGCCAGCCAAGAGCTGTGTGTGTGCTGTGATCCCTGCTCCTGCTTGCCTTGGCTTTTCATCCTGCATCCCTGCAAGAGTCCCAAGGCAAGTGGGTTTGTGGGCCAGCTGACCCTGGGAACCCCATTTTCTCCCAGTGATCAATGTTCCTCCTTTTCATTTTCCCTTTCCTTTTCCTCTCTCCTTTCCTGTTTTCCCTTCTCCTTTTTTCCCTTTACCTTTTTTCCATTTCCCTTTTTTCCCTTTCTTCCCTTTCCCCTGTACTTTCATTTCCCCCTTTTTCTATCCATTGTATACCACCCCATGGCTAAAATGAGAAACCTAAAATTTTAAAACACTGATTAATTTTTTTTTTTAAGAGGATGCTTTTAACAGCTTTCTTCCTCCTTTCCTCACATCCTCTTGGGATGGCAGAGCCGGGTTTTCTGCAGAGAGCAGATGTGTGGGGTGGGTGGGAGCTTGCCCAGGGATGGGGCTGGGATGCTGGTGCCCTGCAGGGGTTTTTCCATGGCTCTGCCTTGCAGGTCTCCCTGGATTTTGTGAAGAGTGGCAGCTACGAGCTGGAGAGGATGGGAGTGACCTTCCCTGCCCGGGCTCACACCAAGTCCCCGTTCGACCCCGACAACAAACGTGTGAAAGGCTTTTACTGAGAGGGCAGAGGAGCTGCTGGCTGAGCCCCAGCCCCAGGAGCCCCAGCTGGCTCTGGGGTCAGCAAGAGCCAGGCACCAGCCTGGAAATCCTCAACGTGGGTCAAATTAGAGCAGAGAGGAGGAAGAGATTCCAAAGACTCTAAAGCTGTTTCCCAAGTGAAGCGATGCCACTGCAGCAGTAATTCTTTTCCATGGGTTAATTGGCCTGCAGACACTTTGGTCTCACTGCACATGAAGTGGTTTCAATTCTTGACTTTGCTGGAAACTCTTTTCCCCCAAATGTAGTTTCATGCTGCCTGGAAATGATTTTTTTTTTTTTTTTTTTAGCTAACTCTGCTGTTAATACAGCTGGAGCCTCCAAACCTGCCGTCCCTGTGGTGCCTTGGTGTGTCTGTCCCCACTGCCATGGGTGTCACCTCATCCTGCTGTGGAGGGAAGGGGCAGCAGTGCAGGGTCATTGCCCAGGCTGGTGCTGGGGGTTCTTCTCTGCCAGTGCTGTTTGTGTTTGTGTGTCACCATCCCAGAATCATGGAACAGTTTGGGTTGGAGGGGATCTTAAAGCCCATCTCATTCTGTGGGTTCCATGGGCAGGGACACTTTCCTCTACCCCAGGCTGCTCCAATCTGGCCTTGGACTCTTCCAGGGATCCAGGGGCAGCCACAGTTTTCCTGGGCTGCTCCTGGCACGGTGTGGTGTAAGGTGCCAGCAGGAGCACTGACCCCACAGCTGCCCTTGGCCCCATCCTCTGGCAGCTCCCTGCTCCCTTTGGCATTTCCCAAAGGTCACCTTGGGGATGCTGGCAGAGGCTGAGCTGTGAGCTCAGAGCCCTGCAGCCCCTGGCAGCTCAGAGCCAGCCTCGGGGGCAGCAGGGAGGCTTTGCCCTCTCACGCACACAGCCTGCACTGAAGGCATCAGCAATCCCCACCACCAGCCCTTGCTCTGGTCCCCTCACCGCGCTCTCTGACGAAGCTTTCACCCGCCTCAAGAAATAATCTCACTCCCTGCTCTTCCCTTTTTTTCCCTTGACTAGGTTTGCTTGGGTCATACCCTCTTTAGAGCTGATTTCAATTCCTTACCCTCGTGCCACGGGCAAGAGCGTGAACTCTGAAATGCTTTGGTTTTACTGAAAACATTAAAAAACAAGATTGAGATGAATTTTTCTCTTGAATAGGAGGTGACTGCCCTCCCCCTGGCAGAGGGAGGGCAGGGGAGGGGTGGCCACAGTCCTGCTCTGAGTGAAGGAGCATTCTGCCTCCCTGCCAAGCCAGGCATTCACTCTGTGCCTGGAAGATCAGGTTTTGCTTTAAAAAGCCTTTTCTGGTGTGCAGTGCTCTGACCTGAGGTTTCTCTTACACCCAAAGTAGCTGGGAAGGAAATTTGGGGACCACCTGGCCTGGATCCCACCTGTCCCAGGGCAGCAAGGCACCAAGCCATGGACTCTCCTGCAGCACCTCCAGCCTCTCTTTTGCTCCTCCTGATTGTTCTCCCTTCAGAGCTCAACAGCAAAAAGCAATTTATTTTACATTTAGATATTTAATGGAGCAATTTTTCCTGACAAAAGATTTGTCATTCCCCCTTCTCCCCACCCCCCTCCCCTAGAGGCATCGTTTGTTCCCAGCCACTGGCGTCGGGTGGCATCGAGAGGAGCAATTCTGAGCGGGGGAAGGAGCGTGGTGGGGAGCTGCAGTCCCTGCAGGAGGGAGGGGAGTGCTGGGTGGGTGTTGTGGCACCCCTCCATCCATCCATCCCTCCCTCCTTCCATCCCTCCCTCCATCCCTCCCTCCCTCCTTCCATCCCTCCATCCCTGCCCCAGCTGCCAGCGTGGAGCAGCACCTGTGGAGCCATCCTGAGCTAGACAGGACCGTGGGACACCAGCAAGGCTTTTATGCTGCTCCCACGCATCCCTTTGCTCCCGTGCCTCAGTTTCCCTGCGGGCAAACAAGCTCCTTCCCGCACAATAGCGAACCTCGCCGTTATTATTCCGGGGGTGGGAAGCAGCATTACTCAGAGCCAGCATTGCTAATAACGCGCTAAATATAGCGCTTCCTATCCCCGGAGGGCTTTGTGAACTCTGCCTGCTGAGCTCGAAGCCCCTCCGGAGGCAGGGCCGGGGCCGCGGCCGGCGGGGCAGGGATGGTCCCGTTGGGTGGGTGCTGCCCTTGGGTGGATGCTGCCCTTGGGTGGATGCTGCCCTTGGATGGATGCTGCCCTTGGGTGGATGCTGCCCTTGGGTGGGTGCTGCCCTTGGGTGGGTGCTCCCCTTGGGTGGGTGCTGCCCTTGGATGGATGCTGCCCTTGGAGGG
This sequence comes from Oenanthe melanoleuca, assembly GCF_029582105.1. Taxonomy (NCBI): domain Eukaryota; kingdom Metazoa; phylum Chordata; class Aves; order Passeriformes; family Muscicapidae; genus Oenanthe; species Oenanthe melanoleuca. The sequence goes on from NC_079350.1 coordinate 3,994,377, forward strand.
ATGCTGCCCTTGGAGGGATGCTGCCCTTGGAGGGATGCTGCCCTTGGAGGGATGCTCCCGTTGGATGGATGCTGCCCTTGGATGGGTGCTCCCCTTGGATGGGTGTTCCCCTTGGATGGGTGCTCCCCTTGGATGGACGCTCCCGTTGGATGGATGCTGCCCTTGGAGGGATGCTGCCCTTGGATGGGTGCTGCCCTTGGATGGGTGCTGCCCTTGGATGGGTGCTGCCCTTGGATGGGTGCTGCCCTTGGATGGGTGCTGCCCTTGGATGGATGCTCCCCTTGGATAGATGCTCCCGTTGGATAGATGCTCCCGTTGGATAGATGCTCCCCTTGGATAGATGCTGCCCTTGGATGGATGCTCCCCTTGGATGGGTGCTCTGCCTGCTGGCAGCGCCGTGTCAGTCCCTGCGGAGCTGGCCCAGGTCCAGCGGGATGGGGGCAGCGGGGCGGGGCTCCGGGGCGGGCGGGCAGCGAGGGACGCGCTCCCGCAGCCTCTCGGTGATGCTGGGCAGAGGCTGCTTCTCCCACTCGCCCTGCAAGAGAGGTCAGCACCTGAGAGCACTGCCAGCTGGAATCCTTACAGGAACGGAGAGAGGTGTTGGAGGTTCGGTGTTTCTGCTTGGGGAAGTGACACGAGCTTTAACGTCTGAAGTGGTTTTTAGCCCAAATCAGGGTGTTTTCTTATGAGACATCACTAATTATTCCTAGTGCAGAAGCACCTACATATCCCCTGAGTGGCACAGACGTCTGAGGTTCCACAAATCCACCCCAGCTGGGGAGTTTCCACCCCAAAAATGTGTTACCTGCAGAGTCAGGTGGAGACAGATCAAACCAGGGAGTCCCACAGAGATGGGACTCCGGGAAATGCTCTGGAAAACCTTACCAGGAATTTCCAGCACGGATGTGCCCGTGGAGCAGGAGGGATGCAGCAGCCAGGGAAGGGCTGTCACAGCCATCAGGGCTGGTGGTGGCCACAGCCAGGACAAATCCCCCTGCTCTGTGCATCCATGGAGGCACCTTGGGGATGCTCCCTGTGAAAAGCAACCTGCCAGGGGCAGGCAGTGCCCTGGGCTGAGCCTGCCGAGCAGGATCTAACTCAGAAGTGACACTGGCCTGGCCTGGTGGCTCTGGAGACGTGGGCAGGGGGGCTCAGCTCAGGGTGGTGATGCTCTGGTTTGGCTGCGTGTTCATGCAGAAATGTCAGTGAGAGGCTGAGCCACAGCGTGAGCAGGAGGAGGGAGGTCTGGAGAGGAGAGGTAGAGCCGTGAGTCATCAGCGACACGAAAGTGGAATTTATGTTTTCAGCTGAAATCTCTCCTGGTGTGTCAAGTGAAATGAGCCTGCACCAGCACCAGGAAAACCCTGGGCACACCTGGGGTGGGATGGAAGGACCTTCCCAAAGCTCATGGGGAGTGACCAGAGAGGGGACAGCATTGCAGGGGAGCAGCAGCTGGAGAAACAGCTCCTTTCCTGTGCCCTCATGGCTTAGGGGAGTTAAACATCCTTAGGGTGCTCTGCTCCAGGGCTCGGCTCCAGCCCTGAGCCCATCTGCTGCAGCGTCTGCCCTGCTGATACATCCCGAACCCTGAGCCTGCTTTTGGACAGATCAAAGGCCTGTGGAGTGTCTTGACAGTTGTTGTTTTCAGTGCTCTCGAGTGGAAATCTGAGCAGGGAGAGTTTTCTGCGAGTCCTTGCAGGCGCAGGGGAACCTGGGGACGGCACCGTCCCCGCTGCTGCTCACAAGTGTTACCTTGAGATTTGGCTGGGTAATTAACAGCACTCAGCTCCTTCCAGAAATCATCAGATTTGGGATCACTGAACTGCAAAAACACGAGCTTAATTAGAAGCTGGTGCTTTTCTCTTGGCAGAAACAGTATGGAACAAATGAGATGTCTCCAAGCTGGGCTCGCTCTGAAGCACCAGAGGAGCAGAGGCTCCTTCGCCCTCACTGTGATGCTCATGACCCACTTTGTGCCAGCATTGCCTCTGATCTGCTCAAGTCCCTTCCTGACAGGCCCCAAGACCTCTCAGAAATCAAGGGAGTTGTCTGGGTCATAAATTAAGAGATTCAATTCATAATTCTGCTGCTGCACAAAAATTCTGCACCACTTCTGTCCTTGCAGGAAAGCTCTGCATGGCTGAGAGGTGCCTGGTGCCCATTTCTAGGAAACTGGAAAGGTTTTTCTCCACTCCAGAGTGAAACTTTGCTGAAGGGAATTTACTGTGGCAGAAAGCTGATGGTCATCCCTGCAATCAGCTCAGCATCCTCCTGTGCTGCAGTGGATAGCACTGGATCCAGGAACAAGGTATCATCCAAATTTATTACACTGATAAATGGCATTGGAAGCTGATGCCAGCAGTGGTTTTAAATCTTCATCACTATCTCCATGTCCCTCATTTCTGGGCCTGATTTTATTTTAAAGACCTCCCAGTCCTTTATCCTCCACGTTTTGCTGGATCACCACGTTTGGGGGCTGCACAGATGCTGTGTGTAATGAGCTCGCTCTGCTGGGACCTGGCGTGATTTGCCAAAATCCTAAAAACCACTTCACGTTTCTCCTTGGATCTGGCCCTACTTTAACAGTCAGCAAAAGCAGCCTCCAAATCACTTTATGCAAATGCATCTCCTAATTGGATCTGGCTGGGAGCATCCGTGGTGGGCTCCAGATGTATTGTCTAAGCACAGGGCTGGGCTGGGCTCCGTGTCCTGCTCATGCCAGGGATTTCCAGGCAGCTCCAGCCCCTGCCCTGCCCCTGCTGGGTTTGGATGTGCCCTGAGCACTGCAGACCCAAGTTCACATCTGGGAATTCTGCTGGGAAGCTGTGGGAGTGAGGCTGTACCTACCGGGAAGCGGACAGCAGAGGATTTGTTGCAGTGCACGGAGATGGGAGCAAAGCCATAGAGAGATTTCAGCACATCCCTGTTGAAGGTGTTCCAGGGGATGGAGTAAAACTGCTGTGGGACAGAGACCTGGGGGCACATGCAGATCTCCTCGTCGTTAAACCTGGGCAGAGAAAGGCCATGCTGAAGCACAGCAGTGCTGTGCTGGATGTGAGCAATTCCTCCCTGCCTGAGCAGTGTCCTGGAATGGCTCAGGGACAGCCAGGAGCAGCCAGCAGCTGCAGGGCAGGATTTGGGAGCAGCCTGTGGGTGCAAGGGCAGCACCTCCCCTCTCCTCATGGGTGGGTGGGCTGCAGCCTCCTCCCCTGGTGTGGATCCCTGGTGTCTGCCTTGCATTATAAGGAATATTTTGCATTTATGCACTTAGCCACGCACTGACTAGTGCTGAGAAGCCTCTCCTAGCGCCTGCTCTCCCTTCCTGGTGGTTCTCTCTACACAATCATCCTCACAACCCTGGGTTTGGCTCTTGTCCCAGAGGTCCCTGAGCCCCCAGCCCGTGCAGGGGCTCTTTACCTGTTCACCAGGTTGAAGTAGCGGTGCAGGTAGCCGGGATCCACAGCACTTTTGCACAGCTCCAGCTGGGTCTGGGGGTAGTAGTGCACGTAGTTCACACACATCTCCTCCAGGATGCCAAAGCCTCCCTGTGGCACAGGCAGGAAGGGGATGGAAGCAGGGTCTGGCTGTGCCCTGCTGGGGCTGCACAGGGGCAGGGAGGGCAGGGGGCACAGAGCTCACACCTCTGGGTGCACACTCACAGGAATCTACATCTAAAATCTCTGTCTATGTATCTGGATAAAGATAGGGATTCAATTATGAGACAGAGATTATAGATACTCACACCCCTTCAGGTGCATGGCATGGGCAGCTCTCTGCTTGTCTGCCCTCCCTGCAAGGACAGACTTCCAGGCTAGACCGTGTGGTTTACATTAAAATGCAGATTTCCTATAATCCCTCTGCTATATTTAGCCTTGTCCCTGTTGATTGTACCTCTGACAGGCTCTTTTAGGTTTTGGCTTTTTTTTCCCACTGCCTATGTAAGGAAATAACATGCACTGTCAAAAAAATGCCACTTCTCTTTAATTACAGTTAATCCCTGGTGGAACAGTTTGTGATGGGAATTAGAGTGACACATGCTACTTCACAATTAGCACCTTCACATCCCCGATGCAGGCAGCAGAGCCTTGTGAGCTCCCTGCTTCCCACCCTCCCTTTGCTTCTGGCTGTGATTCAGCCTGGCTCCGTGCAGGTGCCCGCTCTGGGGGTGCCCCCAGCCCACCCTGGCTGGCCCCCAAAGGCAGGGGAGCTGCCCCTGCACTCACCACGGTGGCTCTGCTCCGATCCTCCGTGTTGTACGTGCAGCTGGTGATGAGTTCATCGCCCTGGGGGGGCCAAACGCAGGAAAAATTAGGGACTGGGGAGTTCCACATAGAAATCTCTGCTCCCCATATCAGGAGTCCTTGCTAAACCTGCATCCCCTGCGGAGATTCCCCAGGGCTGCATCCCAGGGATGGTGTTTCCTGCTTTCCTCGCTTTTTAAGAATTTCTGCAGGGTTGAAAACACCTTTAAATTGCACTGAGGCAAGAGTTTGAAGTGCCAAATCCGGAGCTGACTTGATGGCACAACAGCCTCCCTGGCACAGTCAGTGCTGAGGGCCATGGGGACACCCAGGGCACAGCCTGGGCACGGTTCCAGTGGGTGCTGAGTGCTCTGAGCTGTGCCCTCAGCTTTGCAGTCAGATCCTTCCCCAGCTGGAGAGCCCTGGGGCCGGTTCCAGCCCTGCTTTCCCACCCACTCCCACTCTGATGCCAGATCTCTTCCTCTCCTTCCATCATCAAGGACAGAGGGCACCACCATGGTTCATCCTCCCTCCCTGAGGAGCCTCCCTCTGCCAGACGAAGCCCAGATAAATTAGAGCCTAATTTAGCTCCTGGCTGCCCACACACCGATTCTGTGCCGTGTGAGAGGGGCCCTGCTTGTCCCCAAAGTATCTGCGTGGAGGTGGCAGATATGACCCAGGGACCCTCACTCCAGCCCCCCAGACGGGATGGGGTGATGGAGAGAGGAGGGGAGTCAGTGCTATAGGATCAGGATGTGCCCTTTGGAACGATTCTTGGAGCAACTCACCGGAAAAACCGCGACCACCTCCTTGAGCATGCGGATCTCCTGGGAGGGGAGGGGACACATCAGAGCAGAGCCAGGGCACAGCCAGGGGTGGCACCCAGCCAGCCCTGCAGCCCCTGTACCTGGAAGTGAGGGCTGTAGTGCCTGTCAGCGTTCACAACCCGCTGCTCCCTCCCGTCCCGGGCCAGCACCGTCACCACCGTCCTCCCCGCCAGGTGTGTGTGCAGCTGGGAGGCGAAGATGCGGATGCCAGCAGCGGGCAGAGCCTGGGGAAGGGAGGAAAGGAGGAAAGAAGGAAGGAAAGGAGGGAGGAAGGACAGCTGAAGCGCCTGTGGCAGCCCTGTCCCTCTCCCCTCCATCACATCCCCGTGCTGGGAGCTCGCTGTCCCTGTTCTGGCTCTCCCACAGAGTTTAGGGGATCACTGTACCCCTGGAAAAGCATCTCAGTGAGCTCCTTGCAGAGGGACAAACCCTCATTGCTGCCAAACCAACGCTCCAGGGCAGCAAGGAGCAGCTGAGCCAGACCCCGCTGCCTTCCCTGCCCTCGTTAGCATGGCACAAATTACTCCTTGTGGGTAAGCCCTCCAAAAAACCACACTAAAACTTCCTTGAGAGAGCAAGGTGGGCTCTTTGGAACCAACTTTGAGAGAGTTCTTGGCAAGATCCCCAGGAGCAGGAGCCAAATCTGGCGTCCCTGTGAGGGAAAGCACCGCTGGGACACGGCCAGCTCGGCGGTGAGCTGCATGGGAACGGTACCCGGGGGAGCTGGAGCAGATGGCTCCCCAGGAGTGCTGCTTCCAGGGGGATCAGCACATCCCAGCCAGCTGCTCTCTGTTTATTGTACACAGCAGATTTTTCTTCCCAGCACTACCTCGCGGTGAGTTTAAAACTTTCGCCTGGAGATTGGTGCTGCCTGGAGCCAGGGAAAGCCACGGGGAACGTTTTCTGCTCTGAGGTGGGGGGACAGGCACTGTCACTCACCAGCTGGGTGCATTTATCAGTGCAGTACCCCGTGAGCGTGAAGCTGTGCTCTCCAGGGGGAATGGCCATCACTGGGCTGTACACCAAGCCCAGCTCCATGATCCCAGCGTCGTGGGGACGGAGGGTGGCCGTGTAGTACAGGCGGATCCCCGAGGAGTCCCGGCGACCTGGCGGGCCAGGGGACAAGGACAAGTCACTGCAGGGACAGGCTCAGAAGGTGGAAAACAAGCAGAGGTGAAAAACCATGCTGTGCTGTCGTGGGGAGCCTCTTGCTCCCAGATTCCCTCATCTGTTTGAAATTGTTTTAAATCCTACAGATTCTCATGCAAGTCTTCACTGAGTGGCCTCAGATGCACCTGGGCACTGACCTGAGGCTGAGCTGTGCCAGGACAGCAAGGTAAGGGGTGCCTTTGGAGAGCCCAAAGCAGAAGCACAGAGCATGGGGTGCTCTGGAGGATTCCCCCAGGAATGTGGCTCATCGCAGCTTCTTTAACAGGTACATCCCAAAATCCCAAAGGGCCACGCAGGCAAAGGGAAGGAGCGGGGTCAATAGGTCAGGAGGGGTTCAGGCCAGCCCTGAGCTCCTGTCTCCAGGCTGGAGCCCACCCAGGGCCAAGAATAACGGGGGAGACACTATTGGTTAGCAGGCAGAAGCAGATAAACGATGGAAGACGTGAACTCTGTATTTATAGCCGTGTTTCTTCTCAAGTTGCCGAATGTGCTATGATTGATGCACGGTACATATGCTCTGGCCTCCTAAAAATATCCTTGGGTAGTCAAGAAGCTGCTTGTTTTTATGTTAATGAAGAAACTGGGTTGTTTGGAATCCTTCGTTTTTTTTCCCAATGTGTCTCCTGACAACGTTATCGAAGCAGGAGAACGGGAACACAACATCCACATCCCCCTCCCAGGCAGCCTGGTCTCTCTGTGACTTGGCACTGCTGCCACTCTTGCTCTGAGCTCAGACCCAGCCCCAACACCTTGTGTGGAAACTGGGGGGACTCCTGAGACAGCCCAGCTAAATCCTGGTCTTGCCCTGCATCACATCCTTGCAGGAGCTCTGCTGGGGCAATTTTCTGCCTGCAGGCTCCTTTCCCAAGCACCCTCCCCACCTCTGGGCATGCACCTCAGTGAGGATGACTGAGACCAGAAAAGCAGCAGCACGGTGGGGATTTCATGTGTTCTTCCTGCAGGGGCAGATCTGGGCCATGATTTAGGACCAGAAGCCTCCCCAGGAGGTGTCAGAGCTCCCCTGGAATTTCCCCAGCTCTCCTGGTAAAGCAGTGGGCAGCAGCACCCAGCCCCTCACCTTTGAACACCAGGGGATTGTGGTAATGGATCTCCAGACGCAAATATCTGGAGGAGCCTGGGCCACCAAAGGCTAGACCTGCTTCTTCAGGGTAGTAGAAAGCCTGGAAGCAGAAGGGAGGGTGTTAGGGGTGGCTTTGCTGGGAGCAAGGCTGGAAAGCTGAAGGGAATGTGCAGGTATAATCCTGACCCACACCACGGGCTGAGGGATGTGATTTGTGCCCTTGGTTGTGCTTGGAGAGCCTCCAAATGCTTCTCTCACAACAACACCTGAGTATTGTCACAGAGTCATAAAGCACCCTGAGCTGGAAGGGACCCACAAGGATCATCAAAACCCAAGCCAGGAATCCCACAGGTGCCTGAGAGCATTGTCCAAAAACCCCTCAAGCTCAGGCTGGGAGCTGTGACCATTCCCTGGGGAGCTGCTCCAGTGTCCCACCCACTGATTTATGGCAGAGGAGGAGGAGGAGGAGGGCTGGGGGCAGGAAGGAAACCAAACACACCCAGGAGGGGCTGGGAAGGTCAGACAGGGCTGAACAAACCCCAGCAGTGAACAGAGTGATGTCACCCTACGGGGTGACCCCAAAACGGGACGGGGAAGGTTTGGGAGGCAGCAGGGAGGGGACATGTCCCCTGTCACACCCACCTGTGCCCCCATGGCCCAGGCTGCCAGCACGTGCCTGCAGTAGTTGAGCCTGTCTGGCTTCATTCTGGAGTCGCAGGGCCCGCTGTAGTGGGGGAAGCTGTCGAACTCAGCTGCACACTGGAAAACCTCCATGTGGTGCACCAGCGCCTCGTTGCCCGCTGTGACCACTGGCTCGTACTGAAAAGCAGGTCCAGAGAGCAGAGTGAGGCCTCAAGTTTTAGCTTTCGTGTTTTTTCAGATGCTGCACTGCCTTGGTGTGTGACTAAACTTCATGTAAAGTGTTAGCAAGTTCTCCTCACAGGGTAGTTAGACAAAATAGTCATTTTCCAGCCCCAGAACCAAGGACAACCTGAGGCTCAAAAAGTGCAAACAAGAGTGAGTTGAGGAGAGCAATCTGGGAGGATGGGACTGCAGAACCTGGAGCTGGAATTGGACAATTATCCCCAATATGGAAATGGACCAAAACTTATAAAAGTGTGAAAACTTGTGACTGGTCATCTCTCTTGGGTCCACCTTGGGCAGAGCTCCAGCCAGGCTCTTGCACTGCCCCAAGTGCATCCTTTTAATAAATCCCTACTTTATTCCTTTACCACTGTCTAATCTCTGCTCCAGGCCAGCCTCTCAAGGCATCAAGAGGACACACTGAGAGCCCATCCCTGGAGCCAGGCTATCTGTGACATCCAGGAATATCTGTGAGCTGGCACCATTTCTGCCACAGGATGGGGAGGGAAGTTTGCTTTGGGAATGAGGCACCAACAGCCAAGAGCTTTCACCTGATATTTTGGTTATGGCAGAGTTCAGCACCAGAGTTAAATGCTTCAAAGGAGAAACAGCACGTTATTAGTGCCCAAAGAGCATTTAGGTCAGTTTTGGAAATATTTAATTTCCTGGCTGGCTTAGGGAACAACCCAGATCCCAGCAAAACCCACACAGAACCAGCTCATCCCTTCTCCAGCAACAAACAGGGACCAGCAGATCTTGGTCAGTTTTGTGATGCCTGAGTCCTTTATCAGTTTTGCAGGGCTGAGGTGGCCCTGGGGATGTTGATTTTTCCTACAGAGAGTCCTGGCTGTGTTGTTGTAGCTCTGCCTGCAGCTCTTGGGTTTTGTTTCTATCCCACAGCTGCTTGGGGCACGGGGAGAGGGATTTGGGGTAGAGGGAGTGACTCAAGCCTGAGGAACATCTCTGGCTAAAAGTGCCAGCTGCAGAAGTGATCTGCAGCAGGGGAAGGTATCAGGAGTTACACACTTCTTACTTACACACAGATGATTCACTTCACACCATCTGTCAGAGAGAAAAAGAGAAAATCCTCCTCTGAGCCTCCCTTTGCAGTGTCTCTCCCCTCGCAGTCGCTGCAGCTCGACTGTCTCAAGGTTTTCCTTCTCCCCGTGCTGTGGTTTTGACTCTGGATGTGCCAGGTCACCCCCTGAGCCACCCCCACACCTGCTGAGCCCTCTCCTCCTCTCCTCAAGGCTGCCAGCAGGTTTCTGCTTTTTTCTTTGCAGGACATGGCCCAAGCAACAGTCTGGGCAATGCCCACAAGTTGCATTTATGTCTGGAAGTCTCTTTTTTGGGATTATGCCTCATCTTTTAGGAGCCAGTTCCCATCCTGGCTGGCTCTGCCCTGCTCTCACCAGCCCTGTTCCTTTGTTTCCTGTGTTTTAATGCTCTTCAAGGCTCTCTGTGTGCCAAAATCCTGCTGTGAGTCTGTTGCTTCTGCAGGGAGCCTGCCCTGCAACCTGCTGGATGTGCCAGGTGGGAAAACATTGCCTGACTCTAGGAGACATGAGGATGCTACTGACTGATGGGGTGGACCTGGAAGAGGTTTGGGGACCACATTTGGAAAGATGTCAGGGTCTGAAAGCCTCCCTGTGACATGGAATTTGCAGGATATGAACACAATTATTGATCCACCCTGGGGAAAGCAGGATGTGAACACGATTACTGACCCACCCTGGGGAAAGCTGCCCTCTCCTCCTGCCCCTTACCATGATAATGTGGTGCTTGGGGAAGCCCTCTGGCAGTTCTGCCATGTAACACCAGTAGGTCGTCTCCTGGCTGGGAATGACAACATCTGGGGCTGTTATCTCCATGGTCTTCATGTCCCTGGGCAGCTCAGGGATGCTGATGTTGGGTTTCAGCAGCTGCACCCTCTGCAGGCCCCCGTGGAGAGCAGAGATGTTGATGGCCTGCAGGGAGTGCACGGGTTTCTCCAGGATGCCGTAGATCAGGTGCACGGTGCCGTCCTGAAGCCAGAGCAGAACATGTCAGTGGCAGGAACCCAGAAATGGGGCTTGTGACCCCACCCTGACTGCACCAGGAGCTGTGCTGTCCCAGGAAAGCTCTACATTCCGGCTGGTGTGGTCACTCAGAGTTCCCTGCCAGGTGGGAAAGTCTGAAAAGTTTTCCCCATTAATCCCAAAAGGGTGACACATCCTCCCTGCTCCTTCCAAGCCCCTCATGAGCTCCAGGCTGGGACAAACCCATCAGTGCAGGGCTCATCCCTCCCTGCAGCCCAGCAATAGCCTGGGGGGTGACAGCAGAAACAGAACTTCTCCCTGAAGTCCTCCCTTTTCTTCCACCTTCTTTTCAGGGGGAAGGTACCACAAGAAGCTCTGCTGAAAGTCTACTGCAAACAAGGACGCTGAGAGTTCTGGACAGGAGATTAAGGAGAAAGGAAAAAGGGAACGATCTTTTCTTAAAGGATCAGAGAATAAAGACCAGCAAGTGTTTTCATGGCTCACACACAGATTGTTCCCTCCAGGGCTCTCAGTGCTTTGGCAGACACTTCTCACCACAAGAGAAGCTTTTGAACACCAGCAGCAAAAACTCGAGGACACTCTGTGCCCACGTTGGCTCTAAAATATCCTGCCCACAAAGGCTTCCATGTGAGCTGAGCCTTGCACAGATTGCTGCCTGCAGCCAGGGGCTGTAGCTGAGACCCTGAGCTGTCTGACATCCCACACTGGGAGGGTTTATCCAAAATCCCAGCTCAGAGAGGAGTGAGGGATGCAGAGCAGGACTCAGGAGCACGGAGCAGCACCTCTACTTGCTGTCCCTTTGTCCCAGCTCCTGTCACACCCTCCTGCTTGCCTTTGATTCACCAACCCCTCTTGGTAACACTCCCAAGTTGGCTCCAGACTGCCGAGCAGTGATGCAGGAGGGATTTATTTAGACCCAGTGCATGTTCAACAGGAGCTGATGATGCAAACGAGCTAAAAGCTACACTCGAGAGAGCTTTTGAAGGGGTTGTGAATAGATGGTGCCAAACATTACTCATGGGCCAGGCTGACATCTGTAGCTCACTTCCTCCCTGCCTCGCACGGCACCAACACCTGATGCTGTGCCCAAACAGGGACGGCTCTGGGGCTGGGCTGGGATGGGCTGGGGGTGCCACAGTGGGGTGAGGGTGATGCCAGACCTCTATCAGGTAGTCCTTGGGGTCACAGGTGCTGAAGGCTCTTCTGAAGAGGAGGTAGAGCCCCTCAGGAGCCCGGCGAGCCCCGAGGAGCTGGTAGTCCTGCTGGGAATCCAAGTGGAGCTGCCCCCTGGCATCGCTCCAGGCATCCTGTGAAAGAGAGAGCAGCCTGCTCAGCCAGGAGGTACCTCCAGAGGTACCACAGCTGCTCCTTCTGCCCACCCTCAGCACCCCAGAGCTGCAGGAAACCTGAGCTTTGGCTGCTCCAAGCCCACCTGCAGCATCTCCTGGGCAGATCCATGCTGGGGTGGCCTCTGCCACAGGATCCCTGGAGCTCAGGGAAACATCTGACCCAGCACTAAGAGTCTGCAGAAAGACCTGAACAAGCTGGGATGTGAGTGGGGAAAGGTTTGGAAGGGAGGAAGGAGACCAAACAGGGACATGTAAAGGTGTGTGCTGTATTTTGGGTGTGTTTGTCTTGGGGGACCCTGTGGGAAGAGGTGCTGGGCTCTCCAAAACCCTTGGCACAAACCAGCTTTCCTCACTTTAAGATCAGACCCTTGCTGTGATGTAATGTCAGCCCTAGAAATTACTGCCCCCCTGCAAAATATTTAATTTTTGTAGTCAGATTGTTCTCTCCCAAAAACCACTTGCTGTAGAGGATGGTGACAAAGCCACCCCAAGAAGCAAAGCAGTTGGGTATTCCTGTGCCTCAGGGTTTGAAAGTTTGGAGTATAAAACCCTGTGATAATTTGGATTTGAACAGGGTTGTTTCTCTGATCTTTTGTTTCTCCTGTGGGTCTCCTGTTTACTCACAAAAGGCACCCAGGAAGTAGCTGGCTGTGTGTACCCAAGTGGCACTGGTTCTCTTCTCTTGGGATTAAAAACCAGAAGAAAAAGGATAAAGCAAGTTGGCATCAACTCAGCCAGAACTATAGAGTCATATTTCCAGAACATATTGTCCTTAGAGGGGGAGAGGGAAATCAGCTCCGTGGAGCTCGCATGACATTTGTTCTCGTAGGAATACAGAGCACAAGTTAATCTCATAGTACATGGGGGGCTGAACAAATTTGGATCTCTTTAACAGCCAGCACACTTATCCAGCAGAAAAGCTGCTGGGAGAGAGAAAAACAGGGCTGGGGAGATTAATTGAGATCTCCTTGCAGGCTGCTGTTCAGCACCAAGTGAAAGAGAAAACCCGAGCGCTGCCGGGCGTTTCATTCAGGGCTGTTTGTCTTTGGGCAAGCACACAGGTTAGAAATAATTCTTTATGTTTTCTTAACATGATGCTGTGAAATCCTGAAGCTTTGGCCCACCACAGATCCTGAAAGGCAGGAAATTAGCAGGAAAACAGGGCAGATAATAAACCCTTCTTTTCATGCTTTCATCACACTGCGGATCACATTGCGGCTGATTGTGGAAGGATGTGTTTTATGGTTAATTTGAGGTAAGCAGAGAGGTAAAATTTAACTCACTGGAAAGCTTCACACAAAAATGGGAATTGCTTTCTGCAGCCAAGCACAATCACAATCAGCCTGATGTGGTGGGCTGGGGATAGGGCTGGAGAGCCCAGGGCTGGGAAAACCACCCAAACAGGAACCCAACAAACACACAGTGGCAGGAAGGACAGAGCTTGCAGCAGCAACAGCAAAAAACACAACTGGAAATCAAGTTTTCCCTGCACTCCCATTTACATGTCACCCAAACAGATCTGCACCTTTAATTTCTGACAGCAGCCCGGGCTGCCCTGTTATCCTGCTGATCCCTGTGGATGCAGCTCTCAGCTGGGTTCTTCCTGCTGGCAGGAGCAGCTCTCTGCCTGGTGACTTTTGCCCTGTCTCAGAGCCATTAATGGGAGCTGTGGTTAATTTTTAATGTGATTGGCAGCAGCACACGAGTGAAGCAGGGTGTTGATGCATCCTCTGTGTGTGTGTCCTTGCAGCTGAACACAGCAGAGACACCCAGCTCCTGGCTCCCTCAGCCTTGCTGATGTGCTGCTGTGTTTATTCTTTTCTCTTTTGGGATAATCCCCATTCCAAACCCACCGTGTGGGGTAAAAATCCCCAAGAATTTCTGGACCTGGAGCAGCGGGGCTGACACAGAGTGTGCCAAGCCCTGCACCCCGCTCCACCAAACCACCAGCCAGACCCAGCGAGCTGCACTGACAGGGAGGGAACCCCAAAACCATCCATGCAAACACTGCAGTGACTCACCCCAAAGTAGGAGTGGTGCCCATCGCTCCAGAGCACGGCCAGGTCGGCGTTCTCCAGCTCGCCCCTGTCCGACATCCCAAAGAGGAGCCCGAACTGCAGGTCCCGGACGAGCAGCTGGAAGTGCACGGCCTGCTCGGGGTAGCTGACGTTCCAGGAGAGCTCCAGCAGCCCCTGGGGGTCCAGGGGCACCTTGTAGGGGAAATCACTCCCTCGGGGCGCCGAGCCCTGCAGGGCCACCACCAGGATGACCAGGAAGGCGGCCACCAGGGTGAAGTACATGGATGCCACCTCCCTCAGCTTGAGGCTGGGGCAGGAGCAGGCCTTGCTCCTGGAGCTCTGCATCCTGCCAGGACAGCACCCAGCGCCCGGCTGTGCCCATTTATGTGCTGGCCCTCCTGGGCAAGCTGGGTAAGTGACAGTCTTTAATTGCATTTAGTTGTTGGGAAATTGGGCTGGTGTATTGACCCCCGTCAGCTCCTGGCCAAACACTTGTCATCTGCTGTCTGCCCTTAATTGGCTCTAATTGCACATGGACATTATCAATAGCAATTGGGTTTGACTGGGCTGATGTGATTCGCTCTTAAATCTTCCTTAGTGGCTGGGGAGGGCTGTTTGCTCACAGGCTGCTCTGGCTGAGCCCTCGTGGACATTGGCTGTGCTGCTCCTGCTGCCTTTGGCCCTGGGTGTCCACACAACCCAGCCTAGGGTCACCCCAAAAGTGGCCAGAAATTAGAACAAAGGTCTCTGAGCCTGGTCTGAGCTCCCAGGCATTAAATAACACTGACAGGGTTTGAAATAATTTCCCTTCAAAGCTCAGTGCCAGAGGAAATGCTGATTTCCCTCAAACAGCAAGGAAAGAGGTGTCCCCTCTCCTTCTCCTCTCCTTTTTGGCCTTTGTGGGATTTAATTCTTTTCAAACCCAGCTCCTCTCCCGCCCTGCTTGTATCCATTGAAGCCCCCACCTCCCTGGATATAGTCAATATTTGTAATTTCTCTGTAGCAGCTGGCACTTTGGCTCTTTTAAAGCCACCTTTAGTCTCTCACTCTCCCCTTCCCATTTGTTTAAAGTCTGATGGATTCTCATTCGATTATTACCTTTCCCACGTTAATTGGAATTGTAATGAGCTGCCTGCAGCTCTTTGATGCGCACACACGCTGCCTGGCTTTATCCTGCGAGTCCGTGGCGTTATTTTATTAATGCCACCTCACCTGCGGGGCAGAGTGCCCTCGGGTCCCCTCCGGAGCTCGGGTTTCACTCCTGCTCCTTGCAGCAAAGTCACAGGGGCAGGTCCGCCTTTCCCAGCCCGGTGTAACGAGAGGAAACGCATCCAGCTCGGCGTTTCCATGAGTCATCAATGCGAGCCCCGGCGAGGTTTTGCTGTCCTGAGACACAACCATTGCTCAGGAATGCGACAATTGATCCCGGCCGCCTCCCCTTGCTGCTGCTCGCGGGGTTTGTGCTCATTCAGCCCCACCAGGCTGAAGGCCAGGGATGGAGGGGGATGGATGGAGAGCTGAACCCTCCCAAAACAGCATCCCGCAGCCCCATCCCTCCCCCACGACAGCAATGTCGCATTTATCTTTACAAACAAACTTTAGATCTGCACTAAGAGATCAAAGAAACAATGGGAGGGATTCCACTGATTGATGAATGGGAAAATATGTTTGCCTTTACAAACAAACTGCAGGTTTGCTGATAAATCAAACTGGATATTGGAAGATGAAAGAAGCAACGGGGAAAACTATGAATTGTATAAGAATTAAAAATTAAAAGGAAGGGCTATATATTAAGAGGGGAATCTCAAGTGTCAGGCGTTGAGGGAAGTCTGTGCCTCTCAAGTACCTCAGCCAATGGGGAAAGAGAGAGGGAAATTGGGATAAAAAGGAGGCTGCATCCTCTAAAAGTTTGAGAGACCCCAGGGGAATGCCCCATTCCCTTTATGTGAATAAAGCAAAAAGGACTCCTCTGTCTGTTTCTGGACATAAACCCCTGGTGTTTGTGGATTCATCTTCCTGACACCCATGCACAGCCCAGTCCCACACCAGCCCTCCCACAGCTCCTAAGAAGCCGTTCTGGGTAGCAGCAGGTCTCTGGAGTGCCTGGGGATGCTCCCAGCATGGCACCTCCGGGGTTCTGCTCCCTGGAGCTGTTCCGGGCTCTGGATCTGCACCTCACCCCATGCACAGCTCTCTTCACCTTCCTGAAGGAGGATGCAGCATTTCCTCCTCTCCTGGGGTTTTGGGCTCGTTCCTGGACACCCTGAAGGCATCAGATGGATGTCCTATCCCCCAGCCCTGGTGCTCATTACACAGCTCTGGCTGCCTTACAGAAGCCCCACAGAACAGATTTTTGTCCTTCCCTATCCCCGATCTCCTCCAAGCAGATTCACCCACTTGTCCTCCTCTCTTGGCTTCGTTTCCTCATTGTAAAGAGAAGCAGCTGAGCTGCCAGGCACGGCAGGAAGGCAGAGTGATCCTCACCGGGGGCAGGGGGGTCCTCAGCTAACGAGTTCTGCCTCCTCTATCAGAGATGAAACCCCAGGCTGCTGGCGTCTGCAAGTGCAGCTCCTGAGCCCTCCTGTACAGCAGGAATTTGCAGTGGAACAGCAGAACACGGGCAGGTCAGCTTGAAAACAGCTGAACTTTGCAGATAAGCGCTGAGAATTTATTTGAACAGAGAAAAAAAATTATGTACATCTCTCTCTCCCCCCCTTCCCTTCAGTTTTTCCCGAGTCGTGGCTCATAAATCCAGGCAATCAGTGAGGATCCAGATTTCCACTCACTGCTCTGGGTGTTTATTTTAAGACTTCAAGGAGATGTAGAAACGCTGGAGTTTCCTGCCTCAGAAACTCGCATCCCACGGGTGAGCTGTGGGGTGGGAGCTGTGGGTCCTGCCCTTTCCTCAAAGGCATTTGGTGCCCATGTGGGAGCTCCTGAGGAAGGAAATGCCAGCAGGATTGTGCTGGTCCCTCTGCTGGGGGTGGGACTCGGGTGTCCCCCACCCCACATGCCCCTCTCCAGGCAGAAAAGCAGCAGGGAATACCTGGAGTGGGCTGTGAGCCCCAGGCAGGGCTGGCTTGGCTGGCTGAGCAGTGCTGGGTGCTGAATGCCCCATGAAACCCCTGCCAGGTGTTGCTGACCCCATCTCACACACCCAAACTGATGCCTTAAGTTTTACTTTCATATTTTTTAGATTCCATACTGCCTTAGTGACTCTGGACTTCATACAAGGCGTTAGCAAGTTCTCTTCACAGGGTAATTAGACAGAACAATCCTTTTCCAGCTTGAGAGTATTTTCCAGCTTTAGGCTCAAGAAGTGCAAACAGCAGCAAATTGAGGAGAGCAAACAGGGAGGATGGGACTGCAGAACCTGGAGCTGGAACTGGGCAATTAACCACAATGTGTAAATGGACCAAAACTTATAAAAGTGTGAAAACTCATAAATTGGGTCCATCTTGGGTGTAGCCACAGCCAGACTCTTATACTGCCCAAGGTATTAAGGCCTTTTAATAAACCCCTGCTTTATTTCTTTAATATTGTCTATCCTCTGTTCCAGGTGAGCCTCTCCAGGCATCAAAACCCTCCAGGTGACAAACAGCCGTGGCTTTGCACTGCCTCTCCCGACCCTGGGTGCAAAGCTGGGGACAAGTGGTGGCTTCAGAGCCTGGCAGGGGCAGTGCCAGGCGTTGGTGGCCCTGGGCAGGAGCCAGGGCTGCCAGCCTGGAACCGAAGCTGGCTTCCAGGTAGGAGTTTAAACACAATTGATGCTCCAAATTAGGGGCTGAGGCAGGCAGCACCCCTCCCAGCTATAATCCATTCCTGCTAACAGAAATGGAAATTCAATTTGGGCAAGGGCAGGGAGGGGAGGGGAAGGGAGGGAAGCTTTCTGCAGCTCTGCATGCCCCGGGGGCTCTGCTCCCCACAGCCCTGCCCAGGATCGAATTTGCCGGGTGCTGATGAGGTCTGGCAGTGTGTGACTCAGGCTGGGCCCAGCACAGTGTGGGCAGGGGGAAAGGTGGGCTGGCACACGGGGGGGATGCTCAGGGTGACCCTGCAGGGTCACAGAGACCCCTGTCCCTGATCAATCTGTGCCAAATCCACCCTGAGCCAGCAGATCAGAGCTGTGGGGCAGCCCCACACCTCACAGGATCTGTTCCATCACACCCCAAGGTGGGAAGGATTGTTTTTCATCCTTCCCAAGGGATCTCTCTTCCCATAATGAATCAGAAGGGACCTGCAGGCTGCTCTTTGTGGTTTTTTGTGCACCAGGAGGGCACAGGGGCTGCCAATCCGAGTTGCCCAGCAGGGTACAGGTGAGGGGCTGCCCTCTCTAAAGCAGCTTTAGTGTCCCTGTGTCACTCACATCGAGCTGTGAGGGTTTGCAGGAATCTCCACGTGTGACAGCAGCCTGGGCTGCTTGGACTCACAGATGTGCACAGATGTGCCAGCCAGGACAGGACACCTGGAGGTGACTGTGATCCAGTGTGAGCCATTCCTTCCTCCTTGTGCTGAGTTTGTGCCTTACAGCACAAATGCTGTAACACCCCCCTTGCCAAGCCAAGCTTGTTCCAGTTTTTTGCTTTCTCCCCACCTGTTTTGCCTTCCTCAGGACCAGATTTTCTTTATTTTACACTGTGGAAGAAAACTTTAGCCTCATTCCCCATGAGGATCACATCCAAAGGAGAACCAGCCCCAAATCTTCCCACTGAGCCAAATTAGGGACAGAACTGGACCTGAGCTGCTCTTTACAGCCCAGCCTCTGCTCCTGCTCTGGCACTGAAGGTGAGGACTGGACTGTCCTGCTGAGAATCTCCATCCCTTCTGCCTCTCCCCCTGCTCCAGCCATGCACCCACAGCATGCAGAGCCAAAGGTGGGTGTTTGGGCTAAGCCACGGTGAGCTGGTGATGGGACAGCAGGAGAAAGGCCAAAATTAGCCAAAGGGAAGCACTGTTTGATTTTTGGGAGGTGGTGCTGCCCTGCCAGGTGCTCCAGGATGGGTGAGCATCCCAGCAAAGCATCCCAGAGAAATTCCCTCCCCAGTGCTGCCGCAGCTGAGCCACCTAATGAGATCTCCTCGCCTGTGCATGCTATATTAGGGTTTCCATGGATATGGTGTCACAAACACTGGGCTGTGGCTTTGTTATATAAACAGGAGAGATTGCCACAAATACCCAAAATATCTGGAAGGGACAGGAAGAGACAAAAGCATTCTCTGGGTGTGTTTATAAAGTGTTGTGTGATCCAGGGGATAGTGCCAGTGGGAGGTGGGAGAGCTTTGGGAGAGCTTTGGGGAGTGCAGTTTATCTGAGAGGTGGTCTCCAACTCAGGAGCTCTGGAGACTCACTCTGATCTTCAATGGGATGTTTTAAAATGAACAAAAAAGTGCTGCTGGCTGGGCTGTTCCAGCTCTGCTCGTGCCTGAGGGCTGGGCTGCTGCAGCTCCTGGTGTGACAGGAATCCTTCTCTGTGAGTTCATCCTGACTGAGCCTCACACAGATCTTGGTCATCCCCTGGTCCTGCCATATGCAAGGAAATCCTGCTTCCTTGGTGATGGGACACACAGCCCACACCTGACCCTGCTCTGCAGGACCAGCTCATTTTTTACCATTTCAAGTGCAAAAAGTCCCTTTTGTAAGGATCATGTAATGTGAGGGAAAAGCTGCTCTAGAATGGAGGTGGGATGTAAGGGACACAGAGACATCAGGGTGGCTAAAATTGTATTGCACTCCCACTCCCCTGCCAATAACAACACCAGAAATAAAGTGGCTTTGCAATACCCATCTCCACGCATTGGAACACAGATCCACGTGTCCCCGCAAAAGATGCTCCAGGCAGGACCAACTCTGCTCCAGCCTCTGCAGGAGAGGACTGGGAAGCTTGGCCCAGTCCTGCCAGTGGTCATGGCTCTTCCCCCAGTAGGTGCAACCCCAACTTCCCAGTGTCCACCAGTGCCTCCCTTTGTCCACCCTCCGTGCTCACCTGTGGGGACATTCCCAGTCTGTGGCTGTGTCAGCTCATTCCTGGCTTCCAGATGCCTTCTACCATGGGAGGAGGATCCATCCATCATCCATTCTTCATCCATCATCCATCCTTCATCCATCCATCCATCATCCATCCATCCATCCATCCATCCATTCCTCCATCATCCATCCATCCATCATCCATCCATCCATCATCCATCATCCATCCATCATCCATCCATCCATCCATCCATCATCCATCCATCCATCCATCCATCCATCCATCCATCATCCATCCATCCATCCATCCATCCATCATCCATCCATCCATCCATCCATCCATCCATCATCCATCCATCCATCCATCCATCTATCCATCATCCATCCATCCATCCATCATCCATCCATCCATCCATCCATCCATCCATCATCCATCCATCCATCCATCCATCATCCATCCATCCATCCATCCATCCATCATCCATCCATCCATCCATCCATCCATCCATCATCCATCCATCCATCCATCCATCTATCCATCATCCATCCATCCATCATCCATCCATCCATCCATCCATCCATCCATCCATCCATCATCCATCCATCCATCCATCATCCATCCATCCATCATCCATCCATCCATCCATCCATCCATCCATCCATCATCCATCCATCCATCATCCATCCATCCATCCATCCATCCATCCATCCATCATCCATCCATCCATCCATCCATCCATCATCCATCCATCCATCATCCATCCATCCATCCATCCATCCATCCATCCATCCATCCCTCCATGTCTCCACTTGTTTTCTCTCCTCTGTCTCTCCCTGTGAATCCAAGCCAACACCTTTCCAAGCTGCATCACCTGACCTGTGGTGAAGAATCCCAAATTCCACAAGGAAACATCTGTTTTTATCATTTAAAAAATCACCAAATCTGGTTTTTCCCTCTTCAGATAGAAGAGGGAGATGCAGCTTCATCAGCTTGGAAAAGAGTTGGAGCATTGGGTGGCAAAGGCTGCAGGCCCTGCTGCCCAAGGCTTGTGATGGACAGCTCAGCAGAAGGACTGATAACAATTAGAAATTGTGGATAAATGAGATTTCCTGTGAAAAACTCAATGTGGTTTCTGTACAGGGAGGGTTTGCTACAAACCTCTTGACAAGCTCAGGAAGCTTGAAGGGGAAGGTGTTTCCAGGAATCTTTGGATTTCCAAGGCTCTGCCCTTTCCCCAACCTTTCCAGATCCTGATGGAAGGATTATCCCCCAGCACCTCCTGCTGCCCAGTGTGCCAGCAGCCCCCAAATCCATGTCTCTGTGCAAAGGGAATCCATGGTGAGCACCCCTGGCCTGACCTCCTGCCTCTCCCAGCCCTTCCAAAGCTGTGGCTGCACAGGGAGACATCCCAGTGAGTCTGGCACATCCTGTCAGGTGCAGAGGCAGGAGCTGATGTGACAGAATGTCACAGAGCAGCCTTGGCAGGTGGAGCTGGGCCTGGACTGGGGAGGTTTAACAGGTTGGGGCACTGGGTGATTCCCCTGCTTGGGTTAAAAACGCTGATTTAAGGAGCAGTTCCTCTCTGCTGTCTCTTTGTTGATCAGATTCATCCCTTGGCACCCTGAGGTTGCCACCTTTGAGGACAGACACCTCTCACGTGGCAGATGTGTGCCCAGGGCACCTTCAGCTCCTGCCTAAAGCCATGGCAGGGGATGCAAGGGAACACCAGCAAGGTCCCAGTTTGGGGCAATTGTTGGGGCTGTGTTAAAATCCAGCTGGTTCTGACACTGTGGGGGCTGAAGCAGGTGGGAGAGGTGGCTGTGGAAGAGCACAAACCTGGGAATCACTGCTGTTCTCAGCAATATAAAATTCTGCAATTAAATCCAGTGAAAGTGGCTGAGGTGCTGCAGAGACAGGAGGAGTCTTGATGCCAAATTCTGAGCCAAAGGAGAAAAACAAGAATTTGGGGCTGCAGGAGTGGGGGTGAAGCAAATCACTGAAGGATTGACACTGGGAATAAGCCATGGGTGGTGGTGGAGGGAGGCAGGTGAGCACAACCTGAGCACTGCACTTCAAACCCACTGATGATGATTTGGCTCCTGGCTGCTGCTGGGTCTGTTTATCCCACAGACTTGGCAGGCACAGGACACTTCCCAAATGTTGGGGTTGATGAAAGTTGTGGCTGGCCAGCTGCCAGATCTCGAGGCTATCAACTGGCTCCCAAAGTGTGGATGCTAATTAGCACTTCCCTTCTGTAAAAATTTCTGTTGCAAAGTCTGGGGAATCAGTGTTTGTACAGCCCCTGGCACGGCCAGACCGTGCTCACCATGGAGGTCTTGTACATCAATGCAAGACAGAAATACATTATAAAAACATTTTTCTCCTTCACAGGATTCTGATCTTTTAGAGTAAGCAAACCTCATGTTAAAATCCAAAAAAACAAGCTCTGGACTCTCACAAGGCTGCCCAAGCATTTGCTAAGTCCTTGTTATAACATTGTTTTTCCTTGCTTCTTATCCTGGGCTCGGCTCGGTGAGAATTGCTTTGACATCTCTCTGGGAAGCAAGGAGGATGTTTATTGCAGTACCTGAGGCCAGGCATTGAAACCAAAATGAATGGGCCAAGCAGAGAACCTCCATTGTTCATATTTCTGAGCAAGGATACAGTGACAAATTGCCAGGCAATGACGTTTGACCTGCACAAGTAATAAAAAGCTAAAATTGGTTGGGTTTTTTTAAAGCACAGCCCTTCAATATCTTCTGCAAGTGGTTCAAGCAACCTTGAAGAAAAACCCAACAGCAACCACAACACAGTTCTGTATTAAGTGATTTGATATAATAATTAAATAATTTAGTCTTAAGTAGACTCTTTAAAGATAAACTGTGTTTTTTTTCCCCTCACCTTCATTTCTTGTCATCACAGTGAGTGCTTTTCCTTTCAGATCTCTGCACAAGCTTTTGAACTGCGTGTAAAGTGTGCTGGAGCTGCTGGCAGTGATCAGTTTATTTGGGGAGCAATTAATTAAATGCAAGTGTTTCCCTCTGTATAGATTAAAGGAGATACCATCTCAAAAAGGGCAGATGTGCTGTGAAAACATTGATTATTCTCATCAGATGAGAGGGACAGAAAAGTATCAATAGGCTGGAACTGCTGATGAGAAAAGTTATTTCTTGGAAATGAGTTTTAGTGCCCAGGAAATGAATGCTGCAGGACAAAAGTCACACATCCCAATGGACAGAGACAGAGAGGGGCCTGCAGAAGGGTCCCTGCTGCCCCAGGAGTTTGACAGCTTGGGTGTCAAGAGCCAAGGAAGGTGGCAGGGGATGAGGCTGAGCCTCCTGAGACACGCTGAGCATCCTCTTGCCCAGGGCAGCTCTGCAGGGAGCAGGGACTGCAGAGCTCAGGGAGAGCTGTGCTCCCCTGCCACACCAGCCTGGGGCTGGGGACAGCCTCACGTCACCTGTGGTGGTGCTTCTGCACCTTGCCCACCTGCTAGAGGGGTAATGCCCCTCTAGGATTCAGGTTTTGTCCCAGATTTTGCATTTTCCAGCTCTGAAGGGTCATCACTACCCAAGCATTAAGGAAATCTTGTGAATCACCGCTGCTGAAAATCAGCACTTTGGGATGAGCTGTGGATGAGCTGAGGTTGTGCTGGAATGGGCATGGATTTGGGAAGAGGAGAGACATTCCCTGTTCTGCTCATAGAACCAAAACCAGCTGAAACCCCAGCACAGCTCCTGAAAAACAGAGCAGGGAACAAACTCATGTCACCCATGAAATACCCTGGGGGCTGTGTAGGATCAAACGGGGGTGCTGAGGGGTTTGCCTTGGCTTTGTCCCTGCACTGGGGATAGCAGGGGGATTCTCCTGTGCCAGCACCGGGGGTGAAGCTCTCTTGTCCAAACCAGCATTCACTGGTGGGTGACACGGCTCTGTGAGGGGTGACACGGCTCTGTGAGGGGGTGACACGGCTCTGTGAGGGGTGACATGGCTCTGTGAGGGGGTGACACAGCTCTGTAGGGGGGTGACATGGCTCTGTGAGGGGGTGACACGGCTTTGTGAGGGGTGACACGGCTCTGTGAGGGGGTGACACGGCTCTGTAAGGGGGTGACATGGCTCTGTGAGGGGTGACATGGCTCTGTGAGGGGTGACACGGCTCTGTGAGGGGTGACACGGCTCTGTGAGGGGGTGACACGGCTCTGTGAGGGATGACATGGCTCTGTAAGGGGTGACACGGCTCTGTGAGCGGTGACATGGCTCTGTGAGGGGGTGACACGGCTCTGTGAGGGGTGACACGGCTCTGTGAGGGGTGACACGTCTCTGTGAGGGGGTGACACGTCTCTGTGAGGGGTGGCACGGCTCTGTGAGGGGGTGACACGGCTCTGTGAGGGGTGACACGTCTCTGTGAGGGGTGACACGGCTCTGTGAGGGGGTGACACGGCTCTGTGAGGGGTGACACGGCTCTGTGAGGGGTGACACGGCTCTGTGAGGGGTGACATGGCTCTGTGAGGGGTGACACGGCTCTGTGAGGGGTGACATGGCTCTGTAAGGGGTGACACGGCTCTGTGAGGGGTGACACGGCTCTGTGAGGAGGTGACACGGCTCTGTGAGGGGTGACACGGCTCTGTGAGGGGTGACATGGCTCTGTAAGGGGGTGACACGGCTCTGTGAGGGGTGACATGGCTCTGTAAGGGGGTGACACGGCTCTGTAAGGGGGTGATGTGGCAAATAGAGAGGGTGAACTGGCTCTTTAAGGGGGTAATCCCAGTATGGAGAGGGTGACCACATTCTCTTGGGAGGTGATTTGGATATAGAAGGGGCAACCCCACTCTGTAGGGGTGTGATCCAGGTATAGAGAGGGGTGACCCCACTGTCTTGGGGGACGGCTGGGCTATAGAGGGGGTAACCCCACTCTGTTGGGGAGTGATCTCAGTATAGAGGGGGTGACCCCACTCTGCAGGCGGGTGATTTGGGTATAGAGGGGCTGACCCCACTCTCTTTGGGGGTGATTCCGGTATTGACGAGGTGACCCGGCTCTGTAGGGGATATAACGGGCTGACCTCTCTCTCTTTGAGGGGTGACTCTGGTATAAAGGGGGGTGGTCCGTGTCCGCAGCAGGATGACCCCTCTCTCTTTGTGGGTACCCCAGCTCTGCGGGCAGCACCGCTCTGCCCCTCCCGGGTACCAGCACGCCAGGCTGGGAGCGGGCAGCAGCCCCGCATCCTCCGGCGGCGCCGCATCGCGGGCTCGGCTCTGCCCGTGCGGGGCCGCCGGGGGGCTCGGGGGCTGCCGGGGGGCTCGGGGGTCGCTGCGGGGCTCGGGAGCCGCCGCGGGGCTCGGGGGCCGCCGCTCGGCCCGGCCCCGCTCCCGGCCCGTCATTGGCGGCCCGGCGGCGCTGGCAGCGGGGCGGGGAGGCGGGAGCGGCCCCCGCAGAGCCGCCGGCCCGGCCATGTGCCGACAGGGGTGGCTGCTGCCGGCTGCCTGCTCCGCTGCCGCCCGCCTCCTCAGCCTGCTTGCTGACGCTAATTTTTAATTTTTTTTTTTTTTTTATTTCATTTTTAAGATTTTTTTTTTAATTTTTTTTTTTTTTTTTTTAACACCGTTTATTTTGGTATTGATGCTCTCCTAGCGGGAGACTTCGGGAGACGCGGTCCTCACCTGAGCGAGCCGGCCCCATTCCCCCGTGTGAAGGTAAGCGGAGCGGGAGAAGGAGCCGGTGCGGGGGCTCCGCGGGACCCCCCCGGCTCTGCCGGGTCCCTTCTGCCCGTCTCTCCCAGCGCTGGGGTCTCTCGCGGTGTTTTTTCCCTGTTTGCTTCGCTCCCGCCCCCGCCGCCGCTTCCCGGTGCATCCGAACCTGCCGGGGATGCGGCTCCGGGGGAACCGGGGGATGCTGCGAGAAGGGAGCAGCACGGACAGCCGGGAGTGGGGCTGGGAAAGGCTTTGGAGGGGAGACACGGTGAGGAGGGACATGGAGAACTGCGCGGCATCCGCTGCCCCAGAGCTGCCCGGAGGGACCGGGCAAGTCCCGCCGCCTCAGACCTGCACGGGAAATACTGGGGTGCTCCAGGCTCGGTTTTCCCTCATCCCACACCTCCAAAGCCCGTGAGGGATGGCGTGAAAGCACCTTTCAGGGACGGAGTGGGAAAGCTGCCCCCATCCCATGCTTTTCCTGGGTGTGCAGGTCGTGTCCTTCTGTGCCCCAGGGACCCCTCGGTCCCCTTTGCACACTCAGTGTGGGGCTGGAACCGGGCTCTCTTCATTGTCTGGACATCTCACCTGGAGCCGTGTGATTCACTTTGTTTCCACCTCATGTGCTGGCCCCAAAGGATGTCAGAATCCCCTTCTCCATCCCAATGAGTTTGTAGGACACCCCAACCCTGGGTTAGGTAGCAAAGCATCCCGTTAGCTCCCACTCAGCAGAGCAGTGGTGATGGAGAGGGGTCCAGGAAGGTGACGGCACAGTCACCTGTGGGTTGTTTTTTTGTCACTCTGAATCCAGCAGCCATCAAGGTCTGTGCTCTCAGAGCCACACAGATGCTGTTCAGCACATTAAAGGTAGCCTGAGGGCTCAGGGGGGCTGTGGGAGGGAGAGAGAAATCCCCCAAGGGAAGGTGGCTTTTCATTTCCCCATATCGACCGCTTTCAGACAGGATTATTTATATTTGACATAACAGATCACCAAACTTGGGAGGCAGTGGGGGTGTGCTCACACTCATTAAGGTAGACAGTTTTCTGGCAGAATAAATTCAAGGTAAGAGAAGACAGCACTTTGAGGTTCAACAGATTGTCTTCCAGCCTGAAACGAGCAGCGAGATCAGCATAAAACCTAGATGGGAAAACTCTGCACTTCAGTCTGTCATGAGGTATAGCTGTCATTTTAGGGAACCTGGCGGGTTATCCCAATTTTTAGAGTGCAGATGGTTCTCCTGGGTGACTTCATTTGAGCAAAAGTACCCAGTAGGATGGGATTTTTAGTCATCACATCTTGTCTTCACTGAGGAAGCATCTAAATTATATCACTGTGAGGGAAAGCAGTTGACATGAATTGTGCATGAAGTGAGTGCCTGGACTATCCCACACCTGTACTGAGGCTCCTGCCCCATTGCAATGGCTTCTGAATAACTGGAGGTTCTCTGCAGTCTCTGTGGTTGATTTTCTTCTTGCCTGAAATGAGCAGAAAGGTGCATTAGGGGCTGTCAGTTGGTGAAAAGAGATTTTAAACACCTTAAAGACCATGCAGCTGTAATTAGAAGTGTAACCTCCTTGCTCTGCATGTCAGGATTTCTGTGCAGAATGATGACAGGACCTCTTAGGGAATGGTGATGGTGCTCAGGAGAGATAAAGAACTTCAACAAAATCCCCTGCAAAGCTACTGATGTTGATTTATCACCCCTCAGTACATTGGTTCTCTTTCAGAAGGGATGTGGGGATTTGAGGGGAAGGAAGGAAACAGCATTATTCCTTTCTGGTTTATTGCCAGCAGTCACAGACTGCAAACACAGGCAGCTCTGAAATACCTGTGCCTACCTGGGCACAAGGAGTTGCAGAACATTCCCAGTGTTCCTGCCTGTGTCCTCGCTGTTTTCCAGCACAGCCTGGTAGGTGGGTCTGGCTGTCACATCTCCTGACCCTTTTGCATTGAATCTGTGGCAATCCCTAAAACCTCGTGGAGGTGACACGAGAGTCGAGCCTGGAGCTTTGATACAGGGGCTTTTCTCTCTGAGAACGTGTTCAGCACTGGGTAAGGGACACTGCCCGTGGTTTATTGACCCAAGCCTTTCTAAATTCTTCTTTCAGCTTCCCCCTCTGAAGCTGAAGAACACCCCTGACCCTACAGCCATTCCTCAGCACCCCTTTAGGATCTGCAAAAGTTTTTCTGGGTGCCAGATTCAAAGAGATAAAGGTGCTCAATTCCCTCAGGCATTTATGTGCAGCCCAGAGAGCTTTGCTGCATCTCACAGCCTGGCACAGCCTGTGCCACTGACCTTTGGGATGTGTCCTCAGTGCCCAGCACGGGGCAAGGAGGGGTTTTGCAGCTGGCCAGGCTCCAGGGGATTTGCCTGACTCAGGTTTTTCGCTCTGGCTGTGCAGTGCTGGTGGAAGAAGCAGGGGTGGCTGGGTCCCTTGTCACTCGGGCTGTTCTGGTACCTGTGTGTGGGGTTGTCGTGGATATGGACAAGGACATGGCCAGGGAAGGGGTGCTGCATGCTGGCAGGGCTCCTGCATCACTGCTGGTGATGCAACTTGTGACATTGAAGAGGTGCAGGGAAGGGATGGAGCAGAGGTGGCAGCTCTTGGGGATGAACTTGCAGCTCATTCCCCATCTAAACTGTGTTTTCTCCCAGGTTGTTGTGCGTTATCTCCTCTCATGGTAGGATTGGTTCCCCTTTGCCTGAGCAAACAGCCTTTATCCCATCAGTGCAGATGGGCAGAGGGGTGGCAGATAGCTGCTGATGGGCTCTGACCCTCTCCAGCCTTTCAGCCACATTCAGCTCACAGCCAGGACCAACCCAGACAGGACTGGGACCTCTGGAACCTGCTAGAGCAGGCCTGGGCAGGGGGCAGCTGGAAAGTCTGAGGAACGAAATTAAAGGTCAGGATAATATTCTGTAATATCCCTGGACCTCTTTGTCCCTGGAAAGGTTAATAACAGCCTTGACCCCTTAATGGCAGCTCAGGGCAGCAGCAGCAGGGCCAGGCTCCATGCAGATGTGGTTCTCAAGGTGTCAGAGGCGTCACTGAGGGAGCACAGGACTTGATTTAGGCCAGGACCACAACAAGGATGATTTTACCTCATCCTGTGTGCCCAAGATTTCTCTCTGGAGCTGAGCATCAGCAGGGACAATGTTGGGTCCAGCACTCCCTCAGTGTGAGCTCCCCTTGGCAGGACAGGGAGTGGAGACAGGACATGAGCCAGGGCTGGCGAGTTCTGTCACCCTCTCACTTCAGACAGAGTTTTCTCTGCTCCTTGAACAATCCCCCGTGATGGCTCAGAGCTGACATTTAGCTCCACTCCCAATAATGGCACAGGATGAGCTGAGGCATCCCCAGGGCAGCCCAGCCCCTGCTCACCATCCCCAGCGCTTCTCCCCATCTCCCTCCTGCAGGACAAAACCCACCTGCAGCACACACCCCCCAGCATGGATGTTGTGAGTGTGCTGAGCTTCTCTGGACAGCAGCAGGGATATTTTCCTGAGCTGGAGGCTGGAAAACACGTGCCATTGTCCACCTGTGCATGAGCTGGAGGAGGGAGGGATGCAGCTCCTACCCGGGGCTGAGTCGAAGGTACACGCGGTTCTGCTGCCCTGGGAAATAACTCTGTGCTCCACAGCTTTTATCAAGGAGATGGAAACTTGTCATATTCTTTTTGCAACAATATCTGACATTATCCAAGCAATTTGCCTTTGGTGTGTTTCCAGAAATAGTTAGGCCTACGGTAGGCAGGGGTGACATCTGGATGCATTACTGCTGAGTTCAGAAACATTCAGTAAACAAGACAGGATCTATTGTTTAAAGGTTATTTCAAAAGGCTCCCAGCGACTTATCTGGCTGTGCAATGGTGGAAGCCTTAATGGCACTGTGGTAATTGCCTTTTCTGAAGGGTGTTTTAGAGGGAACTTACCCAAACCCCAAAAGTGAGGCTCAGCCTGTCCCAGCCAGGTGAGGGACCTGATCCAACCTAAAAATGTGAGGGGGTTTGCTTGTTATTTCAGTGCTGGTGGGATCAAACCTGGGAAGTGGCTGAAGGAAGGGCAGGCTGGGGGGCACAGGCAGGGGATGCAGGGGAGCTCACCAGCACTTCAACACTAAAAAAAGAGTTCTCAGATCAGCATAATAGGGCAGCAGGATTCACATCAGCAGGGAGGGCGAGAGAAAGAGCCCTCCCCGAGGCACTGAGGAGAAAACAAATGTCATTAGGCGTGGATGAAGCAGCACCTGAGCCGAGGGCGGGCGGCTCCGCAGGGAGAGGGGCTGGGGCTGGCGGGGGCTGAGCTCCGAGCCCAGCGGGGCCACAGCAGGAGCTCTGGGAGCCCACGCCTCTGTTCAGCACGTCAGAGCACGGAGCAGCCTCTCCAGCAAAGGAAGGAAGAGTGAATTCCTGCCAGGAGCCCAGGGCAGCTGTCCTGCCCTGCCCTGGCCCAGGTGCCAGGGGTGCTGCTCACGTGGAGGAAGGGGTGAGCTGTGGCTCTGCTGTCACTGCACATCTGCACTCGCTCCTGGCAGCAGCCACTGCTGGCTGCTCTGCTCAACCCCAGGGCAGGCAGAATTAATGGTCACTGATGATTTCCTGCCCCTCAGAGAGGAAATCATGTCATGAGCTCACATATCTTCCTGTTGCACCAGTGTTTTTCTCTGAGGGACACTGGGGTGAGTGAATTCCTCTCAGTGGAGCCCTGGAGCCAAGCAGAGGGCTCTGCCTGCAGCAGGACCATCCTGTCCCATGGCTCCAGCCCTGCTCTGCCTCACCTGGTGCTGCTGTGAGGCTGTGCCAGTGCTGCAGGGTCTCAGAGCTGGGGCACAGCTGGTGGGAGCTGTTTGGAGCTGCTCAGATCCCACACACCCAACCTGCTGCCCATCCCTCCCTTTCCCTTCTGTTCACCCACTGGTGCTCCAGCCCTGCCCTCCTGCTCCACAACCCCATCCTCTTCTTCCTCCCTTTCTGAGATAACAATCACAAAATCCTTAGGTGGTGAGATAACCATGGGAAACTGCCTGAAAAATAGGCTTTGGTGGAAAAGCGTTTTTTTCCCTTTGAATTGAAGTCCAGCTCAGGCTCTTTCAAGGCTGAGCTGCTTGGCCTCTCCTGGGGAGGGGATAAAGGAAATGATCTTGCTCAGCAGGAGACAGAGCCCTGGGCACCACCAGCTTTAGGTCTGGCTCTGAGGCCACACGTGGCTTTGCTCTAGGTATGAATTTATCACAGGCTCTGAGCTGCAGAAGCTCATAAGCTCATTACATTGGGGGAGCTGCAAGTGATGAGCAGGCCACACAGCTGGGATTTCCTCCCCTTCCTTCCCATCTTAGCAAACCTGGAGGAAAGGTCCTGT
This sequence comes from Oenanthe melanoleuca, assembly GCF_029582105.1. Classification (NCBI taxonomy): domain Eukaryota; kingdom Metazoa; phylum Chordata; class Aves; order Passeriformes; family Muscicapidae; genus Oenanthe; species Oenanthe melanoleuca. The sequence continues at coordinate 4,024,979 of NC_079350.1, forward strand.
GTGGTTGCATTTTTTTCCTGTGCAGAGCTGTCCCTTGTTCCTGAAAGGATGGACCACGATGGACACGTGTGGCCTCTTGTAGTTCTGCCTTAAGCCAGCTCCTCTCCTTTCTCACTGAGTATTTGGGATTAAAGGGAGAAATCCGTCTGCATAAATGCCAATAAAGTGGGTGCCAGAGCAAGGGAACCCCCCAAATTTCTGGGTGATGGGGCTGCTTTGAAACTCTCTGGATTCCTTGTCTCCCCAGCCTCTCCCCAGTTCGGGTCATGTCAACTGAACGGGATCGAAATGCCTTGAGGTTCAAAGATTCACAGACTGATCACAGCAGAGAGATGTGGTGGAGTTTGTTGTGAAGGATGATCCAGAGGCTCTGTTGAGGCTGGGATTTGCTGTGCCCGGGAGCGAGGGGGATTTCACAGGGAAGCGCCAGACGAGTCCCCGGAGCGGCTTCCAAAATCACAGCTCTGCTGAAGCATCACTCACAGGCACGGCTTCCTGCGAGAAAAATAGCTTACCTACAGACAGCTTTCCTCATTTCTCCTCCAAATATTCCACCTTCGCTTCTCTGGGGTGTCTGGGTTCTCTGCTGGGAGGTGCTGTGCTGTTTGCCGGGGTGACCGGCAGGGACAGTGCGGTCCCGGCGCTGAGCCGCTCTTCGGGAACCCGCGTTCCTCCCGGCTCGGGCAGGGGCTTTGCTCGGGCTTTGCCGTGCGATTTGCATCTGGGCCCGGATCCATCACGGATCTTCCAGCCTGAGCTCTGGCAAACCATGAGCTCCCTCCTTTAGGTGCTGCCTGCCTTCCCGGCGAGGTGTCAGAGCTCCTGCAGCATCCCCGCGGGCAGGGATGCTCCTCCTGCCTCCCGCTTTTCCACCAGAGCACCGGATTGCACCGTGCCCTCTTCCCTTAATACAACCAACAGAGGAAATCCGAGTTATCGGGGAAAAGAGGAAGCATTTTGTGTTGATCCAAGCTGTTTCCCGGGGAGGAATTACAGCCTGGAGTGTTCCAGATGTGGCCGAGATGCGCGGCCTGGCTGTTGGGGATCTCTCCCCATCTCCTCCGCCAGTGATGCAGGGATTTGCAGGGATGCAGGCTCTCCTGTGGAAGGAGGTGTCTCGGTCTGATTGGTGTTTCCTGCTGGGAAGCTAAGCCCTGGAAAGATTAGCAATGGGATCTGGGGGAAAATAGCTCTGCTGTGAGAGTGGGAGTGGAGCTGGGAGGGGAAGGATAACGAGCGCTGATTTGCGTCTGTTGTTAGGAAAATTTAGTGGGTTTATTGTTATGTTACACAAAGGAGCAACTGGGGTAACAATTCAAACTTATGGCTGTCCCGTGGGCTTCTTGTGTGACTTTCTCCTTGTGCAAACAGCGACAGGCAGCTCTGCCAGGAGAGCAGAGCCAGCCCCACTTCCACATCCAAAATGCAGTGAAATGCCTGAGAGGTGCTTCTCAAAGCCCTCCAGGTGATGTCTCCAATCCAGCTGTCACCAAAGCCATTTTCTGAGTGACTGTGCCAGAGTTAAGGTCCACACAGAGCAGGGAATGTGCTCCTGGCTGGGGGGTTGGACTTGGTGACCTTTAAAGGTCCCTTCCCACCCAAACCAGTCTGTGATTCCAGCACTGAGCTCGGGCATGAGCTCCTGGGTTTCTCCTCTTTGCACCAGGGTGAGAAGCTGTGGCTGCCTCTGGATCTCTGGAAGTGTCCAAGGCCAGCTTGGACAGGGCTAGGAGCAGCCTGGGATGGTGGAAGGTGTCCCTGACCATGGCAGGGGGTGGGATAAGAGGGGATTTAAGGTCCCTCCCAACCCATTCCAGTCTGGGATTCTGTGATCCCCTATGACCAGCACTGGATGTGACATCCCATGGGCAGGCCCAGCCCCCAAAATAAAGACAAGCACAATGAATATTAGACAGTTCCAGATGATTTTTTCTGATTTGCAACACTTCAGCTTTGCTGTTTTCTCGAGAGTTATTCCTGATTCTCACAGAAGCTCGTGGGAGCAGATTCAGCCCACAGAAAGTGGAGTTTTCTTAGTTGCACCTATTTTCCCTTGTGTTTCTGGCACCACATCTTTGTTTATGTTGTATTTTTGAAGAAAACAATGCAGGTTACAGAAAACACAAAACAGTGCTACCAATTTCTGAGAAAACAAGCACTGATCTGACCTGGTTTCTAGGTACCATTATAAATATTATGTATTGTTGAGTGTTCAAATTGGCAGGCAAAGGGTTAGCCTTTAAAACACTGTCTGATTGATTGGTAGTAAATATAGAGTGTGAAGATTTCTGGGCAGATCTGTTGACTGCAGAGGATTAGAGTTGCTCAGCCCCAGGGATGCATAAAACTGGCACACACTGCTGCTGGAGTTTTGCTCGAAAAGAGAAGAGTCCCAAAAATTAATACAGGTTTGCCAGGACCTGAAATGAAAAGGGCTTTGTTTGATTGGGTTGTTAACATCAGCTTATAACCCAGATATCACAGGCTTGTGCAATTCCATGATAATCCAAATTAAATAGACCAGAAGCAGCATTGAAGCACCCTGGGCTCCCACACACTCCATTCTCTCTTCTGTCAGCTCCAGGAGCAGTGGCAGCCAGGCTGGAAGGATTTTTTAAGCAGGCCCATGGTTTGGGACAGCAGTGAATGTATTCCTGATTCCCAGAGATTTCTGCTCTGAGCTTTCCAAAGGGGCATCTCCTGCAGGAGCAGCTCCCCTGCACGTTTTGAGGGGCTCTTCTGTGCCAAGGGGCACTCCCAGGCACTGGGCAGGGAAGGTGCTCACACTTGTACAGCTCTGGGTTTCCTAAGACTCAAACTTGAGCAGTCTGTCTGGTTTGCAAGGAGGCAGGATGGTAATGAAGGGCTCCCTGGGGGAGGTGGTGCCTGGAGAGCTCAGAAAATCAGCATCAGTTCAGGGAAGGTTTTGCTGATTTGGTTCTGGGCTCCCAGTCCATCCCAGTCCAGCTCAGAAAATCAGCATTTTGCTGATTTAGCTCAGAGTTCCCAGTCCAGCACATGAACTCTGTTATTTCACAGCAGAACATTCCTGCTTCCCAAGGAGTTCCAACAACCGTGTCCAGGTTGAACTCAGGGCAAGGGGAGGAAGCTGAAATCCAGCTGGGATTTGGGGGTGCAGTGTGAGCCTCCTCCTGCTTTCCAGGCTGGGTGGATCATTTCTGGGGGCTTCAGAGCCCTGACCTCTCCTGGGAGTGCTGTGGGTGGGATTCAGGGCTTGGCTTTCCCAGAGAAGAGCCCTGGCATTTTCTGGTTCTTTAAGGTGCTGCCAGTCAGCAGGTGAGAGGAATGATGGATTTGTCTTTACAAACGAGCTGTGGATAGATAAAACTAGCACTGAGAGATAAAAGAAACAATGGGAAGGATTCCATTGATTGATGAATGGAAAAAAAAAGATTTTTGCCTTTACAAACAAAGTGTAGGTTTTCTGATAAATCAAATTGGATAGTGAAAGATGAAAGAAGCAACGGGGAAAAAATATGAATTCTATAAGAATTAAAAATTAAAAGGGAGGGTTGTACATGAGAGGGGAATCTCAGGTATCAGGTGTTTTGGGAAGTCTGTGCTTCTCAAGTACTTCAGCCAATGGGGAAAGAGAGAGGGAAATTGGGATAAAAAGGAGGCTGCATCCTCTAAAAGCTTGAGACACCCCAGGGGAATGCCCCATGGCCTCTCCCTGTATTGGAATAAAGCAAAAAGGACTCCTCTGTCTCCTTTTTGGACATAAACCCCTGGTGTTTGTGGATTATTCTTGCTGACACGAGGAGGGGAGGAGCTGCAGCACCAGCACTGAGCTGATCACATCCATCCTTCCCACATCTCCTGCCTCACTTTCCCACTTTCTGGTGCCCGTGGCAGCATCTCTGTGGCTGCTGGGCACAGCAGGGAGGTGGGGATGAGGATCAGGAGCCATTCCTGGCCCTCCAGGGCCCTCCAGGGCCCTCCAGGAGTCATTTCAAAGGCAGGGCTGGTGTCGTCCCCGTGCTGACAAGAGGCAAGAAGATCCTCACACGTGTTCTGCTTTTGGGAAGATGCTGTCCCTGGGAACAGTCAATATTTCAAACATTTGATCCCAGCAGTTCCCAGCCCACATGGGCTTGAGCAGAGCAATTTGTGTAAAGGTTTTTCTCTGTTGCTTTATTCTCCCAATGAGGGTTTTCAGCTGAGTTGTGTGAGTTCCTTTATCTTTTCTGCTTTTTCACTTGTCATTTTGTTGTTGTGGAGTTTTTGTTTTGTTGTTTTGTTTGTTGTTTTTTTGTTTTTTTTTTTTTTTTTTCTCTGAGTTAAATTTTTCCCTCTCTCATCTCCCAGGAAAAGCTGTAACAAAATTAAGGTGAGGAAAAAAGGGAAAATTTACTGGAACTGGTTCATGGTGAGTTGCCAAGATTCTGAAAATTACCCTCTCAGACGGTCTGTATTAATTCCCTGATGCAGCAATGACAAATCCTTATTAAAGAGGATAACATAAGGAGATTTTTCTGCCTGTGGAGAAACTCCAGGGTGCAAGCAGTGAGGCAGCCCATCTCCCTCTTGCTCATGATCCTCCCCAGGGGAGGCTGGACGGGGCTTGGGGTGGTGAAAGGTGTCCCTCCAGCCCAAAGCAGTGGAGTTCTGTGATCCCTTTGTGGATGCATGTGTGGCAGTGCTGACCCCAGCCCTGAGTGGGTGAATCACACAGTGCACAGGGGGAGCTGTGCTGTGGGCAGTGAACGCCCTGAGCCTCTGCCCTCCCCTGAGCTCCCTGAGCTCCCTGGCACACAGGGATTTCAGTGCAGCAGGTTTGGCCTCTGTCCCTGCCTGAAACCAGCTCTGTCACCGTGTGAGAGTGAGGGGCTGCTGCCCTCCCCTCCCTGCTCTGCCCTGCCCCAGCAGTGTGCCAGACTCCAGTGCTCTGCATTTCTGTGTTATTGCCAAGACCCCGAGCTCCCCCTCTCTTCTGTGCTCATGCAGCAGGCTGCCTTGCTGGGCTGGAGTGGGAAACCACTCAAAAACCACTCAGCTTGTGCCTCATTACAGGGCCTGAGCTGGAGCCTCCACCAGAGCCACGCAAAGCTGTAGCTATGGAAACTCCCAGCCCTTTTTTCTGCTTGGTTTTTATTTTTTTTTTTTTTTTTTTGAGAGCAGCAGTGGATGTCTCTTTGGAGATCCCAGGCAGGGCTGCCTGCAGCACCCAGGGAGTCCCCTGGTGTCACACTGCAAGCACAGAGCCAGGTCTGTGTCCCCAGGGCAGGGGAGGGGGCTGAGGAGGGAAAAGTGGATTGCATGGAAAGCCAGATCCCAGGGGAGCTCAGGGATGCAGGGGAGCAGTGTGATGCTGATGGAGACTCACCAGCTGCCAGACACCCACCCACAGCTGGCAGGGCTGGCCAGGGACACGGGGTGCTACTCCATGGGTTGGTGCCTGGGTCTAGGATGACCCTGGAGCTCTCAGGGTTTATTTTATTTTATTTTATTTTATTTTATTTTATTTTATTTTATTTTATGTTTTATATTATATTTTAATTTTATTATTATATTATATTATATTATATTATATTATATTATATTATATTATATTATATTATATTATATTATATTTTTATATTATTTTATATTATATTTTTATTTTGTTTTATATTTTATTCTATGCTTTATATTTTATATTTTATTGTTCATTTTCTTTTATTTTAGTCTACGTTTTATATTTCATTTTATATTATAATTTTTATTTTATTGTTTTATTGTATTTTATTTTATTCTATGTTGTATATTTTATTTTTATTTTATTTTATTTTATTTTATTTTATTTTATTTTATTTTATTTTATGTTGTATATTTATATAATATTTTATTTTATTTTATTTTATTTTATTTTATTTTATTTTATTTTATTTTATTTTATGTTGTATATTTATATAATATAATATTTTATTTTATTTTATTTTGTTTTATTTTGTTTTATTTTATTTTGTATATTTATATTTCATTTTTTATTTTATTCTATGTTGTATATTTATATAATTTTTATTTTATTTTATTTTATTTTATTCATTTTATTTTATTTAAGAGCTCCCTGGATCCCAGCCTGGATCCATGACTCCTGAGCAAAGGGAACAAGATGTGCAGCTTTCAAAGACTTTAATCTGCTGAGGCTCTTCCCTTGGTGTGAGCTGTTCACACCCCCTGGAAATGCAGAGCTGGTGCATTTCCTGCTTACCGGGATGTTCGATGTTCGCTGAGCTGCCCTTGCTCCCCGGCCGATCGATGGCTCAGCATCGATGGCTCCTTCCCCTCCCGAATCTCGGGGTCATCCTCCCCAAAAACCCTCTGGAGGCTGGAGCTGCTCCCACTCGCTGCTCACCCAGGGCTGCCCAGGTGGGAGCCACTAAACTGGGAATGGGCTGGAATCTGGTGGGTTTCAGGCAAAATCCGGCTCCAAAAGCAGAGCTGGGACCAGTTTCCTGTCTGAAAAATGGGGGCTGGAGTGGCAACAATGCACCTTGTCAGGTATGGCACTGCCAGGGCCAGAGAGCCACAGTCCTGGGGTGAGCCAGAGATCCTGGGGTGAGACAGATCCTGGGGTGAGACAGATCCTGGGGTGAGCCAGAGATCCTGGGGTGAGACAGATCCTGGGGTGAGACAGATCCTGGGGTGAGCCAGAGATCCTGGGGTGAGCCAGAGATCCTGGGGTGAGACAGAGATCCTGGGGTGAGCCAGATCCTGGGGTGAGCCAGATCCTGGGGTGAGACAGAAATCCTGGGGTGAGACAGAGATCCTGGGGTGAGCCAGATCCTGGGGTGAGACAGAAATCCTGGGGTGAGCCAGAGATCCTGGGGTGAGCCAGAGATCCTGGGGTGAGACAGAGATCCTGGGGTGAGACAGATCCTGGGGTGAGACCGAGATCCTGGGATGAGCCAGGGTCCTGGGATGAGCCATGAAACCCCGTTCCCGAGGCATTTCCTGGGAGATGGGATGCAGGAATGTCACTGTGAGCTGTTGGTGTCAGACAGCAGCTCTTGGAGCAGCAGCTTCTGGTGTTCAGTGTGAGGAGCTTCCAAAACCCACGTGAACGGAGCAATTCTGGGAAGAGTCACTCTTTCAGAAGAACAAATTCCTTTTTCTCTGCTTTTGGTGCATTGGTGCAGCAGCCTTTTCTGACAATTAAGGCTTTTTGATCTCTCTGGCCTTTCCAGGGGGCTGCAGTGAGCTCTGCTGTGAGATTGTGGAGAGTGAGCACTGCCTGTTGGGTGAATGCAGCAGGAAAAAGCCCTCATCAGGAGGAAGGTTTATATTTGGCTCTCAATGAGCTTTTCAGGTTGGCCAAGGAACGTTTCCAGCCTGCTGGAAGAAGACCCTGGGTGCTCTCCACTCCCTGACCTTTTCCCCACCCAGCAGCACCTTATCTCCATCTGCTGATTCCCAAACCTGCTCTCTTTAATGCTTAATATCTTAAGCTGCCTAAGCCATAACTCAAGAGGTGATTAAATGATGCAGGGTGGAAGGACAGCACATCTTTCTTTTATCTTTTTTTTTTTTTTTTTTTTTTTTTTTTTTTTTTTTTTTTTTTTGTAAGGAGTTTAGACTGCTTATGTGTGTTTGGGATTATGGCCTGCTTCCCAGCTGATGGATGGAAATAATTCCTGGTGCTTAAGCAGAGTGGGATTGTTTGGGCAGTGAAAGGTGGGACTGGGGAGGATAAAACCCTCTGGAGTGGTTTGACAGCAGTTCTAGAATAAAGACAGAGCCTGGCTGGTTGTGAACTCTCACTGTGGCAGCTCAGACCTGGGGTGAGTCCATCACTGCTGCTCCAGCTCCTTGGGCCTGGCTTTTTGGATTTGCCTGTCCTCACTGGCATCCCTCTGTCCAGCATCCCTGCCATCATCACCATCTCTCTCAATGCCACCAGCATTCCTCTCGATGTCTCCAGTGCCCCTGCAGATGCTTTAAGGCAGAGCAGAGTGGGCACTTCCTCCATGCTGAATGCCCCAGTCACCTTCCCCAGCCACTTTGGGATGAGGACAGCAGCAGCTTCAGGATGTCCCCTGGAGGGGACATTCCCAAGGGCAGCACACAGGTGATTCAGCGTTTCCCCTGCCCTCCCCAGCAGCACAGCCTCTCTCCATGGAGCATCTGCAGTCACTGAATTCCTGCCTGGCATTGTGCTTAGTCAGCCTTCACAGCACTTTGATGAGCTGTGCAAATATTATTTCTGTGAGGCGTGATTTGCTTGTGCTAAATGCCATTAGTGCTCATTACTGCAGAGCACACATTGCCTGAGGGGCAACCCCTGGATCCAAGGAAACCTTCTCAAGTGTGCTGGGAACTCAGCTAATTTCTGCTTTAAAAACTGCTGGGAGAGGATCCCTGATTCTGACATGAACTTCTGCCTTGTTTTTAAGCTTCAGGAAACCCCAGAGTTTGGAGTGGCTCTTGCTCAGTGGATCTCTGGAATAGCCAGAGCCTCCTCTGCTGGGTTTGCTGTCACACAGGAATCCAGCCTGGCTGTCTGGAAGTTGTAGGGGTCACACCTGATGGCCTCTAAAGGTCCCTTTGACCCAAGATACGGTTCTGTGACAGGGACACCTGCAGAGGTGTGTATACAGCATGTCCTTGATATTTGGAAAAAGCAACAACACAGAGTTGTTGGACTGACACATGATATTTAACAAAACACTTGTCATTATAAAATTTGGGGGGTTAACTCTCTGTAATACCATTTTTATATGTGGTTATATGGAATTATAGTAGGAGCAGGCAGAAGGAGCAGCTCAGTGTGACCCATTTCCCACCCCAGCCCTGCCCTGGGAGCACTGGGGGAGATTTCCTGGCTGTGAAGGGCTGAGCTGAGAATGGGCAGAAAGGAGAGGAACAGTCCCTGGTCCCTCCAGCCCTCTGGAGTGGTTAACTGTGAGTTCTAATTGATGCAGACATGGGGGATACACTCCTGAATCAGTCCATCTGTGATCCTGATGTACCTCCAGCCTCAGCTCTCCCTGTCTGGGCACTAAAACCCTCCCTGAGCACGGTGCTGTCCTGCCCTCAGCCATCCCCAGGTGTCCCTGAGCCCTGCCCAAGCCTGGGGGAGGCTGGCATCCTGTTCTGCAGAGCTGAGCACTATTCCAGCAATGATAAATAATTGATCAGGCACTGGGGATCATTTCCAATGTGGGGTTTGTGCTCATCGTGGGAGCTGAAGCATCAGGGGCTGTCCCAGCTGCAGGAGGGATGGGGGGGTTTGTGGGGGTCTCTCACAGGAGTCTGAGCTGGGGGTTACCCCTCTGCCAGTGCCAGTGCCCTCTGTAATTTGCTTTAAGTCAGGTAAAGGCTCTAAGGCCACCAGAAGGGGACAGGTGGATGTGGAATATTTTGTTCTCTGTTCTGTTTGCTCTTCAAAGCCCGTGACAGTGTTACAGGCACCTCCCAGCTGGTGGAGCCCTCTCTGGTGTGCCACAGGCTGGCAAAATTCCCTTTTTTCCAGGGATCATCAACAGTGGTACCTTTCAGGGTGGGGAAAGCCCCTCCTGAGTGCCGAGCTGCTCTGCCTGGGGCAGTGTCTGAGCACAGTCCTGGTGCATGGATGCAGGTGGGAATATGGGGCTGCTGGCATCTCTGAGCTATCTCCAGCACCCAGGAGGACCCATGTGCTGTGGATGAGCCTGGGAATTTGTGAGTAGCACTCTCCCAAAAGGGCACAACAGAGAGTGAAGTGCCCTCTGCTCATAAAATATTCACAAACCCTTTGGAGCACCGAGTGCCTGGAGATGGCATTTCCCATGGGGACAGCACTGGGGCTGGGATGGGCAAGCAGGGAACGAAGAGATGTTGAGGAGTGCCCAGGTGGCCTTGCCAAAGCCAGGGGTCTGCAGTGGCCCAGCCCCCAGGTGCCCTTCCCCAGCCCAGCCCCCAGGCAGGGATGGACAGGGAGCACACAGGACTGATGCAGGCTCTCTGGTTAAAGTGTTTTTCCTATGGAAAGCCACGTTCCTGCCTGTGTTTCTGGCAGCTGCCCTGTCCTCTGGCTCTGGTGATGCAAAGGCTTCTGCTGGCACCTTGCCTGGCCATTCCCAGAGCCCAGCTCTTATTCATTGACTGGGTAGGATTACAGGAGCTGGGGGAAATGCACGAGCAAGGCTGGATTTGCCACCAAGCTGGAGTTGGCTCCTGGTTTATTTGCTGCCTTCCCACCTCCCAGTGTCTTTCCTTCACACCAAAGCTCTCTGGGCAGAGCTGTGGCACTTAGGGAGCTCCAGGGTGGCAGCAGAGGAGTCTAAGCCAGGCTTATCCTGAACTTTACAGCATCAAGGGCTCAGATCCAGTCTGGACAGTTTATTACAGTGGGATTTCTTGTTATTCTGATTGAAGGTCCTGAATGCAGTCTGCACCCAGCTGTGGGACAGAAGGCAGCCAGGCCCTGTGGTACCTTGGACAGCCAGCACTGCTCACCTGATTCCTGGATCATGCTGAGCTCTTGTTCTTCCTTCTGAGGCAGGGCCTGATCAGTGTCAGCATCAGGATCTGTGGATGAGCTGGGAATTGGCTGCATTGCCCACCCAGGGCAAGACCTGCAGTGCTCCTGCAGTGCACACAGGATCAGGCTCATGCTGACCCCAGCATGCCCAGTTTCCACACAGGACATCAGTGTCCCCAAGCTCACCATCCCCCGAGGTCTCTCCCTTGGGTCTTTGCCCTGGGGTGACCCACCAGCCTGGGTGAGGGGCAGCCTGGGGGCTGTGCCAGGGTCAGTGCCCCTCTTGGGGCCCTCCCACACACAGCAGTGCTCAGTGCAGAAAGAGCTGTGCAAGCACAGAGCAGGGCAGGGATGTGCAGAGCAGAGCCAAGACAGGCAGGATGGTGTCGCTTCAGGACACGGTGCTGGCCTCCCCTGCTCCCTGCAGAGGGTGGGATGGGTGTTTCTCCTGTTTTTTCTCCTTTCCTTTCCCCATCTCGGCTGTTTGGAAGAGCTGAGCCCTGCACAAACTGTGAACAAGGTCTCATGCTGAGGTTTGAGCTGTGTCCCTTGAGCAGGGGGTGTTTGTGCCTGTGTTTATCCCTGGGCACTGGGCAGGATCAGTCCTGCCAGCACTCCTGTCTGTGCTGCCAGCTGGCATTTTGTACCAGTCTGGCTGTTCTGTCTGAATCTCCAGCTCCTGCAGACAGGTGAATAAGGGCAGTTCCCACATTTTGTGTTGAATCCAGGGCTGTGCTGCCTCTGGCTGCAGAGGAAGCAGCTCCCAGGGCTGCTGTACAGAGGGACAAGTTTGGGATGCAGCTCTTTGCATGTAAGACACGATCTCCTTGTGCAGGCACAGCTTCAGCAGGACCAGCAATCCCTTTTTTTAACCACTTGTCATGGCAGCACCTCCAGCTGGTGCAAAACTCTTTGGAGTGACTTTGCTGCCCTGCAGATGGGAGTTGGGGTGGGATGGGACAGCTGAAAGCCTCATTCATTTAATTATCCAGAAGATTATTCTTAATACCTGCAAACTCTAAAAGCTGGTTTAGCTGGGTGCTTAGAGGAGCCTTGGGGGGGAAAAAGGGTTCCTTTTTTTTTTTTTTTTTTTTTTTTTTTTTCGTTAGGGTTAGGGTTAGGGTTAGGGTTAGGGTTAGGGTTAGGGTTAGGGTCTCCTTTTCCATCCCCAGGTCTCCTTCCCTCCCAGCTGCAGCAGGCAAGATCAGGCCAGTCCACAGGAGCCCTCCATCCTCCAGACCTGGAGCTGAGCTTTTGGGAGCCAGATATTTGCTGGAGCCCTGGGCTGGGCTGAGCTCAGCCCCCCCAGCTGCTCTGAAGCCTTCCTCCCACGCCTGCTCCCCAGAGGCAGGGGCTGCACCGAGCCAGGCACAGCTGTGAGCAGCCTCTCCCCACCCTGGGCACCCACGGTGGTCCAGGGGCCGTGCTCAGGATGCTGGGGAGGTGGAAAGAGGAGGATTTCTCATCCCAGCCCTTCTCCTCCCATTCTCTGTTGGTCATGAGAAGGTTCCTTCCTGGGGAGGGAAGGGCAGCTCCTCATGGCAGTGCCCAAGGGAAGACAGGAGCAGAGGCTGAGGCAGACCCAGCCCTTAGTGAACAGTTCAGCCTCAAAATCCACATCCCCAGCCTGGGCAGGGATGTACAGGAGCAGGCAAGTGTCACAGGGTTGTGTCTAAAACTAAACAGCTCCTGCAGGACCTGGGAATTGTGGAATGGTTTTGGTTTGTAGCAGCACAACCTGTCCTTTTCACTCTGAGAAAGGAGAAATCTTGCACCAAGCCCTGCATGTTCCAGTAACCCCAGAGTCACCATCCCCTGTCACCCCATGGCACTGGGGACCACATTCCTACAGCAAAGGGCTGCTGGGCTGGGGGCAAACAGCCTGTGTGGGGTTATAGCCCCCTGCAGCCCTTCCTGCTGCTGGCAGGGATGGATGGTGTGCTGGGGGCTGAATTTGGATGGGTTCAGACATCCTGGGTAGCTGGAGGGCTCCTAAGGCTGGAGGGAGGATTTGGGATCTCTTGGGACTGAGTCCCCCGTGCCTGCTCCTGCATACCTTCTCCAAGACCACAGCAGAGCTGCAAAGCACTTCCTTTTACCAGGATATTTATTGCTAAATATATGAATCTGGGAGCCTGTGGAGCGTGAAATTAGGAACAAATGTAAAAAGGAGGTCTAGACAGGAATTGTTCAGCTTATGGGCCTCTGCATGCTCTGCTTTCCTCCCCCTTTGCACGCTGGAGGGTTTAAAGCTTCCAGGTATGCGGCTTTAATCAGAGAAGTATGTTTGGGGAGGGGAAAAGGGAGAAATGCAAATGGTGCAGCTCCGGAGGGCAGCGGCGGCGATGCCGCGTCTGGCTGGGCGCGGCTGGGCAGCGATTGGAAATTGGCTCAGAGCAGCCCTGGCTTGTGCCCCGGGGCTTTAATTAATGGGTGGGAAAGCGGGAGAGCCCTGCCTGGCGGAGCTCAGCCTGCCTCCCCCCATCCTGATGCTCTGTGATGGGTCCATCCCCGAGACCCCGCAGCGTGCGGTGGCCACCGCAGGGCCAGGCTCCTGTCCCAGCCCTTGGATTGCGATGGCAGCAGCAGGGGACACAGGGATGGGCATTTCCAGCTGGCACCTGGCGCCTCCATCCTTTAAACAGCAGCCAGAATTCCTAAATCACTGATAACATCGCTTGCAAACCCTTCCCGTGGCTGTGCTGCTCCCTCTGAGCGTTTTCCCCGAGGGATGAGGGCAGGATTTTGGCCGGTGTGAGAAGCCCTGGAGCCATCAGGATAAACTCCCTTCCCTTCTCCCGAGCTGTTCAGCAGCAACATTAAACGTGACACTGCTTTATCCATTCAGCACTCACCCAACTTTAGCAGGACGTTAAGTGCCTGAAAATACGGCCAGGGTTTGTTTTCTTTGGAAGCAGGTTAATCCCTGACAGATACAGTTGCTGAAGTAATTTGGGGCTTGGGGTGGCTGGTTTTTGGTTTAACCTGATAGCAGGAGCTGGGAGCCAGCTTTGTTAAAGCACTTGTAGGGTAGGTGGTCAGGGTATGATTTCTCCTTTAATTCATGTCACTCCTCCTGTTCCCAGCCTGAACTAAAAGGTTTCTGGAGGTTTTTTGGTGCCAGTTTTAGTGCCAGTGTCTCATAGCTGCTGGCAGGTGTGAGCAGGCAGGTTCCATGTCTCCCCAGCATCCTTCATTGGACAAAAAGCCTTATCCTGGGGTGGAGAGCAATTCCAGGCCTGCCATGAGCCTCCAAGGGAGGGATGCTGAGAGCAAGTCCTGTGCTGGTGATGCAGGTGCTGTGCATGATACACAACATGTGGTGAGCCCAGCAGGGACAGGGACAGGGACAGGGACAGGGACAGGGACAGGGACCTTGTGCTGCTCCCAGTGCTGCACCAGCTCCCAAGGGGCATTCCAGAGAGAGAAGGGTGCTGGTGCTACCCCAAAACACAAGCAGGGTGGCTGAGCTGAGCCACAGCATCTCTGTGATGTCAAATGCCCTGTCTCCTAGCCACAGCTCACCTGGGGCTGTCAAGCATCACCCTGGGGTGCCCCCACAGCCCCCCAGCACTGTGGCTTGGCTGTGTGGAGGATCCTGGTGCCTTGGACACATCCTGCTCTCAGGGAGGGCAGCCCCCCACTCCCTGCAGTCCTTAAAGCCTCCCTTATCAGCTCCACGTTACTCCAAATTAAAATACCACATTGTTTTCGTGGGGAAAATGGATTATAGGCTCAGAGAAAAATGAGTGCAGATCAGAAATCCTTATTGCAAGGCTCCTTCTCCCATCACTGGAGTTTTCTGCCACCAGGTAGGAGCTGGGAGAGTGCCCTTGGTGCCTGGTGCTATTTCCCTTGGCTCCCCATCCTGAAGGCAGAACAGACAGATGGGACCCCAGAGCTGCTTCTCACTCAACCTCTCACCTACTGCATGAAGTTTTTTAAACCTTTGCACCTGCAAGTTGGCATTTTAGGGGGGATGGAGACTCCTTGGTGACTTTCCACAGTTCCCAGTTCAGGGTCCTGACCTGATTCTGCCCTTCAGAGCCCTCCTGGTTTTTAACCCACTTCAAAGAGAGTTTGGGGCTCTGCAGCCCAACCCCTCACGCCGTGCACTCGATTTTGCAGCTGTTAATGGAGAAGAGGGCGGATGACAGCCGGGACCGTGGTCATCACAGGTGGAATATTAGCGACTGTCATTCTACTCTGTATCATCGCCGTCCTCTGCTACTGTAGGCTCCAGGTAAGGCTGGGGGTGCTGCAGGGGGGAGGGCTGATGGGCTGGGGGCTTTTGGGGTGCCAGCTGAGCCCCTCCCTTTTCAGTACTACTGCTGCAAGAAGGATGAGTCCGAGGAGGACGAGGAGGAGCCCGACTTCGCCGTGCACTCGCACATCCCTCCGCTGCACTGCAACCGCAACGTAGTTCTGACCAACGGCCCCTCCATCTACTCCTCATCCCCCTTCGCCAAAAAACCCGCCCAGGGCCGCCCCAGCTGCCCCAGCTGTGCTCCCTATGAGCCTTCCACCTCTTTTCTCCAAGAGCCCCCAACCTCTTTTCTCCAAGATCCTCCCACCTCCTTTCTCCAAGAGCCCCCAACCTCTTTCCTCCAAGAGCCCCCAACCTCTTTCCTCCAAGAGCCCCCAACCTCTTTCCTGCAGGAGCCCCCCACCTTCTTCCTGCAGGAGCCCCCCGAGGATCTGCACAACGGGGGTGACAGGGTGAGCTACAAGACAGTGAGCCAGGAGGATCTGGCACTGCCAGTGTCCAACCTGCAGGCGCTGAACCCCAACCGGCTCTCGGCCATGCGGGAGGCGTTCTCCCGCAGCCGCAGCATCAGCACCGATGTGTGAGCTGGGAGCTGAGAGGTGTGTGGTGGGAGGTGGGAGGTGCCCACCCACCCCTCAGCATCCCCCCGGGGTTTTGGACAGCGGGAAGGACTGGTTGGAATTGGTGGTGGGGTTTTGTAAAGGGAAACAAACAAACAAACAAACAAACAAAACACACAAAAAGTGAATGTATTCCTACAGGCTGGAGGTGTAAAGGGGGAGCAGAGCAACCCCAAAGGGGTGCAGCTGGAACAGGAGGCTTCCTACTGCTGTGTTGCTTTGCTTTCTTTTTTTTCTTTTATAAGAGGATTTTGATATTGAGCATCCTTTTCTACGGAGGAGTTGCCCCTCCTCAGCATTCGGCCAGGGGATGACGGGGCTCATGGGTGGCTGAAAATGGCTCGAGCTGCAGGTCAGCAGCAGCTGCTGGCACAACCTTGGGGCCCCGGGGTGCACTCACGTGCTCTCACACACCCCAAAATGTCCTCTAGCAAAGCAAGGCTGTCACTGCCCACCCCTGTGGCAGCCTGTGCTGTGCTGCTCGCTGCTGCAGCCACGGGAGTGTGTGCACAGCCCTGCACCGTTCCCAGCCCAGCACACTCCTCCAGCCAGGTGTTAATGCCCAGCTACAGCCAGGCACAGACCCCTCAGGGTTAGGGTGGTGGCTGGGCCTGGCCCTGGAGCCCCCCAGAGTGGCCTCATGAGGGAGCTGGGCTGGGGGTGCAGAGCTGCTGCATTGCTCAGCCATGGGAATAACTCACAGCACACTTTGGGGTGGAGGAGTGTGGATAATCAGCATCCCTGCTCCAAGTAATGCCATCCACAACTTCTGACTGAGGGCTCCGTGGCACAGGGGTCACCATGGGTGTGCCCACCCCTTGCATGCACAGTTTTACATACGTTTATCTGTCTGGGAGGGGTTTTTTAAACAAAAAAAAAAAAAATTCAAAAGACACTTTTCACCCATCCAGGATAGTGTCAAAACGCTTTTAAATTTCACCAAAACTTCCAATTTGCATTTTCCATTGACCACTTCCATGGCCTGGCTGTGGCACCAGCTCTGTCCCACGCTGGATCCAGCAGGGACAGCCCTGGCAGAGCAGCAGGCACAGAGCTGCTCCCCAGGCGTGTCCCTGTGCACCAGCTGTGCTGCAGAGGAGCCCTTGGGGTTACTCAGAGATTTAGGAGAGGAGCTGCAGCACTGAGGGGCCTCCTGCCCCTCTGACCTCACCACACTCCATGTGACAGAGCACCCTGCTTCTCCTGGACTGGGCATTATTCAGGTTAAAAGCATCACCTGGGCATGGCTGGCGAGGATGGACTGGCTGCACAGAGACTCTGATGGCCTCAAAGAGGAATTTTCCTTTCCTAAAGATGCTCTGGGAAGCAGCAGCCGTGGCTCCAGCCCCCTGGGCTCATGGACACTGTTTGCAGCCCAGCTGGGTATTTTACTTCGAACCACGAGGGCTTTTAATTCCACAGGAAACCTTTTGAAGTACAAGTCAGTCTTTGCAAATGAGTATCTTGGATTTTCTGGGGGGGTTCTGTTTGGGGTGGGGAGGGCTGGGGTTTGTTTCATACGTGTTTAATATTCCAGGCTTGGTCCCTGTGGCCCAGCACAATCCCTCTGCTCCAGAGGGATGCAGCCACTGAGACCATTCTGCCATGTACAGTTCTCACTGGGGTTTGTTTCCCTGCCTTGAGCCCTTCTCTTCCCCTTTTTTGTGATTTTCTCCTACCCAACCATCCTTTCCTCCCTTTTTTCCTTGTTTCTTTCCCTTGTAGCTTGGAAATATCAGCAAACAGTTGGCTTTCCCTCACCTGGTGATCTGTTGTACAGAACTTTGGGAATCTCAGATGGGGGAGGGAAAGAGTCAAAAAAGAAAAAAAAAATTGAAAGTAAATAAATTACTTTGACATGGGTTTTGAGGTTTGTTTTTCTTTCTTTGCGCCTGCATGTGCAAATTTGGGGTGGTGTTTGCAAAGCTCTCAGGAGCTCCCTGCTGCTGAGGGAGTGATGCAGCAGCACTGGGGGTGCACACAGAAGTTTGGGAATGCTAAAGAGCCTTTGGTTCAGTGTCTGGGATTCACAGCAGTAAAAACAGAGCAATAATCCCTTGGGAGCTCAAAAAGGCCCTTTTCTTACTGGCACCACGTGAAATCTCTTTGCTCCCAAACCCTTGAGGAGCTTCAGAGCTGCAGCTTCTAAAGAACCCCAAAGGGCCCCCAAAAGTCCCAAAATCCCCCCACTGTTGGGACTTTTCCTTGCATCACTGCTCAAGGAGCTGTGATTCACCTGATTTAAAGCTGCTCTGCCTCCCCTGGGCACCAGCAAATCCCCAATTCCAGTGTTCCCAGCACTCCACTACAAACTGGAGAATAAAACAAAATACCACCATAAATATGACAACTTTATTAAAATATACATATGAGTACAAATTAATGATTATATGGATAAAGTTCACTGTCTGTAAACAAATATATTAAAAAAGAGCACGTCTTTTTTGTGATATAAAGTGCAGTTATGTTTCCATATTATGTACAATATGTCAGCATTGGGGGAGGGGGGTGTTGTAAGGACTATGAAACTAACATTTGATTATAAGATAAAATTCTCTGAAAAAGTATACACCTACATATTACAAAAAAGGGCTTGAGTTCATTTAACAAACGAGGATCAGCTTCCCACCACGTTAATTCAGCTAAGGAGAGCCTGCAGGTCTCGGGATAAACCAGGAGAGAGGCACCAACCCCATCTTGTGAAGGGAAACTTGCACTTCCCACAGTTCACACCAACCCCAACCTTGCACTGAGGGAGGAAAGCAAAGGACAAGACCTTGTGTGTAGCTGGATTTTACGGGGGGGGAATCAAATATACACAAATGTACAGCTCTGATCCCGGGGGGCTCCCCACGTCCAGCATCCCTCTGCTTGGGTGGGGACACAAAAACCAGGCCAAAAGCATCCTTGTCAGCAGCTGTGGGGTGTGTGGAGCCCTGGCTGGGCAGCCCTGGCTGGGGCAGCCCTGCCCTAGGAGTGGGGGGCACGGCAGGAGCGGCAGCAGGCTTTGCTGTAGTACCAGTGGCTGCACAGGTTCACCTTGATGGCCAAGGCACAGTTGGTTCCTGCCTGGTCCTGGCAGCTGTCGTCTGGGGGAGAGAAAACATGAGGCATGGCAGGGAAAAGTAAAGACATAGACACCCACCTGCCAAATATTCAGCTGAAGTCTTGATAGAGCCCCCTGCCACATGGCTCACTATGATTCAGCCCATAGGGACCGCCCTGCCACATAGTGAGCCATTGAGTCAGCCCACAGGGACCCCCCTGCCACATAGTGAGCCATTGATTCAGCCCATAGGGACCCCCCTGCCACAAGGTGAGCCATTGATTCAGCCCATAGGGACCCCCCTGCCACATCGTGAGCCATTGAGTCAGCCCACAGGGACCCCCCTGCCACATAGTGAGCCATTGAGAACCCCCATAGGGACCCCCCTGCCACAAGGTGAGCCATTGATTCAGCCCATAGGGACCCCCCTGCCACATCGTGAGCCATTGAGTCAGCCCACAGGGACCCCCCTGCCACATGGCGAGCCATTGATTCAGCCCATAGAGACCCCCCTGCCACATGGTGGGTTATACTGGTTCCTACTGGGAGTGGGTTCAGGATGCTCTGTGAGACACTGGGAGTGACTTCTGGGGCTG
Organism: Oenanthe melanoleuca; assembly: GCF_029582105.1. Lineage (NCBI taxonomy): Eukaryota > Metazoa > Chordata > Aves > Passeriformes > Muscicapidae > Oenanthe > Oenanthe melanoleuca. The sequence continues at coordinate 4,043,973 of NC_079350.1, forward strand.
CTAGGCTTACTGGTTTATACTGGGGAAGTGCTCATGAAGATCTGGGACCCACTGGGAATGATTTGGGGAGTACTGGTTTCTACTGGGAGGTGCTCAGGACACTCTGGGACCCACTGAGAATGATTTTGGGTGGTTCAGTGCTTACTGGTTTATACTGGTTTTTACTGGGAAAAAGTCTGGGGGGGTGCAACATAGTGAGCCACTAGTCACCCCATAGGGATCTCCCTGCCACAAAGTGAGCCATCAATTCAGCCCATAGGGAACCCCCTGACACTTAGTGAACAGAGTACTCTTGCCATATAGTGAGCCATTAAATCACCCTAGAGGGACCCCCCTGCCAAATTCCAAGCCAGAGCACCTCCCCATATTATGCTGTAGACACCCTGAGAAGTGTCTATAGACTAGAAAAATAGAAAAAGAAAATGACTGTGAGCTCATGAGTTCATTTTGCTCCCACACACGGCTCTAAACAGCACAGGATGAGCAACAACATCATCCCAGCTGTGGCTGCCACCTCCCTGACATCCCCTGGAAAACACCATGGAGCTTCTCCATAAATATCATTGTCAGCCTGGGCAAAGGCATGAGCAGGCTGATCTGTTCCTTCACACCTGGCCAGGCTTGGGGAGCCTCATTTGGTCCCAACCCTCAAGCTCAATGTCTTTGATGTAAAGCAGAGCTGCCCAGGGACTGCTGGAGCTACCAAGGCACTGAGTTGTCCCCAAGTCAAGGGCTTCTCCTGGTAGGGGTTCACAGTTTCTATCCTAAGGAGGCAATTTGAGAAAGGGAATGGAAATCCAGCAGTGTCACATCCAGAGGTAGGGGCAAGTGAGATGCTGGAGAAAGGGATGAGGCCAGAGGCTGCTCCAGCACTCTCCAAGCTCCTTTCAGTGCAATATTCTGCTTCAAACCCATAGGATTTATACTTTTTTATATGCTTAAAATCCATAGGATGCATAAAACCAGGCTGCTCCCAGGGCAAAGTGGCCACGAGGCAGCTCCCAAGCTCCAGGCCCCATCCCAAATCCCAAGGGATTGGGCAGCCCAGAGCACCCAGGGCTGAGCCAGGAGCTGGCCCCAAATCTGTCTCCCATTTTCATGCTTTTCTCCCACTCTGTCCTTATTCCCAAATCCTATTACAGGATTAGAACTGCGTGTTTGCTAAAGATCACAGGGACTCTGAGCCAGCAGACGAGTCAGATAACGAGATAGTTACAAATCCCACAGGACACCCAAAGACCAAAAATCATTAAAATAATGGCACAGGCAGAACTTGCTCAGCTCTAACTGGAATCTTACAGAAGCAGCACCCAAATCAGCTCTCCAAAGACCCCTTTTATCTTCAGGTCAGAGCATGATTCTTTTAGCTCTCCTCTTAATTTACCTGCAGAAAGAGCTGGTGCACAGCCCCCTGTTACCTGGGCACAGAGGGGGAGCTGTGCCTGTGCATCCTCCCTGGGATGATTACCCAGATGGGGGCAGTGGGAGATAAGGGATGCATGGCAAATGAAGGCTCACCTGGGGGCTCTGTGGGGCAGGGCTGCAGGTCACAGGTCTGTTTGCCCACGGGCTTCACCAGCGGGTCACAGCCCCGCACGATGTCCTTGCCTTGGTAGCACTTCACATCCCGCATCCTCACGCCGATCCCGCAGGTCTTTGTGCACTGGGGGACAGAGAGAGGGGGTGAGGCAAGACCCTGCCGTGCCTGGGGACTGTGCTGAGCCAGGATCTGCTCGTTTGTCACATCCCAATGCCACACTGCTGTCCCCTTGCTCTGTCTTTGCTTCTGCCCGGGGGTAGGAGGATGTGGTGCCATCCCCTGGCACTGACACCCTCCCTCCTCCTGCTGCTCTTCACAAGGGACCACAAAGGAGCTGGCCCAGTCCAGGTGATGCTCTGTAGGACATGGGTGGCCATGGAACCCCCAGAGCTACAGGAGTGGGGTTGTGGGGTCTCTGTGCATCCATGGGAGGTTTGGGGAACCACTTTGGATGCCTCGTGCAGGAGCAGGGCTGCTTTGGTTAATTACAAAGTTTGCAAGACTAAAAATGAGGCTCCCAGAGCTCAAATCAGGGAGGCTGCATCCAGGAGGGCTTTCAGGAAGCCCACACTCACTCAGCTTGGACCCTTGGCCACTGAACCCTGCTTTTTGCATCACAGCATCCCCAAATTCTGCATCCCCAGGGCAGCCACCCTGTGGGCTTCATGCACACTCCCATCCACACTCCCAGGCACCAGGGAAAAAAATAAAGAAAAAAATAAAAAAGCTCCAGCTGGCCCCAAACACCCCCTCTCAGTGCTGAGCACAGACATTCCCAGCTGCACCATGGCAGGGTGTTCCCTCAGGGACCTGCAGAGGCTCCCCCATCTCCTGGGGGGTTCTGCAGGCAGGGGCCTTGGGGCAGCACAGCTTTGGGGTTCCCTCCCCGCTCACCTCGGACCAGGGGGTGGTGTACCACTTGAAGCAGGGCCTCTCGAAGCACGTGCTCTCCTCCACGGGCTTCTTGGCCGCGTCACAGTCAGAGGGGCTGCGGGTCTTGATCTTGCCGTTCACAATCTCCAGGCAGAGCACGATCCTCTTCTTCACACCCCGGCCACACGTCGTGTTGCACTGCGGGGTCACGAGCAGGGCCAGCTGAGTCCTGAACTCCCCATCCCCACTCCTCCAGGGCACCCCAAATCCCAGGAGCTGCGCTTACCCACTCCCAGCCCTGCACATCCCATCCCCATCCCTCCAGGGCACCCCAAATCCCGGAGCTGCACTTCCCCACTCCCAGTCCTGTACACACCAAATCCCAGGAGCTGCACTTTACCCATTCCCAGTCCTGCACACCCCAAATCTCAGGAGCTTACCCACTCCCAGTTCTGCACAGCCCATCCCCACTCCTCTAGGGCACCCCAAATCCCAGGAGCTGCACTTACTCTCAATTCTGCACCTCCCAAATCCCAGGGGCTGCACTTACCTGCTCCCAGTCCTGCAGACCCCAAATCTCAGGAGCTGCACTGCACATCCCAAATCTCAGAAGCTGTACTCACCCGCTCCCAGTCCTGCACACCCCAAAACTCAGGAGCTGCACTTACCCACTCCCAGTCCTGCACACCCCACCCCTCTAGGACCCCAAATCCCAGGGGCTGCACTTATCCACTCCCAGCCCTGCACACCCCAAATCCCAGGAGCTGCACTTACTCACTCCCAGTCCTGCACACCCCAAATCTCAGAAGTTTATCCACTCCCAGTCCTGCACACCCCACCCCTCTAGGACCCCAAATCCCAGGGGCTGCACTCACCCGCTCCCAGTCCTGTGCCAGCCAGTGCGAGGGGCAGTTCTTGTCCCCGCAGGGGTGGATGGCCAGGGGTTTGGTGTCCAGGTTGCACTGGGACTCGGGCACCACGCGCCCGTCGCTGGTTTTGCAGTACACGTGCCGGATCATCCTGCCCTGCCCGCAGCCGCCGCTGCACTGCAACCACAGCGGGCACTCAGCACCAAGGGGGCACTCAGCACCACAGCGGGCACTCAGCACCACAGGGGGCACTCAGCACCACAGCGGGCACTCAGCACCACAGCGGGCACTCAGCACCACAGCGGGCACTCAGCACCACAGAGGGCACTCACTCAGCACCACAGAGGGCACTCAGCACCAAGGGGGCACTCAGCACCACAGCGGGCACTCAGCACCACAGGGGGCACTCAGCACCAAGCGGGCACTCAGGACCACAGGGGGCACTCAGCACCACAGCGGGCACCCAGCACCACAGCGGGCACTCACTCAGCACCAAGGGGGCACTCACTCAGCACCAAGGGGGCACTCAGCACCGAGGGGGCACTCAGCACCACAGCGGGCACTCAGCACCACAGCGGGCACTCAGCACCACAGCGGGCACTCACTCAGCACCACAGAGGGCACTCAGTACCGGGAATCCATCCTGAGCCACCCCGCGGCAGGGACAGGGCCCCACAGGGCTCAGCTGTCTCCTCACAGTGGGGACAGGGCCCCACAATGGGATCAGGGCCCCACAGGGCTCAGCTGCCTCCCCACAATGGGATCAGGGCCCCACAGGGCTCAGCTGTCTCCTCACAGTGGGGACAGGGCCCCACAATGGGATCAGGGCCCCACAGGGCTCAGCTGCCTCCCCACAATGGGATCAGGGCCCCACAGGGCTCAGCTGTCTCCTCACAGTGGGGACAGGGCCCCACAATGGGATCAGGGCCCCACACGGCTCAGCTGCCTCCCCACAATGGGATCAGGGCCCCACAGGGCTCAGCTGTCTCCTCACAGTGGGGACAGGGCCCCACAATGGGATCAGGGCCCCACAGGGCTCAGCTGTCTCCTCACAGTGGGGACAGGGCCCCACAATGGGGACAGGGCCCCACACGGCTCAGCTGCCTCCCCACAATGGGGACAGGGCCCCACAATGGGGACAGGGCCCCACAATGGGATCAGGGTCCCACAGGGCTCAGCTGCCTCCCCACAGCAGGGACAGGGCCCCACAATGGGATCAGGGTCCCACAGGGCTCAGCTGCCTCCCCACAATGGGATCAGGGCCCCACAGGGCTCAGCTGCCTCCCCACACTCGCCCTCCCCAAATTTCAGAGCGATTTTTGGGTCTCGGCTTAAAACAGCTCAGCGGATCATTCCTGCAGCCACCAGAGATTCCATCATCACAGAATCCCACACTGGTTTGAGTTGGGAGGAACCTGAAAAATCACCTTCTTCCAGCCCCCTGCTGTGAGCGGGGACACCTTCCATTATCCACCAGGGACACCTTCCACCACCAAACCCTGCCCAGCCTGGCCTTGAGCACTCCCAGGGATGGGACATCCAAAATTTCTCTGGGCAAACACTTCAGCCCAAACACTCAGCACCTCTCAGGGTGAGCAAAAGGGGAAGCACCACGAGCTTGGTGGCCCCCAAAGAGGCCAAGGGGACCAAGAAGTGGCTGCAAACATTCAGCCCCCAGTGCCCGGAGCAGCCGGCGCTCCCCGGCGCTTCCCTGGCTGCTCTTGCAGAGACTCTCGGTGTTTCCTAGCTCTGCTGCTGCCATGGAAACTACTTATTTTTAGCTGATGTGAATGTATCAAATTTAGTAAAAATAGCTTGGGATGGAGGGGGTCTCTGGAACGGAATTGTGCAGGAAGGGAAAAAGCTGGGGGGGAGGAGAAAGAAAATAAAAGAGAGAGAGCAAAAGAGAATAGAAAATAAGGAGGGAAAAAATTAAGGAAAGGGAGGAAAGAGAAAAGTTAGAGGGGGGAAAGGAAAGAGAGAAAGGAGGAAAGGGGAAAATAAAGGGAAAAGAGCTAAAAGGTTCAATTTCTGGGCATGGAGCATCATCATTGCCAAGGAATGCTGTGCAGCAGACAGACAAGAGGATTCTGACACCCACTGAGGCTCTCAGCCAGGTCTGTCAGGGTTTAACCCCTGCTGTACCACATCCCCCACCGGGCAGGAGCCTCATGGAGAGCCCAGGGGGAAGCAGCAGGATCTGCTGGGTCACCCTCGGTGCCAGGGTGACTCAGGGTGACAGCGCTGAGGTGACAGGGCACAGCCAAAGCAGTGGAATTATCTGGGGCCAGCTCCCAGCACAGGATTGTTAGAGCTGGGATCTGCCAGGCGTGATGAGCCCACCCCACATCTCCCAATTCCAGGGACAAGCCAGGCTGTGCTGGCCACTCGGGCGGGCTCTCACCGGTCCCCAGTCGGACACTGTCCACTGCCGGTCACACGGTGGCCCCGTGCAGTTCTTCTCGGCCAGGGGCCGGGCGCTGGCATCGCACAGCTTCTCCTCCTCGGAGCAGCGGATGTCCCTTGTCACCACGCTGCGCTCCCCGCAGCGAGCCGAGCACTGCCGGGAGGGGACAGGGACACGGCGTCAGCTGCTGGCTTCCAGACTGGGTGTTCCCCATGTTTTAACATAAAACTCTAAATGCACACATACTGAAAATGCACAAAAAATTTCCCCAAACCCCCTCAACAGCTCCAGCATCCTGCCCAGGGGCTGTGCACTCCCAAAGCGGGGAAACTCAAGGTTGCAGAGCTGAGCAGTTTGGAGACAGGGTGAGATCTCCCTCGCCTCCTTCCCAGGAACAGCCAGCTCCTTTCCACCTCTTGGAGAATGTTTCTCCCCCTCCCCGACTGCACAACTGAGATTTTTATGCTGTGGATAAATTTGGCACCGTGCAGCCCAGTGACATTATTTAGAACTGGATTTGAGTTACTACAGTCTCACATACACATTACATTTGCTCCATGCATAACGTAAAGCAGGGAAAAGTGTCAACAGCACAGGGCCCAGACACACCGTGCCGAGATGTTAATCCTCAGAGCCCTGAAATGTGCTTTTTTTAATGCCTCTTTCCCCAGCCAACTTGGCACCCCACCTCTGATGGGATCCAAAGGAGATTAGCTCTGCTGCTGGCTAAGAACAATCCACTCCAGCACTGTCTCAAGCAATCTGTCCCTGACAAATGCTGGAGGAGAATACAGATTTCTGTAAAATAAACCACTCCAGTTTGCTACACCGGACAAAATAATGCTCCAGCACGTGCTGAGGGAGCTCCTTTCTACCAGCTGGGAGAGTCAAAACATCCTGCACCACCAGGGAATGCACCAGCCCCTCTTCAGCTCCAGGGAAATGATGCACACCAGCTTGCAGGGGAATGGAGACGTTTAAATTATGACTAAGATTAGTTTTTTGGGAGCTTCCCAGGAGGAAGAGTCATATTCCTCGTGATGCAAACCATGGGGCAGGTTGGCACCCACGGACAGCTCGGCTCAGAGCTCATCTGCTCTCGCTTAGATGAGCTCTGTGCTCGATTTGGGAGGAGGCACCCCGAGGAAGCAGCACTGGTTTGGTTGTTTCCATGAGTTTGTGTTTGTAAGGGATGTGCTGGAGCTCTGTCTGTGCTTGGAAAGGGATTCAGGGAAAAACTCTGCACAGGTTTTCCCAAGAAAATCAACTAGCAGCTCCCCAAACCATCTCCCAGTGGCTTTGGGGACTGGCTTAAGGCACAGCTAGGGAAAGGTTTCATTCTGTATGTGGTGCAGAGGAGCTGGAGGTGAGAAAGGGACATTTATAGGGATGCAATTAATGTGTGAGTGGGGATCACCTTCCCACACTCTGGGTTTGGAGAGGTTGCCAAGAAAATACTGATGGGGGGATCTGAGCTATGGGCTCCTGCCCTACCTGTGAGTGACCAGTGGCAGTGGCCTCTCAACCTGAACAGGAGCCAAGGCTTCATTTTAGGGGGCAAAATATTGATCCACGTGCTGTGACTGAAACCAGTGCATCCTGAGAGGCTGTGGATGGCTACGGATTGTTGGAACCCTGAAAACTGGGAGTTTTGAACTTTCTGTGCTTTCTGACACTGACCCTCAAAAGAGCACTGCTTTTGACTGAAGGCCTTGGAGAAGCTTCCAAATTTGAGTGATTTGAATTAAAATCACAGGTGTGTAGTTTAAGGAGAAGAGTGTAATGTCACGTGGTGAAGAGTTTGGTTTGGAATTTAGGGTTTTTGGAATATAGTAATAGGTATGGGACAAAATAGAGATTCTTGGGCATTGTCTCTTCTTCCTTCTCATTTCGTCTCATTAATTTTCAGTAGTAGTTTTTTAATTGGATAGAAAGTCCAGCAGTGCAGGTCACAAGTGTTTGGTTATTGGGTCAAAAGTGTAAGTAACACAAATGTTAGCTTTTAATTGAATAATTAGCCTTTGAAAGACCTTGTAACTAGCTAGATATATCTCCATTTTCTCACTTTTACCTTCCTAGCTAGAATTGCTGAAGAACTCCCTGTACTATAGATAAAAATTAGTAAACTGAGCCCAAACAAAAATCCATCTTATTCATGCATCAATCCTAACTCTAAGCAAAGGCAGAAAAAAACAAGAAAACATTGTGTTGAGTTGATGTGGCCAGAAAATGTGTATTCTATCACCATCTGCTAATGGGCCATCTTTAAACCAGCTGGGCAATCATCTTTATCTTCCCACAGCCCATCCTCCCTCCAGGAGATATCTCCTGTTCATGGCCACTGAGTCCCAGGGCATGACTGATAAAATTCCATCATCCCATGGGAGATACTCCAGCCAGGGGAGGAGCCAAGCCTTTCCTACCCAGATAAAAACTGAGATTTGGGACAGCAAATTACTTTTCTTTCCACTGGATTCCAGAGGAAAACCAGACCTTTGCACATCATCAGAAAAAATGCACCTTCTCCAGGAGCACTGCTCCAGCTGAACCACATCTGCCCCTGCAGGAGGATGCAGCCACCATTGAATGGGACTGTGCCAACACCCTGACTGACTGACGGGTGTCAGCTTGGATTCTGACTCTGGCAGGGTTGGGATTGTTCTTTGTTATACTGCATTGCTATTTTAATTTTCCTAGTAAAGAACTGTTATTGCTAATTCCCATAACTTTGCCTGAGAGCCCCTTAATTTCAAAACCATAATAATTCGGAGGGAGGGGGTTAACATTCTTCATTTCAAAGAGAAGCTCCTGCCTTTATTGGAGACACCTGTCCCTCACACCAGGACAAACCAGATGATAAATCAGATGAGGATAAATTAAAAAAGGGAGAGATGCCCAGGCACAGGACTGACCTCGGACCACTCGGACATCTCCCACTGGGGCCCGCAGGCCGGGTTCTTGCAGACCTTGCGCTCGTCGGGCCGGGCGATGTCGGCGGACTCGCACAGGTCGCTGTACACGGAGCTGTCGAAGCCGGGCGAGATCATCTTCCAGCAGCGCACGATGCGGAACTGGAACCCCTCCCCGCAGGTCCGCGAGCACTCGCTCCAGCTGCTCGTCTCCCACCTGTGTGAGCAGTTATGTCGAGACAGACACCACTGGCATCAGCACCAGGCCTTTGTTAAAAGCTTCTCATGATTTCTTTCAGTGGGCTTCTCTCAAGAAACTCTGACTCCTTTCCCACAGGCAGCTCCATAGCACTGACTCCTCTCCTCTCTGCAAGTTTCCTTCTGCATGACCAGCTAAACCCCAGCCTGTCCCTTACCAGCCACCTAACCCTGTCTGACCCTCACAATCTTACCTTACCTGTCCCTTGCACAACCACATGTCCCCTCCTCCTCACAGCACAGCCAGCAGACTCCATCCCAAACTGCAGTGGGCTCCAGCCCAATCTGCAGCAGACTCCGAGTCTCAGGCTCCAACTCCAGCCAACTCCTGCCCAGCTGACCCACTCTTTTATAACCCCCATCCTCGTTGGGCAGGCAAGGCTGTGTCCATCTCTCTGCAATCAGTATAGCTGTAATTCATTGAGGAAAATCGCCTTCTGCACTATCCCTACAAACTGGCTTCCCACTAAACTTCTGCTTCCCTGGGCAGGGAGCAGAGCCCACCACCCGGCTGGAGCATCCCAGGGGAAAGCCCTCCTGGCCCTGGCTGCAGGAGATGCTGCAGTGAGCGAGCTGCAGCCAGGCTGCCAGCTTGTGAGAGCTTTTCCCAAGGGATGGGAAGCACCAACATATGTTGGGCTCACCCCGCAGACCCTGAAGCTGAAACCAGCTTGTCAGGAGGAAGGATGGCATGGCAGGGCCTGGCCCAGTGTCCTCGGTGACAAGTGTTTGTCACAGTGGGATGTGCCAGCACGTTTCTCCATCAGGCTTTTTGCCCCTGTTTGACCTCTCCTTTTTGCCTGCTCAGCTGAAGCACAGAGGACACGCCATCCATCACCCTGCAGCTGACAGCAATAATGTCACACCGAGCTGCCCGAGCCCTGATGGGATACAGGCTCATGTCCCAGCATCAGTCTGGCTCTGCTGAGCACATGTGACAGGCTGGATGAGCTGGGATCTGCTCCAGGCACTGCCTGTCCTTTACTGTCCCCTGCCACCTCTGTCCTGACAATAGAGGAGCAGCTTGCAATCCAAGGAAAAACATAAAATGTCAAGTTTTTACAGTTCAGGAATATTATAGCAATTAAAGACCAAGCTAAAGATCAGAATGGATCAGAATTCCCAGCCCCTCTGGATGTGGGCAACCCCCAGGTCCCCTCTGCTGCCATTCTCTGAGCAGGAGAAGCCCAGCCCTGGCTGCCCCCAGGTTTCACACTCCATGTGGGGCTCCAGGCACAACAAGCAGCCCTAGGGAGATGTCACACATTTGGAGTTGTCATTTAGAGGTGTCACCTCACTTCAGAAGGGAAATGAAACAAAGGTCTTCCCCATCCAGATCACACAAAATTGACATTTTTTTCTTTGAAAAGCCTTGCCAGCCCAAGCACCTTCCTTGGTCTGCCCAAGCACTGGTGGCTCCCAGTGCTCCCCAGTTGAAGTCACTGTAAATCACAGAGCAGCTCTTCTCCCTCACAGTGCAAGCCCCTGAGGCTGGAGCAGCACAGCCGTAAGGAGGGACAGCTTTAGGAAAGGCTAGTGGGAGAATCTAAGCACAAAAATGCCCTAATGCTTGTTTTAAAAAAGGACAGTGAACAGAGATTGCAGTCCCCGTGGTGCCCTCAGGGTGGGTGCATTCCCTGCAGCAGCACCATTCACCTCCACACATTTTTCTTGCCTCAGTTGCAGTCTGCCCTGGCTCTCAGCACTAACATGAGAGTTTTTAGGAGATCTTCTACTGCATGTCTTACCTGCCCTCCTCCACAGTCACCTGAGCACTCTCCAGGAGCCATCCCTGGTGTCCCTGGGGTCACTGGGCTCTTGCTTTGCCCTGTTCACACCACTCCAGGATGTCGACCCCTGGGTTTACTCCACCTTTACTCCTCCCATAGTCTGACACCATCACAGTCATAGAATAGAATGCCCAGAGCTGGAATGGACCCACAGGGTTCATTGAGTCCAGCTCCTGGCCCTGCCCAGACGCCCCAACAATCCCAGCCTGGGCATCCCTGGCAGTGCTGTCCAAGCTCTCCTGGGGGAAGAACCTTTCCCTGATGTTCAATCTAAATCTTCCTGACACAGCTCCAGCCATGGCCTGGGTCCTGGCATTGGTCACTGGAGAGGAGATCAGTGACCCCTGTGACCCCTAGTGAGGAATTTGTGTGGTGCCATGAATTCTGTCCTCAGTCTCCTCCAGGCTGAACAAGCCCAGTGACCTCAGCTGCTCTTTGTATGGCCCCTCCACACCCTTCACCACCTTCACAGCCTTCCTTTATCACTTTCTTCTATGGTGGCACCCAAAACTTCACACAGGGCTCGAGGAGAAGCTGCTCCAGCACAGACCAGAGTGGGACAATCCCCTCCTCTGCCAGGCAGGGGTTTGTCCTGCCCAAACCCTCTGTCCTGCAAACCTCCCAGCCTCCACACCAGCACTGCAGTTGTCCAGAGCTGGACAGTGTGGCTCTGGCCAGCCTGGCTCCAGACTGTGGTCACTGTTTGGTTTATGAGCCACATCAGAAGAAAAAACTTCCCAAAGGACTTCCAGCACAAGCTCCTCTCTGCACCAGCTCTTGCCCCAACACAAGCAAACCTCAGTGATATTTGGGATGCTGAAGGGATCACAGGGCTGGGTTTGTTTGCAAGCCCAGCCCCTCCACCCAGTTCACTCACACATTTTCCAGGATGATCCTTGCTGGGAGCCCCAGGTGCCAGCTCTGCCAGGATTTATGGAAGTTTTAAGCTGAGCTAAAAGCACTCAGGAGGAAACTCTTGCTGCTTCCCAGACGGAATTAAGGGAGGAGGGATGGGGTGCTAAGGGCCATCCCTGCTGCCCCCCCAAATCCTCACCAACCCTCCCACAAAGACATCCAGGGCAGAGAAAGCACAGAGACAGGAGTGCCCAGTGCAGGTACCTTGGCTGGCACTCTCTCCCAGCACAGAACTCGTGGATGGGCTCGGGCCGGGTCATGGCATCGCAGTAGGTGTCGTCCACCTCGATCCCATCGTAGCGAACACACATGGCATATGTGGACATCACTCCTGGGCTCAGAGAGAACACACACACACAGAGCAGGGTGCTTGGTCAGCTGCACAGCCAAACTCTTTGCTGTTGTTGTTGTTTTTGTGGGTTTAGCTGCGTTTCTCAAAATTTCCTCCCGGTGGAAAGCAGCGAGCTGGACTTTCTGTCCCGTGGGATGGGTGCTGCTGGGAGGGAACATCACAGTGGCCACCCACCAGCCTGAGCAGTGTGCTTGAGTTTGGCCAGCTCAGAGGAGGGCATGGCCACCCCTGCCAGGGCCTGCCACCAAAACCAATATATGACTAACACATTTTTTATAGGAAATACTCAGCCCTGCCAGGCTGGTGGGTGGAGGTGACAGCAAACAGCCCCCAGCCCACTCCATCCCCCCACTGTGCATAACACCAGGTGCTCCCCAGGTGCATCCAGAGCTCCAGGCCAAGGCAGGGATCCTGGAGGTTTGGCAAGGAAGGTGCTGCCCCTCCTGCTCCCCCTCCAAAGCTGCAGCAGCCAGTGCTGTCAGAGCGAGACCTTTTCCCCCACAGCCTCCCGTGCCAGAGTAAATGTTGGGAAGTCCATTCTGGGACCTGGCTGGGGACCAGGAGGCTGCTCTGGCTACAGGTAACAAGAATTGCAGCTCTGAGGAACATATGGTTTACATGAAACTAAAAAAAGATCTACAGCTCTTGACATGGCTTTGCCTCTCTGCGATATGTCAGCGAGGAAGGAGAAATTTGAGTTAAACCTCTCTCGGCTTGCTGCAAACCAGGGCAGAGCAGGCTGGTCCAGCCAAGGGAGAAATTTGTTCAGAGGGGATCAAAGAAGTAAAAAATGTCCCAGAATGTGTAGATGACAGGATTTTGGGGAAAGGGGCAGCTTGCAAAGCTCCTGCTGCAGGCACGAGGCTGCTGGACAAGAGCAAAGGCTTAAAATGTAAAATCCTTGCATTAGATCTTTTGAGAGATGTCCCTGAGACTGTAAACTCCTCTCTCCCACTCCTTTCCCTCTTTTTAATTCCAGAAGCACTGCAGGCTCTGGATAATTTCAGGGGCAGCACAGACAAGTGCACGACCCACACGCCTGATTCATGCCAAGGGATTAACAGGAGCCCCTAACCAAGGGCTGGGGGAGGAGATCAGGTGCCTTGAAGCTTTTCAGGGGGCAAAAAGGGAGAAATTTATGCAAAAAGAGGGAATTTCTGCCTGAAGAATAGAGGCTCAGTTTCAATATCCCTGGCATCTCTGTCACTGTTCCAGATTTACACCCTCGCAGCTGAGCTCAGGCTCCAGGGTAGAAGGAGTGGGAGAAACAAAACATAATCAAAAAGCCAAATGCTATTGTGTTTCCTGCCAGAGCTGAACAATCTTTAAAATTTCTCTCTGCATGGAAGCAGCTGAGCTTTTCAAAGCCCTTGAAGCTGTCAAAAAGGTGAGGAAGGGGGGGAAAAAAAAAAAAAAAAAAAAAGAGGCTTAGCTCAGGTTTGGGGATCCTGCTGAGCCCCAGGGGGGACACAGAGTGATAGAAGTGAAGGCAGTGCTCAGAGCTTTGCAAAGGGAGGCTGTTTGGAGGGATGATGGACACACTGGGCACCAAATCCTGGTTCTCAACACACCTGAGAGGTTGGTGGGCTTTGCAAGCTCAGCCCCCAGCTCCTCTCCCCACCTCTGCACCCAGAGCTGGGGTCGTGCTAAAGCAGAGCTCACAAGATCCCCTGAGCATCACCAGCTCCTTCCCATCCCTCAGACAGAAAATGGACTCACACACCAGGTGATTTCAGCAGGTTGTGCAGAATTTGGCTGCTTCTGATAACTACCTGTGGTGCATGTAGAGCTGCAGGGTTCATGGGAGGAAAGCTTCCACCTGTACATGTCAGCAGCACTCACACCTTGGCCCTTTCTTAACAACTTCAATCTGTTTCTAGCAATAAGCAAACAAAACAAAACAAAACAAAAAAGAAAGAAACAAAACAAAAGAAAAAAAAAAGGCATTTACAAGGCAAGCAGTGACAGCCCATGACAGACACACACATCTGGCTGCAGTTCGGTTGGGTTTGGGTTTGGGAGGGGATGTGCTTGGTTTGGCTTTGGTTGGGTTTGGTTGTTCTGATTTTTTGGGAGGTTCGTTCGTTTGAATCAATTTTTAATTTTTTTTAGTTTCACAACATACCTGTCCTGAGCCCCAAGTAGAATCCCCAGCCCGGTTAGAGGCAGAGCTTCCACTGTCTAGAAATAGAGAGAATGGGATAAAAATACCCACAAGTAGAAACAGTTCAGAATTTAACAAAGTTTGCATTTTCTGCTCAAATACACCTGGCCCTCGGCACACAGTGACTAAAGGTGCAGTATCTCCTCCCCTGTGTCTCCAGGGCTGGGCAAACCCTCTCGTGCTGCTCAGTGCAGCAGAGATTTTTGGCTGCTCCAATCTCCAAAATCCAGCACAGGAGTTTCTGAGCTCTCCCCTTAAAGCCCACTGATTTTGCCACTCTGGTTTTGATCTGATTTATATTTTTTTTTTATTTTTTTTTTATTTATTGGAATTTGCATCTCTCAGATCCACGCTGTGCTCAAACACAAAATGCCACGGGGAGAGGAGTAACAGAGTCAGCCTGGTGTGAGAAACAACATTTATCCAAGTGAGAATTGCAGCTGCTCCCCGTGCTGGGAGGGGGGAACACTTCAGGGATACTGCACCTTTACAACAAAATGTTCTCATACCTTTGTCCAAACCCTTGAAACAGCTACACTGGAATAGTGTACAAGGTTGTATCCTCACATCCAGTTGTCTCTGGCCTGGCAGGATATGCAGCTTGTATGATTTCTAGGCAGCAGAAGCTCTGAAATTGCCTTATTTAGTTGTTTGAAAGAAAAAGTTGAGGTCCAGCCTATCAAATCAACCTTTAAAAGGACACTGTTGAGAATCCAGGCGTTTCCTTTCCGACCCACCCTCCTTCCACTGCCAGCACTGAGCCTCCAGAAGGATTAAAAAACAACAACAATCTCATTTTCCCTGTTGATTTTGCCTCTGTCAGTTTGGCAAATGCTCACTTCCTGTGCTTGAAATGGAACTGAAATGAATGTGGGGTTTTTTTTTTTGGTTTGTTTGGCGTTTTTTGGTTTTTTTTTTTTTTTTTTTTTTTTTTTGTTTTGCTTTTTTTTTTTTTTTTTTTTTTTTGTGGAAAAATAACAACCTCAGCTCACTATAAATAGTGTTTTATCTGCCACAGCAGCTCTGCCAGCTCTTGGTCTCTGCCACCAGCTGCCAACCAGCCAGGAGAGGGCTCACAAATGACACTTGTCATTAAAACACAGTCAACATCTGCTTTTTTATACTTTAATTTGCCTGGAAATATCACCCAGATCCTCCAGTCTATATCCTACCCTCCAAGGCATGAAAGTAAACACAAATTATCCTGTGACCAGGAGTCCTCTATCTTAAAAGGAGAAAATCTTCAAAATAAGCTTTATCCCACATCTGAGGACAGTAAATCTTTCAACAGTGTCCCTTCAGTGTATGTGATCTTAAATAAAGAGCTTCTATGCCTGACAAGGTCCCAGGGACAAGATCTTTCCAGAGGAATCAGACATTTTCAGCTCATTTCCAGCAGAGACAAAACTGTCACTTTGTTCTCCTCTAAATGCAGACAGCAGCCCATTGTCCAACAAAACTGGGGGCATTTTCTCTTTTATTTTAATTTTCCTCTTTATTATGAGCTAAATAATAAAGTCAGGCATTTGCTTCCCAAGCTTTTAATTTGCTTTTCAAGCAAGATGCAGCACCAAAAATTACCCTTAACTGAGTTCTGGGCTGTCCCTTTTCCCAAAACAGCTCCCACAGTAGAGGAATAACACAGACAAATGCACACAAACACCACAGATCAACATCCACAGTCCCTGGCTCCCATTTCTGTGCTTTATTTTGGTTTTTGTTTCTAAGCAAAGGGCCAAACTCATGGCTCCTGCTGCAGGCTCAGCCCTGGCTGCACACTGGGATAGAGTGTGGATCTGTCCCAGCACACCCCAGAAAGGTTTTTAGCTGCTCCAGGAGAAGAAAAGCAGCACAAGAGCCACCAACCCATCCATCCCAGCTGGGTTTATTTCCAGAGAGGAAATAGGGCATCCCACTCTGGTGCAGGGTGCTCCTGGAGCTGGGTACCTCCAGCCACACCTCAATGGGTCAGTAAAAAATAAACTGCTCCACCTCCAACAGCACTGCCCACATGGACAGACTGGCTGCAGAGAGCTGAGCTTCCCCTGTTGGTTCACTGACAGGGAATGAAAATGAGCAAAAAGCCACAATCCATCCCAGACTGATCTTGGGAAGGATTTGGGAGGTCTCAAGTCCAGCTCCTGCCCCCTGAACTAGGCTGACCCCAATAACAGGCTGGGCTCACAGAGCCTTGCCCATTCCCAAGGATGGGAATTCCTCACTCTGCCTCACTCCAGGACAAGAGATTTTCCTTGTGTCCCATCCTTTTTCCTCCAGCACAGTTCTGCTGTCCCCTCAGCTCCCTCCCTGCACTTGGGACAACTCCAGCCCAGGACACACCAAACCCCACATCCCACTGTGTCCTAGGTTACAAAGTGCAGATGTGCCCAAAGTTTGTATTCTATCACTATCTGCTGAAACCAGGTGGGGCAGTGATCCTGATCTCTGTGGGGATATCTCCTGTTAATGGGCCATCTTTAAACCAGCTGGGCAATCATCTTTATCTTCCCACAGCCCATCCTCCCTCCAGGAGATATCTCCTGTTAATGGCCACTGAGTCCCAGGGCATGGCTGATAAAATTCCATCATCCCACTGGGAGATGCTCCAGCCAGGGGAGGAGCCAAGCCTTTCCTACCCAGATAAAAATGAGATTTGGAACACCAAAGCTGCCTTTACCCACTGGTGTCCAGAGGACAAGAGCTACCAGGATCACTGCCAGGATTTCTACAGGATCACTGCTTTGAGAAGAACACATCATCTGCACTGCTACCACCACCCTAACTAGCAGGTGCCAGGTTAAATTTTGACTCTGTCAGTGGTTTTTCTTTTGTGCTATTGCATGTATTTTATTTTTCTCTTTTTTCCTATTAAATTGTACTTCTGACTTGGAGTCTCAGAGGTTTTGATTCCAAAAGCATTACACACTGTCACTAGGGGTTTCTCCCACCCTGCTGGTGCCAGCAGGAGCATTAATCCTGGGCTCAGGGGCTGAGCTGGAGCTCCTCATCCCTCATTCCCACCCTGGAGATCAGGTTAGTGATCAGTGTTACAACAGCAGCTGGTCCCAGCATCAATCCATGAGCTGCTACTGCAGAGCTTTGGATATTCCCGTCCAAGCTGTGACTCCCTGAGCTGCTTCTGCAGCTGCTGAGGCAACAAATCCAGGCTGTTCCTGCAGGACCTACAGTGGAGTTCCCAGTGACAGGGCCACGCCTGGGAGCTGCTGGAAGCATATTCCTGCCATCCCAAGTGAGGAGGATCGTGGGTGGCACTCAACAGGGTGGGTGGAAAGGGGCCAGGACCAACTTCTGCTGCATCAGAACTCAGAGGAAGGGGCTGGGGGATGGGAGCAGGACGTCAGGAGAAGGCAAAAGGAAGAGGTTTCTTCATGGTCATGGCTCTGACAAGAAGCTGTGACAGCAGAGCAAGGCCCCAGCTGACAAACATCAGCATGGACTTCCCAACACGCCCACCAAGGGGGACATGGAGTTTTCCTCTTGCTTAAATGCTCTCATGACTTCCTATTCCCAAACCTCTGGCCCTTCCTTCCAGATTAACTCCCAACAGAACATTTTCACCATCCCACCCCCACTTACCTCCTGCTTCCAAAGAGATGGAAACCATGCATTGAGCACATTACGAGTCAAGAACAGCAACAAATTGGATTTACTGTAAGTAAAGGCACGTCTCCTACCTTGCTTTGTGGGTTCTGTTCCCTTGGGGGCTGCTCATGGTGACGGTGGCGTTGGAGAAGGGCGTCTCTGCAGAGCTGTTGGTGGCTTTGCCATTGCTCAGCTCCATGTAGGTGCTGTTGTAGGTGTCCTCGTAGTCCACGTAGAGGCTGTCCACAGGTGACCCCACCGAGTTGAGCGGGTCCCCCTGGGCGAAGATGCTGTTCACGGTCACGTTGAGCAGCAGCTCCTTGGAGTCCGAGGTCTTGCCCAGCAGCTTGTCCGTGATGGCGTTCTCCAGAAGGAACTCCCTGGAGCTGAGCCTGGCCTCGGGCTCTCTGTCGTCATGGTCTGTCTGGTAAGTAGACCTGGTTACGTTTGAATCTAGATTGGAGCCAACAGGGGGGAAACCACAGTGACAACCACAAAATGCACGGAGGCTGGGAGGGAGAAGCAGCCCGGAGCAGCGGGGACGCGCCGGAGCCTGAGCAGCCACACGGGGGTGGGAGGCAGGGGTTGGGGGAATCTCATGGGGTGCAGCTTTGGGGGGGCTTATCCCGCTATGGTGTGGCCAGAGGGGAGCTCAGCACCCGCCAGCACTGCCCAAAGCAATAGCAGAGGTGGAAGGAAGGGCCCTCCTGGCCCCACAGCCCATGCAGCCATGCTGGGAAGGCACTCCAGGCACACTGGGGGTGGGATGCCCAAGGGACCCCAATGGGAAGGAGGTGCTGGGGGGCTTTGGAGGGGTGGGAGGTGATGGGAGATGTTGTGATGGGGAGTTTTGTGCACCCAGGGCTCCCTCCTGTCCTTGGCATGAGGCAAAGCACAGCAGGGCACCAGCGGGGAAATCTCACCCGGTGTCCACCCCCCACACGGGCCCACCAGAAACCAGAATCTGAAGGGCAAAGAGGATTTGTGAGCAGAGATGTTTTAAAGAACTTTCCGAGGTTTCCAAAACACAAACCAGCAGAACCACCAGAGGTAGAAACAGAGCATTTCTCAACAAGAGCTCTGAGAAGCAGAACAGTGAGGCCCAAGTCTCCTCCTTACCTTGGGGTTGTTTGCCCTTCAGTTTTGGCTCACAGTCAATTGTTTCTGCTCTTTCATAGACCTCATTGGTTTCCTGACCTTTGCTCAAGTTTAAATCTTCCTCCGTGTCCTGCCTTCCAAACACCTGGTTCTCCAAGTCTATCCTTTCCCTGGAGATTTTCCCAAAGTAGGTGGCATTGTGCTGGATGAAGCCCAGTGGCACGTCTCCATCCAGCTCCCGGCTCTCCTCGCTCTCCGACTCAGAGAACGTGTAGTAGATGGGCTGCAGATTTTTTGAGTGTGGCTTCCTCAGGAGAGTGTATTCAAACGTGATGGATGGGTTCTTGCCATTTTGATTCCAGACCTAGCAAAGCAATCAGGTTATCAGCAGGTGCAGGGAATTTGTGGCACACAAAGCATGGGATTCATCTTGGACCTGACAGCTGGGGAGCATCACTTTTGCTATTTCCAGTCTGTTTCCCTTCAGAGTGCCAACTTCTTCCTGCTGGAGCCCAGCACCATTTCCCAAGGGTTATTTGGCAGTGCTGCCGTGGGGATTAACCCCAGCTCAGGAGCCACAGGTCACACTTCCTCCTTGGCCACTAAGTGACCAGAGGCTTGGGGCAGCCACCTCACAAGACCATCACTTCCAAAACCACTTTTTGTGGAGCACACCATCCCCTGCAGCCACTACACCCCACAGGAGCTGGGGACTCCCAGCTGACACAACCTCACAGTGGTCTAATGCTTTGCAAGCACCAAGCAACCATCTCTTCCCCTTCCAGAGGAGCCTGGGGCTGCATGGGAGATGTCAGGGGTTAGGATCTGGCTGGCTGCCCAGAAGAAAATTAAGAGACTTTTCTCCAAATACCTGGTTTTACATGGTTTGCTTTCGAGAAAGAATTGGGGTTTAAGGTTTATGCACTTGTCTAAGCTCTCTGGCCCAGCTTCTTATTTTTGCTTTTCCTGCCAGGCAACTTGGATAAAAATGCCAAGGAGCAGAAGAGAAATCCCTTTGCAGTGCCTCAGGCATCTTCTCCCTGCAGAGAAGGGTTACCAAGCCCACAACAACCACTCACAGCTCTGAACCCAAGAGCACTGACACAAGTAAAACAGGGCTGGGTAAGGAATAGGGCAGAGCCACTTCTCCCACTCCCCTCCTCATTTGAAACCATGGCAGGACTCTGCTCCCAAGTTCACCCCTTTCTCAATCCAAGGTGGATTTTCTCTTCCTCATCATTAGAAAATGAGAAGTCAAAGCTCACCATTATGTTCAGCCCTTGATTTGTGGGTCCCTGGGCAACAATGTACTCGATGCCAGTCTCGTACACATCCATGGGCCGGCGGTACTTGAACACCGTGCCTGCAATGTTGAAGTTCTTTGGGCTGTCCACTTTATAGTTCCCATTGAAGAAATAGTACCCAGCTTCATCAGCCACAGCTTCAAAGGAGAGAGAACAGTCAGTGTCATCACATGCAAGGGCAAAGCTCTGGATGCTGCTCCTGGTTCCTTCAGGGGGTAAAAATCAGTGTCACAGCAGTAAAAGAAGAGATTCTCCTACATGGTCACCTGTTTGCAACACACACCATGTGAGGACGTGCCCAGAGTTCTGGGCCATGAGTCCCTTCACTTTGGGTATGTGGCTCACACTCACCACCCCCTCGGCTCCAGCCCAGCAGGAGCATTGAACAGTCCCAGCTCTGGCAGGTGAACAAGGGCAGGAGCTGATGCCCCCTGAGCCAACAGTGGCCCAAGACAGGTCACCCTAGCCCAGAAACTGGTAATCACATCAAGCCTTTTTCATTCATAGAACCATCCTAGAATGGTTTGCATTGGAAGGGACCTTGGAGTTCATCTCATCCTGCCACGGGCAGGGACACCTTCCACTGGACCAAGCTGCTCAAAATCCCATCCAGCCTGGCCTTGAACACTTCCAGGGATGAGAGAGCCACCTTTCAGAGGCCACGAGCCTCTGAGGCAGCAAATGTGCTTCTCTTTGGCAAGTGTAGATTTCTCCACACTGCTCCTGAGCAGCTCTGTCACCTCCCCCATGAGGTGGGTGTGTGGTCACCAACACTTCAGCAAGGCCACGTGTAGGTCCCCTCCCCTTGGTGCTGTTGTCATTGCACATTCCCCAGGCAGGGAAATGTTAAGGGGATCACAAGAGAGGTAAAGTCACTTGGCCACCTGTAATCCAGCAGCAGGGCTGTCACACCCCGCTGAAATCCCAATAATATTCACCAACAGTTTCTGCTTTAAAGCAATCAAAGTGCTGACAAACACAGCCTAGGTGCTCTGACTGCAGAGAGGAGCAACACCCTGGCTGGACAGCACAGATTTACATTGCCTACAGATTTAACTCGTGTCTGCAACAAACAGACTCGCTGATCCTTGTGGGTCCCTTCCAACTCAGGATATTCTGAGATTCTATGACAAAACTACATCCAGCTCAGCCTTGGAAAAAGCATTAAGCCAGCATAGGCATGCATCCTAGGGAAGCACCAAGAGGTTATACACACCCAGAACATCTGCAGACTTTTTCCGTTCCACTATCTGGATATCCCTCGCTCCGGCGGGAATGTGCGTTACCAGGGAATAACCTAAGGGAAACCATGGATTAATGAAAGGATCTTTGTAACCAGTGATCTGAGCAAAGCTCTCCCCAGGCAGAGCTGCTCTATCAAACCCCGGCCTGGACCCACGTTGTTAATGAGCTATGGATTAAAAATCCCCAACCCTTCGTGTTTTAGGCTGCAAACAGGAGCATATCGGTAACAGAAAAGAAAAATGTGTGAGCTGTGTGTCCTGGTTTATGGAGGAAAAACACACCCAAGGGGGGAAATGATTCAATTCTTAAATGCACAGATATCATGTTTATCTAAATTTGTAAGAAAATACATCTGTAGATGGTTTTATGAGCTAGAGAAGCTGTTGTGTGGTTCAGTATTGATCCCTGAATTAATCAGCGTTCCCAAAACTGGTTTCATGAGCTAGAGAAGCTGTTGTGTGGTTCAGTATTGATCTCTGAATTAACCAGCATTCCCAAAACTCCAGCAGGAGATGGGAGCTGTTTTTTCCTCTGACTCCCCTTTGCTTAGCGGACAAGAGATGGGACAGGACAAGTCCTCCCACAGCACTGAAGTTCCTGCAGTTTGCTCCATCTCAGAGAGCATTAATCACCATTCCTGAATTAGATTGTTATATTTAGGACATGTAGGTTTGGCTGCTTTACATTATACAGACTCTTGAAATCCTGGTCTTTCAAGATACTGTTGCTTCCTGTTATTACAAATTCTTTATTTCTAATCTTACTGGGTCATGAGTGTCCTGTTTTTGGCTAAATGACTAAAAAAGACTAAAATAGATACCAGCCTCTTGCATAATCCTTTCACACCACTCATCATCAGAGACCTCTGGCTTCTGACAAACACCACCCAAATTTCCTGTTTGGGTTTTTAATTTTTTTTTTTAAAGAAGGTTTTCTCTACCCAGAATCACAAGTGGCATCAACACACATAGAACACGTGGGAAAAACTGAAGCTGGGCAGTTGATAAGACCTGAAAGCAATTTATCCAAAACAACGAGTCCATTTTAAACCCATCTCTCTCAACTCCAGCCCTCAGCCCCCAAAGCCTTACCAAGATGAGAATTTCCTTTCCGGTAGCTGCCGGTTACGTGGGTGCAGCTGCTCCCATCTCCTTGGCAAACTCCACATTTATCCAAGGTGTGGGTGGAAAAGAGAATGCCATCACAGCCAATGGGCTAAAAAATGCACAGCAGAGCACTGAGGGTCAGGCAAACGTCGCACCCACTGCGATCCTCTGAATGCTACTAACAAGATTTTTGCTATAATGTTTAACAACCTCACATTTTCCAGACACGCAAACCCCTCGGAAATCCGTGTATTTGCAGGATGTTCCATCCCTGGCCTGAACCATTAACTGTCTCTGACCATCCACAGTGGTGCAATGAAGGTCACAGGGCTTGCTAGAAATGTGAACATAGTCATCTAAGGGGAAAGGATATAAAGAGAGATTCAAAAACAGCAGAAACACCACAACTTTCATCCTACCCAAGCCAGTGAATCTCTGCCAAGATAAACAACAGCAGCACTGCTGCAGAGCAGTGAGAGTTCAGAAGCTGCCATCCCTTGTGCTTCAGGATAGACTGGAGATGGCACTTGGACAGTGTGACAACCTTTGCACAGCTGGCAGGAAGTGATGCCCCAGGGATGCCAGGGGCATCATCAGCACCAGCACTCATGTACATTACACAAAAACATGCAAATTCACTTAGCAGCACTTGATACATGAGTTAAATTTACAGACGTATTGTTAGAAATACACGTGTAAGACTATATTTAAATCCACAGCAACCCAGAGCATTTTATAATCTATAATTTCTCCTCAAGCATTCACCCAAGATTGATTTAATTCACCCTTTTGCTTTCTGCAGACAACAGCTGGCTGGCAGCACCCAGCAGCACAGCAATCTCACATTTTATAATGTCCACAGGAAGCAGATGACAAACTCATATTTTCATCAGAGCCCCAATGCCAAGTGTTTGTCTCCACCAACTCCTGAGCAGCCAGAGACCCACTGGCCTGCACACCCAAGCAAGGCAGCATATTTTAAAAATATTTAAAAATATTGTGCTGCAAATCCCCCCAAGAGAAACAGGAAAGCCTGCTTAAACACAAAACAATTCCTGCAACATCTTTGGTGAGTCAGCTTGAACAGCAAATATTTAAGGAAATTGTCACCCTCAAGGGACAAAAGCCACCAAGGAGAAATAGCTCATGGAGTAAGTTCTACCTTGCTGACCCTGCAAAGGCTGGAGAGCCAGGGTACACAGGGAAATGGATTTGATGAAGATAATTGTTGTTGGGTATGTACAGAGACCCCTCAAGCAAAGTTGCAGTAGATCCCATCTCTATTTTCAGGCACCCAAATGCAAATTTGCAGAACCTGAGCTCAGGAGCCTCCTCAGGAGAAAGGTCCTGGCTTCCCAATAGCTCTAAAGCTCATCCATGGCTTGTGCTTAATGCTTGATTTTGATGGGAGTTCAGTGCCTAAACGTTTGATAAAATCTCAGTTTCTGAGTCCCAAGAAGTTTCTGCAGTTCTTGCTCACCCCAGATGACCAAAGTGACCGGCTGCATCTCGGTGACATTTGACAGAACACCCAGAGGGCGTGGGAGAGACCAAATATCCCTAAAAACAGCACAGCCAGCAATGGCCCTGGCTCAAAGGACTCTTGTTGGGGTGAGCCTGTCCCCACCAGCACAGCCCATCACCCCTGCTCTCACATCCTCCTGCAGCCTCTGGTCCCTGGGAGCTGTGACCAACACAGCCTACAGACATGAATTCATGTTGTTATTTAATTTTCAAGCTACCCTGCAGCTGCCAAACAAGCCTTTGAACTCGGGAGACAGCTGATTGTGCCTCTGAAAAACCACTTTAAAACAGCAGAGGAGGAGCCTTCCTGCGGGCTGTAGCATCATAACTATCAAAATATTTGGCTGAGCATTATGAAACACACAAAGAATGTCTTGTTACCAGGATATAAAGGTTTCCATTGATGCGTTCTGCCATTATACACATGGGAGTTAAATGATGAGCACTGCTCCTCTCGAAAGCTCCTTCCGTTCACAGGGCACTCCTAGAATGGGATACATTAACATCCTGATGGAAACAAAGTGCAGGAAAGGTTTCTGGCACATCACCAGCAGCTGCAAGGAGTGTTTCCATCACCTTCCCCAGCCAGGGCTACATCCTCCTCCTCCTCCTCCCTCTCTTCCTCCCCCCACTGCAGGATCCCCCTGGGAATTGTTGCCAGAGACACTCTTTGGTTTTTATGGCAAAATGTCCAAAGCCCAGACATTGGTGATGGGTATCAAAGAAGGGAACCCCCAGCTGCTTGCAGGGGCAACAGAGTGCCAGCTACAGGACAAACAGTGTCCCCTCTCCAAGGGACCCCAAAATGCCATTCATTACTTTCCACACTGACTTTCCCAACGAGACAAAGGATATCCTTACTTGGACTTTGCAGAGCTGGTATCTTTTGGATGTTCCAGTGCAAGTTTTATTAGCCAGCCCACTCACTGACTTCCTTCTGAATAAAGAAATGGTGGTTAAACGGTGCAGAAATAATTTTCCCTTGTTTAAATGCATTTCCTCTTTGCTTCTGTAAGGTCAGTGTCAAGACAGATGTGTCAGTCTCCCTGGAGCTGGCAGCAAACACCTCTGTGGCTTTGTCACCTGCACCATCAACTATTCCAGGAGGTATTATGGGATGAGGGCCTGGGGACAAGGTTTGTAAAGTGCTTTTGGCAACCATACTGCCCGGAGAGGGCAGAGCCAGGCACAAAGCAGATGGCATAGGGGTCCCCAAGCAGCAGCAGGGGGTCCTGGCTGCTGTGCCCCAAAGCCTGGAGAACAGGCTTAGTCTGTGTCTGCTGCACCAATCCCTGCTGGAGAAACTGCACAGGAATCAGCTGCTGCTCCTGGCAGGGATGCCCAAAGCTCAGGAAATCACCTCCTGCTCAAGCAGGGCTTGCCAGACACATTTCCATCAGTGCTCCTCTGAGCGGTGACCTCTGGGGCCAGCCAGCTGCAGCCCATCCCCAGCCCGCGGCTGCCGTACCTCTGCCTCAGGCAGTGCCTCTCCTGGGACTTCACGCCTCCCCCGCAGGTCCTGGTGCACGCTGTCCACTTGGTCCACTCTCCCCACCAGTAAGCAGTGACATCTGAACCCTCCTCCAGGCTGTTGGACGTCTGTGTCAGGTCCTGCTGGGAGCACGGGGGAGGGCAGAGGAGCAGGAGTGCCACACAAACCTCAGAGCCTGTGCGGGGACACCGGGGCCACCCCTCCCCTCCCAGCCTGTCCCACTCGACCCGGGCAGTGCCTTCTCCAGCTGAGGTCAAGCCTGAGGTTTCCATCCCTGCATTCTTGCAATTGTGTTTTCATTACAAAATTGGAATGAAGTGGCAATATTTGGGATTCCTCAGGAAAGGAAACTCTCATTGTTTCGCTCAGTTGGCAAAACCGAGCTCCCGAACAACCCTAAACTCCCAGAGACTTTTGGTGCTCTCTGACTCTGGCTCCACAGAGAATTCAGGGAGCTGGAGAGCCAGCTGCAGCTGAAAGCTCCACTGCAAGCTTCACCAAAGCCTTGCAAAACCCCTCTGCAGCAGGAGAGCAGGTCAGTGGGTGCCAGGAGCCTACGTGCTCTCTTTGCAGCACAGCTTTGTCCCTTCAGGAGGGTCCCTGACACCCCCACCTCCCACCCCCTGTTGTGACCATGCATCAGAGGGCAAAGGAGCTGCAAATATTGCATGCAAAGTAAGTGGAAGCTCCAGCAAGGAGTGATGCTCACACAGGAGCAGGGCATGGCCCTCCAGAGTCCCTGAAATGCTCTGTGAACACTCTCAGCCGTGGAAGGTACAACTTAGGTTAAGCCCAGACTAAAGAGTGAAGGCAAGTCAGAAGCCCTCACAATTTTTGGAGACGTGGTGCATGCACACAGCAGCTCTGCAAGCCCAGGGGGTTTCCATCCCAGACACCAGAGCATTCCAAAGCCCAGAGACCCCCCAAAACCACAATACCCTTACCTGAGCTATGACAAAGACAGCGTTGCCCACAAGAAGAAAGGCCAGGGTGCCTTTGAGCTGCACCTGAGCACTGACAGAGATGCTGCTCCACCTCCACTTGGATATCTTCATCCTAGAAAGGAACCAAACACTGCACTGAGGGCTGCTTTGCCTGGGTCCCACAGCTCTGCTCCAGCATCCCTGCTCAGCTCAGTGACACCAGTGACTGCAGGGACCTGAGCCTGAAGTTTTAGTTAATTAACAGAAGCATTAGCATGGTACAGGTTCACTTCCCAGCTCGGTTTTTATCTGTCAGACCACAACTTTGGCCTGATTTCCAGTGGCTGCACCTGACACTTCTCCAAACCTGCCTTGGAAGAGAGTCTGGCTCACACCTGAGCGAGCGCTGCACAGTGAGTAGCCAGAAGTGTCCCTGATTTCATAAAAGCACTTAAATATCCCAGTTTACAGGGCTGCTCCTGGAAGAACAAGATGAAAGGCTTCAAAAACAAAACAAAAAAAAATGCAATTAACAGCCGTTATTCCTCCTTTTTTTCATTTATTCCACTCCAGTTCCCCTCGGTTCCCAGGGAAGACTCCTGTTCTTACAGAAAAGACACGACCCACAATTAAAGAGCAGAAATGAAGTATCCCAAGTGTCAGCCTTTCATCTCCTTCTCCATCTGCCTCATGAAAGAGAATAACCCAGAATGGCATTTTCTTAAATAAAACCCAGCTCAAAACCACAATACGTTTTATTGTGAACCTCTCTGCAAGAGCCAGAAAGGAGCAGGTTTCAGGAAATCATGCTTCCAGGCAATCAAAGCAGCTCATGTCTGTAAGGAGAAAGAAAGAAAAAATATCCTCCCCTAAGCTAATTTCCCTTGAAAAGCAGCTAGGCAGTGTCTTCGGGAAGCAGGGGGGTGGGAGAGGTGCTGCTCCTGGGGAGAGAGGGCAGGACTGCAGACCTGCAACATAAAGAGCTTCTTTCCTACTCATTTTTGTTTGGTTGGGTTTTTGTTTTGTTTTGTTTTTTTTCCTCCTGGCAAAGGTTTTTGTAGCGGTTTTGAAATCGCACAATTGCCGGCAACACCAGCCCTGCTTTGCTATCTGGCTTAGAAAAATCACCGGAGGGCTTCCAGGTCCCCAAATCCGCTCTGCAATCGCCCTGGGGGAGAGGTGCAGCATGCTAAAGAGACTTTCCAAGAGGCAGATCCATTGATTAATGGGAGCCCAGAGCGCTTGGCCGGGGATCCCGTGGACAGGTGGCTGAGCCTTGCCTTACACTTGGTTCTCATTAAGGCTCCCAGACACTCCTGACTCGAAGCCAATACCAGAGCGCGCTCCGAGTTTATCCTACAGGCGCTCGGGGCTGCGCGCGTAAATGAAGGGAAAATTAAGAAAGGGGGGAGGGATGTGGCTGAGCAGCATCGCGGAGCCGGTACCGGGGCAGCCCCGCACGGGCGATGCGGGGCGGGGATGAGGAGCCGGG
Organism: Oenanthe melanoleuca; assembly: GCF_029582105.1. Taxonomy (NCBI): domain Eukaryota; kingdom Metazoa; phylum Chordata; class Aves; order Passeriformes; family Muscicapidae; genus Oenanthe; species Oenanthe melanoleuca. The sequence goes on from NC_079350.1 coordinate 4,071,837, forward strand.
GATGCGGGGCCGGGATGAGGAGCCGGGATGAAGCGGAGATGAGGAGCCGGGGATGCGGGGCCGGGGATGCAGGGCCGGGGATGCGGGGCCGGGATGAGGAGTCGGGGATGCGGGGCCGGGGATGCAGGGCCGGAGATGCGGGGCCGGGATGAGGAGCCGGGGATGCGGGGCCGGGATGAGGAGCCGGGGATGCGGGGCCGGGATGAGGAGCCGGGGATGCGGGGCCGGGGATGCGGGGCCGGGGATGAGGAGCTCCATCTCCGCGGAACGAGCAGCGGGGAAAGGTCCGGCGGGGCGCGTCCTTCTCGGGATGGCACGGACAGGACGGGACGGGACGGGACGGGCCGTACCTGGCGGCGGCGGGGCCGGGCAGGACGATGCTCCGGGGCCGGGCGGGAGCGGCGGCGGCAGCACGGAGCGGAGCGGAGCAGCGGCGGCCCCAGACGCTCCCTCCCTCCTTCTCCCTCTCCGACTTCAAAGGGCAGCCAAAAGCGCCGGGGCTTCCAGCGAGGAGGAGCCGCCGCAGTGGCTCCCCCCAGCCCGAGCCGGCCGCTCTTATAGCGGCGGCGGGGGGGAGGCAGGGGGGAGAGCGGGCGGAATTCACACCTCTCGGCCCGGGATGCCCCCACCCGGGTTAACCCCTCGCCTCCCCCGGCGCCGGCCCGCGGCCGCCAGCCGGTTTCCTGAGGCGAGACCGGGGGGGCACAGGCGGGGGGAGCCCGCACCGCACGCATGCGTTCCCGCTGGTCCGGGCAGCGCCGGGTCCCCCCGGGAACCCCCGGGAGAGTGATGAGCTTTCCATCCTCCCCGGGGACCCTCCGGAGGATGCTCCGCTTTCCCCCCACCGGGAGGATGCTCCGCTTTCCCCCCTCCCCGGGCACTCCCCGGAGGATGCTGCACTCCCCTACCCCTGCACTCCCCGGAGGATGCTGCACTCCCTCCTCGGGCAGCAGAACGGTATCTGCTACCCCTACACCTCTGCCCACCCCATCATCTCAGGTCACCAAAACACCCCGGTACCGCCACGGGCATTGTGCAGCCACATCCTGCCTCTGGGATGGCCTGGATGGTCTGCCAGGTTTTTAATTTCACTTGCTGCTGAAAAATGAACCAAATCCTCAAGGTCCTATTCTTTTGGTGCTGTTTGGTAAAGCTCAGTGCCAGTCTTGCTGCTTGTAACAGTTTTCTGTTGGGAATCAGAAAACGGGTTTGAGGCACACCATTTTGGATGGGGACAAACCCCTGGCTCAGCGACAGCCATGCACAGGTTGTGTCTGATCCGTGTTTGTGTGTCTGGGAGAAAAGCCTGTGGGGGAAGAAGGGCACAGCTACAGTGTGTGCAACCTGTATTTGATATATGATACATCTGTCTGTGTTCTGAGGTCTGTACATGTCAAATGTGGCAACGCTCATTCCTGTGCATTCCTCAGCACATCCCAGCAGCTCTGAGAAACCCACCTGAATTCCTGCATCCCACCAGACACGCTTCAGCTCCAGCCTCTCCTCCTTCCCTCCCTGCACGGGGTAAAACCAGTGCCCCAGCAGGACACTGCACTCAAGGCCATCACTGCAGGTTGTCCCACTGGACTTTGATGGCAACATTCACCACTTGCCACAGGCCAGGAGCACCCATCTGCTCACCCTGAGGTGATTGTCCCCCCATCACGAGGCACAGTTTCATGCACAGCTCCTGCAGAAATCACAGCGTTGTTAATTTGGACCCAGTCCTCCCAGGGATGTCTGTGTGACAGAGAATCCGTCCCAAAAAATTTACATGGGAAATGAAGTCTCCTTTTCTGTTTGGTTAAATGTCTGCCAGCCTGTTCTAATTTACCCAGCCAGGTTGATTTGCAACTTTCAATTTTCCATCGGTTGGCTGTGACCAGGACACTGGGAAAATTTAGCACTTGAGTTCACCCAACTCCTGCATTTCAAAATATCCCAGCCCGAGACATGCAGGAGAAAACCCTTTCCGTTTTGGAACAACCAGGAGGGAAAAGTCTGAACACGAGAGGTTTTAAAAGCATCGAATTATTTCACATTGAAAACGCCAGAGCAGCCTGGGTCCCTGTGAGCCCCAGCATCCCCCAGCCCTGGGGCTGGGCAGGAGGGGACACCCCAGGAAATCCCATCCCTGGGTGACCCTGCACCCCGTCCTGCTGCAGGGATGCCCTAGGCTGGAGGAGGGATGCCAGAGGGTGGGAATGCTGATCCTGCTGATCCTGCTGATCCCGAGGCAAGGGCTGGGGGAGCCAGCAGCAGGCGAGACGCATTCAGTCTGTGCTTCACCAAAAGTTCATCAAAGCCAAAGGATTTTTTTTTTTTTAATACACTTTTTTTTTTTTTTTTTTTTTTTTTTTTTAATGAAACAGTTGAGATGACTCAGCGGTTTCTGACGCAATCCCCGTTTCATCGGAAAATTCCTAACCAGCTCCTAGTGGCAACTGATTGCTGCCATAAATCACAGTATTATCCCTGGCCCCGGCAGCGCGGCTCACGCAGCCCCGGCCCCGCCCCGTGAAATCAGCAGGAGCGATGCCATCGCCTGCATGGGAGCAGAACCAGCCCCGAGAACCAACTGCAGATCCAAAACACGAGTTCACATCAGCCAAACCCCGCAGCTCAGCTCCTGCCACCCCAAAATCCCCAGGGACAGCAGTGTCCCCAAAGCCCCGGGGCCGTGGGTGCCGCTGCCGCAGGTACAGCATTAATCACGGCTGGCCAGGCTCAGACAACAGCGGGTTTTATCTCCCAGGTTTTGGCAGGAGCGTTAGAAATGGTTTGCAGATGTTATTTACTGCTTTGGGGCTCGCAGTAAATTGAGACAAGATGCACCTGCATGGACAGCGAGAGGCTTTCCCACCCGGGACGGTCGCTGAGGACTCGTGTTGGACTTTCCCAGGGAAGTTTAGGATTTGGATGAGCGTCCCTTATCCAGCTCAGCTCCCTGCATCCTGCACTAGGGCGAGGCAATCTGTGCTGGGCATTCACCTCCCGACACTGCTTGTCCCGACAGCCACCCCGAGGGACAGAGAGCAGCCCTGCCCCAGCAGCTGCCAGGCTTTTCCATCCCAAACCAGTGCCGTGCAGAACTCAGAGTGCAAAAAAAAAAAGAAAAAAAAAACCAGCGACAGACACTCCAAAATAACCTCCAGTCGGGGGAGCGTTGCCGGAGACTGGCTGCTGGTTTGGCCAGAGAAGTGCCTGGGAAGGAAAGGAGTTTCCTTGGCTGAAAGGAGTTCAACAAAGTGCTGGGCTGGGCACTGGAGCTGCTGGCAGGAGCCAGGGATGCTCAGCTGAGTGAGAAACTCGGGGTTCTGCAGGATCAGGACCGAGGGAGGGCTGGGGGATCCCTTTGCTGGAGGGACCTCCCTCCCTGGCCAGGAGCAGAGAGTGACAGCCAGCTCTGATCCAGGCAGGACACACTGACCTCCTCCCTGTGCTTCCCGTGGCAGGACACTTTTCCATCCTGACCCAAACACCGGCTGACACAGCATCCCTGAGCCCCAAGCACATCCCTGGAACATCCCCTGAATGAGCTCTGTACCACAGGACCTGCTCTTGGTGAGCCAGAGCCATGGATATGGAGTTCCAGCATCACTTTCCCAGCCAAATCAGCCCTTTCCTGGCTCAGCCCTTGCACTGCACAGCAGATTGGATGGTTCTCCATCCAATCTCCCCCAAAATGCCTGCCCAGGTCCAGGAGTGTGAGCATGGTCAGGAGTCTGTTAGCCCAGGACCCCCCCAGCAATTCCATCTTCCCTCAGGGATGACACAGCTGATCAGTTTTCTTCCTTTCTAATCCTGACTGCAGAAGTGTTGCATTTGTTTGACCCTTCTGCAGTTATTTCCAGGCCAGACTGGTGTGGCATGAGCAGATTAAAGCTGTCCACAGAGTGTGTGAGGTCCCTGCACGACCAGAACTTTGCCAAGGGGATCAAAGCCCCCCAAAAAGGCCCTGGCAGCCAAGAGCTGCAGCTGTGGCCCACCACTGGGTAACTAAAACAAGCAAGAGGAGACCAAAAGAAGTGTTCTTTAGAGGCAGAAGTGTTCTTTAGAGGCAGAAGTGTTCTTTAGAGGCAGAAGTGTTCTTTAGAGCTGCTCCCTTGCAGAGTGACCTGCGGCGCAGTGTTGGGCAAGGCAGCTCGTCCCTGCGTGTCCCCACGCTCTGGGGATGGGCATGATTTATGTCACGTTGGCTTGAGGGTTCCATCTGAAGAGATTTGCAAAATGTTGAGTCAAACTGAACCAGCCAAAGCCACCGAGCTGCTCTCACCATCAGATTCCTGTGAAAAATATCTCTGGGCAGTTTGAAAGCCACAAGTGACAGCAGCGACCCCAGGTATGGTCGTGGCTGTGGATTTCAAGGGTTTCAAGAGCCTCTTTTTTCTGGGTAGACTTCAACTTTACCTGTCCCCAAATTTACACATTCCTGCAAGAACCTGGAGGAGCTTCCAGGCCAGCCAGGCTCGGTTCGAAATTTTAGCTGTTCAAAGATTGAAGAAAAAAAAGTACAAAGGCTTTTCTTTGAATGGAATGAGTCTGCCATAGAAGTTGAGCAGTATTGTGCTGAGGGCCATCAGCTATGCAGCCCTGCCAACCACAGGCATTCAAAATCCGTGAGTCAGACTCCCCAAAAACCCTAAGACTGGTTTCATTCCCTTTTTGGATTTTGAGCCTTGAAGCATCAAAGCTTCAAGCGTTTCTCTGCAGAAAATGACATTTTTTTGACCAACAGGGTGAGAGCTGAGACCCTCAACGTCGTTACTGGCCTCCAGGAGTTATGACTGTAAAAAAAAAAAACCATTAAACACCACGAAATGAGCAATAAACCCCTGCACTGCCTCCATGAATTTGGCAGTGGGGGGCCACTCCAGGACACCCCAAAGGTAGGAGAGATGGAAAACTGGCAACAAGAAATCAAATTCCTTATCATTAATGGTGACATGCTTGTCATGGGCCATGACAGGGCTGAGAGGAAAGGGAAGAGTGAAAAAACCCCAAGGAAAACAGCAGCAGGAATACCTGTGAGCAATATGCATAATAGGTTTATTCAACAGAGAGACAGGAAGGGAGATTTTTTTTTTTTTTTTTAAGAGTAAGTATTCAGCTAAACTGCCTCAAATGGGGCCAGGCCTTAGGGAGAATGGATATTTTAAGTGGCAATTTATTCCAGTAATAAAATGAGAAGGATGCAGGTGCTTTGGCAGGGCTGGGCCTGGGTGATCAGAGCTGGGGCTGCAGCAGTGGCTGAGCCAGGGCTCTGGCACAGCTGGTGGCTCTGGCACAGCTGGTGGCTCTGGCACAGCTGGTGGCTCTGCCTTTATGGGGCTCCTTTCCCCAGTGCCAGGGCCTGTGTCTGGGTTCCAGCTGGCCAGAAAGTGTTCCCCACATCAGGATCTCCCCTCCAGCCCTGGTCAGAGGCAGCAGTGGGAGGGGAGAGGTGTTTTACCCAGGTGCTGCTGCCATCCCTTCTCCAGCTGGGCAGGAAAGGGTTTGTGCCCATGGGCTGCTCCACTCCTGCACCAGGTGCTTCCACACCAGGAGCATTCTTAATCAAAAAAAGTCAGGAAATCTTCACAAACTGGATGGTGCTGTGCTGCTCAGATTGCCCAGAGCTCTGCCACATCAAGTGCTGAGACCATCCAGCTTCTCACCATCAGAGTGCACAAACTGAAGGGTTGTGGGGATGAAAAATTAAACTCTGAAGTAATGGAAGTGGTAAAAAACACTTTGTAACATCACAGTCCTTCAAACTGTGAGCCCAGGTAGAACTGCAGCTTCACTCTCTGGTTTTGGGTCATTATCACCAGTATTTCCAGCCTGGCAGCGACTGGGGACACTCAACAGAGCAGGTTTAATTCTGACCCAGTCTACACCACAGGCAGATGAAAGATCATCCCATACTTACCCCAAGGAGAAAATACTCTCAACACTCTCAGCTGGCACAGCCCCCTCTTCCCCTGTTCCAACACACACTGCTTTCAAACCATCACCCTCATATTAAAAATAAAACAAAACTCTCTGTGTCTCTTTCCCTCACTGCAACGTCTGAGTTGAAAGGGTGGAAGTGCTTGCAGAAAACCATGGTTAATGTTACCCTGGAAGGATCCAGGACAGCATACCAGAACCTGGGTTTGGCATCTGGGAGCCACTTTTCAGCCATACATATCACCGTTCCTGCGTGCACGCCGGTCCACACCAAATTAGCCCTGTGGAATGCAGATTGAAAAATCCCCTTTCCAGCAGCACTTAAATGCAGCAGCTAAAATTTGCTCTTTCTCCATTTCCTACCTGTTTAGGAAAGAAGGAACAAAGCCCTGGCCCTTTGTTTTTTGGGTTCCTTCCCGGGAAGGTTTGCCCAACCCACGTCTGCACCGCAGTGTTCACAGCCTGAACAAAGACCTTTTAAACAGCAGCAGCTCCTGCCAGGAGCTCACCACCTGCCTGCCCCTCTCCTCCCCATTTATTTTGGGGGTTCTTTTTCAATAATAGCTGTAACACATGTGCAACCCAGTGGGAGTTTTTTCCCCCCCCATGCCTACAGCGCTGGCTGCAGCCCAACCGCCAGCCCAGGGTGTGCAGCTGGGAGAGAGAAAAAAAAAAAATAGAATAAATCCCCAACAACCTGTGGAATGTTTTCTTGCTCCTGAGAGCTCCAACACTTCCCTGCTTGGCCTGCCATGGCTGGCACTTGCTGCATCCAGCAGCCAACGGGGTTTCCTTTCCAGTGGGAGCCAGCTGGAATTTGGGCAAGGGCTGGGGGTGAGGGGGGTATATTTAACAACTGCCTGATGGTGCTTTTCACCTGGTGCCTTGTGCACAGCCACCACCCTGGCACGTCCTTGCTGCACAGCTGCAATGTCCTCACAAGTGGTGTTTTTGCACCCAGACATGGGGTTTGCCCTCAGAGCAGGTTTTGAGCTGTGCTGTCACCTCTCTGACATCCATTTCAAAGCCAGGTGATGTTTTCATAGCCAGGAATCCACAGTGGTTTGTGCAACCCTAAATCTGCTCAAAACCCCCCTGAGGACAAGCCCTGCTGTGCCCCATGGCACCATCCGCAGTCCAGGCAGATCATGAACACAGAATTAATGGATTCATCTGAGCCAAAAAAGGAGCAGGGTACTTTGGGATGTGCTGGAGCTCTGCTTTCAGCTCAGGGCTGGACACCTGGGGAGCATCAGGGTATCTATGTGCTGGCTTGGAGGGATTCATTTTCACAGTAAATAGGGAGAGCAGAGTTTTTCAATATTTATTGGTCAAGACTCAGTTTTGCAGAGTTTTGTGGTAAGTTTATAGTCTGCCCAGGCAGGAGGGAGGCTGGAGATGTGGTGTGGGCAGCACAGAGGGATGCTGCCTGCAGCCAACCGGGGAATGTGGATAGTTCCTGCAGTATCAGCTAAAAACGGGAGCCTAACCCAGCTCATCTGAGCCGTGCCCCGGGGAAGGCCCTGGGCACAGAGTCAGTGCTTTAATGCTCTGTGCCATTCCCTGCACACACACCCTCACTCCCCTCCAGAGCCCTTCCCAGCCTACTGGAGCGGTTTAAAGAGGATTTTTTATTTTTTATTTTATCCGTGCATGCCTGTCTTTCCTCCAGACCCCCTCCCGGGGGACAGGCGAGCCCGTCCTATCAGCCCCAGAAATGGTGGCTGCTATCAGAGCTCCCACCCTCCTCCCAAAGCCGCAGCCACAGAGGCGCTTGCTCAAGCTCAGCATTCCTGCTCCCTGTGCCCCGGGAACAGCTGTGCCGAAAGGATGCCGAGAATCCCTGCGAGGCTCCAAGGAAAAGATATTAAAGCAGGGGGGGGAGCAGCAGCGATATAATAAAAAGTCATAATAAAAGAGAGAAGCACTGAGTGGATTAGCAGCCCGAACGCCACTTGGCTTTTGGTTTCCTTTCCTCCAGCTTTTCTGCGCCGCACGACAATCCGCTCAAATTCCTCCAGCCCGGAGACGCTCGGCTCCTGAATTTCAGACAGAACTCCTGGAGGTGGCCAGGCTGCAGAGGCTGAGGGCATGGCTGGGAAATTGAGCTGCTCTGAACTCCACGGAGGGCACGTAGGCACTGGCAGCAGGCATCGGGGGCTGCCACACCAGCTCCCCGTGTCTGCACCCACTCCTCGTGTGCCCCGTGGGGAAATAAAAGGCAGGTTTGGAACTTGGTGTGTGTTTCTTAAGTTGTAGGATACATCTCACTGTTTTAAAAATCCGTGGTGCCTGCCACATACCAGATCTTCCTTCGTGGAAAAGCAGAGCAGAGAATAATAATAAAATAATGCAAGGGATCCACAGGGATCATTGAGTTCAGCTCTGGCCCTGCACAGGACACTCCCAGGTCTTTCTGTGGCCACCAGAGAGGACAGATCAGTGCCTTCCCCTCCACGTGGTGAGGAAAGAAGATGGATTTTCCCTGCGGGACTGCTCCAGCAGCACTGGGGCAGGCTCGGTGTGGGGGCAGCGGGATGCAGGGCTGGGGAACGAGCAAACCCACAACGCTCACACACCGTGTACCCAAACCCAACACCCAGCACAAGGCGTGCGAGGACAACATTCCCTTTTTCTCCTTTGGAAACGCCCAGGAGGATTTTGGGGGCACGGAGCATCTGCTGCCCGGGGCCGCCGGCTGTGTGAAGAATTCGGGCTGGCCGCGAGCGAAGGCGGCGGCTGTGCCGGTGGCAGCTGTCCCTGCCCTGCGGGGCATTTAAATTTTAAAGCCCTTCTCCCCACGGCTGCTTTCGGCACCATTCCTGCCCAGCTCACGGAGATCCAGCTCCCGGGAGCTGCTGGCCCACGAGGCACCCATGGGCTCGCTGGTGGCCAAGCTCCTCCTGCCCACCCTCAGCTCCTTGGTCTTCCTCCCCACCATCAGCATCGCGGCCAAGCGGCGTTTCCACATGGAAGCCATGGTTTATTTCTTCACCATGTTCTTCGTGGCGGTAAGAAGTTCCAAACCTCCCCTCTCCCTGCATGCTCTATCCTCCCTGTACCACTGAGAAGCTGATTCACCCAAGAGCAGCCAGCACAGCCCCTAAAATCTCCCTTTCCAGTTATTGTGTGGTGCTGAGCAGCTGATTCTCCAGTTTAGGATGTCCCACTGTGTGGCCTTACAGAGATTTAGTGGTGCTTTTATAACTGAGATTAGGGAGAAGGTCTGGGTGCAAAGAGCCTTGACTGATTTGCAATGCTTGGGAGCTGACTTTTCTCTTTGTTTTACAGCTGCTAAGTGGCCATGCTGAATTTGGGCTTTAAATTGCCTCCAGAATCTCTTGCTCTGCCTCTGTCATTTTAGCCAAAAGCACATAGTAGTCAAATTATTGATTTTGCAATTGCCAGCTGGGGATGGGAGCAATGCTGGAGTCAGGGGAGTTTCTACACTGGGAAAGGAAAGACTAAGACATGCTGCTGAGCTATCAAGAAAAATAATTATTAACCCTTTGTTGGTTGAAAAGTGTGTTTTACCAGGCTCTGATCCCCTGGCCTTCCTTTGTGTGGAAATAATGAGTGAATAAATATCTGTACATATATAAAATATTCCTATTTCTGCTCCCAGCAGTGGGAGCCTTGAGCTTTGTATTCCTGCTGAGTGATCCCATACAGACACCAACTGAGCACCCAAAGCAGCATTCCCACTGGAAAAAATCTCCTGTTTTACTATATTTCAATGATCTGCTAAAGAATATGAAGGAAATAGCTCAGCACCCCAACTGACATTGCATTTCCCACAAATGCCCATCCATCTCAAGTCATCTCTTGAGGGTTGGCATGTTCCTTGTACAGAGAAACTGAGGCAGGGAGTAGATAAAGGATCTTCCCAGTGTGAAAAGCTCTTCCACAGGGCTCAGAATCAGATTGGTGTCCTACTAAGGATCCACAGAATATCCTTGAGCTGATTAAAGCACGATGGAGGGGGAGAAATTCTGCCAGATCTATAAAAACTACAGGACCAGTTAATATGAAAACACCCCTGAGCCCCCAGCCCAGCTCCCCAGGGAAGCCAGACATCTACAATTTCATTTTGCACTGGGTCTGTGTCTGCTACACCCCCCTGAGAAGTCAGTAGGAAAACTGGCACGTGTTTCAAGAAGAGGTGGAACAGGTCCTCTCCGAAGAGATTGAAGAAGCAGAATATCCCTGAGTGGGGAAGGGGAAGAAGGGAAAGGAGGAGAGGCAGCTGCCAGCGTGGTGGGGAGGGGGTTTGGAAGGGCAGCAGCTGCTGCTGTTGCACTTTTTGTAGCATCCCACTCGTCCTCTTGCAGGGGAGCTGAGCAGAGCAGTGAAAGCAGACAAGTGCCAGGAACACGCTCTGCCTTCCACCCTTTCTTCCCCCCAGCTCCAGACTCTCCCAGCCCAATCTCAAGCAGGGAAAAGAATTACAGCCGTGGTGCAATCTTTTCTAGAAGCTGCAGCCAGCCAGAGGGCTCGCAGCAATTCCCATTATAAATTATATCAGCATCCCCACCGGGCCGTGGCAGCCAGCAGCGCTCCAAGGGCGCCCAGCCAAGCGGAGCAGGGACTTCTTCAGGAACAGCAGAGCTCACTGGGGCTGCCACTGCAAAACCTGCAGGGCTGGGGCTGGCAGGAAAAGGAGAGAGCCAGGCAAACACTGGGAGCATTCCTCTGGTTGCACTGGAAAATGTCTCTTGGCGTGGTCTGCGTTTATGTTGCATGACAATGGGGTTTTTTTGCAAATAACCTAATCAATGGGTTAATGGGCAGGAACTGGTGGTTTTTAAGGGAATGCACTAATGAGTGAATTCCCCAGTGTTCAGAGTCTGGCCATATAAACCTTCTTTAGCCTGGACAGTGACCTGGCATCCATACACATTTCATCAGGACGCTCATTCTGAATTGTTTTACAAGAATCTTTCGCAATTAAAACCACAACCCCCGAGTCCTCCTTGTGCTGGAGAGGCCGTCCCCCAGCGCCCTGCTCAAAGCAGCTTGGTCATCAGATTGCAAATTCTGGCCAAGAGGCAAATTAAAGCCTGTCTTAGTTTGTACTAAGAGAAAAGAATGCTGATTCTTGGGCAATTTGCAACTGGGAACGATGACATTATCACTCAAATATATTCATTACTGCATATCAGTGATCCTGGTGTAGCTGACACTGTTCTGGCCTGGCTGGCCATTCTCTCAGCAGCTACACTATTTCAAACCAGTTGATAAGAGCCTTTACCTTACTGGTATGTGGGTAAGAAACTGGTTTTCTAATACTTTTTTCTTTTTGAATAGTTTTACCACGTTTGTGACGGCCCCGGGTTATCAGTGCTGTGCTTTATGCGCTACGACATCCTGGAGTACTTCAGCATCTACGGCACAGCCCTGTCCATCTGGGTGTCCCTGATGGGTAAGAGCTGGTCTGTCGTGGCTCCTGGAAGCTCCAACACTTCAGGAAGGGCTGGATTTGTCAGGATGGATGGTGGGACAGCCAGTGGGGACAGTGCCCAGAAATGCTGCTTGCTCTGAGTTCCACCTGAGCTTCCACTGAAATTGCCCTTGTGGAAGTCAGTCTGGGCTATGGATTAATCAAGTTTTGTATCATTAACACCTTGGAAAGCCATTGCAATTGGTTGGGTGCAGACATGAACTGTCCTGAGTGATGGCTGGGGACATTTTGCTCATGGAGATGAAGAGCTGTGGCACCTGCTGGTGGCGTTTGTCAGGTGTTCCTCTGCCTGCACCAGCTCTCACACGTGTCCCCTGCTTCAAATGACAGCAACACACTGGCAGCCTTGTGCTGCAGGTCAAGGCAGGACAAGACTATGAGATGACTGAGTCTGAAACCTCATGTACCAGGGAATTTCCCATTTCTCCTCGTTTTCCCCATGCTGTGCCCATCAGCTTGTCTTGCCTCACTTAGGGACATTAAGAAATGCAGAATCTCCCACTTCCCTCGGTAGCATGAGAATCAAAGTGGTTTAGTCAAAACAAATATAACTTCCTGGTTTATCAAAAGCCTGACCTGACGGGAATATTAGATTGTTTAGAAAAAGCAGAAATTTATTTCACTTCCTTTTTACTATAAATCCCACCCCTTGCCCTGTTATTCAGTTTTCTTTTTTCTCACATTTGCTTCACTCTCTTTTTCCTCATATTGTTCCTTATTTGCCATTGAAACAAAATGTAATAGAAACGGAAAGAAATACCAGAAAGACAAAAAGTTCAAACCTATCATGATTCCATTTTGACACCATGATTTTTGGAAGGATGGGAGTGTTAATGGCAGGAGAAGAAAACAGGGTCAGAGGAGAGAGCTGTTACAACAGCAAAGGCTTTGCTCGAAAATTTGGACCATTTCTAACCAGTGCCCAATCCAGAGAGAGTTCTCATTTTTCCCCACAATGAACTGGTGTCAGCACTCCAATGTACAGCCCCAAAATGCTCACAGGACTTTTTCTTCTGCCCCTCAGGGCTCCAGGGATGGTGCAGGAGCTCCAGCAGGGATGGGGTTCCTGCAGCCTCCATGCCCAGCACAAGTAACAGCCCACAGTTGGGGATGCAGGAGCAAGCAATAGGATAAATTTTCCATGCAGGGAAAAATGTGTGGGGCAAATATTACCCTTATAAATGGCTCTGTCTCATCAAAATGTGAGTCCCAAGGGGAGCTCCCCACTGCTCAGGGCACCTCAGTGCCCTCTTTGCTCAGCTAGAAAAGGCAACAAGGCAAATAATTTCCAAAGGGCATTTTCAGTGGATAGCAGCAGTGTCAGGGTAGGTCAGAGCTGATCCAGACACTTTGGCTCCTTGCAGCAAAAATTCAACTTGATTGCTTCATTACTGCGTTCAAAAACCTCGCAAAAAAAAAAAAAAAAAAAAAAAAAAAAACACAAACCCTGCAGTGCGAGGTTTAAAATATTGACCCGCTGGGAAACAACAGAGATTAACATGCGGACATTATCCCTTAGCCAAACTCCCAATAAAAGCACGATCCAAGGACATGGAAGGTGTGGTGACTGAAGCCCAGGGAAGCCTCTCGCTGTGCCTTGTAAAGCCCGAGCGCACATGTGCGGACGCAGACCCTCGGGCAAACTTCCCGGAATGCAAATCCAGGACAGCCATAACACAGCTGTGCAAGCTGGAAAAGCATGGAGCCCACTGGGATCCATAACTTTTATCAGTTATTACCCCATTCTGTGCTAAACAAAAGCCTCTAATAATTTACTCACGCTGGTGACTTCCAGCTTGCAAAGCCCAGGCAGGTGCTGGTGCAGCCGGGACCCCATGGCACCAGCAGGGGAGTCCCACTGCTCTGGGGTGATGGAGCCTGTGCCAGAGTGAGCTGGAGAGTTTGGGAAGGCTGGAGATGCAGGATGAACCCAAGAGCTGATTGTGGGCTCGCTGGGCAGGAGGGTCTTTGCAGTAACCTCTGAATTCTGGGTCAAGCAAAAGGGAAATCATAGAATCATAGAGTGGTTCAAAGGGGGAAGGGATTTTAAAGAGCAGCTTGTTCCACCCTCTGCCATGGGCAGGGACACAATCCACTATCCCAGGTTGCTCCAAGCCCTGCCCAGCCTGGGCTGGAACACTTCCAGGGATGGGGCAGCTCCTCTAGGTAGGGATTCTCCTTTAAGCTTCCCCATGCAACCCTGAAATAAAACCCCAACAATCAGCTCCTGGACACACCACTCAGATACCTCAGGATGGTTTGCTTTGCCCCATGTGCCTCAGTTTCCCCAGCAGTGTGACAAGAGAAGGGCAAACCACACACGGATGCAACCCCAGGGCAGGTGGGAGAGACCCCAGGAAGACTTTGGGGGAGCAGCTGAAAGAGAGGGGCTGTGAGCTGATGCTCCCTGTGCTCCATCCCTCAGCCCTGGCAGAGTTTGACGAGCCCAAGAGATCGACCTTCATCATGTTTGGCGTCCTCACCATCGCTGTGAGGATCTACCACGACCGCTGGGGCTACGGCGTCTACTCGGGCCCCATCGGAACCGCCGTGCTGCTGATCACGGTCAAGTGGGTGCGTGGGGCAGGGCACTGGGGTGGGCTTTGTGGGGTGCTCCTGGTGGGGAAAGGGCTGAACCCTGCATGGGGGACTCCAACCAGTGGTTTCCTCCTCCAATCCAGCTCTCTGTCTCGCAGTGATTTCTCCTCTAATCTGAGCAGAAGGCAGGCAGCAGCCTGCATGATAAATGCCAGATTCGATCGGTCTGAGCAATCTACCACATCTCCTGTCCCTGCAATTCTAATCAGGAGGAATGTATTTATGGAGTTTTTACAGCTACTCAGAGGCAGAGGGATCTGGTAAAGTGCCCCAGATCCAGCGAAGATGTGGATAAAACACGGTGATAAAGCAGGGAGGAATCTGTCTGCAGTCTGTCTGAATGCAGCTGGGACAGTGGGGCACAATGCTGCAGTCTGTGCCCCACTCACAGCATGTGAGTGAGGTGGGGAAGCCACTGCAGGAGTGGACAAGGACTGATGGGATAAAAATTGCAGAAAGATGATGCCAAACATCACGGAAATACGTGGTGCAAATCCCAATTATAAATTGTCACCAAGCCAGCAGCTAAAGCCAAGTGGCCACCATGGGGAGGGGATGGGCAAGGAAGAGACCAAGGCACAGACCCTGCATCCTCCAGTCTGCAGATGCTGTGCTGGGATCTGCTTTCTCACAGACTGGGTTTGTGAGGGCACAAACTCCCTGAGCTGGCTTTGGGGCTGTATACTAAAAAAACAATATTATAATGAGGAATGAGGCTGGAGCAGCCAGCTAAATCCAGGTGAATAACTTGGTGTGCTCTCTCCTTCCTCCCAGCTGCAGAAGATGAAGGAGAAGAAAGGGCTCTATCCTGACAAGAGTGTCTACACCCAGCAGATCGGTCCTGGCTTCTGTTTCGGGGCACTGGCGCTGATGCTGAGGTTCTTCTTTGAGGTACCTGTGTGCACACTCAGCCTCCCTGACCCTATAGGGGACATCACCAGGAGAGGGACATACCCCTTCACACCACTGGGCTGCATCCAGCCTTGCACAAAACCCAGCTCAGGGTTGCCATACTGGGTCTGGCAGCAGGGACAAGGGTCCCTCCATGCTTGTCCTCATCCCACCCCTGGTTTGTTCAGGGCAGGTGTGGCAGCAAGTGCCACAGAGGGTGATGCTCTGTCTCTTTTTCCCCCCTCAGCGAGTAACAAGGACATGAGATGTGCTTTCCTCAGGCACACATGATCCTCAGAACTGCTTTGTCAAGTGCAGGCAGGGATTTTTGGAAACTGGGCACGGGTGACTTAAGGACACTTCGCAGCGACGCGGCAGGGACTGGATCCGACCCAGGCATGGCCGGATCCACAGCTGGCTCACGCCAAAAAAAAGACTCTCAGCGACTCCCAGGGGCACTTGATCCTGTGTTTATATCCTTCTGCTCCTGCTGCTAGCCAGTCCCCCCGTCCTGCTCCGAGGGGTCCGTGTGTCCTGCCGGGCAGGCGATAACCCCCCGACACAGCCGCCGGCCGTGCCTGCACTCAGCCCCGCCGTTACGGCTGCTCTGTGCTTTGGGAGCTGCGAGATACAACCTCACAGGCATCCCCGAGGATTATTTTTCAAAGCATTTAGTAATTGCAAATTCTAGCAGAACATAAAAATGTCACTTAGCAGAAGCCGCCTCCCCGCGCGCCCCGGCCTCGCCGCCGCGTCCTTTGCGGGGTAATGAAACACTTCATTCAAGAATTGGGAAATGTGCAAATTAGAATGTGTTAAATCCACTTTGCTTTAGGTTTGGGGTTTTTTTTTCACTGGAAATCCTTTCTTCTCTGACAGCAAAGGGAGGCAGAAGGTTCAGGAATCTTTTTTATCCCCTTCCTTTTGGCTACTTGTAGAAGTTTAATGTCGCGCGCCTCGCGCGAGCCCCCGGCCCTGCTGCTCCCGCTTCTCACTGCGCTCTCCCCGCCTGCAGGAGTGGGATTACACCTACGTGCACAGCTTCTACCACTGTGCCTTGGCCATGGCCCTGGTGCTGCTGCTGCCCAAGGAGAACAAGAAGGCTGGGAGTGCCGGGACCCCCGCCAGGCTGGACTGCTCCACGCTCTGCTGCTGCGTCTGAGCGCCCCGGGCACCGAGTTCCTGCTCCTGGCTGATGGAGGGCTGCAGCCACAAGGAAGATCCTGCCTGCTGGGTTTTCCCCTGGCACACCGGTGTCTTTTCCCACCAGCTCCGTGCCCACTCTGGGATTTTCTCCCCTGGGAAGTTTCCTGAGTAACCTGGTCTAGTGGAAGGTGCAGGGGGATTGAAACAAGGTGGGCTTTAAGGTCCCTTCCAAACCATCCTGTGATTCACCTTTCCACCAACAGCCCTAGCAAAGCTTGCACTTCCAGTTTGGTACATATTCATATTCATATTCTCCCTGGAGGAGCACTCAGCTGGGTGTGACCTGTCCCCTGCTCCAGGAGACCCCTGCACTCCCAGTCCATGTCACCTTCTCCTGGGCTGTCCCCTGCACTGACCTGGCAGGACCCAAGTTGTCCCCTCCGTGCAGGTTTGTCCAGCCTGAGCACACAAAGCTTCGTATGCAACACCCAATTAACAGAACCTGTATTTTTTGTGAGATATTAACTATTTTATTTATGCATTCTCTTGATGTAAATAATATATACTAACAAAGACTTTGCCAGTGTGCAATGCCAGCATTTCTTCAGCGGGGTGGGAAAATTTCCAGCTTCACTCAGCACAGTCGAGGGCAGATGCCAGTTCCAAAGCAGAGCTCTGGGCACGGCCACCACAGCCCCTCAAACCTGGAGGGACCTGCAACACTGGGCACTTTGTCCTTGCAGACCTGCAGGCTCAGGCAGCAGGTGCCTCATTGGTATGGAAAGTACATGGAAAATGAGAGGCAGAGAAAAGAAGCTCCTGGAGGGAGGGGGGAGGGCTGTAAGCCTATAACATCTCCTCTAACAGACTATTTACTATAGCAGAAGTGTATGATTTATTTAGACTGTCTGGGAAAAAGGCCAAGACTATATGTCATGGACAATTAGAGCAGTATTGATATACAGAGATGTCCACAGAAAGCCCACATTAAGCCTGGGTTCCTCTGGAAGAGAAATCCACCCCAGTCATTCATCAGAGCAACTTCCTGCGACGGGGCAACAACCAAAACTGAATGAGCTTCCAACAAAAATATAAATGAATTATGAACCCCCAAGCATCCAAGAGTCACTGGCAAGCGGTGGCACAGCTGATGCAGCTGCACACAGAGGCAGAGCTTGCAAAGAGCTTTCAAAGGGTTCCCCAGCACCTAAACCAACACAGCTCCATTCCTTGCCAGCACCCAGCCCTGGGATGTGCACAAGATGCTCTCAGGGTTTGTGTGCAAGGCTTTCCTCATTGCTTGCACGCTCCTGGAGCTCTTTGCCTTGTGAGGACTGCTCAGGGTGGCCCCAAAAAACAGGCCCAAGTGCTCTGATTTGGAGTGAAAGAAGTAGCTCAGCACTGCCTGCAAAAGATGGCTCTGAGGGTGCACAGCAGCTTCCTGAGGGGTCACCCCCATGGGCATCCCATGGCCACGCTGGCTCTTCCCAAATGCAAATCTCAATGCTGACCCTCCCCAGGATCCTGACCAGCAGTGCCAGCAGCCTCCCTCACCTGCTGCAGCCACTGGTCAGAGGCTCCTTCACCCCAACAGCTCATTTTGGGACTGGTTGGTCCCTCCTGGGCTGCAGTGACAGGTACAGCCCTGCAGCAAACCCTGGGCACCGTGGTCATGGTGAGAGCCTTGTGAGGGTCCAGTGATGGGAGGAGGGCACTGGGTGGCCACAACACCCAACTGGGGATGAGCATGAGGGACCAAATGTCATCAAACCCCATGCTCCACTTCACCTGAGGAGCAGCTGAGTAGATAAAACCTCCTCTTCCCACCTGCCATGTATTCAGATGCAGGAAAAAAAAAAAAAAAATATATATATATATATATATAAATAAATAAAATTGTCTTGCCCACAGCAAAATCTCAAGCCAGGTTTGCTTTATTCCCTCCTCTCTCTGCTGATGTCCCAGGGTGATGCTCCAGCTCTGCCAACCATCCATCCCTTTGCACCCAGGGCAGGGCCAGCACCCAGCCTTGGGACTGGCACACACCCACAGGGTGCCTGCCCTGGCATCAGCCCCGAGCTGAGGGCAGCACCCTGACAAGGAGGAAGGTGCAGGGCTGGATCCACTACCCCAGGCAGGATATCCCCTGCAACACCAATGCAGGGAAATATTATAAACATCTACAGCAACGTAGACAAAACAGTCTCTTGTAACCTTTTAGCGCTGCCGAGAGCTTTGCCTGTAAGAGCTCTTGAGCCCCTGCCAAAAATTCTGGCTGTTTTCATAAGAGTAGGTGTTTTCGTCTAAGGTGCAGTCTGAGTGCTGTGACCTTTGTCATGTCTGCTACTGAAATTTCCTGCTTCTCTGTTATTCTCTTCTTTGGTAAGACGATATGAAACCCAAAACTTTTATTGCCCCTTTTAAAGTGTCTTTATAGCTCCCCGTCTACTTCATATACTGTCTTACTCTCCAGTGCTGGGATATTACTTATGGGATCCGGGCTTGATGCTGCAAAAGGCATTTGGGTTTCACGAAGCCTAAACCGCCTGGGCTTTTTTAAGATCAGCCAGAGGAGTGGGGAGATGAAAAAAAGACAGAAAAAAGGAAAAAAAGGAATGAGAGGGGAGGGACTGGGCTTTCCGCTCCGGAGGCATCGGCATCTGCTACCAGCTCAGTCTGCCCTGCCTCTGCCAGGCCTCCCTGGGCACAAAACCCAGAATTTGCTTTGTGTCTGGGTCAGCATGGGGTGCCCACCACCCCGTGGGGATGGCATTGCACAGCAGCTCTTCCCCTGCCAGCTGTGCCCCGGAGCTGGCAGCTCAGATGTGGCCGGACAGCACAGCTGGTGCCAAACCCAGTGTGCAGCAACTGGGGCACATCTGCCCTGGAGCTGGCACTGGGAAAGGCCAGCCCTGCTGGGGGGGCTCCCATGAACCCCATTTGGCAGCCCAGTTCTGCTATCAGGACAGACACAGGAGGGATGTGTCCCTGGGGAAGGGTCGTGGGTGCCAAGGCTCTGTGCTCCCAGTCCCGTCCCTCTGGCTGGGCAGCATCTCCTCCCTGTCAGCCCTGGTGACAAAGACCCCTTGGGATCTCATCTGCACACTCCCAACATCCCCAGTGCAGTGGGAGCAGGGGTCTGGTGTGCCACAGGGGACAGGGCTGGTGGAGCTGTCCCCTCCAGGGGGACATTCCCCCACACTTGCTGTGGCAGGGCTGGCAGGGGAGGGAATCAGGACCTACTCCTGCTGGAGGGGAGGCTTCCAGAGATGTCTAGTCAGGCTCAGTGCCATCTAATCTTCCAGGCAAACTTTATCCAGATCCTTTTGGCTGCAGAAAGTGAAAAAACAGCCAGACCCAAACATAAAAGCCTGGTTTCTGCTGCCAGCTGCATGGGGCACTCCAGAAAAGGCCTTATCACCATGTGATTTTGAGAGGCAGCTTCAGGTTTTTTTCCACACGCTGCTCTTCCCTCCTCACCCTCCCATTGTCATCCCTCCATGCATGTTCAAGTGCTGAAACCAGCCAGGTTAATGCAGGTGGTGGGGCCAAGGTTTTCCTTGTGCCCACTTAGAATCCATCAGGACACAATGACACCAGCCTGCTTCAGAGAGTGGTGCTGCTCCATCCTGAGGCACCAGGAGTTCATTGGGAGCAGCCTTCTCCCTGAAATTGCCAAAGCAGACAAAGATTCTCCTGGAAATTTAAGAGTGATGGTAGGGGCAGGAGCTCTGAGGGGAATCCAAGGGAGAATTCCTGCCCTGGGTTCGTCCTTCACCCTCCAGCTCTGATCTGCCTGTGCCCTGTGAGAGAGATAAATCAGGTCTGCAGGGACAAAAAGAAGTCACCAGCCATGCCCTACACAGCTCTGGGGCTCCACAACCCCAGGATATGGTGAAAATGCACTGTGAGAACCCAGCCTTGTCCATCAACCTGGGAAAAAAGGGAGATGGAGCAACTGAAGCACCTATCTGGGACCACTTGGTGTCTCTTGGCTTTCTCCAGCCACAGTCAACATCCTTTTTGGGTGTAAAAGGAAGGTCTCCTGCTCTTCTGAGCAGTCAGAAGGCACCTGGGAACAGCAGGATGGAGTTAGGGCAGAGGCAACCACAGGAACCAGTAAAGTGGTACCTCCTGCAAGGCTGCCAATCTGCCTAACCCAGCATTTATGGGAGAAAAAGCACATTAATGCATCAGGATTCTGCTTAGAATGCCACACAATGATCCAGCACATTTCTCTTCCCTCCTCTTTCATCAAGATTTCCAAGCAAGATTTCCAAACTTCCAGGTGGTGCAGGCAGGGCAGCCCCATCCCAGGAGCACTGGGGTATTTTTGGGGCGCTGCAGACTGAGCCACCCAGCTCTGGGGTGTTTTGGGGCACAGAGGAGCTCAGCAGCAGCAGCACAGCCAGCCTGGGTGCTGCAGGGAGCCCCTCACACCCTCCAGGTGTCCTCTCCCCCCAGCAGCACCGCACATGACACAGCTGTGGGCTCAACCCAAGGGACCAAAGCCCAGGGCAGAGCAGATGTGGCACAGCCAAGCCCTCTCTGCCCTTCCAGGGATTCTTCCCCAGCTGCAAAACCCCACTCCAGGCCCAGGCTGGTGCCTGCAGCCTCCCCACTCTTCAAGCAGAGCAGCCACAGGGAGCAGCCATCCAAGGATTTTGGTTTAGGCCAATCTCCCAGAAATTCTGTCATCCTGCAGCGCATCACGCACGCTGCGGATCCGCATTACACACAGCATGGCCCCGCTCCAGCCTCCGCACGGCAGTGGAAAAACCCTCCCTCGCTGCCATGGCAGCTGGCCCTGCACCAGCTGACAGATACCACGGAGCTGCTTTAGGCTGGGAATACCTCGTGGCCCCAGAGTTCCTCCTCAGGGGGTTTGTAGGAGTGGGTGAAAGCTCCCGACCTCGCCAGCGCCTTTCAATGAGCATTTAATGAGCCGTCGTTATCTGATCCACGCGCTCCAAAGGCAAGCAAAGCGCTCGGGTTTCCAACTGCACACATCACCTGATGCTCATAAAACTGAGCTGATGTGTCTGGGAAACCCCAGACCCAAAGAAATATTATTTAAATGATGGGGGGAAAAAAGGCAATTATGCTTTAAAAGCACCCGTGTGGGCAGACAGGGATGGTGGCTGCTCTCCCCTGCTTTCCTCTGGTTTTCCAGCAAAGCAAATGTTCACTGATAAAACTCACAATCTCCTTATAAAGGCAGGATCGTTTTGCCTGTAAAAGGGAAGGTTTGGAGGAAGTTTCACACACGTCTCTACTCTCTTCATGTCTTTATTTGCATTTTCATTTCCACAGTAGTGGAGCTAATCTGAATGGAGCAGGAGCGAGGGTCCAGGTTACAACCAAAGTATCAGGTAGCACCTTCACATCTGGAAGGGATTTTGACACAACTTCTCCCAGACTGTTACAGACAGTTTAAAAGCAAAATCTGATAAATAGCAAATGTTTAACAAGTCAATAGGAAGCTGCATTCACAAGAACATGTGGCTCTAGCCGGCCTAGCACCGCCGCACTGCCAAGGCCCTTCAAACGCATCCCTCAGCAAGGGGATGCCGGGCTCTGCCCCGGCCCAGGCTCACTTACAGGGGAAGGATTAAACACAGATGTGTCTTTGTAAGGCCAGACATCTCCAGCTTCAAAGCCTGACAGGGTCCTGAGCCTCCCTGCTTTGGTGGTGAGGGTCTGGCTTCTCCTTCCCAGCCCAAACGAGCCCTGTTCGTTTTCTGTGAGCCTCGAGTTTGTGGTGGTAAGAGGACAAGGGGAGCTGGAGAGCTCAGGAAAACACCACAGAATGTTGTCACAAAGCCCCTGATGCCCTGGGCACTGCTGTCCCTGTCACAGGAGGTTTTGGGGATGCACTGATGAAGCCCCACTCAGGTCACTGCACTGATGACCACAAGCACACAAGGTCTCACCCCCATTTTGCACAGCCTGGAATTCATGGGGGCCCCAGTCCACAAGCCAGAGATGGATCACACCCATTTATACCAATTTACACCTTTAAAACTCCTTTTCCAACCTTGGGAGCCACAGCTCCCTCAGGACAGAGGTCACTGGCCACACAAGCAATGCTCTGCTGAGGAAAAGTGCCACAGGGGGCAAAACATCCTGACACAAAATCTTTCACAGTGTTTCACAACCCTGCCTGGTTTGGGGGGACTTCATTCCCAAAATGTGGGAAGAGGCATTAAAAAGGAGAGAATTATGCAAGGAGAGGGAGCAGAAGGGGAGACAGAGGAATGAGAAGTGACCAGGAAAACCACCAGAAACCCTCCAGGATGCCTGCCTATATTCAAAGATAAAGTGTCCAGCCCTCTTGCCAAGTCCCACTCATCTGGAGCCGAGCTCATGTTTTGGATTAATTTTAAGGCAGTTCCTAAAGCATCTCCCTCGCACAAGGAAGAATTTTTGCCTCCTTGGCCAAGGTGACCTTTTAAAAAACCTCACTCGCTATTTTTCAACCTCTCACTCATCTAAAATTGTCATCACTTGGGTGCTGTGGGGCACTCAGTGCAGACAATTTGTGTTCTGGCATCCACCAGCCCCACAGAGCATCCTGGAGTGGGCTGGGTGTGAGGATGGGGAGCCAGGGGAGGATTTCTCTGCAAGTCAGAGCCTTTCCTTCATCTATGAGCATCACTTGCCCAAGCACTGAGAGCAGAAATAGCCCCTCCTGCACACCCACATCTCCCTGGCACCCACCAGGGGCTACTTGAAATTTTTCCCTTTAAACTCTTCCAGATATCGGGCTTTTTGAATTAATTTTTTTCCTGGACACAAGAATGTGCTCTCCTTTTATTTGAGGAGATGTTGCCCCCAAACAGTCACTGTCCTGGTGCATGTGGGGTTTCTGCTCTGAGCCTCCCCAGAAGGAGCCACCTCGAGATGTGCTCCAGCTGCTCAGTCTCCACTGGGAGGGTTCATCCCAGAGGTGTCATTCCCATCTCCCAGCCACAACACAGAGACAATTTTGAAGCAGAAACATGAGAACAGTCACTCCCCAAACCTCCACCCAGCCCACCTTCTCACCCAGGCATCTGCAGCATCCTAATCATCCCGGAATCCAAAGCACGTCCAGCAGGGATTTCAGATGCTTCCCATTTAGCTCCAGCATTTGCAGAATGCTCAGCCACTGACTCACGTAGGGCCAGCACAGCCACGGCCCTCACTGCACCAGGGCACCACCCCAGAGGGGTTTTTGGCAAGAACAAACAGGGGATTTTTGGAAAGGAAGCAGCCCTAGGTATCACACAGCTCTCCCAGCACACCCAGGGTGAGCGAGCAGGATGTGGGGCATGGGAGCTGCTGCTTCTTGCTGGTGACCCCAGATACCACACTGGGGTTTTGTGGGAGGATGGGAGCAGTGGAGGGAAAAGCAGCATCTGTGAGGGATTGGGAAGGGGGAGCTGCAGGCACAGCTCAGTGTGGGGGTGCAGAAAGTGCAGGAAGGGAACCCAGAGGCTGCAGGATGTCAGGAGCCACTCAGCTGCTGCTTGGGCTCTTGGGAGAAAAACAGGTAGGGCCAGACACTTTTTTTCTCTCACACCTCAAGCCCTAAAGGTCAAGTGACAATAGCAGTGACCAGAAATAGTCCCTTTGGCTGGAAAAACATAAATCACAAGATCTCACAGTTCCCTGTGTCCAAAGGCACCAAGAGCAGCATGAGGACATCCTTCCCACAGCACCTCTGCTACATGAGCATCCCTCAGGCCCTGGAGGAACCCAGACACACAGAGGCAGCCACAAAAATGAGACAGATATTTGGGGTTTCAGTTAAGCACAACCAGCAAAAAAAGTCGAGCTTGGGTTTGACTGGATTTGGGAGATGAAGTTTTAGGGCAGCTCCATGGTTTTATTTAAAGCAGTTCAACCATAACCTCATCCCAAGAGGGAAATGCAGAAATTCAAGGTGCTTCTTGTGCAATAGATGCTGCTCCCTGCTCAGGCAGGTCTGGGATAGTGCTCAGAGTTTTACTACATCCCTGTCCAGGCTAAAGCAGAGACCACACACAAAACGTTTTCAGGATGCCAGCAGCTGTGCACAAAGCATTTGGTTTACATTAATTATGTCTGGACAAAAAAAATAAAAGGGGGAGAGAAGGAGAGCGAGCGAGTGGAGAAGACAGGAGGGATGCAGGGAGGCTTCTGCATGGTGCTGATAAGATCTGCTCTGATCCCACGGTGAGGTCACAGCACATGCTGGGTGTCTTAACACCTCTGCCACCCAGAGCAGCCCTGCACCCCCCTGTGAACACCTCGGGGCATGCAAAGCACAAACAGAGCCCTTGACACTCTCCAAGGTTCCATGGGACCCTGTCCCCTGAGCTTTGCTCCCCGCTCTGCTTTGCACTTTCTGCTCATCTGAGCAGAAGTGAACACAATAAAGAACAGAGAAGGTAAAGCAAATGCTGGTGCTGGCAGCAGGGTGGGAAGCAGCACATGAGAGGGGAAGAGGTGGATGGTAAGAGGAGTCATCAGCAACAGGAAAGGCCCCTTTGTTCCACAGCTGTGCAGACACTCCAGCAGAGGCTGAACAAAGCCCTTCCCCATCCTCTCTCCAGGGAGGGCTGCGAGCAGTGGGGACCCTGCAGGGTCAGGAACTGCCACCCCCCCGTACCAGCACAGACCTGCGGGCCCCCTGTCCCCTCCCCAAGGGCAAAGGAGCCTGGTAGGGCACAGGCTGAGCCTGCCTTGCCCTGGGCTGGAGCAGCCAGCAAAAAGGCTGGACTGATCAGATCCCCACAAAGTAAAACCCACCATGGAAGGTCCATGGTGCTCACTGGGGGAGAGGAGAGGTGCTGTTCTCACCTTGGGCTGCACCAGCATCACCCTACCAGCCCAGCCCAGGCTCAGCAGCACACAGAGGGACATCCAGACCCCAGCTCCCAACAGAGGACATCTCTGCAGGACTGGGCTGAGTGCCACAAGAAGCTGCCTGTGACCTTCCCTCCATGCCCTGCACATCTTCCTGCCACACATCCCCATCCCACACAGCCTCCCTGGGCTCTGTGTGCCCACCAGCACTCCAGCAATCCCTGAGCATGGAGCTTGCTGTGACAGGAGCTGCAGAAACCCCAAATCCATTCCCATCCCCCAGGAGCCAGCAGCCACCCAGCCAGGTCTTGCTGCCAAACAAGTGATGTCAGGTGGCAGCACTGCCAGGCACAGGCAGCTGGAAGAGCTGTGCTGCCATGCCAGAGGGCTGCAGCGGTCAAACCCCTCCCTGGCAGCAGCTGCCCCCTCCCAAAATCCGCCACTCGCTGCTTGATGGATTCTGGCGCTGCAGCAGCAGCGTCTCAGGGGGCCCAGCCCGCGCACGCCAGAGCTGGACTGACCCATGTCAGAGGTGATTAATTTATCAGGCTTTTGGCACCCACCACTCCCCGCCAGAAAAACAATATCCCGAATTCCAGGCCCTCCCGCCCAGCAGATGTGTCTGCGGCCAGTTCCAGCCCCGCTGCTGCGGGGATGCAGCGCCCGAGGCTCCCGTGGCTGCCTCCCCACCCCCTCTGGGGACCCACGAGAGCAGAACCCGGGGGTTTGTACCGAGCTGACACCCCCGTGGGTCCAGCCTGCCCCCTGTCCGTGCTGCCAGGTCACTGAGGAGGAGCAGGATGCTCTGTGGTGATGGGGTGTCACCTCACCCAGCCCTCCAGCCCAGCATGAGCAGCACCGTGGTGTCACAGCACTCAGCAGCCCTTGGAGCATGTCTGGGTTTGAACCAAGCAAGCACTGATTCAGGCCTAATTAAATTAGTGTTAACCTGTTATCATCAGGAAAGCACGCCAGGCCTCCAAGGGACAGATTAACGAAGTTGTTGTTGTTAGTGGAGAGGGTCAGAGGATGGGGATGGGGCACAGCATCACACGGGGTGCTTGTTGAGCCCTGAACTCTCCATCCCTGCCTCTACCAGGGTTTAAAGCAGGAAATTGAGAGGGCAGTGATATCATTCAGATGCTGCAGAGCACTTGGATGTGGGGCAGCCGAGAAATGGGAGATTTTTCATCCTCTCCCCCCACTCTGCTGCCTGCCCCTGGGTTTCCAAGGAGGGATGGGAGCCCCTCTGGAGCACAGGAGCAGCACTGGCCACGGGGAGACCTGCTCCTGGCCCAGCTCTGAGCTCACCCTGACGTCAGGGCGAGGGGTAGAGAGGGGGGAACGCGGGCAAAGGGCCAATTGTTTATCCCCAAAAGGTCACCGAGCACCTGGGAAGGGGCTGGAGCTGGATCCCCACGGCCCAGAGGGGGCCAGCGCCTCGTCCAAGGAGACTTCTCACAATCCATCTCATTTGCTCGCTGTGGCATTTTCATCACGGTAGTTCGACTTATGCAATTACATAAAAAACATCTAATGAAATCTCGGTGACACAAAACATGAACGTTTATATTGGCCTCCCCGTGCCGCGGAGTTGATCTTGGCCGGGCTGTCCAGACAGACATTCTGCATTCTTCAGAGATTAAGCACTGAAACGCTCCGGAGAAACGCAGCTGCCCGCTCCCCCTGCAGCCGCGCCGCTAATTCCAACCACATGCTCGGGAAAAGGAGAACGAGAGTCCCTTACAAACACACGGGACCCTGCCCGGCACCCCGAGGGCATCCCGAGATGGGTGTCCCTAAATAAACAGCGCGGAGAGGCTGAGAGCTTGGCAGAGAGAGGGTATAAAGAAGTGGGATTGTTATGGAAATAAAAGGAATGGGTAGTTCAGAGCCGGGAGCCCGACTCTGCCCGTGCCACACCTTGCTGCGTTATCAACCAGCCCCCAGAAGAAATTTATGAGCCCTAGAGTCTCTTGGCAATGGAAGCCTCATCCTGGTTTGGTTAAAAATTCTTCTGCCTGCTGTTAAAATTAAGCTGATCTTTAAAATAAAGGAAAAGAAGGGGAGGATGAGGCGTGGAGGGCAGGGAGTTTGTCCTCGGCTCTGCACAGGATTCTGGGCAAGGAGTGGCAGCCTTTGGGGTGGGGACAAGAGGAGCAGACACCCCATCCTGATATTGTCACATCACCCCTGAGGTGTGAGGGAGCCCTGAGCTGCCCCAGAGCCACAAACAGGTGCCACTGGGTGATGCTGCTTGTGGATGGCCACAGCACTGATGAGCAGAGTGACCTTGCTGTCACCAGCCAGCACAAACCCCTGCTCCCACCCTGGCCAGTCCTGTGTTTTAAGGCTCAGAGCAGTGATTCCACTGCAAATCCCCATCTCTGTGCCTGTTGTATCCTGAGGAATGCAGTTCATCCCTGGGCCTGTCACAGCAGGTGACACCAGCAGAGCAAAAGCCACTGCAGCACTGTCTGCAGAGCCCCACACCCTGCACAAGCCCTCACTGGTGTGCCAGGACAAAGCAGGGCAGATCCCAGCTCACACCACCAGCAATTTCTCCAAATATTGGAGAAATAGTGTGCTCAGGGGCAGGGACCAGCACTGGCTCACCCAGATGTGGCCACCACATCCTGCCCCACCCCACTGACCACAGCTGGAGCTCTTGGACAGCCCCACACTGTCCCTTTGGTGACAACAGAGGCTCTGAAACCCAAAACCCACCAGCCCCAGTCCCTCGACCAGTGCCATCATCTGAAGGGCAGAAAATTTTTGACATCCTACAAACCACGGGCAAAACAAGATGTCAGGGCTGAAGCTGCAGCTGGCACTAGTCCTGCAGGGACATGGAGGGATCCAGCAGTGACAAGGGGGAGTCAGTGAGCAGCACCCCCTCCATGGGACAGGGATCTCTGCAAAGGCTCCAGCTTTATCACCCTGCACCCTGGAAGGATGAGGAAAGGCTGGAGGGGGGAACTGGGACAGGAAAAATAGCCCCTTATTCCACTTTCATCAAGGAAGCATCCAGCCGTCCAAAAAATTTAATGTCATATTTTAGCAAGAAAAACAGCTGTTGTGGTACTTGAAGGCCCAGCATATTTTGGCCAGAGCTGCATGTTGTGGATATTGGCTGAGTCAAGGTTAGCTGTTAAAAGGCAGAAATTCTAGACCCGTATGAAGAAACATCGCGTTCCTCTATATTCAGATAATATTTACTTCCAAGCCTGTTTTGTTTTGTTTTCTTTTCCCTCCTGGAGCGAGGTCTGGCCCTGGGGCTGTGGCTGCCCTTGGCATTGCTGCTCCCTGGGCAGGACAGAGCAGTTTGGGGTGATGGGAGCAATGAGAAAAGTAAGGGAGGCTCTGCCTGGCACCTCTGACTTGAGCTTCACCCTCTGATTTTCAGCCCTGCCCATGTTTGAGCCATGCCCAGCACACAGGGGCAGAGAGAGGGACAGGAGCTGGGATGGAGCACAGGCACTGTCAGGGGGTCAGTCATGTCCCCACAGTGCCACTGGGAGGATGGGGACACTGAAGATGCCACTGGTGCTATGGCACAGCAGCCACAGGCCTTTCACCACTCAGTTTGAGTCAAACTTTCATTCCTCCCAAAGGGGAAAGATGCCAACAAATCCATGGCAGGAAAAGAGGGAGAAGATCCCATGCCATTAATCCCCCTCTTCCCAGGAGGGACAGCTCTAACTGCCAAAATTAACCCTACAAAAACTTAGTGTAATTTTAACACAGCTTTTTGCAGCTTTATATTTTTATAACTCTGTTCTGTCAGAGCAAATCTATTTCTAAGTTGTCACCCATTCAAACACCTGCCCCCAAAGTGTCTGGCACAGCCCCCAGGCTGTCAGGGGACAGGTCTGTCCCACCCGAAGGTCTTTGTGAGGCAGCTCCTTCCAGCTCCCACCTGTGCTGTGAGAGCAATCAGAGCTCCTGGGGTGAGCAGGGTGGGGCAGGGGTGAATTTCTATTGGAAATGAAACGCCAAAAACCCAAAAAGATGCCGTGGAGCCCCCAGGTCCCCAGCCCCGTGCCAGCACTGTGCCACCCAGGCTGGAAGTGACTCATCTTCTCGTAAAGCTGGTTTGCTAAGGAGGAAAGAAAAGCTTTTTGCCACGAAACAATTCCTCTGTGCCTGCCAAGCTCAGCAGGAGCAATCCACGCTGTCTCTGCTTCCCTGGAGCACCCCACTGTGGTGCCACCTTCAGAGCTGGACCCTCATCTCCAGGGTTTTCCCCTCCACTTCCCACCCCAGAGCCATCAACCACTGCCCCACATGGATCACCAAACCCAGACACTTGGAGAGGAAAGGCTGAGGGTGAAAAAAAAAAAATGAAAAAAAGAAAATTTAAAAAAAAAAAAAGAAAAAAAAAAAAAAAAAGTCCAAGGTGGAACCGCAATGTTTATAAAATGGGTCACTGAATTATACATAAAAATATTTTCCTTGTGGATGCAATTACTTCCTGGACTTGTTATTCCACAGATGCTTAAGTTCGCCTCAAGCAGCTCCAATAAATGCTTTACAGTCTGCAAGATCAACAGTAGCAGCGCTGGAGCGGATTGAGCAGCGCTGGTTCAAATTTGTCAGAAAACCACACAGTGTTTTCATGCGCACGTTTCAGAAACCCAAACAAAACCATTCCCGACCGTCGTGCTCCCTTTCCTCACGCTTGTTAATGGCTTTCACATGAGCTCCTCCAGACACGGGCACAGCCCCAGGGGCTCCAAGCACCCAAAAGCTCCCGGCAGGGGACAGGGAGGAGCAGGAGGTGACATCGCCCATCCCCGCTCCCGGGTTTTCACATCCCATCCTCTGCAAGGTCTGGCTCATCCCTTCGGGACCCGGGGGGCAGCGGGATGTGCAGGGGGCTTAGGAGGCTTTCCCAAGGGAAATGAATTTTGGGGTCAGCCCTACCTGCCGTGGTGACTGAGAGTTCAGGGGCTGCAGGGGACACGCAGCCCGTGGGGTTTAAAAGTGCAGGGACAACATCCCAGAGGAGCTGCAGCAGAGCTGGTGGGAAGGGAAAGGAGCTCCATAGCATGGGCACACGGCTCTCAGTTAACTCCCATGGCAAGGATATGTTTTGGGGGTTTTTTCTTCTCTACCCAATCACAAAATTGAGAGATATCAAAGTAATGAAGGTGCCTGAGGATTTTTCTAATGTACACAGTGCTCGCCCTAAAGGCCCTTGAATAAAATCCTGGTGCACCATGAGCTTCCAAAACCTCCAACCCACTTTGGTTTAATTGAAGATATTTAGTGTCACATTCAGTGATACCAAAGGGGAAAGCAATTGAAGGCTGGGGTGTTTGGGACAACCCAGGATCACAGGACAAGGCACTGCTGTGCCATTAAAATAATGTAATATCTGCCCAGAAATCCTCAAAGTCACTGCAGGACTAACAGGTGGCTGTAACAAGATTATCCTGTTTATAGATCAGCAGAGGGGCAGAAATGTGCGTTCAAGTCTCTGCTTTCACTCCAAATTTCATCCATGAGATTTTCTGACAGCAGGATAAACAGGTAAAAAGGTACCTATAAAAATGGGCTTATCAGGAGCTCCTGATTCTTCTGCTTTGAGGATGCAGCTGCCTCCCACTAACCTTGTATGGGAATCCCAGCTCATCTTGGCCTTCTTAAGGATACTGCAGCAGAGGGAGGGACAAGGCAGCATCAGATCTGCCCAAAGTCACAAATTGGCCACAAAATAATAACAATTAAAAAAAAATAACATTCCTGCCCTGGATCCCTGCCAGGAGATGGAGCCATTCAGGATATGAGGATGCAGTCACCAGCAAATGGGTGCGGGGTCTGTGGGTCCCAGTGCAAGACTCCAGGGAAATGGCAGTGGCCAAAGGTGGGAAAAGCCCTGCACCTTGCTCCTGGGGATGGTCCTGACAGGCTGGTAAATGCCAAGAACATTTTTCTTCCCCAGGCAAAGCACACAAAAGATGCCCCACAGTAGGTGGGATTTCACCCACCCAGCTCCAGGTCCCTAAGCCAGCAGTGCCCAGGTTGGAGGGCTCAGACCTGCCTCAGGTCTCTCTGGGGGTGAGAGAAGGACAAAGCAGGAGGAGCCTTGGGGGCAGCACAGCATCCCACAGAGCATCCCACAGAACACCCCACAGAACATCCCACAGAACACCCCACAGAACACCCCACAGAGCATCCCACAGAACACCCCACAGAGCATCCCACAGAACACCCCACAGAACACCCCACAGAGCATCCCACAGAGCATCCCACAGAGCATCCCACAGAACACCCCACAGAACACCCCACAGAACACCCCACAGAGCATCCCACAGAACATCCCACAGAACATCCCACAGAGCATCCCACAGAACACCCCACAGAGCATCCCACAGAGCATCCTACAGAGCATCCCACAGAGTATCCCACAGAACATCCCACAGAACATCCCACAGAGCATCCCACAGAACACCCCACAGAGCATCCCACAGAGCACCCCACAGAGCATCCCACAGAACATCCCACAGAACATCCCACAGAGCACCCCACAGAACACCCCACAGAGCACCCCACAGAGCATCCCTGGTATCCTGTGCCAGCCCTGACAGCAGACCTGCAGCAGCTCAGGCGTCCCCAAATCCTGGTGTCCCCTGGGCTCTGCACCCCACTCAGCCCCCTGTGGGCTCTCCCTGGCTGCTGGCACACCCCAACCCTGGCACCCTCCATGGCACACCCCAACCCCTCTGTCCCACACCCTGGCACCCTCCATGGCACACCCCAACCCTCTGTCCCACACCCTGGCACCCTCCATGGCACACCCCAACCCTCTGTCCCACACCCTGGCACCCTCCATGGCATATTCCAACCTCTGTCCCTGGCACCCTCCATGGCACACTCCAACCCTGGCACCCTCCATGGCACACCCCAACCCCTCTGTCCCACACCCTGGCACCCTCCATGGCACACCCCAACCTCTGTCCCTGGCACCCTCCATGGCACACCCCAACCTCTGTCCCTGGCACCCTCCATGGCACACTCCAACCCTCTGTCCCACACCCTGGCACCCTCCATGGCACACTCCAACCTCTGTC
The DNA here is from genome assembly GCF_029582105.1 of Oenanthe melanoleuca. Taxonomy (NCBI): domain Eukaryota; kingdom Metazoa; phylum Chordata; class Aves; order Passeriformes; family Muscicapidae; genus Oenanthe; species Oenanthe melanoleuca. The sequence continues at coordinate 4,103,772 of NC_079350.1, forward strand.
CCACACCCTGGCACCCTCCATGGCACACTCCAACCTCTGTCCCACACCCTGGCACCCTCCATGGCACACTCCAACCTCTGTCCCTGGCACCCTCCATGGCACACTCCAATCCCTGTCCCTGGCACCCTCCATGGCACACTCCAACCTCTGTCCCTGGCACCCTCCATGGCACACTCCAGTCCCTCTGTCCCTGGCACCCTCCACCCTCCCCAAGCCTCCTGATTTTGCCATTTGGAGCCAGGGGCTCGCTCCAATGTGTTCCTCATTAGGAGGGGCAGACAGCCCAGCGCTGAGTCTGAGCCCTAATCTCCTTTCCAGTTGGGATCCATCAGCAGATGTACAACAAGTGCTGGGATATTTTAGCGGGCATGTGTGGGACAGAGGCACTGGGGTTTTTTTTTCCAGCCAGGGGGATGGATAAATGCCGTGGCTTGAGGCTGTGATGGACAGCAGGTCCAGGGAAGGCAGCTCTGCTGTGGTTTATTTTACCAAGGGCTTTGTTGGAAGAAGTGGTGATGAAGTTAACAGCCTGCAAGTCGTAATTGGCTCACATTAAAGCAAGGAAATGATATGTTTTGTTTTCCTCTTTTTTTTTTTTCCTTTAAAAATCATATTAAACAGGCAAAACCCACACAGAGCCAAGGAAGGAGCAGGCAGCAGCTCTCAGGAATTTAGGGGGGAGATTTTTGTCCCAAGTGTAAAGAAATCCAATCCTTGCCATCAAAGGAAAAGTAACTTCAACTTCAAAATACCCAGCAGAAGTGGGCAAGGGAAGGGGGATCCAAGAAATCCAGATTGTGGCATCACAACAGGCACTGCTCCAGAGCCTGGCCCAGCAGCTCCCATGGGACACAGTTTAAGAAAAAAAAAAAAAAAAAAAAAAAAAAAAAGTGTCTTAAAATTCTTCTTCAAATAATTTTATTTATCCTGCCACCTGCCAGCAAACACAGGGTAGCAAAAACCTTGCCTCTGGATGTGCAGGATATTTCTTGCATTTGTCCTTCAAACTAAATTTTTAGACCCTGTGGCTGCATTCTGGATGTGGGCTGAGCCTGGCAGTGGAAGAATCATCATCCCAAGGTCACAGGTCACCATCAGCCTCTCAAATATCTCCTGGGGACATCCCTGCAGGGATTCCATGGATGTGCAGCCCTGTGCTCACCAAGTTTCCACCCAGCACCCAAACCCCATCCTGGTTCAGCACCAGGGCACTGAGAGCAACATTTCCTCATCCTGCCCAGTGCTGGGTTTTGTGGAAAATCCAAAAGCATCCCTGGGGACACCCAGCCCTGCATTTGTCACTGCACAGGTGACCCCAACCACAGCACCCAGGCAAGGCAGGACAGATCCAAGGGCTGCAAGGACATCCAGGGATCTCTCCCTCTCTCAGGAGCTCTGGGGACACTCAGGATCCAGAAGAGAGTCCTGAGAGAGTCACCACAGGGCATAGGAAGGGCTGGAATCCCACAACCTTTCCCCATGTGCCCTTTTAGTCCACTGTCTCAATTTCACTTGTACCCACAGCCACTGGAATTTGTGGGTCACAAGATCTCACATGACCTCAAAAAAAGTCCCACAAGGAGGTTAAAATATCCCACTTTTGGTACATCCCCCACCCAGCTGAAGGGCACACACACATCTTCCAGCTCATCCCAGCTCCTGGGTTAGCCAGGTTGGAAGTGGGATTCCAAAACCCTTCACTCCAAGCATGGGGAGATGAACAACTCTTCCATTTGCATGGCAATAAGGAAACCCCTCAAATTCAACCATTTTCTAACTCATAAACAACAAACAAAAAACCCCAAATAACCTCAATGGGAAATTCTAATTTTGTTTGGAAATGTCATTTCCAAATGGCACATGAGAAATCACGCTCGGACCCAGCCCTGCTGACAGGCAAATATTTATCCTCACAAAATTTCCACATAAACCCATCACTTTTGTCAGTAGGTCTGGACAGTGGGAGCAGAGTGGGGAGGCAGGAAGAGGGCAGGCAGGAGGCACAGGGAGCACCAGCCCTGCCCAGCAGGTCAGAACCACAGAACCCTCTCAGATCACTGCAAGCTCCTCCAGCCTCATTCTGTGGCAAGATGCAGCTTTTTCCAAGGCATTCACAGCAAAGATTTAATATGATTTCAAAACTAGTCACACCTTTTTTCCAATACATGCAGCCCATGCCAGCCTCTCTTCCCAAAACCTGCAGCACTCCATCATTCAGCTCCGTGTTGGAGCAGGGAGGATCCTGTCCCACACACATTTCTCAGAGTTATTCCTCTGCTCTGTGCTTGGATACTTACAAAGCCATTACCATCCCTTGCATGCACATCCATCATCAGGCCTTCAAACTCCAGAAAGCCCCAAAAAACTATTTTCCACTCACCCTGCAGCCTGCCAGGCTCTGTTCTTCTACTCTGCGTTCCTTCATCCATCTAAAGACGTTTCAGCAAGTTCAGAGTCCAACAAAACAAACAGATGGCAGCCTGAGGGGTGGTGATTTTCTCCTCTGTGGGGGCAGTGGGGTGAAGGATTCAGCCTGGGAGGAGCAGAGCTCTGTCTGCCTGGTTGGAAAAGCTAACCTGGGCTCCAGGTGCTGATGCCCACGGGGAGCTGGGGGTGCAGGCATTATTTTCCAAAGCCGTGGGGTTTTGGAAAACCCCCAAAGCTGTGGGAGGAGCAGCTGGAGCTGCTTCCTGAGCTGGGAATCCCCCAGTTCCACCAGCCAGGGGTGTATCCAACACCAGGCCAGGCCCCACCGAGCACCCACCTTCACCTCATGTGTCCCCAGCAGCAGCAGCCACCTCCTGCACGGCTCTGCAAACCCAGCACACGCTGATTTGCAAGGAAAAACTTCATCCCTGGACCTCAGCAGCACCCTGATGGCTCTTCCACAGCTCCCCAAAATCACCCACTAAGCAGCACCATGCTCCAGAGCCCCAGTTCTGCTCCAGCCTCAGGATGTGGGGGATGCAGAGAGAACCATCCCTGCCCCAGCCCAGGGCAAACCAGCCCAGCACAGACACCAGGCATTCCTCCATCCTCACCCAGCACTCACCAGCTCAGACTCACAGCAAGATTTATGAAAGGATGTGGCCAGATGAGCGATAGAGATGGATAGCCCCGAGGAGTGACTGATTTCTCCCTTACATGAGGGATAGAAATTAATTTATGAATTGGGTTAGCTGAGTTGCCAAGTGGCTTTGATGCTGGTTATTTTTTTGCATATGTTCGTGATCTATCTCCCAGCTGTCGGGGGGGAGGAAGGTCCTGGGGAGCTGGAGCAATGCATCACTCAGGCCAGGCAGCCAACAGCTCTCAACAAAACCAGATTGCCCTTTAATCAGCCAGGGGCTGCTCTGCTTTCCCAAAGTGGCCACCTCAGCCCTCCCCAGCTCACCCTGGAGCTGTTATTTGCTGCAGACGTGCAGGAGCCACTTCCAGGTGACGATGGCCAAGCACAGCCCACCAGAGACAGCACTGCCACTGAGTCTGCTCCCACCTTACCCACCCCTTGTCTGGTTGGGGAAGACCCACAGCAGGTCAGGGAGATCTGGAGCAAGGTGGAGGATCCTTTATTCCTCACCAAAAATGCACTTTTATCAAAAAACCCAAAGGGCAGAGCAAGGATGTGGTGCAAGGACCTGTCCAACCCCACCCTGAGGGACCCCCTTCCCTCAGGGGACACTCAGGGACAGACTCACCCAGGGGCTCAGCCCTGAGCCAAGAGCAGCACAGACAGCAGCTCCCCCCGAGCTTCCCAGCCTTACAGGTGCTTGGAGGGTTTTCAAGACACAAAGCAATTTCCTGCTTGAAGCAGTTGACAAATCTGCACAGAAACTGGAGAACCCTCTGTGTTTCAGGGATGGATGCTGCAAAATCATGTAGTGGAAGGCAGCCCAAATTCATGGAGCAAAGTGCAGGCAAGGGAGGAAACTGGTGGTGACTGCTGATGGAAGGGGAGCCCCAGGCACAGGGACCAGCTCCAGGTCTGTTGGGACCTCTCTGCTCAGACCAACACGGAGCTGGAAACTTTTTGGGTGAGCTGTCCTGCCCACCCCTCTGTCCCCCCAGCCCATGACCTTCCTTCCCAAGGGGAAATCAGAGCCCCGAGAGCCTGAGTCAGCTGTAAATCCCCTGCAGGATCAGGCAGCAAAGGCAGCTCTTGGTGGTTGCAGAAGAGGAACCAGTGTGCACGGAGGGAAGGCACAGCAGCTCCTGAGGTGTCACTGCAGCTCCCACGCAGGCCTGGAGGTGCAGAAACCATCCACGTGTTCCAAAAAGCACCAGGGGCCAAGGGGAATGATGGAAACAAGAGGAGCATGCAGAAGTTTGGGGAAATAGAGCTTTTGGTAATTAAATCCAAGTGGCTTTGGGATCAGAGCTAGCAAGGCCCAAACAAAGCCCTTTCCCACAGCATGAGCTTGGACCTGCAGATGTCCCAGCACAACGCTGCCCACAGAGCCCTGAGGGGTTGGGGGATCAGGGGGAGGGGCAAATGCACCCATGGACAGCTTGAGGCCCACCCATTGTGGCAGAGATGCTGCCCTCCCGTTTCCCATCCTCATCACTGCTCTTCATCCCTGTCCCCTGCTCCTTTTGCCCACTCCATGTTCACCTCCCTCTGCTTTCCTCTCCTTCTTCTCCCCCACCTCTGCTCTACACTTGAAAACCCTTTCTTAGGGTGGCTCTGGAGGTTCCCACAGATGGAATTTTCCCTTGTAAATAGAGGCAGCCCTGGACCAGTCTGACTGGTACCAGTTCCTCAGTGGGAGAGACGTGCCCTTAGCAAAGGGACGTTTCTGCTGGTGAGCAGAGCCCTGCGAGGACCACCCCTGCAAGTGTCACTGCAGTGGGAGGGTTTGGCGGGGCTGGCCAGGCTGAAGGCAGCAGGACACCCCTGTCCCCATCACTGTCACCCCGTGCCTCTCCTCCTGCTGCTTTTCCGGCCCCCCCAGTTTCCTGCTGAGGGGCAGCCGGGTGTAAGCCCACGAGGCACAGATTTCTCTGATTAGGCAACGCCGGGCAGCCTCTCCCCTTTCGCTTTCAGCTGCCTCTTCCCCTTCCCCCGGGCAGCCCCGGCAGCCGCCCGAGCGCAGCAGCCGCGGCGCGGCCATGGAGAGAGGAGACCGCGAGCCCCTGGTGAGGAAAACCAGCTCCTCGTACCGCACCTTCCCCGAGAGCACTGCCAGGAGGCTCGACAAGGAGTACCTGAGGTGAGGACCAGGCTGGGCCGCAGGGAAGGGCTGTTCCATATTCCTGAGTTGCTGTGAGACAGGAGCTCATCCTGCCCAAGGTGATGGAAGTGATGGGTTTGGGGGGCACGGGGGCTTTGAAAGAACCTTTCCCTTGCTCTGCTGGGATGAACCTGCTGTGCCCGTGGGGCCACCCAGCTCCAGCTTCTGCTTTTCTTGCCTTGTTGAACCCCCTGAATGCTCTTGGCACAGAGGGAAGCACCTGTGGAGCAGGAGCTCAGAGAAACCCCACCAGCCTGGGGCTGTGCAGGAGAATCAGGCTGTCACCAGAGCCTCGGCAAAGGCTGGGGGAAGCAGGGTTTAAGTTTCTGCTGACACCCAACTCGTCCTTGTCTCTCCGTGCCTCCCTCAGGAGCCTCCACAACAAGCGGCTCTACCTGGCTGTGTTTGCCGCTGTCCTGGGCAACTTCAGCTTCGGCTTCGCCCTGGTTTATCCCTCCCCCGTCATCCCTGCCCTGGAGGCACATCCCAGCCCTGCCCTGAGGCTGGACCAGCACACAGCGCCCTGGTTCGGGGTAAGGAGCGGGGGGACAGGATGCGGCAGAGCAGAGGGATGTTCGGGGGGATGCCAGGCTCACACAGAGCCCTGGTTTGGGATAAGGAGATGGGAGACAGGATGCGGCAGAGCCGGGGGATGCCCGGGGGGATGCCCGGGGGGATGCCCGGGGGGATGCCCAGAGGGATACCCGGGGGGATGCCAGGCTCACACAGAGCCCTGGATTGGGGTAAAAAGATAGGGGCAGGATGCGGCAGAACCAGGGGATGCCCTGGGGGAATGCCAGGCTCACACAGCGCCCTGGTTTGGGATAAGGAGCTGGGGGACAGGATGGGGCAGAGCCAGGGGATGTTCGGGGAAATGCCCGGGGAGATGCCAGGCTCACACACAGCCCTAGTTCGGGGTGAAGGGATAGGGGCAGGATGGGGCAGAGCCGGGAAATGCCCAGGGGGTGCCCGGGGTCTGCCCGGGGGATGCCCGGGGGGTGCCCGGGGGATGCTCGGGGGATGCCCGGGGATGCTCGGGGGGTGCGCGGGGGATGTTCGGGGGGTGCGCGGGGGATGCCCGGGGGATGCCCGGGGGATGCTCGGGGGATGCCCGGGGGATGCTCGGGGGATGCCCGGGGGATGCCCGGTGTCTGCCCGGTGTCTGCCCGGGGTCTGCCCGGGGTCTGCCCGGGGGATGCCCGGCTCACACAGCCCCTCTGCACGCCCCGCAGTCGGTGTTCACGCTGGGAGCGGCGGCGGGCGGGCTCAGCTCGATGCTGCTCAACGATTGCCTGGGCCGCAAGCTGAGCATCATGTTCTCGGCTCTGCCCTCGGCGCTGGGGTACGCGCTGCTGGCCGGAGCCCAGGGCCTCTGGATGCTGCTGCTGGGCCGGGTGCTGACGGGCTACGCCGGGGGACTGACCTCCGCCTCCATCCCGGTAATGTGCCACGGGAACGCAGGGCAGGAGCTGCTGGGGATGAGCTGGGGGTGCAGGGCAGGAGCTGCTGTGGTGCCCTGGCTGAGCTGGGGGATGATGCTGGGGCATTTTGGAGGCATCAGCAGAGCCCCAGGGCTGTGCCTGGGCGAGAGGGGATGGGGAGGATGCAGCAGCTCAGCAGCTCTGGCGTGGCCAGCCGAGTTGCGCCTGTTGGTGCTGGACTTCCTCGCCTGCAGGAAAGACAAGGCAGGTCCCCAGCCCCTGCTCCTCCCAGCAGTTATTTCCTCCCAAACACAACCCTCGTGTTTCACACACGGGGCAAGGAAGGAGTTGGGTAACACCAGGCACCTCTTTCCAGTAAGGAGTCACTGGAGCACTTCTCCACACCGGGGGGAGGAGGGCAGTGCTGGTGCTGGCCAGGCTGGCCTCTCCTCTGGCCAGATGCAGCTGGACCCCCAGGCCCCCACCCTGAGAGGGCAATTCCCCAGCAATCTGGGCTCTCTCTGGTCACAGGGTATGACAGAGCTGACAGAGGGCAGGAGCAGCAGGTGACAAGGGCATGCTGCAGCTCTGTGAGGTGTGTGCTGTCCCTGTCCAGGTTTACATCTCGGAGATCTCCCACCCGGGGGTCAGGGGGATGCTGGGTGCCTGTCCCCAGCTCATGGCAGTGCTGGGCTCCCTCCTCCTGTACGCGCTGGGCAAGTATCTCTGTGGGGTCCAGGGCATGGCTGGGGAGGGGGAGTTTAAAACAAACAACCTTTGTTCTCCCACCACCACAGCTGTGCTGAGGGGGCTGGACAGGGCCATTCATGCCCCTTGCTCTGGTGTGTGTGCTCTGAGGGATGAATCCACAGCCCACATGGACCTGTGGTTGCAGATCCAGGTCCTGACGAGGTTTTACCATGAAGGGCAGCACACAGTGATAACTCTGTGCATCACCTGCCAGCACATGCTCTGCTTTCTGCAGGATCTTGCTGGACACTCTCAGATTTGCTGGAATTTCCCCATATCATAGTGCTGGAAATGCTGCTGTAACAGGAGAGAATACATTCGAAATATTTTTTATTATTATTACTATTTTTCCCGCTGGGTTTATTTGATTAAATCATTGGGAGGCAAGGCCAGGACAGCCATTCCTGCGTGTTTCCCCCTAACTGTGCTGCTCTGGCAGGGCTGGTCCTGGACTGGCGCTGGCTGGCCGTGGCCGGGGAGGTGCCCGTGCTTGCCATGATCCTCCTGCTCTGCTTCATGCCCAACTCGCCCCGGTTCCTGCTCTCCCAGGGCAAGGAGGAGGAGGCCCTGGGCTCCCTGTGCTGGCTGAGGGGTGAGGACACAGATTATGCCCGGGAGTACGAGCAGATCAAGGACAATGTGAGGAAGCAGGTGAGGCAGGTGGGGAGGTGTAACATGAAAACTGCAAAATCCATCCCCTGGGGAACCTGAGCCACCCTCTGGATGCCAGCTGGTTCCCAGGGGTGTTCTCACTTTGTGTTCCTGCCTCTGTCCCCTCCAGAGCCGTCGGGTTTCCTGTGCTGAGCTCAAGGACCCCTTCCTTTACAAGCCCATCCTGATCGCAGGGGGAATGAGGTTCCTGCAGCAGCTCTCGGGGGTCACCTGCATACTCGTGTACCTGCAGCCAATATTCAAGAAAACATCTGTCATCCTGGTGAGCCCTGCAGTTCAGCTCCTGCCTGGGCCTTCAGTGAGGGTTGCCCAATGCTCCCAGTTCCCTACAGACATGAAACCCTTTTATTTAGAAAAGGCTGAGGGAGGATGGGGAGCAGGACTGGCCCCCACTGGCTCCCTGCTCCTCCTCTGAGCTCCAAGCTCATCATCTCCAGTCTCCTACTGGGAGAACAGCCTTGGCCAAGTCATCAGCAGCTGTAGGAACTGGTCCCTTGCCCCAGCTCAGCTTCCCCACGGGTTTTTTGCAGAAACCAGAGTATGATGCAGCTCTGGTTGGCCTGGTCCGTCTGTCTGCGGTGGCCATCGCTGCGGTGTCGATGGACAAAGCTGGGAGGAAGATTCTCCTTTTTGTGTCAGGTATGGCTCTCTCCACTTCCCCCACTCTCTTCCCAAGGGAAGCTCTCATTGAAGGATTTTCAGGAGCTCTGCAAGTGTGCAGGAGTGGAAACTTCAGCCCTAGAGTGCTCAGGAAGGGAGGCAGGGAGGTCTCTGCCCCTTGGTGGTGGTTCAGCTCCTGAGCAGAGGCATTCCCAGGAGCCTGGCATGGAGAGGATCACTCACCCATCACTCTCACTGTGCTGCTGCCTCTCTCCACAGCTGGTGTCATGTTGGCCTCCAACCTGACCATGGGGCTCTACATCCACTTCGTGCCAGCTTCTCACAATGGCACCGTGGCCAACACGACCCTGGTGAGCTCTGCCAACCTCCCTGCTGGGCCAACAAACTACATCACCCTCATCCCCCTGCTGGCAGCCATGCTCTTCATCATGGGTAGGTGCAGAGAGCACAGGACTGGCCACCAGCCAGGGGAGGGTGCTTCTCATCCCAGGCAGGGTGATGTGGAGCAAGGAGGTTGGGTTTGGAGCTGGGAGGAAGGCAGATGTCCCTGGAAGAGTGAGGAAGGTGGCATCTGCAGCCACTTTGAGGAGTGACACCAATGGGAGGGATAATGATTGCTGGGGTTGCAGGGCTGGATTGCTCAGGGCTCCTCTGCACTCCTCAGTGGCCTCCCAGGCCTGACCCTCTCCCTGCTCCCCTGCAGGTTATGCCATGGGCTGGGGCCCCATCACCTGGCTGCTGATGTCGGAGATCCTCCCTCTCAAAGCCCGTGGCGTGGCCTCGGGCCTCTGTGTGGTGGTGAGCTGGCTGACAGCCTTCATCCTGACCCACTTCTTCCTCCCAGTCGTGGTAGGTACTGCCCAGGGATGTCCAGCAGCCCCTCCCCAGCCCCTCTCTGCTCCAGCTCACACCTGGTTTCTGCCCCACTTTCCAGAACGCCTTCGGCCTCGAGGTGCCCTTCCTGTTCTTCGCTGTCATCAGTGCTGGGAACATCCTGTTCACAGGCTGCTGTGTCCCTGAGACCAAGGGCAGGTCCCTGGAGCAGATTGAGGCTTTCTTCAGGACTGGCAGGAGGTCGTTCCTGAGGTAGGAGCTGCCCTTGCCCAGGCTGGAGGGCAGAGCAAAGCTGTGCTGCTGGAAGTGGAGGCTGGAGCTCCCCGTGGGAGAGGAAGGGGCAGCAGTGATCATCTTGCTCTGGCTGTAGAAGTTGCCAGCTGGAACTTCACCTTCTCTTCCTGTCACCCAACACTACCTGCTGCTCTCTGCACAACCTGTCAGTCCTTGGGATGCCAAACCAGGGCCAGGTGGGAGATGAAGGTGTCCTGGAAGAATAATGTGTGGCTGTGGACAGGACACCATGGTTGTCCTTTGCTCAGCAGCCTGAGAGTCTGAGGGCTTGGCTGGAGCTGAGCTTACAGCTGGAGCTGTTCTGGCAAAATGTAGCTGCAAGAATAAAAGTTTTGCCTCCAACTGCAAGACATTGCCTTGGTTTGCAGAGTAGGGAGGGATGGGAGAGGCAGAGCAGGACTGGGACAAGGGCACCACAGCAGCCTGCAGCTCCCCATGGAGCCTCAGGCATTCAAGAACTGTGAAAGAGGCAGAGCCAGATCTTTTGTATAAAAAGCTGCCACGTTTTATTGCTCTAAAAACACACATTACACTAGAAGCCTAATGAACAAGACCAAATACAGTTCACAAAGAAAACCCAGGACAAAAGAACGGGAAGAGACAAACATTGAGCTGTAGTGCAAGTGGTTCCCTGTGGGAAAGACACAGTGAGTACTGACAACACTTTGTGCTGGGGTGGGGTTTGACCCACCCACAAAGAGGGGGGTGGATGTGCCTCCACCTCCATCACTTTGAGATTTCAACTGCATAGTTAGTAGCAAATCAGTCTTACCCCTTTCCTGTGTGTCCTGCAAGATTCAGAACTTTTTATCATTATTTTTTAGAGCTAGCCCGAGGTAAAACACGGCTGCAGGAGGTGCTTATGGCTGTGAGGAACAAAAGGCCTTGCTCAGCCCAACCTGACTCCTCCCAAAAGGGCAGAAGCACAAAGGCTGGGCCGGGACACGATGTGCCCAAGCCTTTGTCCAACTCCTGAAGTGCACTTGGCACCCCGAGGGCTGTTCTGGGACATTCAGCCTGCTGTCACAAGGAAGCAGGGGGTAAAACAGCGTGTTTGAGCTAGCCCTCCAGATGTGCCAGCTGCCATTTAGGTCTCCTGCAGCAGGAGATGAGAAATCACCTAAGAGAAGATGTGCTTTATCACAGCATTAATTCAAAACAGCCTAGGACAGAGGGAGAGTGGTGGGCCAAAATAAAAAACGCAGAAAACATTCAGTATTAAACCTACCCTTGCTGCTGAGACCCTTTTCCAGAAAGATGTTCAGCCCTGGCTGGAACACAACTTTTTCTAAGCATGGTCTGACTACAAGAGGTCTCAAGGGCCTCTGGTTTCCACTGACCTCCTGAAGATCAGGATTTCTGGCAGCCCTGTGCTCGAGCATTCTCTTTCTCACATGGCTATGGACCAGCTCTTGATATCTTCACTTCAGTGAAACCCTTCCCTTAAGAAAGTGGATGTTTTTTCCTGAGGAAAAAAATGACAGAGATGAATTGAGCTTCCCAGGGCTCATCCTAAGGAGGGAATGCCCCACTAGGAAATGAGTTTGGACTCTTCAGCTCCTGAGAGAACCTCACTGCAGGAGCATTTTCTGGGTCACCTCCTTTCTTCAGCTTAGCAAGTCTGAGGGCTTTTGGAGTCTGAGAAATCACAGTGGCTCTTTCCAGAGGTAGAATGGTGTTTTTATTCACTGCACACACACAGAGTCAATGGGTGTTACAAAAGCACCCTCAGTGCCAGCACCTCGCTGTCCTCAGCACATCACCCACCCTGAGCCCTCACATCATCTCCTGTCCAAGGTCTGGAGAGCAGAACCTGCCCCACAGAGCCCTGTGGATCAGCATCCAGCCCGGATGCCCTCAGCAGGGGTTGGGTTGAAACCTCCAGAGCAGGGTTTGAACTTCATTTGTCCTTGCACAGCTCCAAGCACCCCCAGGGTGCCTCTAAACACAACTAACAACCACCATGCACTGGCATTTAACTACAGTGATGCTACTACTCTAAAGTCCCTCCTGTCTCCAGCAGACAGGCCCCATGGAGGTGAGGCTGTCACCACAGCTCTTACATGGCTGCTGTCACCAAGCCTGCAATGATGGCAGCGTCTGCCTTGGGTCCAGCTGCACCAGACAGCCAAAAATCCCAGGGGTTCCCACTGCAGACAGGCTCCTGCAGCAGTAACCACCCTGGAGCACAGACTGGGACACCTCCAGGTGTGGCAGGCACAGACACCCCAGCACTGTGGCCAAAGGCTCCAGCTCACTCTGCCAGGGCAGCCCTGAGCCCCATTTTCACTTTGCCACTGCTCATGGTGGCAGATTGTTGCAGATTTGTTGCCTCAGCGCCAGGGTCAGAGCCTGCTGCCACAAAGCACACGGAGCCAGCACTGCTGGGGCTTCTGCCTCGGTGCCAGGGCAGCAGAGTGGGGCCAAGGAGCCCTGCAGGGGCCCTGGAGCAGCCCCCAAGGAGCAGGGGTGACAGAGGAGGGTCCCAGCAGTTCTGGGCTCCTCAGAGCACCTGCAGGTCTCAGCCCTCGGGCTCTGCTCTGCCCTTCACCTCCTGACACTACAGCTACAGCAGAACTACTCACAGAGCAAAGCTGCCCCACCAGAGACACCGGCATGCATCAGTCTGCAGCATTCCTCTAAACACTACACAACTCCCCTCACCCCCCCAAGGTCAGAGCACAATTCCTGAGGCAGGACTGTGCCCCTGCACCACCCAGAGGTTATTCCCACTGGAATATCCCACATTCCTCCTGCAGCATCCATCCCTGCAGGGATTGCATTCAGCACCAGGGATCAGCCAAGGGCTGGGAGCTCCAAACCACCACAACTTTTATGGGAAAAATCCAGGCTGGTGGTGCCTGTCTGCATCCCAGACAAGGGGTATTGGAGCAATCCCAGTTCAAAGGCAGGGGGGAAGGGGCTTTGCACAAAAAGGGGTGCAGAGCCCACATCCAGCTGCAGGGGCCTCTGGAAATCCTGACTGCTGGGAATCCACCCTGCTCCTGAGCTCCAGGGAAGAAGCAGCAGCTCACAGGAGCTGAGGAAGGGCAGGGTCTAAGGAGAGTTTTCAGCATGGACAGACCCCTCTGACAGACAGCACTCGGCCTCCAGCAGCATTTCTCAGACACAGCACAGCCCCTCTGTGCCCAAGGATTCAAACAGGGACACAGAGTGCTGCTACAGCCCACTTTTCCTCCCTTCTCCCTCCCAGAAACACAGTTTGTCAAGCTTGTGGCCCAGAGCAGGACAAAGGGGTCAAAGGACAACACACTCTGAAGGCTGAAATTGGATTTTGCAGCAGCCAGGGCTGTCCCTGGGTTCAGAGACCCCTGGTGAAATGAGGCAGCCCTGTGAAGGACAGGAAACAGAGCACTCCTTTCTCCTATATCCCATCCCAAAAAATGAGTCCCATCAAAATACTTAAATAACTAGAAATAAATTATTTTCCTTTTTCCTAATCAAAACAAAGAGTAACCATATAAAAATCAAATAAATAAAAATCCCCAGGACAAACTGTGATGAGAAGAGGGGGATCTGGATTTAGTGAGCAGTTTTGTACTGCATAGCACAAAGCAAACAGAAAATACAATGTGAAAACCACAGAAAGAGCCTGGAATAGCAAAATAAAACATCCCAGCTGTCCACACTGAAATGGTGCAGCCTCCTCTCTGTTTGCACAGGGAGGATGTGCCACCTTCCTATATAAAACCAGCTCAGGAATGATGCAAAAAATCCCAAAGGTTGTAGGAGGCAAGCAAAGAGCAGGTCCCTTCACAGAGGGTGCAGGGAGGTAACAGGGAGTCCCAGGCTCATGAGGCAGGAATGATCTTGCACATCAATGACCCTCACACCAGCAAAAAGTCCCACTTGGCTCAAGAAACAGCATCCTTTTCAGCTGAGGTACAGCAAATATTGTTTCCCTTCTGCCCTAGTAAAAGAGTGAAGCTTAAGAAAATGCCCTTATTAAGACAAAGTAATTAATTCTTATCATTCAAGTAAATCACAGTAACTGCCTGAAGCTGCATCCAGAGGAAGCAGGGACTGTGCTTTGAAGGTCCCAGGATCTGCCCAGCAGATCTCTGCCTGCAGAGATGGATTTTATCTTTACATGGGTTTTTGCTGGAAGTCCTTTCCCATGCAGCAATGCCTCCAGTGCCTGGGCCCAGAATAAAAACAGTGGAAGAACACCAAGCTTAAGCACCTGGGAAGAGCCATCCCAAGGAGTGCTCCTAAACATGTGGAACCTGCACTGGCAGGTCCTCTGTCCTTCCTCACCCATCCAGAGGGCAGTTCCTAAAAGGGCACAAAAAAAAAAAAAAAAAAAGGCTGGGAAAGCAGCACCTCTGACCTCTGCAGCAAAAGTAAAATAAAATAAAATAAAATTTAAAAATAATTAAAAAATTAAATTAAATTAAATTAACAAATAGGGGCACTGTGAGATATTGGGTTGAGGGTTGAGGAGAGAAGGAGCGACGTGCTCCTGGCTGCTGGTGTGAGGAGAGGACACAGCCTGCCCCAGCCCCTGAGATTTCCAGCTGCTGCAGCATCCAGGGAAATCGTGGTAGCAGGGAGTGGAGAGCACAGAGGGAAGGGCAGGGTGGAATTCCACCTCTTCACCATCTCAGTGTCCAGGAGGTGCTGCCCCGTGTCCTTCAGAGAGCCTGGCCCTCCAGGGTCCCCGTGAGCTTCTCTTCATCCATCTGCTTCTGCTGCTGGTGGATCCTGGCGTAGGAAATGGCATCTCCCCTGTGCAGAGAAGGGACAGCACGGTGGGCATGGCACAGACTGTCCCCAGTGGGGCCTGGCTGTCTGTGCCAAGCGATTCCAGGACTCACACACACCACAGTGCTGGTCCCCTCCAACCCCCAAAGCTGCTCCCTGCCCCACCCAACAGCTGCAGAAAGCAGAGAGGAACCCTCAGCACAACCTGGTCTGAACTGCCAAAACTCAGAGGTGCAGAACCCCCAGGACCTTCCCTCACAGGGCTCTGAGACGAGGGAGGTTTTCTCTGGCTGCATTTACACCCCAGTGCAAGAGGGAAGCAGAGCAGATGGGGCAGAACTGGAGCTCTGGAACTCCATCTCCCCCTTCTCTGCCCTCCACCAGCAGCTGGATCCCCCTTGTGATAACTGACAAATGATTCGTGTTAATCATAGAAGTTTTGGAGTTTGTATAAACCAGAATACTTAAGAAAAGAACGTGGACCTAGATGAAGGGAAATATATGATTAAACCCACTCTGTTTAAATCCCCCTGTTATGAATATTGAGTATACCAGTTTGTAAAAGGAAAAAAAAAAAAAAAAGAGGTTTTCCATAGTCTGAAAGATTTTTTTGCAGAATCAGATTTCTTGCCTTTGTGTGATCAATCACAAACTATCTGCTAAAGATCAGACTCCCCACTTCTTCTGTTTTTTATCTCCCAAGACCAGATGGTTCCATCACCAATTGTCCCAAGAGCTGTCCCACGGAAGTTTGCAAGTTTCTTTGACCACCACTGCTTACCTTGCAGAATTACTACAACAAAACAATAACAATTATTGATTACTACAAGGAAAACCAGACTATAAAGAGGGAGCTGCAAACCAGACTGGTGGAAGCGTGGAGCGGGCGGTGATCCCTCACATTTTCCCCAGCGCTGCTTGCTCTGTCTATATAAAATAAACCAATCTAAATTTTGCTAAATACCAATGTTTCTCATGTGTAACACCCTTACTTCTTCCCGAGGGCGGACAGGCCGTAGAGCACGCCGGTGGCGAAGGCGATGGCATTGCCGAAGAGCGTGGTGAGCGTCAGGCTGAGCAGCACCGGGACAGCGGCCATCCTGCAAGGGAGGGAGAGCTCAGAGCTGCAGGGATGGGAACACATCCTGCAAGGGAGGAGAGCTCAGAGCTGCAGGGATGGGAACACATCCTGCAAGGCAGAAGAGCTCAGAGCTGCAGGGATGGGAACACATCCTGCAAGGCAGGGAGAGCTCAGAGCCTGCAGGGATGGGAACACATCCTGCAAGGCAGGAGAGCTCAGAGCTGCAGGGATGGGAACACATCCTGCAAGGCAGGAGAGCTCAGAGCCTGCAGGGATGGGAACACATCCTGCAAGGCAGAAGAGCTCAGAGCTGCAGGGATGGGAACACATCCTGCAAGGGAGGGAGAGCTCAGAGCCGCAGGGATGGGAACACATCCTGCAAGGGAGGGAGAGCTCAGAGCTGCAGGGATGGGAACACATCCTGCAAGGCAGGAGAGCTCAGAGCCCCCTCCCAGGGGTGCAGGGATGGTTTATTACCCCCCAGGAGCCCCAGCACACCCTCACCCGCAGTAGAACACAGCCATCCTGCCAGGATCAGAGCCCCCTCCCAGGGCTGCAGGGATGGTTTGCTATCCCCAGGAGCCCCCAGGAGCCCCAGCACACCCTCACCCGCAGTAGAACGCCGCTTTCTGCCAGGCGCGCAGCCGGTCGGCCCTGGCGGACACGGCGCCGGCGAACTCGATGAACTGGCAGCAGAACGGAGCCTCGCACAGGATCAGCACGAAGGCGTTGAGCCTGCAGAGAGGGCAGTAAATATATATATATATATATATATATATATATATATATATATATATATATATATATATAAAATATACAAATATAAAAACATATTTAAATATATTTAAAAGATGTAAATATATATTTAAAATATATAAAATTTATAAATATAATATATATTAAAATATAAATAAAATATATAAATATATATAAATATATAACATATATAAATATAAAATCTATTAAAATCGATTAAATTATATTGAAATATATAAAAATATATAAAATATCTATAATATCTATAATATATATAATAAATATATATTTTTAAATATATAAATAAAATATAAATGTATAAACATATAAAATAATATAAAATATTATAAAAATATAAAAATATAAAATATATAAAATATATAAAATATATAGAATATATAGAATATATAGAATATATAGAATATATAGAGTATGAAAATATAAAATATATATACATACTAAAATATAAAAATAAAATGTATAAATATATATTTTAAATATATAAATATATTTAAATATATTTTTATATAAATATAATTAATTAATTAATTAATTAATTAATTAATGTGCTATTAAATAAATAAAATCTCTGCCTGCCTGATGGAGCAAGATCTGGCATTTCCCAGAGCCTGGTGGATGTTTCACCCCCCTGCACTGCCCAAGCAGGGCAGCTCTGCCCCCCTCAGTGGGGTCTGGTTAACATTACCTCCCTCCCAGCAGGAAAATGAGCAGAAACCCCACTCACATCATCCACACGCCGGCAGCGATGTTCAGGGGGTTGATGGTGACACAGTTCCAGAGACCAGCAAAGGCACAGGCTGCAAAGAAAGAGGCTCCCAGTGACCACCATGAGCAGCCCTGCATGCCCTTGGCCAGCACTGTGGGCACTGCATGGAAAGGTCTGGTGGCCCAAAAGGAGCCTGGAATGCAGGGAAGAGCCCTGCCTGGCATCCTTTTGCTCTGAGTGCTGTTGCAACAATTATTTTCCTTGCATAGAACAATATTTGCTTCCACATGTAGTCCAGGATGTGCACCTGGATTTTATGTGCCAATGAATTACCACTGCTTTGTCCCAAGGTAGACAAGCAGTGCCAGCAAGTTCCACCTTGAGCAGCACAGGGTAAGTTCAGCAAAAACATGATTTGCACACAGGCAAATAATAAATACAGCAGAGGTGAACCCAGCCTCTGCCACTCACTGCTGGTTCTGTGCAGCTACACCAGAGATGGGCAGAAAAGAGCCAAGTTTGGGTCTCCACTAATAGAGAAGGAAGTGAATAAATAACCAAAAAGCCCAAAATAATCCCAGTGTTCCTGGCTCTGTAACTCAGGGAGAGGAACCAGGCAGTGACTGAGCTGAGCTGCATCTACCTCCTTGCTGCCTCATTAAACTTGCAGAGTGTTCCTGGCACCTGATACTGCCCTTCCCTGTGCCAGTGCCAGAGCTGGCACCAGGAACTCGAGCCCAGGTGGGAGGGCAGGAGACACACGCTCAGTAAACAACTTCACACTGCAGAACTCCAGCTAAAATTAATTCTACAGCCCTTAAAGGCTGTCTTGGGGATGATGGAGAGGAGCAGAGTCCCTCTCTGAGGATGAGACCAGCCCTGGATTGAGGATTCTGGTGCCTGCTAAGGGGATCCCTGAGCAGCCCTGACCTTCAAAAGCCTGGCACATGCTTGCAAGGCTTCTTTTAAGCAGTCTCTGCTGAATCCTCAAAGTTCCTTTAAAAATAGTTATCCTTGTTTACCAGGCTGGGAAGCAGAATTGCAGGCAGTGACAGGACAGATTGAAGGTCATCCCACAATCAAACGACCTCCTGGTCTTAGGAAACACCAAAAAATGTTCTTTTTTAACACTTCCTAGAACTAATTCCACAGGACCCAAAATCTTTTGGAGAGTTCTGCAAGAACAAGATCAACTATGGGGGATATGCCAGAGGATGTGCTAATACCTGCACCTTACAATTAGAAGAGCAGCAAAACCTCTCAGCTGTCCCCAAAAACACAGCCAGGGTTGGGGCAGGACCTGCCTTGCTGAGAAGTGTAGCAGAGCACAGAGGTCTGGGCAGCTCCCAGCAGGTCTCCACCACACAACAAACCAAGGGAAGCAGAATGTTCTTTTCCAAGCAAGTTTTTGTTTTTCTTAATCAAACCAACCAGGGGTTGTTTTGCCAGGTTTCTGGTTTGGTTTTGTCCCCAAACACTCCAAAACAGCCCTGCAGCAGTCCTGGCTCAGCAACCCTGGTTGCCAGAGGACTAATGACCCAGGAAGCAGAGCTGAGCAAGTCCCACGTCAGCAGGAGCAGCAGGAAAGGAGTCAAAGGTTTGGGATCACAGGAGCACTGCCCCCAGAGCTGCTGCCAAGAGCCACAGAGGCACAGAACAGCTCAGTCACCATGGGCCTCCTTTGCAGAGCTGCTTGTCCCACAGCAGCCTGGTACATCCTTGTCCCACCTTGTCCTGCCTCAGGGGCTGGTCCCACCCCTGCCAAGCCAGAGATTTCTTTTTAAATTATTTTCTTTTCAAACAGAGGCCTCACAAGGGAGTTAAAATGCAGATAATGCTCAGTGGCACGTAAGCTATGGGAGACAGACACTTCTACCATTTGTTTAACTGGTGTCCTATCTTGGATCCCTGAGGAAGCACAAATAACTGGGAGCTAAAATGAGGGGGGAAGGACACCCTTCCCTACAAAGGCTCTATTCATTTCCAGCAGCTGGTCACTGTCCTCAACACAAGCCTATTTTTGCTCCTAGAGCGTTGTACAAAAGCCACAGACTCTCCTCGTCCCATTACAAACAGGAACACAAGGGAGAGAAGGGACTTGGCCAAGGTCACCAAGCCAGAGTGTGCAGGAGCCAGAAACAGATCCTGAGCCTTGTCTGTCTGGTTCTTGCTCCAGCCCTTGGATTTTTCTGGCTGAGGCAAGCTGTGGCTGCAGGTGTTTGCATGTGGCAGATGTTGTCTGCTGGTCTCACCTCCACTAACAAAGTTTCTCTTCCTTTCTGAGGGAATTTTTTCTCCTGTAAGAAATAACCCAGCCCTGCAGCAGCATTACAATCCAGTTGTTCACAACCCTTATAAATTAGTTCTATTCTTTCACAGTGAGCTCTGAGAGCAGCAGCAAACTTCAGCCTTGCTGGTTTATTCATCACCTCCTGTCCAAACCATCCACCTTCAACAAGGTGATGCTGAACAAGCAGCATTTTGAAGAGCAATGTTGGTAGCACTGGGCACTGGTTCTTTTCCCTGTTCATAAGGAAAGTTTGTGCCTCGTTCTCTGCCTCTGATAAAGAGAAAGTCAGGGCTCCAGAGCCAGCTGTCACTCCCCAAAACTTTGGCAAACCCTGTTAAGAACCTGGCTCTTCTTCCAAAAGCTTCTCCCAGACTCACCCAAAGACATAAAACTCTCATCTTTCCTGTAAAAACAAGCCACGAGGTCGCAGAGCCGTGAACAAAAGGTTGGGAAAATAATCCAAGTATAATTCAGCTGCTTTGAAACACGAAGACAGAGAGGGGAAGAAGAAGAAATTTGCACTTTCAAGCCACTCATGAGCTGCTGTAGCACAAAGCTGGCAGTGCCACCAGCATCACCCATCAGCTCTTCACCCTCCATCACATCACTCTGAGCCCTGCACGGGATAAAACTGCAGGAAAAGCAGCTCCAGCTCCAGCCACAGCCCGTGGGAAAGAAGCTGCTCCTCTGAACCCCCACCTGGGACCTGCTCCACAGACACTTCCCAGCTGGTTCTCCTGGCTGCTGGCCGGGCCAGGAGCGCAGGGGCCTCTGGCAGGGCACAGTGAGGCCGGGCTGCTCAGCCCTGTGTGGGAGCAGTCCCTCCAAATCCTGTCACACCTCCAGGATTTCAGCACCCAGCACATGAAACGGTGAGAGCAGCACATGTTTCACCAGCCTGGCCAAAAAGGGCTGTCAGGAGCTGCCCAGGGTGCAAATGTCAGCTCCAAAAACATCGTGGGGTTGTGCAGCCCAGTCCCAAGGCAAAAGGCAGGCACAGGAAGGGGCAGGGGGAGAGGGTGATCAGACACAAAGCTCCAGCTGATGGAATAAATCAGGGCTGACTGCACTGGCTGAGAAACCCTCTTGTTTAACTTGAAGTCGTGGACCTGAAGCAGAAGAAATTCTCCATCCTGTGCTCTGCAGGAGATCAGACTAAGTGGTCATAACAGTCCCTCCTGCTTTTAAGAGCTATTAATCTCTCCACAGAATGTAGCAAAACAGCACTCCAGGACAGGCTGATTTCTGGCAAAGTTGCTGAGACTCTTTCCCTGGGAAAATTTTTTTCAGCAGCAGGTAATTCTGAGCTCAGCCAACTCACTCTGCGTCTGCAGCTCCGCTCCCTGTGTCCTACCAAACCCCTTAAAAACACACAGCACAAACCAAAACCATTCTTCACCTTCAGTAAAACCCAGGGGCAGGCCTTCTGCAATCAGCAACAGGAGCAGTGGGAAACATGCTCTGCCAGTCAGGATGGGGGGAGAAAAACAAGTTTGCAGGAATGTATTAACACCCAGAAGTCAAACAGGATAAACCAAACCCTGTGGCCACTCTCCCAGCCCTGACCTGAGCCTGGTGCTCATAGCAAAATCATCTAATTGGCCTGTCCACATCCCTCCTGCAGCACCAGGGCTCAGCTGCTGCTCCCATCCCTGCCAGCAGTGCCACATCCAAGGAGAAACTCGGGGATTTGCAGGTTGCCCAGTGCTGTCCCCACTGCCCAAAGTTCAGCAGCCCAGTGAGCACAGAGCACACAGAGCTGCTCCCACCCCGCCCCAGGCACATCCCAGGAGAAGCTCAGGGATTTGCAGGTTGCCCTGTGCTGTCCCCACTGCCCAAAGTTCAGCAGCTCAGTGAGCACAGAGCACACAGAGCTGCTCCCACCCCGCCCCAGGCACATCCCAGGAGAAGCTCAGGGATTTGCAGGTTGCCCTGTGCTGTCCCCACTGCCCAAAGTTCAGCAGCCCAGTGAGCACAGAGCACACAGAGCTGCTCCCACCCCGCCCCAGGCACATCCCAGGAGAAACTCGGGGATTTGCAGGTTGCCCCGTGCTGTCCCCACTGCCCAAAGTTCAGGAGCTCAGTGAGCACAGAGCACACAGAGCTGCTCCCACCCCGCCCCAGGCACATCCCAGGAGAAGCTCAGGGATTTGCAGGTTGCCCCGTGCTGTCCCCACTGCTGGTGCCAAAGTTCAGGAGCTCAGTGAGCACAGAGCACACAGAGCTGCTCCCACCCCGCCCCAGGCACAGCCAGCGCTGTCCCTTCTGCCCCAAGCACAGCAAAGCAGCACCCAGGGCTGGCACCGAGCCATCACCCCAAATCCCTGCACCAACAAAGGTGGCAGGAGCCCGAGCCCAGCTCTGTCATGCAGGAGGGCAGGCAGGGGGAGGGGATACTCACACACGCCCCCGATGACCCCGGCAATCCTGCAGAGCCACCTGTACCACCAGGTCATGCCCTCGTCGCTGCCCGCCGCCTCGGGGGCTGCTGCTGGCAGCTGCTCATCCTGCGAGCTCATCTCCCCCCTGCTGCCCACCTGAGCCCCCAGGTGTGCCCCCTCCTGCAGGACAGCCCCCGAGCCAGGCCTGGGCTGGTGGCCGTGTGGCCGGGCCGGGCCGGGCCCCCCAGGGGCTGACAATGGAGGGTGGCCGGCTGCAGAGCGATGCCAGCGGCCTGGAGCTGCTCCACTGCTGGCTCGAGTGCATTGTGGGTCCCCCCCGGCAGCAGGCAGGGCTTTGCTTTTGATGTCACAGCATTAAAAGGCTGTGGGCAGAGCTCTGCTGGCTGTGCTCATCAGCACAGGCACAGCCACACACCCCACGCCAGGCACAGCAGCTCTGGGTGCCCCGGGAATCTCTGGGTGTTGTCATCCAGGGTTTGCTTTTCCACAAACAGGAACAGCAATCCTCACACTGATGGGAATTGAATGCTGCTGCTAATCCTGCTCTCCAGATAAAAGGGTTTGCACTCCCCTTATCTGGCCGGAATCAGGTTTTCACCCTAGAAATAGGAGTAGAAGTGGTATTTTGGAAGTTGATGCCCCAGCTGGCAAGCTGGTGGTGTCCAAATGGACAGGGGAACACCCTGAACTCTCCTAAATGATGAAGGCAGCAGCTGCATTTTGTGCAGATGAACATGGAACACAACCAGAGCCCAGCTCTGCACAGTGGATCTGGAACAGTAAATAGCAGTGAGACTTGGGATCCAGAGCAGAGTGGGAAGACAGAGCCCATCTGCTAAAAGGTTACAAAAAAGGGATTAAGGAAAGGATGTCTTTTCATTACCATCTCCTGTCAGACAGGAAATGAAGGCCCAGGGCCTGCATCACCCACGCACTGCAGAGGGATAGCTGATGCATCCAGCTCCTCGAGGATCTCACTTCAGGAATCTATTTTCTGGCTCTTCCAGGAATGGGACGTAAATCTGGAGGCTGGCAAGCAAAAAACTCCAGGTTTAACCAGCAAAAAAACAGCTATTAATTAAGAAGAACATTTGTGGTTGTAGAAGGATGTCAGAGAATCCAACTGAGGGAAAGCAGGAGCAGGGTTAAAACTGCCCAGGCAGAACCATTTATTGCATCCAGCATGAAGAGCAAGTGCAGATGTGTCCAGCCAGGCTCCAGGTGCAGAAAAGAACCTTTAAGCAGTATATTGTGATTTTGAGGAGGATGACAGATTTGGACCAAAGCACAGCCCAATGTTCAACATACTAAAAAAAAAAAAGAAATAACCTGAAAAGTACATTTAAATGAAACTTGTGTGAATATTTGCCACTGCTCTAAAATCCCTTTTCCTGCCACAGCTTGTCCATGCAGCCTCCACCACAGTTCTTGTCAAATAAAGATACAGATTGATAGCACAGCTACTGCCCTTATCTGAGTAAATCAGACCTGGCATCAAACCTGGCATTAAGAGACAGAATTCTTTTATTTTCTCACAGAAAAGAAGTGGTGGTAACTCTGTCAGATATCCAACAGCAGAACCACAGAAAGGGTGGCTGGGGAGGGACCTCAGGATGTCATTTAGTCCTTCCACATAAAGCCAGCTGTCACCAGGGCTCACCAGTGCCTCAGTTCAGCCAAATTCTGAAAACATTCAAGCTCTGAGTGACCTGTCCTAGGGTGGCACTGCCCACCCCACCCATCTCCTTGTGCTGGCACCTCATCTTTGCCTTCTTTATTCCATTCCAAACTTCACTGTGCCCCAGTTTTGAGGGGCATTTGCACTGCAAGAGAGTGAATGTAATGGCTAAAACTTTACTTGTGGTATACAGAGGTTTATACTGGAACACCAAGAAATCAAATGACTCTCCCAAGGGTCCCACCACATTACAGAGGCAGGACCCTGGCACTCCAGTGCCCAAGTCACCCTCTTGTAAACTTCATTAATGCCAACCAAATCAGACAGGAAATCCATGAGGAAGATTTGCTAAATATTTGGGGGTTACATGTCTTTTGTATGATCTTTATCAAGACTGAGGCCCCAAAGGAGTCAGCAGACATTGTTCTTACTCAACAGATGAAGAAGCAGCTCCAAGAGGAGTAAATGTGTGCTGTGAGCAGGCAGCAGTGACTAACTGGGCTTTTCTCAGGGCAGTGCTTTTATTTGGGCTCAATAGCATGGTATTCAGCCCAGAAATGGGTTCTGTGATCCTTAACATTTTCATGGAATTCAATTTCAGCTTGGCTTCCTGTTGACTGCCAGAGGAATTGCTGCTTCCCGCGGAACACCACTGTCTTCATGGTGCTGACATCTCGGACCTGCAGGAAGAAAAACCAAACCATTTTATCTCAGCAGGCTACACATGAAATAAGCACCTAAAAAACACTGGAGACTAGCAGATGGGTCACTCAGGGAAAAGCTGTGCTACAAAGGTTAGAAGAAATACAGTAGATATCAGAAATTCTCATTCCCATCTACATTTACACAACAGAAATTGGAGTCTCTGGTTTGTGAGACTGTGCAGCTGGGGGGAAATCCCTAATGGAGATGGGGTTTGTTCCATCCAAATCACTGCCCTGGGGTTCCTGCCCCCTCACCAGGATGTAGTTGAAGTGTGTGTGGTTGCCCTCGGGGCCCAGGTCGGTGTGCAGGGCGCGGATGGAGATGCGCTGCCGCGGAGCCACCGTGATGAAGGTGCGGCACACGAGCTCCTGCCTCTCCTCAGGCAGCTGCACAGGATTCACTATCTCACCCTGGGGGCCAAACAGCTGCTGGTCACAGTCTGGCAGGGCAAAGGGAGAAGAGAAAATGGCTTAGAGAAGTATCCAGCACCTCCAAGAAAGAAATCATTTAAATTAAACACAGGCAGAACAGTTTCTTTAGGGATTTTCATCTGGGAACCTTCAATCTGCAAACACTTGTGGGGGGGTTGTTTTAAAGCAAAGGGGGAGTCCACAATTAATACTGATTCCAACACTCCTCAAGAAGGGGATTGTTAGTTGCTAAAAATGAACAAGGTTTCCATAGACTTTCATAGGCAAGCACCATTCATGGAACCCTGTGGGCCTTAATCTAAAGCAAGAGCAAAGCTCTCAGTCCAGTACCTTGGTAATATTTTTTGGCTGCAGTTCTGCTGTTGTACTTCAGGATGACCCCGTTTCCTGGCAGCACAACACGCTGTTTCACAATCAGTGTGTTGGTTCTGGAATTTATCAGTGACAGAGGGAGCTTCCTGCAGCCTGTCCGCCACATCATTCGCCCAGAAAACAGCAGGACCTCACCTGGAACAGATGAGCACAGGCCTAGAAACACTTCTCTTTTGAGTAAAAGCCACAGTCTCTCTTACACAGGTCTGGAATCAAGTAATTTCTGCATCTTGTTTCTATCTTATCAAAATCTGTCATGAGAACAGGCCAGTTAACTAATCTAACTGCTGATTCCAGCTAGAGAGTACATTAGTTTGATACCAGGCTAAAACAAGCAGCTTCTTTAACCCCATAAACTCCTTTCACCTTTTATCTACCAACAAAACAGGTAAGAAACCACTGAGTGAAGGGAGGACAAGCAGCATCTTCACTTTGTTCCATCTGGCAACAACTTGGTGGAACAGAAAAACTCAGAAAAATGCTTTCAGAGATTATTACAGAGGCTCCCAGAGCTTTTCAAGGCACCAGAAGAGATGCAGCTTGAGGTGCAGCTTTGCCAAAGGGCCAGGCTGGATCCCAGGGCTGCAGGCAGTACCTGCACTGCAGTTGAGGGAGCTCTCCAGGATGGTGACCGAGATCTCCTCCCGCAGGGGACGCCCGATGGCCACCGTGCAGTCCCTGCTCTCCACACCTCTCATGTTGATGATGCCAGTGGCATTGAGAAAGAGGTTTCCACACACACCTGGACAGTAGAAACAGGTGGGAAACACATAAGGAAGTAGAGGAAAACAACTCCCTTTGTGGCACAATGAACAGGTAAGGTCACATATTCTGGGTAAAGCACAGGAAGAGTCAAAGAATCCCAGAACCACAGAAGATCCTGAGTTGGGAGGGACCCACAAGGGTCATGAAGCCCAACTCCTGACCCTGCAGGACTAGCCCAGGAATCACACCATGTGCTTGACAGTGTTGTCTAAACACTCCCTGAAATCTTGAGCTGCTGTCCCAAGTCAGAATGAATTTTGGGAAGCACAGGGAAGCCAGTCATCGTTCCCAGCTCAGGTAACATGGATGTGCTGGAACAGCAGATTTCCCCTCCCAGCCAGATGGATTCCCTCCCATGCTCCTGTCCCTGTCTGGCAGCAGGATCACCTCAGCCCAGCTGCACACAGGAAGCTCCTTTTGGCCGTGCTCTCCTCACCTCCACCGGGCTTTGTCTGCTCTGGGGGCCCAGCAGACAGAGGGACATCCAGCTCCTTGTGTCTGTGCTCTGTGGCAGCTGCAGCTGTGCTCAGGTGTGTGGCTGCTGTCACTGGCTGCAGCTCTGCCCCAGGGGACAGGGTCCCCTCCTGCTCAGGACAGGGCCCTGCAGAGCAGCCACGCACCACGACGGCCTTGGGGAAGCGCCGGCAGAAAAGGGGGTTCACGGGCTTGTGGGTCAGAGAGCTGAGGCAGAAATCCTGCCTGGTCTGAATGCCATTCCCACAGGATGTTGAACACTGCAGAAGAAGAAACCCACAGGCTTTTATCCCAGCATTCCAGCTGGTGTTGTGAAATAAATGCATTGATAAGCTCATGCATGATCTGGGGGGCTTCCACCACTTGCCCTGCCAGTGCTCTTGTTCCATCAGCTATAAGATGCCCCACCTTCCAGGGGACCTTCCAAACTATATATTTAAATTGCAGAACCACTTCCTAAAAAAATCCTAAAATATCTGCATTCCAATAGAAAACATGCCAAAACCATTTCTAAGCTGCAGCCAAAACTTTAGCTGAGGAAGGTGGGAAGCAAACCTACGGCTGCTAAACACAGGGCAGTGGAACGGATGGAAAACATCCCTGGAAACTGTTCAGCATTTCTGTGGGAAGCCAACAGACAAGGCAGAAGTTGTTATTTCTCCCCTGCAGCCTCCAGGGAAGGGAAGAGCTGGGAAACTGCTGCATCTGGAGGGGAGCAGGTACCTGTGACCACTCGCTGAAGCTCCACTCGTAGGAGCACGTTCTGATGACACAGGGGACACTGGTGAGGGGCTTCTCTGCCACAGGGCACAAATGTTCCTCCTGCAAGACCTCCTGGCCATGGAGGATCTGCACACAGGTGACCAGCTGCACTGCTAAGCCCAGCCCACAGCTGGAGGAGCAGGGCCCAGCTGGGGTTACCTTCCACCTGACAGGGCAGGGAGGATAAAAAGTGAATTAGTGATGAATCCTCACCCTGTCTCTCACTGCAGCTCCCTCACCCTTCCTTCTTCTTCATCCTCTGTCTCACATGGTCTGTGGTACTTGGAATGCAGCCTGGTGCAGGTTTGGAGTTGGACACATAGGGCATTCCCATTTTGCCAGGAGCCCAGAGATTTCAAATCCACACTGAATCTTTCTCTGTGTCCATCACCACCCTCCCCAGGGTAACACACACAGGCTTAACTGCAGAGCAATCTTATCTCCCTCCAAAACACAAACACCACTGAGCTCTCAGATCAGGACCAGACCCAGAGGCCCTGGGAGTGGCATCCTGTAAGAAAAGTTCCAGCAGCTTTCCAGTCCCACAGCAAACAGGGCAGGGCAAGCTCACCACAAATCCTAAGGAAAGTACAATGCATTTCCTTCAGTTTTCAGAGCAGCTGTTCTAGATTCTGAGAGTATTTAATTCTTGCTACTTTCCTTGATGCTCTGTGGAAACTGTACAGCTGGCAAATGTGTCACCACCTTCTGCAGCTATGGATTTGTTCCTGCTTTCCCAGAGCAATAAGGGATTGAGAGGTTTTCTGTTTTTCTCTGGACTCAGACTCTGAGGACTACACTTATTTCTGTCTGAGAAGCACCAGCCCAGGAAAGACTCTGAGATTGCTCAGTATGGAGCAGTGCTGCAGTTTTTGTAGCTGGCTGTGCATCCAAAGAAGGGGAGAATAGCCTGACCCTTCTTTTACCATGTCGCTGCAGACAGAGAGAGAAAGGAAAGACCCCTCACTGTCTCACTGTCTCCTGGTAACTGCTTTACCTTGGTGGGCAGGGGTTGAGATCACAGACTTCCACCCTGCTCTCTGGCTTTGGCACTGGCTGGCAGTTTTCCTCCTGAGTTTCTTCTTTGGTGTCAAAAGCCACACAAACATAGTGCAGCTGAGCATGACCTAGGAAGGGAAGCAATCTGACTGTGTGGTTTGGATGCAAGGGTTGAAAGTGTCACATCTGTGTGTACAAAACAAGCAAACTCTGCCCAAGCCATGCCACTCTTATTGCACTCATTCCCCCAGAAAAATTGTGATCACAGCCACCCTTAGACCTGTAGAGGGGGAAGGACCAAGTGGGCCCTGAGGTTCCCAGGCACTGAACTCACACCTACAGCCAGGCAACTTCTCCCTGCAGCACAGAAAGGCCTCACCTCTACCACAGGAGACAGAACACTCCCCAGCTACAGGGCTCCAGACATACACAGTCTGATTTTGCTGCTGGACATGCCCAAGTGACTCCAGAGGCTGAGGTAAGTGTGCATCTTCCTCCTCAGAAGAGAGAAAAAACAGCTGCCCTAAACAAACCACCAGGATGAACTGAGGAACCCAGCAGCATAACTAAAGAGGGAAGGAGCTGTCTAAAGTGACAGGATGAACTTTTAACTGGGCAGAGCATGGTGTAAACCACCCTCCAGGCTCCAGGAGTGAGCTGGTTGTTCTTAACTGGTGGATAAAAGTGCAAAGCTCCCAGTGAGGTTCCTGAAAAGCCAAGCCAGCAAACTCACTTTGTCCCAGCCCAAAGGGCAGACATTGACCACACATGGCACAAGGGAGAGGGGCTTTTCTTCTGCTGGGCACAAGCTGTCATCCACCACAGTCTCCAGGCCATCATGGTACTGCACACAGGTCAGGTTCTGCTGGGCAACTCCAGTCCCACAGACAGCAGAGCATTCACCTCTCTGAGACATCTTCCACCTGAGTGGGAGGCAATTGGCATCACCCCATTTCCCATCTGGATCAGCAGGGAGGTTTAACTCAGGGCTCTGGTTACAGAAATGGGTCATGCAGAGTGTTCAGCTTCTCTGTTTCAAAAGCCTTGCCTGGATGTGACTGAGGGAACAATTTAAGTCCTTCCACTGACAGATTTCAAGCTTTCAAGGACTAAAAGCACCTAAGCTAAGGGGCTATAGTTCAATCACTTTTTATTGAACACTAAAATGTCTCTGAGGTCAATGTCTGGGCAGGCTTGGTCTTCCTTCCCAAATAATCAACACAACCAACTCTCTTTGTTGGCATCATCTTGGAAAGGATGTGAGAGACATCTTCTTCTGGCCATACCCTCAAAATATCTTCATTTAGCAGATTACTGTAAAACAGTGAAGGAACATTTCCCATTCCTTCAGCTGACATCTCAATTATCTCACAGGACTAGGAAAGACAGAACATGGCTTGGGATCTGCTACTCCATTGTAATTAGGAGGAAACTACTTCATACTTCTGTCTTTTTTTTTACTTTGAACAGCACAAATACAGAACCTGGATTAAGGGGCAGAGAAAAGCAGGATCTGAGCTCCCTGGAACACCAACCTGTAGAGGCAAGGCTCCATGGCACAGGGCTTGTGCTCTGGGAGGGGCTGTGGCAGCTCCAGACACCTCTGATCCTCTGTTACTTCATGCTTGGTCTGATCAAAGCACACATGAGCCACTGGCTGCACCCCTGGGACACAAAAGGAACTGAAATTAGAACCAAAGTAATGGAAGGAAGATGCAGTGGTTTTGCTTTACTCAATCAGCTGGGTGAGAAAATGGACTGTGGGAATTCAGACTTCCTGTAAACACACAAACCCTTTATTGGTGCCATAACCTCCCTCAAGAGTTTTAAAGTGATTTTCCAAGGTGAGCACCCCAGCAGAGGAGAAGCTTGATTGATAACCCACTGCCAAAATGGAAAGGTTGTTCTAAATTGGCCATTTGAAAGAACAAGGATATCAATCATAATTTGGAATAAATTACTTCTAATGAGCTGACTGATGAGGGACAGCAAATAAGTTCTAGGAGGGAGCTGGTTTTAAATGCCATTGTGCAGAAGATAATATCATCACACAGTCCTTGTGCTCAAACACCCCCAGACTCCTCAAAGGCATCATCAACCAAAACCAGAGGAACTGGGAGAGAAACTGGAGACTTCCAGTGCCTGCAGCAGGCAAGGAAAGAAATATTCATAAGCTACAGCTGTAAAGGAGATTTTCAACAATAAAGAACAAGCAAAGCAGATGAAAAGTCCAACTCAAAGAAATTACAAGCAAAGATAAAAGGAGTCTCCTTTCAGAGAATGGGCTACAAGGAGAGCCAGGCATTCCTGAATCTCAAGCAGCATGACCCTGAGCACCAAATGTCCAGAATCCATCAGCAGCCTTATCTGTGCTCTACCCTTGTTTTCAAATAATGACTATTGCTAAGGAGGGACTGAGAATCACTTTCAGCTCTCAAGGTGCAATTTCAGCCCAGATTCCCAACTTTCTGTTATTTTAAGTCCTGAGTTTCTCGTTCTTTTTTCTGTTTGTGGCTGCATTAGCTGGAGGCTCTGGAGCATTTTGAGCTCTTCAGGGTTTCAGCAATCAGTTCACTTGGGGGATTTGCTGGAGAAAAGCTCTCCAGGCATAACTAGTTGTGTAGATTGACTTCCATAAATATTCATTAATGCATTTTCTAAATCCTTGTCACAGAAGTCTTGAGAGGCCTGACAGTGTCATCTGAATTATCTGGTAAACAAGATGTCAGGCCATCTATCAGAGTGAACTGTTACAATCTGCATTATGATTCCTTTAGGGAGACAGAAAGGATTAGCCATGGCACAAGAATAGAATTCTAAGAAGGAAGTTTCATAATTAGCTCTGAGGCTTTAATCAGACACCAGATACCCCTTTGGTCTCAGACTTCTGATGTTTAGCCAACTTCAAATTACAGTCTTCAGTAACTTTGAAAAATCTGAGAAAATTATTTAGTCTTAAAACCAAGAGTTCAGTTAAAACTTGTTTAAAAATCTTCTCCGTGATCAAACATTTCCAGTATCATTTTGATGACTCAGCTCATTTGCTGATTTGTTAATTTAATTCAAAAGCTCCACCACTTTTTCCTTTGGTTCAGCTGAACACTAGCAAATGCAACAATCATTTCCAGCAATCTGCTTTGAAATTCAGTTCAGACCAAAGCAGAAGTCTTCATAAAAAGTAAAGACTGAGTCCTGCTGCCTCACCTTCCCCACAGGTCACTGAACATGGGCCCAGCTGAGGAATCCACAGATAGGTCAGGTTCTCCTTGGGGACAAAGTAGCTGAAGGTGATGTCTGGGTTGGTGGCATTGCCATATTCCTTTGTGTACCTCCTGTAGACCTGGGGAAGGAAAAACTGTGGTCAATGCACAAGAAAACTTGGATTTATTTCTTAGGATGGAGGAAGGAGAAGCCAGTCTCCCTTCTTTGCATCCAATCCTGATCCTCACTGCAATGCCTCAGCCCCAGGCAGACACAGTCAGAGCACCCACCCTGTGAATTCTGGCACTGAAGGGTTGAACTCAGGGTGGTTTTCCCCACACAATCACCCCCAGCCTGCAGGATGCCTGTGGGCAGCCAACCCCCAGCCATTCCCAAGAAAAGCAATACTAGCACTCTTCAGTGAACCTCATCCCCCCCCTAGCTTTGGACACAAAGTCACCTGAATCCACCACATCTGGATTCTGCAGCAAAACCACCCAAACCAGGTCACCTCTGACTGGCCCCCTTCCAACTCTGCTGCTTTAATTCACCTGTATTTCAATTTCTTCCTGTGTTGGCCCATCCACGTGGATCTCCTCCAGGCTTGGCAGGTTGTCCTGGGTGAGGAACACTCGGTATTTGATCTGGTTGTCCTCCAGAACTGACGGGTAGGTGACATTCAGTGAGATTTTTCCTTTTCCAGCCACCACATACTCTCCTTTAACCTTCACAGCTGGAGAAGGTGGAGGAGCAGGGAGGTTAAGAGAGATGATGTGGTAGGAACCCACTTTGTAGGAACCAGTTTGATCCAAGTTTGGCATGCCATGGAGTGTGGCACCTACAGCTTCCCACTGGAGAGCATCCCACAAGCAAAATGCAGCACCAAAAATCCCATTTCTTTGTTTGCACAAGCTCCTTTCAGCCCTGCCTGTATCCTCTCCTCTCCTTTTCACTCCACTCACCCAGGTGTGTGAAGAGAGGCCTCCTGTTGGTGACATGGACCGAGGTGGTGTTGTAGGGCAGGGACAGAAATGTCACATACTCTGCAAGGGTGGGAAGGAGAAAGATGTGATCACCTTCCACCACTGGAACTCTGTGGGAAAGGATGGGGATTGCAGCTCAACTCCTAAATTCACCCTGGCCCCGCTCCTTGCCTTGAACACAGTGATGGTGACACAGCAAACACAACTGAGCTGCATTCTGTGTCCTGTTCTCACATTTCTTTGGTTTTTAGGTTCTCTGCTAACACCTCTACATGAGACTGCAAGAGCCAGACCAGGAAGCACGGGCAACACTCTCAAGGAAATGGTGGGATTGGTGGGCTGTCCTGCAGGGCCAGGAGTTGGACCCAATGGTCCTTTTGGATCCCTTCCTATCTGGGATATTTATGGTTCTGTGATTTGATATCACCCCCAGCTCCCCACAATTTACAGGACTTCCCAAACAGTCACATTTCTGATCCACACCCAGAGAATTATGACAAAAAAAGGCATTCTGCCTACCTCCCTCAGCACTGACCACACAAAATCCATCTCCACATCCTCCATAAAATAAAATCAAGCAGAAGGGAAAAATCATATACAGAAGATTTGGAATACAAACAGCACCACAATGCAGAGGCTGAGGGAGAGGACTACACACCTTGAGCTTTCCCTTCTGTGTAGGATCCACTGACTTTGGTGCAAGTGGAGTTATCACCCCCACAGACCTTGCAGGGATCCATGGCCTTCCTGGAGCCCATCTGGCCGTCACACCCGAATGCCTGAGCAGAGGGGAGAGTCTGTCAGCCTGGCCTGCTCTGAGAAAACAAGCCAGCAAAAGCAACATTGCCTGAGTTCCTGAAACTGCCCTTTCCATCTGGAATTTGGATTTAGGAAAACAACAAAGGAAAAGATGTGTTTGTACCTAGACCTGCCACTGGACAGCAGCGTGCAAAGCCAAGGACTGGGAGGTCTTAGCTGAGAGCACAGCTCTCAGTAACTGTGACATTTGCTTTCCCACAAGAAGCAGCCCAAAAAAATCTCTCCTGTGACCTAAACCCAAACCTCTGTGCTCTCTTCTGTGAACCCTTTCTGGAGGGAGGGAGGAAGGGAGGAAAAAACAAAAGCCCAGGAGAACACTAAACATGAATGGCAGGTTCTAAAGGAATCTTTAGCTCCCCAGACTCCAAAGCCAAACCTAGCCCACATCACTTCAGTCCCATGGAACTCAGAAGAGAGATTCTATCCCCATTCCCACGAACTAGACTAATTTACACAAAGCTACAGGAGGATCTCAGCAGGCTTAACAGCAAAACATGTGCAACTGCTGAATTTATGCTGGAGCCACTGATCCCAGGCTTTGGAAGCTGCCATAACATGCATATTTATCACTGCTGCCAATGAAACAGCCAAAATCAGAACAGGTTCTGCCTACACCCTCTGCTGTTCATGGGGGGAAACACTTCACAAAACATGGTGAGCACGAGGATAATGAGAAAAACATAAAATTGACAAAGAGTATTCTGGGAATGTAAAGAAACAACAGAAAACATCCACCCGGGTCAGCAGTGAGCAGTTCCTAAAATGCAGACAGGGCGGGGGAGTTGTGTCCAAGGTCATCAGGAAAGAATGCCTTCCTCAGGTCCAGTCCAGAGCTAAACTCCAGAAGTTATGCTTCAGTTTTGATCAACCATACTCCAAAAATCAATTTGTCAACTCGTGATCCCCAGTTTTTGCTCCTTATCTTGCCACTGACTCAGTGATTCAAGCCATGGAACTTCCCTCCAAGACAGTCAGCATTTTATGGGGCTAATTACAGCAGGCAAGCTGAGCAGTTAATGATGTCTGCTCCACCAACACAAAAACCAATTGCTTCTTGGATTAGGGATGAATAGCCCTGTGTGTTTACTGCATAATTAGCAGAATGTCTTATCTAGAGGGCATTGGATGCACAGACAGAACAGTACATCTTTGGACTCCATCCAACATACCAAGAACAAAACTCTCTTCTGAGAAGAGCTCGCTCTGCTGTTTGGGACACTGTGGTATTTTCCTAGCAGGATTTTCCCTGATTCCTTTGGTGCAGACCACCTGCCAGGGTTCAGCTGGACTCCCCAGTCACTTACTCTGCATCTCCCCATCACACACAGATGGAGATCCCCGTGGTGCTCCATGTCATCCTGCTCACACCTGGTTCCATCCAGGAAATTGTCCCCACGGCTCACCATGAACTCCTTGCCCACAGCCCTGCACATGTGCTTGCAGAGCAGGTCCCCTGGAGCAGGCAGGCACAAGGAAGGAGTTACTCTTGCAGGAAAGCACATGGCTGCTCATCAAACAATGGGAAAAACCCAGAGAGGTTGTGGACTCCCATCCCTGGAAGTGTCCAAGGCCAGGCTGGAGCAGCTTGGCATAGTGGAAGGTGTCCTTGCCATGGTGGGATGAGTTTTAAGGTCCCTTCCAACACATACCTTTCTGGGATTCTGTGATCTCTCAGGTTTCATGTGAACACAAAGCATTCAGTGAAATAGCCTTTTCATCCCAAAGTACAGACAGGTCCATGAGCAGCCCCTGCACAAACTGAGGTTCCAGACACTCCTTACCTTTGGCAAAGCCAACAGCAGAGGTCCAGGTATAAAAGGATGGTGTTTCTACATCAAGGTACAGTGGCTTTAAATTTGTTGCTGCACATTGTTCAGCCATGAAGTCCTGCTGGGTCATCAGACAGGCCTGGATCCCAGAGAGATAATTGTGTAAGGAAAGGAAGTGACTGAGCACTGACATTTAACCCTCTAGCTAAAGGCAAAATGCAATGGCTGGTGAGTAAAACACCCAAACAACTGGAAAGAAAAAAAAACACTTTAAAGGGAGGCTGCAGGATATGAAGACAATTGTGCTTGGAAGCTGATATCATTGCAATTTATACAAAATAAATAGATAAGGAAAATAGGAATGATGCAAGAAAGTCCCTCTTGTCATTGTGAGTCACTATTTTCTCAGCATCTGTCCTGCTATGGGGGGTTAGAGAAAATGCTTCATTACATGTGAACAATGCTATTAAATAATCCTGCTGCCTTCCATGGCACAAATACCTCTCCTGCTGTCAGACAGATGGAGGCTGTACACCAGATCTGTACCAGAGCAGTCAGCTGTGGGAAGGACAGCCCAAAAACACCCAGCCCTCAAAGGGTTCAACAGTAAGACAGAAGTTCAGGTGTTGCTGAGCTGCATTACCTGTGTATTGCACATCTCTGCTTGCATGCTGGCACCGTGGCACTCCTGCCCCCCAAAAGCAGGCCTGGAAATGACAGAATTGCTCAGCAGGGGCAGGTTTGTCCCAGGCAAAGAGGAAGACTCAGCCCCCAGGCCCTGAGCACAGCCCATGTCTCACCTGGGGTTGTTGCAGAAGCGCTGCCTCAGCAGCACCCCCCCCCCACAGCTGCGGGAGCAGGGGGACAGGGGGCTCCAGGCAGACCAGTGCCCATGGACCACAGCCATGGGGTTCAGTTCCTCCAGAGAGCTGCACTGACCCTTGAAGCACCACTAGGACCAAGAACACACAGAACTGGCAGCAGTGAACACAGCAGGGCTGGGGTTTAAAAGGTTGGCACAAGTCCCTGTCTTTGGCAGGCCAGTATCAGAGAATCCCAAGGTGAATGAGGCACCTTCTCACAAGAGGCTGAAGAGTCCCCTTCCCCTAACATGAGGTTGGGGTCAAAGCAAAGAGCAGGCAGGTCATTTCAAGTAGAAGGACAGCTCAGATATCAGATATCAAAGCAACTCCAGAGATAAAGACAAGGTGGAAAGACCAAGATCAGGCCATAACAGTACCAGTTTAGGACTGGTTTTAGCTCCCTGGCCAAGGGGCACTGAATGCCATGTAACTTCCAGACACTGACAAAGCTTTGCTGTCTCCACACCCACTCCTGGTGGGAGCCTCCTTACCTTGTTGATCCCACACTCAGTTCCATCCAGGAGGGGAACCAGAAGCCGAGTACAGCTGGATTTGTCTGCTGGTTGTACGTGGCATGAGAGAACTTTACAGATGTCCTGGTGTGGCAAGAAAACCAAGGAGTTCAGGGAGTCAGGCTCAACAACACAGCAGTCCCAAAAGTCTAAATTGTGCATGGTTTTCCCAGACACCCAAAAGTGCAAGTTCCTTAATTTTTCCTGCTATTTTGCAAAAGCTGTGGGCAAGTCAGAAAGTCATCACTGTAGTGATCACCAGCTGTAATGCTGGAAGATGATCAACTGAAGCAATTAAAGTTTCACCCACCTTAGTGTTTCCTCATTAACAAAACATGTCCAGATGGCAGCTATTAAACACGCTGTGCTTCCCAGACAAAGGGATTTGAGCCATGGCAGGGAAGCTGGAGGAATCCAGTGAACAAGAATTCCCCAAGGCAGGACCCTGAGTGGGTGCACCCAGCACTGCCAGCTGTGCACAACAGCACCCAACTGTGTAAACCTTACAGGAGATTTATGTGGAGGAAGGAAGTGATGGAGAGAAAGGAAACATTTTGAAAGCTTTGCCAAGAAATCTGTGGCAGAAAAGCACCTTCGATCTCTTCAGAATAAAAACGCTGCCAGCCCCTCCTCCCAAATTTTGGCTCCTGAACATTTCCCTGCTGCTCTTAGCAAGACAGACAAACTTTCTACCTACAACATTGCTGTCAGCAAAGGTGCAAGCTGTGGCCAGACTGCCAAAGGCAATTTTACACTGCTCATCTGCTCCGTAGTACAAGCCAGGCTTCCACCCCGGGATGCTGCCGTCCATGTCCGGCAGGTCATTCAAGCAGCTTGTTTGGCCTGTACTGATAGAAACATGAGGAATAACACTTTCCCAGCTGTGGCTAGTGAGGACAAGGACATGTTTGCAAACTTGTGCTGAGTTTCACTCTGGGAGTTGGCTGCTGCTTTCCCAGACAACACATGCTCGCTGTGGGCTGGGATGGATTTAGTTGCAGCAGCTGCCTGGAGTTGCTCGCAGTTCCCTGCTGCTGGAGTTCTATCCCATTCCTGTCCTGCACCCAGCCAGCACAGCCTGCAGTGCCTGTCTGAGCCTGGATGCTCTGATGTTGTAAATAAAATGTGCAGGCTGAGACAGTGTCTGAGAAATCCAACCCAGCCCAGGCACACCAGGCACCAACCAAAGCCACTTCCAGCTACATGAAGCAAAACCTGGGTTTAACCTCTGCAACAAGTGCTAAGAAATAAAGAAACCCCAAGCTTTTCACTGTTCCTCATTCTTCAATAAACTTTTTTATTCCTTGAGTTTTTCTCTCCTAAGCTCCCAGCACAGGGAACTGAAGAGCTCAACCATTCCCTTACCTGACAATAGCCAGGAACTGCTCCCGACTGCACGGAGACCAGGTGAGGTCGATGCTGTTGTGGTTTCCTGCTGAGCCCATGATGTAACCACTGCTGCTGCACAGATTCCCCTCTCCATCGTGGGCAATGCCAAGGCTGCAACAGAAGCAGCACAGAGCCCTGAGGAGAAGAAACCCAAAGGCTGGATTCCCTCAGAGCCTCCCTTCTCTAAGCAAGGACTGAGCTCCCTCTGCAGCCCTTCCTTCTACTGTTGTCACAAAGGGTTTCTCTCCTCTTTGCAGCTTCTAATTGTCACAGAATATGCAGGGATGCAAGAAATGCAAGGAATTCTTTCCAAAATAATCCATGATGATGACCAAAAGGTTTAGAATAACCAATGGGAATTTCCCTTTTATGTCAAGAGGTCCTTTTGCCTCTTTCCTTAAACTGGAGGGTGTTTTTACCTGAATAAAACCTACTGGGCTGCTCTGGCAGTTTCCCACTGACCTGTGCCCAATCTCATGGGCTATGGTGACTCCAAGGTCAAAGCCAGTGTCCTGGGTAATGACACAGCTCCAGAAGGAGGAGCAGACTCCCCCTAACTGAGTTACTCCACGAAGCTCCTTGTTCCCATCAGGCAACTCCAGGTCAAACCTAAAGTAAGGGAGACAGAGAGAAAAGAGCAAAGAACCCCCACAGCTAAAAAAGTCAGGTCTAGACATTGAGCTGAATTTATCTGAGCTTTCCTAGTCTGGCTTTGCCAGCTATATAACATTTCTTTTGACATGAGTGCCCACTGCTCAAATTTTATGATGATTCCACATTAAAAAAATCCAAGATAACAGAACTGAATAAACTATTTCCCAGTCCCTCCCAGGGCAGGGAGCTCAGCACCTGGTGATGTAGAGGACAATGTCAGCATGCTGGGGGTCAGAGTCGTTCTGGGGGTTCACCTTCTTGCTCCACTCACAGACACTGATGAGGGAGGAGGTGATGTTGGTTGTGATGTTCACCTCTGCCTGGAGGGAAGGCACATGTTGCACATTCCAAACAGCTTTGGGCTTGGACAGCACTCAAACACAGCCCTCCCCTTACCTCTGGCTCTCTCAAAACCAGCATCTGCATCAGGTGAACTCTGAAATGAGCCCCCAGTGAGGCATCTCTGAGCAGCTCTGCTCCCTGAGAAGAGACAGAAAGGATTAAAATAAAGAAGGGCCTGACTCCTTGCTCCCAAAAACTGGGCTGCACTCATTACAAAGGTAACTACAACACTAATATATGCACTAAAAATGTGAATAAATCTGTCAAGAGATGAGAAGTGATGGGATTTTTCAGATCCTCTGAAGCAGAGAGAATCTGTATGAAAAGTTTCATAGGGTAGGGTGAATGCTAAAGACTTTTCTGCATTAGCATTAAGAGAAAATTTCTTAAAAATAGCAAAAAGAGACATGAAAATTCTGCAGCAGAAATAAAAAAAAATGAAATGTAAAATACAAGATTGATTCAGTGGAATTTAGCTCAATCCCACTGAAAGCAACAGGTGAGAGACCCCTCTACCTGAGTTGCAACATTAGTAATGAAATTAAGAGCTACATTTTCTATGTGGGTTTTAAATCCTCTGGGCCAAGATCCCAAACTCAGAGCCACTCACAATGTTCAGGTTGGCCAGGATGTATCTCTCTGTGTCCTCTTTGTGGTACAAGTAAACATCTGGCCCTGCCACCACCATCAGCTCCAGATGTTTGACAGCTGCCTCAGCCCTCTTGTGCAGGCGAGGAGGAGCCCACCCTGCTGGACAGCACAAAGGGACACAGGAGGTTCAAATGCACCATAGAAGGTCCTACAGATCCACTCCCTCTCCCCAAAGGCTGCAATAACTCAGCTGCAAGTCCACTTCTCCAGGAGCTTGCTCAGCTTTCCCACTTCTGGTGGTGACTTTCAGCAACTTTAGCAACACACCTGTGCTACCAAAGCAACCACCCACATCAAACACACTGGGGTCAGCAAGGTGAGAAACGTTTTCAAGAATATTCCTGTATTTGTACACACAAATGTTCCCTCTGAGCTCATGGAAGCAATGCCCCAGCAGACAGCTGTTCCAGCAGGGCTGCCTCTCATGGCTGTTACCTCTGGCTGGCTTTGCCTCTCTGGCAGCACTTTTGAAGAGGATGTGGGGGCTGGAGAAGCCAAGATCCTTCAGCAGAGCCACATCTTTGCTCCTGACTGGCCTGATGTGAATTTTCTCCTCACCCACAGTGATGACTCCTTGCTGAAGCAGATAAAATTCCACCTCTGAGTTATTCCATAGATATTTGCTACCCATGGAGATGGCAAAGATTTATTCAGTGGATGGTTCACATACATTTTGTGCACGAAGCTGCTAACCCCCAAAGGCTGTTCCAGCTCATACTCACCAGCTGCCCTTCACAAAAAGTGACTCTGCTTCTGGCCCCAGGAGGCTGCAGGGACTTTCCACCTGCAAAGCAGTTCCCTGGGAATCTCTTCAGTAAAATAAAGGAAGAGTTCACCACCTGGCTGCTCACAAAGGAGGAGGAAAGGAGGGTGTGGTCCTCCAGGAATTCAAAGGCATAGAGCTGGCCCCAGGCCTGGATGGAGCAGTGCTGGACTGGACAGGGCTCCAACCCAAAATGTTCTTCTTTACAAGGGCAAGTTGGCTCAGCCACAACAAACTCAGGTACTGAAAGGAATGAAACAAGACCAGAACAAGGGGAGGAGATATGAGAAAGGATGATACACAAAAACCCAATGTAAGGTCAATTTCCCCAGGAAAAATACCCTACAAATGACAGCTGTGGCCTCTTGGGGTCATGGTACCAACAGCCAGAGAAGTTCTATGTTTTTGTATATTCCAAAGTGAGGATAATCTGCCTGGGAACACACAATAGAAACTGGCACTGAATTTACTGGAGCTTTTGCTCTCTCAAGTAGGAGAACAGTTCATCTAAAAAGGCAGAGACAGTTTTGTTCCTGCAGATTTTAATAATTACTGAGTGGGAATTATCACAGCACAAAGACACTGGGATGAGCATTAGGTGAACTCACAAGGAGACAACACCCTTCCTTCAGGGAATTGAGACTTCAAAACATATCTTTATTCTGAACTATCATCAATCCAGACCTAGAATTCAAATCTCTTTGTGCATTTATTTAAAAACTAAAACTAAAAATTATTAACAAGTATATAAAGTTACCCTTAGTCAAAAGCTTTTGTCAGAAGATCTTGTAGAAATACAGAGAATGGGGATTTGCAGCAGAAATGTGCAAAGAGGTTGAACACATCTCCTTCAGCAGAGTTTAAACTCTGACACATCTCTCCATCCTCTCTCCCACTGGAACCCAGACTGTCTCACTTGCACTGGGACTCAGAAACACCAAATGCTGGTCAGGTCAGGGGCTGTTAATTAGCAGTGTCAAGCACACAGGATGAGAAACCAGCTGCCAGATGTGTTCTAACCCGGGGAAGGACCGAGCCCTGCATACCATCAGCCACTGAGCTGCTTCCAAAGTAAGACAAAACATCTTCTGCATCCAAAGCGCCGAGGAATTTCTGCAAGAAGAAGAAGAGGAAGAGCTTCGCATTTTTTTCAGGAAAAACAACTGGACACAAGACTATGCCTTCCCTGGACCCAACCTGAAAGGAACACCAGCAAACAGCTCAGCAAGTCCCAGTGCCAAGTCCTCCGTGCTAAGCACGGGCTGCGCAAGAGGAAACAGCTTTATCTTTGTTATAAACGAGAAACAAAGTCTCGATATTTAGCAAAATTTAAATTGGTTTCTTTTATATAGACAGAGCAAGCAGCGCTGGGGAAAACGTGAGGGTCACTGCCCACTCCACGCTTCCACCCAACCTGAGCTCCCTTTTTATAGTCTGGTTTTCCTTGTAATCAATAATTGTTATTGTTTTGTTGTAGTAATTCTGCAAGGTAAGCAGTGGTGGT
Source organism: Oenanthe melanoleuca (assembly GCF_029582105.1). Taxonomy (NCBI): domain Eukaryota; kingdom Metazoa; phylum Chordata; class Aves; order Passeriformes; family Muscicapidae; genus Oenanthe; species Oenanthe melanoleuca. Next base: position 4,145,212 of record NC_079350.1, read on the forward strand.
CAAAGAAACTTCCAAACTTCCGTGGGACAGCTCTTGGGACAATTGGTCATGGAACCATCTGGTCTTGGGAGATAAAAAACAGAAGTGGGAAGTCTGATCTTTAGCAGATAGTTTGTGATTGATCACACAAAGGCAGGAAATCTGATTCTGCAAAAAAACTTTTTAGACTATGGAAAACCCCTTTTTTTTTCTTTTACAAACTGGTATACAATATTCAACATACAATATTCATAACAGGGGGGTTTAAACAGAATGGGTTTAATCATATATTTCCCTTCATCTAGGTCCACGTTCTTTTCTTATTTTAAGTATTCTGGTTTATACAAACTCCAAAACTTCTATGACTAACACGAATCATTTATCAATTATCACATCTTCGTGATTACGGACGGAGTTTGGCTTAGAACCGTGTCGTCTCTTCTTGCTGTTCTTTATATCTATATAAATATATAAATTTTGTGTTTATTTTTGTGCGAAGGGCCGCTCTGGAGTCGGACTCACCTCGGGGAGCCAGCACAGCCCCAGCGGGAGCACGGCGAGCGCCCGCAGCGCCCAGCTGACGGTCATGCCGCAGGACCCGCGCTCTCCCAGCCCAGCAGAAAGAGTTTTCGGCCCCAGGCATCACGTGGAGCGGAAGGGAAGAGAAGAAAAAACAGCAGCAGGCTGTGAGCAAACAGGCTGTGAGCAAACACGCCGTGTGTGAGCGGGGGCGCGGGGGGCCGCGGCCGCACCGGCCGTTCTTGCGCAATGTCCGCGGCTTCTGCAGAGCGTGTGCCAGCCCCGGCGGGGCAGGGGGCGGCCCGGGGGCCGTGTGGCCCTGGGGACAACGCCGTGTGTGTGTGGGGAGGGTCACCCCGCGACCCCCGGAACCATGGAACTGCCCCCCCTCAGGCCCGGAACACAAGTGCGGGCCGGCGTTCCCCGCCGGGGCGGTGCGGCGCTGTGCCGGTCCCCCTGCGGCGGCGCTGGGGTGGGACTCGCTGCGCCCGGTCCCGGTGCTGATCCCGGTGCTGATCCCCGTCCCGGTCGCACCCCGCTGGTCCCCGCATGGCCAAGGAAAGTCCCGCAGAGCCGCAGGCGGCGGGGCAGAGCGGGAAGAGCAAGAAGAGAAGGAAGAAGAGGAAGGCCCCCGGGCAAGCGGCGGCCGCATCCAAAGGCCCCGGCATGGCGGCTGTGAGGCCCCCCCGCGACCCCCAGGAGTTCTCCTCCAACTGGAAGGCGCTGCAGGAGGTGAGGGCGGCGGCTGAGAGCCCCGGGCAGCGGGGACAGGGAGGCGGCGGGCAGTGCTGGCAGTGCCTGGGTGCGCTGGAGTTCACTCGGAGGCAGGGCAGGGACACTTCCACTGTCCCTGGCTGCTCCAAGCCCCGGCCTTGGGCACTTCCAGGGATCCAGGGGCAGCCACAGCTTCTCTGGACACCCTGTGCCAGGGCCTCAGCATCCTCACAGGGAAGAATTTCTTCCCAACATCCCATATAACGCTGCTCTCTGGCAGTTTGAAGTCATTCCTTTGTCCTGTCACTCCTCTCACCGTTTCTTGAAGGCTCCTTTTAGGTACTGAAAGAACACAATTAGTTCACTCTGAAACCTTCTCTTTTTCAGGCTTCTTTTTAGCTTTTTTTTTTTTTAAATCTTATTTTAGCTGCTGAAACAAAAGGCAAATAACTCCAAGAAACCTATCTCTACGAGTCAAACAGACACCAAAAAGAAGCAGCCAATCAAAGCAGCCAAAAGCCCACAAGTCCCAGCAGTCAATGGGAATGGGAATCTGGTAAAGGCCAAATCCACAAATAAAATGGACAATGGTTCTGCTAAAGCCAGTCTTCCTTTGGCCGAGCCAGTATCCAAGGGGGTTGCAGCAAATAAGAACTTAAATGGCACCAAGAGCAACGGGAAAGGCTGCAAAGAAAAAAAGAAAAATGGCATTGTTGTGAAGGAGAAGGATGAGCTGAAACATAAGAGGATGAAAACTGAGGAGCATGTGGAGCAGCAGCCCAAAGAGTGAGTATTTCAGGCAGCAGCCCTGGATGTGAATATTTTTTTTTGAGAGGAGCACAGAGTTCAAAACAGCTGCACTTTTCCAGACTGAATTCTGAAAGAAATAACACACATTTTGCTCCTACTCCTCAGAAACAGCAGGAAGCCTGCAGAGGTACCATTAATACTTAATTTTCACAGGCTTTATCCCTTGGTTTAAAAAGTAACTATACTTTTTGTACAACAGCCACCAGATTGCTTTGAGACTGTGAAATGTAATTAAATCTGTTCTTCCCAGGGCTGACATCTGGTTTGATGATGTTGATCCAAAAGATATTGAAGCAGCAATAGGGCCTGAAGCAGCAAAAATTGCCAGAAGGAAGCTGGGGCTTGATACAGAGCAATCCCAGTCTGTGGAGCAGGTGCTGGTTAAGGAGAAGGCCTTTGATGGGTGAGTGACATTGCAGGGCAAGGATGGCATCAGAGGTGTCAGACTGCACGGTGAGCTGCCCTCTCCCTGCTTCTGCTGCAGGCTTTGCCTGTTCAGATCAAAGTGTGCACCTTGTCAGCCCAGCTGGCCTGCAGAGCTGTCCCCAAGCTGTCCCTTTGCCTTGCAGGCTGACCCGAGCCGTGGCCATGGACTGTGAGATGGTGGGGGTGGGCCCCAAGGGCGAGGACAGCATCGTGGCTCGGGTCTCCATCGTCAACCAGTTTGGCAAGTGTGTTTATGACAAGTATGTCAAGCCCACAGAGGAGGTGACAGACTACAGGACAGCTGTCAGTGGCATACGGCCTCAGAATATAAACACAGGTACCAGGGGTTCCCCCCAAAAGGTTTCTGAAAGAGAATTCAGTGGGTTGTCACAGAAGCCTCATTGGCTGAGCTTGGATCAGTTTGAGACCTAAAATGCTGAGATTTAAGTTCAACTTAATGCTAAGAAAAAAGCACTTCTTCCCACAATTTATGCAGTGATCATTAACACTTTTGAAGGAATTAACTGGTGGAATATGGTTTTTTAAAAAATCATTTCCTTTTCATGCTGTGCTCTGTAAGGAATTCTCTATGTTCTAGCAAGCAGGGGTTCAGTGTAGTTTACAATAACTACAGTCCCAAGATACAGTTACTTCCCAGAAAAGAAGCCCTGTTTGCTCATGGAAAGTGTTTCCTTGTGTGGCATTTTTAGGTGAAGACTTTAAAACGGTTCAGAAGGAGGTAGCTGAGATCCTGAAGGGAAGGATTTTAGTTGGCCACGCCTTACGGAATGATCTACAGGTACATTGAAAATTAAGCTTTTAATACATCATTCTGATGATGTATTAAACATCAACTGATCAAGGGGACACACTGAACTCCTGGAAACTGATTCCAGCCTTGTCTGTATGAGCTGGGTCCTGTTCTGTTCTGGATTTAAAGTGTCTCTCTCAGTGGATGGGAGGGAACAACAAGCAGCTGCACATTCAGCTCTGTAAAGTTTCTTGCAATAACACATTTTAGACTGAAAATGTGATTTCTTCTAGGTCCTACTTCTTGATCATCCTCAGAAGAAGATCAGGGACACACAGAGATACAAACCTTTCAAAGAGAGAGTTAAAGTAAGAGACTGCTGGGAAGGTGCTCAGTCAACAGACTCCAGAGCTGTGCCTCACTCCTGTGCTTGCTTTTACCTGACCCTGTGCCTTCTTTGCTACCTATGTACAAACAAATCTCCTAATTCATTAATCATTCCTGATGTTTCACCAGCAGAGGCTAAGATGTGTTATTCTTTGAGGAACACATTTTTATATAGACACCCATCTCTGTTATTTCAAGTCCTGTGAGACAGCATGGTTTGTGGTTTTTTCTGTCTCCAGAGTTCCCGTCCATCCCTGAAGCTGCTCTGTGAGAGGCTGCTCAATATCCAGGTGCAGACAGCAGAGCACTGCTCGGTAGGTACCTCCTCAGAACATCCAGCTCTGGCTTCTGCATTCAGTCTAAAACACTGCTCCTTCATCCCAGTGAAACTCAGCAAGCTCTGCTTGGACAGCACCAAGAGATTGGCATCTAAGCTTGCTCACCATTTCCTCACTTCATAAACTACTTTTGCACAAGTGTACTCTGAATTCTTGTTATTTTAAAATTCCCAGGGGAAAAAGGAACAAGATCTGCTTATGCTTAAAACAGCATTCTGCACTGCTGCACTGTGGCAGGAGGTGGGAGAGGCTATACCTGAACCTCAGCAGATCCTTCATTTCAGTGGGCTGAAATCCATGAAGATGGAAAAGAGGAATGAACTGGGGAAGCAAAGCTGGGAGGAGAGCTTATAGATACTGTATCAAGAGAATTTTGTCATTATGATTTTCCAAGTAACAATCAGAAATGCAGAGCCTTGGGGTGAGCCCTGGACTCCAAATACACCATTTATCCCTTTCACTAGGCACAGAGCCTAAATGTAAAAAGAGATCATGAAATGTTAATTGGAAGGATGTATTAAAATGATGGAATATTTAGCTGCTTATTATCTCACATCCTTGTCTTCTCTGTTCTCTTTCAGATCCAGGATGCACAAGCAGCTATGAGACTTTACACCTTGGAGAAAAAGAAATGGGAAGCTGCTCTCAGGAACAAAGCCAGCAACAACAAAAAAAGTAAAACTTAAAAACACTGGGTAGAATCTTTCATGTGCAGCATTTGCTGGTTTGATGTCACATTCCAAATTCAGAGCTAAGTCAGAACTGACAGCAGCTCCTTCATAAAATCAATCCAAAGGCAATGCTACAATAACCTGGAAGTACAGGAATGCTGCTGCCACCTGTGGATGGTCCCTGTGCCTGATGCCTGCTACTGTGTTCAAACAACCTTTGTAACAAATGCCTGCCGTTGGGAAGAACTTCATCAGTTAAATTTCTTCAGCAGAAATAGACACTGAATGAGTTAAAAAATTAAATTATGATAGATGAAGGAAGAAATTGTCATTGCTTTGTCAAAACTCCAAGGATCTCTTTATTTTAAGTACATTGAGGTTCACAAAGTGAGATCTACTACAAGGTGACTTCTTAAATATTACTGTTAGTTTCACCAGTTGTGGTACCTAAACCACCAATAAATACCTGTTTATATATTATCAACAGCCCAGTATTTTTTTTTCTGGTGAGAAGAATCTTCTAATGGAGGATCCAGGCTTTTGTATCCAGCAGTGGCCAAGTCTTGTTCTTAGACAAAGCGTTTTTCCTTCCTCACTTTCAAAAGTGTTGCAGCCACCAGGGTCTGAATCTCCTGGAGAATATGAGAATATGGAGAATATGAGAATTGTCAAACAGAAGATTACCTTGTTGCTCCATTTATTTTTGTATTCATTTATTAATAAAAACAATGTGTCTAACATAGCTCTTTGAAGTGGCTGCTGTTGTTACAACAGGAGAGAGAGCTTTCTTCCCTTCTGAAACTTTTTTTCTGCACTACCTTGTGGCTGCAGTGTTCATTGCAAGGGTGCAGGCAATGCCTGCAGGAGAACCTGGAGAACAGTTTGTAACTGTCTCTGAAAACAACTCTGTAAATACATAAATCAGCAAAATTAAAACTAACCATTTTATTTGTTTTATGAACAAACTAATTACTGGTTTCTTGCCAGCAAGCCATTGCAAAAGAAATATTAGTGTAACACATTAAATAGCTCTGATAACTTGGCTGGTTTCTCCTTTTTTCCAGTGTGACTGCTTGGTGAAATTTAATGTAAGTTAAATCTTCCCACAAACTGTCAAAGTTTTTGTTGGTTTTTTGTTTATTTGTTAATGATGCCATTTCCAAACCAAAAATAAATTGGATGTAATGTACTCATGGCCTTATTTCTGTAAGCTTTAGCCTGGTTTAACATGAGGACTGTAGAAAACTAAATGTAATGTTGCAAGAGACAAGGACATTTTTTTAAAATTGCAGCATTAACAACAAGAAAAACAACTTTCAACCACTAGTTAGAACTATCCTTACAAACTCACTCTTCACTCCACATGCAGCTAATTCTCTAAATTTCTGCACTATGATCAAATCCCTCACCAGAAATAATATACTAATATACTTTATCATCACAGAGGCTTCTCCATACCGTGCTAAATGGAAACTGGAGTTTTATTTCAGACAGCAGCTTTTCTATTTTCTGGGACCTCATATCCAGCATAACCTCATCTGCAAGGAACAAGAAAATTTATGGTTATAGCACAACTGCCAGTGGAACAGGAGCTAAATGAGCACGGGGAGAGGACAGAACTACACAAAGAGGAGGCAAGATACCATCAGAGTGGTATTTGGAACAAGTGGAGTGAATTCTCAGGAGGATGAATTGGAACTTTCTCAGACACAAAGTAATTCTTTTGTGACAGCAGCTAACACTTCCCTGAGAGCTGCTGTTGAGGTTTTACTGATTTTGGGGTTGGGAGAGAGGAGGAGACTCAACAGGTGCCAGCAGCAGCCATCTCACCATACTGAACCATCTCATTCATCAGCAGGCACAGAGCTTCTGCCACCCCTGGCTCATCGAAGTGAAGGTGATACTCATCTCTGATCAGCTCTATTCCACTGCCTTTTGAGTCCAGCAGAATTGCCAGAGCTGCAGTTTCTGCAAGGAAGACAAACACTGCTGAGCTCATTGGAGCTGCAAACTGCAGGATCTGCTTCCCATCCCCTCACCAGCTGGCACATGTCACATTTTCAGGAATTTGTGCCCATTATTTTCAGTCTTCATAAAAAATGTTCTGAAGCATATTTAGGAACAAGTGGAAGACCAGATATACAGCTGGCACTGTCATGCAGAGCAGAAGTGATTTTAATGATTGCTTTCATGTTGATGGAGCTGGTTGGTAATTAATGAAAGCAGAACTGCTGAGTGTTACCTGAGAGCCTCACAAGGCTGGCTAATGCCAGGCAGCCATTCTTCACCAGCACTGCCCTTTCTGGGTTCATCCTGAGTGCATCCAGCAAAAGTGCTGCTGTGGGCTCATAGTCACTGTCAGATAAGCAACCTTTAAAGAAAATAAACAAAACACATAAAAAAGCCCAAAATTTCAATAGCCTCCAGGCCAAAGGAATAAAGAGTTCTGAGTACTCTGCTGATAGGGAAGAGAAATGAGATTGCTGAGGGTGTTTTGCTCAGCTTTTCCCAGTGAAACAAAAGCACAAGGGCAGGCAGGAGGTAAATGTGACAATATTCTTGTATGAGGAAGAAATAAGGCAGTAGTACTACAAGGATGGGTTTCTTAGTGCAAACAATAATGAAAGATTATTTATCTTTTAACATGAAATACTGTTCCAAATAAACCAAGGAAATTAGCTGCCCACATGATAATGGAGTGCCCATTAACAGTATCTGGTGATTTAATTGCTACAGCTCATCAAAAATGGCTTCATTAGGGAGTCACAGAACAAGTGCAGGGAAAAGCAACCAAGAGAGGAGGCAAGTTCCCAACTCTGCTGCCATCTGCAGAGCCTCCTCCAGCCAAGCAGCCTGGACTGCAGGATCACCACTGACACACTGACATCCCAGCCTGTTCCACAGCCAGGGGACAGGGAGAATGGGAACACACACCTTGGAGAGCCAGTGCCCACAGAGCTGAGCAGGCAGACTCTGCAACAACTCCATTCTGGAGGTGGTTCTGAAGCACTGCAGAGGTGACAGGGACAGCACTTTCCAGCACTGCTTGGTCTGCATTATTCTCTGAATTACCTTAACAGAAAGAAAATGCACCAGGCAGAGTTATTTAATGAAGGCATGATATCATTGTATGTCAAATTATACCAGTAAAACCTTAATGGGTGTTGGCATTGGAATAATGCAACATTGTTTTAGTCTGGAGGGCAGCAGAAGAAAGGAATAAAAAAATGTGCAGAACCAAACCAAGTGCTGCAGGACTAATAAATAATTCTGTTTATTGTTGAAAGCTGAACTTCTGCAGGAACTAGTGTTCTTTGTCATTTAAATTATGCATAGGGATCACAGCAAGAAATCTCCAGAAATAACTACAGTTTTGACAGAATCCAGGCAGCAGGATGGAGATTCAGATGTCCCATAAATCCAAAGGGTAATTTGCTGCACAGAGGGAATAAAACATACCAAGTGCAACTGAGCACAATCTGTGCTTCCAGCCTTCCATGATGATCAGAACACCACACACCTCTACAAGGACATGTCACAGAAACAAATCAGTAAATACAAAAATCAGGTCACATCTTGGCCTGAACGGCTCCAATTTGACACCTTATCACATAATACTCTGCATTCATTTTTATTTTTATCTAATTTAACTCTGGATCACAATGTGACTGTAGCAGTGCTGTGGAAACAACTCTCTAGAATCACAAAATCAGATTGGTTTGGGTTGGAAGAAATCTTAAAGATCATCTCATTCCAACTCTCTGGAATAAGAATGGGAGAATATCCAATCCCAGCGACAGGAATGTCTGAACTCAATTAGGCTCAATACCTGCTGCCCTTCAGTCACATGAGGGCAGGCACAATACTCGCAGTGTTCCACTTACCACTCACAGCCAAGCTCCAGAGAACGGCACAGCAAGAGAAGCAGATCTTGTCATTATGAAGAAAACGTCTTAAAATTGACAGAAGGTCTGGAATGATCCCAACTTTCCTTAGGTTCTCTGCAGCTACTTCTGAAAACCAGAGAAATTCGATAGAATCTGGTATTTTGTCCCACTCACTGGCCTTGAAACTGGCAGCACTAACGTGTTTAAACTGAGATAACAGACCGGTAATTTGAGCCCATCAGCTGGACAAAAGGAAGCAAGAGAACAGACCGAATTCTTTAACAAGATGTACTTAACTCAGCTGATCCTTTCAAATGGATGCCTGGCCATCCTTTTTCCTCCCAGACTTGGAATTCACCGAGCAGGAAAGGAACTGAGAGGGTGTAAATGACAATTTTTCACCTGATTCCATTTTAACGATTCAAGCTAAGCTTCAGAATTAGGAAACACTGGATAAAAATAGTTTGGTCTTAGACATGACTGTGTAATAATTTTTTGAAGATTTCCCCCTTGCTGCTAAATCCTGCTATAACCATTTCTAAAAACAGTCTTTGATGACTGTTGAACTGACACTGAAAACAACTAAAAATACTATAAATATTTAGCAGTTATAAGTTCAGAAGAAAAGAAAACAAAGTAGAGAAGTTAGGGAGAATAGTTCAATTCATCATGGCACAGTCCAAAATAGAATTCAGGTTCTATGCCCTGATTTTCTCAAGCACTACTATTTGCAGAGTTTGTACTTTTTTCCAAGCTAAAAGGAAATACAGAACTGTCTCTATTGGAGTGGTTCTGTAAATGCCTGAAGCCTCAGCATTGTATCTTAAACTTTCAGGGGTGTTATCAATATCTGGTCAATCTTACCACTATTAAATTAATAATTACCCACAGACCTCCACACCTCTCAGTGAAGTCACAGTCACAAGTTCTGCACTGTATATTGGATTTGATAGAAAAAGTAAAAATAAATTAATATTCCCCAAAGAGTGAGAAAGGTGACCCACCACTGGCTGAAACCATCATCAATAATGTGCAGAACATTGAAAGGAACTCTTCATTTTCAGAATATTTTCTCACTGTGTGTAGCAGGCAGCTGGCCACATTCTCATCCAGAGCCATCATCATCCCCTGTTCCAGAGCTGTCACCACAAACATTGGAATTGAACAAAGATTTCAGTGGTTTTGAATGAAATCTGAAAACCCCCCACCCTGCAATCAGCATAGCAAAACATTCAATTAACAGCATTTCTTCACATAAAATAAGCAAAATTACTTTGAACTTCCATTTTCTGAAACTCAATTCTTAATATTTTTAAGCTTGCATCATCAGGTAGTTTTGGGGTAAATTGCCATGAAAGTGACAGCAAAAGACCCAAAACCACTTTTATTGTTTAAAATTTAAACAGCAACACTCTACATAACATGAAAACAAACTTGATTGGACAAGATCAGCACCTACATTTAAAATTAATTATTAACACAGAATTCCTGCATGCCAGTCCTGAAGGAAGGGCATAAGAATTCAGAAAGCTGCTTAACTTCCTTTACTTCTTTAAATTCATCCCCTAAAATTGTTACTGGAGCAGATAATGGGTCCAGTAATCTTTATGAGACCCAGCAGGAGGAGGAAATCTTAAAATTGTACCTTGACTGAGAATTTCAAGCAATAAAATGCAGCCCTCTACTTGTAAATCCAGAGAATCTATGTGAGTCTTCATGGCAAGAGTGATCACCTCTGTGCATGTTAGCAGATAGGGGAATGCTGTGGGGGAAAGAAATTTTTTGAGAAAAGGTTCTTGAATCAAAGAGAACAAACCAGAGTGAATTGTTTTAATCTGTGTGGGAAATTTCTCCTATCAATTAAAACTAAGAATAACCCTGAGTTTTAACATCACAAGCCAATGCCAACATTATAATGCTGTCAAAGGACAGAGCATTTTATAGCTGGGAGAAAATACACAGCTTTCACCCTCACAGCTTTACCAGACACACAGGAATTAGACATTAGTAGCTTCCTTTTGCTCTGCAAACCTTGCAGCCTCAGGAATTACCCCCAGGTCATCCCAGGACTTGTGGAAATCCACTTCCTCAAATGCCAGTTTGTTGCCAATTGAAATATCAAATATATTTTTTCCCCAGTGCCCATTTTTCTCATTCACTAGAACCCCTCTGCTGGTTAACAAAAGCATGTACAGAACAAGTACAAACACAATCCCACCAGCTACTGCAGAAATTTCTTTCTCATTTATGGACATCAGAAATGTTTTCCTCTTCCTATTGTCTCAAAATGTAAGGAAGGAGCAGAATAAATAAATAAAGAGATCAAATAGTGCCTTACCACTTCTATCCTTTAAAAAGCTGGAAAGGTGCTGAATGCCTTTAGCCTGGACTTGTTCAATATCCCAGGAAGCCTGCATGAATTCTGAGAAACCAAGGAAATTCTTCCAACCATTCCACACAAACACTTACACAAAGCACCCAAATTGTCTCTGCTTTATGCAAGACGTGAATTCAAATAAATGAAAATAATTAAATTTGGGATTGTTGAAGAGAAAACCTTCTCTCCCCTCCATCTCATTAAACATTTCAATATTTCAAAGTGTTATGATTCACAATGTATTTGACATTATATATATATATTTTTTTTTGGCGGGGGGACATGTTGGAATATTAAATTAGAGGGATAGGAGCTTTAAATGCATTATTCCAATAGACTTTTCAGGTTAAAATAACATCTCCCTTACTTAGAAGGAAAATAATGGAGCAGATCCTTTGTGGCATAAATTAGGAAATGTGTTACAATGCAAACAAAATAAGTGAAGCTCCCAAATTTTCTGAGGAATGACCTCTGACCCTGTTTAAATTTTGCAGTAGGAATTGCTGAGAATCTTAGGAATTTAGAGAAAAAGCTGCATAGTGATCTTTGCTCCAAAGAGTATCCCATTTTATTTCAGGTAAAATGAGTGTCCAAGAATTTATTTCCATGTAGAATATATCCTGACTATGAAAATCACCTTTCCATTAATCTCATTCTCCTTATTACCTAGAACATTTCCAACTCCTCCCTGAAGGAGCAAATCTGTTACTGTGGGAGACAGAGATTTCTTCAGTTTTATTGAGGTGTCACCAGCAAAAGTCAGGCATTTCCCAATAAATGGAAGAGTGATCATATCCCTAGAATTTTGAGAGACAAAAGCAGCACCAGTGAGTTAGAACTGGTATGAAAAGAAAAAAAAAAAATCTACAGGCATTGTTTTATTTTGATATAAAAGATCCAATATTACTTCTAGACCTGATTATTTTTGACAGAACTTAATTTATTTCACAACAGCTTAAGAAAGAGCTCATATTGCACAAGCCATGCTTAGATGTCAAGTTCAGGCTCATAAAATTGTGTATAACAGAAATTTATATTATAAACTGCAAAAAGGGACTCCTGTGCATCTCAGTGTCCACTCTCAATGAACATCAAGACTTTAATAACTCACTTTGTGGAGGCAGGAGGATAAGCAGTGTTAACCCTTTCCAACAGCAGTTAACATTCCAAATTTGTGGAGGTTAGAGGGGTTTAGGACAAAATAAATCAAGAGAAGGCAGCCAGAACTCACCTTGCTGTGGGTCTCATGCTGGGCTCAATCTGCAGCATCATCAATAAAATTGGAAAGAAAGGCAAATAGCTGCTTCCTCCATCCTGCATCAGGGTCAGGACTCCCACAAGGCAGCTGCTGTCCCCTCTGATTTCCTGCAGTAAGGAAGTTATCTCTTCTGCCTGGGAAGAGCACAGTGTCAGAGAGCTCTCACACACTCACAGATATCCTGATGAGCCCAGGACCCTTTAAATCCCAAATAAATCACCCTTACACACATTCAGAACAAAGCAGCTCATCATATCAAGGAGGACACAGCCCAGAGACCAGATGTCAGATTTCTCAGTGAAAGAAAACTCAAATGTTTCTGGAGCCATCCAAGACTTGCTTTCTGTAAAAACAGGAATCATAGGGTGACATTGCTGACATTGTGCTTCCAAAAACTACAAAACACACTGTAACTAATGAACATTTTTCTAAGATATTCCTGAGGATAAAGCTAAAAAGGACTCCAACTGTATTGATTGCAGAAACTCACACACATATCTACATTTTTCACTTGTGAACACAATTAATGCTGCAGACAGCTGCCTATGAAAATCCTATTTAGAAGACAAATAGTTTAATGCAGAGAAAGGAGAGGGATGATAACTTCCCCTCTTTCCTAATTTTTCTCTTAAGACTAAAAATATCCACCACAACTGAAATATTTTGAAAATACAGTAGGAAAGAAAAAATAGTAAAACAAGTATCTACCTTCTTCCACTCTTATTTTCCATTTCAGCTCATCTTTCATAAGTGTTTCAGTACTGAAGTCACTCAGCATGAAGGATGTTTCACCAGTCACAAGGATGTTTGATGGCTTGAGATTTCTGCAACACAAATATTTTTGTCAGCCTGTGAAATTAGGGTCTAATGACAAATAATTATAAATAATAAAAAACACAGCTTTTTTAGCCCTCATAAGGGTTGGGTTGATTTTTGTAGGGTAAATTGGTTTGGACATTTTTTGGTTTTGTTTTGTTGGTATTGGTTTTTTCTTTAATATACAAGTGATGATCAACCAAAATAAAATTATTTTCCTCTCTAAATGCTTTAAAATTTGTGCTTGAGACACAAATTGATCTGAGCATGGAATGCAGGTTTGCCTCTTATTCAGATACACAAACTTTGTCCACCACAGCCACCAAAATGTGAGCATTTACAGAGATGGACAATTTTTTTAAATATTAAAAAAAAAACCCACCAAGAGATAACACCTGAGTCAAATGAGTATTCCAGACAAAACTCAGGAAATAGGTAACTTTGGAAGTAAAAAAAACAAATAAAAAACTAATCTAAAGTCTGGAATTTCTACCCCCTAATTCTCCTTTTGGAAGAGTAAAATTCCCTGTCTCTGAGCACTGTGCAAAGAACAAGGGCCTGTCAGACAAAGAGAATGAGATTTCTGCTCACCTGTGCCAAATATTTTGTTTGTGTATGTAAAACAAAGCATCCACCATCTGTCCCAGGAACTTCTGAACCACCTGTGGAGGCAAATAGACATGCAAGTGTAACACAAACAAGGAACTCTTAAACATCTTTCAGATGTGAGTTTCCCAAACCACCCTCCTGTGCTTTGAAGGTTTTAGGGAGGATTTTCAGAAAAAGGAATACCATAAAGCAACAAGTCTCTCAGTTCAAACAGGTGCCTCTTCTGTACTTTTTACCGTGTGTGCTATCTTTTCTGACTTCTGCCTCTTTTCCTTGATTAGAGCTGAAAGATCTCCTTGGCCTGAGTGCTGCATAACCAGGCAGAGGAACAGAGATGAGACCTGCAATAAAACATTGCACCAAAATTGCTGGATTGTTTGCAGGTAAGAAAGACAAAACCAAGCTGGTGGGTGTGATGTTCACAGTACAAAAGGGTTCTGAGATTAATTATTCTCTCAGAGAAGAGACAATTTTTAATTTCTTTCATTACAAATACAGTATGCCTATTGTTTTAGCAAATAAACAACCAGTATCAAGCATCTTATCTGAAGCTATAGGATGATTCAAATCAATTATACATCCATAAAATCAACAAAGATTCTGTCCAAGCACTGAAGAAAATCTGCAAATAAATAAGTCAGGGCTTTCAGCTTCTTATGGTCCCCTATAGAAGGGTTTTCATGCAGGCATGAAAATCAGAAGTGCACACTAATTCCCATCAGAATCTGGGAGTCTGCCATGTGATGAACTCCAATCCATATTCACAGTTTTTCAGTGTATTCAGAAGACCAAAAGGAAAAAAAAAAATTAAAAAAATCAGGCTTGTTTTGAATCAAAACCTTATTTTTTAGCACCTCACCCAATGACCCCAAATTTAAACCTTTGAATATGCTCATGTGCTTAGAACATAAACCACACATTCCAATTGAACCAATCCTGTTCCACTCTCACCTTGTTGTTCCAAATCACAAAAAATTCCTTGTAAGTACAGATGTTAGAATGGTGGAGTTTTAGCAAATCCCTTGCCTGCACAGAATAAAAAAGAGAAAATACAGACAGTTAGCTATAGCTAGGTCCTTCCCTTTAACAGGACCTTAAATAACACCCAAAACCAGTTCCTCACTTGTTCATATCATATTTCTGATCAAACTCTTCCAAAGTGCCAGCTCTGTTAAATATTTGCATACACCAATGTGGAAAGAAGGAAAATATTTCACCCAGACTCTGCTCACTGCTGCAACAGCCTTGTGAGATTCAAAGCTACAAACTGATCCACAGGGAGATGCTGTGTGAACCACCCCCTTCTTCACTTCCTAACCTCCAAACCTGAAAACATTTCTTAGAATATAAGTCAGGGTGATTTTTCAAGTGCAGCCATTATTTCCTGTAACCTCCATGCAAGCTTGAACCTAACCAATATAATGACATGAGAGATTTTTATCTCCTTGAAGGTGGTTTCCGTGCAGGGCTCTACCAAATCCTAATCACTTCAGCAACTTTGCTGATTATGTGGAAGATAAGAAGAATTCAGGTTACTCTTTAGTTGTGCTTGTGGCTGTGCAGGCACAACAGAAAAACTAAAAAGAGCCACACTCCTAGATGGCAAAACTGCATTTATTTAATAGATGTATTTCAACATTTATTTCAACAGAAAAATTGGTCCAAATTCTACTGATAATGCAATATTTAGTACAGAAAGAGATCACCTCTCTGACCAGGATAAAACATCTGCACAGAGATTTATTCTCCTTCTTTTCCAACTGCATACTGGGCACTGGGAGACTCATTCATCATGTGCTATTCCACTTATTTTATTGAAACTATTTTTGGTATTTTAAGAGTAATTCTGATGCTTCTTACTCAAGACATTGCAACAAGTTTGCACCAAAAGAAAAGAGTACAACATTCACATTTAAAAAGTCCAACTCTGAAAAATAAGCATATGATGAAATATGTTATCTAGACATCAAGTTATTAATAATAAACTACAAACACACCAAGGTTCTCCTCCAGCTTAAAACCAAAAGGATCTGTTTTGTTCTTTGGCTTCACAAAACAATAAAATTTCTGAGGAAGAACTATCCCCTGAGAAGAGCTGTCCATTTGAATTTATATATCCAAAAATAACAACAATTAATATAAAACCCTGGCCTGAGCCCAAGCAGAGGGCAGAGATCACACCCCACAAATAGTCCTACCTGATTTACTTCCTATTTACTCAGCTAAACCTTGTAGATAAAAGACTGGGTTCTATCAAGACTTTGGTCTTTGTAAGTGAAGTAGTAAAGAAAAGACTGCACCAGTACCTCCCTCAAGGCCACATTTGCTTGGTGTTGGTCAATGCATTCAACCTGCACCAAATGAAAGACAGGGGTGAGACTGTAACACAAACACCAGGGAGCTTCGAGCCAGAATAGTCTTATCAAGGTGACTAGACTGCAAATGACATAAATTTTCAATGATAGGTCAAATCTCTAATGTTTGGGGCAGTTTTGGTGTCAGGAGATGGGTAAAACAGAGCTGAAAAGATGTGTGTGACAGACAGTGTTTCTGCACTGCCAGGGCAGCAGAGAGCCGAGGTGAGAGAACACTGAGGGCACCTAACTAAGCTGCTGCCCTTTCCCCCCTTTGAGCCTCAACATCCCAACAAACCCATCCGAATCTCCCATTTTACCAAAAAGCAGCACAGTAACGAGCAAACCCACTTTGACCCAGCACGGGTCTCTCTGCTGCGATGGTGCTCATGGAGATAACGAAGACGCCAAACTCCTGTTTTCATAGCAACCAGCGGCTCACCTGCTTTATTGCATATTTCTTCAGGGCACCCTGGTGTGTTCTCAGCTGAGCTGTCAGCATCGTGCCCAGCGCCCCGGGCTGGAGCTGCTCCAGCACCTGCCGGGCACAGGACACACCCAGAGCACCTGCTCAGCCAGGGCACAACAACTGAGGCAAAAAAACCCTTTAATTCGCTTTTCCATAGAAACCGTCCGCACAGGGAACACCTCCAGCTGCCCATGGCAGGATTAGGGACACCCCCATCCTCACCCCAACTCCTGAGAGGAACTAAGGCCTTCCCTTCCCTCCTCTTCGGGATATTCGCGTGCTCAAAACGCCCCAGGACCATCCACACGCTGTCCAGAACCATGTAACCCCTCAGGGCCACTCAGCCCCCATCTCCTGTGGCCGTGTGCTGCTCCCAGGGCCCTCATAAACCCCTCCAGCAACACTCAGCGCACTCCGAGCCGCTCACACCGTGTCCCCAAGGGAACCCACAGACCCCTGCTCGGGGCCATGTACCCCACACAGACCCCTCCAGCACCGCCTGCACCCCCACAACGCTGCTTATTGCTGGGTAGAGCATGAACCGGGGGGCAGCACCTCATATTTTTCCATGGCGGGGTCGCGGCCCTGAGGGAGTGAGACCCCCCCTCCCCACACAGGAGTGTGGCCGGGGCGCGGCCCCTTTAAGAGCGCCGAGGGGCGTGTCCGGGGGCGTGTCCCTGCAGGGAGGCCCCGCCCCCCGCGCGCCGGCGCGGCGGCGCCTTCAAGGCCCGGCCCGTCCGACGTGGCAGCGCCTGCACCGAGCGCGGCCCGGCCCCGCCACCGCCCCGCCCGCCCCGAGCCAGCCCGGGCCGCGCCATGGGCCACAACGACATTATGAACACCGCCGAGGACTTCGTCGATCAGGTGGGTGCTCGCCTGCCTTCCCCCCCCCTTCCCCCCCCCCACCTCGCGCCCGGCCGGCGGCCTTTGTGCGGCGGGGCCACGCTGAGGGGCCCGGCTGAGGCAGGCCGGGATGGCGGCGGGGTCGCTGCCGCCTCGGGGCCGCGCTGTGCTGGGGCGGTGGGTTTGTGGAATTATAGAGCCCCGGAGTGGTTTGGGCTGGAAAGGATCCTAAAGATCGTCTCGTTCGATCCCTGCCGTGGGCAGGGACACCCTCCGCTGTCCCAGGTTGCTCCAAGCTCTGTCCAGCCTGGCCTGGAACACTTCAAGGGATGGGACAGCCTCAGCTTCTGTGGGCATCCACCTTCACGGGGAGGAATTTCTTCTTAATATCCAACCGAAGTTTCTCCTCTTTCAATTTGTAGCCATTCTGCTTTGCTTTCTCACTACCTGCTCCTGGCAGTAGTTTGTTTCCATTTTTCCTGTAAGTTTCCTCCGGGGGGGTCCCGGGCCCGGCTCCCACCGCCGCAGGCCCAGCGGCCGCCCCTGCCCTGGAGTGAGCGCCCGAGCCTCTCGTACAGCGAGTTCCGCTTGCGGACAGCGCTTCTCTCAGCAGGGATGAACTGCAAGGCGAGCAGGAGCCGTCCCGGCTGGTCAGGAGGGCACAGAGGGGTGTGGGGAACCAGTGTGAGCTGGCAGGGATGGGAGAGTGACCGGGTTATCCAACCTGGCAGGGTTAGATGGGATATTAGGGAGAAATTTGTCCCTATAAGGGTGGGTGGTCCCTGGCACAGGCTGCCCAGAGAAGCTGTGGCTGCCCCTGGATCCCTGGAAGAGTTCAAGGCCGGGTTGGACAGGGCTTGGAACAACCTGGGGTAGTGGAAGGTGTCCCTGCTCATGGCAGGGGTTTGGAACAAGATGAGCTTTAGGATCATTCCAACCCAAACCATTCTGTGATTTCATAAAACCCTGACCCACGTCTGGAAGCCCAAACTGGAAAAGGTTGGTCAGCACCGTGGTGCTGTGCTCAGGATTGGGGCAGAAGGAAAGCAAACAAGCTGATGTTGTCTTGTAAACCTTCTTACGTTTATTTCAGTGGAGGCCCGAGTGATTTCTCTGTTAAATAGAAGTTTGTGATCTCTTACAATGTCTGACAACAGGATTGTTTTGAGTGTAAGTAGTTGCTCTGCTGGGGATGGTGTTGCAAAGATCTTCACAGTCATGGTGATTCATCTAATCGACAATAAGAGGCAGCAAGTAATCACATTCAGCAAATTGGCTGGAAAATCTGATTCTGCCTGGTTCTACAACTGCTGTGATTTCCAGTGAGTTGTGTGGTGCACAATAACACGTCACAGCTCTGAGGGGGCTGTGCTGCCTCTGTCTTTCACTGATTTCACTGGGAAAACCTGTTCTGCCCTTCCTCCCCACCCTCAGATGGAAGAAGGAAGACTTGATTTAAAGAGAGCTTCTCGTGATGTGTGGAATACTCAGTTTAAGGGATATCTGGATTATCTTGATTGTTCTCTGTTTACCTTGTCCTCTTGCTCCTTTCAGAGGAGAAGGTAAACCATCACTGCAGTGTTCATATTACTGGCTAAAATGTGCAGCACTTGTCCTGACCTTTTTATAACACCTCTCTATTTATTCCTGTGGGGTTATTTCTAGATGTCCTCAACACCCCTTTTTTCACTCTGCTGAAAGCTCTTTTGTCCACCTTAAATGTAGTTTGCCTCCTCCTGAAGTGAATTTTAAATGGCACAAATTTACTCATGCTTGGCCACATCCTGTTTAAAGATGAGCCTTGCCTTTAGCTGCAGAATTTGGTGTTTTGCTACTCTTACCATCAGATTGCATAAGAATTTTCATGGTGTTCTGAGCAATAACTCCTGTGATAATTCTGCCTGGTAGTTCAATCAGAACCTTTCAGTGCTGCCTGTGCTGCTAAAGCTCAGTGTCACACCAATATAGGAGTGACTTGCTAAACAGTAACCTTTGGTATATATTGTGAAGTGAACACTTGGCATGTTAGTTCATCTTGGATTAAAAAAAGTACTTGGAATGTTTGGACTGAAATTGTGTTGAAACTCCCCTGGTGGAGGCTGGACAATGGCTGTTCTGGGAGCTGAATCCATTCTCAGTGATATTCTTGCTTTTTCCATTCTCTGTTCTAGTGCTCAACACATAATGAGTCTTAATTTCTGTAGCATAAAACCCCTGTGGGAGAATGTTAGAGCTAATTCCATGGCTTATCACGAAATCCTGAATGTCTCTTACAAAATCAAGAATAATCTGTTCCTTAAATTCAACCAGTAAATCTTAGCTTTTCTCAGATACTGTAATTTCCCTTTGAATTAGCAAATTATGCCCTGGATGCCAAGATACTCAGCACTAATAAGTGGCTCTTAATCCAGAGGTGAGCTGGTGCACTGTCTTACAGGCAGCTGAGCTTGCCAGACAACCAGTTGTCAGTGAAAGGGCTTGTCCTACTTCTCCCAAGGCTGCATTCCCCTTTTCTCTCTCACCAGCACTTTTGTCATTGAACTGGGGAGCTGAACTGGCAGGAGAAAAATTTGAGGACTTTTTTTTTTTTTTTTTACTTGGTTGAGTTATATCCATGTTTAGGGAGAGTGAGGAGTAATATTGGGGTGAGATTACTGGTATTAGGCTTCTCTGAGCTGTAAGGGATTTCAGTGGAGGGGACACTGTAACACCAGCCCAGTGTTATTCATTCAATAATTTACATACTCAGAAATTAAGCCCATTTTAAGTGATTTTTGTTAAAATATTACTTGGCAACCCCTTCAGTGCAGCCACCAAGTACTGAAAATAGCTGTATCTGGGGTCTGCATGGAGTGTTTAGGATTGTCTCCTTTGTAATCCCTTCCTAAGAGGGAGCAGATCTCAGGCAACTTTCCTAGTGTCTGTAATAATCTTTAGGAATAAATCCTTAGGAATGTGGGTACTTGGTATTTCTGCTGTTCAAAAAAAAAAAAAAGATTCCTGGACAAAAATGCAAGGAGACTATTGAGTCATTGCACAGCAGTGAGAGGGCTGCAAGGCAGAACCATACTGGGGGAGTTTATTTAATTTTCCAAGATAAATGCTGATGTATCTTGTCCAGATAATTCTCATATAGAATCACAGACTGATTTTAAAGCCCATCTTGTTCCAGCCCTTGCCATGGGCAGGGACCTTCCACTCAACCAGGTTGTTCCAAGCCCTGTCCAGCCAGGCCTTGGACACTTCCATAGATCCAGGGGCAGCCACAGCTTCTCTGGGCACCTGTGCCAGGGCCTGCCCACCCTCCCAAGGAGGAATTTCTCCCTAATTTCTATCTTACATTTCCCCTCTTTGTTTGAACCCATTATTTCTTGTCCTCAGTATCCTACTTTGCAGCAAGTGGAAGGGAGAAGAAAACATTTCCTTGTTAGTCTGAACTTCATCATTTAGATTCAAAAAACCTGAATTTGGAAATGTTCTCTAGAACTTTGTCATGTCAGTGCACTGATTGTTTATCACTATAAGCCAAGTAGCCTATTCTAGTTAGGCTGGGGAAAAAATTTCCCAAGGAGAATGATAGTAAAATGCAATAAATTACTAAAAGTACCATTTTAAAGGTTTCATTAATAAATAGCCTTTTGGAAAAGGGAATTACTATAAAGCACACTTCAGAAGGGAAAAGCATTAAGAAATCTTCCTGCAATTAAAAACCTGATTAATATTGCTGGCAATGCTCTAGTGGGTCAGAGCCCTATTCCTGCCTTTGGAAATAAATGGGAAAGCCTGTTCCCAGTTTTTACAGTACTTTGTAGGCATTGGCTAATTGATGTGATGGGTTTTGCTGTCCCTATGATTTTGGGGTAGGATCTTGTTGAGTGAATGTATCCAAGCTGGTTAAAAAAAGATGATTTTTCTCTGTGCCACTGGATTGAGCATCCTCTTCCAGGAGAACAGTGATGTCCCAGGCTGCTGGAGGAATTTGTTCTCCCAGAACAAAGCAATCCCTTAAAAATATCCAAGATATTTGGGATATGCCTTGTCAGAAGCTCTAGACTAATAATTCTGTGCAGCTCAGGAGGGTTTCTGTGTAGATGAGCAGTGTGCTGTTCCTCACCATAATCAGAATTTCCATGATCCAGGAATACCCAGGAAAAGGCTTTGTGCTTGGACAGAACATACCTGCAAAAACTCCCAACTCATGTCATTTATTGGACTTAAAATACCTGTAATTGTACCATGGTATATACACTTTATCAAAATAGAGTGGACTTTCAGCAAATTTGAAACTGTTGGAGGTGGGGTCAAAATGAATCATTTTATTGCCTCTCTTTTGGTCAGGCCTTTATGGGTTTGAGAATTTCAGTCCTCCTATAGAAAAATGGGAGGTTGAGCAGAGCTTTGATTAAGGGATCCCTGGATCTTCTTGTGCATCTTTGGTTGTTAAACTTAAAGGAGCATTTAAATCTATCTTTGCCATTCTAATCCCATTAGAGGGAGATATGGCAACACAAAGCCCCTCTGGCATATGTCAGTGACTTGGCTGCCAACACAGAACCAGCTGTTCTTCTTTAAAGTAGTTTTATTTAGCATTTTCTTGTCTTTTCTCATAATGTTTTGCCTCTTGCAAGGAGACAGGACATGTGGAGAGCAGTTAACGCAAAGCCCAGAGCAGAAAAAGCCCTGCAGTTATTTGAAGTCGTGAGTTTAATGCTGCCACCTCCATCAGTGCCAGCAGTTTGGATCTGGATGTGTTGTGCTCAGTGCAGGGTGTTTCAGGTCCCATTTCTTAGCTGCAGCCACCAATTCTCCCATGTGTGTCACTTTATCTGGGTGCATCTTAAAGGAAGTGGGCTCAGGGTGCAGCTTTTGAGCCACACAGTGCTGGTGCTGTGCAGGGGCAAAACCCAGGGTGGCTTGTGCTCCTCATTGAGTCCCACTGCTGGAGCTCTCATGTTTCTTGTCATTTATTCCATCTCCAGTTAAATTACTCAAGTGATTTACACCCAGATCCTCTAATTGTGAAATCGCTTTCTGCCTGTTACATTCTCTTCCTGTAGTTGTTCTCTTCCTTTCTCTCTGGATCTTCTGGTTCCTTTGGCTTGGGTTTTTGTTCCCACAGGCTGTTCCTGAAGCTTATCTGAGCTTGCTGTGTACAGGGGGCTCAATGTGAGTGCA
Organism: Oenanthe melanoleuca; assembly: GCF_029582105.1. Classification (NCBI taxonomy): domain Eukaryota; kingdom Metazoa; phylum Chordata; class Aves; order Passeriformes; family Muscicapidae; genus Oenanthe; species Oenanthe melanoleuca. The sequence goes on from NC_079350.1 coordinate 4,167,595, forward strand.
GCTCCAGGAGCTGTGGGTGCCCAGGGATGATGATGTGTGTGCCATCAGGTTGCTTAGCACTGGGGCTGCCACGGGCTGCAGCCTCTCTGACTTGTCTGGAGCCCATTGGATGTGTGCACTCGTGTTTAATGGCCGGTGTTAAATTCCCTCTGTATGCCAAGAGAACAGGTAAATGTTAAATGTCTTCTTGGATCCTTCACCTGTGCTGTTCATGGCTCCAGGGAAGGGGAAAATTAGCTCAGCTTGTACTTCAAAACAGCAAATATGAGGCCTAGAGGAAGATATTCTCTACTTTTTGTGGCTTTTTTCAGCCTTTGCACAGCACTGTTTTTATCCTTTCCTTACAGATTCCCAGCACTTCTTTCATTTCTTTCTAGACCAAAGTTGCTTGTTCTGTATCTTACAAATGACTTTTGGTTTGTAAGAACTTTATTCTTAGTATTCCTCAGCAGTTTCCTCGACCTCAGAGTGAAACTCAGGAGGCAGGAAAGCTGTAAACCAAGATGTGTGTGTCATTCAGTGAGTGACAAAGATCAGAAATTCTCTTCTGACTCATTCATCCAACTGTTGACATGGCTTAAAAAAGCCTGAAGTGGCAGCCTGGAGGCAGAGTACAGCTGCACTTAAAATGCACTTGATTAAGGTGAATTTTGACCCTTAGACTATGGATACAGGCAGTCCAACAGTGCAGTTTGTTCCAATATTAACTATTTAATTGACTATTAAGGATGTTTGCTGATTTGTTTTTCTTGTGATAATCTGTAGTTGCACAGTGAGCTAGGCTTGTCATTTGCATGGCCTTTAGTATTGACTGATTGCTGCTGGCAGGAATAAACTATCAGAAATGGCTTTTGTCTCCTTCCTGGTGGAAGTCTCAATTAAGTAATAACCAGTGCTGCCTAGAAAATGGGTTGGCAATTAAGCACTTGTCCTAACCCAGAGGCAGTAAGCTTTCCTGTGCACCCCACAGCCCTATAGAACACAACCCTCTAGACTCTCTTTGGCAATTTTGTATTTGTTCCTTTAATTATTGTAATTGCAGAGCAAACTGATCCAGGAGCCTGCAAGATGAAGGGGGCCCAGATACATCTTCCATTCCCTAAAACTAAAACTCAGCATCTGTTGCATGATGATAGCATTTCCTTTTAACCACTGCACTGAGCTGTGGCTATAAACGTCTGTTTCCTTTCTGCAGAGGATGCTCCTTTTAATGGAAGTAAAAACCTGCCTAGAGAATAGAGGGTGCAGTTCCATGCAGTGATTATGTACAGCTAAGATCTGCTGCTCTTTGGGTACACATGCTTTGTTTGCATTGAGCTGTTGGAGGGAATGAGCTTCGCAAAAAATTTAGTGGTGTTTTTTAGTTTGTACAGAACTTGTATCTTCTGTCAGCCTGGCTCCCTGAATCAGGGTTGTTCCAGGGTGGTGAGTGCCTGAGTTACATGGGTGGGAGCAGGATTGCCCTTTCAGCTCCAGGCTATCTGATAGTTGAGCTGTAACATGAAACCCTGAGATAGAGAAACTAAAACCAAGGTCAGCCTTCATTAGCGAGAACTCCATCAAAGCACAGTTCTTTTTACATAGAAATGTGCTGCTGGATTCTGCTTTTTTCCAAGTCCTAGTCCAGTGGAGATTAACAACAGGTTTCCCATGCTGTTCCCAGTGGGTGAAGCATTTCATTCAATCCAAGTCCCAGTTTCTCTCTGGATGTTGTGCATGAGAGCTGCTGAGCTCCGTGTGCAGAGAGCAGGTGTCCCTTTCCCTGCTCCCTGCTAATGCCCTGTGTGCCCCTGCAGTTCCTGAGGGTGACCAAGCAGTACCTGCCCCACGTGGCCCGGCTGTGCCTCATCAGCACCTTCCTGGAGGATGGCATCCGCATGTGGTTCCAGTGGAGTGAGCAGAGGGACTACATCGACGGCACGTGGAACTGTGGCTACTTCCTGGCCTCCATCTTTGTGTTCCTAAACCTCTTTGGGCAGCTGGGTAAGTGGCTCTGGGGCTCTTCAGCTGCAGGCAGAGCACTCCAGCGTGGCTGCAGACCTGTGAATCATGGCAGTGTGGGATGCCTCACTGATTTCCTCATAGTCCCTGACAGCTCAACACTGATAGTACTACATGGGCTGGATGAAAAGAACTCTGAACTGACCTGCTGCAGCCTTTCCTGGAAGCAGCTGTAGAGAGTTTCTTGTGACACACTGCCTCTGAGTCAGAGATGCTAAGAATCCATCAGGACAGTCTGGTTTCAATTCTGTACATGCATCCGTAAATACAAACCACACCCAGAGTTCTTTAAATTAAATACTCCTGTTCTTTTAAACAGGGCAATGTTGAGACTTTCTCGGCCTCCTGTTTTTATGGGCATTCATCTCCAAGGCAAATTCTTACCCTGGAGAGGGTGCATTTAAGCCTGAGTGAGGTGCTTGTGTCAGAAACTTTTCCAAAGCCCAGGAATCAAAATAATCCCAGAAGGACTGCACTGCTGTGTGTGTGCTGGGTGGGCTCAGGCTGTCAGAAATTGAGAGATGAAAGATCCTGTTCTGTTTATATTATATCCCTGATTTACTGTTCCTGATTGCCAATTTCTTGTGTCCAGATTTGTATTTTTTGCCCTCACTATTTTGTGTAGAGAGTCACCTTAATTTAATGTAGTTGCCAAAGTGAGAAAGGCTGTTGGTGCTTTCTGATGGAAAACTTGAGAAAGGTTTTGGGTTTTATCCTTTCAAGGAAAAGGAATACAGCATGATGCCCTAACAGTTATCTCATTAAAGAAAAAGGAAAATCCAAGTTAGCATTCCTGCAGGAGCTTTTCCAAGTGTAACTGTGCTCAATTTCCCCAACTTAGGTGGCTGTATCCTGGTGCTGAGTAGGAACTTTGTGCAATATGCCTGCTTTGGACTATTTGGAATTATAGCATTACAGGTAGGAGGCTTAAATCTTCATCCCTTCTAAACTGTACCTTTCAAATCTCTCTTAGCCCCAGTACTTCCAACATATTTAAATATAACTTACAACCCTGGAATTTTTCTCCACCCTGGCCTCCTGCCAGTCCTCAATGGCATTGAACTATTTTGCTGCTTCTGTTCTCCTGATGTGCCCAATAGATGGAATTTCAATTGCAATTAGTCAGCTTGGAGACATGCATTCAATACTTGACCTTGACCTGTTTAGCAGAAGTAACTGGCAGTTTACCTGGATGTCAGTTAATGAGCCAAATGTGGAACTTGCAGTTGCTTTGGCCTACAGCCGTGTTCCCATCACAAAGGATCCTAGCTAGTAGCATCCTTCCCCTACAAAACCAGGGAATTTTGGGGTGCCTAAGGCACAAATCAAATTCTGGCTTCCCTTCCTTGTGTTCACAGGCTCACTGGACCACAGTGATGTAATTACCTTGTTTCCCTCACTATATTGTGTTTATAATCAAATTCTCACTTGAGATTGTAACAGAAATTCAGAACTTCAGTGTCATTATATAGTGTTTTAACCTGTTTTATTCTTTGCCTAGACTATTGCATACAGCATTCTATGGGACCTGAAGTTCTTGATGAGGTATGCCTGCTTCTGGAAGTTTTTATGGAAACAGAATGAAAACTGACACTTGGTGGCAGAGGAAATGACATTTGTACATAGTATTTACTAGAAAGATTTTACAAGTTGCATTAAAGAAGAAATCACAGCTGTTGAAAAATCAGGAGAGTCTGTGTTCAACTGTAGACAGCAGGCTCAAGAAGGGAAAGACTAATCCTAATCCACTAGGATCCAAGTGCTTCTGCTGCTAACTTGGCTGAGAGCTCAACCAACTGTCTACTCTTCATCAGAGTTGCTTTTATTTTCTAAATGGCTAAAATAGCAACTCTGCTTCTGCATGGCTGAAGCCATTTTTTGAGAACACTACAGCATGTGGTCACTGGAGTGGTTTCTGGGATTTTAAACCTCTTAACACCTTCCCTTAAGGAGAAGCCAAGATGGTAAACATGAGCTTTCCTGTCAGGCCCTGGGTGATGGCTGGCTGTTGCCTTTCCACCCCTCTGAGCTGCACTCTGGGCTTACTACAGCCCTGTCAATGTGTAACTTTCCAGCAATGCTGCTGCTCTGTTTTCTCAAAGCAACCTCTGAACTACTTTGGCATATATGGCTAAACCTGAGGTACAGAATAACTTGAACACAGCTAAATTTGTGTTGTAACAGCCACTGAAGCAACTGTGCCTGAGTGGTGGGTGCTGGACTTCCTGGCAGGCTGTGTTCCCACAGATCCTTAGTGTGCTCAGTGCTGCTGGGGCTGGGAAGTCTAACACAGACCAACACATCCCACAGCAAGTCACTCCTCACTCTCACATAGATCCTTACTGAAAGATCCTTACTGAAATTGTCAGATAACACTTTACAGATATAGATCAGTGCAAGCTGTACTAAACTGCTTTTTTTCTTTTGTTTTCCTTTTTCCCCCATTTGTGTAGGAATCTTGCCCTTGGGGGAGGCCTGCTGCTGCTGCTGGCTGAGTCCCGCTCGGAGGGGAAGAGCATGTTTGCTGGTGTCCCCACCATGAGGGAGAGCTCCCCAAAGCAGTACATGCAGCTGGGGGGGCGTGTGCTTCTCGTCCTCATGTTCATGACACTGCTACACTTTGATATGAACTTCTTTTCTGTAAGTATCCCAGTGTTAAAGTATGAGTTGAACAGCTAGAAAGTAACACCAGTGCCTAGGTGGGCTGCAGGATCTGCTCAATACTTACTTGAATTCTCTGAGTAAAATGAATACTTTAGAAAAAGTTGTTAGGTTATCTATGGCATGACCACTGAACTTACCCAAGCTCTGCTCTGATGTAGGTGTATCAATTTAAGAACTGTGTAAGTAAATGGCTTTTTTCATGTTTTTTTTTTCCTTGCAGATTCTGCAGAACATTGTGGGCACAGCCCTGATTATCTTGGTGGCAATTGGCTTCAAGACCAAGCTGGCTGCCTTGACTCTGGTCATCTGGTTGTTTGGCATCAACATCTACTTCAATGCCTTCTGGACCGTCCCAGCCTACAAGCCCATGCACGATTTCCTTAAATACGATTTCTTCCAGACCATGTCTGTCATTGGAGGGCTCCTCCTTGTGGTTGCACTGGGTCCTGGTGGAGTCTCCATGGATGAGAAGAAAAAAGAGTGGTAACAGGAATAGCAACACTTCTTGGGACATACTGTACTAAGTCCAGTACTGATTCTGTATGGATTCAACAAAAACTGACAGCATTTTACACGTACATGCCCCCTTCCTATAAAAGGCACAGATGTTTTGAATTTGATTTACTGTGGCACCAGTAATACAATAGATAAAATCCTATTTCTTCAAGGAATGTTGCCTAGGCTTATTCTAACTTCCTAGATTTGGAACTAACCCAAGGAAACTGCATTTTGCTGATGCTTCAGTGAATTGCAGTAGAACAGTTGCTGTCTGGAATGTCAGCAATGTCTTAAAATTTGCAGAAAGGTGAGCAGATACAGCTGGATCTTTCAGTGTGGTGTTGGGTTGTAGCTATAACTAAAGAAGTGGGTCCCCTTTCCTGCCCTTATCAAAACTGTCTTGTGCATAAGGAGTTCCATTGCTGGTTATAGTATTGCTTATCAAGGTGGAAAGCAGCATCAAAGAAAATCACTGTTATTTTGCTGCTCAAAGGCCTGTAATTCCCTTTTGTTTAATAGGGAAGGGTCTTTCTTGTTCCTGAACAGAAGGCAAAAAGAAAACCCTGGAAGTAGTTGTACCCCTTTCTGGGTAAGAAAAGGGAGAGGATTTTCTAACATGTCCCAGTTCTGCCCTTGAGGGGAACAAGGGAGAATCCTGTATTGTTAATCATGAATCCTGTATTGTTAATCAGATTTAAAGGAAGTGGGGGAGATAATCCTGAAGAGACAGAATGTTCGATTCTGTGAAAATTCTGTGCCAAAAGAATTCTTTATTCTACATTCTTTCCCCAAAAGTTGCCCCTGCTGAATTTCCAAGAAGGGAGCCAAGTTGTTCCATAATAAAAGCTCCTTTCTTCTATTAACCAGCTTCCATCTATATATGCCCCAAATTCATATTTGAATTGCAGGTTAATGGTGAAAATGTCTTGAGAATTACAGAAACTTCCCTTTTCTGTGCACTCAGTACTTGCCAGATGAGAGCAGTCAATCTCCTGATCTGTAGTCTTTGCTTCTTAGATTCACTTCTGTCAGTCTCTTGGCTGTCCAAGTCCCAGCTGACTGAAGAGCTGGGCAGCTGAGCTCTCCAGGACAGCCCCTCCTCTGCCACCTTATACCCCCCTGAGCTGTGCAGGGTGGAGATGTGGAAGTGGCTCCTGTTCCCAGGTGTGTAAACGGTTTTAGCTGAGGAATGTGGGTGCAAAGCCTGGGCAGTGCATGAGCAGCCAGGGATGGACCTGCCCTGGGAGGAACTTGGGAGGGTGAGGAGAGCAAGGCCCTGTTCGGCTTCTCAGTGCCACGACCTCTGTGCCATGACCATGCTTAGTGCTGCTCAGGGAAGATTTGTCCTCTCTTAGTCAATTAGGTGTGAACCTGTTTCACTAGATTGTGGAGGAGTTCTAGACAGCATGAGCCCTGCCAGCTTCCTACCATTACACTGATTCCTTGCTCTGTTGCCTCCCGTGAGGAAGATGCTCAGCTCTTGGTTCAAAGAGGAATTCAGCTGAACAGCTCCAGTGGGTGCTGTTCCCCAGGGTCTCCTGACAAGGACATTCACCTGGACAGTTCAGTTTAACAGTTGCTTTTTAGGAGAGAAAACTGGGCTGAAAGAACTAATGAAAAATAGAGGAGCACTGTTGAAAGTTAAGCCAGTGATTTCATCATCTGAAGGGGATAATAGCCTCTGTAAGGGCAAGGTGTGCTGCTGCTGGAGGAAGCCGTTGCTATCCCAGAATAGTTGGGGTTGGAAGGGACATCTGGAGATCATTTAGTCCAACTCCCAGATAGATGGGAGGGGAATTCAACACTAAGGTCAGGTCACTGACAGCTTTCTTTTCAAGGAAGTTTTCCAAGAGAAGTCTTCACCTCAAGTGTTCAGTGTGCATGACTCTTCCTGGTCCTTTCAGTCACAGATCTGCAGCACAAGAGGCTTTCACTGTTTCACTGCAGGTCTTACAACGGTTTTAGACTGGTCAAGGCAGCCACTCTCAGATACCTGAACTGCTGTTGATGTTCATAGTATTTATAAATGACACAAACTACTCCTGCAAGTAGCCCCTTGTCTTTCTCAACTTCCTTGTGTCCTGTCAAACTAAGGAGCTGGATGACAGACTAGTCTGAAATACTGACCAGTTTCCTCTGTGAAAATCAAATCTCCTTTCCAACAAAAGACCCTAGAAAAGGAACTGTTGCAGTTCCCTGCAGCAGGACTACTTCAGTGTTCCAGGGGCACAGTTAGGTGGAGGGCATTATCAGATACTTCTAGGCAACTCAACGTGCAGACTTATTAACTGTGAGTCCTGATGCAGAAGATTCTGGTTTCCTACAAACACTGCTGTACTTGTGCATCTCCCAGAAATACAGTGACCTCTCCCCGTGGCTGAGAAGCTCTCACAAGCAGGATGTCAGCTACCAATTGGCTCTGCAAAGTGTTCTGGAATTCATTCTGAATATATTTTTGCTTTCTATGTGGAAAAAAAAAAAAAAAAGAAATAAGTATAAATTCTCATTTTATGCTGTATTTTGTACCTTAGTTGTGTTTGAAAATGTTTTGATTTTTGAAAACAATCAAAATAAAACAATGGCATCTTTGTATCCACTTGGCGTGTGTGGCTGGTGCTGCTCCACCGCTGAGCTTCTGTGCTTTCCTGCCTAACAAAAAGCAGCTTTCTGTAAAAAACTGAGCTATGTGGACTGTGCAGCAGACATCCTTCCCTTGGTGTGGGGCTGGCTTGAAGCTCTTGAAATGCAACTTAATTCTACCTTACTGTTCCCCTCCACACCTGTAGCAATTAACTATAGGCAGACACTTCATCCTGTGCTCCCACTGGAATTGTTACACACCAAGCTTCAGGCCAGGTATTTATCATACAATTTATTTCCCATTGGTTGCTTTCTTGAAGTTTCTGGGTTTTCGATGATGGCTCTTGAATTTCTTCTTTAAAGGGCCTGTCTGTTTCTGTAGAGAAAAAAAACTTAATCAGCTTATTTCCAACATGCAAATCAAGCCTTGCCTGAGACAGCTTAAATAGAAACTGAGTGTGATCTTCAACAGCCAGAATGAGCCTAAGTCTGCTGACAGAGCCAGGATCCTGCAGCTCAGCAGCCCTTTCTGATGGTTTCATTAGGTACAAACTGACAGGCTCCCTGCAGCAATGAATCCAAACTTTATCCAGCCCTAACTTTCTAGTTTGATATGTTTATAAAGTAAAGCAGCACCTGAAAAGCAGCAGAAAAATGGTCTAGATGGACTCTGTGACTGAAAAATATGTATTTATGTATTTGGAGAACAATTACAGAACCCACAGGACACAAAACAGCTTTCCTATGGGGCAGGATCCCACCCAAGATGAGCTGTTTGTACAGGCAGGAACATCCCTCACTACCCCAGCCAGGATAAATATTGCCTGGCAGGAATTCACACCTCGGGATGCAAGTCACTGTCTGGCACACAGGGAAAAATCTATTCTGAACAGCTTTGCACCTTCTGCTGGTTCCTAGACAGGAATAGCTGGAACACCTACGGGATGGGATCCCAGCTCACACTCCCTGCTGCTGCAGGCAGTCAGTGACTCCCACCTTTCCTCTCTTGCCAGCTGCTCTGCTGCCATCCCTCCTGGCCCCGTGCTCTCCATTCTGCTTGGCGCCGTCGTCCTCGCTGTCTGTCACAAAGTCATCACTGCCCTTTGTGGTCTGTGGAGTTGATGGGTTTTTTTCTGGGAAGAGTGCAGCTAAAAAAGATTTAGCTCAAAATCAGTTCCCTGTGCACACAGGCTCTGCTTCCCCTCACTTTCGCTTCCAGTCACCAGGCACATGCGTGTCACTACTGAAAGACTTGGGAAATAAACATGCTGGTGTTTTATTGGAAATATGCCTTGGTGCTCTTTCTATTCCCATTCTGGGAATGTCAGGTGGTGCCATGTGTTACACCCCACCTTCTGCAGCAAGATGGATTTGCACCTCCAGATCTGAGTCAGCAGAGCATCCTGACCACCTTCTGTCAAGGGAAGTGGAGATTCCTAAAACAGCAAATCCCAGTGGATCTTGTATCCCTTCCCTCAAACCTTGCATGATCCAACTCATTACTACTTAGCATTAACTATTTCTTATTTGGTGGTGGTAAGCTTTTCCAAAACCCAAGGACTTGCAACTGGATGAAGATGGCACACCAGCATCAGGCAGCAATATAAAGAAACCAGGAGACAATGAACCAACCGACTCCCTTGAGGACATGGATGACACCAAGGTTCTCACTCACGTGGGTAGAGGTCACTCATGCTGTCGTCTGTCTCCTCTCCATCCTCCTCGCTGGACTTTGGCTCCCAGAACTCCTCTTTCCTGTGAGCCTGCCTGCTTCCGTTTGTTTGGTCATCGGGGTGCTGTGCCCGCTGCTTCTTCTGTCTCAGGCAAGCAGGGACATACTCTACTCCTTCCCTCTGGCATTCCTCATCTAAGAGAGAGGGTCAGGCAGCAATGATCAGTCCTCCCATTCCCAGCTCAAGCTTGTAGGAAATACAACTCGAAAGTCCATCATGCTCCAAATAACATCCACATAATCCACAGCGACACTATGGACCAGAGAAGATGTTAACACAGATTGTGCTGGACACATGAATCACACTCCCTGGGAGAGTTTTAGAGCTGATCCTCTTAAGTCTTAAGGAAGGATGTTTCAAGGTATTTGCCAATTGCTCGCTGTATCTGAGACCTTCCTTCCTAGCTGAGGAAGACACATAGTAACACACTGCTGTCAATTTAAACACGGCTGTCCCACCCACTTAAGAGAGAAACATCTAAAACTCAACAGCTCAGAAAGAAATGCTGCCTAGTACAGCTTCAGAAAAACTACTTACATGTTTTCAGGGCCTTCTGGTAGCGCTTCCCTTGGACGTGACGCAGGACGTGCTCTGGAAGCTTGTTGATGTGTCTGAGGGTGAGCTTGCAGAACAGCTGGTGTCTGACAGACACAGAAAGGGCCAGAAACAGTTAAAGTGTGCTATGACTTCAGAACTTTTCTCTTAGAAGCATTACAAGTTGCTTAAAGTTGATAGATACTTTATAAATCCTTTCCCAGTCTTCCCAAATCCATAAAGACCTAAGAACTTTGTAAAGCCCAACCACTTTATGTCTGAGATTGAACAAAGTGTAAAGCACAACACACAGGAGGGAGAATACATACAAATTCTTGGTGCTGGGCACTATGTGGGGCTCGAACGTGCCATAGTCGAACTCTCTGGCTGCCTTTATGAGCCGCTGGTACTTCTTGCCGCTGGTGTAAGCCTGCAGCTCCGACAGGCGACAGGGCAGCTCATGGCCCGTCAGCCTGCACCTCACCTGAAAGAAAACATTAATGGTCAGGAAAACCAGGGGTTTATCCCACTGAATCTCAGAATCTATTTGGAAAGAACCTCCCAGATCATCGAGTTCAACCTATGACCGATCCCCACCTTGTGAGTCACACCATGAGTGCCACGTCCAGTCGTTCGGCAGGCACGGGGACTCCACCACCTCCCCGGGCAGCCCCTTCCGATGTCTAATCACCCTTCCCGTACCCAGGACAGACCAGCCCTGTGCTCGCCGGCCTTCCACCGCCTTCCAGCGCCGGGCAAACACCTCGGGCCAGCATCTCCTGGGGCCGAGCCCATCGGGTACCACGCGGTGACCCGCAGGGAGGCGGCCCCATCCCCTCAGCACCCTCAGGGCGCCCCCCCGCCCTCACAGCCCTCACCCGGCCGCACCTTGCCCGGCCCCGCGGGGCTGAGCAGCGGGTGCTCCCTCAGGAAGAGCCGCTCCGCCTCGGGCACCTCCGGCACGGCCTGGCCGCCGCCCGGGCCCGGCGCCGCCATGGTGAGGGGCCGGGCCCGGGCGCGTTTCCCGTTCCGGGCCGCGGGCAGGGCAGGGCAGGGCTGGGGCGGGGCGGCGGGGCCGGGCCGGGGCTGCCATGGCCGCGCTGCTGCTGCTGCGAACGGCGCCCAGGCTGCTGAGGGAGCGGCGGGGCCGGGGAACCATCGGGGCAGCGGGGCCGGGACCGGTAAGGCGCTGATCGTGTTCTTCCATCCTGTCCCCTCATCCCGTCCCTCATCCTGTGCCCTGATCCGGTCCCTTTCTCTCCTTTCTGATCATGTCCCCTCCTCCTGTCCCCTCCTCCTGTCCCTTGATCCCGTCCCCTCATCCTGTCCAGTCATCTTGTCCCCTGATCCAGTGCATTTCTGTTGTTCCCTGATCATGTCCGTTAAAACAGTCCCCTCATTCCCGTCCCCTGATCGTGTCCCATTATCCTGTCCCCTCGTCCTGTCCCTTTCTCTCTTCCTGATCATGTCCAGTCATCCAGTCCCCTGATCCTGTCCCTTGATCCAGTTCCCTGATCCCGTGCCCTCATCCTGACCCAATCCATTGATCCTATCTCTTCACCCCATTCCTTCATCCCCTGCCCTCATCCCATCCCTTTGTCCTGTTCCCTGATCCTGTCCCCTGTAGCCCTTGTTTCTGTCAAGAACAGATTAAGCTGGTGTGTGTTTGCTGGTAGCGTGGATGGAAGTTCATTGCTGGGCTATGGGCAGCTCCATAAAGGAAATTTTATCTTATTTCATTTAAATTATAGCCTAAACCATAGTGTCTCACAGGCAGTTGCTCATTTGAGATTTAAATCAATGGATAAACAATATTTCACACAATCATCAAGTTCACTGATATCACCTAAATATAAGTTTTATAAAGCAGCAACATTACAAAGGATCTTTCTTATTCTGTGTAGGCATCACAGTGCTTGATCAGAACTTTTTTTGGATATCCCCTAACTAAAGGAGGTTCTGGTCTGGTTCAAAAGACTAAAGGTAAGAAAACTTGTCTGGGCTCCTGCCCTGTTTCACCCTAGTACCAAGATGTGATATTTCCTGCAGGAATTTGGCATCTCTTCTCTGATTCCTGTTCCTTATTCTGGTTTTCTGTAGGTGTTTGTTTGAGGTTCTGCAGACCACGAAATTCTACAGGAGCTGACAAATCTGGAGAGGATACCTTGCTGAAATGGGGCCTTCTCCTCATCCCTCTGACCACGTTTGGTCTCGGCACATGGCAGGTACAAACAAATATTTCATTTTTTTGAAAAATGAGCACTTGAGGACTGTCAAGTTTTTCCATCTGTTTTATCTAGTTCAGACAACAGGCAGGTTAAAGATTTGATGTTATTTTACATTTCTGTTTTCCAAGTGTTCCCTTGTAAGTCTTTAAAGGAAGTCTTTTTTGTCTACACTTTTATTTTAGTATAAATATTTCCTCAAATTAATTCAGTAGCTTCTGTTTTCATATCTACAATTACCATGTTTTAGGCCAGGTCTGATAAGAAAATTATGACCAAGATTTTAAGGCTTGCTGAGGTTGTTTTGTTGCTCTGTTCTACCCTAAGGAGTTTTTTCTGTGTTTGTTCACTTCCAGGTTCAGCGGCGCAAGTGGAAATTAGATTTGATTGCACAGCTGGCATCAAGAATCAGAGCAGATCCCATCCCTCTGACATTAGAGTATGGAAACAGGAATGGTTTGTTGTCTACAGACCACTGACTGGGAATATTAAATATGGACTGTCCACTAATGAGCTTGTGCTGAACTGACCTGCATAAAAATGAAGGGATGCAATGTCAATTGGGATATGCCAGCAAATTAGAGAGAGATCCTAATAATTTCTTTATTTTTAGTGAAAGGATAAGTCAGTTCTTTCCTGTGGGATACTCTAAATGCATAGGGAGGGATGAATCTCTTTTCAGGAGGATGTGGGATGTAATTCATAGCATTTTTAATCCTGCTGGGGAAGGAGAACTTGGGTGTCTGTGGTGTCCCAAAGGAATTGTTACTGCAACAGGGAGGCTTGGAGCAACAGCATGTGGAGCAGTTGTATCAGATGTGAGAGAGATTTTTAAGGTCTCTGGTCACCTGGAACAACTCTCAGAAGGGCTCAGTTGTTGGATTTCATGGTCTGGGAGGAAAGAAATACTTCCCATGGCTGGATACACAGGCAGTGAGTCCACCTGCTCCCTGGGTGCTTCTGATCATCTCTATTTGATTTTCTGGGACAGTTAAAACACATTAAGCCATATACCATGTGCTATTTTTCTGATTGGCGTCAGGCTCTATCCAGAGTGAAAAAGGAGAATCCCACAATAAAATCTGCCGACCGAGTTCGCCTAGCACAGCCATGCTTGTGTTTTGCCCTTGTTCCCTGCAGCCCCATGGAGCTGAAGGAGCTGGAGTACAGACCGGTGAGGGTGCGAGGGCGCTTTGAGCACTCCAGGGAGCTGTACCTGCTGCCTCGCGCGCTGCTGGACCCCGAGCGGGAGGCGCGGGAGGCCGGCAGGATCACATCGCACCCCGAGAACGGGGCCAACGTCGTCACCCCCTTCTACTGCACAGAGCTCGGGTGAGTTCAGGAGAGCCCTGCTCCCTGGGAACACTCATCCTCCGTGGAAAAGCCAAATCCTGCTGGTTGGGTTTGTATCAATCACTCCCTGCCTTAAAAGGCATCTCTCAGTCTGTGACATCACTGAGGCTCAATTTGAAGTTGTCTTTAAATTCCTGTATAATGTGCATTCAGGTGACAGCAAACACGTGGGTTGCTTCTTTCTTTGGTCTTTCGTTCTAGGCAGCAGCAGAAATAAATCCCTTTCACTCCTGAACGATACTTCTTTATGTAACTCTAGGGTCACGATTCTAGTCAACCGAGGATTTGTGCCCAAGAACAAATTGAAACCAGAGACCAGGCTGGCAGGACAGGTAAGGGGGATCCAGGGAATGAGAGATGTTACTTTGTGTCCCTTAGGTTACCAGAGGCACCACTCACTAATCCAGAAAGGCAGAAGCTACCTTCAGCATCATGGGAGGTGATTTAATTAGTCATGGCACTTTACAAAGACAACAAAACTTTATTTCCCCCCCTTTTTGTTAAGTAAATAACATTTTTTTACAAACAAGGAGCTGTTCTTGTTCTTCTTTTTTCCGTGCTATGTTACAGCACTGCTCCACTGCAGGGAACAACTGCTTAATTTATGCTCAGACCCTTCACATGCCACATTTTTCTGACAGGACTTGATGTGTCAGAACATGAAATCAGTCTTGAAACATTCCTTTTTTTCTTTCTGCACTTCTCCTCAGATTGAAGATGAAATTGATCTCACAGGGGTAGTAAGGTTAACAGAAAAAAGGAAACCCTTTGTGCCTGAAAATAACATTGAACAAAACCGCTGGCACTACCGGGACCTGGAGGCCATGGCCAAGGTGACTGGTGCTGAGCCCATCTTCATCGATGCAGATTTCAGTAAGTCACAGAGGAACCCAGCCCATGTCCAATTTACATCACTCTGCCTCCCTTTCCCCTCAGTGCCTCCCCTTTCTTCCTGTGCTCTGCCAGCCCAGTTTTGAAGGTGAGAGGGAGCTGGAAAAGGACTTCTGTCAGGAGCATCTAAGAAAGGACAAAGGGGAGTGGCTTCAAACTGCTGGAGGGCAGGGTTAGATGAGATATTGGGCAGGAATTCTTCCCTGTGAGGCTGGAGAGGCCCTGGCCCCCAGAGAAATTGTGCCTGCCCCTGGATCCCTGAAAGTGTTCCAGGCCAGTTGGACGGGGTTTGAACAGCCTGGTCCAGAGGAGGCTATCCCTGTGTGGTGGCTAACAGCTGGCCTGGAGGCCTCACAGTTATAAAATTATAATTAGGATTACATTTTTTTTTCAGTCTATCCCCATGGCAGGTGGTTGAATGAAATAAGCTTTAGCATCCCTTCCAACCCAAACCCTTCTGGGATTCTGTGAATTTGGTAACACCACTGCCTGAGGGAGAGCAGGGTATCCACCAGATTAATCACCTTCTTCCCCTCTTCCACACAGCACAGCTCCACCCTGTGCAGCCTCAGGATTTAACCTGGCTGTGTTGTCCCCACAGGAAGCACAGTCCCGGGGGGGCCCATCGGGGGCCAGACCAGGGTGAGCCTGCGGAACGAGCACATGCAGTACATTGTCACCTGGTAAGGGACCTGCCCAGGGCTGCTCTGGGATGCCTGCACGAGCTCTTGAGCTACAAAAGCTGTTTTAATCCAAGTCTCTCGTGCCAGGGGGTTTGATTTGGTTATTGTCTTAAGGAGGTCCAGTCCACCCTGGTACGGTACCAACATGTCATTTTCTCACAGGTACGGCTTGTGCGCTGCAACTTCCTTCTTGTGGTACAAGAAATTTATACAGAAGCTACCTCTGTGAGGGGAAGGAGGAGACCTCTTTGTGCTACAGTCAAGAGCAGACTTATGGATGACAGGAACCTGAGAAGACCTAATTAACTGAAGCACCTGAATTCCGGAGCAGTTTCAGCAAACATGTTATCAAACTGCAAAAAGACTTAAAGCAATCCCTGCAAACAGAGCTCCCACAGTGTGATTTGGCTGCAGCTTGGGAGCACTGAACTTCAATAGTTATCACAATGCAATTTTCTATCCTGGTTGGTTGTAAGCTGCATTTCAACATCTCAACTTTTTTTCCTTAAGACAAATCCAGAGGATTTTTGTGAAAGCCTATTTGCAGCATGTAGTCCTTCCTGAAGTCAGGAATGGCTCACAGCAGTTGCAGCAGAATAAATAAAGGCCTACAGGTCTTTGCCTTGTGACTTGCATCATGCATCTTACATGGAACAGCAGCAAACCTGAATGATAGGTTACTGTGGACACTCAGGTCTAGCTGGGGAAGGCAGCCTGTGGCTTTGCAAGAGGATGAGGGCTGGCAAAAACAAGCAGCTACCACAGCTGGAGCCTTGGTAGCCTCCACAGTGCCACCAGACCAAGTCAGCACTTGGGAAAGAACAGAACCACAGGAAGGTCTGGATTCTTCCCCCTCAGCCTGCCTTCACTGCAAGAGACACTGCAGGTGTGGAAGGCTGTAACACTGTGTGTAATCCATACTATAACCCACTCTTAAGGAGAAATCAAGAGCTATTTCCAATTTAGACTTGCAAAACCAAGCCAGGCTTAAAGCCAGAACTAGCCCAGCCCAGTCAGCTTCAAGATCCCAGAGCATGTGCAGCTGAGCTGTGTGTTCAAGAGAATGGAGTTAATACACAGTACTAGTAATAAAGTAAAGTTATTTCAAGTTAAGTAGTAACTAGCTCGGTGCAGCAGTTTCTGCCCAGCTATTCTGTCACTGGATGGAAGGCACAGTAGTACAGCAATGCCACTGTGCTACTCCCTGCCTAGAACACTCCCAGGAACAGAGACCACTGAAACAGCTGGGGTTTATTATGTACAGAGAACACGGTGCAATGCAGTACATCTTCAGCCCAGCTTTGTAGCCAGTTCTTTAGCCTTTGCTTTTTCCAGCTTTGCAATGCGAGCCACGGATTTCGGACCCAGGACGTTCCCGCCCCAGTGACGACGGATCTGCAAGGAAGGGAAAACAGGTTAAACTTCATTCCAACTCTTACTGCATCACTCAATTCTGCACTAGGGGAAGAGCTCCCTCAACTAGAAAGTCCTACACTACATTCTGGGGCAGCAAAGAGAAAAGCTTAAAAATCTTTCCCAATGAGGGATGTTGGATACAGCTAACCTGTAACTCCTGGATTTGGGATATGGAGTTTAGGTAGCAGAATCTGTTGCCCTCTCTACAATTCTTACCCTAGAGTTGCTGTTTACTTCTAACCTGGTGACAGCTTTCACATTTTACCCCATCCTCAGGTAAAGAATCTGGGTACACCGTAAGAAAACCCAGGTATAACACACCCAAGCATAAACTGAGGTCACTATGTCCCATTTCTCCCTTCTGGGAATGTTAACAGTGTAAAAAGACAAGGCCAGCAGCACAGAGAATCTTACCTCATCATATCTGTCATTGTAGTTCGTCTTGACAGCCTCCACCAGCTTTGCAAGGGCTCCCTTATCCTCCCTGTTGATGACAGTTTTAGTTCCTTTAGAGCCTGGATTTAACATTTTTTCATAAATATTTTGCCACAGAATTTGAGAGGTGCTAGTGACAGCCGAATTTTTCAGGTTAAGGAAAATTATCACTTGCAAAGGATTTAAACTCAGAATCTGCACTCAGATTTTAGAGTAACCACCCTTTTGGTAAACCAAAACAATCTGCACCTTCAGGATTTGACAGAGACATTTTTATCAGACTACAGAGGTGATATTTTAATTTTACTATTTCAGAGAGACCCAAGTTTGCTACCCACCTGCCCTAGAGCCTGTGCTCAGGGCAGTTTGCTTTCTCCACAAGACAAACAGGTGAGCTCCCGAACACTTACGGGTTAACCTGGGTGAAGGCCACGGAGGTGCAGGTTTTCCTGTGGACCAGCCTGCCCAGCCTGGCTTTGCCCTTGATGATGCAGTAGGGAACCCCCATCTTGCGGCACAGCGCTGGCAGGAAAACCACCAGCTGAAAGGGAAGGGAGTGCTGAGGAACTGAGGGAGAGCATCCCTCTCTGCTGGCTGTCAGCCTGGCCTAGGGCAATTGCTCAGTGTTAAAAAGCTCGTTTTGCTCTTCACTGCTGGTTCAGGTGAAGAAATTCAAAACATCATTGCAAGGGCCCAGCCTCACTGTCCAACCAGGACAAACACACACAAGCATCCTAGTTCTGGCAAATGTGTATTTTTTTTTTCCATGCATTCTCCTTCATGCAATTTGTCCTAAAATCCATTTTTGCCTTAAAAGCACTTCTGAGCCCACCCTACAGGCAGCCTGTAACTTGCTCACCTCAATGGGGTCCACATCGTGGGCAATAACGACAAGCTGAGCTTTCTTGTTCTCCACCAGAGTTGTGACAGTATTAATACCTGAAAAACAAGTTCTAGGTAAGCTTTGATTCCTCTCAGTCTATTTTCAGAGCTTTCTTGCAAGCCAATCTGATTCCCTACCACAGCATCACCATGGAAGTTACAAAAGCATTTCACATTAGTGGCACAAAGACATTTCATGGACAATTTGCTAAAGCTCAGGGTTAAAAAGCTCGTCTATTTTGTTCTTCACTTTGAGCTCAGGTGAAGAAATTCATAACATCATTGCCATAGCTTGTCCAAGGCTGTCTGGTTAAGAACCAAATCCTCCATCAGTTTTCTCTCTCACCAAGTGCCACACTCCCATATTCCCTCAGCTCAGGTACAAAGTTACCTGCTCGGAGGACTGGTGGCCGCTTGGTTGGAGCATCTCCCTTTCCTGCAGCTTTCTGCTCAGCACGAGCCAGTAGCCTCTGCTTCTTCTCTTGCTTATTTTCAGGCCTGTATTTGTGTGCCAGCTTCAGAAGCTGTGTGGCTGGAAGAGAACACCTACTAATTAGTTGCATGACCTGAAAATCTAAGCATTAATTTTTAAAAATACTGGAATAGTATCTGTAATACTGTAATAGTGCATCAGCGATCTTGGTGGTTGCCATCTCATTTTTTTTTCACAGCAAAAAGTGATCATCATCTGCACAGCCCAAGAGAAAAGCACTGAGATCTTTGACTGGATGAGGAAATGCATGTGGACCCCCACAGTAATTATGGTTAGAGGTTCAATGGCTCTTTCAAATCAAGGAGCTTCTATGAAGAAGAAGTTATTATATAGGTCTAAAGTTTTTTGCACAGACTCATTCACAGAAGATCCTTCTTCCTTCAGTGCCAGCCTGTTGGTTTTCCCCCAAAACCTGCACTCCCACAGATGTCTCAAGCAATCTGTTTACACCACCCTGGGCAGTTCTAAACAAGCTGGAAGAATGAAATCACAGTTAAGATTTAATGCAGGGTTTGGGTCAGTAAAGAGAGCTTTGGTATTTTCCAAATCCCTTTTCAGGGTACACAACAGCAATCCAAGATTGAAGTCAGCAAATTGATTTTGATACCACTCTGGTTGCTATTGAAGCCTTCCTAAGACACTTCCACAGACACACCTCATCTTACCTTTGACTTATTTTCTTCTTTCCCCTTTTCTGAGGCACATCCCATTTACAACCCAAGCCAAGAGAACCTCGTGGGGCCTCCTCACCTGTCTGCCGATCCAGGGCCTGGGTGAACTGGTTGATGGCAGGAGGCACCTTCAGGCGTTTGTAGAGGATGGACCTCTGGCGCTGCAGCCGAATGTAGCGTGGCCATTTCACAAAGCGGGTGAGGTCACGCTTGGGCTGGATATCCTGTCCTAAAAGAACACAGCCTTTAGCTCAGGGCTGCCCCAAACCCAGAGCAGCAGCACGGGAACTGCACAGGAGCATCAGTGATCTTGGTGGTAATGTGTCAGCACGACCACTCAGATAGCAAATATTCTTTCACATCATCTGCACCTTGTAAAAGAACAGCACTCCACAGAGTCTGGAGGGATTTCCAATGTTTATAACTTAGACATCTGTTCATTGAACGAGAAAAAAAATTGGAGTAACTATCCCGAATATCCACTTACTCACCAATGCCAAAGTTCTTGGGCCTCTTCTCAAAGAGGGGATTGACAACCTTCTTGGCCTCCTGCTTCTTCACTACAGCAGGGGCCGGTGCCACCTTCTTGCCCTTGGCCTTCTTTCCTTTCGGCTGCAAGCAAGAAACACACTCTGCCCTCTTTTGCCTCCAAAACTCACGTGCTTGGAAAAGTTACCAGCCCACCCTGGAAATGCATTTATTTTCCCAGACATTTCACTGGCCTGGCGGCCTCCCATGCTCGCCCAGTTCTCCGAGAGCAAATCCTTCGCGTAACGGAGACGAAAATGGATGAAAGCGAGCGTGATGATCGCTTCACCCGAGAGCAGCCGTGATACCCCCACGATCACCGGGACCCGACCTACCCCGAGAGCGCCCCGCGGCCTGGCCGCGCTGCCCGAGCCGGCGGCAGCCGCAGGTTCCGGGCCCGGGCGGGCAGGCCCATAGGGGGCCTTCCCTCATCACCGCAAACCGAGCACGGAACGCCGCTCCACCGCCTCTCCCCGCAGCCCAGCACCTTCGCGGCGCTGCCGCAAGCCATCGGCGGCGGCGGATGACGGCAGGCGGCCCCAGATGGCGGCAGATTGCCCGGCCCCCCCCCCGCGCCGCCGCCATCACTCACCATCTTGGGCGGTAGGAGAGAAAGGCGGAGCGGTGCATGGCGGGAGATATCTACGGCGCGCGAGGTCTCGCGAGAGCGCGGTGGGCGGGGCCCTGAGGGGCATGAGGGGAGGGCGCGGCCATGGCGCAGCCCCGCGTCCTGCCGCAGAGCAAGGAGACCCTGCTGCAGTCCTACAACAAGCGCCTCAAGGACGATGTCAAGTCCATCATGGACAACTTCACCGAGATCATCAAGACGGCTAAGGTGGGCCTGAGCGGGCCGGCCCTCCCGCGGAGAAGGGCGGGGGCACGCGGGGAAGAAGGGGCTGTGAGGGGAGAGGAGAGGATCTTTCGTAGAATCTGCGAATGTTAAAGACTTTAAAGAGACCTTTAATCACCCTCTCCTTCCCCCCCCTGCTGTGGGCAGGGACACCTTCCACAAGACCAAGTTGTTCCAAGCCTCGTCCAACCTGGCCTTGAACACTGTGTGAATTGAACTGTAATTCACATACAGATGTGAATTTCACATATATAATGTCATATATATCATATAGGAAAATCACATATGTATCCACATATATATTCCCATATGTTATACCATATAACATAGTAATTGCCTGTTTGAATTTTAAATATGTAGAGGTGGATTTGTGTACTTTTTTCTTCAGATCGAGGATGAAACTCAAGTCTCTCGAGCAACCCAGGGTGAGCAAGATAACTACGAGATGCATGTCAGAGCTGCAAATATTGTGAGTAGCATTGTACTGCTCAGAGCTGTGGGCAGCACATCCTGCAGGGGCTGTTGGGTTCATTTTTGGATATTTATATCTCTCCCAAGGACTGCTTAAAGGGGAATAACTTCGTGTTTGAGGTGGCTGGGGAAGGCTGGGTCAGAATCCTCATGTATTGTGGGAGCTTTTATCCAAAGTTTGAGCTGAAGGAGCAGCTTGGGAGATCTTGGAGCAAAGCCCTGTTCTGATGTGTGATTTTTCTCGCTGCTGCAAGGTCCGAGCTGGTGAGTCCCTGATGAAACTCGTGTCTGACCTGAAGCAGTTCTTGATCCTCAATGATTTCCCCTCTGTGAACGAGGCCATCAACCAGCGCAACCAGCAGCTGAGGAGCCTGCAGGAGGAGTGTGACAAGAAGCTGATTGCACTGCGGGATGAGATCTCCATTGACCTGTACGAGCTAGAAGAAGAATATTACTCTTCCAGGTACAAATAGGGCAGTGGACTCTGCCTTACAACTCCAGGCCTTTTTGGGGTAGTTAGTCCAGACCATCAAACAGCCCTTAGAGTATTGCTGTTGAGAATGTTCCCAAAAATTTTCAGTCCTACTTTTAATTAGGTCAAAAGCTTTTTCTGCAACTAAAGCAACTGCCTTTTCCTTGTAGATACTCTACAGGGTAAAAATGTCCTGGTGAAGGAGGTGTTCACAGCATCCCAGGTTTGATAGGTAGTTTCCTTAGGCTTCTTGTTGTAATCATTAGAAAAGAAGGTGAATTTCCTTGGGGGAAACCCCTCTGAAGGAGCCTCTGGCTCTCTTGTTACAGAGACCAGCTTGCTAAGCTGGGTCCTGATGTCACCTCACCTTTGTGGTGACTCCTTTCACAAGTGACCTGGTCACACTTTGTGCCTTTTCCTTCACAGCCCACTGCCCCCAACTGCCTCCAGTCCTGCTGGGGTCAACATTTGCAAGGACTTGCTGAGTTTCATTAATTATGAAGTATTGTGATAGGATTTTCTAAGGAATGACTTATTACTGATTTGTTTGTGGGATTTTTAATGTTTTTTAAGCCTCTTATTTAGCAAATAGACTTTAGAGAATTCAGACACTTTATTTTTTATTTTTTTTTGTCATGCACTCCAGCACTTCTAGTTAATGATGCAGTAAATGAAAGCAGAAGAAAACAAATGTAAACCTGGTTATTTTGGTTGCACTTTCCAAGCTAAGTGAAGTCAGTGCAATAATTCTAGGATTTTTAAACACACACTTAACTTTCAAAGATCTTACTTAAAATTTTACTGATCAGGTTTTCTATGTTTGGCTTTTCCTTTTTTTCTAAGAATGCTGAATGCCTATAACCCCAGCTAAGTCAACTAAATTTTTCAATATCTTTGAAAGTAAGGCCATTGTTTATGAGTAATATATGTATTTTAAGAGTAAGAAGATAATAATATTACACAGCTTAGAGGTAAAGATTTAGAGCTGTTTTTCAAACTTTATTCAGTTTTTTGAGGAAGTTGTGGTGATCACAAACCCAATCACCTGTGCAGGTGCTGATAGGTCCAAGACAGCAGTGAGCTTATCCAAAGGGATGTGGTGTGGGATGAGAGTGCCCCACATGTGCCAGGTGTGCTTCCCTCACCCTGTCCCCAGGCTGCCACCACTGTGTGCTGCTCACTCTCCCTTTTGGGCTGAGGGGTTCTGACCATGCTGGCATGGTCTGGTCACCTGCCTGGCCCCAGGTGCCACATAAAGCAACCCTTGCTGACAGAACTAACATGGGAGCACAAGTGTTGGTGTACATCAGATGGATTTGCCTTCCTGCTCTTTCTTATGGGTCATGAGGTGAGGAAACCTGGCAAGTCTGCTGAGCTGTGATCTGACACTTTGTTATCATGTAGCACTTGGTCATTTGCTTCTAGCACTTCTCCCTTCATGTGCTCTTTCCTGTCTTTTTCTGCACCAAAGAAATGTGTCTGTGTAAATACAGAAACAGTGTTTTATTGAAAGTCCTTTTATAATTAGAATATGACAATATTTTTAATGAAATATTACTGTCTAACGTGGGGGAAAGGGTTTCTGTTATGTCATAGCCATGTTTCAGTGGCTGCCAACACAACAGCCTGTTTGTCCCCACAGGGGAGTTCCTTGCTCCTTGGGAATGCCCCTTCAGTTGCAGGGTCAGGTGTTTGCCAGGCTTTTTATGTGCACATGGGGCTTTTGATGAGACCCAAAAGCAGGTCCTTGAAACTAAATCCAAGAAGATTGTCCTGAGGGAACCTTTCCTTTCCTGCCCTTTGATCAAGTAGTTTTCTAGAGCTGTCCCTGTGCACTCAGACTGGCTGGGTGCCTCAGGGGAGTAGTGAAGTCCCTTCCATGCCTTGAGCAGCCCCCCCAGGACAGAGCAGCAGGCTGGCCAGTGCTCCTGGGCTGTGCAGAGCTGCTCACTGACCCTGACTTGAGGAGTGTTAGCTGAGAGGTGGAACCTAGACTCTGGAACTGTTCTAACTGGGGCAGCAGGAGAAGCAGTCATGCTTCTGACACAGCTGAGATGTGGTTAGCAACCCCCTGCCACCATGTGTGGATGCTGTGGTCAGGTTCTCCTGGGAAATCGTGGCCTGAGGTCTGTGACAGAACAGGAGTTGTAGTTCTGGTTCAGTCCTGATGGTCTTTGCTAACTGAACCCAGCTATACTCTGTTGGGGGCTGATCTTCCAAGGGATTTTACACAAGCCCCAGATATAAAACCTGTATCCACTGCCTTCTCACTTCTGCAAAGCCAGCTGGGTGATGCTGCCAGAAAAGAGCTCAGCTTGCACCTAGTGCTTTGTGTGCTTGTTCCCCAAAGTGGTAACTGCAAGTCCAGCTTGCCTTCTCTCATCCTAACCCCCAGACCTGCATTTGTGTTCCATTGCTCCCTCCTCTGAGATCACAGGAGCTGTCTTGAGTGTGGGGTTAAATCTCACATATTCCATGTTTGTGCAATATGAACTGTCTCATATTTCTATACTTAAAATATTTCCCTAAGCATCAGTCCATACATTACAAATGTAAATAAAGCTGCAACAACAAAATCACTTGACCCATTGGGTTTGTTTTTCTCTGAATGCAAGCTGCTTTCTGCTCCAGCACTCATTTTGTCTTGGGTGTCTCCTGTGTGTGCAGCTCTCTTTGGGATTTGTGTTGGTTTTGTTCCAGTTCCTTCCATGTTTCTTTTTAGTTTTGGCCCTTCCACTTTGTTTTCCTCAGGGTATGGGCAAGAATTAGCCAGTTGTTTAAAAAGTTCATTTCCCACACTGCTGGTTCATCCAGTTGGAATCCAGCCAGCTGCTTTTAGAGGCACTGTTAGGCTCCTTGGGAAAAGGCAGGAGCTGTAAGGATTTTATAATCAAACTGGGAAACTTCAATGGAAGACACAAACCTGTGGAGCACTTTTTTAGAAGGGCAAGGGTGCAAATAGGGTTCTCCTATTGTGACAGGGACAGGCCCCAAAATAATTGTGGCAGGTTTTTTTTCTGAAGTAAAATTTAGAGCAGGATTTCTATTTTTTCCTCACATAGGTTGCAGTCTAATTCCAAGTAAAATAATTGTGGGTAAGGTCTATGTCTCACTCATCAGTTAGCAGAATATTTATTGGGGGTGCCAGGATATCAACTCAGATCTTTTTAGAGACTTAGAGTGTCTTAGATTATGAGGCTCTGTTTCATTTTGTAGCCAGTTCTGTCTCTGAAATTGCACCAGTCCTCACCAGGCCCAAGAAGTTTTAGGACCAGCCCTTAGGGGGGAGTGTCTTAGGGAAGGCCAATGCCACACAACTTAGGATGATTTCATGAACACAGACCTTACATCCAACATTTTTTTTGCCATTTTCTTAATGCTTTGCTTCTGTCTTGCTCCCTCCACCCTTTCCATCCCTCCCCTCCTCTGTCACCACACCTGCTCTCTCCTCACTGGGGTTGTTTGCTCTGGAAAGCTACAGTCTGTGTGACAGCAATGACCTCCCACTGTGCGAAGCCTACTGGAGACAAGACTTTGCCACGCTGTCCCCCGAGAGCCTCTCGATGCCTCTGGCAGCCGCCGCAGCCGAGCAGAGCGCTGTCACCTCGCAGAGTTCCACCCCGTCGCACCCGCACGTGAACGGGCACGGGGCGGGCCCCGCCGAGCATTCCTGAGGAGGATCCGCATCCGCTCCGGGCGGGGGTGGCCCTGCCGCGGCACCGCGCTGCTGGAAGTCTTCCTGCTGCTGTCGGGAGCTGTGCTGGCAGGGCTCTGCCCCCTGCATGGCTGCAGTGCTTCCTCCACGCCAGGACCTTGCCGGGAGTGTTCCTGTCCTATAAGAGATAGAGATGTGTAGACACAAAGTGAATCTCGTTATAACAAATTAGAGTCAGGTTTGCTTTAACGTGATAGTTCTGTGTAGAGTTCATTAGAAGTCCAGTTTGTTTCCGTGTGAGTGTTGGGAGTTGAATTTCTTTGGGATAAACTTGAGCCAAATGTGGGGGCAGCGAGCATGTTGGGGGTTTTTACTCTGCTTCCCAAGATTATTGACATTCTGGCTGCTTTAAAGCTCTCTCAGGATGGCATCTGAAAACCTCCAGTCTACTGTAAAGAGTCTTTATATTATTTTTACACAACAGTCTTCACTGTCAAAATGCTTTACAAACTTGAACTCTTGATTTGGAAGGAGGATCACAGAAGACCCTCATGGAAGAGCAGTGTTCCCCCTTGGAAGAAGAACAGGCAGGCAGGGATCAGACTGAGGGGTCAATGATGCCACTTGCTCAAAGCCACAAAGAGCAGCAGTGTCATGCTTTAGTCAGTTGATTCCTTCCTCAGTGTTTACACAGAAATTCCTGTTAATATAATCTAGAGCTAACATGGAACCACTGTTTATGTTGGCTTTTTGTTTTGTCTTAATGAAAAAATCTTGTGAGCAGTAGGGGATACTCGGTTACTCTCAGTTTTTTTCCAAAGAAACACATTTGGTGCTTGGTCTGCAGCTGTTCAGCAGCTCAGCACATCTTCAGTCCTTTCCTTTTGTGGTGGCTCTGCCTTGGCTCGAGCTGTGCAGCTGAAAGGAGATGCCACTGAACTGATCAGTGTCACCACAGCTCGGTGTCACGGGCACCACAGAGCCACCAGTGCATTCCAACAAGTGAGCTGAGCTTCCCCAGCTTTCTGCTGTAATGTCTCATTTCTTAGGATGTGAATTTTGCTATTATTTTTTGGTTTCTTTTTCTTCCATTCCATTTATTTTTGTAATTAGGTGACTTAATAAAACTGACTGTTTTGTATAATTTTTAAGGCGTGTGTTTTCAGCCACGAGGCTTTGAGAAGGTGTCACACTATGAGGGGATGAGCATTGTCCTGCAGGCTGTGAAGCAAACCCTGCTCCCTGCAGCTGTTCCCGTACAGGGGCTGCAGAAGCAATCACAAAACTCGCCCCGGTGCAGGGGGAAGCTCGGTTTGTCCTCCACTAAAGGGAGGTTTGGGAGCTGCGGCGGAGGGGTGCCTGGAAGGAGCGGGGGTCGCAGCCCCAGCAGAGCCCCGAGCAGCCCTGGCCGCGCCGCGCTCGCACAGCCCCGGGGGCGGCTCCGGCTCCTTTGTGCCGTCACTTCCCGGCCGGCGCCGCTCATCCATCACTTCCTGCCGGGGCTCCACGCGGAGCGGTGCCGCTGCCCCGCGGAGGGCGCTGCGCCTCTGGGAGCCGGCCATGGCCAGCCTGGCCGCGCAGGACTCCTACCTGCAGGGCTTGGCCAGGAGGGCCGGCGTGCAGCACGGCCCGGAGGCGCGCAAGAGGAAGTTTGGTACTGGAAATGGAGCGGCCGGTTTGTGGGAGGCTGGGGTCTGCTGAAACACGGGGCTCCCGACCGCGTTGTACACATTGTACTGGGAGCTCTGGAAATCAATGGTCTCCATTCACTGAGTGATGGATGTGGAGAGCTGGGATTTTACGGAAGTCTGCGAGGACGTTTGGTCTATTTAAATAAATCCTAAAACGTATATTTTTTTAACATTACACTATGCCATTGCAATGCTGGAACTTTAGCGGTCCGTAATAACTGAATGGTGTGAATGGGAATGTAGCATTGGCCTCTTTTTGTATAATTTGTTTTTGCCTTCTAGTGTCTAAGCCAGGCCAGCCCGAGGATGGTGGCAGACAGGTCAAGAAACAGAAGAAAAAGAAGCCCAGGAAGCAAACTGAGAAGAAGAATGCTCCTTCAGCCAAACAGGTTGTTCCTAATGCCAGTAAAGCCACTCCAGGACAGAAAGCAGCCCCTCAAGCCAGCAAATCATCTCCACAGGGTGGTACACAGAACAGAAAGGAGAGTTTGGCTGCAGGTAAGAATTCCAGCTTTGCCGTGGTCTGATTAAAGTGACCTGGGCTGAGCTGGCTGCATTTCACTTGCTTTACACAAGTCTAGTTTGGAAAGCCTGAATTGAGAACATCCTTGCTTATTTCATGTGCCTGAAGAGCTTTTGCCTATGGACAGGAATTTGTGCCATCACCACTGGGTGGCTCTCTGGAAACGGTGTTTCACTGAGCTGCAGAGGTTCTGTGCATGTGAGGAACTTTGGGAATTACACGTGGATGCAATCCCTGTCCTGCCAGCTCAGCTTTCCTTTATGACAATGAAAAGCCAGAGAAAAGATGCCCTGAGCTTCTCTGTTCCACAAGCTTGGTACTTGTCTTTGGCTTGCCAGGCAGCCCCAGGGCATGCCAGGCCACTGCTGGCAGTGCTGAATGATAAAAGGGGAAATTCTAAAGAAACCAATGAAATAGAAAGCTGGGTTTGTTTGGATTTTCCGTTCCATTCACAGCATCTAAAGAGTTCCCAGAGTTTTTCCCATAGCCAAAGGAAGTGCTACTGTTTAGCTGGTGCTGCTTTTGAAGTATTTTTATTTTCTCCCTCTCATTTTCAGGAAGTAAAAGTGAACTGAGTTCCCCTTCTGTTTCTGCAATCAGTCTGTTGCGCCAGAGACTCCACGAGAAGATTAAAAAGGCTTCTGGACAGGTATGGGGACTCTGAATGTGTACCCACATGTGTGTTTGCACTGGAAATTCTCCCCAGCCTCCCAGGGCGTGTGGGATAGGATCTCACAGGCTCATGGTTTGAGGTGGTTCCATCTCATAAGGAATTGCCTGTAGGTATTGCCAGGTGACCTGTGTGTGTTCTGTAGAAAAACCTCTGAGAAAAGATGGGGTCATCTTCAAGGAGAACACACCTTTGGTGATTTTTAAGAAAAAGCAGAATAGTGGGAGTCTGAAAGGGAACAGCTACAAGCTGTTGAGAGGGAAAGCAAAGTGTTTGAAATGTTACTGTGTTTGGTGTCTCAGCTGAGTCACAGCTTCACAGCACAGGTGGTGCTTCTTAGGAGGAGTTTGAACTCAGGAACTTGGGGACAGCCCACTTTTGCTTTAACTGTTTAAGGCTTCTCATTCATGTCCATCCTTCTCCTTAGGATAATGCCAAGGAGTTAACCCCTGCACTCCTGGAAAAGAGGCAGCGAAGGAAGTATGAGAAAGAGAGAAAGAAATGCCGGCGAAAGGAGTTGAAGATGAAGGCAAAAATGGAGAAGAAAGAAACTGAGGAGGTACCAGCAGAGCCAGAAAACAAAAAGGAGGAGAGCAAAGCTGAGATTGTCTTCAACAGGGTTGAAGTTCATGAAGAGAATGAGTTGAACAAGATCCAGAAGAAGAAAGAGAAAAGGAAAGCAGTGAAAGGCAATATCACTCCTCTGACGGGCAAGAACTACAAACAGCTGCTGAGCAGGCTGGAGACCAGGAAGAATAAACTGGAGGATCTCAAGGAGAAGGACGAGAAGAAAGCTCAGGAGCTGGAGACCAAGATAAAATGGACAAATGCTCTCTACAAGGCAGAGGGGGTGAAGATCCGTGACGACGAGGAGCGTCTGAAGGAGGCCCTGAAGCGCAAGGAGAAGCGGAAGGCCCAGCGCAAGCGGCAGTGGGAGCAGCGCACTGTCAGGGTGGTGGAGAAGATGCAGCAGCGGCAGGACAAGCGCCAGAAGAACATCCAGAAGAAGAAGAAGGAGAGGATAGAGAAGAAGAAAGCCAGAGCCCGGAAGAAGGGCCGAGTTCTGCCAGAGGACTTGAAAAAAGCTGGGTTAAAGTGAGAGGGGGCAGCTCTCCTGGCTTTGGGGTTCCAGGGTGGGGCTGTGGGGCAGGCACTGCCACAGCTTCCCAGCCTCATCATGCTAAAAAAAACAGTTGTATGTTTGTTAATAAAGTTTTCTAAAGAAACACCTTATGGCTGATTTCTAATAGGAATTACTATTTTTCTAAAGGGGAAATGTCAGTTGCTGTCACTTCCTCTGATGGGCAGCACAGTGTCTTCTTTGCATCCACTGGGAATGGGGTAGAGGAAACAAAAAGGCAAAAAAATCAAACATGGGATTCATCTCAACTGCAGGTATTGTAAAACCTTTAACATGAATTTGAATGATACCTTTGCATCTTTGATACATTTATCTTCCCCACCACAAGAAAACAAAGTAATTTTCAATTTTAGGCAGTGCTGTTAATTTATATTCTTTATCTCTAAGTTATGTTTTATCAGGATTAGGTCAATATAGACATAAACACACACATGTATACATGCATGGATTTGTTGTGGAGCTAACTGATCTTTTTGGGTCATCCATAGGACACTGATTGATCTTGATGGTAGAAGGATTGGCAATAATAAAAAATGAGGCAAAAAAAAATTTCTGGCTACCACAGGTGCCTGCAAGGGTTTCTTCTCTGGGCAGTTCATCAGTGCAAAATCATATTTGGTCTTTACCAATTTTGTCCTTTATTGTTGTTTATACAGAAATACAAATGTAAACTTGAGCAGCTGTTTGCCCAGCTCAGGAGGAAAAGTACAGCTCGGCTGCTGGCAATTCAGCCTGGGGAAGATTGGTGAGAACAACCCATCCAGAAAATGAAGCAACTCTGCCCCTGAGGTCAGTCAAACCTTGCTGATGCCCTCCTGATCTTGGTTGGTGTGAACTGATAATTGGTACTGAGCTCAAAGATGTCATAAATGGAGTCCAGTTGAATTCTGGATTCTCTCGATCTGGCACTTTGCAAGAAGCTCTTTTTTGCCTTGTCAGTGAGGCTGATGAATGTGTGTGAGGGAAATGCAGGCTGTGCTGTGCACTGCTGCCCAGCTGGCTCCCTGCCAGAGCCCAGGTAGCTCCGTGCTGCAGCTGTAACTGAGACTGCAGAGCCAGAGCCGAGCGCTGGATTTGTGCTGAGCTCCTGCTCCAGCCCCAGGTGTGACAACACATCTGTGGCACAGAGCCAAAGGCAGCCTGTTCCACACTGCAGCCCAGCAAGGAAAGCTCTCCTGGGGCACAGATGGAGCTCTCCCCACCGATACCTTCTCTTCCTTCACGTTCTGAGCGACCCTGAGCTCACAGCTTGCCACTTCAGATGTAGAAATCTGAAATAGTTGCTCTGCAAAGAATATTTTCCATGGAACCATCTACAAGTGAGGTATTTATCAGCTGTCCAGAATGCTTTCCAAGCAGGGCTTGAAGATAAAGTAGTGCTTTGTTCTGGGAGGTCAAGCAAGTTCATTTGGGAGTAACAGAGCTACTTTCAGCCATATCCCTTTTAAAAAAACTCTCTGAACAAATTCGAGGAACCTGGGTAACTATTAAAAATGCTTTAGCTGTGATTTCTGTTTGGTTGGAGATTCTTTCATCAGCTGCAACCACATCTATTTCATTTTTGTTTGTATTCATGGTAAACTAAATCAGTTGAGGTAAATCTCAGTGAGATGGTTTTAGATGCAAAAAGAGTTTAAATTTCAGCTGGCTCCAGTGCTCTGGTTTGTAAGTTTGTACCACAGAAACTGAAAATAAGGGGTGAATGCATCAGCTGTGCTCCTAGTGATGTAATATTTCAAAATATGTGTATTTCTCTTCCTGAGGGATTAGATGTTTACTCTGTAAAAGACATGGAAGTACTGTATGCCCATTACAACAGCTGAAACTGCACAAAAATAACCTAACACCCAAATCTTTTTTAATTCTGTGTTAATTTTACTGTCCAGTTTCAGGATAACTATTAGACCCCTTCCTTCTCTCTGTTCTTGATCTTCTGTCCTTCCCCATCACCCAAATTCTGTGCTGTCAGCCTCTGTATGCCATGGAGATAAGAGTATGGGTCAGGTGAAGGAAATGGGAACCTCAGGAGACTCTGCAAAGTGGGAATGTTTGTGTGTTCCTTTGTGCTTTGAGTGGAAATGTTGAGAGGATATTTATGCAATTGGAAAGTGGCATCAAGCTGGGAGGGGCTGCAAGCCCCAGGGAAAACAGGGTTCAGTCAGGGCTTGATGTTTTAGAAAAACAAATAGCCTGAAAGTCGAGTTTGTTTTCATGGAGTCAAGTACAAGGTTTTATATGCCTCAGACCTGGCTGGGAGAGATTCCACAGAAAACACATGGATTGCATTTGGCCACGGGCTGAATGTCATCCCAGTGCTGTGTCCTTGCAAAGCAGGCAAATGTCCTGTGGAATGTATGAGCTGTGACAGCTTTTCAGTTTTGGGGAGCAATCCAGCTTTACTTCATATTGCTGAGGGCTCAGCAGGAGATTTTGGGTTGCTTTGACACACAGGAATTGGCTGATTAGAGAGAGTCCAGTCAGAACTGACAGAAATAATCCCAATCTTGAAGTTAGAAAATTACAAAGAAAGATGGAAGGGAAGGGAAGGGAAGGGAAGGGAAGGGAAGGGAAGGGAAGGGAAGGGAAGGGAAGGGAAGGGAAGGGAAGGGAAGGGAAGGGAAGGGAAGGGAAGGGAAGGGAAGGGAAGGGAAGGGAAGGGAAGGGAAGGGAAGGGAAGGGAAGGGAAGGGAAGGGAAGGGAAGGGAAGGGAAGGGAAGGGAAGGGAAGGGAAGGGAAGGGAAGGGAAGGGAAGGGAAGGGAAGGGAAGGGAAGGGAAGGGAAGGGAAGGGAAGGGAAGGGAAGGGAAGGGAAGGGAAGGGAAGGGAAGGGAAGGGAAGGGAAGGGAAGGGAAGGGAACATCAGAGCCTTCAGGTGTGGAAAAGGAGACTGCCCAGGGGAAGTGAGATCCTGGTTGGAAATTTGGAAGCCTGCTGATGAGAAGGGCTTTCCTACCTGCTCTGTGTGCAGCCAGCTCTCAAAGAATGGCTGAAAAACAACCCTTTGAACCCCCCTTTGCATTTGTCTGCTTTGCATGTGCTGGAAGCATCAAGCACAAGGTAAGAAATGTGGCACTGACAAATCCTGGTGGCAGCATAGCAGCTCTCATGACACAACTAGCACAAGAATGAGATAAAACTGGTCAAAACACAGAACAACTGCTAGAGGAGGAAGGCTGTTTGTACTTCTTCCTGTGTTTGTGGATCTGCAGCATTTTTAGGCAAGAATCCAGAACTGCTCAGCATGAATGCATGAAAACCTTAAGATATATATATTTATATAGATGCACATACACACACACATATATATATGTAGTTACTCATTATTTTAAAGTATGATTTTGTGAGGCTTCCTGATGAAAGCTAATTAGATTGTCTCCAAGAAAAGTGAGGATTTCTGTGTGACACAGTAAAGTAAATTTAAAAACTTTTTGCCACTTGTCTTTTTCCAGCCAAAATAAAATCACTCCTGCCTGTTCAGATGCATTTGCACTGTCCTATGCCTTACCAAGGGAAGTAATTATCTCTGGGATTACTTCAGCAGCCTCCAAGAAGCATCATGTTCCTCCCATTAGTATAAATGCTACCATCTTTATAAATACTTGATATACACTCTCTTTTTGGTTTTTTTTGTTTCCTGCAGCAGTGAAATGAAAACACACAAGCCTGATCCCAGCTTCTGTCCTCAATGAAGGTAATAATGAGAGGAATAACAATTAATGTGCTTGTAACCCCCATACATTTTGTGTTCATCACAGGGACCAACCAAAGTTCACACTGTGGGCACCTTTGCTTCCCTGTGAGCAGAAAAAGAGATTGATTTGAGCTTTTAAGGTAAGACTGCTGGGCTCAGGATTTTCATGGCTGTTGGAGAGGAAATAATTTTTGTCTTAATCTTTTCCCCACATGCATTAGGATTGTGAAATCTTTCTTTGCTGGTCTCACACCTCAGTTTACCTTTCCTACAGGCAGCTCTGCAGGGCTTGCCTCTGGGCTGTGAAAAGTGGAGTTTATCAGCTCAGGTGATAGCTGTGTTAGCTCTCTGATAGGACTGGGGTGGGTTTGGTTCAATTGCAAAGGGTGCTGCTTGAGGTGGAAATGGAATCTGCAGAGTGGAATTAAATCAGAAAGGCTCCCCATGCACTAGAGCTGGAATGGAGAACTTGCTCAGACATTTTACAGTTTCTGCCTCAGCACCCTGGCTCTTCTGGTCTGACTCCTTCAGAAAAACTGAAAGAGAAACTACTGAGAGGCTTCATCCTCCTCAGAGGAAATGATCCATTTCTCTCAGTGATGTACTTTCAGTCCTCTTCCTCTTATGTTTGCTCTTTGCAGAGTGAAAGCTGCTGGAATTCTGAAGTTGCCCTTCTCCTCTAGAAGAGATGATTCCCAGAAAAGTGCTGGTGGGGTCTCTTGTCTGCCTGGGTGTCATTGCTGTGGCTATCTGGTAAGAATTTGGTGGCCAGCTCGGTCATTTCTAAAACATCCTGTGTACATTCTGTGATAAAACTCACAGAACACTAAAATG
The DNA here is from genome assembly GCF_029582105.1 of Oenanthe melanoleuca. Classification (NCBI taxonomy): domain Eukaryota; kingdom Metazoa; phylum Chordata; class Aves; order Passeriformes; family Muscicapidae; genus Oenanthe; species Oenanthe melanoleuca. The sequence continues at coordinate 4,201,179 of NC_079350.1, forward strand.
AAAGCTGTGCATTTTATGGAAAGCCCCTGTTCGAGCTGTAGGAAATAACAGCTTAATATCACAATGTTACACATTATTTGTGTAATAGATAAAAGAGCACTGGTAGAGGGAGAAGGCCCTAAGGGAAGGATTAAAAAAGAGTAATTGAGTCCAAATCAGGCTGCTAACACTGCAGTGACTCACAAACAAATGCTTGAGTATAGAATATTCCAGTTACATTTCAGCTCAGGCCTTAACAGAGGTGATTATTTGTCTCTTCAAACAGTCCAAACTCACTCCAGCATCACCAGGGACAGCTTTGTAACTATCAGTCATTTGTAACTATCAGTCATTTGTAACTATCAGTCATTTGTAAATATCAGTAATTTCAAACACTGAGAATTTTGTGGCTGAGTATTCTGACGACTGAGTATGGCTTATAGACTCTGTGTACCTTGAACATTGTTGGAAGGGAATTTGAGATAAGGCATTTCTGTTAAGTATTAAAATAGTAATTATTAAATGATTATGAATTATCACATATTTATGATGTTGTACTTTCACTTTGTGGGTAGCTGCATTTTCCTCAGCAGCAGGACATTGTGTTAAAATGTGAACACAGCAGATCCTACACTAATTAATAAAGTAGACATGGAGTTAGCCAGAGTTACCTCTCAAAATCTTTGCCAGGTCTTTAGGTGATCTTGGAAAATTCTAGGAAGGTTTCCTTCACCATTTCCTATCTTAAAATAGTTCTTTGTTCTCACAGGGCTAGAGCTGGGAGTGCACTACCTGCCCTACTACCTTCCCTGCCCAGAAATCTTGTGAGTATTTTGTTTTGTGTCTAATGAGTAACACAGGTCCTTGTTACTGCTGTTCACTGACAACACAAACAGTGATTTACAAGTCTCTTGTTCTATATGCATGAAGCTGTAATTAGTCACTCTTAAAACAAAAAGCTAGCAATGCTGTTGGGGCCTGCCTGCCCTGCAGGACAGCTCTGGCTCTGCACAGGTTTGTTGCTTTGTTCCTTGTGGGTCACAGAGCCCAGGACTAAAGGTGAATTCAGGTTCCTTATCAGGGTGTGATCACACACCTGCACATGCACAGCTGTGCTTGAAGTGTCCACTCATAGACAGGGTCACCCAAAGCAGAGAGGTGGCATGAGCAGGCACAGGAGGAGCTCTGGCACAGTCAGGAATGACCCCCCTGTTCTCACCAGGCTCCTTTCTTCCCTCTGTGGTCTGTGCTCTCCCCCCACTCCATGAATGTGTTTGTGCCTGGCAGCACCTGAGCTCTGGACCTGAACAAATGAAGGGGAGCTGCTTCTGAGCTTCTCTGCACGCTGCAAACTGATGGACCTGACCCAGCCTGGGTGCCAGGAGCTCTCCCAGAGCTGCACAGGAGAGAATTTACACTGTGCAGGGGCCAGGGACATGGCCCCAGTGGCCTCCTCACTGCCACATTGCACCAGAGCTGAGACATGACAAGCCATGGCTTTTCCCATGACCTACTGTTCTTGTCAAAACAAAACCAAACCATGCCAATTAAAAAAAAAAAAAAAAAAAAAAGTTTCATGGAGGCATTTCTGATTATTCCAGCCCATTCCAAACCATTGTGTCTGGTCAGGTGTTTATTTTTCTGAGTGCTGTTGGAAATGTGATTATTTCAGGCAGTTCAGCCCTCCAGGTGACCAGGAACAGTTTTGCAGGGCATGGAGCACACACATGACCATTGCTGACAGTCCTACATGGATTTTGACCCCTAAACCCTGATTCCCCCCCAGACTGGGATCTGTTGTCCTCATTGTGTTGTGTGTTCTGTCCCAAAGCTGTCCCTTGCCTGACAGCCCTGGGTGTGTGTGCAGGTGGTGCCTAACCCTGGGCCAGGCAGAGCAGTGTCCACAGCAGCTGGAGCTGGCTTTGGACAGCTGTCAGTGCAGCAGCAGGTCCTGAAGCCAAACTTGGTTGATATCTTAAGAAAAGTTTAACAATCTCTTTCTTTTCCCACCCCATCATGCAGCTCCATGAAACTCCAATATACAGAAGAGAAGCTAATCCATCTTTTCCCCCAGTAAGTACTGGCTTTTTATCTCCTGACCTTTAAACTGCTGTTCCTCTCTTCCAGGCATATTCATGTATTATTCAATGGATATTTTCTTCCTTTTTACAGATTATTTTATCAGCAGCCAAGAGTGCTGGTGCCAAAGTAAGTTTCTTTGTTTGAACTTTGTTTCTGCTGAGTTTGGTTTGGGCATTTTGCAGCACTCATAGTTCCAGAGTCCTGGGGCACTGAGCAGGACTTTGTTCCATGAGAATCCAACCACAGGGTGTGTCAGCAGCTGCCTGTGCTGCTCTAGGGTTGGGTTTGTCACTGTACACTTATTAACACACTTACTGTTAATTCCCAATTATTACATTAACACACATGGAACAAGAGTTTTTGTGGTCAGGAACTTTTTTTGAGATGGGAGGTCTGGAAACCTGTAAGTGGGAAATACCTTCTGGAGCTAGAACCAGCTGTGGGAGAGCTCTGAACCCATTTCAGGGCAAAATGAAGCAGGTGCTCTGTGTGACCTTCAGCAGTGGTTTCAGCAAACAGACAAATCTCTGAGACACAGCCAAAGCAGGGAGACTGAGGGAAGATTTGGGACAGCAGCACTAAGAAGTGGCTTGGACAAACTCTCTGTGCATGTCAGGGTGTTACAGCCTCCCTTGGCCCTGCTCCTGACTTTTATCTGGAGCAGTTCACCTTCAACAACCACATTTTTTTTGCATGCTAACAAACACACCCTGTTGGTACACATAAAAACATGCACACACACACACACACACACACACATATATATATATATATAAATATATAATTTTCCCTACATATTCAGGATGTGCTCACTCTGAATATTTCTTCCATACTGGAATAAATTTCTGTGCTAAATCAGCTGGTATATACTGGGCTAAATGAGGGGAGCACCTTGAAGCTTTCCATGCTCTGTGTCTTCTGGAGGGAGTTCACTGGCACTGAGACCATAACCATGACCATGACTCATTGGGAGAGCCTTTAAAATGAAATTTTAAAAGCTTAGAGAAGTGAACATGCATGTTTCCTCCCCTCTCCAAAAAAAAAAAAAAAAAAAAGGATAATCAACCCAGAAATAGATAATTTAGTACTTTTCCCCCAGCCCAAATTCTTCTTCCTGTATAATTTGATTTTTCAATCACATGCATTGCTGTAGGAAGGAGTCAAACTGTTTTATTCTTGTATCCTCTCAGACTGAAAGATTAGATCTGGGTTGGGGGATCTGATTGGAGCACCAGGCTGCTCCCCAGAGCTCCCCCAGTTTGGTTCTGGTGCTGTTTTACCTTGGAACTGTGTCAGGTGGGAGCCTGGCAGCCCCCAAGTGTGGCCACGTGCTGTGTGTGACAAATTTCATTAGCAGAGGGCTCCAGCTCCTGGTCTGGAGCTGGGGTGAATTCCACCAGAAATGACATCTCCTTTTAAAATCAAAAAGGTAAGAATGAAACTCTGAAAACAAAGCAGCAAATTGAAGCAGCATTGCAGAGCTGTAATAGGGCACAATCAGACTCTGCTGCATTTATATTCAGTATTTCCACTTCCCTCACAGGAGATTAAGGATTTTTTTCTAACTTTGTTACACATTTGAATGCTGGCTCACATACAGAATTTTAAATTATATCTGAATGTGTTGGAGCTATATATAAATACTGGAAAAATAAGCTGTCATGCTGCAAGCTGTGTTTTAATAACACAGCAATAGGGTATATTTTTATAGTAATTTTCATATTATTATTACTTGTGTTTTAATCTGCATTTAATAATCTGCATCAGGCTGATAGCAAAGCTTCCCATTCTGAGGGTTCAGTGGTCATTAAACTCTCCTCTGCAGAAAAGTCCTTAAATGAGATTTTAGCAGATCCTCAGGTTTTTGCTGATGTGTTGAAGTGCTTAATTTCAGCTCAGGAATGAAAATATCCATGCTCTATAACCTCAAGTAAGAGTGCAGGGAGAAAATATCTGAGGCTAATCCCCTGCATGGCGAATTAATGCTGACTCACACACTCTTCCAGCTGCCTTTTTGGTGCTTCTTCCCCATTTACTGGCCTGGAAACCAGCAGGAACAGTTCCATTTCATTAACATTTCAGGTTTTTGCCCCTTCAGGCACCAGGATGTGCTGACAGTGACACCATGGCTGGCCCCCTTTGTCTGGGAAGGGGCCTTCGACCCCAAGATCCTGGCAGTGCCTACAGACCCCTGAGCCTCACCACAGGGGTGACAGCCTTTGCTGTTGGCAAGCAAGGGAAGCACCCAGTGGGCACAGTTCTTGGGGTGATGCCCTTCCTCTGTGGAAAGAGGATTTTGGCTTTCCTTTTCCTGAAATTTGTCCCAATTTATAGGGAGGTTTGTGGCCATGTGGTGTGTCTGTAATCACACAAGCCCATGGGATAACAACACTTGAGGTTTTTTTGAGTGTTTTTTAAGAATTAGCAAGTGGTTTGGGAATTAGAGCTGGTCAAAATGGGGATAATCCATTCATTCCTCATCCTGCACTCCACCTGTTGCATGTGCAGTGTGTGGATTCTTGCAGTGATGATCAGTGAACTCTCCTCACTCCTTCTCTAGCATTCACTAATGTGCCCTTCATAATCCACCACTTGGAATCCCAGAATGGTTTGGGTTGGAAGTGATCTTAAAATTCATCTCCTTCCACCCCCTGCCATGGTCAGGGACACCTTCCACTAGAGCAGGTTGCATCAGCCTGGCCTTGGACACTTCCAGGGATGGGGCAGCTTCTCTGGTACCCTGTGCCAGAGCCTGCCCACCTTCACAGGGAAGAATTCTTTCCTAATATCTGATCTAACCCTGCCCTCCTTCAGCTGAAGGCCATTCCCATTTTGCTCCATCCCTCCTTGCCCTTACAGCAAGTCCCTCCTTGTCCCCCCTGTGCCCCCACGAGCTGTGTCTGTGCAGGTACTCGAGGTTTGTGCGTCGCTACCTGGAGTTGGCAGAGCAGCACTTCCTCAGGGCTGCCAGGTGAGCTATTACATCTTCACAGACAGCCCTGGAGTGTCCCCCAGCCCAGCTGCAGCCAGGGTGCAGGCTGCTCACTGTCCCCATGCCCAGACTCTCCAGCTGGCAGGAGATCTCCATGTGCAGGGTGGAGGCACCAGCCCCACCTGGCCCAGCTGAGCCCAGGGACTGCACTGCCTCTGCTGCCTGGACATTGACATGGTGTTCCACCACCCTGGGGGACATGGTGGCAGCCATCCACCCTGGCTGCTTCACAGTGCCACCAGAGCAGGTCCCCTGTGAGGGAGGAGCTCCTCTGCAGCCTTCATCCCCGAGGGAGAGGGGGATTTCTGCTATGGAGGAGCCGTGTTTGGAGGCTTGGTCAACAAAGTCTAGGAGTTCACCAAGACCTGCCACATGACCATCCTGGCTGGCAAGGCCAGTGGGATCATGGCAGCCTGGCAGGAGGAGAGTCACTCAACAGGCCCTTCCTGACCCACAAACCCTCCAAGCTGCTTTTTCCAGAGTAAATTTGGGATGACAGGAAGCCAAAGCCCCCCGAAATCCGCCTCGTACGTTTTTCCACAGTGGATAAGAACTACAAAGAGATCCGAAATTGATCATCTGATCCCTGCAGAGAGATCCTCCATGCAAGCAAGCCCACCAAAATTAGTTCCTGCAGAATGTGCCCCACCATGAATTTTGGGAAGGAACTGGGCAGGGAATGTGGAGAACAGAGTCTAAATGTATTTCAGAAGCAGCAGTCAAAGTGCAGGTGACATCAAAAAGGATTCTGGATTCCCACTCTTTGTAAATACATCCTGCACACAAAAGAGCATCCTAAAAACCAGTTATCCAATGCATGGCTGTAGTTGCCTTTGCCTGAGTGTTTTCCCAAGGCCTGGTGGAAACTTAACAAGATCAAAATGGCTTTTGAGGTTCATGTGGAGAAGACCTTGGGTTTTGGTAAAGACCTTTTTACTTTAGAAAAAAAACAGAATGTTGCAGGGCAATAAATTTTCCTGCATTGTGATTTAAACTAACACCTTTTGTCAGAATCAGGAGGAAACTTGCACTTGGAGCACGTTATCCCTGTCTGGTGTGCAGCAGGATTTCTTGGACCTCCTCAGCAGAGAGCTGGTGCCAGGCATTGCCAGTAAGAGCCCTGGCCTGACAGGACAAACAGTGTGAACTCAGCTAGCAGTTATCTCCCAAATTCCAGTCTGTGCTTTGTAGACCCAAGTTTAGACAGAACTGGCAAAGCTCAGAGCAGACTGAACTTCTTCGGGTTTATTTCAATCACAGATGTGCTCTGAACCTTTTCCCTGGGTCACATGTCTCTGTGGATCATGTAATCTTTTCCAACACAGAAAATCTGCTTTTGAGATGTTCATGTTCCTCCCCATTGCTTCAGCCCTTTCCAATTTTTCTGAGCTCTGTGAAATAAATTGGCGAGAAGCTGCTGGAGCTGACAGCACGAGCTGACGCCTTTCCAGCAAACAGGATGATTTCACTCTGGAATGAAATGCTCTGGTGAAGCTGGGAGTTCAGCACAGAGCTGGGGTTAACATTTTCTCTCCTTGGATGTGCTGAGGAGCTGGAGCAGGCGTTTAGAGGCTGACAGCTCCCTCGGGTGAGCAGCCAGGGCTGTGGAGGTCACAGCTCAGGGGTGCCTGTGCCACCTCCTTTGTCACAGCAGGGCTGCCACAAACATCATCCCCCTGTGCTGGCCAAGGGCTGGGCACGTCAGTCCCTGTTCACTCAGAGAGCTGCAGTGCTCAGCAGGGAGAGGAGGAGCAGGGTGAACGGGCTGTTTCTAAGGGAACTGTTTAGGGAAAGGAGAAAAAAAAAGGAAAAAGAAAGAAAATAGGAAAAAAAGCTCATTTGGCAGAGAGAAGGAAAATAGGGAAGAGGTGGCTGACTGTTCCTGCTTCTCCTCACATGAGAAAATTGCTGTATGGCAGGGAATCAAGTATTCAAAGCTTTAGGGCCCCACCACTGATTGCAGATGACTTAACGAGCCATTTCAGTCCTGTGAGCAGGCTGGAAATGGCACTTGCCACTGTCATTGCAGGCATTTCATCTTCCAGAAGACTAATTAGAAAAGCTTTCACGCACCCATAATATAGATAAGGTACCTGAAATACCTCCAGCCCCAAAGCCCCAGTGGCAGCTGGTTTGGCTGATTTGTGCTTAATCCAGCAAAAGGTCTTTATTACATTTTCTCCAGACTGTTCTTAGTGATGTGGTGCAGGAGGAAGATGCCCCTTTACATAACTAAACCACAACTGAAACCCCTGCCATGGATGTTGGGTAACTAGGCACCTCATCTAAGCCAAAATAGTGAGGAAAAATATTTATCCAAATATTTCCAGGAAGATACATTTCCCACCAGCCCAGGATTAATACTGCCTGTTTCTTATTTGTTAAAGAGTTAGTGCCTCAAGGCCATGCTGAAACTGGGTTCTCATTATGCTAATTATACATACATACATATGGATTCTTTACCAGCCAGAAGGAGCTGTCCAGTCTGCTCTGCACAGGACAAGCCAGATAATTTTATCTCCTGGTGTCAGTATGTGGCTGGGCTGGGTTAGACCTCATAGAAAAGTATTCAGATTCCAAGAAAAAATATGAAGTTCCATAGCAGCCAGAAATCCATAGATCAGCTGGGCCAATGGCCAATTCCCCTTATGCCTTAATTCTGCTGGAAATTGCTCTGGCTTTGCAGCCGTAGGGCTTAATTCTGCCACATTAATTATTGAATTCCTGTGCAGATTCTCATAAATCCTCAGTGAAAGGAAGTTCTGCAGCACAGATGATGGGTGGCAGAGGGTGGTCTGTATTTCTGGGGTACCTGTTTGGAAAAAATTGTGAAGGGCTTGGTCTGAGCTCTGCATCTGAGCTGCCTTTTGGCCAAATCCTCAGCCCTCTGATTGACACCATAATGGCCTGGTTTGTGCTGTGCCAAACATGTTTATTTTCCTGGCAGGCCTGCAGCTTCTCCCCAGGGGAATGGCTTGTGTTGTGTGACACAGTTCTGCTCCACGGGGCTGTGGTTTGAAGCAGTACCTACAAACTCCCTGTGCCTCCGGGGAGCAGGAGAATGTCTGCAGATAAAATCCCCACAGAGCTGTGTGGGAGATGCTCCCTGAATCAGCTCGTGCCCTCCTCTAATTAATGAGTGGCTGGACTCTGTTGTCATCTCCTGCTGATTAATCCCCTTCCCCCAGCAGCAGCAGTGAGATTTCCTTCTCCCAATGTGGGTTGTGCAGCCTGAGGCTTGTGTGCACTGTGGGAGCTTCACCAGGACCTGCTTTCTGCTGTGCATTCCCCACCCACACCCAGTGCACAGTGGGGAAACTGAGGCACACGGTAGGAAGCAGAGCAGTGTCACTCTTGCCTTCCTCCACTCACCAGGGGGGACAATGTTGTCTTACATGTTCTTGTGCCAAAGCAATTTGGACTTAGGAATTCAGGGAAGTGCATGAAAACTGAATCACCACAGGTAAATAAACCCCACAGCCTGGGGATGTGATTGTGCTCTCAAGGTATTTCCCACTCGAGCCTTAACCCAGCCTCACACCAGCAGCTTGTTGCCTTCCCAAGGGCCCCTTTTTCCTTCCATCCCTTTCTGCTCAGCTGGAACAGACTCATCATTCATTGTCCCTCTAATTTAAGCATCCATCTGACAGGCTGGTTCTTTCCTTCTCCCTGCTGCTGTCTTGCCCAGTGCAGCCACCCCCAGAGGGCAAATTTCTCTGTGTGGTGTGAAACAGAATCTTCCAGCACTGAATATGATTTAAAGTGGGCCAGACTGTGATCCTCTCATTCTCCCCACTGATAGGACAGGACTCATTGCCCCTTAGCCAAATTAGGATTCTTTTCCACTCCTGTTTGGATTTCCCACAACCCTCCCATAGGTGATGTTCCCAGTTTTGACCAGAAATGTCATTTTGTACCACTCAGCAGCACTTACAAAAGGAGTGGCTTAGTCAAACTTTCTGTGGGTGAGATCTGTGGCTGTGGGGCAAGGAAATGAGATGATCTTTGAGCAGAGGGGGATGAGGAGGGGTAAGAACATGAGTTACACATTCCCTGCACTAAAACAGCTTGTGGAAAAGCCACGTGCATCTGGCTGGCTTCATGCAGCAGAAGCAGAATGGTGGTGAAAAGGAGCTGGAAGGCTGAGAGCTTCCTGCCAGAGCTGCTGGGTTCACTCCCCTGCCCTTTGTCTCACCTGTTCAGCTTTTTGAGGGAGGGACTGTCTCTGCCTCTTGTTCTGTGTTTGCACAGGCCCAGTCTGGGTCACTCAGTGGGGATTTCTCTAATCTCAAAGGGCAGCTCTAAGCACCAAGGTTATTATTTTCTCACTTCAATCCCACCTGCTCTGCTTCACCTCCCGTTGCCAGCAAGTCCCCATGGGACCCCAGGAGTGACACACACACAGCAACAGCTGCTCTCCAGGTGGAGTGACAGTGACAGTGACAGTGACAGTGACAGTGACAGTGAGAGTCCGTTCTGGGAACAGCAGGAACTGGAGAAGGAGTTTCAAGAGTGGGTTGGGTTGAATTTACTCACGGTAGATCCCCAACCCTGGAGTTGTGCTCCACACAATCTAATGATTTAGGGAAGCATCACTAGCAAAACACATCTGAGGAGTGACATTTGAATGTCTGCCTGCCCACCAGACTCCCTCCTTTCTCCACGAGTGTTGCTGTACTGACGTGACTTTTCCTGTGCTATATTTAGATTAAACATTGATCCACCAAATGTCGCTGTTTTGTGTAAAACTAGTGTAAAGCCTTAGGAGTAGAAAGACAGTTTTAACCACAAATCTCTACTGTTTGTATGCCCACCTCATCCCCCTTTAGCCAATTTAAAGCGAGCCAGACTAGTACAAATTACATTTAAAAAGTGCTTCATTCTGGTGTGGTTTTTAGTGAGTTTTGCCAGCAGCAAATTACATAGTTCCAGACCTTTTGAAGTACGTGTTTTTCTCACTGTTGAGCACTGACACCGTTACTATAATTAGAATGATGTTTGCTCTGTAGCAGCATCTAGTGCCAGAGCCAGAGCCCTGGCAGCACCTTTTCCTTTCCTGGCTGCGCTCCCCACCCGGAGCTGCTGGTTCAGCTGGCCCGGGGCCACCGAGGAGCGGGACAGTCAGGTGCGATGGGCTGTGCCTTGTCGCTCATCCCCGCTGTGACCCTGGAGAAGCGGGGGCGGCTGCTGGGGCGGCCGCGGGGTGTTGGTGCCCAGCACCAGCCCTGCAGCGGCTGGGAGCGCTCGGCCATGGATTGACGCACCCTTCCCCCGGCTCCTTCTTCTGCTGCCATCGCTGTAATGGCTCATGTCATCGGCCTCACGGTGACAAACGATGGGGACCGCAGCCGCTCTGTTTCCAGGGCAACCCCGCTCCGCACACACCGTGCGCCCGCAGCTCCAGCAGCGCTGCCCGGGGGACCCCGAGCTCCGTTTCGACGGGGGCTGAGCCGAGACGAGCGGCCGGGGGTCCGGGTGGTGCCCTGGCTCCCTGCCCTGGTCCTTCCTCCTGCAGGGGGACAGCCCGGGGGGTCTCTTTAGTCCCAAGCTCTTCCCCTGTTTGTACCCGCGCTGACCCCGCTCCGCACCCACCCCGCGGGGTCCGCGCGGGTCCCCGTCACGCACAGCTCCCGCTCCCGGGGGGAAAACACCCAAAAAGCGAAGGGATGCTCCGGACACCCCCGAGCGCTGCCCGTGCGTGCGGCACACAGTTACCACAGCTGCCCCCGCCGCAGACGCGCACCCACCCTCCGGGCCGGGCCGGGCGGAGCCGGGAGCCGCCGCCTCCCCCCGGCAGCGCTGCCCGCCCCGGTCCCGCCCCGCGCTCGGCTCTGGGGCCGCGCTGGGCGCTCCGCGCTGGCGGCTCGGCGGGGGCGGCTCGGCGGGGCCCATGGCCGGCGCGGAGCATCGCCCCCGGCCCCCGGGCAGCGCGGCGGGGCCGTGAGAGCGTGAGCGCGGCCCCGGCACCCGCGGCGGGGCCAGCGGCGGTCGGCGCGGCGCTGGGGCTATGAGCGGGGCACGATGATGATCGACAGCCAGGTGAGCGCGCGGGGTTTGTCCCCCCGCTTTGCCCCGGCCCGGGGCGCTGCTGCCGAGCTCGGTCCCCTCCTGAACCCTCGCTGGACGCGGCTCGGGGCGGCCCACGCGTGTCCGCGGCCGTGAGCGATGGGTGCGCGGTGCGGGGATTCGGGGGGCTCTGCCGGGGCTCCCTGGGGGTCTGGAGCTCTGTAACTGCAGGTGTCTGTCCCTTGCTGCCTGTTGGGGCCGGGGTCACTGTACGTGCCAGCAGCCCGGGCCCCTGGTCTGCAGCGGGGTCTTTAGAGGAGGAAAAGCAGCAGCTTTGCCGAGGGAGTGGGGTAAAGTCTGTTTTTCAGTGTTTTTTCCTCAGTGTTTTTGCTTTCTGTTTGTGTAATGGCCAGTGCGGCTGTGAGAAGAGGAGCTGACGGGTGGGAAGGACAGGGGCGCAGTTTGGGACGGGGTCTGCGGGCGCTGCGATGCTGCAGCAGCCGCTGCGCTGCGATGCTGTGCGGGCTGGCGCTGCTGCGGGCTGTGCCGAGCCAGGGCCAGCTCCCCTGGCACCGCTCAGGCCAAGCGGCATCGGCAGGACCCCTGTCTCTGTCTCGTGTGTTTAAAAAGCCAAAGAAGCTGAACCGAGCCGAGGTGGGCTAAAGCTCAGCACTCCCAAACCCACCGGTGCTTTTGGGGTGAGGGAGGATGGTGCAAAGGTGTGAAATTTGGGGGTGACACCAGAACATGACTCTGATGTTCCTCTGACTTTTTACTTCCCCTTCCTCTTCTGATATTCCCCTCCTGATCCCATCCCTGGGAAGGGGGGCTGTGCTGCTGCCCTTGTCGGGGGGGCTGGGAAGGTAAGTGGGCAGCAATGGCTCCTTGGAGACCAGGAATGAATAAAGGGAAGGGCTGATGCTGTGCTGGAGAAGTGGGCTGGGATCCATTTTTGGACTGGAAAATGTTCGTTCCAGAGCTGCCTCCTGCACCCCGTGGGTCTGCTTGGTTTGGGCCTCGTTCACCTTGGTCCAGCCCAATAAAAAAAAGCTGAATTAGCTGTCTTGGGGTCACATGTGTGAGGCAGGCCCTAGTGCCACACCAGTGTGTTGGATGGTGGCATGTCCCTTTGGGAACGGGGATTGGAAACCAAAATACTGGAGTTTGGGTCCTGACCCTGCCTAGGGTCAAGAACAAGAGTTTTCTGTCATTATGGAGTAGGAAGGTTGATCTGGCTGGGAGATCCAGAAAATTAAAGGTGTAAGATTGTCTAGAAAAAGATGTCCAGAGCTCAGCCTCCCAGCTTGGGGAATGCATCCTATGGAATGTTTTACATTAAGGTCTCAGCTTTAGTCTTCCTGTCACTTTTTTATGCTTACCCCATTTTATATATTTATTTATAGGTATATTTTATATGGGTAAACTGAGGCATGTAGAGATATTTGTTCCAAGCCCAGGATCTTGCGTGGGTGGAGAGCAGAGGTTTAAAGTCCTGGCTCCACCTGCTGAAGAGGATGAGCCACTCTCCCTTTTAAGGGGTGCAATTCATTGAGGTCCCATTGTTTGTGGCTACCAGTTAAGAGGAATTTCCAGCTGCACCCGCAGCCGCACCCTGCAAGTTCTGAGGGCTGAACAGCTACATTTTTCACGCCTTGTAAATCTTCTTCTCCGTGGTTGCTAAGGGAAAGACCCACACAAACAACTGGTAAAACTGAGTGTTGCAAAGTAAATAAGCTGAGCAAACAAGGAGGTTTTTTTCATCCTTAAGTGCTGCAGGTGTGTTGTTCCAGGTGTCTTGACATGTGAAAGCAAAGGTTCACGTGCAAGGGTGAATTTCAGCCTTTAAAATGGAAACCAGCTCTTGAGCTGGGTCAGAAGGTGGCTTCCATCCTGAGCCAAGCTCCCAGAGCTGCAGACTCATCCCCTCTCTCCCTTTCTGGCCGTTTGGGCAGGAGAAGGGAGCAGATGGTGGATGAGTCTTGGGCTGGCTGGGGGCAGGACGCAGGGAGTGAGTGCAGGCGAGCACGGCTGGAGCTGCTTTTGGTTTTGTCTTTCCTTTCATCTGCTCCCAGCCTCTGAAGTGGCTCCAGCAGCTCGGAGTTAACTCTTGGTGTTGCTCTGCAGGGGCAGGGGGGCGAGTTGGCAACAAGTGACAGCGAGTGAGGGTCCAGCTGGCAGCAGGGCTGGGAGGCAGCAGGTGGAGAGATGCAAAGTCCCTCCTCGGCATGGCTCAGCCACTCCATCTGGAGCTCCCACTCACGCCTGAGTGTGTGCCTGGGCTCATCAGGCATGAGCAGAGGATGCAGCCACTGCTGCAGGCTCCAGAATAAATCTCTGGGATGTTGTAATGATGGATCTGACATCCCCTAGCTCAGTGCAGTGTGTTATCTCTGAGCCAGTTTGCTCTTTAAGTGAAGAAATGAGGGACTTTTCAGGACTTTGGTTATTCTGGGCATCTTTGGGGTTGTGTTTTTCACCTCCTTGTAGTGTTTTCACCCTGTCATTTCCTAAATGGTGCCTGACTGCTGGACCTGATCAGGGCAATCTGATCTCAGGTGGTGATCTCCAAAGCAATCTGCACTATCCATCAAGATGGATTTTGCTTCTGATACCTTTCCCATTGCTATAGCAACCCCTCTGACGAGGATGCCAGCACGCTTTCCAGGCAGTGTGTGCAGGGAAACTGCTTCACCTGCCACCAAGCTGCCACCACTTGTGGGGCAGGGCTGGTTAAGTGGCAACTGCACACGGGTGCTGAGCCTGGGGGGGCAGAGGAGCCGCTGTCAGCTCCCTCAGGCTGACCCTGCTCTCCCTGGTGTCCCCACCAGCTGGAGTTTCCCTTGGATATCGGAGTGATACAGCACAGGTGGGGGGACTGCACAGTGTCTAGTGCCAGGATCTGGGATTTCTCTCTGAAGGAGATGCTCAGGATGGTGTGAAGGAGCTCACCAAGTCTTGAGTGGCTGCTTCCCTCTTCCCCCCTCCCCTTGCCTGTGGAGGGGATGGAAGATGGGTCTCAGCTCCAGGGTGTTGATAGAGAAGGAGAGGTTTTGCCTGCTTTTGCCAAGTGAGCCTGTTCCTCCTCCATGTCCTTCACACTCTGCAGTCACTAGATAGATTCCAGGACAGGGCTCTCTGTTCTGCTCTGCCTCTCATCCTGCTGTCCTGTGCTCTCTGTGCAAACCAGAGGCCATCCAGCTGTGGCTGGACAGCTGTGGGGCTGCCTTCCCACTGCTCGCTGCTGTGTGGGTGTGTGTGGTGCCCGGTGGTTCTGCCAGGCTGTGTGACCCTGCTGGGCCGGCCAGGGCTGCCCCGAGCCCGGCGGGGCTGTGCAGCAGATGGCACTGTTGTTTTCCCGATGAGTTATTGCCGCGGGCTCGCTTCCCCAGCGCTGGGAAGGGTCAGCGGGGATGGGAGCGGGCACAGGGCCAGCGGCCGGCTCGATGGGAAAGCCCAGCACGCCAAACTGGGCTCTGTGTGACAAACAGAGCTCGGTGTTGGGGCACTGCTCGCCCAGGAGGAGCCGTGCTTGTGTTGAGTGACATGAGCCAGCTCCATCCTCGGAGATCCCAGCTCCAACCCCGAAGCCGCCGGGTGAGACCTCAGCAAGGGCGCGTCAATCATCGCGTCCTTCCTATAAAAAGAAATCCCTGATCCCCCGCTCCCTTTTGTGCTCGTCCGCACTGTCCCCAGCCTGGCCGCCCCCCAGCTGTCCCCCAGCGCTCCGTGAGCAGCCGGGAGCGGTGGCAGCGCGACCTCTCCGTCCCCGGGAGGTGCCCGTGCCGCGGTCCCCGTGCCGCACCGGGAGCGTTTTCCCCGTGCTGTGGCGGGGCTGTCACAGCCCTGGCGCTCGGGGGTGCCTGTGACAGCTGCGAGCAGCTGCTCGGGTGCTCCCAAACAAAATCCATCCCTCCCAGCTGCCGCGGGATGCTCCAGATGTTGACAGGTTTTGCTGATGGGATCGCCCGAGTCCAGCCCGCGTGAGCTGCATCTGTTTTCCTTGGGGATTTGTGTTTTTAAGTGGTTGGATTTCCTGGGGACCTCTTGGCTCCCAGGGCCCCGCGGGTGTGCGCGGTGTCTCCGCGGATATTCGGATACTCGGGTGCTGGCTGTTCCCCCGCCTTGGCCGCGGGTCAGAGGCAATGTCTGTAGACATCAGCTGGCGTCAGAGGCGGCTCGGTGCTGGCGTGCTGGGGGATCGCAGAGTTTCCGTTCCCTCGAGGCCCTGCAGTGCAGCCAGAGTTCATCCTCTGCGAGGATTTACAGCCCCCTCGGTGCTCCCGGGTTTGCTGTGGCCCTGAGGACTCGTGTCTCCTGTGCCTGGAGCTGCCGAGCCTCACATGCTGCCTGGAATAGGTGTAGCTGTAATTCAGCCTCCTTCACCACCCTGCCTGGAGAGAGGCTCCGAAGATGGGAGAAGGGGGAGCAGGGTGAAGGGGCTGGGGAGAAAGAAGGGGTGCAGTGTTTCCCTGATGGGTCAGAGAGGGTGGAAAAGCCCTTCCTGGGTCTGTCCTGCCCTGTGTGGCATCTGGAGACAATCAGAAGGTTTAGATGTGGTGGCAGAGCTCTGGGATGTCAGAACATGTGGGATGTCAAGGCATCCCAGATCAGGCCCCACACTTCCCTGTAGGGTCTAGAAGAGAAAGGGAGGAGCAGAGAGGATGAGTGAGGGGCGGTGCAGACGTTGCTGTGGGCTGTGCTGTCAGCAGGGATCACTGCAGAAGCACCGCGGGCATCCCGGAGGGGATGTGCAGGGTGCCGGCACAGCCTGGGGGCGATGCTGTGCCCGGGATTCAGGATGTGAGCCTGCTCTCCTGTGGGCTGATAACACCCTGCGAGCCGAGTCTGGCTCATGGCTTTCTCGGGACATCCGCTGTCCCTTTTTATCTTCCCCCTCCCGTGCAGTCCCACTGTTTCCCACTCCCCTGCCCGGGCTGGGGGCAGGAAGCAAACGCTGCGAAGCGCTGAAGGAGCCCGGCAGGCTCCGTGTGAGCCCTCAGCACGGAATGGGGAGGTCGAGGTCACTCCTCAGCACGGCCAGGAGGTCCCTTTGAAATCCGCAGCAGCCGCCCTGCCCTGCCCTGCCCGGCTCTTTTGGCCCCGTCCCGCAGCGGATTTCCCACCGAGTGTTTCCTGCCTGTCCCTCTGGGCACTGTCCCGCATAAACACAGCTCTGCACCTCCCCGGGGTGTGAATCACAGCCAGGGCGGCGTGGCAAAGTCCAGGGCGGGCAGGAACACCCTGGCCATGGGTCCTGAATGGGCAGGAACAGGAGCAGAGCCGTGATCCTGAGTGACAGGGAGCCTTGGCTGCTCTCAGCCCCTCTGCAAGGAGGCTGGGCAGCCCCTGGGGCAGAGCCATCGGGGGAATCTGCTGGCAGGGGATGGAGGAGGCTTCTCATGGTGGTGATTGGGGTCGAGGTGTGCAAAAGTCTTTGCTGTGCAGGTCCAGAAAGGTGCTGCTGCCCCAGCACCCAGTGGGGTGTCTGTGGGTGCACACTGGGAGAGGGCAGCTGAGGGATGGGGTTGAGCTCTGCCTTTCCTTATCATCATCATCATTATTATTACTATATTTCAATAATTAAGCTGTTTTTATCTCAGCCCATGAGGTTTTTACCCTGGGAGAAGTCCCACATTTTCTGGCCCATGACCAGCAGGCCAAAGGGAGCACGAGTTTTCCCCTCGTACAAACGAGGGCTTGTGGGTGTTTTAAGGGCCCTGTTTTTCTTGGCAGAGGTTGGAAGTCCCAGCAGGCTTCAAACCCTCCTGTTCAGCATTTCCATGGTGACAGGAAGACTCCTCTGGTGGCTGTGCTGTCCTCGGTGCCACCAAAGTGACGAGGCTGGTGCAAGCACTGTGCCTTGGGGGGTTTGGAAGGCAGAGCCATGTCCAGTTGGATGCTCTCCTTCCCCAGTGCTCAGGTGATTTTGTCCCACTGGGATAAGCCCAAAAGGAGGAAGGGGTTGTTCAGGACACCATGCCCAGCCTCCTGTGCTGTCCCTGCATGTGTGGCACTGCTGGTGGTGCTGTGGCATCGTGTCCCCTGACAAAGAGCCCGTCCTGTGCTCTGCATCCATAACCCTCAGGAAAACAGCAGTGCCGGCTCTTTGCAATGCTGTGTGAACAACTAAAGGCAGGGGAAGGTTGATAAATGCTCCCCCAGCCAGGGGAAGGCGTTTCTGCTGCTGGAAAGGTGTTTGTGTCCCTCCTGCTGCAGCAGCCCCTGCTGCTCAGGCTGAGGATATCCCTGCAGGGAATTTGGCTGGAGGAGGCATCAGCCAGGCATCCATCCATCCATCCATCCATCCATCCATCCATCCGTCCATCCATCCCTGTGGCTGCAGGAGCCACAGCTGCTCCAGTCCCTGTCCCTGTCCCTGTCCCTGTCCCTGTCCCTGTCCCTGTCCCTGCTCAGCAGCGATTCCCTGGAGCTCAGTGGAGCCATGGAAATGCAGCATGGCTCTGGGTACCTGTGACTGGCTGGGAAATTGGGATTTCACATCCCTGTGTGCTCGATTTATGGCTTTTCCCTCCTACTCTGGCTGTCGATGCTGACTGGGGAAGGGCTGCACTCTTGAAACCTTTTACAAATACGATGAAATGTATCCTTTCTCCTTAGAAAGCAGCAAGGAGATTCCCATTCTCCCACGGAATGTTTGTATATTTTGGCCCAAACTGTGTATCTTTTGCTGTCAAACACCCGTAAGTAGGACCAGGTGCAGTGCTATTTGTATTTCAGGGGCCAGCTCCTGTGAATTTGCCTGTGTGGGCACCATGTCCCTGTGCAAAGTCTCCTGGCTCAATGACCTGCAGCCAGAGCCTGTGTTTTGTGATGGGATCCAAATTTTCCCTGTGCTGGCCACCACTGAGCCCTCCCTGGCCACTGTGGGTGTCACAGCCCTGCTTCTGGGGGCATTTGCCCAGCATTTCCTGGGGCTGGGGTGGCTGTGACTGCTTATACAAGTCCCCTTTGCACTCTTCCCAGTGCTGCTTGAAAGGGTGTTTAGTTAATAGGATTATAAAGCTTTCCTGTCGTCAGGCAACGGAAATCAATGGTGGGCCCCTGGGAATGAGCCTCATCCCATTTACAGCACAGCCACTGCACGGGTGTGTGGCCAGGACTGCAGTGCTGCTGCAGGGGGACGGGCTGCCCCCTCCCTGGTGCTCCCCACGCTGCTGGGGCCTCCTGGAAATAAGGATAAAAAGGTTGTAAGGCTATTGGAAAGTGTCCAAAGAAAATGGTAAAGGGTCTAGTGGGGCCCTAGGAGTGGCTGAGGTCACTTGGATTTTTGGCTGGAGGAAAGGAGATGGGGGGAGACATTAAGGACTGCACTTTCCTCATGAGGGACAGTGCAGGGGCAGCTCTGGTCTCTCTTCTCTGGTGATCAGTGACAGCACCCCAGGGAGTGGCTGGAGCTGTGTCAGGAAGATTTGGGTTGGATATCAGGGAAAGGTTCTTCCCCCAGAGGGTGCTGGCACTGCCCAGGCTCCCCAGGAATGGGCACAGCCCCAGAGCTCCAGGAGCATTTGCACAACACTCTCAGAGAGGCACAGGGTGGGGCTGTTGGGGTGTCCTGGGCAGGACCAGGAGTTTGATTTGAGGATCATTGTGGGTCCCTCCCAGTTTGGGGTAGTCTGTGATTCTCTGAAATGCAGAGGCAGCTCTCAATCCCCTTGTGTCAGCAGTGTGTCCCACCAGCAAGGATCCCAGCTGGAGCAGGCCTGGGGTCCCACAGGCAGGCAGGACACTGATGCAGCCCTGACCATCCCAAAGTGCTGGATGCTCCCCAGCTCCTGTGTCTGCTGCTGGGCTGGTGCATGGAACCCAGGAATTTCCCCTTTCTCCAGCCCAAAAGGATGGCTTGGCCTGAGAGCTGAGAGCAGGTGCTGCTCTGCAGTGCCTGGGGGGCTTTGCCCTCCTCTCTGCTGTCAGCAAACAGGAGGCTGCAGGTTGGCAGGATGAATGTGTGTAATGCAAAGGGAGCTCACAACTGCTGTCCCCAACATGCAGCAGGCTCCCAGCCCCTCCCTGGTGGGCTGCACCTCTGCACTGCACAGGAGCCAGGCCTGGGGGAGCCCAGGAGGTCAGGGAAGGGTCTCTGTGCTCTCTGGACTGTCTCCAGCAGAGCTGACAGCCTCAGGCTCTGCTCAGTCCCACCCTGCCCTCCTGCAGGGGATTCCAGGCTGGAATGCCTCTCCCTGTCTGAGCCAGGGCTGTGCTCCCTGTGCAGAAAGCCACTGGAACCTTTCACTGTCAGACTGGGAGGGTGGGGAGCAGCTGAACAGGAGCCCTGAATGAAACTTCCAGAAAAACCAATCTGCTTCAGGAATCTGTGAAAAAGGTGTTCCCCATCCCCTTGGCTGTTAGAGAGGGGACTGCACGTGGTGGAGACTTCTTTAATCCCTGGAGGCTGCAAACAGGCCTGAAGAGGGAGGACTGGGAGAGCCTTTGGCTCAGGGTGTAGGGCTGGAAACCTGCAGGCTGCCAAAGCTGTGTCTCTTATCTCTGGAGCCTGGGCTTTGCTGTCTGCCAGGGAGCAGCAGTGTGGATCTGCAGATAACCTCTTGGCCATGGTAATGTGGGTTAAAGCACGCCTGAGGAGCTGGGGCTGTGTTAAACAGCACAATGAGAGCAGGCTCTGGGGCTGGGGAGACTGGAACCTCCTCCTTTGGGTTTGTTCAATCTCCAGCTAAGCCCTGGAAAATGTGCTGAAGGGAACAGCCCAGTGCTGGGGACTCAGCCAAGTGGGTGAATTAGTGATGCCCCATCTCTGGTGAGCCAGCCTGTGCTGGGCTGGGCACCAGCTCTGATTGCCTGCAGCCATGTGCCCAGAGAGATGCCCTGGCCTTGCTGCCAGCCTGCTCCTGCCACACACAGCTGCTGCTCTGGCCTGCTGGCAGGGGGAATAAATCCCTGTGGAAAAACTGTGATTGGGGATTGTCATGGCTTGCTAATACCCTCAGCTCTCCGTTCCCCCTGGCATCTTCCTCTTCTCCAGCAAAGGTATTTGCAGTGGGAAGCACCTGGTCCTGCTGCTGGCTGGCCTGGGCACAGCTGAGCCTTTCTGTGAGCTGAGCTGTGCCCAGCTGCTCCCTGCTAGGTCAGTGTCCATGGCTGGCCCTAGAGGGGACAGGATGTGCTGACACTTGGGAGCTTCTTGTCCCCAATCTTTCTGTGCTGCAAGCTCCCCTGCCAGGCGGGAGTTTAAGGAGTTTATGGAAAGGAGTTTAAGGGGAATTATGAGGCTTTTCCTGAGGTTTGGGGCTGCAGGGGACAGCGATGGGCATGTGGCAGTTTGTGGCATCGTCCTGCAGTGCTGTGCCCAAAGCCTGAGGTGTGTGCCCAGCCTGGGAAGTCAGACAGCCCCGCAGGAGTCAGAGAGCCCAGCAATCCAGGCACCAAACAGGTGTGGGCCCCGTGCCAGGGAGTTCCCGGCAGCAGAGCCACGCCCGGGTCTCCCCGTGGGGTGGGGACACCACGGGGGTGTCACTGACAGGGCTTGGTGTGGTGGGAGAGCATTCCGGGGTGAAGCAAGAAGGGGGGTGTGTTGCAGTCAGTGAGTTAGGGGAGAGCATCAGAGTGGTAACCTCACAGGGGTGGGAGCAGCCGTGGAGCTGTGGGGTCCTGTCCTCCTCCTCCCCTCCCGCAGTGGGGTGGAACAGGGGCAGGAGGGAGTGGGGACTGCCCGGGGACACGGGTCCTTCCCCACCCAGCGCTCCTGGAATGGCTGCGCGCTGGTGGAAGGGCAGGAATCCCCTCCCGGAGCAGCTCTGCCCAGCCGGGGGCTGCTGAGGGGTGTTCCCGTCCTCGGCAGGAAGGGAGGCTGCGGAAACTCCGTGAGCTGCTGCCATGACAGCCCAGCCCGGCATTCCCGGGAGGGAGCAGACCCCCGGGGGGCGGTGTGGGGAGCAGAAAGGAGCCGTGTGGGTTCCCCATGTTCCCTTTCCTAGCTGGCAGCGCTGCTCCCGGTCCCCCCGTGCATCCTCTGCACGGCAGGGCCCCGTTGCTGCGGTGACAATCTCCATGGAGACCGGGGATGTGTCCTGCATCCCGGACACCGCGGGGATGTGTCCCCTGTCCCCTCCCCACGGGGGCACTCTCAGCCCCCAGGAGAGCCTAGAGATGGAAATCCCTCAAGTGGCAAATGTGTGGAGGAATCCCAAGGAAACTAATTGGTTTTTCCCCACCCCTCCTTTAGTGCTTGGCTTTCACTCCACGCTGGCAATTGCTGCTCTGCACCTATTAAAAGGCCGTCTCATGCTTTGCAAGGGCTTGATTGTGAATTAATTTTGCATACGTATCTATTCTGGGGAGCATGGGAATTTATTCAGGATGCTGAATGCCAGACAGGCTTTCCAGAGGCATGAGGTGCAGCTCAGGCTGTGCCTGCTCTCAGGAGTGACTTTGAGGAAATGGCAGTGGCTTCTCCAAATAAATGCCTGAAAACAAGGGTGCAGGTTCAAATCAATGGGATTTATTCCCACAACCAGTGTGGAACAGGACAGGCTGTGGGTGCTTCTGTATATTCCATTTGAAATCCCTCTTAGATGTCAAGGTGATGCTGATTTTCACTGAGAAATAGGTATTCTACCTGCTCATGGTCTCCTGGAAATCCCACCAGGCTCCATCTCCATGTCTGCCTCTCCAAATCTACCCACAGGCTTTCTGTAAACACCACATTTCTCCAGAGAAATGCGACTTGGTTGGGATTTCTGTGGTTTTGAAACCAGGTTTCCTCTTTCTATTACTGAGAATTGTCAAAGGGGAAGAGCTGTTGGGATTTTCCATTTGTCATCTACTTGTCATGCCGCTTTCTTTCCCCTTTCCCCTTCCTATCAGCCTCACACAGTTAAAATAAACCTGCAGGTTTTGTGTCATTTCTCTCAATTCCTGCATTCTGGTGCAGGATGCTGTGATGTTTGGCCATGGAGTTGCAATTTCCTTTAAAAAACAAACTCGCCATTGTTACTCCTGGGGAATTTCTTTCATTTTGTGGAGGTCTTTGATGCTTGACATCAAGCACTGCAGTCAGTCTTCCTTAGGTGTGCCTTTGTGAGTCACTGGGTGTCAGGAATGCCCACTGTCATGGCAGAGGTTGGTCACTGGTTTTTGGAGCATCCTGAATGTCCACACCATTGCAGCAATGCTGAGTGCTATGATCCTCCTGTGCATGAGTTTGTCCCTGAAAGCTGCATCCAGCTGTGCAGAGGTTCAGTAGTGGGGTGCTCAAAATGATGCTTTTGCAAGGTGACAGAGGCTGTTTGTTTAAGGAATGGATGCATTTCCCAGTGCAGGAGCCAATCTCTCCCTGGGCAGCAGCAGAGTGGTTGGGATGCACCCAGCATAGGAATTGCAATGAATTTGCCCTGCAGTTGCTCTGTTCCTGCCAAGACTCTTACTGGAAAACAGTATTTTCCCAGTAATGGTTGCTAAGCACTGAGGTCTCATGATGGGCTTTATCTGCTCAGCTGGAGCTGCGACAATGAAGCTCCAGTGAGAAAAGAAACGAGGAAACATCAGCCTGTGCTGGGGCTTCCCTGTCCTCCAGAGGCAACACCAGGAGGAGATTTCTCCTTCCCCCTGGCAGGGCTGGCCCACGTGCCGTGGGGCTCCAGCAGCACCTCACTCCTGTGCCATGGCTCCTCTGCTTCCCGTGCTCAGGGGTGGTTTTGGTGCTTGGCTGCTGTTGCAGGCAGATCTGGGATCGTAGCACTCACATCAGCCAGACTGGAGGAGCAGGAGGATGAAGCTGTCATTTAAAAATCTGCGTAGGATCATCCTGTCTGGGCTGGTTTGATGGTGGGGGATTGTTTGCTTTGTGTTTCTGCTGCAGATCTCCCGGTGGGAAAGGGTTCAAAGCCTCTCTGCCATTTCTGCTGAGGGACCATTCATTCCCGGGGACTGGGGCCAGTGGCTGGGGACACTGCTGGGTGACATGCATGAGCTGGCCCCAGCAGAGGAGGGGAAGGTTCCACACCATCCTTGGGGCTGTGTGAATGGCCACAACTTCTGGCTGGTTACCTTTGACTGAAGCATTCCATGCACAGCAGCTCCCATCCTGTAAATCCACCATGTTCCTGTTGGTTTGAGATGGTTCTCTGGAGCATCTCTTCTTTTGTCCAGCCTCTGCTGCTAGTGTCCCTCCTGGGACTCTGCACTTGGAATTTTACTTTCCTTTGCAGCCTGCCTGTGTGGTTTGTGACTTTTCCAGGATTGTCCCTTTTGGCATCTTTATGGCTGCTGGGTCTGGGGATCAGCTGAGCAGACTGAGGCCCTACCAGAGATGTGTGACAACCTCTGAGTCTGTCCCTAGCCCTTAAAGTCCAGGGAAGTCCCAGAAACCAGGGAACCAGCAGGTGATGGGGCCCCTACACCTCCACACCACCTCTGCAGAGATTCCTGTTCCCATGGCACACATTAGCTGCTGAACAGGATGATGAGTTCCTGGAATGGTAGTCCTTGGAGACTCTGGCACTTGAGTGTGAAATCTGTGTCCTTCTCAGGATGTTTGGAAGCTGCAATTCCAGCTTGTTAAGCCCAGCTTGTTACTGGAAAGTTGTTGTTGGAAAGCTGAGTTCTGCTGACCCATCGTTGCAGGCAGGTGAGTAACCTGAGCTGGGGCTGCAGCACAGGTTTGAGTCACCTTTCCTGGAACCAGAGCTGTGGGCAGGGCTTGGTGCTGGTGCAATGTGGGACAGTCCTCCAAGGGAATGCACTTTGCATCGAGTCACCAAGGAATCATGAAGGAGCAGGACACAAACTGCCTGTGCTAGGGAGCTCCAGGGCTGTGGCACTGCCTCTCTGCTGTGAAAAGAGTTTCCAAAATTCTGTCAATCAGCAGCTGGAGCACAACCCTGGAAATTTTACCTTGTCCACATGCTCCAGCTGTGATCTCTCCTCTCTTTTTTCCCCTGCAAATCCATTCCTGGGGCTGCTGCAGTGCTGCCTTCTAGTCCTCACTGCTGCTAATCTCAGCCATATGGCGGATGAAAAATCTGCCTAATTTCCAGTTAAAACTTAATTTATGGTGGTTTTATCCCTATTTGGTCTTGTTCCAGGCTTGCCCATTAGCTCATGTGTAAGGGCTGCTTTTCTCATCTTGTGTTTCCCCCAGCAATGATTGGCCAGCCCCGGTTGCAGCCCCACACTCTGCCCCAGCCCTGCGAGTGGCACAGAGGGTCGCTGTGTGTGAGACCCCTCTAACCCCGGCTCTTGGCTCTGGCTCCTGCGGGATGAGTCAGCCCGGCGCTGCCTTGGCGCTGAGCGGGGCTGGCCAAGCCCGGCTTACCTAAGGCTGCAGGAATGCCTGGCTCAGCGGGGCTGCTCGGCTCTGCTCCACACCCGGGCGTGCTGCGAGCCGCCTTTGTGGCCCCGGGCGGCGGCTGCGCTTGGGAAAGCCGGGAAAAGGCTGCACAGCCCCAGACCCTTGCCCTCCTTAAAGTGGGACCCACAAAGCCACCTAAAAGTGCCTGCCTGTGTCATCCCTGCTCCTAAGAGTAAGGTCTCTTCATGCTATTTGTGCCATCCCTGCTCCTGGAGTAGGGTCTGGTCATCCTATCTGTGTCATCCCTGCTCCTGGAGTAGGGTCTCTTCATCCTATTTGTGTCATTCCTGCTGGGCCCAGCCAGAAGGGCAGCTGTAAGGACATAAAGTCTTGTTTGTTTGAGGGTAGTGGGGATTTTCATTGGCATTTCACCCTGCTGGTCCCAGTGTCTCCCCTGATTGGGTGTGAATCAATGAACCCACCAAACTGCTTCTCTCCTGCTGCCCTTGCTGGGGAGGGACCCTGGGTGTCACTGAGCTGTCACTGAGCTGTCACTGAGCCTGGGCTCTGCAGCAGTTGAGGGTGAGGTGATGGCTCCTGGGCTTGGCCCCAGGTTTGCTCTTGTTTGTGAGAGCAATAACATCTGTGTGATCTGTGTTTGCAGATGATAACATGAGTTGCTCCATGTTGAGACTCCCACCCCACTGCTGCTGTTGGTGAAAATTCTATAGGAAGGTGCTTTTCATAGCAAACCACCCGATTTTGTGCCATGCTTCCTTTAGCAAAGCTCCAGTTTGGATTCACGGGTTCTCTGGTGGGGTTCATCTGGGAATGCTCACCTGGGCAAAACTTCCCTTGCACAATTGTCCTGCAAACGAAGTGATCACCATCACTGATGGTCTCTCAGTGCCATGCTGCATTCTCGGTGCCATAAGGTTCCCAAGCACTCTGTGGATGTGAATTATTTAAGCCTCACTGTGGTCCTTGGAGTACAGGAGGGCGTTGAGCTTCTGAGGCTGAAACTGCCTCTGACAATGGAAAACAGGGATGGGAGAAGAGATGGGAAGAAAGGGGGAGGCTCCAGCTCCGACCATTCATGCTCCCTCTGTTTCACACCCTCTCATCCTTCCAGCTCTGCCTGTTTGTCTGTCACAACAGCCAGGGGGAAATGCTGTAAGTGCTGCAGACGCGGTTTGATCATAATCACAAACCAACAGCAGGCAGGACCTGTTGTGCGTCTCCAAGACAATGCGCGGGCTCGGCGAGTGCCGCGAATATCGATGAGGCTGGGGAGCTCCCGGCGGGGCCGAGCAGCAGCCGGAGGCGGTGAGAGGTTACCCCGAGAGAAAGGAGAAGCTGGGGGCAGGCTGGCCGAGGGCTGCTCGCCCAGCCCGGGCGGCTGCACACACACACGCACGCACACAGCGCTGCTCACACAGGCGCAGCTCAGCCGCCCGGTGCAGCTCCTCGCCGCTCTTTGATTCGCGACGGAGGAAATAAAACCTCGTAGGAGCGACAGGAGCGGCGGCTGTTGGCAAGATGCGCTGACAGAATCGGACGGGGAGAGAGATCTCCGGTCGGGTTCGCCGCCTGGGCTGGACCTGCTCCTTGGAGAGGAGCGGCGGAGGAGAGACAGGAGGATGAGCAGCCCCTCCATCCCCGGGAAGATGGAGGCAAAACCTTTGTTCAACGTGCAGAAGGCCCTGGTGCAGCCTGTGCAGATGTGCATGTTGGATATCCCCCTGAGCGTGCAGGATGACGATGTGAGTAGAGGGCAGGGAGCTGCCGGACGGGGCACGGTGGGTGTGTGAGGGGCAGCGAGGTGCTGTGACCCCACCCCGGCACCATCCGGGGTGGTGAACTTCTGGCAAAGTTGACGATGCCAAGAGCTGGCACCGCCTCCAGATGTGACCGTTTCCTCTCTGAAGTGCTGTTGTCTTGAGGCAGGCTGTGGCGCTTGCCAAATCCAGGGCACCAAAACGAAAGGAGGGGTTTGGGAGGGAGGGGAAGCCTTTCTGTGTGGAGTAAGAGCCGTGTTGTGTCTCGATGCAGAAGGGAGGGTTTGCTGTGCATGTCCTGGCTCTGCTGCCCTGGAGTGGCTGGTGGGTGTGAAACCTGGGAGGCAGCTCTGCCTTCACACACCTTGGTGGCTGCCCTGCCTGGTGTCACCATCCGTGGGCTTTGGTGCTGCCCTCCCGCCCTGCTGCTGCTGCAGGGTTTGGTTCACGATGCAAAAATTGGTGTGGATTGCAGCATTGAGGCAGAGCTTTCCCAATGTGGGTCAGGGGATTCCTGCTGAGGCCTCCTCTGGCCACCCTAACTCTGCCCCTCACAGAAACACACCCCGAATCTGACTGTGCATAGAGGACCCTGGGATAAAGCTACTGGACACCCCAAAATCGGGGGCAATGCTTTTTAGGGTTGGTGGGTGGTGAGCAGTTAGTGTCCCACCATTCAAAATCCCCCCCTTTCATAATTCAGCCACCTGTGCAAGGGTTTTTGGGTGTGATCCAGGTGCTGTTAAAATTTGAGGCAAAACTTGCTTTGATTTTTTGGAGCAGGGAAAGCCCGTCTCTTGCTGTATGTGCTCAGGGCGTGTAGTGTCACTGCAGGAGCCTTAAATCTGGATTTTCTCCATGGCCACCGACTGCTCTGTCACAATCACTGTTACCTTCTCTTCAGCACTATGTGTGTGTTTAAAGAGGTGAAACGAGAGCACAAAAACGAGCCCAATTCCCGGGAGGAGGGAGCACTTTCCTGCAGGGCGGATTCCAGCAGGGGTGAGGAGCCCCAGCCCAGCATCCTGAGTGTCCCTGCAGGGACTGGGGACTTGCAGGGAGCCTCCTATTTTTAGAAACACCCCGGGGGGCTTTGCCAGGATCGACAGTGTGGCTGCACTAATGAGGCTAATTTAGGGTAATGAGGATACCTGTGATGGCCACTGCGGAGCTGCCGGGGTGTGCCGGGGGAAGGCTCAGGTGCCTCCTGCAGCATTCCTGGGAAGGAGGGAGGTGGCTGGAGCGGGGGATGAAGCGGGTGAAGCACTGCCTGGCTGCTTTATTCTCCTTCGCCTCGATTCCTAAGCAGCAGATTTCTCCAGGCTTACAGCAGGTGATCTCCGTTCCTGCTCAGCAGTGCAGTCTGCTGCTGGGCTTCCCTGCAGCCCCTGTTGCAGCGAGGGGGATCCTCGGGGTTTGCCCGACACAGGTGGAGGCTTCCCTGCTTCCCTCCCTGTGCTGGGCATCGGGGGATGCCCTGATTTGACTCGGCTTGCTTATCATATTCCTGGTTTTTAGCAGAAAAGATAAATCATTTTTAAGGGGGATGTGCAGTATGTTAGTACTGGGGGCTTTTTCATTTTTTGGTTGGCTGGGTTTTTAACAATTCCTGCGGGGCTCCTGGAGGCTGCTGGGTGACAGCCAGTGCTGGCAGTGTCACGGTGAGGCTCAGCTGGTAACTGGCACGTCAGGGTGTCCCCAGATCTCAGGTCATGGCCAGGGCAGTAGTGCAGGGCAGCAGAGGTTAGGGCTTCCCTGTGGAAACTCGAGCTACCAGGGGGTCACACTGGGACTTGCTCTCCAGCATTCCCATTTTCACGTTTCCCAGCCATACTCACGTCTCCCAGCTCTAGGCTCACTGGTGCTTTCTCCCTCTGCCCTCTCCTGCATTGGGCAGAGTGGGATGAAACCCCTATGGGCGAGTTCACAGCAGCACCTGTGAGCAGGAGGTGGATCAGGGACTGCTCTGCCTTTCCATGCTCATGTACCCCTGCTCTGAGGCTCAATTTCCATTCCTGGAAAACGGGGGCACAGCGAGTCCCATCGCTGAATCTCCGTCTGCTGCACAACACAGGCTGGGAAATGCCAGCAGGGAAATCCTGAGTGGCATTTTTGTCTGTGGGGTGATGGAGAAGCTCCTGTTTGAGAGCTGAAACCTTCCCCCAGCCAGGCAGGGTTTGGAGTCTCACACCCACCCGCAGGTCCCTGCTCATCTCCTGCCGTCGCTTCCCCACTCTGCGTGGGCAGCAGGGAGGGAGCAGTGTTGGCATTTCCCCCTCTATTTCAGGACTTCAATTTCTATTTCAGGCTCATTAATTTCCTTTCTTCTTGGAGATGACACAGGCAGGTTGGGAAACGTTTAGGGGCTGCATTACCTGGGGCTCTTCTGCAGGATCCTGTCCATCAGTGTCCGTCATATCAGCGTCATCCCTGTGGCTGGAAAAATGGACATTCCTCCTGCTGCAAATGCATTCACTGAGCACACAACTGACCTTTTCCAGGCTGGATTCTCAGGGAGCAAAGCTTTAACTTCAAAAAGGAGCAAGGCAAAGCCCAGGTTAAGGACACCCCACAAAAACATGAACTCTGGCTCAAATCTCTTCTCCCAGGGCAGCAACTCTGTTGGGTGAACATCTTATATTCCTGTTTTTCAGGGAAACCACTCTGGCCCAGCACTGGACTGGGTCTCTTTGGGGGACATTTCACCAGCTGGCAGTGGAGCACTGGGAGTGTTCATGCCCTCGTTTGGGGGTGGCCAGCTGGCAGGGGAACATCCCCCCAGGTTACCCTCCATGTGGTGCCGTGTATCAGGCAGAGCAGCCTCTCGTTTCTGCCTCCCTTGATCACTTTCAGTGGGGTTGTCAATCCCTCTTTTCATAATTCAGCCACAGCAATTGCAAAATTACCCGGGCTGCCTCTTTTGCCGTGATGGGGAGAGATTTCCAAAGCTTAGCCAGGAAAAGAGCAACAGTTCCTATGCCTGGGAGGTGGGGAAATCAATGAGCAGGCTGTTGCAAGTGATATAACGGCTTTTTGTGGCATCTCAGGCAGTTCCCTGACATTGATGGAGCTGGATGGAGCTTTATGGCTCGCTGTTAATTGGTGACATCGGGCTGTCCGAGCTGGAGCCCTGCAGAGTGAGGAGAAATCAGGGGAAAATCTCGTTGTCCCTCCACAGCCTGTCCTGGCGCTCTCCCCATCTCTGCCTTCTTCCTTTCTCTCTGTGATGTCCTAATAAGTGCAGTCGGTCTGACTTCAAAGTGGTTAGCAAATATTTTCCACTCCAGTGAGCTAATTAGTTAAATTACATTTCACATGCTAATTTATTCCTCTAATATTATTTTTTTTTTTCCTTAGCATATTGAAATACCGGAGAAGATAAAAGCTTGGTTTGACCTTAGAGCCAGGCTCAGAGGAACTGGAGATGGGAACGAATGATTAGTTCCCAGGTTTGCTGTAGCACAGGCTTATTCCCTGCCGCATTTGAGACCTCATTCGGTGGAGTTTTAAGAGTTTTAGCTCCCTTCAACCCGAGCATCCTGGCTGAAACGTTGTCCTCTGGCACATAGAAAGAAAACTTTCAAACCAGCAGTAATGAGCTGCTAATTTCCTTCTTCGTTGTTCCTTTCCTCAGCACCGATATCACCTTGGAGCGCTGCATAAATCGCCAATTAATCCTTGCAGGACTGGGTGGGAATGGTGTTACTTCCCCCATCGGGGCTGGAGAGGCTTGAACTGGGAGTCAAGCGGGGGCAGGGGATTGCTGCTGGTGTCAATCCCGGGTTGAAGCCGGGTGAGGTGACAGCTGCCAATGCCCCCGTGGTGAATCAAAGCCTGCCGTGTCTGTAGCAAAGGTCTCTCTTTTCCACTGCATGCATATGGTAGATGTTATCGAGAGGGAGGAGCTGAAAATGAGCTCTAGGACCATTTCCTGACCACAGTTACAGTCAAAAACAACAAATCCCTCCATCCCTGCTCTTGGCCAAACTCTCCTTTTCCCTCAGGCAAAGTCACCACTTGGTTCTTTGGAGATAATGAGAAACTATGGAAAAAGACTCCCAGGTTTAATTCTCATCTGTAAGGGCAGAGATTTAGGAGCACTCTGTGAAGTCTTGGGATTTCTGGGAATAGCCCTGGCAAGGCTGAGGGGTGTCCCTGCAGCCCCTCTGCTGATCTGTGCCTTGTCCCAGCACTGCCCCACGAGCC
This sequence comes from Oenanthe melanoleuca, assembly GCF_029582105.1. Lineage (NCBI taxonomy): Eukaryota > Metazoa > Chordata > Aves > Passeriformes > Muscicapidae > Oenanthe > Oenanthe melanoleuca. The sequence goes on from NC_079350.1 coordinate 4,231,486, forward strand.
ATCTGAACCCCACCAAATGCACATCTGAACAGCAAGGCCATGAACACTCTGCTTTGTGCCTCCAGCTGATGCTGTCCCAGGAGGTTTTGGAGTGGTGGCAATCCCTGTTTCCAGCCCTGTGTGAGGCTTCAGAGAGAGAAGAGTTGGTGTGATGGCTGAATCCCCACACTGGTTTAAATGGGATGGGGAAAAGGGTCCCCAGTTGCTGCTGTTTGGTGCTAAAACATCCAGAGTGCTCACCTGTGTGTGTGTGTTCCCACACTGAATAAACATGTGAATACAGCCCTGGGAGTGCCAGGCCAGTAATACCAGGGTTACTACAAATGAGCAGGTAGCAGGATGGTGTTGATGCAGACAAGAGTTGCTGAAGCAGAATGAGAGCACAGACCTCTGGAGCCTCAGCCAGCATCTGACACAGCTCCCTGGGGTACAGCCTGTCCTGGGGCTCATGCTGGCCACGGCCTTGTCATTATTGCCTGAACTCTGTCACCTCTGGGACATGCTGTTTGCAGGTTTAGGGATGCCTGGTGCTTACCAGATGTCTGTGCCTCACCCATGTGTGGCCACACCAGTGGTGGTCACCTCAGGTGTGCCACAGTTCTGTGCTCACTGCAGGGGCTGGAATTGCCTGACAACCCCTCACTGCTGCCCTCGTGGAGTTAGTGGTGCAATTAAAGCCTTGCTAATTCTCTCTATTGTGAGGCAGAAGGAGCCAATATTTCCAGTTCAGTCCATCTATTTTCAGTGTATTTTTTAAGTGGCCTGGCTGGGTCTGCACTTGTGAGAAAACAAGGTAAAATACCCTGTCCTACATCCTCACATCAAGGTCAACCCTCTGATTTTGGTGGCATTACAACCTGTCCCTAGCTAAGAACATGATGTTGAAGGTGACCTCCTAGAGTGTTTCTCTGCTTCTTTATTCTTCCTCCCCATCCTTCAGCAGCAACTTGTCTGTCTGAAGCTTGAGGGCAATGTGAGAATTTGCTCCTCGTGCAGCTTTCACTCCTTAGATGTGGTTCTCCCAGAGGTACAGTCTCTGCCTCTTGCACTCTCCCCCTCTCCAGTGAAATGGGATCTCTCCCCTGCACTTTCAGCTTTCTCTCACTCTCTGCTCTCAGTTTCCATCCCGAGGATCCCGTGGGATCTGCAGAGCCTTTCTCTGCACAGCCAGCTCCTGGTGCCCGTGTGCTGCTGGCAGGAGCTGCCTCCATCCCTGCCGGGGCTGGGCACCCTGACTCAGGGCAGGAGCAGCTGCCTCCTGACACTTTGGTTCGATCAAAGTGCAATTTGCTGTCATCTGTCACCGTGTGTTGGCTCAGGGCAGCGCCTGCAGGTGCAGCTGTTGCAGGAGTGTGCCCTGAGCACTGCCAGCACTGCCCACAGCTGCTCAAACAAGGCAAATCCAGTTTGCTGGCTGGTTTGGCACAGCACAGGCTGTCAGAGGCCAGCTCTTTGCTGCCTGCTTTGGGTCTTTGCCAGAGCACCAGGACTATTTGCCCCTGGCTCTGCTGCCCTCCCTAAGTGGAGGTGGTGAGTTGGGGGTGTTGCTCTGCACAGCCTCAAATTCCAGGGGGGAATTCCCCATGCTGGGGCAGGGACCAGGCTGCCATCACTACAGCCCTGTGTTTGGAGTGTGCCAGCTGCAGATACAGGGGAAATGGAGAGTGTGCCCCATTCACAACCCTTGACATAACAGCAGGGCATGGGTGTAACCCCAGGCACTTCCCATCCAGGGACTCATCCGAGGTGACCCTATTTAATTACCCCGTGTTTCAAGCAGCCCTGGGGCTGAGACAGCTGGGAGTGGCGATGCTGAGTGCCCCTGGCACCTGGAGCTGGACCCTGCCTGGCCTCGGATGTGGCTGCCACCACAGAGGCGGTGGCACTGCTCCTTGCTGGCACCAGCTGTGCTCCTGTGGCCCCTGCTGTTGCTGAAACCTCCTCCTGTCACACACAGAGGCTGCAGGGCAGCACTGATGAGCCCCGGGGCTCTGGCTCTGCTCCAAAGCCAGCACATGGCTCTGGAGGATCCCCTGCCCCTCGCTGTCACTGCTGTCCCTGCCCAGGGGAGAGCAGCTTGATTTTGTTAAGCATTGCCGAGCACAGATAGGCACAGTGCTGTATGCAGATAAAGCTGGATTCAGCCGAGGGAGCTCCAAATACTGCTGAGAAACACCCTGCCAGGAGCCCTGTCCTGCACCAGCTCGATTTGGCTCGATGGTTAAATGCTGTTGAGATGCAAAGAGCATCTTTGGTTTCAGTGCAGTTGCTGGTGAGGTGGTAAAACACTGCAGGGAGGGGGACAGCCAGATGCAGCTTGGTGTTGGCTCTTTTATGAACCTGTGGTATCAACACTGCTGGAAGGATTGGCTCCATTGGAGCTGGTTCTCCCCAGATCCTCCTGCCTGCCCCATCATATGACAATGGTGTAAGGGGACAGGCAGGGCTGGTGGTTCAGTTGGGGCAGAACTTGTGATATTTGGTATTTTTAACTCTCAGCTCCTGGAGTCATGTGCATGGCATCACTTGTGGTGTCTGGAGAGGGCAGGACAGGGTGCACCCCAGTGCTGTGGTCCAGAGCTCAGGCTTTGGGGCTCCTCCTCCATGCAGATGCTGGTGAAAGCCTGACTTTAAGAACCTCAAAGGTTGTTTGCATCCAAAATCTGATTTGTTGATTTTCTTGTGTCATCTCTGTGCAGGCATCTCCTCAGCACTCTGTCCTGACTCCTCTCCTGGCTTCTCTGGGCTTGTGCCAGGGTTGTCCTTTTGGCAGCAGGATCTTGGATTTTTCCTTCCTCTTGACAGCCCAGGAGTGGGAAACACCCAATCCCAACCTGCTGACAGCTGCCTTTGTAATTTGGGTGCTGCTTGCTCTCAGAGCATCAGGCCCTTCACCTGGAGATACTGAGGAGCTGTTTGGGAGGACAAGGCTGGTTTGGGTGGGACAATCCTGGCAGTGTCTGGCTGTGATGTTGGTGACAGGGAAATGCAGTGCTGACCCAAGACGAGGGGGCTTCCTCTCCTGCCTGCCAGGAAAGCAGCACCCCAAAATCTCCCTTAATAACCCCTTTCTGCTCCTCCTTCTCCCTTTAAGCTCCTGTGAGCATTGCTCTGAGAGTCAGGGGATTTCCTTTCATCACAGTGCCCTCCCCAGCACTTCTCCTTCCCATGCTGGAAACTGAGTGTGTTAGAAACTGCAAGCAAGCGAGGAAGGAGGGGCAATGTGGTTTGTGGTGCCAGAGCCTGGGCTGGCTGAGCAGAGCAGCTGGGAGGCACTTCTGGGGGCTCTGGGGAGAGGAGCTGAGGGCAGGGGATCAGGATGGAGGAGCTGTCCCAGCCCTGTGGGGTCTGGCAGTGTCGTGGTCGTGGGTCGGGGAGCCCCTGACCAGGGGGGTCCTGCCTGGACAGCCCTGGAGCTGTCTGGAGGCAGGAAATGGAGACTAATCCCTCCCCACCCTGCTGTGTGCAGAGCCAGAGGGAATCAAAAGCAGCTGAAAATCCCGGATTTCCCTTTCTGTTTGGCGGACAGGGATGCGGGAAGCACAAAGCGGGAGACAGACAAGTTGAGTGGATGCAGCTCCACCTTTTCCCTACACCTCTGCACCCACAGGCCCTGGGGAAAATTGCTTTCCCAGCCCTCCCCAGGTACTTTGGGGTCAATCAAAGAGCTGGCTGCTGCTGACAGGCCCCAGAATGGCACCAGAGCCCATCTGAGACCTGTGGCACGCTGCCATTCCCAGGGCCTCGAGTGCCAGCTGTGCCCTGGGAAGGAGCTTTGTGGAAAGTGACTCTCAGCCAGGGCTGGGGCAAGGAGGGGGAAAGGGAAGCTCCCCAGGGGTTTGGCTGTTGTCAGAGATGACTCAGTGCATGCCCTGGCTGGGTGGCACCATCTGTGCCACCGTGTTACGTGCCCATGTGTCATGGAAACCCTGACGCTGCTCCGTAGCAGTGGCACGAGTGGCACTGGGCAATGAACCATTGATGTGGGTCTAATCTTCACTGCTGAGGGGAAAAAAGTGGCCCTGCTGGCAGCTCAGGAGTGGGTGGATCAGGCCATGCACTCTGTGCCACGGGAGGTAATGATGGGAGAAGCTCCTCAGAAAGTTGGGGTGAGATCCTCAGGGAGCAGCTCGCTCCTCTCGCTGTCTGCTCCCTGATCCTTCTGCAAGAGCTCAGGTTGTGTTTCCTCACTGTTTTCCTGCAGTTAGGAGAGCCAGAAAGAGCTTAAAATCTAATTTCCTACCAAAATCAGGCTAATGCTGTCACAGTGCCCCTCTGCCTGTGCCCTGTCTCCCTGGTTGACTTCTGAACCCGCTGACCTGCGTCGCACAGATCTGGCTGAGGGCTCGCAGATAATTAAATCTGTGTAGAGATGATGAAATGAGAGGGTTGAGAGGAGGAAAAGAATCTTGTAAATGCCCCAAAACATCTGTAGCATGAGTTCATGTATTATTAGACACCAGCAAATCCACGTGGGAGATGCTTCTTACAAACACTTAACCACAAAAACATTTTCATTCTCGGTTCGTACATTTTTAGGCACCAAAAACAGTCTCGAGACACAAAACCATAGGAAGCAACACAAGTAGTTTCAGTGCTCATGGGATAACCTTTTATTTTAATAAAACCTGAAATTCTTTCGGCACTCAACATGATTCCCAGAGCCAAGGCTGGAAGGAAAAACAACATAAATCATGGGAAGTAAAAGGCTGGGAGGGTCAGCAGCGCTGTGGCCAGACTCAGCCATGGTGTGACTTGGTGGCACTTGATGAGTTTGTTGTTATTTCTGCCACTGTAACTGAGGGACAGACCTGGCCCTCAGCCCCTGGCATACAGTATTGTTTGGGAGAGCACTGCTCCTCCTTGCTAAAACCCCCACCACAAAAAGAGCTCTGCTGGCCGTGGAGAGAGGCCCTGGAATAACTTCCCTGCTGAAACAATGCGGAGAGGAAACCTTTCAAAGTGCTAATCACCAAAGGGAAAATAATTTTTTTTTTTAAACATCCTTTGTCTGAGCGCCTAACAATACCTGGGAATACTGAAGGACTTTTCCAATTCCTAATTGACTTTTCAGCCATGTCACTGTTTGTTTCATCTCTGCAAGAGCCAGCTCAGGGCTGGGCAGTGAAACTTTCCCTTTCCAGCTCTTGCCAGCCCCTTTTCCCGACTCTCACGTGGCCAACACCAGTAAGTGTGTGCTCAGGCTGTTACAGCAGAATGTTTTCATGTCCCCTCACTGTGTCCCTGCCCAGTCCATGGTGAATCTGGCCCAGATGACTTGGCAGGGGCAGTGCAGTGTCAGCACTGGGGCAGCTGCAGCGTCTCCCCTGCTGCTGCTCCTGCACTCCTCTCCCTCATCCCTGCAGCTCTTCTGGGCCCTCTGGCTCCTCTCTTGGCTGCTCACTTTCGATCACATCAGCTCTGCACTCTGCTGGAGCCTGGCTCCAAGGTTTCACTCCTCACTTCAGATCAAGTCAGCTTTCCTGCAGCTTCCCGGCGTGTCTGGGTTTTGATTTATGCTTTCCCTGACGTTTGTGCGGTCAAAGGAGATACAGGACTATTGTTGGAACATCCTTTTCACATCCCTTCTTAAGGGACTTTGTTCCTGTTTAACTGTGTTTCTTATTTTCAGTAATCTCAGTTATTTATTGATGTTATTAACATTATGTGTGTGGAACACTTTGCTGTTGCTTCATTTATTCCCATGATCTGGCATTTAAATCTGCTCCACCTTATTCCTATACTGGGATAACTTTGTGCAAATCTGTTTTATCTCCCTACCTGCATCCCTTCAGATCAACTCAGCACCTTGTAACCTGTTTGGCTCCATTTTTAAGCTGGCCTTTGGATATAATTTAATCTTGAGCACGGTATCAACTCAATGTGCTTCTTCCCTGTGCCTGTGCTATGGCGTCACTTTTCTCTTGGACTTCTCAGCAGTTCTGTGGCATCATTCCCTCCCCTACGTGTGTCCAGGCACGTCCTGCCAGCAGCAGGGCAGTGGATGGTGCTGTTCAGGTTCAGGGAGCTGAGTCTGAGCGTGCTGGGGTGGTGACACAGACACCAGCCTGCATCGCTGTCCCCAGGGAGGGCGAGCAGTGTGGGGTCAGAGCACGGCCCCAGTGCTCAGTGATGCCTCTCCTGGCCTTCCCTAGCTTAGAAGAACCAGTGGGAATAAAGCTGGAATAAAGCTGCTCTCCTATCTGGAGCATGGGATGCACAAATTCCCCATCTGTGTGTCTGGCACAGGTGAGGTGTGTGTACCTGTCCCTGCAGCACAGCCCACCAGGTGGGAGCAGGGCTGGGGCTTGGGCTGGGGTAGGAGCTGAGCAGGAGGAAGAGCTGCTCTGCCAAGCAGTTTCTCTGTTGCCCACTGGGATTTCTCCGTGGATCAGTTGCAGAGCCTCTCGTTTCTGGGAGTCTCCTTTTACACGATTCAGCTGAACGTGTCATTCTGGCTGCTTGTTGTGGGTGGAAAGTTGTACTGCCTGCCCTTGGGTGTGTTTTTGAAAGGTGAGCAGAGCCAGAGCTTTGCTCTGTTCTGTATCCACCCAGGTGGTGGATGTGTGTTTTCAATATAAAATGAAATCTCACTATTTCATTTAATTTTTCTGGCAGATGAGAAGGAACAGCTTGATTTAGAAATGAGTTTTCCTTATCTTCAGGGGCAACACCTATTCCCACCTTTCCCTGCAAATTTTTGTGGTTCCATAACCTTTCCCCTCTTTTCCACCAGTGGTTTTCCTTTCCCTGGCTGTTCTGCAGACAAGCCAGGCAGGCAAGGATGGAAATTACAATAACGGAGCACCTGGGAGGCTTGAACTCGCCACACACTGATTGCTAAGCAACAGGGAGAAATGTTTTTCCTGTTTTTCTTTTGCTTGCAAGCACCTTAGGTGGTATTTGTTAAAAGAGCTGACTGAAACATTCTGGCAGAAAGGTGATAGGGAGATAAAAGCTGCCTTTAAAGACAAACAGCTCAAGAAATAATAGTCCTTAGCAGAGGGGCTCTGGTGTGTCTGCAGCAGCTTAATGCCTGCTGAACTCTGCACTCCAGGGAGAGCCTGGCTGGCCTGGAGAGCCACGTGGAGAAAGGGAAAACGCTGCCACCAGGAGCTGCAGCTTCCTCCTGGTGTGGGGATGGTCCCTAACAAAACTCACTGAGTGTCTTCTGATCCTCCTGAAACAGCTTTGGGCCCTGCATCCCCCTGCCAGCAGTGCCCTGCAAACCCCTCTGAGGGCTCTTGGTGCTGTTCACACCTTGCTGTCTTCAGCTCTTTGAACTGAAGTTTTGCTATTCACAGTTGTATCTTGTCACTTAATTTTCTGAGTATTTTCTTCTTTGCTGCGAAGTGCTAAGTGTGCTGTGGTCACTTCTTTCTGAGAAAGTGGTTTGATCTGGCCCCACCTCACATTGGCCTTGTTCTGATGAGCTTTTAGAAGTCAGAAAGTTTGGAAAACAGAGGTTTGTATTGTTGCATGTTGCCCCAGTGGAAGCTTCTCAAACACTTGATAAATTTCCTGGAGAAGAGAAGGTTCTTGGGCAATCTTGGCATCCCAGTGCATAAAGTGGCTTCAAGAGAGCTGGAGATGGACTTTGGACAAGGGTCTGGCGTGACAGAACAAGGGGCAATGGCTTCACAATGAAGGAGAGTGGATTTAGATTAGATATGTGGAAGAAATGTTCCCTGTGAGGGTGGGCAGGCCCTGGAACAGGGTGCTCAGAGAAGCTGTGGCTGCCCTGGATCCCTGGAAGTGTTCCAGGCTAGGCTGGATGGGGCTTGGAGCCACCTGGGACAGTGGAAACTGTCCCTGCCCATGGAATGAGATGATCTTTAGGGTCCCTTCCAACCCAAACCTGGTGGAATGTAAAAAAACCCAACCCCTCCCAAAAAATCTGTGACTCTGCTACAGCCACAGGAGTGGTGTGAGGAGTAGGATGGAGGACAAATAGTCCTGCAAGCTCTTGAGTCTCCAAGGCTTGTGGAATAATTGCTGAGCTTCAGGAGCCGGCAGCCTCGGCAGGAGCTGCCGTAGCCCAGCTGTGCACAGGGGCTGCAGGAAATGAAACACAGAATAGCTGGATGGAGACTTCAGATCCTGATTGCCCAGGGATTTGCTGTGCTTCCTCTGCTGGGAGCTGATAGTAATTAGGGGCTTGCCTGGCTGTGTTAATGCGGGGTGTGGAGGAGAGCTGTGCTCCCGAATTAACCCGGCTCCGCATCGGTGGCTGCCCGTGGGGGGCTGAGGGGAGCAGGGGTGCTGCAGCTGGGCAAGGGCTGTCCCTGCCAGAAGGGACACAAAGGGCAGGAGAGCCTGAGCTAGCCTTCCTCCCTGCCAGCACAAAGAGCTCACAGTGCCTGATGTGTCAAAAAAGCCCTGAGAAACACCCAAAACCTGGGGGCAGAATGATCCAACTGCCCTGGATCTGAAATACGAGGCAGAGAATCTCCTAAAATCCATGCCTGCTGTAAGCTGTGGCAAGGGATGGGTGGCTCCCATCTAAAATCTGGTTAAATCAGGGCACTGATCACGCTGGGAGTGAGAATTGGGTCTGTGAGGGTCTGAGATCTGTTGGTGCCCAAATTTAGGGGGGGACCCAATCTCACATCTCTGTACAGATTGTATGAATGGAGTAGTGACATCATTTTCCCTTCTTGCACAAGCTTTCCCCCTCATCCTGAAGTGGAAGAGATAGTACTGGTTGTTTACTGTTGGATTATTATTATTATTTCTTATAAAATAACCTTCTATCTGAACCTGGGCGGTGAAAACGAAACTCTTTTCCAATTAAAATGGGAATGCCCAAGAAGTTTTGATCTAGCACATAATGCCTAACCTCCAGTTAGCAATTCTTGTAACTAGGTAGCACTTTTCCTCCAAAATGCCTTAAAAGCAGCTAGAAAAAGGGTTTCCCCAGCTGCACAATGGAAGGAAGTGCTGAGGGCTCCATGTCAGAGCCTGACACGGACGCGCCTTGTGAGCTGGTGCCAGAGCCTGGGACAGAGGCCAGATCATGTTGCAACTCCCACATAAAGCAGCCCAGTTCCCCTCAGAGGCTGCTGCTTTGGGTCCTGGGTCCCTGGCTGGTCCAGCAGTGAAAGCTGGAGGTGTGTGATGCTGCAGAGGGGCTCAGCTGGAGGTGGTGAGGGTGACTCCTGCCTTCCCTGCTTGGGGCTGAGATCAGCTCTTGGCGTCGCTCCTGCTGTGGTTTCACTGAGGCTCAAAGAGAATACGGGTTTGTCAGGGTGGTGGCAGTGCCCTGGGGTGGTGGCAGTGCCCTGGGGTGGTGGCAGTGCCCTGGGGTGTTTGCAGGCAGCTGATGCCTGGCAGGAGCAGCTCCTGTGGAAGTGTTTGTGAGCCGTGCTTCGGGGTGGGCAGCCTGATGGTGAAAAAAAACCCCACAGCAACACTGAACACAGGAACTGTGGGTTTTTGCCCTGTAGGAAAGATGCTGGAGAGCCCCAGTCAGCAGCAGAGCAGGGAGATGAAAGCAAAGGAGGGCTGGAGGATGTAGCTGAGAGAATGCTCACACACCATTACTGGGGAGAGACAACTTGGGGTCCAGGCTGAGCCCAGTTATTAACTGAGGTCTGAATCTGCAGGTCCTGACTATAACAGATCGACCCAAATTGATTCCCAAACCAGAAAACTGCCTTAAAGTTCCCAAAAGCTTCACTGTGTTACCTTCTCCACGTTATTGACCGTGCAGGAAGGGCTGGGGACTGTGGCAGAGGAGCAGAACTGCTCTGGTGTTGGTTTTTATTTATCCAGCCAAGAGCTGATTTCAGAGTGGTGGAAAGACAAAAATTGATGGATCTCCCACAGCACCCAATTCCTGGGCCTGCCAGAGTCGATGGGACATTTACAGATGACATCAAAAAGCTCAGTGTGTTGTGAAAAGTTTCTTGCTGAGTTTGCCAAGTGCAAATTGACAGTATATTTTTTTAATGAGTCACTCTAGCATTGATCGTTTTCTTAAATCCCTGAAGTCACGTGCATGTCAATTAATGACATTTTGCAACAATTCAAGGGTGCCAGAGGGAAACCTGAGGGTGTGATCCTGCCTGTTCCCTTTCAGCTGTGTGCTTAGAGGCAAATAAGAAGCCATGAAAAGTTATTTGTTTTGAATCTCATGATTTTCAAGAGCCTTGCCCCTGACTGGCTGAGTGTTTGGGGTGAGCTACACAGAGCAAACATCCTGAACTTGGGCTCCTGACCCTGCGTTGAGTGTTTTGCTTTTCAGACCCAGGAGGTTCCCAAGAGAGGAGAAAGGAAACTGACTGGCTATTTTTAAACCCCTGCAGTTGCCTTCCTGCCTTATATTATTTATTATCCATTATCAGAAGTGTTTTTCCTCTGAAACCATCTTTAGTGGTCAACCGAGGGATGGTGAAAATTGCCCATCAAACAGAGCTGCATCTTTCTGCAGAGGTCAGACGAAGCTGGAGGCTCTGGGAGGGCTTTGCCAGCTGAAAATGAGTGGTGCTGTTGTTTGTTGTGTGCACTCGAGCGGTGCCAAGCGATTCCAGGGGTGGGCTGTGATTACTCTGCCCTGAGAGTCAAACATGAAGGAAAGCAGAGTCTCCCTCCCAAATATTTCACAGCCCAGAGAGGCAACGCTGATTTCTGCTGGAAAACAGGGTCCCTGCCTCTGATTTTAGCATGTCCTGAACGAAGTGGTGCAAAGCACTGAGTTTCACAGCACATCTTGCAGTGCCACGTGGTTCCTGCATGACGTGTCAGTGGGGCTGGGACACCTCTGCAGGGAGCAGCATCACATCCTCCTGCACTGGAGAGAGCTCCAGTGACCCACCTGGCACTGCAGGGCGACCTGGGCAGGGATCAGGGCCGGATCTCTGTGCCTGGGCAGGCTTAAAATGTGTATTGCCCCCAGAGATGTGGGGCTGCCACAGGCAGTGCAGTGCAGGGCTGGGTCCCCTTTCCCAGGGTGTCCAGGAAGTCCCCTTTGACCTCTTTGGCTCCAGATAAAGCAGGACAATAGCCCACGTTGTCCTGGCTCATCCTTCTGCCTGGTAAACTTTCCAGTTTGAAGCCTATCACAGCCTGGCAGCTTTGTTAATCCCTTCCTGCCCGGGCAGGAGCTGCTGGTGCCCTGGGCAGAGCTGGACATGTGAGCCTTGGCTCCGGGTCCTCACTGGAAATAAAGCTGGAAGGCCCCGGGAGGCTGATGTTATTTCAGCTGCAGAGGGAGCTGAGGCATGAAAGTCCAGGTTTTGGTGGTGTCAGCAGCAGCTGCCCGGGCCCTGTGATGCAGTTTCTCAGCAGTGTGTGAGGAGGGAAGGGGAAGAGCAGGGGAGGGCTGGAGCACGCTGTGCTCAGCGCAGGGGGCTGATGGATGACAAACAGGTTTGCCCGTTTCTCTCTGCCTCCGAAAACAAAATTGTGTTGCGGGGGTTCTCTAAAGTGGGATCTGCAGCCCTGCTGTCCCCCAGGCTCGTTTTGCTTTCCCAGAGTCCCTGCTGGGCTGAGAGCAGGTGTCCTGGTCCCTGATCCCCGCTTTGCCCGTGCATGGGGTCTGGCATGACTCATCGTGGGGTCACATCACTTCATCAGGGCACACTGCGTGCTGTCCCCGCAGGGCTGTGACCGTGCCGTAAAGCCCAGCTGTGGCCAGCGAAGGGCTGGGCAGTGCCCTGAGCGCTGCTGGTGGGGGCTGAGATAACACTGGGATGAAAACACGTGTTGATGATACTCAGGCGCTCGCAGTTATCACTTTTTCTCTGGCTAGTGGTGTGTGAAGCCCAGGTGCTTCACGAGCACCTGGTGACACAGAGATCCTCTCCCAGAGCCGTTGTCACCTGTGTGACTTCGCTCCCTGCCATCAACACCCCGGTCACACCCGGCTGCGGCTCCGGCCGCCCCCGCACCCCCATCCCGCAGCCCCCCGAGCATCCTCCTGCAGCTCGCCGCCCCTTTTTGTGGCCTCGGGGCTTTTCACGCCTCCCGTGTCCCCGTCCCCCCTCCCCGAGGGGGCTGAGCCGAGCCGGGCCGGCCCCCGGGGGCGGGCGGAGGCTGCGGGAGGAAATCCAGCGCCTGCTTTGCAGCCGAGCCGGCTCCGTCCCGGCCCCGCCGTGACATCAGGCCGCTCTTTCTGCGCGGGGGCGGCTGCGGCTGCCGGCGCCTGCCCCGCTGCTGCGGGCACCGCTCCCCCTGAGCATCGCTATCGCCATCGCATCGCCCCCACGTCCCCGCTGCGGCTCCCCGGGCAGCCGGGGGGGCTGGCGGGGCCGGCGGCGGGTTTCGGGGCCGGGGATGCGGCGGCCCCGCCGATGGTGAGCCGCCGCCGGAGCCCGCCGCACCATGTCCCCGCCGGCCCCGAGAGGATGTTCGAGGGCTGCCGGCGGGCGAGGAGCCTCTGGGGCGGCGTCAGGCTGGAGGTGGCCGGAGAGAGCAGCCCCGTGGTGCTGCACAGCTTCACGCAGCTCGACCCCGACCTGCCGCCGCTGGAGGTGAGTGCGGGGGATGCTCGGCGGGGTTTGGGGGTGCGCGCCCCTCGCTGCTCTGGGGGCTCCGCCTCGCTGGCAGCGTGGCCCGGAGTTTGCGGGCACCCACGGGGTGTTTCTTGGAATTCTGTTACGTAGAATCGCCGAGTGGTTTGGGTTCGAGGGGACCGTAAAAATTACCTTTCCCCACCCCGGACTGTGGGGAGGGACGCCTTCCACTGTCCCGTGTTTCTCCAAGCACCGTCCAACCTGGCCTGGATCGCTTCCAGGGATGGGGCAGCCGCAGCTTCTCTGGGCTCTCTGAGGGTGTCTTGCCACTCTCACAGAGAGGAATTTCTTCCTGGTATCTAATCTAAATCTGCCCTCCTTCAGCTTAAACCGTTCCCCCTTGCCTTATCACTCCATGCCCTTACAAAAGTCTCTCCAGCCTTCTTGTAGGCCCCTTTAGGTGTTTCATTTTATTGAATAAATGGGTGCCCCTGCTTGGCTTTTTTTTTTTTTTTTCTGTGAGTCCCTGTGCCCCTGAGGACTGGCACGCAGCTGCCAGGCTCTGTAGGGAGAAACCAGATGCTCCCCTCCGGGCACCTAGGGAAAGGGGCAGATTGTTAAAACTCCGGGTTTTTAATATTTCATTTGAGACTTTGGCTGCAGGAGGCAGGAATCTGCTCAGATCTGAGCTGCTTGTAAAGGCTCCAGGCTTGTCCAAACCACAAAAGTGTCCTCTGGGAAGGTTACGGGCATTGGGAAGACTTTCCTGGAGGATGCAAAAATATTTGTGCTTGTTTGGAATCGAGCTCGGGTGGTTCAAAGTCAGGCTGGTCCCAGCGAGGCCCGAGTGCTTTGTTGATGGCAGTGGCATGTGGAGGCACCCGAAATAATCTGAGTCAGAGCTCGGCTTTTTATCTTAGTAATGGATGATCGTCATCGGTGTGGCGGGAGTGTCGCCGATAGGGAGCAAACGGTGCGGCAGGAGAGGCTCAGCGGGAGGAAGGTTTTGCTGTTCAGAAGTCGCAGCCCTGGCGGTGCAGGGGTTAATACCAGCGAGGGTCAGCAAGTCTGGCTTTGCTGGGATTTAGAGCCAGCTGCAGATGTGCTGCTCTGGATGCTTCCCGCTGGAAAGGGGGCGGCGGAGGGGGGCAATCACCACTAAAGCCTCTTTAGTTGCTGTGCAGATATCCGCTGAGGGCAGCCAGTGTTTCGGGGAGGGCAAGGGCTCCTTCTCCCAGTGCCAAACAACCAAACCCCACAACCTGTGGTGGAAAGTCTTGCTCAGCCACGGCCAGGAAGGGATGAGCTCAGGCTGCGGCTGTTCCCTTCACCCCTGGCCTGGTGGCAGCGGCTCATCAGCTCTGCAGAGAGTTCATGCAAGCTCCATCCAGCTCGTTTTCCCCCCTCTCCCCTCCCTGCTCGTCTCTCCTGGGGGTGGGCGTACTGACATGCTTTGGAGCCATCATCTGGTTCGTGTTATGCCTGGCAGGAAGTCCAGCCTCGCCGCTCCGGGAGGCGCAGGGGCCGCGCTTTTGGCAGGGAGAGGAGAGCAGGGGGAGGAGAGGAGGGAGAAGAGGGGCTGATGCTGCACGCTGCTCCTCTCGTCCCGGGGAGAGCCTGCCTGGCACAAGGTACCCGGCTGGAGGAGCCTCCGGAGCTCAGGAGGAATTTGGAGCATCTTGGGCGATGTGGATGGGAGGGAAAGGTGATGGGGCTGAGGGGGGCTCTGCATGGCCCCCAGTGAGCAAACCCTGCTCAGCTGAGCGTGGCACGGGCACAGCTGCCAGCCCGAGCTCCTCCCGAGCTGTCTGCCCACATTTCTGCCCTGGGCTCTACTGGGTTTGTGCTGGGGAATGGTCAGAGCACAGCCCCAGCATCCGCTCACTCGAGCTTTCCTCCCCATCCTGAGCAGAGAAATTCCTTCTTTTTTTATCTATGTACAAGTGATGGTGAGAAAAGGGGCATCCCAGAGGGGGGTGCACGGTGACCCATGGCCTCCTGATCAGCTTTGGTGTTTATTGCATGACTGGGGAAAGGAAAAAATGTGTCACTGTTGTGACAACTGTGGTGGCCTGGTGGGGTTGCAACCCTCAGGCAGAGTTGTAGATGCACGCTGAGAGGAGAAGGCAGATTATTTGAATAAGAACCCCCAGGGACCAGCAGTGTTTTGCTGACAGTGACAGTCCCCAGGACACCTCTGCCAAAGGGAGCTGTGCTGGGTTTGGCAGAGCTGTGGCAGCTCGTGGGTGGATAGTCTGTTCCACAGGGAATGGAGGATCCCTGGAAAGCTGCTGCAGGGAGTGTGGCTCACTCTGGTCCTCGCTGAGCCCCCGGGGATGGCAGCAGGGAAGACTTTGCCTGTATCCCACAGCAACAGTATCGATCACCAGGCTCACTCCGAGCCCTCCTGTGTGAGCCAAGTGTTCTCACCGTGATTTTAACCACAGGGGATGGAAAATTTAAACCGGCTGTCTCAAGTGGGGGATTGACCGAGCAGCTTCGCAGACCTTCTGCTTTGACCTTTTCAGTTCCAATCCATTCCATACTCAGCAGTGAGTGTCAGTCCTTCCAGTCCAGCACAGAGTGAATTTGGTGGCCCTCCTGGTCCTGCTGGCCAGGAATGGCCTAAAACACCACTGCAGAGGGCACAGACTGAAACTTTCATGAAGCTGATACTGCTGAACCTCTGATGAGGCTGGGCTGATTCTTTCTTATTAAAAAAGGCCACGTCCTTGCAATTCTGGCTGTGTTTGTTTTCTGAACAATTAGGAGATTTTCAGTTTCTAAATGAATCCTTGAAAACTTGCATTGCTCAGCCCAGATGCCTTGTAGGTCAGTGCTTGTTCTTTACAGCAAAGATATCTCTTAAAAGCCATTTTCTTTTCACTTCCTATGGTGCCTTTGGAATAAGATCCTTTTCTCTCAGCCTGTTCTCCTCCCCCAGGCACAACCTGATATGTCCCTTGCAATTTGCCAGATGAACATCATCTGTTGGTATTTCTTGGATACCTTCTGGCTCCCTTCCAGAGAGGTTTGGAGCCTGTGGTGAGGCCTGGAGCAGGCTGGGATGCTGATTGTTGGTGGCTGATGCAGGGTGGGAATAACAGAGGTGGGAGGGATTTTTTTATTATTCTTTGATATGATTAGAGAGAAGTTGAAGAGAAACTTCCAAATGTGTTTGTGTAATAATTGTTTTGCTCAGAGGCTGCTGTGCCATGTTTCCATAAGGGTGGGGATCCCCATACTGGGTCTCACTGAGGTTTTAGTGGATTTAGTACCAGACTGGCAGCCCTGGAAACTGAAATCTGTGTTTGTTCATAGGCTGAACGGGCAAACCACCCCCCAGGCCACCCCTGTGCTTCAGCATCACTCAGCTTCAGCCCCTTGTCCCAGATCATCTATTGCTCCACTGCAGCCTCGTTTTTCTGACTCTCAGGGTGGCATCACCAGGCAGGGGCAAGAAAATGAAGTCTTGGAGTATTTCCCCACTTCCCTGTGCCTGGCTTTGGGGTGTGATGAGCAAAAGGAGCATCAGGCCAGCTGTGCCTGCAGGGATGGGTCTAATTTCACTGGCACCCACCATTATTTGGGATTTGGGGGGCTGTGGCCACCCCACACTTAGGACCAGACCATGACCCGTTTTTGGGGCCCCCTGAGCTGTTCTGGCCAGCAGCTCCTCCATCTCCCTTCCCAGCTCTCTAACCAGCCACTGTGTCCCTCAGGGGGAGTGTAATTGAGGGAGGAAAGAGCTAATTTAGGTCACTCCAGACCGTATTTAAGGGCTGGGTATGCCCTGCTCACACTTTCTCTAACGCCCTTATCTCCAGAGCTGCCTAATGACCGGCTTTCAAACGGACATACTCCTTTTATTTAAATATATCCTTGCAGCAGGGCTGTCTCAGTTCTCAAATATTTCTTCATCTCCCACGGACTCAGCAAGAGGGGGGAAAAAAATGTGGTTGCTAAGGAGCAGGATTTGGATACAAAGCTGGCTGAGCTGCTGGCGGGGGGCCCCGGGGGGCTCCAGCACAGCTCATGGCCAGGCAGAGCTTGAGCATTGCTTTGGTGGGGTGGCACCTGCAGGCTCTGGGTGAGGAGGTTTGGGGTTTGAAACCTTCCTTTGGCCTTGGGGAAAAAGAATTGAGTTGTGGGACTACTCCTTTTCCAGGTTAATGTGTTCATCTTGTGCTGTTTGTGTGGGTTAGATCCCACAGCAGCATCAGTGGCTGGCCCCAAATGTGTGTTTGTTGTTCCAGGGTCTGTGGGACCTTTGTTTTGCAGAGAGAAGCATCTGTGGGCTGAAAGGTGATGCTGGCAGTGGGGTTTGGTGCCCAGGAAGAAGCATCACGCTGAAACTGTGTGGCAGGCTCTGGCTGGGACATTCCATGGGGAATTTCAGCAGCAGGGGAAGGACTGGGATGTTTGGATACTCCAGTTATCAGTTGTCTCATTGCCCAGGTGGGGACTCACCTGCACGTCACAGCAGCCCCAGTAACGATGCATTTGGACTTTGCTCCTGAGTCATTAGGGAAAGGGAGTGCTGGGCTCGGGCACGGAGCAGTAATCCCAGTAATCCCAGTAATCCCAGTGCCCCTCGGGCTGGCAGGTTGGCCTGAAGGGAGTCACGGGGAAGGGGGTGGGAGCAGGGCAGAGCTGCAAGGGCTGCTCTGGGCACTCGGGTTTGCAGAAGGGCGTTTGTGGATGGGCCTTTTGCTCCCTTTCCCCTGGGAACAGCTCTGGGAACGGCTCTGCCAGCGGTGCCGGGAAAGTCCTTTCCCAATTCTCAGCGTGGGCTGTGCTGAGCAAACCCTGCTCTCCTCTGGTGCAGCGAAGTGGTGACTCTGCAGCACCTCCAGCCTCCGTGCCTCTCACCTGCCTTTGGTTTGTTTTTGTGATGTTATGCAAATCTCGCCGGTTTTCGGTTACATCCCGGGGCTGTGCTGGCGCGGGTGCTTGTAGGGCAGCGCTTTGACATTAGATAACAGCGAGTTCCCTCTACCTGAGGGTCAGGAGTTATGTGACAGCTGAATGCCAGCGAGGTGAAGCACACACAGAGGCTGCTGGCGTGGCCCGTTTGCCTCGGCTGGCTCCAGAGCAGTTTGTTTTCATTACACCGCTGGTATTTGGGTGAGCTCTGCTGTCAGAAACGCGCTGGGACGGGAAAGGGCGGCTTCCCCCCGCACGTGGGGCCGGTGGGAGCAGCTCCCTGGGGAGCCCCGGGCTCAGCAGGGCACGATGGGGATGGCTGCGGCTGCCAGGCACCAGCCGAGTCCTCAGAGCTGATGGGAGGGGAAAAAAGTTGGTCTAACTTGCAAACAGAGCAGATTGGAGAGGAAACTCATCGGAGGCAACTTCATCTGGAATGCTGAGGCATTATTTTTAGAGTGGCTTTGCTTTCTGCTAACCACACTGCAGCAGCTGAGCTGAGGGCTCCTGTGGAAACCTGCATTGCAAAGGGCTCCCTACCCGTCCTACCAGAACTTCTTTTCATGTGATGGAGAAAAACCACACAGCCTTTCCTCACTCTTTGCAGCGGTTGGGTCTCCATGGAGACTCTAAAGCTGAGAGCCTGCCCCAGGCTGCTGCTCCAGCCAGTGTGTGTTTGTGAAATTATGTGTTTGCTTTGGGTTCACCTCTAGGAGTTGGAGCTGACTTCAGGAAGCCAGGGTTTAGCCAGGGTTTAGCCAGGCTGGGCAAAGCAAAGCACCGTGCCTGGGACTGCCAGGGGCAAAGCTCAGCTTTGAGGGGAGGTCAGTATGGATGCTGAAGCACCACCCTCATGTGACTGGGGGATTCAGGGCTTCACCTTCCAGTTTAGGCTGAAACCCTGGGGATTTTGGTCAGACACCTGTCTCCAAGGCTCAGTGTGCCCTGCTGCTGGCAAGGTCAGCCTCTGTGCACTCTGTACACTGGGGGTGTGAGCTGGGGCTGATGCTGTCACCCCCAACCCTCCCGTGCTGTGACCCCAGCAATCACTGCAGGCTGTCCAGGGCAAGGCCAACTCTCAGGCTGGTTTATCATCTTAAAGCAGCCCAGCTTTCCTCCAGATTTGTTTGCTTTTGGTTCTGTTTTGAATGGCTAGCTGGTCCCAGCTGCAGTTTGCTGATCAGGAGCCCCTTGCTGGTGACAGTCACTGGCATTGCTGGATTTCTGGACAATGTGGTTTGCTCGATTCAGTCCTGCTTGCAACAGTGAGAACTGGCACGAAGACAGGACAGGCCTGGCTGGTTCTTCCCTGGCAGTGCTGGGGTGACTCAGAGTGGAGCTATGCATCACCCCAGTGTCACAACAAGCACTTATTCCCTGAGGGGCTTCTTGGGGGGTTATCCCACAAGCTCCATCTCTCCCAGTCCTCATTCCCATGGATTTTGGTGTGTTCCTCAGCAAAAGTCAGCTCTGGGAGCCTCTGTTTGAGGCTTAACCTGTTTTAATGCAGGGAACATCAAAGGAAAGGAGTCAGAGAAGGAATGTGGGCACTTCTGCCCTCTTCACATTGATGCTGTTCCATGGTCACTGTGCACTTCAGCTTTTTGGGTATCTCAGGGTGTGTACCCCAAAATAATTTTATTAAACGGGAGGGTGAGCGGCAGGAGTGCTCACCTGTGGCTGCAATCCCAGGGGATGAACAGGGCAGGAACAGATGAGTTGGGGTTGAAACGTGCCTGTACCAGCTCCCCAAGGTGCTGTGGGCAGGAGGAACAGGCACCTGGGTGGTGTTTGAGCTGCTCCAACGTGGTCCATGGCCAAACCCACACGTACAGTGCAGGGCTGAGGGTCTGGGGAGGGAATTCATCCCTCTGACTGCACACCCACATTCCCTGTGGGGCAGATCTGGCACACCCAGTGCTCAGGGTGCAAAACCTCACTGCTGAGGATCCCAGTGTGGGATTTTTATCCTTTTTCAGTTGTTTTCACCCCAAAGGTGCCAGTTAATCGTAAAATCTCATTTGCCTCAGTGTGGAAATCACCTGGAGCTGGCAGAGCATCCCGACTGCACCCCCCAGGTGTCGGCTTGTTGACACCTGCTCGTGTAGCACCTCCTGCCTCGCTGACACCTATTTAATAATACTCCCAAGGTGAGATTTTGTTGATTACAAAGGCAGAAGAGGCTCTTGCCTCTTCCACCTTCCCACGGGCGCCGCGGGGAGGGGAACGAGCAGCGGGATGCTGTGCAAGGGGAGAGTCTCAGCGGGGCCACGGGGATGCCTGAAATCCGCAGCTGGGCTGTGCTGGGACACGCTGGGACTGCGGGTGTCAGGAGGGGGCTGGGACGAGCCCGGGAAGCACAAGGCAGCAGCAAATGGAGGAGCCGAGCGTCATCCCGGCCGGGGTGGGAGCTGGGCGCGGAGGGCACGGCCGCGGAACAAAGCCTCGCCTTTATTCCCGCAGCCCTTTCAGCCCCTCTCTGCCTCCCTGCGCTGGATTGTTCCTGCATTTTCTCTGCTTCAGCTGTTTACTGGGTCACCCTGGTGCAGACACGCACACAAAGAGCGAGCCATCAGCCTGTCCCTGTGGCTGTCCCTGTGGCACCAGCCCCTCCGCGGCCCCAGCAGCACAGTGGTGCCATTGATCCGGCTGGCAGAGCCAGGCTGGGCTGGGGCATCCTCCCCTGCACAGCCTGTGCCCATGGCACGGGGAGGAGGGGGCCCCAAAAGCTCCGGGCTTGTCGGCTTTGCCCATGTTCGGTCACACCAGGTTTGGTGGAGGGAATGGCAGCTGACGTAAGGCAGAGTAAACACATGGGTGGACACGTTTATTTCACTGGGGCTTATTTCGGTGCAGCTTATCTAAGCGAAGGATGTGTCTCAGCTGAATTGAAATTAACCTTGTTCAAATGGAAACGGAGGGGGAAGGTGCAGTTTGTGTCAGCCAGAGTGTGGCCAGGCAAGGCTGTGGCTTTCCCAGCCTGGCCAGCCCAATATGAGCATCTTCAAAATTCTGGGGGGATGTGACTTTGCTGTCTTTTCTCCTCTGCAGCCTGCAGCAGATGAGTTACTGCACATTTACATTTACAGCTTAACCAGGCTGCTTGGGAATACTGTGTGGTGGAACTGTCTGGGAATGTCAGTGTGGGACCAGTGGGATGGCTCAGCAGGGCATGGAGGGGCTGAAAATCTCCTGGGGCTGGGCTGGTGTTTTACACCTCACAGTTGTGATCTTTGCTCTGCCCTTCCTGCATATCCCACTGTGTTCATGTGCCCAGGTGAACACTTCATTCATGCAGACATGGATGTGCCAGGGCAAGGGGCAGGTTTGGCAAAAGGAGCTGATTTTATTGCAGCTGATACTTCTTAAGACAGTTCTTTTTTGCTGTTTGGGCTGGCACATGGGCTGAGAGCTGGTTTTGCATCTCTGGGAATGTAAAGACTTTGGTGAGATGAAGTCACTTGCAGGTGCTGACCCATGCAAAGGACAAGCATTACCCTGGATCTGCCACAGGGAACAAGTCTGTGTGCCCTGGTGAGCATGTGTGAAGCCAGGACTGACATTTTAGGTGTGACAATTCCAATCAGTTTCAAGGAACATCAGCTCTGAGTGCCAGCCTCACCTCCATCCCTTTCCCAATACACCTGGCAGCTCTTGCTGCTGCAGAAATAACACATTTGGTGCAGCAGAGCCCTGCTTCAGAGTGGAATCAATAGAGTAGCATTAGGTTGGGCAGGCTGGAACCCCTCAGGACACCCCTCATGTTTTGATTCACATTTGAACAAGGCACTGGGGAACTGTCATGTTGCATGTGACTTCCAGGTGCTACTGTACACCCTGAAAAAAATCAATTTTTGAACTTGTTTCAGTTACGTGGGTTTTTTACAGATTTTTCTGTTCCATCTTGGTAAAACACAAACCTTTTCTTCTGAGCAGAAATGACTTGGGATGAGACTCTTGATCTTTATTTAACCTTGCAGAGCAGTACCTGTATTAATTTTTTATGCACCGTTTTTCACCAGCCGTGTCGTTCTGGTTTCAGTTCCAGTAATGCCCCGGGGGTGTGGGTGAGTCGGTGGCAGAGCAGTTGCTCTGTGAGTCCCTCTGCTCTGAGCCTGCCCCTGTGCAGGCGTTGGCTCAGGGCAGGGATGCTGCAGGGCCAGCACGAGCACAGGGCTCAGGGCTGTGGAGCAAGAGCCAGATCTGCTGTGTTGGTGGGATCTTTTTTTTTTTTTTTTTCTCCATCGACTTAGAGAGGAAGCAAAACCTGCTGCACTCAGTTTTCTTCGAATAGCCAGCGAGGGGAGCCCATCCCAGCACGTCCCCTGGGAGGGGACAGAGGGTGTCCTGCTCTGCTGGTGTTTCTGGATAGGGTGCAAGTGGCTGGTGGCCATCTCCACTCCTTGGTGTAGGAAATACAGGGTTTGCAGTTCATCAGTCATCTCTGCTGTGGCTGGAGTTTGCTTTTCCCTGGGGAGTGCCCCTGTCAGGCTGATCCCCCAGCACCTGCATTCTCCCACCTCAGGGGTCTGATCCTGCACCTTGAAGGCTGGGGATGGAGTGGACGTGCAGAGTCTTTGATTTCCAAACCACAAAAAGAGTGGAAAAATGTCTCTCCATGTGAGAAGGCTTTTAGTTTTCTCTAAAAGCAAACCAGGAGCAAATGGGGAGGAATCCTGTGTATCTGCTCTGTCTCGTTCCTGGAGTCAAGCACTGAGCCCCTAATCCTTGCTCCAGCCACTGACTCACTGTGTGTGAGTCACAAGATGCCTCTGTAACCCATCTGCCAGCTTCCCTTCTCCCCAGGCTGCCTTTGCATACCCTCTGCAACCCCTCTGGCTCACAGACACAGCATCAGAGCTGCTGAGGACCCACAGAGCCCCAGGGAGGAGGTGTAAGATCCCACAAGAGGCAGATATGGGGTGATGTGGCCTCTCTGCCCCATCCTGCACTGACTTCAGGGCTGTTCCTCTGGGCACAGCTTTCCGTGCCAAAACACCTGGAGCAGAATGTCAGGAGAGGCCAGCTGTGGAGCCCAGCAACGGATGGGGAGAGAACAGGCCCTCAGCTGTTGCACTGGCCTGGTGTCCTGGCAAAACCACCCCATTTTCACGGTGGGTTTAAGTTTAGCTTCTGGCCCTTTTTCTGTTCTTTTCCTGTTTCCCCTTTTGTTGCTGTGTTTTAATGGGCTGTTGGAATCAGTCCTGGCTTGAGGCAACTCGGAGCAGGCAGGAAGGAAGGCAGAGAGTGTTGAAAACCCAAAGGAATTGTGTCTTTCTGCTGAACATCTCTGCATGGGGAGCTGTGGCAGGGGACTGAGCTCCATCAGCAGCCACAGGAGCACTCAGGGGGAAAGGAGACAGTGGGAGATCAACTTGCCCAGCTGGAAAGAACCCCAGTGCCAGCATGGCCATGGCTGGGGTGATGTTTTGGAGCAGAAGTGCTCCTGCCCCAGTGGGGCTGCTGCTGTTCCAAAGGCCCTGCTGTGAGTCAGCAGCGTGGGCACCTTTCCTTCCCCTGAAACAGGGGATGTTTGTCAGCTTCCTCACCACTCTGGGTAGTCCTTGTGGCCTTCCTGAGCACAGCCAGGGGAAGGAAACTGCGAGTGCCAGGAGTGGAAGATCCCTTGAGGCAGAGCCGTGGGGGAACAGCCACTGCAGGGTTTTTTGCCTGGAGGTCCCCATGGGGACGAGTGTTGTGCTGCGTGTGCTTATTTTGGACGTGGAGGACGGAGGGTTCTTCTGCTTTTGCGGTCTTTATCTTCGCTTCACAGAACTGAGCTTGTTTTCCTTTCACTACCCGGGGGTGACTTTTTTCCTATTTCCTTTTACATAATGTCATAGGCTCGGGTTTGCATAAGAGAACCCAAAGTTGCTGCTGTTCCTTGCAGGGGTTCAGGGTTTGCTCCTGAGGGTGAAATGAAAGTGAACTGGGGTTGGTGCCACCATGGGGGACACAGGCTGTGCTGGAGCCGGTTCCTTTCGTTTCTGGAAAGGCCCATTTCCCCTTGCTAGTGGGAAGGGCTTATTCTGAGAAGGGGCTGGGGATTGTAAAGGCCAAACTCCCTCTTGCTGTTTCTGGCTTTTCCACCTTTCATCGAGTTCTTTTGAGCTTGTGCAAGCGCGGAGCTTCAATGGGAAACCCCTGGTGACGTCTCCGAGGCTCAGCTCTGCCTTTTCTTGTCTCGTTAGCCAGTGGGACTGTTAATTCCCAACAGGCCCACGTTCCTGGCTTCCCATGGGCAGGGTAAGTGTCTGCTCCTCTCTTGTGGCTGGTAGCAGCAGCCCCTTTGAAATCACGGTGCAGAATACTCTCAGTGCTGCTCTGTACCTGTCTATGAACAGGCATTTTGTGTAACTCGACTTAAAAGGGAACAGAGTAACACGAATATCTTGATTGTTAAACCAGCTGTGATCCAGAGAGCATCAGCAAAAGCACTTTAAGCAGTTGTGCCTCTTCCACGTGTGCTGAAATTAATACCTTTTTCCACTAACAGTTCATTATTTTTGTGCCTTTGGAGGCCAGTGCTAACCCAGGGCACACAGGACCACAGCTCTTAAGACCTGGTAATTGTTGGGAAATTGTCTGTGTGTAAGTGTGGGGATGCTGCCATGCTCACACTTAATCCTGCACTTTGCTCTTATCTTACTAAAACCACCTTTGTGACTGAGCTCAAACACTTTCCAAAATGCAGAGCCCAAGCCAATGTTTTGCTTTGCTGTTTGGCTTTTGCATTTTCCCCTCCTTTCATCTGTGGGGAAGAGCCAAAGGCAGAGTCCTGCTGCTGCTGCTCTCTGCCTGCCTCTCAGGTCCCTCACACCCTTCCTCCAGGCTCACGAGCCTTGGCTGCATCTGAGAGCTCCTTATGAATCCTCTGTGTGGAGAGGTGGGGCTTGACACCACGCCGAGTACAAGAACATTCACCAGAGCAGAAGAGTTTATTGCACGGAGCAGGAATTCCTCCCTGCTGTAGTCACAAAAGCTTTGAACCATCAGTGGGAGCTCCAGGGCTGGCTGCAATTGGAAGAGGCAGTCCCCAGGCCCAGGGCAGCCATCTGGTGCAGAGCTCCCGTTTCATATTTCAGGGGATGAACTCCTGCAGAGTTCACTCACGGCTGCTTCTGCAAAAGCCCCTGCTCTGCACAACTGGGGAGAGTTAAACATGTGGCTTTTCCTTGTGCCCCTCCAGCCAGAGGCCTTTTTCTTGATGTTTGGAGAGGACCAGGATTGCACACTGAGCTGGAGAAATCAAACCAAACCTTCGTTTTTCTCTGTGTTCCCTTTTCTTGGTGTACATCTCGAAATGTGTTAGATCTGCTGGGTCCCACCTGTATGAGTTTGGTGAAAGGTGCAGATGCCATAACCATCAAATCTTGTTGCAGATGTTTAAAAACCCATCCTGGGCCTGTTGGATTAATCCCTTGTGCCAACACAAGGGGCTGTTCACCTGTTCCACCCTCAGGCTGAGGTGGAGGAGGGTTTGTGTGCTGGCTGAGCCTGACTCATGTTCCCTTCTTGTGAGAGGCAGAACATTCCAGCAGATGTGCAGGGCAGGCAGTGGGGAGCAGTGACTGTTGCAATATTTACCAGCACTCATCTCTGCAGAGACCATTTTGAAAACATTCAGCTTTGGCTGCCTTGCTGGAAATCCTGGTGTGAGTGCAGGATTCTGGGTGGATGGCACAAACATAACCCAAGTCAAGGGTTTGAGTTTCTCCCTGCCCTGCTCCCGCCTCATCTTCCAGGACAGGACTGTGTGCTTGGTGCAGGTGTTGGAATGAGGCTCCTCTGGCTCTGTCCTGCTGCTGCTTTTTTGCTGGGTTGGTTTTTAACCACCATGCGCAGAATGCACAATCAGCATCTCGGAGGAGCAGCAGCAGGAAAGAGGAAGCTCACACAGAATATAAATAGCCAAACTTTAGAATGTCCCAGTGTAGCAGCTCTCCTGGCTCTTGGCAGGAGCCTGCAGACTGCTGGGAAGCCGCTGCCTTCGTGTGTGGTTTGCAAAGGGGGAACTTTGGGGGATATCACACCAGTCAGCAAGGCAAAAAATGAATGAATCTGACAGTCTGGGATATGGGAAGGAAATGAAATTTGCTTTCATGCACATCAGAATGGAGTGCATCCCCTGCACGTGACCTGCAGAGTGAAAACCCTGCACAGTTGTGGCAATACTTTCCAC
Organism: Oenanthe melanoleuca; assembly: GCF_029582105.1. NCBI lineage: Eukaryota > Metazoa > Chordata > Aves > Passeriformes > Muscicapidae > Oenanthe > Oenanthe melanoleuca. Next base: position 4,257,049 of record NC_079350.1, read on the forward strand.
TGGAGTTGCACAGCAGCTGCCAATGATTCATGGGTTGATCCTGAGGTGGTTTTTTCCTCCCATATGATTTAATTTATGAATTTAATTGCATGTCAGCAAGCATCTGAATTTTCTTGATATTTTGGTCTGGGGTTTACAACTGCCCAGCCAAATCTCTTTGCTGAGTTGGACTGCACAGGGCTCTGGTCCTGCTGGACCCAGAGCTTTCCTCTCTGTTGAAATGGGGGACACAGAGGCTGATGAGCAGGTTGGGTGATGAAGGCTGGGAAAGTGCCAGATTGGGACAAATTGGGAAGTTTGGGAAATGTTTCCTTTCTTTTTTTTTTTTTGGCTGGAAGAAAGACAACTTGGCCAGCTTGGTTAGGTGCTGTCAGTGTAGATGGTTGATCCAGGGTGGACACAAAGCTTTAGCTGTGCTGGCAGCTCTCTCCCAAGGTTGTGCCAGTCCCCAAGGCAGTGTACTTGAACACAAATTTGTGCCATAATTTTTCCCAGAGCACAGAACAAGAGAGGGACAGACACAGGTGCCAGGAAGGACGTTTGGTGTCTGCTGCCTCATGCAGGTGCTCTCAGGGTTGCTCTGGAAGCCAGTGAACCCTGGGAAAGGCTCCTGATGTTCACAGCAGAGCCTCACAGCTCCTTGAACTTCAGCAAACCAAACCTCTCCATAGTCTGGCATGAAGTGAGAAAAGCAGGTTCAGCAGAAAGTGAAAAAGTCAGTAACCCTGCCCAGGGGGATTCTCTGCCCTCATTCATTACAGCCATGAATGAGAGGCTTTTTCCAGCTTGCCCTCAGTCTCTGAGCTGGCTGTGCTTCCCTGCCTTGATTCCTAGTGATGAACGAGCTTGAGCAGGGTGTGATAACAGCAGTGCCCACTGCTGTGGTGCTGCTGATAAAGGAGAGTGGTTTAAGAGAGTTTGGGATCCATCAGCTCAGGGTCCTGTGCTCCTGTTCTGCTCCTGTCTCCTGAGGGGTGCAGCCTCTTCTGAGCCTAGGGCCCTGGGTGTGGCTGTCCCCATGTTCACAGGGTCAGTCTGGAGGAGGATTTTTTGCAGGGAGCAGCATCACTTCTGTGCCTCCACCCTAAGCCCTTTCCTGGTAGTTTCTTCCTCTGTTGTTGTCATGCTCAGGGCTCTTTGAGGGACAGTTGCAGGGAAAGCTGTGGGCTGGCTCTGGCAGGAGAGGTTTGTCCCCACAGCCCTGTGTCCCAGGAATGGTCACCTCCCCCTCTAACCAGCTTGCTGCTTTTGGTCATTTTCTCCTTCTGCTGAGCTGTGGGTTTTGGTGTGTGCTCGTCCATGTCCTGCCATTTGGTGAGGGGGATGGAGGGCGGGGGAGATCCCTGCAGTGTTTGAAAGGATCTGGATAAATCTTCTTAAGGGAGGCACTGACTCAGCAGAGCGTGGTTAGGGAGGAGGAGGAGGGAACCAAATTGTCCTTGTGGGGCTGGAGCTGCTGCTGAGTCCATGCTGGGGGAGGCATGTGCCCTGAGAATCATCACTCCTTTCCTCACCAGATTTGTGGTGCTCTCCATCCTCCAGAGCAGAAATGGGAACCTCATAGCTGGGTGCCTGAACCCTGTGCCCAGACTGGTCCTGGCTGTGCCTCATCCCACCTCTGGGATTTCCCCCCAACTTTGAGCTTTGGATTTCTGCTTTGTGCTGTGGTCAGCACTGCCAGAGCTGGGGGGTGGCTTGGTTTGACAGTGATTATTTATTAGGGAAGTGCACTGAGGTGCTTGGTTCCTGCAGAACCAAGAACCTCATCACTGAGGCTCTGCTCAGACTAGGAGCCAATGTCACCTCCTGGGAAAGGCAGTGCTGTCACTGTCCTTTTCCCTGCCTTGTGAGGGGTGCCACCTTGCATTGGCACAGCCTGGCTTTGCTGAAAGGCTGAGAATATGGAGCCAGGGGATGTGGGACAGACCAAGAGCAGCCTCCCAAAGTCCTGGCTCCACTGTGGGCAGGCTCAGCTGGCCAGACACACTGGTGTCACCTGGTTTGCATTTCTGAGCAGGTGAGGAAAACTCACTGCCAGCCAGCTGCTGCCTTTGGCCTGCTGGGATCCCTCCTAAGAGCCACAAAAGCATCTCTGCCACACTTTGCTCTCCTTATCTCACGGTGTATCTTGTCTTTCCATGCAGAGCTCCACACAGGAGATCGGAGAAGAGCTGGAGGATGGTGTGATCTACAGCATATCCCTCCGGAAAGTGCAGCTCCATCACACAGCCAACAAAGGGCAGCGCTGGCTGGGGGTAAGCTGGGGAATCCTCCTGCCACAGGGGAGGATTCAGATGTTTCCCTGCCATGGGAATCATGTATGGATTTGGGAGCAGGCAGTGGGAGCTCCTTGTTTCCTTCTGCTGCATGGGGAGGGGCACAGGTGAAAAAATCTGCAGTCTCATTTTGAAAAACAGGGCAACTCCAATTTGTATCAAGATTTTGGCAACCCTGAGGCTTCTCCTGGGGTTCCCCAAGTGCTCAGGTCTTCTCAGCTGCAGGGTTGCTGGTGTTTGCTGTCTGAGGAGACTCAGCTTTCCTTTCCCAGTTAGGAGAGCCTCAGGCACTGTGGGGATCTCAGTATAGACCTGAACTTGTGAGGCTGCTGGGAGCATTTTGCACTTGATGGTGTCTGCCTTCACCCAGCCCACTGACTTCTGCTCCTGTCCTGGCAGTTTGAGAATGAGTCAGCCTTAAACCTCTACGAGACGTGTAAGGTGCGGACGATAAAAGCCGGGACCTTGGAGAAGCTGGTGGAGTACCTGGTGTCAGCCTTCAAGGGCAATGATTCCACCTATGTCACCATCTTCCTGTGCACTTACCGGGCCTTTGCCACCACCAAGCAAGTGCTGGACCTGCTGCTCAACAGGTGAGGCTGCCCTGAGCCCCAAAACACAGCTGCAGGTGGCCAGGAAAGCCCCAGCACCTTCTGCTGCAATGCCTTGGAGGTTTGGTGGCTTCTCCCAGCTCCATCACTATGAAGGTTTTTGGGACAGGGCAGGGAGGACACAACTTCCTGGAAAGCTGGAGCTCTTCCAGTGAGGTGGGCAGTGCTGGCTGCTTCCCTCTTGCTATAACAAGGAGGTTGTGGCAGAGGGAGGAGAGTAGGACAGTGTGTAGGTTCTTCCTGACCCCTTGGCAGAGCTGGGGGTGATGTGGAGGGAGAAGAAGCTGCTCTGAGTGCAGGGTGCTCACTGCCTCCCCTCTGCCCCACCAGGTATGGCAAACTCCACGTGCAGGCGAATGGGGACCACGCCAGGCACGCTGTGGACGAGAGGATGGAGCTGAAGAAGTAAGTCTGCCTGTGCTCTGGTGGCAGCTCTTCGGGAGGGATGTGCTGTCCCTCCTGGGCTCCTGGCACCTAATTCTCTGTGCCTGTGTTTTCCCCCTTCCTGCAGCACCATCTCCTCCATCCTGGGGGCCTGGCTGGATCAGTACTCGGAGGATTTCCGCAAGCCCCCCGACTTCTCCTGCCTCAAGCAGCTCATCTCCTACGTGCGCCACAACATCCCCGGCTCCGACCTGGAGCGCAGAGCCCGCATCCTGCTGGCCCAGTTCCAGCAGCAAGAGCAGAGCGAGGCCGAGGCAGAAGGTGGGGTCCTCCCCTGGCTTGTGGGGGTCATTTGGGGCTGCAGGTGGAGGGAATGCTGCTGGTTGCCATTGAGGGTCTCCAAAACTTGAGCCACGTGGCTGAACACCCTCTCTGTTTACATGAAGCCAATCCAACTGCAGCAGGAGTGGGATTTCTAACTGGATTAGCTAATCTGCCTTTAATCCCCTGCAGACACTTGCACTCAGGTTTAAAATGACTATCCTTTTATCTGAGCCTTGTTTGGAGGTGCAAAGCCAGATGGGAATTAAGAGCCTGGGAGGTGGGGTGTGGGTGTCTGCAGGGGGCTGGTGTGGGTTGGTGTGGGCACTGCAGTGCTCAGCCTCACCCTTGTCTCCTGCAGCAGTGGACCACGGCAGCTGCACCTTCCAGCTGGTGGAAGAGAACGGGGTTGGGGATGGGAAGCCAGATTTCCTCTCCTTCTCCCCAGAGATGGTGGCAGAACAGTTCACACTAATGGATGCTGTGAGTAGTCACCCACCAGCTGGGTCAGTGGTGCTCTGGGCACAGGCCTGGCTCTTCCCATCCCTTTTTCCTCCTGGCCTGTTCTGTCCCCAGAGAACACAAAGAAGCCTTTCTTCATCCCTTTTATCTTCCAGGAGCTGTTCAAGAAAGTGGTGCCTTACCACTGCCTGGGCTGCATCTGGTCCCAGAGGGACAAGAAGGGCAAAGAGCACCTGGCCCCCACCATCCGTGCCACGGTCTCCCAGTTCAACAGTGTGGCCAACTGTGTCATTGCCACTTGTCTGGGGGACAGGTCCCTGAAGCCACAGCAGAGGGCCAAGGTGGTGGAGCGGTGGATCGAAGTGGCTCGGGTAGGACAGCTCACCCCCCACCTCCATCCAAGGCATGAGCTTTTGCCATGCTGGAATACCAGCAGCTCCTCCAGCTTTTTTTTAACCCAAATCCTGTTATCTGCTTGTCTGCCCCCAGGAGTGCCGCATCCTGAAGAATTTCTCCTCCCTCCGAGCCATCCTCTCGGCCCTGCAGTGCAACGCCGTGCACCGGCTGAAGAAGACCTGGGATGAGGTCCTGAGGTAAGGAGCTCCTGCAGGGCTGGTTCCAAGGGGAAGAATTTGCTGTGGCACTTGAGTGTGTGAATGGGATCACCTCAGCTCCAGCATTGCCTCCTGGAGGGTGCCCAAAACCCAGGGACCAGTGTAAGGTGTCAGGGACTTAAGGAGGGTGAGGAAATAAAAGTATCATCACCTCACCCTTCTGTGTGAAACACCTTGGAATAGCTCCCAAACAGCAAGACCCAGCCGGAGCTGAGTGTAACTGGGATCACCTGGGTGAGCAGAAGAGAGCCCAAGGAGGAAACCCCACCATGGCAGCATTGCTGACTTTCCCCCTTTTTCCCCTGCACAGGGAGAGCTTCCGCACATTCCACGAGCTCTCAGAGATCTTCTCGGATGAGAACAACCACTCACTGAGCAGGGAGCTCCTCATCAAGGTAGGGGGAAGGGGGACTGCACTGCCCTGTTGCTGGCAGGCAGCTCAGGTTTCCATGGTGTTCCAGCTTCAGGGATAAAGCCCTGGCAGAGCTGCTGGAGTCACAGGCGTGGCTGTGCTGAGGCAGGGGTTTCAGACCAAGGTTGGGATTTCTGTTTGTGTGCCCAAAATTTATTACCTGGAACTGGCAAAGCAATTCAGGGAATAGATAAGCACTGGGATGGGATTCAGAACACCAGGTGACAGCTTCTCCCCAGAGGCAGCTGCATGTTAACAGTCCAGTGCAAAGTCCTCTTGGTTCCAGGTGGAGTGGTGGAGTTGGTGAAAGGCTGCAGCACTAATGCCTTTATTCTGTGTGGAGCTTCTCCACAGATCCCAGCCTAGCTCTGGTTTAGAGACTGAAAGAAAACAAAATGCAAAAGAGAACAAAACATCCCATTAAGGAGGCATTTTTACAGAAATGAGAGCAGCAGTTCCTGTTCACTAAGGCTCTTCTCTCTGTGAGCCATGAAAAAATTTTGACTTCCTCCTCTTTCCTACAATGCAAGTTAGATAAATGAAAATGGGTGTGAATTTTAGCTAATAGGTATTAGTGCAATTTCCCACCTGTGCTGATCCCACCTTTCCCCACCATCCAGGAGGGCACATCCAAATTTGCCACCTTGGAGATCAACCCAAAGAGGGCTCAGAAGCGGCAGCAGCAGCAGCGAGAGATGGTGAGTCTGGCAGGGCTGTCCCTGTGTCCTGTCCCCAGCAGCTGCCCAGGCTGGTCCCAGCTCTGCTGACCCCACTGCCCCTTCTGTCTCCACAGGGTGTGATGCAGGGCACCATTCCCTACCTTGGCACCTTCCTCACGGACCTGGTGATGCTGGACACAGCTATGAAGGACTTCCTGGATGTATGTGCCCTCCTCCCCGTCCTCCCCTTCCTCCCAGAGCCTGGCTGATATAAGGAAGGCTGGTCCCCCGTGTGTCCTGTATCCCACACTGCACATCCTGTATCCCAAACCACATCCCATATCCAACACTGCCCATCCACCTCTGTCCCAAGGAAATGGGCTACTTTTTCTCAGCAGGGTTACTCACACTGCAGTGGCAGCAAGACAGAGATAGACAGGGGTGGGAGCAATATTCTTGTGCCTGCTCCATACTGACCTTCATCTCTTTCTTTTCCAGGGTGGGCTGATCAACTTTGAGAAGAGAAGGAAGGTAAGAGCTTTGCCCTGGCAGCTGCACAGCAGGGCTGATCTGGTGCAATCACAGACTGTGCCAGTCACTTTGGGCTTGATGCCTCTCCTTTTGTGTTCTTCAAGTTTTGGGGGAGGGGATTCTGGCCTCATGGCTTCCATTTGCTGCAGGAGTTCGAAGTCATCGCTCAGATCAAGCTGCTCCAGTCAGCCTGCAACAACTACAGCTTCACACAGGAGGACCAGTTCGTGGAGTGGTTCCACAGCCTGGAGCGGCTCAGCGAGGCCGAGAGGTGACTGAGAGGGGTCTGGGGCTGTGCTGGTGCCCTGGGAGGTCCCACCACTCATTTCCTCTGACAGCAGCAGCTGTCCCGTGCTCCCCTCTCTGCTTTGCCTCCCTCACACTTGGTGGCAGCACAGGGAGCTCAAATCTTCCTCTCTCCCCTCCCAGCTATGGGCTGTCGTGTGAGATTGAGCCACTGTCAGAGTCAGCCAGCAACACATTGAAGGCCAAGAAAAACACCGGCATCATCAAGAGATGGAGCGAGTGAGTCCCTGGTGGGAGGTGGGGCCAGCGTGGGGCATCTCTGGCTGGACACTGCAGGGGAGCAGGCAGGCATGGCCACTGTCCTGCCAGCCAAATGCACCCTCACCCTGCTCCCTTCTCTCCTGGCAGCCGGCAGCCACCAAGCACCGAGCCCTGTGCCAGCGGCAGCTCCCACTCGAAATCCTTCGACCAGCTCAAGTGTGGGCAGTACCTGTGCAGCGGGGACGCCACGGACTCGGTGAGCGTCACCTCCGCCGGCTCCAGCAGCTCCGACGTGGAGGAGATCAACATCAGCTTCATCCCCGAGTCCCCCGACTGCCAGGAGAAGAAGGTGTGTGGCGGCTGGCAGGGTCCAGGGGTCCCAGGGCCGTGTGGCCATGGTGTGGGGACTGTCCCACCTCTGCCCTGGCGCTGGGGCTGGGGGGAGCAGGCAGGGGGCCCGGGGGCTGCTCCGGCAGCACGGCAAGGCTCTCGTGCCTCTGGTGGCTGTAGTTGTCGGTCCCCCGTTGTCGCAGGTCAGTGAGATCCCTCTGGCCTCCCTCCCCCAGCGCTGGTACGCCCCGTCTGTGGCCGATGGAGAAGCTAAACCCACTGTGTCCTCCGCATCCCCTCTCCTCCCTGCCCTCCAGTTCTGGGAATCCACCTCCCTCTCTTCCCTGGACACGTCAGGCATCGGCTCAGGCTCCAGCAGTGCCTCCTCCTCTTCCGTCTCCTCCACGCCGGTGACGGCCTCCCGCACACACAAGCGCTCGGTCTCCGGCATCTCCAGCTACTCCTCACTCTCGCTGCCCCTCTACAACCAGCAGGTCGACGACTGTTGCATCATCCGAGTCAGCCTGGCTGTGGACAATGGCAACATGTACAAGAGCATCCTGGTTAGTAACATCCCCGGGAAACACCAGGGAGGGGTGGCTCCTCCTGCTTGGATATGTGCGTGGCACATTTTGGGAGGAGTGGGAGGCTTTAGCAGTGCTGAGCTCACAGCACTCTGTACTCACAGGTGACGAGCCAGGACAAGACCCCTGTGGTTATTCGCAAGGCCATGGCCAAACACAACCTGGATGGGGACCGACCTGAAGACTATGAGCTTGTCCAGATCATCTCAGAGGAGAGAGGTATGTGTGTGTGTGTGTGTGTGTGTGTGTACTGGGGCATGGGGGCTTTCTGGGGCCATGCAGCTCTGTAGCCTGGGCAGCACCAGGCTGGAGCTGGGATGAGAAGAGGTGACAGCAAGAGGGGTCCCAGCACCTGGGGCCAAACCTCAGCCCCATTCTGGTCTCCTTTCAAGGAAAGGGCACCTGACTGACCCTCATCCTTGTTCACTTCCAGAGCTGAAGATCCCCGACAATGCCAATGTCTTCTACGCCATGAACTCCGCCGCCAACTACGACTTTGTGCTCAAGAAGCGGGGCTTCTCCAAGGGGGTGAAGATCAAGCACGGCTCCAGCTCCACCCTGCCCAGGATGAAGCAGAAGGGCCTGAAGATCGCCAAGGGCATCTTCTAGCCTCAGCCCCACTGCCACCCATCACCGACGGGGCCTTGGGGGCAGCTGCTCCGGGCTTGGCTGTGGCAGGTCCTTGTGCCGCCCTGCACGGCAGAGGAGTGACCCTCACCCACGGCACCGGCCGTGCACCTCCCTTCTGCACCCACAGCTGAGAGCTGGGCAACTGGTGTCGGCCTCTGCCTCTCTCTGCACAAGCCCCCTTTCCAATCAGGTCATTTTTTTTCTGCACAGGAAGGCAGCAGTGGGGGGGATTTGTCTATGTTTTGTTTTGTTTTGTTTTTTTTAACCTTCCACGGTGCGACACTCCTCCAGCCCGGCCAGCCCAGAGCTGGAGCCCACCTCTGCCGTAGGTGCCTTGTGTCTGAGCGAGCTGGGGAGCGGTGACTCGCAGAGGGGCTGTGTGACAGAGCAGAGTAGGAGCCACCACCACCCTGGAAGGGGCTGCCAAGCCTCCTTCCCAGCTTTCCTGGCGTTACCTCCACGTCTGTCCTCCCTGGGATCGCTGGCATTGTCGCCACCGCACAGCTCTGCCTGTCCTTCCCTTGGGAGAAGCCACGGATGCCCTGGGCTGGGAGGTGAGCTGGAAGGATGCAGCCCTGCACCAGTGCTGAGCCCCGTGCAGAAGGCTGTGCCATGATGGAGTGGGTGCCTCATGCTCTCCCCAGCTGGAAGCCTCGTGGTCTCGCTCCTCTCCTGATCCAGCACATCCTCCAGCTGGACTGGGCAGGCCCACGTTCAAACTTGCACCAAAGATCAAATGCCAGTGTCTCTTCTGCCAAGGGGGAGCTTTGGGTCATGCCCCCAGCGCTGCCAGCCTGAGGAGGAGGAGGAAGAGGAGAGCAAAGTTCTGTCTGAAACTGTGTAAATAGAGACTTTGGGTCTGTGTGGGCACACAAGGGGCTGGAGAGCTCAGGTGCTCCAGGTGCCCCAGCTGCCACTGCCTGACCCACAGAAAGTGCCACTCACCTTGGGCTTTAACCGGACTTTTTCAAACACTGACCATGGGAGAAGCAGCAATGAGACTTCTTTTTGTATAAAACAAAAAAGTTTACTGATTTTTTTTTTTTCAGTATTTATTGGTTGTAAATAGAAGAGGCAAACTTGTACATTTTACTAATCCAGCCTCCCCCTGCCCTGCAGCCCAGTCCCTGTCCTGTGCCCCCCTGGTATTTAAGGCTGCTGGGAGGGATACTGGCAGTAGCAGCAGCAGCATTGCTCTGCTGTGTTCTGCCAGCTTCCCCCTCCCAAATTCTCTACCACTAATTGCTCGAGCAGGGGCAGCAATGCTTGTTTTAATCATTGTAGGAAACACTAACCAAAGGGGGACCTTTTGTTGCTCCTGCCTCCAACTCTGTTTTTTAAGCGCTTCATTCCAGCAGCTCTTTTCTGTTTCCCATCCCTCAGAGTTCCCAGGTGGTCGTGGTGCCTTCCCTGGCTCCAGGACAGGGACCACACTCCAGGGGCTGGGGATGGTGGCAGGGGTTGGGCTTGGTGGGGAAGAGGCTGCTTGGGTGTGAGCGTGGCTGGCACGGAGCTCCTCCAGCCCCGCTGCCCACGATGCAGATGATGGGAGCTCCTGGCTCCCTGACGCAGGGGCAGCCTGCTGCCTCCCCCCTGCCCCAAAGCCCCTTCCCCTGGGCACCAGCACCCCTGGGAGGCTGCTCCCTCTGCTCCGTGCCTGCCCACCCTGGGACTGACTGGCTGTACCGTATGTATTTTGTACCACTTCAATGAAGGAGCACACTGCCCGGTGTGACTTGTACACAGCAATGTAATTAGTCTTTGCAATAAAATACTGATGCTCAAACGTCTCTGCCCCAAGGCAGGGCTTGTCCTGTTCTCCTTCCCCAAAATGCCAGCACCTTCCTGGAGAATGGGTGGACCTGACTGTGGGGGAGTTCACACTTTATTGTAACTCTGGTGGGATGAACTTTGTTTTGAAACACAGGCTTTTTGGATGAGGGACCAGGGTTAAATTTTGAAGTTAACTTCATTCCTTTGAACCTTCAAATTGAAACTGTTGCATTTTCCAAGTTTAATTTGATGGGATTATGCTGCTGTTACAAGTAGCAGCTTTAAAAGCAACTGTAACTGCCCGTAGAGCATCTTCAGTGGAGGAGGTCTTACTCCTTTTAAAAAAGAAAGCTTAGCTTTCAGATGTGCTCAGAACACACTAGGGAACGTATAAGATCCAGAAAACAGCAGTAGCTCTTTAATTTTTGGGACTTTCTGTTGGTGGAACAATGCAGCTGGCAGTGGCCAACCTCTGTGCACCTGAAGCTCTGCCCCTCTGCCAGCTGCCTTCAGTCCTTGTTAACTGTTAGCTGGGGAAGTCAGAGCTGAAAAGTGCATAAGGTATTAAGGACAACAAATACTACATCCCAGGACGGGAATTATTCACTGACAGAAAGTGTATTTTCCTGCAAGGCTCAGTGCTGAAGGCATGGCACAGTATTCATTCCCTCTGGACAAGCAGAAGGGCAGAACCTGCCTTAGGAACTCCAGAAGCACTGTACTGCTTCTTCTCCCAGCATCTCCTCAGGAACCCTTTCTATTTTCCACATGGCCACCAACCTGGAGAGAGTGCACTCCCTCACCTGGGACTTGGGAATGCAGCTTCTCCCATATTCTGGTGTGTTACCAGCTGGTTTAGATTCTGGGCTCACTCTTGGGAGTTTGTTGAGCTTGCTGGAGGGTTTCTCAGCCAGCAATTCTGAAAATGCAGGCAGTGGCTCCCAAACATCCAGAATGCTGCCCACCAGCAGTCAGTGCAGAGAGAACATCATCAGCTCAGTAAAAGCTCTGCTTTTCCAGATCCTGATGCTGAACCCTTGGCTCTCAAGGAGCAAGAGCAGAGACAGTTCTGTCCACAGCAGCCACACTGCTCACTGAGTTCACACATAGTCCAGAATTTCTGTCTCCATTTCATTTTCACTCCCATCAGAAGGCTTGAAGTCTTCTTCCTCCTCCTCTTCATCATCCTCATCCTCTCCAGACTCATATGCCAGTTGTTCTTTGCCATCTTCACTGCTTGTTGTATTTGAGAAAAGAGCTTAAATTGGGTAGAAAGAAAGACACTGTGATGGCTCTCTCAGTGTAACCTAGGGGCATCTGCAGTTGAGTTCACAGAACATGTGAGAGGAAGGCAGCAGCCTCAAGGGCACAGCTAATATTGCACATCTTAATAGAATCTGATCAAGCCCAGAGCAATCTGTCTCCACATGCCAGGAAGGAGAGCAGAACAGCAGCAGAACTGCAGTGCTGTCCCCCCTCTCCTGCCTCATTCTGATCCAATTCACTAGGATATTATTGCTTTGGCCCAGCATCACAAAGAAATAATTTCCTCACTTCTTGGTCAATCAATAACATCAGTAAAAAGTAAAATGTCACCAACAGATTAGTTAGTTAGAATTAAGATCTTGATTATTACTGTGCAAAACCCATTTAAAAGCTGAGGGCTGATAATGGGAAGATGAAATAGAAAACCTTAACTCCCAGCCATCCCTAATGCCAACCCACACTGTCAGTGCAGGCCAGCAGCCTCAGGTCCCACAGTCGAATGAACTACATCCCAAATAACACACTTCTGCTCAGTGCCAACTACAACATCCTCATGTCCAAAGCATCCTTACCAGGTCTGGTGGATCTGATGATCTGCTTTATCATCAGGGACATGCTGTCCCTCAGGTCATCACTTGTCTTGGCAAGGCACCACCCGTCCCGCTCCGTGCATTCCGACTCGGTGCCGTCATTCCGATGGATGATCTTCTGCAGGCTAAAGAGCAGCAACAGGGAAGGAAACGTTCATCTTCTGCACTCAGAAGTGAGTTTCAAATAAGACACATTGGTTTACTTCCATTTCACTTCACTGAGCTGGAATAGCACAGTTAGTTATCCAGGTAATTGTCAGATGGGAAAGGAAGGTCATGTTCTCTTTTTACTGAGCAACTAAACAGCTCTGATGTTCCTGCTTAAGGGGAGAGGGGTGGATGGACAGGGTATAAACAACTGAAATGTGAAATCTGTCTCTAAGACTCAGCTGTCAGAGTGCAGTACCTTTCCACATTTAAGTCACAGAGCTGGTAGAACATCTGTCGGTAAGGGGGCAAGGCTCCTTCTCGGAAAATGTAGACGGATTCCTGAGGAGGAAAGAAAGATTCATGTGCATTTTATGGTGTAACACAACAGCTCTGGCATAACTGAAAATACTTCCAATGGGCTGATTCAAGGACAAGGTTCTTCCAAGAGAAACAAGTTTTAAGGCATAGATCTGTACGTGGCAGAAGATGAAGCTGAATGAGGAATGCCCCAAAATGTCCCTGCAGCCACAGTCACACCAGCACTGCTGTGCACAGAACACACTTCACCTCTCTGTCTGCAGCCTGTCACTGCCTAGCAATGCATCATGGGCTTCGTTCTTGCAAAGGAAAGACTCATTTATTTATTCCATCCTGTTGGATTTTACAGCATGACCTGATAAAGACAAGGTGATTTTTTTGCATTTCGCTGCCCATGAAGTCCCAATTTTATCAATTGAAGCAAAATGCTTGTCATATCTAAGTGTAGAGTGGAAAGCACCAATTCCACCTTGCAGCATATAACAAAATACACTCAGGTGATATTCCATAGTACCATCTACAACTAGGAGCTTCCCAGGCAAACCTGAGCACATCAAACTCACTCATATCTGAACCCTTGATGACTGATAAACCAGCAAACATCCCTATTTCACTGAGATATTTCAAGGTATTTTTTGGTATAAAAAGTCATGCTTACCTTCAGCTTATACCTGCTGGAGGGGGGCTTTTTTGCCCCAGATGTGCCAGCTGAACCCAGCCCCTGTTTCAGGTCATGGACACTGACTGTGTGACTTCCTGAAAGAAAAACAAAGAATCTTAATTAGAGACATCTTTCATAATGGACTGTCACTTCTCTCTGTTGATTCAACAAAACCAGACCAACCAGCAACAGAGCATGTGCTTTGTTCATTCTTCAGAGATGTTACTGGACAGTCCCAGAAAAGTGCTGACTTGGGCAGCTTTTTCCAGAGCCCATTTGTTCATAATTTTAACCTTTTCTACTCTCCTTTGACATAGAAAAGAGAACTCCCCCATTCTCTGTACCTCAGTGAATTCTGAATTCCCAGTGTGGCTAGCAGAACTCCCTCCTGCTTGCTAACTGATATTGTGGCTCAGCCAGACTCTCACAACACCTCCCAGCAGGAGACTGTCCTCTGGCTTAACAGCAGCAATATTATGACCAGAAAACAAGCTTCAGTTTTGGCTCAGATAGAACACAGGAAGACCCTTCACCACTTGTGACTAGGATGGGGCAAAGAGAGAAGCAGAAGAGCCAGGCAGCCCTTCTGGCCCAGCATACCTTGTTTCTTGACAGTGATGGGCAGGCTGTAGTTGTATGTGCTGCGTTTTGCTTTCACAGGCATGTCAGTAGCAGCATAACCTAGAGGTGAAAACCAAAATCCAGTCATGAACTGAGGGCAAGCACTCTGCAGAATATCCCCAGCTCAGGAACACAAGGGCTGGACTGGTGTGGGAAGGACAGCTGGTCTTTGAGACATGCTGGCTTTAGCAGGATGGGGAGAAGAGATAAACAAAAACCCTTTAATTTGGAAATGTGATCTGATGTCAATGAGTGGATGCCAGATCTGTCATGGACTTATAGATGGCATCAAAAATTCCTTTTCCTCAACCTGTCTTTTGCAAAATCAGAGCAAGGAACCCCACACCCAAGGTCTGAGACCCAGCATCCTGCAAGAAATGCTGAGGTCCTTGAGGACAAGCTACTATGTGAGCAGCAGAATTCCTGCTTGGTACCTCCCCTGAGTGAGGAGGAGAATGCTCTGCTACACCCACCTGGGCTTGGAGGAAAGTCAGAGTTTAGAATGTGCCATATGAGAAAAGATCTATTGCATACTATGAAAGAAGTATTACAGGAGTTTTAGAAAGAACTACAGTAAGCAAGGAGCTCCAAAGGTGGCATGTTCATCAGAGCAGAAATATGGCAAAAGAGTTTGAAAAACACATAAAAAGAAAAATACTACCAGGATTAACCAGCAAGCAGAGAGAGCAGCTCTGTGGGTTGGGCCCTTTTACCATATTTCATTCCACAGCGAATTCGGAAGTCCAGCACTTGATAAATCTTTGCTTCAGGCTGTTTTCTGGGGTCATACCCAAACCTAACCCACAAGCTTCTCCAAGGACCTGTTAACTGCACAAACACACCAGGGAAGATGGTTACAAAAAAGCACTACAGTGTTGCACTTTCCTTCAGTACAGAGGTCCTTGGAAAGTTCTAATATTTTCCCTCATTGCCCAAAGATATTTATTTTACCAACTCTTTGCTCACTTGCCATGCCAATATTTATACACTGAAACTTGGCAATCAAAGCATCAAAGCACAAATATTTGTGTGCTTTTACAAACCAACCTGTGCAAGGTCACAGCCAAGGTGAACAGTCACTTGGGAGTGTCTGCCTGACTTGAAGAGGTGATTCAAACAGTCACTGAATCCTCCTTGGCTTCAACTTTGGTTCTAAAGCATTTCCTTCCCTCTGCTTCTTTACATTCAATTAAGCTCAGGTACTTAATCAGAGGACCTCAGAAGTGGTAAAGGACCAGGAAGAGCCAGGTGATGCTCTCTTGCTCACAGATGTACCACTCACCATGTAATAGGCCAAATAAGGCAGCAGCACCTTCAGCTTGTCTGGATGGACACTGATATTGGCCTTCACTGCATTGCGAGACCACACAGGACGTGCTTCAAAGAGCTGAAATAACACAGACAAGCACAGAACAGGGGATGGCCTTAGCAAAGTGTGTTGGGTTGATGTGGCCAGAAATGTGAATTCTGTCCCATCTGTTAACCCAGCTGGGGCAGTGACCCTGATCTCCTGGCACACATTATCTGCTCATGGGCCATCTTTAAACCAGCTGGGCAATCATCTTTATCTTCCCACAGCCCATCCTCCCTCCAGGAGATATCTCCTGTTCATGGCCACTGAGTCCCAGGGCATGACTGATAAAATTCCATCATCCCATGGGAGATGCTCCAGCCAGGGCAGGAGCCAAGCCTTTCCTACCCAGATAAAAACTGAGATTTGGGACACCAAGGCATCTTCTTTCCACTGGATTCCAGAGGAAAACCAGACCTTTCCACATCATCCCTGGAGCTTCAGAGGAAACTGCACCTTCTCCAGGAGCACTGCTCCAGCTGAACCACATCTGCCCCTGCAGGAGGATGCAGCCACCATTGAATGGGACTGTGCCAACACCCTGACTGACTGACGGGTGTCAGCTTGGATTCTGACTCTGGCAGGGCTGGGATTGTTCTGTGTAATACTGCATTGCTATTTGAATTTTCCTAGTAAAGAACTGTTATTCCTAATTCCCATATCTTTGCCTGAGAGCCCCTTAATTTCAAAATTATCAGGAGTAAGGCACACACCTTTCTCAGCTCCTCCTCCACCTTTTTATCCACAGGATTGGTGCACACTTTCTTCCAGTTCTGTACAGCAGCATCCAGTGGTTTAGTTGGGATTTCTTCATCATCAAAGTTGACAAAGATGGCATTGTGTGGGCGCCGGGCCCTGCTGAGGCCAATCAGGTTCTCACCAGACACCTGTGGATTGTTGTACCCCTCCCTAAGGAACAGGGAAAGACAAAAGGGACTCAGCCAGGTGAGCAATGGATTGGTTTAACTTTGGCCCAACCTCCCTTACTGTAACATAAAAGACTCTCATGGCACCTCTGAACAAAGAAAATTCATATTTAAATAAACCCCAAATTTTCAAAACTACATCCATTTGCACACTGACAGAGGAGCTCTGCCCTGGGTGGTGAAAAACCCTCCAGCACTTGGGACTGATGTGTATGAAATGTTTTGGAAAGGTGAAATGTGTTGGAAAGCCTTCTCCCTCTGCATTTGTTCTCCTGGAGCACCTGCAGCTACTCAGTGGATCAGGGGCAAAGCAAGAGGGAACTGCAGGTACCAACTCAATCTGGAAATTTCTTTTTCTTTAAAAAGTGCCAGTGAAGGTCAGCAATGAGAAAATGAAAGATGTTTCTTGTGGGAGATCTCCCAGGTTGTTCTTCTGGCAAAGGCAATTGTGGCCAGGAGGACACAGGAGCACATGGCATCAACCCTGGGAAACCCTGCCCTTGGCTCCAGCCCTCTGGAAGCAGGCAGGAGCTGTGTCCTGCATCCCTTACTGTGTGAGGTGAACTGGGAGAGGCATCACCTCATCCCCAGCTCCCCTCACCTGGCAAACCCTCAAGTGGAATTTTGCTGAGGTTGCCACTGCCAGGCAGTTTCTGGCTGTTTTTGCCTCTATTGTGCCAAATCAAGGAGGATAAAACAGCACAAGGCAGCAAATTTAAAGGGTGAAATACATGAAAGATGTGTCAGGAGAAAAGGCACTGACCTGTGCTGTATGTCTGGGCGATAAAAATAGTCCACAGGAGTGTCCAGACGAGAGAAAATGGGTGGTGGGATGTAAAGAGGTAAGTCCCTATTGAAAAATTCTTCTTTCTCTGGTTTGAGCATCAGGACTTTGTCATACATGGAGGTTTGTTTGCCATCAGGGCCAGAGTGCATTGCCAGGTACTGGAAGTCAGACATTCCTGTAAGAAAGAAAAGTTAAAACACTCTGAGGTTTGTTGTGAATTCAAGAATATTTCTCACACTCAACTTTCAGGAGCAGGAGTCTGACAAGTTTATGCACAAGTTTATCCAGCAAGGAGGCTCTAACAACAGGAAACTTGATTTTCCTCCCAGCAGGGGAAAACACTTCCCTTTCCCATCAAACACATCCCTAAGCCACATGCACACAATCCCAAGGGTTACCTTGAAATTTGTAAACAGTGGTGACAATCCCAAGAATCTCCATCTCAAACTGGACTTCTGGCTGGATTTGTTCCTCGGTGTCCAACTGCTGCTTCTTCTTGCTCCTCCTCCTGACCCTGAGCAGCATGGTGGAGGTGGGGAAGCGGTTGGCACACACGGGGTGGCAATAGGGGTCCTTGGGGCGGAAATACAGCTCCAGCCTTTTGGCAGGGTCAGCATAGATCTGTCAGCAAAGGGGGCACAGCCCCTGTCAGCATCCCACCCACACAGCCTACACCCCTGTGCAGCCCCCAGCCCCACACGGTGCCACAGGCACCGGCTGTTCCCCTCACACAGCCCCAGGGGGAGCATTCCTGCCCCAGCAGCACATCACAGGCACTGCAGCCACTCCAGGTATCAGGAAAAAATAAGTTAAAAATATAGTATCCTGGATATTAGGAAGAAATTCTTCCCTGTGAGGGTGGGGAGGTCCTGGCACAGGTTGCCCAGAGAAGCTGTGGCTGCCACATCCCTGGAAATGTCCAAATGTTTGGAGCAACTTGATCTAGTAGAAGGTGTCCCTGCCCATGGCAAGAGGGCTGAATTGAATGAACTTTATGGTCCCTTTCAACCCAAACCATTCTATTATTCCGTGATTTTACCTGAATCCCTGCTCGGGGACAGCAGGGAAGCGGCATCACCCCCAAACCACACAGGAGCCCTGTGTGGGGCCGTGCTGGGCTGGAAGGACTCACACAGAGGGTCCCATGTGGGGGCTGTCCCAGGGCCAGGGCCAACCTCGCCGTCCTTCCCACACGCCCGGGCCCACTCACCCGCGACACCCCCTGCTCTCCTCCCAGCGTCCGCAGCATGGCCCCGACATCGCGGACGAGCCCCGGGTACTCCACGCACACCAAGCGCGGGGCGCGGGGCAGCTCCAGCACGGCCGAGCCGCGCGGGCCCCGCTGCCGCGCCATTGCCGCCATTGCCGCCGCGCCGCCCCGTCCCGGCGCCGCCCTGCGAGCCGCGGCACGAACGTTCCGCCGCACGACGGTTCCGGGGGCCGGGCCGGGCCTGGCCTGAGGGGAGGGTGAGGCCTGAGCTCGTCCTGTGCGGCTCGGCCCTGCTCCTCAGCCCAGATTGCGACCATAAATAGATTCACAATCACCTCCCCCGTGTGTTAATTTGTCCCTGTCCTGCTTGGACAATGAAGGAAAACAACGCTGAGCTGAGCAAAGGCTGGCATGCACCTGTACGTTTCTCTGATCGTGCAAGGAATCTGGTGTAAATTCACATTTTGCTTCCTAAGAAATTCAGCCTTCATCTCAGCAATGTTTAATGCCACAAAAGGTGGCGGATAAACGATATAAAGGTGAGGGTGAGAATATAATTTAATTTTGCCTCAAGGGCAGCTTGGCCAGGCCTGGCTGTCACACACACGCACTGCCCACAGATATTCCATCCTACCAGACCTTGACATTAACAAGAAAACTCTGTCACAGCAAACACATAGAGAAACAGAGTCACTCAATTACATGCAAGCTTTTAATGATCTCTAAAAGATGTTTTTTTCTTAGCTTCAGAACAGTAACTCCGACTGGGAGATGTTGGCAACCTGTGGCATCTGCAGATAGACCGAGTTCCAGAAGGTCACAAACCGGGATCTCAGGTCCTGCTTCACAGACTTCTTGCTCATCTTGTTGTTGATATCCAGGTAGTACTTGCTGTTCTCGGTATAGGCTGGCCAGGAAACAGGCACATCTGAATTCCCTTTGTTGGGATCACTGGGGAAAAAGGAGACAGAGAAGCTCAGTTTTGAAGTTTTTGCAGGAGTCCTGTCTGCTCAAGTTAGGCTTTAAGTGAGAGGAAAGAGAGAATCTGACAGTGGGACAAGCAATAGGAATTCTGCCTGCCAGGAGTGTGTTGATGACCCACAGTCTCCTCCCTCCACCCCCGCTGGAATCATCCCAAATTTACATAGGGACTTAACTTCTGTGTGAACATCAAGATTCAGGAATAAGAAATACAGACATGGAATACCCTGATTTTGGGAATGAT
Organism: Oenanthe melanoleuca; assembly: GCF_029582105.1. Taxonomy (NCBI): domain Eukaryota; kingdom Metazoa; phylum Chordata; class Aves; order Passeriformes; family Muscicapidae; genus Oenanthe; species Oenanthe melanoleuca. The sequence goes on from NC_079350.1 coordinate 4,276,248, forward strand.
CCTGAAAATATACTGGACAAAACCAGCAGCTTGAAGGGCTGCATCAAGCCCCCAAATGTGGAATGGAAATTACTCACCCAGTCCTGGCAAAATTGGTCCAGTAAGCAATCATGGCCTTTGAGACAGTCCTGTGCTTGGGCAAGTAGCCCAGGGGGGTGGCAAAGGGCTTCCCAAACACGTACTGCAGGTCATCAGCATGGTCTGCCCCCACCCAGCTGGGGTAGACGGGCATGCGGGACGGCTGGGAGAACACGTAGCTGTAGGTCTTGCCACTCCTGGGAAAGAGAAGAGCCTGGCTGAGCTGCTGTGAGGGGACAGCAGAGCCCTCTTCAGGCACTCCTCAGCCCCCAGGCTGGCTTTGGGCTCCTGCCAGGGCTGAGCTGCTCACTTGGCATTCTGCACGTGCAGGTCCAGTGCCTTCTGTGTGGGGATCAGGAAGATGTAGTCAGTCATCAGCTCCACCACTGTCTTCTTCACAACCTCCTGCGAGGGTTTCTCACCCCAGCTCTGTGTGTAGATGTTGTAGGTGGCGTTGGCTCCAGCCTCGCCCCTGTCCACGGTGAGGCCTTTGATCAATTTGTACACCTCGTCCCTGGAATGACAAGTGATATGAATTCATTACTGACCAGCAGCCTCAGGCAGGGCAGGGCTCTTGCCTGGTCCTTTCTCCTCAAGGCTCTGGACTCGGCAACAAAAGGCCTGAGCAGCCAAGTCCACAGTGACATCCTGCTTTGAAGGCCATGCCTTGTGCACTCCAGTCTAACTCTGTGGGCTTTGGGAGCTGCATTAAGAGCAGATGTCTCCTGTTGAGGGTCTAAGGGCACGAGCCACTCACGCAGTGACTTTCACCAGCGGGCGGTTGATGGCCGGTAAATCCACACCGGCAAAGAAGTGCCCGTCCATGTCATTGACCCCGGCCACGTAGTCGATGTCGGCAGCGTTGGCAAAGAGGTTCTCTGGCACGTCTGGGAGGAAATCCCCATCAACCACAGGAGAGAGGGCCAGGGTGTGCACCAGGGGCACTGCAGGAGACAGGAGGGGAGCCTGTTAGGTGGTGAGGAAACAGAGATGTGTGGTCTGGCATATCCCATGACTCAAAGAGCTCAAGCAAGAACAGGCTGAGGTGAATGACAGCTTGAGCAGTGACTTCAGTATGGGCAGGAGGTCACCCAGATGCCGGGTAAACCTCATGGCTATGGCTGAAGGGGAAGGGCAAGAGATCTGTCAGGCAAACACCACCTGGTAACATCCACAAATCCTCTCCTCCTGTAAATCCCTTCCCAAAAAGCCCATCCAAACACAGGAAAGAGATCAACTTCTCATCCCACCTGGCCATGCTGTTCTGATTGTCAGGACAGCCAGCCCCAGAGTGTGCAGTTGCACAGCAGTGTTTTGGCCACTCTATTCTGACCAAGTCTAAACGCTGTGGTTTGTGACCAGGAGAATCTTGAGACAGGAATCTCCACAGACACAAAGCCAGCAGTGTTGCTACACTCCACCCAGCGACTGAAATAGAAATAGCAGCAATGTGATCTTTTCTGTTTGTTTGTTTACAAACTGTTTTCTGAGATTGCTCTTGCTGCTTTCACAGAACAGGAAGCCAGACAGTTGCTCTGAGGCCAAGGCAGGATCGCTGGATAATATCTCTCCCACTGCTGCCATTGCATGTTGGGCAGTGTTCATCTGGTGCAATGAGCATCTGCCTACAGAAAGGTGACTGCAAGAGCTCTCATTAATGTCCCTTTTCTGAAGAGCACAAGAACTGTCTTAACACTCCAGGAAATTGCTCCAAAGCCCTTCCAGGAGCTTGGGGAGCCCAAAGTGGCTGATGGACCACATCATGAGCTGGGGGACTTACTGGGCAGGTTGGTGAGCTGCAGGTGGTAAGCCAGGGTCAAGGTTTTGGGGTCAGAGCTGCGCAGGCAGCTGGCCAAGATGGTGGTGTTGTCTGTGGAGCAGCCCACCTTTTCTCCAAGCTGCAGGAGAAGAGAGAGAGAAACATCCAGGCATGAGCTCCAAGAGCCAAGGGTTATTCTTGTGGAGGCAAAACTGTGGGGTGGTTTCAATCTCCAAGCAGTGACTTTCCACAGCTCTGTTGGGCACAGCTCCTCTCCAATCCCTTCCTAGCCATGCCCTCCTCTAGGGAATTGCTCATTTGGTTCTTATAGTTTTCCAGGCACGATTTACACGTTACCTTTTTGGCCCAGAGGAGCGGGTCCCTCTGGATGGCCCAGCTGCAGAGCCCGACACCGCTCTGGCTGATGGCTCTCTTGAACAGGCCCTTGTTCTTTGGGGACAGTGTCTGGGGAGAAAACAGAAACAAGAGGGCTTTGGGTACAGACTCCTCAAGAGACCATGGCATGCCAAATGAGGTGGATGGCCTTGCAGGTTGTGCACCTGTCCCAGGGAAACTGCCAGGTGTTGTGGTGTTCAACAGCATAGGAGCTGCAGTTAAAAAGTGAGATGATGAGAAGAGGAGCAGAGGAGGGGGACATGGCAAGTAAAGGCTGTTCCTTCACAGGACACGTGGCTGCAGAGGTGTGGCTGATGAAGCTGGAGAAGGAGGAGCAGCTACAAAGCACTGAGGCTGAGCATGGCTGTCCTGGCCAGGGCAGCACGCTAATGAGGCAGCAGGTGGGGAGGAAAGCAGGTGAGTGCCAAGGGGTCCCTCTCTCTGACTGGCAGAGAAGGGGCTCTGATCAGAACCAACAAGGACAATTCACCTGCAGGGAGACACTGGTGGCACCGGCCGATTCCCCAAAGATGGTGATGTTGTCTGGGTCACCCCCAAAGGCCTTGATGTTCCTCTTCACCCAGGCAATGGCCATGTGCTGGTCCTTGAGCCCGTAGTTCCCTGAGGGACAGACATCACCCCCCAGTGAGCAGGGGCACGGCAGAGCTGTCGAACTGGGCCCCTGGCCAGGGCTCCGAGAGGGATCAGCCCCGGTACCTGGCAGGTTTTCGTCCCCGGTGCTCAGGAAGCCCAGCGGCCCCAGGCGGTAGTTGACGGTCACCACGATGACGTTGCCCCGCACGGCGATCTCCTCCCCATCGTACAGGTAGTTGTCCAGGAAATTGGCGCCCTGGCTGCCTCCCACCAGGAAAGCGCCGCCGTAAATGAAAACCATCACAGGCAGCTTGGTAGAGACTGGGAGGAGAGGAGCAGGAGCAGAGTGAGCCCCCACTGCAGGAGCTGCAAGGTGTTGCCCCTGCATCCCCTCACTCCCTCCCTGAGCACTGCTCCACCTGCCCTGTGCAGGACTTGATGCTCTGCAAGAAAATAAATCCTTGCTCTGCTCTAAGGGGCTGAGCCTCCCAACAGGGTGAAGGTGAGGGACATTGTCTGACACAGTTCCCACCTTTCCCCCTGAAAATCACTGCTCAGCACCTGCCCTCTGTGGAACACAACTGCTGAGAGAGGCTCCAGCACAATCTGTGCACACAAGGCAGGGGGGAATGCCCTGCCCAGGTCCCTGCCCAGCACATACTTTGTCTCCTCCCTTGAGGGATCCAGATGTTCAGGTAGAGACAGTCCTCACTCCCACGGATGTCAGTCTGTGTCAGCTTCATCTGCACGCAGCGTGGTTTGAATTTCTTTGTTTCCAGTGTTCCTGAGAGGAGAAAGAGAAGATAGCATGTCCTAATTAAGGGCATCAGCTCCATTCTCTGATTGCAAGGTGTCTGCTCACCCATCCTTTCCTCTCTGATTCCAGTGCAGTAGCAGAAATCCTCCCCAGCCATTGTGAGCAGTCTGAGTAATATGTTGTACCATTTCCCATGAGATTAAAGAGAAGGATGTGAAAATCAAACCTGATACCAAGTGCATTCAAAAGTTGGAGCTTACCATCCCAGCCAGGATGAGGTTCAGGGTCTTGCAGTCTCTTTGGAGGGGCAGCAAAGGGAATCCCTCTGAAGATGTCAACGTAGCTCCCAAAGAGTCCCAGTTTCTTATTCTCACCTTTCACAAATCCTCCCTCGGTGAGCACCACACCCAGCTGCAGGTGGTACCATGGAGAAGAGAAAATCCATTACTGTGTCCTTCATTACTCTGGTTTCCCACATTGCCACATATTCACATCCCACCCTCCCCATCCTTGCCCTTGGTGCCTTGTGGAAAGCCCACAGGAGCCCTGGAGCTGTGCCTGTGCAGGTGTCCTGCAGGCGTCCTTTGGAGCAGACAGGCAGCAGCAATTGTCCCACAGTCCCAAAGAGAAATGGCAGAAGGAGAAAACCTTCAGCCTCAGGGTGCAAAGCCAGCCTTTGTACTTACGGTGGCAGCCCAGGCTACCCCGAGGTAGGAGCACAGGGCCAAGGCCAGGATGTACCAGCGAGCCATGGTGAGGCCAGTGCTGAGCAGACTGTCCCAGCTGGAGAGCTGTGCTTATATAGCCAGGGGTGCAGGTGTGTGCCAATGCCATGGGGCAGGCCTGGCTGGGAGCTGAAGCAGGGCAGCCTCCACACCCTTGTCCTTCAGTAGCCTGAGGCCAGTCCATGGCTGAGGCAGAAGGGCATGGCTGTGTGAGAGCCCTGCAGGTGCTGCTTGCCTGGGCTGGAGGCCAAACAAAAGGAAATTTCTCAGTCCTAGAAAATTCCAGAGATATTAAATCAAATGGAATCTTGAGACACCTCATCCATGCACAGGGGGCTGAAATAATATTAAGCTATGCAGGATTACATAGTATCAGTAACCTGTAAGACACCTTGAACTTATAACACACTGGGGATTGCAAAAGTTTGAAAATGACAGCAAGCCTTAGAGCTGATTCCATCCATCAGCAGCCAGGTTGCTCATCGAGTTCACACATAATTCAGAATATCTGCCTCCATTTCATTGCCACGTCCATCAGAAGGCTTGAAGTTTCCTTCCTTCTCCTATGTCTGTGGTTCGTGGCAGCTGCTCTTTGTCATCTTCATTGCTTGTTGTGTTTGTCAGAGAGAGAAGGGAATGGACAAACAATAAAATGGATACAAGCAACAGCTTTGAAATTTCTCCCTAACAGAAAACGCATCTGTCAGTGTGCAGTGCTTTCCCACATTTAATCACAGAGCTGGTAGAGCATCTGTTGATAAGAGAAGCAAAGAAGGAAAGGATTCATGTGCATTTTATGGTGAAATGAGAATCTTCACAGGAACATGCAAAGTGGAGTTTGTGTTCCAGATTTCTAAAAACAGACTCAGCCAGGTGAGCAATGGGTTGGTTTAACTTTGGCCCAACCTCCCTTGATCACACACTGGAACCATAAAAGACTCTCATGGCACCTCTGAACAAAGAAAATTCATATTTAAATAAACCCCAAATTTTCAAAACTACATCCATTTGCACACTGACAGAGGAGCTCTGCCCTGGGTGGTGAAAAACCCTCCAGCACTTGGGACTGATGTGTATGAAATGTGTTGGAAAGGTGAAATGTGTTGGAAAGGTGAAATGTGTTGGAAAGCCTTCTCCCTCTGCATTTGTTCTCCTGGAGCACCTGCAGCTACTCAGTGGATCAGGGGCAAAGCAAGAGGGAACTGCAGGTACCAACTCAATCTAGAAATTTCTTTTTCTTTAAAAAGTGCCAGTGAAGGTCAGCAATGAGAAAATGAAAGATGTTTCTTGTGGGAGATCTCCCAGGTTGTTCTTCTGGCAAAGGCAATTGTGGCCAGGAGGACACAGGAGCACATGGCATCAACCCTGGGAAACCCTGCCCTTGGCTCCAGCCCTCGGAAGCAGGCAGGAGGATTGTTCTACTGCAGAGGTTCTCTGACCCTGGCTCTCTCCAGGATTGGGCTCCCCATCCTCCAGCCTTTCTGCATGGAGAACCTTGACACACACACCAGGGTCCCATCTCCAGTGACACCCTGTGCTCTCCTCCCACCTTCCACAGCACAGTCCCAGCATCCCACAGGGTACCAGGGTCTGGACAGGCCAGGTCTAGTGTATGGTGTGTGGATGGGAACATGTGGTGGACAAGGTTTGTGGAAAGTTGTGCTCCTTGTCCTGCCCTGCTCAGAGCTGCAGCTCCTCAGCCCAATCCAGCCCAACTTCTGCCCTGAAACCAGCAGGGAATCACCACCCCTCTCACTATAAGGCTAGGAAGCAGCAAAGAACACAGCAGCAAAACTTCTTTCAGGTAGTAAAAAAGAGTGATTTATTGAAAAGTCATGGCATTTATATAAGGAAGATTGTGAAAAACAAAGTAGAAAAGACTCATTGGTCAAAGAAAGCAACACCTCTTTGAAAACATGCTTTCTGCAAAATATTATGAGACACATGGCTCAGTGGTTAATACCAGGTGGCTATTTGTGGTTTTTTTTTTCTTCCCTTGTTTTGTCTCCTAGAAAAATTCCCAGCCTCAGAAAGATTCAAGTTGGAGCTGAGAAAAGTCAGCAGTCTGGGAAAAAACTAGATTAGGCTCCTCCACGAGCCTTCAGCAGTGTCCACACACCCCCATGGATTTATTCTGGCCTATCGGCTCCTGAGCAATGTCAGTGCAAACAACAGGTCAGGACTGGTTTGCATTCATCTGTTGCAACTCTAGGATCTGGCTGGCAGTAGCAGGAACCTTGATGGTAACACAGGGAAATCCAGAGGACAGGCCAGGGCTGGGGCTGTCCTGCCTGGGCTCACAGGGCAATGAGGGAAAACAACCCCAGGGCCAGCAGCTGCCAGAGCAGGGAGAGACTGGACCCCTGCTGCCAGCAGCTTCCCTGGGACATTGGGGTGTCACAGCAGGGGAACACACATTGCCCACACAATGGATGTCCTTTCCTGCCTGACCTTAATATTGGCAAGAAAACTGTGTCATGGCAAACAAAATGAGAACCAGAGTCACTCAGTTACATGCAAGGCTTTAATGAATTATCTTGAAAAGGTTCAGAACAGTAACTCTGACTGGGAGATGTTGGCAACCTGTGGCAGCTTCAGATAGTCTGAGTTCCAGAAGGAGACATACTGTGATCTCAGGTCCTGTTTCACAGAGTTCTTGCTCATCTTGTTGTTGATATCCAGGTAGTACTTGCCCTTGCTGGTGTAGGCTGGCCAGGAAACGGGCACATCTGAATTCCCTTTGTTGGGATCACTGGGGAAAAAGGAGGCACAGAAGCTCACGTTTACCAGGGCAGCTTGGGGATGCAGTTTAAGTGTGTGACTATGCACAGTGTTTGACACAGGGACAATAGGAATTCTGCCTCCCAGGAGTCTCCTCCTTCGATTCTCACTAGCATCATCCCTAGCTCCACTCACGGACTTAGATCCTGCCTGAACACCAGGATTCAGGAGTAAACCTCATCAAGTGGAAACAGAGATCATAAGTCATGAAAATACCTCTGCCCTCCCCAAGTGTGGTAAGGATGAGAACACAGAGCAAACTCCAGCCCTGTGAGACACAGAGCCCTGCTCACAACACAAACACAGAGAACTTCTGGGAATGATCCTGAAAAGTTACTGGGAAAAACCAGCAGCCTGAAGGGCTGCATCAAGCCCCAAATCACTCACCCAGTCCTGGCAAAATTGGTCCAGTAAGCAATCATGGCCTTTGAGACAGTCCTGTGCTTGGGCAGGTAGCCCAGGGGGGTGGCAAAGGGCTTCCCAAACACGTACTGCAGGTCATCAGCATGGTCTGCCCCCACCCAGCTGGGGTAGACGGGCATGCGGGATGGCTGGGAGAACACGTAGCTGTAGGTCTTGCCACTCCTGGGAAAGAGAAGAGCCTGGCTGAGCTGCTGTGAGGGGACAGCAGAGCCCTCTTCAGGCACTCCTCAGCCCCCAGGCTGGCTTTGGGCTCCTGCCAGGGCTGAGCTGCTCACTTGGCATTCTGCACGTGCAGGTCCAGTGCCTTCTGAGTGGGGATCAGGAAGATGTAGTCAGTCATCAGCTCCACCACTGTCTTCTTCACAACCTCCTGCGAGGGTTTCTCACCCCAGCTCTGTGTGTAGATGTTGTAGGTGGCGTTGGCTCCAGCCTCGCCCCTGTCCACGGTGAGGCCTTTGATCAATTTGTACACCTCGTCCCTGGAATGACAAGTGATATGAATTCATTACTGACCAGCAGCCTCAGGCAGGGCAGGGCTCTTGCCTGGTCCTTTCTCCTCAAGGCTCTGGACTCGGCAACAAAAGGCCTGAGCAGCCAAGTTCACAGTGACATCCTGCTTTGAAGGCCATGCCTTGTGCACTCCAGTCTAACTCTGTGGGCTTTGGGAGCTGCATTAAGAGCAGATGTCTCCTGTTGAGGGTCTAAGGGCACGAGCCACTCACGCAGTGACTTTCACCAGCGGGCGGTTGATGGCCGGTAAATCCACACCGGCAAAGAAGTGCCCGTCCATGTCATTGACCCCGGCCACGTAGTCGATGTCGGCAGCATTGGCAAAGAGGTTCTCTGGCACGTCTGGGAGGAAATCCCCATCAACCACAGGAGAGAGGGCCAGGGTGTGCACCAGGGGCACTGCAGGAGACAGGAGGGGAGTCTGTTAGGTGGTGAGGAAACAGAGATGTGTGGTCTGGCATATCCCAAGAACAGGCTTAGGTGAGCAGTGTTCATCTGGTGAAATGTGTATCTGTCTACAAAAATGCGACTGCAAGAGCTCTCCTTAAAGTCCCTTTTCTGAAGAGCACAAGCATCATCTCAACACACCTGGCAGTTGACAAAGTGGCCAGGAGCCTGGGGAGCCCATGGTGGCTGATGGACCACATCATGGGCTGGGGGACTTACTGGGCAGGTTGGTGAGCTGCAGGTGGTAAGCCAGGGTCAAGGTTTTGGGGTCAGAGCTGCGCAGGCAGTTGGCCAAGATGGTGGTGTTTTCTGTGGAGCAGCCCACCTTTTCTCCAAGCTGCAGGAGAAGAGAGAGAGAAACATCCAGGCATGAGCTCCAAGAGCCAAGGGTTATTCTTGTGGAGGCAAAACTGTGGGGTGGTTTCAATCTCCAAGCAGTGACTTTCCACAGCTCTGTTGGGCACAGCTCCTCTCCAATCCCTTCCTAGCCATGCCCTCCCCTAGGGAATTGCTCATTTGGTTCTTATAGTTTTCCAGGCACGATTTACACGTTACCTTTTTGGCCCAGAGGAGCGGGTCCCTCTGGATGGCCCAGCTGCAGAGCCCGACACCGCTCTGGCTGATGGCTCTCTTGAACAGGCCCTTGTTCTTTGGGGACAGTGTCTGGGGAGAAAACAGAAACAAGAGGGCTTTGGGTACAGACTCCTCAAGAGACCATGGCATGCCAAATGAGGTGGATGGCCTTGCAGGTTGTGCACCTGTCCCAGGGAAACTGCCAGGTGTTGTGGTGTTCAACAGCGTAGGAGCTGCAGATAAAAAGTGAGATGATGAGAAGAGGAGCAGGGGAGGGGGACATGGCAAGTAAAGGCTGTTCCTTCACAGGACACGTGGCTGCAGAGGTGGGGCTGATGAAGCTGGAGAAGGAGGAGCAGCTACAAAGCACTGAGGCTGAGCATGGCTGTCCTGGCCAGGGCAGCACGTTAATGAGGCAACAGGTGGGGAGGAAAGCAGGTGAGTGCCAAGGGGTCCCTCTCTCTGACTGGCAGAGAAGGGGCTCTGATCAGAACCAACAAGGACAATTCACCTGCAGGGAGACACTGGTGGCACCGGCCGATTCCCCAAAGATGGTGATGTTGTCTGGGTCACCCCCAAAGGCCTTGATGTTCCTCTTCACCCAGGCAATGGCCATGTGCTGGTCCTTGAGCCCGTAGTTCCCTGAGGGACAGACATCACCCCCCAGTGAGCAGGGGCACGGCAGAACTGTCGAACTGGGCCCCTGGCCAGGGCTCCGAGAGGGATCAGCCCCGGTACCTGGCAGGTTTTCGTCCCCGGTGCTCAGGAAGCCCAGCGGCCCCAGGCGGTAGTTGACGGTCACCACGATGACGTTGCCCCGCACGGCGATCTCCTCCCCATCGTACAGGTAGTTGTCCAGGAAATTGGCGCCCTGGCTGCCTCCCACCAGGAAAGCGCCGCCGTAAATGAAAACCATCACAGGCAGCTTGGTAGAGACTGGGAGGAGAGGAGCAGGAGCAGAGTGAGCCCCCACTGCAGGAGCTGCACGGTGCTGCCCCTGCATCCCCTCACTCCCTCCCTGAGCACTGCTCCACCTGCCCTGTGCAGGACTTGATGCTCTGCAAGAAAATAAATCCTTGCTCTGCTCTAAGGGGCTGAGCCTCCCAACAGGGTGAAGGTGAGGGACATTGTCTGACACAGTTTCCACCTTTCCCCCTGAAAATCACTGCTCAGCACCTGCCCACTGTGGAACACAACTGCTGAGAGAGGCTCCAGCACAATCTGTGCACACAAGGCAGGGGGGAATGCCCTGCCCAGGTCCCTGCCCAGCACATACTCTGCCTCCTCCCTTGAGGGATCCAGATGTTCAGGTAGAGACAGTCCTCACTCCCACGGATGTCAGTCTGTGTCAGCGTCATCTGCACACAGCGTGGTTTGAATTTCTTTGTTTCCAGTGTTCCTGAGAGGAGAAAGAGAAGATAGCATGTCCTAATTAAGGGCATCAGCTCCATTCTCTGATTGCAAGGTGTCTGCTCACCCATCCTTTCCTCTCTGAGCCCAGTGCAGTAGCAGAAATCCTCCCCAGCCATTGTGAGCAATCTGAGTAATGTGTTGTACCATTTCCCATGAGATTAAAGAGAAGGATGTGAAAATCAAACCTAATACCAAGTTCATTCAAAAGTTGGATCTTACCATCCCAGCCAGGATGAGGTTCAGGGTCTTGCAGAGTCTTTGTGGGGGCAGCAAAGGGAATCCCTCTGAAGATGTCAACGTAGCTCCCAAAGAGTCCCAGTTTCTTATTCTCACCTTTCACAAATCCTCCCTCGGTGAGCACCACACCCAGCTGCAGGTGGTACCATGGAGAAGAGAAAATCCATTACTGTGTCCTTCATTACTCTGGTTTCCCACATTGCCACATATTCACATCCCACCCTCCCCATCCTTGCCCTTGGTGCCTTGTGGAAAGCCCACAGGAGCCCTGGAGCTGTGCCTGTGCAGGTGTCCTGCAGGCGTCCTTTGGAGCAGACAGGCAGCAGCAATTGTCCCACAGTCCCAAAGAGAAATGGCAGAAGGAGAAAACCTTCAGCCTCAGGGTGCAAAGCCAGCCTTTGTACTTACGGTGGCAGCCCAGGCTACCCCGAGGTAGGAGCACAGGGCCAAGGCCAGGATGTACCAGCGAGCCATGGTGAGGCCAGTGCTGAGCAGACTGTCCCAGCTGGAGAGCTGTGCTTATATAGCCAGGGGTGCAGGTGTGTGCCAATGCCATGGGGCAGGCCTGGCTGGGAGCTGAAGCAGGGCAGCCTCCACACCCTTGTCCTTCAGTAGCCTGAGGCCAGTCCATGGCTGAGGCAGAAGGGCATGGCTGTGTGAGAGCCCTGCAGGTGCTGCTTGCCTGGGCTGGAGGCCAAACCTCCCCAGGTATCTTTTCTGTTTTCCACGTGGCCACCATCCTGATCAGACTGCACTTCCTACACTGAGAGAAATTTGGGAATGCAACTTCTCTATTATTCTTCCTCTCTGGTGTATTACCAGCTCATTTGGATGTTTGCCTCTCTCTTGGGAGCTTGTTGAGCTTCCTAGAGGACTCATTAGGCAGTTATTATGATAATATATACACCCATTTATCCACAGCATTGGTGCAGAATTTCTTCCAGGTCTGGAGAGCAGCATCCAGTGGTTTAGTTGAGATTTCTTAATCCCAAAGATGGCATTGTGTGGGTGACAGGTCCTGCCGAGGCAAATTAGTTTGTCACCCCAAAACTGGGAACTCTAGGAAACTCTCTCTAGGAAACAGGGAAGGGATCAGGTTTGCACTCTGCCTGTGGCTCATACAGACATGGGACTGTCACTGGATCATGTGAAAATGAAGTTTGTGCTCCAGATTCCAGAAGAGAAATGACTTAGCTGAGTGACCAATGTTTCATTTAGCTTTGGCCTAGGGGCAATGCAGAAGGAAAATGCCTTTAAGATTTTTTTTTTTTTTTTTTTAAGTGCATATGAAGGCCAACAGTGAGAAAATGAAAGATGTTTCCTGTGGGAGATTTCCCACATTGATCTTCTGGCAAAGCCAATTGGAGTCAGTGGGGACACAGGAACATATGGCATTGATTCCTGGCTGAAAGCCAGATTTGCTGCACCCCAGGATGTGTGGGGTGTGCTGGGAGGGGCAGTGCTCTTCACCACATCCCCAGGTCCCCTCACTTCAAATGGACTTTTGCTGGAGTGGGCACTGCCAGGCAGTTTCTCCCTGTGAATAAAGCAGATAGGGATAAAGCAGTACAAGGCAGCAGCTTCAGCAGGTGAAGGTCTCCAGCCCATCTCCCCCCTGTTCCTGAGCTCTCCCTTCCCCATGGGGATCCAGCATGTGGGACATCTCTGCACAGCTCAGCCCTGTGTCCCCCACTGCTGTGGGGTCTTTGAGTCAGGGTTGGTGGCACATCTGTGTGTGTTTTACAGCTGCTGCTCTTCCTCCTGCTCATCCCAGCAAGGTGGGAACTGGGTGTGCTCCTCCTGTGAGAGTTCTGGCATGGGGTAGAAACAGAACCAGCCCCAAATACCCAGCCTCCCCCCCAAAAAATCATAAGCCTGGCTTAGAAGTTGTGATTTATAATAAGAACTGTTTTCAGCCTGTAGGGTGCAGCAGTAGCACATCTTGATGGAAACAAAGAATACCAGTTTGAAAGGGATCTCAAGGATCACCTGATCCAACCTCCCTTGGCAAAAGCCTGGTCTAGATATGACAGTCCAGCAGATCTGAGAAGCGTCTAGTGTTGGGGAATCCACCACTTCCCTGGGGAAATTATTCCAATGACTGATTGCTCTCACTGCAAAACTGTCCTCTAGGATCCAGTTGTAATCTCCCCAGGAGTAACTTGTACCCATTACCTCTCATTTTCTCCATGTGACCTCTCCTAAAGTGAGTCTCCATCTTCTCTGTAGCCACACTTTAAACATTTGAACTTGGTGATAAGTTCTCCCCTTTTCAGGTGGGCTGACATGGGAGTTCTGGAGCTCACCTGAGGGGAGACTTCCAGAGCTGTGAAAGCAGGTGGCAGCACAGCACAGGGAAATGCTTTAAAAGGAGACACGCCTGGGACTCTTTACACAGCAACAATAACCCAGGTGAGCTCGAGGGGAAAGCCTTTGTGTTGTGCTATGGTTCCTTCTTTTGTATTTCCTAGGGAAGGGCAGCAGTGTAAGTATGTACCCCAAAACCCTGTTCCCTCAGGGAACAGTTATGTTTGTGTATTCACAGTTCCTGAGCTCCCCTTCCTTCTGGGCTTACTTTTTGTGTTGTGTTTAATCCAGGGGAAGGCTGCATCTTTCTTATAGATACTGGAGCACTCACTGGGCTGAGAGATTCCCCAAATGTGGCATGAGGTCTCCATAAATTCTGAACACTTATTTTCCCTATGATTTCATGGTATTCTTGGAAGTCTGGGCACTGAGTGGAGTGGAATGCCATTAGAGGAACTAATACATCTCCTAGTTGAGGTCTGGTTGCAGTTTCTTTTTTTACTTTTTATTCTATAGAGCTGTTACACTGATCCTGTATTTCACCTCAAGCAGAAAACAAAACATTTATGGAAAAGGGCTATGATATAAAAATATGGTGCAGTGGCCAAAGCTGTCAGGAGTTAAAACATTACGTCCAACTGCCCTCTGCTAGTAGCTTGCATCCTTTTTTCCAGGAACAGTGACATTCAAAGTGCTGGCAAGGGGCTTCCAGATTATTGGAAGTCTTGGTTAGAGAGAGCAGAAACCCTTTCTGAAAATAGCTTTCTTAGGAGAACTGTGTTCCAGTGTAAACCAGAATGGACTGTTCAGTTCTCATCTATACCAGTAAAAATCCCTATCAGCCCTGTGCAATGCCCAGATAGTGGAGAGTAGAAAATGCTTCATTTCCTTCCACATTGTGTTCTCTACTCTTAGCAATGTTTCACAGGATTAAGTACCCAAACTACAACACTTTTTCCACTTTTTTTTTATTGCTCCCCTCAAAGAAACCTTGTCCTTATTGGGCATTTTCATCCTTGGCTCGTGTAACTTCAACTTTTATCTCCCTCCTTTGAGCCGCAGCTTTTCCCCGCTCATCTTTGTAATCTGACATTGTGATTTGTTCACTTGTGTGCTTGTTTTTCTCCTCGAAGAAGATTTGCTGAATCATTGGGGAGGAGGCAAGAGCTGTAAAAGCAGCTGGTGGCCAGTGATAAAACCATGGCCACATCCAGCCTTCATGGTTTGCAGGTGACAGCTCTTCAGTTGAAGGCTTGAGTTACATTCTCTTCTTAGCTAAGATTGCTGGGGACTTTGGGATTGAGGCAGAGAGGACAAGGAGGTGGTACCCCCAAAAGAGAAATTATTGATCCTGATGGCTACAAAGTTTGTGTTTCTGCAAAACTAATAATGATGCTATGAGAACTTGCAGGCTGGGGGCAAAATCCTGTTGTGCTCTTTTGAAATCACTACGTACTATGAGCTATTCAAATGCAAAGTATTATCTGTCTTGCTGAGTTCACCACCACCATGGTTGTGGCACTGTGCAGAAGGCACAGGCACATGGCTCTCTGACTTTCCAGCTGTTTCCCTGACTTTCAGGTAATATGAGAAACCTCAGCTGTCTCATGCACACTCAGTCTGAAACCCAAGGTCTTCTGCTGTGTCAGCTCTGCCTTTAAGAATATGAGTTTTGTGCTGATCTCATAAGTAACATTCAGAAATAAAGTCTTATCAATAGTACATGATACTTGTCCTAAGAGAAGAGTTTCAACTTGGTTCACAAGCAATACTGCAAAGTCCAGTTCACCTGAGTTCCATTTCTCATTGTCCTACTTAGTTCCATTTCTTGTTGTCCTATTCAAATTTGAGCAAATATTTTAAGAATGCAGAAAATGCAGATTGACAGATCCCAATGCAGAGACCTTGCTTTGCTTTATGGGGTTTTTGTGGGATTTTTCATGATGCCACTCCAGTGTATTGGTGTGCATTTGCAGGAATTCTCCCTTGCTCTTATCTGCAGATCTTGAAGCTGCTACAGGCTGGATCTAAATAAGGAGCTGGGGCAGGGATGTCTGACTGACACACTGCTTCACCATGTCCACGCTCTCAGGATGGGGCCCTTTCAGGAACAGGAATGCTCTGTCATCTCCAACTTCCTCTTCCTCAACTGAGACAAGAGATAACTGCTACTTTATAAAGAGAAAAAACCAGTGAACTTGACCACTGCTAAAAATCCCACCAAAGCTCCTAATATAGATGAGCCTGGGATGTAAGATAAAGTCCCATGGCTTTAAAATTATTCAAGAGGAAGGCAGAATCAATGGAGATGAGTTTTCAAACCCCTTGCTCCTCATGAGGAAGCCTTAAACATCAGAATTGTGTTGGCTGGTGCTGAATGTGGCTGTTGGAGCCCTTGATGCACAGAGGAATTAAATGGCTTAGAGGTTGCTCACGACCTGGAGAACTGTAGATTATGGGCTGGAGCAAAATCAGCTGTGAGAAACTCTGCCTGAGAGTGGTGCAGAAACCACAGGGCTGTGACTCAACTCATGTAACTTTAGATGCCTGCAGATACTGGGCTCCCTCTCTTCAGGGAGAGAAGTAGGTGCATACAAGGCAAGACTTCAGCCCTGATTTAGATATGTGCTTTAAGAGCAGAAAAATAGTTTCCTACATAGGTTTCTTATCAAAAAGGGAGCTTTTGAGTCACCAGGTAACAGCAGAGATCTCCTGACCTACTGCTGAAGGTGTCCTGCCTCATATCCCATGGAGAGCTGGGGACAGGACTGCACCCAGGCAGCCAAGGATGAGCACATCCTCCCAGCACAGGGGCAGGGCTGCATCTCAGTAAAATCCCCAGATACACTCAGGACCCAAGACATCAGCCTGAACCAAAGGTGGTGGGGTGCAGGATGAGGGCTATCCATATGGTCTGGATGAGCAGTGACCTGATAACAGCGTGGTCTGGCAGGCTAAAGAAACGTGTTAAAGCTGTAGGTGTGACACTGGTTCATCCTGCATGACCCAGCTTCACCAGGGAGACCAAGCAGAGGATGTGCCCTGCAGGAATCTCTCATTCCCCTCCCTGTCATGGCTGAGGTGTTTGCACAAGGAGCTTGCACATGTCCAGGAGACCTCATCCAAACACAGGAGGGTGTCCCTGGCATGATCTTCAGCTGTGTTGATTTGGTTATTGCTGCCCTAGGAGAGGATGTGAAGGCGTGTTTGCTGGCTCATGCTTTTGCAGCTCAAATGAAAACAGTCAGGATTTCCCCCCTTCTATTCACTCAGGGTTTTTTACAATTTTTCAGAGACAGAGAAATTATCTGTACACCGAACCTTAGTGACTGGTGCAACTGTGAAGTGGTAGATCCTTGTCCCAAACCTCAGGGGAGAAGCTGCTCTGGGCACTGAAGAGGAGCAGCTTGCTCAGTAAGCATTGGAATTGCTTGTTGTAAATCTGACTCTCACACTGGGCAGTGCTGTAAGAAAACCTTCCCCATGCACTCCCTCAGGTCCCAATATTCACGTTTGCAGCTCCCAGGCTGCACTTACCCAGGTTATTTGCATGGATGGGGGCTCCCTGAGTGGCACAGGCAAAGGCTGACAGGCCTTTCCTGCCAATCTGTCTGTTGCTCAGATGAAGTGGTTGGAAAGTGCTCACTCTCCAGTTCCCTCTTTGGCTCAGGCACTCTGATAAGGCCTGGGCTGTCCTATCTTGCCCTGGGAGCTGTTCCTCCTCCCTAACAGGCTCCCTTCCCTGGCTGACAGTTAGCAGCCGGCAGTGCTTGATAAACTTATCAGACCAAAGCTGAGCTCAGTGCACGCTCAGCTCCTCCCCAGCCCCAGATTTCACCATTCCTTAGGACTCTCTGCCTGCCTTGCTGGCTGGTGCTGTGAACACAGATCCCCCTTGGGCCCACAGGTCAAAATCAGCCCAAGGAGCAGATTGAGAAGTGCTCAGATTGAAGCAGCACATTCAGAGTGAAGGCATTGAGTGGGATGTTTACAGCATCCACATCCAGCTCTGTCTCTCTCCCTGCAATATTATTAATGAGTCAAATGCTCTTGCCTGGTTTATCCTCCCTGTGTTGCTGTTCACCCTGTTCCTCTGCTGGTTTTGAGTTTAGTGGGTTTACTGCAGGGTCTGCCTGCCTGTAGGATTCTGAGCTCTGGGATGAGGGTGCTTTGCTGGATTCAGCTCCTATCACTGTTATTGGTGTCGCAGTCGGTCTGGGCAGTCCAGCCCCATCAAGGCTCCATTGTGTGAGGTGCTGGATGTGCAAGATAAGGAGGAGCAGTCTCATTCCTGACTATCTTACCGTTGAAATAAACAAGTGAGATGAAGGGGAGAGGGGGAATGATTATCCTCCTCTCACAGATGGGGTGAAGAGCTGAGAGCTTCACAGTGTGCTGAGCAACTTTAGAAACCCAGCACTCAACTCTAGCCCAAGGTCATGCAGGAAATGTGTGGCAGATCTTAAGTCTCAGTTTGAAGTTGCAGCCTTAAGATCAGTGTGTGTCCATGGTGACTGTTAGTTTTAAGATGGTGGGCCAGGAATTCTGCAGGGATCTGTGTTTTCTTACTTCTCATCCAGCACAGAGATTCACTATCCCTGAATAATTTTTGTGTAGCTGTTCTGGGTTGCCTTCTCTGAGTGGATGTGCTATTTCAGGTGAAATGGGGGGAAATCTCTGCTTTGTGAGCAGATTAAGTGTTTTTAAAAGGGTTTGTGATGTACTTTTAAAATTATTATTCCGTACCAGCTTTGCAGGATGAGCTCCATATCCCATCCCATGTTAGGCCCTTAATGGCAGGCAGGAGTGTTTTCCCTGTGCAAGGAAATGTGCATGCAGCTATTTCTGGGAGGCTGCTCCACACCTTCAAGTTTCCTTTTGTGTGTTCTGCTGGGCTGGAATTAAACTGCTGCTGTGTCTGCATCACCTGTGACTGGGGAACAACCTGCTGTGAGGACAAGGGACTTTGTTCTTATCTTTTTTCACTGAAAACCCTTACTTATGATGTCTAAAGTGGGAAGCAAGGGGATGCAGCAAATAACTTTAACCAGTAGAACCTGCACCCAACTGGAGTCTAATTCTTCCCTGTCCTTTCTCTCAGTTCATTTGGGGTTTCCCTAACAACACAAGAAAGCTTCAGGATCTGGCCTCCCCCAGGACTGCACTCTGTGAGGTTATTACAACCTGAAGATAAGCTCCAGCCTAATGCTGTGCTAGCTGGGAACACCCCTCTGCTTCCTGCAGGTGTCCCTTGGCTCTGTCCTCATTAGGAAGACAGATTCATCCCGTGTCCAAATTGAAATCCACCCTTAATCATAGCTCTTCTGGGCTGCTGCTCTCAGTGCCTCAAGGCTGTCTGGAAGACACAGAGGCACCTCTCTCCTCCTGACAGATGCCCGGGGTTAGTGCTTTGCATGTCCCTCATTTGCTAAACAAAACAACCCAGAGACCAGGATTTTTTTCCCCTAGCAATAAAGGGAAGAAGGTGTGAAGGGCACTGGGGAAGTACAGGATACAGAGCAGGCTCAAAGAGAGGCAAAAACAATCAGCTCTCTCTTCAGCCACAAAGATTAGTTGAGATTTTGCTTTTTGCTATCTGTTTCCTTGACTGACTGACCAGAATGTTTGTGATGCAAGGGGAGGAGGTGGGAAAGGGTTTGTACCAGAGTGATCAGAACTGAGGAGGATTTGCATGTTTAGAGAGCAAGGCCAGGTGTGTTTGGAGTTGGTGACAGCCATGGCCCAGTCCTGGCAGGTTCTGAGCATCCTTGGGTACATATGGTGTAAATTCAGCAGCTCCAAGGATCCTGGCAGCCCTTTGCCTGCTCTTTGTAGCAGGTCTGCCCACGGCTGCTGTTGTGCTGGGAGGGAAGAAGGGGCAGTGGGACTCTGCCTTGCTCTTCCATAGGCCTCAAGCAATGCCAGGGCTTGGGCATTAGGTGATCTTGAAGTGGCAACTCATTACTCAAGGGGAAGAAACTGTAATGTCTTAGTGGAAAACACTGCAAGTTAATTCCCTGTCTTCCTCCTCCCTTTTGACACCTCCTGTCTCTGGCTGTTCTGTCTAGCAGGTGCCTTTGCCAGTGGCCCTCCTCCCCAGGCTGTGCCTCTGACATGCTGCTTGTGCCTGTGGGAGTGGGTCAGCCTGGATTCCCTGCACTGCTCTCATCACAGGTGTGTTCTCCAGAGCTCTGCAGCTGCACACTGCCTACAGCCATCCCAGTGTGCTCCTCCACTCACTGCCCATCCAGCCAAAGTCATCCCTGGATCTCCTGGGATGTGCTCCCCAGGCTCCTGACAAACACCAGGCTAAGTGTTAACAGCACCAGCTCTCTCCTGGCACTGCCTCCTGCAGTGTAGCTGCTCTTCAGGAATATCTGGGCTCGGTAGCCCACTCTGGAGTCCTGGGGAAACAGCAGACAGGACTGGGGTGATGTGTGCTGTGTCTGGAGGGAGGAGCTGTAGGAGCACACAGGAGAGAAGATCCCAGCTGTCCATTGCAGGTTATTGCTCCTCTGTATCAAAGGCAGGAATGAAAATCTAATGGATCTAATGGAAAATCTAATGGATTCTCCATGAGGCTTAAAAGAACCAGCTGTCTGGTCTGGTTTTATGAGTGGTCACAGCACTCTTGCCAATTGATGTGTGCCAGCACTTGACTCCAAATGGCTAAAATTGGGAAGCTTTACATGAGTCAGACCCCTGCTGTCCCCAGAGAAGTTTGTGCTGGTGTGTCTGTGTGGTTTGGGGCTGGAGGGTTTTGCTCCTGAGCAGTCCAGGAGCTGACACCCTCTTTGAATATTTCTGTTTGCAGATTAGTGGAGGACCAGGGGAATAACAAACACAGTTTGCATTTTGGGCAGTAATTTTAATAAGCTGAAATGACTTTACCTTTAGCAAGGCTTGTGCATGTGTGGGTGTTCACAGGTGTGTATGTGTAGGGCTGGGGACCAGTTCCATCACAGGTTATGCACCTTCCCCAGAATGGCTCAGGGAAGGTCAGCAGGATTTACTGGGGGCTTTGGCACTGTCTGCTGGACACACATTCTGTGTACCTGGTGTGGCCCTCTGCAGAGCTGGCTCTGGCTCTGTGGGGCTCTGCACCAATCTGTCTCCAGGATCAAAGTCTCTCTAATGGGAGCCCTTTCCTGCATGTGAATTTCCATCTTTATTCCCACTCAAACCATAAAGAGCAATCCTAGACTCTCTCCCTTCTCCTTTTTCACCCCATCCCCTCTGCCTGTGTCCCCAGAGTCAGGTATGAGCTGTTCTTTAAATGAGAGTTTTGAACATGAAATACACTGTGTTAGCCCAGTTACTGAGAAGGAACAGATTTATCAGATAAATCCCAGCAGGCCTGTACATGTCACTGTCTGGTATAGTGCAATAAAAATATACATTAGAATAAGTATAAATACATATTTACAGTGTACAAGTAAAGCCAGGAGTACAGACTCTGGGTTTGAGCTTCCAGGTACATAATGACTTAGAGATTAGACACAGCATTAAAGGGCCAAGTACATTTTAGGTCTTAGGAGAATAACTTGGGACTTACAGCAGTGGAACTGAGGGCAGTTCTCTCCTAGCAATACATGAATTTTCCACTTGGACCATTTTGTCTTTGCCCATGATGGCAGCCTTCCTTCATAAGCCTTTGGAGTGAAATGGCCACAGCCCATTCCCAGGTAATTCCCACTGGTGTCATTGTCCAAGGCTGTGTGCTCAGGGATGCAGTTATGGAGTGAGCCATGTGCTGCTACAATGCCCCAATTAACTGAAAACACTTGTCTGTGTTATAATAATGTTATAATAATACTTTGTCCTTCCTGTTAAGAACTCAGGGGACTCCACAAACCTGAGTGAATGGCCCCACGTCACCAGGAGGGGTGGAAAAACAAAAGCCCAGTGCAGTGACTTGTCAAAGGTTATAGAGAGAGAATTTGGCAGAGCTTGGAGGGGAACTGGTTCTTTACTTGCTCCAGTGCTTTGCTTCAACCCCTAGACCTGGCAAAAGGAGGAAATACCACTGCTTTCTTTGTGTAATATTTGTGAGGTACTTGCATGCTCTGCCAACATGTACAGGCTCATCACTTCCTCCTTGAGGAGAGTGCCTGGCAAGCAGAACTCTGGCCCTTGACATCGATATCCAGGGTCACTCCTGCCCATGCAGTGACTCAGGATTGCTCAGGACAGCTCTAAGCTGGCATGTCCAGCATGCAGGGAAATATTGTGGGACATACCAGCCCTGATTCCAAGAGCAGCCAGACTCTCCCATGGTACCAAGACATGGGGATTATTAGCTCCTGCCTGGTGCTGTGGTGTGGCTCTTCCTGGAGCCTGCTTGGGATCTCTGCAGTGTGATGTGTCTGAGGAATGTATTTAGAGACCCCTGTTATCTGCTAGGGATAGGAGCTGTTTCTTCAGTATTTTCCTCCCACTCCAAGCTAAAAATACAGCACAGTTAACTTGTCATTTGATCACAGTAAATGCTCTGCTGAAAGAAATTACTTTAAGGTGTCTGTTGGCAGAATTTATGGCCTGGGCAAGTCTCTGCAGAAGGCCTGTCCAGGTTGAACACAGCTGACTGAATGCAATCTATTTGCATGCCCTGGGCTTATCTTCCCAACCATCAGAGCAGAATATGGTTACAGCACCAGCTTGGCACAGATTGTTGCTGCCGCCAGCCCAGGAGTCCCCTCCTCCCCGCTGGGCAGCCTGACAAACTGGATTCTGCTCCTGGTGTAAATCCAGAGTAATAGTGACCTTGGAGGAATTCCTCTGGATTTACACTCGAGCAGGTGGTGTCAGATCTGGGCTGGTACCTGCTGCAATAGAAAAGTGAAAGTTCCCACAGGTTTCTTTGGGATGTGCATGGCCCTGTGCCAAACACCAAAGCCAATGCATCACTTGGCCAGTCCCCAGGGGAACACAGGGCACCGTGGGAGCTTTATGAGGTGGATGGAGGTGCTGGGGACAGTCTTCTTCCCTGGAGCATGAAGCAAAGACCTGGAGGCAGCCATCACTTGAGGCTGTGCTGGGTCTCCCGGTGCCTCCGCAGGTCCACCTTGCGCTGGAAGCCCTTGGCACAGAGCTCGCAGCTGAAGGGTTTGAAGCCGGTGTGCTTGCGGCTGTGGGTGATCAGGTTGGAGCTCTGGCTGAAGGCTTTGCCACACACCTGGCATTTGTGGGGCTTCTCCCCTGCAGGGCACAGAAAATGGTAAAAAAAACACCCTTTAACAGGTGAAGGAAGAGAGATAGAAATGCATTTCAGCAGTCAGACCTGCTTGGGCATCAGGGTGCTGCCATCACTCTCCTGGTGATGTCTGTGGATTGTGATCCAGCACCAGAGGGTGGGAAGAACCAGGGACAGTCCTCTCCAGCTGAGTGACCCATTCCCTGCATCCAGGGCTGGGTATAACCCCAACATGCACTAGGGGCTGGCCAATAACCACCTCCTTGTCAGGCAGGTGTGCTTCAGCCTCCTGCTGTCTCACCCCACATGGAATAACGAGTTTCCTGTGCCTCTGGACACTTATCCCCAGTCTAATACCTCCGTGTCTGGGGGCTGTGTACATGAGCATGATGGGCTCTAATTTTCATTTTCTCATTGGAATATTTTGCTGCTCACCTGTGTGGATGTACGTGTGTTTCTTCATGTCTGACTTCTGGTGGAAGCGCTTCCCGCAGTACTGGCAGGGGTAGGGCCGTGTGTCCGAGTGGATCAGGAGGTGAGTGGAGAGGGTGGAGGAACGTTTGAATGTCTTCCCACACATCTTGCACTCAAAGCTTCTTTCCTGTTGGGGAAGGAAAATCATGGGATGTCTGAGGCTGCAAGACATGTGACAGAGCTTGAAGAGTGATGAGAATTTTAGATTTGATAAGCAAATCTCCTTGGCTCGTGGACTGCTAATGCTGGGTGCAGCACAAAGGGAATGCAGGGAGGGTTAATTATGAAAATGGATCATATCTTGTGATCCAAATTCCTGCACCCTTTAGCAGGAGGTGAGGCATAGAAGAGCAGGCTAGCAATAATTCTCCCTTCCCTTCCAAGAAATTCTGAAGGGCAGTCTCAGATTTGTGAGACTAAGAGCTATGACCTGTGATTTTCAGAGCTCCTGTCCTTGTCACTGCATGCCACAGGAAAGGCATCACGTTTGTAACCTAGGAAGTGTCACTTCCTCTACAATGGATTAAGCAAGAGTTTAGGGCCAGAGCTGGTTCTCTGGAACCATGCCACCCACCTGGGAGTGGATGTTGGTGTGCTGCTCCAGGCTCACAGCGTGCCCAAAGGTTTTGCCGCACACTTCACAAGCAAAGGGACGGGTCCCGCTGTGAGACCTTCGGACATGGACCTCCAGTCCATGGGGAGTGGAGAACACCTGCAAAACAAAATCCCAGTGATTTTTCTGACATGAGGTGGCTCCATCTCCATGTCTGTTTCAAACTCCTTCTCTTGGTTTAATTCTGAACAGTAGCATTCCCAGTGCCTTGCTCTCCTGACTGTGGGCCCCGCTCTGAGCCACACTTTGGTGTGATCAAATGAAGAATGGGTTTCATGCTTCATGTGTGCAGTGAAAATCCCTCCAGGCCCTCCCCACCCCAGAGGTTCTCATCCCACACACACCTTGTTGCACTTCACACAGTGGAAGGTCTCCATGTCTGAGGAATAGTGCAGGCTGTAATCCAGGGGGGGCTCAGTGCTTGGCAGGAGGTGGCTCCCATACAGGCTCACGGGGTGCTCCAGCAGGGCTGACTGCATGCTGGAAGACATCTGCTGGTAGCTGTATGGCATGTGGAAAGCATCCCAGGAAAAGCCAGCTTTGTAGAAGGTTGGGGTGCTCACTGTGTTAGTGCAGTCCTTGATCTGCAGCCCTGGCATCGCCATCTCTGCATTTGCAAAGGAGAGGGAGAGGTGAGTGTCACACCATTGCCTGAAGTTGGGCACCTGTAAAAAACTTCCCTGTCTTGCCTGACCTTGGGAGTTGCAGTTGGCAACTTCTCCTTCATTCAAATCCTGATTCCCCAGGTAAAGTTCCTGTTGTGACTTTGATTTTAATCTGAGGTAATTTTATGGCAAACGGAATATTAAGGCCCGTGCTAGCCCTCTTTGGTGGGGTGTTTGAACAAGTATCCTGTGGGCAGCTGCCTTGATCCACATAGCACAGAGCTGCATTGAGATGGGGAAGTTCATTCATTGGGAATAACAGCACTATCCTTCATTCTTTCTGGTGTAGCCCAGAACTGTAAAGGGAAATACAGAATGTTCCTGATGAGCTCTGCCTGGGGTGAGTTTGACCATTGATGTCAAAATAAGAGCTCTCATTTACTGAAAATCTGGGCCCAGTTTTAGGGGCTCCTTAACCAGCTTGGCCCTGACCTCTTTTGCAATTGGGTAGCCAACCTTGAGCTGAAGGGCCTGGCAGCATCCTGCTCAGGTACTGGACAGGGACACTTTCTTCTTTCAGTTCAGGTGGGTCCTTTTCTTGTTTTGGAACTACACATCCCAGGTCCTGTTTCTTGATGTCCTCTGGTGTCCTGTCTCCTATGGCTGTAAAGAGCAGTGTCACAGTTATGTCACAGTTCTGTCACTCTTGCTGTTACAAGAAGACTCTGTTTAGGTGAGTTTTGTACTCATGTGTGAACACCTGCCTGGGCACAGCAGCCCATGCTCAATTCCCTGAGGAAGTGCAGAGTGATGCAATCAGCATTCAAGATCTGCCCATTGCTGAGGAAGGGAAATTCCAAGCAGGATGAGATGATAAGATCCTTGATACCTGATACACTTAGAGAAAATCAACCCTAGAATTATTCTGTAAGAATAATTTCCCTATTTAAAACCATTTCCGTTTGTGTGGGTAACTAACAATCACTAACTTATTAACCTCCCCACCCCTCTCCTGAGAGAGCTGGGTATTGTTAACCTGCATTTATGGACAGCCAAGTAGGGAAGCAGACAGGGGAGACAAGTCCTTATGCACCAAGCCTCATCTCCTCCTGCCCACACTCCCATTTATTTGTCCATGCTTGTCCCAGCCCTTAAAGACACCAACCAACCCTTGTTAAACTTTGTAGGAAGAATCTAAAATGGACAGAGGTCCAAATGTATCTTCTTTTTCCTGGAGATGGGACAGATCTGCTGAAGGACAGTATTTCTCTGTTGTCAAAACCTGTCACTGCACCAGAGACACAACAAATGGCCGAAGGATGATGGCAGGAATGGAAATTAAAATGCTACCTCCTTTCTTTTTTATCAAACTTATCTCAGGGCTAGACTCTAATTTGATAGCCAGGGCTAGAACAAAGGGTAAATTGATCCTAAATTTGAATAAAGAAAATTTGAATGGTGCCTGAAGGAAGAAGATAATTACCCTGGCCCTGCCACTGCTTGGATGGCTGTGGGAGAGCAGGAGCAGGAGCAGGGGGAGGACAGCAGGGATGGGCAGAACTGTGTTGGGTGGTGGTAGCACCAGGAAGAGATGGTAACACCCTGAGGTAGAGAAGATGCAGTGCTGAGGGAATGTGGGAACTGAACACAGAGGAAACTGGAGATGGAGATAGCAGAGTTGTGAGTTCGTAGCCTTTCCCAACTATTAGTGGCCTGAAGTAAGTCATTTTCCCCAAAAGTGACCAACTCCACACAGCATCTTATAGTTCAAATCTCCCCAGCAACCCAGCAGGAAACAAAGGGAGGATCAGTGTGGAGTTGGTGAAGAGAAAGGACACACAGTAAGGGATCAGCTTGCCCTTACACTGACATCCCTGTGTGGAAGCCCTTGGATGCACTTTAGGTCACTCCTGCTCCCTTAGCTGCCCACTGAATTATTGATTTACCTCAGTGTGTTCCTGCAAGCCAGGGGATGGATTGACTCACCAGTGAAGGCAGAGGTGACTGGACCCCAGGTGAGTACTGGCAGGTCATCTTCCACACAGCGGTGCTGGTGATAGGTGTGAGCCTTTTTGCTCTTCACCAAAAAGGAACGTGGCATCTTCCATTCACTTTCTGGGATGAAACACAGAAAAACTCCTGGTAAATCTCTGTGGCTTGGGGAGTAACCTCCCACTTGTTTCATAATAAGTGCACTCTGTAAAAATCACACTTCACAATCTACCCCAGGCTGAGGATTACAGAAAAAGAAACAGGGACAGGCTTAACCCAAGAGTTGTGTTACAGACCAAAACTGCCTGTGGAAGGCACATGTGAAGCCAGGACCTGTCTCTGGTAGTCCTACTCTGACTACAGGACAGGCTGCATCTCTGATCTCCTCCCTGACAGGACACACAGGGGAAACCACAGTTAGAGATCCCCACTGGAGAAAGTCTTGAGTGTTTGTGCTGCACCTGGAAGGGCTCAGTCCCAAGCCATGGCCTGGGCTCTACTGTGAAATTGTTACATAAAGAATAATGATAGAAATTACATCAGTAATAGGAGAGACAGGGAAATCCCTGCAGAGTGATGTGTGGAGAGTTCCCCTCTTGTTTGAGTAGTTGAAGTTCTGGCTGACAAACAACAGAGCAGAGGCAGAGCAGGAGGGCTGGGTGAGAAGTCACTTTTGGACCCAACTCAAACATTACAGACCGTTGAAATGGCGGGTTAGGGACAAACATAAAATGCTGAAATTTAATCATACCAAATTCTCTTGCCATGCATGTGTTATCTTTGCTACCCAGAACCCAGCCCACCCTGTGCCTGCTCCCTGGGGCTGGTAACTGCTCTGGTGGAGGCAGGGTGGCAACAGGGACAATGTTGTGTGCAGTAATATCAGCTGGTGCCTTATTTGCATGTGCATTTGCATTTTTCCTTGTAATTGTTTAGGATAGAGGCACTAAAAACAAATCTTGCTATATTTCATTTGAAAAGTCAGCATTTAAGTACTGGCTCTCTGTTGACTGGAAACTGTTATTAAGTTTTATTCCTTCCTGAGAACAGTTCAGTGGAACCTACTTGTTTACTAAAGAAAAAAACCCAAAATCCATAAAGTTTGCTCCTGTTAGGCAGGAGTGATATGAAATGTCTGTCCAAGGACAGAGGAGTCCTGGAATCCCAAAGAGGCAGGGATGGAAAGGTCTGTTCCCCAGAGTTCAGAAGTGCCTGTACTACTTCTAAATATAATTACAGAGCACAGTGGTGTTGTTTAAAGGTCTGAGGGCCACCTTTAAAGTGGTGCCTAAAGCTGTGGGATTCCCACAGCCAGGTCTGCTGGGGACAGGGGGATTGCCAGGGTGCCTCCAGCCCAGCTGCCTTTGGATATGCTGCTGTCTTTTTAAATCTGGCCCAGGATTCCCACTGTTCCAGCTATGATTTCAGGGATAACTCTTGTTGCCTCTAACCATTTTTTCTTCTGAAATGACTCACCTGTTTTTCTTCATCTTTTTTCCAAGAAATTTACGTGTAGCTTGAGATGAATAATAGAAAGCTGAGGCCAAGAGCACACTATTAATTTAATTTTAGAAAAAGGACAGAACAGCACTGAGGATGAACCAGAAGTAGGCCCTTGAGGGAAGGGGCACTGAAGTACACAGCTGCTTTTTGCTCTCCTGGAACTCTCAAATGAGGTTCATTCAAAGAGCTGTAAAGAGTCTCTGCCCAGTGAAAGGCTGCAGGCACAGCAGTAGTTCCAGCTCAGTGCAAGCACAGGGGTGTTCTGCATGGGTTATAACCCTCCAGCAGCTCTGCTCAGCCCCTGTCCCTCCCATTCCAGCAGCACTGCTGAGCTCCTGGTCAGCCCCAGCTGAGCTACCTGTGCACTGACCCAACCCTGCATTATAGACCTGTCCCAAGTCAAAGTGCTGCCTCAAACCCTTTAGACCTGGAATTTCCACTCCTATCACAGGGATTTTCCCATGTGGTGGGGCAGCACTGTGTCCACAATGGGGTGTATTCATGTCAGACATGGATTTCTCTGCCTGGATTAAGCAGCTCATTTCCCTGGGCTTCCTCCATGGTGGCAGTGGGTAACTGGAGGGTGAGAGCTGCATCCAGCTGTGCCTGCTGGAACAGCCACTGTCCCTGCCCCCAGGCTGGACAATCCTGGAGAATCCTGTGGCAGCAGCTGGGCAGCTCAGCCAGATAAACAAGAGGACTGGAGATGGCTTAAGCAGTCCAGCAAAGTTTTATGGCAGTGCCCACATGCCAAGTGCAGACAGCACAAGGTACAGCCTCTATTTTCTGGTGGTTGAAAGCAGATGTCCATGAATAAAAAGAATCTTTCTGGATGTGTTTGCCCCAGCCTGTGTAAAAGTCGAATTTGGTCCAGTATCCTGCCTGCTGATAAGGGCCACGACTGAGCACAACCATCTTCAATGGACTGAACGTTGCAAAAGGAAGTCACCTTCCCCCACCCCATTTTACAGAGAAAAAAAAAAAGGAACTGGGAGCCCAAAGCAGAGTTAATTAACAACTGCACTGGACTGGTTTTGTGATTCACACAACCAGGCTAGAGGAAAGCTACAAGCAGAGATTGTGGGAGGAAAAAGGACGTTTTTTCCTCGAAACTCCAGATTATCTATAGCAAGAGATCAGCTGCTCCTAATGGCTTACTGTATTTCCCAGGAAAAGCAGTGCTGTGGACAATGGACCCTGCACCCTGCTATGTTTTAGAGTTATTGAAGCTTCTGACAAAATTTAGCTTCAACCCTTTGCTGAAAATTAAACTTTCTTTTTTTGGAATCTGTTCATTTCAGCCCCTGGGGCAGCAGTTTCTTCCTGGAATGGTAAGTGCACAAGGGAATTTATTGCTTGGGCAGGAATGCCCATCCAAAATGGAAGTGTTCTGGCATTTTTGTTAATTCAATGTAGGCCATAAAACCAGTAGGTGGCTAGAACTGACATTCTTATTAGCCTGCCATTCATGCAACTGTATAATAATGTTATAATGTGCCTTGAGGAAAAGACAGCAGGAGCCAAGAAGAAAAAAGCAACTTCACTATTTTGGGTACCTCACCTGAAGCACCTTAGAAGGCTTTCTTTCACCAGTTATA
This sequence comes from Oenanthe melanoleuca, assembly GCF_029582105.1. Classification (NCBI taxonomy): domain Eukaryota; kingdom Metazoa; phylum Chordata; class Aves; order Passeriformes; family Muscicapidae; genus Oenanthe; species Oenanthe melanoleuca. The sequence continues at coordinate 4,305,226 of NC_079350.1, forward strand.
AATTCCCCAGTCAGATCTGAAAGCAGATCCAGCATTGCATGTTCAAACTCAAAGTTCCTTCATCCTCAGTGATGCTTTTGGATAATTTTGCAGAGTATCCCAGGTAGTTTAGGGGTGGCTTCTGACTCCAGGATCCTCATTTTACTGGATCCTGTGTTCCTCATGAAACCCTAACTCTCACTTCACTGCACGACAGCTCTCAGCATCCAAACCCACAGGACTGTCCTTTGGTGTAATTTAGAGGAAATTCATGCTCTCAGTGAATTAGGTTATGAAGCCTTTGGTGGGGACAGGATTTGCAGGATTGTGCCATGCTGAATTTGCAGTGAAAGCTCCATTCTAAAGCTGACTGGCATTTTTCTCTAAATTCAAGTAATTCTGTTTTCAGATTTCCAAGGTTAATTGTAGAGACTGAAAGCTTTTCCTTGCTACACTCAGTGAAACATTAAATTTAAGCTGGCATTACAATGCTAGTACTCACTAGTAGCACATTGCACCACATCTTCAGGTAAGTTGATGAGCATACAAAGTTTTAGGCTAAAAAGGGCTTTTTCCTTTCCATTGCTTAATTTATATTACTTATATCTTAATATTGCCCTTTTCCTGCCTTTTTTCCCTTCTTTTTCTCTTCTTTAATTTTTCCAGAAAAAAAAAAAGCTTCCAAAACCACAGAATAGTTCCTCCTTCAAAAATCTACCTTTTTGAACAAAAAACATGCAAAGTAGAACACAATGTGTCTGTGGTTTAAGAGCCCAAATGAAATAAAATAAGAGGTTTTATGGATTCTTGACTCTTTATATTTAAATCAAATTTGAAAGAATTTCAGCTGTTTACAACAAAATCAAACATTTCTTCACTAGTCCATCTTGCAAAATCAAATGTACTTGGGGCAAGTAATTTAAAAGCAACTTTTTCATTGGAAAAACGAGCAGAACATTTTTAATTCTTGTGGTAAGGCTGGATAAATGGACATTATGGCAGGGGCAGCAACTTCTGGTGGGAATTCTGTCCAAGAAGTTAAACAGAAATGCTGCGACACCCAGAAAAAAATATTTAGTCTGTAATTGCAGCACTTGTTCTCTAGGAAGCTCACATAGCTCCCTGTGGTGTTGGGAATGCCACTGGCTTTGGGAAACTTTGCCTTAGGCTTCCATGGATGGAATTACACAGTGCAATCTCCCAAATTCCAGATCTCCTTAATGTACAGATGCAATTTCAATGTGAACTTGCAAATCATTAATCTAGAATCAATCTTGTGACATGAGAAGCATCTATAAATAGCTAATTCCATATGCTAAAATTTGTTAAGATTAATCAGTCTATATTTTAAAAGGGTGGAAAAATAATAAAAGATGGATTCAAAGCAAAAATCCTGAATGGGAGAGGAGTTGTCACCTACAAAAACTGGCACAGGTGATGGCAGCAGAGGTGTGCTGCTCTCTGAATGTAAAGGTCTGGCCCTATAAAAGAGCAATTAAAAGCAAAAACACAATTTGCCCTCTCCTCAATGGCAAAGTAAAAAACTCTTCAGCTCCTGCTGATAGACCTGGCTGGGACACAGGTACCTGAGACCATTGTCACATCTCTTATATTTTGTTCTATTACCATTTCCACGTGTGAAAGTGAAGTACATGGCATATAATTTCAAAAGGTTCAATTCAAATGAGTCAGGTGAACTATTACCATAAAGGAATCCTCAGGACAAGTGGCTTAGGCAGTGGAATATGTTATATATTTGCAGACACAAGCGAAGAAGGAGGAGGAAAAAAGCTTAGGAAAACATATCAGAAAAATGAAAAGAAAAAAAAAAAAAAAAGCAATTAAAAGTGTTTAAAAGAATAAATCAATCACCTGTTTGAGGGGCTTTGCTTTACTGGATTTGCCTTGAAATCTCCTGAGACAAGCAAGACGTCCTCTTCTCTCAGGACTCCTCTTCCACTTTTTCACTTGGTCGCAGTCGGCTGAAATAGATACTTCTCCTTTTTTCTCTCTGTTTTTTTCTTCCCCCTGTTCCCCTCCCTGATTTTTCAATCAGATTATTTGTGTCAAAATCTGGCGGTGAAGAAACAGCCAATAAGAGGCAGAGCCCAGAAAGTATTTGCTTATCAAAACTTCCCAGGACTTTGACAACTTGAAGAGAATTCACGATGCCCAGCTCGAAGCCCTGGGGGCAGCACCCTTCACTTTTGAGGGCAGCTTTGCCTTCTGCATGAATACTCCTCTGTCATATTGACAAAAAGCATGACACAGGAAATAATGTACTGAGCAGGCATTTGTTATGTTGTCTTTTCCTTAAAAAAAAATATTAAAAAAAGCCCTTAAGAAACCTGTATTTTTACACACATTCATCCCCTGCATCATATCTCTCACAAACAGACACACCATCTGTCTCACACACACACACACACACACTCACATACTTGGGGCTCATAAACAAAACCATCAAGCACATATGCACAGAATTATTTTATTCCAGAATGGATCTTTTATCTCTCCAATTTCCAAGGAAAAACGAATAAATACTTGCACGGTATAAGTGAAGAAGATGCGTGTTAATCACCCTTCATTTTCCCAGGCATATGTGTGTGCAATCCACACATATTTTAGGCATTGCTCTATCTATATACAGCTGTATGCAGGGTATAAATATAGATTTAAGAAAGCTCATTAAGCAAGCTCATTAACAACAGCTTTGCAAAAAGCTCTTCAAGAGCAATAATAAGAATTTGCACTTCTATCGATTGCCTTTCAAAAAAGGGTTTGAGAATGGGTTTGCAAATGTGAAATAATTGAGTGTCAGAGTAATGGCCCAGTGGAAGGAGGGAGGATGGAGCAAGGCAGAGTCCCCAGGTTGTTCTCTAGCACAGGTGGGAACAGGAGCTGGAGAACAGTTTTTTTATTTTAGAATCCTTGGGCATCACTCTTATTTGGAGACAAACAAGGAGAGCTGAAATCCCCAAATACCTGGGAGAGAGAGAAGGGGAGTAACTCCTTGATTCCACCAATTCTCTAGGTATGCCAATCCTTCTGGCTGTGCAGGTGCACAGTGGCATGAGCTGTGTGTGCCCTCAGATGTCCCCTTCTGTGCTCACAGCTCTCTCTGTGCATGGTGGAACTGAGAGAGCAGAGATGCCTTCCAAGGAATTTATCATTCCAGAGGTAAGTAAGTGTACGGCAGCTGTTGTATGCTGAGTACTGGACTGTCACCAGCAGGAAAACTCCTCTGGAGATGGAGCTTTCCTGCTCCCTGTGAGCTCCCAAATGCATTTCACTGCTTCCTACAGAGGCATGGCTCTGCTGGGTCCCTGTTCCTGCTGCAGCTCAGGGTGGGGAACACCAGGAAGGAAAAACCTTTGTTCTGTCCTGGGCCCAGCGGGAGGCTGGGGCTTCCCTGACGGAGCAGATGTGGTGCAGGGACACTCGGGCTGGGAGCAGAGGGATTCTGCACCTGGCATGGCAGGGCCTGCTGTGCCCAGCACTGTGCCAGGACAGGCACAGTGGCAGCTGTGGCATTGCCCCATGGCACCGGCCAGGCTGTGCAATGGGATGATGCAACTCAGAGATAGGAGCGTGGATTTCACCCGCATTGAGAAAGATTCAGATTTTGATCTTAACCCATCTGTCATTTACTGAGCATAATTAATTCTTGTTGTTTATAGAAGTGAACAATCCCTTTTCCTGCTCCCTCCTCCCCTCCATATTTATCTAGCCAGGTTTTGCATGAAAGAAACGTTCCCAAGGCATTGTGCTTGGAAGCTGATTTGCATCCTCTTAAACACAGGCATTTGAGGGATTACATTTCCCGCTACAAAAACAAGCATTGTAACAGAAACCCAAAATGTACACTGCAGCTTCAGAGTTTTGTATGAAGACAGTTACAGGAATTAAACAAAACAGGAAAATGACAAGCTGCTGAAAAGGACTGAGATGTTATTTGATGAAACATTGGAGCTGGCTTCTGCCAGCACCCCTGAGCTCAGACTTCCCGTTGCTACAAAGTGCAAATGGCTGCAGAATGTGGCTCTTAAACTCAAGACAATCAAAGTAACTCAACCACACAAAATAAAAAACCAAAAACCTCAGAAAACTAGTTGTGTCAAAATCCTTAAGGTCCCTTCCAGGTCACTGTAAGACTCTCTGCTCAGTAAAACCACCCCAGCCAGCTGATTTCAGAGGTGCCAGGAGCACCGGGCACAGCCCTGTGAAAAGGAGGTTGCCTCCATCTCCAGTGTCAGTAACAGCTCTTCTGCCTCCCCAGGTAGCCATGAGCTCACAAGACCCAGATGCAAGGGCAGACAGACTGACCCCTGAGCTAATGGCACAGAAACCCTCATTCAGGACCCATGTCCCCACACTGCAAATCCTGCAGGGACATGGGGACACTGCTGTGGTTTCGCCAGCTCTCACCCACTCCTCCCTTTATTTAATTCCAGGGATTCCTGTAGAGCAAAAAGTTTGGCTTGTTGTGTTCTACTCTTCCCTGGATTTCTGTCTATGGCTCCTGTTCATCTCTCCACTGAAAGCACCATCAAAAGGTGATTTAGACAAGCCTAGTTATAAACCCAGAGAGCTGGAGGTGCATTTGAGGCTGGAAGAACCTTTGAGCTGACCCCGTGTGGTCATTCTCGTTTTATGTTCTTCCTGTTGATATAATTTTCCCCGTTTTGTATTCAGGCTCAGCAGAGAAGGGAGAGCCACAGAGAGCTTATCTGGACTCCCAGAGCCTTGTCCTGGCCCTGACCCACACAGGCCACAGGAGATGTAAAGAGCCCTGCTTGCACACAAGGACATTTTAATTTTGTGTACTGCTGTGAGTGCTTACTACGTGTCACATGCTCCAGTGCATCCTAAGTAAACAGATTTTTAAATGTACAGCTCAGTAATAATAAACAGGTTAATTACAACATAACATGTCTCTTTTAGTGCAGTTGTTTCTCCTTTCAAATCCAGCAGCAAACCCCTGCTATAGCATCCATGTTTTCTTTGTCAATTTGACTGTTACAGCAATTAAGTCCCAGTAAAATAACACTACTAATTGCTTCCAGCTCTTTTCTGAAGCTCATCTTAATTTCCACTCTTTTCTGTGGCAGATTAAACAAACATGTCCTCTGCACATCAAGAAAAAGAAAATTACCATCACTCTGTCCAGACCATAATAAATATTAATTGCCAGGCACAAGGCAGGACTAGATTAAAAATATGCTGGCTCCAAGCAGCTCTTATCTCATCATGAGGCAGGATCACCCAGTGCAGGTGCAGCGAGAAGGAACTATCTCACTCCTGCAGGGATCAGAGCTGAGAAACACAAAAACTGCTGCAGAAGTTCAAAATCAACCCATCCCTCTCAGATGGGGCAATAATCTGCTTTTCTTCCTTCGGACCTCATTTCCACCTTGTAAATTCTTTGTCTTTGATTGCTGCTGGGATCTGGGGACGATTCATGCAGACTCCAGTCAGACCAAGCACCCTCGGTGTCCCTTGTGGAGCTGCTCCTCCTTGGAGGAGGAAAAACAGGAGACCCCACCGGGCTGGGGACTGAAATGTTCACTTTTAAACCTGTTGCACGGGCACACCAAAGGCTGGAGATCCTTCCCCGTGGTAATTTCCTTTCTTCCCTCCCATCCTGCATTTTCCTCAGCTAAAGATTAATCTTTATCTGCAAGGATGGGATGTTTGTGTCCTATGGTTGGTGCATTTGTGGGGGGGAGAAAACAAAAAACAAAGACAAAATCCTTGTGCGCGGTTTGGATTAATAAAAATCCAAAACCAGAAGGAAACAAGCTTTGCACGCTCATCAATGAAATCAATGAGACTTGGGGCGCGTGCCCGGGGGCCACCAGAGCCGTGTCCCCTCAGCACCGCTCCGCACACAACACTGCCGAGACGCTTTTTTATTCCCTCTCAACACATCCCTGCACTTTGCAGAGGATTCCCGGGAAAAAGCGAAAGAACCGCGACCCTGCCCGGCCGGGCCCGACCCCCGCCCGCCGCGGCCCCTCAGGGCCGGGCCTTGTTTACCGCCCGCGCGCGGCCCCGCCCCCCGCATCACGCGACCTCCGCCCGCCGCAGCGCTGACCCCAGCGAGATCCCTCCGCCGCGGGGCTCCGCGGGGGCGCGGCGGCCGCGGGCTCGCCCCCCGCTCATCCCCCGCGGTGAGAACGTGCCGTGAGGCGGGAGGGGCGAGCGGGGCGGGGAGAGACCGGGAGAGAAGCGGGGCAGCCAGCGGGGAGCCAGGCGGTGAGGCGGGACTAGGTTGTGCGGCGGAGGGATCCGAGGGGCGAAGCGCTGTGATGGGAGGGGGAGGCAGGGCCAAGATGGCGGCGCCCTGTGGGCCGGAGGAGCCCGGAGTGGTAAACAGCTGAGGGGAGGAGAGGGAGAGGTGAGTGCGCCGGGCCGCCCCTCGCCGCCACCGCCGCGGCGACACCGGGGACAGCCGCGGGGACGGAGAGGAGAAGGCAGAGCAGAGAGATGAGCGGGGAAGCAGGGAGAAAGGGCTGGGGGAGGAGGCGGCAGGAGAAAGGGAAGGGGTCGGGGGGATGGGGAAGGCGGGGGGGTGATGTTCCCCCTCCGTCCCCTTCCCTGCTCCCCTCTGTCCCCTTCCTTCCAGACAAACTCGCTCCGGGGGGCTCGAGGCTCTGCCTCCCCCCCTCGCAGGGTCCCCCCAAAGCCAAAGCCCTTTTAATTCTGCGCTTTTTATCGGAAAAGGCTCAGCACCCCCATTGCAGGGACTGATTTCCAGGTTTCCCCTGCCCTCGTTACTTGCTGAGGAGGTTCCCTTGTCCGGGGTTGGGCATTAAATAAAGCAGTTGTTAAAGTCTGTCCCCTCGGTGAGGAAGGCTTTTCTCATTTCCTTGCTCCTGGGTAGGTAATGTGAAGTCAGGATGTTGTTTACTTCTACAATAAAACATTTTGCTTCCTGTTATCACAAAGAACTTGGAAGGCTGCAGTTCTGAAGTTTTCACCCTTTGTTTGCTATGGATGCAGCCTCTGTCATTGTTTTATCAGTTTAGGCAGAGCTTCTCGCCTTGCTGTTCAGGGTTGGGGTTTTTTTAATGAATCTTTTACAAGGCAATGGGTGAAAGGAAGAACATGTCTTAAAGGAATGTATGATTCAAAACCCCTGGAAATGACCCAGAAGCCGGGATCAGGTTTTGTGTGCAGAACTCTTTCCAGAACTGCTGTTTCCAGAGAACCTTCCAGTGGCTGCTCATACAGGTTTTCATTCTTTGTGTGGTCTGATCCTGCAGTTTTCTGACATTAACTTCAGAGGATAGTTGTTGGAAATCTGTCAGAATGGAAGCACAACTGAAGTGATCCCATTAAGTGAACAAAATTCCTCTTCAATTTACATGTGTGAACAACTAGAAAGTAAATCTTTGAGAGCTCTGGAAGTTTTAATAATCAGTGCACAGCTTAGGAATCCATCTATTTGCTGTTGTCTTTGCTGAGCAGCAATCAGGTACTCTGCTTATCAGAAACAGCTGCACCACACTGAAGTTTTAAATAAAATCTGGGGTTTTAAAATCCTTTAGTCAGTGAAAACCCTTTTTGCTTTGTTTTTGTTTGTTCATTTGTTCTGGCTTTTTAGCATTCCAGTTCAGCCAGGATACATTTGTGGGAAATTGCATGGACTTATACCCATGAAAATATACTCAGAATATCTAATATGTCATGAGATAAGCTTTAATTAAAATGATTTTATCTCTGGCTGTGTTTAATCCTGGCACCTTAACTCTTTGTTACCTTTATGATGACTAAAAAAGTCCCATTATTAATGGATTCCCATGTGAAATATCCTGGCCAACTGCAGATGTTTTGGTGTTTGGACAAATATTTGTTTTCAGTAACTATTTGTAGTTTAAAATGAATGCTGGCTCTATTTGCAGCTGGACTGCTGAGATGTTGACTTGTCCTGATTCCTGAAATTCTTCCAACTGCCAGGCACCTTCTTGTCAGCCCTGTCAGGAGCTGGGGATGTGATTCAGCCTCTGTGTAAATTGAATGGCCTGTAACACATGCATGGTGCACACACACACACAAATACATATTTGGAAAAGATACTTTTTCATTTATTAGGAAGAAATTCTTCCCTGTGAGGGTGGAGAGGCTCTGGCACAGGCTGCCCAGAGAAGCTGTGGCTGTCCCTGGATCCCTCAAAGTGTCCAAGGCCAGGCTGGACAGGGCTTGGAGCAGCCTGGGACAGTGGAAGGTGTCCCTGCCCATGGCAGGGGGTGGAACTTGATGGTCCTTTCCAACCCAAACCATTCTGGGATTCTTCAGTAATAAACAAATGAAATAATCAATGCACTTTGCAGTGGTGGAAGCAGAGGAGGGCACCAGATTTTGTGGCAAGTTGCAGACAGGTGTGTATTTTAAAAAGAATGTTACAGCTTAGTGTCTGATATTATATGTTCATGCAGTTTAATAAACATAATGAGGATAAGTAATGATGTTTCCTTTCTTAGCATAAGCATTTCTTTGAGTAGCACATTAAGATCCAGAGTAAAGTTCTTGCAGTGGTGAATTGCTGTCACTTTCCTGGGCATTATGCATGTTTTGTTTTTACTTTACAGTTACACATCATTTGCTATTGTTCTGTGTAATGCTAGGTTTAATTCTTGGAGCAGTTAAAATGCCTTGATGAGTACAGTAGATAGGTTGCAGTGGTTTCAACCTTTACTGAATTGCTACCTAACTCTGTGAATATTTTAAAAGGCTCTTCTTGGGGGCAAGAAAAAAAATGCTGCAGAGATTTAGGAGTCTCAGTCCTTGTGTTAGTGCCAAGTTTAGAGCTCTCTGATCACCTGTTTGTAGTTAAAAACATTCTATAGTTGGACTGACTTTCTGTGTGTAGTGTTAATTAAATTGTTCTAGAAAGCCAGGGCTTGTTCTTATTTATTTATTTGCCATTAATATATGCAGTTGTGTGTAGGGAATTGCAATTATTCCCTGATTCCCTTTAGTAGTTGGCTGGTTCTCCTGGTTTCTGCCAGAGGGTGAAGTGACAGCCCTTCCATGTTTGGGCTTTTTATGACATGAATTGTTTTTAAACGATTTTCCCTCTGACAGAAATGTGATGAGTAGCAATTAGCAATAGTATATTAGCACAGCAGAGAGTCCAGAGAATCTTAAATATTGCTGAATATTATTTTCTCTCTTTGTTTGGGCTTGCTGGGTTTTTTTTGTGATATTCCTGTTCCCATGTCAGTTAAGCACCTGTAACAAAGTACAAGAGAAATATATAATATCAAGTATAATTATAAATAATGATTTAGGTTAGTTATGGAATCTTGTATCAGACCTTAATATAACCAGGAAAATATTTACTATTAGAAGAAGCCAGACACCTTCATTCTTTAAAGATGAATAAATAAATTAAATTGATTGTGTTGCCTGTTGTAGTGATCAGTTTGAAATGAGGTTTAGAATGTTTAAGAGTTATTATTTGTGGGTGGTGAAAAAGGGAATTATCAGCTGCTTGCTTTCCTATGCCACCAGTGGTTTTTCTCCCTGCTGGAACTTTTCATTCATTGCTTATGGCACTGGTATAATGGCAATGTTCAGTTTAACTGTGAGGGAAATGTAAGATTGGGCATGGTTAGGAAGCATAAAACGGGCTTCAGTTTTTGTGTGGTGAATGGGAGGGGGTGAGGCTCAGTCCTTTCATGGCCAACATTTCAAAGATGCCAGTGAAAAGGGCTGCTGTGCTGTCAGTCTGAATTTTTCTTTGAACACAATCGCTGTAAAATCCTTCTGTCCTCATTCATGGCATTTGCCAAAGCAACACCTGGGGATGTGACCTGACCTTACCTGCAACAGAAATCAGATGGAAAAGTGTAAATCTGGAGGTTCTGGTGCTGTGGTGTTGAAATCCCCTTTTCTCTTGGGGCAGAGGGAGCAATAACCATTTACTGGCACACCCTAAATTTAACTGCTGTTTAATGAGGAGAGATAAAATGCTGTGTTGATCCCCCTGCCCATCCCCCAGAGTGGGTGCTCCTGTGTCTGAATTTGGGTGTTGTTTCAGCAAAGGCCCGGGGTATGTTTGTGGTGTGTCCCCCTCCTCCCCACCCCTGCGAGCAGCATAACTGGCACTACCAGCTGCTTTTTCCTTTGGCTTGGGATAAAAATACACTGAACAGAAGAACATCTTCTCTTGACAGAAATACTTAGAGAAGTCATAATCTTTGGGAATACTCTGCTGTCTCTTTCTCTGTTTAGCCTTTTCCAATTAATATTTCTACAGTCTCTCCCTTTGTCTCGAGATTGTGCCTTAAACTGTTTTTGTTGTTAAATTATCTACTGACAAAAGTAAATTTAGACTTGGTTCTTGGCTTGTTGGTTTCTCCTTTTCCTTCTATAATATGGCTCCAAAGCTGTATTGGTATTTAAATATTTTTTACTAAGTATATCTTAAAGAAAGCTCTTGAATATAAGAAGTGCTGTTGGTGTGGTATTTTCCAGTGAGATTAAAATGTTGCATTTTAAAAGGTATTTAAACAGACTTTTTCTACACCTTACTAACCAAGTACTTTGTGTCTTTTGTATAAAACTAGTTTTAAAACTTAGTGGAGAGTCAGTGACTCAAATCACATGGAAAACTTACTTGTTTTAATCCTGTTAGCTGCAAGAATGGCTGCAAGGATGTGGAAATTCTTCTGATGAGGGGTTGATTGCAGTTCTGGGGATGGAGGCATTAGGGAGGCTCATCTTGTAACTGTGTATTTGAGCAGAAAGCCGTGCTGGTGATGTGATACTGTAAAGGTGTCAGGGATGTCCTGTTCACCACACAAGTATCAATTCCAGATACAAAATACCCTGACAGTCCCTGGCTCATCCTGCTGTTTCACAAGGTGTTGGGAGCCCCTTAACCTGCCCTGTGCTTATCTACAAGATTTGAAAATCACATCACAAATTCCTAGTGGGACTGTGATAAATCACACTGACACCAGGAGCTGAACTTCATTTGCCAGAACACGACGTTTTCTGACTAAAAGCCTTTTGCCTGTAAACTACTTATTCAGCTGCCTTTGCCTGAGAAAAGTGTGACATGATTTAAGACTATTGCTGGAATTTCCTGGCTTGTTCATTAGTTTGGGGCACAGATTTGGAGCATCTCAGTCTTACTTAGAGTTTAAAATGACAAATTACTTGACTTTGAGAAAGCTGCTTTTTTAAAGTTGTGGTCATTTGTGTACAGTGGGGTGACAACATTGACTGGTTTGGTGTAACTTCAGATAAACTTCTGCCTCATGAGGTACCTGTGGTACAATGTGTGTAACATTGCTCCATTTTTAGATGTGCTTTGAAATACTTTTATTAATATTTTGAATACTTTTATAGTGGAGACTGCTCCACTTTTAAGTACTCCAGTGCACGATTGACGAGTTTAAATAAACGATGCTGGATTTATTGGCACAAGGTCACTCCAGCCATCTGTTTTAGTCCGGGAGCTTGGGAAATGATCCGTTACCTACGTGAGTGTTATCAGCAGCTGAGCTCGCCTTATCAGCCTCGCCCTTATCTGATGGCAGGCTTTGTGCGTGCCAGCACAATGCCACGAAGTTTGAAATCCTCTTACCTGCTCAGCATTCAACCCGGGGTTTTCCCCATCTGTCTGCAGAGGTGTTGTTGAGCCTGACTTCCAGAACCCATCCATAGTCTCTCCAAAAGTGTGTTTTATGATTTCACCCGGCTGCAGCTTTTCCTCTGGCAGTATCAGAATTTTGTTGAGGTTTTTACTGGTGTGGCAAAGATCTGGTCCAGTATAACGGTATTGCTCAAGGAAAATAAAAATCTCTTTTCACTGGTGTAAGATGGGAATCAAAGAGAATAGAGTTGACAAGGTTTTTGTGGGGTAAAAAAAGCAGAGACTTGTGTTTCTACTGCTTTAGTTCTCAAAACAGGTTTTGCTTGCAGTTGCTCTGGGGGTGTGTCCGTGCATCTCTTTTGTTAACAAGACTTTAAACAGCTAATTCATGTTGCTTAGGAAGCTGGTGAAATCATTGCTTAACCATAGCTGAGACCATGTCCTGGTAGAAATTGAGGGCCAGCAGGGCCTGTTTGAAAGATGTGTTCTCAGAAATGAAGGAATAGATTCCTTGGAGTGAGCTGCTTCCCCATACAATGTTGCAAATGCAGTCTTTGAGTCAATTCAATGTTATTAGGATTACTAGAAATGGAGAGAGCAGTTGATTCCTCAAATGACCGAGAGAGGGGAAGGCTGACTTCTTAGGTTGCATGGATGTGTGGCTTTAAACCTTTTGAAGGGATGGTGTCACTCTTGAGAATTGTCTTCTGAACAGCGAGTGCTTTGAGGAAGGACTTGAAGCTTGGGAGTCTGCACAATGTAGGGGAAAAAAAACCAACCAACAAACCCAAACCAAAATCCTAAACCACAACAAATGCCAGCTCTGATTTTATGAAAAGCATAGATCTGTTCTGCTTTCAGTAAAAAGCAAACTTCCCTCACCCTAAGTCTCTGTTCTATTATTATCCAAGTCTTGCTCACACTACCAGCCAGTTTTAAGTCTGCAGGTTTAGCATTTTGCCAGCTTTAGACTAGAAAGGAAATAACATTTAAATCTAAACACTTCAGTGATCGGGCTCTGCTGGCTGCTTGTACATGACCTGAAGTTTCATTTGGACTATTCAGTCGTGATCATTGGAAACTGAGGGTGATTGGTTTTACGTTCTGCACTGGTGATTACTGCAATGCTCCAGCCAGTTTGTTGCTACTGAAATGCCATTTGGGAATGTGGTGCCATATTATCACCTTTGAATTTGCAATCAGTGCCAGGTTAAGTAAGCTGATGTCTGGTGCCACTAAGAAAAGTGACCTTGGGCAGTTCTGCAACTGCACAGTGATATGTTGCAAATGACAAAGTTTACTGGTGGACATGTTAACTCCTGCTGTCCGGTGACTTTGTTAAACATAAATATTTAAGAAAGTCATATGTATATAGGTAATTACAGCATTATCATTTAAAACAGCAGTGATCTGTGGTCCTTAGCTAATGCCTAAAACAGTTTTGAATAGAATTTAAAGGCTTAAATTAATTACTGTATGTTCAGAATAGAGAAAAATCCTTTCTGTGTAAGATTCTACCTGCCATAAATAAAACTTTAGCAGCTTTTCAAAGGTCACAGTACAAAACCATGGTCTTGTGAAAACCATCTAGTTTGAGGTAATTGCACAGCTTAACCTGCAGACAGCTCTGGGAAGGGCAACTGCAGCACCTTTTGGTGTTTTTCAGACTGAGGGCTGACTGTCCTCATGCAGGGGGTGCACAACTCTTCTGTTCTAAGTGTAAAACACTTAGTGATGTTCTGAAAATATACTTGGTGTGATAAGGAAGAAATAAATTGTGCCTTTTCTTAACCTCTTTCTGGTTTTTCTTTATTAGTGATCATGAAAGGTGTGTGGCTGACAGCATTGCAGACAGAAGCTCAGCTCATCCACAGAACAGGTGCTGTAAATGCAACTGCAGTAGAAAAACAATTTTGTGTGTAAACTTGGTATGTGTCAGTCTTGCCTTCCATGGGGGAAGTGAAAAATGTATTCTAGCTTGGAGTGGGAGGGAAGAAGAAATCCTTACTGATAATATTAGGTGTTATTTAAAGCCAGATTTGTTCTTCCACTGGGAAAGGTTTGGTATAGGATTCTTCTGGATGAAATAAAAATGGATTCATTTTGTGGTAGGTAGGTCCACGTGGCACCTGAATCCCTCTGGTGCTGTTACATGGGAAGATGCCATTTTAAAGCCTGATATGGGGTTGATTTGGTCCCACTTAGCACTGTGCAGCTGACCAGTTGTTTTCTGCACACTGTTGCATTTAATACCTGCTGCAGTTTTTGCACTGCAGAGTTTGTGATCACGAATCCCACGAGTGAAGTCAAGGTGTGCTGTGCTGCTCAGGCTGTGTTTGGTGTGCTCAGGCTGCCCAGGAGCAGCAGCTGCAGCAGCCCTGCTTGAGTTTCCCAACAGCTGCAGCCTGGCCATGTTACAAAGTCTTAAAGCTCAAATCTCTCAGGGTGCAACAATGCAGAGCCCAGGGCAGTGAATTCTTGACCTGGTCACAGGAGTGGAGAGGGATCTGGAGGTGTGTATTTTCTCAGGATTTTAGTCTTATGCAAAGGACTGGAAAGGTGGTTTGAGGAGGAATTGCTGTAAGAACTGAGGAATGGGGGGATTCCAGGGAACTTTCTGCATTTTATTCAAAACTTCAGCTTCAGTTTACTGACCTGGAGAGCAAATTGAAAAAAAAAAATATGGTAAGAGAATGCTCTGATAGTCTAGATACTGAGGTCTTCTGCAAAACAAATTAATGTCTCTGTGAAAAACATGAAAAAAACCCTGCTCATGACTCATTGGCTTTTTGGAAACTCTTACAGCTTTTATTGCAGGTGTGGAAACCCTAACAATCCTCTCAGTGTTAAACGGGCACTTGTGTGGAAGAGAAATAGGAGAGATGAGAGATTTTATATGGAAAGGGAAAAGTTCACTCATCTGCTGTCTCTTCTCTCCTAGTCTGGTAGAAAGACACCAATGAAGAACTTCCTGAAGTTTTAACCTCCACATTCATGTCAGTACGTGCATCATGGCACAGCAAGGAAATGTTGGTGAGCTCCTCCCAATGCTGGATTCTCCAATTCTGGGTGTCCTGGAAGATATAACAGCTGCATTCAAAGATAATCTCATTTGTGGTATGTATCCTTTTGGGTAGTTTTGGGAAGGGTTTTGCTTTTACATCAATAAAGGTAGAATCATGTGGGTTTTTTTTTTCTATCAAACACTGTCTTTGCAAATGCAGCTTGAAAGAAACTCTTGATATTTGAGTTTGAAATTGCTTTAAGGATTGAGGCTTCTCTTCAGTCCATTGTGCTTAATGGCATGGCTCCTGGAAGGTCTGTTACATAATTGTTAAAACACTATTACAGAATGACTGGCTTTTCCTGAGGCAGAGCCTCAAGTGTGAGCTGATGAAACTTTCTTTGTCAGGTGTATCTAGAAAAAAATTAGGTGTCACCCATATTATGGAAACTAGTGGGATTTTGTTAATAATTAAAAAAAACCCCACCAACAAAAAAACCCCTACTCCCAAACAAAACAACAGACACAGACTTTGTGAAAAGTGATTGCTGCTGTTGAGGCATTACTGGTGCTGACAGAGCCTTTTGAGAGCATGAGAGCACTGCCAGTGTCCTTGTCCCTGAACTTGCTCTCCTTTATCTGCTGAAGGGAGAGAACATCAAGTCACTCCTGAACACTTTACTGGGTAAAGCACCCTTGCAGCTCAGCTACCTGTAGGGTTTTATGGAATTGTTGGTTGTTAAAAAACCTAGTTCCTTTCCCTGAGCTGAATACAGTCACTTGAATGGTTTGGAACCAGGAAATGTAGTTGAGAGGTCTCATTTTCCCAAAGGTCTGCTAAACACCAAGGACTGCTTTATGTTAGAAATTGTGTAATAGTTGCTTAAAACTTCTGCAATGCCCTTGTAGCAAGTGCTTCATTTTTAGTGTATTGAGAATGTTTTTGGGTTTTTTCCATGTTGTCCCCAAACTGACAGACCGTGGGCCTATGCTTGTCAACAACCTGGTGGACTATTACTTGGAAACCAATTCTCAGCAGGCACTGCATATTCTGTCCACCCTGCAAGAGCCTCATGACAAGGTAAAAAAAAATCTTGTTATGGCGGATTTTAGCCTGGTATTGAAGCAGCCTTTAAATAGCATCTGTTAAAACTCTAGGGGTTCCACTCTGGTGTAGAATTACCTTGCTGTAGAGATGTAGTATCTCAGTAGTAAGAGTAGTTTAAGCTTTTAAAAAAACTTCAGAGGTCTCTGTTTCTTGAGTTGCTTAAATTGACCCAATTAAGCAAAGAACCTTTATAAAGGAAAGGGTTTGGAGGATTATTGTTATCTCTTTACAGTGCTCCTGCTGCAGGATATGTTAGCCTAAAACAAATTTGGTATTTTGAAAGCAAGTCAGGATTTTAAATAGATTGGAAATGGCAAGACAAATTGGCTGCTGCCCAGACTTTTTTTATTATTTACTTATAAACATTTTGAAGTGCGGTGACTGCTTCTGGCCTGTACAGTTTGCATTTGTCTACCAGTAGTCTCAAAGTTATTGCAGGGTTCTATTTCCTCTGGGATCTTGCCAAATTTGTAAAATGCCCATAGTTCCCTGCTGAATATAGACTGGTGAAAAAGACAATAGAGCTGTTAAATATAAATACAATTTGTTTATTCTACCCCTCTCTGCAAAATCCTTTATCAGCATCTACTGGACAAAATTAATGATTATATGGGCAAAGCTGCTACTCGTTTACCCACCCTCTCTCTGCTGGGACATGTGATAAGACGACAACCATCTTGGAAACACAAACTTTCTCAAGCACCTCTCCTGCTTTCATTACTTAAATGTCTCAAGGTAAGAACTGGCAGTGCTGTCTATAAAACACCTGATGTAAACTTGCATACAGATGCAAGGCATTTGATTCCTGTTTTGATGTCATTTAGTTAAGCCACAGTGCTATTAATATCAGCTGAATGCTCTGTGCTGATGCTGTTATTGCTGACAATCTTGTTTCTAAAAGTCACTGTCACTGTGAGTTAGGAATGTTTATCAAAACTTTTCTGAAATAAGTTAAAGGCAAGAGGGCCCTTGGTGAAGTTAGTGGATATCCTGAATGTGAACTTAATGAGAAATACAGTAACTTCCCACTGGTGCAATTTGAATTTGTATGTCCTCTGCTTGCAGTGTAGATGGGCCATGCAATGGAATATTCCTTGGTGAAATTACCTTGGAATTAGCAGACTTTCCCTTCTTAGCTGCTGACATGCTGTGTTACAAGGAGGTAGCTGTTCCCCCAATCTTTGTGGGTTTTTTTCTCATCTGCAGATTGATCAGCTATAATACTGTACAGCACTGTACCAGTGAATAAGGAATGAAAAGTGCTTTGAGACCTAGAATGCATTGTCAGTAATGGAATTTATGATAGTGAAAAATCCACATTAGTCATGAAGTCACACTTAAATGCACAATGCAGTCAAGTGCCAGCACTCTTCAAAACAAAACCACAAATTTGTAATTGCCAAAGGAGCAGCTCCAGCTGCTGTTACTGCAATTCTTGACATGCCTGACAAGATCTGTTGCCCTTTGCAGTGTGACTGAGGGAGGAGTGAAGTGTGTCAGAAAGCTGCTGGGGGTAGGACAGAGATGTGGAAATGCTGAGGATGTGGACAGAAGGAAGGGATAGACAGGAAATGTGCTCTGATAGGTTCTGTGACTGAGGGAGAGTAGAGGCTGTAGACACACAGAGGAGGATAAATCCCTTAAAACTGGTTGTCCCATCAGCTTGAGTGGCTCCTGGGAGATATCCAGAGAGCTCAGCAGCACCTGCCCACAGCCTTACCTGAGCTCTGTGCACCCTGTGCTGACAAAGCAGAGGAGCTACCAAAGAAAATGTGCATTCAACTGAGGAAGCAAGGAAAGAGTTGGAACATTATCTTTGTCCTTTCCTAAAATCTGATTCTCTTCCTGTTTCACACAGCCAAAGGTTTGTATTGCCACATCCCTTTCTTGTGGCACAAGCCAAGGTATTCTAGTCATTTGAATTACTAGGTGTCCTAGTTTGTTTTAATTACTGCTGGGTGAAATTTCCAGCAGGCAGTTTTAGTAGAAAAGCTTTTGACCCCTGTGTTGATAACTGGCCAACACCCTTGAACACCCTGATCAGATCTGCAGTTTCTGAGCCTCTGAGTGCTGTGTGTATTTAGCTCTGGGAAGGAAGGAAGGTGCCACATGAGATGCTTCACATACCAGTAATTGTTTTCACTCAGCTGTGGAACTGTGGTGATGTTCTGTTTTTAAGTAAGCCAAGTGTTTATACAGAAAAGCAGCAGAGTAGGAGCAAGAATCCCAAATCTACTTTTATTTCAGGTTGTTCTGAAAAAACTCAATAATCTTGGATCATTAAGTTCTGGTAGGTTTCAGAGGGACTGTTTCAATAGAGAACTTTTTCCATGATGATGATTCAATGTTCACTTCATCCTTGGAAAAAATCAAGTTCAACACATTTAACTAATGCAGGTTTTTTCCCTTCTTGCAGACTGACACAGATGTAGTAGTACTCACCACAGGTGTCCTAGTGCTAATAACCATGTTGCCAATGATTCCTCAGTCTGGCAAACAGTACCTTCATGATTTCTTTGGTATCTTTGGGCGTCTCTCAGCCTGGTGCTTGCAGAATCCAGGTGAGATTTCAACTTTGTTGCATGCAGTTGTGGTTTAGCAGTATCCTTGTGACTCGTGTGCAGTTGGTGAGCACATTCTTTTGTGAGACTCTTAATGGTCTGAGATTATTTAAACAGAGAAAATGATGTCTTAAACCCACAAGCTGTTCTGTACTTGGAGAGCATGGGGGAGTTCTTTGCTCAGAATTTAGAAGTCTCTTAGAATCTTCCATGTGGTGCTGCTATTGCATGAAATTTCACTGAACCAAAGTACTGCCCTGGTGACAGTGAAAAGCAGAGATTGATCTTAGTGGAGAGAGAAGGGAAAGTGCTAATGTTTGGGGCAGATTTTGGGAAATTTGATATTCCCAGATCCAAACAGGGAGGGGAAAGAAGCAACATATATGAGTTTATTTTAATGTGCAAATATCAGTAGTCATGAAGGTTGATAAAACTGGTTTTCTCAGAGCCCTGGCTTTGCTGAATTTGTTGCAAGGGGTCTGATGTCTAACACCAGCAGTATCTGTGACTGTGGCTCATGGCTGAATGAACAAATGCTGTGTTAAGCACATAGAGCTGCTATTTAGAGAGCCATTCTGCATTGCAAGTAGGATTGGAACTTCTGAGGTGAATACTAAGATTTGTCTGCTATGATTGCTTTTGGTGGCTACAAGCTTTTAGTTTTTGCCTTTTGCAGTGAAACAAATCTTAGCTTCCTTTTTAAATCATCAGTCAGTCTTACTCTGGCTCACTATCTAGAGGAGTTTCAGGTTTTAGCTTGAATAAAAACAAAGCTGTGTTTTGAGAATGACAGCACTCTGGTTGGAATTCATGGTCCTTATCTTAATTTCTGGGTTTGCTGTGAGCTGATGACTAAGTGTTACTTGTTTTCTGAGAAGACTTCAGTTACAGTAGGGACTATTTGTACCTCAGAAAACTTGTTCCAGTTAACATTTCAAATTTAAAAGTACTTTGCTTGCATTCTTAGAACTTTTGTTCTTTTCTCCAATGTAATGAAAAAGATTCTTACTACTTTTTCCAGGTCATGTGGCAGAGATTTATCTTGTCCATCTTCATGCCAGCGTTTATTCTCTCTTTCATCGTCTTTATGGAATGTATCCTTGCAATTTTGTCTCCTTTCTGCGCTCTCACTACAGTATGAAGGAAAACCTGGAGACCTTTGAAGAAGTAGTCAAGGTAAAATGCTGCTCATCTGTGTATTATCTGAGGCAAGGAATTTATAGCTATATATTCCAATTTAATACAATTAATTTACCAATTCAGCTGAGGGCCATTCAACAAAACAGTAGAAAAATGAGAAATCTAACTCAAAGCTCATTTGTGATCAACTCTTGAAGCTGTGGAGATGTGCATTAACCTTATCTGTTGAATGTAACTTTCTGAACTTTTGGGATCAGTAGTTTGCTCATCAGTTTTGTGTGGTTTAGTGCAATCCAAAGGTGCTGCACTGATAACAAATCCTTCTTCTTCCTCCCAGCCAATGATGGAACATGTGCGAATCCATCCGGAGTTAGTGACTGGATCCAAGGACCATGAACTGGACCCACGAAGGTATTATATGTTCTCTCTGCCATGAGGAAAGGCTCAAATTGAGCAGCTTTCTGTGGGGTTATTTCAGAAGGTTGCAGCAAAACCTTTTCTGTCAGCAACAGTTTGTGTGGGGGTGTTTTGCCACCCAGATTTGTAGGTGCACCAGGTAAACATGTAGACTTTCCTCATCCCAGCTTACAGCTGGATGAATAAGCAAAAACTGTTGAGAAACGTCATTAACAATAGTGTTTGGGTTCTAAATTAATTTTGTGTCTGGGATGGCATCTGTCTTCTACTTTACCTTATTTTTATGACTTAATGATCAAACATCCTCATAAAGATCTAAAACAGTTTGCCTGTAATGAATAAAGTGAAACTGTCCGAGGTGCTTCATTGGCTGAAGGTTTGGGTCATATTCCTTGTGTTTCTTGAAGTATTTGATGGGATTTAAGTGTTTAAAATGGCTTCAGTGTGTGTCTTGTTTTGGTACCTAGATATTGGTTCATTTAACAGATCAGTTCTTTTAACAGGTATGTGTTAACATTATCAGCTGTCTTAGTTTTCTTTAGCAATAGGCTCATTTGCCTGCAGCAGCACCACTTGCTGCTTTTCTCTTGTCTCCACAGGCCCAGCCACTGAAGAGGAGAATTTGACTCTTGTTGCTGCACAGTAGTGCTCTTGCCCTGCTTTTAAGAGCCACTAGGAAATCACTTCTAACTGGGAACCCATTGAATGTCACAATGCTCAATTTTGCAGGGGGGAGGGTGGCGTCACTCAGGAGCACAATTGGCACAAACCCACCAGTGGAAGCCTTCTGTTCTGGTATCTTGGACAGAGTACTTTACTTTCCAAAGCAACCCAGCCTTTAATAGACAGCCTTCTGGGCTTTCCCTTCTTTACAGTGAACTTCCATCCCTGAAATATTGGGCAGATCTAATCTGGCTGCTTAATTTAGTGAGAAGTAGTTTTCAGGATGAAGGAGGTAGTAATAGTAAAAAACATTCCCCAAATTTGGGAGGAAAAACACAGATTTGAAACTGGCATTGTAGCCAGTGTTTGCTTAAATAATACAGATTCCCCCACTGCTGGCATGTCTAAATTATGTCTACCAACATCTGAGTGTAGTTGAGCTGATTTCTACAGCTGCTGAAGCTCAGGATCAACCAAGTCTTCGTATGCTGTTCCTCCTTTCCAGAGTGCTCCATGGCAGACCTTTATGGATCTCTGTGTCAAAGCAGTTTGTCTCCTCTTTGAGACCCATTCTCACAAGTCATCTGGTTGCAATTTCTGTCTGGTGCCTTGTTCCAGTTTGGCTGGGAGCATGCAAAGCTGCCTGGAGCAAACAAGCCATCCTCCAAGCCAATTCCTCCTATCTCCAGGAACTCTTGTTTTTAACAATAATTGACTAACTTACTCTTTTGGATCCAAAAACTGTCTGCAGGTGGAAAAGACTAGAAACTCATGATGTTGTGATAGAATGTGCCAAAATCTCCCTGGACCCTGCAGAAGCCTCGTATGAAGATGGTTATTACTCTGTGTCTCGGAAACTCTGCACAGGCTTAAAACATCATCAAACTGACCCCAGTGCCAGCTCTTACATTGACACACAGAGCAGCTATGGTAAGACCTGCCTGATGGCTAATCAGTACCCAATTGCTGGAGGAGAACTGGCCTTAGAGCAAAGAAATCCATCTCACTAATTATCCCACTTAAAGTCTGATTCTTAGACACTAGAAAATAAACCATCATTAAAACAATAAATACATAGATTTATTTTCTATGTGCAGGCATAGAGTGTGTTCTCAACGTTCTCCCTACCTCAAAACAACAAAAAAAAAAAAATAGAGAAAGCTGTAGTATAATGTATTCAATAGATATTTTCTTGGGCTGGAAGAAAAGTCTCTAGCTACAAATGTGTATGTTGAATGGATTTGAAATGCTTTGATTAAAAGTCTTTAAGTCCTAGCGAGAAGAATCTTGGGTTTGTATTTGATGCGTTGGATGCTTTGGAATTTTGATTTTCTCTTTTATTTAACTTTCAGGGACTTCTACCCCATATTCCACTCCTCGGTTAACACTATCACAAATGCCAGGGCAGCTACCTCAGATTCTGAGCCCACAGTCCACGAGGCTATCAACTGAGCCACAGCAGGTAAAGCAGGAGATGAAGCCCAGCAAGTTTTCATTCTTTGCACTTTCACAGTTTCTTGTGCCAGTCTTAAAAATCCATGGTTTTGAGCTGTGCTGTGAATTCTTCAGAAGTTGGTGTTCGTTTCACATTTAATCTCTGCCTGATTTCCTGTGTGAAAACCTGGATCCAGGTGCTTCACAAGTTCCTTTTCTGAGCTCTGCTGTGTTGTACTCTGTGCACAGGTCACCATCTGGAGCCCTTCTGCAGTGTGTGGAATGACCACGCCACCGACGTCCCCCGGCGTTGTCCCATCAGAGTCATCCCAGTCTGCATCACAGCCCTACAGCAAAGCTTTTGGCACATCTGGTACGTGCTGCAGTTTGGAATTAGGCCTTCCAGGTTTGTTTTACTGGAAATTCTGGCTGTAAATTTTACTGGCAGTTTTTAAATGGGAATGCCATATCATGCCAGTTGATAAGCCTGAGTGATTACTCCTGTGAACTGAGTATCTCACCTAGAGCAGTGCTGATGCAAACTGAGAGGAAATCTGTGAATTCAGTGCCAACGTCTGAAGCAACTGTTGGGAAACTGCACTTTTGTGCTGATAAACAGTTGAAAGAGATTTAAGAAGTAAATGCTTTGAGATGGTGTTTAAATGTGCAATTCTACACATACAGTGTTCAGTGTTCCTCCTGAAAGGAGGAAGGGGAAGCCTGCTGAGAGAGCTTGTGTTCCTTTTCAGCAGGGGGAAAAGGAACACCTTTGGGAACACCAGCCACATCTCCTCCTCCACCCTGCACTTCAGATGACTTTGTGCATGTTTCACTCCCTTCAGCTGCTGCCACACCTCCTAAAAAGGTATTACAAAATTCTTATGCTGAACAAATCTGGTTTCGTTTTTTTTTTCATTGACTTGCCTTAATGCACTGACCTTAACTGAGAAAGAAAAATCAGAGTAGGTGCTTTATAAAAAAATTTTGCATTTCACTGCAAAAACTCTTCCAAGTGCAGACAACTATTGCCACTTCCAGCTGCACAGTTGTCAATGAAATCTAAGGCAGTTAATGTGTTCTGGGTTTCTTTTGTTTTCCAGGAGGACAAACCAGATTCTGGGAGGCCTTTACTGTACCGACAGCAAAATGTCATAAACAGCGATAAATCATTGGGTAAACTCCATTTTCCTCTCCCCATTACTACAACCTATTGTAAACTCCAGTTTTTATTGACACATGTTCCAATTCCCAAACACTTTTCCACAGATGTTTTTTTTTTTTCCCTGAGTTCTTTGTAGTTCCAGGATCATCCTTAACCTGTGATTCAACTTAAAACCTTCTTGTGATGCTTCTGATTTCAGTTTAACTATCCATGTGCAGAAATAGCTTGAGATTTTTTTTTACCTTGCTTTCCTGCATATTTAAAAATACAAATATATACTGAAGACTGAAAAAGGGAATTTATTTTTATAACAACTGGTTATTTGAGGATGATTATTAGAAGCAGCAAGTTTTGCTTCAGCAAGTTATCTGTCACATGTCTGGATCAAACTGTAAGGCTGCACATAAGAGTAGATATCATGCTCTCTTAAAGGCCTCTGGAAAAACTTTGTTTTCTATCTACAATTATATTGCTGTACTTGAACCTGTTTTAAAGTCCTGTGAAATATGAAATACTGAAATCAGTAGGTTGAGGAACTCAACTTTTAATAGGTAAATGTAGATTGCATTTTCCATTTCATCTACCTCTGTGACAGCTGTAGAAAGGGAGATGTATTTGAGACTTCTGTGCTGTGAATCTTTACCATCTTCAAGGCAGAGATGATAGTGAAACTTAAAGCTGGTTTTCCATGGTGTGGTTGTGTAGTATCTGGAATCTGAATATTCTGAATTCCAGGTTACAGACAGGCAAAGTTTTTTGCTGAGTTCCTGATCTGTGACTGAGCTGAGCACAAGATTTCTATCCTGCAGTGTGTGTCCCACAGCTGTTGTCTCTGTTTTGATCAGTAGCCATATATTGGCAAGTTTGTATTACATCAGATTGCTAAACTTCCTTTTTTTAGGCATGTGTGTGTCCTTGTGGAGCCAACTCAGAAGCTAAAGGGGAGGTTAATGCTAATGTGGAAGTAGAGCAGTCACAGTGCACACAGGCCACCTTACTTTATTTATTAAATGGGTTAAATTGCAAACAGCACATCCTTCCTCACAGATGTTGTGCAATAGCAAACGTTAAGTTTACAAAATTACATTTTGGGGTCAGGACTGACCTGTGACTGATCTCTGAACTGTTTTCCATGTGGAATGGAACAGGAGTCAGGTACCTTCCTCTTCTGAGGAAGTATCTGAAGGAGGGACAAGCTTTTATTCTGAGGACCTTGCAGCAGTAAAAGGTGTGTTTTGTGCTCTGCTAAGGCTGGAGAAAACAGCACCTGTACAATTAACTTTCTGTTTTCTGGTTTTTTTTTTCAGACATACCCAGTAGTAAAAGTTCAGTAACCTTAAGTGATCTTCCAGAGTTTTTAGGTGGGTTGTCATTTGAAGATAGCGCTGAGAAGGACAGAGAGGAAGGTAATGTCTGCCCTCCTTACCTACACCTTAGCTAAGGAAATGGTTGTCCTGTTGAAATACCAGATGCATCATGATGCTCCCCCTCTCCTCAACAGATGCAATATCTAAAGAGATCTCAGAGATCACGACCGATGCTGAACACATGGTGCCTAGAGGAGGATTTGACTCCCCGTTTTACCGCACAAACGAAAGTCTGTCCGGCTCTCAGAAGAAGACCCACTCAGCAGCCTCCAGTGTTCAGGGACACAGTCAGACCTCTGAGCCTTTAACATCTCTGGACAAGCCTGGGCCTGAGGGTGCACGGGAAACACCCAAACAAACGTTTACTCCCATAGACAAGCCCTGTGGAGGCCCTGGGGAAAGCCCTGCTGGCAACAGGGAAGGAACCTCTGGGGAGCCGAGTATTCTCACTCCCAGCCCTTGTAAAGTACCAGCACAAAGGAGAGTGGTGTTTGGGAGTGGGCAGCCTCCCCTCTATGAGCACCTCTTTGAGGTTGCATTACCAAAGACTGCCTACCTCTTTGTTGGCAAGAAGACTGAGGAGCTGCTAAAGAAAGCCAAGGGAACCCAGGATGAAGACTGTATGTCCTCGACTTCTCCCGTGGAAGTGCTGGATAGGCTGATTCAGCAAGGGGCAGATGCACACACTAAGGAGCTGAACAAGTAGGTGACTGAAAAATCTTACTTTGCAGACTTTATTATTACTCTTTTTTGTGCTGCCTTAATTTTAAGCTGTTCTGGAAAAGCAGCTGCACAGTTCCTCCCTAATCTTTTTATACCAACTGACCTTAATTGTACTTTTACCAGGCTATAAGCTCTTTTGAGGTGAACATTCAATTTTTTTTACTTAAATTTACCTGTTAATGCTGCATTTTCTTTTTTCAGATTGTCTCTGCCAAGCAAATCTGCTGACTGGACTCACTTTGGAGGTGAGGAAATTTCTCATGTTTTGGCAATCTGTTCCTCTATTATTAGACTTGCTTAAACAATGACCTGCATACTTTTTGCTTGTGGGTTTTTAACTAATGCTGCAGAAAGATGATGACCTCCACTAAGTCATGGTTCATCTGCTTAGCAAATAGCTGTTTTCCAGAGAGATAAGCTGCTTTTGTCATCTTTGAAAAGTGCAAAATTCTAGTCACTTCTGCTTTTGACCATTTCAGCCTTGATAAGCTTCAGAGTGCTGCTGGTCATCTGACAGATCCTTGCATCTTCTCTCTGCTCATTGAATGTAAAACTGATTGTTTTTCTTGCTTATTTATGTGTCTTTGTCTTAGTTTTGTGCTCTGAGGCTTCTGTGGTGATGGTGGCTTGGCTTTTTTTTCCTTAATCAAAGGAGCAATTCATTTGAGGTGTATATCCATTGCTTTGGGAAAAACGTTTATGATTTTGTGTTTGAGATCAAATAAAGTAGAGAGTGCAGCTCAGTAACCTCTTCTGTCTCCCACTGCAGGTTCTCCCCCCTCAGATGAGATTCACACCCTGAGGAACCAGCTGCTCCTGCTGCACAACCAGCTGCTGTACGAGCGCTTCAAGAGGCAGCAGCACGCGCTGCGCAACCGCCGGCTGCTGCGCAAAGTCATCAAAGCCACGGCTCTGGAGGAGCACAACGCTGCCATGGTGAGCAGGGACACAGCTCCACCAGTCCCTGGGACACACTGCTGCTGCTGCAAGTGTTAACTGGCCTGCCTGGTGTCTTTTGGTACCACTCCATTAACAGAGAAGCCTCATTTGTCACTTCATTCAAGTCGGTGTTTGTGGAGTGACTTGTGCAGGAGTTCCGTGCTCTGTCATTATGAATGTCAGAAGTTTGTAGTTGACTGCAGGCAGCTGAATCCTTCATGCTTGACCCCTGCCAGCACTTGCCTTTGGGTAGTGATAAAGGCTTCCCTGTTAGTGGAGTGGTTTCTCAATGCCTGGCTAAACACCTTACTCAGTTTTTCATAAAATATTGTCCTTTTGCTCCTCAAATGAGGACTAATAGCAAAAGCTCTGAAAACTCAAGTGTTGTTTTCCAGAGGTGTTCACTGTGATAGAATTTGAAGATATAAGTGCACTGAAGGCTGTCTCAGTACAGATTTAGGTGTGTTTCATAGTATATTTTCATGTTATAGCTAATTCCATCAACAGTTCCACCTTCTGATAATTAACTACAAGAACCAAAAATAGACTTCCAAGGTTTTGGAAGATGAACTGTTGATCAGCTCTGAGGCCCAAGTCCCTGTTGAAAGTATGAGAGGCAGTGGAAAAACAGGCTATTGCTCATTGTGCCTTTGAATGTGGCTGTGAGTTTTCAGTCTGTCCACTCTATCACCATTTCATCTCCTTTTGAGCCAAAACTAAGCCAAGCCCCAAGAGTGTTGAGAACATTGCTCTGTATAAAATGTTTTGTGTGGAAAAGTGTTTTCCTGCATGCTGGTAATAACAGCTTTGCTTGGCTGAGCATAGATGTCCTAACTGCTAAGCAGATGTCTTGTCTGATGCCTCATGTGGGATTCTTAACAGAAAGATCAGCTGAAACTGCAGGAAAAGGAGATCCAGGCCTTGAAACTGAGTCTGCAGAAAGAACAAGCAAGGTACCACCAGTTTCAGGAGGAACATGATAATATTGTGGCTCAGCTTCACAGCCAGATCCGACAGCTGCAGCACGACCGGGAGGAATTCTACAACCAGAGCCAGGAATTGCAGGTATGAAGCATCAACAAATTGGTTGTCTACTTACTGGTTTTAAAAATAACCTTCTTCATCACAAGGCATGAAATATCTGAGAGAAAGCTGCACATTTTTATTAAATATATTGTCCTGATTCAGAATAAGACAATGCATAATTGAAAGTGCTTAACTTAGTATCATCCTTTTATAGTTCTGTTTTGTCCTGTGTTCAGCTTGAAAATAGGAAAAGGCAGGTTCTTAATTGGTTTGGTGGGGTCAGTATAACTTGATTTCCAGTGCTGGGGATTTACAGCCTCACAGCCCTTTGTCTCTTGCTGTCTTCAGTGAAATTTCAGAATACTGAGTAATTTTTTGTCACTTGAACAGACCAAGCTGGAAGACTGCAGGAACATGATAGCAGATCTGAGGTTAGAGTTAAAGAAGGCAAACAACAAGGTGTGTCACACTGAATTGCTGCTTAGCCAAGTTTCTCAAAAGGTAAGAAAAGTCAGTGTTCCCAGGGTCCCTTTGTGTCTTTTTGATTATTTTTTATCTGATAGTTTTCATCAGGTGCTTTCTTTCTTGATCTGAAAGAAGACTGTGCTGAGCTCCACAGAGTTTGATATTAATTGCACAAAAACAACACAGAGGAATGTATTTTGGTGAAGAAACTTTTAACTGAGTTAAGAACTTCTGAAACTTTTATTTGGCTTTTTCCACAGCAGGGGTTTGCAGATTGAGCATTATGTTGTATTAAAGCTCTGCTAAATCTTGACAACTGAGATATATTGTTTCTATCATAAGTTGAATGGAAATGAAAAGTTCTTTATGAAAACAATTCGTTTAACACCTAACTACCTGTGATGCATTGGATTTTAGCCTTTGTTTCCCTTCTTTATAAAAATAGCTTGTGAACACAGTGCCTGTCAGCTGTGACTCTCCTGCTGAACTGCTCATCCCAGTTCAGCAAAAATGGATTCTGTTTCATTTCCCTTCCCAGCTTTCCAACAGTGAATCAGTGCAACAGCAGATGGAGTTCTTGAACAGGCAGCTGCTGGTTCTTGGGGAGGTCAATGAGCTGTACCTGGAGCAGCTGCAGCACAAGCACACAGACACTACAAAGGTACCACTACAGAGGACTTTTGGGGAGACTTCTTTGAGGTCATCATCCTGCAGTTCCCAGCCCTGAGTTCAGAAGGAAAGGCTTTGTAACTTAACAGATTCTTTGTTCTGAAGTTGATTTTTAGGGATTTGATTTTATATTTGAGCTTCTGTTCAGATGTTGTGTGCCCTGTGGGTTTGAGGAATACCTTCAGTGCCCCTTCTGAAAGCTAAGAAGGAGTTGTTGGGGTACACCTGGGGTCAGTTTCAGCCAACTGATGTAAATTCTTAGCAATTTCTTTTCCAAAGGCCAAGACTTTACTGTGCTCAAATGTAACTGACAGCAGATTGTTGGTAAAACAATGCAGGGTAGTGCCAGAATTTGTGGAAAGATCTTAACAAGAATTTTATGGGTTTTCATGAGGTGTTACTTTCAAATGAGCATCTCAGCCTTCCCACTCAGTCATTTTCCTATTAGAAGTTACCAGTAACTTCACTAAAACTTCTGTGGTTCATATGGTTTTACTTCCTGACTTCAAAAAAACCTTTTTCTAATTAGAAGCAAGTAAATTACACAACAATCTAACTGTTCCTGCGTGAGAGCACGTAATTAAAGAAGGTGAATAATGCACTGAAAAAAGTCTTCTACTGGTATTTAATGAAGGTCGTGTTGGAAAAATGGATTTAAAATAGAGTTTGTCTACTCTAATCTAGTGCAGAACTGGCAAGAGTGCTTTGATGAAAAGAGGTTTTCATAAGGAACATTAATGTGTTAATAAATTCCAGTGATGTGTAGTTATTTTAATAGTGTACATCCTCAGCAGGGCTGGTTTTCTATATCTGTTTTTAGATATGCTGCTTTTATTCTGGCTTGCTTTAAAATGTGCCTATTTATAACATCAGAAACATGTCTAAACACCAATAAAAATAACACAGGATCAAATTATACTTTACCATTGTGTTGTTTGCTTCGAGGAGGTTGAAATGTTGCACGCTGCTTTTCGGAAAGAACTGGAGAAAGCAAAGTCTTGTGTTCAGCAGCAAAGCCAAAGGCTCGATGCTTCCCAGAAAAGGATAGCTGAACTGGAATCTCAGCTTGCAAAAAAGGACCACCTCTTCCTAGAGCAAAAGAAATACCTGGAAGATGTTAAAATCCAAGCAAGGTAGGGGCTTCCTGTGTAACATTTTAGCTGTGCTTTGACAGGTGCACTGTCACAGCTGAGACAGAATCTGGAGATTTTGGACATTCTGATTTCTCTCTTTGCTCAGGGGTCAGCTGCAGGCAGTAGAAAGCAGGTACAAGGCCCAGAAGAGAATCACCCAGGCGTTTGAGCTGGAGATCTTGGATCTGTTTGGGCGGCTGGAGAAGAGCAGCCTACTGAAGAAACTTGAAGATGATAAAACAGAAGCAGCTGAAGCAGCAGAAGAAAGGTGAGGGTGGTGGTGTGAAATCTGCAGGACTCTTGTGGGATTATTGTCGGTTTTGAATTTAAAAACAGTGGATGTTGCAAAGCTGAGTGTGTGACACATCTGGTTACCCCCTGTCCCTCCTGCTTTGCCCCAGGACTGTGACAGGAATGTTAAAGTACATACCCAGAGGCAGAAAGGGAAAGTAATCAGAGTAGTCTATCCTGGCCAGCATTTCCCTCTCCATTGTTTAATTGCTGTGATTTCCTTGACACTGTGTCCTCTTTCTTCCCCAAGCAGGCTGGATTGTGGTAATGAAGATACAGTAGGACACAGTGAAGAAACAATGGGTAGAAATGGAGAGACCAAACCTCCCAGCACCCGAGGCAGCAGTAGCAGTAAGGGGGGCAGCAGCAGCGAGCTCTCCACCCCAGAAAAACCCCAGAACCAGAGGCTGAGCAGTCGCTGGGACACATCTGTGTTGCTGGAGCCCTCGAGCACTGTCCCACTGACTGTAGGTTCACTCCCCAGCTCCAAGAGCTTCCTTGGAATGAAGGCACGAGAATTATTTCGCAACAAGAGTGAGAGCCAGTGTGATGAGGAGGGGGTCACCATCAACAGGCTGTCTGATGCCCTAAAGACTGAACTATGTAAAGATCCAAGCATGGAGCCAAAGGCCCCTCCAAGCCCTGATAACCTCTCGCCTAAGCTCCAGGAAAGCAGTGTTGGACAGCTTCATATCATGGACTACAATGAAACTCATCATGACCACAGTTAAAGAGGAAGATAGTCAATCAGTGTTATTTTCATATTCTTGGCATAGAACAGGAGGCATGAGTGCAAGTTTAACTAAAAGCTTTTATGTTTCTTTGGTCTGAGCAGTGGCTCATGCAGCGGAGCAGGATCGATGGCCAGGAACGGAAGGAGGCTGCTGAATGAATGCAAAGTGGATTTTTGGGTCTGGAATTGAAAATGCCCAGCCTAACTCTTGCTTCTTTCTCAAATTCAATCCTTAGCAGCGTGTACTAATTTGAAGGGACAACTGTTAGCATTTGCAAGTATTTTTTTCCCTTTCTCCCTGTCCCCAGTTGAGTGGCTGCGTTTATGAACTTGAGTGCAATATGAGGCCAAATTAACATTTGTGAGTTTACTCTGAATGCTTTGTATTTCTTTGCAAGCTTCCCATTTAGAGCAGTTGGTTGTGCTGCCTGTCCAGGTTGCTTCGGTTCCTTTCATCCTGGACAGAGGCAGCACTAGGATTTCCAGTGCATTTTCTCTTTTTGCCTGTCCACTCTCCCACATCCCTCAGAGCCCAGCCTTCATTAAGTTGGAGTCTGAATACCCAAACGTTTAAAGAACATCGTACCTCTGAAAAATGATTCATTCACCCTAATTCATGATCATTGTTTATATTGTCCTTAACATTTCCTGGGAAGTTACATTTGAACAGACAAAAAGGAACTGGAGCTTGTAATGCAGAAGAGACCATAAATGCTGAAGACTTGTTGAAACACCAGCTGCAGATCTTCTGGGTGTTTGAAGTGTTTGCCTGACAGACTGTGATTGACCTTACACTGGTTCATATGGGAAAGCAGTTGGGGTGGGAGAAGAGGGAAGAGGAAGCTTTACTCAAGTAGGGAGAGCATGCAGAACATGGAGAGAGAATTCCAAGCTTATGAAGATCTGCAGAGGAGGATTTGCTTCACTAATCAGGGAAATGTGCTGCCTCACCCTTCTTTATATTTCTGCTCTTTGTTCCTGGTCTGAGCACAACCACCATGTTTTGAGTCCAAGAAATTGGCTTCATTCTTCCTGTGAATACCCTTTCAGGCTTGACTTGGAGAACATGGTTTCCTTTCAGTGCTCTCCTACTCAGATTGCAGCACATTTTTGAGTTCAGCAGTGTCAGTTTGGCTCTAGGTCTCTCCCCTTCACCCTCATCCTACTTCCTTAGATGACAAGGCTGAAGAGAAATCCTGCTCACACTGAATCAGAATCCTGGCGTGAAGCCTTTTGGTGTTAATCATGTTTTAAGTCAATTATGAGCCTTCTGTGAAGGAGGATTGTGGGATCAGGTCTTGTCAGTGGTCAGACTCAATCTCCTTCGTGACAGAGCAGGGCCTGCTGTTAGGAAGGCAGTGCTTGTTTTAAATGTCCCACGTGGCTGGGTCCAGCTGTACTCAGACGGTTCAGGCTTCACACTTCCCCTGCATCACACATGGCCTCTTCTCCTAAACATTCTGTGGGTGGCAGCTGCTGTTTAAGAACCACCTCACATAGAAATCAAGTCCAAGCACACTTGCATTTGTAGTTCAAATCCCTTCTTAGCCCAGGTGGGAACGAGGCTGTCAGAGCAGCTGGTGCTCAGCTCATTCGTGACAGGACTCGTCCTCCCATTCCCGCCTCCTCCGGAACTCCAAGGTCTGAATACATTTCTGCCTGTCTTAAATTATTCTCCGTGTCCTTTCAGTTGGTCAGTCCGAACTCTGAGAGTAGAGGTGAACTTCAGTGGTTGTGTCAAAGCTGACTCTGCATGGAGTAGAGAGTAGAGAGTTGGTTGTAAGTGACAGCCTGGTTTTGTCGGCGTCTTTAGGCTTTCTCAGACGTAGTGGTAGCAAACGTGGTAGCGCGTGTTTCGGTGAGATTTGGAGGTTTCCTGCCCTTTCCCTCTGGATCCCAGGCCTGGCAGTGAATGCTTTGCACACAAAGGGCCTGATGGGCCAGCTCAGCTGGGAATGTTGGAGGAGCTCATTCCCAGATCTGGCGTTCCCAGGGGAGGCAGGTTTTGTGTCAGTCTCAAAAATGCCCTGGCAGCAACGCAAGCTCTTTGATAAGGTGGCTTTTTTTCTTCTTTTAAACAGGATTTTAGCACCAGGATAGTAATGGAAACCACTTTAGGTTTGTTTATGGACCACAAAGATTATGGAGGAACAAGTTTTGCAATTTTCTTTCCTAAGTCTAAAAATCA
This sequence comes from Oenanthe melanoleuca, assembly GCF_029582105.1. NCBI lineage: Eukaryota > Metazoa > Chordata > Aves > Passeriformes > Muscicapidae > Oenanthe > Oenanthe melanoleuca. Next base: position 4,337,839 of record NC_079350.1, read on the forward strand.
TGGATCTGCTGTATGTAGTTAACTTGCAGTTTGTTGGAAGGGGTCCCATCAGTGAAGTGGAAACAGATTTTTTTAACTGACTGCTTTTAGTTAAATCTAAAATTGCTGTCTTTGTCAAGTTAATCTGTTCCCTGCCTCGCTCTTTGTAAGCATGTTAAACAATCCACATTAAATGCCATAAATATGAAATATGGGGAAATGGTACAATCGTAAGCTAAAGAGAACTTAAACCAAAAGGAGGTTTTGCTGTCCTTATTAGAATGTTCTAAAATGTCAAGGCAGTTGCTTGTGTTTAACTGTGAACAAATAAAATGTATTGTTTTGCACTACTCTGTGTTAAATTCCCTGCCAGACCTCTTTGGGACCAAACTCATGGAAGGGAGTTCAAACAAGTTTGTGTCCAAACATCTTCCTAGATGGGACAGTCCAGAGCAAGTCAGTGCTGCTGCCCCTTTGCACAGGATTCACCCTCTGAAGCTCATTTTTCTGCATGGAACCAAAGCCTTTTTTTCTTCTGTGTCAAACAAACTCACCAACAATGTGCCAGTATAATCCATAAATGAACTGCAAACAGTTCAGTGCTGCAAATCTGCAGGTGAGCTTCTGCATGGCCTTGCTCCTGCAGGCCAGGACTGCACAGTGATTAGAGAAATTAATAGCTGGAAATGTCAGAGCCTTGTTTGCAAAGCTGGGGCTGCTGTCAGGAGTTGTCTCTGTCTGTACTTTTCCCTTCCATACAGTGCATACATTTCCTCAGACCACGAGGAATTTTGGGGCCACTTTGTTTTAAGCTTAGCCTGGTGAGGTAAGGTTGTTCTTTTGTTTTGCTTTTTTCCCAGACTGGCACTTTCTCACTGGTTCTGGTCTTTCATTGATTTTTATTTGTTTGTTGGGTTTTTTTTCTTCTTGAAATAAATGAATATTTGAAAGATTGCTCAAAGCAGTTTAGTAATCCATACACAAGCCTTAACATTCCAGTTAAGGATGGAATATAATTCTTAAATATGAGCAACACAGGCAAGGGTCTAAGTTGTGCAAGTGATACATTGTGAACATGCTTTGGCCAAGTCATGTTTATGGAGAATTTTATATAGAAAATAGCATAAATATCATCTTGGAGTTCAGTGACACAGAAAGTTGTTTGGAGCCCTGCACTGGGATTAGTTCTACAGCATGGGGTAGTAAAATGAAAACAAGGCACAAAGTGAATTTAACTTGCCCTTACACAGAATGGGTTCATTATAAGGCATCCCTTAAGCTTGGCATTGCAAGGCTGCACTTGCCAGTGTAAAAAAATTATTGGATAAAAATTACCCACTGAAGTGTTTTACTGGAGTACAAAAAGAGAAAAATTAAGTACCTTCCTGATTTACTAATGCCAAGTAGTACATTGGGTAGTTCATAACACAGCTGATAACCACACAGGAGATATTAGGGAAGGAAACACTTCAAATTCAGGAAATTAAAATATCTTTGCTGTTGATCCTGATGTGTTGGAACTACTTAACTGCTGGCACAATAGTGGATTTTAAAAACAGGAAATCACAGGAGTTGCTTCATCTCTTCATACTCAGGAGCTCTGCAAAGGAAGCTTGGTTTGCATTCCCATAGGCTTTGCTTTCCAGACAAGACTGTTCCAAATCGTTGACTTATGGTGTCATGATTTTGGTGTCTGTGGGCTTGGCTGAACCTTTTTTTCCTGAAGATCTTTTCAGTCCGGTTTTGTGCTGGCTCATCTTTCCTGGCTCCAGAGGCTATTCCTGGTTTCTGTGAAGCTGCCTCTGCTCGCTGTGCTGACTGAAAGCTCAGAGTGGTGCTGCACCACCAGGGCAATTCAGGACTCCCAGGAAAACCTCTCCTGCCTTGGGGTGTTTATGATGTGGGGAGCTGATGGAGCAGGGTGCTGGTGACAGGAACAGCCAATGGCTCTTCTGAAATTACAGCTCTGGGGCTGGAGTGGCCCCACAGCTGCCCTGGGCTGTGCCCCAGGGGTTGGATACCTGTAACCAGAGTTTAAAAGGCCCTGTGGATCTATGACTGGGGGACATCAAGGTTGGTGGAACTGTGGAAAAGTTGCTGGTGAGAGGTTTGGACACTGCTGTGAGGCGGCCGCTAGAGGCCCTGCCAAGCCCATCCCTTCACTCTGCATCAGCATCAGCTCTGGGATGCTGAGATTCCTCTCTCCTGAATCATCCTCCCGCTTCCCTCCAGAGCCCACCACCACTGCTGACACTTCATCTTAACTTCTGGGGGTCTGAGCTGTGTCCTGTCCTCCCGGTGTGGGAGGCTGGAACCACCTATTGAACATAAAAAATGGCTTATCACAGAATTGTTTGGGTTGGAAGGCACCTTTAAAGCTCATCCAGTCCAACCCCCTGCAGTGAGTGGAGACACCTTCAACTCCATCAGGTTCCTCAGTCTGACAAAAGCCTGGTTTGACCCTTAGCTGAATCAATGGGAGCACAGAGATAAAATCACACAGATGCCAGGATTCTGTTGATATCATCTATTACCAGTCCATATCTCTATTTCAGCCTTTGAACAAAAAAGCAGCATTTATTTCCTGGACTAACTGACAGATCTGTAGGAGAGTCAGGCTGGTGCCCTGCCTGGTTTCTCAGTGTGTATCTTGAAATTTTATGCTCACCGAGGCTAAAGTAAAACTTTATTGCACTTTTCTGTTTGGCATTTACATCCTGTTTATGTAAATTCTTCAAACAGCTTGATTTGTAGTAGAGGAAAACAATTCTTGCTGTATCTTTTTGTCTTTTGAAGTGTCCATCCACTCTGGAAGAGGAGAACTTGTATGGAAATTAAGTAATTTGTCTGGATGTTTTTGTGAGACTTAAATCTGCAGTCTTCCAACAGATTCTGGTCTTGTCATTATCAAACCTCAGACTGCAAGTTTTATGCATTCATTTTTCTGCTTGGGTCTTAAAATTTTGGCTGCATGACACTGACTGAAAGGATAGGGCTAGGCTAGAAATTATTACTAAGATTTGGGAACTGTTTCTTGTGTGCATGAATCTGGGAGCTTTTTTTGTCAGGTGCAAAATGACAACTGCACTGGAGTTTTGAGCAGCAGTGGAGGACTGGCTTTGGTAGGACTGTTCTGACAAACCATTTGTGCTCTGCTCATCCCAGGAAGCTGAAAGTGAGCTACAAACTGGAGGATAATTCTGGTCTCCTCACAGCCTGTGTGTTCAAATTTAAACCATAGGACAGGGCCAAGGTGGTTGGAAACAAGATCTGGGAAGAGCATCTCTGGTGTCCCTCATACTTGTCATCGTTCAGTCCTTGCAGCTTGTTCTGAAAAGCTTTCCAAGACAGCAACTGTCACTGGACACTTGTCTCCACCATGGAACACAACAGGGCAGCTGCCACAACTTGGACTTTCAGCCTGAAGCTGCCTCTCACCAGGGATCTCAAGTGAAGTCAGAGAGGCTGATGGTGACATTCCACTGGCTGTGGCCCCAGTAGTGCCCAGGAGTCACACTGTGACCCTCTGTTCCCATTTTGAGTTCACCAAGGTTCAGTTCAGTTCAGTTGGATCAAATCTCCCTAAAAATAGGGCTTTACTCCAGACTGGGTGGGTGCATTGCAAGTGGATAGGGGAAAGGAAAAAAGTGCAAAACAACATGGGGTTATGAGAGGAATAAAAATGCTCCTGAAAATACTTTCCATTTCATCTGAGTTGTCATTCCTTCCTATGCCCTTCTTCTGTATTAATTCTCCCTTCTGTTTTTAGCTGCTTGTTGCCAAAACTTGGTGATTTTAAGGCAAAAGCTTTCTCACAAAAAACTGAGCCCAGTATGCAAGGGGAAATTGTATATTCAGGAGTGTCTTCAGCAGGAAGCAAAGAGCAGGGGGTAATTTGCCTGTGGGAGGGGGAAAGAGCAGTCAGACACAAGGAGGACACTTATTTAGGAAGGGCTGTAGGGTCTGATCACGTGCTGACCTCATGCTCCATATTTTGAGCCCACGGGCCATCATGGGCCTGCCCCTTAGGTGGGACATCTGGGCTAACCTGATGCTAACCTTGCCTTGAAACACGGAAAGCACAGGCAGTTTAATCTGCAGTTTGAACAGGAGCCATCTGAACATGATCCTTCCACCACATTCCACATGAATCACATGGACTGGAAATGGCTTTTATTTGTAGAGGTCTGAGGAGCACAGGGGGGCTTTGTCCACGTTTGGCTATGGTCAGTGTACACAAACTAAGGGCAAAATTAATTCTGCTCTCGGAGTCAAGCAGATGTGAGGGGTTTCTGTGAGGAGCAGCAGGAGGCTTCAGCAGAGCACAGCTGAAGAACACTGGCATCTGTAGCCAGTGGCAGGTATGGGAAATCTTAGCATCCTGTAAACAGGGATTCTATGGTCCAGCTTACCAAACTATTTCTATGGGGGTGAGGGAATTTTGGAGACAAGTCTAAATGTCAAAGACTTGTCTAACCCATAATGCCAGCCCTTTCCTCCTCGGCATCACATCCTTCAGACAGGCAGGTTCTTCACCCCGCTGTCTGTGGCAAGGAGGGGATGTTCCTCACAAAGAAGGGTAATAAAATGTAAAATCCTATTTCAAGTAACTTGTCCAAGATTCCTGTAGGAGACATTAGAAGCTGATGAGTGCTGAGTGTTCCCTGCTCCCAGGGCAGTGCTGGCCCCAGGCAGCAGCTGTAGCTACAGCTCCTTCTGTGGGGATATGAGGGGCAGAGTGGAAATCTCAGCAAGGGAGAGCAAATGCACCTGTGGCTGCAGAGCAGCTCTTCAGAAAGTGGACTCAGGATGAGTATCTAGTGTTCATTTCACTGTGTTTAATCAGCCAGGTGGTTAAAGGTGGTGCCCAGATGATGTAGCAGCTTTAATGCATCCTTTAATATGGGTGTTTGCCTGGTGGCCTCCAGGGAGCTTTACTATTCAAATGTGGGTCTTCACACTTGCACTTCGAGCATTCTCTGTCCTGCAACTGTGCAGCATTTTTATTACTAATGGAGGTCTGAGCTGCAGCGTGCCTGGCAGGTGCTGTTTGGGAAGTGGGTGTCTCCTTGCACGTCGCATGTCCATGAGTCACATCATGCAGCATGTTCCGCTTAGTGTAGGTTATCCACTCCCTCATGGTGTCCATAACGATGGGGATGAGGCTCACCACCCCTCCATAACGATTCTTTGCTTCCTCTAAGCTCAAGCAGTTCACAACACCGTGGGGGTAGCTGTGGGACAGAGGGGAAACAATTGACAGAGGAGTCCCAGCCTCCCTCAGAACCCCAGAGAAGGGCAGGATTGCACAGGCAGCCATTTCCCAAAAACACAAAAGCATGGATAGAATTGCACTTGGATAGGTGAGTCCCACCAAAAACCACTCTGGCAGAGATCTGGAAGTCTTGGAGAAGACAAAGAGATGCTTGCCCTGCAGAAATGAGCTCTGGGCAGAGCAGCAGCAGGAGGAAGGAGCAGGTAACCTGCCTGAGCACTGCACAGACCTCAGGGCAATCTCCTGCCCTGCCATGCACCAGGAAAAGGATGGAGAAACAGACCAGCACTCTGTTTGTGCATGGACACTGGCAGTGTTTCCCCAAGAGCTGCAACAGGAAGCTGGGCAGCACCTTGTAGCCTCACTAAAGCCAGGAAGGTGCTGAGACACAACTGGTGGAGAAGCCAGGTGGGAATGTGCAGTGCCAGTCCCCCAGCACCGACAGCCAATTCCCAGGAGCTGAGCTGAGCTGAGCTGAGCTGAGGAGGCACCTACGTGGCTCGGAGGGCAGTGAAGTCGTTGCTGTCATTAAGGAGCACTTTGCACTTCTCCAAAAGGCCATTGGTCACACAGTCCCCAGGATGCACATGTTCCATCTTGTGGCAGAGGTTGCGCAGGTCGTTGCAGATGGAGATGAACATGGTGAGGATGCGCTTGTCGGTGGAATTGTAGCAGTGGTGGTCCTTGTAGCACTGCACCTGCACAGGGGGAAAACCAGAGGTCAGTGATGTTAAACTGCATTGACCTTGTGCTGCAAAGCTGTCAGGGTGAGTGAGGGGAAGCTGCTTTCTCTCGTGGCTCTCAGGCGTGAGCACCACGGGCTGTTTGCTGTCATTCCTCATGACTGAGCAAGGGCAGAGTAAGGGATCTGTCCATCAGCTCACTGAGCCTGCCTCACCCTGAGAGCTGCAGGAGTGCCACAGCCAAAGCCAGCTGTGCTGACAGCACTGCAGGAATGGGCTCAGTCACTGTGGGGTGTCTGCCTGCTCCCTCTGCCCCTGCCACAGCTGCCTGGGCAAGCAGGGTGGGAAGTGAAGGCAGCCACCAAACCAGGAATGGTTTGATGTGTTTGCTTCTTGCATCCTCTTTATTTGGTACATGGCTGCAACCTCAGCCCATTTTTACCCTAATTGCCTTGGCTAACCTGTTAGAGCAATGCTATTCTCTGCTTGCCCTGAGCAGTTGTGTTACTCAGAGTGATGGCATTGTGTGGAAATGTCATGCCAAGGCATTAAGTATCTTCTTCAAAGAAATTATAGAACCTTCAAAATACAAAATTCTGAGTGGCTGGTTAGCAGCCAGAGCTGGGCTCCAACAGCTCCAGTGCTTTCTGGAAGATTCCATGACAAGAGGGAAGGAGCTGTTCCAATGTGGATTCAGTCTTTACTTACAGAAGATCCATGGAATGTGCTTGGTCAAATTCTCAGCAGGTTTGTAAGAACAATAAAAAATGGCCCCTAAGGGTCCATTTGCACTACAGATTCCTCCTTCCACACTGTTTGCTGAGTGCTGTGTCCTTGTGAGTGGCAGGATATTTTATTGCTGCTGTGAGCAGAAATAATGCTAAGGAGAGTATCAATTCAGCCTGAATGTTCACCAGTGGGATAACAGGACTTGTTGTCCATATCAACAACAGAGTTAATGCACCTGAGTGAGCTGGATGGGGAGCCAGGACTACAGGAACAACTTGCAAGGACTGTGCAGCTCTGGACAAGCCAGACTTTATACCCTAATGGATGTAGACATCTTTCAAGCACTGTTGCCTTTACCTGACTGTGGTGTGCACTCCCTACACATGTCTGTGTTTGCTGATGTTATTCTTCTGCCCTCCCCATAGCAAGTTAAAAGTAGGGAGAATGGCACTGAACTAAAATGGTGCCTGCTTTTGTCTGCAGTGAAGTTTCTTTGCTAGGGGTTAACTTCTGCTCACTGCATCCCCAGGGTGTGCTGCACCAACTGCTCCCCAGCCTTACCATTAATTTGCTCTCTTCCCTTTCCCACGCTCCCCCTCAGGGATACAGTTTGCCACCACTGAGTCCCTGTATGGTTTCACAGAGAAGGCCATAGATCCATGGAATTGTGAGGTCACTACCCACCAGGTTTCACCCCCACGACAAGCAGCCCTTCCAACTCTGCCAACAAGTACTAGTGGAATACCAGTGCTTCCAAAAACAGGAAAAAAGGGCTCAGTGCAGTGTCTGTCACAATCCTCTTCATGGCAATGAGCAAAGCCCTTCTATTAGAAATGCAGCCCTTGAAAAACACAACCAGCTCCTTCTGTCTCCAAATCCTGACAACAGACTGGCTGTCACTCTGCCTTTGGCATCCATCCAGTTTTTGTGCCCAAGTTTTGCTGTCTCAAATCCACAATTCTGATTTTATTTAGCTTTTTCCTTCCCCCTCTGTCTCTAGGTGGTCAAAGTTCTACTTTTAAGTACACCATGCTATAAAAATTTCAAGACTATTCACTTACCAGCCCAGAAAACCCCTTGCCCACTTGGGACTTTAAGCCCTCAATCCATCATCCTCCCTCTCTAACACAGCCATTATTTTTAATAAGCACTATAGAAAGATACAGCAGCACCAGTACCAGGGGAAAGAGGTAGGCACGCTGGTTCCTGTGAGTTGAGGATTACAGATTCCATGTGTGGCTGGGGAAGGAGGCTTGGTTTGATTGTTTTCTTGTACCCTTGTTTCTGGCTGTGCCTCAGCAGTGTTAAACTAAACCACAAAGTGCTGCTCAGCCATGAGATTCCTTCTGAGGTAACAGGAGGCCCTCAGCACCTTCTCTCCGCACATCTTCACTTATACACAAACAGTACAGGAGAGCTTTTCTCCATCTTCCCTTCAATAGAAACATTTCTTAATTCCTGAGCTGGCTCCAGTGCACGCCAGCCACGTGCTGTCCCTGATCTCATAGGCAGGGAGCACTTTGCGCTGAATAATTTGTACCTGGTTAATGGATGACACAGGTTTGATCAAATCATGGGCTTCCTCCCGCGTGCGTTCCAGTGCTCTGATAAATGTGAACTGCTGCTGCTGGAAGAGCTTGTAGTTTTCCTCGATCTTGCTTATAGTTTGCACCACCTCATCCATGTTGACTTATTTCTGGATGTGGGGGTAAAAAGGACAGAAAGGAAGCAATTTTAGAAATTATACAATTCTTCATCTCGCCTGAGTTGCGATTGTGTCGGTGAGTGGAAAACTATGCGGAAAAAAAAACAAAACTAGAAAAGCAAAAGGCAGGAAAAAGAGGAGATGTGTTGTGTCGAGGGCCTGCAGTCCCAGAGCCCCAAGCAGTAAGTCAAGGAGTTGATGATGCTGCAACAAGAGGCAGAGAAGCCGGAGGGGAGCGCTGACAATCAGATGCCTTAAAGCTGAGCGGGTTTATGTGTTGTAAAGATAATGCGGCAATGCATCGAGCGCCGGGCCCGCGGGGAGCCGGGGCTTCTCTCGGGGCTGTAAAAGCAGCGCCCCAGCGGCTCCCGCAGTGTCCCGTTAACGGGAGCGGCCGGAGCTCTCCCGTTAACCGCGCCGCGCTCGGTGCCGGGGCCGCGGCGAACCTGCCCCTGGTCCCGGGGCTGAACCGGGACCCTGCGGACAGATCAGCAGCTCTCGGGGCGGCCCCGCCCGCAGCCCCGGCCGCCCTGCGGCTCCTACCGGCCGGTGGGCGGGCGGCGGCGGTGTGGCAGCTCCCCAGGTGGAACGGGGCTGTGCGGCTGAGCGGGCGGGCAGCGCTGACTGCGCGTTCTCAGCTCCGCCGTTGCCGCGGCAACCGCGCCGCCGCGGCCCCGGCAACCGTCGCCGCTCGATGACGTCTCCCCGCTCCCGTTAAAGTCAACGAGGCGCAGGCCACGCCCCCGAGTAGAACGAGGCCGTTCTGTGTCGCGCGGTGATGACGTCTCTTTAGCAACGCGTCGCGTTGCTAGGGCCGGCCATGGCGGACGCCGCTGTGGAGGACCAGGCCCGGCCGTGGCCGCCGCCCGCGGGCGCCTACGCGGAGGAGCGGGGGCTCTTCCAGCTCCTGCAGGTGAACGGGGACCCCCCGCCAGCCCCTTCGCGGCGCGGGGTGACCGGGGGAGGCGGGGAGGGGCCCCGGTGCGGGCTCCTGGGAAACGTGATGGGCGGGTGTCCGTGTGCGGGAAGTTCGTCCTGTAAGCATGGATTCCATGGTCCAGCTTACCAAACGATTTCTGTGCGGGTGAGGGAACTTTAGAGACAAGTCAAAGACCTGTCTAACCCATAATGCCAGCCCTTTCCTGCTCTGCATCACATCCTTCAGACAGGCAGGTTCTTCACCCCGCTGCCTGTGGCTGGGAGGGGATGTTCCTCACAAAGAAGGCTAATAAAATGTAAAATCCTATTTCAAGTAACTTGTCCAAGATTCCTGTAGGAGACATTAGAAGCTGATGAGTGCTGAGTGTTCCCTGCTCCCAGTGCAGTGCTGGCCCCAGGCAGCAGCTGTAGCTACAGCTCCTTCTGTGGGGATATGAGGGGCAGAGGGGAAATCTCAGCAAGGGAGAGCAAATGCATCTGTGGCTGCAGAGCAGCTCTTCAGAAAGTGGACTCAGGATGAGTATCTAGTGTTCATTTCACTGTGTTTAATCAGCCAAGTGATTAAAGGTGGTGACCACATGATGCAGGAGATTTGATCCATCCTTTAACTGGGGTATTTGCTTGGTGGCTTCCAGGGTGCCTTTCGTTGTGGACGCTGATTTGCAGCTAGATATTTCTGGAAATCTTTTTCCTGAAATTATACAGTACTTTTATTACTAATAGAGGCCTGACTTGCAAAGTTCCCAGCAGGTGCTATCTGGGAACTGGGTGTCTCCTTCTTGCATGTGGCATGTTCATGACTCACAACATAGAGCTTGTTCCACTGACTGTAATAGATCCACTCCTTTATAGTGTCTATAACGATGGGGATGAGGCTCACCACCCCTCCATAACGATTCTTTGCTTCCTCTAAGCTCAGGTAGTTCACAACACTGTGGGGGTAGCTGTGGGACAGAGGGGAAGCAATTGACAGAGGAGTCCCAGCCTCCCTCAGAACCCCAGAGAAGGGCAGGATTGCACAGGCAGCCATTTCCCAAAAACACAAAAGCATGGATAGAATTGCACTTGGATAGATGAGTCCCACCAAAAACCACTCTGGTAGAGATCTGGAAGTCTTGGAGAGGACATAGAGATGCTTGCCCTGCAGAAATGAGCTCTGGGCAGAGCAGCAGCAGGAGGAAGGAGCAGGTAACCTGGCTGAGCACTGCACAGACCTCAGGGCAATCACCTGCCCTGCCATGCACCAGGAAAAGGATGGAGAAACAGACCAGCACTCTGTTTGTGCATGGACACTGGCAGTGTTTCCCCAAGAGCTGCAACAGGAAGCTGGGCAGCACCTTGTAGCCTCACTAAAGCCAGGAAGGTGCTGAGACACAACTGGTGGAGAAGCCAGGTGGGAATGTGCAGTGCCAGTCCCCCAGCACCGACAGCCAAATCCCAGGAGCTGAGCTGAGCTGAGCTGAGGAGGCACCTACGTGGCTCGGAGGGCAGTGAAGTCGTTGCTGTCATTAAGGATGCACATGTTCCATCTTGTGGCAGAGGTTGCGGAGGTCGTTGCAGATGGAGATGAACATGTTGAGGATGCGCTTGTCGGTGGAATTGTAGCAGTGGTGGTCCTTGTAGCACTGCACCTGCACAGGGGGAAAACCAGAGGTCAGTGATGTTAAACTGCATTGAACTTGTGCTGCAAAGCTGTCAGGGTGAGTGAGGGGAAGCTGCTTTCTCTCGTGGCTCTCAGGCGTGAGCACCACGGGCTGTTTGCTGTCATTCCTCATGACTGAGCAAGGGCAGAGTAAGGGATCTGTCCATCAGCTCACTGAGCCTGCCTCACCCTGAGAGCTGCAGGAGTGCCACAGCCAAAGCCAGCTGTGCTGACAGCACTGCAGGAATGGGCTCAGTCACTGTGGGGTGTCTGCCTGCTCCCTCTGCCCCTGCCACAGCTGCCTGGGCAAGCAGGGTGGGAAGTGAAGGCAGCCACCAAACCAGGAATGGTTTGATGTGTTTGCTTCTTGCATGCTCTTTATTTGGTACATGGCTGCAACCTCAGCCCATTTTTACCCTAATTCCCTTGGCTAACCTGTTAGAGCAATGCTATTCTCTGCTTGCTCTGAGCAGTTGTGTTACTCAGAGTGATGGCATTGTGTGGAAATGTCATGCCAAGGCATTAAGTATCTTCTTCAAAGAAATTATAGACTCTTCAAAATATAAAATTCTGAGTGGCTGGTTAGCAGCCAGAGCTGGGCTCCAACAGCTCCAGTGCTTTCTGGAAGATTCCACAACAAGAGGGAAGGAGCTGTTCCAACGTGGGTTCAGTCTCTGCTTACAGAAGATCCATGGAATGTGCTTGGCCAAATTCTCAGCAGGTTTGTAAGAACAATAAAAAATGGCCTCTAAGTGTCCATTTGCACTACAGATTCCTCCTTCCACACTGTTTGCTGAGTGCTGTGTCCTTGTGAGTGGCAGGATATTTTATTGCTGCTGTGAGCAGAAATAATGCTAAGGAGAGTATCAATTCAGCCTGAATGTTCACCAGTGGGATAACAGGACTTGTTGTCCATATCAACAACAGAGTTAATGCACCTGAGTGAGCTGGATGGGGAGCCAGGACTACAGGAACAATTTGCAAGGACTGTCCAGCTCTGGACTAGCCAGATTATATTCCCTTCTGTGCAGGGAGCACTTTGTGTTGAATAATTTGTACCTGGACTATGGATGAGACAGGTTTGATCAAATCATGGGCTTCCTGTCGGGTTTGTTCCAGTGCTCTGATAAATGTGAACTGCTGCTGCTGGAAGAGCTTGTAGTTCTGCTCGATCTTTCTTAGAGTATGCACCACCTCATCCATGTTGACTTATTTCTGGATGTGGCGGTGAAAAGAACAGAAAGGAAACAATTTTAGAAATTATGCAATTCTACTTCTCGCCTGAGTTGGAATTTTGTGGGTTAGTGAAATACTTACGGAAAAAAAAAAAAAAAAAAAAAAACTAGAAAAGCAAAAGGCAGGAAAAAGAGGAGATGTGTTGTGTCGAGGGCCTGCAGTCCCAGAGCCCCAAGCAGTAAGTCAAGGAGTTGATGATGCTGCAACAAGAGGCAGAGAAGCCGGAGGGGAGCGCTGACAATCAGAGGCCATAAAGCCGAGCGGGTTTAAGTGTTGTAAAGATAATGCGGCAATGCATCGAGCGCCGGGCCCGCGGGGAGCCGGGGCTTCTCTCGGGGCTGTAAAAGCAGCGCCCCAGCGGCTCCCGCAGTGTCCCGTTAACGGGAGCGGCCGGAGCTCTCCCGTTAACCGCGCCGCGCTCGGTGCCGGGGCCGCGGCGAACCTGCCCCTGGTCCCGGGGCTGAACCGGGACCCTGCGGACAGATCAGCAGTTCTCGGGGCGGCCCCGCCCGCAGCCCCGGCCGCCCTGCGGCTCCTACCGGCCGGTGGGCGGGCGGCGGCGGTGTGGCAGCTCCCCAGGTGGAACGGGGCTGTGCGGCTGAGCGGGCGGGCAGCGCTGACTGCGCGTTCTCAGCTCCGCCGTTGCCGCGGCAACCGCGCCGCCGCGGCCCCGGCAACCGTCGCCGCTCGATGACGTCTCCCCGCTCCCGTTAAAGTCAACGAGGCGCTGGCCACGCCCCCGAGTGGAACGAGGCCGTTCTGTGTCGCGCGGTGATGACGTCTCTTTAGCAACGCGTCGCGTTGCTAGGGCCGGCCATGGCGGACGCCGCCGTGGAGGACCAGGCCCGGCCGTGGCCGCCGCCCGCGGGCGCCTACGCGGAGGAGCGGGGGCTCTTCCAGCTCCTGCAGGTGAACGGGGACCCCCCGCCAGCCCCTTCGCGGCGCGGGGTGACCGGGGGAGGCGGGGAGGGGCCCCGGTGCGGGCTCCTGAAACGTGATGGGCGGGTGTCCGTGTGCGGGAAGTTCGTCCTGTAAGCATGGATTCCATGGTCCAGCTTACCAAACGATTTCTATGCGGGTGAGGGAACTTTAGAGACAAGTCAAAGACCTGTCTAACCCATAATGCCAGCCCTTTCCTGCTCTGCATCACATCCTTCAGACAGGCAGGTTCTTCACCCCGCTGCCTGTGGCTGGGAGGGGATGTTCCTCACAAAGAAGGCTAATAAAATGTAAAATCCTATTTCAAGTAACTTGTCCAAGATTCCTGTAGGAGACATTAGAAGCTGATGAGTGCTGAGTGTTCCCTGCTCCCAGTGCAGTGCTGGCCCCAGGCAGCAGCTGTAGCTACAGCTCCTTCTGTGGGGATATGAGGGGCAGAGGGGAAATCTCAGCAAGGGAGAGCAAATGCATCTGTGGCTGCAGAGCAGCTCTTCAGAAAGTGGACTCAGGATGAGTATCTAGTGTTCATTTCACTGTGTTTAATCAGCCAGGTGATTAAAGGTGGTGACCACATGATGCAGGAGATTTGATCCATCCTTTAACTGGGGTATTTGCTTGGTGGCTTCCAGGGTGCCTTCGTTGTGGACTCTAATTTGCAGCTAGATATTTCTAGAAATCTTCTTCCTGGAATTATACAGTATTTTTATTAGTAATGGAGGTCTGACTTGCAAAGAGCCCATCAGGTGCTATTTGGAAACTGGGTGTCTCCTTCTTGCATGTGCAATGTTCATGACTCACATCAGGCAGCCTGTTCCACTGCATGTAATAGATCCACTCCTTTATAGTGTCTATAACGATGGGGATGAGGCTCACCACCCCTCCATAACGATTTTGTGTTTCCTCTGTGCCCAGGTAGTGCACAACACCGTGGTGGTCACTGTGGGACAGAGGGGAAACAATTGACAGAGGAGTCCCAGCCTCCCTCAGAACCCCAGAGAAGGGCAGGATTGCACAGGCAGCCATTTCCCAAAAACACAAAAGCATGGATAGAATTGCACTTGGATAGATGAGTCCCACCAAAAACCACTCTGGTAGAGATCTGGAAGTCTTGGAGAGGACATAGAGATGCTTGCCCTGCAGAAATGAGCTCTGGGCAGAGCAGCAGCAGGAGGAAGGAGCAGGTAACCTGCCTGAGCACTGCACAGACCTCAGGGCAATCTCCTGCCCTGCCATGCACCAGGAAAAGGATGGAGAAACAGACCAGCACTCTGTTTGTGCATGGACACTGGCAGTGTTTCCCCAAGAGCTGCAACAGGAAGCTGGGCAGCACCTTGTAGCCTCACTAAAGCCAGGAAGGTGCTGAGACACAACTGGTGGAGAAGCCAGGTGGGAATGTGCAGTGCCAGTCCCCCAGCACCGACAGCCAAATCCCAGGAGCTGAGCTGAGCTGAGGAGGCACCTACGTGGCTCGGAGGGCAGTGAAGTCGTTGCTGTCATTAAGGAGCACTTTGCACTTCTCCAAAAGGCCATTGGTCACACAGTCCCCAGGATGCACATGTTCCATCTTGTGGCAGAGGTTGCGGAGGTCGTTGCAGATGGAGATGAACATGTTGAGGATGCGCTTGTCGGTGGAATTGTAGCAGTTGTATTGCTTGGAGAACTGCACCTGCACAGGGGGAAAACCAGAGGTCAGTGATGTTAAACTGCATTGACCTTGTGCTGCAAAGCTGTCAGGGTGAGTGAGGGGAAGCTGCTTTCTCTCGTGGCTCTCAGGCGTGAGCACCACGGGCTGTTTGCTGTCATTCCTCATGACTGAGCAAGGGCAGAGTAAGGGATCTGTCCATCAGCTCACTGAGCCTGCCTCACCCTGAGAGCTGCAGGAGTGCCACAGCCAAAGCCAGCTGTGCTGACAGCACTGCAGGAATGGGCTCAGTCACTGTGGGGTGTCTGCCTGCTCCCTCTGCCCCTGCCACAGCTGCCTGGGCACAGCAGGGTGGGAAGTGAAGGCAGCCACCAAACCAGGAATGGTTTGATGTGTTTGCTTCTTGCATGCTCTTTATTTGGTACATGGCTGCAACCTCAGCCCATTTTTACCCTAATTGCCTTGGCTAACCTGTTAGAGCAATACTATTCTCTGCTTGCCCTGAGCAGTTGTGTTACTCAGAGTGATGGCA
This sequence comes from Oenanthe melanoleuca, assembly GCF_029582105.1. NCBI lineage: Eukaryota > Metazoa > Chordata > Aves > Passeriformes > Muscicapidae > Oenanthe > Oenanthe melanoleuca. Next base: position 4,353,140 of record NC_079350.1, read on the forward strand.
TTGTGTGGAAATGTCATGCCAAGGCATTAAGTATCTTCTTCAAAGAAATTATAGACTCTTCAAAATACAAAATTCTGAGTGGCTGGTTAGCAGCCAGAGCTGGGCTCCAACAGCTCCAGTGCTTTCTGGAAGATTCCACGACAAGAGGGAAGGAGCTGTTCCAACGTGGGTTCAGTCTCTGCTTACAGAAGATCCATGGAATGTGCTTGGCCAAATTCTCAGCAGGTTTGTAAGAACAATAAAAAATGGCCCCTAAGTGTCCATTTGCACTACAGATTCCTCCTTCCACACTGTTTGCTGAGTGCTGTGTCCTTGTGAGTGGCAGGATATTTTATTGCTGCTGTGCGCAGAAATAATGCTAAGGAGAGTATCAATTCAGCCTGAATGTTCACCAGTGGGATAACAGGACTTGTTGTCCATATCAACAACAGAGTTAATGCACCTGAGTGAGCTGGATGGGGAGCCAGGACTACAGGAACAATTTGCAAGGACTGTCCAGCTCTGGACTAGCCAGATTATATTCCCTTCTGTGCAGGGAGCACTTTGTGTTGAATAATTTGTACCTGGACTATGGATGAGACAGGTTTGATGAAATCATGGGGCTCTTCTCGGGTTTGTTCCAGTGCTCTGATAAATGTGAACTGCTGCTTCTTGAAGAGCTTGTACTTCTGCTCGATCTTTCTTAGAGTATGCACCACCTCATCCATGTTGAGTTATTTCTGGATATGGGGGTGAAAAGGACAGAAAGGAAACAATTTTAGAAATGATGCAATTCTACTTCTCGCCTGAGTTGGAATTTTGTTGGTTAGTGGAATACTTACGGAAAAAAAAAAACAAAAACAAAAACAAAAAAAACTAGAAAAGCAAAAGGCAGGAAAAAGAGGAGATGTGTTGTGTCGAGCGCCTGCAGTCCCAGAGCCCCAAGCAGTAAGTCAAGGAGTTGATGATGCTGCAACAAGAGGCAGAGAAGCCGGAGGGGAGCGCTGACAATCAGAGGCCATAAAGCCGAGCGGGTTTAAGTGTTGTAAAGATAATGCGGCAATGCATCGAGCGCCGGGCCCGCGGGGAGCCGGGGCTTCTCTCGGGGCTGTAAAAGCAGCGCCCCAGCGGCTCCCGCAGTGTCCCGTTAACGGGAGCGGCCGGAGCTCTCCCGTTAACCGCGCCGCGCTCGGTGCCGGGGCCGCGGCGAACCTGCCCCTGGTCCCGGGGCTGAACCGGGACCCTGCGGACAGATCAGCAGCTCTCGGGGCGGCCCCGCCCGCAGCCCCGGCCGCCCTGCGGCTCCTACCGGCCGGTGGGCGGGCGGCGGCGGTGTGGCAGCTCCCCAGGTGGAACGGGGCTGTGCGGCTGAGCGGGCGGGCAGCGCTGACTGCGCGTTCTCAGCTCCGCCGTTGCCGCGGCAACCGCGCCGCCGCGGCCCCGGCAACCGTCGCCGCTCGATGACGTCTCCCCGCTCCCGTTAAAGTCAACGAGGCGCTGGCCACGCCCCCGAGTGGAACGAGGCCGTTCTGTGTCGCGCGGTGATGACGTCTCTTTAGCAACGCGTCGCGTTGCTAGGGCCGGCCATGGCGGACGCCGCCGTGGAGGACCAGGCCCGGCCGTGGCCGCCGCCCGCGGGCGCCTACGCGGAGGAGCGGGGGCTCTTCCAGCTCCTGCAGGTGAACGTGGACCCCCCGCCAGCCCCTCCGCGGCGCGGGGTGACCGGGGGAGGCGGGGAGGGGCCCCGGTGCGGGCTCCTGGGAAACGTGATGGGCGGGTGTCCGTGTGCGGGAAGTTCGTCCTGTAAGCATGGATTCCATGGTCCAGCTTACCAAACGATTTCTATGCGGGTGAGGGAACTTTAGAGACAAGTCAAAGACCTGTCTAACCCATAATGCCAGCCCTTTCCTGCTCTGCATCACATCCTTCAGACAGGCAGGTTCTTCACCCCACTGCCTGTGACTGGGAGGGGATGTTCCTCACAAAGAAGGCTAATAAAATGTAAAATCCTATTTCAAGTAACTTGTCCAAGATTCCTGTAGGAGACATTAGAAGCTGATGAGTGCTGAGTGTTCCCTGCTCCCAGTGCAGTGCTGGCCCCAGGCAGCAGCTGTAGCTACAGCTCCTTCTGTGGGGATATGAGGGGCAGAGGGGAAATCTCAGCAAGGGAGAGCAAATGCATCTGTGGCTGCAGAGCAGCTCTTCAGAAAGTGGACTCAGGATGAGTATCTAGTGTTCATTTCACTGTGTTTAATCAGCCAGGTGATTAAAGGTGGTGACCAGATGATGCAGGAGCTTTGATCCATCCTTAATTGGGGTGTTTGTTTGCTGGCATCCAGGGAGCTTTATTTTTCAAACGTGGGTCTTCATACTTGCACTTCGAGCATTCTCTGTCCTGTAATCGTAAAATATTTTTGTTACTAATGGAGGTCTGAGCTGCAAAGAGCCCATCAGGTGCTATTTGGAAACTGGGTGTCTTCTTGCTATGGTGTGTGCATGACTCACAGTATGAAGCAGGTTGTTGTTGGTGTAGGTTATCCACTCCCTCATGGTGTCTATAACGATGGGGATGAGGCTCACCACCCCTCCATAACAATCCGTTGCTTCAGCCAAGCTCAAGTAGTTCACAACACCGTGGGGGTAGCTGTGGGACAGAGGGGAAACAATTGACAGAGGAGTCCCAGCCTCCCTCAGAACCCCAGAGAAGGGCAGGATTGCACAGGCAGCCATTTCCCAAAAACACAAAAGCATGGATAGAATTGCACTTGGATAGATGAGTCCCACCAAAAACCACTCTGGTAGAGATCTGGAAGTCTCAGAGAAGACATAGAGACGCTTGCCCTGCAGAAATGAGCTCTGGGCAGAGGAGCAGCAGGAGGAAGGAGCAGGTAACCTGGCTGAGCACTGCACAGACCTCAGGGCAATCTCCTGCCCTGCCATGCACCAGGAAAAGGATGGAGAAACAGACCAGCACTCTGTTTGTGCATGGACACTGGCAGTGTTTCCCCAAGAGCTGCAACAGGAAGCTGGGCAGCACCTTGTAGCCTCACTAAAGCCAGGAAGGTGCTGAGACACAACTGGTGGAGAAGCCAGGTGGGAATGTGCAGTGCCAGTCCCCCAGCACCGACAGCCAAATCCCAGGAGCTGAGCTGAGCTGAGCTGAGGAGGCACCTACGTGGCTCGGAGGGCAGTGAAGTCGTTGCTCTCCTTCAGCAGCTCTTTGCACTTCTCCATGAGGCTGTTGGACACTCTGTCCCCAGGATGCACATGTTCCAGTTTCTGGCAAAGGTTGCGGAGATCGTTGCAGATGGAGATGAACATGGTGAGGACGTGCTTGTCCCTGGAGTTGTAGCAGTGGTGATCTTTGTAGCACTGCACCTGCACAGGGGGAAAATATCAGTGCTTGTAAAAACATCATAATGTAACACACCATCTCAATGGCAGAAACGGCTCAGTGCATTGTCTGTCACAATCCTCTTCATGGCAATGAGTAAAGTGCTTGGTAGGGAGATGCAGCCCTTGGAACAGACAACCAGCTCCTGTCTCCAAATCTTGACATCAGCCAGGCTGTTACTCAGCTTTTGGTATCGATCCAGGTTTTGTGCCCAAGTTTTGCTGTCTCAAATCCACATTTCTGATTTTATTTAAGTTTTTCTTTCCCCCTCTGTCTCTAGGTGATCTAAGTTCTACTTTTAAGTACACCATGCTATAAAAATTCCAAGACTATTCAGTTACCCGCCCAGAAAATCCCTTGCCCACTTGGGACTTTCAGCCTCAATCCTCCCTCTCTAGCACAGCCATTATTTTTAATAACCAGTGTAGAAAGATGCAGCTGTACCAGGGGAAAGAGGCAGGCATGCTGGTTCCTGTGAGTTGAGGATTACAGATTCCATGTGTGGCTGGGGAAGGAGGCTTGGTTTGATTGTTTTCTTGTACCCTTGTTTCTGGCTGTGCCTCGGCAGTGTTAAACTACTGTAGTGAATAATTTGTACCTGGTTAATGGATGACACAGGTCTGACCACGTCATTGGCTTCCACACGGGTGAGTTTCAGTGCTTTGATAAATGTCAACTGCTGCTGCTGGAAGAGCTTGTAGTTCTGCTCGATCTTTCCCAGGGTTTCCACTACCTCATCCATGTTGGCTTGTTTCTGGATCTGAGGGCGAAAAGGAGAGAAAGGAAGCAATTTTAGAAATTATGCAATTCTATGTCTTGCCTGAGTTGGAATTGTGTCGGTTAGTAGAAAACTTATGGAGAAAAAAAAAAAAAATATATAAAAGGCAAGAAAATAGATGTGTTGTGTCGAGGGCCTGCAGTCCCAGAGCCCCAAGCAGTAAGTCAAGGAGTTGATGATGCTGCAACAAGAGGCAGAGAAGCCGGAGGGGAGCGCTGACAATCAGAGGCCATAAAGCCGAGCGGGTTTAAGTGTTGTAAAGATAATGCGGCAATGCATCGAGCGCCGGGCCCGCGGGGAGCCGGGGATTCTCTCGGGGCTGTAAAAGCAGCGCCCCAGCGGCTCCCGCAGTGTCCCGTTAACGGGAGCGGCCGGAGCTCTCCCGTTAACCGCGCCGCGCTCGGTGCCGGGGCCGCGGCGAACCTGCCCCTGGTCCCGGGGCTGAACCGGGACCCTGCGGACAGATCAGCAGCTCTCGGGGCGGCCCCGCCCGCAGCCCCGGCCGCCCTGCGGCTCCTACCGGCCGGTGGGCGGGCGGCGGCGGTGTGGCAGCTCCCCAGGTGGAACGGGGCTGTGCGGCTGAGCGGGCGGGCAGCGCTGACTGCGCGTTCTCAGCTCCGCCGTTGCCGCGGCAACCGCGCCGCCGCGGCCCCGGCAACCGTCGCGGCTCGATGACGTCTCCCCGCTCCCGTTAAAGTCAACGAGGCGCTGGCCACGCCCCCGAGTGGAACGAGGCCGTTCTGTGTCGCGCGGTGATGACGTCTCTTTAGCAACGCGTCGCGTTGCTAGGGCCGGCCATGGCGGACGCCGCCGTGGAGGACCAGGCCCGGCCGTGGCCGCCGCCCGCGGGCGCCTACGCGGAGGAGCGGGGGCTCTTCCAGCTCCTGCAGGTGAACGGGGACCCCCCGCCAGCCCCTCCGCGGCGCGGGGTGACCGGGGGAGGCGGGGAGGGGCCCCCGTTCGAGCTCCTGGGGAACGTGACGCTCGGGTGTCCCTGTGTGGGAAGGTGCCGTGGACTGTCTTCCTTAATTATTTTAATTGGCAGTTCCTTCGGCTCATACGTGTAATTTGATTTGTGGAAGAAAGTGGCAGCCCGTGGAAGGAAAAAGTCGGTGAAAGGCGAGGCAGGATGATGAGGACGAAGCGGGGACATTGCCAAACTGAGTGCGGGAAGAACGAGGTGCAGGTTTTGCCGTGGCCGAACCGGGGCTCTCACCGCAGGCTGATCATCCCCGGCTTAAAACCCTGCCCGCCGCCTTCCTGCTGCGGCTGTTCGGGGAGGCGTCAAAAATAAAGGGAGAAAAATGCACCTGTGGTGTCGTTGTGATTTCGGTACATGGCAAGGCTGGTTTCCCTGCTTTGGTGAAGGGTGGGTTTTGTTCTGGAAGTTCGGAAGAGCCATTCTGTCGTGCATGGGGAGGTTTGTGTGAAGGACTAAATATGCTGGTAATTTTCTGATAGGAGAACTTGCTGGAGAGCTTTTCCCCTGTGTGCTGCTCTCAACTCTGTTAAAAAGTCATTTTCACTAAGTCAGAGCTCACTGAAATGCACCCACGTGTTTATTTCTTTTCTTATTCCTTTTTTTTTTTTTTTTTTGCTATCATTTTTTTCCTCTGTTTATTATGACTAACACAACATTGTATTTGTGATTTTATTAAAATTAAATACTGTGTTTTGCACACCGTGAGGCATTGAATGCAGCTGCAGGGACTCATGTTTCATAAAATGTTTGTAGGATTTACTTTTGTGCTTCAGTTGTGTTGGGGCAAAATAATGACACATACACAGCTTTAAATTGTTGTCTAAAACATTTACAAAATACAAAATGTATAAACTACGTGAGACCCAAAATAAACCTCTCCCAGAGTTTAACAGAACAACTCATGTGAAAAAAAGCTGAGTTTAGCAGAATTGGATAAAATTTAGGGTTTCAGCAAGAGGCAGTGCTAGTGTCAATCACTGAATGTTTTTTAATTATAATAAACCCATATTTTCTTAGGTTTGTTATTTATAAAGGGTCTGTTAAATGTAGAGCAAAATCCAGATTGCTTAGTTTAAATAAATATTGCTGGAAAATAGTAATTTTTAAATGAACTTCCAATAAAAATACAAATGTCATCGTTTATGGTCTGTGCTACCCAGACCTTGATGCATCCGAGCTTGCACAATCACCAGTTTATAAACAAAATTGAGTATTTTAATTATTCTAATTAAGTGGATGAAATAGAAAAGGAAAATAGGCCACTCTAATAAAAGACAATCACTTGGTAAGGATATAAAATTTCATGGACTAGATGGACTTTATGGAATTTACTTGCAAATATGAAAGTGTTATGACTGCTGTTGAGAAATGTCTCTTTCAGCACGAGCACTTCTGCAGCTTGTCTAAATGAGAGCATTAGTTCTGTTTGATGTTTAGTTCTAATTACAGAGCTCATGGCTGTGCTGAAATGTCTTGCTAGGAAATGTATGGATTTCTCAGGGTTGTTCTTTTTTCTGCCTGTAAAGCCCAAATCCTCCCTGAAACCAGTGCAGGATCCCCACTGTGATGGGTGGGAGATGAAGCAAGGTCCCATGTAACCTTAAGGGTTTTACATAAAAATGGGCTCCAAAACAGACATTCAAGGCAAGCCTTTAAGCATTTTTTTTTCTTTTTTTTCCCCCCCTTCTCCCCACTCCTTTTCATGCAGGAGACAAGGCTGGTACAGGTGTGAGATGTGCCCTTTCTGTGGGTCGTGTTTTCCACAGTTCTTGTCCATTCTGCACTCCTCTGGGCTAGTCAGGAATTTGTGGGAATGTGCTAGAGAAGGGTCATCTTGCCCTGCAAAGGCACAAATTCAAATTAACTCTGGTTCTCAAACTCCTTGTATGGTTTTTATGTCAGTGCTGCCTCAACCATTTTTGACCCCAGGCTGCTCAAGTCAAAGTTTTCTGGTGTCCATATGTACCATAAATAAGCCAAAGCAAATAGGTTGGTTTGTTTTATTTTTTTTTACTGGCAGTTTTCTGTCTAGCTCCAGTTTTTCAGCATCTAAAATAGGTTCTGAAGTCTCAATTTTGTCTGTGAAAGAAAATAAATAAGCATTTATAAACTATTTAGGATCCTCATTGCTGTAAAAATGCAAGATATCACGAGTGCAGAGCTGTGTTAAATTTTCCTCTGACTTTGTCCTATTTATTTCCAGAACATGCTTGAAGAGCTATTAATTCATAAGCCAGATGATCCCATTGAGTTCATGATAAACCACTTAAAGCAAAACAACGATGATGGTAAGTGAAAATGGAGACACCAGACTAGTTCAGTTCCTGATTTGTAAACAGCTGTTGGGAGCTGCGCTGCTGTTGGCAGGTGATGGATCAAACTTTTCAGGCTGAGTCTTGGGGAGGGGGGAAACAAAAACCAAAAAAAAAGGGTGAGCATTTTGGAATAGTTACAGGCAAGATGCTTTTAATTTCTTTTTTTAGTGGGTAATCTAATAAGAAATGCACTTTAACAGTTATAACAATGAAACCCTCTGAGGGAATAACAAAGAGTTCTGGTGTATCAATTATTAATGCCTTCTGTGCCCCATCTGATATTTCCTGTTGTCTTTAAGCTCGCTAATTACTCCTTTTGTCAGGTGTAAATTTGGGTTCCTATTCTACCTGGGCTGGCAGATTCTCTGCTTTTTGATTAGTTTGTTACTCACTGCTGTTAATGAGTTCCACAGCTCAGTGGCGTCTCAGCTGAAGGAACAGTGTGTCTGCTCCTCTGTGGAACAAAACCTGGTAAATTGAATGGGAAGTCTGTATTGTGCACAATAAAAGCATGTACCCTCAATCAAATTATTTGATTTACAAACTGTTCACCCTTAGGCAGATTATATTTGGATATGCACAACTGAAGTGTAATTTTTGTTCTGCATGAGCTGTCAGGGAGAGCTGGTGTCATGGAGCTTTGATGTTTCTTTAAAACCAGAGTAAACCATTATGAAAGTTCTGCTGCAGCATCAATGAAATCATTATCACTGGAGGTGCTGTGAGCTCTTAGTGGTGCTGATCAGATAGATGTTGATTGAAATGCTGCTAAATGTGTTAAAGGAAAAAAAAAATCAAATCCTGCAAATTGTGCCCAGCCTTTTCTGGTGCAGGCAGTGTGAATAATCAATCTGGTGTGTAGACCCATGGAAAATATGTGGAAGAATTTCCTGCAGTTTGATAGAATGCTGATAAAATTTCTTCACATTGGGTAACATTTGTCCTGAAGCCCCACAGTGTTATTTTAACAGAATTAGGCAGGTTTCCATCTTGTGACTTCAGTACTTAGAGGCTAAAGGTAAGAACTACAGCAGTTGTTTGTCAGGGGGAAAGTGCTCTCTGCTTTTGGTCTGGAAAGCCCTGTTAAGGAAGGAGAGGAACTCAATTAAAATTAAAGCCTAAATGTTGTTTTAAAAATAAATTATATGGAAAATAATGTAACAGAAATGTGTAGCAGAGTCGATTTTACTTTTTGATCATGGTGGAAGGTGCTGACTATTTAGAAGAAAAAAAATCTGATTAGAGCCATCAGTAAAGCAATGAATTTTCATGATCTTGCCTTGCCTAGACAGTTTTAGCCCTAGAGAAAATTTCAAACAGAGATGTGTGGAAAAGAAGCATTGCATCTATCCCAGGTGAGAAGTTAGAAAACCTTTTTAATTAATAATAGGATCTAAGGTACTTTTAAAAATATAAACCAGTCTAATGGTGATTATAGCTTACAACTGCCTCGAATATCTTGTAGGTCAGATGTGTGGCAAAGTGTTTGTGCTTGTTGTTCTTTCATGTGCTTCTTCTAAAAACCTTCAAGGGCCACATGAAGAGTGATAATTCTTTCATATTCAAAGATGCAACTTTTTTACACAGTATCTTGATTTGTGCTAATGAAAAAGTCATTGGCATTTCTGTGAGTTCCTCCTTTACACTCAAACCTCAGAAGGAATGTAAAAAAGTTCTGCAAGAATGTTCAGTGTGTACCCTGTGCTTCTGCTCTTTGACAAAAGATTTCTCTGACAAGTGAAGCAAATTTCATTGTATTAGTATTAATTATAGAATGTTTTTAATTTAAATGGAACTCTGTGAGTCCAGCTGTTCTGTTATTCCAAGATTAATTTTGTTGTAGCTAAAATCATTGTTGAATTTTAAAACTTGCTTTACTTGGATGAGTAAATCCCATAACATCTTATCAAGACTAAATACAAAATTAAATACAATTTTTTACCAAAGAAAAAGGCATTTCTCAGAATTTCCTGACATCATTTAGCTGCTAGTTTGGAGCTGCAGTATTACACAGTGACTATTTGTTGATTAGGGGTTAAACATTCCACCCAGTGGTGTCCTGGTTGTGCCCCTGTGTCATATGTTTGGGGAGAACGCTGTAGAGGAGTCCTACAAGTGTGCAAATGAGTAAATCAGTGAATTACTGCCCCATCTGCTGCCAGCCACTAAGCAGAGAGAAAACCAGATTTAGTACAAAGTGAGCATTTACAGTAGCCCTGGGCAATATTAAAGCATGAGATGGTGTATATAATGGTATGTTTCGTTTTTTATCAAACGTTTGTCCAAGAAAGCTGTGTATTAAAGCTTCAATACCTAAGGGCTTTCTTGTGAATTTTAAATCATGCTCCTAGTTAAACCTCAAAAGGATCTGTGGATGGAAAGGTTTTTTGATTTTCTTTGAAGTGGTTTGAAGAAGTTGATTAGTGTTGGCACCCAAGCACTCTTTTATGACGCTGTTTATAAATAATTCCTAAGTACCGGGCTGGAGTTTCAAGGTGTTAGATTTTAAAAAAACCCTAGGATTTAATCACATTACATTTGAAAGAAATTAGGTGATAAAAACAGCTGATGTATCCTTTTAAAGTATTTTTCTACATTGTGTACTAGTTCTGTTGCACTTGCAAGAACCAATAAGGGGGGAGTTGTTCTTAAACCTTCCAAGTCAGATAACTTTGTAAAGATGAATCTGTAATTTGGGTTTCATGTATGTTTAAAAATTGCACCTGCCCAATAACTGTTAAGTGCATGGAAGGCCTCATGAAAATACATTTCACATCCTTGCCTGTCTGTTACCATCAGACACGATCTCCCTTGGTTATCGAGAGCTGAGGAGGTTTTTGGGGGAGTGGATCCCTCCTCTGCTCTGACCTGTGTTACTCCCAGTAAATACTAACCAGTCCCTCCTGCACAGACTCTGATTTGGGTTTTTTTTTCCCTGTGGTATAGGGGGAAAAACATCAAAGCTGTTAATAAAAAATGACAGTTCAAGGGATTGAAGCCCAAGGTGTATTTATGGAAAAAGTTCCAAATACTTTCCTGAGAGGGACTCCATTTTCTCTTGTTTGTCTTGCCTCTAATTCATTCCAAAAGAAGCTCAGGGCAGTAATGCCTATTGTGTTGTGTGTGTGCATTGGATTAAGAATTCCTCAGAACTGGGATGCATTTTTTGCACCTTGGCCCCTTCAGGGAAAGAAGGACGTGCAGCAAGAAACACAAGAAAGAGAAATGAGGAAAATTACTTTAAATGGTGACTTGAAAATTTAAAGTAGCTGTCAAAAAGCATAGTGAGGGAAACCTTCATTTTGCAGTATCTAAATCTCTGAAACCTGACACAACCTATTTAGGTGAAATTAAAAACTGAAATATTGTTTCATCACAAAATGCATTAGTTCTGAATCCGTGTTTCAGGAATAAAAGTCAAACTCAGGTATGAAAACATTTGTATCTTATGGCTCACCCACCAAACTCTCCATGTGTTTAAATGGATTGAGATATACATATCTCTCCAAGTGGCATAGTTAGAGTGTTAATCTCATTGACCATGGAGATTAAAGGAGGACCCAGCTGGCACTGATTTTCTGCTCCCCCTTTTTTTCCCAGTGGAGCCCAATCCCAAAGTCTCCACTAAGGCAGGTTTCCAGCTGAAATAATTGTTTCATGGTGGCTACAGTGGTATTATGCAATGCAAGAGTGGGAAACTGGTTGGGATTTTTGCTGTTCTGCATCTTGACATTTGTATATCCTTGTTCCATAGCTCCAAGAATCTGTGTCCTTGGTCCCCCTGCTTCTGGGAAAACTACAGTTGTGAGTACCTTACCCTCAGTGTTGTAGCACTTCCCACTCACTTTCTTACTTTCTACTGACCTCAGCATTTTGGAGAATTTTATTCTGGGGAAAGAATTTTGAGATTTATCCGAGTGATAGATGAGCACAAGACAAATTCAAGGGCATCATTCCTGAGGGATACACCTAGGTATTACACTACAGGTTAAATAGATATTTTCAGATGAGGTCTGTGAGACCTCAGGTAGTGAAACTGCTGGAATGCAACAGGATTCTGCCTGCCTTGTTTTCCCAGCCTTTTAGCCTTAATTAGCCAGGGAGAAGTTAGGTAATTACACATTTGTGGTGATCCCTTGCTGTGAGCTGTTCCATTTGCATGGTCAGTTGTCTCATGTCCACTGGCACTGTTTAAATGCAAAAGTCAAAGTTGCATTTGAACCTCAGAAACGGCAGGTGATGCTGGTGAGGGCATGGTAGGAGGAATGTTTCCTTCTTTAAATTCTGTGTTAAGATACAGTAGATGAAAAAGCCATTATTCAAAGCTGGATACTCTTGAACATCTTCATAAGAAACGACTTAAAGTTGCTTATATACTTAAATGTCTGTATACTTACATGTATGGCTATGAAAACTCTGTCTTTCTTTAGCCTTCTGAAAAAAAATTGCTTCATTTTCTTTCCAGATGTTTCAACCTGTATTTTTTTTTCTCCCCTCAGGCAATGTGGCTTTGTAAACATTTCAATGCCATACGTGTCTCTCAGGAGACTTTGTTATTCAAGGAAGTATTAATGCAGACAGAGGAAGCAAAGGCATATAAAGAAAGAAACCAGGTGTGTAAGAGAATATAATAACAGTTGTTCTCATGTCACAGAACAGGAATTATGTGGCATCCCCATGATTTCCACTGCTGAGTTGAGCAGATGAGAGTAAAGACTCTTCCCTTTGAGTTGTATATTGGTGTGTCAGGACTCAGAGCAGGGGCAGAGCAATGGAGATCTTGAGAATATTAACCTTGAAACAAGCAGCAGAACTGGGAAAAATCCAGGAATGCACCATCCAGCTGAAAGAGTGGTTGATTCTATTATTAAATGCAGTGTCTTCTATCTGGGCATGTTTGATAATCTTGATAAAATAAGCATTAATCTCTGAGGTCTCCTTTGGTACAAAATGCTCTGGAAAATATGTACACAAAGAACTTTTTTTGATCTGACAGTGCTACTTAGTTGTGCGTGCTTGATTTCTCTGTAGCATGACACAAATAACTTACTTGGTGCATTAACTCAAAAGGAGGATGACAATCCAGTCAGCTCCTGACAGCCCTGGAAGCTTTCAGGCTGAGGCAGCAGCAGCTGACTCAGATTGTTGAATTTTCCCCAATTCTGTATACCTGAGTTTCTCCAGTCAGATTTTTAAAATCCATTCATTGTGGGCATCCTAATTGATTTTCAAAGGAGTTAGTCCAAAGAACATTTTTTCCAGGTGTCATGACTCCCAGGATTAGTTGATCAGGAATGTAATTAATTGTCTTATTATTAAAAATTAGTGTCAGATTAGAAAAATACATTGAAAAATACATTCAAGGTTATCTTGAATACAGAGAAGCATCCGATTCCTGCCTTTTGGGCTGATTCCTATCTCCAATGTCAGGGCATTCCATGAGAAATAGAATGGAAGAAGTCTGACTTTTTGTGACTTTCTCTAACAAGTCCACTAGTTCTAATCTGTTCCTTATCATAAAATAAGGATAAAATATTGTAAAATGAGTAAAATAATTTACCCATTTTCATAAAAATTGAAGCATTTTCCTATCTGTGGGAATTCTACACCACTGCTAAATCCAATTTAACATTGGAATTGGCCAACAGGCTTGTAATTTACTGAGATGGCAGATGGTGTGATAGACAGATTAGGGATTTTTCCTTAGGAAATTAGTCTAAAATAGGGTAGTGTTTATCAAAATGGAATAAAATACTGGATTAGCAAATGAAGTTTGTAGAGGCCTCAAGTAACACACTTCAAGATCTGAGAGGAAGGAGTTCATTGAACTCCCTGAACTCCCTGGCAAAAATGTTTGCATTTGGCTGGAGTGATATAGAATTATTCTTACTGAGAATATGTACTTTGAAATCTTAGTTCTAATTATTAAAGATTGTTTTGATAGGTTCATAATTTATACTTGGAGGGGGAGAATTTAAAGCAAAAATTCCCTTTGGTTTAATTACTGTAATTATTAACATATTTCAGACTATACAGATGCACTTTCAAGGGTGTCCTTTTGGGCTTATTTGATTTAAAAAGATGGATGGTGTGGAAGATGAAAGTCAAAAATGTCAAGGCTAATCAGGTAGTGAGGAGGGCCCACAGAGCAGAGGCTGCTGGTGGTTCAGCACTGTGCAGTTTGCATTTGGGTTTGATTTTTAGACCCTAGGAGAAGGTTTGCACTAAATAATTTCATTCTTTTATGTGAGTTTGTTTCTTTGAATGTAACTCCTAGAATCAGGAGGGAACTCCTGGGTTTCTCTAGGTTGGGATGTCAGTTCAGAAGCAGAACAAGAGCTGTTCACATGGGTTTGGAGATAATCATGGCATTAAAAAGTTGTAGTTCTGGCCAAAGCAATTTAATAAATGGAGAAGAGGAAAAGCAGGAGCTAAGGCTGTGGTTTTTGGACAGTCTGCTGTGAAGATCATAAACACAATTTAATGTTTCTCACTTCTAAGGCTACTGTGGCTGCATTAACCCCAGAACCAGAGGTTGAGCAGTTTGTGGTCACTTGGCAATGTCCCTGGATCTGGGCAAATGCTGCAAAAAGCTCTGCAAATGTTTGTTCACATATTTTACCTACTCATCTTTAGCCAAGCTTTCATCTCTTTTGTGTTCACCCATTAAAGCATTTGGGTTTTCCTGGCACAGGAAGCCATGGAAGGCATATTTAAAATCCATAATTACTCTCTGAAGCTTCATTTTTCAAGTTGGACAAGCAATCATTCACCCACACATACCTGGGCACTTTCTAATGAGCACAGCTCAGGTAGTGAATTTTAAATATTGAGTGTTCAAAGCAAAATGTGATCATTCTGCATGTAAAAATACTCCAAAAAGAAGTCAAGTATTTTTGAATATTCAGTAAATTGAAGAACCACAAGCTACCAATAAATATTCCATGAACAGAAAAAGAGGCTACATTTTTGGATAAATCATTGCAAATTATTCCCTCATCTCTAGTTATTATAATGTTAATAGGAAGCATCTTCAGGTTTTCCTATAGTGAAGTCTAATGATGAGCTATTGCATATTTCACTTTTCCTGTTAACTGGATAAAATAAGAAGTTGAAACAACTGTGGTAATTGTGGGTTTGTGGGATGGGTGTGCTCTTAATGCTACACTAAATTGCAGTTAAGGTGTTTGCACAATACTTAATAACTTAAAACAGCTCCAGAGTTGTGTCATGTCCCTGTGCTTTTTAAAAAGAAATAAAATAGAAGAGAAAAAAAAAAAATCCAAGGCATCCTTAACTACGCATGGTCAGAATTCCAATCTATTCCAGGGTAGACCACTCTGAAGGAACAAAAAGAAACTCTTCCAGTTTTGTGTAACCAAAAAAGACCAGCCTTTCATATGTATTTATCTGATCAAACTAAATCTAAACATTCATGAATCTCAGGATCCTAAAGTAAATTTCTTCAAACTTGTTTGCTGTTCTTTCCAAGGTGTCAATTTGGAGAAGACAGAATTTTTTAGCTGCAGCTGTTTTCAGAGCAAATACATCCAAAACTTCCAAGAAAAATATCTACTGAAAAAGCTCTCCTACAGAAAAAGTGTGGGAATTTTATAAAAGGGAATTGAAATATGGCTCTGAGTAGACCAGGCATGGAAATTGAAGTATGATATTCCTGAAATAACATGGAATATGTAAAATTAATCACAAATGGGTACAGTTTTTCTGCAAATATGGAAAGAGTGATTAAACCAGCATGGAGAGAAAAGTGCTCTGAACATGACCAAAATCCCACAGCAGTGTTTCCTTTACCTGCACTGAGTGTTGGGACAGCTCTGTGGGTAAGGGGTGGTTTGGCTGTTATCAAATGTGTGTCACTGTCCATGACTGCAGATTTCTGTGTGCAATCCCATCTCCCAGGCTCACGAGATATTTACGTGTTTATGAGAGATAAACGATAAATGGGCTACCTGATACATACCAGATATCCTGATTTCTAGTGGAATAATTAGGCATTCTGCAAGCAGCCTATTGAAAATGATTTAGTAGGCCACTGCTCAGTGGGAGGAAAACTGCCCAGGAAATGAGACTGGAATTGGGCCACAGAGAGCAGAAGGAGCTGAACCACTGAAATACCTGAATGTGTGTCTTTTTCTGTTTTTGTGCAACAAGCCCCGCTCCAAAGACAGGAGTAAGAATACCCCTGCATGGAGAGAAGGGAGGATGAATTTGGTTTAAATTGGTTTGGCAAGGCTTAGCAGAGCAGCTCTGCAGCCTGCTTTGACATGACACATGAAAGGAGCAGCCAGGTCCTGGCTGTCCCTGCGAGCAGCGTGGTGCCCCTTTGGAAGGTGACAGGCTCTGGCAGCGAGGGGCTGCAGGAGGCTCTGACAAAGCACCCTGGGGACCTGCTGGTTCTCAGCAAACACTGCAATTTCCTTCCCTGCTTCTCTGCTACCTGCTTGAGCCTTGTCTCATGCACGGCTGATGTGAGGAAAGGCACTGAGAGCTGGGGACAAAAGAGAGAAGCAAAAGCAATCCCTGCCCTGCCTGGGCCACCTGGGCTCTGCTGTGTGTTCTGGAGCACTTTCTCCAGCCTCCTTCAAAGTGGGACCATTTCCAGCACTCCTTGTGAAATTGTTTCAGCATCTAATGAAGAAGATTTTATGAAATCTTCCCACATCATCAGGCACATTTTTTCCTTGTATGAATTGACGTTCAAAGGAGTTGCTGTAAAGAATATTTTTTCCAGGTGCCATGAGTCCCAGGATCAGTTGATCTGTAATGTAATTAATTGTCTTATTAAAAGACAGTTGTTTAATTATTAAAAATTGGTGGCAATTAAATTGGAAAAATATGTAGATTGGAAAAATATGTTGAAAGGTTATCTTGAATACAGAGAAGCATCTGATTCCTGCCCTATCTACCTCTCCAAGCCTATAGCAATACTCCTTTTCAGGTTTATATCCTTCAGACTGGTTAGGAAAAAGATATAAGAACCCACAATATATGGAACTAAAGGTTCAAGCTCACATTGTTAAGTGAGAGATAATTTATTTTAATTGGGAGATAGAATCTGATTGCATGTTGGGGTTTTTTTTCTTCAGTATTCATTTTACTAATAATGACAGAATGAATAAGACAAGGCATTTTGTGAAATGATTATTGGCTGTTGTGAGCTGCATTGTGACAGAAGTTTAGACTTTGAAGATTAAACTGGCTAACACAGAGTTTAACCAAGTGAATGAATGCCTAAATTAACAAGAAAATGAAGCAAATTCATACTAGATGGAAAGGAAAGTATTGCTGATTTCTTGTCAGGAAATCAAATACAGTGGAAGAAATACTGAGGGGTGCTAATCTGTGCAGGAACTTTGTTTTGTCATGTAGCAAATACCTTTTTTACACAACATCTCTAGAGATGAACAAAGTAGCAGTCACAGAAGTAAACAGCACTTTGAAAATATTGGCAGATACAGTTTCCATCCCATTTCACAGTCCTGAGTTTAAAAATAAACTAAGTTCAGCTATAAAATATATTTTGTATAAACCTTTTGGACGATGAGAGTTCCTTGAAGCTATGAAACAAACCTCCTGAAAATCAGCCTCTTTGTGTTTGCTCAGTGCCTGAGGTTCTGTTTGTGTCACTAGGGCTGGCAGGTCCCTGGTGCTGAGCCCTCTGTCACACGGGGCAGTCAGGGGTCAGATGCTCGTGGTTAGAAGGATGCTTTGTGGATGTGATGTTCTGCTGGATCCCTTTGCAGGTCTGATGTCCAATGTGTGTGTCAGTGTGCAGAACTTGGCACTGCTTCCATGTCAGTGTGCAAAACCCTCATGGATATTCATGCTCTGTGCTCAGCTTCCCTTTAACACTGATTTTTGTGCCCTTATTAACTCTTTGTCATTAACTCATGTTAATGACCCAGGACTCGCACAGAATTATTTATTTCTTTTCCAAGAAGACATCTCACTTCACCTTTAACCACAACGTGCCTGCATGGTAAAATTCCTTTTGAACTCAATTGTGAATATTCAGCCCCTTTTTTTTTTTTTTTTTTTTTTTTTTTGTTCTTTCTTTAGAAAATTCCCAACGCGCTTTGGGCCAATCTGATCCAGGAACGTCTGTCAAACGTGGACTGCATCAAACAAGTAAGAATTGCTCCTCAGAGGGCTGCTGGATAAGCACTTACACAACTCGTGCCTGGTACTTAGCATTCCAAGTCCTGAGCAGAGCAGGGAATGGGGGCAAATCATCGGGGCTCCCGAGCCAGTTGCTTTCTTGAACATCAGCGGAGGGAGTTTGGAGCTTTATTAACAGGATAAAGGGGAGGATGAGAGTATGCATATGCTAATCTTCCAGCACAGAGATGATCAAAGGCTGAACAAGCAGAGCTTTGTTGATTGCCTGGGGCAACTGGCAGAGATGGAGTGGACAAAACAGATAAACAGAAAATAGATGGGAATCAATATTGTTAAGGGTTTGGTTCTTCTTGAGGAAAGGGGAGGAAAAAGTTTTAATGTTACTAATTTCAATTTTAGTTATTTCTTGTTGGGTCTCTTTTTTCTTCCCTGTGTTAAGAAACACTGCACTTGAATATATTGTCTTCTGGGTAATAATTAATATGTTCACTCTTAGCTTACACAAAGAGGCAACTGAATAGGTTTAGCTGTGTTCAAATCTGTTGGATCCCTTGTTTCTTGCTCCATGTTTCATCATGGGAGACTGAAACAATGATTTTTTTGATCCTTAAAAAGAAAAAGTAAAGGGATTTGCAGAAATCCTAGATGGTATCAACTTTTCTTTATAAAATGCAGCCGGTCTTACTCTATAATTGACCTATTAATGTTGAATTTGCAAAGTAGAATTAAACTTTTGTATTGCTATTCATTGTGCTTGAATTATATGGGGCTGTCTGGTTTTCCTTGAAGGTCTTTTTAGCTGAGATATTTTACTTCATTTTAACTCATTATAGTTACTTAGCACTCCAGATTATATATCTGGTGCCACTTAATGTAGTTTTTTATCTGTAATAAATCCACACAGGACCTTCAGTTGGCAGAACCTGTTTAAAACCAGATGGGGTATACTGTCTTGTTCATTCTTTGGTATTTTTAGTTCTTTTATAACAAGAGCTCTAAAACTCTCAAAAATGCTCATTTTTTCACATAGCTCTCTTTCCCTGATTATATATTATATTTTCAACAGCTACTTTTCCCAGTTGTTAAAGTGAGTTTTACTGTCAGTGTACAAACAAAATCCATTGCACTCCACAGGCTTCATCCACCTTATTTTCCTCTTTTTTTCCTTGTGCTTTCTATAATTGTTGGCATGGCTTTAGTTCTCCTGTCAATAATGAGAGAAGGATCTCTCAGTGAGTTATTTTAAGGATTAGATCATGTATGAGTAAGGTGACAAGGTGGTTAAAATGCCAACAGCTGCACAGAGTCCTGCCTGCATTTTATGTTCCTGTTGTTACCACCAGCAGCACTGAATCAGTGCAGGGTGTCTTACAGAACCAGGGGAAAAAAACCTTTATGAAGCTTCCCTGACATTCAGCAAGAATGGAGTGGATGTTACCAACCTAGCTGAGGTTTCAGCTGGTTTTAGGAAAAACACAGGATTTGCTTTTCAAAGGTGTGATGGTTATTAAAAATCTTTACATTAATAGGTAGACAAACTCAAAGTGACCACTAATTATTTTCTCCTTTTAAGTGTAATATTTTCTGTGTGCAACTCAGAATTAATGCTGTAGGGTTTTTACATCACTGACCAGATTTATACCATTTCTTTCAAAACATGAGTCAGCATGTTTTCACTGAAAATGTTCATAGATTAGGAGCAGCATGTTGGACCACAGTACCACCAGCTGTTTGTTTTATTTCTCCTTGTGGTGTCATTGGCTTGGCATTAATTGTACAGCTTTCATCCCACTGACAGTAGGAGCACAGGAATTTTTGTGCTGTTGTTTTGACACTCACAGGTTTATAGATGTCACTGGCATTCTCTAAGGAGAACATTTTTATTGATCAACAGCTCTGCTGAGGCCCTGTGTTATGTGTTCTAACACAAATGTAGTGAGGGATCAGGTGGGGAGGTCTTGCAGCACACACAGAAAACTTATTGCAAACATTATGTTCGAGCCTGGCACTTGTGAGGCTGCTACAGAGAATTTTCATCTTGCAGGGTTAGCACAGCTTGGCTGCTGGGGCTGTGGAGGGAATTCATGGAGCTGGAGAAAGCCAGGGGAGAGAGATTGCTCAGGATGTGTTTGAGAGAGAGAGCTGAGCCACCTTCCTTAGGATCCTTAGGAACTAAACTTAGGCCAACAAGTGGCAGAATGATTTGAGATTGGTATTTTTTTGTGGCTGCCTTTGAAAGGGAAGGCACAGAGAGCAATGGCTCAGGTTTTACCTTGATTGGTTCTGTTTGCTTTTATATCTTGGTACCCAAAGATCAGCATGTTTTCTCTGTGAAACTCAATGCAAAGAAAGTGATAGTTACAAAGATTTATCCAGGCAGAGAATCTGCCCATTCACCACATTTTCTGTTTTCTGAGAAGAATGGAACTTTCTAAAACATCTTTGCACCTTATTCTACTGACAGAACTAATGTGGGGCACAAGAGGCTCCTTTCTAATGGGAAATTTGGCAAGGTTTGAGCTTTTTCCATCATCCATACTGCTCATGTTGATGGGCTGCAAGAGCTGGGTTGTCAATATTTCTATTGCACTCCTCGGTCTGCCATTCTCTGAAAATGTCCAGAATTTTAGTCCATACTGCCAGAGCTATTGCTGATATTATTTGTGTGTGTGTGTGTTATTTTCTGACCCCTTTCATTATTTCAGAGTGCAAACCATGTAATACTTATTCAAAACCACTGAATAATAATGTGGAAAAACTGTTGTGATTACTTGTTTTCCTAAAAGCAGCTGTATTCATGACCTTTATGCTTCTAGCTGAGGTTTTCTTTCCTGATATAACACATAATTCAGAATTATTTCTTTCTGCTGTTTCTTTTTCTTTATTCAAAGGCAGTGTCAATTTTGGATTTGGTAATTAAAAAAAAAAAAAAAAAGGAGAATGTACAGGTCAAATTACAGGAGGGGACTTGAATACCCAAGTCATTATTATTGTGGTGGAAAGTGTGAAAGGCTTGGTATCATAGCTGAGAGAACTGCCAGCAAAGTGGGGAGATTTGGGAATGACCTTGAGCATTTCCTTCTGTCCAGATTCCTGAAGTCTGGAGAAGAAAGTGGTGGCTTTGAAAGTCCTTCCTTGCTGCTGATTTTTCACCATGGCCTGGGTCTCCCAGGAGCAGCTCACCTGGCATTAAGGCAGCAGCAGAACCTCTGTTTACAGGGCTCATGTGGGAGAGGAGGGAGGTTTGGAAGAGAGGGAGCAGTGACCACAGTGTGCAGGCACCCTGGAATTTCTCATTTTTAGTCTTTGTTCCACCCTTGGTGTGATAAGGTGCAATCCATGCCTGGATAGAAGGTTACTGCTATCAAGAACCAGAAATAGATGGCTTCTTAAAGAAACAAATTTACCATGTGAAGTTACTAATTACACTTTAATGACAGTCAGGAGGGCAAAAAAAGACCAGTGTTTGCATAAAGCATGATAGGCATATTTAAGTCAGGTCTTGCTCTGCTGTGTCTTGCTTCCTCTTGCTCTGCTCCCAAGCCACATTCTCATTTCACTCTTTTTTTTTTTTTTTTCAGCCCCCCCCCCTTTTTTTTTTTTATTTTATCTGTGACATCTGCTTGGAGCTTGTCCCTCCTGTGATACCACACTACTTGCAGCTGTTCAGACCTCCAGCTCCGAGCTGTGCACGGGGTGCCCTGAGCATACGGCCTTTTTGATGTGTGATAAAACAGAACCGAGCCACTGGGGGTATGGAGAGGGAATGCAGCAGAATATCAATAAACCTGCTCTGAACAAAGCTGCAGCTCTGTGCTGGAATAGACATTTCACTGAAGTGTCAAGTAGATGGATAATATATTCTAATTAGGGACTGACTGATGCCCTGCAACTCAGAGACCTTTGGAAATCAGCTCCAAAACGCTCACTGTTTTTGTACTCTGTGTTGGTTTTGCATTTGTTTCATGCCTTAAAATGTATTTTCTGCACGAAGCTATTTATTGAGTTTTGTTTTTCTAAATAGCCAAAACTTTTTCCTTTAAAATGGCTTATTTCCTGTTTTAAGGGCCTTTGAAATTTGTATGTAAACCTCTTGAAGTTTGCTGTGGATTGTTAGAAGTATGGATTGTGGATTGTTGCAGTGTTGTGTTCACTGCCTGTTGCACATTGTGTGATTTGAACCATAAGCAGTAGTGACTTCAGATTTTGTGGGGTGGTTTTGGGGCTTTTTTTTCATTTGTTTTGTTATAGTTTCCAAAAAAGGTTGCACTCAGAGTGGAGAAAATAAGCCAGATTTGTAGTCTGTGTAAATTGGCATCGATTTATTTGCCTCAGACCTCAAATGCCATTTCTACCCAGAAGATCTGGGCCTATATATATATATATTTTATACACAGTATATTCCAAACTAGAGCTGAAGTTCCTGGCATAGCACTACAAACATTGTGCAGCTTTGCCTTCTGCAAAGTCCCAAGGGATAAATTGATTTCTCAGCACCTGGGTGACCTTAGCCAGTGGTTCATTCTAATTTGGCAGAGCAAACATTGGGAGTGGCAAAAATGGCTTGCAGTTACTTGAGTCTTGTATTTTCTACATCTGTCAGCAGGATGACATGTTCCTGAAACCAGGCTAATTAAAGAATTTTAAATAGTCTGCTCTATTTTCTTGTGTAATTGGAATAGCCCATTCCCTCCCACAGAAGTCCTGGAGATAGATTTCCCTGAAATACTTGGAGAACCTTTGGACCCCACACTGACAGAGCAGCAGATTTATATGGGAGATGATAATGATTGCCAGCTAATGCAATATTAAAATATCTCCTTTATTTCAGCACGAAGATGGCTCCCAGATTTACTGCAGCATCACAAAGTTATTTTGAGGGGTGGGATATAGCAGCAAGGACTTGAGTGCTCAAGCAACTAACAGATAAATTAGGGAGAGTTCAGAAATTCAGGCTTGAGCCTGGGAAGTGGATTAGATTTCAAATACTGCATCAGACAAAAAGTGAGTGAGGCTGCAGCTCTCCGCCGGTATTTCACAGATCTGTAAATGTTTTTTTAAAGATGCTCAATCCAACACTTAGCTGGCTATAACAAGGACTTAAGGGAGCAAAAGGCTCTTTTTTCTTTTTTCTTTCTTTTGCTCTGTTGCTTCATTAGCTCTGGGAATGCTGGTTCCATTACTGTGAGTTTTCCTGTATAATTTAAGAAAATAATGAAAGCATGCATATTTTCTTCAGTATTCTTGGCATTAAATCTGTCTTTAGATTTGTTTAGCTCCTTTTTTTTCATATATCCACAGTGTGGGCTGGTATCCTTTTGAATATTTCAAAACTATAGAAATTGTTTTGGGTTGTTTTTATTTGAGATAGAAGTTGGTTTGTTTTTATTTTAAAGATTGAAACATGAAAAAAAATACCATTGCTACAATCCATAAGTTCCCATTGCTGTGTGGCAGTGGAATCATTTCACAAAAATGTCAGTGCTCCATGTTTGCTTTCTTCTCTCACAAGCATCCATGAGAAATACTGTACTGTGGAGGGATCAGATGAGGTAATTTTTGTGTAAATTGAACTGAGATTTAGTATGAATTTTGGTGTTTTTTTTTGTTTTTTTTTCCAGGATCAATAACTGTTTCATGTCTTTGTTCAATAGGGATGGATTTTGGAAGGCTTCCCTGAAAATCAGGAACAGGCATGGATGCTGCAATCATCTGGCATTTTTCCTAGGCATGTTGGTAAGCAATACAAGGTTTGTGTGTGATTGCATCCAGGAGGAAAGAATAGAAGAGTTGGTCCCAAAAAATCCTCAATAAATTCAATACCAGTGCTGGAGACAGAGTCACCAGACAGCAGAATATTCCAGTAGTGTTGGAAGCCTGAGGGAACCTGGGAGACTTTAAGCCCTGTTTTCACACCCTTTTCTCCTTCCACATCAGAGCTCTGTAAATTCCAGACCCTGCACCAAGTGTTTTTGAGCAGCTACAAGTAGCTTTGCACTTGACTTCCATCTCTAAAAACCAGCTTTTGTCCTTAGGCTAAACCAGTTCCTCATGTGCTAAACACAAATTTATGCCTCTGTTGAATTAGGGACTGTAAATTTGACCAAGTGAAGTGGAAACATGATCATTTTAAGCTTGACCTTTCAGAGTGGGGGTGGGTTCTGGCTTTGGCTGGAATGTTTTGCTGGCAAAGGGCTGCTAGACAAGACCTTGACAGCTGCCCTTGCCATACAGGAGAAGCCACTTGTCCCAAATTATACTTAAAAGGACCTACTTAGAATATAAAAATTACTGCAGTGGTGTGGAAGGCAGTGTGAAATGATAAATGCAGAGCATGCCAGTGCACAGTGAACAGAATTTATCCAACTTGGTGAATTGTCACTTTGGATTTGATTTGGATGATATTCAGCTGTTAATGAAGAACTCAGAATCACTGCAGTAGAGTTAGCCAAAAATGTTTAATGTCTAGTACTTACATGTATTTTTAATGTACCTAATAACATCTGAAGTTGAGTTTTGCTCACAATTATATCTGTGCCACCAAGACCTGAATGAGAATCTTAAAGCTCAGTCTGTCTAGTTAATCAAAAAGAAGATTGAGAGGAGATGAGATTTATGGTGTGTGAGTACCTTAATAGGGAGAAAAGTGCCTGAAAAAGCCATTTAATACAAAGAAGAAAGTAATAAAAAGAACTTGTTTGAAACCTGTAATCAAATGCACTGAAAATAGTAATTAAATTACTGTGTTTAACTGCAAGGATGATTAGCCAAAAGCAACCCAGAGAACTGACAGGTTCTTCCTCTTTTGATGCTTTCTAATCAAGTTTGAACACTGTTCTGTGAGATTATAAAAAAAAAATCAGTTTCACTTGTCTCAAAACCAAAGTACCTTGGTAAAAAGTAATGGTTTGTGGTGTAGAAGGGAATCAGTCTCGAGTGCTCAGTGGGAACTTCTGTCTGAGGCTCCAGAGACAATTTTTTATTGCTGGTGGTGATGTTTTTTGGATAATGGGGACAGTTAGTGCCCATGGGTACTGGATTCATGGATATTTTATCCCACTGTGTTGTTTAGTAGGTGAAGCAAAATTCTGATTAAAAATGAAGTAAAATATTTGCAGGGAGAATGCTGGGAAATGAGAATGAGACAAATATACTCGAGATAAATTCAGCCACCTTTAATATTAGGATACATCTGAACAGTTACAGGGAATAAAGCAAATAATTAACAAGAACTACACTTTTTTATTTTTCTTCTTTTTTTTTCCTTTTTGCTGCCTAGTTATGCTCTATGCCCCAGACACTGTGCTGATTGAGAGGAGTGGTGGGAAAAGGCTTGATCCCCTCACACAAGGTGCAGTATGTTTGTTCCTGACCTCCACTGCAGTCTGGGAGTGTTGCTTGGTCCCAGAAATGTTGTAGTACTACTGATGGGGTTAAAATTTAAATGGGATCTCTTTAAGAACTAATAGGAATTTATGATTATGAATTTCAGCTGTTTGGAAATGGTATTTGTTGACATTGCATTATTTTCAGTTCCAATAAAACACAGGGAAATAAAAAGCTCAGTATTGAGCCTGCAAACAGTGGCTATGGCAGTATAGAATATTTAAAGGTTAGGTCTGTCCAATGAGTTTATAATTTTGCTGTGCATCTCTGCTAGATCCTGGCAGGGATGCTTTTAGGGTAAATAAAATCATTTCCATTAGGTTAAATAAAAGCATTTCTATTAAATAAAATAAACTGTCAAATACACTCAGCTCTGTATTATCTGTTGACTTTTATCATCAATCATCCATCACAAGATAAAATCCTCACATTGCTCAATAAACAAATCAGGCTGGATGTTTTGAGGAGTGGAATTAAGAGGGATATTCTTAACTAGAGACCTGTTAAATCATGCTCTTAGTTCCTAACCATGTTCCCTGTAGAGGTTTTCCACACAACCTTTGACTGGCCAAGTGACCCCCTGGTGCAGGAGAGGTTGGTGAAACCAGAAGATCTCTCTGAGCAGGAGGTGTCCAAGAAGCTGCTGGAATATCACAGAAACTTCCCAGAGATTTTCCACATCTACCAGAAAGTTCTGAAATCCATCAATGCAGACCAGCCCTCTGTGGATGTTCTCTCACAGGGTAAATATGTGCTTTGTGCAAGTTGAGAAGTTCCTGTTTGAGGGGTAGCTCCTGGCTGTTAGAGTCACTTTGTAGGATTAGGCAAACACAGAGGGCTCCCAGATGAGTTGTGCTCTCTTTAGAACAGCATTTGGGCTATTCCTGGTAATTATTTTACTGGAGTAAGTGCAGATAACTGGAAATTCTTAGCTCACAGTCCTGCCAAGGGAGAGCTGACTCAGTAGAGCAAGTGTCACCATCATTTCTGTGAGTGTCTCTCCTAAAAGGGAGCCCTGTGGCTCAGTTGTTCACCTCCCAAAGGGCCAGTACCTTCCAAAATCTGAGAACAGCAAGGAGGAGCAGTTCAAAGTTGGGAACAACTCATTGTTTAAAAGCTGTTTGTGCTGGGAGCTTTCCTGCTCAACAATTCTTGTTTGCCTTTGCCTGACTGTAATGCAATCTGACTTTGAATGTTGATCTTCTAGAAGAGAATAAGGAAACTGCCAGAAAGACCAATTGATGATGTACTTTGTAGCTGTCAGTCTGCAGATGATCTCTTATATCCCAGTAATTTTGCATCTCAAAAAGTCTTTTTTTTTTTAATACCAAGTGCTGCACTTTTAAGATAAACAAGTAGGAAGTTTATATTCTGAATTTACACATTAATTACCTCTAAATTACTTAATTAAATTTAAAAGTTCATATCATCATTCATAAAGAATTCATGCCTTGAATTGTAAATAAAAATGTGAGTGCCTGAATATTAATTATTATTAATTAATAATGTAGTGAGATAAATTGAAAACTGGAATGAAAAAATCCTCTCTAGATCTTTTTTTCTGCAGTGCATCAAGCAGGCAGATTTTTTTAAAAGAATAATTAGATGTGGAGACTGTCTAGGGGATCATTACTCCTAATTAACTTGGTTATTTACTGCAAATTAAGCATCATTTGTAAGCAGGGTGCTTTGCCTGTAATGTTTGTGCTTTTCAATACACTGGGTTGTGGAAAATGTTCAGAAGAACTGGAGCACTGCTTGGGTAGCTGATACTGGGGTTTAGGAAGCCATGCAGCAAACACTATTTTCTGGTAGGATTTTCCAGGTTTTCTGTTCAGATTTTTATTGCCCCAGCTAGAGTTTTTTTTTTTTAAAAAAAGAGATCACTCATAAATATGAGCAGTGCTGTGGGTTGTTTCACAGAATTATAACATTTTGTGAGCTTGAATGCTGTTGCTTCTGCCATAATGTGGGATGTTGGGCAGGATTCCAGCACTGCAGGAAGAGAAGGATTCAACCCCATGTGGTTGCAGTTTTAGTTTCTCAATACTTTAGGGCTGCCAGATAGAAACTGGAGTCTGCTGGAGTTGCTTCTTTATTAGAAAAGATTTTCTAATCATACCAAAGCATCTAAGGGAGGGTTCTCTGCAAAATTTTTGGTGCAGAGCAATGTGTTGATAATGACACTTAAAATCCTGATCCTCAGGATGCTCCCCACTAATCCTTTCCTGCTTTTTTTATATAGCTGATGTCTCATACAAACAGTCATGTTTAAGCTTGTCCTATTCCTTAGCCTAAAATACTTCTTTTATTGCAAGGACTCTTTAGAGAGTATTTTATTGGAACAAACTGAGAGAGGCTGCAGCTCATCTGAGCTCACCTTTTCTTGTATCCACTGCAGTCCCAGAGGAGTCAGAGCTGTGCAGATGTGTCCTTGCTGCTTTAGCCATGGCCAAGCATGGCAGGTGGGATCAGTGCCACAAAGTTTTGCCTTGGCATTGGACTGATCCCTGGAAAACTTGCATGGCTTCAGCTGCTCCCTTCTCTGGTATTCTCAGCCATCAAATGGACACAGTTATGCCCAAATACAATCCAAATTTGTGACATATTTTGGCTTCTTGGTGATCTCTCAGGTTCTCTTTTGGGGTCTCTATAATGTGGCAGTGCTGATGATGCTTCATGTCCTGTGGTCTTTCCAAACCTGCAGGTTGACCTAAAGGTGCTGTCTCCTGCTTGAAGCAAAATTCAGGAGGATGATGCCCAGAAAATGAGTAGAATCAGGCAGAGAAGCTCAAATATTCTTTACAAGTTACACAAAAAGAATGGGAAAAGGAATAAAACATTCAGACTCAGTTCTGTGTTGTCAAGGCTGAGCAGTGTCATGACACACTGTGCTACAAGTCTGTAATATTGTAATTAGGAGTCTTAATCACACACAGCTGGATAAATGTCATTAATTTAACATCCCAAGTTTTTACACTTAAATATTTGTTCAGAAACTGCAGAAAGTATTAAATGTAATTACAGCCCTCTATAATTTGCATGGTAAAATTGTAGCTATCAAGCAAAAATTACTTCTGCTAAAAACAACATGGTAAGAGAGCAATTATTAATTGAATCTGCTCTTTAAAATGGTTTGACAGGCACTGATAAAAGAAAGAGGAGTGTAATGATATTGAGATTTCTAAAATGCCTCTCAGAGTAAATTGCTGACAGGACAGGTTTATCAGTGTCCTGATTTCGGGTGCAGAGTCTGGATGTTTCAGTGATAAAATAAACCGTGATCAACATGACAACGTTGGGGTTTTTTTTTAAGAAGAGAGTAGCTAATCAATGTTTACATTTAGTTTTTTTTAAGAAATGGGATAAAACCACTTTTTGCCTTTCTCCCTGTTCTAGTTCTTGCCTTTGTCCAGACCCGGCACCGCTCTGCCGCCCCCTTCACACCCCGGATTCTCTTCTTTGGCCCCCCAGGCAGTGGGAAGAGCCTGCAGGCAGAACTAATAGCTCAGAAATATGATGTTGTCAACAGTAAGTTCTCAGTAAATATGCACTTTGCTCAATTCCCCCTTTCTCTCTTTTTGATCATTTATCTTTTGCTGTCTTTCTTTCTTACTTGCTTATAAAATATCTCTTTGTCCGTTGCTGTGGATGTCAAATTTTTGAGGGAAGTGAGAACTATTTGAATGAAGAAGTGTAAACCAAGTATAGATGCTGTGACAAACCAGCTCTAAGGTTTTTTTAGTCATCATTTCATCATTTTTTATACCTTTTACATCTGTATTTTTCTATTGTTAGACCCCTGTAGTGCTGTGAATTCTTCTGTGGATCAGTGGATCATGAGTAATGTCTGCAGTTTCAGCTGTCTGACTAAAATTGGGGCACTTTTAAAATAAAATTCACTCTGAACTTTAGTGAAGGCTCAGGCTCTGCACATCTCAAGTAATGGGTGAGAAAATGAAGGAATTAGTTAAAAGTGCATCATCTTTCTTTTGTAAAGGAAGTCCAAAAAAATTCTGCACGGAGAATTTTTCATGATTAACATTTAAATGTTAAAAAGTTCTATATTTAAAAGTGTAGCTTGGTGATAGGATCAGTGTAATATTTTCCATGTTCTGTAGTGTCTTCTAACAGTGGAGTAGCCAATATAAAATAAAATAAAAATAAATTATTTTAAACAAATGTCTGGTAGCTGTAAAATTTGCTGATTAGCCACATTATCTTAGTTAAGCAAAAGGCAGGTTTGGCAGAATATTTCTGCTGTCAGTTATTGTGCCATTGCTGTATTGTAAAATATCATGTAAAAAATTAAATATCTGTAGATTTATCCAAAGCTGTATTTTATTAATTGTGTAATTGGCTTACAGGAAAAAAAAAACATGCTTGAATGATGATTTTGTTCTTGTCCTTTTGAATTTTTTTTCTAAAACTGCAGGTTTCATAGTGTTCCATCTAGGTCAAAATTTGCATTTTTTTTTTTTTTTAAATAACTACAATATGAGAGAGTTGCAGCTCTTTTTATTAAAAATCACTACCAATGCTTTACCCCTATGTTAAATTTTATTTTAAGTATTCTGTAACCCAAATATTACAAGAATTAAGTGTTGAATACAGAACTGGAAGACCATCATTTTTCAGAATAATATTCTGCATAAACTTTATTTCTATTAGGCCATTGGGCTTGAAGCACAGGCTCAAAAATTTAAATCTATGTTTAAATAGTCTCATGAATTGGGTTGAATTTAGGCGTGTACTTATAATGTGAATTTAATTGGGGTCTGTGCACTGAGTTTCTGTTATGTTTTTACAATATTTATTATGAATATGAATTTGCTTCTCCAGGACAACTGGTGACTGTTCAAACTGTCCCTTAAATGTTGAATTTTATCAGCTTTGTCCCAGGATCACTGCTGGGGGGCTCTCACTCCTGTTGGCCTGGCAGTGTGATTAACAGCAATAAACTGATTAAAGGGCTCCATCCTCTCCCATCAAAGTCAGTGCCCGTTGCTGCTATTGATTTCTGGAAGAAAGGAATCAATTTAGGATAATTAATTGAATAATCTCCAGGGGGATCTATAGCTAATATTTACCAAATTAGAGTTGTAACCAGGATTTCTGCTGCTGTGTGATCTCTCAGTGTCTTGGTTCCCTCTCCCTGAACTCCCTCACCTGGGGCAGCCAGTGCTGTCCAAGCCCAAACCAGGAATCCTGAAATCTGCATCTCCTGGTGTTCTGTGTGTTTGAAATCAATGATAATATTGCATTAGCACAGTTTTTAAAATGTAATCCTTACATGATCATTAAATGATCCAGGGAGGCCCTTCCTGAAGTGAGCATTATGCTGCACCTCCAGCAGTGTGGTTCAGATGCTGCTCAGCAGCTGGAACTTTATTCAGTAATTACAAGTTTATAAAAAGTGAAAGCCACTAGCAATCCCTTGAGTGGTTATTTCAGAAATATATTTGATTAATATCATTCTCTCCATTTTTAATATGTTCTTTGCCAGATATATTCTTTTTTTTTTTTCATTCCATATCCTCAGTCTCCTTGCTTTTCATTCTGCTTGGCCAAAAGAAGAAAACAAAACCCTAACAACAAACTCAAAAAACATACAACTTTTATTTTATTCAGTGACCTTATTCCAGTATGCAGCTTCTGGGTTGTTTTTTTTTAGTTTTCTTTTCTTTGTTGCCTCCTTTTTAAAATTTAACCTTGTGTCTTTTTTGTTCTTCCTTCCTGTTAGTTTGCTGTGGGCAACTGCTAAAGGAAGCTGTTGCAGACAACACAAAACTTGGAGAACTCATTAAGCCTTACATTGACAGTGGAGGCCCAGGTAGGGCACATTGTTCTCATTACACTGTAGTTACAAATTTGTAACAAAAACCAAATTGTGAGTGAATTTTTGTTGGTCAGATTCCAAACAGAGTAGCCTGAAAGTTGATTAATTCCATTCATTCCATGGGATTTGTAGCACTGTGTAACAGAAGTTAGATTTCTAAGGGTTTTTTATATCCTCAAAGCAAATATTCACTGTTGCAGTGAAATTTGGATTTCTTGTGCACATTCCCAAATCTGAATGCCATCTTCTAATCTCTAAATCAAAATCAGAATCCTGATATCAGTTCAAACTGTTTTTAAATCACACTATTGTGTCAAACTGCTTTCAAAGCCCAATAATACTGTGCTTCATTTTATATTTGGATGTTGACTTTTAGAATACTAGCATAGTTTACTTTCATGTAAATATTTTAAACACAAAGTTTCTTTGTACTTCATTTCTGTCAGCATTCTTGGTTGTGGGAAGACTGCCATGATGAGTCTTGGGTATAGTTTGCTTTTTTGAATAAACCTTTGAATAGGTTCTGCAGGGATTGCAGATAAATCATAAATACTGTGAGCTCCTGGGGGCAGCAGCTTAAACCTGTCTGCCTGTTACAGCTGTCCTGCTGTCTGTGTG
Organism: Oenanthe melanoleuca; assembly: GCF_029582105.1. Classification (NCBI taxonomy): domain Eukaryota; kingdom Metazoa; phylum Chordata; class Aves; order Passeriformes; family Muscicapidae; genus Oenanthe; species Oenanthe melanoleuca. The sequence continues at coordinate 4,384,571 of NC_079350.1, forward strand.
TGGTGGGTATTAGAAATCAGAGAAAATCTGGAATTAAAGAGGAGAAGTCGTGTTGCAGGAGGGTGGAAGAATGTTTATTTTGCCAAATTGCAGTGGCCTGGAAGAGGAACTTTCAGTGCTGTTTCTGGCAACAGCCCAAATGGTTTCCAGTGGTACAAACACAAGGAGGCAATTGTGCTGAAGATGGGGAAATCTCAGTTAAGTTTCAGTATTAATGGAATTTTGAGCAAAGCCCCCCTGAGCAAAGAGGAATCTTCATCATCCTTTATTTTTAGCAAAGAAATGTATTTGGTAAGGTGAAAAGCTTGAAAATCTCTGGTTTTTTGCACAGTAGCTTAATTCTGAGTCTGAATTAGACAGTTCTGAAACACGAGCCTTTAAAATTACCTGAGCTTCCCTTGATACCAGACCCAGAGATTCAGGACTTTGCAAAAGATCTTTGTCAGGCTGCAGCTTTGGGGGTGCCATCCCTCTGTCAGGCACTTTATCAAGCCACTGGGTGGTGGATTTTAACTCTGAACTTCCTCTCCAGTGAATGGATTGCATTTATTCCTAATGCAGTCACCCAGCTGAGTGCATTCATGGCAGCATTCACTGCTGGGAGTAGGAGCATTCCCATGTTGGAGCCATGGGGATGGAAAGCAGGAATTTCTGCAGCCTGGAAGAGAAAAGTTGGGTCCTCTGGAATGGGCACAGAGATCTAGGAGAGGATTTTCTGAGTTAGAGATACCCAGAATGGGCATTAACTCAAAGGCAAGAGATGTCAGAGTGTGTTGGGCAGTAGATCTGAGATCTTCAGGTGTGGGAATAATTCCTTCCTCTGTCATCTGGTTGACCTGAATGTGGCTGGTTTTGAGTTTAACTAGCACATGGAGATCCTTTTAAGCTCTGGGCCTGTCTTTCATGGTATCCATTAATTTCAGAATCTTATGTGCATACTGTAATTTCACTCTCTGAGGACTGTAAATACCTCACTCTCTAAATTTCAGTTATGGCTGAGATGGGAGTTTGGATGATCTGTTTATTCAAAGATAGCTCCTTTTAGAGCTTCCTTTACTAAAATGTTCTTCGTGTGTTTTATAAACTTCATCTTAACCATTAAAGTTCCTTAAAGGAGATGCATTCCCAGTAGAGTAAAACAATTGCACAGATCATAATTTTTAGCCAGTCCTAAAAATATTCAGATCCTTAGTCCAAGGGAGCTGCTTTCATTTCAGGAAAATGAAATTGAAGTTGTAATTCCTTTCTTCCTCCAAATTAGAAATTATTTCAGATTTAGATTAATTTTTTTAATACAGCATGCACAGATAAAGCTGTACAACACTTCTGAATGTTAATAGGGATCATAACTATATTTCTGTGCATTATGCTAAAAATTCTCCCTTAGATTTGCTAGTATGCACATACACATATTTTATTTGGTGGGACAAAGCACAAAATCAAGGGCTGAATAAAGATAAATATCATCCAGCAAAACCAGAAATAATAAGTTCTGTCATTTTGCTAATCCTCCTCTCCCAGGGATAACAAAGAATGAATTTACATTAGTAAACACTAACAAGAATTCATTACTGCCCTCACAAGAGGCTTGAAGAAAATGGAATAACACAGGGTAGTGAAGAGGAAAGGTGGGCAAAGCATCTTTGCATCTTTGCTCTCTTGCTGCAGCCCAGGTTAAAACAGGGGAAAGATTCTCCTGCTGAGATTAAGAACAATCAGTTTCCAGAAAATCTCACTTGCAAAGACCCAGTGTAGCCAATAGCAGACAGTGTTGTAAGTGGAAAAGCAATTACAGCTTCACCTTTTCATTACATTTCTGGTTTTCAGGAGGCTTAGCTGTTCCTGTGGGTGAGGAATCATGCAAGTGACATTGGCACAGAGCACTGGAACCAAAGGCACACCAGGAAAAATGTTGTTCTCAAATCATTACTTGCCAAAAGGAAAGCAGTGCCATAAAATCTTGAGGACATGCCTCATATATTCTTAAAATGCTCCCCCAGGGGACTGATCTCAGCATGTTCCTTTCTTGTGGACACCACTGATTGCATACAATTAGTCACTTAAAATGTGCCAATAGGGTGTGTTGTGGTGCTGTAACAAGGCTCAAACCCCAGCCTGTTCAAAGCTGACTCATTACTGAGTTCTTGAGGCTGCCCACTGTCTGTTCTGCTCCAGTTCTGCTTGGCTAACCCAGATCTCTTAGTGGCTTTAGGACTCATCAACCTTCCTCATGCTGTTTTTCCTGTACTGCTGCTTCATGTGTACACCATGTATTGTGGGAACAGCCCAGACAATTCTGTAATTCCCCCCAGTGTTCCCATTTTCTGTATTTCCTAGTGTTTGCTGTCTCATAAAGACCTGCTTTTGTCAAAATCCTCAGTTTTGTATATGGTGATTTATTTGACCTAATGAAGGCAGCATAGATAGTTTTGAGCCCATTAATTTTTTAATTCCCAGGACATTCTAGTCTACAAGAGGTGCACACATTGAAAAATGCATTTTTGGTGGTAAGTTCAGTAATCTGACAGGTTTTTGCTTGTCATAAACATAGAACTGTGCTTTGGACAACCAGACTGAAATGCAGAGACTGTTCCTTTAGGATGCTGTGGTCTCACTGAATACTGGGTAGTTATTAATTGTACTCCGGGCAGAAAATAACCAACATTGGAGTCTAAGACCAATCTTCTGGTCACTAACTCCAGTTAGATTAACTCTTGGTCAATAGTGCTAGATTCAGCACACACCATTTGCTTGGGCAGCCTGGGAAGAAATGGAGTAAGAGGTGAGTGCAGTGGCCAGAACCCTTCCACAGGCAGCAAGACAAGTCCCATAAATTAATTTATTTGGTTTGATTCCTTCTGAAATGTTCTGAGGAGGCAGTTCCATAGAGACTTGGATAGTTAATGCCTCTGTAGAAAGGTCTGAAGGAGACATTTAAACAGAATTTCTGTCCTCAGGTTGCTCCAATTCTGCCCAGCCTGCTGGACATGTCTCACTGAAAACATTGACAAACATTATTTAAAAGTTCCATCTGCATGATCTTTGTTCACCATCTTAAAGATGTCTGTCAGCTTTTGATACCCTGGGAGAACAAAAAAAAATGCAGAAAGCATTTTTGATTTCCCCACCTAAATGTCCCTGGTGTTTGCCCCTTGAGGTGTTTGCATTGTATTAATGAAAGAACAAGCAGAAGCATTTGGGGGGCATCACAAAAATAGGGAAGGTTGAAATCTGCATATCATTCTGTCCAGTTTTTTTGGTGAAATTGCATGCAGTGGTCACTGCTAATTTATCTGTTTATGAGGCTGTAATAAATAGAGCCAAGAAAAGTGAGATGTCAGGAAAGCAGCATGAAGAAAAAAAACACTCCCAAAAAGATTCTGCTTTTCAGCTAGGAGAATTGCCATTAGTTTGGGTAACTGGGTTTTTTCCCACCAAAATGAAGATTCAGGAGGTTAGAGAAGTGATTCATGGAGCACAGATAACACTGCACTGTTTGCAGCCTGTTAGAGTTGAACACACACAATCTGTGTTGTTTTTTCCTCTTCCTTTTTCTATTTAAGTTGTAGTATCTGAAGCTGTCCCCAGTGGCAGTCTGCATGTAGGGGGTAAAATCTGGAATTCCCTAATTTCTCCTGTTTGCTAATGAAAACTATTACTTGTACAAATACAGATTTCCCCTTATTTTAAATTGCAGTGGTTTTAAAGGGGTGCTTTTTGGTGTAGCCTCTGAAAGTTGGGGTCCCCTGGTGATTGTGATCAGAGCCTCACTGAAAACACTTTGCTGAGCTTGGGGAGTGTTGTTTTTGTTTTGTTTTGGGGGGTTTTTTGACATCAAATTAATATTCTCATCACTGAGCATGAAACACAGATTTGACAATAGAGCAGCTCCTCTTTGTTAAAAACTCGCCGCGAATTTCAGAGTTGAAAGGCTGAGTAAATCCTGATATCTGAGGGGGTAAGCTCAGTGTTATTTCTTGTTTTTAAGAGTGCTGTACTGGCGAGCTGCAAGCTGTCTGAACATTGCAGAGACCCTTTGGGAGCTCCATTGGTTTTCAGCAAGCCTTTGCATGCAGTGTGTTTGTACTGGCTGAAGACAGCGCATGGCTCTCTAAATAATTTACAAGTTGATTAATAGACTCACATGGGTATAATTAGAAGAGGGAGAGACAGCAGCTACAGTAACGGGTACAGTGCTTGGGGGAACTAGAGACTTTATTTTTTTTAAAGAAACTTTCTAGGGTGCTGGGCGTTTGAAGATAAGTTGGGAAGAGCTCAGTGCCTCTTCTCTTTTGAAGTGGAAATAGGACAGTTTGAATCCGTCGAGTTTAATTTTTCACAAGCTTTAGGGGCCCTGCAGTGCAACTCCCTTTTTATTATTGAAAAAAACTCTCCATTTTTCTTTCATTTTTCACACACATGCACACACACACACGGAGTCCAAACAGGAGCTAATAAACAAATCGATTTTCTACTTTATTTAAGTTAGTTTTACAGCAATTCTAGAGCTCCCCTAAATGTGCACCTTGCTCACAAATAAACTGTGTAAAGTTACAGAGATATTTATGAATACACCACACTTTAATTTATGCATTTTTAAGAAACCTTCACCTCTGTTTGACAATGCTTTTGAAGTAGCTCCGTTTTTCAAGTCAAACTTTTGACTTTTCCTCTGGGACTGCTACAAAGGTTTTTTTATGGAAAATAGGTAGCAGTCTTTTTTCCTACTAGGAGAAAATTGGTGGTCAAGAAAACATAATAAAATTTAGTTTTTTTATTTTCTGTTTTAGATGGCCATATTTTTATACGAGATGCAAGGTTGTAGAACAGAAAGTTTTAAATGCAGACTTATAGGCAGTAGATTGTAATTTTCTTCCCTGAGTTTTACTTTTTCATGTGTTGAATCACTGCAAGGTGATAAATCAAAATTCCCTTTTCCTCTATTTGAAAATCTGGAATGTATTTTTCTTTATTCCACAATCCAGATTGGTATATGTGTCTGGCAGATACTCAGAGCTGGAGTGAGCCTTGCTCTCTCCAGATATTTTAATTATTAAATTAATATTAAACTAAATTACTGTTAACTATTAAAAGATATTTTTAAGGGCTACTCCACTTAGGAGTAAAAACAAAGCAACCAAAAAATCCACCCTAAAAAGCCAACCCTGGAAACCAGACCAGGCAAAATAAATGGGATTTGATTAAAGACAGGAGTGCAGTTGTTTTCTGGAGCAGTTGTGATAATCAGTCAGTTCATGGATATGGTCCTGCCTATAGAAAATGGTTTTGCAGTGATATTCACCATTCCTGCTGTTGCTGGAGGATCAATATTCCAATATTTGTGCCACAAACCCTCATGGATTTGAGTGAAGATGTGGCCCTTGTCTGGGGCCTCGTGGTTGTCAGGGGCTTTTAAACAGCAAAGTACAATATAAATGTGAACTATTAATCTTTTATATCCATATTGATCTTCACTGCTGACAGTCATTCTTTAGAATTTAAGGAAGTGGGGGCTCCTTTCCTTCCCTTGCAGCACTGTCTCCTCACCAAAGGGCTGCTCACTTCAATTCTGTGTGGTTTTGAGTTTGGGATGGAGATATCAAAGGAGTTTTTATAGAAAAAAACAGAAAGAAAAGCACATTGCATGTTGTCAGCATCCCCTTTTTTGGAGTTTAACATGAAATTCTGGGTTTGGCTCTGTTTCACAGGGTGTATTACAAACCAGAACCAGGCTGCTATATAAAACAGTCTGTCTTAATGACAAAGAAAACATTAAACAGCTTTTGTGCATCCTTTTATATTTGTAAATGTCCCTTTAACGTGGCTGGGAGGTGTCAGGAGAAGGGGAGACACAGGACTGGGCAGGATCCATCCCACTCTTGGGGTCTGGAGCACGTGCTGGCACCAGGCATCCCCTTCAGGAGCACCCTCCCTTCTCATCCCATGGGAAGCAGTATTTGGTATAAAAAACCTGTGTTTATCAGACCAATTTATTCATTTTTTTTCTTTAATTTTATCACTGACAAGAAGGGTTTTGTAGGTCAAATTATGCACTGTGTTCTTCAGCAGAGCTGAACATTTAGAAATAAGGAGGAAATAGGAATTTGGTTGATAATGGAAATGAGTCCTGTGGGTTTGAAGTGTAGTTGTTCTCTCTGTCCAACCGTAGTGTCTCTGTGGAAGCCAAAGCAGTAAAAAGAAATACCAACACACATTTTGTTACTGGTTTTAGAAACTTTCAGAATGGACACATCCCTGTGAGATAGTTTGTCTCCCAGGCAGGTAAACTGAGGCAGGAAACCTCGTTCAGGTGGAGCCCTGCCCCGCTCAGGGAGCCTGGGTGGGGACCCAGGTGTGGATGCTGACCTTGGAGCCAGCCCAGCTTCATCCTGGGACTCCCTGGGAGCCAGGGCCATTGGGCAAATCCATGGAAAACAGCACAGAGGTGGCTTTTAGAGGGAAAAAAGCTTTTTGTTTGCATGCTGGATACTCAGTTTGGACTGAATTTCCTTTGCTGCTACCAAGTAAAATGGTGTAAGGGGCTGGAGTGTCATCACTAAATGTGATCAGATGCAGATTCCTGAATCTCTGGCTTGATACCTGTGAGGAAACATTTCTGAAGGTCTTAATTTATCCTGTATCATATGATTTATGATTATATACGATCGATAATTTGGGATTGTACCTGCTTTAGAAATAGTATCATTTCCTATTTTATAGCTAATTCCTATCTTAAATGACCAAAAACCTAAAAACAAAAATAAAACCAAGGAAAGACAGGTTCTAATACATGCTAACAAGCAAAAATATTTTAAAGGTGAAAATTAAATATTTGTTTTACTATATTAAAATAATTATTGCGATTCTTACAGAAATCCCTCTCAGCAGTGTGGAACGAGCGAGTGGAGACGGGATTTGTGTAGGAGCGATCCCTTGGATGGATCAGTGTCCGCGCTGGCGGTGCCGGTGTTTGCTGTCCCTTTTCAAACCCGGTAAAACCGGAGATGTTTTCAGTGTTTCCGTGCTGTCGGGGCTCGGGAAGCCTCAGCAGCGGCCGCGTTTTCCCGAATTCCCGATTCCCGAATTCCCGATTCCCGACGTTTCGGCGGCGCCGCGGCCGCTGCGGGGCGGGGACCGGCTGCGCTGCCCGCCGTGACCGCGGGGTGGCGACAGAGAACGGCCAACGGCGGCGGGGGCGCGGGGCCGGGACAGCCCGGGATGGACCGGGATAAACCGGGACAGAGACAGCCGGGACAGACCGGGATGGACCGGGAAAAACCGGGACAGAGACAGCCGGGACAGACCGGGATGGACCGGGATAAACCGGGATAAACCGGGACAGAGACAGCCGGGACAGACCGGGATAAACCGGGACAGAGAACGGCCAACGGCGGCGGGGGCGCGGGGGCGCGGGGCCGGGACAGCCCGGGATGGACCGGGATAAACCGGGACAGAGACAGCCGGGACAGACCGGGATAAACCGGGATAAACAACGGCCAACGGCGGCGGGGGCGCGGGCCCGGGACAGCCCGGGATGGACCGGGATAAACCGGGATAAACCGGGACAGAAACAGCCGGGACAGACCGGGATAAACCGGGATAAACCGGGACAGAGACAGCCGGGACAGACCGGGATAAACCGGGAAAAACCGGGATAAACCGGGACAGAGACAGCCGGGACAGACCGGGACAAACCGGGACAGAGACAGCCGGGACAGCCCGGGATAGACCGGGATAAACCGGGACAAACCAAGACAAACCCGGGATACCCCGGAACAACCCCAGGGCCGCAGGGCTGAGACCCCCGGGACCCCGGCGGGTGACCGGGGCCGGAGCCCCGAACGGACCGATCGCCTTCTCCCGAGTGCAGCGAGGCAAACCCCGGAGCTTTCCTCCCGGTGCCGCTGCGGCGCGCTCGGCTGGGTGTGTGTTATTTACTGTCCGGGTGTTTATTGTTTACAGTCCGGGTGTTTATTTTCGGTCCGGGTGTTTATTTACTCTCCCCGAGCCGCTGCACGCAGACCTGCCCGCCCTCACCCACCGGCGGCTCGGAGGATTAGCCTAAATTATCGATCAGCCCGGGCGATGGTAAATCACTGCTAAATCATTCTCAAACACATTAAAAACCAATTTATACAATCTCAATCGATACCGTCTCTGAGGACCTTAGCGTGGGCAAGAAAACGGAGTAGAAAAAGCGAATTACTCATTGTGAATCATCCAGAGTTTCTAGAGCAATAAAATAAGGAAATCTCATGCTTTGCTAAATTTGGGGTTACCTGGACAATTCAGGGAAGTAGCCTTTGGCAGTAGCTTGTACTCAGGACAAGATGTTAACTGTCAACTACTGGGATCAAGCCTCAGGCATCTGAATTAGCTGTGAAAGTCTTCAGACCTTGCTAAAAAAAAAATCTCTATATGCAGGATAAAGCATAGGTGGACAGTATTATCAAAAGGACCTTTTAAAGCACAAAGCTGGCAGAATTTGTATCTGTAAATGCATTTATGCTGTACTTAGAATCGAGGTTTTATAGGTTTGGAGAAGTGAGTTGATAGCTTTCAAAAATCTGTTTTACAGAGAAATATATGGAGGAGGTATCAATTTAAATATGATAATTGTATAGCTTGGAGCACTGACAGCATAGAAGTTATTGGAGAATAGTGCCCTGTAATCTCTCAAGTGGTATTTTTTTCTCTTTCAGACTGTGCCTTTAATGTTCTGTTACTTTTGTCTGGAGCAGATGATGTGATTTTGTAACTGATTGCGTGATTTTGTAACTGGTTGCCCGATCCTGGTTTCTGTTAGTCCTGCAGGTCCCTGGATTGGGGAAGAGCTAATAGGCCACACTCCTGTGAGCTTCATGAGAATGTACTTCTCATGAGAATTACCTGATACCTGTGAAAACCTTTGAAGCTCTAAGAAGTAAATTTATTTTTTAAATACTCTACTGGAAGATGCTGATTTACAGCCCTGGATATGAAAAATCTCTGTGTGTCCAGGCAGCAGTTCCAGCAGCACTGTAAGCTTGTCCCCCACCTGATCACACCCCTGAAGTGATTAAATCACTTCTTAGATCCACAGCTGCCAATTCAGAGGTGGAGCCTTGATCATTAACGTGGTGAATCAGGCTGGGAGATAAAGAAGACATGGAGTGTGGGGTGGGGTAGGCATAGATAAATTACATTTCCATCTGGAGCTGGCTGTGGCCTCGTTCTGCTGCTGTTCCATGCCTGGGATCTGGGATCTGAGATCTCTGATCTGATGCTCTCAGGAATCACTGCAGCTCAGTGGCTCTGCAGCTTTACTTCTGAGGGGTGAATTTTACTCCTGTGCCTTGATTTCTCTCCCTAATAGAGATGTGCTCCCCTTACCTAGTCTGGATATCTCTTTGCAGCAGCACATTGTAATTTTTACAAGAAACTTACCTTTGGACTTCTCTAATGATAAAGTAAAATCTCTCTCGAGTCTCATTCCCCCAAGTTTCAGAATTGGAAACTCACACTAGCTTATGTTGAAAAGGAATTGATTATTCAAAGCTCTTGTGCTTCATAATCTCCTTAAAACATGTAGATTGACTGTCTCATCAGGAAAGCTCTATATTTTACTTTGCTATATGCCCATTGGGGTGTGTGCTTAAGGCCAGGAGACCTCTGGCTAGTTCCTCACAGGCTGTGTGCCCCTCCAATTACAGGTTATTAATTTGCCTTACATTCCAGAGACAGTTCCACATGAGTGAAAAGGAATTCTGTACTGCAGAGTTCTTCATTACCTACTCTGTCTGTACTACAAAATAAGAATAATACTGATTTTTTTTCTATCTCTTTTTTTTCTTTCCCTTCCCTCTGGTCTGTGGAAGATGTTTTACAGTTTTAATGCAGCTGTTTTAAGTGTGACTGTTCCTGTTCAAGGGCAGCTGATATACTTTGTAATGCCACCAAGCAGCCAACAAGCTCTGTTCCCCCATTGTGTTGAAGTGATAGGTATGTTTGCTAATCAAGAGGAGAGCAGAGCTTGCTGTCTGACTTGTTTATGTTTTATTTCACACCATCAAGCTTTAGAGGGAGGCACAGAAAATATGTAAGCATCTATATTATTCAGTGATGTATATGTGTACGTGGGTGTTGCTGATGTCTTGCAGTCACTCCTGGCTGAAGGGAGAGAGGTGTCAGGTGTCTCCAGCACCCCTCAGAACACCCCAAACCTGCCATCTCATTAGATAAACTATTAATTTATTGTCTCTGCATCTCATTGTTTTTTCCCTTTCGTGTGATTGCTTCAGTTTTGTTCCAAAATAGTGACCACAGTGGAGGATTTTGATCATCAGGGTTCACAGAAAGTCTGTGGGAAATGCTCAGACCCAGGAGATGCCCCAAGTTCCCATCACAATTGCTTTTTAATTTCCTCATAGGCTGCAGTGTTTCTCCTTTCCATATGAAGGATGGAAGCAATCTGGAACTGGGGAATCTCCCAGGATCTGCTGGAAGCTCCAAAGCACAGGATATCCATCTTTCTGTGCCATTCCAGCCTCTGCCCTGATCCCCTGCTCATCTGACAGGGGTGTCAACTCTGGCAGAATCCTACTGCACTTTCACTCATGGGTTTGTAGGTTTTATTCCTTGCAAAACTGTTTGGAGCATTGTGAAATTAAAAAAATAAAATCCTGTCACTTGGCATCTCTGTAAATCCGTGTCAATGATTCCAGTAGGAACTGCCATAAAATAGCACATGTGAAGAAAGTTCAGTGCTGCAGCCAGAAATTTGGTACTATGGGAAAATTCCACTGGTCTTTGTATGGAATGCATTTTTGGGAAAGAGAAGGTGGGTTGGTTTGTTTTTCTTTATTCCTGCTAGCATGTGTTGGGTTTGTATTAATTCTTATAAGCTGGAGGGTGGGGAGAGATCTGCCCTGCAAAGAGCACTGAAATTCTCCTGGTGTCCCTCCTGTGCCTGCCTGCAGCTCAGGTCTTGGATAGGGAAGAAGCATCCATCTGATAAAATTCCTTCCTGCTGCTGTGCTATTGTTGCAGTTAATTTTATGAATCCCATTTTTAACAGAATACCCAGTTTTTGCATTGTCATTTTGCTCTTTGTCAAGTGTGTGGGTTTATTCCATTCCTTATTTTTCCTCCTTTCAGCAGATGGAGAATATTACTCTCTTTAACTTGTTCTTTTATAATGTGAAGTTGATATCCTCAATTAATACACTAATCTGTTTCCTAATTAATTCCCTGTAGTTTTCCTCTCTTTTTGCTGGTACATTGAATCCTGAGTGCAGTTCTGTAAACTCAGTAATTCGATTATTTAAAGGAGAAGCCATGAATTTCATGATAGAGGTGCAATGTTTAATTCCAGGAGCAAACTGATTCTATTATTGCAGTTTAAAACCTGCATGTTCCCAGGGTAGAACTGTGCACTGCTAATAATTCACTCTGCTAAAATCCAGGCAGATTGCTGTCAGCTTGTCCTGAAGAGAAGTGCAGTGCTAGAAATCTGACACATACACTCTCCTACAAGCACTTGTTGTTGTATTTTTGTATGCAGATGTGATGGCAGGGTGAGCATCAAAACATCAACCTGCCATGAAGGAGATTTATGTAGCAATTTATCTCTTGTTTCCAGTTGAGCACCAGTGTTTCAGACAAATAAAGGGAAGGGGCTCTCCTTGCTGCTGGGGAATTGGTTTGGCTGCTTTGGGAAGCAGCTCCAGGTGATTTTGCTGTCCTTTCTTTGGGGTTATTTGACACTGAGCCCAAGACATGACAACAGTCATTGGAAAATCTATAGTCACTCTCATTGAACTTAATAATTTAATTCTGAACACACCCCCTCCTCCTAAAAGAGAAAAACAAATTCAAAATTCAAGTATCTTAATTGAAGTATTTACTTCATAAAGACTCTACTGAAAATACTTCCTTTCCACTAAATAGAATTTTAAAAGCCCCATAGTAGCTGTAATCCCAGTCAGTATCTTGCTGATGTTCACTCTCGCCCTAAAGAAAAATAGTAATAGAGAAAAAAGAGCTTTTAGCTCTAAAATTAGGGGTTCATCAGTGCACTAGTTAAGCTTGTTGAAATTAATTTTGAAAATTATTTTCAGTTATAAAATCTTCAAGCCTTTGGGTAAATTGGAGCAGTAGCACATGTAGACTGTTGTGGCAGAACCATTATCACCTGCTGAGTTCAACCCAGAATTCTCAGAAATTCCTTTCCTGTCTTAGGATTTCTCTTCCACAACTCAGATCATTGTTTTTGCATTTTGATAAGATTGTGTCACACACCTCACTGTGACACCAGTCCAGTGTGGCTGAGAGGAAAAAGTACATTACAAAATTATGTGGGCACCAGGTTTTACCAAATCCTTTGCTTTGGTCCTACAGTTCCTTGTGAGTTTGGGGGTTCCATGACAGTAAATATGCAGAAGCCAACGATGCCCAATGGCAATAAATGGGAATAACTGTTTGGTTTGGTTCCAGAAGGACTTGTGAGCATCTCCCTTTGCTGCAGACTCAGCACACAGAATAAATGTCACCTTTTTCCTCCTCTGCAGTGCCAGACGACCTTGTCCTGAAGCTGCTGACAGAACGCCTGAGCGCCCTGGACTGCCTGACCAATGGCTGGGTGCTCTCTGGCTTCCCCAGGGATGTCCAGCAGGGAGAGCAGCTGCAGCAAGCACAGATTAATCCCAACAGGTAAGGGAGAAATCCAGCCATCACAGTACTGTAGATATGAAGAATGTGTTTGTGGAAAGATCCAGATCTTTATTGACATCCTTTGTTGTTGCATCTTAGTTTTTGCTTCCTTAGCAAGGAAAGGGGTCCTTGCTCCTGGAGAGTAGGAAATAGAGCCCTGGCCTGACAAATGCTCCAGATGGCCAGACTGTGGGAGAGAGAAGAGGTTTGTTGTTCTGGTTATTTGTTTGAGTTGCCTCTAAAGCCAAACCATAAGAAATGGATTAAAGTTTGGATTATATGAGGAGATGTATTTTACTTGCAGCAGGAGGGGGGATCTACATCTTCTTTCTTCAGCATTGACATAATACCATGGAAATATATTGGTATTGCAAGGAGCTCATTATGAGACTTTCGGGTTTTGTGAAATAATTAAAAACAACATGAGAATTACATTTTATTTGAGCTATAATGAATGTTCAGAAATGTAATATGAGAGACATCAGCATCCAAAGAGAACTGTTACGAGTGCCAAGCAAATAAAATAGAGTTACTTTTCACAGCTGGTCCAAAGGTGGTGAGGATTTAAAGTGCTGGTGCACTCATCAGAGCTGAGAGTCTTTTCCATTCCCTCCCCAGCCTTCCTGGTTCTGCCCATCCCACTGGCTGGCACAGTGGCCATTCCAAAGGAAAAACATTGGAAATTTGTGATCTTTCTGCTTCCAAGGAAGGTGTTCTTATCTAAAAAGCAGTGGTAGGAGAGGTGCATTGCCCACATCAGTGTTTAATTTGGCAAAGTTACTCTTCCTGTGTGTCCTGTGTGATTGCCCTGGATTCCTTCCAGGGATAGGAGAAGGATGGAAAAGATTGAGGTTGAGTTGGAGAGAAAACAGAGGGGAGTGCCAGTCATCCATCAAGGTTTGAAAAGGGAAGTGTGTGAAAGCAGCAGTAACTTTATTTATCCAAAATAAAATGATGTGCATCTTAAGCAGGAATCCATTGCATGAAAAAAATGGAGAAAGAACCTCAAACCTTGTGCTGGACTCAGTTAAACATGATTCCCACAGATTATTCTTCTTGTGCATTTAGAAGGAAGGTGCTGAATCCCTGAACACCTCTGAGTCCCTGAGATCAGTGTGAATACTCGAGTGTGCCCTGCCTGCTCCTTCACAGGAGTGAGACCTCATCAAGGGAGGAAGAGCAGCTCATTATAGAATTGGATGTGTGGAAATTCAGCACTGATCCATTTGCTCAGCTCTAAAGAGCTCTGCACATTCACATCTGAGTTTAGAATTTGCTCCCTGTTTTATCCAGGGGTTGAAGTGAGGGACAGAAATAGACGTGGAGCTCCCTGATTGATCTCAGAGCTGATATTTTCCATGAAGCTGAAGTGGTAGGGATGGAAGGGAGGGAGGGTGATTATAAACAAAAGGACACATTGCAGCACAGGATAGCAGGGCAGTAATTCAGTTTCAGTTGTGATGCTAGTTATAAAACACTATCTGCAGAGGTGGTGTTTCTGACATCAGGAGAAAAACCTGATAGAATTATAGCCTTGAAATCAATCTGGGAATAGGATGCAGAAATCTATAAATCAGACACAGAACAATCTACAAAGTCTCATTTTTAGGAGGGCTCTGTTGATGAAATTAGATTAAAATAAATTTACATATATATCAAGTTTATTATTAAAATCTAGTCACATCAGTAAACAAAATTATTTGTGAAAGAGAATGTTACTCTGGTTTTTGAACTCAGAGTAGACCTCTTTGGCTGATCAGAACACAGAGTTATTGTCTGCTTGTCAAGTCACAAATCTATTCCTTAGAGCTAATAAATGGTTAGTGTTCAAATACTATGTTTTATCTGACTCCCACCTCATAAAGCTCCCACACATAATACTAAATTATACAGCATTGAGCAGGATCAGTCTCCTGACTCCTCCATCTTATAGAAAGAAAAACAAACCTAGTAATTGATGGTAGAAAAGAAGGAAAATAAAGTTATTTGAAAACAAACAAAATGGGCTATAAAGTTTGTTAAAATGTAATAATAAAAAAAAAAACCCTCCTACAGCATCAGCTACCTCATCCAAAGAACTGCTCTGGAACAAAAAGGAAAATAATTCAATTTTCACTGAAAACGTAGGGGGTTTCTTTAAATTAGGATTTGCAGTCGAGTGAGGGTTTGTGCAAAGCCTGTCTGCCAGAGAGCCCAGAGCTGCTCTCTGTGTTCCCCCTGTGAAGCAGCTCCTGCCTAAGTGGACAGGATCCTCCTGGCATTGAACTGGGGCAGCCTTTAGGGCAAATGAGGAGCTGAGTCTGTTAATGGGCTCTCAACTGGGGACTGAAAGACACCATTAACCCCTCAGTGCCCGACCTGAGTGGGAATCCACAGTCTCAGGGTGGCTTCTGAAGCTCTGACTTCAGTTCCTCACCCAAATGAGTGTAAATGAGTGGTTTAGCTTTTTTAATTGGTGCTTAAGCAGCAAAAAGAAATGTATAATATAACCATGGATGGTTCTGCTGAAAACTCGATGTAATATCCACCAAAGTATTTTTTTATCTTTTTTGCTCTCTCCCAAACTTAGAGTTAAAATAAGATTCAGCAGCAGCAGGGCTGTGTTGTGAATCTCTGGCTGTCAACTCCAGCTGGTTCCTGACCATTCCTCTGCTGGGCCCATGCCAGTTTAAGGCAATCAGAAATTTAAGGATTCCCTGAGCCAGAGAAATCTGGAAAACTTCTATTCACTCCTTTTCCTTGACTTTAGTCTCTTTTTCACACTGTGCTTTGGGCCACCAAATCATGTGGAAAGGAGTTTCACATTTTTTGGGGTGCCATATCAAAATACTTCATGATTTTTTTCAGGTGCATTTCTTCTCTTGAAAAACAGTAACAGACATTCCCTGGTCATGTCTCCCAACTCTCCTGATTTTCTAAGCCCCTTGTATTTGCCCTTCAGTCACCTTTTTCCCAGACAAAGAACCTTGATCTGTTTATCCATTTTTCTTTTTCCCTAGTAGTCATTTCACTCTTTTATTCATCCTGTTCTCTCCCTCATTGGGCATTCCAGCTTTTTTTTTTTTTCCTGAGGTGGGACACCCAGAACTGCATTTGAGGGCAGCACTGTGTACTGGAGGTGGATATAATAAACATTTTTATTTTGATCTTAACTCCATTACTCAGAATTGCTGATGTTCTATCAGATGTTACTGGGATAGATTTTGGAAGAACATCTGTGTGTAGACTCTGGTTACTAAACATTGTCTCTTGCACTGAAAATACACCAAAAATTTACAAAGTGTTGAAAATCTCAGTTGAGTGAGTTCAAACTCGGCAGAGAATCTAATGAGACTCTTTAATTCAAGATTTCTGTATTAAAGCTGGAGCCAGGTTGGTGTTGGAGCTCTCCTCAAGCCTCCCCACCATTGCCAGGCTCTGCTGCTGCCTGTCCTGGGATTGCCACTTCCCCTGCTCCATTATTTCCTTGGTTTTCCATCTGATCTGAAATCCAGGGTTAGTTATTTTACTTTTCAGTGTTGATTAATTACATTACAAATAATACAAGTGAATAGACAAAGCTGGGCAGGGGAGAGCTGAGCCAAAGGACTGAACTAACAATATATCCATCATTTATTTCTAATACCCATTTTTCCAAAATTCAAGTTGTTTCTTTTCCAGTAGAGAAAATAAACAGCAACAGCTTCTCCAGTGCAAGATTTCCAGCAGGGTTTTATTTGGTCTTCAAAATGATGTGGCTGTGTTCCCAATTATGTCATCTTTTTACATAATATATTTCAGGCTTCTTTTTCACCACGCTGCTGAGAACATGTATTCAAACAGTTTAGGATAATGAAGTTCCTAATTTCTAAGGAAGAACCTGTGAATATGTTGGAAAGGGAGAAATCAGAATGGGGAAAAAGATTTTTTTTCCATTTGAACTACTTGGTCTTTACATGGGGCTTTCATATTTCTGCAGCTGATCCCAATGTGGATTAGGGATAATAAACAGCCTATTAATGGAGGCCTGAACTAGGAAATGGAGTTTGAATCAGCAGCAGAATCCAATGGCTGGTGAAGGTTAATAACTCCATTACTATCAGCTCTATTTTTGAGCCGTTTGAAGAGCTGGGTGTTAGCCTTATCTTACTCCTCATTAATTGAGCTAATAGAACCCCAGTGACCCCACCATGCTGCCATTATCTGAGAGTTTACCAGACATGGACTGGAATACTTATCACTGAATATGTATTCCTCAGATTCATTTTTATATCAGAAATATTTTTGTTAAAGATCAGCTGCCTTCAAGTTCCTTTTTGCCTTTTCATTTCTTTGCTGCCTTTTGTAACAGTTACTTATTTGGAAATTACATGTAAATTATTTAATTAAATCCCTATCAAGGAACAAGATAAATCCCAAAATAGTTGCATCAAGGAAACATGATAGTGATTGAATTATTCTGATGTGGAAAAATCTTACAGAGCATTTAAAAAAACTTTGACCTAATTTAAATGATGGATATTGTATATTTATAATATATGTGGTTTTAGTTGATGGCATACAAAAATCTGATGAGTAGCAAAGAAGAAATGTTATATCTTATTTTTTCCTCATTTTCAGGCAAAAAAAATCCAGAAAAATGATGTGGTAATCAAGAGACTAAATCAGTGCAATAAAATTTGCCTGCACCACAGAGTCAGAGAAACTATAGGAAAAGTCCAAGTGAACTATGAAGGATTTGGATTAATTTGTAAAATAGTAAAAGTAATAGGCAGCACAATTTTCTGTTTCAATCATTCTCATTTTTTTCTCAGCTCTCTCTTCCAGCCATTCTGTGGCTGCTGCTTTAGTGACTCTTGTCTTCACTAATTGTTTGGGTTTGTTTTCCCTTTTCAGTGCTCCCATCGCAGCTGGGCTCTTGTCCTCCATCACCACAACAAACCAAGGGCCAGTGGGGGCTAAAGGAGCCAGATCTTGCAGAGCTCTAGGATGAGCTTAGGGAATAGAAACTTGCTGGAAATTGTGGTTTAGGGAGAAATCCTGATCTGTGTCCCCCAGCAGAGACACTGCCCCTCTTACCCACGCTGGGTGTGACCCACAGCCCTGCTCTGAGGGACCTCAGCACCCTGGGGAAAATCACAGCTTCTGTTCCCCAGCCAAAATCCCAGTCTTTACTGGGCAAAATTATCAAATCTTCCTCTCACCTGAGCCTCACCTGCTTCACTCAGTGAGTGGGATTGGTTTAATCCAGTTTCTACTCCTGTAGCTTTTTCTAAGATCAGTGATTTCTAATCTAACTCAGAACTAACTCAGTGATTGTCTCATCTCTTGATGCAAGTGTTTGGGCACTTATCCTGCTCATTAACAAGATTGTAATTAAGTCATTTACCTTTGTGTGCAAAGGCACCACTGGTGATGGAGTAATGGGCAAGATATATCTGGGGAATCTCCCATTCCCTCAGTGTCCCTCTGGCAGGATGGTTTTGTTCAGCATTCCCAGGGCTTACATATAGTGCAGAATCTCACCCTCATTTTTTTGTCCACACAAACCCAGTGGAAGCAGCTCCTTGTTCAGATTTCTGAGGTTTAGCCACTGGTGGGAAATGTTTATTCTCCATTCTCCTCCTCCTGCTCAGACTGTGCTCTCTCTTCCCTCCTAACACTAATCTGAATAGAAACACTTGCTCTTAAATAATCCAATAGATAGAAAATTGGATGATTACAATAAAAAGATTATGTCACTTCTGCTGCACATTCTGCCTGACCTATATTGGTCCCATAAGAGCCTTTCTCTCCTGGGGAGGAGCATTAATATGCATCTTGAGCCAGCAATAACAAAACATCAAATGCAGTTTTTAAATCTTTCTATGGGCTTTCTGTAGGATGCTGCATTTGCTGTCACAAGCTGATTCTGCTCCAACAAGAATAGGAGGTATATTTGGCTTCAGTTGTGGGAGGCAGGGATTATTTTTAGAAGTTACCTCATCTCATACAAGCTCCTTTTGATGGCTGGAGTTTGTGTGGTGAAATCCTGGATGCAGCAATTAAGGAGTGCTCTGATCTCAGCAAGCTTCCAAAGTCTCCAGGAAGAGAGAGAAGAAAAGCTTCTACTTCTAAGTCAGTACTTTTATTTTTATTGTTCTTTTTAAGGACTCAACACCACATGCACAACCCTTTCATTCCTTTTACTGCTGAAAGGAGGGAGATTTTCCTGCAGTAACTATCTCTCACAAGTGATGAAACATTAGGAAAACTGAAGAAACTTTCTATCCTGGTTGCCCTTACATTGGAACTGTTTCTCTTGGAAGTTGCCACCAACATCAAGGCTGCTCTTCTGAGCTCAGCACCAAGCTGGAGAGGGAAAAATCTGCAAAAGCAGCAGAGTCTGGGCTAATTTTGATGTCTTTGGCACTGGTGGCAAATTTTAGACAAGACAAAGCAATCCAGTCGTGTCTCAGTCCAATGACAACTTTGTGATACCAGTTTCTACAAATCAGCAAAGGTTGTTCAGGGCATTCACCTAAAACAGGACTTTGTTTAAGGAATGAAGTGAAACAGCCAAGGAAACCAAAGTGTGATCATTTACAGAGCAGCCAAGTCTAACTCTGAGCTTTTCCCCTCTGCCCTCTCTCGGCTGAAGTTTTTATTTATTTTTATTTTTATTTTGGAGCATCTCCAGAGGTTCTCTGAACTCTCCTTCAGGTCTCTCAGTTTGCTCTCTGTTCATCTCAGTGTCCCAGGCTGACCTCTGGGCTGGGATCCAGCAGGGCTGGGGGTGCTGGGGATGCTGTGGCACTGCCTGAGATCCTCCTGCAGCTCTTCTGGAGCCTCTCTGGCCCAGAATCCCCCTGAACCAACAATTCTGCTGGGATGGGTAGGTAGGAAAAGCTGTGGCTGCAGTCATGCACCAGCAGTGCATTTCATGGTGTGCAGTGCTGATTGGTCTCACAGGGTAAAGTATTAGTGCTTTGTCAATTCTGACTATTTCCTCATGGTCATTTTCAAAATTTCACCTTAATTAACTCAGTAGTTAACACACAAAGGAAAACCATATACATGCAAGGCTGGTTTTTTAGCATTTTTGTAATGAAGACACTGGTTTTGAGATCTGACTAGAACCAGAAAAACTTTTGAGAAATGAGTGAGGGAGGAAAACTTGAAATATAAAGATATGGCAGCATTTTTATTTGATTAACCAAGGCATTTAATTTGCATTGGTAAGAGGACACATGTAGATAAAACTGAGGAGAGTTTTGCATGTGTGAGAAGTGTAAATGAAGACATTTGGTGGCTGGGGAAGCACAAGGAGAAAGGAGGGCTGGCCAGTGTTGTCCAGCATCTCCAAACATGTCAATACCTTGCTGATTACTTCAGTGGTGTGGTAGCTGAATTTGGCTGAATATTCTTTTGAATAAATGCAGTAAGACCACCTTGTACAGGTTAAAACTGAGTTTATGAACTCCACAATCACTGGAATTCAGAATGTCAGAAGTAAAAACATGGACAGGATTGTGCCAGCTGTGCTCTGGTTTAGTGATCTCATTGGATCTGGGACTAATCCCAGAGTAAGGCTTTACTCAGAGCTCATGTAGTAAAATTGGCCCAGGCAGAAAACCCACAGCAGAGCAGGCATTGTGCTGCTTTTGCTTGGATTCTCCAGGCTGAAGATCTGGAAAGACAAGTGCATCAGTCTGTAGCAAATATAATACAGTTTTGGTGATTACAACTGACAAGTAATATTGCATATTGAATGGAGACTGCTTTGTCATTACCACGAGGATTAGAAAGTGTAATCTTCATTAAAACATCAGTGGATTTACTGCTGTTTGCATTGGAACAAGACATTTGCTCAGAATTTTCTAGTGAGTAAATTTAGTAAGTGCAGGGCAATTTAAGAGAGGGGAACTGGATCCTGCCATAGCTCATTCTGCAGGAAAGATGTGGGGATGATCCCTGATGTCTGACAGATGCACTGGATCCAATTCTATGGGCTTGGATCACCTGCAGGCACATAAATGTATTAATCACTATCACTTCAATTGGCCTCCTTTGGCTCAGGTGTAAGAGGTGACCCAGGGCTTTTATGCTTTGCAAGGATCATATTTTCTGTCCCTAAATCCATTGTGCTTTCAAAATTCCATATTACAGAATGCTTTAACATTTTGTGGAAGATTTTTGTCTATTCCACAGGGGCTTTTAAACATTACCCTTTCCTAACAGGTTCTTTATCTCTCAGCTCAGTAGGGCACAGCCATGCTTTGATAAAATAATTCTTAAAAGATTGTGGCCTATCATTCTTTTGACATGAATGCTGATTAATATCTGTCTGATATTCACTGAGTGAACAGTCCTGTTCTGCTGAGAGACTGACCAAAGGTCAAGGTACAGTAGGTTAAAAGAGTAATGGTTTCATTTAACCTTCTAGTAAAAGCTGCTACTTCTGTGAACATAATTGAAGCTGATTTGCAGGACAAGTCTAAAGAAAAGGTTCCTCCTCACATACTTGCAGTGAATTCAAATGATTCGTGTTGGCCGTGAATGTGCCCCAAAGTTAAACAGATACAAAATGAAGCAATAATGTGTTTTCTCAACCCCCTGAGTCCTGTGCACTCTTCAGTTTGATTTTTTTTTTCAAAGCTAAGTTGTGGTGGGTATGGAGAACTTGCCATATTTTTGTCAAGTTTTCTTTCTCCTTTTAAAAGTCCAGTTTTTCACAGAGCTCTGTCTCCAGTTGTACATTTCTAACCTCCATGGATGCACAGGTTTAACTGGCACAGGAACAAATCCTTAGCTTTCATCACACCAGCCAAAATGTAATTTCAATTTGGAAACTTGCTGCCATTTTGTTTTTTGTTAGAAATATTACTGCCAGTCCATTTCACTTGAATCCAGGTTTTTAACTTTCTGTGAATAAATTACTGACATGTATTTTGCTTTGTGATTATTAAAGAATTCAGTGTACTCCAGTTTTGTAATTAGAATCACAGAATCCTGAAGGTTGGAAAAGATCTTTAAAACCATCAAGTCTAACCTTCCACCCAGCACCACCATGGTGTTCACCACTAAACCACATCCCCAAGTGCCACATCCACACGTTTTTGAGCACATCCAGGGATGGTGACTCCGCCACAGTTCCAATGCCTGACCACTTCTTCCATGAAGATTTTTTTTCTATCTAAACTTCCTTTGGCTCAACTTGAGACCATTTCCTCTGGTTCTTACAGCAAGTAGGTGTTGCTCAGAAAAATCTTTGGTGTGATCAAACACAGTCAACCCAGTGATGGCAGGAGAAATGGTTGGACATTATGGTTGGACCTGGGAAATGGAGGAATGAATTCAGTGCTTAAGGTCTTCTCTGTGGCTGCACATTTGCATCTCAAACCTGGGAATTTTGATCAGCACAGCTTCCCAACTGCCCTGTCTGCAAAAGCTTGAGAGGGGCTTCCTTGGGTTTATTATCATCACCTTGTTTCACTGCTAAGGGCAGGAGAGCTCCAGCATCAGGCTGGATATTTGGGTTTAGTTTTTCTCTTGCAGAGAATTTCTCCTGTGGTTCCTGAGTTTCTCCTGATGGTGTTTTCCTTCACCCCACCCCTACCTGACCCTGCTCTGGATCTCAACTGTTGTTTTACCTTGCTGATGTTTTGTCGATATTTGCTTTAACCAGATGCCCCTCTTTGCATGCAGCACTGGGACTCGTCCCCTCTCTCCTATCAACAATAATTAGCCTTGTAAGACTAATGGAAGAAATCGTGTCTAATTACCCTGTTGAAGGCCCAATTATGTTATTAACATTTGTGGGCTATAAGCTAATGATGAGGAGAGCCTCTCATTTGCATAGCATTAAGTTAATTGAGCTGGAAGCTATGGGGTGGATAGCAGTGATGAGAGCAGGATTCTGTTACAGAATGGATAATGATGACCAGAGCAGGACGATTCACCTGACAGGTTTATTAATTAACAGCTATCTGATTACCTCAAAGAAATGGCAAGTGGCAGTGCTTCTGAAGGAAGCTGCAGTATTTTTTTTAATGAAAGGTGCTCTATCACTGTGGATGTTCTGGGGTGATTTATGGTAATGGCAGTATAAGCTCTTTCCTGGAAGTCAACACAAAAACCTGTTCTGGTTTCCACCCTGCCCTTAAAAACCATTCTACAAAGGGCTGATATTTGTGAATATTCCTCATTCTTACAAGATGCACTAAGTCTGTGCTGCTGAGTTTGTGTGGTTGTCTGAACTGTGCATTTGGAAAATTCTTAATTGTTGGGTAACCTGGAAGCTTTGACCCCGGAAGAACCAGAGGATTTGATTTTGTAAAAGGTGTTTTTCATTATGGTGTTAAACAGGATTCTGTGTTGTATTAGTGGGGAAATAATATAAACATTCAGCTTTTCACATTTTCCTGGTATGTGCAAGCTGAAGTGCAGGTGAGTGCTCTTTCCTTCAGTTTATTTCTGGGTACAAACAGTTATGCATAGTGGCTGGGCCTTTTAAGGAACAGGAGTCTTCATTTAAAACAGTTCTAAGAAGAAAAATCCATCTTTTTCTTTTTTGTTAAACATCAGATTCTGTCTGATTAATTCCATACACATTGTAATTCACAACAGATTCAGAGTCTTGTTTGAACTAGAGTATCTTTTGGAGGAAAAATCACTCTGTTTAAAAGTTGCAATCAATCCAAGAGTGAATAACTTCCTATGCAGTTACTCATTATTAGAATCCCACACCTCAGTTGTGAATGTATCTGAATGTCAAATGTAGTTTCCAGTCAGCAGATCTTTTATACTTTCTTCATCTACTCTGAAGAGCCTATTATTAAATCCCATGAGCTCCAGACCTTACCTAGTGACTGAAATCCTCAGCTCATCCTCAAAATTCCTTTGACCAGACATGTCTCAGGAAAAAAGAGAACACTACAGATTTTAACCTTTCAGATAATGACTTTTTATCCATTTAAGTGGCCTGATGATTAGTGTGTCAATAGTAATAGACTTGTGAAGAGCAAAGACTTCTAGATAAAATGTATTCACTGTTATTTTCATAGAATCATAAAATACCCTGAGCTGGTAGGGACTCACAAGGATCAAGGAATCCAATTCCTGACCCTGCACTGACACCCCAACAATCCAACATGTCCCTTGTTGTTTCCTTGACTCCTGGAGAGCCTGGTCAGTGCCCCACCACCCTCCAGGGCAGAACCTTTTCCTAATTCCCACCTAAACCTCTCCTGGCACAGCTCCAGCCATTCCCAAGAATTTATATGCAAAACGTTTCTGTATTCTGCATCTGGTGTTTGTTGGGCACCAAGGAGCTGAGAACACTGAGCTGATGTTGGTAGAGAGGTCAGAATTTCAGGTTAGTTGCTACAGAGAGACATTGCCAAATCACCACAGGCACTTGTGGTCAACAGGAGAAGAGAAGAGAAATGAAAAATCAGAGATGAAGGAAGTGATGTGGGGGAGCAGCTCCTGGTCTGAGCTGTTCAGTGGTCCTGGCTCAGAGCTGCCAGGAAGAGCAGATCCCAGGGGATTGAGGGGTGATTATTCCATGTATTGCATGTATATACATCCCATTATTCCATGAGCTGCTGTGGTCACCTATGTGATATGGAGCAAGTCAGAAGCATTTGTGTTTCCTCCATCTCCTTCCAGCCTGTGATGGTTCAGAGCCTGTGGTTGTGTAGAAATCACTGGAGGAGGTTGTTCAGGACAACCAGCACAATGAATAAAAGCCTTTAATGGAATTTAAACCCTCCATCCTCCTCGTCCTCATTAGCTTCCTGTAATCACCAGCCCACACATTCAGTGTGGATAGAAATATCTTTACCATATAAATTAGATTTTCTGCAAGGTGTTCTGTGGTTCACCACAGTGCCTGGCTGTGTAAAATAGACAAACACAGATCCAATAGAGCAGGAATTATGTATTTAATTCAGAGTTCTGTATAGAGTGCTCATAAAAGCTTGATCATGATAGAGGGGCCAATAAACATTTGGGAACATAAATATTTCTGTAGGAAATGGCTTTGTGAAGCATTTAGTTGTTGAGTAATAAGAACAACAGAGAAAATCAGAATAACAGAAACCTCTAGGTACTGGTCTGATGGGTTATATATGTTGCAATGATAATGATGTTGAGGGAGAATTTTTATGGGACCAGTAGCAACGAATACATCGAGTCCTGCCAATTTACTAATGAATTCATTTTTCTTGTGCTTGCCTCACTTGCTATCCCTGCTGTTCAAAATTCAGCTTTAAACCTGAAAAGCAGTGGATGGCACCTCGGGGTGCTGAGCTGCTCCTCTGAGTTTGTGTGAGCTGAGTGTTTTGAGTCTTGGGCCATTTCTGGAACATCCATTATTTGTGTATTTAGGCAGCAGTCCAGCCAGACAACACAGGGACATATATTTTAGGAAAGCACACATCAAAAAGTGTTTTAAATGGCCAAATTGTAGGACAAAACATTCTGGCAACACAGCTGGTGCTGTCAGTCTGTGGGCTAGAAAATAAGAAAAGCACCTGTAAGAAAAATAAAAGCAACCTAGGAATAGCTAATCAGGTTAGAAAGGATGTTTTGGCTGCAAGGATTTTTTAGGGCTCTAGGAAAAAATTGAATAAGATTAAAAAATGTTTGTCCATCCTGTGTGACAGATGTAGGAGAAGATGGAATCGTTTGTTACTTCTCTGTTTTTCCTCTGAAAGCAGCAGCAGCAGTGAGCTGGCAGGCACAGTGAAATGCAGTTAGCAAAAGTAATGGGACTTGAAAGTTTGACCTTTTGTGATGGAAATTTGATATGAAAAAAGGGTCTTTTGATAATTTCTCTATCCAATCAGATATGGGAGATGTCTTGATCCTGTTTCCTTATTTGCATGCTGACTGATCTCATTTGAAAACCCAATCATTCAGAAATATTGGGACGTCAACAGAAATGTTACAAACAAGAAGTTGTTTTATCTGAAAGGTCTGCAGGGTGTCATCTCTTGTTTTTCACTCCAGTGGCCTGATCTCTTCTTCATGATTCCATGTTTTTATTGGCAGGATAAGTTGAACATATTGAAATGCAAATAGCTCTTTCCACATTGAACCGAAATATAGGAGATTTTTTTTCTGTATGATTGATTGTATCCAGGGCACTTCAAAAGACACAAAGAAAATACTTTCTGCAGTGCCTCTGATTCCTTGACATTGCCAAGTTCTGACGTTTCCTGTTAGCAATCATTGGCACAGAGTGATTCCTGAGCCTGCTCTCACCTCTGCTTTTCTCCCACGTAATGCCCACAGTGCTGCTCACTGTTCCTGGGACAGAGCCTGAGCTCACTTTGCCTCCACAAACACTTTTTTAGTGTTATTAACCAACACTCTGTTGCTGTCCAGGTGCTGAATGTCAGAAATGGATTTTACCAATTTGCAGGTGTATTTAATCCTACAATGGGTAGTTCAAAGACCCCCAGGATCACATGTAGTGTGTAGAACTGTCCCCATGATTACCTGGAAAATCAGATTTCACAGCCAAGGCACTGCCCACTTAGGTGAGTTTAGGATAAACTTTATCTCCCAGGCAATTTAACCTTTCTGTGTTCTAGAGCAGGCAATCCAATTTCCATTTTACTCAGCCTCCCAGTGGGTTGATGACAAGTTTTTCCTGCTGTGTGACTGGTGTCATTTTCCCTTATTTCAGAGCTACCTGTTAAACTAAGCCAAAGTTCTGCATCACTTAACCCAGAAACTGGGGACAAACTATCAATATATGGTAGTTCCGAATAATGGGAATAATTTAAAGTTTTTTTTTTATTTGCATGCCTTTTAACATCAGTGTCAAGCTATATGATAAATCTTTTTTCTATAGTACCCCAATTTTTTTTCCACCCAGACTGCCCCAAGCCTGCTAATCTGAGTGCTGCCCTGGGAGATGGGATGTGCAGCTCCTTCTTTCTGGGGCCACTTAGGTTTCCTCTCTTGGTTTTTTTAAAAAAAGTAACTATTCACTGAATGTAGGTCTCTTGCCTCTCTGCTGAACACCTGCACTGGCTTGCAGAGACATCCTGATTTTTTGGTGGAGCGCTCTGCACAGGGATTGCTTTCCAAACCCAAATCCTGAAAGGAGCAGGTGCAAGGAAAGGGATGAACCAGATTAGAAACTTTACATAATTACTTATTTTGGAAGTTGCTGAGCTGGTCTTTGTACAGCACTTTGGAATGGAAAACTCCAAATTAGACAGGTCAGGATTTACCACAGAGTCCCTCAGGTGGGTGACAAAACACCTTGCCAGGGACACATGGAGGTCTGCAGCCTTCATCACTGAGCTGAAGAAATCCAATATTCACTCAGCTTGTTTACTCAATAGATCCCAGGGTCTAACACAAAACAGTGCCTGTGTGAGATGTTTATGTGATGGTACCTAATTCCTTCAGCAGTACCTCTGGAATGAGCTGGGGATTTCACTGCCTGCTTTGGCTGAGGAGTAACTTGGCTGATAGGCCCCTTCAAATCCAGAGAATCTGTTTCATCAAACCCTGTGGCCTGTCAGCTGTGGGGGAGTGCTTTGTGAAACAGCAGGAATGGCAAATTCCCCCATTCCTTGTGCAACAAACTGGAGTTGTTGGGATGAGCAGCTCTCTGAATTAGACACCGAGCGTTCTCCTGGGTGGGAAATCAACCTCCTTCATCTCTGCGTGTTTTAGAATATCAAACCACCTAAATCCAAACACAATGTTTGATTCTTGATAACCACAACAATCTAGCTCTTCCTTGCTGGATTTTTTTAATACACTTTCCTCTCCACCTTCCTTGTTCACTCCTCACTATTAGAAATACAAAAAGCAGCTCAGCACACCAATATTTTCTCCACAGTGAAGTCAGCATAGAATATTAGTGTCCAAAAAGTTGTAAAACAAAAGACTATCATATGTTGCACCTTTTAATCATGTAATTGCTGAGTGACATTTAACTCTGAGGCTTTAAGTTACTCCTTTTCAGCCAGCCTTCTCCTCGTGCCCCTCTCGTCCCTCCCTCCTCCCAGAGCAACCTGCTTTTGCAGAGTAGTGCTTTAACTACACTGAAGTTTGGCTGGGCTTCTACATATTACAGCAGCAACACGAAAGCAAACAATTGAAGTATTTGAGAACAATGAAATATGTATGGCTATCTGTGACAGCCCTATAAAGCAGAGCAATTAGCCACGTAATCCGAGAAAGCCAAAGCGCCCGGCAGCCCACGGTTCCCTATTAGTTAAATGCTTTTTGTACGTCCTCATCCCATCAAATCAACTAACACTTCCTTTAATTGGTTCATGAATTATACAGCTCGGCTGCATTATAATTTAATCACCAGTAAACATTCCTGGGGCCTGCTGTAAAGTGTATAGCGCTCATTAATTCCTTAATTTCAGCAGATGGAAGGGGAGATCGGATGAACGGTGGCAGTACAGAGCGCCTTGGGCAATGGAAGAAGGAAAAAAAGGTGGGGGGCCGTTTAGATTTTTTAAGGGCTGTCAGAAACTCAATCTGTGAGCTGTCAGCAGCCTGGACCCGCTCTCCCCCCGCCTCCTCCTGCCTTCACCCCACCTACCGCTGCAAGTGACTGACGGATTCATATGGAGCCTTGTCAAGCCGTCTTTAAACATCAAGCCAGCGGGTAAACCAAGCCCAATGTAAATTAATTCTTGTCTTACGGGCCCCCCTTTCTCTGTCCCCATGAATATTTCATGGCGGGCAGCATAAATATTAATTCTAATAGCTCTGCACAGTGGTTATTATTTCTGTTTTATGACAAATATTCATAAAATATTCAGGACCCTTTTTTAGAACATTTACACACTTGATTGTGAAATTTTCCAGCTTCCTGGGGACACAGTAAACATATTGGGGTTCTCTTGATGGACTTTTTTCTCTCTTAATTAATACTACGCCACATTAATATTTAATCAGATTTAGTTTTCCTTTCCCCAGAAGTGAACCCTATTACATTTGAGGATTTATTTGACAGTATTTAAACAGGGAATTTTTATTCCCTATTATGAAATTGGTTTCATTTGACACATATATAAAATGACACATCATAATCCATTCTTTTATTCCCTCCCCTTGCCCCCAAATCAGACACTTTTTCAGCATCAGTTCTTTTATTTATTTTTACATACCAAATATCTTAGCAACAACAAAAGTTAGTGTTTAAATGTTGGGGGTGGGGGTTAAGCATCATTTACTCTAAATTTGATCCAGTTTGTTTAATAAGGAAGAAAAAGATAGGTTTCCTTGTTAGGAGCAGGAGGTGCTGGTGCCAGGCTGCAGACAGGTAGCAAAGGCATCAGTCCTGAGATGAGTTTGCTGGTGCTTAACCCTGGAGTTGTTGCTCCACTCCAGATTTGCTTTGCAGAATCTAATTATTGCAGGGCAGGGTTGCAGGGATCTGAGGAAACACACCTGCATTTGGGGGAGAGGGTTCAGGCTCCTGACCTCGGGCCTCTGGGGCTGCAGAGGCTGTGGATTGTCTGAGAAGGGGTTTGATTAACCTTGTGCAGGGCAGGAATCGTGCCAGGCACACTTCTCTGAAGCACTGCTGGCTGCCATCTTATTCTGTGATTCATAAAGCACCGCTGGAATGAACTCCAGGGGGAATGCAAAGATGCTGGAATAACAGCTGAGAGTAAGGAGGAGGCAAAGAATAGAAATGAGGGGAGAAATGTAAAGCAGTTTTGAATGCAGGTATTAATGCATCCAAGCCACTTATTACACACAGAAAGAGTTAATGTTGCCTCCTCAAAAGAAGCTTTAAAAATGCATTGAAGCCACTCCTAGGAGCACATTTGCTCTCTCTGTGTGCCTTTCACTGTGCTCTGTAATGTTTGCACAGCCCCAAGTCCTGCAGACCACAGAAGGGCTCTGGCTGCCCAAAGGCCTGGGGTTCCTTTCTGCTGTGAATCCATGGAGCTGCTTTGCTTTATCCCAGCTCCAGAGCTGGTTCTGTTGCCCCTGTGTGAGCTGGTGTGGCACCTGCTGGGACACCACTGAGCCCCCAGGCTGGTGGGGTGGGACACTGTCACCTCGGCTGTCTGGGCTGCTGGAGCCCAGCTCATCCAGCTGGGAGGTGGAAAACATCTCAGAGAGTCAGAACTCTGCACTGCTGGAGAGGGGAAGGAACATCTGCAGCCACGAAGGGTGTTGTGCATCTCACTCCCCTGGCCAGCAGCCATGTCCTGGGAATAGTGCCCCACTTAGCTGCCTTTTGTAGTCATTTGACAGAAATGCATCCATTTGAAAAGATCCAGGGTCTGGAAATAGCTTGTCATGCCATGAATCATTGTAAGAGCTCACTGAGTAAAATACTTGTGCTGATTAACCTGTGTTTTAGTGTTTATGCAGTGTATTTTCCCTTATGGTTGAAACCTAGAGGGTGAAATTACTTCCCAAAATAGAATCAAGCATCTTTCATCAGAAGATATCCCAGAGTTTGAAAGAAATCAGTGAATGAAAACTCCCAACAGCTCCTTCCATAAATAAGAGATAAGGATCATTTTATCCCTTGCAGAGGCATGCAGGAGTATTTAGGGTAGGGAATAAACTGTGATTCATGTTGAGTCAGGGGTGCAGCCTCAGCAAAGCCTTTGTAGTCTGGTTAGCCATGGACAAACACCTGGTGAGAGCTGCACTGAACCCTGAACAAACCTTGGGAGAAGGTAGATGGGATCTGTGTAACCAGTTTTAATTTTTAGGAGGGGGACTGGGGATGCAGAATGTGCCTGGCATCCTGTGCCTGGGCCATGGTTCTGGAGAAGAGACTTAGCCAAGGTTTCAGGTTCAAGGTGTCTTTATGCCATAGGGAAGGGGAGGTTCTTATGGGGAATTGACCCAAGTCAGTATCTCTGGCTGGGAAGTCAGCAAAGATGAAATGGTCAGGGTTTTATCTGGTATTAGATACTTGGAATCAAATCTGAACCTCCCTGTACCTGTCAGGTTGGACCACTAACTTGCTTTGTTATATTGTTGTGATCACTCAGTGGTGCTACCCAAGGAAAAGACCTTTTTGCAGTGCTGATAATTTTTGTACCCTGACCAAAGCTGTCATCCTACTCCTTTGTACTTGTAAAATCCAGGAGTTTGTACAGTTTTGTGCAAGTTTTGAAGCTTTTGGAAGATAATAATATGGTCAGTTTTAACAATGAGAGTCTTAAAGTTTACCCAAATTCAGGACAGTTTTTAGAGATGGTTTTGTCCCTCTGCCAGTTCAGTCCATGATGCCCCCAAGGCTTTTCCATGCATTTGTGAGAACTCTGTGATTTCCTTCCCCACCTGCTTTGGCTGCTTTGTGAACCAAAGGGAGGATCTTGTGTTTGTGCCAAGGATCACACCAGGGCTGTACCTGTGGTGGCCTTTCAGGACCTCCTGCATCCTTACACTTCAACCTCAGCTCTTTCTCAGCTTTATATTTCAATTACAAAACTTGTAGCCATTGCACTGCCAGAGCAGAGCCCTTCAGGAGAGTTGTTTTCCATGGGGAATTGTGCCACAGCATCAGGAGCACTGCTGATATCTCCACATGGAATAAGATGTTCTGTGCCTCATGAAAGGCACAATTATTTGTAGCCTTGAATTTGACATTTTTATTTGCCTGGAAAAGGAGGTAAGTTTGTGTCTCTTCCTCTCTCCTTCTTTCACTCTCTCCTTCCTGTTCTTTTTTCTCTGATTTAGCTGAGGGTCTGTCAAAGTTGTGCCAGCAAAGTTTGCTGTAACTTTGACATCACACAGGCATCTGATCTTCATTTTTTTTTTTCTTTTTTTTTTTTTTTTTTTTAATTTAAAGCAGACTGATGTGGTAACGTTGTAAACTGCCAGGAGCACTTGCTAATTTAGTAGTTAATGACAGTCACAGAGAGTGTTTTTCTTGCCCCTGGAGAGGTTTTAGACACAGCTGGGGTAGATTTGCCACTATCAATTATGCACAATTTTAAACAAGAATTGGCCAGCAGGGGCCTCTTTTTTTTTGCAGAGTGCAGAGCGTGAAGAATGGGAGTATGGCAGCTGGTACCTGCCTGCAAGGGACAAGATATATAGGAGTCAAGAAAATAAGGGAAAGATTAATAGCTTACTATTTTTAAAGTTGCAGTTTCAACTCAAAAGTTTAAAAGCTGCATTAAAAGTGGCCCAGTGTTGGCTGGTGGTGGATTTTTGTTTTAATTTGAGCATCCTAATTTTGTTGCAAAGCTTGGCCTGGCCCTGGTCTAGCCACAAGTCAGTAGTTTCTGTTTTTAAAAGTCAGGTAGGGATCAGGATCCTGTCTCAGACATCCTGTTGTGTTGTCTTTACATCCTTAAATGAAAACAAGGCATACATTTGATTTCACTGTATAATCTAATTTCACAGACTATAGTTCTATAAGAAGAGCTTGGCTTTGGGCTCCAATCCACCATTGTCAATCAAGAGCAACTCCAAGTAGTGGGAAATGCCAAGGATGAGAATCTGACCAAAGTAAATAGCTCAGGTCTAGAACAGTCAACATCTGGATCCATCTAGGTCAGCCTCATGAAGCAGCTGTGCTTAAATGACAGGACCTGCTCACAGGCAGAGCTTCAGCTCTCTGGAGATGTGAAGGCAGCTGGCAGGCAGTGGAGCTGTCCTGGAAAGGGACTGTCCTTAGCAGGAGCATTCCAGGATTCAGGCACACAGCACCTGCTTCTCTTACAGCAACACTCCAAATTTTTCCTTACAGGTGTTTGAAGTCAGTGTGGTTTTATCCAGAAAACAGGAAAATCAATTCTTGTGAGGACAGCACTGAGCACTGCCAGTTGTTAATAACTTGGATTAAGTGGCTTGGTTGCCATCTGGAACAAATGCAGCTCAAGATTAGTCAAAGGCTGTTGTGTAGGTCACAAATCCTTCACTTATGGCGTGCTTGGGACACATTTTTCCAAAAATGCCATCTCATGATCAGGGGGAAATGACACCTCTGCCAGCCCTGCTCTTCCCTCTCCTCCTTTTGCCAGGGGAAGCATCAGGATGCTCTGGTGACCTCCAGGCTCTGAGGTGTGACTGTCTGAATAGTCAGAAGCCAGAAGTGGCTGGAATACTCCTCTGGAATGCCAGATGGCTGCAGGAAAACAGCCTTATATTCCAGCTGTTAGGGCTGGAATACATTTCATTGCCATCCAAAGGCAGCAAGATCTCATTTGACTGGGTACACAGTGAAGGTGTCATCATCATTATTAATTTGTTGGAATTTAATCTCTCTAATGTATCTGGAAGCTGCACTAGATTAGATAAATGATGTTAAGTACAGTGAGGAAGAGGCAGGATTCTGACACACGGATATTTTGTGCCTTTTAACATTTGTGTTCACAGTTTTATCATCTGTAAAAGCTGACAGGACTGGACCTTTTCCCACATATCCCTCTCCTGGGAGATGAAACAAAGGAGAGGGGCCAGAGCTGTGCTTAGGAATCCCTTGGTTTCACTCAGTGGGAGTCAGGGGGACCTTTGTCCTCAGAGGCTGCACCAAGTTTTCCCCACACCTCCAGCTGGGTTCCAGACATTGTTGGTTGCCCATGGGTGGATCCTGACCCTGTGGCACAGGAGTGAGGATTCCTGGTGCCCCTCTGCCCAGCTCTCCCTTCCCCTTGCTGCTGACTGACACCCTCCCCTGGTGCAGCTGAGCTGGAGCTCTGTGCTGGATGCTAATCCAGCAGGGTAATGTTGTGTACTTTGATATGAGCCTGTGTTTCCTCACCTCCCTGTCTACCAGCTCTGATGACATCTGTTTCATATCTCCCCTCGATAGCAGTTGTGACACATTACAACACACAAAGCCTGGCTGATTCCTAAAATGAGCTTTACAGAGAATGGATTTATGTGAGAAAACCACACTCACTGTGTGGAAGGGGCCAAGCTCTGCTTGGAGAGGAATCCAGTTCATGCAGGGAGTTGTTCCAGTTCCTGCTGCATCAAGGCCATGGGTGCAACCCTCTGTGTTTTGAGGGTTTCCAAGAGAAATCCAACAAATGTGTTACCTGGGCTGTTGGAGGGTCAGCTTTGTGTGTGATCAGTGTCAGAAGCCTGAGTGAGGGACAGAGGCCAAATGTTCTCAGAAGTTCCTTGAGGAGCTGCAGGAGGTGTATCAGGTAGCCAAGGCTAACACTTCCCAGCCTGCAGCTGTGTAAATAGGCTTTACTCATGTGAGTAAACCTCCTGGGGCTGTGTAATAGCCTGTGTGGGGTATGTGTCTCCTTCAAAATGGTAATAAAGCTTTCTAATTGGAAGTATTTTAAGTCTAGACTGTAGTTCTGTCAGTGGTTTTCCCCTTCATCTTTTTTTTTCCCTGCTTCTGAACGATTTTAAAGTGACAGCCCTGGGGAGTGCTGTTTTCTCTTATCTGTGGGAGATGTGTGGAGTGGCAGGGTGAGGCATCCCACCTTCCTCTGGAAGGGCCCTTGGATTGGGAGTTTGTGCTGCTGTACAGTGAATTCTGTGTGTGCTGTTACACAATGCACGTGGGGGGAAAAAATCCATATTAGCAGGGATGTCTGCACCCTCCCACATCTTCCCCTGCACTCCTCTTTAATGGTGACACCAGACTGGATAATAAGCAGCATCTTGTTTGGAAAAGAAGGGAGTCTCAGACAAGGCTTTCAGAGTTCATTTTGTTGGCAGCTTTTTAAGTGGAGTTTTTTAGGCTCTTCTGTTTCAAATACCATAATACTTTTTGTGTTCCTAACTATGAATTACGACAAGCTTTCTTGATATGCCAGGTTCTAATCCTTCAGTGGGTTTGTTTATCTCAGGATATAATAGGAAACCGTATCAATTATCTTGACTGTATAAATGTTGTTCCTCTCTACTAGAATATTCATCTTGAGACATATCATCAGATGTTACCTGTTCTGACAATCACGTTTTTGTGCCATTGTTGGGCAACGGAAACAAAGAAAAACAAAATGTTAAGAGTGTAAGGGATAAAAGAGTGTTGAAACTGTTGTTCTTTTCCTGTCTTTGGAATCTCCAAGATCTTGAATGTTTTATTCCTGGCTGTTATTTTGTTACCACAGTGTGAATAGAAGTCATTATCTGTAAACATTTGAAAAGAGAGATGATTTTCATAACTTTAAATCCTACAAAGGATTCTAGTAATCTGCTATGTGCATGCCAAGGTAAAGCTCAGCCTTTCATCTGGTCTGATCCCACCCAGTCAGTGAAAAATGTTCCTTTGGTGAATGTCTAAACCACGCAGTATCTCCTGTGAGAAGCAGACAAAAATGAAAAAGGAAGCCTGGCCTTGAAGGCAGCAGCAGGAAAGGTGTGTTGTAAAGAGAGGTGTATTTACAGCCTTCAGGTTGTGCTTCACTGGGAAAAATGATTTCCATAGGTTCAAAGGGAACCTTATTTTGTATTTTGTTCTGAGCTAATTGTTAAATGTGATCTTTGTACAGATCTGCTCTAGTCTCCAGTAGCTGGGGGACAGGGGATTCATGTCTGCTCATGCTCAGCACTTTGTCAAGAATTTTCTGCTGAGGAGCTTTTGAACACAAATATAAAATTAACAGGACCAGTATAAAGAACCAAAAAGACAAGGAATCAATGTGAGATGGGCACAACAGTTTATGTGCAACAGTGGGGTGTGTCTGGGTGCACGTGGGGCATGTTGTTTTCTGGTTCTGCATCCTTCATCCACATAAGGACATTTGTGCCATCTCTGTGAAATGGGTTGGCAAGTCCTGCTCCATCCCCCAGTGAAAAGCTGTTCCTGGTGTGTGACCCAGCCCAGTGACACTGTGGGGCTGCCCCTCTCAGGTGCTGAGCAACTCTCACTCCTTCACACTCAGTGGGAATTGCAGATTCTGATCTTCAAATGAAGCATTCAGCATTAATATTTCCTTTCAGCAGTGTCCCCAGCAAGGCCCAGCTGTGCTGGGCTGCTCCCTGTGCCCTGGCAGTGCTGATGGGAGGGACAGGGAATTGTCAGCAGCATCGTGGGGCTCGTGTTCTGTCTTGCCACTCATCCTGCTTTGAAGGGAGAGCAGAGGACTTGCTCTGGGGGGAGGCAAGGGCAGAAGGAGTGGAAGTGGGCTGAAACAGCAAGAGGAAAATCCCTCTCATGGGCACTGGAGAAATGCATAATTCTGGCAGACAAGCTCTTTCTCTGTCCTTGACAGGACCAGCAGAGGTGTTTTATTTACCCCTGGGGGCTTGTCACTGGGATTCTGTTTGCTGGTTGGGTTGGGAAGTGGATCTGGAGAAGTTCAGAGGGAAGGGCTGGGTGGTGAGAGGGCTGGGACAATTCCCCCACCCCGAGCTGTCAGAGCACACAGCACACAGTGCCAGAGAGCTCCTGCCTTGCTGAGCAAACAGAACAGGAGCAGAAGCCGTGCAGAGATCCTGTGCTCACGTTTGTGACACTGCAGTTTGGGGGACTGTCACTGCCACCACTGCTCTTTGTTTGGCGAGGATTAACTCCCACTCTGAGGGTCTCAAGTGATGTTCTCAGGGTGTTAATGCATTTAATTGTTGTGTTCTCCTCAGGGTGTTCTTCTTTAATCTCCCGTACGAGTCCATCATGGAGCGCCTGTCCCAGCGGAGAACGGATCCCGTCACTGGGGAGAGGTGAGCACTCCTGGCTCGTGTGGAACATTTTCCTGACTGCCAGGGAGATGAAAGCACCAAATCGGCTTCTTAGAAATCTAAGGAGCTCAGGAATGCTCTACTCCTGCTTAGGGATTCCTTAAAAGAAAAGTTAAAACTTTCATAGCTCCTGAAGCACCAGCCCACCTTCCTGCTGCAGCAGCTCCTCAGAACAGGGGGTTTGAGATCTTGGTGCCTGAAATCTGCTGCAGCAAATGGCTCAGGTCTAACATTTTCATGGCAACTAAATTGGTTGGTAAAATAATGCTGAAGGAAGATGTCTGAAACCTAGCCTAAGTGCAGATGGTTTTCAGACATTCCCGTGGGAATTTGGAAGGTTTCCCAGCTAGGGAAAATGGAAAACTTGCTGAATTTGACTTTCCCAGGCTCCTGTGATCGTCCTGTCTGCTGGGAGGTGTTAATGTATTTCCTGCTCAGTAGAGCAAAGTCATTTGAGTCACAGAGTCACTGTAAGGTTGGTTCATCTCACTGGTGTCACATCCCCCTCTCCCACCAGTGACCTCCAGCTTTCCTGTCTTCTCCACCCTTGATTTCCAGGGAACAAGTCACAAATAAATTTATCTTCCCAAATACCTGCTGGAGTTGGTGTGTGTTCACAGCCTCACTTGTGGTCTGGTTTTGTCATTTCCCACACAAAAATTTTAAACCCTTATTTTACTTTTCTAAAGGCTGAGCACATCCTATTGCATCAGAGACAAATCCTGAACCCTCAAAGATTAAGACCATAAAGAGTGGATTTGTCCCAAAGTGATGGATGATTATTCAGACATCTCACTCGAGGTGCAGCATTAACTTGTGACAGCAGCAGTGATTTGCTGTAACTGCTCTCTTTGCTTTAGTAATGAGCAATGTGGTTGTTCAGCAGAAAGGAACAGGCTGAAGCAAATCATTCCCACATCTTTGCATTTCTTATCATTAGGATTAGGCTGTTCAGTATCTGCTCCAGTTCACACGCTTCCCTCTCCCACACTCTGGGGTTTATTCCTCACAAATTCTCTGTGAATTGAATTGTTTTAGGTGCTGTGTCTAATCCTTGGTGCTGGGTAAAGCCTGCCCCTCTGGCTGCAGGGTGTGGCCTCAGTGTGCCCTGAATGATTCCCATGTGCAATGAGCTCTGTGTCCATGTCCTTGGATGCAGCTCTGCAGACACAGACTCTGCTCTCTTCTTGGTTTTGCATTATCCCAAAAGTTTCAGGAAATTTGGCTGTACAGGAAGAGGCATAAGCTGGTGTTAGGGCAGAGGAGACATTTACTCAGAGTTAGGATT
The DNA here is from genome assembly GCF_029582105.1 of Oenanthe melanoleuca. NCBI lineage: Eukaryota > Metazoa > Chordata > Aves > Passeriformes > Muscicapidae > Oenanthe > Oenanthe melanoleuca. Next base: position 4,422,132 of record NC_079350.1, read on the forward strand.
ACCAATCCTAACAGGGAATTTAAACACTTGATTGCAAAGGACTTTTAGAGATTGTTGGGAGCCTTTGGCAAGGCAGGAACATCATCAGAACTCATTTGGTGTCAGCTGAGCTGGGCTGTGGCACTGCTACAAGACTCTGAGGCTGAAAATCCTCTTTCCTGCTGAAGTAACTGAGGAAAGCCACAACTGTGAATTGAGGGAAGCCAAATTCTGGCATTTGGAAAATTAAAAATAGCCAAAACCTATCTCAAGTGAATTAGCCTTATTTTACCTTCTGCCACTACATTAAGATGTTAGCAATTAACTACCTGAGAGCCTTAAACACAGTTTAAGTGACAGGTCCCAGCAATGCTGGACACAGGGCTCTGTTTATGTTTAAGGTTAGAGTTTTTTAGATGCTTTTTTAAAGACAGGAATCAAAGATTACAAGTAAAAGATCTGGAAATGCTTCTGAAGCTGGAGCAGTGGGTAATGTAATAGAAATTTCTCCTTGTGTGGAGCAGATAAACACAACCAGTGTCACCTCCAGAGAAGCTCTTGGCCTTTGAAGATCAGGATTATGGAGGGCAGCAATTACAGATTACCTGCCCTGAAATTTCCAATCTTTGTTTTAAAGCCCCACCCTGGAGCAGAAAGAGGATTGTGCTAGGTAGAAGCATGGAGGATCTGCAGAAGTGGCTGCTGTGTCCTCAGGCTGAGCTCAAACTGTGGCATTTCTTCTCCTCTGCAGATACCACATCACATTCAGACCAGCTCCCACTCCAGAGATCCAGGCCCGGCTCAGGCAGAACCCCAAAGATGAGGAAAAAAATATTGAGAAGCGCCTGGACACCTATTACAGCCATGTCAAGGCCCTGGAGGATTTTTACCAAGATGCCTTTTATGTCAATGCTGACCAAGACCCTTATGTTATCTTTGAGTTCATAGAAAGCTGTATCATTAAGCCCCTTCCAAGTAAAAGCAGTAGTAGTTTATAATTTAAAGGGATGATTTGTAGAGAGTTGATTTGAAATTTTTCCCTGTAATATTTGCAGCCTGATTGCTGAAGTGGCAGGTTAGCACCAGGGAAGGGGAAGTCAACCAAACTGTGCTAAATCTGAAGCTCACCAAGGCTGAGTGAAGTACCCAGGGTAAGAAATTGGGCTTTAGGGGGAATTTGTTGGCTTTTGTTTCGTGTTGCAGGATACCAAACACCATGGCTGGGGAAGTCCTGTGTTTAATTAAAATATTTTTTCTGTTTCTGAATAGTAGTTTTGTCTTCGCTGTGTAAGACCCATGAAGCCAATTTGGAGTATTAAAACTGTTAGATGTGTTTGTGTCTTAATTGTCCACCAAACCACCCAGGCACTCCCTGTCTCCATCTATTGCTGCAAGCAAACCCTAAAGCAAAGGGAAAAACAAAGCTCCCAGCTCTGCAGTGAACTTTCCCCAAGTGTTTGAGGTTGAGGGCTGGGGTTTTCACTCCCCTGTTAACTCAGATTGTTTGAAAGTGCTGACAAACCCTCTGCAGATGCAGTGGCCATCCCCATTCTGCTGGGCAGAAAGACCCAGAGCAGCTGGACAGGATATCCAGAGCCATGGGAAGCTGATTGCAGGCTCATCACTTTCAGAACCCAATCAAGACCATAACGAGCTGCAGGAGCAGGTGGGTCCCTAAATTCTGTTTTCCTGGGGTAACAGCTCCCAGCCCGTGGCTGCTCTGGCTGAGCTGTGCCTGGGCACGTTGGTGTCCAGGGTTTTTTGTTTTTTTTCTTCTCTGGCTGGATGTGGCAGCAATGAATACTTTTTACCTGGAAAATCTCTGATGAAAGCCTGCTGGCTGTCTCAGACTCTGGCTGTGGAAATGCACATCCTTCATGCCTGGAAGAAAGGGGAGAGATTTGTGCTGTGGTCACAGAACTGGGTTGGATGCCTCTCTTATGTCTCCCTCTATTTCTCCCCTGTGTGTGAGTGTGACTTCCCCCTGCCAGGACATGGGGAGGAGCTGCAGGTTTCTCCTGGAAGCCTCAGGGAAGGTGCAGGCAGAGAGAACAGGCTTTTGGGTTTAGGTGACTCCTCTGGTCCTGTTGCTGTCAATAGATTTGAGTCTTTGCTGTTGTCTTTGCTGTGTGTGTCTAAATCTATATGTAGAAATGAAAAATGTACAGGCCAAATTTCCTTCTTGCTGCTGTAGAGTAACTAAAGGTGGAAAGACCCTGGTTGTGCAGGTGGCAATGGGGATATTGTGTTATTTTGTGAGAATTTGAAGTCAGAATTTTTGATACTTTTGGGAGTGGAGGAGTGTTGATGGCTGGGAATTGGACTTTCTAGCCTTGAGGGCAGCTTTAAAAGTCTCAGAATAAATACCTTTGAAATCTAAGAAAGCCAAATCCGAGCAGTCTGAGTCCCTGGTGCCTCCTGAGCTGAGAAATTCCAGCCTGTAGCACCAGGCTGAGGCAGAGGCTGCTCCCAGGCCAGGGCCCAACCACAAAGCTGGGCAAGGACATCTTTAACAGCCCTACCTGTTACAAATGTGCTGGTTGGTGACTGCTTGGGCAGCTGGGTTTTCTGCCATTGCTATGAAGATGTGCTGCAGCATTCGTGCATAATTGGGAGCCCTTCTATTAATAATACATGGGAAGCTCATCTTGCTAATATCACCTTCATCTGAGCATTCCTACTAAATATTTTGATAGATGAAATGGGTAGAGAGTGTATTTAAATACTGTTTGTACTGCAGCTAGGGTACAAAAGGGACAGTGCATCTTTAATTAGACAGGTACATCTGCTTAATTAATTTAGCTGTAAAGCCCTTTTTCCTCTTCATTCTTTCATCTATATGCGGATGCTATATTAGTTCTGCTCCGCTGGTTCCATAGAAACTGAGAAAAAGAGCTCAGTCTCATTGAGATGCACTTGGCATGTCTGGGTAGGAGTCTCAGGTCAGTGGTCAACCCCCAAGGGTTTGCAGCAGGCCTGAAGTGCAGAACGTCAGGGTTAGCAGAACATGCTAATACTCATGTAGAACTCTCCCTCAGAAACAACTAAAACAATTGACATTCATTTAATTACTGTAAACGAAACAGCCCCTGCATGACTTTGCATAGTAAAGCCTGTTAATACCAAAAAGGTTCAGTGGATGGAAGGAGGAATTAGGCTTTTATAATTGGAATGCAACACTTGAAAACCAATTTGGTAACTAGGCATGATTTTATTAGCATCTTATTCTGGCAAAACAAATGTTGAGCAATGAGAAAAACAAGGTAAAGAGGAGGTGGGAGGAACACAGCAGGGATCAGATGTTACTGATTGTACAGCTTTGCCCAGGTCTGGAATGGACATCTTCCATCACTCTGCTTGCCAGAGACACTTTGTGGAGAGGGCTGCCTGGAGCTTGTGCTGTACCCTGTAAGTTATGCTGTTAATTATGGAGTTTAGCAACAAGGGCAGTTTGTCCAACTTTTCCACAAACTTTTGTGTCCACCAGATCTGTCAGTGGTGGAAGGGCACTTGAACACCCCCAGGCAGGAGATCCCCTCCTCCAGCACCACCTTTGCAGGGACCCCTGCAGCTCTCAAAGGATTTCCCTCCCCTCACCTTTCCCTTGAGGCTTGGATGCTGCTCAGGGGAGGGAATTAACCCAACCTGCTCTGTGGCGAGGGCTCTGAGGAATGGAAACTTCATCCTCCTCCTCCTCTCTCCCAAAGAATGTTTATTGTCTTTATGTATGCATTGACAGCCATAGTATTTCCTCTCTAGAAATACACAATAGGATGAAGAGGATGAGGAAACACCAAAGGAAAGGGTGACTGAATGATGAGGTTTCAGAGCCATAAGTGAATTGAGGTAAAAGGCAGCAATGAGGTCCCTTGTCACCAATCCCAGAGCAGGGGGGTCATTTGGAGACACAAGACTGAGTCCTTATGACCCCAAACTTCCTCCTTAGTTCCAAGAATGGCATCTAGCACCAAGGCACTGAGACACTGGAGAGTCCAGAGCTGTCCCACTTATCCATCCAACTTGGATTAGCCAAGAGGAATATTTCTTCATCCCAGTGGAGGAGGGATTAACTCCCAGTGTGATACCAGCATGAGAAGCAAATCTTAGATGCTGTCAGAAGCTCCTCATCAAGGAAAATGACACCTTAGCTCTGGACAAACAGGATCTCTGCCTGTTAATTCTCAGCTGCAAGGACAAGTATCACAATCCTTAAAAAAAATAAATATATATATAAGAGCATCAGGAACCCTCAGTCTCTGCTGGGATTTTGCTCTCCCTCCGGAGATGAGGGTTCTTGAACAGCCAGAGTGTTCACCACCAAATGGTGAAGCAGTTGACATCATCCAACTATTCACTTGTTTGAAGTATCCTGCAAAACTTGGGCAAAAACTTATCGAGATAAGCTCCAACTCTGTGGGATTTGTTCTTTGTACACTTGAGTTGGTGTCTCAAAACAGACTGGGCCTCAATAGGAGATGTGTTGGTTTGAGGAGGCACCTCGGATAAAGGCAAAATAACACAATGGCTGCAGGTGCTTGTTCCTTGCTCCCCTTCCCTGTGAGGTGACAGCAAGGTTGGATCAAGACAATGTGTGGGACAATTGGTGCAGGAGCAGCACCAACCCCTGTGTGCCCAGAACTGCCCCTCACAAGTCTGAGGCATTAAAAGATTCCTGGAGCAGCCTCAGCACTCGCTGGGCAGCCAAACCCACTCAGGTCAGCACCAGGGGTTAAATGTTACTGAGGCAGGCTCTGCTACTCTGGTTAAAAATGCACTTAGGGACAAGTGCTGGTTTACACAAAAATTAAATCCCAATTCCTCTGTACCTGTTGTGAACAGGTCAGGGTGAAGAGTGAAAGCTTTTCGCTAAAGGATCTCCACTGGCAGACAAAGATAACATTGTTGGCTTTAAAATTCCATTTTCCCAGAAGTCTGAAACCAGGTTAAATAAACTGGCAATAGCAGACTGAGTATCTGCTGCCTTGAAAGACAGGGAAAATAAACATTAATGTTGCAATGTTAATGTGAGGTGTGCTAGAGCTTCTCCATGGCTAAGCATTAAAACTCAGTCCAGGGAAATTCAAGAGAACTGCCAGAAATGATCAGCAAGAACCAATCTAATCTGTTATCATGTGAACCTTTGGGTCAGCCAGACTTTAACATTTCAGTAGATCAGGATATTTTTAGGGTGTCTAAGCCATGGCCAAAGCAATGTTCTTTGACTTTTTCTGAAAGCATTGGGCCAGGGTTCTGCAGGGCTCCCTCCCCTTCTCCACAGGCAGGAGAATTTCTAAACTGGAACATTTACTGATGAGCTGGTCACAGCTGCCAGGGCAAGGACTTGCAGCTTCCATTATTTAAAATGCCTTCTCAACCACCACAATAAACCTCTGCTCAGCTCACATGGAAATGGATGTTTGCTCCCTCCCCCAAGCCCCAGCAGCACTGGCAGGTTCTGTCCCAGGTACCAGAGCTGGCCCCAGACTCCACACACGCTGGGTATCGAGGTCACTCCTTGTTTTACTGATACCAACACGAGCTACATTTCCCCTCTCTGCACACACACTGAAGTAATTTCCATTTTCAATGCACAGCAATAAAAAACTAAATGTTTCTTTAATACAATTATGGTGTCACTTCCAAGGATATTTACAAACAAGGCTAATTATTTTACAGATGAATGTGCTTCTGCTGTTTCTAGGCTAGTACAGTAATGTTCTTCTCAGTCAATGCATGATCATGCTTAATGCATGAGACACTGAGCAGAAGGACAGCTGACTTTAATGTTTGCTGAAAAAAATGTGCTTCCATTAAAGGTGAAGGAACATGAACAAAATATGCATAGTCATTGAATTGAGGAAACAAGCACCAATCACACATGCACTGTGTGTCAGCACAATTCCATGATTTCTCAACAGCTGTGGAGCACTTCCCACACAGTGACAGTGTCAGGAACCACAGACAGGGCGACACCTCTGCGATTGGTACTCTGCAGAATGGAAATACACAAACTCAGCATTATTTGACAGCAGGGATTGAAGGTAACAAGACAAACTGTACCAAGTAACCACACACATTTGGGAGGTATTATTCCTCTAACACTGCATAGGAGGTTGAAAAGGATTCTGCTCTCTGTAGGAACAGATGGCAAAGAAAGATGTATTTTCTGATAGGACAGTTAGAAGGCAAAATAAATTTCTGGGCTTAGCCACTTGAGATGGACTTTCTACAAGAGCCTGGAGTGACAGGGCAAGGGGGAATGCTTCAAAAGGGTTAGATGGGATATTAGAAAAAAATCCTTTCCTATGAGGGTGGGGAGGCCCTGGCACAGGGTGCCCAGAGCAGCTGTGGCTGCCCCTGGATCCCTGGCAGTGTCCAAAGCCAGGTTTGGAGCACCCTGGGACAGTGAAGGTGCCCCTGTCCATGGCAGGGGTGGAATGGGATGAGCTTTATAATCCCTTCCAACCCAAACCACTCTGGGATACACAAAGAGCTTCACCAGCCTCCTTGGCCCTACCTAGAGTGTGTCAGCCACAGTGTGGCTGGGTTTGGGGTGTTCTGCTCGTTTTGGGCTTTTTACTGAGCTATTATGAAAAGAAAAACTGTCAGCTGGGAGTGATTATTTGTGTAAAACTCAACTGCTGTATGAGGGAGACTCTCAATTTAATTGACAGTAGTGTTAATTGGTAATGCCTTTGGTTATCTGAGGTTCTCTGGAAAAGAAAATTCCTCTTGGTAGAGGGTTAAGTGAAACCAAAGGCAAATACATTGGCAAGAGCTGGGAAGGAGTTAGAACTTAGTTCAGAAAAAGAAAGGGGCAAGAGACTTAAGAGCATTGGAAATTATATATATATATATATATTAGTGTTTAAGCTAATTGCTATTAGTTTAATAATTATTATATTTAAGAAATATCCTTACTGCTCCCCATTTGACCCAGGCAGCCAATATCACCCTTCTGACTGAAGCACTGTTACAATTTCTGAGGCAGTTACTCTTCTAGACCTTCAGTGAAATTCATGTAATGGCCAAATTCTTTCATATGGCTGTAACTGGCATCTGCTTCTCTGGGCAAGACACTGGAACCATGGATTATCTGGAGAGTTCCATGTTCTACAGCAAATGCCAGGGTGGTTGAAAAGCACAAGAGAGCACTGCAAGCTGGAGCCTTCTCTACCCACCAAGACCATTCAAGAGGCAGCTCTGCTGTTCCATCCCAGCTTTTGGGAACTGACACCAGTGTCAGGCAGAAAGGACAATTCCCACTGTGCTCAACCCTCCAGTTCCTTGTCAGTGTCCAGCTGCTGAGGCTTCCATGGGTGCATTTCCAAACAGCTTTAAACTGGCTCTTCCAGGTGTATTCCTGTTTCTGGCTATGGAATGGGCTCTGGATTTCAGGAGCTGGTAGAACCTGTGATGTTCTATGTACAGGGCTGTGGAAAAAGTGTAACCCCTCCAGCAGAGTCTGTGTTCCTGTCTCTGTATCTTCCCAGGCTGAAAGGAGCTTATGCAGTAGAGAAAATACTTTCAGTCTTGACACAGCTTTTCTCTAGAACACAGGAGAATCACAGAAGGTGCAAGGTCCCTGCAATAACCTCTTGATCCATTCAGGATCTGCAAATAAGAAAACAAGTTGTTTAAAGCTGGAGGTAGAGATGAACAGAGAATGACACCTGAGATGCACAAACTCAACAGGAATCCTGGACAGTTTGTATATATTCACATGCAGGAGCGACTGAGAATTCAGTGAAATCCAACTCTGTTTCTGCCCTGAAATTTCAAGTAATGGCAGTTTAAATTCCACCTCAGCAGGGGACAAAATTAGAGTGAAACACTCCAAGATTTATCCTTACATGCTCATAGCTATATAGGAAAAAAAAATAAAGGATCACCACAGCACAACTGCAGTGTTCTCATTTTCTAAACTGAAATTAGATCCCTCACATAAGACAGTCCTTGGTTCCTGTTTCTTTATCCCTCTTGCAGAACTGGATGCTGATCTATTCAACTTGAATATCAAACTAACTGCTGGAGCATTCCAGTACAGATTATGTGTTTACCTAGATTTCATTCAAATGTGGGATTTATACTTCAATTTCTGCAATTATTAATTTGTAGTTTTCACATCATTAATGCCCAGACAACACCAGGAACTGAAATACAGAGATTCACATGGGAACTACCTAAAAGAGTAAAGTCAGTGAAACTTATTCAAGCCACTTTGTAGATAAAAGTTATAAAGCCCCAGCCCTGCCCCTTCAGGCCCAGGAACATTTTACCTTCTGGGGTTGGGTGCCGTGCAATGCTGTCGTGAAGCAAACACCTCCTGTACACCAAACTCTGGCAGGACTGGTAGGTTAGAAAGCACCTGTGAAAGGACAAGCAGTTTTATCAAGAGGTTTGGGGTTTATTGTTTTATGACCTGCTCCTGTGCCCTGACTGGAGGCTGGGTGCTGTTCAAAATTTGCTTTCTGAGAGTAAAGGCAGTAATGAACCACGTTAAGTACGAAAATTAATAATTTATTAATTTGTGTAAATGAAACTTCCCAAGTGTACAAATTGCATATGCACACAAAAATTAAAGGTCAAAAATCAATGCATCATTGACAAAAAAATTCTAGCATACAGTAGAGGAGTTGAAAAGCTTGAGAAGAACCAGGGTGTAATTAAGGCCATGACTTTTGACCCAAACTAGCACAGAAACCTGTCAGGCACAGCTTGTTAGGTGACAAACTAGTGACTTGCCAGCTCTAGGGGCAATCTCCATGCACCTCCCACACTGCTACAGGAAGATTTCATTTTCTAAATGTTCCAGAGTTTATCTGACTTCTCAATGTGTCTGTTCTCAATCATTTCTTGTTAAACTGCTTTTGTTTTCAAATGCTGAAGGAGCTTGAACAAACCCTCCTTCAAGGACGACCTGTCCTCAATTTTCCCTTGCCTGCTTTTTCCCTGACCCCATATTCCTCCCAAAAGAGATGCTCAAAAGTAAGAACACTGTCCTGCTAAGAGAACCAAACCCAACCTCCAGTGCCCTGGCACTTATAGAGAGACAGAATAAACTGCAGCATGGCTAAGATGCTTCATGCCTTGTCACTGCTAACAAGTGGTTCAGTGAGCTCCTGAAGGATGTTTGAGTTGCCCAGAGGAGGGGACAAGCTCTGGGTGACAGCCATTACCTGAGCCAGATGTGGCCGTTGGAGCACACGGCCTGTTTGCGGTCCGTGAAGGGCAGGATCTCCTTGCACAAGCTGCAGTGCTCAGGGAAGGTCTGTTTGTTCATCTTCTTCAGGATGTGCCCAATCAGCACCTGCAACACACAAGGAGGCACTGGGTGAGGCAGCCCAGGCTGGGAACACCTCACTGTGACTTCAGAGTGACACAGAATGAGCTGAATCCCAAAAAAATCAAAGTGTAAGAAATACAGAGTATCAGTAAGTATTCATTTATCCTCCTTTTGTTCTCCTCAAGATTTCTGTCCCACACTAAAGGGATATAGACCTTAAAAATGTTAATTCCTTGCAAATTTTAAAAGTACTGAAAGAACTGATACCACACCACTGACCATCACAACAATGCTTTCCCTCATGCCTATCACAGTGGATGTGCTGAAAAAAATTCCTGTTCAGAAATTCCCTGGATGTCTTCAGCAATCATCTGGGAGTACAATGTTTATAGCAGAACATTTATGTGATCAAATTTGTCTGTGACATTTCAATAGATATAAACCACATCCCAGGGAACTTTTAAGTGTGACAGCAAACGGAATAGATAAAATACAATTTAGAAGTCGCTTTTCATCACTATAAAAAAGAAACAAGATTCTTCTAAGATAAGAAAAGCAACCTCTCAAACCTTCAGTTCATAGTAATTGGATGCCAGAACAACTCAGCAGTTGTGTCAGAGCCCTTTCCCGTGAGTTACTGATGGCCACACCTGGCTATGATGCCAGCAGGGAGAACACCAGTGATGGACACATCTGTCCTTCCTTCCTCTGTCTCTCTGGATGCAATATAAAGGTGGATTTTTAGAGTTCAGGTGATTTAAGGACTTGAGGATGAAAACAACTGTTCTCTGCTCATACAAAGAGGTGCAGAGACACCTGAACCATTCCTGTCATTGAGTTTTAAGAGCTGGAAGAATAATGCAGCCACAGCTGCCTTTGTCTCCCCTCTGTATTCAGAGAACTTCAGTGTCCTGTGCAGGCTTTACTGGCCACTGACTTCCTGCTACAAATGCTTCCTTTGCACATTACAGCAGTCAGGATACTGTCCTTGCAGTTAGGCTTTGACATTGGTAGGGACATTGCAAGTTTGGGAAGTGTTCTTATCATGGCCAAGCATTCAGTTATGCTCATTAATTGTAGTGCCTCAAAGTGCTGGCCATGTGTGTTGTAACAAAGGCATTCACTCAGCTTGGTTAATTTAATGAAGTTCTGAATCGCTGGGTTTAACTCATGAAACACAACCACTTTCTGAGCCTCTGAAACTGATCTTTGCACTGAAGGCTCAGGGAGCAATGCCAACACCTGATGGACCACCTGAACAGTCATTTCAGAATAGAGATTTCTGCAGCTCTTAATATTAGAATCACAGTGTGATTGACTAGAGGAAATACATCTGAAGTTGAGTTGTGTAAAGATGATGGATTAAATAAACTTAGCAATGAAAACAAAACATCCTTCAATCAGTTCATGTTCTAAACCCACTGACAACAGCACAATAACCCCAGTCCTCTCCCCTGTTCTGCAAAAACTCGGGCATCATGATTCTTTATAGTACCTGATCCAAATTTCAACATCTGTATTTACATTCCCTCCTATTTCACAATATCAAGGAAGGACAATTTAAGCTGAATGCTCTACAGAATCTGACTGGCGAGGGTGACATGACCACAGCTCTCTTTCCCAGCCCAGCTGTATTTTCAGGAGGGGGAGAAGGAAGTGACAGTGACACAGAACCCCCTGAGCAGAGGTGCCACTTACTCGTGCTGTTCTGTCATCATAGCCATCATCGGACATTAAGAAGTCACAGACTCCTCTGGTGGGAATGCTGGTGTTCTCTGTAATCCACGTGTGCAGGTAAACTTCTCCCAGCACCCTTTTCATGTGTTCTCGTGTCAAGTGCATTTCTACTGCCTCAATCTGTGCCTGTATTTCAAGAAGCTTTTCTACCATTGGCTCACGGCCTCCAGTGTCACTTGACTGATGGAGAGAATCCTCTGTAGTGTCATCAATGTCCACACCTTTGCCTGTGTCCCCCAGGCTCTGCTTGCTGGCTTGTTTTGAAGTTCCTTCCTCTTGATCATCTTCAGTGCTGCCCATCCCAGGGGAATCTGATATCAAGATTTTGGCATCCTCGTGTGAAGGTCTCCACGTGACCTCTGAGGGGGCTTTCTGCATCGACTGGTACAAAATCCTCAAGAGAAACAACTTAAATCTCCAGAAATAAGTGGAACCACAGCTCTCTATCTTTTTATCCAGTGCTTCCTGTAAGAACTGAGGAATGTGCTTATCCTTCAAGATTTTCCAGCGTACAAGATCCGTCAAGTCCACTTGCCGGAAAAGGTTCTGAACGGAAGATTCCAAGAGCTGTGCAGCTGCCTCCTCAAAAGTCTTGAGGGTGACAAACTGCACCTGGTAGTTTTTGTTGACGGGGTGCAGCCCGTTGGCCATGCCCTCGGTGGTGATGACTGCCAGGTACGCCCCGCAGGGGCTGACAGCAATTCCATGAGTCCTGACACAGCCAAACACCTCTGAGAGCTTGATCAGCTGGTGCTCAAACTTTAAAGCAAGGTCTGTGAATATGGGGATGAGCTGCCTGACCTTGCCATCGCTGGAGCAGGTGTACACCGTGCCGTTCTGCTTGTCCGCAGTCATGGAGACAATGGGCAAGGAGTGGAGCCCCGTCACGTGGGAATTGTGGACGTTCAGCCCCGCTTTGGATATCAGCAGGAGGCACCAGAACACGTAAGGGCCTCTGGCAGCCACCACCAGGCTGCAGCTGCATTTCTGGTAGGGGTGGTAGAGAGGGATGCATTTGATGCTGTGCACGGGCAGCTGGTCCATCTCCTGCCACAAGACCACGGGCTGCCTCAGCGTGAAGTAGCCTTTGACCGCCTTGAGGTTGACAGGGATGATCTTCACCGGGCCGTAGGCGCTGCCCACGATCAGCCCGCTCATCTTCCGGTTGTTGTGCTCGTACTCCCACCAGGACAACACGCTGGGGGAGCCGATTCCCGACTCGATGGTGTTGCAGGAAGTGATGGATTCCTTCCCCAGAAAGGGCAGCTGGAACTGCCAGACGGCAATGTTGCCGTTCTCGAAGAGCACGGCCAGCAGCACACTGCCCACGTCCCGGCACTCGTTGTTGTGCTTGACCTGCTGGGTGGTGCAGATGCCCGACCACTCCATGCGCACCGGGGCCTGCATGCTGTGCCGCCGCTGGAACTCGGGGAAGTCTCCCAGCTCCCCACAGGGAGTGTCAGCCTTGCACAGCCTGTAACTGGCCTCCAGCAGCCGCTCGCCGTACAGCTCGGTCAGGTCCACCAGCTGCACCCACTGCAGCCGGTTGAGGTTGGCGTGGATGGTCAGGCGGTTGTCCATGGTCAGGGCAGCCAGCAGGCACCTCCCGTTGGCATCACAGCCCAGAGGGGACCAGCTGGAATACTTGAACCCCCGCATGGGTGTCAGGGACTTGCCCTCGGGATTGAACACTCGGTCCAGCATAAACGTCTGGCTGACGGTGGGATCCACTGAGCTGGCGAATTTCTCCCTACACTCAGCCACCTCCTTCTTTGGGCCAACCTAAAAGAGAACAAGAAGAACCTTTAAAACAATTGTACAGCTGTTTTTTTAGGAAGACTTTCCTGGAATTAATTCCCTCTTGAAACAGAACATCCACAATCACAACCAACACGACACTGCTTAATTGATGCCACTCCTAAAGACTTCAGCTTCATTAATGCCCTGAATTTGCATAGTTTTGAATCTCAGCTACTGAATTTTTGTCTGCTGAATCAAAGAGCCTGTTTTCATACTTCTGTTCTTCTAAAGATACCTTGCATAATATGTAAATACTCAATATTTCAACTCCATTCCACATTCATATTCACCCACATCTGCCATCTTCATAAAAAGTCAGATGTTCCCCTGAAGGCCAGAGAAACACCTGCAGCAAAAATTCTTCAGCTTAGGTAGCAAGACAAAGGAAGATTCCTACTTAAAATTGTATTGAAATAACTGTGCTGGAGCTCAAGGGATTCTCAGAAAAACTGCAGAACTTCAGAATCCCTGGACATCACTGGGATATGGTTTTCTCTCCCTTGTAGTTTTAAAAGGAGAGACTCTGCAGCAAGTTCTGGACAGGGCAGGGGCAGCTCCCCAAGAGGGGGATCAGAATCCCGAGATGGGTCATGCTGAAAGGGAATAGAGTGGGGGAGACTCCAGACCCTCTCTGAATTCTGCAAGGGAAAGAAGTTCTTCTCATGTTCAGGTGCAGCTTCATGTCTATTAGTTCACGCCCATTTCTCTTGTCTTATAGCTCGGCACCATCGTGCAAAACCACAGAATCATTAGAGCTGGAAAAGCCTCTGAGATCATCGAGTCAGCCTGTGACCGATCCTCACCTTGTCACCCAGCCCAGAGCCCCGAGTGCCACATTCCGTCATTCCCTGAACACCGCCAAGGACGGTGGCTGCACCACCTCCCCGGGCCGCCCATTCCGACGTCTAACTACCCTTCCAGTGAGGAAATTCCTCCTGCTGTCCAACCCGAACCTCCCCAGGCTCCCTCTTCTTGCCACCTCCCCCTTCAGACATATACACACACTGACGAGCCCGTGCCGGGCGCTCACCTTGAGCATGCAGGCGGCGCCGGGCGCGGGCACGGCGGTGCGGTGGATCACCATGTCCTGCCCGCCGCTGTGCACGTCGCTGAGCTGCTCCAGCACGGCGATGCTGCGGGCCGTGCTCACCGACACCCGGTGGTCCTCGGACCAGGCCAGCGGCTCCAGCCCGCTGGCGCCGTGCTGCAGCCGCACCGCCGGCTCTCGCCGCACCGCCGTCAGCCGGAACCCGGCGCTCGCCGCCACCGCCTCCTCCGCGACGGCCTCGAGCCCCAGCGGCGGCTCCTCCCGCCCCGCCGCCGCCATGTTACCGCCGCCTCACGGGCCGCGCGCACGCGCCGCCGCCGAAGCCCCCGGCGGGCCGGGCCGGGGCTGCCCCCGCTGCTGCCTGCGCGCCCCGAGGGCCCGGGAGCGCGGGTTGCGGGGTGCGGAGAGCCCTGACGGAGCCCCGCAGCGCTGAGGGGTGTGCGGGGCAGCCGGGTTGGCTGCGGGCTCGGGGAGAGGCTCCGCAGCAGCCGCTGCGCCGCCCTCACGGGCCGGGCCGGGCGTGAGGCGGCCCCGGGGTCCTGCGGAGGAGCGGGTGGGACATGGCGGCGGGCGTGGGGATGCGCGGCCTCGGCCGGGTACGAGCGGAGGGGATGGGAGGGGAGGGGAGAGGTGTGGGGTCTGCGGGACACGGGACCCTGCGGGACAGGAGATACGGGATACGGGACCCTGCGGGACAGGGCACACGGAACACGGGACCCTGCGGAACAGAGGATCCTGCGGGACAGGGGACACGGGACCCTGCGGGACAGGAGATACGGGATACGGGACCCTGCGGGACAGGGCACACGGAACACGGGACCCTGCGGGACAGGGCACACGGAACACGGGACCCTGCGGAACAGAGGATCCTGCGGGACAGGGGACACGGGACACGGGACCCTGCGGGACACGGGACCCTGCGGAACAGGGGATCCTGCGGGACAGGGGATACGGGATACGGGACCCTGCGGGACAGGGCACACGGAACACGGGACCCTGCGGGACAGGGGATCCTGCGGGACAGGGGACACGGGACACGGGACCCTGCGGGACACGGGACCCTGCGGGACAGGGGACACGGAACACGGGACCCTGCGGGACAGGGGACACGGGACCCTGCGGAACAGGGGATCCTGCGGGACAGGGGACACGGGACCCTGCGGGACAGGAGATACGGGATACGGGACCCTGCGGGACAGGGCACACGGAACACGGGACCCTGCGGGACAGGGCACACGGAACACGGGACCCTGCGGGACAGGGGACACGGGACCCTGCGGGACACGGGACCCTGCGGAACAGGGGACCCTGCGGGACAGGGGACACGGGACACGGGACCCTGCGGGTCCATGACAGGGCGAGGAGGCAGCGTCCGACAAGTTGTTCAATGGAGTTTTTGTCTTCCCTCCCGCCCGAGCCGGGGCTGGTCCGGCCCCGGGGCTCGCAGTGGCTCCCGGGGGGCTCGGGCAGATCCGGCTGCTCCGAGCCCCAGGAGCGGGGGGTGCGGCAGGCGGCGCTGCCCTGGCTGACCGCCTTACCTGGGGCGGGTGTGGGCGATGCTCTCCCGGCCCTTCGCTTCCTCTGCAGAGGCTTTAAAATGCGTTTGAGATGCAGGTTCTGCCCAGTCACTGGAAAAGTTGAATGAAATCCTTTCGCGATGAGCGCTAGATATGGCTCAGATTGCTCTTCGCATTTCAGCAGTGCCAGAAGTCTCAGGCGTGGGGGTGGATCTGTTGGAGTAGGAGTTGTGTAGCTGCAGAAACTAACTTTGATTTCTTTAGTAATGGAGCGGGGGATTCCAAAGATACGGCTCTGCTGTGGGCTGATGTTTGTGTATAACTCCAGTCACTGCTGATCCGGTTTGTTTGTTCACTTTAAAGCAGTCTGGTGCTCTGAAAAGGAAGCTGCAGTCACCACATGGAAACCCACCCGTGAAACGCAAACGTAAATTATCCATAAACACCTTGAGGAAGGGTGCTACGGAGGCTGACAGCAGGGAGGGGGCAAGCTCATCACAAAAACCTGCTCCTAAGAAGCAGCTGACTGACAAACAAAATAGAAGCCAGAAGAGCAGACCTTTCATTAAGACCTCCAGCCTGTTTAAAAACAATCCAGACATCCCAGAAATTCACAGGTATTTTAGATAAATGAGGGAGAAAAAAACCCTTGCAACTGTAATTCAGTGTCTTGAATTCTCACCTTTGCTTGGCAGAGCAGTTCCTTGGTAGATGAAGTTTCATTGCTGATTATGTAGAATGCTCTTGTATAAATTTTAACCTTACTGTGTGTTTTGGTTTTGTTTGCCCTAACTCAGAAAAGAAGTGCAGCAGCTGCAAGAAAATGTTTTCACTACAGATTCCTTCAGCCAGCTGGATCTCCACCCACATCTGGTGAGTGGCAGGAAGGCTACATGCCATAAAAACATGGATTTTTGGGTGGGGGTCAGATCAGAGAGCCTTTATTCATGGTGACCTGGATATTCACCTGATTTTGTCACTCATAGTGCTGGCCCATGTCTTGATCTGTCCCTAGGCACAGTCCCAGCCCTCTTCACTCTTTGCAGCTGTAATACCAAAAAAACACAGAAAACCAGCAGGGGTGTAATTCTAATTAACTAAAAAGTATTTTGAGGACATGGGAACTTCATGGACCAGTTATGCAGAGAATAAATGTCAGTCTTGTGGTTTTCATCCTGTCTTAGTACGAGAAGTAACAAAAGGAACAGTTTAATAATAAAACCTTTATTTCTCTTTATTATCTCTTTAGATATCCACGATAAACAATGTCCTAAACATATGTAGCATGACCAGGTAAGCAAATCAATATCAAAACTTTTAGTTTACCCCTAAAATCAGCTGTGATTATTTCATTGTATGTAATTGGCTTGTGAGGACCACAGTACCACTGTCCTATTTGCTATTGGGTTTGTAGGGAGTCCTGCCTTCTAGTTTGGTATTGAATCATAAACCCATCTGGTTTGATGTCAGCACATCTGATGCCTGTGCAGTGGTTTTGCTTAGAAATCACCTCAACAGAGATGAGTGTGAGGAATTTGGGATAAAGAATTTTGAAACAGTCACTGTGTGTTAAAATCTTGGAATTGAGTCCTGTGTTGCATCTGCATTTCCTGCCCTGCTTTGTTTGTCACCCAGTGTTCAGAAGCAAACGATTCCTGTGCTCCTGCAAGGCAGAGATGCCCTGGTGAGATCTCAGACTGGTTCAGGTCAGTGTTGAACTGTCACTGTCCTTCCTTAGGGTGCATTTATTTAGGTAGATCTTAGTGGGATACCACCACCTCTCTTTTCTAATTAACCCTTTATTGAATTGCTTGTCAATCTTCCACTCTGGAAACTTAATAAAAACTTTTCCAGACTCTGGCTGTAGTTTAAGGATGATTGGACAAATGGTGCTTTGGTTTGCTGGACTGTTGTAATTGCTACACTTTTTTTAATGGAAAGTGTTCTTATTTTCTCCCTTTCAAAAAGGTAAAACTCTTGCCTATGGAATTCCACTTGTGCAGTCTTTGCAAGGAATGGAGTGCAAAGTACAGGTAGGTCCAACAGCACTAGATATATTTGCTTTTGATTCTAAGATTAATAAAAATAAAATCCAGCTCCTGTAGTCATTACTGTCTATTTTTCATACAAGCAGTTCACATTCCCCTTTAATTGTACATGTGACAGATGGGATTTTCCAGTTCTGTTGAGATGTGGATGGTACAAGATCAATGTTAGCCATTCCCCATTGCTCCGTGCAGCAGGATAAATTGGAAATGGGCTAAATTATTAAGTGTGGAGAAGGTAGAGAGCAGAAGAAATGGTGTGGAAGCTGGGAGAACTGAAAACAAAGGCTACTGCCATGTCTTCTTCAGGGGGAGTAAGTTTTTAGTCCTTGGCATGAGGTGGGATTGGGTAATTGCTCCCAATTTGGATCAGACACCAGAAAATGCTGCTGCAGATTTTGAGCATTTTATGGAAAGAGATCATCCTGACTGAAGGGTTGAAGCATTTCCAGCCCATCCTGGATTGTCACTCCCTGCAGCTGCTACCTACAGATTGTTGCTGTGCATCAAACAGGAGAGCATCCCTGCAGCTCAGGAACACAGGAGTGAAACAACAAGTGTGTGCAATAAAATGTTGGGTTTGACTGTGAGCAGCTTTCCCAGCAGGGAGGGCAAGGCAGTGCAGGATTGATACGTGAAAAACTAGATAGCTTAAAAGGTGTGGGGCAGAAATACCCTAAAATGTCATGCACAAACTTGCAGTAAAGGCCTTCAGAGGCTGCTGGCTGAGAGCAGGGAGGTGTGGAGGGCTCAGTTCAGTGCTGCTCCTCTCAGAGCCCTGCTCTTGTGTTTGCAGCGCAGTGATGGCCCCTACGCGCTCGTGCTCGTCCCAACCAGGGAGGTAGGTGGCTCTTCCTTTCTCTAGGTGCCTCTTCCTTTCTCTGTCTGTTTGAACACTGATTTTTGGGCATAAGGATGTGGATTCACCAGAGTTCCCCACCTTTGAAAACACTGTCAGTCCTTTTGCTCAGATCGTGCCCTCACAAAAAGTGTTGTCATTTTTGTTCAGTGCAAACCAAAGAAAGAAGGAGTTTCCCAGTTCTCCTCCTGCAGTTGGAAATCTTTGTGGAGGCTGCAGAGCCTCTCTGGTTCAATGCAGGCCTCATGCCTCACTCATACAGGAAGAATGAGTAAAACCAATGAATTCAGCTTTGCAAATGTGTATGTTTATACAAGTGTTTCATTTTTAAAGCTGTTTTTTCAAATCCATGAGTGAATGCTGAAGCTGAGGCCTCCAAGAGTTGGTTTCTCTATTGAGCTCTTCCATTTAATTTATGTTATTTGCAATTGAAAAGGCAGTGTCAGGTTATCAGCCTTTTTGTTTGGTATGTCAAATGATAATAATTTCCATGTGAAGAATTGATTGCAGGTATCTCATTTGGGGTCCAATATTTTATGCAGCCTGCAGTGCAATATCTCTGCTCTGCTACCTGAAAGGAGAAGGCTCTGAAGCTATTTAAATTTTTACAGCAACAACTTAACTGCCTCTTTAGGATGCCATGTGAATACTAAGCATGGAGGAAACTGTGTGTAAGCTCATTTAAGGGGCTGCCATTGAGAGTACTTAGGAAGATAATTTGTGATTACAATTGGTATTACTTTGTAATGGAAGCAATAACCTTCCTTGAGAAAAGAAATGCAGAGATAGAAAGATCCAATCACTCCATGGGTCAGCTGAGGGCTGCCAGAAGAGAACTGACCTATGTGTTTCCTTTGCATGGTGGTTTGGGTTTTTTTTTCAGAATTTCTAGAATTTTCCCTTTTATTCTTCCTCTGGAACAAAATCTTCTATGCCTGTAGTTTGTTTTCTTCCCAGGGCATGCACAGAAGCCAGCCTCTCTTGTCCTGAGAGCTGGCTTGTGGTGCTGAGCCATTAGAGAGGTTTTTGAACAGGTCAAAATGCAATAAAAGGAAATTGTTCAAGAGAAAAAATTAATAAGCAGCTTCTAAAAGAAAAACTAAGGATGCATTTAGAATTCTGATATACCTAACTAGATTAATTTACAGATTTTTGAGCCATAGGGATTTGTAATCCAGTTTTTTAGTCCAGAGAGACTTTGTCAGCACTCATTTTTGTTAATTTCCATAGCTTGCACTCCAAAGTTTTGATACCATCCAGAAACTACTTAAGGTAAGAATTCAATGCTCTGTGTTCTTATTCCTGTGAGATGCTAAACAATTTCAGTTCCTGTGAATTCAGCTGGAGCTTCAAGGAAATCCAGCACTTGGCAAGATGTATGGTCCTTAAAGATAAATGTGTTTAAGTGTGTGATTTCCCTGTGGCATGTTTTAAATTATTACATGAGCAATTAAGTGATTAATTATGGCACCCTAGTTGCACATGTGCTGATAAACAAGCACAGTTGATTTTCCCAGCCATTTGTTTGTAGAAATACCTTTCATTGTCTGGGGCTGAGTTATGAATGGAAACTCTCGTGGTGACAAGGAACGTTTTACTGAAACTAATACTGGACAGATGGGTTTCAGATGGGGAGCAGGACTTGGGGAACTGCTTTGCCAGCTGAATGACTGGAGAAATGAGAAGGCTTTTAAAATCATTAAATGATAGTGCTTTCCTTGTAATTGAGGCAGAGTATCTTACCATTGGACTAGAAGGTGTTTAAATCATTTATTTATCTGATCCATATTTCCACCCCCTCTCCATTTTTCCTTGGAATAATAGGGTACTTCCTCATTATTTATAAGTCTTATAAATTTATAAGTCTTAAAAAGAGACTTACAAGTCTTTTTTTTTAGTGCTGGAGCTGTGATCACATCACATGCATGCTGCTGTCAGCCCCATCCTCCCTCTTTCTGCCAAGAAACATCATTTTTTGATTAGGCTTTGTCTTGTTATTAAGAAGAATCATTGCTTGTCTTGGATTTCTTTTCTGTAGCCATTTACCTGGATTGTGCCTGGAGTGCTAATGGGGGGAGAAAAGAGAAAATCAGAAAAAGCCAGGTAAGAAGCCAACTTCTTAAATTGTATTTTGGGACCTTCTGCTCTACAGACTTTATCTGCTATTCTTCATCAGAGTGTTTTTCTTACTGGGAGGGAGGATGGTGAGCTTGGATCAAGCTGTGATCCCCTGGATCTTACACAGGCACAGTGGCTGGGTCAGCAGGAAACACTCACTTCTCCCAGTTGAATCTATTTCTAAAATGTTGATGAGCCTTCTGAGAAGATGATCTCTTGTATCAGTATTTTTTTCCCCTCTCCTAACAAACACCTGTATTTGCTTACCACCAACTGTATTTGTTGTGAGGGAAATTGCTTTCTGGAGAAGAGATTTCCTGGAGTTAAAATTTCCTTTCTTTCCCCTTTTCAAGAATTGAATTTTAAGCTTGTAATCCAAAATGGAATTTTCATTTCTCTCTATATAAACATACACAAAAAGAAGTTTACTCTTGACAGTTAAACAAGTACTCAATTAGAAAAGAAAACCTAGCTGGGGTGTGTTAGATTGTTTTTAATATTATTAATATTTCTTTCCATCCTGTCCTTAACACTGAGTGTGCCTCTGAGTATCAGAGTATCAGTGATGATCAAGGATAAATTTTATCTGGGCAAAAAAAAAATCAGTTTTTATTAGTGAGAAAGTGCTGTCCCTGATTTTACTGTGGCACTTTTTCCCTCTGTAGGTTCCAGTTCTTCACTCTGGTACCTATTCCATGCTGACCATGGAATTCTTTCTTTTCTTTCTCTTACCTGGGTTTTATTTTTTGTTTTTAAATCTGCCCAGATTACGGAAAGGGATAAATATCCTCATTTCCACTCCTGGCCGCCTGGTTGATCACATCAAGTCCACGGAATGTATTCACTTCCGTCGCACTCAGTGGCTGATCATTGATGAAGCAGACAGGTAAACTTCCAAGTGTTCATATATGGAAAATTATTACAATACCCTCTGCATCATAATTCACTAAATATTTTTTAAAAAGTATTAGAGAGAGTGTGATCTTAATCCATTCATGCTCAGTGGACTCAGCCAAGTACCAGATGTCTGGGATTAGGATGAAATACCCGCTTTGGACAGATTGTTGGACAATTATTCATTGCAAAGATGTCATGCAGTATTAAGATTTTCTCCCTCCTACAGCACCTTTAACCATCTCTGCTGTTTCTGTAGGATCCTGGACCTGGGCTTTGAGAAGGATGTGGCTGTCATACTCAATGCTTTAAATGCTGAGAGAGAGACACGTCAGAATGTGCTGCTCTCAGCCACCCTCACTGAAGGTGGGTTATGGACAGATGGGGGCTCTTGTAGCTGAATAATGCACTGGCAACTGCAGAATAGTTGGTTGAGTCTGCCTCTATTGCAGCCCAGTCTGAAGCCCTTTGCAGGAGTGGAATTAATTTCCTGTTAATTTCTGTTAATTTCTTTGGTTTATGGCACTTCCTTCATTACTGGAATTTCTGTCAGTGTATGTACTTCCATGGTCTCCACATATGTCTCCCAAATTCCATTGCAAAGTCACCCTGAAAAAGTGCAAAAGTGAACCTGAAAGTTCATTTCTTTGCTTTACAAATGCAGAATTAGGGCAAAAAGCTAATGGCAAGAGAGCTGCTGTACTTTGCTCTGTACCAGACAAGCAGTCACCTGCTGAGGCAGGAACTGAACCAGGCCTCCTGACTCCTGCACTCTTGACAGAGTGAAGATCTGCTGGGATTTTTCCACACACATTTGGAAGTAGGCCTGCCAAATGCTGTCTGTCCATAAAGACATTTATGTACTGTAGAACAGCACAGTCAGCTGAAATAATGTCTTGTCAAGGTTCTGGTGGAGTCTGCAGCAGAAAGCCTGGTAAGCCCTAAAAAGGCTGAGGTTTGTGAGGGGGTTCTGTCAGTGTCTGAGGATGGCTCACTGGGTTCCTGACCTCCACTTCTTTCCACTGGAATTGTGTTAGTTGTTTTTTCTGAGTGCATCATCCCAGGCCAGACTGGCTCATGGTCTCTCATTTTCTGTGGTTTAGGAGTGACACGCCTGGCCGATATCAGCTTGAATGACCCCGTCAGCATTTCCATAGCAGATGAAATCCAGAAGCTGCCTGAACCAGCATCACAAACAGATAGGAAAGCCAGCAGTTCATCCAACTGCATGGAGCAGGAAAACTTTGCTGTTCCAGAGACACTCCAGCAGTATGTCATGGTGGTCCCCAGCAAACTGAGGCTTGTCACGTTAGCAGCTTTTATCCTGCAGAAATGCAAGGTGAGACTCTGTTTGCATTTATATTACTAAGTAGCCCTTTGCCCTTTCCAACTCCTTTATCTGTTCCTCTGTTGAGGATAGCATGGATTAGATCCAGGGCTTTGAAGTGCATCTTGAACCACAAGAGAGCTGAGGTGCTGTTGTGTCTTTCATGCTGCCAGAGAGATCCCTGTGCAGTGTGTACTCATTCTTCTGTTGTGGGCTCACTGTTTGGTGTCAGCTCTGTAATCCTTTCCCAGATAATTACATCCCCAGAACTGTAAACCACCTGGATCTTTTCATGATCAGGGAATTGGGAGAGGCCTTTGGAAGTGGTCATGTGCAATTCTCTTGTTCTTCTTGCAGTTTGAAAAGCGCCACAAGATGATCATCTTTTTCTCCAGCTGTGAGCAAGTGGAATTCTACCATGAGCTCCTTGGAAAGGTCCTTTCAGGAGGGTCAGAGTCAGAACAACCTGGACATTCATCCCTCTCCTCTGTGAACTTACATTTTCTACGTCTGCACGGTGACATGGAACAGGAAGTAAGCACTCTTAAATGTCAGGATCCACACTTTTATTCCTTATTCCCTATGATTTATTATGTGGCTATTTTGGGGAGGAGGGCAGAAGAGAGGACAGAGAGTCATTTCACCTCTAGGGGCCTCAGTCTTCCATCTGCTAATGAGAAAAAGGATATTGTCCCATTTCTGGAAAGTACCTTGGTAGCTTTATCTGAAAAACACACCTGAAGAGGCAAATGTGTTATTTCAGCTGGCAGAGCAGCCATTCTTTATTCCCAGTGGGTGCACTAAACCATTTATGTCTCTGTGCTTCTCCCTCATGCAGTCAAGACAGACTTAATGCCAAAGGAAAACCTTTTCCAAGCCTCAAAATATTATTGCCTAATAAGTTTCCCCCATTAAGTGAGGCTGGAGCAGTTTGGCTTTGGTTTTGAAGAGCAGTGCCTGGATGCTGTTTTCCTGGGATGGAATAATAGCATTGTAACACCAATTATCCCCAAACAGGTTTAGGTTTTAGCCTGAGAGGAGAGGTTGGACCTTGCTACAGAGGGCTGAGAGGCCAGGAGGAGAGTGTCAGATGAACTGTCACTGCAGAGGTTCTCTCAATAGCTGAGAGACCTCCCTGGGAAGTTCAGGCCCAGATCCTGCCCTTGGTCTGTGATGGAGAGAGCTGCTGCTCTACTCTGAGCTGCACAGCAGAGATGGTAAATGAATAGAGCTCTTCTGATGAAGCAAGAGGTGAAGAGCCATTGTTTTTCTCACTCATTCCCATCCTGTGGAGACCAGAAACATGTGCTTTGCTGTCCCTGCAGTCTGGCCTTTCCTCAACCTGCCTGCCTGAGCAAGTGAGCAGGCCTGGTCTGGCCCAACTCTACCCTGACCAGCTGTTAAGCCAACAGAACACCACTAAGTAGCTGGCACCAGGGGAAGGGTTTTGCCTTTTTAGTACCCAGTGTGTAATTAGTGCTTGATGTCTTCAAATTAAGAGCATTAATGGAGCTAAATTGTGGATCCCATATGGTACTGCTGAGCACGGCTGCTGTCATTGTCAACAAGATACAGCGTGCTCTCTTCTTTAATTTTTGTCAGCAGAGGGTTCAGTGTGTCAGCAAGGCCCAAGTTTCCCTTCTTTTCTAGAACTGCACCTCTAGCTGGGAGTCAAATGTGTGAGGTTTCTTCTCCATCATCAACATACCAGGACATTCACTTAGTTCCTAGCCAGAACTCCAGGGAAAGGCTTGAAACATGGAAATTAGGATATTTTGGAAGGCAAGCAGAAAGGGAGTGTAGATGCAGAGGTAGTATTGGCAAGTGAAGACCAAGTTCTGCTGAGAACTTTGGTTATTGGTGCTCAGAGATAGTAAATATTGTTGTGATGTAAATGTGAGTTGTGGAGTATGTTTTTGTGGCTTTCATCAAGAAAAAAACACACTCCAAAGCTGTTAGTTAAAATAACTGGAATGTGCTTGGGGAGGCTTTTGAAGGGAGCTGAGGGGCTGTACTGGGTTCCTGCAGTTCCCTTCAATGGCTCAAAGACTGCTGGGGCAGTAATTTGGGATCTGGGTGCTGTGGGAGGCCCTGCCTGTGGGCCTGAGCTCATGTGAGGAGTGAGGGCTGCAGGAGTTGTAGTGGTGCAGAGCAGAGAGGGGGACAAGGCTGGGGAGCACCTGCCTGTGACCCTGGTGGGAAGGAACAGCCTCAGTCCCAGTGTCATCAGCCCCAATGGTGGCCTTTGCCAATAGAAGGGAAAGGCATGGGAGGGCACCTCCTCTCCCCTTGGACAGGGATTTCTGGCCATCTCTCCTGCCCTGTTACTTTGCAGCCTTGTCCCACAGCAGTTCACTGTGCAGCTGAGCATCCCTGACACTCAGTAATTTGAGTCAGAGCAGTGCCTGTGTGCATGCCCCATTGGGCACATGATGAGGCTGATCTCCTGTGATGTGATTATATCAGTGTGTCAACAAAATGGGCTTATCCTGCCCATCGTGTGACTGGACAGACAGCAGTGAACATGTCCAGCTTTGCTTGTTTCCACAAAAGCCTGTCCTGTCCATAAAGTGTGCCAGTGCTTCTGTTGGTGCTGCCTAATCCTTTGTGGATCCCCTCTCCATGTAAAACAGTTCCTGTTTTCTGGCACACACAAGCTGTGCTTCTGTGCAAACTGTGGAGGTGTTGGCTGCTCTGGTTTGCCCAAATGCATCCAGACACTGCCTTCCTACCTGGGACCACAGATTTTTCCATTTCCATTTCCAGGAAGAGTCTGACTGGCACTTGTGAGGCCAATTCCTTTGCTTTTGAAATTGTACTTGATCTAGTGAACAAGAGAGTTTAATTGTTACCTTAGCTGATTTGCTTTGTGCTGTATTGTAATGTGTGTAAGCAGTCTTTTAATTCTTACTTTTTAATCTTCTAGGAAAGGACAGAGGTCTTCCAGGAGTTCCTAAAATCCAAGACTGGCATCTTGCTTTGCACTGTGAGTAACTTGGAGTCCCTTTGCAGCTCCACACTAATGGGCCTGTCTGATCCCTAAAGGTAACCAGAGGAATTGGCACTGAGCTCTAATTCCAGCTCATTGTCTGACCTTGAGGAAAGTCATCTCCTTTTTCTGCATCTCACATGTTCAGTAAGGACTGGAGCCTTCTTTGCAAGCTATTAATACAATTTTCTGCTGAGTTACCATATACAGGAAGAATGTGTGTTTTATATTAGAGACCACCAAGCATTTTGCATGGTCTTATGTCTGGAAAAATTTGTTCCTTTGAAGCTGGAACCTTGCCCCCTACATGCAGCCAGTAGAATGCAATCCTGATTCGTAGTGTACTCTGGAACTGCCAGGAAAATTGGATGGAATGTGGTATTTCCCATCTTAATAACTACCTGAGGTTAAAAACAATCACCTGCAGAGGTAGAAAGGGGAGCCCAACCAGAGAAGGAAAAGCACGTGCTCTGCTGCTCTCCTCACCTTGTGCCCTTCAGGCTCCTTCCAGGGGTGCTGAGGGTGAAATTCTTGTCCTCTGCTGAAGTTTGGGTTGTGGTGGCACCTTTGCCTCCTGCTCCTGACCTGCAGGGGCCACAGGCTGCTGCAGTGGTGCAGAAGGCTGCACGATTTGCTCTCTAATAGTGGCAGCTGTTGATCTGAAAACGTGTGAATCTTGGCGATTTCTACCCACTGCAAACCTGTAAATTACAGCGATCGGGAGTAATTAGAGCTGAGAAACCCTCTCCAGCTCTGAAATGACTCCTGTTCTTGCTGCATGTTATTCTTAAAGGAAACCAGTTGCAATTTTTTCAGAGTGTGGGGGGCTGAATTTTCTCTTTTTTCTGCCCACAGTTCAAACTAGGAGTGTCATGTATATATTTAGCATTGCCAAATTATATATTATGTCACCTGTAAAATTCTACTTGTTACCTTCTGGTCCTGCTTTGTGTGTACAACCTTTCAGTGATTTATCAAGGTCAAAATGCCTCTTTGCAGTACATAAGTGGAACTGTAACTTGGTTTCCTTGTATACAGAGGTAATACTTGAGTGTCAGAACTAGGCAGGAGAGCAGAGCTTAAAACATTCAGTGGTCTAGATTGTTTTGAAGATAAAAAGTGTTTGGTAAATTCTGAAAAATAAACAGCTAAACTTTGTTATCCTTGATGCATGTGCTGACTATAACTGAGAAATGTCAGGTATGTATCTTGTTTTTGAAATTCCAATTTAATGGGTTTGGAAGGAAGGTAAATGCTCAGTTTTAGACAAAGAGAAAGCAAAACCATTGCAATCACTAGGCTGTGAGTTCCTGGGTGAGAAGGTTTGAAGGGAAAATGCAGCCTGTGACAGGAAAAATCTGTCAGGAAATGTGCAACTGTTGACAAGGTAGGAAGAATTTGGATAAAGAAATCTTGGTGGGTGGGATTCCCCTCTTGAGACACTGGAGATGTGGTTAGGTTTCCTGCCATGCCACAGACTCTGTGCAGGTGAACATGGAATTGGGGTGACAAGGCAGGTAGCCACACTTCAATTGAGCAGCAATAGTTGTGGGTTTGCTCCTGACCTGTCACAAATGGTCATAAATGTGGAGTAAGCTGGATTGCCATGAGGAGGGTGGTGTAAGGTAACACATTTATTGTAACCCTCCTCCTCCTCAATGGAAGCCACTTTGCATTTCCTGCAAGGCAGGGCTGCAGCTCCTGCCGGTGCTGGTGACTCTGCCTCAGCTGGCACATGGTCAGCACGTTAAGCACAGTGAGTTGCTTGTCTGTGTCCAAAATCTCCCTGTGCTTCAACTCCCCATCTGTAAAATGGGGAAAGTAGCACAGTTCCATCTTACAGAGATGTTGGGAGGACAAATGCATTGAAAGCAGGAGGTGGCCTGTTACCACAGTAATGGGGACCATATGGACACCTTAATATAGAGATACACTTTGCACCAGTCCCACATTACAGGTGCCTCCCCAACGCAGATGTCCAAAGGGCAGCCAGGCTCTGTGACCACCTCCTGCCTCTAAGGGCATTGCTTTTTCTGACACTCTTCTCCATCTCAGCAAAAAAAAAAAAAAAAAAAAAAAAAAATTCTGCAGAAAGGTGGTTCTGTTCTTTTCACTGTGAAATCATGTTTTGTGCCCACAAAATTTTGGAACCTGGCTCACAAAAGAGCAGCACAGATAATGTTGCTGTCCTTCCCTTGTCCCTTATGCCATGTTCTCCACCCATCTTTCCGCTCTAGTAAGCAATGGGACCTGCTGTTCCTTTTATTAATTTGCTCTATGTCATATGTATATTAATATAGTCCATAAAATATTTTTGCCAGACAATATAAGCTGGCAGACAAGAAAATAAAGAAGGGCCGTGTATCTCAGAGGGTCTATCCAGATTTATTTCTCTCTCCTTCACTGAAAGTTCTTTGCGGCTTCCTTTGGGATGTGCCTTTTAAACAAGTTCATCTCTTCCAGGGAGGGAGGAAAGATCATTTGGAGATTGTTTGCTGTTTACTCAGTCACGCTAACTCATCTTGCCAGTTTTCTGGCGGCCCCAGCCAAGAGCTTTCGCCTCTGACAGCTTCTGTGCTCTCCCCTTCCTCCTCTGATTACGCAGCCCAATCTGTCACCCTGCCGACGGGGGTCTCTACCCTGCTGATGGCTTTCCACACTCGGCAGTAATGACTTTTGGCAGGCCGGGAAGGCGCGAGAGCTCCTTCCCCAGCTTGGAGAGCCGTTAGGCCCTCTCTGCCTGTTAGCTAAAGCACTTTGTGAGGTTCTTTGGTAAATAAATGAGTCATTTTAATCCAACTGACAGCCTGGCACCTGAGCAAGCTGCCTTCCATCTGTACTTCTAGGCCTCATGTAGGCAGCCAATTGTCAAGCTCAGGGCCTTCAAGACCTCACCATTGAGTGTCTTTCAAAAGCAACTTTAGCAATTTCCTTTGCCCTAATTAGATTGTGTGAGAGGGACTGAGCAAACCAAGGCCCTTGCAAAACTTTTGTGGCCCTGTTGGTTCTGATCTTCTGCAGTGACAGGACTCGCTTTCGGTGTGGCCTTTTTGCCCTCCATTCCCTGTACCCCATTCCCTGTACCCCATTTTTGTACCCCATTCTCTATACCCCATTCCCTGTACCCCATTCTCTGTACCCCATTTTTGTACCCCATTCTCTTGGACCCACCCCTGTACCCCCACCCCAAGTACATGAATTGTTCAAAGCAGAAATTTCAGCCTTTCTAACATCCCTCAGGTGGATTGTTCCTTGATCCTGTGCCCTTGATTCCCTTGCAGTTGGGATCAAGGGAGGGACATGCTTAAGGCTTCAGGCTGTCGTGTTTGCTTTATTTAAAATTGTACTGCTGTAGGACTTTTGGGTTTTTTTGCTCCCATGAGATGGTCACTGAAGAATTGGCCCTTCCGTTGCCCATGGAAAGGAGGCAGCAGTGACCTGCTGAGGTGTTATAGCCTTGATTTCCCTGTGATTAAGTAATGGTGGTGTGAGGTCACACATGGAAGGGGCAGTGCCATCTTAGGCAGTGGAAAAGAGGGGAGAGTGGTGCATTGAAAATCTCTTGGGCTTCTTGAGAGTACTGATACCAGGTTAGTGCTTCTGTGTGGAATAAATGTAAAACTGGATGGTTGTTGTTTGAGCTGTGTTCTCTCTCCTAGAAAGGTGACCCACAAATATTTTTCTAGAATTCTGAGAAGTTGAAACTCACGGGCTCTGCCAGCAGAGGAAAGCAAATTAACTCAAACTTTTTACCCTAGTCCTACCTTGCTGCTCTCTACCAAAGTCTTTGAGGAAAAGAAGCTCAAGGAGACACAGGTGGATTGATACTGAGGAATCTTTCAGAGTTTGCAAAACACTCCAATTACCAGTAAATCCCAAGAGACTTGTGAAAGAGAGCCAAGGGAAACCCCAGGGAGTAGCTGCTGCTGTGTGTCAGTAATGACTGAGTGGAGTTGGTGGCACTGTGAAAGCGATTCTGAATGCAAGGCTGGTGATGGGAGAAAACCTTCTCCCAAAATGTTCTCCCTGGCTATTTATGAGACTTGATGAACCTTTTCAGCTTGGGCAAATGCACATGAAATGCTGAAATGTTGGGAAAATTAATCTTGGAAGAGTAGGGAAAGATCTGTATGGATCTGCCTGTGCTGTCCATTCCTTCTCATGTTAAAGGTGCCCCAGACCCCACTCCCCACGGGAGTATCTTGGTTGTTGGTTTATTTTGGGGAGACTGCCCTGTCCCAAGGTCAGAGCTCTCTCCTCAGCTCCTGGGTGTGAGGAAGAGCACAGTAAGGGAAAGACCAAAGCCTTGTCAGTGTGGAAGAACAGAGCCAGCAGCTCGGGATCAGCCGTCAGTGCTGCGTCTGATCGTGCTGTAGAGTTTAGAGTCTTGTTATCCCAGTAACTGCTGCACACACTTCCCGACTTGCCTTGATTTATTTCCTCCAACCTCCTTTAAATGGCTTTTTGTACATCTGTTCATTCTGACTCTGGGAACAAGTCACTCCTTAATGAGCGAGTTGGAGCGCGGGTGTGCGTTATTTCGGAGTGGGCGCTCTGGAAAGTGTCTCCTCTTTTACTGCACTTGGAGCCACAAAACAGCCTGGTTAGTGCTTATGGGAAGGCCTTTGCTGCCAAAACATCAGCCTCCCATTCTTTTAACGTGTGTGGGAGTTGCATGAAAACACTTCAGTGGGTGGCTGACACATTTTTAGTACATTAAGCTCCTGCTTACGTCCTTAATATATTCTACTTTGCAACTAGCTAAAAGATACATGTGTTGCAAAACATTTCCTAACAGAGTTAAATCTGCACACCTGCTCTGCTATTGCGCCTGGTGAATGTAAAATCCAAGGAGTATGTGAGGACATTACTAATGAACAGAAAATCAAGAATGGAGATTGAAATGTGTTTGGACTCTGTGTTTTGGATAGTATTTAAACTCTCGTTTCTCTCAGAAGGGTTATGTTTTTGGAGCTATGCTGGCTGTGGATAACTAAAGGGTCTCATTCAAGTCCTTCTCCAAGTTGATGGGTTTTCTCACCAGCTGGCACATCAAATAACACCTTGACAGCAGCTTCAGACTTTTTTCTTCAAGGCTGCATTTTGTTTCTCCAAATCAAAGCCAGGCTGGTGCAAATCTAAGGCATAGCTGAAGTCCTCTCTCCTTGAGCTGTGCTCCAGCTTCCTGCAGATTTTGCTAAATTGTTTCTTGGCCTTTTATTTTAGGACCAGATGACCTGCAAGTCATCTGCTCCTCAACTTCAGACCATCACCTAGGAAACAGCTAATTATTTGTAGGTGGAGATCTATCTTTGGACATTTCCACCCAAGACCAGGGATTCTTGAGCATTTGCCTTAATTTTTTTTTCCCTTTTCATCACAAGCAGCCTGGTTTTAGTACTTAGGTTTGTTGTGGAGAAAGGTGTGCTCAGAACTAGTGCTGCTTTTCAGAGATTAAATTCTGCCTCTCTGTGTTTGAGTAGTAGGTGGCCATGAGCAGATCTCTTTTCATCAGTGAAACAAGCTGAAGAACCAAAGGTATCACTACCATTTATACAGTGGATTCTCTCAGATATAATGCAAAGGGGCTGTAGCAAAATGCTGAAATAAGTGTTTGTATCCTTCAGGCTTTGGGCCATAGTAGTGGATCATTTTTTATTGCATTAGTCTGCTAACAATCCTTGCATTTTAAACCTTCCATGCTATTTCTGACCTTCAGTCTATCTCTCCCCAAATTAGACAGATAAAATTCCCACTTCCATAGCCAATTGCTTTCAGACATAGTTGCCATCCCACAAGACTCTTCACTGTGCTGATACCTCCAAAGGATTTTTACTGAAGTGGTTTTCTTATTAATTTTAAAGGATGTAGCAGCACGGGGACTGGACCTGCCTCAGGTGACGTGGATCGTACAGGTGGGTTTGCTCTGTGTGTCTGTGAGTGTTAAGTGCAGCCTTGCTCAGATGAAATCCCTTCTCAGTCCAGAACCTTCCTGCAGTTTTCTGGCCTTGGTGCTGGTGCCTGCAGCTGTGGGAGACCTACAGGTTCCTGAGTGCAGGAGTGGGACTCTGGATTTTGCCAGGATAAAGCATTGCTAGCATAGCCTTGGTCTGTTTTTCATAACTCTGGTGTTACCAGAGTTTCTCCTGGCTGGAGATGAAACACCCTCCATTTCCCCACCCAGGAAGCCAAATTTTGTGAAATCCTGGCCATCTCTTGAAGTTCTGCTCCTGTTTTTGTGAGCTTGCTGGGGTGGCAGTTCCATGAGGAGTTTAAGTCCATTCCTAATGTTAAACACTGAGTAGCCCAGTAGTGTCAGTGCAGTGACCTGAGTGTTTTGAGTGAGGCTTGGCTGGGTTCGGGCTGAGTAGCTGCAGGCATCCAGCTTCCAGTAGAACTGCATGGTTCAGATTTTCCCTGAAAAAAACAAGCCCAACAAAACCCCACACTGCTGCATTGCTGTTGACAGAAATATAGTCCAAAGGAAAAAAAAAATAGAAACAAAGGAAGATGGATTGAACCTTAAAAATAGCAGCCTGTCGTTTCAAAGAGGAGGCTGAGAGCATGAGACAGATTTCATTTCTATAAAAGATTTATAATTAAGAAAAGGTTAGTTGAGTAGAGGAAGAACTGATCCAGAGATTCACATGTATCAAGTGACACCTGGGTAAAAGGAACAGGGCACAGAGCCTCAACAAAGCTTTTTAATTTCTACCTCATCCCTTCAGGTAACAAATTTGATTTGATTTTTGTGTTTTTTAAAAAAAAAGAATGATTTTGTAGCAGGCAGCTAGTCAGAGAAGGCTGTGGAAGCGAAGTCTTTAATTCCCAGATCTGTATATTAATATAATTTAACCAAAGATATAGTTGCCAGTGTTAGAACGCAGTGCAAATTACCTAAAGCCCTGGGAGACTTCTGTGTGTCCAGAAGGCGAAATCTCAGCTGTCCTGAGAGCTGTGTCCAAGAGCAAGGACCTGCAGGGAGCAATTAGATTGCTCACAGCATCTTACTCACACCTCTAGCCAGTAGAAACTTTGCCAGAGGGCACAGGTATAAACACTAGAGTGGGCTTTGGTTGTTGGGTTTTTTCCAGTTAAACTGCTGAGGGCTCATTTCTGAGCAGTATCTCTGTGCTTGTTCATTTTTTCCAGGAAAGAGAAGAAGGGGAGGGAAAGAATAGGGGGAGGTTAAAGGCAGGGAAATGTGTCACCCTTTATCAGATCTTGCAAATGGCTGGGCAGTTTTGATTCCCAGTGAAGTAAATGAGAGGTATTGCTATATTTGGGGGGTCTTTAAGGAACATTTTCATGGTTCCATGGTATTTGGACAGGGGAGGACAGTTGCTACTTGTATCATAGACTGCTGAAAGCACTCCCTCCTCTCTCTTCGATTTATTCTACCCTGTAACGAGCTAGGATATTGCTTTAATCCAAACAAAGCAATTTAGCCCAACTCCAAATTGGCATCAGTTGTTTTTTTATTTTGTGGTTTTTCTCCCAAATGCAGAGCAGGCAGCTCCCTGCTCCATGTGGGCAGTCCTGGGCACTCTTTGCTGTGAGATTTGATTAGATTTTTTTTTGAAAGGAAGCGAACAGATTTCTGTATAGAAATAAAATGTAACAGGCAGAAAGAGACACTGAGATGGGGAAACTGTCCTATTATCTGAAAGTTGGCCAACGTGTCACATCCACATGTCAAAAAGCTGCTGCAGCTGAGGGGCTGAGCGATGGTTCTGGGGACCAGGCATTACAAACAGCCCAATTCCTCGGGAGGTGCAGGGTGTGGGGTGTGCCTTTTGTTCCAGCTGAGCGGGCTGGGTGCTTGCTTCCTAATTAACAGGCTGTTAATTCCTCTTTTTTCCCCTGGCCGAAGTACAATGCGCCGGCTTCACCTGCGGAATACATCCACCGGATCGGGAGGACGGCGCGCATCGGCTGCCGCGGGAGCAGCCTGCTCGTGCTGGCGCCTTCCGAGGCAGGATATGTCAGCTCGCTGGCTTCTCACAAGATTAAGTGAGTCAGAAACGCGAGCAAAAGTTTCAGCTCATCCTTGCTAATTAACCTTCCGTGGCACTTGCAGCGGGACTTTGTCTCGTGCAGGTTTTAATAAGAATTTATTAATTCTCGTGATCTGGGCCTGGCCCCAGACTAGCAAAAGGAGAAGAGGGAAGTGTGTGAAAATCATCAGCCTGACAGGTTGTGCATGAGTGAGTGTGTGTGGTGAGGGGCAGGGAGGAGACAGTCAGAGATCCTTTGCACTCCATTGTTTTCTCTCTGGCCCTGCGTTCAAATTGTGATTTTGTGGAGATCACAAGTCAAACGAGCCTGTCAGATGCTGCCTGGCCCTCTGCCTGCATGGCACCATATTGGCAGGGACTGTGCTGGCCCCTCGGGAGAGATCCAGGGGAGAAATTGCTGGGGAGCTGTGGGTCATACCTGCAGTTAGTTGACCAAGATGTGTTGTTTAAGTGGCTTTTGACAGGAATAGGAGAGGATTTGGCAAGTGGTGAGAGCCCAGTGTGGTCCTGGAAGGCAAAATGGGTTTGCAGAACCAAAGTGGGGTGTGCTTCCAAGCCTGGGAAGGCTCCTCTTACCTGGCTCTGGCTTGGACTTGGGAGCAGCAGCAAGCAGAGCAAGCCAGGCTCGGTAAGGACCAGCCCAGTGTGCAGTCAGGTACCTGATGGCTGACACATGATGAGATTTTAGTCAGCTCTGCTTGCACAGTGGTCCATTTGTGGAGAAAACCCACAACTGGCTGCTCAGCATCACTAGGCAGGATCTCCAGCCTCCTCAGCAGCCAGCTGGGTGTTTGTGCCTCCCCTGGCTCCCTGCTCTGCTGTCTCTCAGTGTTTGAGAACATCAGCTGAGTCCCTTCAGTGTTGTAGCTATGTTGATGGAGCCCTGTAAACTCATGCACAAATTAGTTCTCTTTTATTTCTTGTGTTTCTGTCGGGTGGAGCTGCTTGGAATCGAATTTGGTTTTGCATCCTTGAAACAAACAAATGTTGGCAGTAAATACAGGCTTATTCTAGGCTGTGAGCCATTTAGTGGTCTAACAAAGAGCCATCCATCATCCCAGGTAACTATCTATTAAGCAGACACCAGCAAGACATGGAAGGCTAAGCTGACAGGGTTTTTTTTCATGTAACAAACAGCACTGACATTTAAAGGTGAAATCCCACATAATTGTGAATTTTTAACTCCAAGTAGAAAGTTCTATTTTTCTATTTTATAATATTTTGGTAGTGTTAGAGGAAGGAGAGGGACATTTCCTTCCTTTTTATTTTAAATGGTAATTCTTTTATGCAATGTTGTTGTTTTTTCACAAGTTGAGGGAAGTGTCACTCAGGCTGGTAATTACGTCTCTAAGCAGACCTGTTGTTGAGCTGGCCGTGGTCTTCAGGAATCTTGAAGACTGAATAAGCAGGAGGAGATTTATGTGAATTTATTTTTCCTTCACTTTTCAGAGCCAGACAACTCTGGGGATTGCCTTTTCTTGTTTTGTTTGTTTGTTTTATGTTCTGTAAGATGAAGGATTTAGCAGAAATGAGAGTAATTTGCCTTCCTTGACCCCCATCCTCAGAGGGAAGGCAGCGAGTACCTGACGGGCACGGGGGCGATCCGGCCTCTCCACTCTTCCCACATGGATGAGGAGAAAGGGCACTGGGATGGAGCAGGGAGCTGATGAATTACTGAGAAGATGCAGGAAGGCAGCTTGAAGCTCAAGGCAGCAAGTGCCATCAGCACAAATTGCCGTTACCCTTCATAAACAGAGCATTATGGTGATAATCCTGACAATTTAATTCAGTGCGAGGGCGAAAGACAGCGTGTGTTGGACTGTCACCGAGCCTCTTAAGCACTGCTCATTTCTGTTCCTTTGCCCTAAGTCTTTGTAGCTTTTGACTTGGTCTGCACAAGTTACTGGAGTTTCCTCTTTTTGTTTTTTTTCTCCTCCATTCTTTGCTTAATTTTTAAATCTCCTGGTTTTTTGTTGAGGATTAGTGTGTATTGTGAATATTTTTTTTTTAATTTGTTGGCTTTTTTTTTCCTTTTTAAAATGAAATTCCCACTGGGTTTATTGAAATGTAAATACTTCATAAAATATGTATTTTGAAGAAGACAAAGCATGAGATGTGTCCCTGCAGCCTTCAGCTGGTGTAAATGAGTACAGTGCTCTGCTGGTTTACAGGGGATGAGGATCTGACCCAGAGTTTTTTCCTAAACCCCTCCACCCACCCCAGCATGCATGGGAGTAAGTCCAGGAATGTTGAGAGTCGGAAGTAATGAGAGCAGACGTGGCTTTGTTCCTGGATGAAAATCCACTTCGGAATTAGAGATGACTGCCTTTGAAATTGGAAATCGCTCGCAATTAATTTTCACCGGTACCTGAAGCCTCTCCTTGGCTTCCAGTGTGGAAAAGCAGCGTTAGCCTTTGCCAAAACGATCTCACTTTGGCTCTGCTGAGATCAGTAATTCCCGGTGGGGCTCAGCAAAGCTGCTCCTCTGTCTGCAACTTTCTGTTTGGGCTTTGTGTGGCTGGAAGTTGTGGCTGCTCTGCCCAGCTGTAAATGTGGATGTGCAGGCACGTGCACACTCATGTTTTCTCTATATTCCCTCTTTCCTTTTCTTCTCTTTTTTTAAAAAAAGGGTTAGACTCCAAAATGTTCTGTCTCAGCTCCAAGCACAACTAACAGATTTCCCTTCAAAGGGAGGAGGCAACAAGCAGAGGAAATGCAAGCTTCATTTATTTTTTTTTTTTTCCTTTATGTCTCTATGTCTCTTCTGGTCCCTTCAGCTGCAATCTCGCAGCGCCTGCCTCGACAGCTATCAGATAATTTCTTTATCTGCTAACAGCAGCCTAACTAATTTATAAAGGAAGAGGCATCACCATGAAGGCACGAGTCATTCCCCTGCCTGCTCTGCTGTGCTCTGGGCTGTGCTGCTCCAGCTCCCCCAGCTCCCTGCTGTGAGCCCAGCTCAGGGAGCTGCTGCTGGCGACGCGCCAGGCGAGGGGAGGACCCGAGCGGGGGGACAACTCTGACAAATCAATGTCAAAGGTTTGACATTTTCATTCATGGCCGTGTCAAAGCCACCTTTGCAGGGGGAAGGGGGAGGTCTGCTTTCCTCTTGCTTAAGTGGTTGCCATTTATGTTTTAATTTGCTGTTATACTTTCCGAAACCAAACAGGGAAACCCTCGGTTGTTGTTTCATGCTCCATTTCCCTTTCTCCCCCATTG
This sequence comes from Oenanthe melanoleuca, assembly GCF_029582105.1. Classification (NCBI taxonomy): domain Eukaryota; kingdom Metazoa; phylum Chordata; class Aves; order Passeriformes; family Muscicapidae; genus Oenanthe; species Oenanthe melanoleuca. The sequence continues at coordinate 4,458,968 of NC_079350.1, forward strand.
CTCCCCCGCCTTTCTCTGCATCCTCTGTGAAGGAATCTGTGCATGGGGTGGCCCAGCTGCACGTGGAGGGGCTGCTCTCCCTTGTAGGGTGTTCTGTGGCCCCTCTGGCCATCCCTTCCAGGCTGGATGGCTGTTCCTCTGCACCTTCACCTTTCCTTATGCTGTGATGCTGAGTTGGCTGAGGTTGCAAAAGTAGAGGTATTTGTTGCTTTAACTGGGAAGGATGGGCAGCAGGTGAGGATCACACTGTCCTGTCACACATTGTGGCAGAGATTCATCCATTCCTGCTAGCCAGGTGTTAGATAGTTTGGAATGAAAAGAAGAAGATATCCTTGTTATAATTTCTTTCTGTACTTTACAAATTGAAGAATACCAGCAGTGCTTCTTTTCAGAAACCACAGGCAGCTTTCTGACCATCTGAGATTCAGGAATCTGAGAACTGTTGGACCCCAAAGATTTCTGTCTTCCTTAGATTGGCTTAATCCCAAGTGAACTCCTTGGCTTCTTTTCTAGACATGACCTTTGCCCATTACTGAAAATTTGGGCCCACAGACATCAGCTTTTATGATCTGAGTAATTCCCTTGGAAATGGGACCCAGTTTGGATGCAGCTGTAATATTAATGGCCTGGAGCTGCACAGCTGTTCCTGTGCTGTCACCTGGGGTGTGTGTGCCCCTTAAGACAGTGTTAAAGAGGACAAAGAATTTCTAGTCTCCTATAAATGCAGCTTTAAGCAGGACTGCTCACTTGGAAATGAAGCAGTTTGGTAAGCATTTCCATATCTGGGCCATAGCAGGACCCAGCAGTGTCTTGCAGGCAGGACTGGAGAATAAATCATCTGGTTGAGCCTACAGGAGGAATGTGAGTCGACAGAATGAAAATAAATGCCCAGTGTGAAGCCTGGCTAGGACAGCTGACTGAGCCTCCTGTACTTAAAAAAAAAATACTGTGGAATCTCTGATGGGCTGGGCTTTGGCTTTGCACATCAAATGAGAGAGGAGGTGAATTCTCAGAGCAGAGAAGGAAATCAAACTGTGTGTCTGGTATCAGAGGTGGCTTTTGAGGCTATAAATGCATTGTAGAGTGAGTTTGTCCATTGGGAAGTGTCTGAGCTGTGACCTGAGTGAGGTAGCAAGGAGTGGAATCATGTAGGATCCTGTGGGAAAGGAAGAGTGATGATGTGACCAGAGGGAAGGAAGCTGCAGGAGAATTGGCTGATAGGAAAAGTTCCTTGGGAAAAGTTTTCTTGTCACCCTCTGAGCTTAAGTCACTATGAGAGGAAGGAGTTGTGTCTCTGCACACCTTTAGTTTTAGCTCTTTGGTTTTGTGAGTGTGGTCACTAGCATTGGTGGAAACAAATGTGTGTAAACATGAAAGTATCATCCTTTGAGTGAGGGTTGAGCTCTGTCTCATTCCAGAGATTCTGGAAGCTAAACTGGAGGAGACAAGATGTAGCAGGAGTAACAAACAAATTGGAGCAGGTGTTTCCATCCTGTGGGTGCCTCAGTCTCTTTCTCACACTTGCACAACCAAACTTCTGCTTCTTCCCATGGCACTGAGTGAAAAAAGAAATGTTGGACACTCCCTTGGTTCAAGGTGGAGGTTGCAGATATTATTCTTTATAGTTATGAAACAAATTTACAAGAAGCATTAATGCTATGAGCTGCTTCAGCTCTGTCTTGAGTTCCTTTTGGTGAAAAGAAGAACCAGGTCCTTCCCAATCGTCCTGATTCTTCTCAGTGCATGGAAAGAAAAGTTATGAAAATAACAGAAGTGTAATCCAATTAATTTCTTTAATCAGTTCTTCTTGGTTAAGAGCCAAGGAGACTTTCAGTGAATGGAAAGTTCACCCTCAGTTATTTTGATGCTCTGCTAGAATTGGAGTATATGTGTTGGTGACTTAAAACAGTGACAAAATTGTGGGTGGAACTGTGTCTCTGTGCCACTGAAAGCAGGGGTTTGGATTTTACAGCAGTTCCACTTTCAGGGGTGATGAGGAAGTGTCTGGGCTGAGACCTTGAGTATTTCAGGAATAAATTCTCAAGTTGAAGTGTGAATCTCAATTGTTTTACTCTCCATTACCAGTCTGTGGCTCATTCCACACTGTGTTTCAAAGCAGGAGAAACTTTGAATTTTTTTGTCTTTTGTAATTTTTTCTTTCTTGCTCCAGTGTTTCAGAGCTGAAGATGGAGAAGGTGTTAGCCAGCCTGATGAAAGATGATCGCTTCAAGTTGCACAGGCTAGGAAGGAAGGTGAGTTATTCTGCTGCTTTGGAGCTGCTCCAGTTTTCACTTGCCAGTTCAACATCACTGCTTAAGCATCTATCTTCACATCCATGATGTCAGACAGTGTAAATAATTATAGAACTACCTTATATCACAAGTTTTCAGTCTTTTGTTCCTTGCTTGCTAACTCTTCAGCAGATATCTTTGTAACAGACAGGGAAGGTTTCTGGATGCAAAAGCTCTGTGTTTCTTCCTGCACAGTGTTTCTGTTTTTCCTGTGTTTTCTGCACTAAAATACTGTTGGAGATGACAAATGGCTCTAAACTTCTCTGAAGAAACGAGGAAAATGCATTTAGTGATGTGTTACATCAGGGTTTTTATCATCTGTATTTACTTGGAGCCTAAAACAAAGCTCCTGGGTTGACAGGCACCTTTTTATTGACTTGGGCAAGCTTTGGGTCTGCCTTCAAGTCACCAATTCACAGAATTCACTCATTTGCAATTGATGGCTCGGGCGTTGCTGTGCTCTGGCAAATTAAATCCTGCAAGAGCCCACATTTTGAATGGAAGTCAAGAATGTGTCAGGCATGATGCAGCACACACTCTTTTTCCCCTCTTGTTGCTGTTTTGCCTGGCCATGCTTTTGTTACCGTGTCTGAGGCGCCTTGTTCCCGGCGCTGGCTGGTGGGAGCTGTGGTGTTACGGCCTGGGAAAGATGTTCAGTGCTCCTGCACCTCGCAGCCAGCCAGCTCTGAGCTCAGCTGAGATGCAGCTCTATTTAAACCACTGTTTTTGGCTGAAATCAGCCTGTAATTCCTGTGTTTTAAATGTCTGGATCATGCCTAGGATACCACCTCATAACGAAGTTCAGTCGTGATTTGTTAGTGCAGAAATTATTTTAAATAGTTCCATGTATAAATATTTTCCTTTTGACCCAAATGTGCTTATAGTAGGGAAAACTTCAGATTGCCTTTGAAGACTTTTTTAGCAATTCAGTTTTTGCAAAAATTGTATTTTAAATTTGATACTGACATGGGACAGAATATTCGTTGTTCCAGATGTGGGGACTAATGTTATTTCATGTGAAGTGGGCAAAAAAGAGAACATGTTTTGTTCCAGGAAATTAGAATTTAAGTTTTGAAAAATGGCAGGAGAAAATGTCTTTTTAGCAAAAAAAACCTAACCAAAAACTGATAAGCTTGGTATTTCTACCATGCTTCCAAATTGTCAAATGCTCTACACATTTAAGCACAGATTTTTTTAAAATACACTTCTTTTGGCTTCCTTCCTTTCCTTCCAAAAAGCTCTAAACCCAGCCCCTCTTTGAGAGGAGGAGTTGCTGGTTTGGGCAGTGCTGCTGGCAGGCCCTGCTGTGCCAGGTGCTGCATGCAGGAACTTGCACAGAAAAATTTGGTTCCTTTTGCTTTCAAAGGTTGCATTAAATTCCTCTTTTCCCTCTGACATGAAAGCAAGTGGGATTTTGCTGTTGACTTCACTGGAGCTGAAATCCATCCACTGTGGTTGTAGGATGGTTTTAATCTCTTGCAGGAATTTAGAAATACAGAACAACCAGTTTTCATATGACTCAATCTGAAAGAATTGGGATTTAAGGACAGAGTTTCTCCTTATGGTAACAATTCTGTATCATTTAATGGGGATGGAATTACAACAGTTCTGTCAATATGAAACAGACTCCTTCAGGAATTACTTGAAAAATACATTCATGCAATCAGTTGTTGTGTTTGTTAGCTCCATGTTTTGCATTGCCATGGAGGCTGTGAGTGGTCAGCTCAGAAGCTGCAGGGACATTTCCCAAGTTTTCAGGAGGGTTAATCTCTATTAAATTCCCTAAATTTGCCACGTGGACAGTACAATAAGCTGGGAGTGCAGTGGGACAGGGAGGGATTGAGGAGGTGTCAGGAGGAGCTGAAGCTGATCTGACTGGGATGTTGGAGGGAGGTTCAGCTCTCCATGCTCTGAGTCATGTATATATTACAGCCCTGCACTCAGGAACCTCATTATGATGCTCTTCAGTTCTCATTGCCTCAACTCAAGTCCATTATAAGTACCACCTTGGAACATGTATTTTTTGGGCTTCTGTGTGCAGCCAGGGAGCAAGCTGAAGTGCCTGTAAAATGTATATTTTATATTTAGGTATATGAAATATATATGTGGCTATGTCTGGGCGTGTGAGTGTTCACCTGCCTACAAAGAGAATAAATTTGATCTTTCAACTTTTATGGAGGGGGGCAAGGGGGACTTGGTGAGTTCTAGAGAAGGTGTGTGGAGGTTAGTAAAAAGTTGTTATTAAAACAAAATCCTTCATTTTGTTTTGAAGTATAATGGAAGCAGGAGATGTTACAGCCAGGCTTTTTGGTGGGTTTTCCCCATCTTTTTTTTTTTTTTTTTTTTTTTTTCCTGTTCTAAGAATGAACTTTTCTACCTCAGTCTAGTCTTACTGTGTTTCAATATTTTTTTCTTCATTATCATGTTCTCTTAATGAAATCAGAACTTTTCAGTACTTACCCCAACCTCTCAAACCTAAAACCTGCCATCTTTATCACTGGAAGTTTCCTTGCTCTGACAGAAATCCATGTATCTTTTTCTGGTGGAGTTGGCTTTTTTGGGAGCTCCCCTGATGTTTCAAACTGGTTAAATAACATTGCATCCTGACTTTTTTTCTCTTGCATTTCTTCTTTTAGCTTATAAACACTGTTGTTGTCCACAGTCATTAATGCCAGTGGTTTGGGATCAGCCAGAACAGGCTTTGAAGGAATCACAAGGCAGAAAAAGTTCTATCCCACTGTTTCTCCATGATGGCAACAGTGCTGCTTATTTAACTGAGGGAACAAATTTAGATGGGGAGCAGATCAGGCAAATCTCTGGGGTAGGCTTTTATCTTTGGGGTCTTGGAAAAATGTGTAAGGTCTCAAATTAATTGTCCTGCTCATGCAAACCAGGATTAAAGCTTGCCTGTGTGAGTAAAGCACATGGAATGGCTTCCATGCCCTTCCAGTAGCACTGATTTATTTGATCTGTCCAGACATTCAATCATGGGCAGGTTTTATTTTCAGTTTGCCTCTGAGTCAGTTTTAAATTTAGATTTTTTTATTATTATTATTTTTATTGGGGTGGGGATTTTTGTTGGGGTTTTTTTGTTGATGTTTTTTAGATGAACCTCCCTGGAAGACAGGAATCAAACACAGGTTTTTTTTCATGCCCATTAGGGTGCAATTTTAAAATGAGACTGTCTCAAGGGTCTGAAGGGGATAAAAGACAAGGTGGAGATGGGAGGAGGGGAGAAGCTGTTTTCTGAGGACATTATGTTTCCTGCCATTTGCTTTTTTTTATTTTATTTATATCTCTTGCACTGACCTCACACTTTGGAAATTATGCACCTAGTTTTTTATCCCTCATTTTTGTCTTACTTTTTTTTTTTTTTTATTTTCCCCCAGCACCAGGAAGAAGAGATGCCTCATTTTGAAACCTAAAGGGGGGAATAAGAAAAGTCCTTTGTAATATATTGCCATATTATCACTAAATCCCCTGACAGTTGTGACACAGAAGCAAGTCACCTGTCACTTAAGCTTGAGGTCTCTTTAATTTTCTCCTGGAATTCGCACCAGGCTGTCTTTAATTTGAGGCCTTTATTGGAATTCTGAAACCTTTCTGCCTCCCCGGTGCTCAGATCTATTCTGAGTGCTGTTACAGAATGTATACAATAACCAACACAGGGATTCAGAGGGGGCTGAAGCACTGTTTATTTAACACTCTGGAGGGATTTTCGTGCTTATTCGGTCCTGGCTACCCAGCTTTCAATATCGCTTTGACAACCGTTATGCCCTTCTCATTAATTTTAAACAGTTAAAACACAGGAAAAAGAGAAAAAGTTTTCATTATTAAAGTGCTTTACTTTTTAATAACAGAGGATTCTGTCCGCCAGGGGAAAGGGCAAACCTCACTAATTTCACATTCATATTAAAAAGCGCTGGGAAGGTGACACTTGGTGCTGCCAGGCTTAACAAAAGGAAAGTGCTGGGGGCCGGGAGGAGCAGGCGGGGCCAGAAAGTTTTGTGTTACATGTCGGTGGAAACTTGGGAGTGACAGCAAGGAGTGGCCACCTGGGGCAGGCAGGGGGTCACCAAGCCTCTGCAGAGCCCCTGGGCTGGGGCAGGCTCAGCTTCAGGGCACACCTGTGAGAGGAGTGTCCAGAGAAGCTGAGGAAGGGTCCAGAGAGTGAAAAATGTGAGGAGCAGCTGAGGGAACTGGGGTGGCTGAGCCTGGAGAAAAGGAGGTTCAGGGAAGACAACTCACAGACAGGTGGGGATCAGGATCTGCTCCCAGGGAACAAGGACAGGAGGAGAGGACACTGCCTCAAGCTGTGCCAGGAGAGGTTCAGGTGGGACATCAGGAAGGATTTCTTCACTGCAGGGGTGGTTAATCATTGGAATGGGCTGCCCAGGAAGGTGGTAGAGTCCTCATCCCTGGAGGTGCTCAGGAAAAACTGGACATGCCATGGTTTGGTTGGCAGTGATAATCAGCCAAAGTTTGGACTCAATGATCTTGGAGGTCATTTCTGACCTAAATGATGCTGTGATTCTGTGAGATGGGTCATGAGCTGTTCCTGAGGGGACTGAGAGACAGCAGAGACAGAAATTTGGGAGAGTTCATGTGTTAAAGTAGCCAGGCTGTCTTTGGAGATGCAGGTGGATGGTCAGTCCAGGCAGTGAGTGAGCAGGAGCTCCAGCCCCAGCTGTGTTTGCTTTGTTGAGGAATTACCCAGTGCCTGGAAGCTGTGGGATCCTGAGTTTCAGAAAGGGCACAGTGCAGGGTATTTAAACTACATTTGAGGTCTCTCTGGCCATGTTTGCTGTTGGGTACAGAGTGGCACATCTGGGACAGGACAGCATTTTGTGTCAGGTGCTGGCAGCCCCCACAGTCCCTGGGGTTTGTTTGTGGTGTCAGTGGGATGTGGCTCCTGTGGACTGGCAGCAGCACAGAGGAACGAGGGGTTTGCAGCATTAGCATGCAGACCTGCCAGAGAAGAACAACAGGATTGCTGCCTTGGCACAGGCCTGCTCCAGAATGCCAGGAGCTGGATGTTTGTATTCAGTCAGCCCTGCTCGGGTGAGGGGTCTGACCAGTACCAAGTTGCTGCCTGGGTCTGGCACTCTCACACTTGGATGCTGGCTCCTGTCTGAGTCACACTGGAGAACTCTGGCCCTTTTCTGGGAGAGGTGCACATCCATGGATGCTTGGCTGTGCACTTTGCTGTCAGCTTTCCATCACTTGTTTTCTGGTCCACATTTCCTTTCTCTGCCTGGATCCCTCAGAGAGGGAGAGAGCCTCCCTTCTCCTCCCAGTAACAGCTTGCTCCCAGGAATGTTTGTTTTCCACTTCCTGAACTGCATCCTACAGTCTGATCCCAGGAAAGCTGGAACACGTGCAAAGTTGCTCTTTTGGCCTGAGGAAGTTTATTCTGCCTTGCCTTTGGTGCAAGGGGCTTGTCCTGCTCTAGAGGAGCCAAGTGATGACAGTTCCAGTCAAATGTGTTTACAGTGAGGAAACTTCATGTAGAAATCCATGCTGGAATTCATGAGAAGTTCATTTGGTTGCCTTTGTTCACAGGTGCTGAATTTGGTCTCTTCTCTGGAGTTTGGGGGTGATTGTGGATCTCATGGTCTCCTGCCCTGGGTGTTTTGGGGAAGTGCACAGGGGAATTTGCAGTATCACTCTGAAACTCTTCGTGTAGGGTCTTGGGGAGTTATTCCAAATAATTCCAGTGGAAACAAGCAGTGGGATCTGGCCTGTTGTACCTGGAAGCAAAAAAAGAAAAAAAAGAGGGGAAGAGAAAAGAAAAGCAAGGGGAAAAGATACATGATAGATGTTAGAAAACACAAAATTAAAACTGATTTGTTCTCCCCACCACACGGCGCTCACCGGCTGCTCTGACTTTAACATCTTTATCTGGATTTTTTTTTTCCTCTAGTAATATTGAGAGGATTACCTTTGTTGGCCCCTGGGTAGTTGCTGTGTGATTTTACTGTTATTAAATCTATTGTAAACTGCTTCATTATTCCTGACTCAAATTCTCTCTTTCCTCTAATCCTCCTGCCTCCCTGGTAGAAATCCTGTGGCAAGAACCCTCAGGAAGTCCGGGAGAGAGCCACAGTCCTGCAGACAAAATTTGAAAATCACGTCCACTCCAGCGAGGAGACTGTCCGGTGGGCAAAGAAAGGTCAGTGAGCTTCCTTCCACTTATCCCACAGGGGCTCAGAGGAGCTGCCAAGGTTTTCTTCTGGGGCACAGCATCAGGGAAAAGGCCTGCAAGAAACATTTTGGGGCTGTTGGGCTCTGCAGGGGGTTGAGGCAGGCCCAGAAGGCTTTGTGGTGATATTAAATGTTAATTTCTGGCATTCCCATATTATGTGCAAATGAGATTTAGTCTTGGCTTTCAGTGGGACTCACATCTGAGGGCTCTGACCCAATCAGAGGAGTGAGTGGGTTGTGTGTGTCATGCTGGGAAAGGGATGGGTGACTTCCTCCACCACATCCTGCTGCAATTCCCATCAGATGCCTCCAGTTCACACCAGGGGTGAATTTGAAGTGAAAGACAGGATGCAGTCCTGACCAGGAAAGGATCTTGGACTGGAGCTGGTTGTGTGGGATGGGAGATTAAAGAGAGAGGGGCAACGACTCAAAAAGGCAGGAAGAATAAAAACTGGGATGGACTTGATGATGGTAGCTGTGTACAAGCCTGGGGTTTGGTCTGCCATCTTTTCCAAGCAGGATGCACAGCAGTTGTCACTGAGCAGTGTAAGAGACTCTGCCCTTCTTCCTCTCAGTTTGGAAAATCAAGACGAAGACAGATTTGGGAGAAAGATTAAACTCTTGCTGGGGATGTGGTAGGAAAAGAAATACCAAACTGTCTCCTGAGAGGAGCCAAAAGTGTGGTGCAGGGTGGGCACTGTGGGAAGTCAGACCCCAGAGCTCCTGGGCAATCATTTGGAATTTGACTATGAGTTACTGAGTCCACAAAATGCAAACCCTTTATGAGAGACTAAGCCATTCTTGCTCACAGTATTTAGGAATGGAGCCTTTCCCCTTCTTTTGAGTCTCCTCAAGTTATTTCAGTTCTTCAGCATTTCCAGTTGAGGAGGTCCTGGTGAGATAAATTTTAATGTTCTGCATCATTCCTGTTTACCATTCTGTGTACCTGCTGTGTGCACCTGCATACAGGTGTGGCACAGGTGTGCCTCATGTGCTCACCTTCTGAAATCACCTTCCAAGGGGTCCAAAACCATATGGGGAAATTGCTCTTGGAGTTATACAATAACTGGAGAAGGAGAGGCTGTTCTCAAGATAAAAGTTCAGTTCAGCATGAAAATTCTTTGGAACCTTGAGAAGTGATTGTTCAGGAGGTCAGAGGTGCTGTTTTTTTTCTGAATATTGTATTCCCTTCTTAGGTGATGACACAGCAGAGCAACCAGAGTATCTCCTGTGACCACCTGCTTACCCCAGTTATTCTGCATGCTTTTGATTATGTTTGGCTGTATTGAGAGGCAAAGTATTTGAAATTCTGCTGTTTCACTCTTTGCTCTCCCCACACCACTGCACATCCTTGGGCTGAAATCTCACCCCACCTCTAGCAGTTGCAGAGCTGATTTCAGTTCCTTAGGGTTTTCAAACACCTTCCTCCTGCAGTGAAAGTGTTGGACTTGCTACACAAGCAGCTTTCACCTGTTTTCAGGTGTGTGGTGTAATTTTGTAGGTGCTCTTTTAAATCCACAATCTCAAAGCATGTGACTGACATGATCATAATCCTTCATTCTGCACAGATGAGCTTCTTGCTGCTCCTTTGGGACTTCTTGTACCCCATGCAAACTTCTAACCTGAAATGCCTGTGATAGGAGCAGCCAGTGAATAACTCTGGTCACACCTAAAAAACCTCTGTGGTTTCTCTCCACCCAGTGTCACTGTGCACACATCCACCCACACACACTTGTTGCTGACCTCAGCATTAGTAACTTCTTTAGCCACAGAAAAGAAGCACAGAAAATACATCAGGAAAATCTGAAATGTTGTGCATTCCATTTATCTTGTAGAGGAGCACTCCACCTCTTTTTCCAACTCTGCTATCTACATATGCAAATTTTCCACTGCTGAGTGGCTTCCATAAGCCCCTCTTCCTCCCCTCTGAGCCAGGCATCATGAATAATTAACATGGCAGCTGGCTTTTGCTTTCATGGCAGACAATCAATTGGAAACTGTGCCAGAGATGCATTTGTTTCTCTCTCTTTTTCTGTTTTTCCCCATTTTCTGACCCAGTCAATGTTAATAAGCAGTGTTTGCACTGCAGCCTGCTTTCAAAAGGCGAGTGGCTCCCTGCCCGCTCTCCCCTTCTGCCTCTGGGTCCCGTGGTTTTCACACTCAAATCAAATGGTTCAGGGAAGGTGCTGCCCTTCAAACTTGATTGACTGATCAGCAGTGAGATGGGTGGGAGGAGGGGTCTGGCTGGGCCCTGCTACCTGGAGGATGAACCTTGTCAAGAGGGGAGCCTCTTTTGGGAAGGGCTGGATGCTCATCCCAAGGCTTTGCATGGTGGTAGGTGCTTCATTTCAGAGCTGTGGGGCCAGAAAGAGCTCAGGAGGCAGATCCTGTGTGCCCCTGAGTTACACAGAGGGTAAGGAAGCAAACCCTGCTTTCCTCCTCCTCGTTTCCCAGTTTTACAGCCAGCAGTTGAGCATTTTGCCTCCTCCTTTCAGAGTCCCAGGAGCCCAGGGCAATGGCACAGAGCTCAAGTCCGTGGTGCTTTGGTGCATCCTTCCCTCCTGCTCTGGCAAGGTGCCTCCCAGTGCCTCCCAGTTTACCCAGCCACGCTGAGGCCATGCCCTGGGGCCAGGGCTGGGAGGTCAGAGCCTGGTGAACAGGTTATGTCACCTGTCTCCCTTTCATATCTCATTGCCCTCTCATCCCCTGTTTAAAATAACAACAAACCAGCCCATCTCACCCCCATCATGCATAGAACACACTGGGTTTTTTCTTTTCTTCCTTTGATTTTCCACACTTATATTTCCTGGAGAAAAATGGGGATGCAGAGGTACAAAAAACCAATTTAAATCCTCTGTCTTACATGAGCACAAGTCCAAATCCCACTCCAAGGCAGTACATGTTACCTCAGACTTGTGTTGGCAAAAACTCTCAACAGCTCAGGCAGTTTGTTCCTGTGGCATCAAGATAAGGAAGCCTGTACATGAATTATGGCTTGACCAGCTCTGTTACCAATCTTTGTGAGTTGTTTTCCTAAAGCTCTGTCTCTTTAATCCCAAAATCATAAAAAAATTTCAACTTTAAAAAAAAAAACCCAATAAAACTATCAGTATCTGTCCACTCTAATTGCACATAAAAGCCAGAAAACATGGCTCTGACAACTGAGAGGTCTAAAGACTTGATAGTAGAGATTTTTAAAAGAATCTCATCCACAAAGATCTTAGTTTCAGCCTCATGGGTGCTGTAATGAACATCTCAGCTCTGAGCTGCTCAGAGGTGAGGCAGTTTCCTGGGCTGGGATTGTGACCTGCAGGTCCAGCCAGGCTCTCAGTTCAGCTCTGGGTTAGTGCCTCCCTGGTTCTGTGTGCTCTGACTCACAGCTGGATCTGGCAGATGTCTGTCAGGACTTTGGGAAGAGGGGAGCCTTTGACACTTTGATTCTCTAACTCTGATCTGGGGAGTTGGTAGCAGCAGCTTTTCCTCTCTGCACAACTGTGGGAGGTGAGCTCAGCCTTCATAATAACGGGATCTTTAGTACCAGCCATTTCAAATGCTGTGAGGCAGACAGCTGGATTAGCTCCAATGGGACTGAATTCAAAGCAGGAGCAAGTTTCTATTGTTCCCTTTGAAGAGTTACACCTTCTCATAGGTGAATTTGACCAATAACTTTATGAAAAAAAAACAATCCAGCAGAACAGGATTTTGGAGAACATTTGAGCTGGTTTATAAGCCCTCAGAAGGATGGCCTTCAGACGAGACACTGAGACAGTATTTGGAATTTAGTATTCTCTTTTTTGGGAAAACACAGGTCTCTGGGTGCTCAGAAGCCTCTAAAAGAGCAGCACTGTGAAATTGGGAAGAAGGTGCAAAAAACTCAATCTTTTCTTCTCATCGATTGGGAAAAGGAGTTCGCTTTGCTCAGTAAACAGAGCTTTGATGGATTCCCTGGGTCCTTCCAGGAGCTGATCTGCTAAAATGACATTTTTATTACTGTTCATAAACTCCAATCTCCGGCTGCTGCCAAGAGATTAGACATAAGCTGTGGGCAAACTTGCTGGTCCGGTGGCTCAACAGGCAAGGGCAGGAGAGGTGAGAGTTTAGAGCTCACTGCAGTCAGGAGTGAGAGGGAGAGGAAGATGCAGGTGGTGCTTTGGAGTGAGGGCTGGGGAGACACAGGAGGTTTAGCAAGCAGAGCAGCAGCAGGGGATTGAGGGGAGGCATTTTCTGAGCTGCAGTTTCCTTCCTGGGAGTCCCTCTATTCCCAGAGCAGGGGCCAGCCCGGGTGTAGTTAACGTTCTGGGGATGGGGAGGAGCAGAGGTAGTGCTCATATTAGTGGATGATTGTCTTTAGAGCAATGAGCCCTGAGGGAAGGGCATTACAGGAATATAAAGATGGGAAGGGAAATTTGCACACAGTTCTATTATTTTTCCCTTTTGAGAAGGTGAGCTCTGTTCTCAGTGTGCTGATGAGTCAGGAAATCCATCCGGCTCTCAGATATTTATAAGGGACTAGCTGGTAACTGGTGAAAAATGCATGGACTACTGGGACTCTAATATCAGAGGAGTCTTCCTGTGCTTCCATGCTTCTCTTTGTCCCTGCATCTCTGTTCCCACTCTCCTCATACCTGCTGCCACTGAGTGTCAGTGACTCTTGAGAGATGTGCTACAAACTCACCTTTTGTGGCCAAAGGAGCAGCCTTGCAGGAGGCAAACCCAGTGCAATTGGATGGAGCTTTGTTTCAGTTCCTAACACCTCCCCAGCACCTCCCTTCCCCTTTTGGGATTGTACCAGTACTTTGCAACCTTCACAGGGTTTTAACATGCCAACCTTTTCTGCCAGCTGCTGGCCAGAAGGTGTCCCAAAGGACCAGACCAGTGTCCTTTCAGCTGGAACAGCTGAATCTTTAATAGTGTGTGTGTGTGTATATATATATATATATATATATGTGTGTGTGTGTGTGAGTCTGTGTGTGTGTATATATATAAAATGCAGCAGCAAACAGAATTCTCTGGTGTTTTTCCTTCCCCTCAGCACTGCAGTCTTTCCTTTGTGCCTATACCACCTATCCCAAGGAACTCAAGCACATCTTCCACATCAAATCTCTCCACCTGGGTCATGTGGCCAAGAGCTTTGGACTGAGAGATGCCCCCCAGAACCTGACTGCTCTTCCAGCTGCAGGCTCCAAGAGGAAGACCAAGCCAACACCAAAAAGGTAGGTCAGCCTGATGTTCCTGAGCCAAGGAGCATTGTGTGACACACTGGGCTCTGCTCTGCTCCTCAAGGTGGTGGGCTTGCTGCAGGCATCAAGTGTAATTCAAAAAGCAGATCTGTTGGTAGAAATGATCCTTCTGCAAACCTGGAGGTGTGAGTAGTTCTGGCAAAAGAATTTCTGCAAAATCCTGTGGGATCTCTCCTGAGAATAGTCTGCAGCAAGCCCAGAGTTGCAGCTCTGTCCCCTCTAGTGTGTGCTCAGGGCTGTTCTGGTACTCCTGCTCTGTGTAAGGAGTTGGAGACTCCCTGATGCTGCTGGAGGAGCCCTGAACCCCCTTCTGTGCTTGCAAGGGAGATGAAGGTGCTCAGTGCATCTGATCCTGCCTGCTCTGAGTTGGTTCCACAGGACAGATAGTCCTCTTTTTGGGGATCACAGTGCTAAGGACATGCTCTCTTCCCTGGTGCAATGGCAGGATCCAAACCTCTGCCTTGCCAGTAAAATCACTGCAATAATTCAAAGCAGGAAAATCTTCTTTCTTTGCATCAATTGTGACTCTTCCTGTGTAATTGTTGTTACAAACTCCTTTAGCAAACCTTAGCCATGCAATTAAAGCACTAATCCACATAATTGTTCCAGGGCTGGGCACTTCTCTTGCACATGCACCTATCCTGTAAAAAGAAAAAATGCAAGGGGAAGGGATTTTAAAATAAAAAGTTGGAGCCTGCATTGTCCTGCTTTCAGCAGCCACCAGGGACAGGCCACTGCTCTGCCTCCTGCTCCAGCTGACCCTCCTCAGCAGATGGGCAACAGGATGGGAATGCCCCTGTGAGCAGGGGATTTAAGGGAGCTTTATTTCGGGAAGAATAGCCTGATTAGCTGATAAAGAGCATGTAAGATGGTATGGGGTGGGCTTTGATGTCTTGCTGGCCCAGCAGGGTGTCAAGCTATGACTGACAGTAGCGTGTCACAGGATTACTTGGCCTGTAACAATGCCTCTCTCTGTTCCTGTGATGTTGCTACTCTGTTAGAGCTACTTTTTCCCTTGTTACAAACCTCTTTTAGACGGGGGTTCCTCCTCCCCAAGTCCTCATCCCATTATAGCACAGACAAGCTCAAGATACAGTAGGTATTTACACGCAGGGTTGGGGGATGTGGAGGTGTTGGAACAAATGGCCTGAGAGTGATTTGAGAGCTCATTTGCACGTGGATCACAGAATTGCAGCTCAAGGAAGGTGGGCAGACTTTGCACAGCTCCATCACAGCTCAAGCTCCAGGTTTCAAATCCAGGAGCATCTGCAAAGTTAAGACCCTGCAAAAAATAGCCAGAGTTGTAATATGCAACAATTGCTTCTGCCTGTGAAACTTGGTTCTGATCAGCTTTCTCTGTGTGTGCTTAAAAAAATAAATAAATAAAGAGAGAGGGTATATTAGTATTTATGGGATAGTTTAGAGAAAGTGAGTATCAATTCAAATTCAGTCTGCACTTGCATAAATCCAGGATAATGCTATTAACTTAGAGAATTGCTTTTGATTTCACACTGACAAAGCAGAAAGCAAAACTTAGCCTGCCTTTTAGAAGACAAATGCTTTCTAATTGTAAAATGCAAGGCTTGAAATTGTAACAGCACAGTCACAGAGTAATCTTTTTAATTATATTTCTCACATGATGCTGTGAGTGTTGGTTGTCGTATTACACATTGTCTCCCAACACCCGATACTGGTTTTTAATCAGGCTGCTCACTAAAGCCTCATCTCTCAGCACCTGCCTAGAGAATAAAGAACAGGCACTCCAGGTTGAAAGTGGGGTAAAGGCAATCATTAAATGTTTCCTTAAGAGGACAAAGAAAACTTCTCATTTCTTTTGAAGTCTCCTTTTATGTTCGGCGCCTCCTTGGAGAGCGTGCTCGGGGAAGGTGAGACACAGAGAGGAGCAGCCAGGTGTGTGATGTTTCAGTGCTGAAACGTGGGAGCAGCCCTCTCCTCAGTGCCCATGTTAACTTCCATGTATTTTTCAGAGGTCTTTGTGCAAACCAGCTGTCCCCTCAGCTGCAGTGGGTCTTGCAAAACCCGATCTGAAGACGGAGCAATAATTGCTGGTGATGTTTTGTGCAAGATGCAGTGCTGTGTTTAGGGGAGAGATGAGCCCACGAACCAGATACTGCATATTGAATTACAGTACATCAGCTTAGGCAGTGTCTGGGCTCATGCTTTGACTGCAGGGTAGAGGCAAGGAAGCTGATCCCACTTCCATTGAGGGATTAGCTGTCCTTGGTTCACTGTGGAGTCGCAGCACGCTGAGGAAGTGGCTGACAGGCCAGATAGACTTGTCTTTTGACTCCTTCACAATACAAATGCCAGAGACCCACTGCCATTCCACCATGCATCCCTGTGCTGCTCAGGATTTTGCATTCTGGATCAGTAGGCTTTCATGGGAATCTGTGACAACTGAGGGTCTCCTTTCCCTTTGAAACCAGGAAGGCCAGTGTGTGCCCCCAAAGGCTTTCACTGCAGTGAGGAGTTGCAACTTAATTTGGCTTTTTTGTGAGCTCCAGTCATTACAAAGAAAGATGACTTTAGTTCAGCTGATTCTGTGGAACTCCCTGCTACAGGAATCTCTGATGCAAGAAATGCTCAGAAAGGTTGAATTTACTTATGAGTATCAAGAATTGCTACAGCATATGCAAAAAGTGATATAAAAACAAAGGTGAAAACCCCCTTGTGCTTCAGAGTTTAGGTCCAACCCTCAGGTAAAATGAGATCAGGAAGAAGTGTTTGAGCACTGCTGTACCTCATTATCACAGTGCCATTGCTCTGATGTGGAGATGGGCATGGCCTGAAGGCTTTGGCTGCAAGATCACTGTGTTAATTCATTCTTCAGCAGGTCAGATAGAATCAGACAACTCCTGGGAAATAGACCTGGTAGCCCTGTGTCCTCCACATGGCCAGGGCAGCAGTTTCCTTTGGGTGCAGACTCACAGCCTTTTACCTTCTCTCCCACCTCACATCCTAGGTTCCACTTTTGAACATCTTGGCATTGACAATTTTGAAAAGACTGATACAGGCTTGTGATTCAAGGCTGCAGCTGGGGCTCCCTGCACAGCAATTGTCTCATCATTAGAAGCACTTTGCTTGCCAGTTTTTATGTGCACATTTAGAGCTTTCTTGATATCACTTAATTAGTCAAAATGCAACTTTGGAATTCTGCCCACTGGGAATTTCACTTGGTTTGGGCAGTCTGTTCTAGAAAGCCAAACTGGAGCTCAGGTAAGAGCATGTATCCATGGGCAGATGGAGTCAAAAATGAGAGTAAGAGACATGGCTGCTGTGAAAGGAAACATCACCATCACTCCTCATTAAGGCAGTTCAGGGACACAGTTGATGTTATCATGATGTTATGAAATAAATCCTCTTATGAAATTAAAGTTTTACAGTTGTAAAATCCATCTGATTGTTTCCTGCATACAGCAGTGCCCTTTATTACTGTCCTGTTGCACTGTGGCTGCAGCACAGAGCCTTTGCTCCATCTCTGATCAAGTGTACAGTGCTTGCACACAGAGCTGGAAAACCTCTGTGCTGGGGGCTTTGCACCAAAAATTATCATCTCTCTCTAGTTGAAATATATTCTGTCCTGTAGACTGGGAAAGGGCCTGACAGAAGCAAAAATCCTGGGAGGTTCCCAGCCTCCCAGTGCTGCTTTTGTCCTTTTCCATAGGGTGAAGACCAGGGGCTGGCAGTGAAAGTGAGATTGGGGTTTCTGTGTGGCTGAAATGCATTTGACTTCAGTAGGGCAAGGTGGGCTCTGCTGTTCAGCACATCCCAGTGTGGAGACCACCCTGCCCTGAGTGTTCTGGAGCAGGCTTGGTGCTCATTCTGCCTGGGTAATAATTTTCCTCCATCTTCTCAAGTGTCTGCATCAGCTGGGAGCAGAGAACCTGGGCCATCTGTTGACCTGTCGAGAGCAGTGTAGGATTGCTGATGGATTTCTTGCCCCCACTCTGCAAAAACAACAGCAGCAAAACCAACCCAAACAGGGTTGCATTGGCTGCAGATGGTTCATCCAGTGCTGTAAGGAGGAAAAGCAGGTGTTGCAGCAGCCTTGGCCCAGAGGTAACCCAGCTCTGCTGCTGGCACAGTGTCAAGGAGCTGTTGGGGATGCTGTCAGGCAGATTGATAGTGCAATCCACACTGAAATGTTTTCTGATAAATGGAATGGCCTCCTCGGGTCTCCTCCAAAGACACACCATGAGTTCTGCTGTGCATAGAACTTCATCCTCCTCCTTCCTCAGCTGAGCAGTTTGGGAGCCTTTGGCTGCAGCAGATGCTGGGAGTTGGTTAAAGGTCACTACACCTGTGCACTGCATTGCAGCAGCTTCTCACACAGCAAGACAAAGGAGCAGGCAGTGATGCCAGCCAGGTTGAGAGACACCTCCAAGAAAAGCTCACTCACATTGAAGTGAAAAGATGAGCAGAGGCATCTTCTGAGCAGCAAACAAGACCCAGGAGAAGGAGATCAGTCCAAACCATTCAGATTTCCTCAGGGGTGGAGCTTTGGGCAGCACCAGCATCCCTAAGATCAGTGTAGCTCCTGAGAGGGGAAGGGGAGCAGCATGCTGGGAATAGCTCTGTAAGGGGGTGTAGAGGGGAACTGAAGCACAGGAAAGGAGGATTTTACTCTTTCCTTCACTGGACACTTTTTCTTCCAGATGTTCCTCTCCTGCCTTTTCATCATTCAGTGATGTATTTAGCAATGTTCACAAGTTTCTCATGTTTAAACACTGAATAAAATCATTCCAGTTTTCTGGAAGAGAACTTTTTTTTTATTTTTTTTTTGTCTTTCAAACTTTGGCCTGGTCTTTTCCAGCCTTTCAGGAGATAATAAAGTCATCTGGGGACAGTTCCTCTTTTTCCTGTTGTCTCTCTGCTGAGGGTCTTGGTACCAGCTTTTGTGAGGTTGCAGTTTAATTACAGATGTGCACAGGCAGTTCTAAACCTGAATCTTTCCCTCCTTCCTTCCTTCCTTTGTCTCAGTAAACTCTGATACCTAGACATGAGATCACAGCAAGAGATGCTCATAATCCATGTGTTTTTCCAGTGGTGGGAACATGGGTTCTGTCTGTGTTGTAAATGCATCTTTACACTTTACAGCCTTTCTGTGAAGCTTTTTGCCACACTATCACCACACAGCTCCCTTAAATTAACATCCCACCAGCCCCCAGCAACAGGGAAAACACAGGGGGCTGGGAGAATGGACATGGAGGCCAAGGAGATTAAATACCTTGCCCAGGGATGCTCAGGGATGAGTGCTAAGGGCTTGCTCTGTTCTCCTGGGCATTGTCTCATTCCATTGAGGGAAGGTGCCTGTGGTTATCTCGCTGCTCTGGCAGAGCCCCAGAGACTGTCACCAGTTGGGCAGAGAGGGAATTCACAGCTTTACAGCAGAAATCAGCTCCTGACCTGGTGCAGTTTCCTGGTGTGCTGTCACTGCAGGCTGGTGCTGGTGCTGTTCCCTGTAGCTCTTCCATCTCCTGGTTAAACAGGGCCTTGACAGCTGCTTTTCTTCTGTCCACGATGAGCACAGGTTCCACAGCACAACTCCATTGATTTTTGTGGCCCTGGGTTAGAGGGAGAAATCTCCCTTTTCCCTGCATCCCTGCTTTTCTGTGTACAGCTGATCACCTCAGCAGGGAGTATTGATTTACTAATTGGGCAGCAATTTCACCTGATTGATAATAAAGTGTTGGACAACCTCCCTGCTGAGCTGCAGCTCAGCCCGGCAGCTACTGGTGGATTCCTTGTTCTTTTGCAGCAGAGAGTTCCCTGTTGTTAAATAAACTGGTGTTGCTTGGAAACCCAGGAATTACTGTAGGAAATGCTTGGAGACAACAATCAAAGTGTCAAATAGGAACTTTTCCCACTGGTAAAGGGGGCTGAGAAGAGGACACACCTGCACAGGCTGTGGGAAGGGAGCAAGGAAATGCCCCAGGCAGCCAAGAGTTCACTTCCCTTGTCTTCCCTGGCCTATTGAAAGTATTGATCCATTGCTGCAGCCAGAATTTATTCCTTCTTTTCAATGCCCAGAGTGGGTTTGGACACCTGAAGGGGCTTTGAGGCAGTGCTAAGGTGTCACCTTTGGGACTGCTGAGTCCCTGTGTTGTCACCAAAGCTTGCTGGTGTGGCTGTGGAGCTGCTGTTCAGTTCCCTCATGTTCAGAGGGACACACAGGTTTCTGTTCTGTTTTTCTGGAAAAACCTGAGATCTGTTACAGGTCCTTGCTAGAACTTGCTCAGAGAGGTGCACCCTGGAGGTGTTCAAGGCCAGGCTGGAAGGGGCTCAGGTTGGAGCTGGTCTAGTGAAAGGAATGATGTTTAGGGTCTCTTCCAACCCAAACCAGTCTGTGACTCTGTGGTCATGAGGAGAGGGGTGGGACATGCCAGCACCAGGAGCTGAGGGCACCCTGATGTGCCCAGGACCATGGGAATGAGGTAGGGAATGACTGGTCCTGCACCCAAGAGACTGTGTTTGGAATAACTGAGGGTGAGACTTGCCCAAGGTTATAGAGCAGGACAGTGGCAGAACTCATGGTGGGAAAATGCTGAGTGGGTTTTTATATTTATAGCTGGCAGTTTAGGGCTGCAGGGACATCCATGTTGGAGTTTGGTGGCCAGGCAGAATGCAGCTATCCTTGCAAAAGCCAGTCTCTGGAGAGAGTGCATGAGATGGCTGCAGGACACTGCAAGAAAAGAAAATCTGTTGGATCTGTTGGGTTTAGATTCATAACATTCTAATTTTTTCCTTGGTTTGTTTGGGAGAGGGTTATGTTTTCAAGCTCTGGATTTAAGCTCTGTTTATAAAATGTTTCCATTGTTCAGTGTCACTGAGCTATTATTATTATTATTATTATTATTATTATTATTATTATTATTATTCTTTATTATTATTATTTCCAAACTGCTGTGTCACCTTATTCATCAGCCTTCAGGCACACACCAGCTTCCCTCCTTCTCCCCACCACCCCTGCAAGAGCATTTGTACAGAACAAAGGCTTGCTTTGAAAAACGCTGGGATATTTTGCCACCTTTGTGAAAACCTGTCACAACAATACCTAATTTCACATGAGGCAGAATTTCAAATCAAGCCTCAAGGAAAAAGAGCTGCTCCTTCTCTAACTTACAACTGTCAGTGGTGTTGCAGGAACCCACCCAGCAGGAGAAGGGGTTCTTAATTCCCTAATTGCTCTGCTGTTCCCCCTGCCCAGGTCTGAGCTGCTGAAGACCCACGGCAAGCGGCGCCTCGCGGAGATCCTGCGCTCTGAATATTCCAGTGGGATGGACTCTGCTGGGGCCAAGGTCAAGAAGAAGAAGAAGAGAAAGCAGAGAAAAGCTGGCAACCAGCAGATTCCAACATAAGCCAGGCCTTTCCAGTCACTGGCTGTAAAAGCTGCTGGAGTGCCTCAGCCGGGGGTCAGGGTGACCTGCCAAATCGGCTGAGGAGTGTTTCAATCTATCAGGCAAATGTGGGAGGGATCCTGGGGAGCTTGGCCTCCTCCCCTTCATTCCATAGGTCCAAGAGGAATGGAATCTAGGCGTGTCCTGTTGTACTGCTGCAATTGAATGTGGCCTCCTGGAGATGCACCGTGTTCCTAAGGTGGATTTTTAGCAAGAAAAATAAAAAAAAAAAATGGTTAAATATGATTTTCAGAGAAACGTGATGTGTGTGCAACAGAAAAGTGAGACAAGTTTGGGCAAGCAGGAGGTGCTTTTCTGTTTAAGGAACACTCCACAATCCCTCATTTGCTGTTTCCAGCCAGGTAAACATGGCAGGGGAGTGTCCCATAAGCACCATGGAGAAGGGAATGTGCCCTGTCACTGTAATGGGAGCACTTCTGCTCCTGTCTCAGCTAATGAAGCCACTTTGCTGCCACCTCCTCTCCTGTCCTCTGTGTGCTGGGCAAGGTCTGTCCCTGGTCACTGTTAGTCAGAATTGCCACCTGCAATGATGCCAGTGGCAGGATTGTGGAGGACTCTTCAGTGTGATGACACACAGTCCCTTTGGGGCAGAGCTCATGGGCACAGAACTTCTGTCACAGCTCCTGAGCTGGGGAACAAACCTTGTCACTGTGGGAAGGAGCCAGAGTGGAATCCAGCAGTCTCCAAATCTCTCCTTGCCTGCAGCATGTTGTCATTCCTGATTATGTAACACAGAGGGAGGATGAGATGTCTCACCCCTCTGAACATGAAAGCTTTTGCAGGCTCTTGCAAACCCTTGCCAGTAGTGACCCAGCCTTTTGGGGTTCTCTGCCTTGCTGGGCCTGTTTTGAGCTAATGAATTTCATCCTTGCTTTTCCCATTTGCCATCAGGGAACTGGGACACTGGGAAAAGGGATGCAGGATGTGTGCTGAGACTGGCACTTGTTCACCACAGTGTGTGAAATGAAACCCAAACTGCCCTGAGAGTGGGGAGGTGCCCCCAAAGCAGGAGATTTCCCAGCTCCTACAGGTGAGCACCCACCTGTCCCTCTCCATGTTCCTCCCTCTGCTTCTTCCTAGAACACAGGAACCAAGCAAGGCACAGGTGAGAACAGCACAAACCCAGCTAAACTCAACTTTCTGCTCCCTGCACATGCCTTCCTCGAGGAAAGGGATGAGGAAGAGCAGCCCACCCATGACCTGAGCCAGACATGTTTAATGCAGGAGCAGAAAGTGCTCAAATAGTGGCAATTTCAGACGTCAGAAGGAAGAAAAGTACTGAAAAAGGAGTATAAACAGATGAAAATGATGTAAATGCAGAATTCAGGGCACCTACTTAAGGCTGTAGTGAGTCATACAAAGGATTGTAAGAGAGCAGCAATCAGCCCTAAAGTATTTAATTTCTGAAGTGAAAGTAACTTTTGAAAGCAGAATTTTTATTTCCTCCCAGGCAATTATCAAACACTGAGATTTCACTGCAATACTTTTTTGAACACTTCTGAAAGATGATAAAAAGCCTCCAGTATCAAATTAACCATGATTTTGCAGAGAATGAAGTTACAAACATTTATTAGATTAAAATAAAATAGCAATAAAGCCCACCTGATTTTGTTACAAGAACTATTTGGAAAAGCAATCAGGTTTAAGGCAAATGTCAACTTAAACAGAAAAGAAACCCCTGAGGATGAAAATGACTCAGAATGATGCAGAGAGTGCAAGTTTGGGAATGATCTTGTGCATGAAGGGAAAATACATGACCTTCTCCTGGCTGACTGTCACATAGGAATTAATAGGGACTATTGGCAAATTCATAATAGTAGGAAAAAAAGGCCAACACCACATAGGTGAGAGACATCAGGAGGTCTCATTGCTGCCTTTATTAACTGGGCATGAAGCAGTACAAATGGTTATGATGAATAAGATTTTTTTTTTTAAAAGATGAGTACCTTTTTCATTCAGCTTCACCATCTTTAGCAGATAGGGCTGGATTGCTTGTGTGGTTAGGGATAGAGATTGTTAAATAAGAAAGAGTTAAAAGAAATGCACATGCACCTGAAGTTAAGCCAAGTTTTCTCCTAGTCAGCTTGAAGGCTGATGAGCAAAATGTGTTTGAATTGTGGCTGGGTGGGCAGGAGTCAAAATCTGCCCTTATTTACACTTGGGCAGCTCCAGATTGGCTCTGAGCTGGCTTCACCCTTGTTCACTCAATTCAAGAAGAACCTGGTAGGTCTGGGGTTGATTTTGCTCAAATCATCCTTTCATTCAGGCAGGGCAGGGTGTGGTGCTTTGGGCTGTGAGCTGCTGTAGAGTTCCATCATTTCCACCACCTGCAAATCTCCTCCACCTGCAGCAGGACCAGGGTGTTGTGTGTGCAGAGGTTCCCAAATCTCTGAGCACCCAAGCTGGGGCTGACAGTGGATTCCTGAGGCATGGAGCAGGTGGATGCTGCCCTGAACTGCTCTGAGGTACAGGGTGTGTGCTGAGGGGGTCTTGGCTGGGTGGGAGCTGCCTGCAGAGCTGGCAGGGGAGGGGAGCTGGGTTTGGCAGTGTCAATGGAATTGCAGCTTTGGTTTTGGCTTTGGACACATTTGCTTGTCTGGATTGTGGTGAAGGGCAAGGGCCTCACTGCCCTGAAGCCTGAAGTCCCTGGGTTTGGTGTGGAAATATTGTCACTGTGAACTTTTCTACAAAGCTGCTTGTGAGTCAGACCAGGGCTTAGCTGGGTTTGCCTTCCCTGCTCTCACACCCTGAGATTGCAGGAGATGCTCTTGTGTTTTCTCAGCTCTCTTCTGCCTCTGTTCCTTTACCTGTAGTAGGAGCTCACATCCTCCTCTCCTCTGCAACTGGAGCATCTTGACTTCACACTGCAAGGCTTTGGATTAGGAAATAGCCAGGAGGTCACCTTGGGGCAAGGGTCAGACACAGGACACAGCTCTGGTCCCTGGCTGCTGAGAACACCATAACTAAGCAGGGTAGAAAGCAAGAGAACCTCCCTGCTTACAGCACCTTGTTTCCTCCATAAACCTGAGGAGAGGGCAGGAAAAGCAACAGTGTTCTGGACTTTCCATTCTGACATAGTTTTGTTTGGTGCTCAGATGAAGCCATGGAATATCTTGGCTAGAATCAATTCTGCTGATTGCAGTGACTTCGTGTGTGCTGGCATGTCCAGCACAGCAGCTCTTGCTGTGTCTGTTCCAAGGGTGCTGCTCCTGGTTAAAGCTGTGCCCTCGAGCTGGGTAAAAGCCTGGAAGGGACTTGGGAGCCAGGACTGTGTTTGGTCCTGGCAAACCCACTGCACCCTCTGGATTCAGAGTCTGGAGCTGACAGAACCCAACCAGTCTGTTGGACTTTGTCCCCTGGAGAAATCCACAGAGCAGAACTGGTGCAATACTCCAAGGGTTTCCCTGCTGGGACTGGTGCTTCTGAGCTGTTCCATTTTTTTGCTTCATATAATTTCAACCCAGCACAGCCTGTCCTACCCCTGGGGCCTTGCCAGGCACCATCCTCTGGAAACATTTCTGCTCAGGGGCTGCTGTAGGTGCAGGGTCAGAGCTGGTGGGTTCTGCTGTGGGACACAGGCTCCCATCTCAGTCCCTGCACAGAGCTGGAGGTGAGGTTGGTCCTTCAGCAGGTTTTGAGGCTGCTGAGATCCTCCCACACACAAGTGCAGTGTTCTCTGCTTAGAGCCTGTGGTGTCTTCTCTAAACTGCTTTACCTTGAGGCTTGACTGTGCTGTGAGCTCTCCAGCAGGAACAGCTTCAGCCCTCACATCCCCTCTTCTCTCTTTCCCAGCACAGCCATTCCCCCTTCCCAGGGCAGAGGTTTCCTCAGGACTGTCCTGCTCTCTCCTACCATCCTTGTAGCACAAACTGCACCCAGGCACTCTGTTATGGTGCTGGCTCAGACCCGGTGGTACAGGGGAGTTTCCAGCTCCTTCCAGATGTGAAATGACAAATTTAAATATTGCAATTACAAACGTGTAACGAAGCCTTGTACTTCATTAATGTAAGAGGAGGAATATGCTGTGGCTACAAGGACAATTAAATATTAGAGAATGTCTTTGATTCACATTCCTGCTGTGTAAATGGGAGGAAGGTTGCTGTATGCTCCTTGCCTTTGGGCTCACAAAATGAAAAGCACACCCACTGCAAGTTGTCCTTTGATAGATTTTTAATATGATTTTAAAGAGTTTTGTTTGGCCTCATTCTTATTCAATGAGATTAATTTAAAGCACTTATCCCCTGGGTTTAAGTCAATCCATGTAGGATTTGGGACGGGGGTTGTTGCCCAGGGAGGGGGTTGTTTGCAGGCCTCTCTGAAAGACTCCTTTCCCACTTCATTAACCCCGAGCTGGGAGCGACCCCCCCTTCCTCCTCCTCCTCCTCCTCGCCCAGCCGAGGCCCGGGGATTTACCAAACTCCCCCATTCACATGCAAAGAGCCAGCCCCATCCACAAAGGCCGGGGGCTCTCGCCCCCAGGCGTGGCTGTGCATTTGGCCGAGCCGACAATCGCCCTCCCCGCGGGGCTCGGGCAGAGCTCCGGGGACGGAGCCGGGCTGGGACCCGGCCCGGGGAGCCGGGGAGGGGGATCCGGGGCTGGTGGGTGCCGGGGGGGCTCCGCAGACAGCCGGGGGGAGCGGCCGGGGCCGGGGGACCCGCAGCCCATCTGTCGGCTCCCCGAGCTGGCCAGCGCTGCCCGGCTGTCCCGGGCACCAGCTGCCGGGCCCGCTGGCCGCGGCCGGATGAGCGACACTTTTAAAGGGTGGAAACAATCCATTTTCCAAAGCGATCATTTAAAGCACTTAGGCAGTTATACACTTAAGATTAGCGTTATTAATTCACCGGAGTCGCGGCTATCACCGCGCACGGTTCCCCGCTGCTCTCGTCCCGCGGCCGGTCCCGCATGCCGGCACTGCATCGGCGGGACACCGAGCCCAGGGGGACACCGGGCCCATGGGGGGACACCGAGCCCATGGGGGGACACCGAGCCCGGGGTGGGGACACCGAGCCCATGGGGGGACACCGAGCCCATGGGGGGGACACCGAGCCCGGGGGGGACACCGGGCCCAGGGTGACACCGAGCCCATGGGGGGACACCGAGCCCATGGGGGGACACCGAGCCCGGGGGGTGACACCGAGCCCGGGGGGGGACACCGGGCCCATGGGGGGGACACCGAGCCCATGGGGGGACACCGAGCCCAGGGTGACACCGAGCCCATGGGGGGACACCGAGCCCGGGGGGGACACCGGGCCCAGGGTGACACCGAGCCCAGGGGGGGACACCGAGCCCGGGGGGAGACACCGACCCCAGGGTGACACCGAGCCCAGGGGAGTGGGGGCTCAGTGCGATGGGAGGTGGGAAAACTCCTCTTGGCTTTTCCCTTTCCCTCGGCGGCGGCCGTTCCGCCAGAGCAAACAAGCGGGAGGAGAAGAAGGGGCCGGCGGAGGCGAGACCCGTTTGTTTGTAAAGAAGTTTTATTTCCACATTTAAAAAAGGGGGGAACGGGAGCGGCCGCGGTGCCCCGAGCACCCCCGCGCCCCCCGCCCGGCCGGGCCGGCCCCGGGATACAGACTGACAAGAATCACTTACACAAATACGCCCTCAGGGTTCACAAATAAATAATTCATATACATTTTGCACCGTATTTACATTCCACCGCTTTTTTTTTTTTTTTTTTTAAGTTTTTTTAAGTTTTTTTTTTTTTCGGAGGGGTTGTTGTGGAGGTTTTTTTTGTTTTTTTTTTTAGTTTAAGTTAAGGACGTCCCAAAGTCTCGCTGGGGCCATCGGCCCGGGTCACCCCACGGTCCTTCCCGGCGGCGGGACCCGGTCGGGGAGCCAGGGAAAGGGGAGGGGTCTCGCCCCGTGGCAGGTGTGGCTCGGCTCCCCTGTCTGTTCCTGGGGAGGGGGCGCAGAGGCGAAGCCCCCCCAGGTTATCCGAACCCCGCCCGCGCTCCGGCTCCGTCCCACGCCGAGGAGGGGACACGCAGCGGCCCCGCGGGGTGAGGGGCAGCTCTGCCGGCTCCGTCCTGCCAAGCCTGTCCTTGATTCTTGCATTCTTTATATATTATTTTAAAAAATGAAGGGGTGGTCTCATTTATAATTATATATATATATATATATATATATATTTGGGGATGAGCGGGAGTCTGTCTCTTGCTCTCGGCCCCAGAGGTGTGGGGTGGCCCCCTCTAGCCCCCCCCGGGCCGGTGGGTGCCGGCGGGGCTGCCCGGGCTCACCGGGGCTCACCGGGGCTGCGCAGCCCGGGGCAGCACGCCGGGCAGCGGGGGCAGGGGCGGCGGGGGCTCGCTGCCGCCCTGCAGTCCGTGGATGAGGATGCGGGGCACCAAGGGTCTCTGTAGGGCGGGGGGCGGCGCGCTGGGTCCGCGGTACAGGTAGAGGGCGGCGCCGGGGTCCAGGTTGGAGACCAAACTCTGCGGGTAGAAGTAGGGCGAGGGGAACATCCTCTGGAGGGCTGAATAGTTGCCAGCCTCAGCCAGCAGCTCCAGGCCCACCGCCGTCTGCCTTTTCCACTTGGTCCTGGGGGGGCAAGTCGAGAGAAGGGGTCAAGGAGGGGAGGGATGCTCCCAAAGCCGCTCCCGGGCTCTTTTTACCCTTTGCACATCCCCTTTCCCCTGGCTCTGCTCTCACTGCGCATCCCACCGCTGGGTCCCAGGGCCGCCCTCCCCTGTACGGCAGGGATGGGATGGGATTTATGGGATGGGATGCAGACCCCATTAATGGGGGAGGGAGTTTATCTCCCTGGCGTTCCCATTCCCGCAGCCCGGCGTGAGCGCCCACGAAGCTTTCCCGAGGGCACCGGCATACAACGGCGGGATGTGAATCCCGGCGATAAAAATCGCGACAAACATTTCAATCCCTTCCTGGGGGTGTAAATCCCAGATTGCCACACAAGCCCAGGATGACACGGGCGGATCCGTGAGCTGGGCGCGGATGCTGCGACCACAGCGATGCTCCGGCCCGAGGCGCCGCCGCCCGGGGCTCCGGGAGCCTCTCCCCGGGCCGGGGCTGCGGGGCCGGGCCGGGCTGCTCGGGAGGCTGCGGGAGTCCCACGGGGGAACAGGCGTGGGGCAGGGTCCCGGGGAATTCGTTTTTGGCAGATATAGATATATATATATATTAGACACATCTCTGTGTCTAAATATACATACGTACATACATATATATATATGTATATATTTTTATATGCGTATATATCGTTATAGACGTGTATATATAGATATATAGATATATAGATATATAGATATATAGATATATAGATATATAGATATATAGATATATAGATACAGATATATCTATGTACATGTGTGTATGTGGAGAAGCCCTGGCCCCAGGATCTCCCCGCCGGCGGGTCGGGCTGGAGAAGGGGCTGGGAGCACAGTTTCGGCTCTGGCGTGTCCTTACAGGAGGGATTTGGGGAGAGAAAGGGTGATCACAGCGTCCCTCGCCACCCCTAAACTTCCCCAAACCCCCGACTCGTGGGGATCTTTGCAGATGGAGAAGTGGGACTGGAAATTATGAGGAGGGAGGGTAAAACCCTGGAGCGAGCGGGGGGACAGGGCGGAGGATGCAGCCGGGGGTCTCTCGTTTGGTGGCCGTGGCAATGGTCGGGGCTGGCGATGTCCCGACAAACCCACTGAAGCCACCACGTCGCCAGCCCTTTTATAGATTTGTCGCTGAAGCGCTAAAACCTATTTCCACCAGTAAATTATTCATCATAATAATAATTGTGTAATTACTGTAAAGGGTGTTAATTATTGATGCCCAAAGCAGTAATTGGTATCTATTATTAATGGGCCGATGTGTTATGCTGTTGTGTTTAGCTGCAAGCCCGGTCCTGCCTCCCCGCCTTGCCGGGGCTGGGGGCTCAGATTGTCCCCCCCGCTCCACACCCGCCCCGCCTCGGCGCCGCTTTTCTCCCCTTGACTTTGGGGTAAAAAGCCCCGGGAGAGGCGGGGAAGGGACGGACATCAGCCCTGTGCTGGTGCCGGCAGGGACGGGGTGGCTGTGGGGTGAAAAGCGCTGCCTGGTTTGGGGTGCGCGGCCGGGGAGGGGAGCAGGGCGGGATCCCGGCGCTGTGGGCAGGAGGGAGCGGTGCATTTTTACCTTCTGTTCTGGTACCACGTTTTCACCTGCGTGTCGGTGAGGTTGAGGGAGGCGGCCAGTTCCATCCTGTCCTGCACGCTCAGGTATTTTTGCCTCTCGAAGCTGCGCTCCAGCTGGGCCAGCTGATGGTCGGTGAAGGCGGTGCGGGCTTTGCGCGGCTTTTTCAGCCGCACCGGGGGACTGTCCCGGGAGCTGGAGATCTCTCGGTCCCCTTCTTCTTTCACTGAGCCGAGAGGGAGGAAGAGAGGCCAGGTCAGAGCAGGAAAGGAATCACCCTCAGAAGAGAGGGTGACCCGGTGCAGGGGCTCGGGGCCGAGTGGGGCTCACGGCAGATTTGCTCTGCACCCCGTGAATTTTAACCCCGGCTGCCCGAGGGTGCTCCCCGAGCCGGGCCCGGCTTTTCCCCGTCCCGAGGGCCTGGGATCGGAGTAGGAATGTTGGACTGTGCCGAAAGAACCCTCGGCCCGGCCCCGACGCCCTCCTGCCCAGACCTTCCCTCATCCCCCTCATTTCTCACGGGGCAGGACCTTCCTCTGGGCTTATTACCCCAAACTCAAAACCATTCTCGATGCTTGGATATATTTTCTTCCCTTCTTTTTCTATCCATTTCTCTCTTTTATTTTCTTTTTTTTTTTTTTTAAACAAAAACAAACCAACCAAAAAATGAAAATTGCGAGCCCACATTTTTTTGGAGGGGAATGTTGCCGTGCTGGTCCTGCCTCTCCCCTCCGCGGAGAAGCCTCTGTCCTCCCGGGGCACACAACAAACCTCCCTTCTCCAGGGCGCACAACGAAACACTGGGGAAAGCACTTCGCAACCCCCTGTCCGGGCTGTTATTTATTTTAAGAAAGACAGAATGAAAGGGGTTGGTGACGGTTCGTTAGCGCGGTCGGTACATACGAGCCGGCGGAGCGATGCGGGAATTTACGCCGCAAAATGTTGGAGGGTGATGGAAAAATTACGGAGTAGAAACAAAAATAAAAGGGGAAAAATAAATTCCTACTTGTGCTCGCCTTCTCCACCCTCCTGGAGGAGATTATGGAGCAAATAGTCTAGATTTCTACAAATTGGCGGCGTTTGGGTTTTGTTTTTTTGGTTTTTTGTTTGGTTTTTTTTTTTTTACAAAGATTTATGTTAAATTTGCTGGTGGCGGGGTGAGTAGGGACAAGGCTGGAGCCGAACGCGAGCTGATTTCTCTCTGTAGGAAGACAATAATCCGGTTAATTGAGCCACCGGGGAGTGAAACCCTTCAACCAGAAATCCCGGCTCTGGCCGAGCAGGCAGAACGAGCCGGGGACGATCCTTGGGCGGGGAGATCCGGACCCGGTTCCGGGAACGCGGCAGCCCCGACCCGCCCGAACCGGGCAGGGGGATCGGCCCTGCTCTCTCCCGGGAACGGCCCGAAAGTTTCTATGGACTTTTTCGTGGAGTAAAGCGAGTTTGGATTCTCGAATCCCGAGGAGAAAAATCCCTCCCTACCCCTGGGCTGATCCTCGGCTCCTAAAAAGTTCCTGCTCGCCAAAGGGCCGCAGGAACGGCGGCGGCGGCTTCCCTGCTCAGTCCGGATCGGCCCCTGCCTATCCCTAGCTTAAAAAAAAAAAAATTATATATATATACATATAAAAAATCTAATCTGTATTTTCCCGGCACTTTGGCCGCTGGGGGTTAGGCCCAGCTTCGCAGCCCCTTTGCGGAGTAAATCTGTAAATCTGGGGCGTTTTACTCCAGGAAAGGCTATTTCCAAAGAGGCACAAAAATAGTCGCTCTGGGAGCGGGGATCTTCACCCGCTTCTCCACTGATGCAGGGGTTTTACCTCATTTAAACTGTGCTTTCCTCCCCATTTAAACTGGTTTTGGATTGTTTTTTTTCCCCTCCGCTTAGAAAGTCTTTTTCCCCCTTCATTTAAACAGTGGGAGGTTTTGCCCCCGATTTAAGCGGTGTTTCCCTCACAATTTAAGGGTTTTTTTTCCCCCCATTTAACGGTATTTGCAGCGTGCCCGTGGCTGTCCCGCCGCAGGGACAGCACAGGAACCAAAAAACCGAACCCCGGCCCCGGCTCGGCCGGCTCAGGGGGATGAGGAGAACCCGCTTTGCTTCTCTCCCCTCGCTTCTTTCGCGTCTCGGCAATTTGGGGCAAGGGGAGAAGGAATTCGGGCCGGGTGTAGGAGGTGGAATCGCGGTCTCAGTGCAAAGCGGCGGGGCCGGTGCTTCCTCCCGGGGCATTTCCAGCCCCGGCACCGACCCCGGGCTCCATCCTTCGTTTGGAGTGAAAATCGCCCCGTGATGCCCAGAGCCTGCCGCCGCCTTTGGAGCTCAATTGGGTGAATATTTTTTCCTCAATGAACCAGATTTCAGCCCAGCGGCTCCGGGCGGGCCCAGGGTGCATTTGTAGCCGGGACAGGGCTCAGCCTGTCCCCCTTTTTTTTTCTGCTAACCCCCCAAATTCAGCGGCCCCGCAAGGTGCCATCGCCTCCCTTTTCTCCTCCCAGCTGGATGGATCCCCTCTCCTTTTTCTCACAAACACCCGGCGAACAGTTTTCCCGGGGAAAACTTTTTGCAGAGGTGATGAGGGTGGGATGGGAGAAGGCACCCGGGATAAATTGCTCCGAGGGGCTCGGTCTGACCCCAAATCCCCCGGTGCTCTTCCTGCGCCTCTCCCTGCCCCGATTGCCGCAGGGGGAGGCCGGGCAGGGGCTGCGGGGTCCCGGAGGCCGAAGCCCCCGGCCCGGGGCGAGCAGCACCCAGCCCCACGCCCCGCCGGCGCTGTGGATGCGGCCCGGGGCTCCCCGTCTGCACTGCTCGGTTTTGAACGATTTCCAAAATAATAATAATACAAATAACAAAAATCGAATCGAACCCCGCCGACCGGTTTGTTCGTTTCTCACCGGAGCAGGGGAAATACCTGGCAAATCCGTGATTATTTTCTTTTATTACGGTTTTGTTTTGGTTTGCTTGTTTTGGGTTGGTTTGCTTTTTTTTATTTTTCCGCAGACAGAAATCCGTCTCCGCTTCTCCCTTCCCCGAGGACGGCACAGCCGGATCTTTGCGGCGGAAGGCGGCCCCGGAGCATCCCCCGGGCGCGTTTAACGGAGCGCCGATTGCCCCAACCCCTTCCACCGGGCCGAGCCTCACCGAGCCCCGAACCCCCAAGTGTCCCCAAGCTGCTGCCGACCCCTCGGTCATTTCGGGGGTGACCGATGCCGCGATCTCCCCCTGAGCGGGAGCCGAGTCCGCAGCGAGATCCCAGCGCTCCGGGGACTCCCGGGTCCGGGCTGCCCTGACAGCCCAGCGGGGTGAGCCGCTCTTACCTTTGTACTCCGAGTCCGAGGAGGAGCTGCTGGTGTTTTTTTCCATTTTCTCCCTAAAATCCTCGCCGGGCTTGGTGGGGATCCTGCCCGCCGGCTCCTGCCCGCCGTGAGGTCCATTGGTGCTGGAGTAAGGCGCGCAGGCGGCCAGGGGCTTGCAGTCGGCCAGGATGTCTCTGATGAGGAAGGAGGAGGTGACGGTCCGGGACTGCGAGGGAGCCGAGACCTGCCCCGGCTGGAGATGCGCATCCAGGCCCGGCCGCGGCACCGCCGCCTCCAGGCACTCGCGGCCCGGCGAGCGGGGCGAGGGGCACCCGCTGCTGCCCTCCGAGCGGGGGCTCAGCTCCAGCGGGGACCGGCCGTCCCCCACCAGCGGGTCCCCCTTGGGCACGGCCGGGCTGCCGGCTCGGTGCGAGAGGATGGAGTCGATCCCAAACCCGGTGGAGCCCTCCATGGCCCCCGCGAGGTGCCGGCGCTCACACGGGCATTGGCGGGGAGGGCGCGGCGGAAGCGGGTTGATAATGATAATTAACAATAACAGGAGGGAAAAACAAAAAGACGAAAGGAAAAAAAAAAAAATAAAAACTAGGTAAAAAGGAAAAAAAAAAAAAAAAAGAGCAAAGTTCAGTCTGGGATCCGGGCAACAATTGCTGCAAGGCTCTCCGAGGCGCCGCGCGTTAGATCCAGGGCTGCTCCGTCTTCAGCATCGCGCCCAGCTGCACTCACAGACAGACAGGAGAGGGGGGGAGAGGGAGGCAGAGTCAAACTTTGGCCGCGAAAGGGGTGGGGTGAGGGGGGACGGACCCCAACCTCACCCGGGGTCCCGGCCACCCCACCCGTGCCCGGAGAGGCGGCGGCGGGGCTGGGGGGCAGCCCGGGGGCTCCCAGCCGGAGGTGGGGAGGCAGCGATCGATAGTGAAGGCTTCGCAGCGCCTTAACCACTTAATGATCCAGAAATCAATGGGGAAGGGCGAGGGGAGGGCGGAGGGGGTGGCCAGTCGCCGGGCCGCCGCGGCGCCCCCCTCCCCTGCCAGCACCTCGGACAGCACCGGGGGAGGGAAAGCGGAGTCACTCCGGAGCCCGCAGCACCTCGGACAGCGCCGGAGTGGCTCCGGAGCCCCGGTGCCTTCAGCACCTCGGCCAGCGGCGGGAGCGCCGCGCCCTGCCCGGGGGGGGAACGGGGGAAACGGGGAGCAAAGCTGAACTTGGGCCGCTGCGGCTGGGGGACCCCGGCACCCCCCACCCATCCCGCGGGAGCGCGCCCATTGGCCGCCAGGCGTGCTGGGGGATGTCGCTCCCCAGCAGGCGACACCTTGGAGCTTGATTAACGGGAATTAATTGTCGCCCGGATCCCCGCGCTTTCCGGGCGGTTTCCGCCCTCTTTTGCTGTCATTATCCCGCTGATGGGGCTCTTAATGGGATGATTAGCCGCGGAGGGCGGGGGGGGGGGGTGTGGGTTGGGTGGGTTATCGAGGGGTTACTGCTTTCTGCGCGCCTCCCCCCGCAATTAGCTGATATGCCGGTCCCTCCCGAGCAGGGAAAGTTTTGCTGGGTGTTAAAATTAAAAACAAAAAAAATTAGGGAAAAAAATAAAAAACAAAAAGGGAAAGAAAAAGCACCGAAACCCTCCCAAAACCCCAGAACTGAGGCGGCTGCTCTGAGCCCGAGACAAGCCTCGGAGTTGCGAATTTCGTTGCATGCGCTGGAAATCGGTTGTGGCAGAGCAGGGAGGTCCAGGGGCCGCCGGGCAGCCGCGTCCCTCGCCCAGCGCTGCCGGAGCGGCTCGGACCAGGCACCGCTCTGCCAGCGCCCAGCGGTGGTACCTACTGGTGCAACTGGGCAGGGACCGCGCTCAGAGCGGATTTTTTCTGCCGTCAATCGCGTTTTAAATAAAACACCGATGGCCTCAGGCAGGGCTGCCCCGTCCTGCCCGTTTCTGGCGGAGACACCAACTTTCCTCCCTCCCGTCGGGGGTTTGCTGTTGTTGGTCTCCCGGGCTGGAGAGGGACAGGCTCACGCAGGATTCCCACCTTCCTCGCGGTCACACTGGCTGCTGTCTCCTCGAGGGTTTATTTAGGGGCTTTTCCCGTGGATAGACCCTTCGCCGCAGACATAGGAAAATGTCCACACCCGGGTGCGTGAAGCTGCGTCACTTTAAAGCGATGTCGCTGGTTATTTCTCAAATACTCGATTTCTTCTGTTCCCCACCTTCCCGGCCAGTCAGCTGCATCTTGTCCCTCTTCCAAAGCCGCCCTTGGCCGGCAGCTTGGAGGCGACCAAGGAGGGGAGAGCCCCCCCTGGGGCAGCCCGGCTGCCAGCTGTCGGGCAGCGGCGCAGGCAGGGCCCCCAGCACCTCCTGCCCTCGGCCCTGCAGGCTCGGGGCCGGCTGCGATCGGGGCCGCGGAACAAAAGAACTTCAGAGCAGGACAAGCCCCGGAACAAAATCAGCATCAGCCCCGGTCTCAGCCTGCCCCTGCCTCGGGGATGCAGCACGCCCGTGCTGGGGGCTGCTCATCCTCCCCGTCCCTGGGTGAGGGGCTCCTGCTGCTGCTCTCCCTCTCTCCAGCACAGAGACCCAGGACTGGGGGCCAGGTCAGTTTTGCAGAGCCCACCATCCACAAGGACATCCAAGTGTCCCTTTGGACTGGAGCAGAGCAATGGATGTGCAGGAACTGGTCCTGGTGAGAAATGGTGCTAAGACCCCCATGGGGTTTGCCAGCTCCTTGCACAGTTTGTGTTGGTTCTTGGGTTCTGGCAGCCTCTCTATTCAGCCAGGAGTCCACATTTGGATTGGAAATTCGCTCTGGGATGAGGACCAGCGCTGAGGTCTTATTTGGGATCAGGAACGGGACTGGAAAAGGCAGCAGGGCTGGGAGTGGGATCAGAATCAGGATTTGGATCAGCCATGCAGGGACAGGTTTGGGTTGGTGAGCCTTGCTCTTGAATAAAGCACCCACCTTCAAATAACCACAAGGAAGTCCCCAGATTAGACGAATTTCCCAGTGATGTGCAAGATTTTGGGGGTACTCGTGTGTGGGGTACAATCCTCATCCCAGAGCAGGTTCTGTACTGTGCCATGCCCAGCCAAGGCCCTGGGGACAGATATGTCACTCCTATGCCATACTTGGGGCTCCCAGCAGCTACAAATCCACTGCAACTCATGTTCCAATGACACTAAAAATATTACTATTATTACTATTAATGCTATTGTTTTATTAAGTTGTTTCAGAACTAGACTCCCCAAAGCAGAAATGTGCCCCATTCTGCCCATACGTGGTGTCCCTCCTACATCACCAGACCCTGGACAAGTGGGGTCCCAATGTTTTGTCTGTGGCTCCCAGCACAGACAGAAAACGCTGTGCACAGACCACTGAGCAGTGCACACTCCTTCCCTCTGTGTGCCTGCCCTTAATCCCCGATTTCCAGACTGTTCCTGCTCACAAACACATCAGTCAAGAGGAGATCCCTGATGACAACTGGATTCACAGTCACCTCACAAGCCTCAGTCACAATCCAGGGGTGGATTTAGGGCTGTGACAGCTTTGGAAGTTGCTGTTCACCCCTCCCTGCTGGGTGCTGCTGATGGACGGGGCTGGGCTCTCCTGGCTCCTGTCACCAGCACAGGTTTGGCCCTGGGGCCAAGGACAGGGCTGACCCAGGTGTTCCCGAGGCTTTGGCCACGGGACCCCTCCCACAGCTGGGCCAGAAGCTGCTGAGCTGTGATGGTGACTGTGCAAGAATTAATCCAGAAACACCTGCTGGCGATGCACAGCCCGGTGTCCTGGAAGGGTCTGGCCGAGCGAGGAATCCCCGGAGGTTTTGCTGAATCCCCTCCTGGCGCTCGCTGGGATGCTCCGGTACCCGAACGAACGCATCGCCAGCAGGGAGAGGAGGGCTCGGGGTGGCGGCAAGCGGCAGAACGAGGGGGACAGGCAGCCGGGGAGGAGGCGGGGAAGCCGCGGCAGCAGCGCTTTCATTGCCGGTGGGTGTCACTGCAGGACAAGGAGCGGGGGCGGCGGGGGGCCCGGACCCCGCACGGCGGTGCATCCCGGCTCGGACGGGTCCGGCTCGGGCTCTGATGGGTGCAGGGATGCCCTGTGACACTGGGGACATTCGGGACACGACCCTGCCCAGCATTTCGGGGCACTGGGGCAGATCTGTCGGCTCTGAGCTGCACTGAGAGGTGTCTCTGAACGCACTTTGTTTATTTGTCTGATGATTTTCGGGTTTCTGGTCTCTTTGTTGGTTTGCTGTCCCAACCAGCAGCTCTACGGGGTTTGGTTCTCACTGTTCAGGATTCTCTGGAGGTGCTCCCTGCTGCAGGAGGACACAGGCTGTGGCTGGGCTGAGAGCTGCCTGTGGCTCCCAGCAGGCAGAAGGACAAACCTCGTGCCTGGATTTCTCACACTCTCCTAAAAAGTGTCATTTTTAGCAAGACAAGTCATTTAATGCCCAGCTTCCTTCCTCCCTGGGGAGATGGGAAAGGTCTTTGGTTCTAATCCACCTCTGCCAGCTTGGCAAGCCCTGCTGTTGTCCCCCTCATTATTTTAGCTGGGTTTTATTTAGAGGCCTGTACTAAAAAGGGACAACCACATACCAGGGTTTTCCTGGTGTGGAGCAGATGATTTTGTTCTTCCCTGTGCTCAGGTGTGGGCAGGGTGGAGTTTGTTACAGCTCCTTCCTTATAAAAGGGCAGGTTGAGGTGGGAGCTGCCCTAAGGAGAAATGCTGGAGTTGCTGCTGGGGAGCCTTCACTGTCCTGAGGGGTAAGAAAAGCTGTCCTTGCAGTTTGCTTTGTTGTTCCATCTTGAGCATTGCAGTGTAATGTTCTAAAGGACTCTTCTCTTTGAGGTTTGGGGTTAAAGGTTTGGCTGGAATGAGCCCTGAGCTCAGCATGGGTTCTTTGTGTCCTTTGGCTGCTGGTGGCTTTATGGAGAGCTGGGCTAATCCCAGTGCCAAGGTGTGGGGGTAAAGTTGTGCTGGCACATCCACCTGAGCTCAGGATGCAGTTAGGGCTGACCAGCACAGCAGGTGTGACCTCCCAGAGCTCTGAGCTCTCCAGGTTCCAGCTGGAGGGTGAATATGAAAATGGGAGATAATTTGGCTTAAAAAGATGGTAAACTCTGAGCTGTAATGGTAGATGTGAGAAGCAGACTACATAGGAGTTATTAATTATTCCTTTAGTAATGATGGAGATCCACAGTTTAAATAATGGCACTTTTAACCAAGTGGTATTTGAAGTGAAAGGCTCTGTTGGGAGAAAATGGATTCCAAATGTGTTGTTTCCTGACTGAACCTGTGGGTTTGGGTGCTGTGATGTTGAGCTGGTGTTGGCAGGGTTTGAGTTTGTTCAGTGAGTGCTTGGAGAGGCTCAGCCCTGAAGGACTCCAGCAGCTCTTGGAGGGTGAGTGTGGAGCTGGCTGGAGCCACCTTAAAGCAAAGGCATTGCCTGTGGTGAGGCCTCAGTTTGGCAGAGCACTCAAAGCAGGTGTTTGAATTCCTTCACACAGGCAATGGCTTTGCTGAATCAGGCACTGAGAAGCTTTTTTGGCAAAGAAACAAGGACTGATGAGAGATTACAGATTTGATATCAGCTAGGATATGGCTACATCCAATCTATTTGTCCAGAACCTGCAGGGAAGGAGCCTGCCCTGCCTTCCCTGTGGGGCTGTGCTGGTGTGAGCACTGCCCTGCTCCTGAGGACCACGAGGATTGTGCTGTTGTGCCCCTGACATGAAGCAATGAACAGACTGAGACAGAATAGTTCCTCTCATATTTAGGATTTATTTGGCTGTTTCTGTATTTGCATAACTCTGTAAAACCTGAGAGAGCCTTTTGCCTGTGGAATCCTGGGGTCCAAGGGCTGTGCCCAGCACAGTCCTGGCAGTGGGGGCCCTCTGGGGAAGGGGACCTCTAGCAGGCACTTCTCAATGGGAGGCACTGAGAGCCTTTTTACGGGAGACAGGGTCTGGAAAAGTCCTGAGATGAGGCTCAGCCTATGAGGAAAGGAGCAGAGAGAGGATTGGTTACAGCCAGGAGCCAGCCACAGAAAACAGGTTGAAGCACAGACAGGGAGGAGACTGCAGATTGCACAAGGGCTTTTGCCTGACTGGGAGATGTTGCTCCAGCTGAAGTTAAACACTTAACCTGCTTAAAATGAGGAGTAGCTTTCTGATTGACTTCAGGAGGTTCTTATCCTGCTCTAGCAACAAAACCCTGTAATTTTTTTATGGTGTGTTTGTTGTCTGACATTTTCAAAGGCTGCCATGCCCTAAGGTGGGCCCTGAAATGAATATGACTTGTTTTGTACAACACGGGACTTGAGTGCTTCAGAGAGGGGGCAGGATGGGCTCAGAGCTCCCAGAGAAGCCCCTGGTGAGGAGAGGGGGTCTTACACGACCTGTCCTAAAAACACAAAAGCAGCAGCTCCCCAGGAATCACCTTTGAGTGGGGACAGGGTGCAAAAATGCCCATGACAATACGCAGAAGGGAATTAATGTGGGGATAGAAAGTCCCAGGCCCTTTGGGGTGAGCAGAGGGGCTCACACACAGCTGTGTGCAGCAAACCTGCACAGAAGATGCAGTGACTGAGGCTGGAGTGTTTCCCATGGGGGGCACGGGCTCTGCCTGCCCCAGCACAATTCCCTGTGCCACACATCTGCCTCTGTGCTGTGCTGAGCTGCCTCCTGCTTCCCCCACCCTGCTCAGGCTGGCTGCATGTCAGGTTTTGCATATGTAAAAATACAGAGCAGTCTTTGCCCTGAAAAGCTTGCTAGTGATCTCATTAATCAAGACAAACAAAGCATATTTAGCTATTCCCCCTCTCTGGAGGAAGGCGTTCAGGTACTTAAATATGCATTTGAGTGCCTAACTTCAGACAGCTGTTTCTGGATGTTTTTGCTTTCTCACAAGTAGCAGCAGTGACATAACCCCTCTTGGGGAGGGAGAGGTGGGGAAGGCAGAACCAGGGGCTGCTGAAGAAGGTGGGTAACCCCAGAGAGCTGGCAGGGACAGTCCCTGGTTGTTCCAACTCCAACCTGCCATTAAAGATGCAGCAGTTCTGCCCTTGCAGCTGGGATTTTTAGAAAAATCCAGAGCTGGCAGGCAAGGACAGCTGAGCTGCTTCTCCTGAGTGTCCCTCTGCCTCCCTGCCATGCTCCCTCATCCACCGGTGCTGAGAACAGGGCACAGGGACATTTCTGCCTGGGAGGGGGTTGATGCCATAGGAGAGGAATCAGCAGTTTATTCACTCCAATCTCAATACAAAGCTGGGTGAGAAATGTCCCACTGAGCCACAACTGGCAGTAATTAAAGTGAGCAGAGCCTTGAGGAAGTTGTGAGGGATGCCAGCTCCTGCCCTCAGCATGAGTGAGTGGGAAGCACCAGGTGCAGGACAGGGGCAAGTGCTGTTTTAAAAAATGAGAAACCCTCCCAGTCATTAGAGTCCAGATAAGGGTGTCCTTGGGTCAAAGGTCTTATTATGACAGAGACTGGTGTTGAGCAGTCAATGCCAGTGATGAATTCTCCTCTCTGATTCTTCTAATTCATATTTTAAATGATGAACCCAAAGGTACCTCCTCTAGAGACAGCTGATGATCTTTGCCATTACTCTGCTGCAGTTATGGGTTGTTATGCCAGGATTTTGTTTGGAGCACTGGCTGCAGCAGGACAGGAATATGGTTTGTAGGAAAAAGCTGAAAGGTTTTCCTTGCGGGATGATGGAGCTGCCATGGGCTCCAGCTGCTGCTGAGCAGCAATGTTTTGCTGCTCTTCATTGTATTTGTTATTGACAAATGAAAACCTGCAGGACCCTTGCAGCTGGGACATTGTGATGTCAGCATTTGCTTCACAGAATTAGAGGGGCAAGAAAAATAATTACCACTCCTAAAACTTAAATATGTATTTGGGGGGTATTATCTTTAGAGTTTCACAGTTATAATAATGTGTTAAATTAGAGGATACATTAAGGCAGGTGTGTTAATTGAGGGCTGATAAATTGCATGTGAGATGTAGAAAAGCCAAGCAGGGAAGTCAGAGTTCCCCTGATGGTGGCAAACCCCAAAGAGTGAGCAGGGCACTGTGGGTGCAGAATAAACTCAGCTTATGGAGGGGAGTTTTAGCTACTAGAGCTGCATTGAGAGGTTTGTGGTGACTTGAGGAAGGCCTGAAGCCAGTAATGAACAGCACCAGGCTCTCCTCCGGCCTGGAAGGATCCATGGAGACGTGGCTGTCCCTGCTCCTCTCCCAGCACCTGCCTGGCTCTGCCCAGCTGCTCCCAGGCAGCTCCCCAGCCTGGCACCATTTTTCACTTTAACAACAGAGCTGCTCCGGGACTCGGCCTCGTTCCTCCATCATCCATTTGATCGAATCCTTTTAGCGGGTGACAAAACACTTTCCTGTGCTCACTTTACAGGAAACCAATCTCTATTCTTTTCTTTGCTTTATTTTTTTTTTTTTCTTTCCTAAACCCTCCTTCATTTACAGAAGTCTAACAAATCCTGGGGCTTATTTTTTTTTTTTCTTTGGAAACAACACGAAACAGTTGATTTTTTTCAGGAAAGGGAGGGAGGAGGGAGTAAAATAAACAATCCAGAGAGGGGTAGGGTGCACACACTGATGCTCAACGTGCCGAGCATCCCTGCACAGACAAAATAATAATAAAAAAAAAAAAAAAACCAAACCCACCCCGCGCGCGCGCACATCGAGATGCAAATGATTTTTTTTTTTTTTTTTTTTTCCGCCAAGCCACCGCTTGTAAAGCTTGACAGAAAATAATGAGAAACACTAAATCTTTTATAAGGTCAACACTCAAGCAGCTGTCAAACAAGAAAAGAATTTAGCGAAAGATCCGCAAAAACTTCCATCGCCTCATTAAATCCAACAGGGCCGGGGCCCGGCGTGGTGAGGAGGCACCGGGGCGCCTCCGTTTTGTGTCAGTAATTTGCGGTGGAAGAAGAGGGAAGACGAAACAGCCAACGCCGAAGGGGCCTTGGGGGAGGCTGGGGAATCGTTAGTGCGCCAGGAGCGGCCTCGGCTCCTAATTGGAAGCATTGGGCATTATCAACGGAGGATTTGCCTCGGCTCCCTGACAGCTCTCTAGGCCTGGAATGATAGCCCACTTGTCAGTGTAAAAGACCATTAAAAACAAACCATTTTGATTTAATTGGAGGCGGTGTGCTGGGGGCCCAGGTGAGGCGCTTCATCAGCCGATGTTGGCTGCTGATGCCTTTTTCCCCCTGTATTGATGGCTTTTTTCTTTTTCTCCCCTCCCTTTCAAAAACTGTCTAGGAAAGAGAAAGAGGTGCTGAAAGATCCTTCACAGCTGCATCGAGAGCGGCTTTCAATAGGGTTGTCAACAAATGCCATGACAAGTTAGAGAGAGGCAGGTACTTTTAAAACAGACGTTATTCTGTCCAAGATGAGCTGTGCTCAGAGGTGAGTGTTGGATTATTAGGGTTACAAATAATGTGGCTTTTCCTGCCAGGAGCGTACTTAACTGGCTTAACGAATGGGGTTGATTTTTCTCTCCCCACCTTCCTAAGAACAGAGGGAAATGCAGGACAAGGGAGCCTGGGCTAAATGATCTTTATTTGCTTCAAGCCCAGCAAGGTTTCAAACAGTGCTTGGTAATTTTGGGCTGCTGTATTTAATGTCCCATGGAGATCTGGGTTGATTTTTTTTTTTTTTTTTTTTTAACCTTCCTGAAAATAATGGCCACAGATATTTGCTGGGGTTGACTGGTCATTTGGTCTGGACAACAGCACCAGGAAAGAAGAATTAACCCACTGGAGCTGTAACCTGGTGTGTGCCCCCCACCTCCCTGGCAGATGTTTCAGGGTCAGACCAGAGCTGGCAGCTTTCACACTGACCTCATGTGCTTGACATCTGAATCCTGACCCTTTTCATGCCAGGCAAGAGTTTTATTATAAGTTGTCTTGATAAATAGCATCTCTGCAGAAGTCAGAACAGGGCCATGAACAAAACCCCAAATCCATTTAAAAAGCATTTCCATGGAGTTCTGCACTGGAAGCAATGGCAGGTGCTCATCCATAACCCAACACAGAGTGTGTGTGGTTTCACCCTGCCACAAGCTGTGAGCACCCAAAATCCATTCCTTCATGGTGAGAATCTCCAGAAGAGCAATGGGAATTGGTTGTCAACTGTTCCTTGTGCTGCCTTTGGATGCTGGGGCTTGTTTGGAGGTGGAGCCTGCCCTGGAGATGATCCAGGCTGTAAAGCTGCACAGGAGGGAGTTGTTTTCCTGTGTGAATCAGGAGATGTCCAGAGCAATAAAAATGGCAGTGGAGAGAGAGCCACTGTCTCTGAGGGAGACACAAGGAAGTGCTGAGCATGGCAGGTAATGGTCTCTACTAAGAGAGGTTCAATTGAGATAAGATATAAGAAATCCTTTTGCAGTGAGGATGTTGAAATAGTTGGACATTGCCCAGAGAGGTGGTGGATGCTCCATCTCTGGAAATATTCAAGGTCAGGTTGGATGGGGCTCTGAGAAACAGAGTCTGGTTGAGGATGACCCTGCTCACTGCAGGGGAACTGGTCTAGATTGCCCTTAAAGTTTCTTTCCAACCAAAATATTCTGCGACAAAGGGCAGGGTGGGATGAGAGGTTGAGTGTCCACAACAAGGGATAGTGGGAAAACCTGGATCATGAAAATGC
The DNA here is from genome assembly GCF_029582105.1 of Oenanthe melanoleuca. Classification (NCBI taxonomy): domain Eukaryota; kingdom Metazoa; phylum Chordata; class Aves; order Passeriformes; family Muscicapidae; genus Oenanthe; species Oenanthe melanoleuca. Next base: position 4,502,246 of record NC_079350.1, read on the forward strand.
TTTGCTGTGATTTGAGCAATTGTATTGCTGCAGTCTTTGACTGTGGAGACAAAACAAGAAAACCTCCAGAATCTGCAAGGAAATGCAGTGATGGTGACAGGGGCCCAGAGCCTGCAGTCAGCCACAGAATGGCTGTGGGGTGGGAGGTGAAAATTCTGCTGTGGCCCTGGAGGAGATGTGCAGGGATGATGCCCAGGGCAGTTGGGTCAGTTTGGAACCCTGCAGGGTGTTGAGGTCTCTGTTTCACTGTGCCTGCCAAAGGCCAGTGATGTGCTTTGGGTTGTTACTGCAGGGCTGAGAGCCACCAGCTCGTGTCACTTGGGCCACTGAACAACCATCAACTGACACTGATTTTAATTCTTTTTGGTCAGCCAAAATCCCAGCTGAAGGGAGGATTGATCTGGTAGTGTGGTGACAGGAAGCTCTTGAACTCATTGTTTTATTATTTAAGCACTATTTAGGCCCCAGGAGAGGAGTTTTAGAACATTCCAAGTCCTAGAAGTTTTTCTGCCCTCAAAGGCAGGAGAACCAATGCTGCACCTGAACAGCCCTGTGTGCTGCTGTGTGTATCAAGCCCAGGTTATTTAAACAGAATCTGTGGCTTTTCTGACAAGACAACAGCTGCAAGATTACATGAGCTGTGCTTGTCAGTTCAGCTCTATAGACAAAAATAGAGGTAAGGCATTAAAAAAAAATGTGGAACATTTTTGTGTGTACGTGTTAAACCTCAACTGTTAATTCTGACGAAGGATCAGGCTGCGAGCAGAAATCGGATCCCTGGTGAGAATCAAATTCCGGAGCCCAGAATTTTTTTGCTGCAAAGTTTATACAGTGGGGATTCCTCTAATTACTTTCAGTGGAAATTTACCTGACAGAGCTTTCCCAGGTAATGCAAGGCAGACGCGGGAGAGCCGCTCAGCCGTTGACAGAGCCTTTGATTTTGTGCCAGGTTGCAAATTAAGTCTTTTGCCAAGGTACCCGAACACTTGCTCGTCAATTGCTTATCGCTTATTCATATCGTGCGTTTCATCTGCTCGGGGAGGCAGCGCCGTGACAAAAGTCTTGTCCAAAGTTGCTGCATTTTCTTTCCTTCCCCTTGCTTGGTCAAGTAAACAAGCCACCAGAGTGTCTCTGAGAGCTGGGATTCTCTAATGAGCAAAGGAAGAACCCTGGTGTGTGTCAGTGACAGGAGGTGCACGGAGCTGTTTTGACACATTGGTGAATTCTTGTCCTGTGTTGCTGCTTTGTTGCTACCTGAATTCTTCTTGACTTGATAAAGCTCTGGAAACATATTGGGGCTGGCCAATGTTCACTTACTGGTTTGGAAAGTGATTATCAGGCACCCCAGCCTGGCACAGGTAAAGATGCTGCATTTGGGCAGCAATGTCCTTTCCAGAGTTTGGCTGACACAATTCTGCCTGAACCAGTGGGTCAGGAGTGATGCAGGGACAGGACACATCCACTGAACATGGGGGACAGGAGGCTGAGAGAACTGGGATTGTTCAGTCTGGAACAGAGAAGGCTTTGGGGTGAAGGGAACCTACAGGGAAGATGAGGCAAGACTATTGACAAGAGCCTGGAGTGATAGGACAAGGAAGAATGGACAAGTTCAAACTGAAAGAGATTAGGTTTAGATTGGATAATAGAAAATTTTCTTTGTGGTGAGGTGCTGAAACAGGTTGTCCAGAGAAGCTGTGGCTGCCCCATCCCTGGAAGCGTTCCAGGCCAGGCTGGATGGAGCTCTGAGCTAGCTGGTCCAGTGGAAGATGCCCCTGCTCATGGCAGGGGGTAGGAACGAGATGATTTTCAAGGTCTATTTCCAACCCAAACCATTTGATGATTCTATGATTTATATCCATGTGCCTGAGAGTACAGTCCCCAGGGAATGTAGCCCCACACCTACAAATTAAGTTTTGGTGCACAGTCCAGCCATGATGGCAGAACCTGAGCCCTGGAATTGTCACTGCAGGCAAAGCAAGGCTGAGGCAGTTTGCTTTGGGGGGTAGCTGAGGAAGAGGAGGGCAGTAGAAACATCTTGCTGAGGTGAGTAAGGAGTTAATGTCTGCTTGGTTTAGTTTAAAAAAAATAAAAAACACTTCAATGAGGCAACTTCCCCTTAATGAACTGCCCATCAGGACAGGACTGGTTCCCTGTGAGCTGCCTGTGTTGGTGAGTGGGGGGCCCAGGAGACCCCAGGCCAGGTCAGTCCTGCAGAGCGAGACAAGCAGGAGCACCCGGTGTGGGAGAGCCTGTAAATCACCCAGTTAGCTTCACAGTGTGGGCCATTATTCTAAAGCAGTGGGGCTGAAACCTAAACCCAAATGAAAATATAGTCAATTTGTCCATACTTTACTGACTGAATGACTATGTAATGTCAGGCAGCTCTGGCAATGCAGGGAGCAAGCAGATGCAATTAGAGGGGAGGGAAAAGCTCCTTTGTTTCCTTCTCTTCCACTTCTTGGGCAAGCTTTCATGGTGCCAGGGACTGAATGGAAAGCCCAGTTTAAGAACCAGCAGAGAGATCCATGCCCAGCTTCTGCAGCTCTCTGTAAGAGGTCGTGGTGGGAATAAAAAAATCCTTCTTGATGATTTCTATAGGCCTAAAAGAACAAAATCTCACCTTCCTGCTGCCCCTGTTTTGGATTATAACTATTTCAGTGACTAGGTGTTGCTTCCCTCAGAACCAGAGCAAGCCAGACTGAAAGATGTTATGCCAGATGATGTGACTGAGTGACCAGAGGGATGAGTGGCTTGTGAATATCACACTCCTGCACCCCAAAACAGCTTTGGATCACATGGAAATTTTAAAGTGAGGCTGTGGTCAGGGCAATGGAATCTCTGAATATTCTTGTCCAGGGTCTGGAGTATTTCCCAAGTCATGAGCATCTTCTGCACTGGTCAGAGCAGGACAAAGTCACCAAAGGCTGGTAGGAATATGTAGATGGAGTCTGCTAACAAGCACTCTGTGAAGTCACATGTTTGTGTTTGCTTTTCATATTCTTCTTGCACAGTGGGATGAAGGTGTTACATGGATTAGAGGCAGTGTTTTGGTTGATTGTCACCTCAGTAAAGGAGGGACTGACATCAACTCCTGGAGTCTCTGGGTTAGGTCAGCTTGGTTTTCAAAACCATTCCATCATCTCTAAAGAACCCACCTTTAGAGGAAAAGTTAAAGAACAATTTGGAGACCACCAAATGTCTTTGGGAACCCTTAACTTCTTCCAGGTTACTGCTTTTAACTGGGTAAGCATTTGTGGATGTTCAAGAGGAGTTTTTTCCATGGAGGAAACCATGCACTGCAGGTCAAGTGAGTAAGAAATTCCTTGATCCAAGTTCTAACGTGGGCTGTGCCTGTCAGACATGCAGTGGGGAAGGACAGACCTTTCAGGGTAATGCAGTGAGAAAGGAGTATGGAAAATCTGCAGAGGCTGTGCAAAACAAGCTGTCCCTCCTCCCTGGATGCTGCTGCTGGGGAGGAAGGGAAAGGGAGAAGAAGGAAAAGGAGAAAGATAAGGAAGGATTTGGAGGCTCGAGAGCTGTGGCTGGGGCAGGAACCCAACGACAGCCATGGATGAAACTAAAGGGAGAGCACGAAGCAAAGCCCAGGCTGAAAAATGAACAGTGATGGAAAGGTCTGGGGTGAGAGGAGCTCTAAAGAGGAGGCTTGCCCCAGTATCTCGTGTGACTCTCACAATCTGTTTAACAGCGATCGGTCATGTTCTCTCGCTGCCATCGCCGCAGCAGCAGCTCCGAGCTGACAGCAGTGGGGATAAATGATTACTGACATATGCTAATCGGGCACTCTCAGACAGGACAGTACAGGAATACATCAAGGTGCTGCAAAGCACATTTCTTGGGCAAAACTCTCCAACTTGTACAAGCAAATTACCTTCAGGAAATCACAGGGTTTCTTCGCTGTTTTAAACTGTGGTTAGAAATCAACAGCGTGGCAAAAAAAATAACCCTATCAGAAGAAAGGCCAGGACAGAGAGTTGAGAGCTTTTTGCAGTGGTATCTATCAATGCCAAATATGATTTTGGCCATGTGAAGTCCCTGCAGGGTTTCAGTGCTTTCACTTCTGGTGTCTCCTTTCTATTCCAGTGGTCCAGCTCTTTCCCCTTCTCTCCTAAAATCATCCTTAGCGCTTCACTGGAAGTTTCCATATAATTTACACCACAAACAATGCTGATGGAATTACAACAAGTACCTCAGTGCACAGCAGGTTGCACAGATGAATTCAGGGAGTGTTTAGATCCTGTCACTAGAAATCTTTACTTTGGCTCTTATTTGGATCAATTAAAGGAAGTGTCACACACATCTATAAACTGGCCAGACCCTTTGCTTTGTCTCAGGGTGAATATTGTCAATCAGGTGGTTTAGAGATGTATCAAGAGTGCAGGCTTTCTGGAAAGCTCTAATCCTGGGGTGAAAAGCTTCTTGAAACACCTGGTGTGGTTTGAATTAGTTATGGTGAGAGCCCACGAAATGGCAGGGTCCCAAAATGCAGGTGTGGCTGTCCTGCTTGTGCAGGCACTTGTAGAGCAAGGGCCACCCCTGTACTAACAGTGAGATATAAAAAAATGCTTCTCATCTCAGGAAGCTCATGAAAGAGCACATAAGTTTAAAAATGTTATTATCTGGGCAACTGCTGCCTCTCTTACAGGGCTTATGGCTGGCAAAAAAATCTCCCACCCTGATGTTCAAAACACATTTGGGTGAACACATTTGGGATCATTTTAAGGTCTGGGTCACGGGGAGCTCTGAGGAAAGAGCTCATTCACTGTGTGCTAAGGATGTTATTGAGACACAGAAAAGCTGACTTTGGTCATGGGATGGGTTTGGGGGGCCCATACCTTCTGGAAGCGCTGTGGGTGCCAGAAGGATTCCTCCTTCACCGGCAGCGGGTGCGTGCGCAGGAACGACGTGCGGTTCTCACGGACCTCGCCAGCAGGCAGCTGCAGAGAAACAGGAGTGGGTCAGACAGCTGCACTGCACTTGTGTGCAGCTGCAGAGAAACAGGAGTGGGTCAGACAGCTGCACTGCACTTGTGTGCAGCTGAAGAGAAACAGGAGTGGGTCAGACAGCTGCACTGCACTTGTGTGCAGCTACAGAGAAACAGGAGTGGGTCAGACAGCTGCACTGCACTTGTGTGCAACTAAAGAGAAACAGGAGTGGGTCAGACAGCTGCACTGCACTTGTGTGCAACTAAAGAGAAACAGGAGTGGGTCAGACAGCTGCACTGCACTTGTGTGCAACTAAAGAGAAACAGGGGTGGGTCAGACAGCTGCACTGCACTTGTGTGCAACTAAAGAGAAACAGGAGTGGGTCAGACAGCTGCACTGCACTTGTGTGCAACTAAAGAGAAACAGGAGTGGGTCAGACAGCTGCACTGCACCTGTGTGCAGCTGCAGAGAAACAGGGGTGGGTCAGACAGCTGCACTGCACTTGTGTGCAGCTGCAGAGAAACAGGGGTGGGTCAGACAGCTGCACTGCACTTGTGTGCAACTAAAGAGAAACAGGAGTGGGTCAGACAGCTGCACTGCACTTGTGTGCAGCCAAAGGTGAGCAAGAGTGGGCTCCAGCAGCTGCACAGCCATGCACATCAGCTCTGTGCCATGCACTGCAGTGACACTGGGATGGATAAGGCTAAAAGTCACTTTGGGCTGATGATCACAAGTACATGATCTGAGGAGTTTTCCCTGTCCATGCAGCCAATGCTGATGTTAAAGCACATGAGCAGCTGTCAGCTCTGTGTGTGCTTTATAGAGCATCCCAGGGAAGTGGCTGCTGCCCACTGGAAGCCCTGTGCCCTGAGCTGCAGCAATGGCTCCTAACTGGGAGAGGCACTTCCAGCACCCCCACCATGGTTTCCTGGCTCTCCTGATTAATTGTAGGTTACAGGGCTTGAAAATCCCAGCACAAGCCAGTGCAGGTACCTGGTGAATGTTTTGGCCACTGCATGAAACCCTGGGTATCTGTCTGCTCTGTGGTCTAGGATACAGGTTTGTGCTGCTTAACTCAGTAATTGGTGGCTGCAGGCTTTGGGAGCTTGATAGAAGCAACTTAGTGATTAAAAACATCAGTCATTAATAGATAAAGTAGGGATGCACTTTCTAACATCCCAGGCTGGTGTATTCATAAAATAGCTGCTAATTAAGGACACTGTATTCCTGCATTTCAACTATAAAGCATAGTTTGTGATGGCAGTAAGCCCATTGAAATTGGTCATTACCATATTAGCCCGACTCTTCTTTGAGCCATTAACTAATAAAACAGTCATTGGCTGCTTTTAAATGATATTACAATGCTGGTGTGTTTTTCAGCACAGCCTTACACTCCAACAGCTGCTGTGGGTGCTGCATCAGCCACACCGTGCCAGGCTCAGGGCTGGGGCTGCCCTTTCAGCATTTGCTGGTTGTTCCTTTGTTGTGGCCACTGTCACAGGTAACCTGAGCAGAGCTGATGTCCAAAGCACAGCCTGTGGGGCTCCTGGCAGGGGGATGCTCATCTTTGTTAGCATTTAGTAGTCAGGGGATGTTTTCCCAGCTGAGAGCCCTTCCCAGGGCTGGGAGCAGCCCATCTATCCCTTGTGGGGTAGGACAGAGGGGGGTTGTGCCCAATAGTGCTGTGCACATCAGGGGAAAGCATTGCTGGACTATTCCCACCTTTTTCTTCACTGGACTGTGCTGGACTACAGTCTGGGCTCTCTGGTTCTCCATCCACAGCTCCTTGTATCTGTGTTGCAGGATGTCAAAAATGGGAGTGGGAGGCCTGGAAAATATTAAAAAGACACCAATGTAATCTTTGCCTCCTTGTGCTGGTTCACATCTCTGCTCCTGGAAAGTGACTGGTGAGAAAATTAATAAAGCCCTGCACTGGGAAAGGCTTTCTCCTGCTCAAGAAACCTCAGACCCAAACTCATTTGCAGTGAACAACCAGGTCCTGCACACACCTGTGGTAATGTGTGCCAGGCATTCCCCAGAGCTGGAACAATTCCTCTCTTTGCACAAGGGCAGGTTTTCACCTCTTTTACAGGGCAGGTTTCAGCAGCTCTGTCTGAGCCCTGGTGTGCTGAAGGACCACGGGGCATCACAGGCTGCAGCTCAACTTTGGGCCCTGCTAGAGCTCCAGGAGAGCATTTCCTGGCTGGTACCCAATGGAGCAGCTCTGCCTGGATTCCCTCCAGGGGAAGAGCCCCCGGGTGCCAAGCGTGTTCTGCTAAAATAACACTGCTCTTGTTGAAATCTCTGACGTGGTGCACCAAAGGCTGCAAATGTGCAGTGATGGATGGGGTGAGAGGAGTAAGTGCTGTCCTAAGGAGTCTGAATAGGGCTAAAACTGGACCCAATGCAGATGGTCAGGTGTCTGCAGCAGAGAGGGAGCTGGAATGCTGAGCCCTGGTCTGTGCCTCAGCTGCACAGAGCAGGTGTGTCTGCCCCTTGAAAAAGGATTCCAGGGAGCAAGGAGGAGACAGCAGAGGGGAGGACCTGCACATGACCCAGGTTCTAGAAAAATAATAAAAAGGCAGTTGCCTGTTGGCCAGTGTCCCATTCAGCTGCCCTGAGCTGGCATTAACCTGACCAGCTTGTGGCAAAGCTGCAGCCTGAATTTGTTGGGCCTTGCTCCTTGCAGGTGAGGACACTTCATCAGCCACCATGGGAGGCAGAGCTGGCAGTGGCAGGGACAGTGAATCAGTAATTCCCATGGTCCTGCTGCTATTCCTTTCCCCCAGAAGTGAACACTTGAAGGTGATGAAGAACCTCAAGCTCAAGTTTTATTGGTGCTTGTCCTTGCACACCTTGCTGGGGAGGGACTTTTCCCATCTTGCCAGAAGCTGATGGCTGTGGAGCTCAGCTCTAGCTCTGCTCCCACCTGTAGCCTGCAGCTCCCATAGAAGAGCCAGTGCTTTCCCTGCCTGTCCTGACTTGGGGTAGCTGCAGGGCTGCTTCTGGGCCACCAGCTCCACCTGTTTCTGCAAAGAGCCCGTGTGCCACAGAGTGAGCTGGTGCCTTGTGGTTTATGGCAGGAGTGGGTCCAGAACTGACAGCTGCCAGCTTTTAGCAGCCTGGAGAATCCTTGATGATCACCGAGGGTGCCAGCAGCCTGTATGCAAATAGAAACTCTGTTTCTTGTTCCTTCACCCCCGTGGTGACTTTTATTACTTAATTATTGCACACCACATGCTTCAAAACAGCCTAATCTATGGTCGTGTTTTCTAATGATGCTGGATGTGCAATCCAGCAATATCCATCCCAAGGGGACATTCATATCAGAGGAGACATCCTTCTGCAGGCCTCCTGTTCCATAGATCACATGCTGCAGGGCTTTTCAAGCCTTTGCTTGCAAATCAGCTCTGCTGCTCCACAGTGTTATCTGGAGACACCCAGTGCCAAAGGCAACGCTGACATTTACCCTTTGTCCCTTCTTCTTTCCCTTCCTTCCCTTCCAGTTTGGCATTTCATGCTGATCAGAGCTGGGCAAAATATTTAAAAGGTTAAAAGATGTGGCAAACCAGTGGTCAAGTGTGTTATTATCTGTTTGGGTCTCCAGTCTTGTAGTGTGGTGAAAATATTTCTGAGACAAGCACGTGGTGAGCATTGCTTGTTTGCTCCTGTCCCTTTGCTCTCCATGGCAGGAGCTTTCCTGGTGTGCAGGAATAGCAGGGGGGATGCAGGAAAACACTGAGCCTTTGTGTGTAGTCTTTGATTATTGATTTTTTTTTTTCCTCTTTGGAAGTTAAATGTATTTTCACATCTCTATGGAGGTGACTTTTACCATCTCCAGTGGACCAGCCAGTTGGTGACTGATTAGTCCACAGCTGGCCTGTAAGTAAATGCTTGAAAGGACACATTTGGGTTGATGCTCTTCAGAGATCCTTCCCTGCCGTGTGATTAATCACATTTAAGTCCTGATCCAGCAAAGTATAGACTCATGCCTGGAACGATGCAGGCGTGAACTGCCTCTCTCAGAACGCTGGGAATGACTCTGTTATCCACATAAACCCTGGTGGGGCTGTAGGATGTGAGGCTTCATCTGCCTTCTCCTCCTTGGAGACAAGCACTGAGACAGTGGGGAAGAGCAGGGGTATCAGGAACACTCAGAGGCAGCTTTTCCTTTGTAGGTCAAAGCCTGACCTCAGCAGAGCCGAGGGGAGTTTGGCCCCCGTATCGGCCGTGCTTGGCAGTGTGACAGCTCTTACTTGCAGCTGGCTTTTGGGAAAATGTCCTTTTGCCTCAGTGCTACTTAAGGACAGGGATCAATGGCTTGGGTGTTCCCTTTCCTTTTGTCACCCTGGCCAGATGTCGCTCCTGAACAGGGAGGATTTTGCTGCTGCAGGAGAGCAGGGGGAGCATCCTCTGGAAATGCTTCTTGCACATTAAAACCCATCTCGTTCAGAGTAACTCAGATCTCCTTGTTTTGGCACAAGCACCCTGCCACAGAAAGGAAAGGCAAAGAAGTTCTGATAGGATGTAACAAATTATTTATAATTGTAGGGGGAAAAATACTCATCTGCTTCCTTTTATAGTCAAATAGTTGGAGCCACTTCTAATGCTGACATTTCCTAAATATTTTAAAATTTATCTGTGCACATTTTCAAAACTATTATCCCTGAAACAGTTCCTGTCTCTTTAATAAAATCTCTCTAATTTACTTTCAAGAGTCAGGCTACAGACCTATTTTCAACTGAAATGACAAGCACCTGCTAACTTGGTTATACAATGTGGAATTCTTGTCTGCCAGACATCTCCTGGAAAAGAAGCTGCAGCCTCCTAATAGGCTATTTTACTGTGAAAACAGTGTTAAAAAGTATAATAAAGTATTAACAATATTAAAATAAAACAGTGTAGGCCTTAAATGAGCTACAAACTAGTTAAATCTATTCCATTCAATATGAGCCTTCAGTGCTTTGCAGCTGATACCTCAGAGCTGGGATTTATCTAAAATGAAGGCACCAGGGACATGCAAGAGAAATGGTAATTATAATTTGCAAACATTAGGCTGACACTTTTTTTGTGTATGTGTGTATAAATCCTGACAGCTGTGATTTGTGCCAATGCCAAATAGTGCTCCAGCGTGCAGGGAAGGGCTCACTTTGTGGCAGGCTGTCCTCAGAGCAGCAGCTCATTAAAACTTTGGAGAAGGAGAAGTTGCCGAAAACAGGAAGGCGTCAGAACCATCTGAGAGATTTTTGGTACACGCTTGTTGAAAGGCGTTTGAGAAGAGAGCCTTGGGTCTGACAAACTGGAATTTTAGTACGCCTCCCCGTTCACAGTGGGGCAAAATAATTGGTCATCAGTGACTACTAATTTGGTTTAGTAGCCAGAGGCATTTTTTTTCTTCCCAGAAAATCAATGACAGTGCCGAGGTCTGTTCAACGTGATTCAGCTCAAGACGGGTCCTCATTTAGCTCTTGATGCTTCTTCCACTGGAGACAGCTATTTTGTTAAAATGAAATTAAAATCTATCTATAATACTCAGCTCAGGGAGCCGTGCCCGTCAATGCCATGCTGCTCTTGAGGTTTCAAGGTTGTCAGTCTCCCCTCAAACTTCTTTTCAAAGGTTTATATATCAGCTGCAAAAAAAGGTACTTGGCAAAAGTGGATACAAAGGGCTTTGCTCAGGAAGGGGTTTTACACCAGCTTGAAAGGTGCAATCAATTTGATTGCTAAGTTCTGTTGCAAAAGGGTAAAAAACTTGACTTGTGAGTGCTTTTTTTTTTTTTTTTAATCCTGTATAATTCAAAAGCACGTAAATATTTTAGTGCAGGCCTCAGCCCGTGGGGTTTGTGTGTGGCTCTGCAGCCAGGGCAGTGCTTTTCCTGCTGCTGCTCAGGATGGGCTGGGAGCAGAGGATGGGTGCAGGCTGTGGCTCTTGGGGCAGCTCCAGGCAGCAGGATCTGACCCTGCACAGCTGCTTTTGCAACAGATCCATCTCAGAATGGAATTTGTCCCTGCCTGTGACATTAAAATTGTGTTGCTGCACCACTGCCTACGCTGAAATTTTAACCCTTCCTTGAAAGGTTAATGAGGTTTCAGGGGCGTTTAGTCCTTGTTGCTGTCCTTCCAGCTAAGATGGGCTTTTGCTGCACAGTCAGGACCTGTCTTTGGGGCCTTCAGTGCCAGGGGAGACTACTGGGGCTACAGGGCACCACTTTTATATTCTTTACTTGTGTCTTCATGCTGGGAAGGATTTATCCTGTGATAGAAGTGTCCCTACAGAGCCTCCCTGTGGCTCTTGGTCAGGCCAGCAGAACCAGTTCCCACCAGCTCAGGTTGGTGACTTATAGAACCATTAAGGTTGGAAAGACCTTCAAGACTGAGTCCAGCCTGTTTTTGGGGAACAGTTTGGTCTGCAGCACCTCTGGAGTGTGGGGCTCCTTGGGGCAGCTACCACCAGTATCAACTTCAGCAGATAAAGCACAAAGCAGGCTCTGTGATTCTGTCTGGGGCCATGGGGTACTCCCAGTGTAGACATTAGTGCTCAGGTCTCCCTGCCCTGAAAGGAATATTCAGGTTATGGCTCCCTTGCAGGGCTGTGTTACCTCCCTGGTTACTGATGGGCTGCAGGTAGCAATCTATCTGCCATTAATTTGTGTGTGCAGCCCAGCAGGAAGCTGGGCTATGATTACAGCTCTGGCCCTTGTGTGAGAGCCTGCCCAGCCCCGGCATCCCCCTGCAAACTGCCGGGCTCTGCCTCGCCTTAATTGTTCCCCTTTGGCCCCTGGACCTGTCTCTTCTAACAAGGAGGGCCGAGGTAATTGAAGCACTTAACCACAGTCCCCAGCACTGCCTCCTGCAGCTAATTAGGAAACAGGACCGCTGGGCTCTTCATTATTTCTTTTAATTGTTTGTGGGTTTTGCATAAGGGTGAATGGCAGAAGAGGGACGTGCAGTTAGTGGTGAATCCTTGACTTTGAAATTTGTATAAAAGGTCACTTACAATTTGTTAAGGCTTTCACAAGGGTGAATTCAATTAGTGGCTCGCAGTCCCTGCACACACTCTGGGGTGTGTGGGTGTGTTTGTGAGGAGGTGGGGACGTGGCAAGATGAGCTGGATGTGAATCCAAAGGCTCCTCATTTTCCTAAACAGCTTGTGGAATATACAGTAAAGTTATAGGCCCCTTACAGCTTTATGCTTCTTTAAATAGGTCCTAGCAATAAACCCATGGAGAGGCCCAAAAGATCATTTTTAAATTATCTCCACTTGTCCTCACTTTCCATTAACTATTGAAGAAAATAACAAGAGAAAAAACGGTAGAAAACACAGAGGGACCAATTTTTTTTGCAGTCTTTGGGCTGGCAAAACTCTCAGTTGCCATAGTGGGTCTTCCACCCGTGTGGCAGCTGTGGGATCTGTGCCTCCAAAGCACTGATTACTCTGAATTTCTGAAGCTTCTTTACAATCCTTGTAATTTGAGTGAGGAAATAACAATATAAATTATTTCACTGCGGGCAGCCAATAAGGCAGTGGCTTCTTCTAAGTGTCAGAGGATCTGTTATTTTGCTCAGAGGGCTCATACGTATAGAACAGTAAAAAGAATAAAATCCATTGTAAACATGCACTTTAAAAGATTTATCAGATGCTCACAGCTGTACTTAGGAGTACACATGGTTACAAGAGCACCAATTTGCTTTACTATTCCCTCCCAGGCCAAGTGAGATGTTTGCTTGCACTGGTCCTAAAAGCACATATGGAAACCTGTGTCTTGCAGTGAAGACACCAAGCCAGCTCTTACCCATTAAATAACTGGCTTGACAAGCTGGAATTTGTGTGCTAGCATTGATTTTAGGGTTGGAGATGCCCTTTGGCTGACTTAATTGAAGGTTATTTAGGTTTGTCTTCAACACATTTGTCTGCTGTTATCCTCTGAGAAACTCAGGGGGGATGTGATTGTGGGACAGAGCTGTTCTGCCTGGAGGTCCAGATCTATGGCTGAGAGTGAACAGTGCTCAGTCTGCAGCCATCAACAAATGCAAAATATCCCAAATGAATGAAAAACCAAGGAAAAAACCCTCTAATGCTGAGCAAAAGAAATCAAAGCACAAGGTCTTCCCCTTGACCTCCATCCCATGCTTGAATCTCTCTGGCTGGGTGGGAACATGACTCAGTTTGAAAGGAAAAGATGTTGATGAGGGCTGAAAAGCTTTGTTTTCACAGAAGGGATTCTGTGATTATTCCCCCCTGACCCAAGTTTACATTGCACAGGCTGAAAAAGCAAAAGTTGGCAAAGAAAAAGGTCCACTTGTGGCTAGAAGTAGCTCTGGATGGTAAAATTTTGGAAGAAATTTTTCAACTGGCTGTAATTAATGGAGATAAACCCACAGACAAAAGCCAGTCTGTGTGAGAATAAATTACTTTCCTATTCAGTGTAAACCAATTGGTAATAAGGGATCTAAATCTGTCCTTCAGATCTCTTTTCCCAGCTCTGTGGCTGATGTGCAGGACATGAACCTTATGCCAAACCATGACTTGGCTGATTATTTTCTCTTAAACTGAAGCAGTCAGAAACTCTTAAAGCAAGCAAATAACCTCTCTGGAGGGGAACCAGCATCTTCATGGTGCACTCAGGATTTTTGGGAGGGTGTAACAGGTCCTTCTGCCCAGGCAGCTGCTGGGGCACAGCACAGGCTCTGTGTAGCAATGTGACCACATACCCAGCCTGGAACATTTCCAGGAGAAGAAAACTACTCTTGAAATAGAAATTCTTATCTTAGAAGTGTGAGAATGGTGGCAGAGGCACAAAGTGACTTTCACTGTGGAATTGGATATGTAATTATCTGAGCTGATGGGAGTCCTGGATTTTTTAACTTGGTTGAGTTTCTCTGTCGCCATGAGCCTGACAGTGATTCCAGTCACTGTGTTATATTTTTACAATCTGGTTTTTTTCAGTCCTCAGTGGTTTTTGTTTTCTTTTTCTGTAAAACCGTTTTTTTTTCCCCTAATCTATAGGATTTTGGTGGCTTTACACTCTTTGGCTTCCAGTGATCATGGATCAGAGGCTGACTTGCCATAATGTTCAATTTTATTGCTTGTCTGGCTTTTCCTGGTGGGTTCTTATCAGTTATACCCTCTGCTCTTCAAGATGATTTCTTTGACATCTTTGCAGCTGGTTACATCTAGATTAACTTTCTTTCCATAGCCATATATTAACGACCTGAAATGTTCTTTAAGTATCTCAAAAATAAACCTATCAGTGGAAATATTTCAGCACCTCTTGGGCAGCTTTCTAAACTTTGTTCTGGCTGTGTCCAAACAACACAGAGAGTTTGGGTGGAAAGGCCACTTGCTAAGCTGAGCATGAGCATAGAAATCTCCCTTTTCAGGGAAGGTGAAAAATTGGGATGATTGCAAATGATTCCAATTAAAGAGGAGGTACTGGGTAACTGATGCCCTTGGCCAAGTGTAACAATTTGAAGAAGAGAGATTGCAGTGACCAAACGCTTTAGAGAGGTGAGTTTGCTGCAGGAACACAGCTGCCAAAGGATTAGGAGCAGTTTTAGAGAATGGGAGGTGGAATGAAGGCAGGAGATGAAGACAGAAGGAAAATGGGCTGTAAAATTCAGGAAAGGGACAGTTGAAGCGAAGGCAGACAGTGGGGAGGCCTGGCAGGAGCCCTGGGGATGACAGAGTGCCAGGGAAATCCTGCCAGCACACCCAAGGTCAGCCCAACCTCCAGGCCAACTGCCAAGTGCATGGCAGCCCGTGGGAGGCAGGGTTATGGCCATGCAGGGCTTGGAGCAGGTACAGGTGCAGGATGGCAGAGGATGGCACGTCTGTGCACTCCTCGTGTCCAGGAATAGGTTCTGGGCTGTAGCAGGCAGATTTGGGATGCTCACCAAGAGGTGACTGGAAGGTTTTCTCTCCAAGCAGCCCTGGCAGTGCTGGGCAGTGTGTCCCTGCTGAGGGTGCACTGCCCTGCTCACTCCTGAGCTGGTGCTCAGGGTACCAACTGTGTGCTGGAGTGTTCTGGCTGCAAACTCCTTGTGTGACCTTGCACAGATCAATAGCATCTAAAATCTAGCTGTAGAGAGCATCCATGTCTTTGTGTTTACTTCTCATCCCAAAAATGATCCTTTAATGGCTGATTTCAGTGCACAGTGAAGCTCAGTCTGAAAAGGTGCTCAGGAGGATAAATGCACCTTGAATAGCAGGCTGGAGTGACACCAGATCCTGGAGGTGCCTTTAGGTCTCCAGGATCATCAAACCCCAGCCCACTCAGTGCCCTCCAGCCTCCTCCTTGTAAAACAAGGTCATTATTGCAGAGTTTGGGGGCTGGATACACCTGTGGGGCTATTTTGAATGAAAAGACCTGGGAGGACAGCAGCCCTCAGCAGCTCTGTAATGTGTCATGCACAGAGCACATGGATGGGGACTGTCAAAGATGGGAATTTTGCTTGGAAGATGAGCCTGTGGAGCTGTGAGTGGTGGGGAGGAGGGCTGGGAGAGGTGAAGCTGAGCCTGTGTGCTGTTAGCCCAGCAGCTGCACTCAGTGCATGTCCCCTCCTGCAAAGTGTGGATGCACAAGGCAGCTCCTGTGGAGCTCAGAGCTGGGGGAGCCTGGCTGGAGGATGCCCCACGAGGGAGGCTGGGACCCAGCACATCCTCGTTACTGCTGACCTTGGCACGAGCACTGCCTGCTGATGGATCAGCTCTGGAGCTGGACAAGCCCCTGGGGAACCACTGCATTATCTGTTATGTCCCATCAGTGCCTCCCCTGACCCCTCCCAGCTCTGAATGCCACAGGCATCGGGGAAGGAATAAATCTCTGTCTGCTACTGAGAGAGAGAAGGGAGCAGGAGCAGGAAAAAGGAGAGATGAAAAATGTCCTTTTTATGACTCTCACAACAAAGCTGGCCACATGATTCGTAGCAAACATTACTCTGGGAAAAGGGAGGGAGAGAATGGGCAGGGAATCAGCAAAAAGCAGCGCTGCTTCTCTCCCCTGGAAGGTGCCCAGGGGGAATTACAGAGGGGTATGGGTGACCTTTGAAGGTAAATATCCCAGGAAAAGAAAGGAAAGAGGCCTCAAAGCTTCAGAAAGCTTGCTGCAGTGTCTGAGAATGCCTGGTGAGAGGCTGCACACACCGTGAGCAGAAAGCAGAGGCACAGGGGATCTGAGCTGGAGCAGCAGCAGGGCCAGGCAGTGATTAACAAGGCACTAATAGCACCCACAGCTTTTGTGCTCGTTTCTATTTGGGATGATCCAAGAGAGCTCCAACCTGTGAGCCTGGGGAGAACTCCTGGTGTCTCCAGGAGACAGAAGCCTTTACAGCATAGCCCAGGGCCTGAGGAGGGGCTGGAGATGAGTTGCCAGGGCTCAAGAAGCCCCTTGCCCATTGCCCACCGACCCCAGCCATGTTCCTGTGCCAGCTGCTGAGGTTTTTGGGTTCCCAGGGAAGCAGCCCAGCCCTGAGCTGTGGGGTGGCACCACTGCCATTCCCACTGTGCAGGGAGCTGCAACAGGGCTGTGGGTGCAGGGTCTGCACTGGGGTCTGGGGTGTCCCAGAGCACCCCAGCATCAGGCAGGGTGTCTCCAGCTGCTTCCAGTGCCATGGGACAGCACCTTTGCTCTCTGGCACCGCAGCCACACTGTCTGTGCTGGGGGATGACAGGCTGGTGCTGTTCTTGCTGAAAAACTTCACTGCACCCCAGATGTTGATTTCTTAAAGACACAAAGTGCTTGGAGTTGTGAAAAAAGCCATTTGTCACCATTTTCTTCTGCACCCTCACAAGCATGTGCCTTATTTGGGAGCACCTTCCCAGGTAGCAGCACTGAGATCACAGTCAGACAGGGCTTGGAGTCCAGACCCAACTGAAATCCATTGACAGCCAGGTCATTTTTAGGCAGATGTGTCTTGCTGAACCTGGTGAGCTGTGACCAGGCACTAGCTTGTCCTGGGAGTGCTCACCAAAGCTGGTCTCTTTAATTGTCAATCATGGAAAAGTGTGTTAACCTCCCACTTTTACAGAAATGGCTGTAACAGCTCCTTGATAATCCCAGTAATTCGGTTTTATCTATAATGTGCTTTTAAAGTAAAGGGATAAATACAATCAGTCTGTATAAAAGGTAGCTATTAAGGAGCAGGCAAGTTGTACAATAATAACTTTCAATTAAAAGCCCTTTCTCACTACTTCTGCTGTTGTGGGGTCTGCAGATTTTCCTTAAAACTTTTGAAGCATTCCTGGGCTTCTTACAGGCAGCCATTTAACCTCCGTTTATGAAGAAATAAAGCAAAATTGATGTTGATTTTGCCCTGCATTGGGGGATACTTTTGCAACATAAAAGCCCTTTTGCCTGCAATTTGCAGAGCAGCCCTGTCACATCGGTGAGGGCTGATACTGATAAAGATAAAGCTTTATAGCTGGGGCATTTGCAGCTAACAGCAAGCTAATGCTACATTTTCATTTTGATGCAATTAATGTTAATGTCTGCTACGAAAATTGTCATTAAATACCATTTTAAAATCCATTCAATTTGCATATGCAAAGCCCATTTACTATCATGTAAAATACACGGTGCCGTCCATCATGTCTTTTCTCTAGAATTTGTAGCTGTTATTTTTCTGGTAGTGATTATTATCTAGCTCTTAAAATAAAATCTAATGTCTGGTCCAGACCTACACAGAACAAGAAACCCCCCTGGGCTCCAGCAGTAGCAGGACTTCCAGAGGCTTTGAGCACTGGTTTGTGCTGGAGTTGCACTGGCAGGGAGAAGTTTTTTGCCTCTGTCCTGCTCTGCTCCCAATTTCTGCCCAGTGCAGGGCAATGAATTAAGTGGGAGAGAGCAGGATAAAGAACTTGAACTGATCTTTAACTCCACCAGAGTATTTCAACCAGTGCAGACAGGTAGAAATGCTCTTGCTCTGATTTTCTGACCCTGGGATGCCAATTTTCTGGCTGACAGCTCTTCACATTCCTTTAGATTAAAGGGTTGGCATTGAAGATATTTTTAAGAGGCTTCAAGCCCTTAATACCACAGGTGAAATGAGGTGTTGTGGCATGTTTGTTAGATTCAGGTAGTTGGTTATCTGGCAGAAGTGTCATCAGACTCAGCATACCCAGCTTTGGGGACTGTGGTAGCTGAGATTGGGGAGAGATGTAGGTGTGAGGGTAGGAAGGGATAATTTCATTCTGAGGAGGGCCCAGATCTTCCCCCTTACCGTGATGGCCTGCCAAAAGTGATGTCTGGAGGGATCTTGTCACCATGTCTTGTCACGATATCCTTGTCTTTGCAGCGGATGTCCATGTAGTTGTAGTACAGAGCAAACTCTCGGGCTTTGGTGCAGCCTTCATCCACAGCCCTACGGCCCATGGTCACGAAATCTCGGGGCATGACCCTTTTTTGAGGCTTGGCCTTCACTGAATCCCAGTGGCCTATGGCTGGAGATGGAAGGAAATAGAGAAAAACATGAGGAATGTCCCTTTGGGAAAGCAGGTTGATGTGTGTGCACCGTGTGTGGGGCTCCTTTTGTGAACTTCATACCCTGTCCCACTGCATCCCATATCCTGTCTGAATTGGATATCTTCTCACCCTCCACCCTGGCTTGCTCAGGATATCTGATTTTACAGGGAAATTGTCCCTGAGAGCACAAAGCAAAGTTCTGACATTGGCCAGGTGCATCACCCTTTGCAGGGGCTACTCCCTGCTTGGGCTCTGTAGGAGCCTCTGAAAGTTTCCAATGTGACAGAGAAATTTCACTGTCACCAAGCAATTGGAGTGATATTAATCCAAGTTGGAGTTCTGCACTTCCAGCTTGATGAGAAGTATTGAAGAGCCATGGGAAGGAGAGGAGATTTCCTGCTAGCATTAGGACTTTGTGGCAGGACTGTGTTTGGGGGCAGTGTCTTACCTTCAGCAACTCCTCCATCCCTCTTGTGCATGTACATCCCATAGGTAAAATTAAGGCCTGGCAGGGAGTAGCAGTTTCTCATGGGCTTCCCCAGTTCTGGCTGCAGAAAAGGGAATAGAAAAGCATATAGAGCATTAATAGAGAAGCATAAAGACCTTTTCTGATAAGATAAAGCCCCTGAAAACAGAAGTTTGTGACAGAACACGGCCACAAGTACCAGGAGTGTCCATTTGGCAAGGGCTTGAAACCCACAGTGCAGAAAGGAGCTGAAGCCTAAAGGATGCTGAATTTCACACAAGTTTGGGTTTGGGTTATAAAGAGCCCTAGCCTTGCTGGGAATAGGGATCCTGACTCAATAGATATGGACTTGAAATCTTTTTGTTTGGTTAATCTCTCCTTTGGTGGGGATGCCCAGCTGTGGTGGCTGCTGGGGAAGCAGCAGCTGGTCTTAACTTTACATTGAGTTATTTCATTTCCAAGTTGTGCATCCTCCCAGAAAACTGACGTAAATTTCCCCAGGTACAATCACATGGCTGCTCCTGCCTGGGAATAATCAAGACACAAGGCATGCTGCAGGAGGAGGATAAGGGGGATGAAAAAGGGAGAGGAGAACTTCAGCTCAATAACAACATTTCTGTTTAGTTTCCAAATGAACTCTTCCCCAGCTCATGTGTGTTCCAGCCTGGTGGTGTCTGTGGGATTAAGTGACCTCCCCTCACCCTTCTGTCTCCATCCTCCCATCTCCATGGTGAAGTCACTGCAGGATGTGTCTTGAAACCTCATTGCTGCTTGAAAGGGAGGTGGTGAGGAGGGAAGGGGAGAGAGCCTGGCACAGGGAAAGCTGCAGCAGAGTCCCCAGGAGCCCTGAGGGTGCTTTGGGACAGGTTATTTTCCATGGGAAGGGTGTTAGGTGTAGTAATGCTGAACAAGTCTAGGCCATGGTCTGTATTGTATGCACCAGCCAAACTATATTTAACTGTTTTTCTTCATATTTTACTACCTAGTTGTTTTCCTGCATATTTTACTGTTTTTTTCACATGCCTGTTTTTCTATATATTTCTTAGTTTAAACCAATGTTTATAACAAGTACACAGAATAAGCCATTTTAAAGTATTTTTCTACAACTTATTGAAACCCATCAAAACTATTAAAACATAAATTATACTAAATTAAGAAAAAAACCCTAAGAAACAAAATACCAAAATTAAAAAACCCAAAATACAAGCAAACAACAAAATTCTAACCAGCAACCAATCGTTGTACCTAAAAAACTCGTACAAAACATGCAAACAACATAAAAACACTAATCAAAAAATGCATAATCACATAAACAGTAATCTTAAAATGTATAATTAAAAATAAACAATAAAAGAACTTCTTTCTGCAGAGATACAGTGAAAAGGAAACTGCAGATGAACCACCAGGCTGAGGCTGTGCAGGTTGATAAGGGACCCAGCTCACTGGTGTAGGAGCATCATCCACACCAAAATTTTCCTTTTGCTCCCAGTCAGCACCATGCAAACCTTGGCCAGGGCCTCAGAGCAGCTCCCCTGTACACTGCCAGCATGGTGGCTGCTTTCTTTTCTTTTTTTCTGCATCACCCTCAGCTCAGGCAAAACTTTCACTGAGCCCATTTTGCCTGGAGAGTGAGGGTTAATAATCCCTGTCCAGAGCAGGCAGCTCTCCAGAGGGTTCTGTATTGAGTCTCTAAAATGTGCTTGTAATTCTCAAACTTTTACACTTGTGACACTCTAAAGGAGGTGTGGCATTTCCATGGCTCTCAAGAGCACGAGTTCACCAGAAAATGAGTTTTAGGGACCTGCTCTGTGCAAAAATACAGATCCTTTGTTGCAAACAGCCCTTTCTAAAATCTAAAATCCACTGACCCAATGATGTGATGTAGCCACAGCTGCATTTCCCCACCTGCCTCCTGTGAGCCTGGAGCACAGGGAGGGATTGTCCCCTGTCCAGCACTGAGCACCAGGGGTCTGAGTGGGGTTTTAGTGGGGTTTTAGTGGGGTTTTAGTGCCACCATGGCTGTGGTGGCACAGGCAGTGACAAACTGTGCTGGGAGCTCGTGCCAAGTGCTGCCAGTGATGATAAAGGAGCTTTCATTGCTGATCTAATCCTGTATTTACAGCTGGTTTTAGATTGGTTGTCACTGGTGTACAAGGGAAAATGGTGTGAGTTTCCTCAGGTGAATGAGAAAAGGTGTTTTCCTGGGTTCTGATAACGGAGCAGGGAAGTGAGGTCAGGAATCTGCTATGGTGGCAAAGGTGTGTCAGATGGCACAAAAATCACTGAGAAACTGCAGGGAAGGAGAGAGGTTTGTAACCTATGGCAAAGATGCTTCCACACCCTTGAGTGCAGAGATGGGACTTAAAGGGTCCCTTCTGCAGAGCAGCTGAAGTTGACACAGTTGGGTGTTTACTCCATCAAAAAGTGAGTGCATGCTGTTTCCTTTTATGATCAGGTGGCATTTTACAGTCACTTTGCACTGAATAAATAAAGCTGAAGGTGCTGGATAATTAATTAAAAAAAAAATCTGGTCCAATATGTTGAACATAGAGAGAATCTGTGCCTGAAGAAAAATCAGCTAACTCAGAGGACTCTGGTTGCCTGCCAACATCTTTTACCTACAAAAGCAGAGAAGGGGAAGGATGTAGTAGGAATGAATCTTGCTCAGTGTAATCCACAATTGCAGCCTTTCTCGTTCATAAATTAGTAAAATGCTGCTTCCAGCTCATGGATTGGCTTCATTTGTTTGTCCTGGGGCATTATAGGTGTGCTCTGTCATAAAGCAATGGGGAAACTGAGCCAAAGTTGATGCAGAAGGTATTTTTTTTTTCCTTTCTCCCCCAGTTCCAGCACCGTTCCCTGTGTTCAGGTTTAGCCTGTCACAAAGCTGCTTGGCTGGAATACAGATCTGTCTGACAGCTGTGCCCATCAGCAGACAACTTCATTAAACCTCATTAAGATGTCATTTCTCTGCCTTATTTCCCACCTCTTGGCTCTAATTAAAACCGTCTCTCTCTGCATCCCAGGCGGTCCTAATTTTCTCTGGGTACCTTCTGCAAGTTTTCTCCCTTTACGACCTCAGTGAGAAAAATCCAGCATCCTAAATGCTGTTTATCCAACCAGTTTGGAAAAGACAGCTCTAGACCTTCTCCTGAAGCATTCCCAGAGCACCCAGCAGAGATCAACACCTCTCAGGGCTATGAGAGATGTGTGCTGAGGCTTTGTTTGCTCTCTCAAACTGTCTTTAAGGGCTTGGCTGACGCATCCTTTCCCCTTGGACATGATAATTTCCCTGGTTGAGCCAGGTGTGTCTGGGCTGGGTTTGGAGGGTGCCAGGCTCCCACTGGTCATGGTGCAGTGCTGGAGGTGTTTGATCAGTGGGGATACCTTGCTTGGCTGAAAAGTGGGGTGTGCTGAGTTATCCCCAGGTAGTTTCTGATCTGTGCAGCCCTGGGCTTGAGCCCTGGATATGTATTTGAGTGTTGGAAAATTTTTGCTGTGAAGGAAGAGGAAGGCTCTGAAAGGGGTCTGTTTCTAGAGGTGGAGGCATTGCAAAGGCTTGAGGAAGTGCAAAATTTTAAGGATTCCAGGTTTTATTGCAAGACTTGTGTTCCATCCCCTGGTGTTCATGGCCCAGCAACACACATTGCACCAATTTTCTAAAGATGTCTGAGAGAGGTGAGAGATGTGAGAGATGCACAGAAAGAGAATGAGATGTGGACTTTTAATCCCTGCCTTCAGCCTTTCCCTGGGAGGGGACGCTGGGCAAATCCACGAATCCTCTGTGCTCCAGCTCAGCCAGGGCTGCCCCATCCCCTCCTCTCTGGCTCTGCCCTGTGGACACCTGCAAACTCTGTGCTGGTGCATTTTCAGCCTGCCAGGTCCTGCCTCCTTCCTACCTTCTGTTCCCCTTTTCATTACACCCCCTTGTACAGTAAAGCCTCCCGTCACGCTGCCATTACTATTATTATTGCAGATTTACTGCACTTGCAGAGTGAAGTGATTGCAGTGACAAGGCCCAGCATTTTTCCCTCCTTCCCCCCGCGACAGCTTGAAATCAAGCCCTTCATTTGCATTTACATGATCTTGCTGTGCAGCTTATGAGATCGGGAGATTTATTTGCTACTTAGCTTGATGTTTGATTACACTCTAAGAAGGCAGTGAGCTACAAAGTGCAGGGATACATCAGAACTGAGCTACTGAAAGCCTCTGGGGGACAGTAACTCAACATCAGGTTTAGGTAGATGAGAAAGGGAATGTTCAGTGTTTTGAGAAAGGCAAATTTGATGAGATTTTTTTTTTTTTTAAAGGTGGAAGGAAAAACTTTCTTACCAAAAAAAAAAAAAAAGGAAAACAAGAATGCTGTTATAAAAGCACACCTGAAAAATCTGGGTTTGTTAGTGCAGAAGAAATCCTAGCAGGAGCTGGTGGCTGCTGGGCTGCCTGGTGCCAGCTGCTTCTAACTTCCACTCCCAAGAAGATTATTAATAATAAGTTGGCAGTTGTCTTCAAAGCTTTTCATAAGCATTAAAGGTCAAAGCCAGAGGAAGTTTTGCTTGATGGACCACCACAAGATCTGTCCCTGATTTATTAAGCTTCAAAGAATGCCACTGAGTATTAATACTCTGTAATATAGGGGAAACTGAGGCAGGGAATCAGTGTGCCCATGCAGGACAGCAAAGGGAATGGAGTTTGGACTGGGGAGAGAAGAGAGTGAGACCAAGTCATCCTAGTCTTCTATAGCAGTGTAAGAATCTTTCTCTTTCCAGAGAAAAGGGTGCTGGTTGGGCAAACTGCTGCCCTTGGAGTCAGAAATGGCAAAGCTCAAGGATCTTGCTGTGAGTTTAACTCCTTTCATTGCAAATACTCCAGACAGGTCAGCCACACTGCTAACCCAGAGTACATCTGCAAGTGCAATCTCCACTAAGCTGTGCTCCTGACTGACCTGCCCTGGGAGCTGCAGCCTTATTAGACACCAACCTTTGAGTGTCAGGTGTGGATTTGAAGGATTTTCCCCTCTAGAAGCCACGTTTTGTGTGGGGCTGACAGCAGAGGCGTCCCCCTCGCTGGGTTTGAGAGGGCAGTGAGAGAAGGCAGACACACTTCCAGCCCAGGCTCTCCCTACACAATCCCTGGAACCATTTTCTTGTTCCCAACAGGGCTGGAACACCAACAAGCAAGGGCCACACACAGAGAGCCTGGCACAGAACCCCCAGTCCAGGGAAGCACCCACTGCCTGATACAGTCATTCCAACTGTTTGCACTTAGCTTTTAGTCTTGAAAATTGCCAGGAGTTATGCTATTACAATTAATCATTAAAGACTTAAGAAAGAGTATACCCCATTACATAAAAGACCCAGCGATGATCTTTATCCAACTTGTAAAATGGGGAGACTTGATGGGACTGAATAATTTTCCTCTCATCTGCACAAAATCATGAATGCAAGTCAGACTTTGAACCTGAAGTGAACACTGCGAGACCAGCTTATAATTACCAAAACTGAAAAAAAGAACAGCGTTTTCTAATGAATGACAAGCCACTAGGTGGAAATCTAATTTGGTCTAATTAAGCAGCCTTTGTGAGGATTTGTCTTTAGATGAAAAGAGGGAGCCAAAGAGATCTAAATGCAAATGAACTCTATCATTTTGGTTTTAAAGGGCCAGGCAGATATGGAAGTATTTGTGTACACAATACTTCCATTTGTCTTCATGGGTGTATTCACCTTCTAGTTTTCTATTTTAAAAACCTGTTTGCCCCAAAATTCTGGGACTCTGAATACTAGTCAGTTATCATAAGTCATAATTATCTTTATGGACTTAGTAGATAATGTGCTGTTGGAGGGACAATTTTAGCAGCAGGGCACTGCAACTGTTAAAACTGCCTTTCTCTATAACAAGGCTGCTTCCTTCTGTTTGAAAATGGCTTTAGAAAAAAAAAAAAAAGAAAAAAAGAGATGTTTTTGCTAAGGAGTCAGATCCCAGGTCTGCCACTGTCTATGTGTGGCACTGTATAACTCTCAGGTCTTTGGGGGCACCTGCTGGACCCTGAGCTCCTCCTCGGCGCCTCCGTGTCAGGATGAATTACTTCAGCATTGATAAATCACCAACACCTTGCCCACTTGTGCTATTTCTGCTGATTCTGCCGACAGTCTCCACGCTGGGAGCAGCCAGCCCAGGTACAGCCCCAAAGGCTGAGACTCACAGAGGTGTTTGACTATAATTGAGATGGAAATATTGAAAACGATCTTCTCCTGCTCTATTAAATCTGCTCCTGACTTTAAGATAAATTTGTGTCTGTGTAAGGGTTTTGTGCCAGCGCTGAAGGTCAAAGAAGCACATGTGTTTCTGTAGAGGGTGTCACAGCTTGTGAAGTTCACATCAGCCCTTGCCTGCTCTCAGTCCTGAGGAAGAAACGTGGGCTGTAGTCAGAAGACAAAGCCCTTGGCAGGAGGGAAGGGTTATTCAGGCTAAATGAATGTGCAGGTTACAGCTACTGCTGAGTGAGGTCTTACCTGTGCCTGATTTTTCTTCAGCTGCAGCCACCATTCACCTCTAAGAGACAGAATGAGCCTGAGATAGATTTGAGGACATGCAGGGACAATGGCAGGGAGGTTTGGGACAGCATGGGGTGGTCCTGGAGCAGCTGGATGGAGAAGCAGCTCTCTGAGTTCCTGCTCTCCCTACAAGCAACATCAGTGGGAAAATGAAGCATAGATGAACAGATCAATGTGGGAAAATCAGGAAAATAATTCTGTCTTTAATGTGGCAGCAGCTTTGGAAGCTCAGAATATAATGTGGGCAGAATAGCATGCAGCTCCTTGGCAAAAAAAAAAACAAAACAAAACAATTTTACCACCTTTGCTGTTGACTTCCCAGAGAAAAGTGGGGCCAGAGAGGAGCTGGAAAAGGTGTAGAGGGGCTGTCATTTCCCAGAGAACCACAGCCCCAGGGATACTGCTGTCCTGCAGACCCTGAAGTCAAATTCTGCCAGGGAATGCTGTTGCTCAATGACTGACTTCAGTGAGGACACTGAGGTTTAGCTGAGAGAGGGCTGTGGGCTACTTGAGAATGAGAGAACATTATCTCATTTTCAAAGAGAATGGACAATGGCTTTGTTTTTTGGTTTGCTTTTCTTTTCTTTTTTTTTTTTTTTTTTTTTTTTTTAAGGTTTTGTCCCCTTGCAGCAGTTATGACCTTTCTTTGTGTTTAATCCTTTATAATATCTGTTCTTTGAACCTCTCCATCTGCTACTTCAAGAAAAATCCCTTTATGTTCTCAAGGCCAGATGTTGGCCCAGATTATGTCCAGAGCAGTTCAGCTCAGTGAAGCTGCTGCTTACACCATGTAACTCCCTGCTGCTCCAACTTCACCCAGGTAGTTTTTATTTAACTCCCCTGCTTTTATTTGGCTGCAATAAAACATACTAAGCTAAGTGCTGCCAGTATAGCCTTCATATAAGTCACACTGACATTAAAGGAGTTGAATTCAAGTGAGAATTTGACTGTGGGCCTTTCAGAGCAGACTGGATATGACATTTCCTATATAGTAAAATAGTTCCCCAGCAGCACAGACCTCTGATTCTTAGGCCAAATTAAATCCCTGGCTGCAAATGAGATACTGGCTGCCTTGAGAGCTACCTGTTATTTCACAGCAGAATTTGTCTGAAGTCAATACACTTGTGGTACCTCCTAGAAGAAAATTCAAATATTTCAGATGAGGAGACAACTTGTTAAATTCAGGCGAACCTCTGGTTCAGGAATCTCTTGCTTTCACTCAAGGAGAAACTCTAATCTCTGATCAAAGATGCAGGAACTTACTAACTTCAGTCACCTCATGTGCAGAAATAATCTCCATTTTCATTAGAGAATAGATAAAGTTTTTGCTGTTAAAAAAGGATGCTGTTTCTTTAATGTAATAAAACCTCAGCAGGACAGAACGTCTTTACTAGACTATCCCTCACTATTCCCACAAGAAATCAAATATAATCCTATTTAAGAAGCTTTAAATAATTTTGAGCTTTCATATTGACTTATTAAAATGCAGCTTAAAAAATGCCTTCCTTGCAATCCCTTTACAAGGGTCAGGGATATAAAATTTGAAGAAATATGATTAGTAGATCAGTTGGAAAGATATGCAGCAGCTTCCAATTTTATTATTTAAAATGCCCTTTAGGAAGAAAAGGTGATTCTGTAAAAAAAGTGGCACCATCTCCCTGAAGGAATCCTGGGGCTTCCAGTCCTGTCTCCTGCATGCAGAATTCAAGACTTCTGCCAGGTTTTTCTTAGACCTGAAGAGCCCTTGCAGCTGGGACAGCAGAGCTGGTTTCTGTGTGCTTGTAGACCAGAGAAATTGAGGCTTATGAGGCTCAGGCACAGAATAAGCCAGGAGCACCTGTGGCCATTCCTGCCTGGTTCAGAAGACAAAGTGATAACAGAGATGCAAATATGCCCCAGAGGACAGAGCCACTTCAGGGCTGAGCACAGGTACAGTTTGGCCCCCAGAGCCTTTCTTTTAGCACCTGGAAACTTGGGGAGATGAAGAGCTGCAAACTTTCAGATGTTGGTTGGAGTGGGATCAGTCCCTTTTTCACTTTCTAAACACTACGTGCTGGAATAGAAAATTATAGGATGAAACAAGGCACCTGCTGTGCTGACTTGAACTCTCTGCAGGGTGAGCTGTGTCTCCAAGCAGCAGCTGCAGACTCCACCTGAATCCTGAGGGGTCCAGGCAGAAATCTTCTTCCAGCACATCTCAGTCCAGTTGCCCACATTCATTCCTGGGGAGTTCAGAGAAGTGCAGTTCCCCTGGGAGCAGCAGGGTTGTAGGGATGGAAATGAGGAGACAATTTGACCCCTGCTCTTGAAGAATATTAAATACAGCAGACACCCAAATTGTGCTGTGGGCTGGGCACAACTCCCATTAAGCACCAAGGGCCTTGTGCTGATGCAAGAACCTGCCTGAATCATTTGCTGTGTCCTACAGCAAAATGTGTTCAACCTGCTGAAATGTAACTGCAAAACCCAGTGAGCAAAATCACACCCTGCCCATTACACTTACAGCCAGCTGCTGTGAAATCCTAATGTGTCAGGCTTTCTCCAGGAAATAAGGCAGCTAATAACTTTACTCCTGCCTAAGGCTGGACTTTGGTCAAGGCTGTCAGAGTTTCTATGATTTTCCAATGTTTTTGAAAAAAACATCCATGATTTTGACATTTTGTGTGTGTGTGAGCAAGCAGGGAGCTGTGATAGCTGAACTTCCCAGAGCTGCAGTGCTCAACCTTGGGTGCTGTGCAAGACAAACACCAAAGGGTCCTGAGCCCATGGTGCCTGTTTTCAGCTCCTGAGGAGCTCAGTGGCAGTCAAACAGAGTTGACCCCTGCCCAAAGTTTTCTCCTGTGACAGAAAAAGCAGCAGTGACACCAAAGGCAAGACCAGCAAGCACTGGAGAGAGCCTTAATCCTCCAAGGAGTTGTCATGAGGTTTTTCCCTGCCCTGTCTTTGTAATTTTCTACATTTTGGATGATAATTGTGAAACTGGGATGAAATAGCATCGGGGAGTTGCTGCCAATGCTCAAAAGCTCTCATTGCCCATAGATTGATCTTATTAATGGTGCTAAAAACGTGGTGGAAGTTATGTGGCTCACAAATTAATGCTTGCTTTCTTGACTCTCTCCTTTTATATATATATAATTTCTAAAATTCCCCATAGTTCTACATCTGACTCCCTCACTGCTTTCCCCACCAAATTTTCTCAACACAATTCCAGCTCTGCTTTGTTCTGCTGTTTTTCTCTCCAGTCCTATTTTTTTTTTTTTTTTAAAGATAGAACATAAGGAGTTGGGTACTGCTCAGGTATGACATACATGAGCAGCCCAATTGCTTTCAAAGGGGCAACCTTCTGAGGCAACCAAGAGTTGGCTCAAAAAAGTCACTTCCTAATTGCATCATATTTGCTAAATCAGACGTTTCACGTGCTTGAGAATTCTCCATGTTCCCTTCGTGTTCAGCCATTACAAAAGGCTCCTGCTCTGCTGGAGTTCTGACCCATATTTTCTGCTGCAGTCCAAATTTGGTTGCTAAAAGGTAAAAGGGAAAAAAAAAAACCTCTCTGCCTCATCACATCTCTCCCAACCCCTGTTCAGCTGCTGTGGTATTTTCCTTCATTATGCTGCTGCCTCAGACTGTAAACCTCTCTAATTTCCTACATCGCAGCTATTTATTTAAATGCTAACTCGCATTATGAAGTGATAATCCACAAGCGCAGGAGATAATTTATGAAGCATTTAAATTAAGAGGAGCAGCTAATTGGGAGCATGTGTCTTATAAGCCTTGCTAACACCAGAAAACTACAAATTAGGGAGAAAATGGAAGATATTTTTATCTTGCTTTTTTCTTTTGTAATGCACTGAGGAAAAATATTACCATCCATCATACAAACACTGCTGCTCACAGAAGTCTTGTGGTGGTGGCTTCGTAGTTACTCCAACACACAATGCTCTCGTTATTACAAATTCCTCATTATAACACACAAAATCATCTTTGCTCTCAGAGAAGGTGGAATGAGGTGGGGTTTTCTCCAAATAAAGCAGAATAAATTTTCTAGGAAAGGTCCTCTTCTCAGCTGCATGCATTAATTTAAAAGAGCAAAGACTCCCTTGTTATATAGCAATGTTAAAGTGCATTTAATTTAGGACTGCATCACGCTGTAAGAGTTTTATAGGATTTTGTTGAAGTGGGAATGAACATAAATGGCTGTGAGTCAGGGAAAAGCAAATGTGCTGTGGCCACAAGGCTGAGGAAAGGCATTTTGGATGCTCCATTCAGATTTTTGACACCAAAGTCACAAACTTTGTTTTCACTGCAGCTTTGCAGTGGTTTATTCATTAAAAAACTAATATTGACCTGAATCTGAATGGCAATGTGCCCCATGCTGTGCAGTTCCCAGGATCCAGCTGTATAGTGGAGATGGCTCACTAAATGCTGCTGGCCTGGGCTGAAGGGAAAGGAGGACACCCAGGCCAAGACAACAGCTTTGGGGAGGGTGATCATTATCCCAACTTGAAGGTCACAGTCCTGCACCAGATTCCCTGGGAGGCTGTTGCCTCAGCAGGGAGGTGCTGGTGTTCTCAGGAGGCAGCTGCTTTACTCTCTAAGTGCAGTGCCCCTTTGGTGGGGTTTTTTTGGGAGTTGCTGCTTTGATCAGAGGAAACATCTGGGATGTTCTCCCACAGGAGCCAGAGGGTTTCTCTGCAGTCCCCAAAGAGCATCCTGGGCATCCAGGGGATTGCATGAACACAGTTCTGAGGGAACTGAGGCTGACAGTAAGGACTACCTTAACACAGAGCCCTCTGCCAGCCTTCAGCAGCCACTTTAGTTTTCAGTACAGCTGAGTGAGATCTTTAGTTAGGATCCTCCTTTACCCAGCAACCAATTCTTGTGGCTCCCTTGTGTGGCTGCTCGAGACAGATTTGCTGTTAGAGTGAAATATTGTGTGCACACCCTGCCTGGCAGGGTGCTTGGGAACCACAGAGAGATCCTTGGGCAGAGGATGCTCTGTGTGTGTGAGTCCAACCCCTCTACATGACTGCATATGTGTGCACTGCATGGAAAACACCTGCCTCTAATCTCTGCATTCTTGTTTTTGCTCTTACAAATCTCCCTTTCTGTGTATCCTGTCAGAAAACAGTCAGCAAACAGGCTCTGGCATTATTGGAGTTGCTCCTGGATTCGAAGGAAACCATAAATCTGAAACTTCAATCATGTCTTTATGATCATTCAGCAAACAGAGATGGAGGATTTATTCAACATGGGATAGCAAAGGGGAAACTGCAGGGGGTTATTGCAGGAGATATTGGTTTAGCTAAGGCAGAACTGCTCCCTCGGGCCTCTCTAGGGCCGAGCCAATGAACAATGGCACCAATGACAATAACAAGGCAATTATGGGGAAGAGGGTGAGGAGGGGGTAATGCTTTGTTAAAGACAGAGGTAAGATTCCAGCATGGTGTCTCTTTTGTGTGCTTTGGAACTAAAGGATGGTGTGTCTGCCCAGGGTGGTCTTATTAGGAGCTTCTGATCCTAAAAACACAGCAAGTGCTTCAAAGTGCTGCCTGTAGCTTGCATGAGACTGTGCTGCTCTTGGGAAGTTATGATGATTTCCTCCCTAATTAAATAGGGCTGGCAATGGGTTCCCCTAATCCACGCTGCACTCCAGGGCAGGAGGTAAGTGTGTAAACCTCTGCTGACAATGGTTTGTCTCTCTGGCAGTGTGATGATGTTGGGTTTTCTGCATTTAGAACTAACCCTTACTCCCAGGAGAGGACTCAGAGGATGTCCCCTTGCTGGGAAGATGCTCAGACCTTCACCCAGGTTGGCCATGAACACTAAAACAGCCCTTCCACCAATCTGGCCTGGAAAGGCTGGTTTGAGGTCACCCTGTGACCTGGTGCCCAGCCTTGCACTGCTCCCAGCTTCATATTCTAGATGATGATTTTAATAACAGTAGCCAACTTTCAGAATCCTGACTAGGGAGAGAAGCTCAATCCTTAGGTTCCAAATACAAAAAGATTTTTGAACAACAAAAAAGCATCTGCATTTGCTGTCATGGGGATCAAAGTGGGGCAGCACTGGAGGGGTGGCTCCTGTGGAACCCCTCAGTTTCAGCAAGGAGCAACAGTGGGCTCAGCCCTGTCCTGAGGTCCTCCAACAACAAAGTTTCCCCAGTACAAAATGGGAACACAAAAGCAATGGGGCTCAAAGGGGTGGAAATATTCCTGGGTGAGCTGGATCCTGCCACTGCTGTCAATGTATGGGAGACCTGCATGAAATTAGCATCTTTTCAGGGTGCAAGGAAAAAAAAAAAAAAAAAAAAAAAAAAAGGTGGAAAAGCAGAAACCCAGCGATCCATCCCCACCTGTCCTGCCTCCCCACCTGTCCTGCCTCTCCTCCCCTTCTTTTAGCAATTTTTTTCCCCTCTCTTCCTTTCCCTGGCGAGCCCCTGGGCGGTTTGTTTTTGCCTGCAGAAGGAAGGTTGAAATATTGCAGAGGGGTGCAGGCAGCGCTCCCTGTGGCCCTGCCCCTGATGGCAGGAATGCAGCTATAAAACAACACAGCCCCATCCGTAACCTGTCGCCAAAGCCCCTCTCCGAGGTGAGAGTTTTCCTCCCTGCCGTGGCTGTTAGCTGCAATGTATTTCTCCCTGCACTAAGCACCGTCTTTCCCAGGGCTGCATTACAATGATTTATAAACCCCATTTCTGGGGAAAACTAATAGATCAAAGTGAGGAGAAGGAAAAGGAGACATGAGCAGCTGGAAGAAGATATTGAAGCATGAAACAAAAAACAGGAATGAAAAAGTAGTTTGTGGCACTAGTGAGTTGTTCTGTGCTGCACTTCTATTATTGAAAAATAATAGGGGGAATCTGTATTTTAATCCATTTTTTTTAAGAGACGTTCAAGTAATCTGAAAAGCTCTTCCTAGAGCCAGCTTGCTTTTGTGTGTTTGTGCATCTCTTACAGAACCAAACACTTATTTTGCTGTTTAGCCTTTCCCTGTCTATTCTCATGTCATGTTTAGACTTTCCATGTTTTTAAGTGACATCTAGATTTTTCTAAGGGGGTAACAGAAAGCATTGCATGGAGGATTGATGCTCCTCTGGACCTGAGCCTAGGATGTGCTTGTTCTTGAGCTAAGACTTGGTAATTTTACAAAGGGACTTCACGGACTGAGGTCAGGGTGGCCAGTGAGGTGCTCTGCCTTTGTTTCCTCTCCTGCACAGTGGGGATGAATGGATGATATTCATCATGTAACTCTCAGCATCAGTCAAGTTAAAACCCGACTGAACTGAGCCAGGAGCAGAGACCAATGCTCATCTCTTAGTTCTACAATGATTAATGCATTAGTGTTTGTAAGAGCTTTGGTGATACAGAGCTAATTGGGCTTTTGTGTGTGTTCTGCTTGTCTGGTTCAGCACCAGACATCCCTGACTTCAAACGTAGGCAGGGCTGGAGAATTGTGATGAAAATAACCATAATCCTTGTGGAGTGCTTCATATTCACAGGGCTGCACAAACGTTCTACCTCCAATCTCCCCATGTTGGGTGGATGTGAGGTGTTAAACACCTCTGATGAAATGCCCTGAGTAGGACAAACAGCAGATTTGACACAAAACAGATGTGTGTGGCAAGACCACAGTGGATTTTCTAAAAGATTGTACAGAGCCATGAGAGGAAGGCTGAGGAATTATCCCCAGGCACACCCCAAACTTCTATGAGGTTTGTAGATTTCCATCAAAGTATTTTTCTATGTTCCTGTTGTTTAAATTTTCACTCTGCCTGGCAGTTTTCAGTTGGCAGTTAATGCTGCAGAGCCGTGTTCACTTTAGGTTGCCTGGTTTGCCTTGGTTCCTGATTTCTGCTCCATCCTTTGGTGTTGTAGAAGGGTTCCTGGGGGAATGCAGGTGCAGGGGATGTTCATGGATGTGCATAATTGATACTTCTCACAGATAACACAGGAAACAAGCACGTGTTGGACTGCTCTGCACAAGGAAGGGCTGTGCTTGTTCACACAGAGGAGCTGTGGGGGCAATCAAGTGCTGTATTTTGCATTTGGTGACTTTGTAAAAACATGGCCTGGAGAAGACACATCCAGGATGGCACTCAGGAGGAAGCATCCATGATATGATCTGCTTTCAGCTGCATGTCTGACTGTGGATAAGAGGGCCAAAATTGCCACTGGCAAGATCAACACCTGCCCATTCAAACAGTCTTCTGGGTCTCTTCCACCCTGAGATATTCTGTAATTCTGTGACCCTCATGGCTGAGCCTGACTTTTGGCTCAGGGCTTTGATCAGTAAGAGCTGGTGAGTTAAGATAAAATACAATTAATTGTTTTTTAATTAATTTTTTTGTTCATGCCCTGTGCGACACATTTAAAAATGCTTCAAACAAGAGAGGTCATCTTGCTAAAACCATCAACCCATTCCTCCCTTTGGCTGTGCTGCCCCAAGGAGCCCCACAGCCTCAGAGAGCCATGGTGGTGTCACACCAGGCAGCTGCACATCCCTGTTTGGGATCCTGCAGGGATCCATTACTCTTCTGACCAGAGCCTGATGCAGCTGCCTCTCCATGGACCTTGCTCTGGTAGCTGCATCCCCATTACAACAGGTAGAAAAAGCATCCGTGCTCTAATAGCTACTGTAACCCTCCTAAAACTATGACAAAATCTTTCTTCTGACTCCCTATGGCCCAGCCAGTCTTTCCTCTTCTTCTTCTGTTTCCTGTCTGCAGAGAGAGCTGGCAGGATGAAAGACAGCAGGGAAGGCAGGGAGAGCTGAGTGTGGACTAAGAGCTGCCAGAGGAATGTGAGAAGAGAATTTTGCCCTATAAGCTTTAATAAGGTGGTGGGTTAAGAGAAATGCAGCTAGGGAGAAAAATGGGGAATGTTCTCTCTCCAAATGGGCACTGCTTCAGTTTGTAAAAGCACCAGGGATTCCCCATGTGGCTTAATTTATTATTTTCCCACTCGTTAAATGCCAAAACAATAAAGCAAAATCTATTGTTAGCTTTAAAATGCAGGTGATTTGCATATGGCTGTGATAGTCCTACTGCTGCCTTCATTTAAACTCAGTAAGCCGAGGTACCTTTAAAAATTATGACTTGTTTTACATTTAATATACTGAACTATGTTAACATAATATTAAGGGGCTGACTTCACAGCTTAATTGCTGATCACGTAGAAGGCAGCTTTAGCAGCAGCATTAGTTGGCAGAGCTGTGCAGCCTGAGATGAGCAGCTGGAAGAGCAGCCTGCACAAAGGGGCTCAGAGCTGCTCCTTCCCTGCCATGATGCCCCCACTAGGAGCACCCTGGAAACCCAAAATCATTTTTAATCCCTCGTGTTAGAAGATGTTTGGCTCCCTAATGCAGAGCAGAGCCTGTACAGGTCATTATTGCACCTGGACAAAGCAGTGCTAGGAGATCAGGTGGGTTTTTCCCCCATCCAGTCAGGTTTTGCAGAGGGGGAAGGAATGCACCATTCCCTGGCAGAGCTGGACACACACACACTGCTAATCCCAGCCCTGGGTCTCTGAGGCTGCTGCAGAGATTGTGCAGTTCTGGTGTTGTATATTCTCATTTTCTTCCTTCTTTCTTTGACCCTTGGTTGTGTCAGGCTGAATGCAGAGGGCAGGAATGGGGATGGGAACCAGGCCCAGGCAGACTCTTAACCTCTCCTTGAATCCAGAGACCCTCTGGCAATATTTTGGCTGATACACTTGGCTGGGGCTGCATGAGGCTGCTTGGGAGGGGTGAATTGCTGCAGTTCCCTTTACTCCCTCTGTATTTTCAGCATCCTGAACCCTGGGCCAGCACTCAACAGCAAGGCATCACCTTTAAGGAGGCAGCTCCTGCAAGTGGCTGACTCATCCTTGATCTCCAGACTTTCCAGCAGGAAAGTGGCACACGGTGCTACCCTTCTAGTACAGTGTCAGAAATGTAATTAAAATCTAAATATTACCCCAGGATGTGCCCAAAATAAGGGATCCTGGGCTTTTCAGGAGCTGAAAAGGTGTCCAAGCATTACCAGCTACTCACATCCATGTGTGTCTGACTTCTACATATGGCTCAGATTTTGAGGTCTGAACTCCTTAAAAAAATTGCCCTTTTCTCCATGAAAAAAAAAAAAAGCATCCAGATTGACAGAGATGTACACCAAGTTCTAGCCCTCTATGATTTAAAAGAGCAAAGTTATAGGCCCCTGAAAATTGAGGTTTATAATAGAAGCACTGACAAACCCTTAACTACAGAGAAGCTACCAGGCGTTGCAACAATAATTGGGAAGGGAGGGAAAAAAAATCACACTGTGTTTTTCAGTGCTTAGCTAAGAAATACAACAAGAGAGTTTATTGCTTGCAAAACACAGCTGCACTGCCTCAAATTGGATGGAAAAACGAACCCTGATAATTTATTACACCCCTAAAGTCACAAGAATGTACCCATAAATTACTTTTTTGGAGGGGGAGGGAAGTGGTACCACTGTAGTCCATTCTGCACAACCTACTTATTAGTATCATAATTTATTATTATTATGCCCTGCTGCAAATAGAGAGGCAGATAAAACTCAAATCTATTAAAACAACCGCTCCACTTTCTCTGAGCCACTGAGGGACACCATTCCAAAGGAAATGAGATAAATTACTAAGACAAATGTATGGGTCTTGCATTAGAGCATGTAGCTTGTATAAATGCAAGAGCAGGAAGATAACTCAAGCAAAAAAGACTCATGTTAAGTTTTACCATTCAGGATTCAACACAGAGGGACTGGGATAACATCAAGTGGTCAATTAAATGTTTCTAATGTATAGATTTTTTTTCCCCCCCCAAGATCCTATGTGTTCACTTGGAATGAATTTGCAAAGCTGAAATAACTGCCCTGCTTCTATTGCAAATGCACCTGGATCAGCATGTATTTAAAAATATGCTTTATCCAGCTATTGTGAGGAAGCAGATGCTGTATTGGAAAGCCTGAAAATTACATTGATAGAAAGTATATGTAAGAATAGATATATCCAAGTGGTGCTGATCAATTACAAACCTGATTTGAATTTAAGGTTGGTGAAAGGTTGTTTTAGATTCCCAGAAGGGCAGAATCAAAGGTGCCTTTATCGAGTTCACCACGTGCCTCTGCTAATGGATCTCAGATATGTCAACAGGAATTTTTGTACTATTTTTCCTTCTCTCCATTTCTTTTTGGAGCAGGCAGCTGGAGCAGCAGTTTTTAATGCTCTCCTCCCCTTTCCTGCCACTTGGATGGAATAGCAGAAATTATAATTGTTTTGGGAGGTTGTTGCTCAATTGCTCTCTTCAGGACATGGTTATTGCAGAGTCAGGATGAGTTTGGTGCTCTTGGCCATAGTCACTGGGGTATAATAGAGCCCTGATTTTGGATGCTGCTGTTCCAGAATGTGTTTGGGTACAAAACTGCCAGGTTTGAGAAGAAACTTGGCAGAAACCTTCTTTCTACACAGCCAATTTGTGGTTTAATGTTTTAAACAATAAAACCACTATGAATGTGATACATGTTCACCTGGACTTTACAAAGTAGTGATTACTTTTCATATTGATGGTGATACTTGAAGTGATAAATGGAAGTATATAAAATTATTTCTTTTCTGAGCTAAAAGGTCCATGAAATACACTCATAAAGCTACATTTGACATTGCTCCAAGTTTGTGCTTGGACATTTCTGCTCCTGCAAATTATCTAATTGTTCATGTAAGATCACGAGGGCAGAGAAGGCAGGAATTTGTTCCACCTTCATTTGAATGTCACTTGGCAAATCCAACAATTGTAGCTTTTGCTTTCTGTCCCTTTGTTCAGATCCAAGGGATCAAACTTCCCAAGGAAAGCTTGAATTTCCACTCTTCAAAGAGCATGCTGTTGATATTTCCTTCAGATGTGGCATCTGCATCTAGCAAAGTGCAGGGCTACTGCTTGGGTTCTTAGTTTTCTCTCCCACTTTTGCCTTTTCCATGGGAAATGTTCCATCTGCATGGCCTGGTAGTTTCTAGTGTTTAGTTTGGTATCTGGTACCTTCCTCCTGAGGTTCTGGCACTGCCCATTTACAAGCATGTCACTGTTAAAGTCAACTTTCCAAGCCACTATTCCCTCTCCAAAAGAGAAGAGGGTGACAGGAGCCTAAGCAGAACAGGATAGTGAAATTTTAAAGTATTATGACACACATACATTTAATACTACATCACATGTAAGGGAACAAGCACATATGATTGCAATATTATATGACAAATATAGGTCCAACATTAAATTTAGTGCCTTGTGATTGATGATCCTTTGTTTCCAGGTTTTCCTCTCTGTATATATTATTTCTGTAGGATTAGCATCTTACCAGCTGGAAGAAACATACAACTTTTTTATTTTCTAGCATGTAATTTCTGTTTGATTCACAGCTAATAAATAGGTCATCTTGTACTTTTGAAATGCCAACATGCAGTAATTCAGTGAAATAGAGACTCTACATTAAGAAGCTGTCAACCCCAGTGCAATTTTCCTGCACCCTACGCTCTGGAAAGATACCTTGTCACTCATGGCTCAGCTCTGTTTTCCTGAAATATCTCTTCTTCTGCATAAATAATGAATATAGTTGCATGAAAATATCTGGCACAATGTCTGTTCTTCCTCCCACTCTAAGGAGCTGCAGTACAGGCTCTGTATTTATTGGTTCATCTTCCCAACAAATCTTGCTGAAATCACAGGGGTGGTAATAGTGTGGCCCCCTCCCAGGTGTTCTCTGTGCTAACCCCATCCTGCCTGCCTGCCTCAAGGCAGGAAAGTGCTGCCTTCAAAAACACTTTGCTGTTTAATTCTTCTCAAAATGTGAAGGCTACAATGACACAGAGTAATTTAAGACACTTATTTGCTTTCAAGCTCTTTCCATTTCTAATGTGTCACACAGGTCTTGCACAGAAAAATATCAGCCTGAAGCAGATCCCAATTAGGAGATTTTAAAATTAATTCTGTTCTTTAAAAAAGCTTGCTATAAATCCCACCAGATTACTAAGCCTGTCTCCTAATTCATATGATCTGAAACACACAATTTACTGGTTTTTATGGCTTTCTGCTGGTAGCTCATTAGAGGTGGCACAAGGATGGCAAAACCTGGTTCTGAGGCTCTGATTTCCACCCCGAATGTTGGAACTGGGCTGCCCTGTTTGCTCATTGAAGGAGCCCTCCAATTTCCTATTCTGATCTGTAAAATCATGGTCTATCCAAGGGATCTCACTTCCTGAGACAGTTTCAGATGCAATGCAGGGAAATCTCTGCAGTGCTGATCTCCCAATCCCCGAGTATTTATAACCCATCCTCGCAGCTCACAGACAACATCTGAAGCCAAAGATTGAATCCTGCAGGTGTTGCTCACATGAATGGTTTCCCCTGACCCTGGGCTCAATAATGTGAGGCAGGGGCAATGCTGTTTGAAACTGGA
The DNA here is from genome assembly GCF_029582105.1 of Oenanthe melanoleuca. Classification (NCBI taxonomy): domain Eukaryota; kingdom Metazoa; phylum Chordata; class Aves; order Passeriformes; family Muscicapidae; genus Oenanthe; species Oenanthe melanoleuca. Next base: position 4,541,110 of record NC_079350.1, read on the forward strand.
TCAGCTCAAACCATGAAAAATTTTGGCCTTTTGTGGGTTTGAATCGACAGAAAGTTGAAACTTACAGAATGTCAACCCTTAAAAATGGGAAAAGCGGGGTGTGGTAAACCCCTGGGAGCCAGGTTTTACAAGGGATAAAGCTGCTGAATCCTCACAGTGAAGTCCAAAAGTAATTTAAATCTCTTCCCCTCTCCCCCTGCTCCCAATTTCCCCATCCCAGTTGTTGTGAGATGCATCAGCTGAGAAGGAAAGTTGGAAAGTGACACTAATAAGGAGGGCTCAGACTCACTAAGAGTATTAAAAGGTTAGGTCATGGTATGTTCTATTAAATAGAATATTAATTGAATTCTTGACATCTGAGGTGAACTGTGACATGCTCATGGGATAAATATTGCATTTAACAGAGCATCATGACCTAAAGCTGTAAATACTATTGAGCATCAGTGCCAATCCTTCACAATAGATCTTAGCCCCAGTCCTCAGGGTACGAATGCTCCCTTGGAGCTATGGAAGCTTGAGCTTAAAACCAGCTTTCACAGTTCTTGTTTCTGGTCTCAGTTAAGTCTGAAATTGCTTCTTCCATCTCAAGGCTACACTTTGCCTCAGACCTGTGGTTACAGACTCCTAATACAAAGCTAGATCTGGACATTTCAAATGCCACGTGCTACATGGTTCAAGAAAGGTTGAAAGAAAATTTCTCCATTTCCACCCCTACACCATAAAGAAGATTAAAACATTACAAAGACCAATTAAAAATAGGGAATCTCACAGCAACATTTTCATTAACCCTCCCTGGATCTTCCTTCTGTCTCATTAGTCATCACAGAGAGAGGAAGGATCATTTTAATTAGCAGCATTGTAAAGCTTTATTTAAGGCAACTGCCCCTCCTGCTGCTCTCTGGATTACCCTGACGGCTTATAAATACAATACCAAATCATTACCAGCCAAAAACAACTGCTGAAAGGTTTGGAAGAAAGAAAATCCACTATGGTCAATGTTTATGGCTCTTTAACAATGTCCTTTCTCCTTATTCAGGCATAATTCAAGCGGAATATTGGGCTTTATGAGACAACTCAATATCCTCTTACAGCAGAGTCCTTTCTAGTTGAGGATACCATGTGTTCAACTCTGCTCCCCTTTGTTTTCAGGGCAGGGAAAGCACAGAACCACATCTGATAGGATAGACATGGTAGATACAATCACAGGTTTTCCAGCATCCCAATTTAGAATTACTTGTTAAATTCCTAAATTAAAGGGACTGTGGGATGCTGACAGCCTTGCAGGAGGGAGGTGAGCAAGGAGACCCCAGCTGGGGGTGGGCTGGGGGACATTTCAGAAAAGAGGATTTGGAGAGTTTAGGAGGGAAACAAAGCCAGAGCCCACATTTCATGGAAAGGAAATTGCTTTTTCCAGTTATCACTTGCTGAATTTCACATTTTTGGAAATTAACCCAATGGGTCTGTTCTTTTAGGAAACACTCAGCCAGCATTTCCAGCTAGCAGTTTCCACAGCTGGGAGTGCAGTCTAGAGTGCATGGCCAGAAGAGCTCATCTGCTCTCCCCCACAGCCATGAAAGGTGTGAGTGACCCCACTGCAGTGCCTGGGTTTATTTCCAAACAAGTTGGAGTCACTACATTGCAATCAGGGATTTGATGCAGCCCAAGATCTCTCACACAGGAACACATCACATTTCTTAAGATGTAAGCTGCACAAAATGTCCTCCTCCACAACTCTGTTAGGGTTATTAGGATTCCATTAGGATTATTAGGATTCACAATTTAGATCTGTGGCCTACTTTCCCTGACCTGAATATTTAACTGTGGATTCTTCAGTACACCTGGGTCCTGCAACCTCTAATTGTTCATCACTGTCCAGCCAAGGCAGCTCAGTCTTTCCCCTGAAACACCCTATTAGCTACACGAGGGAGTTTCTGTGCTGTGAGTACTCTGTGGAGTGTTTATGGTGGGCTCACAGTCAGGATTTGAGTTTTGAAAGTCAGAACATCACACAGCTGAATTTAGCTGAAAGTTTGAGGTACCTTCTTTGCTGTGGGTACCAGCAAAGTCAGGTTAATACACCTTTGCATTATCAACCACCAAATTCTTCCACTTTATTGCTTGACATGACAAAAAGAGAATCAGACCATTTGACAAAAATTCTTTAGCACTGAAGTGTGAAAGCACAAAGAGCAGTTCATCTCCCCTGAAAACAAACTCACCCTGACTTCAGCTGAGCACTGAGCACTATGTGGAGATAATACTGGCTTCTTCAAAAACCATGTCTATTCCTTCACAAAGGTTTAAAATTTATTCTGAGTGCTTGATGTTACCTATGTGAACTATTTTAAGTAATAACAAAAAGGGAGACAGTAATGATGTATCACTGAAAGATTAATGCCTTGCTGTATAGAGTTTATTTCATTTTAAGATCTGTATCTGTGGAGGATTCCAGGAAGAGATGACATCTTTTATGGAAGTTACTGACACAAATATACATTAAAATATTTCCACTTAAAAAAAAAGAGAGAAGTGGGGGAACACTGAAGTTCCAGTTTGGGACTGACCAGGACCTCAGGCCCCATCTCTGCTCAGCCAGGCTGAGCAGGTCACACTCCTGAGCTCCTGTCACCAAAGGCTCATCATCCAACCTGCATGGCTGGATCCATCCAGAGGCCAGAGCCCTGCCAGAACTGCAGCTCCAAGGGATCTCAGTCTCCAGAGATCACAGATGCTAAACTCACTTAAAACCAGACAGTGAAAAATAGTCAGAGTAGCAGCAATTGTAAAAGTTTATATAGGAGTTGCTTTGTTTTCTATTTATAGCTGCACTGTGTTTTTCTTGTAATACATTTTTAATGACTTATAAGGCCTAGTTATTTATTCTCCTGAAGCCAAATACTTTCTCTACCCTGATGATGCAAGGCAGTGAGCTTTGCACAGAGGAGCTCTGTGGGAAGGGCTGGATCTGCTCCCTGCACTGGCCCCAGGCTGGGGGGACCTGCCTGGCCCTGGGGACCCCCACAAGCACCCAAGGCACTGCTGCACCCCAAGCATGCAGCTCCCCACTGCCTCCCTGCACAGGGACTGCCTGTGCAGAGCTCTCCCTGGACCAGAATATTTTCAAATTGCTGATTATTCTATCTGCACACCAGGGAGTCTGTTTTTATGGTTATTCTGCTTTACATTTCTTAATCCAAAATTAACTTTACTTAAAAACAAAACAACCCCCAAACCTGCTGTGACTCACAGGCAATGGTCTCTTCCATCAGGGTGTTGAAAAGTTGAGTTTGAACAACAGACCTTTGAAATGGCAGCTTTTAGCACAAAATACAATTAATCTGCAAAATCAACATCCATCCCTAAGCACAAATGCTGATTGCCTCATGATGAGTCTAACCAGAATGGTATTAACTCTACTGTTCTTTCTAAATTGTTATATACCCAATATTTTCTTCTGACTTTTCTTCATATTAGATTAATAACTATGTAATCACTTCATTAGTTTATTTAGATTATGTTATTTTAGGAAATTATTGTTTGGATCAGCCTTGTCCTTCCCATCTCTCTGTGCCTTCCCAGAATTAAGTAATATCTGAGGAAACCAATTAATTGCAACTCGACCGCTGTAATGGGGTCTGTTCTGCAGGGTGGCAATGTCTAATGGAGTTTTAATTTCCCCGTGGTGAGTCAACATTTGCTTAAAGAGAGAAAACTCTTAGAGCAAAACACTGCTTGAAACACACACAGCTTTTGCCATGTCTGTGGGGCTGAACATTTTGGGGCTGCTGCTGCTTTTGTTGGGGGTGGAATTCACAGAGGGGCACCAAAGAGCATCAGTTCCCACCAGGGGCTGAGGGTTCCTGTGGACTTGCAGGGCATGGGAGATGTTCAGCCCAGCCCTACTCAGCTCCTCCCAACCCTGCAGGGTCCTGGGGGCTAAAATGAATTTGTCACCCAGTGAAGCTTTGACAGCCCTTTTTAATGCATGGTGCTCCTCAGGCAATGCTCATTTAATGTCCTGGGCCCTCACTTTGCAGTGGCACCAGCGCTGGTTGTGGAGCAGGAGCCCTTTGTGGTGGGGGCTGTCAGACACAAAACCTTATCCCCAAGGAACCTGCTGGGACACACTGGGAAAGCAGAATTTACAATGAGATTTCTCCATTAATTGGCTTGTTCAGAGTATTTAGTACTGCCAGAAGTTACATTTGGGATTCTGGGTGGAGGCAAAGCACCCAGAGCCCTTTGAAATGCCCCTGGACCCTCCTTCTCTCAGGCCCAGAGTCCCTTCCCAAATCTCCAATGCTGACAAACTTCCAAAGTCAGTCTGGTCTGCCTTCCCCAGTTATCTGACAGCTTAAAAGGTTAGAAACAAAGCTACATTATGATGCAACCAAATTCAGCAGCATCTGATTAACAAAAAGGAGGCCACAGCTACCTGACAGCAGCCGGTGGTTATTTTTTATTTCTAAAACAACTGATGGCCTCAAACATTCATATATGTTTGGGGGTTTTTTTTTTGTTTGTTTGTTTAAATGTCTCATTTCCTGGTTTGTTTTTCTTCTGCATCGTGCAGGGAAATAAAGTTTTGCAATTCTTCTTCTCATAATAAGTCTGTCCAAAAATGATGTCGCTCGTTGTGTTGAAAGATGGTTTCATTTTCTACTCAAAATTGGTATGAAAAATTTGCCTTGCCAAATGAACATTGTATACTGAACTTGTCAAATCCTCTCTCCTGACACAAATAAAAGATAACATTGGGTGGCAGCATGTAAAACAGCACTGACAAGACAGCTGGGATGGAAGCAAAGAAATGCATATTTTTCTCTTTCTCTCTTCCAGAGCAGGGAATGGGAAAGATCCAGGTGAGTGAATGCTGGCATGTTACAACCAAAAATACATCCTCTAAAAACTTAACAAGCCATTTCAAGGCAGCTTCTGAGATGAACATAAGCAATTCCATTTCTGATTAGTAAAATCATGACAAAAGCATCAACTTTTTTCCAAGCAGCCAAGAAAGCTGCTAAGTAGGAAGAGTGGCTGGGTAAAAGGGATATTCTGTTAAAAGTTCATGACTTTGCTGTGCAGGCTGGAAGGATTGTTCCTAGCACTGCAGAAAATTATTCCAAGTATATTTAAAAATAAATAAGGTAATGATAACACTTCCATTAGATCTGCAGTCTCACCATGTAAGTGAATTGTTTTTTTCCTATTAAAATTGTTGATTGAAGGCTGTTAGCTGTTTATCAGCCCCAAAATTACATTTCTTCTCTCCTCTTAAAAATCACGACGACTGCATAGTTAATAACAAGAAAAGACTCCTAAAACTGCAGTTTTGGGGTGGGGGGGAGGCAGGAATACAAGCATGAAACACAGATTGCACCTTCAAATCCCCGATGGCATCACGCTTCTTTGTTCTGCTAAGAAAAATTAACCTCAATCTCGGCTCAAGGTCCCCCGATTGATTATCATAGTCATTTAAATACTGTAATCTCATTTTCAGCATCAGGGAAAGGGAGCGAAAAGAAGAAAAAGAGAAAGAGGTGGGGAAGCGAGGGGGAGAGAAAGAGAAAACAGAATAAATTATCTGACAAAAGGAAAAAGGCCCTTTCTGCTTACGGAGCCTATTTCAGATCCTTCCACTTGATTGGAAAAGTTGATGAAGTTTAAATGAAGCAGAATTAGAGGCTCAGGCCACTGAGTATTGACAGGGGCCCATGGAAGAATGTGCAATTCAATAGGCCTGATTTCTGTGGAAAGCAGGGGAAAGGCCTAAATGGTATAATCTTCAATCAAATCTAACATCGACACTGACAAGGCAGGGTAATGAGATAGGCCAGATCAGGCATGTTGGTTAAAGAAATTAATCCCTCTCGCTGCACCAAGAGTTCAGCTTTGATGCCTATTGTACAGAGCCCTGTCCCAGCCTATCTAAATGCTAACTAACTGTGGGTGTGATCTGGGACTGTGCTTTTCAGTGCTGGGGCTAAGCTGAGAACAATTTTAGCTGCCTGATTATGGTGGCAGAGGTGGGACAGCGGTGCCGAGCATGGATGATGGATGCAGCCGCCCCCGTGCAGGGAAAGTTGCATTTCTGCTTCTCTTAAGGCTTTATCACACTGTAATACGTGGTAATTAATGGAGTTACAATCCTGACCAGCTCACTGGAATCCCCAGAGAGCCACCAGAGGGGCTGGAGAAAGCAAATGTAAAGGGAATCAGGAAGTTGAAAAGCTGCAAACAAAGAGACTCTTCTACCTGGGCGAGCAGCCCAAAGCTCCTGATTAAAACCAGTGTTATTTTTCAGGCTGGTTTGCTCTTTACAGAGCAAAGCAAGGTTCACTGTGTTTGCTTTGCTGGTTTTTATCCCCCCAGCCTGGGAGTTACACTATTATTTTTAATCAGGTTTCACTTGTAAGATTTTTAGGCACAAACCTCGTGTTGGTTTGCTTAAACAAATCAAACTAGAGATATTTCCCTTGATATTGAAGTTTTCTTAAAGGCTGTTGCTGGAGATCTAGTAGTAGGTCCCACTTGCATTTATCTCTGCTACTTCAAATAAATCTTGAGTGGGAAAGTCAGTGTAATTTATTTGATAAAGTACAAATGGTTAAAAAAGAGAATATTCTCAGAAATGCAGGTTCTGTCTAATCTGTACAATGCAAGCAGCCAAGCAAGAACAAAACAACCCCTGCAAGATGACAAAAGCTTCTGAAATCCAATAATTAGGCATAAGAGCATCTCTAAGAATTTGCATGGAAAGCAATCTGCCCTTGGGGAAAGTGTGGCTAAAAACTCCCAAAAACCAGGAACTGAAGATGCTGGTCTCTGTGACTGCTGACAACAAGCTGTCTTTGCTCTACATTCTGCTAGGCAGCACTCAAAAAGAGGGGAATGATTGTGGGAAAGGTCTGAAAATAAAGAGCTTTTTTAGCTTTTCCTTGTGCAGCCACCAGCTGGTTGCCTGCCCAACGCCCTCCTGTCCAGCACTGTCCTCACTGAGCCCCCTCTAGCTTTTCCTCTATGCTCAGGGCACTTTCTGGTGCCTTTTCCAGAGAAGGAGAATTTTTATGGGTATTGAAATGGGAAGCTGAGGTTGGGGAGAAAAGGGCAGAGATATTTCTGTGCTCTTACAGGTTTTACCTGGGTCTCTGGTGCTGCTCTCACCCTGCTGGGCTTGGTGTCCCTGCAGAAGGGCTGGTGGGTGAAGAGCACTTCAGTGGGATTTGGGATATCCCTGACTTTCTGTGTGGTGTCTTTAATTTGAATTAGTCTAAAAATCATCTCTTGGCTTGGTGTGGTTTGGGGGCAGCACTAAAAATGGGCAGTGGCTCTCCCCATAAAGTTGCTTAAATCTTTCTGAGAATAAAGCCTGAGTTTTAGGCTCACCATAAAAATTTATATCCTGCAGCAGCTCTGGATGTACTGTGAATGTATGGATCCACTTGTGACCCATTTCATTTTAGTTTTTTTCCTGTCCTGCCTTCATCCTCTCATCCTTTGGCTTAATTTTTGTTTTTACATCCCCACCAACTCAGGCAAGAGGCTTACAGATGTTCTCTGCTCTGGCAGCACTGCTGTTAGGGTCACAATGCAACAATTTGGTCTAACAATTATTATTGTGCTGGCTGACTTCAATAATGCACTTTTAAATCAAAGAGCCTTTGAAGCTTTATTTCCATTGTATTAGACAAATAAACATAGAAGATTTTCACAAACATAAAAGGCATTCACCTTGTAATGTTTCTGGGCTTATTAGTCTCACCAATTTGCATTGTTTTGTTCACATAAAGGATCAAAATGCCCTTTTGCTTGATTTTACATCCTGCCTGTGGATCTTGGGAGTGAGCAGCTCCCAAGGCCTGGTGCTGCTGGGGCTGTCCCTCTGCCTGCTGAGTCACAGCTGGCACTTTGGAGCCTGTGTTCAAACAACCAGGAGGAAAAACCCACTACTTTCTTTCATGCAGAATGTTTACTTGCCTCTTGGAAATTCCTTATTTATTTCAGCAGTGCCTGTGCAAAATATGGGAGGGCACTAAAGCTCATAAGGAGTTTAATTTTTAGTGTACCAAATAATTCATTTAAAATCTTAAATGAGTTCATGCTGAGAAGAAAACCCTTAGAAGTCAAAGCATTGGAAGGAAAGCTCAGAACCAAAACGAATGATTATTTGACTAACCAGCCCTTCATTAGTTTATTTCTCTAATGAATTATTGAGGCACTGCATAGACATCTCAGAATACATTTTTAAAAGCACAACACTGGTCTTAGATTGCAAAAATATAATAGTACTTGTGATATAATAATAATAGCAATAAGCACACAAAATGCTGCATAAACACTAATTAAACCTCAGTGTCCCCAAGCAGCAAGCACAGAAGGCAGGATGCTCAGCACATGTTGTGATTTGAGGTAAAGAGTACAATTAACACCAAATAAAACAACCTTATTCCAAATACAGCTCATGGTACTCGTGGCTGCTCTGTTCTGTGTTACAAGGGAGACACAGAAACTGAAATCTGCTCTGTGATCAAGTTTCCAATAAATGTATTGATCCCAAACAGCTGTGAGCAGGTTTAAGTTCAGGGAGGGAACAGAGTTATTTAAATCATCAAAGCTAACACCTGAGGAAGGTGCCTCCCAGGGCTGTGATCAGCAGTTTGCCACAGGGGGAAAGAACTGTGGGTGAGATCCTGGCTGTGTTTGAAGCCCCAGATCCCTTCAGGGGAGCAGATACAACAGGACCTGAGAGCCCTTCCTGGGCTGTGTGGGTGCTCTGTGGAAGGGGAATGATTTTGCTCCTGTCAGTCCCATCCCTCACCTGTGCTGAGTTCACCTTGACTCTTCGACAGCCTGGTGCCAGAAGAGATAAAGAAAATAAGTGGATTTGGAGAGCATGTTAAAAAAAACCCAAATCACCCAGGAAGCTGAGGGTTAAAGGCTCAAAGATGAAGCACCACATTCAGATGTAAAAGCCCTGTTGCAGCCACAGTCCTGGTCAATAACAGAAGCTTCAGAGTGATGGAAAACCTGCCCAGTCAGTAATTTCTATTCCAAAAGATGTTCGTGATGATGCAGTTTACAGCTTGAAATTGTAATATTCTTTTTCACACCATGCACTTGTCCATCTTTGTCTCTTGCTTAATTACAACTTCTCCTTTTTTTTTCCACTATGTGACACAATTTTAGTTTGACCAAATGGCCCCACTTGCTTTTGTAGTGTCCATCCTATGGTTCATTTCAGAAATCAAAATGATTTTGCAACAATTGTCAGCAGTGCCTTGCTCTGTGACAGTCAGCTCAGAGATACTCCATGATGAGCTTCAACAGGCATTGAAATGAAAAAGGAAAATGTGGTGGGTGATTTCTGCCTTTACTTGGTACCCACATGGGCAGTGCAGTCCCTTGGTCACCTGGCTGCAGGCTCCCAGGTGAGCCCAGTGAAAACTCTTCTGTGCATCCCCTTCACCCATAAAAAAGAGCAGCTCACTCTCCCTAGTCTGGCTAATCCTTCCTTTGCTGGGAATTCCAAAACCAAGGTGCTCAGTGTGCCAGTTCCTGTGGTTTTAGGAGCTTTTTTGATCATATATTCTTCTTCTGGAGATGGTAGCTGCTGAAATTTTATCGCCTGAATCCTGTAGCTTCTGTTCAATCTCATTTGAAAAAAAAAAAAAAAAGAACTTCCAGCCCTCGAGGCTGTAGAGGAAAGCTTAGGAAAATGAACCCTAAATGCCCTGGCATTCAGACCAATAAAGACAGCCTGGCATCGGTTGTCATGTAAATAACAAGCTTGTAAAACAAACACTGCACATTCCAGCGGTTCTGTTTGTTAAATCTGCTTCTCCTGCAGTCTGGAATGGGACCTGGTGCCAGCCTTTTCTGGCCAGCAGAGCACCAGCACCATCCTCCTCCTCTTCCTCCTCAGAAATGCCAGTTTGGAAACAACTTTTCCATGCTGGGAGCAGCAGCAGGGGCTCTGAAGGTGAGCCCGATGCTTCTCAGGGCTTTTCCTGCTCTCTGCACAGCCCCTGGCTCCACCTGGACAGGTAAGTGGATGCTTTGGCACGTGGGGCTGGATTTCCCATTTACCTTCACACATCAATGAAGGTAAATCCAACTCCTCAATGGTGACAATGACTTTGTCAGGGATATGCTGAACTTAATTATACCATATTATGCAGAAGATGTTAATCTGAATGTAACCAAACTGCTGTGGGTCGCTATTTCTGAAGTTTGTGTTGAGCTTGCCAGGAGTTAAGTGTGGTAAACTCTTATTTCCTGCCCAGAGCTGGTTTATTTTTGTAACACAGGAGTTTTCAGTAAGTTTGTACTGGAAAAGTGCTTGGCTAAGGCTTTTACTGGTGAAAACAGACAAAAAATGCTTTGCTCAGATTTTTACTGGCAGCAGTAGATGAAATGCTTTCCTCAGTTTTATGCTGCAAGCAAATATATATTGATAACCAAATTAACTCCTTGATTATTTAAAACACACCATACATTCTAGCAGAGAAACAGAGCATTCATCCCTAGAAATCTTTACATGAGAAGATGATGGTTTTAATCTGTCATAGGCAGAGTGTGTGGACACATCCTGTGGGGAGGCTGGGGCTGGGCAGAGCTGAGACAGGAAGCTCAGCCACAAACAGTCTGGTCCAGGATCTTGTTTGGATATGTGATACCATATTTAGAAAATACATAAAATAACTGAAAGAAAAAGGAGGATGTCCTTTGGTTGCTGCAGAGTAGGAGATCTGTCACACTTGCACCAGGGTTTTGGGGGCAAAGTGCTATTTGGAGGAGGATCAGGGACTAAGTGTCCCATCCATCTCCACTGGCCTCAGGTTCTTGTGTATTTGTTGCCCAGAAAACATCTCTGGCAGCTGCTGGAGCTGTGTGTTCCTCATGCCCTCCCTCGGCTGCCAGCAGCACTCATCCAAGCTGCAGTTGTCTCCAAACCTTTTGTCCTTTCCTCCTAAACCATCTTTGTGTCCTTTGGTTTCAGCACCAGGCTGGGACCTGCTGGCCATCCTCTCCAGAGTGCTTGGTGCCCAGGGCTGTCCAGGAGAGGAGGAGATTCCAGGCTGGAAGCAGGAGGAGGAAGGGCAGAGGGCTGATGCTGTCCCTGTGTCACCACTGGTGTGTGCAGTGCCAAGTGCCAGCGTTTATCCAGCAAAGTGCCACCCCACCCTGTCACCTCCCGGCAGAGAGGGACACCTGGTGAATCCAGCACTCCCCTGGAGCAGTGTGGGAGGGCAGCTGGCAGGGGGGCAGCAGTTTGCTGCACAAATTCAACAGCAGAACCTACCATCAAGTGCAATTACTGCTGATTCCAAAAGTAAAAGCATTCCTGTTAACACCCCGCTTACTCCATGCTCAAGGATTGCATCAGGTGGATGCAAATCTCACATCCCTACCAGCAGACACCCTCCTGTGAGGAAGCCTTGAGAAAACAGAAATTATCCAGAATACTAAAATTGAACACTACCTTTTCCTTCTAAAACTTGCTCAAAGTTTAGTTTCACCAGGCCAGATTGCAAAATCCAGATTGTGTCTTAATTTATTAAAACATCCCACGATTTTAAATTGCTCAGAATTCCCAGTGCCAGGATGCTCTGCAAGAGTTATCCTTCCCATTAAACTAAAGGGATCCAGAGAAAAGAAGGAAAGTAGAAGTTGTGGATTTGAACAAGTGAAGCTGTTTTTGAGTTCTGATGCAAAGCCTGCTGTTTTTCTACGCCTGACAAAATTTCCTAATAGATTTTTTAGAGTTTCATAAGAAACCAAAAGAATTCAACACTGCAAAGCGTCAAATTCCCAAATTTTACGGCCGACTTCCAAGCCTGCTCTGGTGCAAGGTGCGATTATTGAGAGAGCCGAACTCTGGCTGGAAAGCCGCGGTTTGAGCGGGGAAACAAGGCTTGGGAGCAGGAGCGGCTGCGCTGGCAGGGGAAGGGCGAAGAGCAGAGGCTCGGTGCTCGGTGCTCGGTGCCCGGTGCTCGGTGCCCGGTGCTCGGCTCCCGGGGCTCGGTGCCCGGGGCTCGGTGCTCGGTGCTCGGCTCCCGGTGCCGGTCGGCAGCGCCGGTTCGGGCACGAAGCCGTTCTGCGAGTGCCATCCAGGGGACGGGAGCTGCACTTCAGCCGCTGCTCCGGGAGAGGCGGGGGTTAAAGCGTGGATGTCGAGGAGGAGGAACCAAACCCAAGCGAGATGCTTCCAAATTCCCGAGGCGCACCCCGAGCTCAGCCGGTGAGCAGGGCAGGGATGGGAGGGGGATTAACAATCTGAGAAGTGCCAGGAGTTTGGGAAAGGGACCAGAACTTTCACAACAGGTCTAAAAATCCTAATTACAGAGCACAGAATCACTTAGGGTGGAAAAGATCTCCAAAATCATCGAGTCCAGCCTGTGACCGATCACCACCTTGTCACCCAGCCAGGAGTCCAAGGAATCCTCCAGGAATGTTGACTCCAAACCTCCCTTGGCAGCCCCTTCCAACGCTGGCGGTAATTTAGGTGGATACAGTTTGTGTGGTGCTCTCCCCGGGACCCCTCTGCTGTGTCCGGGGATGGAGAGCAGCCCCAATGACATCTTGGTCCCTGTCCCCGAGTGTTTCCCAAACCTCGGGCTTTACGATTTGGGAAAACCCTCATAGGGATAATCCATCCTGCTCTGTGTCCATGACCGGCTGGGCACCGCCGGGTGTTTAAAACACAACCACGCTTGTGAAGGGGCAGCGGGGAAACACAATTTCCTTGTCATATAAATCAATGGTGGTGGGGGGGAAAAACTGATTTTAACTGCTTTAAGGGGAAACTTTTCTGCTGTGGAGCTGCCGGCGCTGACCGTGACCCGCCATCCTCCCCGGGGTCCCGTTAGCTATAGGATGGGAGGTGGCCATGGGATGGGAGGTGGCCGTGGCAATGGGATGGGAGGTGGCCATGGCAATGGGATGGGAGGTGGCCGTGGCCGTGGGATGGGAGGTGGTCATGGCCATGGGATGGGAGGTGGTCATGGCAATGGGATGGGAGGTGGCCATGGCAATGGGATGGGAGGTGGCCATGGCCATGGGATGGGAGGTGGCCGTGGCAATGGGATGGGAGGTGGCCGTGGCAATGGGATGGGAGGTGGCCATGGCAATGGGATGGGAGGTGGTCATGGCCATGGGATGGGAGGTGGTCATGGCAATGGGATGGGAGGTGGCCATGGCAATGGGATGGGAGGTGGCCATGGCAATGGGATGGGAGGTGGCCATGGCCATGGGATGGGAGGTGGCCGTGGCAATGGGATGGGAGGTGGCCGTGGCAATGCGATGGGAGGTGGCCGTGGCGATAGGATGGGAGGTTGCCATGTCGGGGCAGGGCTCAGGGGCGGAGGGAGAGGGGGTCTCGGGGGTCTCGGGGGTCTCGGGGGTCGCAGGGCTCACCTTGAGGATGAGCGGGTTGCGCAGCATGCTCAGCCGGACCAAGCCCAGCCTCTCGTTCTCCGTGCCCGGGCCCGCCTCGGCCAAGGTCATCGGCCGCCGCCGGGACCCCGCTCTGCCGCCCGCCATGGCGCGGGGGGTCGGTCCGGAGCCGGAGGGTCTCTCGGTGCTCCCAGTCCTGGTCGTGGGGAGGGGGTCTCGGCTGTCCCGGTGCAGGGGCTCTCTCAGCGGTGCTGGTCCCGGTCTCGATCCCAATCCCGGGAGTCTCTGCACTGCCCCGGTGCCGGGGGTCTCTGCACTGCCCCGGTGCCGGTGCCGGTGCCGATGCCGGGGGTCTCTGCACGGCCCCGGTGCCGATCCCGATGCCGGGGGTCTCTGCACGGCCCCGGTGCCGATCCCGATGCCGGGGGTCTCTGCACGGCCCCGGTGCCGGTGCCGGGGCTCTCCCACCGGACTCGCGGCGCGCGCGGCGGCGTCCGTCTCCAGGCAACAGGCGGTGCGCCGCTCTGATGGGTCCGGCCGGGGCCGCTTCCGCCGAGGGAACGGATAAACCGGGGGAACGGATGAGCCGGGGGCGGGGCGCGAGCGGGCACCGCGTGGAGGTAGCGGCGGCCGTGCGGGGACGGGGGCGCGGAGGGTCCGGGAGGGGCTGAGCGGGGCTGAGGGTTCCTCACGGCCCAGAGCTCTGTGGGGGCGCTGGGAGTCACCCTCGGTAGGCCCAGGGCGGCGGAGAGGAGCTGCAGGGGGTTTCTCGGTACCCGGGCCTAGCGGCGGGCTGTGGTTTGAGCTCCGCGCAGCCTCCGGGGCCGCTCGTTCCCCTCGGTGGCGGGAGGGGGTGCCCGGGATGTCCGGGATGCCCGGCGCTGCCAGCTGCCCTGGGCATGCGGAGTTCAAGGGCGCCCGATTCAAACCTGACGGGGCTGCTGCGTGGTGAGTCTTTTGTATGTGCTGGATGCAGAAAACGGGCTCAAAACGCTTCCTGCCTCCTGTGTGTGACTGAATTCTGCAGCAATCGCCTGGGATTGTTGGAATTGTCCTGGGACTGAGTCGGCCCGGCAGAAATTTCTAATTAAAGAATTTTGGGTTTGGTGCTGTCTCATATCTCTTAGCTCCGTTTTCAGGGCTAGAAGCTCAGTTGAACACAATAGACGTTGCTTAGTTATTTAAAATCAAAGCTAATAGTTATTAAACTTATTAAATTGGTTTTTTGTTGTTGTAGAAAGGCACTTTGAAGGCTGGGGACAGCTGTGATGCACATCTATTTGACAAAGAAGGCATCAGCTTTTCCTAGGCACTTCACAAAACTAACTGGATTGAAAAGTAAGAGTCTAAGATAAAATTGAGTTTTTAATTGTTAAGCTTTTGGGTGGGTTTTGTGCTTTTTGTTGTTTTTTTGGGGGGGAGGGAGGTGTTTTGTTTTAAAATAATGGTGTATAAACAACAACAACACTTCAATAAAACTTCTCTCTTTTCGTTAAGAGAAAAAAAATGAAAGGTAAAGCACATGCAGATGATTTTCAAGTCCAGAATTTTATCAAGAAGAAGAAAAAAAAGAAGAGGAAACACAGTGAGTGCAATGACACACATGAAGATGCTGAAATGGTGGAAGATCCAGAGCTCGGCCATGCTTCCCCAGTGCTCTCTGAAGATGAAGCAGCACAGGGCGGGGAGGACAGGAAAAAAAAGAAAAAACTGAAAAAAAATGATGAGAAGCAGCAGGCTTTGATGGATAATTTCATTGTGAGGGTGGAACCTGAAATCAGCAATGGGACTGGAGCAGCTGCTTCCCCGAGGAAGAAGAGCAAGGGGAAGGGTCAGGAGAGCACTGATGAGCTCAGTGATGTCACCTGTGTCCTTGTGAACCAGGACTGCCAGGAGCATGCTGCTGATTATGTTTATTTTAAAAAACCCAAGAAGAAACAGAAAGAAAAGCAGCCTGAAGCAGATGAGGTGTGTGAGCCGCCTCCCTCTGAGGAACACAGCAAGGGCCACAAAGAGAAATCCAAAAAGAAGAGGAAGAAGAGGAGAGAGGGCGGTGCCCAGGAGGTGGAGGAGGACACAGAGGGGGCAGCTGAGCAGGGACACAGGGGGTGGTCTTCACCTGCAGCTGAGGATGGAGGCTGTGATGCTGCTTCTGCCACCACTGAGGGCTCCATGGAGCTCCCTGCTGATTTTTCTACACCCACCAAAGCAGCTGATCGAGCTAAAAAGACTCCAGCACGTGCTAAAAAGACATATAAAAGCAGTGCTTTTGTCATGGAAGACAGCTCTTCAGAGTCTGAGGGGACGTAAGTTCAGGTTTTGTTTGTGGGGTTTTTCTCCTCTCTCCCCAAATACATTCCTTCATGGTGTTTGGGTTCCAGGTTTTTCTTCATTCTGTTTTGTGTGTGTTCTAAAGAAAAACTTTGAATTTACACAGCATTTGTGATGTTAGAGACCTACTTTAAAAGCTCAGTTTTCTTGTGGAGATCCAGTAACAATTTTTAAGAATACTTCAGTATTTTCTCCTCTTTAGAAACTGTAGGTAGGGAAATAATTTATGTGCAAACAATTCACATTTTAAAAAAGAAAAGTGGGAGGAAAAGAAAAGGATTTTGTTTGTTAAACTTGATATTTATAGAGAACATGAGCATTTTAACCAGGCAACTAGTAAGGTCAGCTTAACAATTGAAGGTTCTGTGCAAATAAATGCTTGTGTAAGTAGTTCTTGTTACCTTTACAGTGTCTAGAATACAAAACAGGAGCACTGGTAAGAGACAGATATAAAAAAATCTGTGTGCCAGTGGTAGCAAGAGACATTATTTCTTCACTATGCTCATGTGTGAGAGTTTTGATTTGAAGATATTCAGAACTTCAGAAAGCTCCTTAGGATTATTGTAAGTATAGAAATTTGGTAGTAAGTTACAATTATTAAATTATATTAAAAGGTTAGAAATGCAAGGCAGTAGATGTGTGAAGTATTTTTTGTTCTGTTATTAATGTGTTCATTCTTTTAATGGTAGAGATGTTAATAACATCTCTGTTTTGGAGTTCTAGTGGTGTATTTTTTTTTTATGTCTTTTTAATTTTTTTTTAATGTCAGGACACCAAAAGACTTGGCATCACAGGCAAAGAAGCAGCAGAACAATTCCTTTGCTGAATTGGCAGCCTCTGATGAGGTCAGTGTGGATAGTGATGAAGGCCTGGACCTTGCCACGACTTCAACCACGGAGTTAGATACTGCAAGACAAGAACTGAAAGAGTTTATTCCTCATGTCAAGAATATATCAAACAGTTCAATCAAGAAAATGGCTGGAAGAGACCTAATAAGGTTTAAGGAATTTAAAAAGCAGGGTGAGCTCTCTGAAATCCTGTTGCAGTGAGGAAGGACTGTGCAGCTGTGCTAATGTTTGGACAGAGGGAAAAGTTTCTTGTGTTGTGTCTGTTGTACCCACAGAGTCTGGTTCATTTCATTCCATTGACATATTTTCTGTTTCTCTGTTCTGCAGCATTTGCTTCCACGTTGGCAAATTTCAGTCCGAACTTGTGTTAATTGCTGATTTCCAGCTGGTTTTGTCTCTTTCAGTTTTCTTTCCCCTTCTGAATTTATTGATACCTGAACTAAAACCTGAGATGTGCAAGAGATGGTATTTGAGGATTGACTTGGTTTTTTTTAACCTTTCTATATTTTAGGTATTGCTGTCAAGTTTGGCAGATTTACCCAGAAGGAAAATAAACAAATCCAGAAAAATGTTGAAGAGTTCTTATCACTTACTGGAATAGACAGTGCTGAGAAACTTTTGTTTACTTCAAGGTATCCAGATGATAAAGACACCATCCATCGCCTGAAAACAGAACATCATTTTTGTGAAAAAATCTGTAAGTATTTAAGTTCATCTTCAGACAGCTGAATGTTGCATTCTACAACCTGGTGGTATCATGGCATATTTTTGTGATATAATTTGTATTGAAAAGCACTGATGTTGCTAAATCTGGTGAAAAAAGGAGCTGCTGACACGGTGTAGTTGATAATCTGCACGGTGCACTGTTTTTATTATCTGGTCTCAAATAGGAAGAGTTTAGAGATCAGTCATGGTCAAGACCAGTAAAAACTTCCAGACCTGCATTTGGGCTTTATGGCTTTAAGTGCATTATTTTCTAAACTATAATTAAGGTTACTAATGGAAGCTGTGAGTGATTAAGTCCTGTCTAAATTGTCACCTGTTCTTAGATCACATAAGTAGGTGCCAGGTGCAGGACTGAGGGGGGTGGAAGAAACCTGGGGATCTCCTCAGTGCACCAGGAGCTTTATTCTGTGTGTTTGGTGACATCATCTCAGGCCAGGCAGAGCAAAGGGCAGCCTGTCATGGATCAGGATAGTGGGATCAAATACAGATTTGTTCCTGTGTCATTATTTCAGACACACAATCCTTCCCTTTGCATCAACACATTTGCCTGATGCTTACTTTCATTCCAGTCTGGGAGTTTGCTCCAGGGATGGGGAAGATGTGGCAGAAAGTCTCATCAGTGCAGTGTGCCTTGCAGTCCCCTCTCCTGGGCTCTGCTGAGCAAGGTGGTTGTGTGTTCCCAGGGATTGGTCTCTGTGGATCTTGCCTTCAGCAGAGATCTTCACTTGGTTTTTGCTGGATGCCCCCAGTGCCTGCTTTTCCCAGTTGGAACAGTCTGTAAGCACCCAGTGCCTCCTCAGCCTCCTGCCTGGTGGCTGTCTCATGTCTCTCTTTTGATGGGAGTGTTCAGCATGCCAGTTAAATTTTAATCACACCTGGATCAAATGCACAGCCAGTCCATGCAGTTTGTAGCTGGTGAGTGAAAAGAATCTGTTGTTGACAGCACAGTCATGAAAATGTGTGGTGTTGGGTTTTGGGGTTTGTTTCATTTTGGCCTCAGCACTGTTAGAAATGTTTGTTAAACATGATCCTTTACCTTCCAGCTGAGGGCATACCCCGGCCCTGGAGGCTGATCTATTATCGAGCAAGGAAGATTTTTGACCCAAATAATTATAAAGGAAGGTAAGGAAATACTTTTAAAGTGTTTCTGATTATTTGTATATTAAAAATGGATCCAAATGAAGATCATCTCTCCCATTTGTGCCAGTTACTGTGACTTAATTGATAGTTAATTTTCCCTTATTTCTTCCTGTGTTCTAAAATGTGGCTTGAAGTGATAGTGATGATTAACATCACCTGCAGATGTTACAGCTCTTTAAGAGATTGAAATGGTTTGAATTTACAGCTGAAGCTGTGCCCATTTCCTCAACCAGGTATTCTAAGGAAGAAAAAGAAAAATTAAAGAAGTATCAAGCTCTGCATGGCAATGATTGGAAGAAGATTTCTGAGTTGATGTCCCGTTCTAACCTCTCAGTTGCTATGAAATACTCTGAAATCAAGTCAGGTATGCAATTTTAAGAAAAACAAATCATTTTGTGTTAATGTTATTTGCACTGTTTGGTGTAGGTAGCCTAAACATAAGGAAAAAGTCTGTCAAGTAAGGGGTTTTTAATTAATTAATTTGTAGTGGTGGTCCTCTTCTTCACACCACTGATTGCATTTTCATGTGGGAAGGATAAGAAAGATCTCTGAAAGAAAATGGGAAAAAGTGGAACAGATATAATTCTTTATTAACAGAACTGACATTTAAAAAGGATGATTTCATTAAGAGGGCAGAAGGAATTTGGCAGCCAGGTTTAAAAAGATAAAAACTGGGGATCAGACTGTACTTTAGTCTCAAGTCTGGTATGCAGAAGAGTTTCTAGAACATGTGTTAAGAAGTTGGTGCTATAAATAAAAATCATGCAAAGTGAAACATTTGCTCTTTTGCCTGTTTTCCCCTAATCATATATGATCAATTATGCCTTAACCTGGTGGGTTTTCACTTTTAGCTGCTAACTATGGTCCTTGGACAAAGGAAGAGACTCAGAAGTTAATGAATGCAGTGAAAGAGGTGCTGGGGAGAAAACTGAAAGCAGAAAATCCAGATTCTCTGGAAAAGTCAGACACAGATCTGTGGGTTGAGCGTGAGAAGCTGCACCAGGCACTGCCATGGACTGAGATTGAAACCAAAGTGGGAAGTCGATACTGGAGACAATGCAAACAGAAATGGTGAGGGCTTGGACTAAACTGAGATATGTGTTCTGGGCTGTATTTATTCTGCAAAACCATGGTGATTGTTTGGTTGGACAGGTAGGAGATTGTAGAGCACAGACACATCTGTACACTGCAGATGTGTCTGAGACAACTCTGCTAGTTGTGGCAGGCTTTCTGTTTGCTGTGATAGCAAAACCTGATTTCTGCCTGGTGTGCTGAGGCCTGAGCAGCAGAATTCACTTACATGATGAACCCTGGGCATTGTGACTGACCCCAGCAGTATTATTTAGCTAAAAAGAGATGATTGAGGCTCTTATGCCAGCAGCTTCACAAACTTCCACATAACCTTGTGTAGTTATCTGGAAGAAATTTTCCCAACCAACAGGAATAGCAGATTGTTTATTAGGGTATTTTAGGGGAAATCCTCCCAGCCAATTTTCCTGGCCCCTGCTGGATGGGAAGTGTGGCATCAGATCTAGGAGTTTCTGTGCTAAAAATATAATCAAGTCACTTTGATTTGCTGATTTGGGGCCTATAAAAACTGGACCCACTTTTGGGGTAAATTTGGAGACCTCAGCTAGGGGTGGACACACTGTGTAGGATTCCCCAATTGCTGGGAAGGGTTTTCCAGGTCCTGGCTGTGAAATGGGACTCCCCAGCGATGGGATCTGGATGATGTAAAATACTGAGACAATTGGTGATGTATCTTTCTCAATCACTATCCTTTCTCTCATTTAGTAATGATTAGTGCATTCCCTTGCTTATTTTTTGCTTGTTGCTAAAGCCAAGTGTGTAGTTCTATTGAATGTATAATTTTACTTTTTTATTGCCTTAATATTCATAAAATAAGACCATTCTTTGCATTGATGACTCTTTCTTTTCAATCCCTCCTGTCACTTGGCAGAACACTGCCTCTGGGACAGCAGCAGCATCTTGATGCTTGGAATTTCTTGAAATGATAGAAGCCTGTTTTTGTGTTTTCAAAGGAATTCAATTTTAACAAGCAAATTGGCCAGAGGGCAGGAGTCGTACAGAGGGACCAGTGGATTACAGGCCAAGATCAATCTGATTAAAAGGTATTAAAAGTTCTGAGCACTGGGATGTTTTTGTATCTCCCACTGTTTGAGCTGTGTTTATAAAAGTTTGCAGGGTGAGAACAGCCTGCTTGCAGCTTGATACATGTTTTGCAATCATTCTTTCTCTGGACAAAATGTCCTGTAATTTCAGACTGGGGGAGCTGGGAGCACTGAATTACATCTTGAGTTGTGCCTGCAAACTGTTTCTGTCTTACATTCACAGGTTGTATGAAACAAAAGCAGAGGATGCCAATGAAGTAAACTGGGATGAACTCAGTAATGCTTTTGGGTAAACTTCCTTTCCCTCTTTTTATGGATACAAAGGATAGTTAAAGCAGATGAATCAAAGTTCTGATACTTTTACAACTGTAGGAAATGCTCAGTTTGGAAACACATTACAGTTGCATATCCTTGCACAGCACTGAGCAGGAAGCCAAGATCTGAAACCCTTAACATTCCAAATTCTGGGGTGTTGTCTATCTGTGCTTTCAGGTGTTAATCAACTAATGGGAAAAATCATGATTTGATATTATGGGTTAATTATTACTTGAATTCCATCCTTTCTACCTAAATCTAAGCTAGGTTTGACTGGCATCACTCTCAGGAATGGATAACTCAGTAACAATTTAGCTTTATGATAGTTCCTTGTACCACTAATTCTTTGAACTCTTCTCTTTGCAGAGATGTTCCTAGAGCCTATGTTCAATCAAAGTTTTATAGGTTAAAAGTGTCCTCTGTCCCTTTATGGAAAAGAAAGACTTTTTCTGGTCAGTATTGCAGCTGTTTGTATGTACTCTTAAGGCTTTGGCTTGAATCTCAGAGGATACATATTCTGGTTCAATTTTTTCCTAATAGGCTAAAATCTTAGTCTTTATACTTATTTTACTAAATGCTTTATTAATAAAAACTTTCAATGTCCTCTTTGTGCAAGTGCTTATGAACCTGTTCTTTGTAATACCTTGGCTTGAAAAGTTTTAAGACTGTGCATTTTAATTTCTCTTTGCATGCTTATGTTATGTCTGATCTCTCTGCAGCCCCTGTGATCAGAACAATGCAGAGATTTTGTGCATTTAACACTGCCAACATCATTTCTGTCTGTGAGATGCTGTTCCTCTACAGATCCAATTAAAACTATTTTTTTTTATCCTCATAGAAATTATTGACTATCTGTATGAAAAGAAGCTCCCAGAACTTGAAGAAAAGTTAAGAAAAGAAGAGGGGAAACTCCATAGCTTTGGCAATTCAGCAGCCAGTCAGCAGCAGCAGGTTTTCAGATTCAGTGACATTTTTGACTCTGGTGAAGAGAGTGATTAACTGATTGTCCTAAAAGCAATGCCTAATTTGCATATTTAACTGGAAATGGTCTGGTTGAAAGGGGGTGCAGCTCAGCACCTGCAAGTACCCAGGCTGTTGATAATGGGAAAAGTCAGGATAGGCACCTCTGTCTTGTTTTATCTTGAGGGATTGAGTTCTACAGAACTTTTATGCCACCTTTTATTTAATTTAGCTCCAGTTTTAGAAGTTCTCATGTAAGCATCCAAGTTGCTTTCTAAATGTCTCAAAATAGTTTTTTGGTTTTTTTGGTTTTTTTTTTCTGTGGAGTTGAAAGCTGCTGTTTTTATGAGTAAACTTGGTTTTTATAACTTTATTTTTTAAAAATTCATGCTATTGGAAAAAGGTTTAGAGTTTGCTTTTAAATCTCTGTAATAATCAGGTCTTGAGACATCTGTGTTGATGAAAAAAGCACAACTTTTGAGTTTGTTTTTTTAACAGGTATCTTATTCTTAAAAGCAACTGATTTTATTTTTGATGCACGCTTATACTTTCTCAACCCTTCTAGAGAAAAAGGACTTTTGTCCATTTCTAGTCACCATTTCATGCTAACTAAAACAAATAAAATGTTATAATTAATACTTAGAATACAGAGACAAAACAGTGTGTAAATATATACACATGTGCATACACATGTATTTTTATTTTGCCAAGGAAAATTTTTACATTTTAGTAAGAAAATTAAGCAATAAGATGGAAGTTGTACTCTTGTATTATACTTTTAACTCTCTGCCTGAAGTGAGTATTTGTAAAGCAACTGCATGAATGTAAAATATCTTACAGTGTTAAGTCTTTGTATGGCTTTTTTATATTTCCCATATGCTGTACTTGACAATAATGTAAAAAGACTTGGTCCCTGCTTTTTGAGGGTCATTTTGATAAGTGACAATTTCCCTCTTCAATTCTAGAAATCATCACTGAAGATTCAGAATTTTCAATGGTTTGAAAGGCCTTGTTGGAGGGTCTGGAAGGTGACTCATAGCAGGGGATTTTAAAGGAGAACTTTCCATATTTAACTGTCTGGCTTTAGTCTCTGTGAAGATAGAAAGCACTGGGATTTTTGTGAGACAGGCAGGACCTCCCCTGCAATCAGCCACTGCTTTGAGGGTGAAGTTTTCCAGACAAAGAGATGAAATGGGATGGAGGGGAGAGAAACACACATCACTTCCTTTTAGGTCTTTGTGTTGCTTCCTGGGTTTGAAGGTTAAAAGCTGAAAAATTTGAATTTCTGAATCTGAAAAGTATGTGCTTTTCAAGGTTTTGTTTTTGTTTTTTTTTTCCTGGAAAATGGAGTGGTTCAAACAATGCCTGGTCTTAAAATTTGTAGAATAGATCTTGCAGAAATAAACTTCTATCTCCATTATGAAATTTATTTTATTTTTTGATTGAAAAGAAAACTGTTGTGGCTGAGTGGAATGCACCTCACTCTAAAGAGAGAAGCAGCGTTTTATTGAGCAAAAAGAAAATTTTAGAGTTCAATAAATTTGATGGAATTTAATAAAGTTTTTAACAGTGGTTTACCAAGGTTCAATAAGTTTGATGGCAATGACTGCATGGAAGAAACAAAGGGAAACTGAGTTAAAATCAGGTTGGTGATTCAAAAAGAGGAAGAAAGACCCTCCACTTGGCTGCTGAGGTTCAGAATGGCCAACCTTCCTTTCTGACTCCTCAGGGAGAGTCTGGGTGCAGCTGGATCCGGGCTTAGTGACTGAGCAGTGCTTTATGTGTGTGAGTTTATCATTAATACTGAGTAGCCCCGTGAATCAGAGGTATTTCATCAGTACTAATTCAGCTGCTCAATCACTTTCCAGGGATCTGGTGTGAAAGGGATCTCTTGCCCTTGGGGCAGCGTGGGGCTCAGGTGAGGAATCCCAAACCTTGAGAGGTTTTCCTGTTTCCCTGCCCCAGGGCATTTCCCTGGCTTGCAATTCAGAGTTATTAGGGTGAAATTGGTGCCTGTTACTCAGCAGTACAGACAAGATATATGCCTTTGTTTTAGCTCTGCTATCTCGTTCTCCACTCTCATTATCTTGCATGTTTGAGCTACAAAACCACCTTTCAAAACAATTTTCCGAGGTACTTTCACTCCCTTGTCCACGAGCCAGGAGCATTCCAGCTGGAAGAGTCACCTCAGGGCATGAGCTCCTCTTCCTGCCTCCCAGAAATTACCCAAAGAAAAACCTTGCTGATCCTCCTTAAAAGCAGTTTCTCTGCTAAATATGAGCAAGGCAGGGCTGGAATTGTGAACTTGGAGCCATCACTGCTCTGGGGAAACAGACCTGAGGAAAGAGAGGCTTCTCTCTCCCTGCAGCCCTGGGAATGGAGTAAGGAAATTCCCTCCCCTTCATCTCCTTGGGTGAGGTGTGTGCAGCCTGTTTGCACAGCAGCAAATAATTGCACGTTGATTATTTCCCAGGTGCTGAATAATGGCACAGGGAGGTAGTTCTTTCACGTGGATATTTCAATATTGCAAACAGAAACTCTGAAGAGGTTTAAAAGAAACCAAAGAGGCTCCACGGAATGATGAAGGAAATAATGTTGACAAAGTTTTCTGTATCAGACTGCATTATAAATAAGAGCATGACAGATCCTTCAAGTGTAAAAGCACCCTAAAAACTTGGGTGTTTCAAGCATTTTCCTGGCATATTCATGGCCTGAGTGGTGTTACAGCACAAATCCCTTCAGCTGTGTGGCATTACCAATGACAGACGAGTTCCAAGGGTGTGTTGGCAGCACTTCAAAGCTGAAGAAGCAGCTGAAGATCAAATGGGGACTTGCTTTTTTCACCTCTCTCTCCTGTAAGGTCTAAACCAAGGAGGTGGAGAAAGGTGATGCTGATATAATTTGGGTCAAAAATAACAAGATGCTTACATAGCTTGAGGTATAAGACACCACTATAACCTGAACCATAACTTTCTATGAAATGCAATAGCCAGTATATGGTTAGCTCGTTTCTTAATGCTCAAATAAATGGAAACTCTCCAGGTGAATAATCTCAAAACAGATAAATATAGATATATTGGGAGGCAGTGGGATGTGCTAATGAGAAGTTGGCAAATGTAAAGCAAATTAGCCACAAAATGAAGAGTTTAGACTAGTTAGATCCAGAAAGACCACAGAACACCATAACTGTGCTTGCTATGAAGACAAAGTTGGAAAGTTCAGATGTGAGGAAGACCTTGAGCCTTCATCTAAGAAGACCACCTAAACTGGGGAGGCACAAGTACAGTACAGAACTGTTTATAACCATGAGATAACATTAAGCAAATTAACTCCAGCACATATATGATGATGCTCTAATGACACAGCAACACCATGGAATAGTTACTGCATAAATAAACCACAAAAAAATAAACCAACTTGACAAAATCCCCCTCACCTCCAGCACTGCAATGAACAAATACCTGCTCCACACACACCAGTCCACGGGGTTTTATTCCCAGCCAATCTTTTTGTGAACCATAGTATTCTGCTACAGCCTAGAGGATTGTATGTTATGGGATATCTTAGCTTGGAAGCTAGAGGTTAGGAATATAACTAATAAAAAGTAGAGGGCTTAGTAGAAGGATTAGAAGATTGATGGTTTAACATGCAGAATCAGCTAAAATACACATATGGAAGTGTTTAAGTGAAATCGATATACATTAGAAAATATTTAGAGCCAGCCAGGAGAGACCTATACATCATAAACTTTGACACTGGAATTAATGAAGACCAGAATGAAGGGATCAGCAGGTTAGCCGTAGTAAAAGGACAGAGGTAAAAAGTTTAGAGCGAGGTAGACGATCCTTCCTTCCTCCCCTGAAACCCTCCCACTCAATGAAAACACCACCGACCCAATATAGAGGGAGGACAACGCAACCACAACGAGCGTGCAACTCATTTTAATACCGAGCGGGGAATGGGCGGTGACAGGTAATAAATATGTACGATGTCTTAGAATATGCATGTCTTCTGTAAATAAATAGAGGGCTAAAAGCTGCCGAAGGGCGCGCACACCTTTGGGAGCGATCCCGTTGTCCGCCCAGCGCTGACAGAAACATATCCTTTCGACTAAACCGGTTGGAAGCTGTTTTGTCCTTGCCCATCCTTGATTCCGTGCCTCAGTTTCCCCGCCGGGCAGGGCTGCGCTGGCCCTTTAAGGCTCCTCCCGCGGGAGGCAGCGAGCGCCCACTTCCGGCCGCGTCCGGAAGCGCGGGCAGCGCCGCGGCCTCAGGGCGGCAGCGCCGGGAGCGCCGGGCTGGGCCGGGCCGGGCCGGGCGGACCGAGGGACCGCGGAGCGGCGTGAGGTGAGCGATGAGCGGAGGGAGCGTCCGCTCGGCCGGCACCGCGCTGGAGCTCGTGCCGCCTCCGCGGAGCCCGCGCTCCTACCGCCGCTCCCTTTGTGTCGCTCCCTCACGCCGCCTCAGCGCAGCTGCTGCCCCGCCAGGCCCGGTGCCGCTGGGCGGGAAGGGAGCGCACCGGGCAGCGCGGCCGAGGCGGGCGGGGCGCTGGGGTGGAGCTGCCGGGAAGCTCCAGGGGGTTGGGATTGGTGTTGGGATCGCGGTGGCGGCGGCACCGGGCGGCTGCAGCGGCTCCAACCGCGAAACCGAAAGAGTTTTGTGCGCTCGGTGCGCGGGGCGCGGCTCCGCAGCCGGTGCGGGTGTCGGTAGCAGCGTTACCTGCTGGGCTTCGTTCGTGTGCCCGCCCGCGCCCCATTAAGCGATTTCCTCGTTTAACGAGCACAGGTAAATATTTACGCCTTTTCTGAGTGAAAAGCGAGACAAATGTTGCCTCATCCGCATTTGAATGACAGAAGGGATTCACTTGCAAATTGTACTTGCCGCTTCGTGAAACGCATTGATGCAACTGTTAACCTAAACACCAAAGCAGTTCTCGACTGTGAGCTGAACAGATTTCTGCTGATTTTACTACCTAGAGAAAGATTACAGTAGATGAGAATTTGGCTCTTTTCTCAGAGTGAGTGACAGGAGAGGACGGAGTCTCAGGCAGTGCCAGGGAAGGTTCAGGCTGGGCATCAGGAGGAATTCCTTCGCTGAGGGAGTTGTTAAATATTTGGGTGTTGGAATTGGCTGTGCAGGGCGGTGATGGGGTCACCATCCCTGCAGGTGTTCAGCTGGATGTGACAATCAGGGCTCTGGCCTGGGTGACAAGGTGGTGTTTGGTCACAGGTTGGATTCGGTGATCTCAGAGGTCTTTTCCAGCCGGACTGATTCCGTGATGCGGTTTCTGTTTTGCTCCAGATCTTTGAAATACCACCGAGACTTGGTCTCCAGGGGGTGGATTGCTGAGGATACGGCTCTGCCCTCTGCACTCAGGACATGTATGGCTGAAGGGCTCAGCCCCTTCCCTGGCTGCAGGGCAGCGCTGTTCTCCTTCCCACCATGTGACCTGGCACACCTGCACAGCAAATAGCTCCTTTTTTCAAAGGTAAATGCCACAAATGTTGGGTTTTCCCAGTATATGTGTATGCATGAGGAACTTAAGGCTTGGCTTTATCTGCTTTTGTTATGTTGAATAAAAGAATTAGTTACCATCTTTCTTTTTGTGTAGTTCAAAAGTTCATGTTTTTGCAGCCTTCCATTATCTGAAGGGGCCTACAAGGAAGCTGGAGAGGGACACTTCATCAGGAGCTGTAGTGATAGGACAAGGAAGAATGGATTCAAACTGAGAGAGGACAGGGTTAGATTGAGTCCGAACAGAAAGTTCTTCCCTGAGAGAGTGAGGAGGCTCTGGGTGCCCAGAGAAGCTGTGGCTGCCCCTGGATCCCTGGGAGTGTCCAAGGCCAGGCTGGATGGTACTTGGAGCAACCTGGGATGCTGGAAGGTGTCCCTGCCCATGGCAGGGGGTGCAATGAAATGGTCTTAAGGTCCCTTCCAACCCAAACCATTCTGTGATTCCAGTGTTCTGTGGAATTTTTCAGACTAGCAGGATCTGAGATGACTCCATTGCTGCTTAACGAAGGAATTTTGTTTTTAGAGGAAAGCAATCTGTGGTGAGAATTTTAGCACTCTTTCTATAAAAATAACAAAGACAGGAAAGTTCTGCATTAATATCTTCTGCTTGTGACAACAGGGATTTGTTGACCTATAAATTTTAGCAAGAGATTAAGGAAAAAAGCTATTTAAACTTTGTGCCACTAGACCTAGATTCCAGAGACACCAGTAAAATAATGTATAGAGCTTGCATTATAGTTCTGGAAATTGTGCAATGTGTGGGTAAGGAGATTATTTTTTAATGTAAAATGAGTTTTCACCCTTTTTTCCCCTAGTTTGCACATTAGACTACAGTGCTTTACTTCTACATTTTGCTCTTCCACAGGCGGTTTTTGTGTGGTGTCCCTTTAATGCTTTAATCTGTTTAACTGCATGCACCTGGAATTGTAAGAGCACCTGCATGGGGGCTGCTGATGAGTAACTGAAATCCTGATGCTCACCACACTTGAAAGTTGGGTCCTGTAGTGGCTGAAGGGGAATATTTTGCTACTTGAAGGCATTGGGCTTTAATTCCTGCTTCTTTGCCCCCCCAGAATGAGCACATGCCGGTGGTGCACACAGAGTGGTGCTGACACCACCGAGTTCCTGAAGCACTATGCTGCTCAAAGGCTGTCCCAGGAAGATTTTGAAGGATCCAATGATGATCTCTGTTACTGCCTGGAGTGTGTGGTTGAATATCACAAAGCAAGGGAAGAATGTCCATGGTTGCATGAGGTAATTAATTAAGAGATTAATTAAGAGGCTTCTGTGCCAGCCTCCGTGCTGGGGGAGGGGCTGTGTTTTATTGGGTTTTGGGGAATGAGTTGTGTTGCTTTCTAACTGTCTGGTTTTTTCATATGGAATTGCAAACTGTTAATTGTAAAACAGAGATCTTGTTTTGCATATATTGAAATTGGTAAGAAATAAACCAGTAGTTGTAAGCTGCTGACCAGACACTGTAGCTTGGATTCTTTCATGCAGTTGATGGTTTGTCATCTGAAACAAGGAACATCTGCCAGACTAACAGTTCATTTCTTTAATGTATTTTCTACTTCCTGCTGCTTTCTCTTCTGGTGCTGCTTTGTTCCTGTTTTTGTTTGCTTTCACTTCTCATTTGTAGTTTTCTCCTATGTTTGAATTTCAGAGATCAGACCTTGCAAGGCTGTGCAATTAAGCACAAAAATATAAACCTCTTTTGTAATCCTCCCTTACTAGTATGCAATTTTATATTTTTGGAAAGCTTATTTTCCCTTCTGCTTATGTAAAGTATGTGTTTTTAGCTAATTAATCGTAATACAGATGTCTAAAAGTCAACTGAATTGCTCTGGAGTGCACTTCCATGTGACTGGAAATAAGACAAGTGTCTGGACCTACTGTAAGTTCCTTTTTGTGTCAATTCACTGCACTGAAATAAACTTGGTGTCTAATTGAAGTTTGGAGCAGTTACTTAAGATGAATAAGTTAAGTGAGTGAATCCCTACAAATATCCAGCAAGTCAGTCAGTCTCTTTGCATTGTTCATATTCTTTTCCTTCCGCTAATTGCAAAATCTGTAAGAAGGCAAGATTTTATAATTGCTTTTCCCATCTTCTTAAATATGATCTTTTCCTGTATTCTGTATTTTTGCCAGTGGAACAAAGTTTTGTGACTAACCTAAAGTAAGTATTGAAATGAATATGAATATTTTACAGAATTGGGAAATTGGTTTGAAGGCTGCTCTTTTAAAAATGACTTTGTAGTCTTAAGTTTAAAGTGAGAGATTTGTGCTTTGCTTAATTAAATTCTATTTCAAAGCTTTAGTGTTTTGGAACATGCATAGAAAGAAACTTTTCAAAATGAGATTTCAGTTTTTGAATGTGTTAAATATCTGTAATCACTTTCTTCACCAGTACACTTTATTTCCCCCCACTGAATAGGACTTGTGGGACTTGGAAACCTCCCGCCTTGTTGCTCACATGGAGAAATCCATGAATGAAGAAACAGGAGAGGATGAGTTGTTTCTCATTGATGAGCATGGGGAGACACCTCTGTCTGGTTTTGTGGGCCCAAATTTTGAGAACAACGTGCGAGTGCCCCTGCTGGAAATACTGAAATACCCATATCTGCTGCTGCATGAGAAAGTCAGTAGGTATCTGATTGTATCCCTGTGGAAGGGAAGGGTGGGTGTTCCACTGCAGGCGGTGAAAATAAACAATAGTTAAACCAGAGGTTCAATGTATATATTTGTTTTGATACTAAATACACTTTTTTGTGAGCCTTTAGTTACTCCTGACTGTAACTGTGTCTTGCCTTTTAGGTGAGCTGTGTGTAGAAGTGCTCTGTAGAATGGAACTAAGTCATGACTCCTTTCAGGTCTTCGAGAAATACCCAGGAATTTATCTCTTTTTGGTACACCCAAATGAGGTGGTAAGTTCCTTTTTCTGTTCTGCTGAATCCTGGTTTTGTGCACCATGTTAATACTAAAGGAATTGAGGGAAAAATCATGCTGTCTTTGCATGATTTTAGGAAATCTGTGTGGTGCATTAATCTGTAAATAAAACTTGACATCTGTTACAGTATGCAGTTCTCTCATTAGAATATCTTGGTTAGTAACATGTAAATAACTTAAAATTAGTACAAAGCAACTGCTACACTGTTGCACATAAATTCCAAGGAATAATCTTTATAAGTATTACCCTGAATTTTGGCTTCCTTGTCACCAACATCATCTTGTAGATATAGCAAGCCTATTTCTGAGATTATTTTGAAGACTTATTTTTAATTATTCTATTAGTGAAAATATTCCTTTGTCCCATTTATAACAGCAGTGCTTCCTCTTACAGAATTGTGATTTTATTTGTTTTTATCTATATATAACTTTCTGTTTCAATCCTTAGATTCGTCGATGGGCCATCCTAACAGCAAGGAATTTAGGAAAGGTTGACAGGGATGATTATTATGACTTAGAGGAAGTGCTGACTTGTTTGTTCAAAGTTATTGAGTTGGGACTTTTTGAGAATCCAGATATTTACAGCTCTTCTATGTTTGAAAAGGGTAAACTCATCCTTTTGCCAGCTCATTTGTATGATACAGCCAACTACAAGAACTATTGGCTGGGTGAGTATTTATGATCAGAAATGAATTTGTGTAGTCTCTCAGTTTTAAGCACTTAGAGCTCTACAGTTCATAGGTGCTATGTATTTTTTGAAATATATAGACAGGTTGCTTATTTTTTTCTCTTCTGTAGGAATTTGCATGTTGCTGTCAGTGCTGGAAGAACAAGCTATGGACTCTTTGTTACTGGGCCCAGACAAACAAAATGATTTCATGCAGTCTATACTTCACACTATGGAGAAAGAAGCAGCTGGTAACTAGTTTTATAGGGAATTAAGACAGTTTATAGCCCATTTTTCATCTTTATCAAATTTCTTGTTAAGCTCTTAGTAGTGTAATGAGAGGTAATTTTACTTGAGGCATATTTATCTTCTGAAAGGTGCAATATTTGAGCAATACTGAAAAATGACATCCCAAGTCTGGAGTGGAGAAGGGATTTAGCAGAGCTTTTGTTAAATCTAGCTTAGAGGTTTTGAGAGGACAAATCTGCAATTTCTGTCACTGTTTTCATTTAATGTACAGGTTGCATGTGCATACAGAGTGCTTGTTTCATTGTGGCATGAAGTTTGAATTTTGAGTCCTAAAGTGAAGAAACTCCTGAATTGCTGCATTTTGCCTTAACATTTGACTCTTCCATCTGTCCTCTTGAGGGGACCCCCTTTTGCAGCTGTAAATTTAAACTTTAGAATTTAGTTTTGGGTTACCATGGCATAATCTGGGAATGGCTTGTGAGGTCAAGACCAGGATTTCCTCCTAAATGAGCAGATCTTTATAAACCTCTTTGAGGGTATGATACTTTCTTACATGAAGTAGTAAACACACTTCTTTTTTTTTTCTTCTAGTATAAATGTGAAGTATAAATTAGCTGTCTAAGTGGAAATATAAATTGTGTGAATTGTGCCACTCTTAGCACGCTTCTGCAAAAATCAGTGTGAAAGAATCAGTTTGGGTTGAGAAATACCAGTGTTATTTAATATTAATAATGGGCATCCAGGTTCCTGTTGATTTAAGACTGCATAAGGAGCAGTGTCTGTACAAATGAGGGAGCTTGACTTTTTTCATTCTTTTTCCAGGTTAAAAAGTACAGTTTCAACTTACTAGAATACTTTTCTATGGATATTTTAGAAAAATCAATGATAACCACCTCTTTGAATTTCTGCTTAGCCTAAGAATGTCCAGGACTTGCATTTCAACCCTCTCCACTGTTTCTGCTGTGTTTCAGATGATTCCACTGACCCCTTCTGGCCTGCCCTGCACTGTTTCATGGTTATTTTGGATCAGCTGGGATCTAAAGTTTGGGGTCAGCTGATTGATCCTGTCCAAGCCTTTCAAACCATAATCAACAGTGTGAGCTACAACAATGAAATCAAAAATATTCGCAGCAGCTTCAGGAGGTCAGTTCTTGTCAGTGCTGCTGGAATTTGTGTTGGGGGAGGGAGATGGCAAAAAAAAAATCATGTTTCCAACTGCAAGCCAAGAAAAGTTGAAGTAGATTCCCTAAAATAGTGAGATTCCTTCAAAAAAGTATATGCTTGCTTTTTTTTTGGTAACTGTGGTGTCTATGTTAAATTTGTTAGGATTTTTTCCCCTGAATTAGGAAGACTGTTAAATCTTATGTGCTTATTTAGTGCTACAACCAGCTTGCACTGAAGCTGAATGAAAATGGCCATGTTCAGGTTTTGGTAAATTTATGGGAATTCCTGAATTTTCAGTAGATGGCATTCTGGGCATTTGTTCTATGTAGGCAAATCCATGACTCAGTTGAGACAATCGCTTTCCCCACCTCTTACAAGCTGGATAAAACAAGTTCTACACTTTTATATATGGTACCTTTTTCTTGGTGTGTTTTATCACTGACCAGTTCTAATGGTCACTTGGTGTTTGAAAAGCAACATCTGTCCTGACTTTCTTAAGGTTTTAACTGTGTGAGTAGTGATTTGTGTTTCTTTTCAGGACAAAATCTGAACCAGAGTCAGACTACGGTGATGACATGATTTCTTGCAGTCAGATTGTGTATAATTATAATACAGAAAAGCCTCAAAAGGTATTAAACCAGTGTTTTATATTCCTTTTCTTTGAGCTGGAGTCACTGAATGACATTGTCAAGAAAAAGACATTTTTAAGTGTGGTTATCTCTTAATGTCAATGTGTTTAATTTATGAGCCTCTTTTAAAGGCTTTCCATATGTTTTTGATTATCTGAGGTTAAATTATGTCAGCATGACAGTGTCTATGAATAGTTCACAATGATTTTTGAAGGAACTATTACTTCACACCAATTTCACAGAAATGTGTTAGGAAATTAGTTCCTTATACATCTCTGTGCTCTTTATTTTTTGCATTTTTTTCATTATTTACATTGAGATATAAGAGGTGTTACTGTTTAATGAAGAAATATATGAAAGAAACAAAAAGGCTTGGCTACAAAAAAGCTGCCTGTTAAACTATGCATATCACTGAGGCTGTTGTGTGGTGAATGTGTTTTTCAGGACACTGGCTGGAAGGCTGCCATTTGCCCAGAGTACTGCCCCAACATGTACGAAGATATGCAGACCCTGGCTAACATGCTTCAGTCTGACATTGGCAGAGACCTGCGTGTCCATCACAGCACATTCCTCTGGTTCATCCCTTTTGTTCAGTCCCTTATGGATCTCAAGGACTTGGGTGTAGCCTATATAGTGGAGGTCATCCACTACCTCTGCTCAGAAATCAAAGATATCCTCATTGAAAGAATCCAGCAGTGCGACAAAATCTCCGAATTCTTCCTCCTCATCTTAGTGTCCATAGTTGAGCTACACAGAAGTAAGAAGTGCCTGCATTTGCTGTGGATCAGCTCCCAGGAGTGGGTGGAGGCAGTGGTGAGGTGTGCCACGCTCCCCAGCAGAGCCTTCACTCGCTGCAGCGAGAAGGCGCCGGGGCTGTGTGCCAAGGGCTCGGCCCCCGGCTCTCTCCAGGCGCCCAGCTCGGTGCAGCACGCCTGCGTGCAGCTCATCCGCAGCCTGCTCAAGGAGGGCTACCAGCTCGGCCAGCACGCCCTCTGCAAGCAGTACCTGGACAAACTCAACCTCCTCCTGCGGGGAAATCGAGCTGTGGGCTGGCAGCTGAGCAGCCAGGAAACCCAGGAGCTGCAAACGTGTTTAAAGCAAGTTATAAGAAGTATAAAGGGTAAAGCACTGAGCACCTCTTTGGCTGGAGGAAGCAGTTCAAACTCAACAGCTTTGCCAACTCTCTCTATAAAGCACGAGAGGAATGTGTGTGATGATGGATACAAGACGAGTGGACATGAGAGGAGGGACCTTCATTCACCATTTGTCATGTCAAAGGAAGGCAGAGATTGTCAAGAGAACCCTTTCCAAAGGAGAAAGAATGCCTGGGAAGAAGAATGTAGAGATGCATGTAGGAGTTCAACATCTTGCACATCCACAGAAGGCCTCTTGATGAATATTAAAAAAGAACCTGATGACTTGGCAGCTCAGGAGTTTATCTTCCCACAGAATTCTTTGGCATCAAAATTATGTAAGAAAGTTCAGGAAAATAGGAACTCTGATCTTGCAGCAGGGAAATGCAGTACGGGTGATGATTCAAACACACAGCATTCAGATTTCGGGAGAGGCAGAGAGTTAGACATGAAATGCAAAGCAGAACCCAAAACACCACCGTATCTGTCTGCTCAAACTCATGTTGATTCTCCATCTTCAGGGAATTGCAGAAGTATGCAAGAGACAAGTGCAAACAGGGTGTTCCAGTCCAGACTGATGCCCACTAAACAGGTCTCCAGGGAAGATTCCTCTGACTCCTCTAGAAATGAACCTGGTGTGCAGGGGAAGGAAGATGACAGTACTTTGCCTTCACTGAAAAAAGTATCATCAGAAGAAAAATCGTTGCTGTCTTTCTTTAAGAGAAACACCAATGTGGAAACTTCAAACCAGGAGCAGCCTAATTTAAATCATCTGGATAAATATGACTGCAAAAATCAATTTTTGGAGACCTCTTGTAGGGATAACATTTCAACGTGTGGTTATTTTCCATTTAGTTCAGAAAACAAGAGGGATATGATCAGGCCATTGTCAGTGAAGTGTGAATCAAGTGACAGATTATTTGAGTTTTCAGAATATTTCAAGAGGGAAAACAGTTCAGTAGGGAAAATAGAGGAGGATATTGTGAAGACGGTTTCTAAAGATGATGCTTTATCAGACTCCCAGATTGACAGAGAGCTGAGTAAATTATCTTTGACTGCTTATACCAAAAGTGTCAATTTTCCTGTTGAATCCCTGCAGGAAAGCTCAGTGTGCCACAATGTGTCTGATATTAAAAGGAAAGTGAAAGGTGCTGTACGATCTTCCAATGAGGGCCAAAGTACCAAGTGTCCCAGTGGTGCAGGTGGCCGTAGCAATCAAGTAATTGTAATTTCAGACTCTTCTGATGAAGAAAGAGGTGTGGCTGACAAGGTGTGGCAAACAAAAACTAAGGATGAAAATCTGTTTGCAGAGGAATCTTCAACTTCCAGCAGCATTTCTGATAGTGACGCTAAAAAAGAATCACGGGCTCCAGGCTCTCCCCTGTTGCTGGATGACTGTGATTCTCAGTACTTTGAGTTTGAAACAGAAGCTGATGTTTTTTCAGCTTGGCAAGATACTCAAGCGTATGCTGTGGAAGCAACTCAGGAGTATAAACAAGATCATGTTTCACCAGCAGCTGAGATGAGTAATTCAGATGACTGCCTGAATGATAACTTAAATGACTGGGGCTATGACCTGCATTACTTCAGTGATGATGCCACGGAAGAAGCAGCCAGCTCAATAGAAAAGCAAACAGGAGATACTTCTCATCAGAAAGAAGCTGATGATACAAAAGAAGCGACTAATTCAGCCTTGGAAGAGTCAGTTGGCAAGGAAGATGCAAAAGGTCAGCTGGAGAAATGTGCAGACAAAGGTACTGCTAAAGGCTTCACCCTGGATTTAAAATTGCCTGAACCCAAAGCATCTACATCTTCCATCTCGTTAGCTTCAAAATTGGCCCTCAAGAAAAACAGCACAAGCCCACGGAAGATCATAGCAAAATGTAAATCAGCACTGGTCGTTCAGAGAAGTCCTAAAAAACCTCCCCTTGTTAAAACAGCCAAAAATAAAACACCGCTCCAAAGCACGACAGAACGTTCTCAGCCTGGCAGGTCAATGCCTGCTGTGGTTCCTCCGAGGAAGGTTCGGCAGAGTCCTGCTCCAACGTCAACTGTGGAAAAGCTTGGCCTGAAGAAGGGGCCCCGCAAGGCGTTCGACTTGTCGCAGCCCTCGCTGGAGAGCCTGGCTCAGCTGCGCAGCCACGGCAAAGCCGCGGGCAGAATCGGAGTTGCGCAGAAAAGGAGAACCAAACAGATCGAGCCTCAGTGTTTGTCTGTTAAACGTAATAAAAAACTGCTCGTCTGCCAAGAGCGACAGTATCTAAGGCAGGCAAGGCCCAAAAGAAGCATGAAAAATTCTGCATTAAGTTTGGAGAGCAGAAGCAAAGTTACCAAAGTGTGTGCAAAGCCAGTGGAACAAAAGCCTCGGACTTTTGAACTGGCAGCTATTAAAGAATCTGTTGAAAACCAGAGGGAGAAAAAAAGAGAAGAGACTGCTTGTCCTTCTGCCAGTGAGAGAAAATTTGAGAACTTCTCTGTGGAGGAGGTGGCAAGTGCCTCTGAGATGCCTCATTCTTCAGACTGGAACAGAAAATGGGAGGGTAACAGTGTGGTGGTTCCTCCTGTCCCTATGGATTCAGGTCTCTCTTCCACTGCACTTGGAGATGAGGAAGATGAGTCTTCAGGAAAAGGTTGCACTGTCCTGCCTGAGTGTGAGATGAAAACCTCAAAGCAAAATGGGTGTAAATCAGATGAAAGCAGTGACGAAGGTGATGACAATCTGTTTTTAACCCAGTTGGATCCTGTGGATATGGAGTTATGTTCTCAGGAGGAAAGTGTTCAAGATGCTGCTACAGGTAGTGTGACTCCAGAGGAGATGGATGTTGATGAAAGCCTTCGGCAGAACGAACCCTCAGCTGTTGTGAAGTGTAAGGAGAAAGACTGTATGGAACAGGTGGAAAAACCTGGAGAATACTGCAGTAAACACCCAACCACCAGCCCAGGGCCAGATCACGTGTTTGCCAAGCCTTCTCTACCACCACCTAAAATAAGAAAGCCTTCCACTACCAAAATTTTCAGCTCAGCAAGTTCTTCACGGAACGCAGCCTTCAGCAAAGATCTTGAGGATGGCAGAAAGTTGCCCCCACCTTCAAAAAGCAAAGTGAATGCGGCCAAAGCCGTGGTGGTCAGGCCACCACCATATCCAAAACCTGCACCAGCAGGAA
The DNA here is from genome assembly GCF_029582105.1 of Oenanthe melanoleuca. NCBI lineage: Eukaryota > Metazoa > Chordata > Aves > Passeriformes > Muscicapidae > Oenanthe > Oenanthe melanoleuca. The sequence continues at coordinate 4,578,422 of NC_079350.1, forward strand.
ATCCACCGTGCACATCTCCAAGTTTCAGTAATGTACCTCAACCCCTTAGTTCCAGTAATGTTCTCCAGCTACAAAATAGACGCTATGAGAATGCTTCAAATATTTCCAGGGGGCCTGGCCGAGAAACCTACTCCTCTTTTCTTGGCGCTCAGCAGCGCGATTACAGCATTTTTGTTAACCAAGTCCTGAAGTGGACTTACGAAATGTTTGCAAACTTCAGCCTCTTTGGAACTCCAGATAATCTTCTGCATTCCATAGTAGCCTCTGTTCCTGTCCATTTTCAGGGCTACAATGAATATTTTAATACATTTTTTCCCTTGATGATGCTCAACGCCTTTGAAACAGTAAGTAGCTTTTGCTTTTTGCTTTGGTTTTGTCAACACTGATAAATTTTACCAAGAGGTTAAAACCTGGTTTATGTCCTCTATTTACCTTTGAAAACATTCAGGTACAGATCAGAATAGAGGAATGATTAGGGGTAGATAACCCAAACAGTTGTGTTTAAGGCTGGGAACTACCAGAGTTAGTGAAGTGTTTCTTTTTTCCTGGGTGCACATCCACAATAAAAGGAGTGGCCAAGAATGTGGTTCCTCTCTCTGTAGTGTATAAAGCTCAAAACAGTAATCTTCAAGAAACTAAGGCCTTTTAATGACAGAGAATAAAAACCTAATGTTTTGGTTTCTGTTGAGAACTTGCATGAGAGAGTGGGTTAATCCAGGAAGTATTTTTTCCCAGTCTTTACTGGTTTATAGTTTAATAGTGACAAAACACAGTACTCCTTCAGTTAATGTTGGAATGCTTTCAAGTTCAGTCATTGCATCACTTCTATAGAAATAAGGTAGAAAATAAAGCCAATGCCAGGTTAATACTGTTATTTTAAGGTGAAAATGGAGTCAGGGAAAACTCAGAATAGTTGTGAAGAGCTTTAAGAAAAATATATTAAATGGGTGAGTGGCAAGGAAGAACTTTTGTTTGCCCTGTGTGTTTATATGTAATGGGTATGATTATGTGAAAGAAAAGAAATGGGTAAGACTCTTGATATATTTACTTCAGTCTTGTAGTTTTATTTCATTTCTTTTATTTGCCCTTTGAGTCATGATAAGCTTTTCTTCTGATACACTAAACCCTTCAAAGTATTATTGTTTCCTTTTCAACATGTAGCTGGCACAAGAATGGGTAGAAAACCAGAAAGTAAGAGAGAAAAGTTATTGCTTCTACTTAGAGAACTTTTCTGCTGACATGAATACAGCACATTTTACAGGTGAGGGGTTTTTTTTAATATAAAATCTGATTTTCAAGTAGATAATGCATTATAATGAGCTGGCACTTAGAGGTAGAGTTTTTTGTGATTGCTGTAAACATAGAAAGGATTTCAACTTCCCTTTTCTACAGAATGCATGTAAGAGAAATACATATTTTGCAGGGAATTTGTGCCTTCCATCTCCTCTGGAATTTTTTTTCAGCTTGTTTTGATAGAGTTGTCCTTGACTTGCTCTGCTTTTATACAGTGCTGTGCTCAGGCTTAAGAGTGCAGGATGGAATTAAAATTTTTACAATAATCTTTTTCTACAGCCTTTAACAACTTTAAAAGTTAACAGTACTTCTAGAGTCAGAAAAGAATTGTAACCATTTTCATTTCAATGTTGTGATTTTAATTTGTGTAGCTCACCTACGAGAGAGTGATTTGGCGAGGCAGCTTCATCCCAAGGAGGATGACTTAATCCTTTTGGTGGTCCACAAGGAGAAGGACACTTTTGGGGAAGACAGTGGGATGGAGAGCCACATAGTGAATCATGTTGGCCTCGTGACAAGATTTTCTCGTGCATCTGGCTATGCAAATAGTGAGTAACAGGGCTGGAAATGAAAATGGGATCCTTTCTGGTGCCATAAAATGCCTCTTAATAGCTGGCTGGTGGTAGTTGTAATGTACCACTGGCCTCAGAGGGAATGGAATTGTTTTTCCTCTGTAGCAGGTCTGTAGGTTTTGTAAAAATCAGGAACTGAAGGTGCAGTCTTGCTGTCCATCATTTTTCTAGGACTTCATGTAAAAACAGAAACAAGTGATGAGTAAATGCTCTTTAGGATGGTATTGCCAGGAGATATGGAGTGCCATGAACTTCTGTGATCTCACTGCCTAAAATTGTCACTGTCTTAGGGAATTGAAACTATGAATTACCAGGATTACCATGTACCCAGAACCTGCATTATTAAAGCAGTGATCAGAGTTAATTGTACCTAGAGCACTGGGTTTTTGTTTGGTCTTTGTTTTTTGGTGGAGGTGGAGAAGTGTTGGGATTTTGCAAGAATTCATTGTTGATTCCCTAGTAGAAGATAGCATGTTGTTCTGGTGAATTCATTGAGTGGCTTACAGGAGTATCTTTCAGTTAATGATTTGGATAGTTTTTGAATTAGTAACTTTGGATTTTATTGTTCTTTAACAGGACAAAAAGAGCAGCAAACTGCCTGTCATCTTACTGTGCAAACCCGAGGCAATTTATCATTCTTCATCCATAAGCAAGTGAAGTGTGTGGTTGTTGGCTCCCTGGTGACCACACACAGAAAGTTCAAAGGTCTGCTGCTGCTGAGCAGGAGCCCCCTGGCTAAACCCATCATAAATCCAAGTTACAATGACTTCTGTCCCAGAGATCTGCCTGTTGCCTCAGGAAGTGCTGTAAGTCCTGCAGCTGGGAGCGCCAGGGTTAACAGAACAAGCATTTGTGCCTCATGAGTTCTACAGGTTTGGTTTTTCATGCTGGCTTTTGAGATGACCAGGAGAAAATAGCCAAGTTTCAAAAGCACTGAGACACTACCCTCTTCACAGTTGGCTGCTGGGGTGGGTAGAGGAGCCTGAACTTGCTTAGGTGTTTCTGCTCTATTGTTATAGTGAACTTCAAACTGCTTTCAGTGTTCTTTCCCCTTACTGGAGAAATGTTCAGGAAATAAAACATAGGATGGAAAGGATATTGTAAAATAAAGATAGGTGTGGGGAGTGAACAAAACCTTTTGTTACAACTTCAAGTGAGGATTGGGTGTGTATCTAGAGCAAACCTAGAAAATTGGTGTGGAAGGTGTGATCAACATTAATTCATTATTTTTTGCCCTGCCTATTCCTTCAGGCTTCATATATGAATGAATACAATGAAGATCAAAAGAGAGCCATTGAGACAGCTTATGCCATGGTAAAGCAGCACCCAGGACTTCCCAAGATCTGCCTTATCCATGGACCACCAGGGACAGGGAAATCAAAAACCATTGTAGGACTCCTGTCTCGTGTTCTGAGAGAAGTAAGTGAACATGGTCATGTGCTGGGGTTTGGTTTAGATGAAAGTATGGTCTGGCTTCTCAATCTCAAGTGAAAACAGTCTAAAGAGCTTGTTTTGGTTTGTTGTTAATTGATCTACAGAACACTAGGAATGAGAAAACAGCTCGGAAAAAAAATTCCAAGATTAAACCAAACCGTTTTCTAGTTTGTGCACCATCAAATGCTGCTGTTGATGAACTCATGAAAAAGATCATCATTGCTTTTAAGGAAAAATGCCAAAACAAACAGGAGCCTTTGGGTATGGTTTGTTTTTAAATTCTGTTTTAAGGTTAAATGGGCAAAACCTGGAGGAGGAACTGAAGCAGTTGATCACGTACTGTACTTGCACGCTCCTCTGAGCAGCCTCTTGCTCTTGCAAAGCATGACTGGTACATCCTCCTATTGTTCTTAAGTGTGCTTTTCTAAAAGGTGGATTGTGGGGTTTTTTTAATAAATAACACATTTAAATATATGGACATTGACCCTTTCCTTATGCTGTTAGTTTAAGTTCATCCATTTTTTAGTACTCCTTTTGTTCAAATCCCCAAGTCCCTCACCTTTATTTTGAATAAAATTGGACTTTGTGGGTTATGGGAAACAGACTGGTGAAAATTTTGATGTGTCAAAAACTCTTTTTTTTTTTCCTCCCAGTTTGTGGCTAATAAAAAGTAGATGAATTCTGCATAAGACATCAAGTTTGTGGCAAGGGGAAAAAATATCTGCAACCAAATGTTATTTTGGTATTGACTTAACCAATTGCATTACTTGATGGGACTCAGCATTTTCAAAGTTAGGTATTCTGGAAGTTTTAGATAAACCTGAGAATAAGAGTTAGTTTCATTAATTCAAAGTAACATTCTTAATGTTAACCACCACTAAAATGTGGGCAGCATCTTTATTTTTGAGAGTTTGGAATTACTGAATTTTTTGTAGCTGCGTTTAAGTACAAATCAAGTGTTGAAAAGTAGAAAAGTCATGTTAAATATCCATGATGTTTACATTTTTTCAACTGCTATAGCAAATCATAGAGGCAGCTGGAGTAATTTAAGAGAATTTTGAGTCTTGATTTTGTAAACAGGAAATTGTGGTGACATCAAATTAGTGCGACTTGGTGCTGAAAAATCAATCAACAGTGAAGTCCGAGGATTCAGCCTGGATAAGCAAGTTGAACACAGAATGAGTGAGTAACATGGAAATCAGGCTTTTCTTCAGTCTTCCCTAAGAGCTTGTGATATTTTTCACATAGGATTATGTGTCCTGTAAGAAGGAAGATTTTTCTATAATGGTATTTCATAAAACAATCCTAGTGGGGAACTGGCAGTTTATATATGAGCCAGAATCTAAGGAAAATGAAAGAAAATAAGCAAGGTGACTTTTTTCTTAAAGAAATTACACTGCATACATGTCATTTTTTAAGCAATGCAGCACTTGAGAGCTATTGGAAGCAATTCTCATTATCTTTATTGTGCAAGATAAAACTTCAATAGAAAATGGGAAAATGCAGCAAAAAAATGAATTTGTCCAATTTGGAGTTAGTGTAACAGTTCTTCTCTTCCTCCTTTGGTTCATTTCAGAACGAAAGCCAGGTGACTGTGACCAGGACATTCAGAAGAAGAAGGAAGCTCTGGATCAGAAGCTGGACATGCTCTCTCGAGAGCGTGCCATGCACAGATGTGAGAAGAGAGAGGTAGCAAGAGAATTTTTAATCCTCTTTGTGTTTTTGTGTTCATTGAACAAAAATATCTCTTGGTTTTTGGTGTCAATCTCTTCACCCTACTTTTTCAACTATTGGAAAAGTTGATAGCACTGTGAAGGGAATGGAGAACTTCACATCAGGAATTTTGTTTATTTATGCCAGTATTTTCCACTGGTTGATCATGCCACTTGTTGCACTATAATTCAGTAGTCCTCACTTGGTTCTGTCACTAGTTAGATTTTAATGTAACCATATTTATAAATATTAATGGTTTAAATTAATCATATTTTTCAAAGCTCTGTTTTTGTTTCACTGAAAATACAGGAAGATGCTTCGTGATCTGAGATTCTGGAATATGTATTGCACTTGAAATTTTCCATTTTTTTTTGTCTAAAAATTTTAGCATTTATGCCAAATGAGAGATTGCTGGTGGTAAACCATTTCTCAGTTGCACAAGTATGTAAGCTCTGGTATCATGTATCTCCTAAATATTGTGACAGCTTTCCAAGAAACTGATTGGCTTCTTCAGACATATTTGATACTAAAAGACAGTCTGAGCAAGTCTATAGGTTTAGGGAATTAGGGCATGGGAGGATGAAGGGTACATGGGAAATAGGTGGTGCTAAAGGTGGTTCCTCTTTAATTTTTCCCCCATCTAGAATCAAATGTTAAATGATGAAATTGGCAGACTTGCAAAGGAGAGACAGCAACTCGCTTCTCAGCTGAAGGAGGTAGGAGAATTTGTCTCTAAAAAACTTCAGCTGAAGTATTTTTATGCTTGGTGTCCTTTAATTGTGATGAGATTCGTTTTTGATGTAGCTGGGAGCATGTATAAAGTAGTGGGTAAATGGATCAAGGCCATAAACTGAGTAAATTATGGACAGGAAATCTGAGTGTGCTGTGGCTGCATGTAGGAAAAAGCCCAAGCAGCAGCATTCACTGTAGCAGTTAAGGCTGGATTTTAACCAGGGTGTCCTGTTGTGCTTGAAGGTTCGGGGGCACTCCCAGAGAGTGCAGGCAGACATCATCCTGGAGTCTGACATCATCTGCTGCACGCTGAGCACCAGCGGGGGGAGCCTGCTGGAGTCGGCCTTCTCCCGGCAGGGGCTCGATCCCTTCAGCTGTGTCATCGTGGATGAGGTCAGTGCAGCCAGGGGGAGCTGCAGCCTCTGCCACCTCCACACCTGCCCTGTGCTCTGCTTGGGCAGCCTGGGGCTCTCTGGCTGCTGCTGCAGCATTTGTGAGTTGCCTGCCCTGTCCCTGTAGAACCATGAAAAAAAAGTTTTAATTGATTCTTTTTCTGACTTGTTTGGTGCTGTAGTGGCAGGCAGCTTTTATTTAGAACCACACTTCAGCCATGGTTTTTTGCTTTAGAGATTTCAGGATGCTTTGGTTATATTTATATCTGTTTGGAGAGCTTTGCATATGTAATAATAAAATTAATCTGTTTGTAGTTTTTTGCTAGAGAAAATTCCTTCTTTTTCCTATTTTGTTTTTTGTTGTTGTTTTTTTTGTTTTTTTTATATAGTTTTAGGGTTTTTTTAGAAGACTTTTAAAGCATTTGAGTTATGCTAGCTGTGTTAGAAGAAATTTAATGTACTTCCCTGCTTTGCTTACAACTTCTACCTTTGTCCTGTTTGCATATCCAAAAGGCAGGGCAGTCCTGTGAGGTGGAAACACTGATTCCACTGATCCATCGCTGTAATAAACTTGTCCTCGTTGGAGATCCCAAACAGCTCCCTCCTACTGTCAAATCAGTAGTAAGTGCACAAGCTCTTTGCTTTTTTTCTTGCCATAGAATGGATATGGTTAAAGAACAGTTTCTGTAGAAAATATTTAAAGGGTGGGAAAAAGATGCATTTCAATGGGGCAGTACAAATTTTAAGCTGGGCACTTGGTTTGTGAGGATGTTGTGTTGTGGCAGGGGAGCTTCAGTCACTACCCCATTCCTCAAGGAGGATGAAGACTTCTGTTTGTATGGGGGCTTCCTGACCCTACAGGTATTTAAGAATAAATATATAGGAGCACATCCCTGTCTCCAGCAGTGAGGGTTGTTTTAAACAGGTGGTAAAGAAAGGAGGAAAACCAGGCTGGCTTTTGTAGAGGGTAAATTGTCTAGAGATTGTGTGTTTATTTAACAAGATCCCCCCTGGGAAGTCTTGCTTTTCATTATGGTTGATGTTCTTAAAATTTTACTGTGTTGTGAGTCACAAAGAGAAGTTGTCTTGCTAAAGACTACACACAAAAATTCAGATTTGTGCAGGTGGCCTTTACTGAAACAAAACCAACAAATGTAGAAGACTGAAGTGCAAGTAGTTGTCATTTTGTCAGCAATTTAGAAGTTTAAAACACCAAATAGCTTGACTGGTGGGGAATGAGATCCCAGATGAAATCTGCTGTTCTCCCTGTGGCAGAAAGCTCAGCAGTATGGCTATGACCAGTCTTTGATGGCCCGTCTGCAGAGGCACCTGGAGGAGCAAGTGCAGAGGAACATGCTGCACAGCCTGCCTGTGGTGCAGCTGACTGTGCAGTACAGGATGCACCCAGACATCTGCCTCTTCCCATCCAACTATGTTTATGGCAGGACTCTAAAAACTGCCAAGTGAGTAGCTCTCTATTCTCCTTTCTGAGCAGAGGGTTTTTCAAAGCAGTTTTTTCATGGCAGGGTGTTCTTGCGAGTCTAAAAATGCTTGAGGCTGTGGGAGGGGGAAAGATGGTTAATGGGATAAAATGTGCATTCAGTCTCTCTTAGTGCTGGGTGTGATAAGATCCCTTACAATTATGCATACAGAGGGCTGAGAGTTCATTCTCAGGATTACCTCAATCTGTTTGGGTAGCAGGGAAAATTAAGGATTCTGGGGAGGAAAAGAGCTGGAAGTTACAATCATAAAGTGATTAAGGTTGGAAAAGCCCTTTAGTGCCATCAAGCACAAGTGTCAGCCATTTTCACCATTAAATCATGTCCTTACATACCATATCCACATGATTTTTGAACACCTCCAGGAATGGTGATTCTCACTTCCCTGGACAGTCTGTTCCAGTGCTTTACAACCCTGTCTGTGAAAAAAAAATTCCTGTGGTGAAACTTGAGTCCAGTTCTTCTCTTCCTGGAGAGTTCTTTGTGTTTGATAACAATGATGTAAATTAATGAACTAAAAATTCTTAGGATTTCTTAGTTGTATGGTTGCCTAGTGATAAAAATGTTATTTCCAGGTCAGTGGAGGAGAACAGATGTTCTTCAGAGTGGCCATTCCAGCCCTACCTGATTTTTGATGTAGCTGATGGTCGTGAGGAGCGAGACAATGAGTAAGTCCTGCATTCTAGCTTGGCCAAAGTCTAGATTTTCTGAGAATTAATTGCCTGCAGAAGAGTTGTTTTCTCTCCTTTGTTGTTCCAATATGCGTCAAGTAGCTAGAACTGCATTTTCCAGCTGATAAAATTTAATTTCACAAAAAACAGAGGTTTTTATTTAGATCTGGAACTCATTTTAATCCTGGTTTGACTCACTGTTAGATGCTAGTAAATGCCTGCAGTTTCTGTTAACTTTAGTAAGAGTTTGAATCCCTGATTTTATCAGTGGCTTCCCTTTCCCAGATGCATTCTGAGGAGATGCCAGGAGGTGGCAGGCTCGGTCCTCCTGTTCTGTAAGGAGAGCCCAGCTGGGAAGTGCTGAGGGAATGTGGAAGTGCAGCCTTTCCCTGCCTGCACTTCCCAGGCTTGGTAGCCCCTCCTCAGGGTCTGCTTGCCAAGTTCTTTGCAAAAGTTCAGAACAGGGGCTCTGACTCAAAATCCCCCAACAAACTGGGCCAAAGCCTTGAATTGGAAAGATCTCTCAAAGGTGTTCCTGTAATGTTTCCATTTTGCCCTGTGCAGCTCTTACAGCAATCCTCGGGAAGTGAAGCTGGTGATGGAGTTAATTAGAACAATTAAAGAAAAAAGGAAGGATCTGGGCCTTCGTCGCATTGGAATAATTACCCCTTACAGTGCACAGAAAAAGAAAATCCAGGAACAGCTGGACAGTGTGTTTAAAAATAACAGGTAAAGAAGCCATGAGCTTTCAATGGGCCTTGGCTCTTGCATATTAGTCCTTTGTTTATCTTTTAAATAATGGCAAAAAGTCCCCAACTTCTTTCTGTACTGCTAAAATTTCTAATTGGTTGTGCCTTTAAAAGGGACATGTAACCCTTTTGCTTAAAACAGGCATGGTCTCCTTGTGCCTTTCTTAGTTATTACCCATGTGCTTTGATTTAGTGCTGTTCTGAACAAAGCTGATTTAAAAGAACCTAAAATCCCATGCTGTGTGGACCCAAACAGATTTTCAGTAATGATGCTGATCTCAGAAAAGTAAATTCAGCTTTAAGCTCATGTACTGAAGGAGAAACTTTCCTGGGGTGGTTTGACACATGAACATTAAGGATAGTGTTTAAGCTGTTTGCAGCAGTGTGTTGCTTAAAAACCCAACTCAGAATTAGCAGGCTGCTCAGTTGCATTTCTTCAGCAGCCCAGGAGAAGTGGACACGGTGGATGCGTTCCAGGGCCGGGAGAAGGATTGCATCATCGTGTCCTGCGTGCGGGCAAACAGCTCCGAGGGCTCCACTCTGGCATACGTGCAGGCAAGCAGCACCAAAGGATCCATTGGGTATGTGTCCTGCAGGGATTTGCAGTCCCATTCCCAGGGACACTGTAGAGAAAGTCAGATTTTTTAATAGGATTGGTTAGAAAGTTGCAGAGAACAAGTCTGAGGTGTCTGAGCAAGAGGGACAGGGAAATGCTAGTGGTGTGCTCTGTATTATGTGCTGATCCCTTTGCACAGCTCCCTTATCCTGCCACCGCCTGGATTTGGCAGGATTGGCTTTGGGATCTTGGCTCTTTGCATTATTACTGCAGCAGTTATTGTTCTTGTGGCTTTTGGTACACCTTGAAACTTTCTCCATGCTGTTCTCAAAATGAAACTCATTTTCTGTGGCTGTTGCTGTCCTGTTAATGTGTGTAAAAGTCTTATTAATTAGTTGTGTATGTCACTTGGAATGTAATGTAGCAGATTTGGATCTGGGATTTAGAGATGAATGTGCTTGTCTTGTAAGCTTGGGACAGATTAGCTGGAAGTCTTAACTCAGGATTGCGGATTCCTTAATTTTATATGTTTTATTTATAAACCTCTATATCTTTTTTCTGTCTGAAACAGAATGAACTAAACTGAGGGTGCTGTTTACCCCCAGAGCACTTAGAGCAGTTGCTGATTTCTGTAACTTGGGGATCATTTTAGTTTAAAAAATGGTAGTGAAAATATGAAATATGCCTTCTTAGAGTTCATTGCCTTCTAAGTTAAACTAGGAAAAATCTGGTCACATAAACAAAAATCTTTTTTTCTACACACAAGTTTCCCTAAGATGCTTATGTTTCTCTGATACTCATTCTCTGCAAGAAAAATGGCTTTTAATTGTGCTGATCCACTTTGGGAACAGAAGGAATCCAAATCTTATGGTAAACAAAAATAATGCCTTTTGAAGATTTCTTAATCTGATTGATTGAGTTTGGGAATGGAAGGCAGCTGGAATCTGCCAGTTCTTTTGGCTGACATGAGACTACCTCTGTCTCTTCTTCCAGCAGGAACTTTCTACCTTACTGTGTTCATACATTAATATATAAAGCTTTATATATTCAAGCTGTGCCAGTGCAGTGCCTTAGCAAGTGTACAATGCTTATGGCTTGGACATCTCTATTTCAGGGTCAGGTGTCCTTGGCTAGGTGTGATGGGATATTTGCCACACCCTAACCTATCATCTTGTAGCCTGAGTAAAGTATTTTGTCCTCCAAGGTTGCTAGTCCAGCATTAAATTTACTCTGAAAGAAACTGGGAGAAGAAAACTCCAAGGGATGTCAATGGATTTTTTCCCCTCCTTCCTGAGAAAATAATCTTCTTGTCTTTCAGTTGTGAAAGCTGGCAGGAATATTTAGTAATCTTTCAAGGTCCCCCCCTTCTTCATTTCTCAAGACATAGAGAACTCTTATCTGTGCTGCTGGATCCACTCCCCTGTCTGCTTTCTGCTTCTCTTATTTCCTGCACTCTCCAAATTTTTTGAGGTGACCCTCTGGTTTTTGCAGTCTTCACTGCAGGGTTGTGAATGTGCTGCAGATGAGGTGTCAGTGCAGTGACCACAGAGTCAGGCATTGATAGTGAACCTGCTTAAATTGGGTTGGACTTTTGAATTTTGTTAGTAAAGAATAAGTTGTGTATTTGGAAGCTTTTTCATTAGAATAGAAGTAGTTGATATTAGTCTCACAAACCTTTTTTTGAGTTCTGGTAAGTGAGTGCTAACAGAAATCAACCTTTAGGAATACACTAAGCATTTGTTTAGGTTTCAGTACCGTGGTTTGTGATCCCTGAAAACAAAACTAGGCATTTTTCCTAGTGCAAAAAATTGCATTAGGAAACCAGACTTCTGCAAGGATATACTCTCCCCTCTTGAAGTATGACAAAGCAAAAGTGCTTCTAGTGCAGGTCACCTTTAAAATAAAATATTCATGTGCAGTGTTCAGCATTTCAGTAGGGTGTTTTCCAATTAATCATGCCAAATATTATCAATCTATTTCAGTTCAAGTCAAAAAGCAGCTTAAAGTCTTGATAGGTGAAGTGAGGTTGATGTCCTCAGTACTTTGAGGAACACTTAAGGAAGCAGTGGTTGGCATTAAGAGGGGATTTGCTCTAAGAAAGGAAACATGAACGGCAAGAGCTAGAAAGAACTGGAATTCCCTGCAAGGAATCAGTGGTGAAAGAAAGAAAACACAATTCATGTTCAGCCTTTCACATTGCTGCAGGGAGTGGGGGGGAACTGCTGCTGTTAATTTCAGTGACATTTAGTTTTATATCTTTTTCTCCTAACCCTTTAAACCTTCTGGTGGGGAAGAATTAGTTTAGGAGTTTTTTTTTGTCTCATTGCTCAGGTTTCTGGCAAGCCTCCAGCGACTGAATGTCACCATCACCCGCGCCCGGTTCAGCCTCTTCATCCTGGGCCGGCTGCAGACGCTCATGGTAGGTGCAGTGACAGTGGAACTCTGATCAACCCACCCCTGAGGGCACTGGGACTGCTCCAGTCTGTGCAAGGAAGTTTTTGGAGAGTTCCTGATTTTTGTGTTTGTCCAAGGGTGGGGGGTGGTTGTGTTAGTTCGCCACTAGGGGGCGCTGAAACCCCTGGAAATGGAGAAATTTGTCATTTTTGGGAGTTCTGATGGCTCAAAGTGCCTTCCCTGTGTTACAGCAGCCAGAGTGTCTGTTGGTGTTTTGCACCTGAAACATAAGATCCTTCCATTCCAGAAGGGACATAACAGTGGTTTCCATGACAGTTGTGTCAGGTACCTTGATTAAAAAGGTTGTGCCTTCTCTGACACCTCTGTCCGTTTGTGTTGATTTCTTGCTGATAACAGGGTTTTTTGTTGTTGTTGTTTTATTTTTTTAAAGGAAGATAAAAACTGGAATCACTTGATTCAGGATGCTCAGAAAAGAGGTGCCATTATTAGGACAACAGAAAAAAATTACAAGAAAGAGGCTCTGAGGATTTTGAAGCTCAGGCCACCAGGACAGCCCCCAGCCAAAGGACGGACGATGACATCTCCTGTGGTGCAGGCTGGTTCTTCCAGTGGCAAGAGGAGTGAGCCTGGAAATTCTGGGAACAGCCCACGGGAACTTGCTGCTGGCCCTGGCCACGCAGTGCCCCAAGGAAGCCGAGGGCCCACACAGCCTGCAGGGACTCCAGCTGCAGATTCCAATAGGAGCAGTGCTGCTGCATCCATGGGGGCTCCAGCTGCAGATTCCAGGAGGGGAAGTGCTCCTCCATACATGGGAGTTCCAACTGCAGATTCCAATAGGGGCAGTGCTGCTGCATCCATGGGGGCTCCAGCTGCAGATTCCAGGAGGGGAAGTGCCCCTCCATCTATGGGGGCTGCAGCTGCAGATTCCAATAGGAACAGTGCTGCTGCATCCGTAGGAGCTCCAGCTGCAGGTTCCAATAGGAGCAGTGCCCCTGCACTCTCAGGCCCTCCAGCTGCAGATTCCAGGAGGAGCAGTACTCCTGCACCCCCAGGGGCTGCAGCTGCAGATTCCAGGAGGAGCAGTGCCCCTGCACTCTCAGGGCCTCCAGCTGCACATTCCAGGAGGAGCAGTGCCCCTGTACCCCCAGGGGCTGCAGCTGCAGATTCCAGGAGGAGCAGTGCCCCTCCATCCATGGGGACTCCAGCTGCAGATTCCAGGAGGAGCAGTGCCCCTGCACCCCCAGGGGCTGCAGCTGCAGATTCCAGGAGGAGCAGTGCCCCTGCACCCCCAGGGGCTGCAGCTGCAGATTCCAGGAGGAGCAGTGCCCCTGCACCCCCAGGGGCTGCAGCACTTGCTGCCATGCCAGAGAAACCACGGGACCCAAGGCTGGCAAGCCTGGCCAGTCGAACTGAAGCCAGAGGCAAGGAGCAGCCCTTGAAAGATGGCCCTTGGTCAGCCCAGAGCAACCTGGGAGCAGCAGCACAGCAAGGCCTGGATGTGTCCTCAGCTGCCAGGGATCAGATCTGCAGAACAGAAAATGCCAAGAGGACCCAGCAAACAGCAGGACAGTGCAATGTGCTTCCCACAGCCCCTCCCACTGCTCAGCACGAGGCTGAGTGGAGAGCAGCTGTGGCCAAAAGCAGTTCCAGAGCCCCCAGTGAAGGAGGTCAGAGCAGTGAGTGGAACAGAGACTCCCGTGGTTTATCAAGGAGACCATCCCAGGAAGCACCAGAGAACACAGACTCAGGCTCTGCCAAGAGAAGAAAGATCTTTCCCTGACTTTACTATTGGCTCATTACTGAAAATCTGTTCCCAGATTTCTGTCTAGCAAGGACTGTATTTTAAATTATTTAGCACAACTGGAACTCCCTTATATTGATACCACTACTACCAGTAGATCTCTTTCCCATCCTGTCCCTAATTGTGAAGGGATTTCATACCTGACAGATGGTACCTTTGAGGTTTTGTAAAGAGAAGTTGGGTAGCTGCATTGCTTGGAAGAGCAGTGGGTTTAGTCATCTAGGAAGCTGAGGTTGTAAATGTTTAACGTTGTATATTTGTACAGTATACAGATTTATTTTAAGATATTTGGCAAATACATAGCTTCTTGTTTCCTTGTGTAAATGCTAATTTCTTAGAGGTGAAATTTTTTTATGAAGAACCAGAGTAAAGCAAAAACAAAACCCAAGAACCCAACCCCCAAAATCCAAAAGACAGTCTTCCCTTTGCACTAATATGTCTAATTTATTTCATAGCAAAATTGAATGTTGAAATTGTGGTAGCAGGGTTTCTTGCTCATGCTCCACTACTGCCTCAGGGAAGAGTGAGGCAGATGTACATTGGTTGAATGGAGAGAATTCTGCTTATTTTGTATATTTTATTGCCTGTTTTTATAGGAACACAAGAGTTTTTGTTTATACAAATGTGCCTTGAGTTTTGCTCTTGCTGCTGCTCTATCAGTTGGAATCCCTTTCTTGTTGCAGTGGTAACACAATCTGCAGATTCAAACCTGGGAAGTCTGTTTGGTCCCACTGTGTCCTTGTGAGGAGGAATCAACAGCACTGTGGAATCTTGGTCTGAGATCTAGTCAAGTTATTGGTAATATCACTTGAGTTGCTTTGTATAGAGCTTTTGGAGATCTACAGGGATAAAAAAGGCAGGTAGATCTTTCTACCTTTTCTTTTTTTCTAGGTGTTACTGCTGCATTCTTTCCACTGTGCTGATGAAGAATATGCAGCCACTAAATGAGGGTGGCTAAAAAACCAAATTATCTTTAAGAAAATCTTCCTTACCTCATAACATTTCACAATAAAAGTGGAATTATTTCTACTAAGAATTCCTTTAGGTCACTGTGAAGTATCACTTTTTGTTTTGTGGAGCTTGTGTGTGTCTCAGGAGGTGAAGAGCAGCTTTTCACATGCAGTGAGTTTTGTCTGGGGATAACCTGAGAGTGCAGAGCTCAGGGAACAGGAGCTGCAGGGTTGGTACCAGTTGTGTGCATGGAGGTTGTGCCATCTCCAGATGTGTGCTCAGGGAGTGTCCTGCTGTCCCTTGTCACAGCATTGTGGCAGTGGCTTTGCTGGAGTCATGGTTTAGCCATAACCCTCCGTCCATAACCCTCACTGCCAGGCAGGGCAGTGTGCTCCAGCTCAGGGAGGCACCAGGGCCTTACTCTGCCAAGCACCAGGTGCTGCTTCAGGCTGTCATTGCCAGGAAAGCTCTGATCCCTGGTGCATCCATACCCAGAACAAACTGCTTTACTGGTAGGAGCTGCCTTGAGGTGTGTGGGGAGGCTTTTACTGCTGGCTGGGGCTGTCCAGCCCCTTGTGCTGTGCAGGCCTGAGTGTTGCAATGGGGGAGAATCTGGGGGATCCCTGTGAGGTGAGATCAGCATCTGTGCATTGTGCAGCTTTAGTTGTTTGTTCTGTTGCATTCTGAATCCTTCAGTGACCCCTGACTCCTCCTGGCAGCTCTATGTCTCCTCTCCAGCTGCTGAGTGACTCTGACCTTAACAAACTGGACATTTCAGTCACTCCCCATCACAGGCTCCATACCCTGTGTGTTATTTCCCTTTATGTTAATAGGAACATTTAAAAACTGTCATCTTCCAAGCCCCTTGGCTCTTGTTGGCAGGGCTGTGCTGCCCTGCCTGCTGTTTGTACTTAGCACATTAAGAGGCTGCTGCTCTGCAAACCCCAAGGCTGTGGAAGCCATTTGGACTGTCTTGATGTAAATAAAGTGAAGCTGGCAACAAAATGAATGAGAGAATGCTTTTCTGGTTAATAAATGCAATTTGGTCACAAGAATATTTTTGTGAAACTTTTAGTTTTCTTTCTCTTTAGTCTGCATTTCAGAACTGAGAGCAGTACTTGCCACTTGCTGGAAGGAATTTTGGTTTAACATTTCATTTTTGTTGTACTCTATAATGCCTGTGTTTTCCCATAAATCATCTTTGAGGTGTGTTCAGTGGCTCAGACCTTTTTGCTGGTTTAATACTAGATTTATCTGACTTAAGTTGTCAGTCTTCAGCAGTAGATTATTGCTGCCATGTCAGTCTGTATCATTAGTCCTGTATTTGTCAATAAAAAAATGCTTGGGTTTTTGCACTTAAAACACCTTCCCTCTTCACAAACCACTCAGAGTGGGTTTGTACCTTTAGCTTTTTCTCCTATTGTTTATACCAAGCAAAATCCAATCCAAAGCACACTTCTCAAATCTGCAATGAGGAACAAACAGATCAGGTACAATTTTCATAAATTCTCTGCTGTTCCCACAGTGTGGTACAAAGTGCTGAGTAGTGATGGGCAGTCAGTGTGTAAGCTGTGAACAGACTCACTGTAGTCATTTGTAACTCCTCAGAGCTGGTGGCCCTTGCAGGAGGCTTTTCAGTGCTTACTGAGTGTTAAAGTTGGAAAAGTCAGTAAAGAAACACACTCAACCCTTTGGAAGAAGCAGTATCCAGGTTTTTATAGGGAGGCTTCCAAGCTTGGAGCTTAATTCTCAGTGCAAAGCCAGTCTTGTGTTCTTGGGAAGGAGGGAAAAGTGCTGCTTCTAAGTGCTGAACTGTTCTGTTAAGGGTTTTTCAGAGTGTGGAGATTTTTTAAATTTATTCTTTGTACACAAAAAAGGTTTTGCAGTAAATGTGAGGTATAACTGTGGTTATTCCTTTTTCCTCTACGGTTTGCTGTAATTTTCATGTCCTTACTCCCAGTCATGGTGATGTGAGAGCAGGGCAGGCACTTGTCTGGTCTGTGTTCCTTAGCTCTGGGTCACTGTGCCCTGTGCTGTGCTGCCTTCCCAGCTGTTCTGGGCTGTCTGTGGGGCACCAGAGGGAAACCAGCAGTTTTCCAGCAGCATTATCCACTCTGGGAAGTGCAGGAGGGAGGTTTTGGCTCCTTGGTGGGTGGAATGGGAGCTGGAGATGACAAGGATTGTGCTTGGCTTTCTTAGGAGCTGTGCCAGGCTGGTGTGGGGACGTGAGCAACATCAGCCCTTCCTTCCCTTCCTTCCTTCTCTCCACTCACTCCCAGTGCTGGTGTGACCATGAGTTCTTTCAGTGCTGTCTCCTGGGGCAGCTAATTAGCAGCTGGGTCTAATGAGTGGTGCAGGCTGTCAAGGCACTTCTGCTAATCCATGGAATGGGAGTAGCCCCCACCCCTGCTACACTCATGTGGGGGAAGCACAGAGCAGCCTGAGCTTCCAGAGCACACAGTTTGTGTCTAAACACATCCATTGTGGCAAAACAACATTCCCAGTGAACACCTGAAAACTAACATGGAACCCCAGTACTTCCAGGGCTGACTTTTGCTTTTTGGCAGCCTCTGAAGCATGGTGGGAAGGCAGAGACCAGAGTAGCCAAAAGTGGAGCTGGACTGTTCATTCACAGCAGTCCTGTGGATGAGCAGAACCACGGTCCTAAAAATGTAAGAGCTCTCTCCATTGTGCATGAATAAATGATGGATGAAATAACTGCTGGATTGTAAATGGAATTTATAATGTTAATGATATAATACAGGCTCTTGCCACAAACGGGTCTCCTTTCTTGTCTTTTTAAGCTGCTTGGAAAGGAGCCCAGTGCTTTATTCTTTAGTGCAAATAAATGTAAGCTAAGCAGCCTTGTACACTGAATATCTCTGACATGAGACCTCCTGGCCATATGTACCTGTCTGCTGCTCAGCCCTTGGCTCATTTGCCACCAACTCCCAGGAAAAGCATGATAGAAATGAAGGTGGTCTGAGAGCACATTACAGCTGCTTTTGGGAAAACACACAAAACCTGATTTTGTAGTCTGCTGCAGCTGTGCAGGGTTGCCACTGATTTCACTGTTGCATGAAGCAAGAACTCCCTTTGCTACAGGGAACACCATCAGTTTTCCCTTATTTCAGCCCCTGGAGTGACACAGTGGGGTCAGGATGGAGCTTTTGGAGTCTGGTTTTGCTACTCACAGTCAGGTGGTGAAAATGGGTGGGTTTAGGCTTTCCTCACACCTTTCACCCTGCAGTGAAACTTATTACAACACGAGTTTCAAAATGCCAGAGGAGCCTTCTGGAGGGTCTGAAGCTTTTCTGTGCATCTCAGATCAAGGTGTGGTTTTTAGCCATTTTCTGTGTGTTTGTGGCCAAACTCTCCAGCTCCTAGCCAAAAGGGCTGAGAACATGTGGATATAAAGCTCTTCAAAACTCAGCTCTGCTCTTATTTCTGAGCAAGAACACTTGGCTCCTCCTTTATTCTTTGCTTTATTTACATTTGAGGCTTCTCATGGAAGCCAATAACAGGGCAGTGAGACCATTTTATTCCCATTAAAAAGAGTTGGTTCTCTTGCTCCTCTGGCCTCTGCAGGGCTCCTCACCAATCACTTGCAGATGAGATGTCTGCTGCCTCATCTTTAAAAAATAACATACCTGGGAACTGCCAATATCTGCAGCTTCCAGGAACTGCAGGTTCAACATTTTACCTGGCAAGTGAGCAAATGTGCATCAGGATGGTTTTTGTTTCCTTGGGGCTTTTGGTTGTTTAGATTTCTCAGAACTCTAAATAGTTAAAATCAGAATAGAATTTGTGGTAAACAAGAAAAATCAAAAGCTCTACTTGTGCTCTTTGGAGAGGTCACATTTTGCAGACAGAAGTGTAATTTAAAAACTTTTCCACACGAATCAAATGCCGGTGACAGGATGCACATGGAACCTCTTGAAAGAGCATAAGTGGCTTTTCTCAGAAAGAGAAGTACCTTTTGGGTAACCTTTCCACAAGTAAAATATCAAGCTCATTGGACAACTTCTCCCATTTGGAAGCATTAACTGATGTAAAAACCTTCTGCCTTCAAGAAGATGAACTTTGGGATCTGTGGGTACTTGCAGTGATGGTTTCTCTGTAATTTCAATAATGCTCTGTTCTCTTTGTGCAGACACCGGTGCTAACAGATGTCTGCAGTTAACGGGTCTTCAGTGCTGAAGCTTTCAGAAGCTTTAAATTGTTTTCTTGAATACTAAGTTTTGTGTGAGAGGTTTTCTCTTCTGCCTTGCAGTAGTTTGCATGGTGTGATTCCAAGTTCTATGTGTGACTATTCTGTGATGCTAAAACCCCAAAGCCAAACAGCCAACACCCAACCAACCAGGAGCAAAGCCCCAAACCTAGAAAAGGCAAATGTAGTTTTCAACATTCCTGGACAGGTCTGAGCTTTGTTGTGGCTTTCTGAGGTTATTTTCTATATGAATTTGGTGCTGCTGCTTGGCACGTTCCTGCAATAAAAGTGTGTATTTGCAGGGAATCTGCTGGGTGCAGAGTTTGCCTGGCTTTATGAAGTAGTAAATTTTCTGTTGCTTAATCTAATATTCTAGAGAAAAATAGTAGTGCAGGGAAAGGAGAATGTTGCTTCACCTTCCAGAAGTGCCATAAGAGACCTTGATCTTGTTACAGTCTTTGCTATTACTTGTAAGAACAGTAACATATGAGGATTTAAGGACTGCTGCAGTCAGAAAGGACAAAGAAAAGAGTGAGTGTCGATACCAAGAGAGAGCAGCCACAGGGAGGCAATGCTGGGGCCAAACTGCTGCCTCAAGGATCAAATCAGGATGAGTTGAACCCTCTTTTACTTTCTGGAGGATTAACTAAGCCCTGTGCTCTGCCTCTGTGATGTTAAATCCTGCTCAAAATGTGTGCTGCTCTTTGAAGTGACAACATCCATCCTGCCCCTTCACTCGTGGTTTCTCTCCTTTTCCAAAGCACAGACTTGCTGTCCCCTCTCTGTGGGGGTGGCTGGGTTTTGGTGGCACTGGCTGAGTGCTCAGTACCCAGAGTTAGGGCAGGAAGATGCTGCAGGTTCTTGCACTTTTGAAACATGAGCTGCAGGGACAGGACCACGGAGAGAAGGTGTTGGAACAGAGCAGATGTTGACAGAGAAGCTCTCAGAGAACAGCCCCACTCAGGCAAGGACACCAGACCTGGAAATGCCAGTGGGGCTGAAGCCTGGATTGTGTGAGGCTGGCTCTGGGAGTGTCACAGAACTGGGATTGGGACCAAGGCTGCTCACCTGTCAAAGAAACCAGCCTAGAACTGAGCAAGCTGGAGTTGGGGGTGTCCCCCATCTTCTAAACCTGCAGTCAGTCATCTCCTGGCTTGGTTAGTATTTGGATATGACACGTGTTTATGACATTCCCATTGATCTGAGTTACCTCTTTTCTTGTCTCTGGTTTCTCCTGCCTTCATTTATGTGCTTGACTGTAAATGCCTCCTCAGACAGGAGCATGTTGATGAGCCTTAATGAGTTAATATAATCCCTGTGAGCTGCTTAGAAATACTGGCTATGGTTGCTTGAAAAGACAGCATTTTCTGCAAAGGTGCATCATGGCACCAGCTGGAGGGGGCTGCAGTGGGCTTGGGACAGCTGAGGTCCCCGTGGAAAAGCATCCCTGCACTAGCCAGCCTTTTACTGCTGCAGGCTCATTTGGAAGTGGCCTTTTCACACAAGACCAGTGCTTAATATATCACTCAGACTTTGCTCATTGTCTACAGTTAGTAGTCTAACCTAGCCTCAGCGAAGTAATTAGGAGAAATAATTAACAGCTCTCAGTGATGAGGCAATCTCTCTCTCCCTCCCCTCTCCCTCACCATGTGGTGCACCTTGGTAGTGTCTCAGAAAACACAAGAGGACATTATGAATCAAAAAAATAAGTCTTTACCTGTAGTTAACTGTGCACACAAAAAGGAAAACATGGTGATCAAGCAGCCATTAATAGTTGCTTTACTGGAGGAGGATACACCAGAATCAAATGCTCATGGTAAAATGTCCCTTTAGGTCGTGGTTCTGTTATAACATTTAATCCAAACAAAAATAAGTCTCTACCAAAAGAAGTATTTGACCCGTACACATACGGACATGTGTGGATAAGACACTGCACTCCTCACGTTCCAAACGCCTCACGGCCCCTGTGTTCTCCCTAAGTGCAAGAAAACAAAACCCAGCCATGAAAATACAAAATCAATGCAGCAACTACAGTCGTAGGCAACGGTATGTGCGTGGCCAGGCCGGGCCCGTGGTGGGATGCGGGACAATGCAGCAGGGATGGAGCAGAGTCCCCTCTCCCCTCCCTCCTGTCCCTGCCTCTGCTGTGCTGGGGCTCTTCCAAACCAGACGCTAAGAGGAGGGAAAATAAAAACAACACCCCAGCCTATACCATAGTAAATCAAGTAATAAAAAAACAAACCCATCCCTCGGGTGGCGGCACTGCTGGTCCCGGGCCGCCCTGCGCGGTCACTGAGCGGCGTCCCCGCCGGGGACACCCCGCTGGCCCCGCGCTCCCTGCCAGCCTCCTGCCTGCAAAGTGCACCCAAGACATTGTGCAAGTCCTAGCGTGAAGGAAGGCGCTGGGGAAGGCCACCCGTCACCTCGGTGTCCCCAGGTGCCAGCCCGGGCCGGGCTCCTGTGCAGCCTCAGAGACCCGCCCAGGCTCGCAGCTGCAGCGCCAGCACGCCCAGCGCCACGGTGACCAGGCTGCCGCCGGCGCCGGGGGCTCGGTCACAGTCCTGCTTGTCCGCCTCGCAGCGGGACTGCTGGCACAGCACGCCCTTGAAGCCCACGGGGCAGATGCAGCGCTGGTTCTGGTAGCAGGTGCCGCCGTTCTGGCACAGCAGGAGCTCGTCATCGCACACGTTGGCTGCGGGGCGAGAGGAGAGCGCTGGGTTACCCTGCCCTGCAGCGGCAACGAGGTTTTACTCCTAGCGGTTAAATTATCCAGCGCTAGAGCACCTCCAAGGCCAGCAGAATGCACTGGAGGGCTGCAAACCCCGTGGCCAAAGCTATGAAGTTGTGGACACTGCTGATTCTGATTTCTCA
The DNA here is from genome assembly GCF_029582105.1 of Oenanthe melanoleuca. Lineage (NCBI taxonomy): Eukaryota > Metazoa > Chordata > Aves > Passeriformes > Muscicapidae > Oenanthe > Oenanthe melanoleuca. The sequence continues at coordinate 4,600,281 of NC_079350.1, forward strand.
GATTCTGAGTTCTTTTTCTCTTTCTCGGGCTGGGAGACTTTTTCCCAGGCTGAGGCAGTTTCTCAGCTCTGGCCTGAGCCTTTCCCAGGATGATAACTTTCTGGTAAATAGAAAGGAATTAATAAACAGAGATTAACACCTGGTGTTGGCTGAGAAACAGTTTCGTGTTGTATGTGACAGGAGATGTTTTCTCCTGTTGTCCAATGAACTCCTGTCCTGTTTGAGACTTGCAAACCACTCTATAAATATAGCTCAGTTTTTCAATAAAATGCTTCTTTCGCTTCTCTGGCTTAAGAAGTAATTTATCATTATTATATGCGACCCTCCACGCATAGCGACAGAATTTTGGATTTGGGAGGAATGGCCGGAATCTGCTCACCCTGCCCCCAAGGCAGCAGGGCTGGAGACCCTGCTCCTGTTGGGAGCCCAGCTGCCGTGCCCTGCGGGGTACTCACGGAAGCAGCCCTGTCTCCAGTAGTAGTTGGGCAAGCAGTCGTCGCACTTGGGCCCCGTGGCGCCCTCCCTGCACTCACAGTAGCCGGTCTCGTTGCAGCGGTCGTGCATGGAGCCGATCTGGTTGCAGTTACATTCTGGCCAAAGACACAGAGGTCACAGCCTGTCCTGCCTGCGGTTCTGGGCATGCAGGGGGCTTTGGAGAAGTCTGAGATGTGCTTAGAGACCAACGGGCTGGGAGGCCCCAACAGTGCAAACGGTGCAAAGGGCACCCCTCTTTGGAGCTGAGCCCTTCCTGGCCGAGCAAGGCAGCTGAATTTTTACTGTGAGGGTGGGGAGGCTCTGGTACAGGGTGCCCAGAGAAGCTGTGGCTGCCCCTGGATTCCTGGAGGTGTCCAAGGCCAGGCTGGACAGGGCTTGGAGCATCCTCGTCTAGTGAAGGTGTCCCTGCCTATTCAGGGGGTGGAACTAGACAGTTTTCAACCCAAACTGTTCTGTGATTCTAGGGTAATTTTTAGGCTTTGTTTTCAGGGAAGAGACACCTTGGCAGGCTGAGGAGACCATACCAGCTGCCATCCTTGCAGAGCACCCACACCCTCCAGAGAGGGGCTGAATGAAGCCCACTCACAGAGTGAGGTGCTGCCAGGGCCATGCTCACCTGTGCAGACATTCTCTGTGTTCACCTGTCCATTCTCTGTGTTCATCTGTGCATTCTCTGCTCACCTATGCAGACATTCTCTGCTCACCTGTGCATTCTCTCTGCTCACCTGTGCATTCTGTGCTCACCTATGCAGACGCTCTGTGCTCACCTATGCATTCTGTTCTCAGCTGTGCACCCTGTGCTCACCTATGCACCCTGTGCTCACCTATGCAGACACCCTGTGCTCACCTATGCACCCTGTGCTCACCTGTGCACCCTGTGCTCACCTATGCACCCTGTGCCCACCCGTGCACCCTGTGCTCACCTATGCAGACATTCTCGTCGTCCAGCTCGGCGGAGCTGTTGCGGTAGAAGCCCAGGCGGCAGTGCTGGCAGTGCTGCCCCCGCGTGTTGTGCTTGCAGCTCACGCAGGTCACCACGTTCAGGAAGTCGATGTAGCTGCAGCGGTTGGAGTGGCCGTAGCACTCGCAGTCTGGGGGGAGAGCAGGGGACAGCTGGGGACACTGGGCTCGAGTGCCTTCCCTTGTGCTGGGAGGAGGAGAGGAGCCACTGGGAAAGGGAGTGCCATGGCCACTGCCAGAGCAGGGCTGGGCTTGTGGGCAGGAGGAGAGCACACGGTTCTCCACCACCATGGGGGGACTGGGCTGGAAATCATCACCAGAGAGCAGAGCAGATCTGGGTCCCTGAAATCTTGAGGTGTGGATGGGCAGGAGCCAGCCCCTTGCAATCCCAGGACATGATTTCTTTCAGAAACTGCATAATTAGGGGAGAGGCAGTGGAGGGCAGTCAGATGTTAATTACAGAGCTGCCTTGTTAATGAGCAGAGCTCTGTGCCTGGGTTTGGCTCTGGGGAGGCTGCAGGACCTGTGAAGAGCTGGGCTGGGGGGCAGAGCCTCGCTGGGGACAGAGGGATGGGGCTGGCAGAGGCTGCTCAAGTGGAGATGGAGCTGCTGTGTGTCCAGGTAAAACCCCACAGCCTCTCCTTTTCCCCTCTGCATCCCTTCTCAGCAGGGAGAGTTGTAGCTGCCTGTTGTACCTTTCTGCTGTGAAGGGTGGTGGTTCTCAGGTTAAATGTTTAAAATAAGCACTGTGGAAGCTTCCACAGCTGGTGGACAGCTGTGTGAAGGTTTGAACCAGGGCTTGCCTGGCACAGCACAGCCTGCAAAGGGAGATACCACCATCACTTGGCCAAGTGCTCCTGTCCCCAGGGCTGACCTCTCTCAGCTGTGGGCATGTGTTAGGGAACAACCATCTGTGGGTGAGTCTGTAGTCAGGGGAGTGGATTTTGTGCTTCTTGTGTTTGCTTTTTATCACCATGAGTTGGGATGGTGACAGCCTTGCAGAGTCAGATCCAGGTGCTGGATCTTACTGGGAGTTTATATATAAATGTGTTTATACAGTGAGATGTGCAACCCAGGAGAAAAGGTGACCTGTGGTACAGCTGGCCTGGTCAGGAGATTTCCAGCCAGCAAGGGCAGGGGATAACGTGAGCAGAAACAATCTCAGCCAGGTCTGAGCTTTCAGAGCCTTCAGAGGGGTCTGGAGCTGGGGCTTTGCTCCCAGCAGAACTTTAAACGTTGGAGGATGGGAGGGATGGCAGGGAAGGGTGTGGGGTGGCATGCACATGCAACTGCAGGAGGAGATGTGATCAATGACATGATGACCAGGGAAGAAGGAGCAGGGCAGAGGTTTCCCCATGGTTCACAGCTGCCTGAGGAGGAGCTGAGACTCTCTTGTAATCTTGACTCCCTGTGGAACAACTTCTGCCTCATCAACTGTTACACAAAGAATTTCAGCTCAAATCCTGCCTGCTGCACTTCCCTGTGTTGTTTCAGACTAGGGAATCACTGCTACACACAGCCAACAGCTAAGCACAGCTCAGAGGGACCCTCCCCACCTCCTCCAGGTCTGAGCCTGCAGGAGCACATCACCTGAGCGAGGTCAGGGAGCCCTGGGGCGCCGCCCTCCCTCTCCTTACCTTTGTACGTTTCAATGGGAGCCACTGGGCCAGAGTTTGGTTTGAGCCGGATGAGTTTTGAGCTCTTTGAGGATGCTTGAGAAAAATCAGAGAAAGGCTTTTTCTCACTGCTTAGCACCACCCCTGCCACGAGAACAATGCCAAGAGCACCGTGCTGGCAGCACTGGCATCTATTTCTGCAGCAGAGAGCTGGGAGCTGCTGCATTTCTGCTCTTCCCCTCCCCTCCTCAGAGCTGGATGCATGAAAAACTCAACGCACAAATAACCCAATGCACAACACTACTGCAGAGCTGGGAGGAGCTGCTCACACGTGCCCCCTTCATGGCTGTTTGCTGGCGTGGTTTGGGATTTTGGGATGAGGATCTACAGCTTACAAACCAGATCTACTGCACGGACTGGGGCTGATGGGGGCCACGCCAGCTGGCCCCCAAAAACCTGTGAGGAGGAGGAGTGCCACGGAGGTGGCACCTGGCAGGGGCTGCTACAGGGTGCTGCAGAGCAGGTGCTGCTCCAGCCTGGCCCGTCCCCAGCAGCACATACCTGTTTTTTTCCCGTGCTTCTTGCCTGCAGAGTGTGCTGTGCGCCCTGGTTTGCTCTTCGGAGCTGCCAGAGACAGAACAGGTCTGAGAGCTGGGCTGGGCAGGGGCTCCCAGGCTGTGCTCAGGGTAAAGGGCTGTCCCAGCTGGGATGGGGCTCCCTGCTGCCAGCCAGACCCCTGTCCCACACAGGGTGACCCAGCACTGCAGGTAAAGGCCACCAAGCCTTGGGAGGGTTTGTGCTTTGGTGAGCCCAGCGAGGAGCAAGGCTGGGCAGCACTGAGGTCCCACAGGGTGTTGGGAAATGGTTCCATTGGGTTTTTGTGGAGCTTGTGCCTCCACTTGCAAGTGCTGTGGTGCTCAGGGAGGCCCTGGGTGGGCACTGCCAGCTCCAGCCACGGGTGTCAGTCACATCCTCCCAGTGACAGTGGTGGCAGAGGTGGCCGTGGTCAGAGTGCACCCACTCCTGCTTCCCACACCATTCCTCTGGTACCCTGCTGGTCTCCATGGCTTTCCTTGGCCCCAAACATCTCCAAAAACCCTCCCTGGGGCTGGGTGAGCACAGCTGAGCTGGACCCTCTGGGCAGGAGGTTGTACAGTGGGGGGCTGTGCTGAGGAAGGGTGGCTGTCCTGGCACTGAGGGAGAACCTGCCCAGTGCCAGCCTTGGGGACAGGCCTGGCCTTACCTCGCATGCCCTCAGGAGGGTCTGCTGCCTTTGGCTTCTGTCCAAGTGCTGCTGTGTTTGGTGGCATCAGAGAGAACATCAGATTTAAATCAGACCCCCCTGCTTTGCTTAACAGGGTTCAAAGGGACGCTGGAAGCTCTAGGCTGGGTTGGTGGAGCTCTATCTGATTTAGGATGTGCTGAAGCAGGAAGGAGAGACAAAATCTCCTCAAAGTTAGCATCTCTAAGTGTGAAGAGAGGCAGGAAAAATATTCCTAAGGGGAAGGTGTGGGAGTGCTGGATGGCTGAGTGTTGGCATGTGGTCCTGACACTGCCCAGGCACGGAGAGAAGCCAGGTCTGCAGAGCATTGTCAGGGCTGTCAGCACTCCTGGCCCCTGGGTGTAGCTCCATCCCTTGTTACTGCATCAAAAGCAGCTTTGCCTCTCTGTGAGGCCAGACAGCCCAGGATGCTGTGATCTGCACAGGAGGGATGCTAAAATCTACAGCTGGAGCCAGCTACAGGGATCTGGGGTGGCAAAGGGGAGCTGAGCACCAAGGGCAGCTACCAAAGCTGTGTGTGGAGGGAGCCCTGAGGAGGAGAAACTTCAGCCTCAGCAGCCAGGGAGAAACCTCCCAAGGCTCCCCCCAGGCAGACTGAGCAAGGAGATGCATTAGAAGGATCTGTGCTCTAAACAACACAGCCTATCACTGACAGGGAGATTCTGCTCTACAAACAGGCTCCAGCCTCGGGAGATGACAGCATTTCCATGATCCTCTCTGTTCACCCCAGCAGCAAGCTGTGAACAATCCCTCCTGCCCTTCACCATCCTCACAACCTCCCCATCCTCCCCATCCTCACCTTCCATGTGCACCACTGAACCCCCAGCCTCAGCCCAGCCCCATCCCCGTGCAGGACTCACACAAGCCCTGAGCTCCTTCCCGGGCAGGAGGAGAAGAGAGGCATGGAAAGCACAGATCCAGAGCTAGAATAAACACTCTCTGAGCTGGTCCTGGCTGGCAGGGCCCAGCTCAGCCCTGTGGCTCCTACCTTGTGCTCCTGGGCCAGCCTCGGCCGGGGGAGAGCCCACCTGCAGTGGGGCAGCCGCCGACAAGCCGGGGTAGTCTTGGGTGACCAAAGGGAAAATGGTGTTACTGGGGGAGCTGCATCCCAGCAGGAGCCCTGCAGCGTTCCCAGAGGGAGTCAGACCCCAAATGCAGCACCCAGCCCTGTGCCATGGGGGTCTCTAGGCACCAAACCCCTTGAACTGTGTGTGCTGAGCTGAGCCCCTGCCCTGCAGCCCTGGGCCTTGGAATAGCAGCTGACAAACAGCACACACACCTGGGGTGGAGGCACCAAGCCCTGCTCAACCCCAACCTCCACACCCTCCTTCAGGCTCTGCTGCTCCCTCAGAAATACAAATCCAGGAATTTCCCAGCACTGCAGAGAACTTGAACCAGTGAGAAATTTTGTTTGGTTTCCCTGCAAACCCTCACCCCCACTGGCTCCATCCCCCTCCCCTGCTTCTCAATATTGGTAACAGTCTTCAGGTTTGCTAGAAAACAAACCAGGGACTAAAAATTTGAAAAGCCATATTATTAATTTCAAGCTCCAGTTGGGTAACATAAGGAGGAGGAGGAAAAAAAAAAAAAAATCTCTTGATCCTTGCCAAGTTTCAAAGGACAAACCCGAGTAGGAGAGAAATGTGATTTCCCAGCTTCGTCAAGGGGATGATAAACAATACAGAATAAAAAAGAAAAAAAAAAAAAGATTATTTTTTTAATGACAAGCTCTAAGAGAAGGTGATAGACATTGTCCTTTTCAGCTGGAAAGTGGAAACCAATTGATATTAATATGGTGTTAAAGAGAATATGAAAAAATCCCTGTGCAAATTGGCAAGGGTTTAATTAGAGTCACAATAAAAAACAGCCCTGGAGGCATTTTGCTTTTTAGTCATTCACATACACCTCCACTCAATCACATTTACAGAGCCAAGAAAATTATTAATGCTCATTATCCTGAGAACCTTTCCCTTTGTAGCTCTGGGCCATAATGGACAGTTTTACATTTTGGGATAGGGAGAGACACATTTTGCCCCAGAACCACTTTATAAAAATGGGAAACCATGGGCAGCTCTGATGGAAATTGCTGTTCTTGGTGGGCTTCTGAGGAAGGGGAATAAATTGAACCAAGAAGTCACATTTTATAGCAAAAACCATTGGGGCAAACAGCACTGGAGGAGTGGGGGAGAAGCCTGGAAAAGTCCTTCTGAAAACACAAACACAGGATCCCTTTCCTGCAGGCACTCCCCAAAGCCAGGCTGTCCCTGCTCATTTTCTGCTGGAGTTTGTGACCACCCAGCAGGGCTCAGGCTGGTCCTGTTTTTACCCAGAGGTGAACTGGCACTGCTGAGACTGCCACGAACCAGAAAAAACTATATAAAAAGGAAAAGTTTGGGATTTTCAGTGTTGTTTTTTTTTCTTATTTTGAACATGGGGAAAAAAAAGTAACAAATGGCAAGGAAGGAACTGACAGGCTTCAAGGAAAGCTTTGCAGAAGGCAAAGAACAGCACTTAATTCATCCTCCTAAGGGTAACTCTGTGATTTCTCTTCCTTCTCCCCACTTTGGCAGCTTCCCCTGCCTTCAGACCACATCCCTGCTCTGAACCCATCGCTGTCTCCCCTCCCACGGCAGGACCAGGCACACACAGCATCCTACGAGCACAGCTCCACCTTGACACGACAACACCACGAGCAGCCAAGGGAGGCAGATGTCTAGCAGCTCCAAGCAGCCCAGAGACAGCCCAAATCTCATCTACTCCTCGAGCCCACGTGCTGCTGCCGAGCTGTGCCCACTGCTGTGCGGAGGAGAAGGGAGGAACGCTCGGGCTGCCTTGAAATACCTGATTTTTTCTGTGTTTCTGTCACAGGCACAGAGGCAGCGAACTCAGAGGCTGGTCTGATGATGCTTGCTTAATGTGGGAAGCAGAAATTCAGAGGGTAGAAGATATTAGAGGGTGGAACAGAGCAGGGATGGGGCAGGGCTCTGGCAGGGCTGGTCTAAATGGCTGGCTTTAAAGCAAGGAGGGATTTTAATGCTTCTAAAATTCAAAAGGGGGGGTTACAACAGAGTGTCTCACTTTGGGATTCTGACTCTGCTTGAGGTTATTGTCCCTCTTGCAAAAATGTCCTATCTGGGGTTCAAGGGTCACTTCTTCCACAAAGTGTTTCCCTTGAGACCCAGGTGAATTAGATCTGCAGGCCCTTGGGAATGTCATGGATTTTAAATCAATTCTTTATGTTTTGCATGGAGAAGGAAGATCTCTGGCCAAAAGCAGATCAGAATTAAGCTGTGCCTTGATTCCCTTTCGTTGGTCAAGGGCACACAGTGGACCTTTGGCATCAAACCCCTCGTGCTGCCCAGGTAAGAGCAGGTCCCTGAGCTGCCCTCCAGGGACTGTCACCACTCCCAGGCCACCATCCTGGGTGGGACTGGCTCTGCAGGAGCACAGATGGGATCTGGATGGGGGTGAGGACTGAGGAGCTCAGCCTGGCTGTATCAAGCCAAGGACCTGGCAGCTGAGCTGCAATTTATTAATTTTTGTCCCTTGCCATCAGTTAATGAAAGCATTAGGAAAACATTTTCTCTGCCCAGGAAGCAGGTTTTGGAGAGGGAATAAACTCTGTGATGTCTCTCAGGTCCCTCAGAGCAGCCTGGCAGGAGAGGTTACCCCCAACACCCCAGAGACACTGAACTGCCACAAAGGCAGAGCACTGCAAATCATACAAGAGACACACCAAGCAGCTACCCACACGAACACAGCAAAAAAATAGCCCTAAAATGTCACTACAGGTGAGCATGGATAAAAATCAGATGACCCTAAGTGCATTGTGTGGATGTGGATGTGATCACCTGGCCCTGGAGCTCGAGGCTGGGGGTGGATGAACCTCCTGCTGCACAGGTACAGCATGGATCTGGCTAAGGAGCCCTTCCAGACAGAGCTGAGCCTTGCACTCTTTTTCCAAGGTCACTCCAACTCCATGGAAGTTGGACTTAAACCCTCAGCTCCCTGATTAACTCCTCAAGCAGGGTACTTCCATGAATATATCTATATTTGCATAAACATGCAATCAAGTTTCCTCATCCCTTTGACTGGCTTCTGGCAGCTCCCCCAGACAGACTGTTACTAACATGCTGTGGGTGTAAAACGTCCTCCTGGGAAATATCAGGCCCTGAAAGCATGGCAAAGGGAGGAATGCGTGTCTAATTCCCCCATGAGCAGCTTAAAAAAATGTCCTGCTGTTAAGTTTTATCTGCTCATTTCCAAAAGACAAGGAAAAACGATGTCTCCTTGTTCACAGGGGGAGGGAAGGAGGAGCCCCCAGAAAAAAGACAAAAGTTTTCCTCCACTGGGTGATTTCAGAAATTAGGGAAGGATGTTTCTGGCACGTGTGTGAGCTCCCAGGCTGCTTGGATAGCAGCAGCCACTTGGGGAATGCTGGAATTGTGCCCTAGGAAAACTGCACCTGCACCACATCCATGGGTTTGGCCAGAGGGATTTGGTGGCACCAGCAAGGACAGAGCAAAGCCTGTGGGCTGCTCTGAGTCTGGAGGTCAGGGACAGGGTAGGATGGGGTAAAATTCCCCTCTCCTGGTTTGAATTTATTATGGAAAAGTCTTCATTTCTTTCCTGCCCTGCCTTGCCATGGAGCTGTGGGAGCATCTCTGTGCCAGACACAACAGCAAACCAGGGCTGCCTGGAGGCTGGGGGAAGTGAAGCAAGTCAGGGTGATTTTTATCCATGTTCTTTTATCATCCTACAGAGCAGAGATCCACAGCTACCAACACAGCAGCTGGGAGAGGAGCCTGGGAGCAGAATCCTAAATCCTGAGCAGGGCAGGGAGCACGGCACCCACCTGGCTGGGTGGTGGTGGCTGGCAGGGGGGTGCTGCTGCTGCTGGTGGTGGTGGTGGTTGTTGAGATGGTGGAGGTGGTGGTGGAGGTGGTGGTTGAGGTGGTGGTGGTTGAGGTGGTGGTGGTGGTTTTTGCAGTGGTGGTTTTTGCAGTGGTGGTTTTTGCAGTGGTGCTTTTTGCCGTGGTGCTTTTTGCGGTGTTTACTCGCTGCGGTCGCTCGTAGGCTGACAAGCAAAGAGAAGAGTTGGGGTGCACTTGCTGGGGGGCATGGTGGGTTTCCATGCCAGCCTGCACACCTGTGAGGCTGCTGCTGGGCTGGGCTGGTGACAGATTTCCCAGCACGGGCAGGATTAAGGCTGGTGATGCTGCCTGCAGTCAGGGCGTGTCTGTGTGTGAGCAGGGCTGCAGCCTGGGGCTGCATCAGCTTACCCTGCTGCTGCAGATATTGGCTTAAACACTTACAGCTCCATCAAAAACTAATTGCCAATTAAGCTGAAAAAGGGAGATGGAAGCATGTCTGGGCAGGGATGGGGTGAGGAGGTGCCAAGGAGCCCCCAGGCCCAGCTGTGCTCCTTGCACATTCCCTGCTGCCACCCCTCACCCAGCTCCCTGCCACCATCAAAGCCAACCAGCACCGCTGGCACGTGTTTGTTTCCAGTGGCACCCTCCAAATTTTGGGATGGCTGGGGGTCAGCAGAGCCCCCATGGAGCAGGGCAGGAGTGATCCTGCCCCACTGCCCCCAACCAAAATAACACCAGGACACAAATTCCTGCTTAGCTCACACCTGCTGCCCTCCTGTCCTTGTTTGTCCCACTGCTTCATGCAGATTATCGTGCTTAATTTCATAATAGCCCTGAGCTAGTTTAAATACTTAATTTAGGTCACTTCTAGGCTCCTATGTGAGCTAAATAATCTCTCCTTAACTGGCCTTGCACATAAATCCCTCCTGTCCACCTCCTGCACATCGCTCCCAGCACCCTCCCAGCTTCTGCCCTGCAGAAAATCTTGATGAGGAATGTTTTCCAGGGATATAAAAGTAGTGCTGAGGATGCCAACCTTTGTAAATGGGAAGAAAAAAGTTATCAAAATGGTTTTGAAGAGAAAGGTGAAGAATATTTTAAACTATTGAAACATTTATTTTTTTGAAATCCTAAGTTACTTAAGGGAGACTTTTAATTTTTATTTAAAAATTTCAAGCGCTTAACTGCTAAAAAACTAAATATGGTTCATTCACCTAGAAAACCTGTCCTCCACTTTTCTATTAGGTCTGCTTTTCCTAATTGCATTTGCATTTCCCTGAAACAATTCCTCCTCCAATTCTTCCCCCTTGCCTGCAAACCAAGGAATTCATTATTCATTCAGCTCCCTGATTTGTTTCTTCTGGAGGGGCACTCTGCACTACAACATTCAAACCCAGGCTTCTGCTTAACCAAAACTCCAGGCTCTTTGATATCAAACTACCTCCAGCTTTGTTAAATTAGGAGGCCTCTCCTGCCATCAATCTTGCAGCAGAAATCCCTGCTGAGCTCTGCCTTTGCTGCTGACACCTCACAGACATTTGTTCATATACATACACGTGTACATACAGATGTACACACTCTCTATATGCTTTTTTATTGATAGCCCAAGGTGACCCAGACTGGGTTCTACACCAAATAATTCACACCCAGCTCCTTCTCAGAGCAGAATTCTGCAGTACTGGGGGCTAAGGGGGGAGTTCACAGCCAGCACTGGTGATTTTGAAGAGTCTTTTATTATTTCCTTTCCAGCTGCCATACTAACGAACCTCATGGGGGGAAACCATGCCAGAGGAAGAGGCAAAATGAGGCTGCTGAAGTCAGAGGAAGAAAATATAAGACTCTTTGACAGGACAGAAAATGAGGCACAATTAGGGAAGAGTTATTGCCTGGAAAATGATAATGGATAGAAAATAACCATATATTTTTTTCCTAGTGACATCCACAAGGATCATGCACCGAGGTGTTAAATGCCAGCATTTCAGTCAGAGTTTTACTTACTGCCAAAGGCTGAGCCTGCAGCTGCACCTGGAAAAAACAAGAGGAAGCCCAGTCACTGGAAGCAGGACACCATCAGAAGATCACACAGACACACAACATGGGACTGAACAGCAGCTAATTAGTGGGGGCTTGCTCACAGGCACATCAGTTTGCTGCTACAGATTAAAAGCTGCTTTTGTCAAAGCACAGAAAGAGTCAGACAACGCTGTCTGGGCTCCTGGCATCTCAAGCCTCTCACCTGAGCAAGGGAAACCAGTGTGGTCCTTGCTGATGGGGTTTTTCTGTTAACCATTTCCTGGGGCTGCTGTGAAAGCCCAGCAAAGGACAAGCTGTAGGGTCTGAACAGGGGACTAAGGAATCACAGAATCACAGAATGAACAGGTTGGAAAAGACCTTTAAGACCAAACACCTCCTCATCAACTAAACCATGGCACTGAGTGCCTTGTCCAGTCTTTTTTAAAACATGTTCATGGGCCTGCCTGCTGGAACACATGGGTGAATCATGGAAAGTCTCAGCTCTGCATGAATATAAAGCACAGAAGAGGTAGGACTACCAAGAGCAGAGGGCTTCAGAGAGCTGCTTCTGGGGCAGAGGAAGAGGATGTTGATGTGGGGAGGAGGAAGAAGACTGAATGATGGGAAGAGAGACAAATGGGAGAAGGAAGAGCAGAGCAGAAAGAGAAATAGAAAGAGACAGAAGGAATGGAGGGGAGGGAAAGAGAGAGAACAGCATGTCTGTTCCTGTCAACAGCAGAAAGTCTCCCAGGCTCCTTTGAAGCAATGCAGGCGCTTGGTGGGAGCTGACAAGCTCGTTCCCTTTCAAAGAACCTGCTCGTCTACCAGCCCTGGCACACACAAAACATTCCCGTCACGGCCTTCGGAGCCTGAATTTCAGCTTTGATCATCTTAAAGCACATAAATCTTTCAAAAAATTTGTGGGGAGGGAGAGAAAAGATTCTCTTTGGTAATGCTCAAAGCTGCTGGTTGAAAGGCTGGAGTGGCTACCGTGGCTTTGTGACATTTAAACAAGTTTGCTAATGTGGAGTGGACAGGAAGCCAGGAGGAGCTGGCCCATCTGTGATGTCTCCTGCTCCAATTCCCTGCCTGGAGGATGTGGGAATTCATCCTCCAGCACTGTCAGAGCTGTGTGCCAGCTGCAGCTGGAAGAGCTGGGCTGCACACAGGGACCACAGCTCACGGCTTTTCCTGGGAATGCTGGTGAGCACAGGGAGCAGCCAGCACTCCTGCAGCTGAGCAGAGGCAGCACTGAGCCCCTGGGCAGCCAGAGCTCTGCTGTGCTGAACAACACCTCTGTTAAAGGACAGTTATTGGCACTGCCCTGGAGCCGTGGTTATATCTTGGCCTAAGGTCATCATCCCTGCTCTTTAACATCATTTAGATTCACTCCTCTGCCAGCAGCCAACACATCACCTCTGCATCCACCAGATCCTCTTTCACTTCTCTGTGCACCAAGACAGGGGTAAGGACCCATTTCCCTTTGGAAAGCTGAGCATCCTGCACCAATTTGAGCTGGAGAAGGGCAAGATGAGCACCCACTCCCATCCACGGATGTGGTGCAGCAAAGGCTGGATCCCTGCAGTTACATGCATTGCAATCTCTGCAGTTACATGCATTCCAATCCCTGCAGGTTACATGCATGGTAATCCCTGCAGGTTACTTACATGCATTGCAATCCCTGCAGTTACATGCATTGTAATTTCTGCAGTTACATGCATTACAATCCCTGCAGGTTACATGCATGGTAATCCCTGCAGGTTACTTACATGCATTACAATCCCTGCAGTTTACATGCATTGTAATCCCTGCAGGTTACATACATTACTATCCATGCAGGTTACTTTCATGCATTACAATCCCTGCAGGTTACATACATTATAATCCCTGCAGGTTACTTACATGCACTGCAATCCCTGCAGGTTACTTACATACATTACAATCCCTGCAGTTACATACATTACAATCCCTGCAGGTTACTTACATACATTACAATCCCTGCAGTTACATACATTGCAATCCCTGCAGTTACATGCATTACAATCCCTGCAGTTACATGCATTGCAATCCCTGCAGTTACATACATTGCAATCCCTGCAGGTTACATGCACTGCAATCCCTGCAGGTTACTTACATGCATTGGGGGACCCGTTGGGGAGAGGCAGGTAGGACCCTGCTCGCCAGGACCTGGAGCGAAAGTTCTTCTTGCACTTGCCACAGTCCTGGCCCGTGGTGTTGTGCTCACACTCACACTGCAGGCTGCCCTCTTTGAAGGTGCACAGGTTGGCGTGGAGGTTGCATTTACACCTGGAGGAAAAAGGGAAGAGCTGTCAGGTGTTAGTGCTGCTCCTCCTTGTCCTCAAGGTAGTGCTGAAAATGTGCTGAGGCTGGGCTGGTCACCCCTTCCCTGCTCCTCCTGCAGGTTTTCCCTCACTGAACTCATCAGTTTTCCCCAGGTATCTGGTGCTGGGGTTCAGTGTCCACCTCCTCACCCAGGGCAGATGTGCAGCCTCTCATCCTAGATGAGACACTTCACTCCCAGTATCTGACTGAGGAGCACAGGCTGTTTAATGGCAGCTCAACATCTGCAGCTGGGACACCAGGAAGGAGTCACTCACGTCAGGCTGTTACAGGAATCAGGGTAATTACCTCAGATGGAGGCTTTTACTTGGAGGCAGTCTCTGGATTTCAGCGGAGGAGCTGGGCTGACCCTGGTGGCACTCAGCCCTTGCCCCCTGTCACTGTGCCAAAGCCAACAGCATTTTCTCCTGCGTGTGAGGCTGCCCAGCACAAACCCTTTTCCCTACGTGCAGCACAGCCCCAGCCTGCTGTGACCAAAATAACACAGACAACACCAGAACCCCCCAGCTAGTCCCCGCCTCATCAGAGAAGGCAACAACTAAAAACACTATTCAGCAATTTGCAAACATTAAGAAACTTTTAATGAGCTGTAGTGCAGTGTGCAGGGAATAATTATCTCCATGCACAATAATTCCTGTTGCTCAGACTCCGGAGGTGACTCGTGCAGAGCGCAGAGCCTGAGCCCATAACTCACACGTGGCTCTGTGACTCCTGGGCCTGAGCTGAGGCCATCAGACAGAGACTTTGGGGACCAGAACATCTCATTGCATTCCAGACAGCCGATCCCTGGCACAGCCCGATGGTTTTCCCTGCTTTGTGCAATAATTTACACTCTCAGAAGCAGAAGCATTAGGGATCAGTAATGCTGTGCCTTCTGTGCAGGGTGGAGAAGTCTGATGGGGCAGGGCTGCCTCTTGCAGGGCTCAGGAGATGCAGAGCTGAGGGAATGAGCTGCCTGCAGAGGAGACAGAGGGAACATGGCCTGCTGCTCCTGGTGCTGTGTGCACTGGGATAAGCAGCCTGGATTAGGCTGGGAGCTGGGAGTCTGGGTGCTGCGCATGCCCCAGCTCCTGGTGCCTCTCCCCCTCTGCCTTGGAGCCCCAGAGCAGCTCCCCAGCCACCTGCCTGACCCGCTGAGGCTGCCTTGCTGTGCTCTCCTCACGCATGGCTGGATAAGCTGACCTCATGTATGATTTCTTTTTTTCCCCTCCCTCCCCTCCCTGCCCTTAATTCTAGCTCAGAGGCTAAGCATAAGCTGGATGAACAATCTCTCCCCGTCTTACAACCCTGCCCAGTGTCTGACCAAGCAGAGGAGGGAATTTTGCAGCCTCTAAAAAGGGAGGGAAGAGGAAAATGTGGCCCAGGGAGCAGAGGCAGCCACACTCAGCATGCTCCACTTGAAACCGTGTGTGAGCGAGGGCTGGAGCTGCCGCGTCACGGCTGAGAGCACCAGCACTGCTCTGGGACTGAGCCACGAGCATCCAGGGCAAGGAAGTGGCTTTGGCTGGTGCCTACAGCCAGCAGGATGCTGAATTTCAGACGCTGCAGGTCCCCTTTGGCTCTGGTGAGCTGTCCCAGCCTTTGGCAGAGGCGCTGCCCAGCCCCAGGGCGCTGCGGAGCCTGGCTCTGAATTATTCAGCTCCACGCAGCCTGGCCTCCTTCTCTGGCTTCAGAACGAGCAGACGAGAGCAAAGCAGGCAAGATAGTGGGGTAAAGCAGGTTAAAGCAGGTCAAACCTCACCACTGCTGCTCTGGGCCCTGCCTGGGCAGAGCAACAGCCCCAGGAGCTGCAGCTCTCCTCCCTCCTCCTCTGATGGGAGAGGGGATGGGGCACAGCCTCAGCATCCAGCCCGGGGGGGCTCAGGAGCCCCAGGGGAGTGGGAACAAGGGTGGAGGGGACTGTCACACCCCGTGTTTTGCCTCAAGTTTGGGGTGAGGTGGAGCATGGTGCTTGGCTCCTGTGAGTCACAGACCAGTCACAGTGGGGACATCAGCCCTGGGTGGCCACCAGCTGGTCCCTGTGGTGGCCTGAGGCAGCCTCAACCAGCCCCCTCCATATGTGGCACATCCTTGCTCCTGGCAGAAGCCAAGCAGATATTCTGGGTGCTTCTGGCTCCCAGGGCAGGAGGGTGAGACCTGTTTAGCATTAATTTGGCTCCTGTGGGACCCAGCCTTGGCAAGGCACAGGTGTGTGCAGGAGGCAGCCAGGGGTGCCTGCTCTGCAGCCCTGCTCACTTGCACTGGGGAGGGCTGGGAGCCCAGCAGCAGCTCCTGGGACAGCCCCACTGCCTCCTCCCACTGGGATCGGGACAGGGAGGGAGCTCATGGCTGTCCCCCAGCCAGAGCACTTCTCTTCCCAGGGGAGACCCTCACTTCCTAATCTGTGTAAACAAGGAAAACTAACTCAAGAGGAAGCAGAGGCAAGTGTTCACCTTGCCTGCCTGTGCCCAGGTCACTGATTTTTCTCTCTGCTAGGTGCTTTGCCACTGTGCAAAAGTTTTGTTATCCCAAGGATCAATTTTACCAGGGAATTGCTTTCTGAATTCGACCTTTGAGGATCATCAATCTAAGCAGGGAACTGTAACCCCAGCAGGCTGACCCTGCAGCACAGCACTTTGCAGCCCAATCAATCAGGCTGCATTATTTAATGGTGAGCAGCTGAGCACCCTCAGCCAGCCCAGTTCTGCATCCTGGGCTCTGTGGATCAGCCTCAACCCCTTCCTCAGGCTTCTGTGCCTCCTCCTCTGGGCCCAGAGCCCAAGGACACGCTGATGGTCTGTGCCTGCCTTCCCCCAGCCAAGACTCAGCTGCTGGAGACTGGAGTAAATGGCATTAGCCCAGTCCCCTGGGTGGGAGCTGCTCCTCCTGCTCATCCTCCTCGGCGCCCAGCCACGGCAGGAAGGAGAGGATGAAGGGAAAGGTTAGGAGCTACTTAGCAATGAGGCTTAAAAATCAGCAGCGGGGCAGACACCTGCGCTGTGCCCTGCAGAAGGCAGCCATGGCCCTGCTCCAGCCCCGGGGCTGCTCCAGAAAAGTGCTGCTTGCAATATGGTCTCTCTGGCTCTGGGAGAGAGCTGGGAGTGTTTCTCCTCTCTGGCTCGTGGGTCGAGTTTCTCCGTGGGTGTTCAGAGCCCGTGGAGGGTCAGCAGTGGTGGGGAGCAGCCCCTGCAGCACCCACAGCACCCTCGGGCACCAGGGACACCCATCCTGCTCCAGGCTGGCACTCGGCATTCAGCAAACACCAGCTCTCACTGTTCCAGCAGGAGTGGTGGGAGCAACGTGTGCCCCACATGCTACAGCTTGCACAAAGGGGCATTAAGGAGTTTATTTCAGTGCAGGCCATTCAGCTTTCCTCAGAGTGGTGCAGTGTGGTTCTGATGCTGCCAATGCCTCCACCAGGGAACATCACGGAGCTTGGAGCGCCAAGGAAAGTTTACAGGAAAGTGCCCTTTTTTTCTTTCTTTTTTTTTCTTTTTCTTTCTTCTTCTTGTTTTTTTTTCAGCCATAAAGAACACTTTTCTGCAATTCTCCACGTCAGCATCCTGGAGGTCACAGCAGTGAGCTGCTGGAGAGGTGTCTGGTGCCAAGCCCACGTGTGAGGGAAGGAGATGCCCACACACAGGAAGGGGGTGAGTGCAGCAAACCTGCAGCAAATCTCCCTCTGTGCTGGGAGTAGAAAAACAGCCCCTTTCCCTGAGCTTTCATTAATTTCAAAAATTACTTTTGAAGTAATTTTAAAAAGCCATCCCAGCCCTTTGTTTTCTTTCCAAGGATTCTTACTTGTTTTACAACCCCATTTTCTGTCCTCAGCCCCACTTGCAGAGAGGGAAAGGCAAAGAGCATCTCCTCTCCCTTCCTGCAGGGATGGGGCAGCCTCGGGCTGCTGGCACATCCTCTGTCCTGATGCAGTGACAGTGCTGGGTGAGGACCTGGAGAGATGCTCCATCCCCATGAGACAGCACCGACTGCCCTGAGCTCCTTAAAAACTCAAGAACTCCCCTGCAAGCCTCTTTGCAGCCCAGCCTGCACACCCCTCTCCGCGAGGATGTTCTGCATGGCCATGGGGACACTGCTGGTCCCATCCTGCTGGGTTCCAAGCCATCCCTCTCCTGCCTTTCCCGGGGCTTGGCTTTGCCCCCTGCTCCCTGTCTGCTCGGAGAGCCGCTAATGACTGCCGGCCGGAGGAAAGCTTATCAGAGCTTTCCCCTGAATTGTTTGCTCTCACTGTAATTGATGAGCCTTTAATGAGTCTCACGGGACGATGTGTTTGAAGGGAGCTCTTTCCTCTCCCTCCCCAAGGAAAACGATGTTTCAACTGATCTGGGCTCTCGGGGAAACATGAATAACTCTCCTCCATCTCTCTATTGTCATCCCCAGCACGCTGCCTGGCCATCACTTACCCACTTCTACCTGCTCTTCTGCAACTGTTTTGGCAGCTCAGCAAAAGCAGGGAGCAAATCTTTTGGGCAAAGCATAACGGGTGCTGAGCTTGGATTGTTTCTGGCCCATCTGTGCGTGTGGAAGCAGGTAAAAATAGCTTCTAATGGCTGGGCCATGGAGGAAGCACAGTCCCTTTGTGGAGAGCGTTTATATCAGGATTTGCCGTGCTGGGAGGTCGCTCTGGAGGGGTTTGCTGCTGCCAGTCCTGGAGCAGGGCTCGAGAGGATGGGGAAGGCAATAGTGGCTCATCCCAAGAGCAGGGTTGGGAGCTTCCCCAAGCCCATGGTCCAGGGACTGATGGAGAGGAAAATCCATTTTAACATGTTGGTTTTTTCAGCTTGAAGCAGGGTGAGAGGCTTCTGGCTTTCACTGCTTTGTGCAGAGCCAAAGAACTGAAAAAAACCCCCTGAGTTTGGCCAGAGGGTTGTGAGTGGGTTGTTTTCCTTGTGGGTTTTTACTTTTGGTTGTGTGGTAGGGATGGGTGAGTCCTCCCAGCAGGAAGGAACCCTCCTCACTGCCCTCCGAAATGATTTGAGGTTTGGGTTACAAAGATGAGACAATTTAAAAGATGCCAAAGTGGAGAGCAGGCTAGCTGGCTGTTCCCATCTGAGAGGCTATTTATTTTAAATAAGTTGACACTCACCAGCTGTCAAGATCCTGCTGACTGGTGGAACATTATTTATATTCAAAGCTGTCTTAAAAAGCAAACACAAAACCAAACTTCCCCATTAGGGGGTCGGCCAGCAGAAGGGAGGAAGGGTGAAGAGGACATCACATGGATATGTGAACATAAATATTTGCAGAGTAATGTGTATAAATGCTCTTGGTCTTTCTCCTGGAATGCAATAATGCCTGCAATTGAGTTCATTGGCCAAATTGAATTTGGGCTCCTGTAGAAGTCTCTTTATATTAAGTGCTTTAACATACATCACCTTCTCAGTCTATCGATGAAATTCTATTATCCGCTCAGGGCCGGACACAACTCGGCAACAAAATCGGAGGGGGAATAAAACCCTTCACAAACCAGAGCCAGGAGCAGGTAATAGGACCTTGGGCATCCGTCTCTGGCTATCGACAAAGTGTCAGCAGCGTCTGGGGGAGGGAGGAGCTCTCTGCGCTTCTCTCTCCCTCCCTCCTGCTCAGAGTTCCCTCCCCACCTTGCTGCAGTGGGAGCAGAAACCTTTGCAGGACTCCAGCAAAGAGTTGCTGCACATTAACTTAACTATATGACCAAGAGCAAGATTTTGCTCGAACTCCAGCTAATTCCAGCCTGGAGGAATGCCAGGGAAGCTGAGGCATCCAGCTCTGGGGCTGCCCAGCATGGAGGCGAGGACAGAACCCGGCTGGCACAGACTTGGCTGTCCTTGACACGAGGATGCTGCTGCTCCTGGGGCCCAGCTCTGTCTGCCAGGAGCTGCAGGGGAAGGGGCAGGACGGGCACAGCCAGTGCTTGCCCTGGGTTTTGTGGTCATCCCAAAGCTGCCAAGTGTGGGCTGAGGGCTGCAGGGGTGTTGGGCTGGTTCTCGGGGGATGTTTGGGTGAGCCCGTGGCTATTTGGGGAGTGGTGTCCCAGCACTGGGATTGGGGAGCTCCTGCTCTCACACATCATTCACCCCAGGTCCTGCCTGTTCCCCTCTGGTGCAGGTCCCACCCTGCTCCTCAGGGAGAGATGTTCACCAGCCACCACACAAAATCTAAGACCCTCCGCAAGAGACTCTTCCACTGACTAAACCTTTTCTCCAATTTAAGGACAGCTTTGCTGGAGAAGTCAAGATCAGCTGGAAGGTGTCCCACAACAGAGCCAGAAGCAGGGCAAAGCAGCTCAGGGGCAGCCAGGATGTGCTTTGTGCTGGCAGCCCTGGTTTGAGCTGAGCTACAGCCACAGGGGAAGTGCACTGAGCTGCCCTCACTGAGAGAAGGAGGCAGTGACCAGGAATTATTCATCTTTAACAGCAATGCAGCATCAGTCATCTCCACATCTCAAAACTCACCACAAATGCAGTAAAATATATCCCCTGCATGTGGGTACCACTGACCATTTCCAGCTCTGTCTATTGCAGGAGGTGATTCTGGGGGTGGCCTTGGTCCCCCAGGTCTGGAGTGCCTGGTCCTGGCTGCTGGCACCAGGGTAACAGGCTGGCCAAAATTGTTCTGCTCCACTAGCACCAACTCCAAGTCATGTGGAGAGAAAATCCTCCAGGAGAGCATCCATGCATGGCACTGGGGATACACCAGGGAAAGAGGCAGGGAGCTCAAAGGGCCTTTCCCTTCAATTTTTTTGGTGTAAGCAAAGCAGCAGCCAAGGAAAGCCTAAGAAAAGCAATTGGTGAAGTGAGGAAAGGAAATGCCACTTCAGAACTAGAAACCTCATCTTGTTGGTGCCTCCTTGGGCTGAGCACAGCCCAAGAAGAGGCTCTGCCCCATGGAGCTGCTCAGTGGTGAGGGATGCTCCCTCCTCCTGCCTTCCTCCAGGGACTGCTCATCACCAGCAGGATGGACAGACAGACAGACAGTGCATGCACTGGGGCAGGGCAGGACAGAGTGGGGAGAAATCCTAATAACCAGCCTAAAATTGATTCACTTCTGCTCAATCTGATTTCCCCTAACTGGATCCACATGTCCTGGCCATGGCACATTAACTTCAATTACAGCTTATTAATGTCTCCGTGATGGAGCGTGCCCTGCTGAGCACGGCACTGACTGACGTTGGGAAGGGGAAGAAATTACTCCAGAGAGACCCAGTGTGAGTGGAAGCAGAGCCAGTGGCTCTCTCCACAGCCCCAGCAGCCAGGGAAAGCTCATTCACCCGTGCCCAAGCTCACTGCTGCACTGAGGAGAAAATTAAGCAGTGAATACAGAGATCTGTGGGGAAAAGTCCTTCTCTTCCCTTCCCCACCCTGCCTGGCACACACACTGCACACAGACCAAGGGCTTGCTTGTGTCTATTCCTGTCCTGCCTCTTCTGCATCTCCAGTTACTCTGCAGATCAATAGGGACAGGATGGAAGAAGAAGGGGAGGGGGGAAAAAATAAAAAGAAAAGAAAAAGATACCAAGAAGAAAGAGAGTAAAAATAAATTGTCAGCTATGAACGGAGAATGGCTGTGGGAGGAGGAGATGCAGAGGAGACCCTGAGGGACCAGCCCACTGTGCCAGCACCAGGAATGAAGCAGTGACCCCAGGATTCACCAGATTCTCTGGCCTACAGGACAAGAGAAGGCAGAAAACTCTTTCCCCATGTCCTTTGTTCTGTTTCTTTCTGCTTTTCCCAAAAGCTCTGGGAGGTTGTGATGGGAGTTTTTCTTTGTTATGAAGCTGAGGGGTGAAGGACGGGATGTGCTTGCAGGAATACCTGGCCTGAGGGGATCACAGAAAATTCTCTGAACCCACCAGTTAAGGCTGCAGCACAGGAAACCCCCTGGGCTCATGGTCTGCTCTGAGGACTAAATGTTTTGCTCTTCCCTTGACTATGAAAATCAACTGGAAATGAGCTGCCAAGTGCCTCATCACTGCCAAAAGTGATGTGGTACAGGGGCACAGGCATTGGCACACACTGGGGGCACAGGCAATGGCACACACTGGGGCACAGGCAATGGCACACACTGGGGCACAGGCAATGGCACACACTGCTCCTGCACTGCCACTCACCGTGTCCAGGCACAGCTCCTCCAGCATCTCAGGGCTGCTCCCTCTGCTCTCCAGCTGGAATTTTCTCTCACTCTGCTCTCCAGGTGGAATTTTCTGCCTGCATTTTGCCCTTGACCCCTCATTTCTTCACAATCATCTGCCCTCTTGTTTCCATGCCTCCTGGAGTGCATCCCTAACACCACCCCACTTTTATCTTGGCACTTTCTGCTGTCCCTCCAACACGTCCTGGAAGAGGCAGTGTGTGTCCATGTCCATGCCCATCCCTGCCCACCCTTCCTCCCCCTTCCCTGCACAGTGCTCCTGTCAGGCTCACATTGATTTCTCCTCTCTTCCCCTCAATAACCCATCCCTTGTTGAGCCATACACTAGATTTAATTTGGTTTTAGTCCCTGCACTGTAACTGGCTTTGCTTACAGCTGGAATTAGATTGCTCTTCAGTGCAAAAACCTGCTTGCTGGGACTGGAATAATCACAGAAGCAGAGTTAATTCACAGGGAGCTTCTCCTTCTCATCCATCACTAATGCACAGCTCCTCAGCTGCTCACCTTCCCTGCCCTGTGCCCATGGGGGCTGAAGAGTCAGCACAGGACAGGCACTGACTTCTTCCCTGTCCAGGGTGAGTGTCCCTCTCTCCTGGGGACCAGCCCAGCAAGCTGGAGCAGTGCAAATCTGCATTTCACTCAGAAATTGGAGTTTGGGCTGATAAAAAGCAGATTTCAGAGTTTCCCCTGCTCCCAGCTGAGAGGAATGATGGATTTGTCTTTACAAACAAGCTGTGGGTCTGCTGATAGATAAAACTAGCACTGAGAGACAAAAGAAACAATGGGAGGGATTCCACTGATTGATGAATGGAATACAAGATATTTGCCTTTACAAACAAACTGTAAGGTTTGCTGATAAATGAAATTGGATATTGAAAGATGAAAGAAACAATGGGGGAAAACCATAAATTCCATAGGAATTAACAATTAAAAGGGAGGGTTATACATTAGAGGGGAATTTTAGGTATCAGGCTTTCTGGGAAGTCTGTACCTCCCAAGTACCTCAGCCAATGGGGAAAGAGAGAGGGAAATGCAGCCGGGAAATTGGGATAAAAAGGCAGGCTGCATCCTCCAAAAATCTGAGAGATCCCTGGGGAATGCCCCATGGCCTCTCCCTTTACTGAAATAAAGTAGAAGGACTGTCTCATGTTGGCCCTGGTAAAAAGCAGCATTGCAGCTTCCACAGGGCATCCATCCCCACCTCCAGCTGCCCTCGGGGTGCCTGTGGGATTTTGGATGTCTCATAGAGGTTGTGACTCCTCCAGCCCTGGGTGTGTTTGAAGGGTTTTCCCTGCCCTTCCCTAGCTGCCTCTTTTCACAGAATTTTTAGGGATTTTCTGTCTTGAACCAATCTCAGCTACTGTTAAATGGTATTAAATTTGGCCAGTGAATTCTAAAGTTTTTGTGGGGCTGGGGAGGGGGGAGGAGGACAACTGAGAGCAAGGTGCTGGTTTGGGGGGAATCCCACCAGCATGGCCTGAAGTCCTAAATACTGATGCAACAAATCCTGCCCAAGGCAGGCAGGAAAGGTAAATGGCTCAGAGGAGGAAGGTGTTCATGGGACACCAAGAGCATTTTAACTCTTTGAAGCATCAAGAATCCCCAGGTTGCTACAGGAGCAAAGACAAGTCCTTGGTTATCTGTGCTGATCTCCACACTTGGAAACCAAAGCTCAGTGCACAAACACTGATATAAAATATTTAGTCCTAATTTACCAGACAACATGTGGAGGTGCTGTCCTGCTCCTCTGCCCACATACTTGAACCCCCCAGGGCTGCTCCCTGAGCCATCCCCACGGCACCCCAAATGCTCCCAGCCCAGCTGAGAGCTGCCCATCCCAGACAGACCCTGCCTGCTGCCTCCTGCCTGCCCTGGCGGGGGGAAAGGGCTCTCCCATCCCTCCCTGCAGCTTCCTTCCCCTTGGAGCCTGTTCAAAGCCAGCCTCGGTGGCACCTGCAAACATTTCTACTTGCAATTCTCAGAAGCAAACAGTTTGGAGCCGACACAAACGGCTCCTCTGTCGCTGTGGTGATGCTTGTTAGCACGGGCTGGGTGATGGGGAGGTTTTCCCCTCTCGCCTGTGAGTCTCGCACAAGCTGGATGGGAAATCAGCCATCTCGGCACTTTTCCACCTTACTTTGCTTTTTCACTTGATGTCATAACGTAACATATGGCATCCTACAGAGGAATGAAAAACAAAACCCAGGAGAAACAAACCCCCTGCTTGCTTCCTCTGCCCCAGATCTGTCGGGGGGTTTACCCTCACCCCAAATTTCATCTGCCAGGGCTGGGGCTGCTCAGGGTGTGCAGGACTGACTGGGGATGACCCACCCTGCTTCTACTGGCAGTGATCTGGAGTTTAGTGGGGTGAGCCTCACTCCATGCCCCATATCCACCCCTGAGACATCTCCATGCCCCATATCCACCCCTGAGACATCTGGCTGTGTTTGCACAGCTGGGACAGGGCATTGCAGGGAACTCTGCCCCTCAGTGCCCATCCAAGCCACGTCCCAGCTCCCCCAGCACCAGCTGCAGGAGGACACAGCCTTGTGTCCCCTGCAAGGACACATCTGCGGCCCTGCCAGGGGAGAAGGGCTGTTAGAGGGAGGAATGGCTGTCTCTCGCTCGGCAGAAACGCTGACGGCTCAGTTCTCATCCCTGCGAGGAGAGACCCCACAGACACCCAGCAGCCGTTACCTGCCGGTGACCTCGATGTTGGAGACGGCGTAGAAGTACTTGTACAAGTTCTCCCTCTGCACGTAGGTGCCCCCCAGGGCGGGTCTCAGCAGCCTCATGCGCAGGTCGGTGACGGTGAAGAAGTCCTTGAGCCCCTTGGCGCTCTCCAGGCGGGTGTACAAGTTGTCCATGTTCTTGAGGTCGGGGCCAGCGAAGATGGCGAAGCGGTCCCGCACCTCGAACCGGACGGTTTTCTCTTTCTTGGAGCCCGCCCAGCGGGAATACTCCTCGGTGCAGAGGACCCTGTTGGCACTGGTGGTGGAGAGGTCGCGGACCCTCCGTGCTGGCATGCTGAAGGCCTCCATGCAGTCATCTGCATAATACTGGTACGGGTGCCAAGTCCTCCCGTTGTCCAGCGACTTCTCCAGCATCATGATGGTGGGGCGCCCGTACTCGAAGGTGATCACGATGTCGTCGGTCAGCTCGATGCTCTTGTTCCAGGACAGGGTGATGTTGGCCAGCAGCGGCTCCGGGTACCGGCGCCACGTCACGCTCTGCCAGTACGTGGCCAGCCCCTCGTCCTCGCTGTCGAACATGAGCTTGGGCGGGTGCGCCAGGTCGGGGTTGGAGGCGTCGCACTCGTCGCTGCACAGGTACGGGTTCTCCTGGAACAACAACAACGGTCACCCGAGAGGAAAACGCACCTGGGCGCTCACACACCCTGCGGTTGTGTCCTGTTAGCTGCTGGCTGAGCTGGAGGAGGCCTGGCTCTGGAGGATGCTGGTTCTGAGAACGGCTTTAAGGCACAAAGACGCGGCTTTGCCTCAGCTGTAAGAACGGCTGAGCTGCTTCCTTTGAAAGGCCCTTTGGGAAAGGGCTTTTCAATTTGGCACGGGGGCAGTTTTCATAGAAAGCTCCTTCCCTGAGATGGTCTCTGAGAAACTTGGGTTAAGCTTGGCTGATTTACAAGCCTGAGAAAGCTGTGCTCATCCCTGCTGCCTTGAATGGCTGAAATCCCCCAAGCACACCCCTGCCTCCCATGGCTCCTGATGCTGAAAAGGCTGAGGACAGAACCATCCCCCAGTGCCTGTGGGCACAGCTAGGGGATGGAAACCCAGTTTCTCCAGCTCCAAGCTGGGACAGAACTGAGCAGTAGCAGAGAGAGCTGAGATTTGTGCTCCTGGTGCCTTGGTCCTCAGCTATGCACAGGGAGCAGGGTGGGGAGGATGGCTCATCCCATGCAGGTGACAGTGTCCACTGCCTCCAGGCCTGAGCACTGGGGGAGAGCCTCCAGCCATCCCATTTTGCCCACAAGTGCCTGTGCAAGGCCAGGCTGGTGTGTTTTGCAGGGACACATCTCCACATCCACACATGCTGAGCTGCACTGGGACACAGCATCAAGGTCACACACCTCATGTTGAATTTTTGGGGGTGGGTAGCTGTGCCAATACATTTATTGCTCACCCATATGTTTGTTGAAGCCCAGCATCACTGCCCTGCAGCCTCCAGGAGTGAGCATGTGGGTCACACCTGCCCTGGGGATTGTGTAGAGCTGTGTTCTAGTGGGTACAGATCACAAAAAAACTCTGCAACATGCTGCAAATCCTTTTTTCTTTTTTTGCATATGAAGCATTTCTTTGCTGTCACTGTGCCTCCCTCTCAGAATCAAAATCCAAAGGATTTGGGAGGGAGAGGGTTTGGTATGACAGAGGGCTCTGCTGCTGTGGGACCCTTCTCAGGAAGGCAGAGGCACCTGGCAGAGGAGGAGGAGGTGATAAAGCAGCTGGAACTGCTCAGAGCTGCTGGCTGGAGGTGAGCAGCCTGCTGGAGTGTGAGGTCTGGCTCTCCTGAGCACAGCAGCTTTCCAGGTAAGACCAAGCTGGGTGCTGTGCTTTGGTTTGTGGTGCTTTGTGCATGGTTGGGAGCCATGGGGAGGTGCTCTGTGTGAGGATCAGTGTGCTCCTGCCTGGCCCTGGGGACTTCCTGCAGTGCCAGGAGGTGGGGAGCTGATACTGGTGCCTGGAGGCTCCAAAAATTGAGGTGCAGGGTGGATCTGAGCAGGTTGTGTCTGTGGCTGCTGCAGTGTGGGAAGGGGCTGCTCCTGGTTCCATGGCTTGCTTTGATCTAGGGAACTGCTGGAGTCTGAGTGGCTGTGAGCTGCTTTTGGGGTGCCCTGTGCACACCCAGGCACAGCAGAGGAGGGGATCTGCCTTGTGCAAGAGGATGGTCTCAGGTGCAAAGTGGGGCTGAGCTCTGAACGTGGAAACCTCTGAGGAACACAGCATGCTTTGGGAAATCTGGGCTTTGCCACCTCCAGCCAGGCAACCAAAAGTCTTAGGAACTACTGAGAGCTTCTCCACTCCCTGTCTGTAAAATGGGCCTTTGGTGCCTCCTCAGAGCTCAGAGATGTGCACTGAAGGCAAGCAGCTGTTTGTGAAGTCAGTGGAGGCCACAGCACCCAGGAGCCCTGAAGAGCTCCTGAGGACACAAATAATTCTGTGTCTGGAGCAGCGTGTGAGCAGCACAGTGTAAACAAGGCAGGAGGCTGCTCTGTCAGCCCTGGGGGAACAAACCAGGAGTGGCTGCTCCAGGTGAGAACTGGGCTCCTGTGCAGGGCAGGCAGCCCTGGGGACACGAGGGGACTCCTGTGAACACAGCACATGATAAAACAGGTCACAACTCAAACTGTTTTCCACCCAGCCTTGCTCTGGCACACCCCTGCCTGGCAGTGAAGCTGCAAATCCGAGCTGGGGTTTGTTCCTGCTGTCACAGCCTCAGCTTGGGCTGTGTGTGGCTTTTGCCACCTCTGTGTGTGCTGGGAGGAAGGGCTGGGACAGGAGATGCTGAGCTCTGGGGTAGTGCCCGCCCTGCAGCAGGGAGGTTACTCACAAATGAATGCTTGGGTTGATGTTTAAAAAGCAAATATCTGGATTATTTGTTTATTCATTTATTTTGTTTGCAGCTGTGATAACAGAGCAAGGGAAACCAGTGGAGTGCTCAGGCTTGCTTGGGTATGTGAGGTCAAGGGGTGAGGGCACCCCAAAACCCCCTTAGAGAGGGGGAGATGCCAGCTGGGCTCTGAGCCATGCTGGGGGTCCTCTCCTGCCACAACAAGCTGTTCTGGAGTGGGGATTAAAACACCCTGAGATATTGACATATTTAATATGCTCTCCTGACTCGTCACGTTCAGAGGAATTGTTTACCTCTGCTAATGAGACACAGCTTCCTGCTGGGGGATGGAGCTGCCTCTCAGAGCAGCTTTTCAGCGGTGGCAGAGGGAAAAGGCAGAAAAATCCCCCTCAGCTGAAGTGCTGGGGGCTCTGAGTGTGTTTCCTGTGCTCAGGCAACATATTGTGCTGCAGTATGGTCCTCCTGCCAATGTGGCCATACAGATGGCTTAATAGGACAGTTCTGAAAAGACCATCCCCGAGGTCCATTTTTGCCACTTGTCTGAAGGAGGGAGCAGCAGGTGGAGAATTGGCTTGGGATGGCAGCAGAAAACTGCCTGACAAAGCTGCCTTGCTGCTCGGTGGCTCTGTCTGAGCAGAGTCTGTGTCTCAGCGCTGGCTTGCCATGAGCCTGCCTTTCCTTGTGAGATGAATCTCAGCGAGTGTTTGCCACTTGAGCTGTCCCAGCATGGCCACAGTGGCCACTTCCAGGGCTGTGGGTGATGCTCCTATCAGTGCTTTCTTTGGAGTGGCCAAATGAAACAAATGAAGGACTCTGTGATGAAACCATGGTAAGGAAATGCTTCCCTGGCCAGCATGGGAGGTGGGACAGATTTCCCTGGAGCAGTGAGGGAAGCAGCTGAGTGTGTTCAAGCATGATCCCCTCACCATGTTCTGTCTGGAGGAGCAGGGCTGGCCAGGCACGTCCCTGGCAGGGTCAGGAGCAGGGAGGAGCAGAGAGAAAACCCTGCCTGTGTGCATGTGCTGATCCCAGGGAATGGAGGCACAGCCCCTGCTGTACCCCGACCTGGGAGTGTGCTCAGCTCAGCAGGCAGCACCCCCAAAGATCTCCTTAATCTCTTTTAATCTCTTTTTTAATATCCATCTCACTCTCAGCAACCACAGTAAGAAATCCACAGGGATTACATTGGTTGGGGCCATAAAATACCACTTGAGGCCTTTTCTTGTCACCCTGCTTGTGTTCACAAAGCTGGCAGGAATCACTGTCCCCATTTGCCAAGTGTGGTCACTTTGACCAACAGGATCCAAAGTAGGAAGGCAGGAGCAATTCAAATGCATGAAACTGTAAATCCTACTGAAAAATTAGAAAGGAAAAGATCAATCTCATTTTCATTCAGATATGAATGAACTTGAATCCTCTGTTGTTTTTACCTGAGAGAGTTTTTATTCATCCAGCAAGTTTGCAACTCCATGCTAAGCATGGCTGAAGATGTAGCTGAGCAGATTTGGGCTCCAGTCACAGGTGATTTGTGGGGCTTGTGATGCTCTGGGGAGGCAAATGGCTCAAGAGGTGCATGGGTGTAACAGGGCAAACTCAAAAATAATCCCCAAGTGGCAGCAAGGTGGGGGAGAACCTCAAAAGCCACCGAGTGAGTCACATCACTACAGCTTCCTCTGCTAAAATGAAGTGTTCCTTTTTGGGGTTAGCTTTATTGAATTGTCCTTCCTCTGTGGGATGCTCGATGCCTTTTGTGCTGGGGGGTGGTTTGGAGTCAGCCAGGAGGGCAGGGGGAGAGGAAACAGATGGCCACATTTTGGCTGCTCCCCTGGTCCTGGTAAGATCAGATATAGCACTATTGAAACAAGTCCAGGTATTATTTTTGAGTCTGGTTTCCTCCTCCAAGCCGTGTGTCCTCCAAAGAATCTGTCCAAAGTCTTGAGATATTTAAGTCTTCAATCTAAAAGTCAGGATGCATTAGCCAGGCAAACTTGGTCTCAGTGAGCTTAAAATAAACCAGTTCACTTTGAGTCTCACGCTATTAAATCAGTCGTGAGTGTCCTCACAGCAACTACACATTGCAGATTTCATGCTCTCCAGCTCTTCTGGTTGTGCACTTTTTTGGGGTTGAACCAAAGAGTGTTGCAGCCTTGCTTAGCCCCAGCTCAGCCCAAAAGGGCAAATCTCCAGGGGACAAACTGTGAGAGCCTCACTGAGGACACAATGTCCTAAAAAATGGCATCCTGGTAAAGCTGTGCCTCTGTGAGCCAAATCACAGAATGTTTGGGTTGGAAGGGACCTTTAAAGGTCATCTAGTCCAACTCCCTGCCATGGACAAGGGCATCTTCAGCCCCATCCAGCCTGACCTTGAATGTTTCCATGGATGAGACATCCATCACCTCTGAGGTTTTACCACACTCATTATAAAAGTTTTCTTCCTTCCAGCTAATCTGAATCTGCTCTCCTCTAGTTTAAAACCATTATCCCTTGTCCTAACACCACAATTCATCATAAAGAGCCCTCCCCATCTTTCCTGTAGACTCTCTTCAGATCCTGGGACTGAATCCTGCTTGCTAGGGCTGCTCTCCATCCTTCATCCCCAGCCTGGAGTGATCCTGGGGCTTGTCCTGGGTGCACCCAGAGGTTCCCATGGGCCCAGTCCTTGAGCTGGAAACGTGTCCCAGCCCTGCTGACTGCTGACCCAGCCCTTGGTTCTGCCTCCTCTTGGTGCCTGGAGTCAGTTCTGGGCAGAAATGCTGCAAAAGGCACTTTCTGAAGGTGACAGCAGAGACTTGCTCCTTGAGGAGGAGGATTTCTTAAGAAACAAGATATTGGTCTGACAAAGCAGGATGACAGGAATCCAGGATGCTGCAGAGGAGCTGCTCCCCACCTTGCTGGGAAGGGGGGAATGGGGGAAACCAGCCACAACAAAAGGCCTCAGTTTTACAAAGCCCAGATGGTTTTTAGGGCTCTTAATGAGCACAAAAGTTGCTTCTTTTCTTTCTTTCTTTTTTTCCCCTAGCAGATAATACCATTTTTAAGCCTCGTAGCATAAAATTATATACTTTTGTAGGTGCAATTGCTTGATTAATCATTAGGCTGTTGAATATTTTAAACAAACTAGACATCTGTTGTGAATGGTGAAAGCTGCACAGAAATAAGACTGCAGCTTTTAGATCTCAATGCCAAAGGGAAGCTGGAAAGCAATTGCAACCACGAGCTGCACAGTGAAGAAAAATAAGAAAAATAATAATAATAATAATAATAATAATAATAATAATAATAATAATAATAATAATAATAATAATAATAATAATAATAATAATATTAAAGGGGGAAAAAACCCAACAAGATTTGAGCAAGGAAAAAATGAGTAGATGATGTGAGAGTTTGTACTGCTCAGCCAAGGATGCTCAGTCACAGCTCTCATACCTGGTGTGATTTGTTTAATGTCTTGGGAACCCCCCAGGACTTCCTTTGCTTTTGGGGGTCTCTTCTGCTTGATGGACTTGTGCTTAAACCAAGGCCTCTGCCAAAACCTAGAGCACCCTGGGACCACTTGTTTTTAATTACAGTCCCACAGTAAGAGTAATGACAAGGTCTCATCAACTTGGAGGAGTTTTGGAAAACAAAATTTTGTATTTTTTTAATTGGGGGTGGAAATCCTTGGTGTTTTACAGGAAGTTTTTTATTAAAGGGGGAAAAGTTAAAGCACAAAGATCAGTGCTGTTGTGTGGGTTCCTCTTGGTTATTTTCTTCTGGAATGGCTTTCCCTCTAAGAGCTGGGGTGTCTCCAGGCTCTCCTGCAGGGTCTGGCACTGGCTGGGGCTGGGGGCTGTTTGACAGACCCCAAAGAGCTGCAGAGCCAGGAACAGCAGGTGACAGCACAGGAACCTCCTTCCCTCTTCTCAGGACTGTCTGAACCTCCCCCTGCCCCAGGAGGGGACAACTCCCTCTATAGCCCCCACCCCATCCAGCTGTGATGCTTAAGGAGCTCTCAGGAGCATCCCAAAGCCCTTCTGCTTCCCTCAGAACATCCCAAAGCCCTGAGAACATCCCAAATCCCTTCTACCTCCCTCAGAACATCCCAAAGCCCTGAGAACATCCCAAATCCCTTCTGCCTCCCTCAGAACATCCCAAATCCCTTCTGCTCCCCTCAGAACATCCCAAGGCCCTTCTACCTCCCTCAGAACATCCCAAATCCCTTCTGCTCCCCTCAGAACATCCCAAGGCCCTCAGAACATCCCAAAGCCCTCAGAACATCCCAAAGCCCTGAGAACATCCCAAATCCCTTCTGCTCCCCTCAGAACATCCCAAGGCCCTCAGAACATCCCAAGGCCTTTCTGCTTCCCTCAGAACATCCCAAATCCCTTCTGCTCCCCTCAGAACATCCCAAGGCCCTCAGAACATCCCAAGGCCTTTCTGCTTCCCTCAGAACATCCCAAATCCTTTCTGCTTCCCTCAGAACATCCCAAGGCCCTCCAGTCCTGCCTGTGAGTTTCTGCTCCAAGGGCAGCAGCTGATGTTCACAAAGTCCCCTCGTTTCCTGAAATTGGCATCAAATTTCTTCCAAATCCTGCAAGAAACAGGGATCAGCAGAATCTCCCTGTGCAGCTGATCCCTCCTGCCCTGACCAGGCCCTGCTGTGGAGCAGAGCCACTGCAGGTGTCCTGCAGGGGACATGGGGGTCCCCAGCCTGCAGGGGGGTCCCACTCCATCCCTGCCTGTCCTGTGCGTGTTCTGGACCACATTTCCTCCCAAAGTTTGATTTTCCTCCCTCCCTCCCCCTGTCCAGCTCCACAGGCTGCCGGGTGGAGCTGAAATGATCTTCCCAGGACATTTTCTTTCCTGATTTACACTGGGCTGGGTGCCCCCAGCTCACACTGCAGGGTTTCACTTCCCTTCCGTCCCCTACCCCGGCTTTCCTGACCCTGCCAGGGCTTCCCAGGGACCTCAGTTCCCTGCAGCTGGGCTGGGGGTTTGCTCTGGTGCTGGTCAGCACAGGGAAACCACCCACTGAGCAGGGAAGGTGCCAGACCCAGCTCCAGTGCCAAGCACCCTGAACCTCCCCGGTGACACAGAGTTCAACCTGTTTTCTGCAACACAAATTCCTCACAAGGGCCACCCTGAGCAATGTGTGTTTTGGGAAATTCCTTGGCTTTTCTTCCAGTAATCACTCCAGGACGTGCTGCTGCTTCCCAAACAGAATTGCATTTACCCAGGAGAAAACACAGGCTCATCCTAATGACATTTCAGGGTGTTTTCACTCTTGCTGCTCCTGATCTGAGGGTTCAACTGCTCTGTCTGGATTTATGACAAGACAAGGTGATTTTATGATCAAAAATAACATTTGTGAGTAATTAAATCTTATGCTTTAGGGCATAAACCATAACCTGCCAGTGGCCAAGGTGGGACTCTAAGAGAGCTGGAAATACTCTCTGACAATTAATTTTCACTCTATTCATGGGCTGGGAGGGATCAGAGGGGTGAAACAACCGTAATTAATTTACAGCGATTATTCCCAACAGCTGGCAAGTGCCATAACTCACTGCAGAGAGGGCTGGAGCACAGGGAGGGATCAGGAGAAATACAAGGCTCCTCTTGTGCCAAAGAACCCCAGAAATCCCCTTCCCTGTGAGCCCAGGTGGAGGTCTGTGCCCTTCTCCAGGGATCTCCCTGGCCAGGACCACTCTTCTTGCACTGATTCCCCTGTCCCCAACTGAGCCATGGGCTTTTCCCCTACTGCACAGCTGTGACTTGAACCTGAAAACATCTCAGGAGCAGCTTTGGGATGCCTGTGAGCGTGCAAGGAGAGGTCCCTAATGGGGCCAGCACCACAGCATTGGACTGTGGAGACCCTGGGGAGTCTTCCTTCAAGATGCTATGTTTTCTACTTTTTTGGTTTTGTTGTTGTTTTTAAAATACCTCTTTGGTCGAGCTCGCTGTATTTTAGATAAGACAGAAGCTGTCTCATAAGGTGGAAGATGGAAAATGCAGTTTTCCCATGGGCTGCCTGAGTGGCTGCAGCCCAAGAGCCACTCGGGAATGCTCCAGCCAAGCCTTCATCTGCACATCCTCCAGGCACCTCTCCTCTTCCCTGTGACCCTCCAAAGGGATGCTTTGTGGGTAGCAAGGTTCTGGCAAGGCACCTGGGCATCAGTGAGGGGTTATTTCACAGCTTCACCTCTGCAGGGGATGGGATGGGATGGGATGGGATGGGATGGGATGGGATGGGATGGGATGGGATGGGATGGGATGGGATGGGATGGGATGGGATGGGATGGGATGGGATGGGATGGGATGGGATGGGATGGGATGGGATGGGATGGGATGGGATGGGATTTGAAGCTCAGGGAGAGCTCTTTTGCTCACCCATGTGTCCTTCCCCTGCCCCCTCCCTCCCCCAGCCATCTGCAAGGGGCTCTTATTAAGGCAGAGACAGCAAAAGGGGAGAAAACCGTCCTCGCTAACAAGCTGTTTGCTGTTTATGAGCAGGTAAAGGCAGAGCTGGAATGAATTATTAATAGGGTGGAAATGGGGTCCCTCCACAGATCTGCTGCTAATTCTGGCTCAGGCGAATGTCACACCCTCCATCTCCTCCCCGGCCGTGGTTTGGGGGATTGATTGCTCCTCCGCTTCCTTCCCCTTCCTGCCGGATCCGAGGCTGTCCGAGCACAAGGTCACCCCTGGCTGGGGTGTTAGGACAGGCTTTGCTGTGTGCAGGCTTTGGGAGAGCGTGAGTCAGCAGAACCGACCCTGCTGGCTCGGGGCGAGACACCAGGAGGGCTCAGCGAGACATTTTGCTGCTTTGCCTCTTCCCCTTGGCCTGAAGCAGAGACTCGTTCACCGAGCAGCCGCTCGTTCAAGGCTCTCGGGCTCCCCTGGGCCCGTCTCTCAGCCAGAGAAGAGATTCCAGCCCTACTCGTGGCTGCTCCCCTTCCCCCTCCAGCCTGCTCTGAATTCCAGAAGCATCTCGTTCGTATTTCATCCAGGCTCAGCACTGTGCCCTTCTCTCCCCCAGCCCTGGGGAGACATCACCGTGCCAGACAGGGTGGGCTGGTGGCAGGGCAGTGGCAGGTCCCCCGATGGGGAATTGGAGGCAGGGAGGGATTTCAGGAGCAGGTCTGGGCTTCTCTGGGCATTGAGGGCTCCACCTTTCTGAGCAATGAAATCCCCCAGGCACCTGCAGCAGGGCAAAGTAGTGGCTCCCTCACCCAACCCTGATGTGAGGCTCAAGGAAATCTCTGCTCTCATCCCACGCTGCCTCTGAAACTCTCCCTGTGCTCTGAACTGGTCTTCGCACCATAAATGACACAACCTCAGCCAAAGGGTGACATCCAGGCAGGAGAAGCATCCTCTGCACAAAGGGAGGACCCAGAGGCAGAAGCCCTTGTCACGCACGAGGGCTGACCCCAGTCACCTGTCCACCCTCGCTCCTGCACCGACACAAATCCCCTCACGCCCACTCTGGCTAAGCCAGGAGCAGAAAATCTGGTTACACGAGGAATTTCAGCCTCCAGCCTCAGGCCAGCCCAGCCCATGGGTGACCTCTCCAAGAAGTGCCCAAGCATGCTGTCTGCAGAGTGGCCTGGAAGCAGCACTGCCATTTCCAAAGCCCAGGGTGGCCTGGGTGGTGCTGGATGCCCTGCCCAGCACCCCGTCCCGAGAGGCGTCTGGAGCTGGTTTGGGGGCAGCACAGGGGTTAACGCCGCCCGGAAAATTCCACTCCTAAGCAGATAATCTCATCTGTGCTGGGGATACACACACATCACCCGCACAGCCCGGCCTCCCATGGAATCATTTTTGAGCAGCTCTTTCTTTGTGAACTGCTAATCCCCCGGTGAGCTGCTCTAACCCCAGCCCTCCTGCCACCCTGGGCTCACCTCCACCCCCACCTCCCAGCCAGGGCTGCACCCCCCAACCTCCCCCTTTGGCACTGGGGGCTGCAGGGTGACCTAAAGCCTGGGATCAGATAAACCAGACACCCCTCAGCTGGCAGCCGTGGGCACACGTTCAAAAACGCAGCAGATTAATCCCATTGACTGATTTTTAGCTTGTCCACAAACTCAGGCTTTCTGTACTGGGGACTTGCAAGCTTTGCTCTTCCCAGGGCACTTCCCTGAAGCTTGTTTACAAATTAAGCTGCTTGGATTCCGCCCCATCCCTTCCCTGGCAGATTATGAAGCCCTTGCATCTTGCTACAGAGATGTGTTTGTGTCCGCAGCCCCCAGCAGCAGGAGCACAGCAGCAGACCTGTGTGCAGGGCTGTGAGTGCATTATTGATTCAGGACTAAGAAAATGCTTAGGAAGTAGGAAAAGTGTCCTGCTCTCTAAAAGCTTGTGCGCCTTGTGAGCTCAATACGTGCAGCCTTTGCAGAGAGGCTCGCTACGCCGCTATTAATAATTTATTCTGTAAGAGAGGCCCTGATAGTTTGAATGGGGGAGGGCAGGATGCAGAGCCTGGGGGTGGGAAAGGGGAGGGAGTGGTGGCTCTGCTGTGCTCCTCAAATGGAGGTGCAGATGTTGCCCAGAGCCTCTGTGGAGGGGCGCAGCTGGGTGATGGATACCCCTGCACCCACGCCAGCCTCTGATCAGCCCCTTGTGTCTGGCTGCTGCATCAAGGGCTCTGCCTTTGCTGGTGTGTGCAAAGCATCTGGCTGCTTTGTGCTCTGCTTCAGGGGAGCAATTCAGCAGGTGCCTGTCAGAGGTTTGGATTGAGTTTTGTCAGCCCAAAACACGTCCTGGCTGTCCCTGAGACCCCGACAGTGATCCTCTCCTTAGGCAGGGCTCCCCAAACCTCCTGACTGGCAGCACTACAGAGCTGAAGCAGCTGACTCAGTCAGCAGATGGGGAGTTACAAACCCTTTGGCTGGAGTAGAAACCAGTTGAATCTGTGCTAATTCTCCCTTTGGGACATGGAAGTGTCAAGGCAGGACTGGACCCGGTGGTGGCAGCATCCCCGTGGAGCTGAGCACCAGGGCAGCACAGACCCACTGCTCTGGGGTGTGCAGCATCCTGGTGCAGGCTGGAATGGTGGCACTGAGCGTGGAGCTGAGGGAAGGCTGCTGCTCCTGAGAGCCTCCTGCAGGGGTGGGAGCCAGCAGGGATGAGCCCCAGCCCCGTGACTCTGCAGTACTGAGTTCCTGGGGCTGGAGCCTGCCTGGGGACAGCTGAGCAATGCAGAAATCCACCCCAGAGCCAAGAGGGGAGGTTCCCCTAAGCCTGGCCACGGGCAGCACTGAGCAGATGTGCAGAGGCACCAGTGCCAAACGCTGGAGCAAGGGCAGGGCAGGGCAGTGGAGCAGGGCAGGAGTGGGTCAGTGCTGCAATTGTCCCCTCTGGGATTGCTGGTGGCCCTGCCTGGAAGTGGGGGGACGAGTGGGAACCTCATGGGACACATCTGAGGCTGCAGGGGATGGCTCATCTACCTGAGCTGAAGGCTGGAAGCCCAAGTTGCTGTTTGCCAGGGCTTTGCAGGCAGTAGCTTCTCCCCAAAGATATCTCCAGAATGGTCACCCAGCAGAGCTGTGTGGTTTGGGGAGGAAAAATCCTCTTTGGTGTTTTCCAACACAGAAACCTGCACTCTGTGTTGAACTGCCTGAGGAACTGTCAGCTGAAGCTCCACGTCTCAAAAGGCTGATGGTAAAAGGGTGGTTTGGGTCTGAAACTAAGCTTAGAACTTGGGGAAAGCAGGGCGTGGTAGGAGAGCACTCCTTCCCACTCAAGCAGGATTTTCTGTGGGGAGAAATCCTTTTAAAGTTTATTGGAAAATCATTTCTATGCAGATATGCAGATTTTAAAATAAATAAATAGGAAGGATTTCCCTGAATACCTTTGGCTTCAAAAGCTGCCTATGGAAAGCTGTGGTACCTGGAGCTGCTGTAAGTGTAAGGGCTGCTGTAAAAACTGCTCTCCCAGCTCTGGCCACACTTCCCAGCAAGTCTTAGTCCATTCTCTTCTGTTTTTCCCATCTGGACACTGTTCCCTTTGAAGAGCTAAGCTTTTCTTAAAAGTAGTTTACTCTTCCTGAACACCTTCAAGGTAGGGGAAAACTTTCTGCTCACCGTACCAATTAAATCTACTTGACAGCTTCATTTTTATCACTGTGTCTTTTCCATCAGCAAGTGGAAATGATCCTTGTTAGGGGAGTAGCAGCATCCCACTTTACAACAAGATGAATCCCGAACTGGGCATTTAAGGAAATTGTTACAGGCTGTTGAGGGAAAATCCCGTTTGCTCAGCACTCTCTAATTTGAAGCTGAATTGTATTCTTTCATTTTTCTATGAAGTCTTTCCTTTTAAAACACCGAGATCCTGGTGCACTCTGAAGAAGCCTCAGTGGCAGGAGAAGAGCAGTGTGTAATGTGCTGAGCAGCTAATAATGCACAACCCAAGGGTCTGGCCCCAAGGGCAAGGAGCCACTGATGCTGACTTCAAACAGTGTCCTCTGCAGCAACCCTGATGCTGAGGAGTGATTAAGGGTGGGAACAGAACCAAAAGGCTCCAGCTCTTTGTCCCACACTCAAAAGCAGTGCCAGGATGGGTGCAAGGGATGGATTGGGAAACCTTCCTCTGGGTGGAAGTGGCAGCAAGTTGTCTTTTCCAGGCTTTCCTCAAAGGAAAGGGGAGCATTTTCCAGGTGTTAATTTAATGGGCTGGAGGCTTTGAGGGGGAAGAGGGGCTGTTAGCACTTTGCAGCTGTGGAAAGAAAATCGGGTTTTTCCATCCTGCCAGGGGTGTCACAGGTGATCTGACAGCAGAGAGTGAATTTTCTGTGCTGCTGAATTTTGGCATAAAGTGACCATCCCCAGGGTCATATGGGTTCCACAAGGAATGGCAAAGGGGAGTTTCAACTCCCTCTGCTACAGCCAAGGATGGGTTTGCAATCAGCAGTGGGTAGTGCTGATTTATTCAAGGAGGAGGGAGAATATCCGCTTTTCTTGGAAAGGATTTTCCATTGGACTTGTATACAGGCTCTGCTTAGCCCAAAGGATGTCCTTGAACCCTAGGGCAGTCAAAAGGCTGAGAGTACCTCGTGCTTTGCCCCCTGGTTCTACTCAAAACAAGGTAGAACTCTGGTGGGCTGGGAAAGGACTGTGGCTCTCTGCTCAGGGTACCAGAAGGGATGAATCCATCCTTTAACCACCAGAACATGCTACATCTTTAAAAATGCTTTTGGAAGAGCAGTGCTGAAGCAATTCTTTTTCCCTTCTTACTTTAAAATCTTTGGCTTTCCCTCCTTATTTTAAAAACTTTTGGCTTTTAATTATCCCTAAACCCACAATCCCTTGTTTGCACCTAAACAGGTGTATGAAGATATAGATGGGTAGGGTTGTATGAGATGGGCTAAAAATGCAGGGAAAAGGATTTCTTAGCCCAAATGTTTGTCTGCTTTTTCCAAATTTAGCACCCAGCCCGCAGGAGAAACAGTCCTTTAGTACAAGCCTTATAACCACATGTCATTCAGAAAAGTTTAGCTAAGAATTAAACCATCCAATTTGTCTGCATGTGTAATGAATAAATAAAGCCTTTTCCTTTCATGTGCCCGTGCCAAAGTCAACAAGCTCTATTAGCTGATGAAACAATGCTGACGCCAAATAAAAATACCCCTGACCCATCAATATGGGCTGAGAGCTCGGCCCTGCATCAAAGGGGGTTGTCAGAACAAGAAATACTGTCTCCACACTTCTGGGGGGGAAGAGCTCCCATTCCTGCAGCAAGGTGGGTTCCCTGTGCTCTCACTGAGATGTCAAGGAGCAGCAAAACCATCCCATAATGACCGCCTGGTATGGACACCTCTCCTTGTTTCTGCTGGAATTATTTGGAAACCCCTTGATCTGCAAGGAGCTGGGGCTGAGCTTTGGTGTTTGCTTGCTCCCCACTGCAAGCCCCATGTGTGAATTCCCCACAAAAGGAGTTTTTATCCTGTGTGCAAAACGCTGACACTTGAGAGTGAAACTCCCCAAGGTCCCTGCTCGGTATCAAAAAAGTGCTTCAGCATCTCAGAGCACCTCAACACCTGGGAGCAGCCTGGCAGCTGTGCCACCCTCCTCCTCCTGCTGCCCAGGAGGCTGGGAAGGTGAAGGAGCACATCTCCCCTCTGCCCCATGGGATGTGCAGCTTGGCCATTTCCCAGCTGTGCCTGCCCTGCAAACCCCTCTCCTTTGAAATCCAGTTCAGCTGCTCCGTGCCATGCCCTGCCTGTGATCTTTGAAGTCTCACCCCTCCCTCGACATCCTTGGTTTAAAAGATCTGTTCCCTATTAGTCTTCAGTCACACTTCCAGTTTCATTCAGGCTTTTGTTTACCTATTCATCTGTCTTCCTGCTCCCACCACTCCCCCTGCCCTGCCAGGAGGCAAAGTACAATTCATTTTTCAGGTGACCCTGCCAGGAAGGCATTGACATGAATAGGAACAGGTTCAGAACCTGTGGAAAAAGCAAAACCCTTGACTTTAATAAGCAGCAAAACGCTTCCCAATCAGAAGGAAGCAGCCAGATGTGACCAGAATTGCTCTAAAACACAGGGGATGGTTCTCCAAATAATTCCTGCCATCTCTTGAAGCCTCCTCGTGCAGAAGTCTTGTGAGCACTGCTGGAGCAGTGTGTGGTCCCTGGGCTGTGCAGGACACACTGGCAGTCTGACAAGGGCCTGACTGCCACCAGGACTCTGCTCCTCGCCTGCCCTGCACGGGGACATGGGGCAGCTCATTCTGTCTGCCTGCCTCGAGCATGGAGGGCTGTTTGTGTGTCTTTAGTTTTGATTGCAGCTGTCTGAGCAGGGCAGGAGCCCCGCTGGGCTGCGCTTAATTCTGAGCGAGCCGAGTTTAACTGCACGGACAGTCCCCTGCTGTTTTGAAAGACACCTAAGAAAGCAATACAGTCACCGAAAGAACTTCTCTGCTGGAAAGCCAGGCTCCTATGAGAACCCACCTGTTACAAGGAAATAATTAAAACCTGAAGAGGAAGGATAACAGGACACCAAAAGGCACCTGAGCAGGCTGGCAGCGAGGATTTGGTGCTGCTCGCCCTCCCCTCTCGCAGCCAGCCCGGGGCTCGGAGCTGTAACGATCCGTGGGCAGAGACATCGATTTTTGTCCAGCACTTCCTTGGTGCAGGGGGGGGCAGACTCCGCTCACATCCTCTGCGGGCTCGGCTCCCCCTCCCTGCACGTCGATAGGTGTCAAGGCACCGCCCAGCACCGGCGATGGAAGGACCATTTCGTGCTGATTCCACTTCCCACTGACCGTAAGGGGATGCTCAGCAGTAAGTGGCCACATGTCATTCTCGGTGACAGAGGCCGTGAAAATTTACCTTGATGGCCTCCCAGCCCACAGCACTCCTGTCCTAAGGCTGGATTGGAGCTGGATCTCTCCTGCAGCCCCCTCCTGCTCTGTGCTCTGAGTGCTGGGTGGGCTCCTTGCCCACCTCAGCAGGGCTGCTCTTCCCCTGCATCCTTTCTATAACTCTGTAGTCCTCTGGAGAGAATAGCACTGGTGTAAGATGGGGCAGAAAGCACCATGAATACAGTGGTATCTCACAAACCCATCCCAAAAAAAACCCTAAAAAACACCTTGCAATATATTATTCCTGTTCTTAGGTTGATTCTTCACCAGGGAATTGCTCAGGGACATTGCT
Organism: Oenanthe melanoleuca; assembly: GCF_029582105.1. Classification (NCBI taxonomy): domain Eukaryota; kingdom Metazoa; phylum Chordata; class Aves; order Passeriformes; family Muscicapidae; genus Oenanthe; species Oenanthe melanoleuca. The sequence continues at coordinate 4,641,228 of NC_079350.1, forward strand.
GTGAGTGCTGGTTTCTGTTCTGGGAGGCGAGAGCCGGGCCAGCCTGGGGTGAGGCAAGGACAGGAAGGCAAATCCATGTTTTGCATTTGTGTAGCTCTCATTCACGGCTGTACACGGTGTTTGCAAGTGTTACAGCACATGGCAGGCGTACGCTACAAGGAAATACTGCTGGTGCCCAGAATAGAAAGATTTCAGCTCAGTATTGACTGAATCAAGAGATGCACAGAGCTGATTGCAGTTTGTGTCTTTTGCTTCCTTGGAGGTCAGTGGAGCTGAAGTCTGGAGCATCCTTAACCAGAGGGGGTTTGCAGAGAGCTGCAGTGGGTGTAGTGGGAAGCAGGCTGGTGTTCTCCTTTTAATCCTTCCACAGTCAGTCAGATAAATGGAAATACAGACTGACCCATCAATAGTTAACGGTTTTATTTGCAACCTTGGACTTAATCTTTCTTTTCAAACGATCTTTTAAAAGGAAAAGCTGCTACTTATCTGGAATTAGTGGAAATGTCTTCCCTGGTACTAATGAGAGCCCTTAGGCTGGAGGGAACTGGGTAACTACTGGCAGCATGTTCTGATGATCATAGATGTTTGGCATTCCTTGGTGTTGAAGGAGCATTTGTCTCTTGGGTTTTCAAGACATGCCCTGACTGGCTGGGCCCAGGGTATTTCTTTTGTGGCAAACTGAGGCATGGGGTAGCACTGGGAATAGAAAATGGGACTCCCTGCACTGGTTTAGAGGGAGAGCTCCCCTTCTCATTATAATAAAATAATAATATGCTCTTTTAGAAGACACTCCTTGTCCAGTGCTCAGCCCAGTGGAAACCCTGCCAGCATGGGCTGGGTTGGTGTCTGTCCCTTAAAAGTGTACCTGGACCACTCCTGGGGGACCTTTGGGAGGGGGCATTACTGTTTTGCTCTTTCCTTTGACCCCTGAACTCTTTAACAATGTAAAGCCTTGTGAATTATAAATCAAATGTTCCTGCTGAGCTTTGTGGTGCACGGAATGAAATGCGATGATTAATATTTAAGAGAAAATAAGTTAAAGATTTTAACTACAAGGGCAAATGTCTATCCACAGAGCTCTTTCAAGTGGAGGCTAGCAGAGAGGGAGAAACATATTTTCAGGGGCTTTAGTGAAATTTGTGGCTGTCAGACCAACTGCCAGAGCTGTGGGTGTGTAGGGGCCAAACTACCCCACTGCCCTGCCCTTCCCTCTGCCTCAAACTCAGACCATCTGCCCACATCCTATAAAATCCTAGCAGTGCTGGAGCAGCCCTTTGGGATGGGACTGGCAAGCACACCTCATGCTGCAGCAAGTAGAGGAGCAGCTCAAGTTATATGCATGCAGGGGCAGAGCTTTTCCAAAATCCAGACCTCACCCAGGGCTTGCTCAGCCCTCCCTGGCTCCTCCTCGCCCTCCCCTTGGCATGCCAGCCCCATCCCTGCTGCAGGGCTGGCACAGCACCGGGATGGGCAGGGTGCCTTCTCCCTGCTCTGCAGACTGAGCTCCAGGCAGTGGCCACCATGACCACCCTGACCCAGAGCATCCTTACAGTGGCACCTGGGCTGGACACTGCCTGCAGCCACCTGCAGAGCCTGTTGTAAGCCAGCAAACAAGGAGGGAAACACTTACATGGGTGCAGAACCTCTCCGGAGGGTCCCCACAGGTGATTCCTGCCGGGTCCACCCGCACGGTCACGTAATCCTTCATCCTCATGGCCTTGGGCTGGCAAGCATAAAACTCCCATGATGGGCCATCGTCCGTGGTCACCCAGGACTTGCAAATGTCATACTGTCCCATGGCCAGGGGGACGCAGTGCACGAGGAGAGCAGCCAGGTAGAGCATGGCAGCTGCGGCCAGGCGCGGGGTCCCTGGGGAGCGCGGTGCCGAGCGTCCCGGGGAAGGCGGCGGCTGGGCTAGGGGGGGCTCTCGGGATCAGCATGGAAACTCCTCATCTAAGAATGCTCCAGATCCACACAGCAACAGGGATGATCCCACTCTGCACGCTCTATCTGGATGTGGAAAGTTCCTCTCTCGGCACAGAAGCCAACTTTGCAATTCACTTGATTGGGAAAGTTTTGGCCAGAGTTGCTGATCAGTGGTCAAAAGTCTTCCTTAACCTCATTTTTCCCCCTTTTATTGTACGAAAGGTCTTCCAAATCAGCATGAAAATATCTAGAGGTGACTCCAGTCAATCAATACAAAGATCAAGTTCTGAGCTGCTGATGAAATTTGATAGGAGTAAATTGGAGAGGCCGTGAGATGGTGCTGGATCAGGTTTTCCTCAACCTTCTGGTCTGCTCCAAATGCGTCGCTGTGGAAAGTGCCTTAAACTGTGTCTGCCTTAATTATCGGGGTGTTTGAACATTAGCACATAAAATAAATAGAGCATCTGGTCATCAGTACAACTCTGACAAGAGAGACTGCTTGGAGCTAAAATTCCTTTTTCCCAAAGGAGGGTGGTGCCAGCGTGAGCAGGTCGGGTGCCCAGATCCGTGGTGGTCGCAGCAGGGGCTGGGTGGTCGCTGGGGTGACTGGGGCAGGGCTGGCCTTGGCTTCTCCTGCTGTGTCCTGTGGTGGTGGCGAGGATTCCTGTCCAATTCTGCCTTTTGGCAACAGAGCACCAAGTTCCCAAAGCCTTCAGCTGCAAGCCATGGGGCTACCTGAGACCTCTCTCTTTCATGGTCAGGGCAAAGGCAGAGCTCATCAGCTGGAGGGACCTGCAAGAAATTGGAAAGCAAATTAGGTGGGAGCAAGAAGGGACAGTTGGAGCAAGAAGAAGAGCAGGGGTCCCTCAGGAAGCAGAGCCCTCAGCTGGGCTTGCCAAGCCACCAGACAGGTTTTTGTAACAGGGAGATATACAACTTTAATAAAAAGCAATCCATAGTAAGATGCTTATGGCTTTTCTGCTGGCTGGGAGAAGAGAAAGAGTGCTGCCCAATTTAAGGTATCTGCTTTGCAACAGCAGCTGGACAACAGGAGCCCTAATGGGTCTCCAAATAATATCAAGAAGCAGCTATGGGTCATTAGAAGATGAGGAATATGCAGACAGGGTAGGGATAGACAGACAAATTGATAGTCCTAAAAAGATAAGCAAATAAATAAGACAGCTGGGGAGACAGATACATTGTCCAGCATCCCCACATATGATTTATCTGAACAATAACATTTAATAAAAAACAATTTAAAGTCCTAATAACATTTAGGTTCACCTAATACAAAGAGCAATGACCTTCCCAGTATTCATTTCAGGTTAGAACAACATTTCAGCAATTTTGTTGTCTTTCCAGTAGAGCTATAAAAATTGTAAGTAATTACAAAACAAAATTACAAAGAACCGAAGCGGGGAGGGGGAAAAGTCAAACCCTCTCTCAGTATTAGATTCAGGAGGGAGATCTCACCCGAGAAGGTGGGAGGCACACATCCAGGACAGAAATTTACCTTTGGATAATTCCCTTTCTATTTCTTTCCCCAACTTTTCTTTCACAATTGAGGCATATCTGTTTCAACAGCAGGCTTAGCATTTGCTTTCTCATGAAGCTCAGTTACTAAAGCTCAGAAACTCCAGGTTAACAGATGCATTGATCCGTGTTCGGGGGCTTCACACCGCTCTGCTACCATCTCCCTTTCCCCCCTTTTTGCTTGAAAGATTGCTGATTGAGATGAATGAGTTCAGAAAAGAGAAACTGTCTCTCATGCTTCACTGCCAGCTCTCCACGAAGAGCCTGTTATAGCTGCGTTGGACCTGAATAAACTCCCAGAAAAAGAATAGACTGGCTGCTATTTTTGTATTATGAGTAAATGTAGTAAAAATAATAAGCCAGTGTGACACAGTGTTTATAAGTCCTACTTACATCAGAGCTGTCTTTTCAGTTATAACAAGTCAGTTCCTAATTATTACATCAAACTGGTCACTGCCAAGTGCCTGATAACAGCACAGAGTGAGAGACTCCAGTACTGAGTAGAAAACAAGCAGGGTAGTTTTAATGAGGACTCCAGTGCTCTTAAGTTTATGGATCTATTTTCACAGCCTCAACAATTACATTTTGCACTTGAATGGCTGTCAGGGAAAAACCCAGGTAGAAAGGATCTATAATATCTATTAGTGTCTTGTTACGCTGGCTAAATGTCACAGATTCCCAGGGAAATGAAAATTTGCTGGAAAAAATGCATTTACTGTCAGTCCACCAGCCAGGCAAGCGAGTTTGGGGTGAAGTCTGTGGCTCAACACTCACTTAGCCAGTCCAGTCCCTTTGCAGAAATAGTTGGAGTGTTGCTCTGGAATGAGCCAACATACTGCAAACGGGGCAGAGAGGCTCCCCAAATGAAAGGTTTCACCCTGCTTGATTTGGTTTGGTTCTTACAAAATATATCTTCACCTGGTATTATTAAGAAACTGCAGTTCATGGGAACAAATAGAATCAATGCTCTTTGTTCTCTTTGAAGAGTTCTCAGCACTCACTGGGGACTGATAGCCGGAGTATTAAAAAACACAAAATTAGATTGTGTCTTGACTTAGCTGGCTCCGGTTTTTTTCTTATTATTGGATTAACACCCTATTGAAATAAAGGGACAACGCTGAGCAACAACTGAGCTGCTCTCGGATTAAGAGCAGAAAGTAAACTCAATGAAGGAGTTTTTAATTTTCTCTCAGAAGTGTTGCTCTCCCCACGAACTCCGCGCTCTCCCCCCGCGCTCAGGCAGCCGGAGTTGTTCTCCTCTTTCCCACGCTGCCCATCCCTTCCCCGAGCCCCGGACAGCGAATCTGGGGACACCCGCGGGGGGACGGGAGCCCGAACCCCGATAACGGGGCGACAACGCAAACCTGGAAATCCCACTCGCATCCCGCCGCTCTCCCTGATGGATTCGCGGTTCCCGGCAAAACCCGATGCCGCTCCCGCTCCGCCCCATCCTCCCCGGTTTCTTTTCCACTAAAGGACTTTCGGGGGGCTGCACGCACTGGGGAGGGGATCGGCGGGACGGGGGGAGCCGGCGCCTGGGCTGGGGGAGCCCCCCCGGCTTCCCAAACTCCGAAGTGGGAAAATAAACCCCATCCCGGCGGCGGGGAGACGGGGATGCTCCGGGGATGCTCCGGGGAGGGGGACAGAGAGCGGGACACCCCAGGAAAGCGTGGGAACAAGTTTGGAGGCGCGGGGGGAGCCGCAGCGATCGGGGCTGGGGCAGATGCCGGCGCTGGCCGCCCCCCCTCCGCCCCCGCTTTCCCCCCATCCCCGGCGCTGCGGGTCCTTACCGGGAGGGAGCTCTGCGGCGCGGGGCTCCCGGCGGAGCAGCGAACTTCGGGGCCGGGGGAACCCCCAAAACACACCCCCCAGCCCTGCCCTGCCCTGCCCTGCCCAGCCCAGCCCAGCCCAGCCCAGCTGGGCAGGCGCTGCGCCGCCGGCCCCCAAGGGCAGATGGCCGGGGGAGCTTTGTGCAATCCCGGCTCCCCTCGCAAGTTAATGCCGAGGCTGAAATCCCTTTTGCTCTCACTTTCAATCACAATCGGAGCTTTTATCTCCGTGCCTGATCCCGGCTGCGTAACTTCCTCTGTGCAGCTTTAGCACACACCATCCCACCGGCGGCAATGGGCTTCTTAAAGGTGCAGGAGGAAATGCAGGGGGGGAGGAGGAGGAGGGAGGGAAAAACCACCCGAGGAAGAGGAGGCAGCGAGCGGGAGCCTTCAGCCCCGGCGGCCCCGCGGCTCCCGGTGCAGCATCCGCGCCGTCCCGCTGCCCCCGGCTGGATAACGGCAGCCGGGAATGCCGCTCCTCGGGGCTTCTCGTTTATTTTTTTCCTTTAAGAGCTTAAAAAAAAAAAAAAAAAAAAAAAAAAAAATTAAAATCATGAGCTCATGTTTGCTCGAGAGAGGGGAAAAAAAAAATCTCAAGTCACGAGGGTTTCCCCACACGTGTAAGTCCTCGCTTGGTGTGCCCTGAATATTTTGGGGAGGCTTCTGCTGGCGAAGATGCTGTAAATGAGGCTGCGTGCGTGTGTGTTGGGGGAAGAGGGGGTGGTTGGAATTAATAGGATAAACAAAGCAGGAACTCGGAGATGGGGAAATCAGATGGCTGGGAAATGCTTGATACTGGTGGGAATGTGCTGTGAGATTTAACAGAAGCAGGTTTTGCTTTGGAAAGGTGGGGAATGAACATGCTGGACTGTGAGGTGTGACAGCACCTTCCAGCACGGGGCTGGAGAAGCAGCTGGGGTTGCTTAGGTCAACTCTGTTGTGTCCGTGCTGAGGGGCAGAGGAGGCTCAGCTGTGGACAAGGTGGATAAAACTGTGGCAGGTAAAAGTCCGAGTTTTCCCTGCATCAGGCAGCTGCTGAAGACAGAACTCCTGAGCAGCGACAGGTTTTTGACACGTGGATAAATGATAGTTCAGGAATAAATGACAGTTCGTTTATGGGGAGGAAATACAAAGTCACCACTGCCTCCTACGTATACAACCACCAAAAAATGACTGCTCCTCCCTAACTAAGAATTCAGTAATTTCTAAGCCAGAAAACGCATTGTCCATCTTGCACGTGGTTCGAACCTCACGCACTCAGTATTTTGTTATATAGTTTCTTTTGACCCATTGCCCTGAGGTCTCCGAGTGGCCTCTCCCATATAAGAGTCCCTGGAAAATACATGATTCATCCTGCAACCAGACAGAGGTGATTTAGAGTTCTTCTGGGAAACGTTTCCCATATTCTGGAGCATAAGTGAGATTTATGAAATGCTGGCATTGTGTCTTGACTCTGGCCCAGCCTAAACATGACGCTGATGCACTGGGTGGTCTTCACTGCAAGGATGTCTTTGATTCTGGCTCAGTTTCCACTCCAGGACACGGTCTGATACTTTCCACATGGTAACTTCTTCTGTAAACACTTATTTTACAACAACAGTGTAGCTTGAGAAGCACTGGCTGGGAATCCAGGGCTGGCTAATATTCCTGGATTTCACTTTGTGCCTTTAGGACTGCTCTGTAGTAATGACTCCCCTGGAAATTCCCCACGTCTCACTTATTACTTCTTTATTAGTTATTATGGTACAGTAACAGGATAAAAAGGAGTTGGTATTTCATTTTCATTCCCTCTAATAGCCACGGCAAAGACCAAGTGGTGTGCTGATTATTGACATCAGAGTTAAGTGATATGCACGCATCATTAGGTTTCAATTGGAAAGAATAACAGCACAGTGTGAGTCGTCACACTTCTAAACTCCGTGGCATTTAAGGAAAAACCAAAGTCGTTTTTCACAGCCCTGCAAGCTCAAAAGATCACAGGCTGGCAATAATACTTGTATAGACACAGGTAAAAGGCGCTGGCTGCAGGCAAAGCTCCGGAATTAACCCCCGGAGAGACCGGCAACAGCCGTGGGGCTTGTGCAGGGCTGCACGGAGATCAGGGCTTGAGGATGGGAATTCACCCAGCTCCTGGCAGGTCTGGCTGAAGGTGCTGATGCTGGGAAGGAGAGGGATTGTCTGTGGCACTCCCAGACCCTGAAGGAAGCGGCAAAGCAGCGGCAGCGCTGCTGTCACAGCCTGGAGGGGATGGGGAAGAGTTGGACTCATTGCTTTGTTTTAGACCATTTGCATTCTTTTGCCCAAGCTCGTTTTGCAAATGCTTAATGTTGGATGTTGTTTTCTCCTGGATGAAGTTTCTGTGGGGAGGGAAAATGGATGTGTTTTTCCTCGAGGGGACATCTCAGCTCCCTCCCTCGTGCCGAGCGCTGCCTCCTCACACGAGGAGAGCGCGGTTGAAAATCGATGGCTCTGCATGGAGATTTAATTATTCCAGCGTAGGCAGGGGTGGAGAATAAGGCCCTTAATATTTAATACAGCCTCTGCTCCCAGAGGGATCCCCAGGGCTCAGGGGCCAATGTAAGCCCATTAAAATCAGGTGTAATTCTATTGACACATGCGGGCTCGCACCAGTTTATAGCCGGGCTCCCTAAATCCGAACGGCAAATGGTGCTTTTGACATGCGTGGAGCAAGAGGGAAGTGTTTTCCCGATTTGGGATGATAGAGGCTGTCCTGAAACAACAGAAGGTAAACGTGACACCTCGCAGTCCCCGCTTGCCCCTGGCAATGAGCTCGCTAACACCTCAGCTGGGCTGAGCCCGCTGAGACATCACTGCCAGAATAATAACCAGGCTTATAAAGGGTATTTCATTCGAGGATACATATTGCTGTATCCCTTATAACAGCAATACATTCTTTTTATGCTCCTTATCTAGCAGTGTGTGGCCAAGGATGTCAAAGTGCCGCCTGCAAGTGAGTAAGCATTTTATTAGGTGGGAACACAGGGCTTGGAAATGTGCTCCGAGCCCAGGAGCAGGCAGAGACCCTTTGTGAGGGGTGACACCTGCCAAGCACTGCTCCACCCCAACCTCCTTCCAGTGGTGGCTTTCTCCAGCCCACCAGCACCTCTGGGGAGAAGTTTTCCAGGAAAAGAGAAGAAGTGACTTAAAGGTGTTTTTGTTTGGGATGCTGCAGATGATGGAGGCGAAGGCTGCTTGAACCTCACACTTCCAGGGAGGATTTGTCTCTTCTCACCAGCCTTGTACTGCCCTTTTGTTCTCAGCAAGCTGAATGTGAAGAAAGCTCCCAGCTTGATCAGGATGGGAAGGTTTGTGCTTCCCAGTTCCTCACAGTGCTTGTTACAAAGACAGAATCACGGAGTTTTAGAAGGCAGAGAGGCATCATATTTTGTACTTAGGAGAAATGCTGAAAAACCCACACAAAGCCTGAGAAACTGAGCACCCGCCAGCTCTGGCACACGCAGGCCAGGAGGGTGGGTGGGGGACATTTATTTATTTCCTTGCCCTCCTGCCCAGGCTGCTCTGGCCTCGGGGCAGACCCTGCCCTGCTCTGGCACAAACAGACCCTGAGCAGCAGAGGGAAGAGCCGAAAGCTTCAGTCCCTGGAGTACTCCACATTTTTCTTCCTTTGTGAAAGCTAGTGGGGAAATGGCAGAGAGCATCTGCTCTGGGAGGGGAGGCTTCCCCGGCTGCCTCCTCCCACCCTCCTGCACAAGACCTCGGGATGCATTTTCTGCAGCTCAGGCGGTTTCACAGGGCCCTGAGTGAATTTTGCCCTCCCTGATTAGATAACCAAAGGAGCAGTGACTGTACTCTCCAGAGAGAAGATGCTGTCTCTTTCCTGCCAGAAGGACAGCTGGAGGGAGGGTGGGATTTTCAGCATGCAAGCACTTAGCCAGATCAAGGAAATGGGATGCAAAGCATTTTAGGCTAAGAAAGGTTGTTGTGCAGGGAAACATGAGGCTGCTGTTCTGTTCGGGAGATAACGCTTCTCAAAACGCTCCTGCGTGCCAAGCTGCAAGCCTTGACTACAGCAGGTCATTGCCTCTTTAAGGAAAACAAGCATGACAAGTCAGAAAAAAACCCCATCATTGTCTCTGCTGAAAAACTTTGATCATTTAAATATTATCGATGCGCATTAACCCCAGCAGAGATGGGCTGGGTGATGGGGAGTGCTTCACCTTGACACAGGGAAAATGTGTTTCTTTCTGCTGCCTTGTCTTTTGTTTCATATATCAAACAGGAGCCCAGCCAAGTGAATCAGCTCAGGAAGCATTTCGGATGTGTTTGATTTTTTGGGGAAGGTAGAGCTTTCCTCCTCTTTACCAGCTGTGGGGGTGTAAGCATGGATAAAAACAGGAGGACTGTTTAAAGGAGGGATCTATAATTAACAACCCATCAGAAGGGGAACTTTCCTTTTAACTTACTATTAAAGTGGAAGTGTTTGGAGAATATACAGTTTTGGCTCTGGGGATCTCCTCTGTATCCTTGGCTGAGCCCTGTGAATTCCTCTAATTCCTTCTCAGAGAGTGTCTGGCTTTAAACACAACTCCTGCTACCCCATGGAGGACTCACCTCAATCCCTGGTGGATTCCTGTGCTCAGGGAGGGCAGCAGAGGGAGAGGAGCTCCCTTCCCTTCCCTGTGCTCCCCCAGCAGCCCCGAGCCCTGTCCTGGGAGGAGATTCCTTCCACAAAACCTTTCCAACCTGAGCAGGGAGCGTGTCACTTCTAATGGAGCTGACAGCAGCAGGGAGGGGTTTTAGGTTTGTGGCTGAAGAACACACTTGTAATGAGTGAAGTAATTGAATAAATGCTGACAATTTGATGTGGAAAATGCATAATCAGCTCGCTGTGGAAGGTTGACTTGTTCTTTTTTTCCTTCTTTCCTTAGCACTGGGATAAACACACATTCATTCTCTCCCAAGCAGGTGATGTGCTCAGCAGCACAGAACCAGCAGACCCATGCACATGTCCCCCTCCCAGGCACACGTGCTGATTCCCAGATAATTGACCCAGTTATGCTAAGATGCTATTAAGAAATACATATGTAATAAATCTCAACACTTAACTTTTTTTTGGCTCACGTGCTGGTAGAACACTCTCTTCAGTCATTTTGCTGGCTCCCAGATCACAGTCCCTGTGTCCCTGCTAGAGAGAAAGGTGCCAGTCCTGGGTAGTGACAAATGAGGCTCACCCCAGGTAGCACCAAGAGCTGATCATGCAGGAATAACTGTGATTTCAACTGGCTTTTCAGATCCCAAGCACAGCTAATAAATTGTGGATGCAGACAGTAGAGCTGACATAATCCAATGCAGTGGCTTTCCCTACCCCACCACCATCTCAGCTCTATGCAGATGGAAGCTCAGTGAATTTCTTGTCATCAAGCCCCCAGTTTTAGCGTGACAATGGGAACAGCATCATCTGTGTCATGTATGTTGGAAGCAATGAATAGAGAGCTGAGCTCACTCATCTATTTGCATATTGAAGATATGGAAAAAGCTCCTCTTGCTTACTCTGCTGCCTACTCAAATATCTGTGAATCAAGGAGGAGAACATGGGCCCTTTTGTACATCAGATCCCAGTGTCCTTGAATAAAATGATTGCTCAATCCAGCCTTCTGGGATGAGCATGAGGCTCAGAACCAACTGTGGTGCCAGGAGCTCTCCATTTCTGCAGGGTGGTGGATGAAGGGCTGTTCCTGGATTAAGAATGCTCAGCAAGGTGGATGCTTTGCCTTTCTGTCATCAGGGCACCTTCTCCCCTGCACACACGAATCAGCACTTGCATATCTGGGGCACGGAGGTCTGACCTGCCAACTGTTAAATAAATCCCAGCACTCTCCCCCCAAACCATTAGCATGGAACAGCACACACCCCAGGGAGACAAGCTAAGGACACGGCAGTGCACGGGAACAATGAGCCATAGGAGCTTTTTCCTTTTGGATGGAGCTGAGAGTGGTTTATTACAGAAAAGTGGGATAGCAGAACACAGCAGCTCATCCATATCCTGTGCAGGCACTGGGCTATGACTCCATGGCCAGGGCTGGGCTCATGTTTGGGCTTGGCTCTCCCAAACCAGCTCTTTGTCACTCCAACAACTAGTTTTCCTCGATGTTATATATGTCTTAAGCAGTAGAAGTGAGATGCAGATCAGGCTTTAAGGGATGGCATTTACATGTTTTTTCTTGTGCTTCTGGTATTAATTTCATATGCAGTGGAAAAGTAATATCCTGTCTGTCACTAGAGAGGAAGAGATGTGCGTGCATGTATACGCACAGTCACTGCTAACTGTTGAGCTTTTTCACTCAAATTTCGTTTTGGGGAAAATTTCTAAATTAAAATGAGAACCGGACGCAGGAACGACGAATGTGAAATACCAATAAGGCCAAAGCACGAGATGTTTTCTGTTGTTTTCATAACTCGTGGTCTTTGTGTGTAAGAGTGTATTGCATGGCAACTGCATTCACACTTCCCTTTAATAAAAGATCCAAGCAGATGGACCCACTATTAACGTGTATCCCCCAGATTTGCATATTTCATATTCATGCCAAGATGGCACCGAGCTCACATGGGATGAAGGAGGCTGATATAAACACAATTGCACCAGATTAATGCAGTGATCAAAGAGTATTGTCCCAGCATCCCCGTTAGGAGTGCAGCTTAATATTAGTTATTAATATTGTTAAACTCCTACCGGAGTCAAATTAAGGTCTTCCAAATCCAGTCGGACAGGGCTCTTAGGTACTACAAGTTGATGAATATGTTATGGATTCCTGAGAGAGAGGGCTAAGAAACAACAATTGCATCTGAGCTGTGAAGAATCCAGCGCTGGAAATGTGCAGAGCTCGAGCTTTGGTCCAGTGTGCTGTGTAATTAGGACTCGCTTGAAATTCAGATCTTATCCAAGATCTGTATCTGGGTTTCTCAGAATTCAAGTGCAATCCCTTCTAGTCAGAAGACAAGCCTATCTGTAATATCTCATCAAATATTAGGCATTACAAAGTGGTATTCTGGAGCCCAAAATATATTTGATCGCATTGTTCTAGTCCATTAATCAAACACTGCGCTGTACATACTAATAGGATCAAACATTAGAAAATATTTATGAATGAGCATTGTTTTGACTGCAAAAATTAAACACAGCAGGTTTTAAATACACAAGATCTCAAAAAGGAAAACTTGATTATCTCCTACATTTCTGGTGCCAAATTCAGAGTGAATTTTAAGTGAATCTTAGGTAGCTTGTGCTTGAGTAATTTATACCTCCTTGCAGCTCCCTTCAGAGTGTAAAATACTCCTGCTGCCATCTCTATTGAGCTCTCCCAAGGAAATGAGGTAGCACCAGTTTTGGGGAGGGGCTGTGTGTCCACAATGAGATGGTACTCAGGGAGTTCAAAGCTCAAACCCAGCTCTGATACCCTGATTATGTTCTGCCTCTGCAGCTCTCAGTGGAAATAAACCCTTGCATACCAAAATGAGCAGTTATGTGATGGCATTTCCATCACATGGTAAAGTCCTGGATTGTGGGAGTTTTGTCCCTTCCTTCAGAGGGGACAGAATTTTGCTGGCTGGATCCAAAGGCATCACACTGGCATGAGGGATGCAGTAGCCCCACAAGCTGTGGTTTTGTCAAGGATAAATCATGTCAAACCAATCTAATTTTCCTGTGGCAGGGCAGCAGGTCTCTGAGAGGAGAGGAGCTGCAGCTTGAACTGCAGTCAGGCTTGTGACTCTCACTCATGGGGCGTTCAGGAGTGAGGTGGGGGAATGTGAATGGGGAGAAATGCTGTAAGGTACCAAACTAGCTGGGAAACACACTGAAAACTGTTTGCTGTTTGCTGTCCAAGTGGAAGGATGGCTTTAATACACTGCTGGAGGGGTCTGTGCTGCTCTGGCATTACTCAATATTTTCATTAGTGACTTGGGTAGTGGAATATGGAGGAGACACGTTGCAGCTGTTGACAATACCAAGCTGAGAGAAGCTGTAAGTGCTCTCAGAGAGCAAGAGAAAGATTCAAAAATCTTATCAAACTGAAGAAGCAGGCTGGAAAGAAGAGATTGATGTGTATGAATGTATGAAAACTGTTGAAATGTGTGTCCAGAAATGGCAGCAAAGGCAGCATTTCTAAGAGAAAGGGACAATGCCATGGGCTAGAAATGAACCCTGAGCCAACTGTGGTGCCCTGATGTGAGCAAAGCAAAGCTGACACTGCTGTAGATGAGGAGAGTGTGGTGTGGTACATTGGTACATTGCTCCCATCTCTGCTGAGTGTTGGGGAGGAGCAGTTTTGTCATCAGACTTCCAGAGAAATACAGAAAATGAATAGAACAGTCTAGAGAATAAACCTCCCAAGAGGAAAAGGACTGTGGTCTATTGCCTAAGGCTGATGAAGATGCAGTAATCATCTCCCCAAATATAAAAGATGCTACAGAAGTAATGAACTGTTGCTCACAGACAGAATTAGTAAAAAAGTAATTTGGGTCAGATTTTGGGGAAAATGTTCCACCTGTAAGAACAGCTGACACCCAGAATAGACCATCTGAGGAGCCTGTGGAGTTTCCTTTAAAACCTCCAGGGATGAACAGGTCAGAGAAACTCTCTTGTCAAGACCAATTTAGGCAGGGTTGATCCTCCCCTGGGGGAAGGAGATGGACTAGGTGACCTCTCAAGATGCCTTTTCCTCTTGTTCCCGGTGGCTCTGTGTTTATTTTGTGTGGCAGTGATATTGCGAGGGCGGGGAGCTTGGATCTGCATATTGGGTAAACATTTTACATTGAAATTGGGAAGTCTTGTTTATTTGTCAGTCCGTTGTTGTTCCAGTTTAAATTTTACTAATTTAAGTTGAACACTGAATTATAAATTACAGTGATGGGTGTATGAGGACTGTCTGAGGAGACAGGTACTGAAACTATTAATCTATAGATGGCATTGATTGGAGTTTTTAATTTAGAGTAACATGTTCCTGCTTTTAAATATGTTTTTAAAGACTCTTTTAAAAACAATTTTGTTTGATCGCTGTGCAGAACTCTCCTTCTCTCTGATAGGTGTGTATCCTTAATCAGGCATGTGGGAAAAAAACGATGTTGGCATATAGGGAAGATGCAGGATGAAACCTTTGCTACCACAATGAAAGGAAACCATGGCAGGCAGTGGTCTGGCTGCCAATTAACGAACACATTACTGCTAAGTGATAGCTCAAAAAAAAAAAAAAAAAAAAAAAAAAGTTGCAGAGTTCTCTTAATGGTTCTTGCTCCCCTTTCCTCCAAGCCTGCCCGTTTACTGGGAGAGAAGCCCCTCCCGCAGTGGATGCAACAGTTCAGATCCCGGGCTGCGAGGAGGATCTACGACAGCAGAATGTAATTCCACCAATTAATTTGCTCAGGATCCGGGGGTTAACACTAATTTTGCGCTAAATACCAGGAGAGCTTTAACGACCGCAGATAGCAAACACTTCAATTTTAGCTCCGTCCCGTTCGGCAGCCAAAACTGCCAGGTTTACAGTGCCCTCTAGTATCGCTCCGGAGCATCAGCTTTGCTTGGCACCTCCGGAGCTGCCACATCGCAGAGCATCGCTCTCAGAGAGCGGCCAGCCGAGCTCCTGCCTTTGAGCCTTTCCGAGCATTAAAAAAGGGTGTGGAGCTCAAAATGTGGGCTCTGCCTAGAGGGTTGCAGGCTGCTTGGAAGAATATGTTCCTGCTCATGGCAGGGGGTTTGGAACTAAACGATCATTAAGGTCCTTCCCAACTCAAACCACTCTGTGGCTCCTTGTTCAATAGTTTGTGCCAATTTGGCAAAGCGATGTTAATAATAATTTGCCTTGAAAGGGTACTTTGCAGCTGTTGCTGCATAACCACTAACTAGCAAAATGCTGGGCAAGGAGAAGGAAGGACAAAGGAGAAAAACCTGAGTCATATGAAAGCCATTAGACATTACCCAGGACATCCCAGCCAGCTGAGGTCACCTAACACAAGGATTTCTCAGAGCTGCGACCTTCAGCCTTGCACAGATCTCTCCATGGAACAGATGCAGGAAAATTCCTTGGTGGACCAGGATGTGGCACCTGCTGTAAAAGAGGGCATATTTATAAAGCACCTCTAAAGATTTCCAGCTGCTGGAGCAGCCTTTGGAGCCTGCCTGGGTAAGGCTGAGCTGATGTGCAGGATTTCTGCTGCTCTCAGAAGTGCCTTGGGAAAGGCACCATTCCCATGGAGGCAGAAGGGAATCTTCAACTCCTGCCTGCCTCCAAACATGCTATGCCCACAAGTTCTTCCTCAGAAACCCCTTTTCACAGGAGCTGAACTTGCAGTGATTTGTAAAAAAACTGCCTAGATCATTATTCAAAGAAATCATCCAAGTTCCTGGCAGTGAATGAGCTGGTCCAGAGGATGCCCCTGGTACATTTTCCTTGTAGGGAGAACAATTTAAGCAGTGAACTCCAGCAGGCAGGACGTGGAAGTTATTAAGTTTGAATTAACTATGGAAATTTAGGAAATGAATTGTTAACATCCATCTTCAGATTTTTCCTACAGTTTTCTATGGCTGCTGATGAGATTGTCACGGACAAAAACTGGCATAAAAAGGATCTCCTTTAATACCCAGCATGGCTGTGCCTACACTTTGCTTGGAAACACACAGCCAGAGGAGAAAGCTTCCTTCATTGCTTCAATTCCTGGGTTACAACTGGAGTCACTCAAGGCACCTTTTTCCAATGGCACTGCAGAGACCAAAATCTGTTTAGCAGCAATATCATTACTTTTTTTAGAAGATAGGTAATTCTCCCTGATTTTGAACCATGTGTGAGGGTATCCCACCAATGAAAAATGGAAATATTATATGAAATAGTAACCAGCATGCCTAAAGGACAGGGAGAAGGTAGGAAAGTGTAATTAAAATAAAATCATAGTGAAAGTAAGAGGTGTAAAAGGTACAGAGGAATCATAAAATAAGGCCATTGGTGTGTATCTAAGGGCTGAACTGAATCTTATTTTTCTTACTGACTTTCAGAAACCAGCCATTTGAGATACTTTTCCCTCTCTTTTGTATTGTGGGTCTCTAAGGTACATGCAGGTGGGTTTGTTTTCCATAGTGTCATTCCTAACTGCAGGACAAAACAAAGGATGTACTGGGATAACCTGCATCCCAAACAAGCATTGTCCCTCCATACCCCTCAGATTTGTGGCATACTGACAATTTCTGAAGCACAGGTTCTTTCTCATCAAAATATTTTCATGCCCTCTCACAACTGTGCATTCAGATTCTGACCTTTCATTATTGCCAATGTGATTTCTATGTTTGGAGCCACAAGAATCTGAAATATAAGAGGTCTGGAGCCTTTCTGCTTTAAATTCTACCTGCTGCAACTGGTGTGCTAGAAATGAAGGGCTAGCTCATTGTATATGCAATGTGTAAGTGGTTTGACAAGTATGTCTCTTTACAGCTCAAGTGTCAGCTCTGGATGGATGGATCAGGGGTCTTGAAAGACACACTACACATCTCTGCATCACTCTTCATAAAAACTTTACCAAGTCTCTCAAATTCCTTGCACAGCAATACAAGCAACTGTCTCAGCTTCTCAAGGGCACTACACCTTTGATAATGAATATATTTAAACAAAAGGGAACAAAAACCCCCTACCTTTGCTGAATATAATAGAAAAGCAGCTTTATACTTTCATATTTCATGGGACATGAAGGTTCATCATTTATTGAAAATAAGATGTGGACCTTCAGTAACATCCTGTCTGGATTTCATTTTCAGAGTGAAATGCCTTTCTGGTAAAATACAAGAAAGAGCTTTTCTCAGACAAAACCTTGTGTTCCAGCTGTGTTGCAGTATTCTCTGACTACCTGCTCCCTTTTGCTGTGCTCTCTGTTACAGCTTGTTTTGCCAGCTAAGAAACTTCCTTTGCAAATCCATTTTCTCCTTCATATTTAAAAATTATATGGTTCATGTGGGCCAATTTCCATATGCCTTCAGGGACTTCAGATTTACTGTTATTCCTCACTGGCCAAGAGACAAATTAATTTGATTAGAGCTCAACCCTCAAGAGAGAATTTTGAGGGAAGCAGAGTCCAATTAAGTAATACCTGGGGTCAGCTAATGAGTGAACACCCCCTGAGGAGTATTTTCTCCCTCTTCCATGAGCTGAACCTGCTGCACATCAGCAGCATCTCCAGATGCAGATGTCACAGGGCTTCTCCACGCAGCAGGAGGATGAGGTGTGTGCTCCTGGAGAGCTCCTGGTCTGCAGTAACAGGGGATGAGCTGAGCTGGTGGGGAGGAGGCAGCACAACATCAAACCCCAGGCACAAGCACCCAAGGAAGAGGCTAAAAATGACTCCAGATCCCCAATCCATTGGACAGCCAAGCAATGCTGAGGTCTGATATTGAATGAAAGATAGAGATGGCAAAGAAGACTTTCTAGCAATAGGGAAAGCAGAATAACTAGTTTCTGAGGCAGCTCTCTTGCCTGCAGTACCTCTGACATCCAAGCTGAATTGTGCAATGGATTCATTCCCAGTGCATGAGGATGAGACCATCTGATCAATGGGCTGCACCCACATCACCTTGCAAAGTGATATTTGCTGTTCTCACAACTTCCAGCAGTGCTGGGTCAGTGGCTGGAGGACAGATGTCAATGGAAACGTTCTGTGCTGCAAAACATTGTTTGGGTGGCTCAGAAGCTCTGTTTCCTCAGAATAAATATCAGATTAATGCAGGGGGCTTTGATTGGAGGCAGCACGCTCAGGGAGATGCTGGCTGTGAGATGAGATATGGAACTGAAGTGCACTTGTAACACCTACTTGTAATATTTTAACAATTCAGCAACAACTTTGTAAGGCAGGTTATTAGCTGGACAGAACAAAGCAATTTCAGCCTGAGTAGCTGAATTCTCTCACTATGAACGTTGCCCCTGCATTTTTATATCTACAATATTCCTGACTTGATTTCTTGCATGGTGTTTCTATGCATTATTAAACTCCCACTGCCTTTCCACTCCAGAAATGGCTGTGTTTAGATTTAGGTGAAATTTTGGTGTAGAGGTTAATCTGCAAAAATGCTATGTAAGTGCAAACTATTAATTACCACTCCTGTTCAGAACCCGTGGCTGCAGGAATGAAGTTGGTGCATTGGCTCACAAAGTTACTGAATACTCATTCTCTCCCTTTGGGAGAACAACTTGCTTTCCCTCTCTTCTCTTTTTCTTCTTCTTTATTTTTTTTACTTTTTCCCCAGATGCAATGACCAGATTGTTTGTCCTCTTTCTCATTGTGAGTTGTCTCCTAAACACTGAAAGATGACCTGGGAGGTTTGTTCAGAGGATTAGCATCTCTTCCCAGAGCTGTCCCCAGCTGTATTCACATTTATAAATCCATGGAATGGACCCTAAAGAGCAATACAGAACCTGATGATGCAACAAGCCAGGAGAAACAGAAAAAAAATATAGCCTGCTAAGAGGACAAAGCTAATCAATACTAATAGCAAAGCTGAGGATTTTAAAAGCCTCTCAATGAAGTCAGGCACAATGCTACCAGGCAGTCAATGAAAAATGAAGTGTGCCTGCAGAGAGGCTGGGGGCAGGTCAGAGAGAGAGCAGAGCCTGTTTTGGGAGGGTCTTGGCTGGGTCAGTTCCCCTGGATGCCCTCAGCCCCAGTAACCCAGCCAGGCTGGCAGACAGAGGGGAGAGCAGTGATGGGCATCCAAACACAGCCACCACATCAGCCAGTCCAGCTGCAGCCAGAGGAGGGTGTGTGAGTCACAGAATCACAGTCACAGGGTGATTTGGGTTGGAAGGGACCTTAAAGATCATCTCATACCAACCCCCTGCCATGGGCAAGGACACCTTCCATTCAACCAGGCTCTCCAACCTGGCCTTGGACTCTTCCAGGATCCAGGGGTAGCCACAGCTTCTCTGGGCAACCTGTGCCAGGGCCTCCCCACCCTCACAGGGAATAATTTCCTCCTAATATCTAATCTAATCCTGCTCTCTTCCAGTTTAAAGCCATTTCCCCTTGTCCTTACACTACATGCCCTTGCCAAAAAAGCCTGAGAGGACAGAGCATCTCTGTGCCCTGTGCGTCAGCACTGGTGCCTGGCTGTGAGCTGCCTGGGAAGAGGAGGAAGGTTGCTCAGCTGCTGTAGTTCTGCCAGTCCTTGGCCCCTCTACTGAAACTGCTACAAAAGCAGAAAATCACTTCAGCCAGAACTAAAGGCAGCAGCAGTGCTGTGGAGCTGTGCTGGGATTGTTAGGGTGGTTAATATTCAGCAGGCATATTGCTAAATAGGCAGTGCATGCTAAGGAAAAAAGCAACAAACCCCAGTGCTGCACACAGGTCCTTCTGGCAGAGATATCAGCAGTGACAATGTTGTTTGTACAACAGACAACTTGTGTCCCCTAAGAGCAGACCCACTGCCACGCCACGCTGAGGTCATGGCTGTGAAAGCAGTCCTGAATAACATGGGCCATCTGTAAGCCCATGAAATAGTGATTAAATGCTTTTTACTGCTTGACTCAGTAGGTCCTCAGATGACTTCTCTACTTTGGCACAAAATGTCCTGGTCAAGCTGCTGATGTGGCTTTGATCAGGAGTCCAATATGAATGGCACTAACCAGTACCCAGCCCTGCACATCCACATGCAGATATATATTTTAAAAGAAGTCTCATTTAGTTCATAAATAAAAAAAAAGACCTTAAGGAACTCTGTCAGAAAGCCCCCAGCTGAAGAGAAAGGCTGTCTGTCATCATGAATGCAAGGTGGCTGTAACAGGAAATTTTCAATGTATATAGAGACTCTGTAGTCCAAAATGTGTTATCAGGCAGAAACCCCAAATCCCTGTAAGGGGCCACCTCTTGCTATAATGCAGGTCTTCTCTATAATACAGTTAGCTCTGCTGTAGGACTATTGCTGCACTGCAAGCTGCAGTAAATATTAATGTGTGAAGCTGGATGCTACCTCTGTTTCAGGGTGGAGGCAAAAGCCAGCCTGATGGAGGGTGAGTCGCAGTCCTGCCAGGGAGCCGGTGCCTTCCCAGGGTTTTGGCAAGGAATTTCTTCCTCTGGAGTGATTGGATCCTGCATTTTTCTGAGGAATCACCAACCCCTCAGTTTTACTCTCCAGGAAAGGCACCAGGTCTGTCTGTGCTTGGGGCTGTGCCTTGGGGCAGTGATATTTGCACTTCACGCTGCGTTCATTGGAAAACCTCCCTCGTGCCAGTCCAGCATTTTGTAATTCAACCCCCCAAGGTCATTCCCTGCCAGGTGACAAGTCTGATGTTAAAAGCCCAATATCTACCACCTTGCAAAAAGGTTCTGATGTGTACATTGCATTTGTTTCTCACAGTGCAATTGCTCTACAAAGCAAACTAAACATGTATATAGCTGTGTGCCTGTGCCTATGTCTTATAAACTAATCTTTTCCTTTTCTTGCCTGTATCATGGCAGTGTTTAAATAACTTACCTAAGCAGGTGCCTACAAGTAGTATTACCAGACAAAACATCTGAATGTATACTTGTCCTTAAACATAATATTATTCTAAACATGGGATATAAATGTAAGTAAATATTATAATAAATATTCATGTTTACTATCCCATGCAACAATAGTTGATTAAATATTTACTAGGCCACTTACCTGTGCTCTTGTGGGCATAGCTGCCTTACCACTTATGCTACAGAGTGTTTTTGTGGTTGATTAAAATGCAGTTGTGTGTACATCTGCAATGTTTGGCAGGCCTGGTTAAACAGCCACTTACAGAAACAAGCAGTGAATGCTGCTCCTTTAAAAAAAAAATTAAGTTTCTTATTATAGATTCTGCAACATTCATGAAGCTCTTATTAGTGGCATGCTAGGTACCTGAGGAGCAGCAGGTTGGTTTTGAAGTGTTGGGATGCCCACGCAGTGTTACTCTGCAAACAAAAAACCCCCAGGCATGAGAAGCAACCTCTGTTTGTCATGAGTCCTGATTACCAGCTCAGCTCACAACACAGGGATGAAATAGAACTGTTTTCCTTTCACAGAAATGGATGTTTCTATCCAAGAATAATCTTGTTAGGTCAGGAGACAGGAAAGAATTGGAGGAGTATCCCAATATTTTCTTGAGCAGAAAATGGAACAACCAGGCAAATGGGAGGGGGATCCCACACTCCCACATCACAGACTGAAGAGGGAAGGGGTTATACACCCCCACTGCAGCAGGATTCAGGCAGCATTTAGTGTTTATTCCATCCCTGTTCAACTTGCTGCTCTCCAGGCAAGCACTGCTGCTGCTCTTCACTCAATACATCCCAGCAGAAGCAATTTGCCTGCAGTTAGTCAGCAATGCAACTCAGTTCCTGGGCAATCTCAAGTGGCAGAGCACAGTTCCTGCTCCCCCTGTTCTCTCTCTAAGCAATTTCCACCCTTGTGGTGCACAATAGAAGAGGACCAACCCTACTGGTTGAAAAGTCACTGTAAAATCTCCTAGCAGAAATAGCTAATTTGGTTCAAATTTAATGGTAAAAAGGTACTTAAAACTCTTGTTTATGAAAATCATTGAGAATTAAATTATCCACAGAATTTCAACAGGAATGAGGAAGAAGAGCCAGGTCTTTGATTTAATGGTAGATTCTAAGCAAATAACCTTAAAGGCTAGAGGCTGATGTCATTGCAATGTATTTTTTTTGAAAGAAATTAGCTCTTCTGGGTCAAAGTTTAACCTCATGGCAGGTTGTTATGCTGGAAAACATCTGGTCAACCACTCCACATCCATGTAGCATCAACCAGAAGGGCTGAGCAAGGTGAACTTTGTAAGGGAGAAAAGACTGCAATGAACATGGGAAAAAAAATCTCAAAAGAAAGCCATTAAGTGCTTTTTCATCCTAACTTCATTGTGAAGGGTGGTTGGGAAAAAGGGTAATATGAGACCTTCTTATTGAAAAAAATATTGATTGTTAGGAATCAATAGCATTAAAAAGCTGTGTCTTAAGCACCAAGCTTTGAAGGCCTCTACAAGCTTTTCCGTTCCCTGTCTATTCTCCTGCCAAAACTTTGATAGATTCAGCCTGCAAACCAGCAAATGCAGTGATTTGATGGTGGCCAATATATATTTAAAAAAAATTAAGGTGTCAAGCATGAATTTTATTACATCTGCAATCAGATGTACTTCCTTCAGTCAGCTCATCTGCAATTAAGTCCAGCTGTTCTCAGTGGAAAGGACTCTTCCAAGGAAATTGCTGTAAAATTTAATGGGAGAGTTTTCCTTGGTGCTTTGTTGTAAATATTGTTTTCCTAATAGGCTTGTAAAGGGCTTTGCTTTCTCATTCAGTAGGCAGAAGATCTGTAATTTTTCAGGCATTAGAAAATGAATAGATCAGTGATAGAGCTCATAAAACTTACACAAAGATTCTCATTGTATAGCAACAGAAAGAGCTTTAATAACTTGAGGAAGAGGAGGTTTTTGAATTTATTTCTTTTTTGCTCTGCATAGTTTTTTGTTTACATATGAAGGGCTATTTCTTAACTGACACATCAGACAGTTTGATCGATATCCCTTATTGGGTTTCTTCTGCCTCGAATTGGGTATGACAGCCAGAGAGGGGCACCAGATTGCAGACTTCAGAGGATGATCCTTCATTTCAATATTGCAGTGTAACATCCCACAAGGACCAAAATATTGCACCACGACCCACGACACTGCAGTGCTTCCGTTTGCTGTCCCAAAATCCTCTTCAGCCTTTAGGCAAATGACGAATATTACAAACTTTTTTATCTCCTTCTACTGAGTCCAAAGAGCATCTTTCCTTTTTACCACTTAGGCAAAGCTTGGATGTGTTTTTCCTGTCTTCCAGCAATCTTTCAGCAACATTTTCAATCTGTGTGCTTCTGTCACTTCAGGAGAACAGTGCCTAAAATAAAACAGTGAGATTTGTAATTATTGGCATTATTTTAAGATGTAATGCTGAAGCATTAAATATAACAAAATGAAACTATTTTGAGGGGAAATGTTGAGACATGAATGAGAGCAAATGGTGTTACTGTGGATTTATTTTCACCCAGCCAAAATCAGACTCCTTCTCTAATGATGAAGTATGACCTGGCTCTTGCAGAGAGAGTAATTTGCTAATTTGTTTAACGTTGTTCTCTGTGCAGGAAAGCCTTGCAAGAGAAAGAATTCAGAATGGATCTAAGGTGCAGGTTATTTTGGGGGACAAAATGAAGCCACTTGTTATTCTTCAAGACAGTGATCATATTCCTTCTCTGGCAGCTGTGAATACTGAGGAGAAAACAACTCACTCTGGTCAAAAGCTGCATTATCACTGCAAGACTGGTTTGCAATGAAAGAGGTGAAATTATCTATCAACAAAACCCTTCTGCTGAAGCAGTGGAAGTCTTTCTGCTCAAACAGTTTATTTGAAGAGCAGGAAGGAGCTATACAGTAGGAGAAATATCCTGTTGCTAGTATACCCATATAGCTACCTTGGCAAGGGCTCATGGCTCAGAATCCCATCTCCCATGTCTGCAAATAGCAAGAGTTAGCTGGCACAGTTTGGAACAGTTCTCCAAAATAGTGTAGCAGAGAAAGTTACAGAGGAAATATCTGCTGAACATGTATGTTCCTGTGTGCAGGCTTCAGAGCAGACTGATAAACCTGCTCAGAGATGATTAACCAAAAGGGTTTGGGTTGGGACATTTCCCAATAAAGGCAGCCAGAGCTGCAGAGGAGTGCCAGATTAGGTCTCTGTAGAAGCTCTTTCACAGAAGTGATCAAAAAACAAGGGGGCTCATGATTCACAGGGAGGAGGGAAGGGCTAGAACATTGTCAAGCTCATACATGAGGTGAACTGTGTATGTGTTTTATTTGTGCAGTTTGCTTGGCTTTGGTTAAGTCACTGCCTGCAGAACACAGTCTGTGATTTTCATCTCAATGTAGTTCCTGCAGTTGCAATGTTTGGGGGTTTTGCTGTTGTCAGAATTAATCTGCTGGGTGTCCCCAGCCATAAAAACTAGAACAGTTCTCCTTGTTCAAGTCAGTACTTGTGTCTCCATTTCCTAACCCATGTGGGACATATCTAAAAAACAGACCCAAAGCCATGGTGGGAACTGTGGATAAATGGCATCAGCAAAATGGCAAAGCTGCAAATAGCACAGAGGCACCACTGTCTGTTCATTCACTCAAGTTCATTGTGTGTCCCTTTTCTAGCTTATATTTAAAACTTATACCTTATGAATAGGAGCTTTAAAGGTGTCTGGGTCACATTTCAGACAGTACCTGGTAGGGGAAACAAGCCCGAAAGCACCTTTTAACTCCATAACAGAGCAGCTGCTGTGGGAAGCTGGAGATCTGGTTCTGCCTGCTCCCAGCATTAAGAGCCTTTATGGTTTGTGAGGGGTGATCCATCAGGAGGTGCATGACAGCTTCTGGAGAAAGCTTTCTTGGTCTCTGAAGGATTCAAACATTATTCAGCCATCAAATTCACAGCCTCTGTATCAGCATTTACCAATGTATTTGGCTTAAGTGAAGAAGAGTAGAGAAGTCTGGCTGTGTTTAAAATAGTAGATAGTCTGGGATCCAGTATTGAACTGTTTGAGAAGATGCAGGTTCTACCTTGCATCTAAATGTTTTGTTGTTTTTTTTCCCTTCAGCTTCACTCTAGACTCAGAAGGTGACCAGAATTAATCTCTTGTCTTAAGTAGAAAAATTGGTTATGGAACTTTGGAGGCTGGAGCAGTCCAGAGTCTCATGATAATATTTTCCATTCTCTTTGGGCTTCAAAAAGCAAAAACACTCTTTCCATGATGTGATGGGAATCCTCATGAGAGCACAAGAGAGCATCTTCACCATGGGAGGTCATGGGAGCTTTGCTTTAGGGACCTGACTAGCAGTTCCTACTTTTCACAAAACATCTGTCCCTGTGGTACCTGAAGTTTTGATTTGCATCCAGTGCCTTGAACCCAGCTCTGGAACACCTTGTACACTGAGTTACACAGGGAAATATAATTTATTTCCTTTGTCCATCAGGAAGTGCCATGTGTCTACACACAAGTTATCTTCTAGCAGCCTGTCTCACCACTTAGAGGGAAATAATTAAACAGCCTGAGAATGAAAACAAGACTGCTTGGCACCTCTCTTGTCCACTCCTTTTGCATTTTTTGCTGCAGTTCTGAAGCACCACAGCCAAGTCCCTGTGCACAGCTCAGCCCCACACAGGATCAATAGCAGAGAAGATAAATCTGTTGGAATTGACTACAGGCTGTTCTGTCACTAAGTGACGATGAAAAATGATCACTACTTGAATACACTGCATTTTTATCTTGAAATCTTTCAATAGAAGCAGTGTCAATAACAGAGCACTAAATAATCTCTAGATAGAAGGAAAATCTTTCTTTTTTTCTTTTTTTTTTTTTTTTTTTTTTTTGGTATAAGAGGGAAGATGGATGTCACTTTTTTTTGAGGCCTTAAATACTGAAGTATGGAATTAGATCTGCAAATTCCAGGAAGTGATTGTCTGTTTAGCTAAACTGTGTCTCATTTTAGGAAAGACTGGCTGGGTTCTGCTTGAAAACATTGCTCAATTCCATATCAAGAATGCACCAGGGTAACTCTAAGTGGAATATGCAGAAATAAAATAAATAAGGATATTTTTTTCTCATGTTCCTTTGGGGATAATATATCTCTCTGAATTGGATACACCTGCCAGAGATGGCCTTTCTTTGCTTTAAAATATGTCTGACCTTTCCCTGAGCTAACTGGATGCAGTTTACCATATTGGCCCAAGCATAAAGCAAAGTCTTTTTCAGATAATAGCCTTTGGAAACAATCCAACCCATTCTGTATCTGCTGCCCACACCACACATCCCAACCCTGTGGACACTGTCAGCTGGCACAGAGGTGTGGGCAGACACTGACAGGGCACAGTCCTGTGTGTGGCTTTTGGGTTTGCTGCTCTGAGTGGGGGCTGGAGGTTCTGGAAGCTCTGTGGCCCTACTGTGAGGGCATCTGCTCTGGTTCTGTCCTGACAAATTGAAGCTGGGTTTTTGTTTGAAGCCAATTTGTTTCCACATCATCTGGCACCTCAGCTATCTCCAAGTGTTGATGTCCCTTTCATTAAGAGACAGCAAGGAACACTCTGCTGCCTTTGACACCAAATTGGTTAAATCTTATTTTCCCCTCATGTAGGATGTTTTCCATAACAGTGTCTGAGGGGTTGGAAGCTTCTGGTAAATCCAGCCCAGTGGGTCCTGGCAACATGCTGAGTGCTGCAGTGACTCGGGAATGCTCTGTGCACTTTTTGGTTACGTGTGTTCCACACAAAACCCCCTTCAGAGGCAATGCCCTCTTGGTTGTAGACTGTGAACTGAGCTCTGTTTAGATTCCCTGCAGATTCCAGAGTAGGGTCTTGAAGCAGGCAGCAGTGCTGTAGAAGGGCTTATCGATTGAAAACTCCCTTTGTATGTACTCCAAGTTTAGTTCAAGCTGCTTTCCTGAGTAAAGGTCAAGATGAAGTACTGAATTTTTGAAATGCTAAAGTTCTGAATATTCCAGAACTTTGCTTTATCCTGCCTGTTTTGTCTGGATATCTGTTCAAAAGTTTGGCAGTCTGTCCTCTTTGATGGACTGATGAACAAGAGTGGGTGTGGAATAGCTTGAAGAAAATACTGCTCTGTGCAGTTGCTAGAACTGCTTGACTTGTCTGGAAAACAGCAGGTTTCCATGCCTTCATTCAGCCTCAAGCATTCTTGACTATATTTATTATTGTTGTTGGTCTTCCCTTTTGACAGGTGGAGAAGAAAAAGGGCCTGCAAGAAAAGCAGAAAAGAGTAAAAAAAAGAGTGAAACATATTGTTTCAGAATGGTTGGTGCTTTAAGGGGAAATCAGCCAAGTTTCATCTGTTAAAAATCCTGCTGAGATTGATTGGTGTATGGAGAGGTGATTATAAAAGCCAGCAAGTAGCTTAATTAGGATGGAGAGTTATAGGAAGTAGCTTGGCTTTTGTGAGAAGTACTGGAGCAAATGACTCTTGGCAAGTGGCTGGTGGAATGGGGAAAGCTAAGCTCAGGAGTTAGAGGATTCAGCTTGGCATGCTGCATTTGTATTTAGAAGGAATAAAGCTGAGGATTGCCAAACATCCTGAATCTGGTTCATGTCAGGCCGTATTTTCCTGAGATTCCACTTTGCACAAATAATATTTACTAATCAGGGACTTGAGATCGCTCTGAACTTGTCTCAGGGATTTTTACTGTGTCAGGATTTTTAACGAGCCGGGGGAACAGCAGCCTCGGCTATTCCAGGCTGCAGGTGAGAGTTTGCTTCTGGCAAGAAGAAATGCCATATACTGTACCATGAACTTTATAATATTTTCTCTCTTAACAGTGGGTACAGTGCCATCTAAAACTTCCCTGTGCCTGTGCAGTGAAGAGCAAGAGCTCCTGGGTGTCTCAAGCAGGTATTGAACGACCATCACACTCTGAGCTTCCCCTCCCTGCTGCAAAATCCCTCTGCAAGAACCTGGGAAGGAGGAGAATGGAGCATTAGGTATTCAACAAATTCTGCTGACTGCTGCTAGGCAGGGAGGCTGGAATGATTGTGCCAAATCCTGATCTTTCCTGATAATGGAAGCGGAATTTTCCCCAAAGCAAGCCAGTATCAGAGAGAAAACCCAGGGGACAAGAGAGAGCGTTTGAAAACACAGCCCAGGCATTAAAATAAAACCAAACAAATAGGCTTTAACTAGTTAAAATACAGAATACACAAATATCCCAGAATTATGTAAGAGCCTCATCCTGCAGTTTTTGGGTGGGGAAAACAATGTTTAACTGACTCTAATACTGCAGAATCATCAGTATAGGCAAGAAGGAACAATTGGGTCATTCTGTCTCAGCCACTTGCATATTGCAGAACTACTTGTCTGTTCTTGCTACTATCTCATCCCTACTAATGTCTTATTTAACCTGCTCAGGATAGTTGTGATTTTGCAAATATGCAGAATGTATTAAATTTTATTGACATCATTAAAAAATACATATCTGTGCAGATTTTTCAAAATTACTGGGATCTGAATGTGTAGGGCAACAGAACATGACTCAAAGCCCAATTTAAAGAAAGTGTGTTTTGAGCAGGCATCAACAGATAGACTGAAAAGCGAGGCAAAAGCACAGAGTTTTTTTTAGATGTTGAGTGGACTAAATGCAATGTGAATTTATCTGCAAACCATCTGTGATTTCTGGTATTTTTTGGTGCCTTCACAGCTCTAATTTTAAGCAGTTCTGTAGCCTTTAAATAATGGTACTTTCTTCCCATTTGGTTTTACAGCAGATTCCCCATTTGATCACTGAATGTTTAAAGAAAAGAAGTAACCGAGTTCTCTGCAGATTGTACACATACAGAATAAAACAGCAGCCTTTTATTTTTGCAAGTAAAATTTGACATATTTTTGGGACAGAATTCCTCATGCATAAAATAACACCAGGAGTTTTGCTGGATATGGTTTACTTTTTGTATTTTGCTTTACACTTCTCATGTAAATTTGGTGCTGGGATAAGGTGTTAAGTTGACATCTCCAAGGAATCAAGTTCCAGAAGCAGCACAACACAGCAGCAGATCTCTCAATTTTCTTAAAACTGATATCAAAAGTGCCAGTTTCATCAGGCAAGAGGGAATCGAAGAGTCCTAATCCAGCCAGCCTTTGGTGGTTCTGCAGACAAATCTGGTTTCTCTGTGTGTCATGGGAACACTTTATAGCCATAAACTGAAAGAAAACACTCTGGAATACTGAATAGCCACCAGAAAATTGTAGTTCCTACAGTTACAGAGACCCCCTAAGGGGACAGGGAGGCTCCAGGTCTGTTTTCCATCCACCATGATGTGGGAGAAGACCCTTTTGAATGTGAGCTTGGTTGCCTGAGAGCATGAAACAATAGGAAGCTAACTCTATTCATCCCACAGGAAATCTGATGATAACTACATCATTGTCAGCTCAGTTCATTATTTCACTGTTTCTTCTGGCAGGGGTGTTCAGATAAGATTTTTGCTCACTATTGTTGGATATAGTGGGGGATTCTGATTCAGGGAACAATAGGAAAGAAATAGCACTGAAGAGCAAGTCTCCTCCACATCTGAAAATGTCTTGCCATTCCAGCCTTCTCTAAAGGGGGCAGGACTCATTCCCTTCTCTTGGCAGAAGCCTCAAACCTGAGTCAATAACCCCTCAGCTTCTCTTCTGTTTCAATAATGCATCGTGTAGTAAACTCTGTGGCTAACTGAAGACTGAAAACCTGAAAGAAATTAATAGGAATGTAAAAATAGCAAGAACATCTTGCCAATTGCATTATTGAGCATCACAATTATTTCAACAACAACAACAACAACAACAACAAAATCAGTTTATTATATTTATCTGAAGTGCTGTCAAGAATGTAGCAATGAAGTATAAAGAAATGAAGAGGTTCTGGTGATGAATATCAGTCCAGCTTGCCATAGAATAAATATCAGCATTTATCTCTGTCAGAGGAAGATAGAGATAATTTCTTATGTTATAAGTTATTTCAAATATTGAGCCGTGCTCGGACTTTTTGTGAGAGATTATCTGCACTTGCTTTGAAACCCAATAGTGGCCATTAATTGTCTCTCCTGACAACAAAATTAATTTCTCTTAAATGAGAACGCATTTCTAATTGGACACTTTCTTCCCTAAGAAATTGTTTACAGTACCTCTGCAAGGATTCTGGAGTCATCCCTTTGCCTTGATGTTGCTGATTAATTACAGCCCACGTGGTTCTTAGTAGCTGCAATTTGAGTAACATACTTTGCTGTGAAATGTTCATCTTAATTACACACTCCCCCAGCCAAGCTTCTGCTTGAGAAGTGAACTGAACTTTTCTTGCTGCATGTGATGCCAGGCTGGATTGTTACTTTTTACCCCTCCCTTCTCTCCAAGTGAGTTCAGAGCTTATGTACGTTCTGAGACTGACAGCACCCAAAATGAAATTCTCTCTTTAGCCACAGAACAGATCCAGAACTGGCAGCTCAGAGCAGCTTTCCCTCTCCCATCTCCTGGTGTCTCTGCTCGGCTTCGAGCAGCACTGATGGGGAGAACTGAGCTGGCTGGAGCATCACCGTGATGCCACAGCTAATTAGCCAGGCTGAGACACAGGGTTAATTAGTGTTGTGCCATGTGGAGATCCCCCTATGTTTTAAATGTGATTTTTTATTTTTATTCAGTGGGAGATCACCAGGTCCTTGAACTTCTTGTGGAGAGGATAAAAGATACCAGATCTGCTGCTGGCCCAGCTGTGGAAGCCTGGCCATATCGAGCCACCCAGATAATTTTGCAGGAGCCCACTCAACAGCTGTCAGATAATAAGATTTTTGAATGTTCCAAACATCAGCTGGATTCTTGCTTTTATTTTTTATTAATGATTTTAAGGCAAGAAGATTTTTATCAGTACCTTGGAGATATCCCAGTTCCACATATTTTCTCTCCATAATGCCCCCTTACAGTGCACCTATAATGAAGATAAAGTGAACATACTGCCTTGGCTTGGGCAAGCTGCCAGTTAAAGAATTTTGCTTAAAAGAAACGAGCAACACCGGCATGGCAATGCCCTACAAATGAGCACACAAAATGATGCAGCCTTTTCCTCCCAGATGTGGCAAAACAGGAGGAGAAATAACAAGAGGAGAAGGAGCTCCTGCTCTCTTCTTCAGCCATTATCTGTAGGTGTTGAAGCAGCGCCTGCCTTAACTCCCCACGGAGCCAGTGGAGCTCTGAGTGCTCTGAATTGCCTGTTGTCTGTTCAGGAGGACTTGGCTCCTCATTTATGCAAGAAAAAGCAGATCCCTGGAGCAAAAAATTGTGAATGCCCTCCTTTGAGTTTCTAAGGCAAAGCTATGCAGTGCACTTAGTTCTATAGGGGCAAGTTCCAAATGGTTCCTTATATATTTATGGGTTTGTTTTTAGGCCACTGTTTTGTCGTTTGTTTAAAAATAGTAAAGCAACTGTCAAATCTTTTTTACTGTTCCACGTAAGATGTGAAAACAGAACTCCTTGCATTTGGGCACCACAATGACAGGGATCTTGGAGATAATGAAAATAAGTCCAATATTGACATGTAAAAAATATATGTTTTAAAATAGTAACTATGAAATGGAAAAAAATCATCCATTTCCAAGTGATAACACATAAAATAAGTTACAGATGTCTGCAATGTGCACCGAGAGTCTGAACTTTGTAGTGGGAAGAAAAAAAACAATGTAATGCAGGAATGATCTCTCAGCCTGCAAGTATTCCCGTATAACACAATACCTTCATGACCAATCTATTTTAATCCAAAGAAAGATATTTTATGTTTAAAGTAACCAGCATTACAGATCCATAAACAGTTTAGGTTGCCAATCTGGCTGAGATAGTCCCGTCCTTTCTGCCTCTGGCTGCTTTTCTTTGGTTCAGTATTTTTTAACACAAAGAACCATTCCTACCTTGTTCCTGTCTGCCTTACTAAGTGTGCTCAGTCTGTTGCTGATTCTTTGAAGCACACTGCTATGCATTTCACTGGCTGTGTGGGCTGAACTCCATTGCTTCAGCCTATATTGCTTCCAGGTTTGCCTTACCCCAGTGCTCAGATAGAACAGCATCCCTCAGCTCAAGGGAAGAGGAACCGCAGCCCTTTCATTTTCTCATTCTTCATGCTAAGTAATAGGGTTTCACTTCCCAATACCTCACATGGTGTTCTGAGAACATTTAATTGATTGGATACAATTTTCAGAATCCATCACCTGACAGAAAAGTGTCACTGAGTGGAGGGCGAAGCTTCGCTTCACTTGGCCACTGACACCTCGGCTGTTCCTTGTCGTATTCATTTCCATCTTACAGAGAAAAAAAAAAAAAAGATCACCCATGGCTAAAGGATCTGTGTGGATTTTGCTTACTGAATTTTAATTAATACCTTTATGAAAGGGGTTGTTATTTATTTTAGAAGCTGAGAAAACAAAAGACCCATCCCTGTGCTGCAGTTTGCTCTGTGTGGAGCGACTATTGGCCTGTGCAGTGCTTCATTTACTTTAGCTTTATTTATTTTAGCTGCACTCTGAGGGTGAAAAGAGCTGGCAGTGGCATAGGAAACATAAGCAGCTCCTACAAAATCAAACCAGTAGTGTTTAGTGCTGTGAAAGCACTCCTGAACTTTGCAGTGCTTTGCAAAGGTTGGGTAATGAGGGCCTTGGCTCAGCCATAATCACAACTGAAATATAAAAACACAGAAGCACAGGCTGGTTTGGGTGAGAAGGGGCCTTAGAGGTCACCTCATTTCACCCCCTGCCATGGGCAGGGACACCTTTCACTGCACCAGGTGGCTCCAGCACTAAGGCAGGAACTATAACGTGGGACCTGCTCATCGCCAGTGTCCCCAGGAGCATCAGGATGATGGAAATGCTCTTGCCTGCATCAAGTTCAGTACTTCCCATTCCAAATGGTTTTATTTCTGTTTCTGTGCCTAGGAAACACCCTACAGATGCACAGAATATCCAAGGGAGGGAATAAACCCTACAAATACCTCATTGTGGTCTGCTGCTTCTACAAGAGGGGAAGTGGAGGTGCGGGATTCTCTCTGGTGACCAGTGACAGGACCTGGAGGAATTGTATGAGCTGTGTCAGGGGAGGTTTAGGTTGGATTTAGGAAAAGGTTCTTTCCCCAAAGGGTGCTGGGCACTGCCCAGGCTCCCCAGGGAATTTGCAGAGCCCCAAGGCTGCCAGAGCTCCAGGATAACGGGGGACATGGTGGGATTGTTGGAGTGTCCATGCAGGGCCAGGGGCTGGCCTTGATGATCCTCGGGTCCCTTCCAGCTCAGGATATTCTGTGATTCTGTCATTTTGTGATTCCAGGCATCTGGACATGGCACTGGGCGATGTGGTTTGGGGGTTACGGTAGTCGTGCTGGGTGGATGGTTAGAATTGATGATTTACAGATTAACAGAAAATTCTGAGCTGAAAGTGACACATGAGGATCATCGAGTCCAACTCTCAAGGAAACGACCCACACATGAACCCACAACCCTGGTGTTATTAGCACCATGTTCTATCCAACTGAGCTAATCCCATGATTTCACAGGTCTCTTCCAGCCTTGCGGACTCTGTGAGTGTTGAAAGTCTCTAAAAAATCGCTTCGCGGCAATCACCTGCCGCCCCCCCACACACTCCCGGACTACATTTCCCAGCGTGCACCGCGGCGGCGCGGCGGGGCCGGCGGCGCCGGCCAAGATGGCGGACGGGGCGCTGAGCCCCGGCGTGAACCTGGAGGCGTTTTCCCAGGCCATCGCCGCCATCCAGGCGCTGCGCTCCAGCGTCACCAGGGTCTTCGACTGCCTCAAGGATGGGATGCGCAACAAGGAGACCCTGGAGGGCCGCGAGAAGGGCTTCGTGGCCGCCTTCCAGGAGAGCCTGCACTCCGTCAGCCGGGACCTGGGGTGAGCAGCGGCCCCGGCGGGGGTTCCCTGGTGGGCAGGGAGGGGATCCCGGCGTGTCCTGGCTCCTCTCAGCACCC
Source organism: Oenanthe melanoleuca (assembly GCF_029582105.1). Classification (NCBI taxonomy): domain Eukaryota; kingdom Metazoa; phylum Chordata; class Aves; order Passeriformes; family Muscicapidae; genus Oenanthe; species Oenanthe melanoleuca. The sequence goes on from NC_079350.1 coordinate 4,675,051, forward strand.
TGTGGGGTCATTTCACTCCAGGGGAACGTTTTGGGCAAATCAAAGCGAAAAGGCTCTGTTTTATTCCCCACCGCCCTCCCCCAGCACCGTGCGCTTTCCCCTCCGTGGTGTTCTGCCCCAGAATCTCCAAAGGGTTGAACGTGCTCGTAATATTTACCTGGTTTTGTTCTCGTTTTGTTTTCACCAAGGGCCTGTCGGTGGGGTTGCATTGACGAGGTGAAGGTGTTTGGCTGCAGGGAGATTTCTCTCTATATTTTAAAGGTTTTTGTTAAAAACTCAAACACTTCCTAGGTGCAGTCTATTCAGTAGCATCTAAGGGGTTCAAGAATGATCCTTTTATTACCCAAACCTGTCAGGGTGAAAAGTTATCCCAGGTAAGTGTAGTTGCTCAGTACCAGCAGGTGTGTTTTGTATGAGAGACAAACTGCTGAGGGTGAAGATGTGGAGGAAAGTTCTGGGCAGAGGAGAGGGGCTGGCACACAGTTTCATTCAGCAGTTTTGTGTATTTAAATTGAAAAGCCCTGCACAGACACAGGAACTGAGTACTTAGTGTACACTTTGGGACATGGTTTAGTGGTGTTGTCAGTGTGAGATTTATGTTTTGACTTAATGATGCTAAAGGTGTTTTCCACCTGACTCAATGATTGTTCATGTTGGTCCCACTGCTGGGTTGCTGGGTTTGATTCTGTCCTCCTGGGAGCCATCAGCACTGTCCAGGGAGGTGTCCACAGCTACTTAACCACTCCTTCCCAGAGCATCTTCTGCTTCTGGGTCTTGTGTAGGAGAATGTCTTTCTTGTTTATTAAAAGGCCTTGCTAATTTTTTGCTGTGATCATGGTAATATGATTTCTTACCCACCTCTCCTCTGTTGAGAAGAGTGATGGATAACCCTTCTCATGAATGATGCTGCACCCAGCATCATCCAGTGTCCCTTTGGTTTTTAGTTTTCAAGTTGAGGAGGTCTCACAGTTCCCTCTGTGGAAGCTGAGCTGGTCCTTGTGGCCTTCTGAAGACCAATCAGGTATAACCCCAAAATCTCATTCCCAGATAACAACTCAGGAGCTGGACTTGGATCATTGTGGCTCCCTTCCAGCTCAGGGTGTTCCATGAACTGGCCTATTCAAATAGCAAGAGGATACTCCAAGGTGTGCTGAAGTTAATATTACCAGGGGATTTTTATGTAGTGGAAATATTGACTGGTATCTCTGTTCAGCAAATCCTCAGTTATTATGCCTAGTCACACTTGTTTTATTGTATTCTTTTGTCAAGGAATATTAAGCAGATTTGCAAGTGTTTGCAGCACCAGAGGTTTGGGAAGAATGTAGGCCATGGAAACTTCAAGGAATGATGATTAATAAAGGAGAGTTTTGTGGTAGTGAAGTCTGGAAGTCTTTTAACTGTCAATTCCCTGATTGTTTGGAGTTTATTTTTGTAACCTTTCTTAAATGTAAATTGAGATATTTTGGATTTTTCTCTACAGATGTTTTCATAAGCTGCCTTTTGAGTGCTGCATTTAGTGGAGGTTCTGAAGTTCAGACTTGGGTGTAGCACTGGGCTTCAGAAGGAAGAGCACTTGATTAGTCATGTCACTTGAAAAACTGCTTTTTATATCTCTGCAAAGTGGCCAGCCTTTCTTCTACAGTTGATTAATGCAAGTTTGAAAAATTGCTTAACTTTTGTTATGATTAAATGTTGTGTTTGACAAATGAGATATGAAGCAATGATAGATCATTTCACAGTGAGGGATTTTTTCGTGGGAAAATGGTGCTTATTATGCTTCAGTTGAGTATTTTACACTACAGATATACAAATTACTCATGGAAATCAGAAGATCCTTCCTTGTCCTGAGAACTTGGAAGGCAGATACTTGATTAGAGTAATCACAGCCTTTGCAGGATTGTCTCCAGGCTTAGGACTAGTGCCAGTTCTTGTGTATATTTGTATGAGGACAGTGTTAATTTGGAGTTCTCTAATGAAATGATGAGGCATCTGCTTGCTTGGTGGTAAAAAAAAAAAAAATTACTTCTAGTATTGCAGGCAGTGCTGAAGTCAGAATTTTGTGTTTTCTGAGGGGCTGCTTTGCTCAGGAGGTGCCCTGGGCTGTGAACAGGACCTGCCATAGTCTGACTCCTTCCAGGTTGTTTTCAAAGGCTCTTGACTTGTACTTTCACTCCAAAGAAGAACTGAGCTAAACAACCAACAGACTGCTTCAAATTGTTTGGGTAATAAGAGGGATTAAGTTTTAAATCAAATTTGGGATGTATTTAAAACTCATTTAGCTACTAAAATAGATTTGGTGCATGCTGCTGTCCCTGGAGGATTGCACAGCTGTGATTCCCAGATCTGACTCTGAAAATGCCCTTCTGCTTTTCCCAGGGAACTGGAGCGTCTGAGCAACCTGGTTGGGAAACCCTCAGAGAACCATCCCCTGCACAACAGTGGGCTCCTGAGCCTGGACCCTGTGCAGGACAAAACCCCCCTCTACAGCCAGCTTCTCCAGGCCTACAAATGGTCCAACAAGGTAACAAAATACATCCCTGTGATTTAGTTGTGTATTCCCATTGCTGGTTGGATTAGCCATACAGCAGACCCCAGAGTGTTTGGGGCTGTCTAAAAGGCTGACTTTTTGGAATTGAGGAGCATAATATGTACCTAAATGTACTTTCAAGGATAAAATTGTTTTAATTAAGAGATTTTTCTGTGATACCAAAGGCATGCCCTTGATCTCAAAGGAGGTATTAACTCCCAAGCATTTCCACATTTAGCATCTTATGTAGATAAAAATTAAAAGTATGTTGTGTCCTTGCATCTGGCAGTAAACACTGTAGTGGGATTATAGAACAGATAATCAACATCTTATGTCACCTCCAAACTATTTCTAGGAGACAATCCTGTAGGGAAGTTGCCATCTTAGTAATCTTGAAACCTATCCTGTACTATTTTCTGCCCATGGTCTCAAAAGCAGCTTTGTATTCAGCAGCTTTGACATCCCTCCTGTTTTCATATCATATATATGGCATTGAATTTTAAGTAGTGTAAAAGAAAAAGGCAGATAATATGAATGCAGTCTTTTACATTTAAAATAATGAATTGTTTTTCCTGAAAGAAACTTCTTTCTCAACAGCATAATTCAGTTTCATAAACCTGTATGTTGAATATATGTAGGATTTGGATAGGTATGTTTCCTTTTTCACTCTGAACAATCTACTTGTGGCTCAAAAATAATCCTTTCCTCACCAAATTTTCTTAAATAAGTAAATGAGACATTGCAATTATTGCTGGCCTCTGAGCACTGTTATCTTTCAGGTTGCCTGTTCCCATCCTGATTTTTTTGAGCATGCCTATTACTTTTTATAGAATTATTGAAACGAGTCAGTATTTAAAAGCTTTCTTAAAATTATGTTTGAAATACTGTAAGCTGTTAAGAAATACAGAAGATGGATTCATTTCTGTTACAGTAATTATTATAGTAGTAAGTGTGTCCAGAGTTGTAGCTTTTAATACCCTTATGCAAGACAGCAGGAGTAAGCAGGAATAATAAATCTCAAAATATTTAGAGCATTAAAAGAAACAGTTCCACTTTGAATTATTTATTATGATACATGTGCCAGGAAGACTTTGAGAGTACACAAATACTTTGTAGGCAAATTCTTGTTGTACATTGAGCCAACCATTCTAATATTATTCAGATTTAAGATAGGATACTGCAATAATGTTTGTATGAATACCACAGTAATATTCTTACAGTAATGGGTCAGAATACAAATATGTGTTAATGTTTTTTAAAACCAGCAGAATTTGGCATTGAGAGAAATTTGGTATGATTGGGAAATGAAGGACAAGAAAGAATTTTTTAAGGGGAGATTTAGTAATTGAGAAAATAATTCATGTTTGCTTGTGTTCCTTGCTGTTAGCAGAAGATTATTGGCATTGAAGAAAAAATAATTAATTTGCTACTTTCAGAAAAGTAAAGGTGGGAAAACTTATAAACTTGTAAGGCAGTTAAGTCTTCAGGGATTTAATTACTTCTTTAGGTCATTATCAGAGTAAACTCAGGCAGTAATGAATAGCTTTATAGAGCTGTTCTAATGTAGTTTTTTATTAACTTAGAGTGTTATGGAGCTTTGAAGAGCAATTTTTTGTAATCCTGGATTCTGATTTCAGGAAGCTAGAAATTTTAGTATCCTGTGTGCTCACATTCACAATGAAATGTTGCAGGAGAAAAACATTACCTTTTAATTTAGCTGTGAAGCAGAAGTCAGAGGCAACAGAGATAAAAGAAAAACACTGGCTAAGTTGCAGGAAATGTGTTGCCTGTGTGAGGGTGTGAGCTGCTGGCTTTACCAGCACAGATCCTTCTGTCCCTGCTTAATTCTTCATTGCTAAATACACTTCTGGAATAAGAGTTATTTCATTACTTCTTCTGGCTGCCTTCAGTTCTTATTATGTGTCTCTTGTTTCCAGCTGCTTCGCAGGGATGGTTTTGAAGTGATGGTCTGTCAATACACTTTAGGTCTGCCTGCATTTAATTTTTAATTTGTGACCCCTTTGTGGCTTGCCTGCTTGTATTTTTGATGAGCTGAGATAAGGGCATTTTCCTCTGCCTTTGATTGTTCATGCATTACTGATGGCATGAACGGCCCCATGGCTGCCAGGGGAGGAGGCTTCTGGGGCTGTGGTGCCATTCCAAAAGAACATTCACCAAATACAAGGAAAATGAGTGCACAGACTGTGCTGCATGTCTCAATGCATTCTGCTTCCTTTTAAGACATGAGGAGACTGTTAAAAGTCACTTTTAGGACAAAGGTTGGTAATAACTGGGCTAGCTATAAGGAGCAAATTAGTATTCAGTATATCAAAGCACTGTCCTGTGGTTCATGAGATCCTGGGTGTTAGAATAGCTGTTTCTTTCTATTTGCAGCTTTGTTTTGATGTTGGGTCCAGCAAATGCCTGATTTGGTTCTGGTCTTGGATTCATGGACAAGTTTTTGGGTTAGTTAGCAGTGCTGGATGTGAAATGGAGTGAAGATCATAGTCACAGACATAAATGGAAAATGCTGTGTTTAACAAGTGAGTGTTGACATAGGAGATGAGACTCAGCTGACACTGGCTTGGCTTGTTTGCCAGAATTCATACCTGTAGCTGTGCTTGGTTATGTATTTGGACAAGACCCACTTTAAGGTGCAAATTTACTGACCCCTCTGGCTGAGTGCAGTGGAGATGAGTTGCATTTAATTGTGATTTCACAGATACTTGCCCTGACCCTTTTTTTACTGCTCCTGTGAGTCACAGCACTGATCCCTCCATTTCTAATTGTAAGTTTACCTGCTTCAGGGGTAAGAAGTCCAGTGGGAAGAATGAAAACTTCCCTTACAGAAGTGTGTTGTCTTGGCAGCGTTTGTTATTTATGAGCACCTGCTCTCCTGATATTTACTTACTGTAGTTTATCCAATAGTTTTGCAGATGGTAAAGTTGTCTGTGTAATGGAAGCAGCTGTTTGGGAACACAACAGCTTGTCAAATGCATTAATTGCATACACACACAGCTGTAAAGGAACTTTCCTTTTTCAGGTGTTTAACAGCTCTCACCAAGCCATAGCTGAAAAACACAGGAAGTTTATTTTATTGCAAGTAACTGCTAAGTGATCAGTCTTCTTTGCTTTAACTTATTTTATATATCTGTAGCAATCATGGAAGTGAATTATTTTGCTGCCTGTGGGGTTCATGGAGACATGTAGTAGCCATGGAACAGTATTTAGGTCCAGTTGATAAATTTCTTTTCTCCTCCTCTTCAATTTTATTTCAGAAAACAGGTTATCTTTATTACAATTGAAGTGCTGTTTCCCAGAAGGATCCATATGTCCCCTCTAATGTAATACTGAAGATATAATATTGGATAAGTTAAAAATGAGCTATCATTCTGCAAGGTTAATGCAGGGAGAGTATTATGGGTAAGTTAGGATGTTTGTAGTAGCAGTAGGTTTTTTTTTCTCATGGGCTATCTCTGTTGAGTCATCACACTTGGATTCTGGGTTTAGTAGCTATGTACATCTTGGCAGCTGATTTTTATTTTGTGATATACTGCTGTGTCTGAGCAGGTGAAATCTGAGATGGCAGCAGCAGCCAGGAGGGCTCCTGGTCCGTGTGTGTGTGTGTGTGGCCTGGTACTGCCTGCAGCAGTCAGGGCTGGGTCTGCAGAGGCTCTGCCTTACCCCTCATTACCAGCTGCCTGCTTCTCTCATTGTCTTGGAATTCAACATTACCAGCTGTCTGCTTCTCTCATTGTCTTGGAATTCAAGGGGAATCACCACAGAGCAGAGCATCAGCTAAGTTTAGATTAAAGGGATTTTTGAAAGTCACTTTCTAGACTGAAATACTGATTAAGTTTTGATTTATTTTTTTTTTAAGAGCTGTGACCTGAGATTTGTGGTAGATACTGCAATAACTATCTTCTCTTGCTCTTCAGGATGTTTCCATGCCAGGTGCCCTTGTGCCACCCTTCCCTGCTCCCAGTGCTGCTTGTTCCCTACAGGAGATGAGGCCACCAACTCATGAATATCAACTTCCTTTACTGAGCAACTGCCTGTTTTTCAATATTTGTTCTCAATACTGGGCAGCAAAGAGGTTTTGTAGGGGGAGAAAATACTTGTTGATGCTGTGATTGATCCAATATCACACTTCCCCACACATGAAATATTCACTGAAGCTTGTGGTGGTGTGGTCAGCTACAGTGATACTGGTGGGCAGAGCAGGTGCAGGTTTTTGGGATCCAGCTCATTCTTTGAGTGGTGTAAACTTTGGGTTTCCCTCTGCAGCTGCAGTGAGGTTCTTTGTGCCCTTGGTGAAGTGTTCCATGCCCTCGCCCTGTGGGTGCCCGAGGCAGTGCCAGGTAAGGGGTTTCCACTGGCTCAGTGGAACACTGAGCAGTGTATTTTATATTCACTGAGCAAGAAAATGCTTTTTTGGGCAGGTTTCCCCTCCCTTACAGGGATGCTGTTAAGTAGTTCATACCCCACACTTGATCTTTAATCACTGTAGAGGTTTTTTGTTTGTTGTTTGTTTAGGTGAAGGATGTGTGCAGAATGGATCAACTCCCAAAACAACCCTCCAGAATTACTTTCAGCCAGTGAAGGAAAGCTGTGTTTGTTGGAGAGCAGCAAACTCAGTCTCTCCTGCATTGCTGAGTGACAGCAGCATCAGCTGAGTTCACTTGCTCAAGTAAAAATAGTCTTCTGCAAGTCATCTTTCCTTCTCCCCCTTCCTTTGCAGTGAAGGGTTTGTGTTCAGACATTCAGATAATTTTATTAACAGCAGTAGAAGTGTGGAAATTGAGAACAATTGTAGTCTTGAGCAGGTGATGTTATTTTAAATTTTTCCTTGATTTCATAATAAACTTCACTGAAATGCAGTGTTGTATCCCCTGCCATTTTCAGAGTGGCATTTTGCTTTATTCCAGTTCCAACTCTCCTTGAACCCATGTGTGTAGGTGTGTGTGAGGGGTGGTGCTATTGTTTTATCTTCATGACATGCTGCTCACAAAACATGAGAACTGTGTGTTTGGGAAGGCTGTTTTCTACTGCTTCAAGCAGGGAGCACAAAATTTTCTGACTTTGTAACTTTTTGAAGAAGTAGAGTTTATATCAAATTATTTAATTTACTTATCTGTGAAAAGATTATTTTGGTAACTTGGATAAACTTTACAGTATTTTTGCATGATAAGTTTTCTAAGTGAGCAAAGCTGGACAGGATTTGCCACAAATTTATTTGAAAGTAATATGCTGGGAAATACAAAACGAAAAATAATTACTGTTGATCTGCATGTGGAAATAGGCTAAAAATATTTGGATTTAAATTTGTTTCTTCATAGCTTCCTCTTGTTTTTACATAAATTTAAAATCGAACTGTTAGGATTACCATTAATGAGTTAAAATGATTTTCTGTCACATGACTGAAGAGAAAAGGTATAGATAGGTTTTGTTTATTAAATTATTTTGATATGTTCCCTGATAAATTATTTGTATAAATTGTGTTTATTGTAGGGCTCAAAGAAAAAGCAATCAATAGAGCATGTAGAGAAAGACCAGACTTGTTGCAGCTGCACTTGGTAGCTTAGTATTGATTAGGCACAAATACTGAGTTTAATGACAATAAATGACATTAAATGTTAACCATGATAGTAGAGAAACACTGCAGAACAGGAAAAAAAATTACTTCATCTTGTCAAATGGCATGTTCATTCTAAAGAACATTAATTTTGAATTTTGGGTGTGCTCAAACATTGTGGATTTATTGTAGCTTTACAATAGCATGGACTGGATTGTTGTGTTGGCATTTCTTGGGAATTTCAGGCAGGTGGCCAAAATGTTGTCCTTTCAGGACTTTCTTTTCTACAAAAATGCAAAAAAATTATAATATTGTGCCATCCTGTTATGTGGAGTTCCACAGATTCTGGAATCTGATTTGCAGGAGCAGAACCAGAGCTTCCTAGAGGGAGCTGCTTTGGGAACTCCAGCTGTGGGCTCCTTTCCTCCAGATCAACCACAGGAATTTACATTCCTGCCACTGGCACAGTGACACTGGCACAGACTGGTGGGTTTTACAATGGGCACAAAATGGGAGCTGGGCCACTTGGATTCTATTCCTGCTTTTCTTACTAATTGTTGTAACCTTGAACAGGACACATGAATTTTTACTGTTCCTCATTTTTCGTGCAGATAAAAGTGGATAATATCACTTAACCTACTTCTTGGGAGAGTTTCTAGTCTAAATGTGTCTCAAGTGCATTGGGTTCTTTGGACAGAAGTGTTCTGTAGGTGCCAAGTATTATATAGCCAGTGACTAATGTTGTTTGCCTGGCAGTCTGGAAAAATGCCCTTTATGGGCTTTTAATTCTGTGTGATTTTGGGCAGGTATCTGGTAAAATGCCCTTGCTGTTCAGAATTACATTAATGTTCTGGTTTTTCCTTTTTTTCTTTTTTTTTTTTTTTTTTTTTAGTATGATTGGGAAACAGGTGGTTGGTTACCTCTCTGCTTCCAACTGGTGCAGTTTTTAATTACTGCTCAGTTGTCTGCCTGGAGAATACTGACTTTTCTTATTGCAGGGTTGATTTTAGTGACCAGCCAGGGCAGGGATGGCAAATTCAGGTAGTGTGGAAATTATTCTTGATATTATAATGATGGGGGGAAAAAGCTCTGGAAAAGCTGTGATGAGGAAGAAAGTGCTTGTACCAAAATGTAATTTCAGTAGTGCATGTGGAAGAAATTTTTCTGAGGGTCTTTGAGTTTTGCAATGGTAGTTTAAAAAAAGAAAGTGAATATAGTGAGAGGGGGAAATGGTGAAAACCATAAGGAAAACAAGGAATCCTATAATAATAGCTACAGTAAAAGCAGAATCACCAGCTACTGCTTGTTAGGGTTTGTTTTCCCTGGAGATCCTGCCTGAATCAGTGTCTGGGGCATTAGGGATGGGTAAGTTATGGCTTCTCTTTGGAAATACATCTTCCCTCCTCAGCTGTGAATCCCTGGAATCTTCAGCTCTTGGGCTCTTTGTTTCTTTGCCTTTGATTTTTACGTTGGTTTCCAACAAAAGTCCAAGCCTGGGCTATTGTAACTATTTTACTGTTATATTGCAGCTATAAAAGTGGTTTTGACACATGATAATATGAATGAAAGGAAATGAAAATTGCCAATGTGGTTTTTTCATTTCACTATGGAAAGTTATCATGGCAGGTGAGAATTTCCTGCATATGCTGACTTGTGCTAGTAGAGAAGTTAGTTGAATTTATTTGACATTTAATAGACTGAGAGGTTACTCTGTTACTTCAGGAAGAGCAGAGTTATGAGGAGTAACTTGTTGCTTAAAAAAAAAAAAAGAGAAATAATTAGCCTTTGATTCTGACTTATTTTTGCTACATAGTTTGATTGCTTTATATCTGTGATCCTCCCAGAGTTATCACAGTAATAATTCACACCAGGATGATGCTGTGAAGTTAGGTTATGTGTCCAAACATAATTGCCTTTCTTACTGAATTTTTTTTAGAATATTTTGTTTCAAATCTGAAGCAGTCTGAGAGCAATGATATGGTGTTTTTCTATTGTTTTGCCTAGTGTTTGTTGTTATTCAACAGTATTTTTCAAGGCTCTGATCAAAATAATGCTGTAAGCAGTACCAGTCCCACTTTTCCTAATTATGGGAAGTGATCTATCAATAACACACTATAATAAATCACAGCCCCCTTGTCAGCTGGTGGGAATTATTTAATGCTTTGCAACACCTTTATTTGCTAATGAGTGGGTTTCTTTCCCTGTTTCTTTGATAAGTATTAATGTCCTAGCTGTTAGCCTGTTTCAGGATGGAAATGATTGATGTGGCTCTGTTTTAACCAAAACATTTCTGCCCACTCCTGGATCTTCCTCCTTTAACTTCTTCTTTCCCTCTGCAAGAACTCCTCAAACAATTCATGCTGGATGGCTCAAATATGTAATTTATAAGGCAGTGATCACTTTCCTTTTTTTCACTTGTATAATGTGGTCATCAACCCAAATTAAAACTGCCTTGCTTTGTATTGAGTGCAGCTAAGGCAGGCACAGACACAGAAACGTGGCCTGGGTAGCTCATGTTCAGCCATCAGAGCAGCAGAAAAGGCTTTACTTCCAGAATCTGAGGAATACAACAAAGTGTAACTGGAAATCCATGTTGTCTGGGGATTAATTGATGAATATGCAGGACTGCAGAACAAGTGAGAAAGCCACAGACCCAGCATTCCTTTGAATTTCCACTTCTGCTGCTGCCTCAGCTCTCCGTGGCTCAGACTGCTGGTGATAAAGCCTGACCATCTCGTGGATGGTGCCACCATGAAAACACAGAGAATGTTCTCAGAGACTCAATGTCCTTTCTCACTTTCTTTGAGGCAAATTCAAGATGTTTGTAAAGCATTTGCTGACCTTCATATGAAGGGCATTCAAGGAATATGAGCACTAATATAAAATAACTGATGCAGGTGATAAGCATCCCACAGGTATTCTTCATATGGAAAAGACTTTTTTTGTAGCTTCTAGAGGAAATCAAATAAAATGGAAAATTTAATGATGTCACCCTGTTGCTCTCTACTTTTGTTGTTTTCAGGTCTTTTATTGTGACTGTTTTTGGGTTTTTTTAATGCAGAAGTGTACTCATCTGTGTTGTTCTTTGAGTTCTCTTTTGAAGTTACTGAAGTTGCCCTCCCCTGACAGTTCACAGTGGATTTATTTATTTGAATTGCATATAAACTATGCTCAGTTCTTCCCCATTGTATCCTGATCTTATGCTGCTGATAACTGGGTAACAAAACATGGTGATGATTTAACAGCTAATAAAATCAAGACTATTCTCTGTAAAGAACTGTGTAAGCATGTAATCAGAACTGCATTTCTGACCACTGGTTGCTGCTTTGTGGAAATGTGCATTTGACAAAAAGGTGACAGCAGTTTTTTTTCAGCTGGGGTTAATTCTGAGCTGCTGATGCTGAAGGTTTGTTAACCAGAGGATCTGTGGTGACCCTCGAAATCTCTCATCCCTTGGGTTCACTGCAGACTGATTTTTATTTTGCTGGGAGGGAAGAGAAACCCTGCCCTGGACAAAGGGTGGTGTTTGTGGCTCTGTGAAGAATGTGAATGGGAAATGACAGACCATGACATCAGGACCATTACTGGGTAAGAACTGGAGGCTGTGTAACTGTGCCTGCTCTGACTTCTTGAGTTCCAGAACCATGTCTTGGCTCTCCTGGAATCTGCACTTGGCTGGGCTGGTTTGGGGATTGATAGGAAAATAGGGAAGAGATCAGAATATGATCATTACACTCAGAGCTGCTTCACTCCCAACTCCATTTGCTGCTGATACATTTTCTTGGTATGAGCTAGCATTTAAATCTGCTAGAGCTGTCAAATCCTGAAGTTCTGGAAATAAAGTCACTTATCAGTACATGTTATCATGTCCTTTGCTGATGCAAGATTAGCCCAAGCATTTATAGCAGTTCATTTAATCTAATTTTAAATGCCTGAATGTAATGATTCTTGCAGAAGAAACAAAAAACATGAATAAATCTTTTAACCACTGACACTTGTTCAGTTACAGTAAATGTGGAAAAAGATGTCCTCTGAATTAATAAAAGAAGATTTAATGAAAACTGATTGATTCTGCCAGGTGCTAGTCTTTGACATTTTTGATCTTTTCACAGAAAGATCAAAAGTTTCTGTATCCTGAGCAGCAGTTACCTTGTTGTGCTCTTTTGTGAAGTTCTTGGCTTAGTGTGAAGCATTCAGTCATGCCTTGGAGCTGCACTGAGTGCTGGAAACTTAATCCCTCCAGTTAAAATGCCTAAATCTGGACTGGGTGAGAAATCTGAGAGGAAAAATGGCACGTGGCTGCAGTTGCTGATTGCCTGGTCTTCTAGTGAGTTAAAAATGCATTTCTTGGGGTGTACATTTTTTTATATGCTCATGAATTTGCTTGTTCTCAGATACCTCTTCTTCAAAAGCCCATCTGCTGACAAGCTGACAGTAATAACTAATATCCTTATTAGATGGAATTAGCATGAATCATCATTATGAGAAGTAATGACCATGTTGAAATGCTAAGGGTATTTTCAAGATTACCTCAGACTTGGCTGGCAAGCAGGGTATAATGGCTACATCTTACAGCACATAATAAAATCACAGAGGTCTTTGATGTTCAGAGTTGTGCTTTGGAACAAATAGTTCTATTCAAAACCAGTGCAGTCTTGATTAATTTGGCTGTTGTATCTGGATTCTCTAAGCTCCTGTAACTGGTAGTGGCAGAGTACTAAAGGTGTTCTGTGTACTGCATGGGCAATTAGACACAAAGGAATTGTATCTTGATGTGACATTTTACAGTATATTCTAAAATAGATGTATTTACTTCTCATTACATGAAACTGCAATTCCTGTGGAAATCAATATTGAAAATACCCACTAAAAGCCTCCCAGGATCTGCAAGCATGCACAAAATGGAGCTGGATGCATGTGCCATTACCCACAAGTGGTGGGTTAAAGTGAATTATTTTAATCTTTTCATGTCAGCATCAATTCAGTGTGTTTTCCTTATTGCACCAGCCTGTTACTGCTATGGAAGATGCAGAGAATGTGGACTGGAGTAGCAAGAGTCTTCAGGTGTCTTTAAACTGTTTTAAGCTGCCCATGGTTTGAAAATATTCAAGAATCTGTGATATGAGCTGTTTGACATTTTTCCTATTCCAAATGCTCAAAGGAATAAATCTACATAAAGAGTGTTAAAGTGAGAGAGTCTTTGCGATGTCTGGATCTCAGAATGTTACTTTATTTCTCTTTTGGCTGACCACCACCATAAAACAGCTGAATCAAATACGTTCTTTTATGTATAAAATATATTTTTTGGGTTTTGACAGCTTGTTTCCAGTTTTAGTCTAATTCAGTTTGAAACAGCTGTTCCTGATCTCTGCAAAACAGTTTTCTGATGGAAATCATGACATTCTCAACTACTGCAGTGTTACTGGGCTCTGTCTCATTTCAGATGGTGGCTTTTCTTTATAGAAAAAGAATTCCTCATTCAGAGAAAATGTCACTTTTGTATCAAATAAGCAGCAGTTAAAAAGATAATGGCTTCCTCCTCCCTCCGAGGTTATCCCTCTCTGAGGGTGGATATATGTTTCTCTTTTGAGAAACAACATCCCTGTGTGTTTTACCATTAGTTAGATTTTTATTCTAATGTTCCCTGCCCTACCCATCTGCTTTCAGTTGGGTTCTATTTAGAGTCTTCTCTGCAGTTGTCTCTGCACTCAGACTTAACAAGTTCTCTGCTTTGCCGTCTGCTTCAGTTTTACTCTGGACTCAAATCTTGTATTTTCAGAATTTTCAGTGTAGCATTTTCAGTTTGTTCAGTGACATCTTTTTTTTTTTTTTTTTTTGGGCTGCACTGCTTGCTGCTTCTTCCAAAGCTGTTTGTAGAATTTTCATAGATCACAGAGCTGATCAAGTCTGTAAGCTCTTTTGTGCCTGATAAAGCACCAGCTAACCTTTCATTTCCACTTTTCTGCTTCTTTTGGACACCCTGCATGTAATACAGAGTGAAGTTAATAACTTCCAGCTTAAAAGAACTTGCTGTGAAGTTGACTCTGTGAACATGAGTGTGTGATGTGGACTTCCCAAAACACTTCTGATGGGGAGGATGAGGATTTTGGGAGCAGCAGCATTGCCAAGTTTGTCATGGGACTGGAGGGATCCATCCTCCACTTTCCTCTGGCCTTAGCTTGCTGGATGAGGTTTCACAAGTCTCTTTGTTGTGCATGTCTTTTTCCATCTGTAAAATATCTAACTACAAAATAAGGGTTGTGCTCCAGAGTGAGAAATCTGAGAGATGCTGCACGTGAGCAGCATCTCTGGTGTTGCTGCTCCTCACTTCCAAGACCACTATGGACAAACACCATCCTGAAGTCTCTTTTGAGGTGTTTTTCTTTTTAAGGACTATTTATCAGCTGAAATAAAACTATCATCCAACACAACAGGAAAGCTTTAAAGCTTTACTTCCTGAAGAGCTGTTAAATATGATTTCCGTTCCAAATTCAATGTTTTGCCTGGCAAATACTTTGGAGTGTTTTTAGTTTTCCTTGTATTTATTTTTTCCCACAGTCTAAAAAAGCAGCCTTGGGGCTGCATTAGGATTAAGTGAGATTAGAAACATCTTCTTTCCATCCCTCTTGTGTACCTCATATAGATACATCCTAATTGTATTGATATTGCATTCATCCTGCAAGAATCTAAGACCTTTAGTGTCTGCTGATGCTGCAGTTTTGATGGTGTATTTTTCTTGCAAGTAAAATCAATTCAGACAAATCTTGGTAACTTTTACAACGAAATGAAATGACTATGCCAGGCAGGCACAGGAAGTTTTTTAAGCATGGGCATGCTCTTAGATCACACACGGGGTTGTTCCAGCAGAATCGATTGCTTGATCTACTAGATTTAAAGGTCAACTGTAATCACATTTCAGGAAGATTGAAGAAGATATAAAATTGCTACTGTGCTTTTCTGGGTCACATACCCGCTTGTGGTGCTCTTTGCTTTTCCCCTGTACATCTTCATTTACTCAGCCAGAGCATCAATACAGAAAGGGCACAAGTCAATGCGCTCGCTTTCTGCTGTCGATGAGGGAGATACTTAGTTGTTATTTCCTCCAAGCCAATACCTTCCCTCTGGAAGAGCTGAGGCAGAGAGGAGTTCACTGCACCCGACGGATTTGGAAGGAACAAATCTCTCTTCCAGGGAAAAGCTGTGAGGAGAGCTGCAGTCTGGCTGGCTTGTTAGATAATCCACACAATTGCTTGAGCTGATGCATCCCAGGGATGATTCTGAACGTTCAAGGAGCAGCTCAGGTGCAGGGAGTCAGCAGAACCCCCTTTCATGTGTGGGGACCTCAAAAAGAACTTCTCATTATTCCTGTTTTATACTGCACTTGGTGTTATACAGATGTCCATAGAGACCTGGCAGCTTTGGAATATTCTGTTTTGTAAATATGGTATTTCAAAGTCATATTTCCACGTAATAGGCAACGAAATCTGCACACACAGGTGAATAAATTTCATGTTGATTTTTTGTGAGAGCCCAAATGAAACAACTGTGTTGCCATAGCAGGTTGTATGAATTAAAAGCAATGGGGATGTGGAATATTCACCTGCTCAGATAAAATTAATTTTCCCTGAAAAAGTAAAAGAGTCTTGAAATGAAAAAGGGGTTAATGGGGGGAGAGATTTAATTTAGGTTAAACCAAAACACAGGACTGTTAAAGTTTGTTTTCTCACAAGCCATATTATTGCTATATTGATTTGATAGGACTTTTTTCATGAAGTTTTGCTCTTTTCTTGTGCTGATAAACTCATGTGGATCTTCCATGGAGTAACAGAGGACAAGTTGTTTAAAATTGAATAGATTTCCTTGGCATGGGAGCTGTTCTTGAATCAGAGAGTACAGCATTGCAGATACTTCTAGTTAATCTTCAAACAAATTTCAAAGTAACTTTATTTTTGTGGCTTGTAAATGCATATTTTCTGATGGTCAGGCTATGGAAAGGGTTTAGTTGTGTTAGCAGAACATGGAAAGATGATTCTTTTTAAGAGTCACATTCCTTCCAAAAAATCTGCTGTAGGTCATGTTAACTGTTTTACAGAGGTTATTTGTAGTAGAACTCTCTGAGCCTAAATGAACTCAGAGTACTGTCCTTGGTGCATTTTCATATGTGCAAACTTGCAAAATGCAGTAATTCCCAGATGGCTGGAATTCAGGGGCTGTGGCTTTTCTCTAAGCATCCATGACCTGCTTTTAAAGCCAACATGGACACACAGCAGTGGCTGAAGGCTCTGCTTGAGTGGGCTGAGGAGACATTTATTGTGCATTTATTTAAGGTGCCCTTTTTCAGAGATTCTTGCTCTGCTGGCTGCCTAAATTCAGTCTGTGTTTTGCTTTGTCAGCCACTGTGAAGTCTGGAAAACTAATGTCTCGTGTTCACTACTCTTATTGGAAAGATGGAAAGGGTTTTTATTCCTAAATAAATAATGGACCAGGGAAAGTTTTCAGAGACTTGCATGATCAAACTGGAGTAGCAGCACGTCCTTTGTGGTTTTCTTAGTGACTTATGAAGTCAAATTTGGTTTTTCTTTTCTTGCAAGTTGCTTAAATCTATTTATTTTTTTTAACCTTTGTTGATGTTTGTTTGTCTTCATTAAAAGGGTACTTAAGGAAACAATCTTGTAAAGGGCAGAAGGAGTTTAAGAAGGGTACTACAAATGCAGTTATTAATTTCATGTCTGCAGTTGGATGTCATCCTGACCAGTGGGTTAGAAAGATTCTTGCAGGAACTTCAGAGAGGTTGAAAACAAAAATCTGTGACATGTTCATGAGGTTTTCAGGCTGCAGGGAATTGTCAGGTTATAAAAGAATGCTTCTGTGTGAAAGGAAGTTTGCAAAGTCAGAAAAACCTGCCAGTAGGATTGTTAGTGTCATGTTGACTTTATGCCTTTTTCTCTTGTTTTTCCTTCAAATCACAGGGCTTTATATCCCTTCTTTCTTCAGTTTGGTAATTGTAGCAGCAGATGCTGCTTGGAATTGAAGCAGTTTAATATATGATCCATCAGTTGCCAGAATAAAATACCCATTAGAAGAGGGGAAGAATAATCCCTTTATTATCAAGAGTACTTGAACAAAGGTTTTAATCAATCTTAATATTTGCTTTCTTGAGAAGAGCAATGCCAGCAGCCATAGTCCTGGCAGGAGAATGCTGGGACTGTACATGAAGCTTCTGTTCTAACTCTTGTACAATGTCTCAAGCTTAAGTCTGGAAAAAGAGAAATATATCTGAAAGCATCTTCCTTAAAAAGAATTGCTTTGATTTTCTATTTGGTTATTGCTTTAAAGAAAAATAACATTTGGTTACTCCCTGAGTGTTGATAAACTTGTGCTTTGGAGTTTTACAAGCCTACCCCAAGTGCAGGCAGTTGTGTGCTCATGCTGGATTCTGAACCATTTGTAAAACTGTGTGCAGAGGCCTTTTACCAACATCAGCAGCTGTGTCAGTGAGTTTTGATTTAAGAAAAATAATAGACATATTCTACAGTAAAACACTCGTTTTAGTGGATTTTTTAAAAATTAGAACAATCCTGTAGGTGAAACAGGAATGTGTCAGCATAATCTGTAGCTGAGTAGCATCACCTGTCATGGTGTGCAAGGCAAGATGATATTTCCTCTTCTAAATCCAGCTACAGAGCTTGCCCTTTAAACAACCTGATTTATCACAGGAAACTTGCAGAGGAAGAAAGATCTTATGCTTGGCTTTAAATTGAGGCTTTCACCTGTGCTCTGATTCCATAGTGAGTATATATTTATTTTAAGGGGTTCTTACGGTCAAAGAGTTGATAATGTTTTGGCCTTTCTGAAAAGTTTTGTGCTAGATTTTTAGCTTATTTTAAGTCCTTGCATAACTGGTGTATTGCTTAGTCACGATGGCCTTGAAATGCAATACTTAAAAAAAAATTAGTTTGAGGCCCTTACGCATTTGTCAAGAGCTCCTTCGCCCGCTCTTCCTGTGTTGATGTGTTTGTTGATGTGTTTCCTGCCATTGCCTCTGGGTGTTTCCTCAAGGCTCAAACAGGACCACTTCCATTTGGAACCAGCTTCTTGTCTCCTCCAGCATGGAGTTGAAAACTTCCTTTGGCAAATTTTGGTATGTAAATAAGTCTGCCAAAAAGAAAAGCAAACTCTAAAAGCCACTCAGCTTGGTAATGCTGCCCGGTGCTGTCTGTGCCATCTCCATGGTTTTGAGCCTTCATTATGCAGCTTGCACTCCACACACTTTTATTTAAAGCAGAGCTAAAAGTAGAACTAAATAGCTGACGTTCAGAGACGTTTGGTGTGATGCAGAATTCCTGGGAGGGGGCCGGGACAGGAAGAGCAGCGCTGCTCCTGCCGGGTGGATGGAGCTCATTTATTTGCACAGCACTGTCTGTGCAGGACTCTTGGAAAAACTCTGAAGGAGCCCACGCTTTATCATGGAATGTAGGCCAGCTGTTACAAGAACTAAGTTTTCTTTTACTCTTGTTTACTTTTCTTTTGTTTTATCCTCTGAAATGATGGAATTTGGTGTGCTGTGGCTGTTACAGCCAGGCAAAAACTATTGCTGCTGAGCTATTGCAGCATCCCTGTGCTGACTGCTTTTCATGGAGCCATCTCCATATTGCAGAGCCATCTGTTTTCCTTACTGTCCAGGCACTGGGCTCAGTAGTATAAATTACTGACTGCTCCTTAGCTTTCAATTGTTCCTGTTTGTTCAGTGTGCCGCCAGCAAGGCTGTGGTTCTCCAGCACCATTTTTAACTTTTCCTTGC
Source organism: Oenanthe melanoleuca (assembly GCF_029582105.1). Lineage (NCBI taxonomy): Eukaryota > Metazoa > Chordata > Aves > Passeriformes > Muscicapidae > Oenanthe > Oenanthe melanoleuca. The sequence continues at coordinate 4,693,954 of NC_079350.1, forward strand.
TCTTTTATGTTTCTGTGAGTGCCTCAGGCAAAAACTATAGTTGAGAGAATTGTCACTTGTTCATGTAGCTGAATTATTGGCTTGATAAAATAAACTTTGTGAGGTAGGTAGGTAGTGTCCTCATTAAAAAAGATTTTGTAGCTGAAGAAGTGATGGAAACAAGTTCAAAAATCATCATTTCTGAGAGCAGTGTCTTGCTCCCTCACTGCCCCAGTTTCCTTAAATGCACATTAGTTTGTCATATTGCTGGTGCTATGAGCTCATACAGAAAGATCCTTTTTGGTTGTGTAAGTACATGCACTGCTGAAGAGTTGAGAATACTTTCAGAAAACTTAATGCTGAATTTATCCGCTTGTATCTGCTTCAAAATTGTAATGTGAAATTCCAACTCTACTGTAATGTAAGAGTTGCATCAGGTTTTTTTAAATGTATTTTCCTTGTCTGTCTTCAAGACCAAAAGATACAGGTTTGGGTTTTGTTATCTTTTCTCTTACATGTATGATGCATTTTTACCTTCCCAGTTCCTATGGTTCTCCAGTGTTCTGCACCCACAGTACTGCAGTGATAGGCTCCATGCTGTGCTCTGCTCCATAGGTTACTTTGGTTTTTGAGGTGGGCAAAAAAAAAGTGTAGAGTATTGTGTGGCTGTTCAGAACTGGCAACCTTTGGAAGGTGATAGACAATATATAGGTAATGCATTTAGGTTTTTATGGGAAGCAGTCAATAGGATGAGTCTGATACCAGTGCACAATAGGGGTGATGCTGAAATTTTGGTACAACATAAACTGTGTGTAGGAAGGTCAGTGCTGTTTCCCAGAGTCAGCTGGACTTTTTGGAATTACCCAGCCCAGGGTGGCTGTGATAAAAGCTGTGAACTGGGTGATGCAGTACAGGGAAGGAGAACTCCCTCACAGCCTCAGGCTCTTTAAAGATGTTAAGTAATATTGTGATGATGGTTTTTTTATTTCCCCCACTTTTATTTTTTCTTTAGTATTGGGGTACATTCAGGAAAAAAGGCCAGTGGTGTTCATTTCTTCTGTAGGGTCTTGTAGGCAGTGTGGCCTTCAGCAGAGATGGGTGAATTAGTTAAAACAACCACTGATATTTGTTTATCTTATGACTGAGGGAGGAAACACAGCCTTGGTTGAATGAAGCTGTGTAGATGCATTTTCTGTTCCAATCCAATGTTATTCCCTCACTTGTCATTAGTGCTTTTAATTTACCTTCCAGTGAATGTGCCAGATGAGCCACTGTGAGCAGCCACATTTCTGTTTATTTTTCTGATGATGGCCATCTGAAGCAATAGATTGATGTCTGCAATTTTTACTTCATTAGTAGTGAAGTCCACAAAGCAGTGAGAGAAATGTCTGTTTACTTGGTGCCTTGAACTGAGATACTGATAAACTGCTGGGCTTTGATCTGGTAGGATTTTCATAGTGATTATCAAGATACAGAAATAAGGTATGTCCAGGTTTAAATGAGGATCTGAAATGGCTGTGGGCTAGATGGCCAACATTTAAGTGGTAATTGGATTGTTGAAGAGTGCCTGCAAGACAGCCAGTGCATGGAAAATCAAATATATGTCGGTCTCCTTTGAAATCCTTGAAAAATAATAATTTCTATTTTCCTGTGGCTTTAACTGTGTCCCACAGCAACATAAAAATGGCTCAATCTCCAAGTCTTAAAACCCTGTGATAACACCAGTGCAGACTCCTAGCTAAGTAATGAATCTCTAATGTTTGTAATTTCCAGAAAGTATTTTCCCCATTCTGTGGTGGAAGTCAGTGTTAGGAATCCTGTGGGGTTTATGTGGGCAGGGACGTTTTTTGCTCAATGCAGTGACAGCTGCAAGTCTGGTCTTCAGAAGCTTGGGTTTGGCCCTGAGTATCATTCTCCTACCCCTCTGTTCCTATTTTGAGCCCAGTAAAATGAAGCATATGTTTTCTTGCATCAGCTACGTCGGTGTTACCTTGTGAGGCATGACAAGGTCATGTGTTTGTATGGCAAAAGAGGAAATCTCAAATTGTCTTTGAGCTGTCTTAGAACTGCCTTTTTCTTGTGATATATTAAAGATTTCCATGATGTACATGGTTAATTTTTGATTCATGTAGGTATGCATGTGTTGATGCTACAGTGCTGCTCCTGAAATTGGTACTGTTATATTATTAATAATCCAGATCATGCCAAGGAGATGTCTTGCATTTAATACAGAACATAAGAAGGTTTGCCTACCCCATATGAAAATCTCAAATTGGAACTGAAGATGCTATAAAAATTTAAAAGGTACAAGGTCAGCCTGAAAATTGCATATTTTAAAAAGCAGAAAATCATGTATTTTTAACAGCAAATTTCCTTACCTGTTAGTACCTTTACTAATAACATTTTCAGGTATTAACACTTAAAAATTATTTTAAGCATCATTTTAATTGTAAAACTACCTAGTTACCATTTGTCTAGTGCTCATTAATATCGAGTTTTCTAGTTGAGAGACATGAGAACTGAGCCAGAAGCATTTGGGCTCCTGTGCTCCTGTATGATCAAACAAGTCAATTTATTCCACTCATGAAAGAAAAGATAATGGATGGGTCACCTTCTTTTTACCAACACCTACTAAGGGAAAAAAATGGGTAAGAGGGTTCTTCATTATAGCAAACAAAACAAACAGAAAAAATCAGTAATTGAAAATAAAAGTTTAACCAATTTGGACTGCTGCTGAGGTGGATGGTTTAAACACCTGTAATTTAGCATGGGAAGAATTGGAGAGGAATAGTCTGGGACTTGCCTTCCTTAGAACTGAAAATTCAGTGTCTCTGTTTTTAACTTGGTTTCAGAGAATATCTGGCAGGATGTGCTTTATTTCCAATTAGTGGCTGGTCCAGACAGAAGGTTACAATGAACTGCTCCAGACTGATCCTTTATTCAAGTGAGAGAAGTGGGGGTAGAGATTCCAACCTTGCCATGACCTGGCTGAAAGCCTCTTCTGGCTGCTGACTGCAGATATTATCTATGGAAACTCTACTCTACAAACATAGTAAGTAGTAAAAACATTTAGTGTTCTTAAAAATCTGAGATTCCTCAGATCCACACCCAGCATGAGTGAAATAAGAATTGTGAAGGTAAATTTAACAGTATTTGTAAAGAAGCAGGATAAAGCTGGAAAATATGATAGAAGGCATCTGAGAGGAGAAGTGTGGGCATTGTGTGAGATCCTGCAAATAACATTCTGTGCATGAAAATGGTGCTGAGTAACTGCCTCTTCCTCCATGGGATCCTGCAGACTGTGGTAATTTGAGGTCTGGAAATAAGCACATAATGAAAGTCTGAATCCTTAACACAGGCAGACTGATTTAGATTGCACAGGCATTATGAAGCATTTCCTAGTTACAGAATTCTTCATTTATAACCTTAATTTTAATATATAACTTTTTTAGCATACCTAAAAATACATGAAAAACACTACTTTCCTCCTCAAACATACAATGTTTTTTGGGTCAGCACAAAACCTCCCTCCTCCCTGTAAAACGGTGTGTTATAAATACCTAAATAAACAAGCTTTTGGAGAGGATTTCTTCCTTTTGGTTCCAACAAGAGAGGAGTAAATAAAGTAATTGATGTGCCCTGATAGCTGTCGAGCAAGTTTCATGTCCAAGTTTTGTGTGGTGGCTTTCCTTTGGCATGCAGAGAGAAGCAGAGGATTTTAGCACCTCGCCTACAGCAGCCACCTCCTGACAGCAAAACTTGTCAATAGAGAAGCATTCAGCACTTCATTATTTCTACAACCTGAGCGCATTTGCAAATTAATTGATGTGTGGGAGGAAAGGCATCTGCTATTGTAGGAGCCCTTAAGTGTTGCAGCAAAACTGGGAATAAACTGGTTAGCTGTAGTGAGCTGATATGCTGATGCAGGTGTTGGAGCCTCTTTCTTCTTGTTTTTGATATTTAAAAAAAAACCAACCCAAACCAAACTTCTGTCTGAATTGTGACCATGGAAACACTAGCACAGTAAAGATAATACCTTGTATACTTCTATATGGTTGCTAGCAAGTCATTTCATATTTCTTGCTGGCTCAGCACCAAAAGAGAGTTTTAATTAGGCCTGTAATGAATGACTGGGAGCGTTTTAAAGGCTATTAATCTTGTGGTGTAATTGTGTTAATTATAATATCATTATAAGCTCCCATGAAAATAGGATGAAGTGTATTCCATTTGTTTAACTCCTAAAGATATTTCTGAGATCCCCTGGCTTCATCTCAAATGCTCCCACTGCAAGTCTTCAGCAGAGAAAATTGTAAAAGCATTTTGTGTGTCATTGTACCAAACCTGTTGTGCATCATCCCAGTCCTGGGCTCTCTGAGCTGCCCCTTTTCTGTAGCTGCAGGTAACTCCTTGCAATGCACAGTGTCTTTAATTTGCATTTCCCTGAGTAGTATTTCCTTGTTTTTCCTGTTTCTCATCAGTAACTCACCCGAGTGTGGCAGATGAAAGTAAGAATATGTGATCTATTTTCAGAAATAAAGATTACAGCAGCTTTCGAACTGTTACTCTTTGTGCTGTGGCAGAAAAAATGTGTAGCAAAAGAGGTGTATTTTTGTAAAGCATATGGCTCTTCCACTCGTTCAGACTACAGTGAGTTTGGGATTTGGTTGTAAAACATCTCTGTGCTTTTTGCACTCTATAGTCAGAGTGTGACATCTCCAACAGATGGACACATAAACTTTCCATAATCCACTTCTTTCCTTTCAGAAGAGGAGATGGGATTCTCATCTGTAAAAGTTGAGGAAAACCTAATCTGCTGAAATCTGCTGTGTGCATGGATGTGGGGATGTGCAAATGTGATGGAGGCACAGCTCAGCACTGGAGTTCTGCTGTTTCTGGGGCTGGCTGGCTGCAGTGAGGTCAGCCCTGCTTTTGTGCTTCAAACCTCCCTAGATCATTTGCCAGGGAGGGTCAGGACATGAGGAAGGATTTCTCCACAGAAAGGGTGTTCAGGCTTTGGAAGGGGCTGGCCAGAAGGTGAAGTCACCATCCCTGGACGTGGCACTCAGTGCTCTGGTGTAGTTGACACCAGATGTGGCTGATAAAACCATCCTGTTTGCTTTCTGCAGCCCTGCATTGTCAGGATTGTCTTGGTTTAATGGTTTTAAAATCTACAATCAAGAGTTTCCAGCCTTTATCCTGCTGGGGTGGTAGAACTGCCTTTTTTTCTTTCAGGAACTTTGCTGGTCACACTTTTATGTTTTCCATCCTCTTGACTATTACAGATTTTGTAAATAGTTTAGAAATGCCAGCTTGTGATGTATGGGCCTCTTTAACATTTCTTTGATTTATGTGCACTATGCTGAAAAAAAGCAGAGGAAGCATATTATTCTGGAAAAGAATGTTGCCAGTCTTCCATTTTTTCAGTCTTAGTTAAAAGCTACACTTTTATCAATCAAACCTGATAGGTTCTTTTTGCATTCCCAAAAACATTCATAACTTAACTCTTTGATGTCTAAAGAAATAATTTACCTAAGACTTTTATGAATTTTCTACTTATTTTTTGGGTGTCTAACTTGAAATATCTTTTAATCTGATTTTTCAGAAGTTCCAGACACCTGTGGTGCTTCCAGGGTTTGTCTCTGTAAAAGTCCCTGGTGTTCCATGAGAAGGATGAGAGTTAAAACCTCTCACTCAAGCTAGTGTTAGGAGTGACCTTTAATTTAAGATTTGCTCTTATTTGTGAAAGAATATTTTCTGTGGTTTTCCTCTTGTTGAGGAAAACTTCATAGTGTCTAGAAAAGGTGGATAAATTAATCTGATCATGAATATTCTGTTGTTATTGGGAAATAGGCCTAAGGTATTCTGTTCCAGAAGTCTCCAGCTTCAAGCTTTAATTGCTTGTTGCTGATGGGCTGGAAATCAGCATCCCCTGCAGCCTTGCTTCAGGATGCCTGCTAGATGTAAAGAAAAATATTAGCAAAATAACCATTTCAGGAGGAATTAGCTCCTAATTTGGCAACTTCAGCTCAGTTTAAACAACATTCCTTCAACCCCTTCTGCTGTGGCTACAGTGGGGTGGTCACCTCGAGCAGAAGAGAGTGGTGATGTCTGGTGTAGCTCAGCAGAGCCTTGGGAGGGACTGTGGGGTTGTGATCTTCCAATTTCCCCTTCAGGAAAGCCACAGGAGACTGGGGAAAGCCAGGTTTCCCTGTGCTGGCAGGAAAACCCTCAGCTGGGCTGTTGTCACACACTCATTGTGGGGATCTGCCTAAAGATATTGTGCCTTTTAATTATTGTGCAAGTGACCAAAGCTAAGGAAAGGCATTTAACAGAAGTTAAAATAATTAAATTGAATGAGTTAGGGAAAGGATAAATCAGCAGCACAAGCACTGGGTGTTTCTGTTCCACTGCTTACCCACTAATGGGTTTCCCCCATCTCTGCTTTGGCCTGTCTCCCCTTTGTCTGATTGTGCACTGTGCTGGTTGGATTTACATAAGCTGCACCACGTAGACATTTTATTGCAGAGTATTAATTTCTTCATTAGTCTATAAAGTGCTTTGCTTTCTGTAGTGTAGGCCACTCTGTGAGCTGCAAATCTTGGCATGGTGCTGGACAGTGTGGGGAGTGTTTCTGTACCTGATTGCAGCCCTTTATTCTGCCATTTAGGCTTAAAGTATCTTCCCATTTCTTATCTAGACACCTGAGCACCCTGTCACAGAGGCAGCAGGTCATTCTTCATACTGACACAGCTGCCACCTGAGCCCCTGACACCAAGATTTAGTCCAGGGCTTTAGAAAATACTAATTTTAGCAGGAGAGCAGTGTCTCCAGAGTTGTGGTGGTGTTTAAGGAGCACAGAGCTCTGGGGGAAGGTTCTAATTGTGTCCTTATCTTGGAGTTTAATGATGACTTTCCCCTGCCACAGATTACTTGTCCTGTACAAAGATAATGCTTCTGTCAAAAAGGAATTAGGATTTTCTGTCAGGTATTGATCAGGTGCACTTCTTGGGTTTTTAGACTTTAATGAAGTCCATTAAAGGAACATACAATTGTGAGTACACCCCACAGAGTGACACTGAGACCATTTACCTATTCTGTACAACCTCTGTACCAACCACCTGCCTTCAGCTCAGGGTTACTTGAAAATGCTGCTGTTTGTTACTGCACCTGGTTTTATTTTATCATTTAGATGCAGAACACAATGTAATAATTCTACTTTGCTTTTTGTAATTCTGTTATGTGTTAATGTTGTAGCTGCACATACAACAAAATAAATGCCAGTTCATTTAGTTACCTTTCAGTAAATATGTGTGTTCAAACCCTTCAGAATACCTAGAGGTATAAACATTTTAAGCATAAAATACTGTTATTCTTCTAAAGAGAAAATAAAGTAGCTTGTAACCCCAAATTATGATTACTCTTTATTCATTTCAAACACAAGATCCCTTTAAAATCCAGCCTGGTGGCTGTGCAGTGTCCCTTTGTGTTGACATTATCCAAAAAGCAAGAATATGTCACTTTATTAAATGGATTCCAGGACTTTTTTTAAAAACGTGGAGGAGAGCTAGTGGCTTTTGCAGAGACACTGAACAGTGCAGGTCATTTTATTGGCAGCCAGGATGCAGATGCTGAGGTTTTGACCAATTCCTTGAAGAAAGTGCCACGAGATTTGCTATCTCTGCATGGTTAAAAGCCAAAGACTTGCAAGCAGTATTGGAATGAGGGAACATTCATCAGCAGTCATTCATCAGCAGAACTTCAGTGTTTTCCAAAGAAAAGTATGGGAAGAACACACTTTAGGGCTGAAATCTGACACTAATTAAAACAGCACTCTCAGCAAAAATAGGAATTCAGAGACAATGGAATAAAACCTGTAGCAAAGACAAGGCATTAAAAGAAACAGGGATATGTATCAATGCATTTCCTACTATTGTGTCATTATATATAAAAATAAATAAAAGTGTTTCAGCTTGGTTTTGAACCCCCTGGCTCAGGAAGGGAGGGAGGTGAGAGAGCTAAGAGAGAAGCTGATATTCCCAACCTGCTCCATACCCAGTTCATTGACCAGGATGAGGCTGTGGCATCTCACTGCAGTGCAAGACCCAGCCCAGGCATGGGAGAGGACAGTAAGAGAAGTGTGAGCTCGTTGTTGTCACTGTTTAGTCAGGTCAGAGTGTTTGGCAAAAGGTGTAATAACTTCTGCACAGGCATTTAAAAAAGAATGGGATGGGAGCAGCCTTTGTTCCTGTCATGGATAGGTGTTTCTTGCTTAAATATTCTTGTAAACTGGAAGGTGTTCTGGGAGCATAAATGCTTTTAAAAAATAGAATAAAGTGTCCTAATTAAATAGTAAAATAGAGCAAAGACACACTGTCTAGCTTTCCTGTTAATTGAATAGCCTGCAACCCAGATCAACAAGAGGAAAACCAACAAGTAAAGAAATTGGAGACTTTTCTTTTGGCTTATTGATGCTGTTTTGGTCAAGTCAAAAATTCAGCTGTCCTGAAATGATCAAACGTTGTTTGGAGAAAAAGAGAATTTCCAAACAGGCCTCATTATCTGAAAAAAGCTTAAAATATCAATTAAGGTAGTATAATTTCTCTCTTGCCTACTGCAGTCTGCAGAGATGAAACTGTGGGAGTGTCCTGCTTGCTTGCTCGTTGCTCTTTTCAAAAGAATAAGTAGAGTTTTATCATACTAGACAAATTCTTTTCCATCTGCATGGGAGAAGTTATTTAATGATGGGGGGCAGAGCACTGTGCATCCTAAAGGAGGCAAATGTGCATCACAGGATTACAGTGAACTCAGAAAATGCCACCGTGGGTGAGTGTGTGTCAGCCACCTCTCTGAAAGGCATTCCTTGGGGGAATGGAAATAAACTTTACATTACCCAGATCTGAGAAAATGTTTTTCTGTTTATAGATATGATCACTAAGTATTTCCATAAGAGTAAGTAATGTGATTACAAAGAATATCATTCTTCTGATTTCACTTTTTTAAGTGTTGATGCTTAGAAAGCTTTAATTAATAGCAGAATGTAAATGTGCAACTGTGAACTGATGTGATCAGTTGCTAATGCTCCAATTACTTTTTTTTTTTTCCTCTTATTCTTTTTTCCCTGATTCTTACCTTCTTTCAACCAATTTTTGCAGCTTTGGATGGCCTTGTCAGTAAGTGCAGCGTTCTCACTTGTTTGGGCAGCAGTCAGCACATGCAAAATCTCCAGCCCATGAATTATGTAAACTAAAGACCTCTAGACCCAGCTTGATTCTAATGATGAAGCTTTAGCTTTCAAAGTTTAAATGAGCACTGTGCTCATGTTTGTGGTTTCATAACATTCACTGCAGAGTAACCCTTCAGCTAAGATGGAAACCTGTCACAATATGGTCAGAGCTTTTCAGCTGAACAAAGGGGCCTTTTCTACAGGGTTCTGGCTGTAGCAGAAGTTTTCTGTCTGCTCCAAATCTTACAGATATCTACACAAGACAGGATTTTTTTGGGGGGTGGGGAGGCTCTTTTTGGTTATTGTTATTGTTTTAGGAGGTACGTTACCTTAAAGAGTCACTGGGGTAGAGTAAGGAAAAGATACTGTGTGATTAACTTCTTTAAAAATATTAATGCTTTCACTGCTACATCAGATCTGTAATTCTTTAATACACTTTTTTTTGTTTAAACAGTTCCTGTGAAAACCAAGGACATGCAGATGAAGAAATTGCTCTCCTTACAATTACAGCTGTGAGAAAAGTGACTCCCAAGTGCTTTCTCTGTTGATGCTTTTCACTTAGTGAGGAAGATTAAGAGCTGTTAATATATGAATATAATTTTCATATACTCAGGAACACTGAAAATGTGAGATATTAGTGATAGCATTTTGTTGCAGAAAATACAGCCATGTGACCATTAATGTAGAAAAATAATTAATCTTAAAAAAGAATTTAAAAGTAATCTGAGTTCTGTTTGTAGCTTCATGTAAAGCTTTTGTATATATTGGAGTGTTATTTTCAGTACCTTTCCTAGATTCCTAAGAAGAGTCACTTCTGATTTTAAAATGTAAAATTCACACCTCTACTTGGAATTGCAGTTTTAAGAAAAATATCAGCTATCATGAGATTCATCATAAACCTGTACAAGTTGGCACTGGGGTATGTCCTGGCTGCTAAACGTTGTAAATTGATTTTTGTTGTTGCTGGTTTTGATTTCTTGGTTTTCTGAAATAGATTTTCTGTTTCATCTGCGTGTATTGGGGAAAATGGATCGATCTTATTGATATTATGCAGAAAAATATTTCATTAGGAAAAGCTCAGCCTCACACAAGCCAGGTGGAATTCCCCAAAGCTGGAAAACGTGGGTGCTTGGAGTACTGATGGGGAATTCCTTTGCAGCTGATAGGGGAATGATTTGCTTGACTATCTAATGCTGCAGCAGTGCTCATTTCAGTGAGTATTCACCATTCTGCTGTGTTCTCTGGGCACAGAAGCAGAGGGAGGGTGTTGGGAATGTTGTTGGGAATGCACTGGGCAGGGCAGGTTTGACCATCAGCTTTGGGATTTTTATCCCCTGTGGGTTGTGGGGTGTCAGACCCCTCAGAGGGTTGGAACACAACAGCTCTGCTGCTGCAGCCCAAGGCTCTGTCACCCCCTGCCTCATCTCCAGCTGTAGCACATACCCACAACCTTCCCCCCAGTGTTCTCCCAGCCAGCAGCATTCCCTGGATTCAGGACTCCTTGAGCTGAGTGTAGTTTGTGTGTGTTCATTAACCCCAAAAAGGATTTGTGTCCCACCAGCTCCTCTCAGCCTCCCTGCATGAGCCTTTTAGCACCCACAGCATCCTGGCAGTGCATTTCAGCACTTTTCCCTGAAGTGAGTTTGGAAATGGCATTCTCTTGTTAGTAAGCAAAAATTTGGGGGGATTGATGTGTTTTTAGCTGAGATTTTCTCTCATGGTTGATGCTGGCAGATAAAGGAGTTTATTTTGTAAGAGGAAAAGGGAACTGAATGGCTCCTGTATTATCCATCAGACCATGGATCTCCTGGCCATAGTTTTGATACCTGTGGTCCTGCTTTGGCACTATTTTCAGGCTTGCTTCTGCTCCTCAGAAAAATGATTAAGAAACAATTTCCTGATCCCTTCAGTGAGCACCCCCTGTCCCCAAAAAGGAGAGCACTCTGTGCAGTACAGTGTGTGATGCTTTAATAATGTATAAATCAAGCTGGACAGAAGCTGCCTGTCAGTTTTATTAACTTTGACCTTTTCTCCCATTATAAAGATGGTTTGGTAAATATTTAATGGCCCTTACAGGTTTTGACAGTTGGACCTGCATTCCTAAAAGCAAAGGTAGATGATGAAGAAATACTTATAATTAATAAAAATAACTTTATCACTTGGGACTCAGCCTTGAATGACAAAATTGTGGTTTAGAATCTATTTCTTTTTTATTCCTTTTGTAGTTTTTTGGTTGTTTTTTTAATGCTGACCTCTAAATGTCACTAGCTGGGAGCTTATGAAATGTTTTTAAGAGGTTACCTTTAAAATCCATCTCTGATTAGTACTGGTGATTACCTCCCTCTCTGAGCAAGTATCCAAATAATGTTGTTTACCTGAAATACCTGCACAGGGAGCATCAGTGAATGGTGCTACAAAAAGATACAAGAGGAAAAGGAAAAGAATATTCTTGGAGTCAACAGGCTCTTCTGCCAGAGGTGTCTTTGCCTTTAATTCCCTGCATATTGCACTCCCTGCACATCCAGGCAGTGAAGATTGAAAACTAAGCCCCTGACACTGAAACATCACCTTTCAGACATGGACCCTCCATCGCCCTCATTGATTTTTTTTATTTCAGAAAACTGTCGGAGAAAAACACATTTGAGCAAAATCCTTTGGTTGGGGCAGTAAAATCCCCCCTTCCCTGGCAGAGCACAGCTCTCTTCCTGTTAGGAATGTGATGTGTCTTCTTGTGCCACAGCTGAGCTTAGGTGGCAAAGCAGCCAGAAGAACCAGGAGCTGTTAGAAATCCTTCTGGATGTGCTGAGCAGGGAGATCTGACTCAAAGTGGCTCAGGGGATCACTTCCTCCTGTTCACAGCAGTTTTTGAGTCCATCATTTCAAACTTTGCTTCCTTCCTTTTCACTCTGCCCCTGTAGAACAGCTTGGTCTAAGACCCTTTATTTTCTGAATGTTTTAAATTCATACTTTCCTGACCATAACCCATTTTTTGTGTGCAGACCATGGGGTTAGAGGTGTCAGAAATCTTTAGACAATGTAATGAACACATAGATCCAGGTACTGGAATGTTGCAGGAAATCACATTTGTCTGACACTGACTCTTCCTCCCCCTTCCAGTTCAAAATTGGGGAGCTCAGAATGTAACTGAAAGTGTTCAGAGGAGAACTTGTTGCACTTGGAGGTGGCTGCAGGACAGCAGAGCCCTGTAGCTGTTCTTAAATCTGAGAGCTGTGGGAGTGCACTCAAAATCCTGCCGACTCATGTTGTGTCCTTCAGAAATTTGTCTTTTATTGGCAAGGAAAAGAAAAGTTTTGAGGAGAAAGCTACTGAATGTGAATTGTTCTGCAGTGCTGTGGAGATGGGCGAGCAGGTATTTTAAAAGCAAAATGTTTCTTCACAGTGGTAGAAACTCCTTTCAAATGTTTTGTGGTTTTATGTTTAAGAAGAGAAAGATGAGTGTTATTTCTAAAAAGCTGGTTTATATTGTGAAAGGGTTGCATCTCTCTTTCTCTTATCTTCTTCCTAAAGTGAGAATGTTTAGTCCCTAGAGAGGAGAAAAGTCTCAATGCTTAAAAGCAAGCCCAAGTTTCAAGAGAGTTAGACTTGAGAGGAAGTCCTTGATTCATTGTCTTACTTGCCCTAATGCATAACTTCCTCCTCATACCCATTTCACAGCAGACTTTTTCCATGTGCTTTTGTCCCTATTGTCTTCCACCAAGCAATACTCTGAAATACCAACATTAACTTCCTGACTGGCTGTAATTTGAGTCAGGTGCCACAGGTAGCAGAGGTCTGACACAGACAGAGTACTGCAGTGGTGTGTATTTTAATATATATATATGTTTTTTCTTATCCAGTTGCAGTACCATGCTGGGCTGGCATCTGGCCTTTTGAATCAGCAGTCTCTGAAACGTTCAGCCAACCAGATGGGAGTCTCTGCAAAGAGAAGACCAAAAGCCCAGCCAACAACTCTTGTCCTGCCTCCTCAGTAAGTAATGCAATATTTGGAAGAGTTTCCATGCTGGGGGGTGCAATATTTCTTATTAACTTATTGTTTTTTTTGGTTTAATTTTCAATCATCATCATAAGCAACCTCACGCTTGCATTTGTACGCATTCCCTTTGTAGCAGGTCGTTAAAAAACTTTCTGCAAAACAAGCTTGTCATTGAGGAATGATGTTCACCTGATTGTTGTGACTTGGAGCTTCAAGTAGGACTTTTCTGAAGGTCCTAAAAGACTGAAGCCAAAAAGTCTTTGGTGTGAGTACTTGCTGGGCAAACGTCTGTTCTGAGTCCATCTGTTCACCATATGTTAATTTTGCATCGGATCTAAACCTCTTTTACAGGTGACAAGCAATTATGAGGACACTTAGAAACTGTTTGAGGACACAGAGTATCAACACTTTAAGCAGCCTGTGTGTAGTGATGCCAGAAACACAGAGATGTACACAACAAAGCTTATAAATTAATAAACTGCCTGAAATATATTTAGTTCCATGTTAGAAAATGATTATTATGTAGAAAATGAAGCGCTAAGCAATTGTTCATTATGCTGAGCATCCTTGTAGTTTGTGGAAACTGCTCTGTTTTTCCTCACAAAACAAGAGTCACTGATGTATAAACACTCGTAGTTGCAATAATAAAAGTCCCTGTTGTCACCAGATTTCACAGGTCAATGTTAAGACAGTGTTTTCTTAAAAGAAATGTGAAAAAAATCAGAGTCAATAGAGCTTTCTTCTTGTATATTAACTTTAAAGAGCTGGTAATTCAAGAGCCCATAAAATGCTCTGTTGTTTTACTAGTGGTTCAGACAAAGGAGAATGGTTTGAAGGGGGCTCCAGCAGTAGTTGGAAAACCAGATGTTGTTTCTCTGATACGTGTGATGGAACAGGAGTATCTTGTGACAAACTGGCTGCTTAGTTTTCCTTCTTTGTTGGGATATCTGGAGTTTCAACATGACTTCCTTCTCCAGGAAGTCTATGAACTGGAGTACAGTTACATCACTTAACACAGTTTTTTCAGAGGTCTTAAAGTCTTTTGGTGTTTTTTTGGTTTATTTCTTAGTCATGGCATCTCTAGTTACTAAAAATATCTATAAAGAGCTAACTTCTACTTGTGCATAGAAAAATCTGTTCCTTAACAGTTGCAGCTGTATCAGTCTTAATGTAAGATACATAATATACATATTTAAAAGTATTATATGTCTTGTTATCTGTAGATGATTTTCCTGCAGTGGTGCATTTAGCTAGGATCTGCAGACAGACTGAAATTTTAGTGTGGTAGCTAAACTTTAGGCAGTAGTTGAATTATGTTTCAGTATCTTATTACCACTTCCAGCATTATTCACAGGGAAAATGTGTTTCTGCTGAGCTGGCCCTTTATCTGTCACTGGTTTCCTCCTCTCTGGCTTCTCTTTGACCTTTCCATATTTGTTCTTGTTTGCTATCTTGGTGTGTCTTAAGAGAATAATAGTGATATTAAGGCAAATCAAATACCTGTTGGGCTCAATAACTTGTTTCCAACACAGGACAGAAGAAGATTATGAAAAGACTTATGAAAATAGGCTTTATGAAAAGTATTAAAAAAAAAAAAAAGGTGTGACAAATGGATTTTAATATCTTGATTTTGCTGTAGTTTCATGCAAATAGTGATGAATCACGCAGTGGGGTTTTTTTCCCTTCATTCTTTATAAAATGCAAAAGAAGAAAACATCCAGATGCAAAACTACAGATCTCCTTGAAAGGGCATTCTGCATCCCAATATTCCCATGGCAATTCAAGGAATTTTTTTTAGCTTTATTAATTCATCAAGAAAGGGATAACTATTTCTTGGCCTGTTTTTGCTTTGATGTATGCTATTAAAATTAAGTTCAGTGACAAGTCATTGGGCTGAGTAACAATGAGTCAAGTGTTTATTAAATGTTGTTCAGAGCAACTATATTATCTAGAGCTTTTCTTAAACAGAAGTAGTTGAAACCAGCTGTATGCCAAAATGTCATTTCAGGGGAGCAGCTTGGAGTGAATATCAACACTGCAGTAAATCCTTTCTGCCAGCAAAGGAATGCAGGAAACACTTGCTCAGGAATTATCAGAGGTGATGATTTGGGCAAAGAATCTCCTAAAACCAATTTATTCTTATGCAGATTTTGCACATGGCTGGTTTGCTAGTAAACATGCCTGTATTTGAGTTAAAGGTAGTATTAGAGGGCAGGTTACTATCTGTTTATTTATGATCCTGTTCCTTGAAGAAACTGCATGAGTAACTTTTGCTGTTGCACTTCACCTTCTCGATGGCAGTGGTGCCAGCTGAGCAATTTTCTTGTTCATCCAGGTCTTTGATCTGTGCTGCTGGGGTGAGACTTGGGTTGTATTCCACAAACTAAACATTCCCAAATGGTCTTTCTCCTCATGAAGGAAAAATCAAATTTTGTTCAATTCACTGTTCACTTGAGCTTTCAGTCTCTATCCCTGCTCTGCTTTTCTTCTTTCCCCTCCAAAATGCCTTCTTTGTTTAAAGAAACCAATCAAACAAGCCTGTCTTGGAGGCTCAGCCATCTCTCCCTATTTTGTGCTCACAGAAGGAGCTGGAGAAAGGGTTTTGCTGATGGCAAAAGTGATTCTTGGTGGGTCCTCACCCCTTTTCCTCCCCAGCCTTAGTCTGTATTGTGATGTACTCTGGTTTGAGGTGAGAACCTCTAGCTCTCCACTAGTAAATACCTGAAACAGAGAAGCAATTTTGAATCCAAAAGGTGGTTTTGAAAATGGAAGTTCTCTGCTCTGTGCAACTGCTAGGAGGAAAATCTGCATTTTCTCCCTGTTTGTTATTTGAGGACTTGTGAGGGTGCTGAGCAGTTTTGACGAGAGCCCTTTTGGCGTTGGGTTTTGCTTTTCAGTGTTGCTTTTCCCTGGCTCGGAAAGCGCAGAAAGGAAGCCTGGATTGATGTGTGTCTCATTCCCAGCCAAATGATCTGTGTGAGAAAATGACTAACTGCTGGCTGCTTTCTCTGCCTGCTTTGTCCCTCCTTCTGTCTTCTATTAACAAGACATCTCCCTGTACGTGCTAATGGATGCGTTCCCTCACATGCCTCTCATCTGGCTGCGGGTTCCTTCCTTCTGTTCAGGAATCTCAAGGCAGCGTTTGCTGAAGTGCTGAGAGCTGTCAGCTCCTCTCAGTGCCTGGGGAAATGTCTGCCTGCAGCCCTGCTGGAAACCAGGGTGCCTGCTCCTGCTTGGGGATTCAGAAATAAAGACAATAAAATGGTGGCGTAGCTTTTCTCTTCCTCTTGAATTGTATTAATTGGTGCAGTTAATTAATCTCGAATTATTTTGCTTGGCAGCACATGTTGAAAGCAAATTTGCAGTTATGGAGTTGTCTCTGAGACCCTGAGAGAGCAGAATTTTCTGGGAGAGTGCTGAGAGCAGAGAGTCCACAGGGTAATTCCTGCTGCTGGACCACCCTGCTGGGATCCCAGGGAATCTGGTGTGTCACTGTCCAGCTGCAAAAGAGCAGCAGTGAGCCACTGGCAGCTGGAGAAGGAGAAAAAGAGAAAGCCCAGGATGCTGTCTGTATCCTGCCAGTGGAGTTCACAAGAGTCAGTCAGGTTTAATGGGAATTTTTAGGGGTCTCAGTAGGAAACCCTGTGGTTTTGATAGCTCTGTTGTGTGGGGCTTTCTCAGTGCTCCCAGATTAATCATCTGTCTTCTCTGTCTGGAAGAAAATTGCCAGAACAAGAACTCAGAAGGTACTGAGACTCTTGCCCTTTATGGTGCCTTTTAGGGTCATTTGTTGTCACTTTGTGGTTTTGGAGAAATAAGCACACTATAAACAATAAACAAGTGGAAGTCTTGTTCTTGTTTGACAACTTGAGGCTCAATGAACAGAGAGGTTTGAGTAAAAGAGAGTCCAGTTTCTTTGTTTTCAGGCTCTTCGACTTGTCTTGTAAATCTCTTGTGGTCTGATGTATGCCCTAACTTGACAGTGAAAATACTGTAATAGATTGAGTAAAAATCTCTGTAAATTTGTCCTCTATTGCTAGGAGCGCACCAGCAAAATTACTTTTCTTGGTTGTTTTTTTTTAATAAAGGATAAGACAGTGCTGCCCATGATACTGTTCTAGATGAATGAGCAAAAAAAAAAAAAAAAATCTGTAGACATAACTTTTCTTTTAGGAGATAACAAGGACTTGAGGATATAGAGACTCTGGATGGCCACTTTATTTCTACTCATTGTTCTGAGATGGAGGAGGTCTCTGATCTGCCCTCTACATCTCAAAATTCATCTGCATGAGTCTTCTAGAGAAGAAGAATATATTCAAAATAAATCTACACTTTCTGCATCCTTTGGAGCTGCATTAGCTAAAGATGCTCCACAGCAAGTAGATTCCATAAAAAGTTAATTTCCTGGCTCAGCAGGTATTTGTTCATCTGGCTTTGGAACAGAACTGTACAGATGTCCCAAACTCTGAGTTGATTGGAGCTTGATTCAATACCAGCATAGTCAAAGTGTTGTGTCAGAGCATTAATGTCTTATCTGTTTAATGGTTCTGTCATATAATTAGTACTGTCAAATTCTGTTGGCTTTTGTCAAGATCTTTCTTCAGGATACTCAAATTGACTTTTACAGAAGGATTTAGTAATAAATGAAAAAGTTACTGTTTTTAACAGCTTTCTATATATATGTATATAAAGCTATACACCCAGTCATCAGATGTGCCAGAATAAATTTTTTTGCATTTAACTTGTATAATTTATCATTTTTGCATTAAGGAAAAATCCTGAGCCCTTTGCCAAGAGTTTTTTGGAGGAAAGAATTTTTTCAGCATTTTGTTTTATAAACAGCATCTAATTGCTTCCTGAGTTCAGGGATTTTCAGCATGTAAGAAAGAGACAGGTTTTTCTAAAGGTAGTGGCAAAACATGCTCAAGCCCTTAAGAATAAATGTTGGTAAATTTTGTAATTTTTAAGAGAACTTGTTTAAATTATGCTGTGTTGGTCCTTTCCAACCCAAATTCCATGATGAGTCTGTTTCAGTTCAGTGTGACACCAGGTGTAGGGGTGGGGTTGTTACTGCAATAATTCAGTATTGGGAGCTGGACTCCAAACTTTGAGCCTCCTCTTGGAGTATTCAGGAGTAGAAGAATGAAGTGTGTGGCTGTATTTTCTGTTTTGAGAGAAGTCATCAGAAGTTCTTTGTGCAGTTCTGAAATTCTTCTTTGCCTGTACTGGCAAAGCTGCATTAAGTATCAATATTCATTAAATACCATGGAGATGATAATGTAATAAAGCAATAATCCTCGGGCCCACATCTGTACTTCTCTCCAGAAGAGCTGAGGTTGAGAATATAATTAAAGATTAAAACTCTGTTTGCATTCTGGAACATGGAGATATCTTTTTGTACATGATGGGGAATTGTATTAATAAGGAAGAGATCAGTTTCCAATAACTTTCAAGACTGGGAGCTCATTTCATATCCCTGTTCATGTTTAAGTTTCTCACGGAATTCTTTAACTTGATTTTAGCAAGAGAGTGCAACAGGAACTGTAGAAGAACATGTTGCTGAAACATGTGACCCTTTTGCTCCACAAATTAATCCCCTTTTATATGAGAGAAAAAGAGATTAAAAATCAGTTCTTTATATTGTAAGACAATGATGTTTACAAGAATAAGTTTAATTACTTTGCAGCCGTGTACTGTGCCAATCGAACATTAATTTTAGTATTTGATGTCTTGTCCACAGTTTGGATCACATCATTGTGCTGTTTTCTTTTTATTTTTAGTTAATTGTTGAACTCCTGTTGCAGAGCTCTTTAGTGAAGCTGTTTTAGTGGGAGTTTGCAGTGTTTTGCCATTTACCCCTGTCTGCCACACTGATTTCAGTGTGTTGTGGAGCCAGGACACAGACCCCAAAGCTGGGAGCATCTCCCTAGGCTGAAGCCATCTGTGTCACAGGTTATGAGGGACAGTTCCAAGGTGATGACACATCATTAACCTGGCTCGAACTGAGTTTTCCAAGGGAGCAGCCCTTGGGTGGGTGTTCCTCTCTGCATTTCAGATGTGACAAGTGAGTTACCCAGTCCTTGTCATTTGGATGAGAGGCAATTCTAAGCTTTTAAAGACAGATATTTTTTGTTCCCAGTTTCCCATGTCAGCAGCAGGGACAAATGTTCCAGAGCTCTGTTGCTTTGTCCTGCTGCTTTGGGTGTGTTTTGTTTAAAAGTGGTGGGGGGGAAACAGTCTGCTGTTAAATGTAATGGCAATCTGTCTCAGTTCTGTGGAATTTACTGTTGAGCACTCAGTATAATGTGGCTGGAAAGAAAAAGCTCCAAAGTGCAGTTCTGATTCATGAAGGGCTTTATTAGGCAGCTCCAGTGAGATCAAATCCAGTAACACACCAGGGATTTAACAATGCTCATCTCACTACTTGTAACCAAAGGTACCTTACCAAATTCTGCTCCAAAAAAGAGAGAAGGAGTAATCCAGTTGAAATTTGATTTCAGTCTAACAGGTAAATTTTGAAATAGGTGCTCTTATATTGTTTGATGTCTCTGTTTTGTTTTCAATGTTCAGTTGGGTTGTGTATCATGTTAACTTTGGGACTTTACAGATGCTTTGTAACCTGTGTAGATACCAAAGATACAGAACATGAGCTTTGCTGCTCTGTGCATCTTTAGAAAAACAATTCTTTTAAACATTTTAATCTTGATTTAATCTTCTAATATGTTGATATATTTGACAGCAGGGGTTTCTGCAGTAATCTTCTTTGTTTTGCTATGCCAAATCAATGCTTTTTTTTTTTGGCTGTAGTTATATGCTGAATTTAATTTAATTCCATTAAGTACTATACAGCTGCATATTTTCTTACAAAGTAATTACAAAAGACCAGCAGGCATTGATCAACACAGATTGTCCAAAGGAAATACTTTGACTAAAACTAAATGTTCCTTATGATATTCATTAACAGGAGAACAATTTGTATCTATACAATACAAAAGAATCTTGGATGTTGTTTATCTGTAGTAAATTACTGAAATATGTATTAAAGAATCCCAGAATGGTTTGGGTTGGAAGGGACCTTAAAGCTCATCCCATTTCACCCCCTGCCATGGGCAGGGACACCTTCCCCTACCTGAGGTTGCTCCCAGCCTCATCCAGCCTGGCCTTGGACACCTCCAGGGATCCAGGGGCAGCCACAGCTGCTCTGGAAAGGTTTCTCTCAGGAAACATTAGTTAGGAGGTAAAAATTCTCTGTGTATTTTAACATGGAAGAAAAATCTATTTTATTTATTCACTTTTCAACAGCTCTTGTAACCAAGTACTGTGGAAAGGACATGCATGCAATTAAGATTTCACAATTTCTTTACTGTGTATGGAGCTTTTTTTACAAGTGTGTTGTGAGCCACTGTGGATTGATGTGATGAGCTCTGTGCACATGCCTGTCATGGAGACATGAGCCAAAAATCACCTGGGGCTGCTGGCTGTTGATATTTTGTGTCATACTCCACTAATAATCCCCCAACCAGGATTGTTGTGAGTGTGATGTGGAGCCCTGTGTGACTGAGCACAGCGATTTGAAATCGTTCCCATCCACTTTGGGGAAGATTAACTGGAACTCTGTATTTGGGAAGTGAAAAAGATGAATCTTTTTGGAGACTCTGGGCCGTGTAGCAGTGTTGATCTGCTGTTCCCAAAACATGCACAGATCCAGAGCAGCAGACCCACAGTGAGTTTAGAATTACTTGGGACCACAGCTCTGTTGTAAATTTCTGACTCTTTGATGTATGTTTGCCTTAAAGGTAATGTTTGTGTGACAACTGTGCCATTAAAAGGTGGCAATTAATTAAAAGTTGTTCCACAGTCCCAACCATTAGAAGATGCCCTTGTAGCATTTAGAGCAGAACATTAATATTGCACTGTAGGGAATCCCTGTACTTTCAGTGAAAAATAAAGTCAAGGATGAAGATTTTAATGTGTAATTAAAGACTGCAAATACTAGTTTAGCTGCTTGTTTCTCTCTCAGAAAAAAAGTTAAAAAGAACACAAACTACATGTGGTTAAACTAATTAAGACAGTGAAGAACAAGCTAGATAAGAGAGGAAATTTGTATGAACATAATAATGATATCAAAGCTTCTGCTAAAGCTGTGATTTTATAATAAGATTGCTTTAAACCCCCCCCATTCCCTTTTTTTTAGCTTTGCTATTTGGGGGATGGGGATTTGAGGCTGCTTTACTGCAGCAGACAATCAATCTGAAAAGAATAAATTAAAACTGCCTCTTGCCAAATTCAAAAATGTATTACAGCAAGTGTTTCCATCTGCATTGGTGGCATATTCCCTTGTCAGAGATGAGGAGCAGGAAGAGCACAGCTGGAATAAGGTGAAATAGAAGGTCTTGATACTTTAGTGGTTTAACCAGACTAGATTTATTGTATTATCTCATTGTGTAACTTGGAATAAGCCCATTGTGAATGTATTAATTAATTACTTTATTGCTATATCTCTACAAAATAACCTTTGTGTATCTGAGAGGAAAACTAAACAGCTACACTGGGAAAGGGGGGATAAAAGTGCCTTCAAATGGGACCCCCCTGTACCCTTGAGGAGAAGGAAGCTCTAGGTGTGTATCACATTAAAAAACTTCACAAATCTCACCTGGAAATAAAGAAAATTAAAGCCCCCTGTAGTTTCAGCAGTAACCCTACACAGGGTGAAAGTTCCCAGGTGATGAGCTGCACCATGGAGTGTCCTGGGAGCTCAGGGGTCGTGGTGGTGCCAGGTCTGGCTGTGCTCCTGACCATGTGCAGGGTGTGAGAGGATGCCTGACTGTCCTTTCTAACTGCACAGGAGAACTGCTTTGCTCTGCTTTCTTTACCTGCAGTTAAAAATAACTGTTATTACTTTTTAATTTCACTTTAGGGCATTCTCTGGGTATTTGTGTGTTTACAAGGTACCCTATGGATGGGTTAAATGAAAAAAGCTGGGGGTAGCAAATTCCAGCTGATGACTTCATAGTTTTCTCCTCTAAATATAATCTTCACTTAAAATGATTTTAAATATTTTGGTACACTTATTTTCTAGTCCCATTTTCCCAACACACAGTGGGAAAAAATAAATAAAAAGGAACCACTAGAAGTTTCACTGGGTGAAGTGACTCAGTTTGCATCTCAATATAGATGCTGCTCTATGTTATTTCCATTCTCCATGGGTTAATTTTGGAAGGCACTTGGTCTGTGCTGTGCAGGTTTTACCTGCACAGGAGTAACACCATCATTTCAATTTCATTGATGTTACTCAGCAGTATGTGTATGTTATTGTGAAAATCAGTGTCTTAACAGTGTGATGCACATTGCTAATTGACATAGATACATTCACCTCATTATTTGTGTATTTGCTTGATTCTAACCTTTGCATTGGTAACACAGGGAGTAAAAACTGGACAGGGAAGACCTTGTTAACATTGGAGACTTGAGTTTGGCTTTTTTTTTTTTTTTTTTTTTTTTTGGTGGCTGCACACTGTGTCTTTGTTGTCTGTGAGTCATGGCCAGGGAAATCCTGTAGTAAGCCCTCTAATTTTAGCAACCAAAAGCACCTCCATGCAGCAAGTTTTGCATTGGAATTAAATTTTTGCTTTAGTGTTGCTCAGGATTGTTCTTTGAAACTCAGTTTTGGTAAAGAAAGTAAGAGTTTGGCATAGAGTTCGTGGTGAAGTAGTGAATCACTTATTTAACATTTGCTGAGCTTACCTGGAATGGAATGAAATGAAATAAAGATTGTATTCTGTGTATGATCATTATGTTCCACTGTTGCCTGTAATGCTTTGATTCCATCCCTCACAAAATGTGATTGTGGAATAGTGTTCAGCCTTTCCATTCTGTGCCATGTGTGTTTGAAAGCACTTAAAGACACAGAGACTCCCAAACAAGTTGTTGAAGAGGAAATTACTCTTTTGTTGAATTGTTCCATGCCTCAGTTTCCCCATAGGAATGGTGAGAATTTTATCACCTGGAGGCTGTGCAGGAATGCTGGGAGCAAGAAGGCATTAACCACAAAGCAGATGCCTTCATCCAGGGAAAAAGTCTGGACTTTTACCTTTGATCTTTCATTGTTCAAACCTGTGTAATATTTTTAAAAATCCAGAATCTGAGAGTGACACATTGTGAGAAATGAAGGAATGACCAGATAATTTCTGCTTGCAAGGCCTGATAGGAAACTCTCAGTATCCACTGCCAGCATTCCTTGTGATAAATGAGTGCTGATGTATTATCCTGTATCCTTTGTGTTCTTGCCTTTAGGTTCTCATTTCAGTGATGGAAGACAAAGTGCCAGCACATGAAATAATTCCACACAAGCCTGGCTGGAGCCTGTCAGTCTGCATCAAGCTGCCTAAACTTCTGTGGCCTCTAAATTGTTGAATTCTTTTGCTGATTGTTGTATTCAGTGTTTGGTATTAAAATCAAATTTGCTCTAGGAGTGGCAAAAAATACCCTACAGTTTTGATGTGTTTTAAGTCAGAATGTAATATCTGTGTCCAAAATAGCCCTGTAAAGCTAAGCTCCCCTGAAGCCAAAACCCAGGCTTTTCTACTTCCCTATTTTACATGCAGAACCTGCTTTCATTTTGGCTTTTGCATTTTGACAGTTGCTCAGCAAAGATGATGCCTTTGCTCATGACAGATTTGTGTGTGCCATGTAGACAGGTCTTGAAAAGAGCTGAGAGCCCACTTCTTGTGAGCCCTGGAGAAGGATGGTTTGAGGGCGGTGGCTGATGGAAGAAAACAGATATTTTGGAAGAAAATACATTGAGTAATAATGTAGATTATAGTAGCCTGCTTTAAAATCCCACAGTAAGAAGCTGAGTTAATTGAAAGGAGTGCTACAAGGAGGAGTACTTGGCATTTAAAGTAATAGTTGCATGTTTGGTTGTTTGTTTTTTTTTTTAATTTGAAATTTGGCTTCAAAACAGTTTCTATGTTGATGCTTCCATGATCTTTTCTAGTTTGAAAGTTGCTCTTCATTTAGACAAAAGGTTCCTTCTTCAACAATGATTTTACAGCATAGTAGATGATAAAGAAATTTAATGCCTTCTAATCTTAGGTATTCCTAAGGAAGGAAATGGATTTCTTGATATGACAGAGCAATGGTGGATCTTGTATCCCTCTTGTAAAATGAACTTGTGGACAGAAAATGCCAGGTAGAACTATTTTAACATGTGATTATGCTTCTAAAATGAAAATTTATTTTCAGAGCAAAGATAGCAAATTTAACACCACAGACAGAAAATCAATTACAATTTCTGCTAGTACAACTAAAATATTATCTGCTGGTACTAATTTCTTTTTGTTGTTCCACAATTGCTGTCTTCTCTCAGTTTTTTATTAAGTCATCGATAGGGATAAAGATTCTGATATTGAAGCCTGAGTGTTGGAATATCCTTCTTTCTGTCCTGCTCTTTTGCATCTCTCAGCAGTGCTATGACTGAATCATCTATTTCTGTGTTTATGTATTAAAGCCAGTTAATTTTTGGTGTTTTAGGCATCACCCTCCACCAAAAAGCATTTAATGCCAGTGAACAGTTTGCTTTTGCATTAGTTGCTTTGTTAAAGTTTCAGTAAATAATACTGGTTCTTAAAAGTCTGCATTTTTCAAATCTCTCAAATACCTTCTGCTGAAATTCTCAAGATATCTTAAAATGCTGGTGGGAAGAAGGTACACAGAGAACTTGGTTATTGGATGGTCCTTAGATTTCAGGTTGTTTCAAATATTTCTTTATTTGTTAACTTGCTCTGGTTTGTTTTGGAGAATTTCAAGGATGAAGTTGTTTTCTCTCACATAAGATTTCTCCCCAGTTGACTCCTGTTGTTTTCAGATCCTAAATAAATAGTTCATTGCCATCTCCTGAGTGTGAAGGAGAGAATGTACTGAGAAGAGTTCAGCTCTGAGTGAGCAGAGCCTCTCCAGGTGTCAGGGAGCACTAACTGCTGTAATACTGGGTAATGTTTGCACACACATATACTTGGTTTGTTGTTTTTTTTAAACCCTTGAAAAGAACAAAATGAGAGATTTGTTTTGTTTCCCATGTTTGTTTGTTTTTTTGCTGTTGCTGACTTCTCACCACTTGACTCAGCTGGTGGGATGGGGTGCAGGACACCAGTCAGAGCAGGGAAGTTCTCAGTGTGGATGTAATTTAATTTGTTTTGTTCTCAGTTAAGATTTCTTTTCCAGCTTTCCCATCATTCTTTTCAGAGTTGTTGTGCAATGTTTGTCTCATTGTGTCTTTTGCCAAATTGCCAAAGGAGGCAAATATTTTGTCTCCTTTTTAAAAATGCCTATGAAGTGCTCTTAAGAATGTGCCATTAGATGAATACCAGTGTAGTTTATGTTTTGAATCTACAGGAAACTTGATGATTGCAATTAGGCAAAAAAGTGAAAATAATTAAATGGTGAAAGAAAAATTGAATACAGAAATACATGTCTGTGCACTGAGTAGTGAATGCAAAGTGAGCATGGGTGGGGAGCTCCCTTAAAACATCTGCAAATTCACTGATGTTTGGGAGTGTAACTGCAGGAAGATCTTTGGAGGCAGCTGGGTAATATTTTATCTGTTTCTGTAGGGCATCACTTTCTACTGATTGACTCACAGTAGCTATGTGGGAGCTAATTAATCATATAATTTGCTGTCATGTTACTGGGTGAACCTGTATCCTGGTAGCAGCATGAATTTGAGATAATGGTTTCCTAATGATTGAAACAGCCCTAATAGCCCTGGCCCTCGTGCTTGACTTCAACGTTCCTCTGGTGGCTTTTAGAAAAATCTTTGATATGAGGTTACCCTTAATGAACATTCTGTCTGCTAATACAGGTAGTTTGCAGCTGTGTGGATCAATACAGCTGAGCCCCTTTCTCCTATTTACCCACTATGTTTTTAATTAAAGCAGCATATTAACAATAATGCATTGATATATAATGTACATGTATTCATTATCAATCTGTTCTGCAGGTTTTACTCTGTGATGAAAAAAAATTTGGTTGCTTTGTTGGGTTTTTCTAATTTTTAATTGGGTATAGGTTTTCAGACCTTTTCCTAGGAAATTCTAGAGCTCTGTATTGGGTGGAATACTTCAGCAGGTTTACTCAGAGTTTTTAATTAGAAAATTATTGAACTCTTTCACAAGAAACCTTTAAGCTTGGACACCATAACTGTGTAAACAGCTATATCAAGAAAAGGAAAAATATGTACAGGGAGTTTAAAACACAAAGAAAACAAAAGTAACCTTGCCTTAAAAGACACTGTCATTTATCTCCATATTTAAAATTTTGTGTATGTGCAGGGAATGTCTTTAGTCAGTGTAAAAATCTAATTAAATCTTCTCATGGCAGTGATTCAGAGCTGACCCTCTCTTCATTGGAGCATCTTATTAGAATAATAAACCACTCCCTGCTGAGAGCCACTGGCATTGACAGACAGGCCAGACACTGGGGCTGCTGATCAGAAAGGGTTCAGCAGGCTCCTGTTGTCTGCAGGGTTTGCAAGAAATGTTTTATTGGCCCTTCCCTGGGAGCACTTTGGAGATGTTTGGCAGAATACAAACCTGGCTTTTGACCAAGTACAGACCCAGGGACAGGTGGATTATTTCATACCAAGTCACATTACAGTGGACAGGCTTTTTTTGTTGTTGTTTTTAAATAAAGGACTGTGACTGCATAGACTGTCCTTTTTTGTTATTTTTTTTTTTAATCTGTATCTATTTGCTATTAGAAATTATCTGACAACTTGGAATTTCTTTACTGTGAATACCCAACCTGACATGCCTTAAAAGAATTTTCTCTTCACAGGTTTTGAGCTTGCTATTCATGAAGAGGATGGGGAAATGTATTAAGGAACTAAGCTAGGAAGTGTTAATGATCATATTTGTGCTTACCTTGGGAGATCTTCATTCCCTGGATTTCACTTGGACACTTTTCTCTCTTAGTCTCCCTACATAACCAGAACAATATTATTTTTCAGTAGGCTGAGCTTTTCTCCCAGATTGCACCAGACATGGTAGTTTTGCAGGGCTTATTCTACTTTAGATATATTTGGCATTAATGCTAACTCTAGATTTTATTTTTTGGGGAAGCTCTGCAGGTGATGTCAAGTGATGCAGGTACAGGACTACACTGCTGAATTTCTGTAATTCTGGAACTTAGCTTCAATCCGGCTCTCAGCCCCATGAAAGACTTTAAACTCACAGCCTCCAACATTTCAGAAGCCACAGTGAACTTAAAACCTGCGTGATCTCTGTTGGGGCTGCACATGATCCTTGTGTGAGTGGAAATAACAAATGAGAGGGAATCTGATTACAGGAGTGGGGAAATGGCCAGAAAGGTGCAGTGAATTTCTGCTGTCACTTTGCTGCCCTGCCTGGACTGTGCTCACCAAGCCCAGGAGTTACAGCCATGATGAGCCCTTTTCCTTTAACCAACTTTCTTGTTCAAGGAGTTTTTCTCAGAGAGTTCCCCCAAGGGAATTCGCCCTCCTCCCCCACGGTGACTTTCAGCGGAAGCCACGCAATTAATTTCCATAAGCCCTATAAAAAAATCTCAACCTAAGGAACAGCTTGTCATGCTGGAGGAAGAAGTGATGAAAGCATATTTTTTATAAAATAGTGTTTTGAAGGGCTTCTCTCTCCTAGATGTTTGTACTGGGAGAGTCTTGAGTTTCTAAATGCTTAATTGTACTTGTTATCTCCAGTTTTTCTACTGAAGTGTGAAGATGACCTTGAAGGATTCTTTTGATAAACCTCTGAGTTGCAAGATAGATTTTTATCTCTGTAGTATCACAGGCAGATCGAAGTACTTGGTCAGAACATAATTCTGAAGAGCTAAAAGCCAGGACTAATTATGAAATTCCCTCAAGAAAGCTTAAAGTAAGTGATCACAAAAGTTGAAATGGGTAAGAGCTTGTGTAATAAATTGCAGTGGGCTGTACAACATTTATATCTCATCTTCTCTGCTTTTTTTTCTTCACCTTTGCTTCCCTCTTAATTACAGAAGAACAAATTGATCTTAAGGATCCTTAAAGGCTGATATCAAGTATCCTAAGTACCCTTAGAACTAGTGATATTAAGACTTGCCTGTTTCTACCACAATTTATAATTTTCACAGCGCTCTAGATCTTGAAGTGGTTGATTTTTTTGGAGTGGCTGTTTGAAGTCTATTGATGAGGCCTAAAATTTGAGACTTCACTTGCTAATTCTGTGTAGTTTTAGTCCTGTGTATGAAATGGTCTGCTCTGCTCTCCTGTTTTGGTATATTAGCTATTCTCCAGAGGTTAGATCCCTAATCCTCCCTTCCTGCCAGCCTCTGGAATTTGTGATGCCTTCACTAAATTCTGGGAGTTGATGTGCCTAAGAGAAGTGATCACTAAGATCTCTTCCTGCCAGCAGTGCCTGTCATGGTCAAGCCCAGCGTGTGAAAAGGTCTAACTGGGCACAGCATCCTGTGATTCCTGTTCATCAGTCACTGCACCCAAAGGCAAAATCTCACTGCTTCCATAAGTATAGAATAAGTAATAGGTATCATGCATCATCTGTTGCTGTTCATAAAAGGAGGTAAGTACTGTAATTTCTGCTCTGTTGAGGGAGAAATAAAGCACAAAGAAAGAGAGTGAGAAGGCTTTGCTGTTGCAGTAAATCTTCAATAGCAGAGTTGAAATAACACATTATAAAATACTGAATTCTACCTTGAGAGGGCTGGACTAGTTTCAGTGACAGTGTGGAGTAATTCATGGTGCCAGGGTCCCGTCAGGTGGTCAGAGGAGACAGGAGACAGCCCCACTCCCTTCCTGGGAGCAGCTGGGCAAGAAAGCATCCCAGCCCATCACATTTCCTGGAAACAGGACTGCAGTTGGTGCCTTCCTCTGAGACCTTTGTCAAAGCACTGTGTGGTGTTTGCTGAGATCAGCATCAGCTGAGCCCCATCCCTCACTGCAGGACTGTGGGAGTGCAGCAGAGGGGGGTTCACCTCCCACACTGACCAACAGCCCCAGAGAGGCTGGGGGCATTATCCAGCCTTGGAACCCCACGGGGCACAGCTCTGTGTGTGTGCAAACACTGCTTTTCCTTTTTAAAGGCTTGGAATTCTGGCACAGCTCTGCTGTATGGAAATGTGTGCACATGAAAATTAAGGCTGACGTGTGGGGCACAAATTGCTTGAAAAGTTAGGAGTAATTCAAGAACCATCTTTGTAGATAAACACTAATGTAGTAATTCTGATTCTTACCCAGGCTCCTGAAAATTACTCCTGTTAGCATTTATTTTTAATAATAACTATTATTATTGCTGTGGTGCAACACTGTGTTTCATGAAGAGGAAATATAAACAATGCATTTGTGCTGTGGAGTTTTGGTTCTGAAATTATTTTACCACTGATGCTGAATAGTTAAGGGAGGACTGGTTTTCCTCCCAAGGTGTGTATAAAGGAGTTAATGTTTTCTTTTTCATGAAGCACAGACCAGTGCAGGCTCAGGCAGGATCCTGGTGATGACTGTAAAGTAGATACATGCTTGTTTTGTTAACCAGTTTTCACACATTCTAATATCCATATTCCTCTCATGATTACTGCTGTGAATTAAAGGCATTTTGAAAAGCATTCCACATAAGTACAAAGAAAGCTATTTTGATACTACTATAAAACAGCCCTGGGAATTGGACTGCAGGGTCTCTATTTGTAACTTTAAGTTTTCCTGATTAAAGTTAGGCTTTTTAAGGTGGTGCACTGGAATTCAGCATTGTGAACAGATGCCTTTTTGCTGTCTTAAAAAACAAAGTGTGCACTGACAACGTGTGTTTTCAGAGTGTGTTACAGAGCTGTTTGTTCATATTTGATGTAGATGTGCAGATGTCCAGAGACTGTTTGATTCTGCAGCAGGTTTGCATTCCAGAAGCTTTCAGCAGAAGCTGTTCATTTGTGCCATCACTGTCAGCTCAGACCTTTGAGGACATTCCAGGCAGGTCTGCACCACGTCACTTGGCAGGGGACTCACGGTGGCACTGAAGAATTCTGAATTGTGTTTGCTGTATAAACAATGCTGCTGAAGTAACAACATTTTACCATAAACCAATATTTTATTGTTGTAATGGAATGACCCCAGTGTGCAGCACTCCTGGCCCATGATGTGTAGTGCCAGCAGGAATTGTACTGGCACACTGTGTGTGCAGCCACACAGGGAGTTGAATCATGAAACTGGTGTAGAATTAAACTAATACTTCTTTTTTTTTTCCAAGCCAGCTCAGTTGTGAGCTCCAGCACAGCACAGCTGAGGGGGCTGAATGCTGTGCAGGAGGGGATGTGTCAGTGCCTTATGTCACTATTGCTGCTAAAGCCTGAAAATTGTTGAATCACAGCCTCAGGTTTCTAAATGTCTTTATAAACCCAACCCTTAAACACTCTGTCTTGGCTTCTGGAGAGCTGTCCAAATGATTCCACATGTGTCCTTAAGTGCTGTACCAGGTTTGGCCTTTTGTCAGTGAGAAGTGCAGATGGTGAGTGTTTGATACAGCTCTGTGTGCATATGCTTTTACAGCAGACCACCCTGTGTTTATATGTAAACACTGCTAGACTATTTAGGCACATAACTTAATCTTTTGCATCTACTCAGTAATAAAGCATAATTCCTCTATGACCAAAATAACATCCACAACAAAGTTGAAAACAAGCAGATTTGTAAGAATCAAAGGCAGTCTGCCTTCTCTCAGGTTTGGATTTTTCAGTGCTTCCACTCCTCTGAAGGTGGAGTGGAGTGGAGCTGGGCAAAAAATTTATAAATTTGTTCCTTAGGACCTTTGTTCAAGGTGTCTTTGCAAATCAATTCCTTGCAGCTCACACATCCTGACTTCTTCCCACACCTGTGGATTCTCCAGTGCTGAAACTCCCTCCTGCTCATTCTGTGCTTTAGCCCCGAGACTGGAGAACTGTGCACAACTCAGATTTGCTCCTTCTGCCCTCACCTAATTAGAAGTCAGTTAGTTATTTGAAGGAGCATTTTTCCTTTCTGATGTGTCATGAATAAAGATACTACAGCAGAACAGAGGCATTGCAGGAGTAGCAGAGACCAAGCAGTGTTTAGAGGAGAAGGGAAGAGAAAGATGAGCCAAGAGGATCCTGGCTGGAATCTTCCACCACGAGAAACTTGGAATTTGAGTGAGAAGAGAGAGGAAACTGCTTCAGCAGTTTGTTCAGAAAGGACAAGAGGATGGTGTTAACAAGTGTATGAGCAAACAGCCTGGCAAGGAAACTCAGCTGGAGGAGAAGCTGCTCAAAACAAGAGCCAGGAAACCGTGAGCGTTTTACAGAGGTTCTGCAGAAGTGAAAAGCAAGAGCCTGTGTTAACAATAATAATAAAAAAAGCCCAGCAGAACCTGTGGAATTTGGGAGAGGAGGCAGAGACTTCCAGGATTGTTGTACAGATGTCAGGGATGGTGCCAGCTGTCTAATTTAGTCCTGAGACACGAAGTCGCTTTCTCAGCGTGAGCAGTGTTGAATTTCTTTTCACACTCTTCATTGCCTATCCAAGCAGGAAGTGTCATCTCACCAAAGCTGGCAGAGGTCACTGTTTTAATAACTATTGTTAATTGATGCATCTGAAAAGCCTTCTATCAACTCAGATTTGCTACCTGCAGAGACTTGCCTAGCAGGTAGCTGAATCAAATTAAAACTTAAATTCCGTGGTGAATAAATCACACTAGAACTGTGATTACCCTGTATGTGTTAAAATATACTATTTCTTTAATTCAGCTGCCTGAAAACTATTAAATCTCTTTATAAGTCTATAATATTTTAAATTCTGCTGCTGTTAAAATCTTTATTGAGTCTTGGTTCTGCCAAAAATAGCTGTTCCATGGGTCTTGGAATGAGTGCAGGCAAATGCTGTCCTCCAGTGCCTCCATCAACCACCCCAACATGTGCAGCAGGGCGAGCTCATGCTTCTGAAATATCACACATGTGAAAAGAAATTATTAACTGGGTTGAAAATACTAACTGAAAGCCAAAAAAAAAAAAAAAAATTAAATCTGTCAGCAAGTAAATACTGTGCTGGTAAGTGAGAGGATGTGTGGAGAGTTTCCCCTGTTGCTCTCCAGAATATCATGAATCCAGATTCGACAGAATTGTAGAGTTTATTTTTGTCTTATGTGTGGTATTTTCTGCTAAGTGTATAGGAAAGATTAACTTCTTTCATGTTACAAATGTGTATTTTTACCCCTTTTTTTTCTCCATCTTCCCAAGATCACTTAGCAAAATTTTCTTTCTTCCAAAAGGAAATTGATACATATATTTCTAATTTTTAAGCTGTTGTATTGGGTGTAAAAAATGAACAGCACACAAGTGAAACACTGTGTGGGATAAATGCTATTTAAGTCTTGTCTAAGCTGTTAAACATCACACTAACACTGGATTGCTGGATCTAATCCAGCAAAAATAAAAAAAAATTAAAAAGAGAGGTCACATTAGAGAGCGAAGCCATCTGTCCAGTGTGGAATTGAAAGGCATTTATAATGAATTACTTTCCTATATTGCTGTCTTTTGGGGGGCCTTTATGTGAATCAAAGAGATAGTACAAGACTATTTATCTACAAAAATGGTCCCTGAATTATTTCTACATTGTCAACCTGATGTTTTAGCATGAAACTTCTCAGTGAGTGTTTTGCATAGATAATTAGGCCTTTCTAAACACTGTTTTCTAACTGGCTTCAAATGTGTCTTCTGCATGTCCCAGGCATTGTTTCTCTAATAGGGACTAAAGGATTTATGTGTACACTTACTGGCAAAATGGCAGAGGTTTTTCAAGTAAAATATTACTTTATCTTAGTGTTAATTTTTCTGCATGTTCATAACAACACTTCATTTGAAGTGTAATATTTTGAATTAATTTTAGTCATTGCTGATGTTCATGAAGTAGATTTGTTTTGACTTTTGTAGTATTAATCTGGCATGTTTGTGGAAAAAATAATTCTTCTGCATTAAAATAAAAATACTGATTTATAGTGTTGACAGCCTTTGAGAGCATCTGATGGACTGGCTGGCTCTGCACATTCAGATGCATGAATGATAATATTAACATGTTTTAAGTAAAGGTTTTGTGTCTAAAATACAATTTTAACACCTCCTGAAAAATCATGAACCTGTGTCATGAGGGAAAGAAGTCGAAAAATGGGAGGGGGAAGTTGGTACAAACCTGCTGTTGAAGATATTTTTAAAATCTCTCCCCAGACCAGTAAAATTATTTTGGAGAAATTGTTTTAGTGCTTGATAAGGTTTAATGAGGTGAAGACCTGTTGGTTGAGTCTGTTGTTCTTTTCTGAGTAGGATTTTCAGGGATCTGGATTAGGAGGTACCTGTGGATCTGGATTAGGTGTTGATGGAGTTACTTAAAGCCTTTTTAAATAGAATGGGACTAACTCAGGGTGTTGCAATGAGTTGTTAAATGTTTTTTGAGACTTAGGATAGTTCATAATATGAAATTCTGTCTATAAAGAGTTAAAACTTCATGCTGTAAAATGGGAATTATTTGGTACAGTCTTTTGCAATCTGACTTCAGACCTTTTTAAACCAACTTTACATCCCAGGGAAGGGATGAGGAGTTTGTCTAGACACCCTTCAGCCTTTTGTAAGTGGAACAATGCCTGTTCTAGGACATGAAATATCAGCTTGTATTACATTCTGAGCATTCCATGAATTTCTTTTCCTTAAAATGAAAATAGGCCAAATGTCTGAACAAATCTATTGCCATTTGCTTTTCTCCACTTTGCATTATTTCATCTGGGTTTGTAAATGCTCGTTCCAACCATCATCTTTTTGAATGTAGGAGAAAACTGAGATGTGCAAAGGACGTCAGAAGTGCTTGTTGGCAAAGTAAAATTAGACTTTTCTCCATCCTCAAGTGCTTTGCTTCTCTCAGACTGGGCAAGAGGTTCTGTAACATAAATAGGAAATATCATATTTTTGAGCTAAAACTGGACAGAGATGTGTAAATTTTGTAAGTGCTTATTTTGGCAGTAAATGTCTGTATTCCAGTTCTACAAAATAAGTTCCAGACAGCAGCTTTTTCTCTGACCCTCTTTCCAGACAGCCTCAGGAGTGTACTTTATCTCTTTTTTATCATGTGTTCCTCAGTTTTCTCTGAAGTCATCACCAGTTACACTTTTACATTCCTTTGCTGCATCTGATTTCTCATGTCCATTCCTTCACAAGATGTTTTACCAGGTGTCCTCTCAGAAGGGCAAATCTATAGAACAATTTTGCCATAGATAAGGTTGTTTGTCATTTTGTATTTGAGGCCACAAATGCAAATGTGGTTAATGCAAATGAGAAGATTTCTGGTTTGCTGTATGTGTGGTTTCATTTAAAGGGAAGATTTCACAACCCTGTGAATTTCCTGAATTTCCTCACACTGCTCACATGGTACAAGGTGACAGTTGGGTTTGAGTCAGATTTTAAGCCTCATGGTCAAGACAAGTTTTACCTTTAAAAATAATCATATTTAAGAAAGACCTCAAAGAATTGATTACTTCCAACCAGCCTGGATCCCATTTTCAAAGGATGAGTGTAAATGTCCACTGGGATTTTCAGAAGGACGTAAACAGATTAAGTGCCCTCATCCAGCTGTTGTCTACATGATTTAAAATTACTTGAATTTCCGTTCCTTAATGCATTGACTATGCCAGTGTCTTGTTTTCTGCAACTTCTTATTTTGTTTGTTTTAACTTCTTGTTGCCTAAAGCTTGGCAAATTGGAAAACTTCATTTATACAAAAATCTGCATCACGACATGTTCAGAACCACAGAATCTCTCCTTGCCTGTACCACAGCCAGTCATCCCTGGTCCCCCACAAGCAAGAGATTAATTTATTTGCAGAGCCTGGAGTAATGGCATTTATAAACCAGTATAAACTCTCCTGCTGTGTGAAATCAGTCTGGGGTTCAGCAGTGTTTGAAATGAGCTGGGTTGGTGCTGTCCATGTGTGGTTTATTCCTCCTGGAGCAGTGGCTGATGTGCCTCCTCCTTCCCAGTGCTGAGGAAGTTCTTGGCTTCTGGATGTTTTTGGCTTTGCTTGTCAGCAGCAAGTGTTAATGAGTCACTGCAGTGAATGGGGGAACTTTCTTCTGCACAGTGACAAGTGTGGATTAATGTTTTTGTGCAAAATTGAGATAACTCTTTTCATTCCTTGGTTACTTTTAAAAGCTGACTTTACCAGCTGAGGAGGTGTAGCTTTCCTGATTTGATTTGATTTTCTCTGATTGTTTTAATGCTTTGCAAAGTAGCAATTGGAGCACAGCACCCTATTGTTGTTCAGGAGGTTTTAGCACTAACATTAGAACTGAATTACTTTGAAGAGCAAGAATTCAACTTTTTTTTGCCTTTGTTTAAGCAGATTAAAGGGAAATAATTAGTTTGGGTTTTTTTCTTTTTTTGAGCTTCCCTGTTAATCTAACTCAGGCAACCAATTTTCCCAAAGTCTTTTTTTGAAAGCAGTTTTATTTACAAATTCATTCATGGATCTGATCAAGTTGCAGAGTGTGTAAATGGGGACAGATCAGTGCACAGATGATACAAACTGTCCTGGAAATTCTGCTAAAGCAAATATTTGGATTTTAATGTGTCCAGAGGTGTGGCTGAAGTGGCATGTCCATGGCTTGGGGAAACAAGGTCTCTGTAAGGCTGTTTTTGTGTTAATGGAGGTCAGCTCTTAATTTGATCCCAGGGAACAGGACAAGGGTGTGCCAGCTCACCTTGGTCTGCAGAAACAGGGATTACACCCAGCAGAAAGGATGTTGTTTTATCTTTATTTTTGATTGCTCCAGAGAAACATCTGGAATTTACCAGCCAATTTCAGAGTCACCAACGCATGAAATAAATTGGAAAGATTCAGAGGCAAAAAAACAAAACACCCCTAAGAATCGTCCAAAGACTTTGATAAAACCTTTATCTGTTAAGTTTATCAAAGAGAGAATAAGGACATGACAGCCTGTGAATTCCTACACTGGAAGAGTAATTTTAATTGTATGTCCTTCAACCTTCCTGAGGAGAAAGTACAGAAATACAGTGGCAGGAGTTTGAGGCTGAGAGATTTGGAATAAAATTTAAGTGGGTGCATGTTTTTGAGGGCAGAGTAATTGATTTTCAAAGCAGCTTGCAGAGGGCATTACTTTATTTCCTATTATCAATAACTTTTTAAATTATTGCTTGCATGTAGTTTTGAAAGATACACAGGTTTCAGAGAGAAATTGATTCAGGAAAGTCCCATGAACTGGGTTAAAAAGGATAAAATTAAAAGGATGATTTCTAAAAAAGATAAATATTTTTTAAAAGCATAATTTTGATAATCTGAGTGTGTGAGAGAGCCCCAGAGCTAATGCTGCTGCTTGGTTTGGTTGCAGATACGTTGATGATGTGATCAGTCGCATTGACAGGATGTTCCCTGAAATGTCCATCCAGCTCTCCCGGCCAAATGGAACCTCTGCAATGCTTCTGGTGAGTTGGATCATTTCATCCCTTGAGTTGATTTTCTCCAGAGGTTGAATTACTGTCCCAAAAATGCTGGTTATTAAAGAATTTTTTTCCCCAGAAACATATTATTCTTCATTTGCCACAGCAATGCAGCATCTTTCTTGCTCTTAGGCAAATAAGTGATAAAAATAATTTCCCCTTTAAACAGAAGATCTGTTGCTTTATTGTTAAATGTGATTGTAGAAATATGAGCACAAACTCAAATACTCACTGTGGTTTTCAGCAGACTTGGCAATGAGTGTATCTTAATCATGATAATTAAGAAGGAAGAGAATGTTGTGAAGAAGAAAAGAAGAAGGAAGCCAATATGATTTAAATTTGTTCACATTGCTCTTGGGTCAGTGAATTTCTGTTATAGGCTGAAGTTAAGAATTTGCCTTTGAAGTAAATGAGCAGTAAAGGCTGGATTTGAGATAAACAAGTCCAACACATTCAACTTATTTCTGCCTGACCAAGCAAGATTTCATTGCAGAGGAACCTATTGTTCACATCCATTTTTACAGGCAGCTGTTGTGCTTACAGCAAAAGAAGTTTTCAAAGCTCTAAGACAGCAAAGTGGAAGAAGAGTCCATGGTGTGGCAGCTGGATACAGATTTCCTTCTAGGGAAAGGCAGAAGTCACATATTTTGCCAAATTTTAAATAAAAGTAGAAAATACACCACATACACAGATGAAGAACTGAGGCCAGTTCAGCCTTTTCCATCTCATATTTCTCATGGAAATTTCCCAATCAACTATTGCTGTGATTATTTCAAATTTTTAAGTATTTTAGTTGTATTTAGTTTGAATTAATCAACTGTCTAACATGTCATTATTAACTTTCTTTGAACAGCCACAAATTCACAAGAGATTAACTGAGTCAGAGGTTAAAATAAACAGCTGGCATTAAAACATTTAATCTGCAATTGTTGGATTCACCAAGTGGAACAATATATTCCAGAAAAGAATGGAATTCATCAGTGCAGTCTTAAGAAGTTATAATTCTCAGAAGTTTTTGCATTTCCTCTTAAGCTGACTGTTTTATCTGTTTTGCTGTGGAAAAATGTCTGGTTTTGCTTCCTTGCTTTGAAACACTTTCCATTCTCTTGGAGCCCTTCTTTGCATACTGAAGTACCTTCCACTTTTGGTGGCTGTTTGAGGTGCTCAGGAAATAGATGATGTTTTTCAAGACTCAGGCACAAATAGGAAATAAGGTAAATTATCTTGGATGTGACTGCCAAGGAACAAGGTTGGTGGTGACTAAAGGAAATGCCTCTCCCCAGCAGCAGTAACAGAGTGAATTCCATGTGGCAGTTCCTCTGAATCAAGGACATTTTTGTTCCTACAAGATCCCAGCCCCATGTTGAACCAGTGGTGTGCATATTTTCCTTGGATCAGAGATCAAAAAGATTGTTTTTCAAGTATTTTTGTGTGTGATTGTGTGATGGGTTTATAATTTTTTCTTTTAGCCAGGTTTTCCCTCTTCCCCATCTGTCTCAGTTGGTGTTGCCAATATGGCACTTTCCATCTGGCCCTGACTGCTACAAAAGCTTTTGCTGTTTTCAGCCACAGATCATTCAGTGAAAAAGGTGCTGCAGGATGGGCAGTGTGAAGAGCACCTCCCCCAGAAGGAGGGAGGTTTCTTCAGCACTTGTGATTTCTCACTCTGAACTTGGCCCAAGTTACATCTGGAGCTGCTCCCCTGCACCAGTGTGGTTTACCTCATTGCCAGATAATGCTCATTTTATTTCAGAATATTTCACAGCCATATTGTTTGCCCAGAGTTAATTAACCAACTCTATAATCTCAACCATGCTCATCCTTGGACTGTTCATAGCACACCTGGTGTCTTAGGAAGGTCCTTGATGTGGAGATCCAGTTTTTATAACATCTTTAAACACAATCATTCCATCCACCAGAGAAAACCCATGCATTCATCTTCAAAGGCACTGGTAAGCACTGTACATATCTTAAAAATGTGTAAATTATTGGAGGGAGATGAGGGAGAAGGGGAAAGGAGGTTTGGGAGACTCTTTGAGACTCAAGAAACATTGGGGCCTGTGCCAAATAAATTATCTTCAGGAAAAAGACCCAAGAGAGAAGGTTGCAGCCCCAGACTGTACAACTTCATGTGCACATGGAAATCTGTTTATGTCCTTCAAGGTGGGACCAGCACCATTAAGATCCATCTGGTGTTCAAGGTGTCTTTTTCTTCAAGAAGAACAAGGAGCTGCTGGAGAGGGTCCTGTGAAGGGCACTGAGAGGATTCAGGGCTGGAGCATCACTCTGATGAGGAGACACTGCAGGAGCTGGGCTGGGTTAGTCCAGTGAAGGGAAGGCTCAGAGGGGATCTTGTGGGAAATAGAAAAGGTACAAGACTCTGAGAAAGCTGTGGGAAAGCAAATCTCAGAGTGAAGAAGTGCAAGAAAGTTGGGGATGCAAGGTCAGGAAATAAGGGAGCTTCCAGCTGTTGTCTCAGTAAACTGTAATGAGGAGCTAGTAATTTTAATTCAACCAAAACCAACAATAGCTATTGCCTTTGCTTTACCAGTCACTGCAGCCAACCAAGATAATCACCTTTAACTGAGCAAAGTTCCAGCTATCAACAGAGGAGAACCACTGCAAAGACATCACTGGAAATTTTTACTCCAAGGGATGAAGAACTCCCCAACTATTTGTCAATATTTTGTTGCACAAACTTTATCTCCAGCTCGACAGGATCTCAGCAATCCATGTAAATATCTCCAGGAGGTGTCCAGTGACAGGAGAAGGAGTAACAGCCATAAACTAAAAGAAACCACAGAAAGTTTCACTTTGGTGTGAGGAAGAACCCTGAGATGAGCTCCCTTGGTTAGGGCATGGTGCCAGTAATGCCAGGTTTGTGGGTTTGATCTCTTTATGGATCATTTACCTGAGAGTTGGACCCAGTGATCCTGCTGGGTCCCTTCCAACTGAGAATATTCTGTGATAAACTTCTTTCCATGGAACAGGTGCTCAGGGAGACATTCCAAACCCACCTGGACCTGTTCCTGTGTCACCTGCTCCAGGTGACCCTGCCCTGGCAGGGGGTGGGATGGGATGATCTCCAGAAGTCCCTTCCAACCCCAACAATTCTGGAATTCTGTAATAATTAGGAGCTGTGTGAGCCTGTTGGTCCAGCTCTGCTGCTGAGTAACCCTCGTGCTCAGCTGGGCTCTCCCTGATCAGAAGCTGCAAACTTCAGTGAGAAGAATGAACTGCTGCCTCCAGACAATGAGGAGGTTTTTTATGTCTAGATTTATACACAGCAATTGTACCTCATTAGTCTGGATTTATGCTACACAGGCCAAACACATAAATAATTGAAACCTTTTCAGAGCTGTGTGAGATCCTCAGCCCATTTTAAAAGCAGTTGATTGTGGCATTTCAAGGTGCTGTTTAATCCCATTCTTCACCAGTGATTTTTCAATTAGTCTTTTAATAGCACTATGTATAAAATAGACTAAACATAGAATTATATCAGCTCTAATAACTGTGTTATGTGAAATTAATTTCCAGCAGCAGCACAGGGAACTGTGGAGTCCTTAAGGTTTTTGTGAGATTTTGTTGGTTAAATGCCAGGAATTGTAAATAGATAAACCTTATCTTGTATATTTGGATAACATTAACAAATTTTTAATGAATGAAAATACCTAGATTTTTTTTCCCTTGAATGATTAGTTGTATTCCTAGATACATTATGTTTCCTACTAAATATAATCAAATTATTTTGTGAATGTTTCACGTACCTTGTTTCCATTATCAAAATTCAGAATATTTTTGGTGTGAAACAAATCCTTTGTACAATTTATTCATTAATTAATAAGAAATATTTTAGAAGACAGTAAATTTTAGCCCTGCTTGTCCATCTGAGAAATATGAGTTCCTTAACATCATTTACCCAGCCATTCCTACTCTGGGAAGAAGCTTATTTTCTTATCTACGTCTGGGAACTACTTTGTCTTTAAATTCTTTTTATCCTCAATATTTGTAAAGAAGTAGTACAGAAATTACAAACACTGGGTAAATATTTTTGCAGATAATTGAACTTTTTTCTGTAATTTCTGTTACTAAAGCATAATGATATATACCTGAAAAACTGAATTGTTTCTGCCAAACTCAGGTCAGAAATCATGATTTTTTTTTTCTTTCCAGGTTATCTTCCAAATTTTTGCTTTTAAATTAATTTTTATAAATTTATACTGCTGCCTAGATTCTTAATAGACCTATCATATAAAAATATGAAGCAGGTTTTTATAGAGTTTTATTCCCTCTCCTTAAAACCAGCCACATTTGCATTTGATCTTTCAGATCTTGTTCCCAGCATTTGCAGCAGTCTGATTGTGTGGCACTGGGTTGTATTAATTGCAAATAGGCCAGACATCTGTTTCCTGGAACTGAAGAATTCCTTGTGTCTCATTGCTGTTTATTAGTGTTTTACATAAAACCATTATTATTTTTGTGGGGGAAAATGGATGCTGAAATTTATTATTTGCCCATTAAGGAAGGCACCAGACTGATTTCTGTGCATGAGACCCTGATGGTGGAGAACTGGGAGGAGTGGGGAGGAATTTGCAAAGTGATTTGAAGTCTGTATTGATGTTGTATTGATTAGAGACAATTCAGTGGTGTTATTTCCAAAGCAATTCCTTATTTCCAAAGTGCTTTGTATCCCTTCTTCCCTGTGGGGTGGTTTATCAGGAGTCAGTGCTCAGCAGTGGGGGATACAAGGCAGGCTCATGGCAGGGATGGAGCTCTGCTGCTCACATTTGGTGGCTTGGGCACCTGATTTTTAGGCTGTAGGATGAATATTCATTTAGGGATTTACTGCCTTGGAGGCAGCAGCTTGGGTTTGGTGTTTGAGGGAATCCTGGGATGTTTCAGGGTCTGCTGTGAGCTGGAGGAATCACTGCTGAGCTCACAGTGGAACTCAGGACTGCAGTGGCTTCACAGTTTGTGCCTTAAGATGGAGAACCAGCATTTAAAAAGCATTAAAATCAACATTTAAAGGGCATTAAGTCAGTGTTTGAGGTGACATGGGCAGGGGAAGAATGTCTTGAATTAACAGAGTACATGAGCATGGGTTGGCAAGTAAATTGGAAAGTATTCTTTGTTGTCTGATGAAGAATGGGGAAGATGAGGAAGAGTCTTTTCCATTGGGAAATGAGAACAAGGGTAGAGAAAGACTTGTGAGAAATGTCCCCAGCTTTGCTCCCTCCACAGGGCTACCGTGCCCAAAGCTCTCAGGTGTGTGTTGATATTCCCATAGATTTATGTTGTGGAAGATCAGACATCATTTTCATTCTTGTCAAATTCCTGGCATGCTCTAATTTAGAAAGGAAAAAAGAGACAAAATCCATTTCATCTTCTGTAGCAGTGCTGGACTGGTGTGACCCTTCCCTAAGTGTGACTGGCCACTGACAAAATCTGTCCTTGAACCTTTGTACAATATTCCTGTGCCAGTTTTTTTGCCTTATTAAAAGAATGTAGAATGTTACCTAGGGAGAAGAGCCAGCTCATCCTTCATATGGTGGGAGCATTTAAAGTCCTTCATTTATGTTGACTTTTTATCAGGCACTATTGCAATTAGGTTAGACTAATGAAAGGTAAATTCCTGCCCTTGCATAAAAAAAGAAATCCTTGTAAAGAACCTAATTAGTATGTTTGTTTATTTAGACTCTAATGGCTTAATTGCATCTTATCTTGCTATTTACAAACAGGCATCATTAAAGAATAATGAGCATGTGAGGGAAAATGCAGCCATACCAGCAGCAGATGAGACATAAAAAATAAGGGGAAAAATCTAATTGAAAGTCTGTGTGTTGTTTTTTGGGTTTTTTAACTTTATTTTTAATGCAAAACCTTTTCCTTTTTTTTTCCCCCAGCATATATAAATATGATTTTCATGCATTGTACTGATTAGTAAGAAGGATCTGTGAGTGGGAGGCTGAGCTTATGGCTGGTTCCATGGCAAGGAGCAGGTGTCTGGCCTTTTGCTGGAAATCTGTAGCTTGGTTACATCTCTGCTTGGATGTTGCCTTATTTCTGAGGTGAATAAAAACCACACACACACTTGTGCTCCTTTTTATAGAAGCAGGGAGGTGCCCATGTTAACTGAAAATAATGTTTTCTTTCTTTTAGCTCTGCATTGCAGAGCATCTGCAGCTCAAATCAGCAGCAAATTCCCTGGAATGCTGAGGGGAAATCTGCAGCTTTGGGAATTTTTCATTTCACAAAGTGTGGGAGCTTGATGTTGTCAGCATCCATTTTCCTGATATCAAACTTAAATAAATTTTAAGAAAGGATATTTGTTAATGTGTTGTTTAAATGGTTCATAAAAGGGCTTTTCACTTGATAATAGTTTCAGTGAGGAGACAAAATTAAAGGGGGGATTTCAAACTGTTTCCTCCAGGCAGAGTTCTGGCATGGTAAATGAATTTTGATCCTTTTCATTTTGTAAACTCATGTGGACCCTGATTCTGACTTACTTGGAAAGGTACTTTCTTCTTTTCTGATTGTAATTGGTGTTAATGGGAACTTTTTTTAGCAGTCTTACAGGAAATTATCTAAGTCATTCTCCCTGATTATTCTGTTTCCCCCTCTCCCTTTCTTGGCATACTGTGTCTGTCAGATGCTCCTTGAGATTTATCTTGGTGATAGACAAAATATTTTTAAAACTGGGATATTTCAAGAAGATTTTTATTTTATATGTCTTTGTCAGAAAAGCTGCATAATATTGCAGATTTCAATCAGCTGCCTGTCCTACCTTCTTCTGGGGCTTGCCATTTTAGGAAGCAGGGGATTTATGAATAACTTAACTGTCTGAATTTAGTATACTTTAGTTAAAAGGAAGTTAGAAGTACATTGTTATTACACAGCCCAAAACAGAAGCTACAGAAGTATTTAACTTGCAACTGTTCCATTTTCAGCTCACAGAACTGTGGGGCATATTTTTTCATTCATATTAATTGAATTTTAAAGTGACCTTGTACATGTATTGATTTGAATTAAAATTTTCTACATCAAGGACGAGTTGGCATATATCCTTCAGGCAAAATATTAAAAAGCCAAGTGCTGTCTTAACAGGATATTGACAGGAGAAGTTGAAATTTAATAGGAAAACTTGGCTTAGAAAGGAAATTGTTGCCATTTTGTCACAATTGAAAGGTGTCTTTTCTGAAGAAGGGAAGGAATTTCTCTCAGTTGGTACCTGTGGAAA
The DNA here is from genome assembly GCF_029582105.1 of Oenanthe melanoleuca. Lineage (NCBI taxonomy): Eukaryota > Metazoa > Chordata > Aves > Passeriformes > Muscicapidae > Oenanthe > Oenanthe melanoleuca. The sequence continues at coordinate 4,737,910 of NC_079350.1, forward strand.
AGCAGGGACATTTCAGTGCCCATTAAATAGGGACCATCTGAGTGAGTCTGGACCTCCAGGAGAGACCTGCACTCTTGGAGCTTGGAGTAGAACTATCAAATTACTGATTTAGCAAAGCCATTAGGGTTTTATTACCTTTTTTCAGGTGATCTGTAGGGACACAGTTGTATGGCTGAGAGTGGAAATTATGTTCCATACATAGATCTGAACACAGCCAAGTTGAGCAGGGGCTGGAATAAAATCTGCTGAAAAACATGATTTGTAAAATATGTTGGAGTTGAACATAAACGTTAAGCCCTGGAAATAGTCACGAATCTTGATTACTGGAGGAAAAAATAAAGGGCATTGCATTTGCTGTGTACAGTATGGAATGTGCTTCACCCTGAAAATAGCTGTGGAGCAAAGTTCTGACTTCCACACATCACAGCATCCTCCAGTCTGGTGCAGGCTGCTGTTCATTCTTTGTACTACTACCCTCATTCTTTCAGTGCTGTTAAAACCATGAACTGTAATTTCTCTGAGCTGCTCTTTTACAGAATTCATGCTTCTGTCAGACTTAACTAATGATGCAGTCCTACAGAAATCATCTCAAAGGCTCAATCTCTCTTCCAGCCTGAGTAAAATCTACAGGAATCCCTTGTCAAAACAAGAGTAGTACAAAAGAGGAAAGTTTTTTGTTCCAGTACCAGAGCACTGCAAGAGCTAATTCAGACAACCCAGCACCATCCCAGCCAAAATTTGGATTTCCAAGGAGGTGCAGCAGTAGAACCTTTCTCAGGGAGCTCACTGAGGTGCCCAGCTAGGGTTGGGCTCCTACAGCTCCTTACAGGTGTGGGAAACAGGAATTTTGAATTTTGGTGGTGAGGCAAGTGGGTGATCAAGGTACTGCCCTGGACATGGGGCAGGATGTGACATTTCAGCACTGTGATGGATTCTGGAAGTGAGGAGGGAAGGGTATGAAGTCAGATCACCTGGAAAAGGGCAGGGAGCTAATACAGGAGCATTTGTGCAGGTAAATGATGTGGGGAGGAGGTTTGAGGCCAGCAGTGAGTTCATTGCAGCAAGCTGGAGTGCCACACTCAGGATTTTTCAGTGTGGTGTGTTCCACTGTTCGCTCAGAGGATTTTCAGGAACATCCCACAGAGGCTTCAGATCAACCTCAGATTTATTTCTACCTGGCAGCAGTGGGAAATGCTGTGAATGCACAATGTAAAGAGAAAGAGGAAAGAAGGGAGCATCAGCTAAAGTGTGTGAAGGAAATGTTGTGCAGAAAGCTGGGTCTGGGTGTTTGTAGGGCCTTATCCTTCTTTCATTAAGATTTCTTTTTCTTTAAAATGTCTTCTTTTCCTCCTTTTAATTTTATTCTGTGTGGTTGATGCCTGGTGTGAAGTTATAAATAAGAGTCTGTTCTCTCAGCAGACCAATATCCCACTGAAGTGCCAGTTTTAATAAGGCAGAAAAATAAATTGAAAACTGTTAACTCTTAATGTGCTGGCAACTCTTCTCAAAGTTTATTCATTTCCTCCTCTTAGCAATTATGACAAAGCTCTGTGATTCCAGTGGATGATCAGCATCATAGCTTGGGCACCTCTGGGTCATGACTTTGCATTTCTAAATTAATTAATACAGTGTCAGATGCTGAAATAACTCTGCCAATTTTCTGTATATGAGGACCAAGTAGGTCTTGTTTAAGAGTACCCTGGCAAGATGCTGCATTTAAACCAAAATTCACAGCACCTGATAGCACAGCATGGTGTTTCCATAGATGTTCATGGTTCCTGGTGTGTGCATGGCTCAGGCTCTGGTACAAGTTTCTGTCCTTCAGCCTTTCACTTTTTTTTCTTCAGAAATTACCCATTCTTCTGACCCACTTTTTATGTTCTTGCAGCATTCTGCCTGGCAGCCTGTCTGTTTGATGGCTGTCATTGTTTTCCCTTCTTTTTCTCCTGTCTTTTCTCTTGCTGTGAACTTGTCCTGCCCTGCTGTTCAGACTCTTCCCTGCTGAAGTTCTCCTGTCCCATGCCAAAGACTTGGCATCAGTTCTGCCCAGGCTTTGTGGCTCTGCACTGATTAAATCAGCTCAGGCTGGGGCTGCTGGTGTTGGAACAAGGGGATGGGCAGGAGTCATTAACAGAAGTTACAAAGGAATAACATCCAACAGATCAATAAAGGTGCATATTGACCGATTTCTTTAGGTGTGGATTTGTCTGCTGAGGTCAGCAGTAACAACACATTTGTTTTAGTGGGTGTTAATCTATACAGGATGAAATGCTGGAACACTGGCAGAAAATGAGCTGCTGCTGGTTGGGAAATATTAAAATGAACTAATTGTTTCTTTTTTATCTCAGTTTTATGCTTTTGTGGGTGAGGAAAAGCTCTCTAATAATCTCTGCATAGCAAAATACAAAGACAGGATTCTTGTTAGACACACATCTTAACTGTATTGAAGTACAACTTCATCTTTGAAATGTAAATTGATTTTTAGATTAAAATGCCTTCATTATTGCATTTTTGTCAATAATATAATTTAGGCTTATTTCTGTTGTTATACTCTGGCTGACCCTCTCTATTTTCCATTATGCTAGTTTTATTCTTTGCACTTTAACACTTTCACAGAAGGAAATGAAACCTTTGAAAAAGTAACATTTTTACTGTAAGCTGTAGTTTCCTTTGAAATAATTTTACATTTTTATTGGACAGAAAATATTTTCCATTAAACTCATGGCATGCTTTTACAAGCCAGCATTAGGAGAGTCCGATTCTTCTTTCAAATTGTTTTTCTCTAAGTGGACTTATATTGGAGAATATCAAATTCATCGAAAATAATCACATTTGCCCATTGTTTTTGACAAGTTATTGAGTTGTGGTGTTAATAAAATGGAGGGAATTGCTTGGCAGTGTCATGTCTGCACAAGGGAATTCTGTGAACTCATACATTTTCAGTTGCAAATGAATGTTTGTTTGTTCTGCACTTTATAGTCTCTCTCCTCCTCATAACACACCCTGCTTTTAGATCTTTTATTTTGGTCTCTCTATAAAATATTGAAAACTGAAATTGCATCAACTTATGCTGTTAACTCGATGGTCTTATGAATTCAGACACCATTGACTCGACCTGAGCTCAGTTTTGTCCTTGTCTGTTGCTCCCAGGTGACCTTGGGGAAGGTGCTGAAAGTGATCGTGGTGATGCGGAGCCTCTTCATCGACCGCACCATCGTCAAGGGCTACAGCGAGAACGTCTACACCGAGGATGGCAAGGTGGGTGCTGGCCCTCATTTTATCTGCTCATGCCAGAAAACTGGGAGCCCACTGCAAGTGCACTGGAAACATAACAGTTAGGAATGTCAGCAGAATGTTCCAGTTTAAATTTGCCTTGCTTTGCTTGGGTTTTGCATCCCCAAGTCTCTGAGTTCTTTCTAAGCTCTGAAGCCTTTGCTTGAATTTCTGATTTATCACCTTAGACCCCAGTTACTGTGTTTGTAGTGTCTGCTGAGAAAACAGTTTTGCAGTGTACCAGCACATCAACAGCCCAAGGTTCAGCTTTCTCTCTTCTGAGAGCCATTGAGAAATCTTAGGCTGGTTTTTTTTTGGCTTGATAAACACAACAGAGAGGATCATTGGTAGGTGCTCCTCGAGAATTTGCTTGCCAGCAGCAGCACATCTTGAACAGCACCTACTACAGCAAGTGTTACCTGTTTGCACAAGTGATTTGTTTTGTGAGTAGCTCACCCTGCTTGAACCCTGAGGTTTCCTGTGCCTGCACACACTCCATATGGCTCTCCTCAGCACATCAGGAGATCTTAACAGGACCTGACGGCCTTAGCTCAGCTCAGGTCTCTTTCCAGGGTGGAATGGTCTCTGTTCCTGAGACATCCACCAGGACTCTCTGCTGCCAGTAACAGCACTAAATACCTCCATGTTTCACATTGTCTCTCTGGAGCTTTCTCTTCTGATTATGAAGCCTATTAAAATAAAAAGTTCATTATATCAAGATGAGTATTTGGCACCCATAGGCCATGTTATAATGAGGTGAGACTTCTTTTCCTTTCAGAAGTGATAACTGTGTTTCAGTACACAGAAGCACGTTGTGTGCTGACCCAGAGTTCAGCAGCTCTGAGTCTGAGCCTCTGTTCTCTGGGAAAGGCCAGGAGCTGAGCTGCTGAAGGAAATAGTGCAGCTCTATTTCCCAGGTGAGACATTCTCCCTCAAAGGGTGGGGGATTGGCCTAAGAAGTAGCAAAATAAAAATTGCTTAATTTTGATTTGTTTTTTTCCAGATAGGCAGGTTTAAATACCAGTTTGCTGCAGAAGCAGCTGCTCTCTACTCCCTGTGTATTTGCATATAAATACAGAGCTCCAGCACCAGCCCCTCTTCACCCCAAGTTCTGCATGGAAGTGAAATGCTGGTCTGCTGAGAGAGCACTGACAGTGTGTGATGGATTCCCATGTCACACTTCATTTGGGTGTGCTCGTTTTCTCTGATGAATCCAGTTTCCTTTGAAGCTCCCTTGAAATACAATAATGCTATAAATGCTGAAAAGCTAAGTAAGGAGTTCCTTTCTGAAACTCAGCATCTGGCATTGGGATTCTGTTCAGCTCAAGGTGAACTCTCCTGGGAGCTGCACATTGTTCCTGTGCCATCATCTGCTGCCAGGGACAGCAGGACTTGCCAAGGCCAGCTCTGGGCACGGGGCACTAACCTTTGCCTGCTGTCAGTGGGGAGCAGTTCTGCTCCTCCAGAGCATTGCTGTTAACACCTGGCTTATTTCTTGCTTTAAGCCAGTCTGCAGGGGAGTCTGTTCTCTACTCATTTAGCTCTGTGTCCAAACCTGGGTGTGTGACTGCTCCTGCAAGGCTGCACCAACCTGTGACCTTTACGTGGAACTTTACTATTCCAGTGGGCATCCCAGAGATTTTGCAAACCTGCAGGTCTCTGTTTTAGGTATAAACAGGAACATTTCACTTGTCTGAAGTAGAATTGGAGTTGGAGCCACTTAAATCATGAGCAAATTTGGCTTGGAAGATTAAATAAATGTGTAGTTTGCTAGTTTTGCCAACTGGAGCACATATTGACAAACAGTGAGCTCCTTTTTTTTTTTGTCACTAATTAACTACTCTGGTAATTGGAGAATAAGAATTAAGATGGTGTTCTCACAATGATTTGCTTTCCTTATTGTGCCTGCTGGGAATGAGCGATTGCAGTCAGTTACGAACAGAGTCCATTGCAATTCCTTCCCTGTCACAACAGATGCTGTTGGGAAGGTACTTCAGTGAGCTTTCTGCACGATTCTGGCTTCTCAGTTGCTAGCCTGATAGCATGAAAAATGCACCAGCATTAAGGAGAAACACACAAAAAAAGTAAGAAAAAGATCAGTGAGTATCATCCTTATTAAATAACAGAAATATGGAGAACCCTCAGGAACGCAGTAGGAGGTGATAATTTTTCCAGGGAGCAGTTTACACAGTCATTGTTGATTTGGGACTTAGCTTATGTATTCCTAGGAAACATTTAATATTTGTAAACAACAGGGAGATGAGGAATTAGGTGCTAACATGCAATATGGCAATGCTGAAGTGCCTCTTTTCTGTAAGGCACGTTGAAGAAGGGACACTGGATAAGTCTTTGTACTTCTTTGCACTTAAATAACTCCAAACTGCACACATTGGAAAGACCTTTAAGTACTGAAAAGTGAAATTCAGTGGGAGACTTTTTTCCAAGAGAGAGGAGTTTGGGGCAACCAGATGTAGTCAGTGGTATTTAAAAAAAGGAGAACTGGCCATCACTGGGAGACTGGGACTGTGCACAGAAGAGGCCAAAGATTTTCTCTCTGATCATGGTAGTCATGAATTTATTACTGAAAATACACAGGTTTTTGGCAAATTCTGCATTGCTGGGAAGAAAAAAGGAAGAGACAAATGCAAACAGCAGAGCAGCTTTTCTGGTCCTTCAGTCAGGCAAGTCTGGCAAAAAACCCCAAATCTTGGTGTTTCTCCTGGCTGTGGAGCTGCACAGGTGACACACCAGCAGTTACCCAGGAAAGCTGACATGGCATTTTCCAGGTTGCTTTATCTTGCTGTGTGCTCACACATTGTGCTGTGCAGGTTGACAGGTGCTTACATGACAGCCTCACGTGGTCTCTGCTGAAGTCTCCCTAAATTGGGTCCTCCCTCTCAAGCATTTAAATACTTTCAAAATAAAGGTGAAAAAAGCAGAAGTGTTAAGCTTGCAGTGAGTTAAACAAGACCAGCCATTCTGGGGTTTTATTTTCAAGCTTTGCTTATACAGACAGAATCATTGCATTTCTTAAGTGCCTTGTGTACCTCTCTCGTGAATTATTCACAGACCCTGCAGAATATGTCTTTGCCAAGCTGCCAGCTGCATAACTTGGACATTTTTGGTGCCACTTTGCAAAAACAATAAGTGAGATCTGGCAGGCTCTGACAAGTCGTGGGTGCTGGACCTGCTCACAGTTGCTCTTGCTCACCATCCTAACCCTTCATGTCCACCACAGATTGATGCATTTTAATTACCCTCATGATTTTAGTGGTGGCACAGTGCCACCCTTAATTTCAGATTGTGACATGCTTGTTGTGCATTGAAATTTAACCATGGGTAGTAATTAATTACTGGTGTTTTCCTGATTCCTGACTAAATGAAGCTATGCAGCTCATCTTCACAGGGCAGCTGAGCCATCGGCCTGCCAACAACAAAATCATATTGGGATTTTTTGGCATGGCAATTGGGATTTTTCTTTGGATGCAGAGACCAGGAACCACCTTGACAGGGCACTGGGCACTTCACACCACTGCCTAGCCAAATTCCTATTTTGCATCCCTTAGACTCAACTAAAGAAAGACCAATGTCTCTGTTGAATTCTCATGTTCAGGAACTTGGGTTATGTTAATGCTAGAGCTTCATTAATTACCCCATATCAATAAGAAAAGGCAGCTTTTAGCCTCCTAGCGTAAGAGAGGAGAAGGAATGGAAGTATCAAAGGAAAGCTTCAAAGACAGGCAGAGCTGTCTCTCGGGTAATTTCTGATCCCTGCATTCTCACCACTTCAAAGCTGGCTGTGTGTGTGTTTGGGTGAAGGGGGGGTTGAATCTGATTTCTCTAATAAGTGTTGGCACCGGACCTGTTTGATATGGGATGCAGGAACATCCTGGGTTGTTATCGCCTTTGAAATCGCTCCGCCGACCTTCAGCAAGCGCCTCTTGTTCCACTGCTGGGCTGGGTGGGGAGAGGGGCACTGGGGAGAGAAAGCCCCGGGTTAATTCACATGCAGAGGATGCCCTGAAATTGTGCTCTCAGCAGTTTTTTAGTTACAAATGTGTGTCTTGATTGAAAGTGAAAAGTTGAAGAATAATAGACCTATAACGATGCATTCTTTAATCTGCCTCTGCCTTAATCCTCAATTTCAGGGGGGAAAGGTGGGCACTCATTCAGGATGTATGCATGGAGCAGGGGCTGGTGGCTTTTTTCTTTTTGCTTTCTTCCTGTTTTAACATGGATAGCATCATGTCTGTAAGACAGGCATTCATTACTTTTTCAGCTTTCCCATCTCCCTGCCAACTAATGAACATTCAGAACCTGTTGGACTCATCTTAAAGCAGCATCTAAAGTAGACTTTTATTTGAGCCTAACTAGAGAGGATCACATACTTGGTTTGATCACTGGAGATTAGCAAACCATCTATACATTCCAATTACAGCACCTCTGCAGTCAAAAAAAGCTATAAATTACATTAAAACAGGATGGGGTTTTTTTTAAATATACATTATTTTTTTGTTTGCAAATGTAAGCTTTTCTAATCTGGAAGTGCAGTGCTGCCTTCCCAGCAGGCACAGGTGGGATAATGCCATGTAAATTGGGTCCAAGTCTGAGTGTTGGTGTTCACACAGGTTCTTGATCTCACCCCAAGAGCCAGGAAATGTTGAAAGGTTTGCAGGGAGGTGCCTCAGGGTACTGGTGTCTCCATCCAGCCTGGAAAATGCATTGAGACATCAGCTGCCTTTTGTCTCACGGCAAGGTCAGAGTGCTGAGCCGTGAAACATCGATCCTGCAGTGGCTTTAGAGGTTTTAGCATCATCTTGTCCTGTCCACACTGAGCACTGGGCACTCAGGAGTCACTGCTGAGCAGGATTTGGACGTGGGCCACTTCACACTGCTGCTCCTAAAAGAATGAGAGCTTTTAGCAATCTGACCGTTTTCAGCATGGTGAATTAATCCTTGGACTCAGCATCCTTCCCCCTGGCTTCCCTCACCTCCCTCTAATGTGTTTTACTCACTTCATGTGACTTCCTTCGTTTCAGACTCTTTTTTGTGCCTTTGAAGAGTCTCATACCCTCAGTTAGAATGTATGGGCACCTAAGGCAGAACTAAAATAATCAGTTGTACCAGGAAAAGAGAGAACCCCCCTTGTGAGAACACGTCTGTCCCACCATGGTGTCAGGCACTGGAGGAGCTTCATAAATTCACTCAGAAATTCTTCTGTCTAGACTAAGATTCCTGAGATTAATGCTTTATCAAACACCTTTCCCATGACAAGTTCTGTGCATACAGAATTGTTGAGTACACTGGGATCTGTTGAAAAAAAAAGTGATTTGCAAGTCCAGGATTGATGGAAGCTCCTCTTGTTTTTCCCTGCTGCTTTTCCTTGACAGAGTCCAAGATGTTGCACAGGCCTGGGCTGAGAGAGCACTAAGGTATCAGTAGGAATTGTTAAACACCAGAGCCATGGGCTGTGCAGCAAGGACAGCCTTTCCTTCCAGCTTGGGGGCTAATAAATCTGAAATTTCTGTTTTGTTCCTTTGGTTGCATGGAGCTGAGCACATGTTTAAGTCATGGATGTGTGCACTAATCTACAACCTTAAATCTCTCTTAGTGTGATTTTTGTCTGCAAATGTAAATGCAGTTTCCTGAGGGATGCTTTATTTAGCCCCAGTAGACCCAAAGCTTTGGCTTAATTCAGCTAAATGCTCTTTGTGTCGTTTGTAACTGAATCACTTATTCAACACAAGACAAGCATAAACTTAATAAAAATGCCCTCATTTTAGAAACACATTCAAGCTTATGAATATTTGCATAGATCAGCCACAACCCCATACAAATGAAGATTTTGCTTTTTTAAAGAGAACTCATTAATTCAACAGGTCTTGTATGTATAATTTTTTTATTGAAACTGTGCTGAACTATTTCCATCTTCATTGCAATACAAAAGGAATCTTATGTTATTAATTCCCTTTCTTGGATTGCAACAGTTGAGGGCAAGGGGTCAAAAGAGTGAACTCAGAAATACATCTTTGTTAATTCATTTTCTCTCCAAAGGTGCTGCTTTATCTGTAGTAATATATAACTTTTTTTTTTTTTTTTATTTCTACTGTAGCTTGATATATGGTCTAAATCCAACTATCAAGTTTTTCAGAAGGTAAGTCTCACATCATTTCTCTCTACCTAAGGCACATATGTGGAATTGATTTTAAAAATCTGGGCCCTTATGTTAAATAATTCAGAATTTATTCTTTGTCATCACAACTTGCAAATAGCAAACAATAATCTGTAATGATGGAAAACTGTGACTAGAAAAGAAGATCACTTCTGGTGTTACTTAATTTGGATTTATTTCCCATCAAAGTTCCAGTCCATGGTTTGGAATAGGAAATCAGAGATTATACTACACCAGTCTTAACATTTTCTGAGGAATCTTCAGTTTAAATCTTTTGGGGGAGAAAGGACTGATCCAGGTTCATTTGGATTTTGCTTTGTTGTATTTATTGGGGTTGGTTGCCTCACATTCCTGAGGGCTTGAGTTTAACTAATCAGTGGAGCCTCCCTTTCCAAAATGAGTTTGGAAATCTTTTCCATTATGTCATTTTTGCCTGCCCTTCTTCCCATGGTGGTCTAAGCAAGAGGAGGGACTTACTGGAATGAATGTTATGCTGTAAAGTAAGAGAAGACCAAAGAGAGAATGGCAGCAATAAAAATAAAATGGCTAAGAAGGTTAAAGTGTATTTTAGAAAGATCTATACCTTGCTATTTTCGAGGAAGGGAAGATTTCTCTTTGAAGGCCTCTTGTCAGAACGCTGTAAGTTCAGATTGATCCAAGTTTAAATTCCAGTTTCCCTGCCCTCAAGCCCCAGTTCAAGGAGCTGGAGTCTCCAGCTGCTGCATTGGCTCCTTTCATCCACCTTTGTAGTTTGTGAATCGAATGGGGGTCAGGGACTCCAAAGGGCTTAAAAACAGGGGTCAAACCTGGGGCACTTGGCTGTGTTTGTGCAGCTCCCTTCCAAGATTTCAGAGGCAGTCAGGAGGGGAGCTGTTTGACCTGGGATATTTCCCTGCTGGAGATCAAAGGACAGCTTTTGGGGGAGCTTGGTTACTCTCCCTTCTCTGCCTGGCATTAAACTGAATTTTTGCTGCACTTGATTCTTTACCCCAGAGATCAGTGGTTTAAATATTCTTTCTATTTTAGCATCAAGTAGGGTAATAGAGCAGGAAGTAAAACTGCATTTGTTTATCAGCCTGCATTAAAGTGATTTTTGCAGTGGAATAAATATACTGGATCATCTCAGTTTCCCAATGAGTGTGTTTGGTTGTGCACTCATTTGGGCATAAGGTTGAACTCCAGGATGTTTTGGTTTAGAACAACTTGAAAGGGTAAAGTCATATTGCTGAAATTTGTGTTAAATGATAATCAGGTTTTGATGATATAATTGTCTATAGCAAGATAACAGAATAGAGTAAATGTCCAGTTTGCTTAGATGTCCACGTTAAGGACTCAGGGTGCATAAATAAGTGGAATAAATTTCCCTTCATGTTCAGGTGAAGCTTTCAGAGCAGAAGCTGAAAGAGATCAATGAAAAAGCATAAAACACCCCTCTTCCTGCTGCCTCTGTGGCTGCAGCATGGATAAATGAGAATCTTTGTTCTCTTCCTAAGTTCCTGTTGTCCACTTTTCTCTTAATAATACAAAATTATTAATATTTACCAGAAAATATAAACCAACCCAGAAAGACTTCAGGGAAAGGGTGTCCTGTAACCAGCTGAACAGCTGTGGGGGGGTTTTATAGTAGTTTTATAGATTTTGTTGCTGACTCTGTCACTGTATTACCTTGGACACCTTCACCTCTCTTTGGCTGAGTTTCTCATCCCTTAGGCTGGGGTAATATTTGCTGACTTCACAGGAGCTCTCACTGAATTGGTTGCATAGAGCTCTCAGATTCTTGCCTGAGAAATGTGATAAAAATGCAAGGTGATGGCACTTTCTGATCAATAGGTGGTGTAGATTGAGCTGATAGTTGAAGAAGTTAAGGCTGGGACCCACATCAAGTTTTCAAACAGATGATAGAAAGTGCTGTGGTTCAGCATAGTAAATTCTCTGTGGTGCAGTGCTTGGTTTGATTTCCTCTTTATTCTCTAAAGCTGCACCTGTGTCTATTTGTAATACCCAGGAGTAGTGATTTAGCAGTAGCAAAATGAAGGAAATAGATAAAATAGTGTTACAGAAACTACTGCACTCTGTTACCAGGGTAGGATCTGTACTGCAGGATTTTCTGAACAAATGTTTTCATGCCACTAAAAAATCATGAGTAAATGTGTCAGAGCACATATGAATGTTCTTGAAATGTGTTTCTCATGGCAGTCACCAGTATGGCAATGTGGAAGAAGGAAAAATAGGGATGAGTAACTGCTCCCCCCATGGAGGAGGCTGGGCAGCCCTTTCAGTGCTGCCTTTAAATGTAAAATCCATCTCCCCTCTGAAGGACAGGGCAGCTCCTCTTTAAAACCCTGACCAAGTTCCCAAACTCTGTCTTCAGTGATAATACAACAACATCTGGAGCCCCCCAGATCCCTGCCTGGGGGAGCTGCAGGCCTGTCAAATTCTCCCAGGGTTGCAGCACAACTTTGTAGGTTAAGGACCAGAGACCTCTGATCTTCAATCCAACCCTGTCAAACGAAGCTAAATTTGTCCTGACTTTTTGTTTGCAAACATTGGCTGTGTCAGCAAGGCTTTTCTCTCTCCTTCTTATTAGGCAGGATACAGAGTGTGTGGTTTGATGGGGGCCAGCTCCTGGAGGGCCCATTACTGTTCAAGTGTACAGTCATTTTCCCAGTTCCCTGGAGACTCCCTGAATCTGGTCCTGGGGTGAGCAAGCCTTACAGGCACTGAATGCACCAGCAGGGTTAGATCCAGAGAATGGAGCTGGCAAATAAGAGAGGGGAATGCTGAAAGGGCAGAAGCACAAGGAGCAAAGAAAAGGTTTTTCAGGCTTCCATGTTGGTGTGACATTTAAACTCCACAGGAGTAGCAAATGTTTTCATCTTAAACCTCCTTCTTCTACCACCTCGTCCCTCTGGATCCACTAATGCAAGAAGAGGAATAAAACAGTAAATAAGGAAAGATTTTGGGGCTTAAATCCTGGTATAGACGAAGGCTGCATAACTCCAGTCATTGTGGAGAGGGTTCAAAATTCTAATTGTAAAGAGTGTTGTAATGTTTGCATTCAAAAAGGAGGGAAGAACATAAAATTTTGGAGCTGCTGTGAGTGGATCAAACTGGGAGATGGTGCCAAGCAGCTGCTCAGTTATGAGCAGCATAGCTGGTGTTTCTGGGTACTGTGTTGAGGCTGGCTGTTTAAATCATATGTAAAGACATTAAACCCATATATTTCATTCTCATCTCACAGTCTCATCCTTATTTTCACCTAAACAGTCTTACCAGTTTTAGCAATGCCACAAACTGGTTGTATTTTTTGCCTGGTCTGCTTTTCCCCAAGCACATTTTACCCAGAACTTTGGGAAGCTGTGAGCCATGCCAAAGTGATGGCATGTTCAGCAGCACAAGGGCACATAAGTATTGTAATGTATGAAGATGTATTCCTGTCAATGATCTGAGAGTGAGATCACGTGCAGGATGAATGCATGCATGAGGCAGAGCGTGGGCTGTGCTGCTGCTGCTCAAGGAGAGCAGCTGGGCTGTGCCAGGGTCACCTGCACAGCCAGGATCAGTCCTGGCTCTCTTCAAAGACCTCCCTGAGTGAAATAAAACCTCTGTGACCCAGTCCAAATAAACAGAGCAAGCAAAATAATAACTAAACACTTAGTGAGCTCTGAAAACAGCTGATAAATCCTGAGGAGTGTGGTGGTGTTTTCCTGAACTGGGAGTGGGGAAGGGTGTGTAAGGATTTGTCTGAGTTCATCAATGCCTGTTCCATCCATCATCCTTCCCAGCACCTCTCAGGCACCACGTTCTGTGCTCCACATTCCCTCCAGAGAGACTCAGATGTGTTCCTGGAGAGAAGATTGAGTAATGGGAATCCTTGGAAATGAACAAAGGCATTTCCACAAGATCCAAACACTAATAAAATAACTTCCTTTTTTTTTCCTTTCCCTTAGTGCTGTGATCAGCCTCCAGAGCTCATTGCTACAGGCTACTGTTAAGGCCATGAACTTACAAGGGTTTGGGAAAAAAAAAAAGAATTTAAAACCTTTCAGGGGATTTAAAGAATCCCTTTATATTAGATGGAGTTGTCAGTGCTGTGCTTGAGGGAATAAACCAGTAAGTGACAAGGACAGCTGTGGCTCTTAAAGGAAGTTCTGCTCCTACTTTTGAGAAGGATATTTCCTGGCAGTGAGATAAAATACATGGAGAGAGGGAGAGTTTTTATGATTCACTCATGTGATGGTTTTTATTAGGCCAGGTCTTCATTCACCTGGTCTGTGGTGGAGCAAAGCTGTGCCTTAGGTCTTTGCTTTTGTGCTGCTTATCCCAGTTACAGGAAGCACTTGCTCAGCCTTCTCCACCTGCAGATTCTATAATTTAGGTTTTTTAATGGATTTTCCAGCTTTGGGAATGGTGTATGACTAACCAGTGTCATCAAAGCCCAATGAAGCCGTTTTTTGACGTGTCACCTTTGGAAAATTCAGTACTGTTCCAATGCCTTACAACTCTTCTGTGAAAAATTGAGTCTCTTTGCCAAATTTGTTTTTTCCATGTCACTGAAGTCTCTTTTCCTCAGTCTCCAAGTGCTTAGTTAAACAATGGCTATTTTATTTAACAGAATTTTGCTGCAGGAGATTGCCTTGTTTCTCCTTTTTTTTTAGACAAGAAACACAAGTGCTTTTCAATAGATGAATTGTGAAATATTGAGTTCTTCTGCAAGATCTCTTGAAAATCCATTTCAAGGTCCAGAGCAGAGCTATCCCAATCAATGTGTGCTCCCCTGAATATGCTCCCCTCTGAAAAGTAGAGAAATTAGAAAGTGACTGATAACTTACTAGCAGTAGGTAAGGCACAACGATAAAAGTGGAGTTAATAAAATAACACCCTGAGATGTACAGAATATCATCCTACACCCAGAATAAATTAGTTTCTGATTCCAGCTTGGCTGGAAGAAAAAGTGTGTCCCTCAAGTGAGCTGGCACATCCACACTTTGTTTTGCTTTGCTTTGCTTCGGTGTGAAATTGTATTGCCATTAGGAAAGCTGGGTATTGATCTTTTGGGATTTTTTTTTTTCTTTTCCCCCTCCTCTTTTTTCTCCCTTTTTCCTCTTCTTTTTAAATCTTGATCAGTTTGTGTTTTCTCTCATTGTCTTTGTTATCTTGGTGGGGGGGTTAAATTCTCCCTCATTCCCATGCCCTGGGCAGTTTATCCATGGCCCAGCTTTCTCCTGGAAGGGGTCATTCCTTTACTCCTCTTCCTCAAATTTGACACCCACTTTGATCTTTTTTAGCTATCAGCTCTTGCTTAGGGTAGAAATCATCTTCTTTTCAGTGCAGAAGGCATTATTAGTGTTCCAGCAATGCTGGGATGGCTTTTATCTCCCCAAGGAATCTCATTATCTTTACATTACAATAGCAACAGCATATGGGCAACTTTGCCAAAGTGGCCAGTCAATTTAAATTTGTTAATAGCAGTATTTTTTAAGCAACTTCCTTCGGTGCCAAGAGAAAACAACTTTGTTGTTCAGGAGGGAAAAATAAAAAACAACAACAAAAAAACAAACCACAGTTTGTTAGAAGTAGAGATGCAGCAGAAGGAGAACGGCTGCTCATAAATATCTTCAGAACTTCCTATTCTTTGACATGTCTGCTCCTATCCTATAAAAGCATCATCTCAAAAAAAAAAAAAATTCAGATAGCTGGTGGGGCTGGGGTTGGCTTCTGATCACTACATGAGATGTGTTTAAAAGAAATGGCTGCTTTGAGTTCTGCTGTGCTATTAATGCACAGTTCATCACATTATTTCTCATATTTATTTTTACATGGTAACACAGGAATGGCTAAAACCGGCCGAGGTCCGTCTCGTGAATATTTTTGCAAACTCACCAGAATGTGCAAAGTCCTGAAAGTTTTCCCTTCCAAATGTCAGAATCACATGTGAGTCCCTGCTCATGCTGAAGGGTGTGTGAGAATGATGGGGAGCAGATCCTGTGTCTAAAATAGCAGGAAAACTCAGAGCTGGGTTCAGACAGGCTGATGTGACGGAGTGCTCAGTGGAGGAAGTTTGCATGGTGTGAATGAGAGCCTGGCTGTACATGGATTTATTCAGGAATATATCTCTAGCAAAACCACCTCCCTGAATAGCTTCAAGCACGAGCCTGTCTTTTCTCCAGTGAAACTTGGAGTGCTCCAGCTCCCAGTGCTGAATTGGACTTAACTACAAATGGGGAACAACTGGAGTTAGTTGGGAATAGCAATGGGAATTTCAGTTCTCACTTCCCTTACTCAAAGTTTGCTACAGTCTGTAGACTGGCCCTGAGAATCAGAACTAGAAAATACAATTGAATCACTCTCTATAGCCATGTATTTTGTTGGAAGCTTTGACATTACTGATGAGGACCACTGAGATTCATGAGTTGAAATCTGTGAAAGTGCTCTTGTGGTTCTGTTGTTGTTTTGAGTTCTTTATTGCCCAACCTAAAGAGTTTTTCCAATAATTTCTTGCATTCAGCCTGGAATTTCTAAGAAGCAGTGAGCTGTTGACAGTGCTGATAACAGTTGACAGGCTGAATACTGCTAGAAAATTGTATCATAACTGTCAGAAACTGCCCCTTCCAAAATAATGTTTTAAAACAGTAGTTATTTAAAAAAAAAAAAATCTGTCAGCATTGGTTAGTTTTCCTTGTTTTTCTTTAATTATTCTTGTTATTATAAATACACATTTTGTATGTATTGTATGTATCTGCAATTCCCAGATGTATGATCTTGTTATGGCTCTGTCTGGGAAATTAAAACACTTTTTATCAGAAATCTTTTAGTAAAGCAAGTACTTATAAACCATAATCGTATTAATTGATTCCTGATGTCAGAGGAAATGAAACTGAGTACTCCTTGTACTCCCTGATTTGCCACCTCCCCATGGAATTTATCATTTTCCTGCAGGTTGACACTGCTTTGTCTGAAATAGGCAGTGAATAAAGGTATTTATTTTCTTTCTCTTTGCAGGTGACAGATCATGCAACCACTGCCCTGCTGCACTACCAGCTGCCCCAGATGCCAGATGTGGTGGTCAGGTCTTTCATGGTAAGTGTGGTAGAAAACACATTTTTCCAGCCAGATTTGAGTGTTTGCAGTGACTGACATCAGGCAGTTCTGCTGCAGTTTTAATTTCCCCAGTTCAAACAAGCTGGAGACTGTGATCCTTTGTGTCTCCTACCTGGACAGGGGTGAAGAGCTCATTCCCATTCCCCTGGGGTAACTGGTGTTGGAAAACAGAGCTGGGAGCAGCTCTTCTGTCCCAGGTCTCAGTATTGGCCTGATGATTCTGCAAAGGGCTGGGTCATCTGTCATGACAGGAGGAAAAACTCCCTCAACCAAACTCTGTCCTGTGGCCCAGCCCTTTGTTCCCAGTGTGCAGGTTCTGGATGTACAAAACTTGCTCCACTGGAAGTTCCCTGCTAAGAGGAAATTGGAATTCCCAGTCTGAATTGCAGCTGAGGCAGCTTGCCCAGTTTGGGAAGGGATGGGCATTATTTACAGAAAGTTCCATTTTGTTTTATCCAAACTCTGTTCCTGTGGAATTGTGTGTACTCACCCAGCTCAGCAGCAGGTGTTTGGAGAAGCAAGGAAATACTGGAATATTCAGATATTTTCTTACTGAATAAAATTAATCCAGTACTGTTTATTTTGATATACAGATTAAAGTTTATCCCCTTTAATTCTGTTTGTATTTAGAATGGTATTTGTGAAATAAACTTGCATAAGAAGCAGCCTTGTTAATCAGAGGGTGAGAACAAGGAATTAAGATTCAGAATTCTTCTAGCAAGATGAATTTTGGCAGAGGAAGCTCTTGCTGTTCTCTCTGCTACAGTCTCCCAGTGGAGGATTTGGGGAGAGATTATTTTTACAATTCAGCTTTTTCCCCCATTTCCTTCCTTTGTGTTACCCCTTCATCTGCAGCAGTGCAGCTGAGACTTTGGGAAACAAAAATCTCATTTTGCCATTCACTATCTTTAGGAGTGTTTAGTTCTTCTGTATCCTTAATTTCCAGTGTGTAACTTCAGAACAGAACAGTCAGGCTCTCCTCCTGCTGTACTGGATTGGTTATTTAATAAAAAGGCCACTAAGATGACAGATTTACAAAGTGCATCTTAAAATAATAGGTTTTGAAAGGTGAAAGCAACCATTACTGGTCAGATCCATGTTCAACATGATCCTGAAAATGAATGTTTAATAGAACAAGTGGTCTGTGTGAGCCAAGGCCCTGCTGTATTGATCAGAGAAAACACCAAAACTTGCAACAAAGCAAAACCAGCACAAGTGTCAATATGTTGGGCCTTTCACCTGCCACTTGTGCAATCCACATGACAGGATCTTCTGAAGCCCTAATTTTCTGATGGGAATGGGAAGAACCCATTCCTTTCTTTGCTGTCAACACACCTCTCAAGAGCACAATTTAACTTCATTTACCTATTTTTGTATTATGGCTCAGAAAATTCGATTTCTCAATAGTGCAAGCAAAGCCCATCCAAGCTGAAGTAAATAACAGCAATTTACTTGTAGAGTTGTGTTGCCCTTGTCCCCATATTTACTGCTCAACCCAGACAAGATCTAGTTCTTCAGGAGGAGAGTTATTGGCAGCCCAAGGTTTGGTTGCTATAGAGAAGACTCTGATGAAGATGGAAGGATTTGTTTCAATAAACTCAGCTGACCTCTTCTTCAGAGAACAATTTTCTCTTATCGATGTAATTCAATAGGACTTTAAATGACAAGATTCATGTGCATCCTTCACACTATAAATCTGCTGCTCTAGGGCTTTTTTAGCTGTGTATCTCCTTGAGTGGGGAACTGGGTTATGCAATGCTCATTGCTGTGTGTGACAATGGCAACAACCCATGTCAGAGGCAGGAACTTTGTGAAGAAACATCTGAACTTACCCTGTGTTCTTCTGGCCTTTTATTTATATATATATGTGTAGTCATCAGTGTAATCAGGTTTAAAATGGCTCAGTATTTTTATGACCATGAGTATTGATCCTAAAATCACATTAGAGAGGAAGTTCATTAGCTGGATGTGGGAGTCCTTCTGTCTTCAGCTCTGGAGAGCCCAGCCTGCAGTGGGAGTGCAACAGGGGGTGATAGATGGTCCTGGCAAGAGGCAAACCCATACTCAGCTGGAGAAGGCACCATCAGGAACAATTATATCCCAGTAAAAATAAGCAGCACTCACCTCCCCTCACCATTCTGGAGCTGCAAATGCCTCCTGCTCACAGGGCAGGAATTTTTATTAACAAATTTGCTTAAGTGACTAAAAAAGCAAGAGATGATTAATAAATTGGGAATTCAGCTCTACAGTGACCTTGTAATCTTCAGTGTGCTTGTGTTTATAAAATCACCCTGCCCCTCACTGGGGCCTGTCCAAAGCCCATCCTCTGTCCTTGCTGCTCCTGTTTGACAAGAATAATGACCAAGGGGAACATCCATCTCCAGTTTTCTTTCACTTCTCTCCCTTTTCCTCTTAGACCTGGCTGAGGAGTTACATAAAGCTGTTCCAGGCTCCGTGCCAGCGCTGCGGGAAGTTCCTGCAGGACGGGCTGCCACCCACCTGGAGGGACTTCCGAACCCTGGAGGCTTTCCACGACACCTGCAGGCAGTAGGAGCCACCCTGCCCCTCCAGGAGCCAGGACAGCCCTGGTGGCTGCACTTCTGAACCTCCCTGCCCTGAGCAGTGGGGTTGCACTGGAAGGTTTGACCTGGAGCAGCCATCGAGGCAAACGTGAGACTGAGACAATTGTGATGTGAAATGATCCTGCCTGAGAAGATCTGGCAGTAATTATCATTACTCTAATGAAAATTTCCATTGTACAGTTTATGTTTTGAGAGAGAATTTGCAATGCTGAGGACTTTTATAAGCTTGGAATAAATTTTGTATTCTCAGAATTTGTGCCATTTGTTTCGTTATTTCATTATACAAAACCTTTGGGTTTGGTGTGGATTTTTTAGTTCTGCTCTTTTCTTTAGGAAAACATTTAAACATGCTGAAATGTTGGGGGGGGAATTGTTGCAAGGCTGCTGATCTGAGTGCTGGGTTTTTTTGTAGAAGAGGAGATTTATGGCATTGATTAAACACAGAATTTCAAAGGCATGTGGCAGCTTGGAAGATGCAGAGTAACTTTCTAAGGAGGGGGGGAACAGATGTTTCCCTTTACTAAAATTGTAATGAGAAATGTTAACAAAATCTGCATGTATTAAGTGGTTAGGAAATGTGTGATGAGCAGTGACAGTCGTGTTCTACAACTGAAATAATTCAGCCCTAAAGCAGAGTTTCTGCAGCACAGATACCCAGCGTGTTTCCTAAATGATTTAAAATGTACATGGAACACACTGGAGAGGAGCAGGATCCCTCCCAGCAATCCCTGAGCTTGGAAGGGATGGGAGAGTTCCATCCTGTGAGCCTTGGTTGTTTTTCCTTTCCCCAGACACAGGGAGAGGTCCCTGGTCCTGTCCCAGGCCGGGGTGCAGTGGGTGAAGTGTCCCCTCTGGTATTTTCCTGACTCCCCATCTCCTGTGTCACCCCTGGCAGCCAGTTTGATTCATTCCACTCTAATTCCCACCTTTTGCTTCTACAAACCACAAAGGCTTCACTCTTCAGCTGATCTGGGAGCTGGGGAGTTCTGGAGGACCCTTGTCACTCCATTAATTGTCAAATAAATTGACAGTCCTGCAGAATAATTTTTGAGGTTCCTTCTGTTGCAGGACTGGCTCCTATGAAAGAGAGAGGAATTGAAAGAAAATGCATGTTTATGTCTGTGGAGGCACAACATTGTGAAGGATGAGAGTGTGTGTGTTTGAGAATGTTAATAATGAGATTTTTTTTCCCATATTAATAATATTCCCAGTCACCAAACAGAAGAATTACCTTAACAGTGAGATAATGGCCATTTCAAACTCAGCTGCAGTTGAATTACCTAATGAAAACTTTTTGTGCTGTTATTTGACCCAAGCAGCCTTCTCAGTCCAAAGATCAGCCAAGACAGAACAACTTCTGCATCTTGGATGAGCCTGAGCCTTGAAAATAATGGGCCCCTCTCTCCATCCCATTCCTGTGCTAATTAGAAGGCCTGGCTTTCTGATAGCATAAGCATTTTTATTTTTTTTTTTGTAACTATAAAGGTCATAATATGATATCCAACCTGCTTTAGGCACTGCTGGCTGCTCCCTTCTGTTTATGCTTAAATAATGGTGTAGAAAGCAAATCCTGAGGTTCACAAAAGTTCCGTGTGTGGAGTCGTGTCTTGGCATTTGGAGATAATTAGTTGCAGAAAACAGCGTCATCCCAGTCTGTTAATTGAGCCTGAAATTCTAAACCTGTAACTGGGGAGTCTGATGGAGAGACACAATTCACCAGAGTACAGAAATGATGTGTTTTACTGAAGTTCAGCACAAACCCCTTTGTCACATCCCTTCCCCCTGAACTGCAGCAGAGGGATCAGGATCTTTTCTCCCTGCCAGGACCCTGGAGCAGGAGGGAGCTCTGCAAACCTTGCTGGGCAGGTTGGAATATTCTCATTAAGGGGAGTGAAACCCAGCTCAGGAGTTCCAGCAGTTTGGAATCATCCCATGCCTGTCCCTGCTCCTTGTCCTGCCAGTCCATGTGCCTGGAGGCAGTGCCTGAGGATTCCCAAGGAAAGCAGAGGCTGCTCTGGGTGGGAGGGCTGGAAACTGGGAGGTCACTGCTAAGTACAGAGCCATGCTCACAGTTACAGAATTTCTGTGGTTTTTCTCAGCTTTGGGTGATATAATTATTTCTGTCATGCTTAAAAACAATGGGTGACCAAAAGCAGTTAAACTGAAGAATGAGTGGCTTTGCTCTTTACCACTGGAGTTTGTTGTAGTTACAGCAGTCCCAGCCTCCAAGGCAAACCCCAAGGACTGAGATCCATGAGGAGTGGTTGGCTCTCCCCTCTTCCAGAGCATCTCCTGATCCTCATTTCTGCAAGGCCAGCACTGCTGCAGAATCAGGAGTGGCCAAATGAACAGGGAAAGGAAAGTGATGCACATGCAGAAAGAAGAGCTGCTGTAGTGCTCTGGCTGACAGAGCTGAATCATCCATGCCAGGTTGTTCTGTGCAGGGTCCATCCAGTGCAGGACAGCTGAGCCCCAGCCTGGCACATCCCTGGTGTCACCCACCTGAGCCAAACCTGCTCCTCCGCGAACAAATCCCCTTTATTTCCCTGTGCAAACCCCTCCTGCTGTGCTGGCGAGTGCTAAAGGTTACAAAATCCATCTTTTTGCTAAGAAAGCAACTTAATTAATGTGCAAGTTTCTCCGGTGAAGGGAACCCGCAGCAGATTTGCAGCCGCTCCCTTTTCCCTCCCTGCACCCCTCCCAAACTCTTTAATTTCTCTGCCAATATTGGACAAATGTAACAGGCTGACTTTTTAATTTTCTACTCCCAGGTCTCCCTTGTCCCCTCATGCATTTTTCATCACAGCTCATGGCTCCCTCCCTGCCTGCCCTGTGAACAATATTGATCGACTGATTAAGCCATCAAGCCATGGCAAACAACTTTAATTTTCTAACCAAAGCCTTTTAGTTCTCTTTCCTTTCTTGTATATTTGTTGCCTTTTTCCAAAGTTTTTAACGTCAGCTCAGAAACAAATACATTTTTTTAATTAGGCCGTGGGTTAATTGGGGATGTGCACCAGCCAGAGGAATCCACAGGGAATTATTTACCCAGGAATGCAGGAGGAGAGTGAGTGCTGTTGCTGTGGTCCCATTTCAAAGCTGAAAGTTTTGAAAAAAGGCTTAAGGAACACATGGGAAAGGTTTCCCTTTTCTCTGTGGCATCTCCCAACAGCTTTAAATTTTAGAGAGTGGAATCCCATCACAGCAGCCCTGTCACACCAAGAGCTCTGGGGCTGTGACAGGGTCCTGCAGGTCCCTCCACCCCAAACTGGCATCCTTGGCTGAACCCCTGAAGGCTCACAGCTTTCACCCACCCACTGCAGGCTCTGAGAGCTGCTGGGGTTCTGCAAGTGGGAGAGCTGGGTTGCACTTCTAAGCCCTGATGATGATGAATCCCAGGGCTGGCGGGGGGGTAAAAGCAAATTCAGAATGTGCTTTCAGTGAGGCTGGTCAGAATCGCTCCGTGGGTTTGCAAATTGCCTTTCAAGGTGGAAATGCAGCTTAAATGCGAGGATATTTGTCTCCCACTGGCAGCCTCTGGGCTCTGTGCTGTGCTGTGGAGCTGCAGTCCTGCCTTGGGTGGGCAGGAATGGGGGCTCTGGTGTCTCCAGAGCTGTGAATTCCAAGCATGTGGCAAAACCTCCCCAAAGTCCCCTGTCCATGGAGGGTTTGCCTGAGGGCAGGGCCAGGGCTGGGCCCCTTCACACCCCTGTGGCTCCACCAGCATTTACCTGGGAATCCATCACTCCTTGCTCTGGGCCAGGACACCCAGAGCCGAGCCCCTGCAGCTGGGAGATGCTGGGAGATACTGGGAGGTGCTGGGAGATACTGGGAGGTGCTGGGACATGCTGGGAGGTGCTGGGAGATACTGGGAGATGCTGAGAGGTGCTGGGAGATACTGGGAGTTACTGTGAGATAATGGTAGGTGCTGGGAGATACTGGGAGGTGCTGGGAGATACTGGGAGGTGCTGGGAGGTGCTGGGACATGCTGGGAGATGCTGGGAGATACTGAGAGATACTGGGAGATACTGAGAGGTGCTGGGAGATGCTGAGAGATGCTGGGAGATACTGAGAGATGCTGGAAAATACTGAGAGATACTGGGAGATGCTGAGAGATACTGAGAGATGCTGGGAGGTGCTGGGAGATGCTGGGAAATACTGAGAGATACTGGGAGGTGCTGAGAGATACTGAGAGATACTGGGAGGTGCTGGAAGATGCTGGGAGGTGCTGGGAGATGCTGACAGGGAGGGGTGAGGCTGGAGGCTCAGGGTCCCATTCCAGCTGTCACCCAAAATTGCAGGGAAACCTCAAATGTTCCTCCTCACCCTCACCTTGGCTGGTGTGACCCAAGCACGGATCCATGTGTGGATTTAGTTCACATCCCTGCAAGAGGGAGGCAGATCAGCCCCAAGCTGACTCTTGGCACAGGTTTCACCAGAGAGTTTGGCCCTTCAGGCCATGTCCTGGTTTTCCTGCCCCACAGGAGCTGTCTCATGGGGCTGAACCCCACAGCCCAAGCTGAGCTCTCAGTGCCCCAGTTCATCACAGACTCCACAGAGCTTCTGCTCTCAGCTCCCCTGGGGTCCTTCAGAAGAGATTTGCTGCAGGTGAACACAGGAGGAGCTGGCTTCAGCTGGGTTCCTTCCCATCAGACAGCAGCTGTTTATTCCCTGGTTGGAAGCAGCAGGTAAGGAGGGAATTGGATGTTTTGTGAGCAGCAGCCCCCAAACAAAGCTGGCTCTGAGTCACTGGGGTTTGAGTCTCCTCTCTGCTTTGGGGGACAGTGATTGAAATATCAGATAATTAGTTCCTATAAAGATGTGTGTGTCATGAACTTGGTAGAATTTGTGAGGTTGTCTTTCTTCTTCTCTTTTAAAAGCAAATGATCAAAACAAGAGACACCTTCAGACATGCTGTGACCCTCTGGAAGGGCAGGGTGTGTCCCTGCAGCAACCAGGATTTTTTATCAGCTGGCATTTTATCCTCTGTAAAGTTCAACAGCAGCACTAATACCTGATTACTGGGCCTGTGTCATAAAAATGAAAGGGGGATTTTAAAAAATGAAGTACAGCACAGGAATGTAAATGGGCTTTTATTGCCTTTTGAGTTGGGAGAACCCAGGGACAGCTGAGCATTTCTCATTTTATTTACTTTTTTATGTTAATAAGGAGGCTAATTTAAAATGGGAGTCCTTGGAGTTGGTAATAGACAGGGTTGTGCTGATCAGAAAGTTGCTCTGAAAACCAGAGGGCCAGGATCAAGGACAGAGAAGTTTTGTTATTCAGGTGCTGAGACTGAACATTTTGGGTTTAAAGGTGCCCCACTCTCTGGTCTTCAACATCTCCAACAGTTCTGCAAATCAGCTCAGGAGCATTGCCAGAAAACAACAAATAGGAGAAAAATATTAATGGTGAGATCATTTGGAATTCATGAGAACAAATATTTGCGTGGAGAACGTGATTCCAGGAGTGGAGCTGGGGACAGGAATGCAGGCTGGGATTTATGTACCCAATTACAATTAACCCCTGCCACCAGCACCTCAGCCACTGAGCTTCACAACAGGCTGCTCTTTTGGCATCTGCAGGTGAGTGATGAGCAGGAAATTTCGGTGTGGCCTTGGTATAAAAATAAAGCTGGTGGAGGGGAGCAGCCTGTGCCTGCAGCGCTGCCTGCCCTTGTCTCTCACCATCTGCACTCCCTCCCTGCATTTCGGGTTTATTAAGGTGTTCTTAGCTCTTTTTCTTTCTTTGCAGCCTCGCTACTGTTGACAATCGCTTTTTAAGATGCTGAAAAGAAAGCAGAGTGCTTTTTAAAGTGTCACCAGCGGGGGCTGACAATGGGCTGTGGGCTCCCCTCGGTTCGGAGCAATCCCGGGAGCAGCCGCAGGCAGAGCTGACCTGTGGCCACTGCTCCTTTTCTGCTGCACAAAAAAACTCTGCCAGCCTGGAGCTGGTGAGGCTGGGACCTGCTGGGGGACCTGAGGGGAAGGGCAATGCCAGGTGAGGATGGGAGCTGGGGGGATGCTCTGGCTGGGAGGGAATTGAGGTGGTGCAGAGGGGACTGAGCATCCCCGGGGCAGGGAGAGCCAGAGCCAGGTGATGTCCTGAGATGCTGAATTGGAGCAAAAATTGCTAAACCACCACCTTAACAGGAGGCTTAATTAGATTTTATTTTCTTTCTCAGAGGTTTTACCCAGCCCTCCTATAAATCCTGCTCTGGTGATGAATTCCTCCTGAGCCAGGAGGTGACTCTGATGAAACGCTCACTTCCAAACCCTTCTTCCTGAGCTCCCCCAGACTCAGATTTCTGACAGAAATGTGCTCCCAGCTAAGGGCAGGGAGAGAAACCCTGCTGGTCCTTCACATCAAGGTCTGCTGTGCTCAGGGCCCTGTGAATCCCTGAGCTTTTGGGTGTTTTTTCTGCCCTGGATCTGTGGATGGAGCTGCTGCAGGATGTAGCAGGTTATAGCCAAATTAGATTCATTGTATTAAGTTCTTTTCTCCTGCAGAAAAACAGGAGGAAATTAATCCCAGAGTATTCAACTAAACACACCAAGAAGCAAAGCTGCCAAGCTCTCCTGGTTTGCTTCTTGTTTTCACTGAGCCCCTCGCTGTAATTACAAACATCCCTGAAATTAAACCTGCAAATTGCTGAGGCAGGAGCTGGGAAACATTTAAATTGCTGTGACAGGACATTCTTCCATCCTTAAAGCAGCAGAGGGGGAGCAGCAAGGAAGTCCTGCCAACCTCACCTGACAACCGTGTCAATTGTGCTGGGAAGATACAGGTGAGTGCTCCAGCATCACACACCTGGCCCTGGAGGTTTGCAGGTGTGCAGGGCTGCTGCCCTCTGCAAGGCAGAAATCCCCAAATTTGCCCAAGAAGCTTTAAAACCATTCATTTCCTCACAAATTTAGCTCTAGTCTTTGGGTATAGTCCCACATTTGACACCTCAGTTTCCTGTTAAATCAGTTAAACTGGTTTATTTGCTTCTGTTAAAAATCCTTTCAGTTGTTTTACTGCCAATGGACTTTACAAAACTCAGCAGAAGGGCTGGAATTTAGTTTTCCTCTGTGAATATTTTAAAGGATTTTCTTGGGGGAGAAAGGGTGGTTCACCACTGCTTAAAGAACATTCAAACATGGGCAGGCTCTGAACCAGAAAAGAGCTGAGTTATCTCTTTTTTAATACAAGCCACCTTATAGCACGAGGTGGAGAAATCAATACACCCTCACCCTGGTTATCAGAAGCACTGAAAATATTCAGCATTAAGTAGTGGTGATATAAACAAAACCTCACACCTTCAGCCCTTGAGACTAAAAGTGGATTTACTTTATTTTTTCCCAAGTCTGGTGCCACAAGCACGGTGTGAGAATTGCTGCTTAGAGAAAGCAAAGCTTTTGAGGAGCATTCAGAAGGCAAAGTAATTAAATTTTCAAAAAATGAAACAAAACAGAAATTTAAAACCCTCCTTGAAGTCAGTGGTTTTTAAGCTGCACTTCAAATTGGTTCTGCCAAGCAGAAGTTTTCTCCTGTGAGGCTCCTAGCATGGAGTAATGTGCTTTTGGTCTGCTTGGATGCCATTTGAGTTCTGTTGTTTTATCACCTTTAGATAAAACTGGTCCTTTTAAGGCTCCTGTTTCAAAGAAATAACTTTGGGATACCTGGCATTTTGTCCTCTTCCCCTCTTATTTCAAGGAAGCTGCAAAAAATAAAAGTTTCTTGGCATTTCTGTATTGCACTCAGAGGCCATTGGGGCTGAAGAGTCTCCTGGCTTGAAGCATCCTCCAGCCTGAGTTCTGAGGTGCTTTTGGCACACTGCTCCTCTGTCCTCCAGCTTTGCACTCAGATTTCAGCAGCTTCCCCTGTGCTCAGTGTCTCCTGAAATCAGGAGAACAATCTCCTGACTCTCACCACAACAAGCAGTGCTGGGTTTTTACTGATCATGGAAAACTGCATTTCTTTAAAATGTGAATTTTGAAGAAGAGTTATGTTTACATCTTCCATCCCTCAGGTATCACAGGCTTTAGAGCCCCTGTTTAATCATGGATTGATTGATGCCAAAGGGAGTTTTCCACTGAGACCTTGGGCAGGTCCCAGGGTGCAGCAATGCCGTGGGGATGCAGTTAAAGCTCCTGGGTGATGCTGTAGAGCAAGAGGAGATGCTTTGTCAGCCTGAATAAAACACAGGATGCTCGTGGGTGGGGCTGACCCTGGAGCAGCAGGAGGTCAGAGATGGGTCTGGGCAACGAGCCTGGCTTCCAATTTTGGTTTAATGACCCCTCCAGGAGTGTCCCTGCAGCCTCTGAGTGAGCTGGGGGCGTTCTGAGGACAGAGGGGACCTGGAGGGGGCACAGGGACAGGGCTGTGCTCCAGGGCTGTCCCTGGGGCTGGCTGCTGGGTGAGAAGGGAGGTGCTGGTGTGTTTGATGCTCATCTCAGTCTTTGTGGGAAGGGAAATGAAGCCTGATGCTCCTGAGGGGAGAGAGAGAAGGGATCCAGACTGATGCCTCAAGTTTTAGCTTTTTTATTTTTCACCTCAGTACTGCTTTAGTGTGTAACTCTCAAACTCCAGATCCCATCAGCTGCTGCTCTCCCATTTCATTCTGACAAAACAATTTATCTCTGGGCCTGAAACCCAACTGTCTCAGGCCCCTAAAGATGTAAACAACAGAGAACTGGGGGGGACAAACTGGGGGAACGGGACTCCATTATCTGCTGCTGTAATTGAACAATTAACATCTGATGTGCAAATAGACCAAATTTATACCTTGGGTGTATGAGAGCCTCCTGCACTGCCCAAGGCTTTGGAGGCTTTTCAATAAATACCCACCTGTCTCTTTGAACCCTGAGTAGCCTCTCTTCAGGCATCCAGACCTGGAGAGGGATGGGGTGATGATGGTCTTTGTCCCATGGGCAGGGAGGGGCCAGTCCCCACTGGCCTTTCCTCTTCTCCAGCCACTGCTTGTGGGAAGCTGTTCCTCCCACCAGGACCTGGTTAGAGCCCTGAAGTGCCTCCACACTGTCACACAGCCCTTGTGTGGGGGGCACCTGCTTGGGTTTGCCTGTAGAAATACCCACGGGTGTGGTGCAGTGTGGACATAAATCACATCACTTTTTGTGAGCTGATCAGTCTGTGCTGCACATCCCCCTCTGCCCCCAGCCATAATGACCAGCACAAGATGGACAGCAGCCTGATGGAGAACATTAGGATGACATTATCTGCAAAGAGAGCAAGCAACATCTGAAATCCAGGATTGCAGTGGGATTGACAGTCCCAGTTTCTGTGGGAAAAGGTGAGTGACTGCTTGTTCCCATCAAAAAGCCCTCAGTGCACAGGCTGGCAGCAAAATGTGGGCAAAGTTTTGCTCAGGGTGGCTCAGCCTCAGGGCCAGGATGGGGTTGAAGGAACCAAACAGTGGCACAGCCCCACAAAATGCTGGAGATCATCCAAGGGTTTCTGAACACCAGGATTTCACACAGATGGGACTAGCAGGTACCTTCTCACACACAGCCCTGCACGAAGAACTGACGGGTTTTCTTCTGAAGACCTAAAATCCACGGGGGGAGGCCCCAAAGAGGCTTCAGAGCCCCACCCTGCTGTCACACAGGCAGAAGCTCAGTGCAAGGGGCAGATGGAATTGTCACAACCTTCCCCTTTCCTCTGCTCCCTCCCCATCCCAGCCCTGCCCCAGGACCTGTGCACAAAGGTACCTCCTCCACGTCCTCTGCTCGTCCTGCTCTGAACTATTCAGTTGCAGCTTTTTCTTCTGAGCTCAGTGCTAAAAATACTTGAAAGGTAAACCCTGGGGTGGCTCCTTGCACCGATTCATTCTGCTCCTGCCTCCTCCTTCCCCAGCAATTTCCCCACAGCCGGGCTGGCCCTTTTGTCCCAGTGGAAAGGTGCCATTGATCCTTCACTCGACAAAGGGAGGGGAAACACGGCCCCTTTCATCCTCCCCTTGCACACACTGATCTCCTGTCCGCTCTGCCTCTGATGATGGGAGGGTTTTAATCCAGAAGGACTGGAAATCTTTGCCTCATCAAAGAATCCCCCTGCTCTGGGAGGGCCTCAGATGGGGGCTGCAGGTGGAAAAATAGGGAAGCCAAAAGGGATTCCAGCTCAGGAGCAGCCCCAGGTGTTGGTGGGGATGGGACAGCAGACCCAGGCTGGCCGAGCAGGGTGTGGCACGAACCCCTCTGGGGATGGCACCAGCCCCAGCTCCAGGTGAAACCCAAACTCTGTCTTTGTGTAATTCCCCCCCTCCCTCCCCACTCTTCATTAACTGGGTTGTTTTTAAGCATGAACACCGGGGCTGTAAATCCGAGGCCATTTCGCAGGTTAGGTGAACTGTGAAAAGCAGATTTGCACAATTTGCAGATTGCTTGTTGAGGTGAGAGCTAATGCTGCTGACTCACGAGCTGAGCTGATGCTCTTGGCAATCCTTCCCCCCTCTCCAGCTATTTCCATGCAGCCCTTCACCCCTCGGGTTTTGGCAGCATCCAAAGTTTACTCCAAGAACAGAAGTTTCCTGAATCCAGCAGAACCACCTGTTTTTTCCCCTGAATGATGCAAATGCACTGCAGTCTCTTCCAGACCCTGGCCCCAAACATGCTTTTAAGCAGTCTCAGCTCAGACCAGCAATTAGTATTCAGGCAGGAGAGCCTTGGGAGCGGCAGGAATGCCTGTCTCCATCTTTATTCATAACCCTAAGGCGTGTTTGCTCTCGGGCTGGGGCTGCTGCAGTGCTGGAGCAGCCAGCTCTGCCTGAACCCCACAGGGCCTCTCAGCTGCTCCAAGGCTCTGTTGGTTTTTAGCATTTCTGGATCATTTCTGAGCTCAGAAACCCCTCCTGGCTCAGGGCTGGGGGAGCTCACAGGGGGAAATGCTGGGGCTGAGGGGCAGCAGCAGCTCCTGCTGTGTCTGCTTGGTTTTCTCTGCCCATCACTCCCACCTCCTGTTGCTCCTCATCTCCTCTGGGTGCTGGCACAAAGCTGCTGTGCTTCCATTGATCACTTGGAATTCTGCAGCAGGGCAGGGAGAAAGGTTCTCCTGCCATGAGCATCGCTCCCACTGACCCTGCAGCTCCAGGGCCTCCAAGACTGGGGGAAAACACTTCTTTTCTAGGGCCTTTAGTTTGTGCAGAAATGGGGATTTCTTTAATCTTGGCTTCTCACTGTGGTTTGCATCCTCCTCCCAGTGGATAACGAGCTCTGGAAGTTCAGCAGCATCTCCAGCTCCTGCTGTGTCCCTGGGCTGGGATTTTCTGGGAGGAAGGGGTGAGGAGATGTGTGTGCTGCCTTTGAGGAGCAGGTTTTGATCTGTCTGGCTGGGCCAGCACGGTGTCCTGAGCTGCCACAGAACAGCTCCGTGTGACAAACACCTCACAAGCTCCGTCCTCACACTGCCTCGGGAGAGGCAGTGATAGATTAATCTGAACAAAGATTGATCAATAATTTATGCTGGTGTTTTCACTCACCTGGGGCTGGGACAGACTTTGATATGATTTGATGGGGTCGGACCCACCCCGCTTTAATTAAACATGATGCTGAAAATTAAAAGGAAAACCTATTGGCTACTGGAACTGAAATCAATCTGTGATCAGTAACAAGAGACTGATTAAAGAGGTGATGCCCGGGAAGGAGCAGGCAGCTTCAGCAGACGCTTCCTGAGGGCGAGATTAGCGGGACATATTGAATGTAAATACAGCTATTGGCATTTTGTCACGGCGTGGCCTTTAGCAGCCGGGCTGTTTGTGCCTTGATGAATGGCTCTGCAGCAGGGAAGGTGCTGCGGGAACTGGGGAGCATCCCGCGGGTGGGATGGGACAGCAGGGATGCGGGAGCAGCAGAGCTGAGCCCCCGGCCCGGGCTGCAGGGTGGGTTGGGCAGGGATTGCCCGTCCGTGCCATTGATGGGATCGATGGCATGGCAGCGGCGGGGCTGGCTGTCCGGCTGTGCTCCTGCAGCACAGCCCGTCCCGACTGGCAGCTCTCACTAACCCTTAATTAATTAATTAGTTAATGGCGGAGCCAGCCTGCGCAGGCACTAATGAACAGCGTTCACCCAGGCAAGCGGAGGTGCCCCAGGAGCAGCGGTGATACCGCAACGAGCCGGGAGCCAGCACAAAACTCGGCGTGTGGAGAGAAAATCTCTCAGTGCTTCCAGCGAGGGACGCTCAGCCCGGAGTGGGGCAGCGTTTCAGGGACCCCGAGGAGCCCCCGCTGCGGGAGATGCTCTCGGGGATGCGATGGGGAGCGCGGGGAGCGCTCCGGGCGCGGCTCCAGCCCGGGGCATCCCCGGCTGCGGGCATCGGCACCTCTGCTTGCAGGGCTGGGCATTCCCCCGGAAAGCAGAGAGGAAAGAAGCTGAGACGTTTCCTCCCTTACCAGCCCACCCTCTCTGCTGTTCCACGCCAGACAGGGTGGACAAACGAGAGTTTTTGCAGCCCCGTGTGTCCCTGTCCTTTGCTCTCCTCTGCATATGCAGCTCCAGACAGACCCTGGAGAGATGGGATGGGATGGGATGGGGATGGGATGGGGATGGGATTGGGATGGGGATGGGAACAGGGACACAGCTGATTCCTTCCCTCAGCTGCTGCAATTGCTCTTTTTTAACTTCCCTGCCAGTTTACAGGAGGAAAGAGACTGTGGGGGAGACATCCAGGATTTTAAGAGTTTTAGAGGTCAAGAGATGGAGTCCCCTGGGGAAGGCAGAGCTGGGGATAAAGCACCCTTGAGCTGTGCTGTGAGAAATGTTTGGATTTGGGGACAAGGGGGAGAAGCCTCCCAAAGAACAAGGTGCCTTGGAAAAAGCCTTTTTTGCAACCTATTTTGTTGCAGGATGGTGGAGGGAGCTCAGAACTGGGGGTTTGTGTGTGATGGGCAGCAGGGGGACAGGGATGAGGCAGGTGAGCCCAGGGCCCTGCTGGCCACCTGGGGAGTTTGGAAGCTGCTCCCTCACCTGCCTGCCTTGTTGGGGCTTTGATTCCTCACTGACAGCCCGCTGAAGGATTGATCTCAGCTGGGATAAATAATTCATGAGCTTTTTTGGGTTTTTTGAGCAGCTGTGAATTCTGAGATGTGAGCTCTGCACAGCAGACGCTGTTGGGACTAAAAGAACAGTTTGAGGAGAAAGCTGTATATTTTTGTTGTTGTTGTCTGTTGCCGTTTATAATTTTTAATCTCCTTTCTCTTTTCCTCTGTTTTTTGGGGTTTTTTTTGCTGATTGTTTTCTTCCCACACACAAGGCTGGATTGTTCCTGAGGCTCTCAGCAGGCAGAGGCAGGGTGAGGGGATGCTCCACCAGCCGAAGGCTCTGGGTGCATCTGGAGCCTCTGCCTGCAGGGAGATGCTGCCCCAGGCGCTCCCTGCTCCACCTCTGCACTCTGCTGCTCCCAAGGAAAATGCCTTGATTCCTGTCTCACCATCAGGGATCCCCTGGGAAATGGGAGTGGGAGCAGGGCATGGAGGGGAGAGGGGCTGGGGAACTTCCTCTGGGGGTGTTTGAGCTGGTTGACAAAACATCTGCCCAGCCTGGGCTGCCAGAACTGCCCCAGCCCTGGCTGAAACCTCTGGCAATGGACAGGTGGTTAAGTGGTATTCAATGTTTCCCAGGTTATCTGGTAGCATTTCTCAGCTGAAAACCCTCCTAAATCTTTACCATGAGTTCAAAACCAACTGTGCAAGGATGTGAACACTGGAAGGAAAATTTCCAGCTTAAACCTCTGATTTCACTAAACACCCATGGGCTGACTCCAGGAGATCCCAGGAAGGGAAAATGGGGTTCAAAAGATTTCCTAAGGCAAAATTAATGATAAAAATATTCTCTTGCAAGTCAGGCAGAAGTTTTGTAGCTGGGTTCCCAGCAGAGGGAGGCAGCTGCAGCCACATCTGGGGGGATCTGCCAATGCCAGTACAAGTCAGTGTGGAAAAATCTTTGCTGTAGAGAAGTTTATTTAGGAAAACAAGAAGGAGAGGCAGCCCCTGCAGTGCTGAGAGCTCTGTGAGGCTGCCTGGGAGCCCCTGAGAGCAGCAGGCACTGCTGCTGCCACCGCCCTGCCACGGAGGGGAGGAGGGAGGTGAGGCAGGAGCTCCTCACCTTCCTGCCCCCCAAACCCCCCAGGTGCTGCTGTGTGAGCCCAGAAAGCCTTTCCTGGGATGCAGGGTCTGCAGGGAGCTGCTGGGGGGCTTCTGCAGCCCTTGGGGAGAGGAGAGCTGGGTAGGACACGAGCCCCTGGTGCTGAGATCTTCTGCAGGGTGCAGGGACAGACCCTCCGCCTGCCCTGGGAAGGGCTGGGGCTGGACCCTTGGTGGCTCCACAGGCCTGGTTTAATGGTTTCACTCCAGCATGGGCTTTTGTTTTTCCATCCAAACAGCTCTTGCTGGCCAGAGCAGCAAAACTGGTGCAAAATGTTTGTGGGGATGTGGCCATGTCCCAGGGAGGGGGGATGGTGTGTTGGAGGGTTCTCACCACAGCACCTCCTGCAGGATTGCTGTTTTCTGTTTGCAAACATTGGGCCTGAGAGGAAATCCTCAGGGACTTTGGGGTCACCATTCCCAGCAGGTCCTGCAGGTCCTGGGCTCCCAGAAGCTGCTGGGCATCTCCCTGTGCGGCTCCTGAGAGCAGAGGATGCCACCCTGATGGGCACTTTGGGCTCAGCCTCATCAGCCACCAGCAGCTTCAGGCTGATGAAAATTATTCATGAACTTGTGCTGAATTAGATGAGGACTTGATGAATGGGGGGGTTGGGTTTTGTGTCAAAATGTTTCTTCATAATCCTTAAAAGATGGAGTATCTTGACTCTTTGTTTTGAAATGATGTGAAAATAACTAAATTTGGCCAACACTAATTCCATAAAGAAGGAGAACACCTACACAGCGTGGAGCATTAGGTTTGGTGGCAAAACATTCTCTGTATTTTTTTTTTCATTTGCTTATTTTGACAAGGGAGGGAAAAGGGAAGCTTGGGGGGATTTGGCTTGAGTGTTTTTCTTCCTGAAGGCCACAGCAGTTTTTATATCCCTGCCTTTTGCTGGGTGGGTGGAGGTGCTCAGGAGCAGCAAAGCAATATTTGTTATTTAATTTGTTATTTAACTCTGGGCCTGTTACAGAGAGGAGGAGGAGGACACCTCAGCAGCAGTAAGTTATCTCCAAGATGCCAGACACATAGGATATGATCAATATGATCAATAGGATATGACCAATAGGATATGATCAACACGATCAACAGGAGATCAGATGGATCAATATGATCAATAGGATATGATCAATAGGATCAATAGATCAGATGGATCAATATGACCAATAGGATATGATCAATAGGATATGATCGATATGATCAATAGGATATGATCAATATGATCAACAGGAGATCAGATGGATCAATATGACCAATAGGATATGATCAATATGATGAATAGGATATGACCAATAGGATATGATCAACATGATCAACAGGCGATCAGATGGATCAATATGACCAATAGGATATGATCAATAGGATATGATCAATATGATCAATAGGATATGACCAATAGGATATGATCAACACGATCAACAGGAGATCAGATGGATCAATAGGATATGATCAATAGGATCAATAGGAGATCAGATGGATCAATAGGACCAATAGGATATGATCAATAGGATATGATCAATATGATCAACAGGAGATCAGATGGATCAATATGACCAATAGAATATGATCAATATGATCAATATAATCAATAGGATATGATCAACACGATCAACAGGAGATCAGATGGATCAATATGATCAATAGGATATGATCAATAGGATCAATAGGAGATCAGATGGATCAATATGACCAATAGGATATGATCAATAGGATATGATCGGTATGGTCAATAGGATATGATCAATATGATCAATAGGAGATCAGATGGATCAATATGACCAATAGGATATGATCAATATGATCAATATAATCAATAGGATATGATCAATATGATCAGTAGGATATGACCAATAGGATATGATCAATATGATCAATATGACCAATAGGATATGATCGATAGGATATGATCAATATGATCGATAGGAGATCAGATGGATCAATATTACTAATAGGATATGATCAATATGATCAGTATGACCAATAGGATATGATCAATAGGATATGATCAATATGATCGATAGGAGATCAGATGGATCAATATTACCAATAGGATATGATCAATATTACCAATAGGATATGATCAATATGATCAATATGACCAATAGGATATGATCGATAGGATATGATCAATATGATCGATAGGAGATCAGATGGATCAATATTACCAATAGGATATGATCAATATTACCAATAGGATATGATCAATATGATCAATATGACCAATAGGATATGATCGATAGGATATGATCACTATGATCGATAGGATATGATCACTATGATCGACAGGATATGATCGATAGGATATGATCGATAGGACCACCAGGCGCTCCAGTCCCGGCGCGGCGGTTCGCGGGTCGTTAGCGCATCGCTCTAATGAATCCGCTGCGTTACAGCGCCTGGCAAAGGGCTGCGGTAATTCACCCAGCGAGAAAACGAGCCATGATGAGAGCTGATGGACAGCAGGGCTTCATCCCGAGTGGGAATATCCCTGAAGCTTTCCACTGGCACAGACACCGGTGTGGAAGGAAGGAAAAAAGGAAACCTTTTTTTTTCTTTTTTTTTTTTCAAATCTGTGCTGAACAACACCCACAGCACAGGTGTCACACGGACACCTCCACCCTGCAGGTGAGAAGGAAGGATGCTGAGGGTGGTATCCTCACATCCCACCACCCAACGAGGGCCTCTGGGGGACCCTGTGTCCTCTTGATGTTGTCCAGGCTGTGCTGGTTTCTGATGGGGTCAGCAGAGGTGGGAACAGGGTGTCCTGAATGTCACCTGACCTGTGCAAGGTCACCTGTGCAGACCCTGATCCTTGAGCATCCCAGCTCCTTGCAGCTCACATGAGATATTAAAAAAAAAAATCCAAAAACAAAAGCAAAAAAAAACCCACCAAAAACCAAACAAAACCCAACCAAACAAAACAAGTAAAAACACACAAAAAAAAAGAAATTAAACACAAATTAAACAAAACAGGAGAGAGCTGATCCTGGATGCTCCCTGGATGCCTGGGAGCAGACACTGCCCTTGCATGCCTGGCCATGACCTCTCAGGGGCTCCTGTCCTGGCTGGGAGCAGCTGGCTGCTGGCTCTGACTCCTCCTGAGCCCTTGGACAGTCCCAGGCTGCTCCTGCCCAGAGCCAGGATCTCATCAGCTCACAGGCACCAGGGCTGCTGTGCTTGTCTGATGGTGTTTGTGGTGCTGCTGCCCTCCCTGGGCCTGGGGGTTGCTTCTCCACCAAAAGCAGAGGATGCTCCCGTGTGGATCAGCCCAGAGAAGGAGCTGGGTGCTCCCAGGGATGGGAGGGGAGCTTGGTTTGGGGTGAGTGTCACCTGGGGGCAGTGGGCAGCAGCTATCCCAGCTCTCCAGAAGCTGCTCCTTGGATCAGCTGGATCCAACAGTGAAATTCTGTGTCCCCACATGCTGACAGCAGAGCTGGGGTGTGCCAGAGCCCAGGACAAGCCCAGGTCACTCTGGGATACCAGGCTGTCCCCTGAGCTCAGCTAAAGTCACTCACAAGGTGGTCCCCAGGAAATTCAGGCTGGACAGAGCCTCTGGAACAGCCCTTCTCCCCTCCTTTTGTGTGCAAAACTGATAAAGAAAGAAAAGAAACAAACCCCAACCATAAAACCAAATCAAACCCAACCAGTTCTTCAGCTTTGTTTGGATGGAGGCCCAAAACAGACTCTGGCACAGATGGGAATCCTATCTGGGGCTCCTGACTCATGGCACTAAAATAAACCTGTTAGTCAACGTTCAGGAGGGCTGGAGCTCCTGAAGAAACCCTCTGTGTGCCCAGGGGATGCTGCCCTGGCCCTGCTCTGGGCAGGGCTGTGCTCCTGGAGCTCATCCCACAGGGATGCTCCAGGGATGGGTGCTGGGCACCCCAGGCCCCAGCAGGGCAGTGATGGGATTGTCCACAGCATCACCTCCCCTCTCCTGTGTGCTGGTTTCCCTCCCCTGTCACTGAGTTTTTTAATCCATCCAGGTCGTGGCCTGCTTGAGTGGGGCCAGCCATGGGGTCAGTGCTAATGACATGCTAATGAGGCAGGCAATCAATTCCCCTAATCAGGGAATCGATCCCCACTGCAGGTGCATCTGATCCTGGGCTGTGTGAGCAGCATCTGATTTTATTATTGAGGGGTCCTTGCAAGCTGTTTGCCACAGCAGAAACAGGCTTGGACAAGACTTAAAAAGCTTATAATAGAAAAATAATTTAAAAAAATTAAAAAGAAGGTTGGGGACTGAAGCATCCTTTTGAATCCAAGAGCTGTCTGCTACAAAATATTGGGGTTTTAGTGGGGTTCTGGTCTCCTGACTGCTGTGGTACCCACAAGCAAATGCACAGGAGCAAGCAGGAGCAGGATTTTTGATCCCCTGTAATATGTTTGAGCCCTCTAATAGATTTTAGTGTCAACTATTTTTGTCTCAGGGAATTTCCTGAGCCTGGTGTTGTTTGCCCCATCTCACAGAGCTCCTCATTCACTCTCCCCTTCAGGTTTTTTCCACCCTTGGATAAGAATTTCAGCAGCTCAAATGACATGAGGGAAAACCCATTTAACCCCTTCTAGTCCTTGCAGTGGGAAAGGGGAATTAAAATCCCCTGGTGTCCCCTGAATGGTCCCGTGTGCCCCTGGAAAAGGAGGAGCTGTGGGGAAGGTGACTCTGCTTCCCACTCCTTGGGTTTCAGTGGAAAGGGGGAGCAGCGTCCGGGGGAACAGCCACAAACGAGCCCTGGCACACGAGGCAGGGCAGCAATGAGGGGTTTCTGCCAGCCCAAAGGCTTCTGTGGCCAGACAGTGACCCCAGCACGGGGGGGACCAGAGATGGATCTGGCCCTGCAGGAGTCGGTGACAGGTGAGGTGACAGGTGGTACAGGTGAGGTTACAGGTGATGTTACAGGTGAAGTTACAGGTGAGGTGACAGGTGAGGTGACAGGTGATACAGGTGAGGTTACAGGTGATGTTACAGGTGAGGTTACAGGTGATGTTACAGGTGAGGTGACAGGTGAGGTGACAGGTGATACAGGTGATGTTTCAGGTGATGTTACAGGTGATGTTTCAGGTGATGTTTCAGGTGAGGTGACAGGTGATACAGGTGATGTTACAGGTGAGGTTACAGGGGAGGTTACAGGTGACACAAGTGATGTTACAGGTGATGTTACAGGTGAGGTGACAGGTGATACAGGTGAGGTTACAGGTGATGTTACAGGTGAAGTTACAGGTGATACAGGTGATGCTACAGGTGATGTTACAGGTGAGGTGACAGGTGATACAGGTGAGGTGACAGATGAGGTTACAGGTGACACAAGTGATGTTACAGGTGATGTTACAGGTGAGGTGACAGGTGATACAGGTGAGGTTACAGGTGATACAGGTGAGGTTACAGGTGATGTTACAGGTGAAGTTACAGGTGACACAAGTGATGTTACAGGTGATGTTACAGGTGAGGTGACAGGTGATACAGGTGATGTTACAGGTGATGTTTCAGGTGATGTTACAGATGATACAGGTGATGTTTCAGGTGATACAGGTGATGTTACAGGTGATGTTACAGGTGATACAGGTGATGTTACAGGTGATGTTTCAGGTGATGTTTCAGGTGATGTTACAGGTGATGTTACAGGTGATGTTTCAGGTGATGTTTCAGGTGATACAGGTGATGTTACAGGTGAGGTGACAGGTGATACAGGTGATGTTTCAGGTGATGTTACAGGTGATGTTACAGGTGATGTTACAGGTGATGTTTCAGGTGATGTTTCAGGTGATGTTTCAGGTGATGTTACAGGTGATACAGGTGATTCAGGTGATGTTTCAGGTGATGTTACAGGTGATACAGGTGATGTTACAGGTGATGTTTCAGGTGATGTTACAGGTGATGTTTCAGGTGATGTTTCAGGTGATACAGGTGATGTTACAGGTGATGTTACAGGTGATGTTTCAGGTGATGTTTCAGGTGATGTTACAGGTGATACAGGTGATGTTTCAGGTGATGTTTCAGGTGATGTTACAGCAGTTTTGGTCCCACAGTCACCCCAGGACTGGATTTACCGTGCTGGGCTCTGAGCTCCCCCAGCACAGACCGAGTGGGCTCTGCCCCAGCAGAAGCTGAAGGACTTTTTGGGCCAAACCCATCCCGGGGTGGGGCAGTGGGTTTCCCCACATGGGGGGCAGTGCAGCCACTGAGCTTTGCACAGAGCAGCCCCTGCCCTGGCCAGAAAGCAGTGGTGGTGTTGGTGTCACTGCAGCTGGAGATGGCATCACCCCTCACAAGGTCAGGAGGAGCTTTGGGGTGATCTCTGTGCTCTCCCCAAGCTCCACTTTCCCACCACCAGCCTCCCTTCATCAGCAAGAAAACTGTCTTTTCCTAACACTTATTAAGCCCTAATTTTCATCTTATTCATTACTACCAAGTCATTAAGCTGGCAAGGAATTAAATGAGATGAAATGAAAAGAATTGAAAGAGACCAAAGAGTTTGGGGTGGTTGGGTTATTTTTTAAAAGAGGCCAGAAAATAATCTCCCAGGATTAAGCAGGTGAGAGCAACTAACCCTGTGGAAGGGCATGTAAGACTCAGAGACGAGGATTCTAATTAAAAAGAGGCACTGAAGAAGCCCGGGGGGTTCTGTCTGCTCCTCCCTGCTCCACGA
The DNA here is from genome assembly GCF_029582105.1 of Oenanthe melanoleuca. NCBI lineage: Eukaryota > Metazoa > Chordata > Aves > Passeriformes > Muscicapidae > Oenanthe > Oenanthe melanoleuca. The sequence continues at coordinate 4,777,823 of NC_079350.1, forward strand.
GATGACAATGAGGACACTGGGCACTGTGGGTCCCTGATGGTGAAGCAGCTCCTCCTTAACTTCAGTAAAGCTCAAATAAAAGCTGCTGAAATGGGGGGTTCAGGGGACATTGTGAGGCTTCCAAAAAAAACAGCTGTCAGTGCCAGACTGCAGAGCTTTTGTATGCAAATGTATATGGGGGGAACATTTAGGGATCTTATTTTGCTATTATTATTGATATGTTAGATATAAATATGTTAATATATCAATATGTAATAATATATTTAAATATATATCTGTATGTATGAAGCCATTGTTTCCAGGAAACAATCTTCTTCCTCCAGGGCTACCAACTGCCCCTTGCTGGGTGTTTGTTCCAAGGATAGATTTGAAGTCCAGGGTGGTAAAAATGCTCATCTCTGTCCTTGCCTTCCTCTCCAAGATTTGATCTGTGTGCCCCCAGGGCTCCTGGCACAGACCTGGACCATCCAGGATGTTATAAATGGGTATTATGGTATTGGCTTTCTGCAAATATTAGGGTGGATACTATCTGTGTGGTGTTGAAAGTGTTCTTAAGATAGAGTTTTATTTAGAAGTAACCTAGGCTGATAAAGTGTCTTTGTAGTAAGTGAACTACCCGCTCAGTTAGATACCACCCAATAAAGACACCTGCTGCTGGTACACCAGTTACCATCTGTAGAAATTGAAGACCAAATGAGGACTGATAAGAAAAATAAATTTAAAAAACACACATGCTCTAAAAAAGTGGACTCAGGAAGTGGCCACTTAAAACAGTTCCTGACATATGAAAAAAAAAAAAGTTTATAAAAAAGTTTTAAAATCTATAATAAGTCTATGAACATACAACAGGGCTGATGGATTTAAGGGGTGTCTCCAAAACAGCAGGGTGCTCTTGGCTCAATGCTGAGCACCCACCCAGCCATTATAACCTTTTCCTTTATTGTTTGTCTCTTATTGTCTTTTATTAAACCTTTTAAGATCCACCAGGAAAGCGAACCTGGTTTTTCACACAGGGGGGCTCACACCCAGCTCTGAGTGCCCTGAGCATCCCATCCCTCTGTGAGTCCATCACACCCATCCCAAACCCATCTCCCACCCAGGCAAACCTGGCACTGGCTGCTGCCTGGGCATGTCACACCACTCTGTGCCTTTTTTCCGTTTGTATTGTTGTTTCCTCAGACTGAATTAAAATAACAGCTCCACAGAGCAGTGTCAGAGCTGCCAGAGGAATCCCATCTCTCTGGTGACTTCATTAGCGCCGCTGCCTCCAGTCAGCAAAGGCACGGGGCTTTATTAGCTCCTGGTGGGTTTTTTTTCCTCTTGTCCTCACATGCAGAGCCCTCATTAGTGGGAAGATGGAGCACTAAAGAGTCCCGTGAAGTTTTCATCCCGGTTTGTTTCATCCCCTCCTTTCCTGACAAGGACACCACCTCCAGCTTCACCGTGTGCACGTCCCACCAGCACAGCTCCCTGCCTGGTGTTACTGGCTCCAGACACACCTGGGCAGGAAGGCTGGAGTCCCTGGAGTCCTGATTCAGCCCCTGGGCTTTGTTTCCCAGCCCTGCTCCACACTGCACACAGCCCCCAGTGAATTGTGACCCTGCCAGTCCCTCGTTCGTTTTTGATGCATTCAGGATGGTGAGAGGCTGTTATTTTGTGATGGATTAACAATGCTGTATTTGCTTTTAGCCTGTTTTATGGTGCCCCAAGTGCCTTGGCTGTAACTCCTGTGTTTATTTGTTTTATTATCCCAACAGGCTGGAGATCACAGTGGGAACACTGTGGGCTGCCCCAGAGGGGCTGGGGATGTCCCACCCCAGGTGAGGCACAGCTCACCTGTGCTGGGGGAATGCTGCTTTTAGCTGCACCTGGGGCATCAGGTGTGCTGGTTGAGAGGTAGAAGGGCTGCCCGGGCAGGGAGGGAGGAAAGAAAAAGGAAGGGGATGCAGGAATTCAGGAATTCTGCTTTAATTCAGTGACTCTCAGTGCATCCACCCACCGTGTGCAGGGCTGGGCGTGGGCAGCACCCTGGAGCAAGGAGCCAAGGGCTGAGGGAAGAGAGAGGAGCTGTCACTGCTGCAGGTCACATCCTCCTGTCAGCCCACAGCTTCTCCATCCTCACCTGGCTGCAGGTGAGCTGCTCCTGACACAGCCTGTGCAGGTTTGGAAGGCAAACACAGGCTCAGGGTTCTCCCCTTCCTTGGGGATGACCTTGGGGGTGTCCCATTGTCCCACCTCCCCTCCCTGGGCACCTCCCCACAACCTCCCATCCCCACTCCTCCTCTCCCCAGGGGCTGGTACATTTGCAGAGAGGTACCTGAGTACCAATAACATCAACACCAAGGGGAACACTGCATCTCACCCGAAAGCCTGGAAATTTCCAGAAGCAATTTTAGTGAATTTCCTCCTAATTTCCAGTATCAAAGATCAATGGGAGCTTCAGGGATTAGAGCAATGGGCTGGAGGGGAAAACGAGAAGTGAAAGAGGAAAATAAACATAAAAGTCATACAAAACAAATAGCTGGCAGTAATTCCATTAAATCAGATGTTTTTAAAAGGAAATATTAAAATATTAACTATGTAATTAAGTATTTATTAATTAAAAGAGAAGCCAAGCATTAAGATAAGCAAAGCCCAAATCATGTGCAAGCTCTCCTTTAGCTCAGCTGCCAACTCAAAGGACCTTGATTGTCTCCAAGGTCTGTGGAAGGGACAGAGGAGCAGATTCCTGGAGTTAGGAGACCAAAATCCTCTCAGCATTTGCTCTCAGAGCTGCCCATGTTGGCTTTTCCAGCAGCTCCTTCCTGCAGATCCCTGACTCCCCTGGAGCAGGGCAGGGCAGGGTGATGGTTTCCCTGTCTGTGCATTGCTACCACACCTCAGATTTTTGGCAGTCCCTCCTCTGGGGACATCCAGGCGTGCTGGGAGCTCTGTGCTGCTGTCCTTGGGATGTGCCACCTCGGTGTCCCCCGGTGTCACCAGGCCTGTGACTCGTGTGCCAGGGTCACATTGAGCTCTCCCAGCCCGGTCCTGGGCAGCAGGAGCTGTCTGGTGCCTCTGACAAACTCATCTGTCACCGAGTGAGGGCCACGGGCTGAGACACTGCAGAAGAGAGAATTAAAGAGGGAGAGAGAAAGAGCAATCAATACATTATTTAGCAGCAGGAATGCAAATGACAAAAAATTAATGAGGCCTCTCCCCCCCCCCCTGCACCCTTCCCCCAGCCCTCCTTTGCTGTAAGATTGCTGACAAATTCTCTGGAAAATATCAAAACAGCCGGAGGGTGTAACCTGCCAGAGTGATGCACCATTATCTATTATTGATGGAAACCTTGACAAGTTCCCTTTAAAAAAAGGAGAGAGAAAGGGAGGGAGAGAAGGGAAAAAATTGCATCTAATCTTTGTTTTAAAGCTACAGTTGCTCATTTTCTCTTCCCTGAGGGCGGCTGAGCAGCAGAAGTTGTCACTGTGGTGTGGCCAGGAGCCTCCGGGCTGGGCTGGGCTGGCAGGGAATCCGCGGGGCGCTGTGAGGAGGAATGTTTGTTTCTTCCCCTGCAAAGAGTCTTTAAAGCCTCATTTAAAGATGAAATAGGGCTGAGCTGGCAGAGACAGCACTGGGGATTGTGTCTGGGGAAAGGCTGGGGGCTTGGGGTAGCAGGGAGGGAGAGGATGATCAAAGCAAACCATGTGGAAAATTTGGGAGGGGAGAGCAGCTGTGGGACAGGAGGGGGAGGAGAAAGTGGAAAAAGTGACTGTGGAACAAAATATCCAGCAAGTCCCTGAAGCAAACACTGTCCTGAGCAGCACAGAGGCACTGTCCAGCAGGCTGGGGAGTGACACACAGGGATTAATTCTTCATAAATGTCACCAGCCTCCTGACAGCTCCTCTGCTTTGGGCCTCTTACAGCAAACCAGCAAAACCCTCCAAACCAACCATGTGGATCTCAGCTGCTCCTGTTGTCCATCACCCAGCCAGGGGTGACTGTCCCTGCTCCTTCTGGTGCCACCAGTGTCACCCAGGCTGTGCTGACCCCAGCCCTGGGGGTGCTGGCAGGGGCAGGGGGACAAGCCAGCACAGCAGGGGCTGCAGGAGCCCCCAGCATCCTTCCTCCATCCCCTGGCCCTCCCTGAGCACCCACCTCACCCTGAATTCAGAACCTGCTTTCCTTTCTGTGCTGTGCCCCTGCTGACATGCCCTGCATCCCTGGAGATGTGCAGCTCTGGAGGGAGAGCTGTTGGTGCCTCAGTGTCCCCAGGCACAGGCTCTCACCCTCGGGTCCAAGATGAAGGACAGCTCGTAGATGACAGTGATTATTCACTGTTCCTTTTTTATAGGTCCTCAGAAGAGTTTCTCTCATCTCACAGCCCAGTCCCTCAAGGATGCTTATGGGATCTGTTCCAGGCAGATGCTGACATCCAGCTCCTGTTTCTCCATCAGTAGCTCTAGGCCAGTCCTGGGGCTATTTAACATTGAAGGCACAGGAATTACCCCAGGGGTTTACATCCCCACCCCACTGTCCTGCCTTCAGCAGAGTCCATGCCAGAGACCCCAGAGGTACAAAATCCCGTCAAGACAGTGTGTAGATATTAAATTTAATCCTGGCAAGCCCTGCTGCTGTTCCAGTTTATGCCCACTGGCGTTGTAGGTCCTGCTGAGCTCCACGTTCCTGTGGCTCTTCATGCAGGGCACCCTGCAGCTCTGTTCTTGGTTTGGGAGGTTCCCTCCTCTGACTGCATTGCATGGCTCCTCTTCTGGTGCTGCAGGGCCAAACTTGTGCTCCAGCCCCCTCCTGTACCTCAGTCAGTGCTCTGTGTGCCTCTGCCCTGCCTTCCTTCACCTCTATCCCATCCCCTCTTCTCCTAAACGAAATAGCCCTAAGTCTTTTTAATCTCTTCTCATGGATTATTGATGCTATTTGTTGCAATTCTTTGGATCTTTTCCATTTCTGCTCCATCCTGGCTGTGATGATGGGGTGATGAGCAGACTCTGCTGAAGGTGAAGTTTATGAAGTCACAGCAGCTCTGCTGCCTCTCCCTGCTCTGCCCAACCCTTTCAGCCACAAGGAGATGAGTCTTGATGTCCATCTGAAATGTGCTGCATGCTGGGTTTTCTGCCATCCTGACCACAGCAGTGTCAATTTTATCAGAAACTGAGCTAAAACCTGTCCCCCTTTAAGCTGGGGAGAAAACATTATTTGATCCCGTGCTAATTGTACTGAAAGCTGGGTGAATTTTTTGCTCTCTTCTTATTCCTTGGTTAAACCCAGCTGCCCCCTAAGCATGCAGGAAACATCCCCCAAATGCCACAGCCTGCAGGGAAGCTCTGAAGGCCAAAAACAAGGTAACAAAGCTGGGGAAAGCAGCTGGAGAGGAGATTGCTGAGATGGGGCTGCCAGAGAATGGAGAAGCTCCAGCTCCTGCAGGTGGGCAGGCTCTGAGCTGATAAAGAAATCAGCATTTCATGGGGCTGAATCTCACCCTTGGGCCAGCTGCAGGGGGACAGAGAGCAATGCCATGGTCACCATGGTGCTGGAAATGTCATGTCCAGCCAGAGCATTCATTTTGCTTTCCTATTATCTGCTGTGCTAAAGAAAGCTTTGTTGGCAAATGGACTTCATGGGAAGTTTATCTCCCTGCTGCTGACTTTGTGCAAAACAAAACAAAAACAAAATAAGAAAGAAAGACAGAAAGTAATAATAAAAAGAATCCAACATAAATTCCCAGGAGGAATCAGGAGGTCAAGTTTAAAAATAGAATAAAATAAAGGAAGGAAGAAAATAAACTACACCAAACAACCCATCAGCAGCAGCTTGATGATGAAGTGCTGTGGGCTGAGGAATAATGGTTTGAAGTTTATCAGAGGGATGTGTCCCACATTTACAATTTTATCTGAAATGTGTCAGGGCTTGTGCAGCAAAATGGGAGCAACGTGAGGGTCAGTCAGTCCCTCCTTCAAGGCCAGGAGGGCCAAAATGAAGATTTGCATGAGACATTGAAGTTTGTCACCCTGCATGAGAGGGACCTTGGAGGAGCTGGGTGAGAATTGCTGGTTGATGTTCATTCCAGCTGCCAGGGTGGTTGCTGTGCTCATTTATGAGATCCAGAGGTGTCTGTGCCTTTCCTGCCTAATTGCAAAGGTGAAAGGGTCGTTTTACAGACAGGGAAACTGAGGCACAGAGGGGCCAGCCTGCCCCACGTTCCCTTTAGCCCTGGCAGCAAACACATTCCCTCTGTGCTGTGCTGTGCCCCTCTCTGCTGAGAGGCAGTGCTGCCTTTCCCAGTTCTGGATCTCCTGCAGCCTTCAGGACTCAGCACATCCCTCCTGACCTGCCACAGGCTCCTGTGTTCGCTGCTGGGCTCCCCAGGTGGATTTGCCAGCACAGCTCATTCCAGCCCTGCAGGACCTCTGCTATTTCAGACACAGCTGCCTGTAGCTCCCCCAGGTTTCTCTCCCCCACCCTTCCTGCAGCTGCTGTCAGCTGTGCAGAGCGTTTGGAGCCTCAGCATCATGGCCAGGTGACACTTTGGCTTGGGCACAAGGTCTCCCCACCTGGGACTGGCAGGGAGGGGAAATCTAGGCTGTCACGTCCAATTACATTTTTCCCTGGGTGACCTTTGTTTCCATAACACAATTTTTATTATTTGACTTTGTAATATTGATTTTGATTTCCTTTTTTGATTCATTTTCGTTTCTCTCTTTCCTGCAGGGAGTGACTTGGTTCACCTTCAGCATCTGCTCGCTCTGTAGTGTGAGGCAGGAAGGGTCATTTGTCCATGGAGAATGACCTGAAAGAAAAGCAAGGTTTTAAAGAGGGCTTGTGTATGAGCTGGGCTTGCTTCTGGTGCTCTAAATTGGGCCTCTCCAACCTGTCCTTCCTGAACACCCCTTGGCTTTGTGGTGAGCTGTCTCCCTCATCCAGAGGTGGATGGGAACTGCATTGCAATGAAGCAGCTCTGGATGTGGAGCTCCTCCAGTCCTTGCTGGCAGCAGGAGCAGCAGGACATCTTCTGATTGAAAGGGAGAGTTTGCCACAGAAATGTGTCTATCTCCTGGAGTTCCATCTTCAGCAGTGACTGGTAATGATGCTTCAGGTGGAGGAAGAGCTCAGGTGCAGCAGGCAGAGTCTATTCCCACAGTCCTGGTTGTCCAGCAGCTGTGCCAGGGGACAGCAAACCCTCCTCTCCTCTGCCTGCTCAGTGCCCAGAGGCTGGCCAAGGTCTGTGGCAGGGTGGCACTGGGGGATGTCCAAGCCATCCAAAGGGGATGGGCTTGGGGCCATCTGTGTCCCAGGAAGATGCCCTCATTATCTGCAAGGAAAGGACTGCCCAAGGTACCCTTCCTCTGAAAGGAGAGGGGGCTTCCCATCTTCCCACCAGTTCTGTCCTCACAGAAGGGTCAGGGCAGGCTTCAGAGACCCTGCTCAGAGCTGCTTTTGCTGTTAGAGGCAGCACAGATGGACCAGGATGTGGTCAGCAAAGTCAGCAGCCGAGCTCCAGCCATGCACAGCAAAGATCTTTATTCAGTCACCTGCCACCATCCCAATAACCCCCAGGAGGATGAGCCATGGATGTGAAGCCTCAGGTGTGGGGAGGTGGAAGGACAGCCAGACCACTGAGGAAGTGCTGACAGAAACACCTTGGAGTGCCAGACACCTTGTTAGCCAGGATGTATTGTGCTGGTGATTCACATGCTTGTGTTTCCACTGTGAAATATAGTCCCCAGTAGAGGGAAAAGATTAAACCAGAGAAAGAACCTTTAGAGCCTTTTCTCCTTCCACCCTCACCTCCCTAATTACTTTAAATGTACAAAGGGTTTGTCATAAGCTGTTTAATCTCTCTCCCAGTTTTTCTTTTTAATAATCCCAGGGCCTGGGGTTCTTCTCAGAGTCCCTCCTCAGATCTACCTCATCCTCTTGTGGCAGCATGAAGCCAACCATTTTTTTCTCTATTTACTTCTTTTCACAAAAGACTAAGAAAAAGACATCAAAAAGCTTTACTTTAAGCTGCCACTTTAACAGACAGATGTGAAAGTGCAATTTACTTATTTTTTGATTAATCCCCTAGTCCCAGGGACCAGAGGCTCTGCCCCCCTGCCCACCTGGCTGTTGGTGTTTTACAGATGGGGAGCCCTGAAATATTGAGTGACCCACCCCAGATACCCAATGGGTTTGTTGATCTTGGAGTGGAGATGTGTCTGGAGAACAAAATAAAACAACAAACCAGAAGTCTGTGACCAAGCAGGGAAGGGATCAAGGTATCTCAAGGTTGGGGTGTTGCAATAGGACAAGGGGTAATGGCTTTAAACTGAAAGATGGTTAATTTAGATTACATATGAGGAAGGAATTCTTTACAATGAGGATGGGCAGGCCCTGGCACAGGTTCCCAGAGCAGCTGTGGCTGCCCCTGGATCCCTGGCAGTGTCCAAGGCCAGGCTGGATGGGGCTTGGAGCAGCCTGGGACAGGGGAAGGTGTCCCTGCTGGTTTCAGGGAGTTTGGAACTAAATAACCTCTAAGGGTCCCTTCCAACCCGGACCATTCTATGATTCTACAGCTCCTTGTCCCGCTGCAGACAGAGGACAGCTGCCTTTGGGGAGCATCCTCGGGATAAGCACTGGGGAGCCGGCGGTGCCCCCAGCCCCATGTGCCGGCATATGCTGCCCTCTAGAGCCAGCACCCAAATCTCGCCTTTTTTAAAGGAAAAAGCTGCGAAAAAGTCCTGACAGGAATGGGAGAATCAGGGGAAACCCCCCCGAGGCTCTGCAGGGTGAGACCCCTCGGGGGGACCAGCCCCAGGGGCACGGGGGATGCACAGGGGGAGCCCCGACAATGTGCCCAGACCATCAGCTCTAAAAATAAAAATAAAAATAAAAATTAAAAATAAAAATAAAAATAAAAATAAAAATAACTTATCTCTCACTCTCACACACAGCACTGGGGTCACACAGCTCCAGTCAGGTACCGTCAGCTGCTGTGCAGAAAAAACCTGAACACTGACCCTTCCTCCAGGTGAAAGTGGAGATTTGCCCAAAATCAGTGTCTCCCATTTGCCTTTTTTTTGCTCACATGAACTCTGATGCAGCTCACACCATGTATATTTTCCAGGGGACTGACACAGAGCTCTGTCCCTTCCTGCATCTCTCCTCTGGATCTCTCACCCAGAGTGTGTCCCCCATGATTGTGCTGTCTTCTTCTTCCACCAAAAATTCCTCTCCACCACATACTGGTACCCCACTCCTATTTTTTCCACCTCTGAAGACCTCAGAGGAATTGCAGCCATTAACAGGAAGTGAGAATCTCGCCCTTCTGCTTTAGTTGCTTCCCATACATTTTTTTTTTTTCACCTCTTCCCTGTGGCAAAACTTTCCACCCTGCAGGCTGAGCAGGGATGAGGCACATGGGGTCTCTGCGGTGTGTTTGTCACTTGAGGGTCCTCATGCACATCGGATAATGCTTTTCAGTGAGTTTTGGAATCTTAATCACACTGCAACAATCCTGAGCAGCGATGTTATCAAGGCCAGTGCTGGTTCAGAAGGCAGCAGGAGCTGGCTAAACTGCATTCCCCTAAATAATCCCATTTATACCCTGCTGCTAAAGCCCACTCAGCGTAGTTTGGGGTGAACGGCCGCCACCTCCTGGGATTTCTGCAGGGACAGCGCAGCAGGACCTGAGCCCTGATGGCACAAACTAGAGGGGATGGGGAGAGCTGGGCTGGGAGCTCAGGACCGAGCCCTCACTAGAGGGCAGGAGCGCTCTTCAGCTGCGCTGCTCCAGCCCTCGGCTCTTGCCCAATTTCCCCGTTCAGTGGGTCAGTGTGCACGCCGGTGACTCACTGCAGGAAATGACCCTGTGGAGATGCATTTGATGTCTGCTGCCCTCCCCAGGTGCTGTCAGCCCGCCCGGGCAGCCTCCAGCGGGGGTTCCACCATCTGCCGAGAGCTCCTGGCAGGTTTTGCTGCCAGGGAATTTCTCCCAGCAAAGAAATGTTTGGGGGAGGAGGCTCCAGATGTTGCCCCCACATCTGGCACAACTCGCCTGTAAGGTGAACTTTAGCACTGCGCTCACATCTGATAACAAAGCAGGTACCAAACATATTCTTAATTTCTTTTTCCTGATGTAGCATCAGCACCTGAAAATTTGGCTCTTTGTAGGGTATTCCAGCTTTGCTCCCTCTTGAAGGCAACCAGCTGCTGCCATCCTTTCTGTCTGTCCAAATGTGCTGCAGGATCCATCCCTGTGGGATCTCACACTGCTCCGTAACAGCCTGAAAAATGACATCTCTCTTCAGAGATCTCCTGCTCCCCTGGCCACAGCTCTGCCCTTAACAACACACTCAGATGGACACAATCAGCTCGGAGGTGTTTTTTCCCCAGCTGACTCCAGGGGATATTTAGAAACATCAGGTTTTCCCAGCGCTGCGAGTTACATCTTAATGCAGAAACCACAAGAGAAACTCCAGCATCCCCCGGAAGGCAACACATCATGGGCACAACGGGGCTTTTTATATCAGAGACTATGAAAAGACCTTCCAATTTAGTAGCTGTTCTGCTCATATCTCACATTATTGCACACACGCTTCTCCCTTGCCTGAGCCTGAAAACGGGAGGGTGTAAGAATAGCAGCTTGTTACTTCATCTGTCTGCTTCCTGTGCGTGCTCCCAGTCGGGTCTGCTCTCATTAGCATCACCCGCCGCAGCTCCTCGTTACTACTGCTCACTAATACGAGTGAGTCAGCACAGCTCAGCGTGGCTACAACAGCCACCATCCACATCTGTGGGAGCCAGAGAAAAACCTCTACCAGAACCTTTTTTTTTTTTTTTTTTTTTTTTTTATTGGATTTATTAAGCAAATGTGCTCAGGAACTCCCCACAAGCCTCTCAACGAAAAAATTAATGAGTGAAAAATGCATACTCTGCCTCTTAGGTATTTCCTCCTATACCTTCTGCTGAGCCCTGGGTGTGTGAGATGTTTAAACAGGCTCATGAAGTCACTTTCAAAGTTGTGTGGAAAGCGTACAGAAATAGCAGCCTCGTGAATGATTTATTTGATAAGGGAAATAAACAGTCTCTGACAGCTCACCAGGCTTCAGATTTATTGGCCCATAGCACAGGGCTACCTGCAAGTCATTGTTGTGATGTTTGTCCCTAATTAGGTTGTAGAAATGAGTTAATTTTCAAATAAGACCATAATTATTTTATTATTGCTTGGAGCCCTGCCCGCCCCGGGCTCTGCTGTCACTTCCCTCTGGAGTGAAGCCACTTGACCCCAGGGAGCTGCCACTGCTCCCCGGGCTCAGATTAAAGTGAGTGTGTGGGTTGGGGTGGCAGCCAGGGAGCTGGAACAGGAGCAGGGGCAGGAATAGGGGCAGGGGCAGGAATAGGGGCAGGGGCAGGAGCAGGAGCAGGAATAGGGGCAGGGGCAGGAGCAGGGGCAGGGGCAGGGGCAGGGGCAGGAATAGGGGCAGGGGCAGGGGCAGGGGCAGGGGCAGGAGCAGGAGCAGGAGCAGGGGCAGGAATAAGGGCAGGGGCAGGAGCAGGGGCAGGGGCAGGAATAGGAGCAGGAGCTGGAGCAGGGGCAGGGGCAGGGGCAGGAGCAGGGGCAGGAGCAGGAGCAGGGGCAGGGACAGGGGCAGGGGCAGGGGCAGGGGCAGGAATAGGGGCAGGGGCAGGAGCAGGGGCAGGGGCAGGAGCAGGAGCAGGAGCAGGGGCAGGGGCAGGGGCAGGAATAGGGGCAGGGGCAGGAGCAGGAGCAGGAGCAGGAGCAGGGGCAGGGGCAGGAATAGGAGCAGGAGCAGGAGCAGGGGCAGGGGCAGGAGCAGGGGCAGGGGCAGGGGCAGGAGCAGGAGCAGGAGCAGGGGCAGGAGCAGGGGCAGGAATAGGGGCAGGAATAGGGGCAGGGGCAGGGGCAGGAGCAGGGCAGGGGCAGGGATAGGAGCAGGGGCAGGAGCAGGGGCAGGGGCAGGAGCAGGGGCAGGAGCAGGAGCAGGAGCAGGGGCAGGAATAGGGGCAGGAATAGGGGCAGGGGCAGGGGCAGGGGCAGGACTAGGGGCAGGGATAGGAGCAGGGGCAGGAGCAGGAGCAGGGGGAGGGGCAGGGGCAGGAGCAGGAGCAGGAGCAGGAGCAGGGGCAGGAATAGGGGCAGAAACAGGAGCAGGGCAGAGGCAGGAGGTCAGACTGACTGATCTGCTGCGGTCCCTCCCAGCCAGACCTGGATCCTGATGCCCATCCCATTATTCTGATCCCATCCTGGGAACCTGATCCCCACCCCCATATTCTGATCCTCATTTCAGGATTCTGATGCCCATCCCTCATCCTGGCATCCATCCCCCTTCTGATCCTCATCCTGGGATCCTGATCCATCCGTTCCGGCACTTCGATCCCATCCCGTGATCCCGATGATCCCGATGATCCCGATGCCCATGCCAGGATCCCGATCCCATCCCATGATCTCGATGATCCTGATCCCATCCCGATCGTATCCTACCATCCCGATGATCCTGATCCCATACCAATGCCCATCCTGATGCCCATCCCAATCCCATCGCGATCCCATCCCAATGCTATACCGATGCCATCCTGATGATCCCAATTCCATCCCGATTCCATCCCGATGATCCCGATCCCATCCCGATGATCCTGATGCCCATGCCGGGATCCTGATACCCATCCTGCGATCCCGATCCTACCCCGATCCTATCCCGGTGCCCATCCCGCTCCCATCCCGATCCTATCCCGATCCCACCCCGATCCTATCCCGATCCCATCCCGATCCTATCCCGATCCCATCCCGATCCTATCCCGATCCTATCCCGATCCCACCCCGATCCTATCCCGATGTCCACCCCGATCCTATCCCGACCCCATCCCGATCCTATCCCGGTGCCCATCCCGCTCCCACCCCTATCCCATCCCGATCCCGTCCCGATCCCACCCCGATCCCATCCCGATCCCACCCCGATCCTATCCCGCCCCGATCCCATCCCTATCCCACCCCTATCCCATCCCGATCCCACCCCGATCCTATCCCGGTGCCCATCCCGATCCCATCCCGATCCCACCCCGATCCTACCCCGATCCTATCCCGGTGCCCATCCCGATCCCATCCCGATCCCACCCCGATCCCATCCCGATCCCATCCCGATCCTATCCCGATCCCACCCCGATCCCACCCCGATCCCATCCCGATCCCACCCCGTTCCTATCCCGATCCCACCCCGATCCTATTCCGATTCGACCCCGATCCCATCCCGATCCTACCCCGTTCCTATCCCGATCCCACCCCGATCCCATCCCTATCCTACCCCGTTCCTATCCCGATACTATCCCGATGCCCATCCCGATCCTATCCCGATCCCATCCCGATCCTATCCCGATGCCCATCCCGATCCTATCCCGATGCTATCCCGATGCCCACCCCGATCCTATCCCGATCCCACCCCGATCCTATCCCGGTGCCCATCCCGATCCTATCCCGATCCCATCCCGATCCCACCCCGTTCCTATCCCGATCCCACCCCGATCCCCCCCGTTCCTATCCCGATCCCATCCCGATCCCACCCCGTTCCTATCCCGATCCCACCCCGATCCTATTCCGATTCGACCCCGATCCCATCCCGATCCCACCCCGTTCCTATCCCGATCCCATCCCGATCCCACCCCGATCCTACCCCGATCCCATCCCGATCCCATCCCGATCCCATCCCGATCCCACCCCGATCCCCCCAGTTCCTATCCCGATCCCATCCCGATCCCACCCCTCCGCGGAGGTTCCGTGCCCGCCCCGCCGCCGGCCCCGCCCCGCGGTTCCTTCTGCGGCCGGGAGGCGGCGCTGGGCGCTGGGCGTGCGCGGCGGGAGCCCCGGGCCGCCCCTTCCCGTCGCGGCCCCGCGGAGCGGAGCGGAGCGGGCAGGGGGCGGGCGCTGCTCCACGGCCGCCGCTGGAGCCGCTCCCGCATCGCGCCCGGCAGCAGCGGGAGCCCGGCAGCCCCTCGGCCGGCTCCGTGCGCCGCCGGGCCTGAGCGCCGAGCGCCGGCTCCGACATGTCCGGCAAGATCGAGAAAGCAGGTGAGCGCCGGCAGGCCCGCGGGCAGCGCGGGAGGGGACGCGCCGCGCTCGCCGCCCGCCCGCGGAGCCGCCGGGGGAGCGGAGCCGCCGGGGCTGCGGGAGCTGCGGGAGCTGCGGCGGTGCCGCGGGCCTGGCGCGGCCCGGCGGGGCGGGGGGAGCCGGGCAGGGCCCCCCGAGCCCCGAGAGGTTCCGCGGGGGCTCCTGACAGCGCGGGCGGCCGGCGGGGCCGGGCCGGGCCCGGGGCCGCGGGGGATGGATGCTCTGCCCGTCCCCCGGGGCTGGTCCTGCGCTGCTCTTTGCCTCGGGCTTTGTGTCTCCTCCGCGCTTCCCTTCTTCCTCGCTGTTTTCCTCTTTTTCCCTTTATTTTAATTTTTCCGTTCTTGCACCCGTTCCGTCCTTGCCGTGCAGCGGAGCATCAGCGCAGCCGGCGCTGCAGCGCTTTGGGGCCTACGCTCAATGATTAATTTCAACTTCTCCCAACTTTCCTCTATTGGTGTTGGTGCAGGGTGAGAAAAGATGAGTCCGTGGGCAAATGTCAGAGGGAACTTGCAGGGTTTTTCTCTGCCTGGGGTGCTCATGAGAGCCAGGGGAGGCTGCTGAGGTTCCTCCTGCTCTGCAAGGGAACGCTCAAGCACGGATCATATTGTCTGTCTGTGCTGCTGGAGCCGTGCCTGGTTCTCAGTTGTCACTTTAGATGGTTGAATGACCCTGTTTTTCTCTGTAGTGGGAGTAGTACGCTCAAAGATTCAATTAGCGTTGTGCAAATCAAGCAGCGAAGTTACGTAGTTTAATTATGTTGCATTTAATTAGCAGAGAGAGAGATCGATGCTGTTTTGCGTGTTTCATTTGGGGAGTAGCTGGGCTGTCTCCTCCTGGGGAGCGCAGGGCAGAGCCCGGGTCGGGCTGTCGGAGCATGCAGGTTTGCCAGGGATGCAGGAAGGATGCTGGTTCCGAGCAGTGAAGGCAGTAACATCGCTCTCTGGCTGTGCTCATCCCACCCCGGAGCGCTCCGAGCAGCCCGGGGGATGAGCCGGCTCCTCCTCGGGTGCTTCCAGCTCTGCGCCGGGCTACTGTCTGACAAGTGTGTGCAGCACCGGGGGACAAATGTTACTCCAGAAATACGGCAGGTTAATCCCTGCACCAGGGATTTCACAACGTGGCTTTGCTCCTGCTGAGCTTTTCCATGCTCGTCCCTTACTCCAGCGAGCAAGGAAGGTGTTAGCAGAGTACACAGACCTCGGGCCAGCTCCGGAATAATTGCCACTTGTTTATGCTTGGAGGTGAATTTGGCTTGGGATTTAGTAACTGTAGACAGTAATTACAGACGTATAAATAAGTGATCACGTTTTGTTTATTCGCGTGCAGTAAATAACCCTGGGAGGAGAGTAAATAGAGCTCCACACCAGAGAGGCAGTGTGAGGAGTTCAAGCACAGGAAGATAACTCTGGAGACACACACAAACCCAGCATGGCTCCATAAACAATAGAACAGAGAGGCCAAGAAATACCATATAAATATAAATACCATATAAAATGCCATATAATAGCAATAAAATACCATATAAAAATCATACCCTGCACAACCTAGAGACCAGCCACACTGAGCTGCCACTGAAGAATTGAAGGATCTTGCAGGATCCATATCCAGATGGGTGCTGTGAGTGTGCAGTTGGAAGATGCAGTGGGAGAAGCCCTGATGCAGAGACATTTATTCCAGTGGAAGTCTATCACAGTGATGATTTGCTGAACAAGAGAAACTGTAAATCTGGGAATCTATCCTTTCAACTGCTTGTACTTTCATTTCTTTAGAAAGGATGTTAAAAAAAAAAATCCGGTCCAGATATAAATGGGAGGAGAAGAGGCAGGGCAGGAGGGTTGGGAACCAGCTGTTCCAAAGCAGGATTGTCTCCATTGCTGTTTCTGAGTGTTTGAACTTCTGATTGACACAAACAGTTTGGTTAATAGTGTCACCAAATAAACACAGCCTCTAATACCACAGCCACTGGGGGTAATGTTTGTCAGAATGTGCACAGTAGCAGAACAAAGGATACAGACTCATGAAAAAAATGCTGTGAGGTCCAAGGTCTGTACATTCATGTACATTTGAATTTATTTTTCTTACAGGGACAGAAATTCATGCATTATATTATAAATAAAATAGACTATTGCCTGGTCACAAGCCATGGTGACAAACTTTGGGTGGGCTTTGGTTTGACTCATGTCTCCATCTAGACAGGCTGCTGGAAAAAAATGTGTTACCCCTGACAGGGTTAGACCCCCAGAGACCCTCACACATCTGCTGCCTGCATCCTTAACTGAAACACCTTGTTGGCACTCAATAAAAAACAATAATAAATGATTAGAGATAACAGCTTCCATCCTGTCCATGAAGGAAGAGCAGACAAGGCTCCCTCTGGAGCCTCTCAGTGCTGCTGTTTAATCAACAGAAGGGTCACTGTAGAGCAATTCAGAGCTCTGCTTTGGAGTGAAGGGCAGCCATCTGGTAGTGGAGAAGAAGATGGTATATTTGGGGTTTGCTAGGGGCTTTGGTAGGCTCCCACCAGGAGAATTCCAGACACTTTTCCAAAGCAGAGCCCTCCTTGCCTTGAAGAGAAGGAATGGCCACTGGCTTCTCTCTACTCCAGAACTGTGACTTTTTGTCTTCACTTTCAGAAAATATTTGCTCTCTCCCTTTTTGATGTGAAATCCAAAATAGGGATGCCAAGAAAGAGCAGAGAAGGTCACAGATTCTGCTTGGGTTTCCTGTTACCATGGTGATGCACGAATTCCTGTTTTTATTTACCTGATGGATTACGTGCTGCAGGGAATTCAGCTACTCTGCATCATTCAGGGAGAGTAAGGGAGGAATTAGACACCATCAGCTCTGAAAACCTTGTCATGAAAAAAGTCAATTCAAAAATGCCCTTTTATTAAAACCAAAGAACATATGGGTGCCATATTTTGAAGGTTTGTTCTGCTTGGTTTTTTCGCTCTTAGTCTTATTTCTTTCAGGGTTTTCTTTTCCCTTGTGAACTTGGTTTTCCAGCAGCTGCCTTCTAAAGGTTGTTTGAGAGAGCTGTTAGCTACCTGGAGTGCTGGCAGTCATCTCTGCTCTGCTCAGGACCCAGTGGGATGTGTTTATTCCCAGAACACCAAAACCACTGTTGGCTTTACCTTTTACTCATAAGCACTTGCCTGATGAGCAAATTCACCTCAAATTCTCACCCTTTGGTGAGATAAACACCTAGGGGTAACCCCAGGAGAACTCTTCATGAGAAAATGACAGAATTGAAGAAACAATTCAGGAGGTCACATTATTCCCATCTTTGTAGAAATTTAATGTTCTATCTGTAGCCCTTCATGCCAGTTTATGTGATTCTGAGTTGTTCATCTGCAAATGTTTTTATACTAACGTGAAGTTTCCTGGAGATTTTGTTTTTGCAGAGGGTATATTTTGAACTTGTCATCATGTCTTGGATCATTTTATGGAAATCAGCCTGCCTGCTTTATTATATACCTGTACAGTTTATGCAGTTTCTCTGTCTGTCATGCTTAGGTGGGTTACTAGGCAGGACTCTCTCAGTTCTCTTGTGCATTCACAGCTGTACCATGTTCCTCAATATTAAATGAGTGCTTTCAGGTTAGAAAATTTTGCAGCTGACCAGCTTAAATGCTTCTCTGCTGGTGGTTTTCAAGCTAAGTAGGAGTTATCTGCAAATCTGAAAATAAGACCCTTCCCAAACCTTACCTCTCAACCCCAAAGGCAGTTCAGTTCCAATTTTTCCTTAGGCTTTTAGCACCTACTGTTGTGTGCTGCTCCCATAGTGACATCCCAGGTGTGTTTTTACTGTAACTTGTTTGAACAGCATCAGCCATTCAGGCTGGTTTTGTGTAGAGGTAAAATACAGGTAAGAGGTGATTGCTGATTGCTACAGAATGGCACAAGGAGCAGAATTTGGCATCTTTTGTAAGCCACTGTAGGTTGACAGGTGGTGTGCTCCCAAATGTAGCCTGTGGGATAACTGCTGCAGGGTTGAGATGGTTGAGTTGTAAGAGGGAAGTGGGCAAGGAGTGGAGCAAAAAGACAGCTGAAGGCTACTGGAATGTGAAGCAGCTGGCTTGTGCCTTAGTCAGTGAAAATCAGAAACTGGAAACAATTGCTAAATTTATTTTCAGTGTAAGCAATCGTTTTCCTTGAACCACAGTGACTAAATATATCTCTTGATTGTGATTTTTATGTGGTGGTAAGTCACTGGCTCTTGCTGACCTCCTGGCAGGCAGGGAGGAGTGAGAGCTCACTGTCAGTCAAGGCAGTAAAACAAATACCCCTCATTTAGGTCTCTTGGTTCACTTGCATGGCGTTGCTTGCTGCAATTGCCTGAGTGGAAGAAACCTGGTTGTTTGTTTCTAGGGAAGAGAGTCAATCTGTAACTCCTCTTTCAGGTTTCCTTGGGGTTTTGCTCATGTTTTTGGAAGTTCTAAATTGCAATTGATGCTCTAGTAACTCTATTGTAAGTGCAGATAGATTCTAATGCAAAGGTGTGGTTTTTTGTTTTTTTTAAAAGAAATATACATTAAGACCTTATTTATTCCAAAGTGGAAAGCCTGAGGGTAGAATTGGCAAAATGAGCTTTGCTGTTGACTTTGGAATCCTTTGGAAGGAGAGCATTCCATCCAGAATTTTAACAGCATTTGAACTGCAAGTGGAGGAGCATGAGGAGTTAACTTTCTGGACTTCATTTTAAAGAAGCTGGAGAGATGCTGTACTTTCCTTGGCAGAGGCATTTGGTGGCTAATCAGGTTTAATTCAATCACTCAATCATTTATGTGTATTATAGGTAGCTCTCAGTTGAGCTAGTGGGAGCTGGAGTTGTTTGTTACTGTAGCACCCAGTTTGGAAGATCCCTTGTACCCCAGCAAAGGTGAGATGATAAAGAAGATTTTCTGTCTTTGTGCCAGATAAAACACCTGAAACTATGTTGTATATTAAAAATAACAAATTACATGTCAGAACTACAGGTAAGGTGATTTAATAGCCTCCTTCCTCTCTCCCCCTCCTCACCACACCCATCATTTTGCATAGTTTGAATACATGTAGTGGATATAACTTGTTCAGTTTTCCAAAGCATATAATCACAACATTTTTCTGCTGGAACTCAAGACTTGGGATCTTTTGCTAGTTTGGGAAGCTCTTGTCCTCTGTGTTCTGTTGCTTAGCATGAAATGAATCCTTCCAGCTTTGATTCTGCCTATAGAGACATTACATTATCTGGAGAAAAATCCTGTGCATGGAGAGGGGTCCTTCAGCTTCTCTGATTTGTGACAGAATAGGCTTTTCTCTGTGAAAAGAATTGAAAATTTATTATGCTGTAAGTGCCTGACTACTTGGAAAATTTTACTTTAGAGTTACATTTTTCCTTTTTGTTTGTTAGCTATGACTATGGGATTCAGCCAGTATCATGGAAAGAGTATTAAGATCACGTAGCTATTGCAAGGATTAGCTTTGTTATTTGTATTTTTTATCTTAATAACTAAAGTTTGGCTACAGATGAAATACTGTAGGACATAATGGGTTGAGGGGATGGTAAGGGAGAACAGTGTGTCATTCTCAGGGCTTGAAATTAGAGGAAAAGGGAGAACAGGTCAAAGGAAAATTAGATTTATTGTCTTTGCAAATTTGAATTTGCAGCCCCAGAACTCCAAGGTGTATAAAAAGGTGGCCAGAGAAGGAAAAAGGGGGCATCACATGTTGGTGGAATGGGTTGGAAGATGAGACAATGAGAGGATGCCCAACCACAGTGATGGGAGAGCAGGAGCAGGGGCTGAGTTGCGTGCGAGGAGAGCAGAGAGGAGAAGACAAGAGGGATGCAGGGGGGGATCAGGCAAGGAGGAGTTCCCCATGGCTTTCATGGAGCCTGTTCCAAGGCACAGAGGCACAAGATGAATTTCAGCAATCCAGAGAAGCTGCAGGAATCCTGCAGGTTGGGACGTGCTGCCAAAGGAATGTTCTGCAGTTGTGCTGTTCACGTTTTGCTGCAGCCTGACAAATTACAGCTTCATTCCCTGACCCACAGCATCCACTCCTAAAAATGCATTTCCAGTCTCTTCTTAAGGTGGCTGACACTGGCAGTGACAGAGCAAACAGTTTCATCTGTGAGAGAGAAATGATGTGCTCCCATGTTCTGTGCAGCAGCCTGAGATGGATCACGTTATTGATCTGCTTTTATTTGGGTTGCATATTTCAGTGAGAGCTCTCCAGCTTTGAAACAGCCTCTTCACATTAAATCTCTTTGCTGCTTGAGCTGCTAGCTCAGCTCACCTTCTGTGGAGTTTGTAAGATAATGTTTCCCTGTGAGAGTAAGGGAGAAGTGAATAGAAACAAGCAGAGGAAAAGCCTGTATCAGCGTTCACTTGGTGCTGTGGGAGGTACAATATTCACAATATTTGGGAGGACAGCTTCTCCTACACCTCCTTTCTACTGTATCATATTTAGGAAAGGATCTAAAAGATCTGTGAATTGATAAGAGCTATATTCTAAATAATTTTTTTGTTCCCATTTTATAACCACTCTGATCGAATGAGCCTGGGTGGCACTGAAGAAGTTTCTTAATTATAGAACTGAGGCTTTTTGAATTGAAAAAAACACATTTTGCATTGTCTTGCTTTACCTGGGTGACAGTGTCTGCTGCTTTGGGTAGAGTTTTTCTAGTGCCATGAAAATCCTGTGCATTTTGTGATGTAAGTTAACATCCTGGCATGGCCATCAGTGCCTCTGAGGAAATCCTAATCCATTATTCTGCCCAGGGAGAGAGGTTAAAGCTTGCTTGCACTCTCATGCTCTCATTCTTTCTCTCTGAAGGCTTCATGGGGGGATGCCCTTTGTTGAGTACTTAACATATTCACTGAACCAGTCCCATTTATATTCTAAACAAGATCTTTAATTTCATCCCTGACGTGTACAAAATCTTGGGGCTTGAAAGAAAATTCATGAGAGTTTTCTTTTTTAGGCTTCTGGAAACAAAGGAAAAAAATCAGTAGAGTTTAAAAATCAAAGAATAGTTACAGCTGGACAGGTTGGAGGAAGCAGATACTGCAGCTTGATTAAACCTTGATAGAATTTTACTGGAAGACTGAATAAATAGTTCTGTATCCATTCAGCTGTAGTTTGCAGGGAGTCTTTAATAATTGAAAAGGGAACCAAAACAAGTGTGTTCCAAATACACAGCCCACATTGTTTTATCCCTTACCTTTTGATGGGTTTGTTTGGGTCCTGTCTACAAATCTGTCCTGTCTGGGCTGCCCAAGAGGTGCTACAGTAGCCTCAGGAATTAATTCCATATTTAGAAAGTTTCCTTTACCAACCAAACATCACAAAGGGCACCCAGGGAGATCAATATTGTAGTTCTGGCTGTAGAGCCCATTCCAATCAATTCTGGAGAGCAGAGCTCAGTGAATCCATCTGACAATGGCTTCAGTTAGCAGGACAATACTGTTTAAACACAGTTTTTCTTGGGTGTTTTATGATCCTTTCAGCTGTGCTCTAACTATATTAACTTTGTCAATTTGAGCATTTTGCCTTTTTTTTTTTTTTTTCCTTTTTAATGCTTAATACAGCCTTGCATTTCATAGTTCAGAGTGATGTGTGCTGCAGCTTTCATATACAAGAAAATGGAATATCCCTCTTTGGATATATATTTCCCATCTGCATTTTCTATTCTTCTTACTAGAATTATATATATAAGAATAATACATTTGAGGAACTAGGGAATTCTGCCAAAAGGTTTATTTAGAACTCATCTATGAATTGACAGGGATTTGCAGAAAATGTAGAGCACTGGTTTGTGCAGGAGGTGGTTTGTCTGGATAAATACCCTTGAAAGGTCACATGAAATCAGATGTTGAGGCTAATGCTGGATTTTTGACAGAGCATGGTAAGAGCAGTGCAGGGTTGAGTTTAACTTTTACTGCTTGGAATTGCTTCTCCAGGGCTGCTGTGTGGGAAAAATTTGCAGCACCCAAAAACATTGTGCATCTGAAACTCACAGGACTTAAAAAAACCCCATAATGTTATATCTTCATGAGCAATACCTAGAACATAACTGACTAACTGAGGTGGGGAGTTTCTCTGTTTTCAGCTGAGTTTTTCTGTTCTTTTTAAATGTGTAGCTGTTGCTCTTTGCCATTGGAATCAGTGGCACTTCTGTCACCTGCTCTGCCTGGGATGTTTTACAGAAGCACTTTGGAGCATTGTGGAACTATCCTGTTAAAATGATGGAGTGAATTTAAGGAATGGTGTTTGAAATGAGCTGGCACTCCCAGCTCTGGCCAGTTTTGTGATATTCAGGTGCACAAAATCCCTTTAAAGATGAACCAGTGAGTCTTCATGCATAACTTGGCACATCTCTCAGAGATAAGTTTGCTCCTTGTCTGCACCTCTCTCCCTTAATCTGTAACATCCTTATATGAGGCAGTTGTGATACCTCATCCATCCTCTGTTACTCTTGGACTTGCTGGCCAATTTCTGTCAGACTTCACAGAGGAATGGATATTAAAATTTATTTCAATTTCTGCACGTTTTCTGGAGCAGGCTGGGGAGATCTGAGAAGCTGCAAAGAGGCTTCATTATGGCAAAATTGAAAATGTAGCTGTCCCATGTTTGTACCATTTGGCAAACCTGACTTGTGAACGGCCTGGAATGGGGAATAGCAAGGAAAAGCAAAATATTTGGGGAAAAAAGCAAATATGTTTGTTTTGGGGACTGTTCTGAGGAGCCAGCTGGGGACAGTGAAGGGTGGGTTGCCAATAAAACACTGATAGCAATTGCAGGGCAAAGAAACACTTTAAAACCATGCCAGGAGAAAATTTGGTTCTTGTTACTCTCTGTGCCTATTTCCAGGTAGGCTTTAAACAAAGCTGGTTTTGTTCCTGTGTTTCTTGGGTGAAAGCACTTGTATAATTCCCTAAATACTCATTGGCAGCACTTATTCTTGGGTTTTATCCTGAAATACAACCTGCTTCATTAGACCTCAAATGTGAGGTGTGTGTAGCACTCAGGGGGCCCTGGAGAAATCAGGTGCACCACAGGTGATACCCAGGAGAATTTGGCTTGCCAGCCTGGTGATTGCCAAGCTCCAAGGGATCCAGACCCTCTGTTGCCCTGGGCAGAGGAATTTATCTGTAAATCCTGAGGGTCTTTTGGCAGCAAAGTGTGTAAGAGTGTTATTAGCAATAAAAAGGGTGTTGGAAGGTGGTTGATTGCCCATGTCATTGTTTGGATACTTCTCAAGTTCTGTAAGGACTTGGGGCTGGTATAAATAATTGTACCTAAGGTTAGAGCCATTGGTTATCCACTCTGTTGGAGCTCCACTGGTAATGTCACCAAAAAATTCCCCCATCAGCTGTGGGCAGCTTCAGAAATCATTCCAGTGTGCATGAGCTGTTCATGTGGCTGTGGATCAACATCCTGATCCAAGTAATGCCTGCAGAACACTTCTCAGCCATACCAGGGCTGTGGCTCCTGTGAGAAGGCTCAGATTTTTCACTGAAAGAAAGGTCAGGCTTGGAATAAGTTGCCCAGAGAAGTGGTGGAGTCACTGCCTCTGGATGTGGTTCTTGGGAATATGGTTTTGGGGTGATTATGGCTGACAGATTATCTTGAAGGTCTCTTCCAGCCTTGATGGTTCTGTGGTTCTGAGAGCTAACAGGCTGTAAGTTTTATTGTTACTGTTAATTTGTTTTTACCATTTAATTCTTTTCAGATGAGATAATTCATATTTAAAAGCTTTGGCAACACAGTATACTAAGTTTCAAATATTATCATAATGGAAAAGAGTCATGCTAGAAATATTAGTACCCAGCTGTATACATTTAATGGAATTGTTATTCAAAGTTTTTATGTCTAAAACAATAACACTAGTTTGTGTTGATGCTGCATGCTCTGATCTTAACCTTTGGGATGATAACAAAGCACAAAAACTGGATCCTCCTGCAATCCTTTGCCCTTGAAGGAGTCATTTAGTTAAATTCCTTAATATTTTTGCAGCTGTGGTTGTGGTTTATTAACTGATGCTGCCTTGAAGAACAGCCTATGTCTGCAGCAAAGTTTTCATTACTCATCTGTCAATTCTTGCAGAGTAAAACAAATGGGTCTGAGTAGAGGTTTCTGCTCTTCAGTCTAAATAGTTTCTTTCTCTCCATCCCTGCTATTTTACATAAGGAGAGGGTAGAGAATAGTTTTGATGCAGTGAATGCATAGTTGTGCTCTATTGAATAGGGAGGTCTGGCCTGCTTTGTCTGTCAGGATTATTTTAAGCTATGATGTTTAGAATTTATTAAATGAACTAGAGGGAATTAAAAGCATCTCTTTTCCCCAAAATATTCTCACTTCTGCAGCTGTGAAATGCCTTTTATCCTGATTCATACCAGCTGAAGAATCTCCAGAATTTCTCTTTTGCAGTTGGTAAAATATGATTTTGGGCCAGTTTAACAATTTGCTTGTCAGGAGAAATCCAGGTGAGTTTGGTTTTAACAAAATTGAAATTTGGTTAGTCCTCAAAATTGAAAATCAGATAACCCAAAACTATTACATTGCTGTGTTTACTGATGCAAACTGCAAGTTCTGCAGTAATTGCCTTGGCCTCTGGGTGAAATGCAGGAGGCAGTTTATCTGCCTGGGTTTTTGTGGGGGTATTCTTGCATGGTAATTGCAGATGGAGAGCACATCTTATTTGGAAGGCCCTACAGAACAGGGATGTCACCTCTGGGAAGTGATGGACATGAATTTCGTGCTGGTGAGTGGAAGGAACTGGAGGAGCTGCTGTGTGATTGAGCAGAATAGAAAATGCTGTGGTGTCACAGGGCAGAGCTAAAGGATGAGCTATAATAAGTAGGGGAGAAGCACTTGCAGAATTCAGGGGTCTGACTCACTTGGCCACGTGCTTCTCTTGAGTTTCACACTTGACTGTGACAAATATCAAACGGAATAGCAGCCAGGCTAGTGAGCAAGTGTGCTGGGAGCCAGAGGTCTGTGCTGACCTCTCTCTCTGAGTGTGGTTTGGGGGGAAATACTGGAGTCCTTGTCTCCTTCTCCTGTTGTGCAGTGTGGTTTTGCTTACTTTTATCCCACTTCAGAAAATCAGGGTGGTGTGAAACCTCCCACAGCAGTTCCCTGGGCATGAAGATGTAAAGAACTAACCCCAGCCCAATAAAGGTGACTCAAAACTGGAGCCTTGCTTTATACCTCAGTGCCTGCCTTGGCACATGATGTGTTGGCTGGTGAATTTGGGCTGCTTTCCTGAGCACATGGAGCTGCCATCCACTGCATTGTAAAGTCTGTCCAGTGAGACAGTGCTCTGAGAGTGGAAGGAGCCAAAACCTCTGCCAGACCTGGCTGCAAGCATGAGGACCTAGTCTGGAGATAAAAACTGATTAGTGGATAATTCCCCCGTAATGAATAATCTCTGCCTTAAAAGATGAGTTGCAGATGGTTTTGGATGAGAGAGGGAGAGAGATCAGGTTTAAAATGTCATTCTTTCAGTAACCTGAATCTGCTGACCTTATGTGACCCTGCAGAGATGATTTCAGCCGAGTAAGACCAGGAGGAGAGGCTGGCTGGGGATGTGTGGCCAGGGCTTCGTGCCTTGGGCTGACCCTGAGCCCCAGTGCTATATTTACCTGGTAGTTTGAGAGGTCTTCCACTCCACAAGGTCAAAGAAAGCTTCCAAAATACAGGGGGGAGCCAGTTGTTGCTCACCAAGTGAGGATTAGTATCTGACATGACTTCTTGAGCCATTTTCAGATTGATTACACATCCAGTGATCTTTCACCTTTGCAAAGGTAAAAGTACTTGTGTGTTTGCCTGTCCTTGACTGGAAAGGGTGCAGAAAACAAAACTGAAACTTAAAACTAGGTTAAGGACTATTATGAACAAGCTGTGTCAATAAAAGCCATCATTTTGTGGAGCTGTGCAGCTTTTCAAATTACTCCAGCAAGACTCTCTTTACAAATGCTTTTGTATTTTGTCTGTTGACTCATCCATCTCAACACTCACAGTAACATTTCAGTGCTGGCTTATAAAGCCTGGGATTGAAACGAGGCTGTTCTTGGGCTGGTTCATCAACAGATGCAATTAATACAATGATGTTTGTTTTGACACCCTGGCTCACTGGCAGCATTGTAAGTGTGAGGAGCTTGCTGTGGTTGAAGACTCCATGTACAGGCAGCTCACTCAATATTTGTATTCAGCTTAAAGTCAACACTGAAAGAGTTTCAGACCTCTCCTAAGCTGGCAAACAGGCTCACTGGTGCTACCAGTGATGTTAACAAAAGGGCAAATCATAATCTGCAGCACTTCTAATTTATTTACAGTCTTATAAAACCTTGGGTTTTCATGCTGTTGGAGAGCACCAGGAGTATAAAAGGAAAGCTCAGAGGGATTTTCTCCTTGTGCAAGGCTGGGAAGGTGGTGAAGGAAATACGATTTGGACTCAGATATTTATTCTTTCAGTAGAACAATGTCAGTCCCAGACCAGTACTTCTCAGATGTGTTTTACCCTGGGAACTTGTGTAAAACGTCTTCCTTTTCAGCTATTTCAATTTTAGCTGTATAGAGGGTGTAACCATTGTTTAAGGGAGTGTCTGTGGCATGGAGCCAGTTGATATCTAAACCCTATCATGAATTGTTTTAAAGAGAGTGTGATTTTCTGTACTGAGATATATTGATGACTGTTTTTCAAGGCAGTACCTGCTGACTCCAGCAGTTGCCAGAGCAGCTGTTCACTATGAGTAAGACAAAGAAGAAATCTTGAGAAAGCCTTAATATCTCTAGGAAGCAGCTCAAGCTTAAATGATCAGTCTAGTTAAGCTGTACAAAGAACTGCTTTCATATTTTCACTTGCCTGGATTTTCATATTGGGGAAAAAATATTGGTTCTTAGGGTATCAAAGTCTATAGGATAGTTTACAGAGAGGTATTTAACTTCAGGCTAGTTAATATTTGTTAAGGCTTGTCTGGTCACTCCCCAGACTCCTGCTCCAGGGTACAAATTTAATTGATTTATTCCATGTTAGTGTTATGCAGCAGTATGTTAGAGTTAATGCAGCAGTTTCTGTTTCTTCAGGTGGGTGTATCTGCATGGCTTTGGGCATTCTCTGCATTGTAGCACCCTGTGACCTAGCCTGGGTTTCTGCCAGCACCTGTGCCAGGCCAGGCACACACTGGGAATGCAGACAACTGACCTGAGCTTCCTAATGAGCAAGTTGGGAGTTTTTTTGTTATATTCTCTGTTTTTAATCACAGAGCTGACTTCTGATGAGATTATATATAGATTTCCATAGCTTTCCGCCAGAAGGTTTGTTTTGAATTAATGAAAATTTTTGTGAATTTCTGTTGTTGATGTTTTCTGGAAAAATAAATTATGATTTTGGTCCAGACTCCTCTGATCAGTGCCAGGTGTGAGCAGCAGGCTCCAGTGGGCTCATCCAAGGTTTGGGAGGTTGTAGCAGCACTGCTGACCTTTGGCTCACGGAGAAAACAGTGAGCAAGGAGTCCAGTGCTCCAGATGTGAACCTGTCTGGAAGCTGAGTGTGCAGAGATAAACTTTTGATGGGAAACACCCTCTCACCTGCAGACTGTGCACTATCCAAGTGGGTCCAGTGTCACAGCTCTGGAGATATCTGAGGTACCTGAGATACCTCCAGCCCAAGTTCAGTCGCTTCCTTCATTCTCCATTCGAGCTCTGGGTTTGAATTACTTTTCATTTTGTGTTGTCTTTGGTATCAGGATATGATTTCTTCTCTGTCAGCTCTCCCTGCCCTTTGTTTCTCTTAGTTTGCAGTTTTTTTGGATGGTAACACTCATGTTGCTTGTAGTGCATCCTCTGTGTCACAAGGTTTTGACTCAGCAGCATTGTCCTGGAGATGTGCAGGGATGTGCCAGCAAGCAGTGGTGCGTGTATCACAGCAAAAGAACATCCTCACACGTCCTGCCCAAGCAGCACAGCTCCTCTTGCTGCTGAATGGACTCTGAGGTCATGGCTCATGAGAGTGGTGGCAATAGGAAGTGTGGGATGTTTGGCTTATTTTGAGATCAAGATTTCATTTCCCTTGCAATAATTTCATGAATCAAAAGGGAAAATGTGTAATGCTTGGTGTTCACTTAAAGCTTTACATTTTTAGAGCATTGTGCAAACATTTCTTCTGTATTCCTGACTTCATGATGAGTGGTGGTGGAAAGTGCTGTCTGTAGTGAGATAAGGCAGTGAGTACAACTTCTGCCCTCCTTTCATTTACTGCTGTGGTTTCACTTGGTGCTGTGGTCAGATGATCTCTACTTCTCCATGAGCTTCTGTGAGCTTTTCAGTCATCACTGGAGCTGTGTAGCCTGTGAGGGGGCTGTAAGTTCATGTTTTTAGGGATGTCATTAGGTAGTGAGAGTGGCAGAGTAGTGGTGACATCTCTCAGCGTGGGGAGATGCAGGTGATGCATGCACACATCATGCCACCTAGAGGAATGGAGCTGGCAAGCCTGCAGACATTGCCTTGCTGCCAAAATTTTGGTGGCTGTGCCCGTGGCTGTGTCCAGACCTTCTCCACACTGTGTCCTTTGTGGCCTCACCTCAAATCTGTCACGAATTCAAGTGTGAGAAGGTCCCTTCACAGGCAGCTCTCCATCAACTCAAACATTTCTCAGCTTTTTACACAAGACAATTTCACCTTTTAAATGTTGATCCTCATCTTCCCCAATGGCTCAAGAACCTGAAATTAAGTTGTGGATCTCACTTCATATTCTCCAGGAATTAGGGTGAGGAATCTAGCACAAGGTGTGATTTGATGGGATAACATTCTCCAAGCTCTCTTGCTTTTTTTGGCTGGTATGTTGCAATGCCTTTTGTGGGAGACTGCTAAATTTCCCAGAAGATTATCCTAATTTCCAGAGTCTCAAAGTCTGAATTGTAATTAAGCACTTAATTTGATGAGGGCTTTTAGATGTCTTGCTAGTCTACTGGCAGCTTGGGGAAATACTTCCATCTTCCTCCCAGCTTCCCTTGCATGGGTTCAAGCTCAGAAAACTGGGATATATTTAGAACTGGCAGAACTGCCAGCCAGGCCCCAGAAAATTGCTCCAAATCTCTGCTTCCTGGGTAGGTTAAAGTCAAATTCAAAAGAAGCCTGGCTTTTCTGAAGAAGTTGGGGTGATGACAATTTATCAGTAACAAATGGGCAGTGGGGAATTTTAATAATAGATTTTATTGCTTGCAGTTGCACTGAGTTCCCTATTGCCTCAAATGACAGTAATCAGGACATCCAACAGGGAAGCAATTACTTTATTTCTTGATCATCCAGACAGCGAGTTGTGTTACGAGATAAGCACATGGTTTGACCAGAGGGTGTCACCTCTTTGGGAATGAATTTTCTTTTTGACCCACTTTAGTCTAATATGTGGTACAGTAAGGTCAAGACCAATGACTTGGGCTCACAGGATTTAAGAGACAGCCAGTAATGACTGAGTAGAGTCTTTTTCTTTTGTGCTATTTGAGGTTAGGGCTTCTAGATGAAGCTTCTATCTTCTGCCAGAGTTTCTCTCTATTGTTTAAGTTAAACATCCTTTCTCCCCCCCTCTCTCTCATGCTTCACCTTTTATACTTAAAATCTCTGGAACAATCTTGAGGCTTTTATTCTACTGTGCCTTTGAATTGACCCCCATGTATTTTCATCTAGACATTAGGATGCCTTCGCATTTCCTTCTATTCTCAGTTTAAATTTTCCTGTTACGGGAATACTAAAAAAAAACCAAACAAACAAAAAAAAAAAAACAACCAAAAAACTGAATTACAGTTAGTCATATGTTAAAATAACCAGACTTAAAGCCAGCAGGAAGAGCTATCCTCTCAGTGTCAGTGGATGAGACCATGGCAGGGGTTGGAATGAGATGATATTTAAGATCCATCCCAACCCAGAGCATCCCATGTTGGCTGTGGATGGATCTCTTGCCTGGGTTGACCACTGGTGCATTTAACAGCCCCATTCTGTGTCTCTCTGAACATATCCCCCTTTTTACTGATAAACTTTCTGGCCTCCAGGCTACTGACAGCTGTTGTCCACTTGCTGCTAATTAAGAAAGCAGCATGAGCGATGGGAATGTGGATTGGAGAGATTGAACCCCCCTCTCCACAGCCCAGCGTTTCAGCCTGATTAAAGAGCATCTGACTGACAACTGGGCGGCCTCTTTTCTCCTGCTGTCTCTGCAATAGCCTGGTTTTTATCACAGCTCCCAGGTCAGGTGCTCTCTGTGTCTCTGGATTTTTTAGATCCCCTAACAATGGGCAGCCTCAGAGCAGATTTGCTGTTCAAAAGATGGGAACTGTGAAATCTGAGCTGCTCCAAAGCCACATCTTTAGCATGCAAAGCGTTGTGTATGTCTGTGCTCTTACTCAGAAATTCAAATGTAGGTCGTGCTTTTTAAATAAAATTACACATACTATGTTGAAGATTTGAACTAGCTATAGGAATCAAGATTATTATGAATTAACAGCACTTAAGTGGATGGACCAGTGATTTCAATTATTTTCTTTCTTTGTTTACTATTTTTTCCTTGTTTGCTTTGTTTCCCTTGTTTTGGCTTTCCTTGTTTTGCATCAAGTCCCAGTGGGAAGCCTTTTGTGTGATACAGTAATGCTGGGATTTTTATGATCCAGCAAGAGAATGGGCTTGAACTCTGAAATCCCCTTCCTGGCCTGTGCCTCTGTGGAGGTAAAATGATTGACTGAGGTTAATAAAATACAAGATTGTTGTGTTAATACACAACCAGGAGGTGTGAATTCAAGTAAGAGTGGTGGTAATTTGCCAGAAGAAGCCTCCTGTAATGCTGATGCTCTCTGGAGCTGCTTACCCCAAGCAATATTATCACTCTCTGTATTTCAGATTAGACCTCCAAAACTAAATCTGAATTCCTATCTGTGATAAGTGGGCTCTGTATAGCCCTGAATAGCCCCTAGCATGCTTTCAAATCCATGTCATTTGCTCTTTTTTTCCTGGAATTTAATTTCTTTTGTTTCCTTGTGATTTTCCTCATGTTTGGCTGTTACCTTTTACCATGGAGTTAATGGTTTTTGATGTTTTTTGAAGGCTCTCTTTTAAAGCATTATGTAAATATACGTGTAAAATGTTTATTTAAATAAATAAAGAAATCACTGCCAGACATGGCTCCTTAGGTGTGTGAAAATCCTTTAATAAGCCATGTCTACCACAGTGTAATGGAACAGTGGGAACATGTCTAGGGAGAGGAGGATGTACATTTGATTGTACTTATTGGTGTTCACCTTGGTATGCCCATGATCACTTTGTGAAAAGAGCCTTGGAGCATGTGACTTCAGCTTTTGTCATAAAGAAGTATTTTATATTTGTTTGAAGTTGAACAAGAGCTGCTTTACCAGTGTTATCCTGTATTCACTAAAATATTAAATTAGTAGGAAATGTGTGGTGTGCTCCTAATGAGCTGAGCCAGGCAGACTCTTTGGGACCTGGGTGATCCAGGGTGTGAAAATGCCATAATCTCCTTGGACAGCTTTTTGTTTTCACATGAAGAGAGCAGATGCTGACATAGTGCAAATAGAAGAGAAATCCTATCAGTAGATTGGCCCTGAGTCCCCAAGCTGTACTTTGTAAATACAGTGATTTATGGGTATTAGAGATGAAAACTGTGTTTCTTTCTTTCCTCCAAGCAAAATGTTATTTCCAAATAGATCATCTCATTATTGAACTCTGATTTGGCTAGTAATTTTATAAAATAAACCTAGTAGCCTTAATGTTAGAAAATTAATGGGTTGATTTCTCTACTGCTGAGAATTTATGGAGGCTCCACATCCCTGTCTGTCTTGCTGTGGGAGGTAATTAAGAATATGAGGGAGTGGTTTCTTGGTTTGAAATATTGAAAATGACTGTAAGCATTGGAACTGCTAGGTCAGAGCTGGTTAGGGGTGGTGAGAATGGTTCTGCTGGGTCATTTGCTCTGAGGATTGGTCATTTCTGTCCCTGTAACCTGCTTATTGCTTGGGCAGCTTTGCCAGATTGGTTACTGTGTTCTCTGTGACTGGCAGCATGTTTCAAGCCCATTGTAGGAATATTCTGTTATGGTTATATTTTGATGGTTATTCCATTTGTCCTTTAAAGCCACTCACCCAGGCAGTGTGCTGTGGTTTTGTGTCTGTTCTGTGTGAGCTTTTCATGTGGCTGTTGGTGTCACCTGCTCTCAATCCCCACCTCATCCATTTGTGCCATCAATCTCTGGTTTGTAAAATGAAATACCATTTTGGGGGCACAGAGATGTCAGTTTTCTCATTGAAGGGACAAAAGTAACATTCTACAAATTTCTGTGTCAAACCACTGCCTGTTTGGTGCTAGGTCAGGCTTTGTTCAGACTGTTGATCAAATGCAAGCCTAGAGCTTTGCTGCTGGGTCTGGAGCTGACTTTCCCTCCCTGAGTTCCTGAATTGAAAACTCTTTCAGTGGAGCTGGCACTTCTTTTTTGGGTTGTTTTGCAAATGCAGACCCAGTTCTTAACAGGAGAGCACAAAACAGGGATTTCTGCTTTACAATTGAAAATGTTGAGGTTATGTTGTCCTGATTTCTTATAACAAGAGTGTCGTTTAAATAAAAAAATGACAGTTCGTACAAGAAAAATCTCTTCCTTTGAGGTTTGTTATCTGCTTCTGTTCAACAAAGCTAGACTTTATCTTTGAGAAACAACTTCCCATATATATGAGAACTATCTCTGAATATTGCCCTTTTGCCTTCTAATTAGATAAATTTATTCTGCAAGTGGACAGTCATATTCCAAAGTAAAACTGTGTAGGGAGTTAATTGGGAAAAATATGTGTGAGTTTCCAACTTTCACCTTGATCTAAGCTACCTTTCTAGGATGGAGAAGCCCTCTCATAATAAAGCCTGAGCTACAGGGTTCTTGTGGTTTTGAATGTTGCCTGTTTTATCATGATAAATTCTGGTGTGTTACAGTGTGAAGCGATTTCCCTAAAAGTAGATTTGTACAATTGCCAGAAAACCAGCTCAGCTCTTCACCTGCTCTGTTTTCTGCCAAAAAAATAGCAAATTTACTTGACTCTGCTTGAAGAAGTATTTTCTATATATTTTTAAATTCTCTATTTTTATAAGTGATTTGAATTCCTGTTGAAAGTATCTTCTGTGAGGGCCATTTTTCAAAGTTCCCGTATGGGTTCAGTTTCATAATTATGATTGTGACTGCTGTGTATAGTGTTGATTTTTTTATCAAATAGCAGCAGTCAAGCCTTTAGGGGTGTTTTATACCTATGGCTGGTGTGACATATCAGGATAGGAAATGGTACTGGTTAAAGTCATACAAAGCTGTAGGAGCCTTTTGCAGATGGACTTAAGAGTTTCAATACATTTTAATGAAGCAGCTTTTCCCAAACCAACCACCTTTTTCAAGATTTGTTTGAGCCATCTTCCAGTTCTGCACTTTTTGCAGTAGATACATAAGTGGCTGTCAGGTTAATGAGGAATGAGGGCACATTGAGGGTATTCAGACTTCTGGCTGTAGGGCTGCCAAAAATGAAGCAGGAGAACTCTCTTCCATCTGTCATCCCTCTACAGAAAGCAGCAGTTTAGAAGTGGATGTAGCTGAGAGTTTATTTGATGAGCTTCAGAGTTCATGAGTACATAGAAGAGAAAAAAGGCAAAATTTATGTGTTTGTTTGGGTAGGGAGGCAAAGTGAGTTTGCTGTGTAAATTTGTAAACGGGGTAGAAAGGAAAGGGAAGTTTCCTGAAAACATGTGCTAAAATAAATGAAGTCCAAGCTCAGATTGCAAATCTTGTGAAGTCATGCAGGGTTGTGGGAGAGTGGTCCTTGTGTGGAGCAGATGTTTGTGGAGGTCCTGCAGTGTTTGATTCCCCTAATCCCCTTCCCCACAACACAAGGTTGTTTCTGCTGAGCAGGAAAAAAAAAAAAAAAGATGCTTTTTTACTGGACTGACACAAAGCTTAGTGCTAGATTCTTATACTGCAAAGTGATATTAATAAACATGGATCATATATACAAAGTCAGTTCAGTGCTTGCAGCATTATAGGTGGTTGTTTTCTGGTTGAAAGATGGTTTATAGTGTTGTTGCTTTTTTGTACTCGTTGGCTGGATCCAGGTGAAGACTCAAAATCCAGTTGGGGTTGAGCATTACCAGTTGATAATATTGAGCCAGTAACCCTCCCAGTAACAGCACCACAGGTATTGTTATAAGATGTTATAAAAATCTCTTGATGTCTGTGTGAACCTGTGTGACATACTGCAGAAATCAGTGGTTATTTCTTGTTTTTCACAGTGAAGGAGCATAAAGTTAATCACAGTGAAGCTTTGACAAGGCACCAGGCTCAGCCTGACCCAAGGGCTGTGATGAAGCAGAGCCTGACCCTGCACCACACGGCTCCAGGCTCGTGGAGCTGAAGTTTCCTGTTACAAACTGGCTGCTGTTTTCCAAACAGACCTCCTAAAGCTCCAAAGTATTGCTCAACAGACCACAAACTGAAATTAGTATTGATTCACCTTTCAGGGCTGATGGCAGGACAGCCACAGTCACACGTTGTGTTGCACAGACTTAAATAGCTCTGGCAGTTGTGGGTTTGCTGTTTTGTCAAAACCAAATTAAATAGAAACACTGTACAAAATTATTTCTTATTTATAGAATCCAAAGGTCTCTCTACCACAGAATCTGGGCACTGGATTTTAAAACATGCTTTTTTTTCTTGGAGTGGGTCATGGTCTTTGAATGCATTTGTGTGTCTTCCTGGCAGGTTTGGCAGGCTTGTGAGCAAGATCTCACTTTTGAAACCTCATGCCATGCCCTGAATTGGATGGGATATGATCAGGAAATGGGCTCTTGATAAAAACATCACACAAGCAGCTATTAATTCACCGAGATTTATTCTGTGATAACAGAACAGTTTCAGCAAGATTGTAAAGAGATGCTGAGATAAGGTTCCCTTTGGCTGTTGGGTTGTTGTATATGAGTGTTGAAGGTATTTCTTCTTAAAATTCAGGCCAGCTTCTTGTGTGAGCAAACTGAAAGTTCATCGAAAAATTGAAACTGATTTTTAGTAGGGCCCCCTTTTGGGAATTCCCATTAAAGGTGACAGTAACTGTTAAATACAGATAGGGTGATACAAGATACAAGGTTGCATGCCAGCAAAGAGTGATGTGCAAAGAAATCAGGCTCAGGTATCCCTTTGTTAAGTGGGTTTTCAGACTTGTCACTGCATTAGGCTCAGTAATATTCTGAAGCAGCTGGGGAATAGCTGTTTTTTCTTCAAAACTGAATTAATGAGTAAAATTCTAGTGGCTTTTTCCAGCTGCTGAAACCTCAAGTCTTCAGTAGGCTCAGATGAGTTAGAGATGGGATGGATTCCTTCAGACTCCCTTCATGTTATTGTTGATGTTTGTACAAATCTGCTGGGGTTTGCTGCTGCAGAAGTTCAGTCTTCTCCATCTTTCAAAGTCAGGGTTTGCCAGTAAGAGTGGGGAGAACTGCAGGTATTGGTGTCACTATGCCTTTACCTTGAAACCTCTTGTCCATAAACCAGGAGATTTTAATACAGGCATGAGGAGATGGGATAAAATAGAAAGTTGTCACAAATAATTGTTTACTGCTAAAGTAACTTTAATGTTTGTGTGCAGCAGAGTGAAAGACAGACATCCCACCTGGACTCCCTAAGGTACCTCATGTTTGCTGCCATGCTGGTGTAGGGATGTGCTAATCCTACAGCTGTGGAAGGGAGGAGGGAGCTCCCTCCTGGGCTGTTCAGTTCAATTAACATCTCAGTTTCCCCTTGCTGGAGGCACTGATGTTTCAAATCATGCTTATAGAAGACTAATATTTTCTCCTGCCTGTAGGCAGGCAATAAAGCTGGTGGTTTGGTTGCAGATCCTATCAGGTATAGAACAGAGTGTGGAATTGAGGATATGGCCTGCAGCTTCTTAACCCATTATGGAGCAGCACAACAATAATGTCAGAGCAGTTTCTGACCTGATTACATCAGAAATTTCACACCTGCAGTGCTGCTGTATCCTTCACACACACACTTGTCTGGGTGTGTGGAGATACAGAGCTGGTCCTTTGGGGCAACAGGAGAGCAGTACTTCAAAGCTGAGGGATTTGCATAGCCCT
The DNA here is from genome assembly GCF_029582105.1 of Oenanthe melanoleuca. Taxonomy (NCBI): domain Eukaryota; kingdom Metazoa; phylum Chordata; class Aves; order Passeriformes; family Muscicapidae; genus Oenanthe; species Oenanthe melanoleuca. Next base: position 4,814,062 of record NC_079350.1, read on the forward strand.
CCTGTGATGCCTTGTTTTATTGAGTAAGCAATATTAGGGAAGTTTACACTGGTATTGCAGTGCCTCTAGGAGATAGTGCTGGCCTGGTTCCTGAAATTCATTTTTCTCTCTTGTGCAGAGATGTGAGCCCCCAGCATGGTGCACTGGAGTTGTGCAGACATGTTTAATCTTACTGAAGTGAATATCTGCTTTTCAGCATCTGAGCCCCGAGGACACAGTGCTAGTCAGAACAGTGAGAAATGAGGCTCCTGTGTGCAGTTAGCTCATCTCAGAACATGCATGGAAAAGAGCTTACATCACACTCTCACCTGGACTGCTGCCCTTCATCTGTGGCACTTGCTAAAGAAGGAAGTAAAACTGAGCATGTTTAAGCAAATGCTTTCCATGTTTTCATCTTATTTCTTGTGCTCAGCTTGGTGAGTGTGGGTGGTGGCTTTTGGGCAGGGTATGAGGTTCCTCCCAAGCCCACTAGAAAAGAGGGGTTATCTTTGCCATTCAGACTGAATGTGCAGAGAGTCTGTAATCAGAGGTCAAAAATAAAGATGACTATAATTAGTAATGTCCAAAGCAACTGGAAATTGTGTCAGGCAGATCTGAGCCAGCTTCTCTTTTTCTTTTTTTTTTTTTTTTTTTTTTTTTTTTCCATTGCCTAATGAATGAGAGTGGAGGTTAGTGGAGGTTACTCTCCAAGGATGAAAGAGGGCTGAGTTTTTCCCATTCAGAGCCGGTGCTGTGGGGCAGACAAGAAGCCAAGGCTCCATTTACAACCTTGTTTGTTGGGCTGTTGAACCTGTGGCCAGGTTGTGAGCAATTAGGCTTTTCCCTAAAGCATCTGAAATAATTCCTTTCTGCTTGGTGTCCTGCCGAGTGCCTGTGACGACATCCTGTCACCTTGGAGATGGATAAACAGCTTCAGCAACATTGGCTTATAATCTTCCAGCTCTGAGTTTCAAAGCTGACAGCCGTAGGACTGAAACCCACGGTTTTTCAGGAAGGACTTAAATGTGCTTGGGGAAATGAGAGAAGGAGCTGAGGCAGAGCTGGGTGATGAGGTTTTCTGCTTGGCCATGGCAGTGGTGTCAGTGAAATGGATGAGCTTTGGCTCCCGGGTCCCCGCAGTGACTCAGGTGCTGCGCACGCACACTTGTGCCTGCAGGGCTTTATTTTTAGATGTCTGAATCACTGTCATGACCATATCCTCCAAAAGCTGCTAGACAAGTGGGGATGCCCACGGACCCCCATATTAAGTCATGTTTGGTGAAGAGTGAAATTCAGCAGATTCCCTCTCGACCGTTCTGTGTTAGGAGCTCTTTGCTGAAGTAATGCAGATGTTATGCCTGGTAGCTGGTTTATTTTTTTCATTTGCAATGAAATGTTTAGTTAACATCTTTGATGGCTTTCATGGGTAGAACAGGGTGAGCAAGGACCACATTGTTCATGTTGGTGTTGGAGGCTACTTGAGTCTCTTGTTCTAGTGCTGTTGGCACTGGGGGAGTTACGAGTCACATTACCAGTGTTGTAATCCCATCAGTTCTCTGGGGCTTGCAGGGCTGTGCAAAATCACTCCTTAGATGGGAAATTGCCATAGACTCACCAGATGCTGCACAAAGGTTTGCTGGTGATTGCTGGTGTTTCTGCCTGGGGGTTGATATGGCACCAGTCTGCTGGAGCAGCTTTCGATAAACCACAGCAAAAGTCCTGTCTGCTGCTTATCAATAAATTACAGAATCTTGTTTGAAAAGAAATCTCAAAGCCAGCTTTGGTGTGCTGCAGGAAACTGAACTTGGGTAGCAGTTTTACTTCCTTAAATCCCTCCTTGTTTGATTTATTTTAGCTTTTTGCCTTTTTCTTTTCTTGTTCCCCTGTAAATCAGTTGAGCAATACTGCTGCAGTTTTCAGCAGGTAAAGTATTCCTGGTTTATGTATCTGCATACAAGGAGATTTCTCTATTCTGAAATACCAGGCAAAAAGTAGAAGGGAATCTGGTCAGCTGCTCTGAACTTGCTACTTGATCATGTGCATCTTCTCTTCCTTGCAACCTGAAGATTTGCTTCCAGTTATGGTACTGGAAGGAAGAAGAGCTGTGGTGTTAATGCACTATAAAATTAATGTTATTGACTAACCCAGTCCTTTTCACTGCAATTGGGAGACGTGGCTGAATTGATAAGTTACCCTCTCTGCCTTCCAGTTCCCTTCCAAACACTGCAAACCCTTTCCAATGAGCTTGCTGCAGCTGGAGATCCCTCATTCATGGTTGCTTAGACAGAAAAAAAAAATCAAAATAAAAATGTGCTCTCTGACAAATAAAAATGTTTTGCTTCCTCTGGAGGCCCCAGAGGGCGGCATAAAAATAATGAAGCCTGTGAGTCAGTGAGCACTGCCTGGCCAGCTGAGAGGGAACTGAGCCTCCCTTTTCCAGAGAAGTTTGTGTGCTGTCATTGCACATCATTAATGCTCACTGGTTTATGCTCATTCACTGTCATGTTGCCAGAAATGAGAAGGGCAGTCGGTCTTTCTGCTCCCAAAAGCTGGCTGCTTCCAAGGTGACGTGATGTTAGAGGAAAAGTTGCTTTAGCACTCCAGAACGATTGTTTGATTCTCTGTTGCCCTTCCTCTGTGGTTTTCCTCTCAAACCTGGCTGCTCTCCTAGCAGTTGGATTCCCTGGAGAGGGACTTGGAGCAGCTTACAAACAACTCCACCTAAGGTACAAAGGTTAGGGTGGGCAAACTTCCTGATTGACACTGGACCCTCCCTTTTTTTTTTTTTCCTTTCCAGGTCTTCTTTTGTTTCTGCATTAATTCTCTTTGCTTCAGTCTCTGGGGATAATGGCAAAGTTGAAGAAAGTAAGCTCAGAGCTGGGAGTAGGTCTGAGGCTTTTGAGCACCCATGATGCAGCAGAGAGATGCTGATGCATATAAAAGGGATATTTTAATTCTGTTCTGTCACATTCTGTCTTTTCTGTACTCAGGATCGCAGCTCATCCTTTTGGGAACATGCAGCATTGCACAAGTGCTGCATATCAGCATTTTTAGGCTGCTAAACATCCTCAGGATTTCTGGAGAAAGAGGGTGTGAAAAGCAGTTGAAGGCTGTTTGCAGTGTAATGGGAGAGCTAGTGACACACTGCAGGTGTGAAAGGATGGAGAATTTATTTGGGGTCCTCCTCATCTGTTTCTTCAACACTCCTTGAAACCTCGTGCTTTCTCTCCACGTCATAGTTACACTTTGGCAAACTAGAACATTTTGTCACAAGACAGGATTATTAAAATTTATTTTTACAGATGCCCCTGCAGTAGTTTTCTGTTGCCCACAGCTCACTGGTGAGCATCACACTGTGCCTCCTGTGCCAGCTCTTCTGCAGAGGAGCTCAGCTGTTTCCTGCAAAGCTCAAAGGCTTGGATTTTCTGTCAGTCACTGATTTTAATATTTACATTACAAGAGAGTCCAAAAGCTTTAGCCAGGGCAAAGACCCCCAGGTCTGTGAGCTTACAGGTATGTACCAGATAAAGCTCTTGCCCTAAGAGTGGAAGGGAATTCTGGTAATATTCATATAAAAATTCTAGTGATATTCATATAAAATCTGGGAAGACCTGTGCTTTGCAGAATGTTCTGTGATTAGCTGTTCTGTGGTAAGCTCTCATGTGCCTCTCTGCCCATCCTGAATCACCTGTTTTCCTGTGTTTCTGAAAGCTGAATTTGCATCTGGAGTAACCCCAGCCCCAGAGGCTCTTGCTGGGTGCTGCATCACAGCACAGACACCCTCAGCAGAAAGGTCGTTTCTGACTCCAGCTCGTTATTTTTGCCTTTTGCTTCAGAACCCTTAAAGTCCCTGTCAGCTAGGGTTTAGCTGAAGCCTTGCAACTTCTTTTTTGTCTTCTGAAATGATGGAGCTGAGCCCAAGGGAACAAATGCCATTTTAATGGGCATCGTTGTGTAACTCATTACATAAGTCACTGCTGCCTTCAAAGGACTCGTGGCAAAAGTGGCAGGAGCAGTTGATTAAAAATGTGCACAATGGCTTCATTATGGCATGGGGAGAGATGTCTGCTGTTATTTTTAATCTGATAGCTTTTAAATATGGGCATCCAGCAGAGACCCAAATGGCCTTTGAAAATGGGGCCATTTGTGGAAAAAGATTTTTAGAGTCCACTTCATTCTTTCTAACAAGCCACAACAGTCAGGATAAGCTGGAAAATGAACTATAACCCTTTTTTAAGGTTCTGTCTCCTCTAAAGCTGCAAGGTTTTGGTGTCTCAACACAGAGTGAGAGAAAACGGAGGGTTTAGTTTTTCAGGTGAAGAGAAGGTACTGCATTCTGAAGCTTGTGGGGTTTTAATTTAAAACAAATCTATTTTCAATTAGTTTTATATAGACGAGTTGAGCAGCCTGTCCCAGCTGCTGGAGCCTCCCTGCCATGGAGCAGCAGTGACAGAACCAGGAGCAGGAGGTGCAGAAGCAGGCAGGGCATTATTTCCCATTTCTCAAGGCTCTGATGTGCTGCTGGTGAGTGGGACCCAGCAGATGGAAACTCTGCTGTGACTCAGCTCTGTAAAAGGCTGAACTTTCACTTTGACTTTAAAGCAAATCATTTGCTACTGGCTTAGCTTGGTGGAATTCACCAGCTTGTGTGTGTTCTGACTTATTCTGGCCTTTGTTTGAACCCAAGTGGAGAGTGGCCATTTGCCTATGGCAGAGGTGGATGTTGGGCTTTGACTTGCCAGCTTTCTCCTAAGCAGCCTTAGTTTCTTCCCCCACAAGCACATAAGCTGGTTTATCTCCCTTCCCTTCTAATGCAGTGTTGTTTCAAACCTGCAGCTCTTTCCTCAGCTGTCTCTTGGCAAACTGCAGCAGCAGTGGCTGGAGCTGGTGGCTGCTGGTTGCCCATGGCTCCCTAGCCATGGTGTGGGGGCTGGAGGATGCTGCAAGGCCCTGTGGCCACTCCTGGCAGCAGGGCTGGCTGGAGCAGGGATTCAGGAGAGCCTGGGGTGCTGTGTGTGTGGTCAGAGCCCAGGCACGTGCGGGGAGAGGAGCCTGGAGCTGAGCAGTGACTCAACAGCTGGAGCAGGTTCAGGGGAGCGGGATGGAGTCAGCTCTGACACCAGTGACGTAGTGAAGCTGCCAGGCAGAAATAAGAAACTCAGATCTGTAATAAACTCATTTTGAAGGGCTTTTTTTTCCAGTTGTGTGCAGCAGCAGAGCATCCAGACACATGGAATATGAGGCGATGGAAAGTCAGTTGTTCCTTTGAGACAGAAACACTTTGATACAACTTTTTTTTTCCCTCCTTCTAGTTGAAATCACTTCATTGAGTTTATTACTCTGACTTTTCCCATTCATCTCACAAATATTTGGACACTGCATGGAAATAAGTGCAGGGTACCCTTGTTCTGCACACCAGAGAGGAGAAAGCCAGCTCTGAGACTCCAGCTAAACACTGCTGGCTATTCATCAACAAGAGGGGAGGGTAATATGATAGAATAATTTCCAGTGGGCAAACTCCCAAGCTCAGAACAACCTCAATGCTGCATTAAGGGGTTTGGTTACTATAGATAGGCAGGAAAGAGCAGAGGGACAGAAGTGGTTTGAGCACTGCCATGGCTCTGCTTTCTGCCCCTGTGTATGTTATCAAATTATTTAATCTGTAAAGGCATGCTGTGCTGTTTGAGCTTTTTAACTGGACAGACACACAGGACCTGTAAGATATTTAAATTAGGATATAGTATTAAAAAAAGTTACTTTTTCAATGTCAGTTACTTTTTCAAGGCCAGTGCTGTGGTAACCAGTCTAGGAAGTCTTGCTCAGCTGTGCTCTTAGGAGGAGAGTTTCAGGCTTATGTAAAAGCTTAGGTCCCTTACACCTGTGATCTAGAATCCTTCCTGCTCGAGTGTCACTTCTCCTTTATAACACTTCATCCAGATTCATTACAAAGCAAATTCTGTTTATAATGCTTGAATGATGTACCAGCTTGCAAACTGTAAAGTCCAGAGTGCCCAGTAATCCTGATGGCATTCCCTGAACATGGAGTGAACAGTGATCCATGAGCAGGGGGAGGGCTGAGGGCCTGCAGAGTGATGGAGATGCTGTAGCAGAGTCACTGACTCAGCCCTGCTCTGTTCAGACAAGTTGCTTCACCTCTGTGCCTGCTTCCCATCTGCAGAGTGAGGTTGAGGCCTGGCTGTTTAAGGATGAGAAGGATGTGTTTGTAATGTGCTTGGAACAAGAAAAGTGCTATTTTAAGTGCTAAGTGTAATTGAGTGTGAGAGAATATTGGTTTGTGACTCATTTGTTTAACTGCAAATGCATCAGAAACTTGTGAGCAGATGAGAGCTGGAAAGTGCTTGGTGCAGACAGAAAGCCATGGCAGTAAAAAGCTGCATTAATTTGTGATCTTCAAAGCAGGACTTAGCAGGGCTGTTCAAACAATAAACTTTATTATTTTTGCAAATGTCAGCTGCTTTACTTCACCACTACTATTTTAAGCAGTTTCTATTCTGCTCCAGCCACTTGCTTCTGTCCTTGCTCTGTGTGTCTGTCTCCCCTCAGAGTGTGGCACACACATGATTTGTGTTTGCTGTGACCAGAGGGTGAAAAGAGCAAAGGAAAAGTGTTTGGCTGCTGCTGGTGGTGAAGAGGATGTGCTGTCAGCAGAAAAAGAACTTTCTCTGGTGACATCTCCTCTTGGAGGTTCCTGACCATGCAGGTACATTGGTTCTACCCATGGAGGTGGGTAGAGATGTCTGGTGGCAAGGAGAAAAGGAAATGGTAATCTTCTGAAATCTTTCTCCCTTTCAAATATCTTATCCCTACAATGCAAAATTATCACAATAGGTGACCAAGGGTTTTGTAGGCATTGAGTGTTTCCTTACTGAGACCAGCAGTTTGGATCTCACTGCAGCCTGTGGAGGAGCCAGACAATTTGTTGCTGTCACCATTACTTCCCTGTAGATTAATTATTGTAATTGTCTGCCAGTTCTAGAAAAATTAATTCAGAGCCATGATTTTTCATGGCGAGCACGCATATGCGTGCAAATATGGAAATTCTCATATGGTGTATGGAATAAATACAAATTATTTTCTGGGGAGGAGTTCAAGAGTTTTATCACAGCAGCCAGGAACTCTCTTCAGTGGTGACCTTCAGCACCCTGTGGAGACAGAGAGGTTTTAAAGGTTTGGAGATCCTCTTGTGGATGTAAAGCACTGACGTAAATTGTTGCTAAGTTGGGGTGCCAGCTGCTGTAAGTGATTCTTCAGAGGCCAACTGATACTCCTGGATTTATCTGCCAAGGTTTTTAGTGCCTCCCTCCTCAGTGCATTTAACAGGACTTTAGCATACAAAGAAAAACTGAGAAAACATTTACTTCAGTAAGTGGAGAACAGGTGTGCAGCCAGACCAGGCTTCACACAGCTCCCATTTGTAGGATACCTGCAAAATCTAGAGGACAAAGCTAAGCAGAGTGCTGGTGAGTGTGCTCACAGAGGGTCGTTACATGCTGCCAGGAAACCAGGTTAAAGGGAGCCAGGTTCCTTTCCTTGAGCTGTGGTTAGGTGGTTTCTGAGTGCGAGGAGCAGCACTGCTCTGTGGTATTTAGCTGCTGGGTGCTGGATTTGACTCAGCAGCCTTTGCTGTTTGCAGCCTGCATGCTAACAAGGTGCTGCAGTGCTGCATGCACAGGGCTGTCCTCTGGGCTCCTCACAGACAGTGCAGTCAATGCTCAAAGAATCAAAAAAAAAAAATGAAGCATGCAGCAAAACTGTGCACTTTTCTTGATAATCGAGTTAGAGACAAGTTGGGTAACTTCTGTTGAATTATTTGGGTTGCTAGAGAGCAACTCACTTTCATTTATTAGAGTGCTCTTTGCTCAAAATACTTCCTAAATTGCTCTCTGCAAGGCAGCTTAGTTTTATTTAGCTTCATGGTTAAAGAGATAAAAATGTATTTCAACAGTAAGTCTGCATATGGCATGATTGCAGGCCTTTGAGATTTCTGCTTTTAGGTATTCAAAAAACAATGAAAAGACAATTGTTAGAAGGGCTGAGCACTTCTGCAGTTCAGCTCCTGGTATAGAAGTGGTTTCTCTGTTCTGTTTTTTCTGGTGCACTAGAAGTGAAATCCATTGCAGATGACAAGGGCTGGCATTTTTGTTCAGATCATCCATGGGGCCACATTCAAAATTGATGCTGCAGAGTGGGTGGAGATCAGCATCCTGGGAAGGGCATTATTACCTGGGGCTGTTCTCCATCCCTGTAGCAGCAGAGCCCTGACCCCCAGCCAAGGGCTCTGCTCTGCCAGAGCTCTGAGCCACTCATTTCATCCCCTTGGCTCAGCTGCACGGTGAGAGCCTCCTTTGTACAGTACTTTGGGACCTGCTGGAGACAAGTGCTTTGTAGAGAGGTGGTTTTCCTCTTCTCTCCAAGGCACAGAGCAGTAGCAGTCCCACTGTCCCTGCCTCTGCTCTGCAGTGTTCCTGCCTCCAAGGGAAAGCAGGAAATGATGGTGATATTGTGGTTGAGGAAGGCAGGAAATTATGGTGGTGTTGTGGTTTGAAGCATAACACAGAGCCACAGTTTATTAATTTTCTTTATTGTGTTCCACCCAATAAATTTACAAGTGGTGCAAGTGTCTTCCAAATAATGCTGTAACACATCCCTGTTTTCAACATATCTGCCCTAATCCAGTAATGCTTTTCTGTGTCTTTCTAGATTCTGAGCGTTCCCATCTCTCCTCGTTCACGATGAAGTTGAAGGGCAAGTTTCATTCACCAAAAATAAAGAGAACACCCTCAAAGAAAGGGAAGCAAGCTGAGCTGACAGTGAAAACACCAGAGAAGTCAGTGAACAAAGTAAGCAAAGGCCATGTTCTGTTGTCCTGATGGTTTCTTGCTTCCTAGCACTCAGTGTATCATAGTCTGGTGTGTGAATTTGTCCTCTGCATAATTCTGCAGCTCAGGGATCCTCAGGGTTACTTTCTGGGTACCTATAGACAGCACTGTGTGGTATTAAATCAAGGCATGTGCTTCCCTTTGGGAAAACATGATGAGACCTCCTTCCACAAGCATTTAAACATCTCATTATGGGACGTGGTGTATGGCCTGACACATCCCCACATGCACACCCTGTGGGTTATGCTCACAGCTCCCAAAGAGCTGCCTGGTTTTGGGGTGTGATCCTTTGAAAAACCCCAGACCCAGGCAAGCATATCCTTGAAGTTGGGCCAAAGATGTGCTCAATCTAGGGAGAGTCACACAGAAGTGTTCGAGCAGCTGCTGATCCAGCACAAGGTTCCTCAGACCAGATGCACTGCAGGTCCTCTAAGAAATGAGGTCACAAACTGGTCTGTGTTATCTCCCCTCCTGCTGTGACCTGATTGTGCAGCTGGAGACAATCTCTGTGACAACACTCTTGCAGTCAGTTTTCAAGTACAAATTGAAGCCAGAAGAACAGTGGAGGTTGTTTAGGATAATCAAACATCATTCTCAGCTGTTAAAGTCTCATCCAGTGTGCAGCACCAGATATGCTGAATTTTTCAGATTATCTCTGCTGAGAGTTGTTGTAGAGTTACTGAGAGCAGCCAGCAAGATAAAGTTTCCTTGGGCTGTGTGACTTGCTCAACACCCAGAGAAATCTCTGCAGCACATCCTCATCCTGTTCTGCACCATCATGTGGAAGATGATGAGGGTTTTTTCCCCAGGAGGTTGTGGAAGGACTGTCTAGGGAGCCAAACACCCTGCATTGCTGAGTGCTGTTTAAAAATAAAATTTACAAAACCCCAAACCAACAGTGAGAGTACTCTTTGAAGGCTTTTAATTCCAGTGATGTTTCAGGATGGTATCTTGAGATAATTTTGAGGGCTTCCTTTAAATTGGTGTGTGACCACATTAAATACATTAGAAAATGAAGAGCCATTTGCAAAATGTGGTCTATAGAAAATGCATATTAATAATCGATGAAGTTTTTGCTTTTCTATTTTTCCTCTAAAAACAGTGCAAGAGGATTTACTAATAAGCCATTCTGGACATTAAAACCAATTTTTGTGTACACATTGAGATTTTTTTAATTGGAAAACAAAACACTTGCAACATTTTTTATTACTGTACATGATTATTTAAGCTGCATTCATTTTTATACTGCAAAATACTGTTGATTTCTGGCTCATTCCTTTTTCAATAGCTACTGTCCAACTAATCAATTAGTTGGATGTAGTCAGCTCATTAGCTTTGTGTGGAGAGAAGAAGATGTGCCTGGATTGTGGCCAGGTTTTCTCACTGGAATATAGACATCAGTTGACAAACAGGAGATCTTCTGTCAGAAGGCTCACTTGATAAACCAAATATCATCCTTTTCTCCCTCTTAAGTGCTTAAGATGCTATTTTTGTGCTCTTGAAGTAGATAATCACTGTAGAGCAGAAATAGCAATACTAAAAATCAATGTAAAATCATGATGTGTAAGCTGAAGGACATGCTCAGCTCAAGCAAACATCATCATCTCCTGTTCCCCTTTATATCTGGATAGAGGCAGCATTGGGGGAGTTCTTTTCAGAAGCTCCTTTTGTCCCCTGAGCCCTGTCTGTGATTCTCACCCTATTGCAGGAACAGGAGTGTCCTTCCTTGCTATATACAGACTTATTGTAGGTTTTCCACTGCCAAAATGTAAGGAAAAAAGGGATGATTCCTGCTTTTGTAATTGGGTGTATTCTGTACAGCTCACTGTGACCCTTTTTGGGTCAGCTATGTCTCATCCATGATGCATTTGCAACTTGATTATTAAGGGAAAATTTCAGAAATCATCCAAAAGTATCTGTATGTGTCAGGGGGTGGAGAGGAGATGCTGTTTTGCCTGAGTTGTAACTTATTTAATGCCCAGAAGAGAAATGGGTGGCTGCCCCATCCCTGGAAGTGTTCCAGGGCAGGTTGGACAGGGCTTGGAGCAGTCTGGTCTGCTGGAAGCTGTGGCAGGGGGTGCAGTGAGATGAGATTTAAGGTCCCTTCCAATCTTCCAACCCAAACCATTCCATGGTTCTGTGCACACCTACACACACCTACATATGATACCTTTGGACCTTGGAAGAGGATTCATAAAAAAGTGCTCCTGGGGACTGTCACCCAGGGCACTAGAAGGGGAAAAAATAAAAATAATATTTTTTTAAAAATAAATAAAATTTTAAAAATTTTAAAAATAAAAATTAAAAAAAAAAAAAAAAAAAAAAAAAAAAAAAAAGAAAGAAAAGGGCTGTGTCCCAGACAGTGGCTGGTGGCTGGATTCACATCCCTTGCTGTGCTCAGAGGAAGGATCTGTGTTTCCAGTTGTCATTCTCAGCCCTGAGCTCTGTCAGGCCCATCCCTCCTGTGCACCAGGAGAGTGTTTAAGCCATTAAGTCACAAGCCTTTCTACAGGAAACAGTTATTGAATGAAACCCATAAACAGCCATCAGAGCAGGAACTGCAGTCCACATTTTTTCACTTCTGTTTAAGAACTTTGACTGCTGGACCATGGTCATACTTACCCAGGGAATTTACAGACTCTCTGATCCCCAAAATGTGTGAACATTTCATATGAACTGCAAAACCTTCTTGGGAGAGGCTGAGGCTCTCCATAGATTAACTCAGTGATCCTCGAGGTTGTTTCCAACCTAAATGTTTTTATGATTCTATATCCTGGAATAAACTGTGCAGTGGTGAGGGCATATCACTGCAAAATGGGAAATGTCATTTTTTATCCCAGTGAGTTGCCAGGATGCTCCTCAGCAAGGGAGTTCAGAGCACTGTGGGCTGTAGATCAGAACTTGAGGTTCCTGGCAGGAAGGGTTGTCCAAAGGGGAAGCAGCAGCAGATTTTGGGCACTGCCCAGATGAGATGGAAAATGACAGAGTGGTTTGCAGTTCTTGGGTTGGGACTGAGACTTCTGAAGTTGGAGCTAAATGGAACTTGGGATTTTAATCCTTTTATGCAACTGGCCCTAAATTACTAACCAGTGCTGCCTATAAATTGTTCTTCCTAAAACCTTTTGGGCTGCTGGCCTGATTTTACAGAAAAGCAGCAGTTTAACAGCTGACAGGAATATGGGGAGCACACAATGCCCATAGGACATTAATTCTTGAAGCTGAATTTACTGAGGAGATGATGGATGAAATCTGACTCTGCTAAACTCTGCTCCTTTTCTAGCAGTGTTCAGTAGTTAATTTAAATCTCACTTAGAAACTGCTTGTGGCATTAAAAGTCCTCCAGGCATGCTGTTGTAAACTTTTAAAAATTATCCCTGTCCAGAATTCCATTGAGGCATCATGTGTCACTTCTGAATTTCCCTCTCTAGTGTTGGTGGTGGCACAGAAATTGGTGACCACAACTCAGCTTTTTTCCAATGAATTGTTCCTTTCTGCAACATTCATTCATCAGTGCCAAAACATAACTTGCAGTTGGTCCTCATGGAAATTGTCTGAGTTCTCTTGTTCCAGCAGCATCACAAAATTATTGAGGTTGGAGGCTCATCAGAGTGGAGTTTATTTGGATGTTTTCATGTGTTTTACAAGGACGTAATTGGACAGGGAGTGTTGCCTTTGAAGTGGCAGAGGGCAGGTTTAGGTTTTAGATATTAAGAAGAAATTCTTCCCTGTGAGGGTGGTGAGACCCTGGCACAGATTGCCCAGAGCAGTTTTGGCTGCCCCATCCCTGGAAGTGTCCAAGGCCAGGTTGGATGGGGTTGGACAGCCTGGGACAGTGGAAGGTGTCCCTGCCCATGGCAGGGGGTGGAGATGGGCTTTAATGTCCCTTCCAACCCAAACCATTCTGTGAATTGCTTTTTCTTTCACTGTCCCTGTTTAGGGTGTGGGTTTAAAAGCAATGTCCTTGATGTCATCAGTGGTGCTAATCTTAGCCCAAAACTGATCAAGATCAGCCTTCAGTTTGGAATGCAGGTAATTCTGAAGGTTAAAACGTGGGTGTAATCTTGCACTGACTATTCCTTTGAAAGAGCAGTAATTCAATTTAAAAGTATTTGTGGTAAAAGGGTTTTTTTTCCACTCCTCCTGGAATACACCTCAGTGTCACCATACTTTGGGTTTGTTAAAGGAACCCTGCCCTTAAAAATACTGAAGTTTTAACATACCTCTCCTTTTCTTCCCTCTTCAGAATGTATCATGGCTGGAGGAAAAGGAGAAGGAGGTTGTCAGTGCATTGCGCTACTTTAAGACAATTGTGGACAAAATGGCAATTGATAACAAAGTGTTAGAGATGCTGCCAGGCTCAGCAAGCAAAGTGCTGGAAGCCATCCTGCCCTTGGTGCAAACTGACCCACGAATCCAGCAAAGGTGAGTTTCCCTCCTGGATTTAGGGATCCTGACAGAGCAACAGGCTCCTGCTTTATCTGAGGAACTGCCTGCAGGAGATGCTGGTGAAGTGACTGCTGTTTTTACTAATTGCATGGTGGTTTTCAGACATCATTTTAAAGCAGATTCCCTGCTGTGAAGAAGCTCATGCTGTGGAAAGATAAAGCAAATCAGGCTGCATTCATAGTGGAGGAAGGGATGGTTCTTAGCATAAGCTTGGAAATTCATCGTTTTCTACAGGGAGATTCTCTTCAGATGCTATTCCTGTTTCTGCAGTCCATGGTGGTGTCCTAAAAGCTAACAAATCCAATAACTTCACCTGAAAAAGGAGTTTATCTTCAGAGTAATCCTTTTTTGTGCTCAGTTTATCCACCCTGATCTTACAGAAGTCTGAGCCTGCACTCTTAACTGCTTTTTTTGGATTTTACTGGATCAGATACAGAAGTAAATAGATGTACTTCAGCAGATTAACCAGTTCCAAGTTCATTCCTGCTGCACTCAACAGATTATTGCTTTATGTTTTAACAGATTATGTGTATTATGTTTTTACCAGTTTGAAGCCAGGAAAGAAGTAGAAATTTGCCAAAGCCAAGCTCAGCATGGTTTATAAGAATTTGTGGTGTTGCCAAGCCATGGAGATATTGCTGGTGTTCATCTGATGGATGCTGGAGCAATTGATATACAGAAAACAAACAAACATTGTTGAATAATACAAAAAGAGCAAAATTAACATAGAGAAAAGCACAGAACTAAGCAGAGAAATGCAGGTGTTTGGTTCCTGAAATCCTGCCAGTTTTTGTGCTGTTCCTGTTTGTTTTCCCATTCAATATCTCCAGACTTTTTTCCTTTCAAGATCCTTATTTCAGTGCTGGCACAGGGTATGTTTATAATGTAGTTGAGATAGCACTGGGGTGCCAAATACTTTGCAAACAGAGATGCTCAGTTGTGTTTGGCCCCAGTGCTGAGGCCAGGGCTGCCTCTGGCAAAAGGAAGGAGGAAATGGGTCAGTCTCACACCTGTGGCTGGGACAGGTAAGATCCAGTTGAGGTTGGATCTGTTGAACCATAATGAGCAAATCTGTTAGAATGGGAGTGTCTCTAGACTGTGATAAGTCTCTCTTTCTGGAAACAGTATGATCCCATGTCCATGCCCTGCCTCCCAAAAAACCCAGAAGGGGATCTGCCTTTCTGAAAAAGCTTCTCTCCCTACCTGTGTACTTCAGGGGCAGGACACCAAGGAGTGATTCTGGCAAATCCCCCTCAAGAAAAGTGAGCAAGACTTGTGCCAGTGACAAAGAAAGCCCTACACTTATTGTTGGACTTCTTTTTACTTCAGGGGAAGCATGTGCATCGAGGAAAAAAGTAAATAAATCTTGCACAAAATGGGCTTTCAATTACTGCCTCCTTAGAAGGAAGCAGACTGAAGATTAATGGCAGAGAAATCAAAGCCTTAGAAAGAGATGGGGGAGGGCCCTGCTTAGGAAATATCTCCTACCAAGCTAATTTCATTTGAAATGAGAACAAATGGCAAGCAGCAAACCCTAAAAAAAAACCCAAACAACAACCAAACAATCAAGTCCTTGCCATTGTTTGTATCCCCTGGTTGTAACTTGACAATAGTTCTTCCCCCAGTTCTGCAAACCTCATTCACCTAAATAAACTCATTGGAGCTCATGGGCTCGATTCTTCTCTCACAGATAATGAAGTTACTGGAGTTAAGCCAATGTAGAATGGATACCAGAGAGAAATAGGAAGATTTGGAACAAGTTGTATCAGTAATGATTGCAAGATTACACCTTCTCTTATCTGTTTATGGTTTTGATGCAGCTTGAAATTGATTTAACATGACAAAGAATTGCTGAAGCGTTGCCATCAGCAGTACTGTTAACACACCTTGTTTAGTAATGAAGTCAGTGTTTTCAGAATGGCCAGGAAAATGCCTGGGAGCACTGTTGTTACAGTTAACTTTTATTTAAAGTTGTCATCCTTCCAAAACTTTTTTTTTTTTTTTTTTTTTTTTGCCTTTCAGAACAATAGCTTCAATTCTGTTTCTCATTAAAAACAAAACAAAGCAACACCCTTCCTCTTTCAAACCTGAAATTCATTCAGTTGGGTTTCTCTAAAGAAGTCATTTTAATTACGTGTTTTCAGGCATTATAAACAATGAGACAGTGATTTGTAAAGGAATGAATAGAGTCAGCTCTCACTGATCCAAGGTGGTTTTGGGGAGAGCTAATAAGGAAGGAGGATAATGCTGAAATAACATAGCTTAAACTGAAATGTAGGGCTTAAATACTTACCTTTAAAGTCAAGGCATAGGATGGAGCTGTAAATTAAGATGGAAAGAATGTTATTTTTAGCATTGCTGTGTTAACCTGCATCCCAGATAATTCCTTGTGATACCTGGGAATGAGCTGTTGATGGTTTGTACCTTCAAACTGTCATCATTTGGTGCTGGAGAGCAGAGAGCAGCTGCACTGGAGGAGAAGCCTGAGCTTTGTCACCTGCTCAGCACAAATTCTGGGTGTCAGAGAGCAAAGCAGTGAAATGCACAGTGTGAAACTCACTCTCTTAACGTTTGATAACATCTCCAAAATTTCTTTTTGCTCTTTTTTTGTCACCTGCTGCCTCTCCTGCTGTGCAGCTCTGCCATCTCATCCTGCTACAGCCGAGTGTACCAGAGCCTGGCCAACCTCATCCGCTGGTCTGACCAGGTGATGCTGGAGGGGCTCAACTCAGAGGACAAGGAGATGGTGACAACAGTGAAGGATGTCATCAAAGCTGTTCTGGATGGAGTCAAGGTACGTGAGACAAATACTGTAAATTTTATTATAAAGAGCATATAGTAATGTATTGTAGAGGAGATCTATGTAAACCACGTAAAATATGAAAATCCTATTTCTGCCTTCAATAAACTACCCCTTAAATCAACTGTTCCATAAGATGAATGTTCCTTCTTGGAGTGCTGGTTGAAGACTAGCACAGTTTGGCTCTGCATGTGAACTTCTGGCATGCTCACCCTGGCATTTGGATGAATTGGAAGAAGCAATGGATCTTTATTCAGCATTGTATTAAATTTTCATTCCCAGTCTCCCAGGCAGATTACAAGACGTGGTTTGCACATTTTCTGTCTCAGCAAAATAAAATGAAAATGCTCCCTTTCAATGCCCACAGAGAATGAAAGACTCCAGCTCCATTTTTTAAGAGAAATTTCAAGGGATTTGTCAGTGATACATCACCACTCTAAGCAGCTGGATTAGGGTGTGGAACAGGTGATGAGCTAAACTCAGTTTTCTGGAGATTAGTTTTACATTGCTAATGGAAATGTTTAACAGAAACCTTTGTATCCATTGTCAGACCTGCTTGTAGCATTCCCTCCCTGTTCCACCCTGGAAAAGCTGTTGGCTTTCCTTCTACCTCCTGGAAATGATTTCTGTGTCCCAGGCTTGTCTCTGGGCTGATCACTCACCTGTCCTGGCACTTGGTAAAAGTTTGGTTGACCTGGGCAGCAGTGGACAGATGTAAGATCTCCTGGGAATCTTATTTTGGAGACTGTAGAGGGAGTTTGATCTCTTTCAAGAGCAGGGCTGAATCTAAAGGGGAATGTTTGAATCAAACTACACAAGGAAAGGTGGGATAGAGTTTGAAGAACTGCAGCAGCTGTTTCACCTGCAGGTTTTGTATCAGGAACAGGTATCTTTCACTGAACTCAGACTCAGTTTTATTAAATGTAGCCAAATATAAAAATGAATTGGATCTCCCAAGCTTTGACTGTCACCTTTTCAGGCCTCTTGATTTGGTGTCTGCATCATCTGGATATCTCTTTAATGTTACTCAAACACAGTTACTAAAATCTGCTATTACTTTATGAGCCTTTTAAATAAATATCTTTGAAACAAATCATGTTTATCACTTAAAGAAGATGGATTTTCTAGGATTATTTTCACAATATGCTCTTTAACTTTAAGCTACACATTTTAAAAGTAAAGCTGGTCTTAAATTTGCACAGCAGGAGACAGGAAAAGAGTTTAGCCTAAAATCTCAGCTGCTGTTAGCACTGGAATCAGCAGCAATTTGCAGGATGTGAAAATCTGTGCTGTGGTGTCTGAGCTGTAATTCCCCAGCAAATGGTGAGTTATCACTGACTGAATGTGCACAATCCCAGGGAGAGATGTGTTACCCCCAGACCTGGAGCAGAGCTGTGTGGTCTCATGGCAGGAGACTTGGACACACATTGTTTTTGACTTCCAACTGTATTTAAACCCTTGGTACTGTTGCCTTTCAGGCAGAGCTGTGTCCTCTGTGGACTGGGGGAAGATCTGGCACTGGGGAAGGTTTTGGGTGTCTCATGTCTGGTCAGCCTTAGAGCAGATGTGTGGCTGTCTGGGGAGGTGGGAGAGTGTTTGCCCATCAAGAGGTCAGCATTTGGAAGCAGCATGCTTTCACCTCCTGCTCAGCAAGGAACAAGGTTTATTTTAGAAAGGCCAAGCCACATTTCACATCTGGAAGCAGAACTGAGAAGATGGACACTTCTCTCCAAGCAGAGCCTATTTTGTTTTTCTGGCAGATCACACAAGATCCACTTCCACATTTCAGTGCTTACTTCTTTATTTTCAGAATTAAGCATAAAGGAGACTCTTGCTCACCTTTGTTACTTGATATTTTGATCTCAAGTTTTAGGGCTTTGCTAGGCAGGAAGAAAATCCTTAGTTTGATTACATAACTTCTCAAAAATCCATCTCATTGTGGAATTTTCAGCTTGCTGAAGTAGCATAGTTTGTAGAGAGGCTGTAATTATGTCTAATTACTGCTGCAGGAATCTCTTTCCTTGCTGATAAGGAATAGCATAATGTGCATCTGGCTCAGTTGTGTGCAGATTACCTCTGTGTGTATGCTAAAGATTTTGGCTTGATTTCCAAATGCTAGCTCTCATTTGGGGATAGCAGAGAGGAGAAACATTCAGGGTCTGGTGATACTTGTCAAAGGTGGAAGGGAAGGTGATCCTCTCAGGCAATTGCAATCATTCATTGCCTTGGTGCCTCTGCTGGAAGGTGCTTTGGATTTTTTCCCCCAGTCCCAATGGTTTGAATAATTCTGAAGATACTTTTGAGCCTAACTGGGTTGGTTTTCTCCATTCCCATGTGGTAGACAACTGTGTGTCCATTATGGCTGGCAAAATAGGAAATCTTCAGCCCTGAGTGTCTGGGGCTCCTCAGCACTGCTGCAGCACAGCCACCACCACATCTGCAGTGTTGGCCTGGCTTTGGTTTTAGGTGGTGAGGAAAGGTCAGGAAAAAGATTCATTACACTTTCCCTTCCATAGCCTTTTCAGGGCCATGTTTAAGGAGGATTTTGGCTTTTGGTTTGAATGCACATACATTTTATTTCCCTGATTGTGCTCCTGTACATTTGCAGTCCTCGCTGGCCACCACCCCAAAGGCCCACAGGGTCCAACCCTGAGTCATGAGAATCTTCAAAAACCTTTTCAGCAGTGGAAATTTGTCCAGAGGGCAGAAAGGTGGCAATCCATTGTGTCATCACTCAGCCCCATGATGCCAAATGCAGCCAAAAGAATCAAGAGATGTTACTCATCAGGACACTTCTCAGAACACACTGTTCCCCACCGGGGCTCTCTGTCCCAGCAAGGACATCTTCACACTTTTGGTGCCCATGGACATCTGTTTGTGCTCCCTCTTCCTTCCCCCTGTGTGGGATGTTCCAGGACAGCTTTGGAAAGCTGAGGGTTTGTCCTGGTTTTGGTGACACAGTGTAAGTGGAGCATGGAGCCCAGAGTCAGCTGTGGTGGACACTTGGATGGTGTTTGCAGCTTTCTCCTCTTGTGTGTGTGTGTTAACCCATGGAGTTCCAGCTTTCAGTGCAGCCTTATGTAAAAGTAGCAGAACTGGAGTTTTCCTTCCTCAGAGGGGTGATGGCAATGACATTCCAGTTGCAGCTACTGCACTGGGAGAACAATGCCAGTTGTTTCCAAGCTCCACAGACAAGGACACAAAGATGATACTGCAATGATGACACTGTACTTCAGGCTGCTTTGAAAAAAAATATAATTAAAATTGATCCTTACAGTTTCCTTTGTGGGAGCCAATAGTGGCAGGAAGCACTGCCAGTTTTCCAGCCTGCCTGTAAGAGGGGCATGTGTTTGTATCTGGGAGCAGGATTTGTCAGCCTCAGACATCCATAAAATGTTCTCTCCATCTTTCTGGTGTGAATGATTGTTGCTTTGACTGCTGGCAGGCTTAGAGTTCAGGATTATCATGCCCTTATCTCTTTATCCAGAGCCTTATCTGCCTGTAACAGATCCACTACAGTAGCTCCTTGAATGATTAAGTCTTCTATTGGTAATGTGTTAAAAGGTGGCTTCAGGGGAAGCAGGCCTTTTAATAAAGATGTTCACTGGTCAATTTTTGGTTGGGCATCTTACAGAAAACTTGCTTTTTGAAACAAGAACATTCTTATTTATAAAATATAAAGCAATTATCTAATGTTGTTTTTGGCTAGATGAAGTACTCCACTGGGTAAGACTGTCTGGTACTTACATCTATGTATGTAAATCCAATTTACCATTATCTAGGGTGTTATGTGGATTGGAACACATTTGTGAGAAAGAGGAAAGAGGAAGCACAGCAAAGAGACACATGTGGGTCTGTGCAGAATCCCCATGCAGTCAGGGGTAATGAACTTCACTCAAACACTGCCAAAACTTCCTCTGGGTGCAGGCTGTTCCTTAGCAGCTGTTCTGCATCATTTGTGTGGTTCTGCACCAGACTTAAACCCAGCTCAGCTCTCTCTGTGTCCACACCATTAAACCATAACCTAGAGTTTACTGCAGCAGCATCCCTTTGTGTTCTGGGATGTTTGAGTGCAGCATTCAGCAAATAGTGATTATTCTCTTTTTCTTCTCTCCATCCACCAGGAGCTGGTCAGACTCACGATTGAGAAGCAGGAGCATCCCTCCCCCACAAGCCCAGTTAAACCCAGTTTGCCAGCATGTAAATCTGACAGGTGGGTCACTGATTTCTTCTGTGACTGATACAGAAGGGGTAACTTCTGACTCCTGACTCCTGAAGCTGTTCTTCATAGAGGTGGTGTAATGTTCTTTATGTGGCCCCCCCACTCATTTCAGTAAAAGAGAATATGCTGTGATAAAAAAGACACCAAAATCTGGCAGTGAAACATCCCTTTGTGTCACATGCACACTGAGCATATACATGGAATTCCACCTGCAGATGCTCTAGGTGTCTGTCTGATAGCACATGATTTCAGAAAGGTTAGAATCTGTCAGCAGGCTGTGTTCCAGCTGTGGTTTATAACCTACAGTCTGTGTTTTGCATGTGCAGCCCATCAGAACTTCCCCTTACCGACCGGGAAATGGAGATCCTCAACAAAACAACCAATTTGACTCAATCCAACGAGCTGCTGACTGACTCCATGGATGAAGAAGTTGCACCTCCTAAACCCCCTCTGCCCAGCATTCGTGTGGCAGAGAACAGGTAACCCTGACCAGCCAGCTGGCTGAGCAGCACCAGTGCCTCTTACCAGCCTGCTGGTTTTTAAACTATCTTGCAACATGTGCACAAGAGAGGAGGGTTAGTGTTGCATTTGGATTTCCAGTCCTCCAGAATAATTCCTCCCTGCTCCTGGACTCTGCTTTGTGTTGTCTCTCTTATTATTTTTTGTGTCTTTTCCTTTCCTTCTTTTTGTGTGAGGATAGTACCATGCCCTGACATCCACACATGAGAGGCATCACATAAATCAGTAATAACATAATTACATAAAACTCTGTGAATCCCACTCTGTACAAGTGTCTTGGGTTGCTGTATCTGATGGGAAATGTTCCTTTAACCTCAGAGGCAGTTACCAATCTGTCCTGCACAGCCAGGTTGTTCTGCTTTGCCTATCAGCTTAAGAGTGAAAGCCAAGAGTGTGAGAAAAAACCCTTGTGCTTGGTTGTTCTTACCCTATTCTATGAGTAACCACATGAAAGTTTCTATGTTCTATTTTGAGAAGGAAGAGAAAACCCCCAATTTGCAGGTTTGTGTGTGTGTGTGTGTTGTTTTTCTTCTCTAGTACTGGTGCTAATGCTGTGAAAAATGTGTTGTGTTAATTTGAAAATGTGGCATCAAGGGCTGTGGTTGACAAAAAGAATCACATTTCTGTGTATTTTATGAATTCTCAAAGGTTATATAAAAATTTCCTGGTATGTTCTAAGAACTCTGTGTGCTCTTGGGAACTTCTCAGGCTTGATGACTACAGGAATTATGTGTCATTAGAAAAACTAAAAGTCAAAGGGTTAAACTCTCACAAGTTACTGCAAATGTGTGGGTCTGACACAAATCCATGGGGCCCTCACACTGCACATGGTGAGAGCAGCTCTGCCCCTTTGTTCCCTGAAGGTCACCAAGAAAGCAAAGACCAAAAAAGAGAATTTTCCTATCCTGTAAATTTGTGAAATTTTGGGTGTTTTTCAGATCTGGAAGGTTTGAGGAGGGGGGAGGAACTTCTGTGAATGGAAACAATATTTGGGTCAACCAAAACATTTAATTTGGCTTTTCACCGCTTTTAATAAGAAATAATTACCATGCTAATTAGCTCCATTAAAAATACTTTTTAGAATAGCATTTGTTTTTGTTTGAGAAATACCAACCTTAAGAAATAAATCACTTAACAGGAAAACTTGAGTATTCTTAAATTGATATTTTTGGTGGGTACATTTTGCTGAATAGCTCCTAGCTGACAAAGACTTTCTGGAAAACAGCTTGTGAAGCCTCTGAATTTTTATTTTTTTTCTGGAAGAGTGATGGAAGCATCAATTCCTGTTGTGTCTTGCAGCCCTCCACCAGCACTGCCCCCTAAAAAACGTCAGTCGGCGCCTTCCCCAACCAGAGTGGCTGTTGTGGCCCCCATGAGCCGAGCTACCAGTGGGTCCAGTTTACCTGTTGGGATCAACAGACAGGTAATGGCATAACCCCTCTGTGAAAGCCAAGGGAAACCTGCTGTGACCTGGAGGAGAAGCCCAGGGAGATGCTGTCACCTGCAGCCACACAGATCCCTGCACGTCCCTGCTCATCCCAGCCAGTGGGAGTGGCAGTGGCACGAACAGCAGTGTCATAAATCATGTGAACAGTTTAATTTTATATTTTTTTACAGTGTTGTTGTGTTTAATTAACAAATTGCTCTAAACTTTGTTGCCTTGAGCTGTAGCAGAGTGTGGGGATGGGAGTGGCTGAGTGTTGCCATGTCCAATAGATCAGGGGACAGCAGCTGGCTGGGCTCCCTGGGATCTCACCAGGGTTTACTCACGGGCCACGTGGCTGAGTGAGATCAGACGTCTGTCTTCATTTTGTCACAATTTAAAACATCTTTTAACTCCAGCAGTAGTTTGAGCTACTGCTCTGACTGCTGCTGGTGCTTTGGGGAAATTTGTACGTTTTCTGGTAGAAAAATGGGAAAGTTGTGTGTGTGTTAATCACGTTCCATTTCTTGTGCTTGTCTGGGGTTTATGAGGTTGTAAATGGTTGGGTTTGCTTTACCCATTCAGGAACTTACTAGCTCAGCAGTGAGGACCTGAATCATGTCAAATTGCACAAAAATCAAATCTTATCCTCATCCCCAAAGCCTCAGCTCTGCCTTAGGGAGCCTCTACAGTAATTTGGTTGACTCAGATAAAGCTGTGGCCACTCTTCAGTTAAAACTACAGTCACATTAAGGTTGTTCTGATGGAGTGGGAATGGTTGAGGGGTTCACTCACAGGTTGAGATAATTTCTGAAATGCACTATAGCCATAGGCACTGAAAGTTGTATCTCACTGTAGTTTGTTTTCCCTTTGCATGCACCTGAGGTAACCAAGTATTTGCTAAAGCCCCAGGTATGTAATGAGAAATCTTGCAGTGTCATTCCCTTGTCTCAGTGTCATGACAAGCAGTCATCAGACACACATAGCTGTGAAGAACTTGGTGTAAAGTCCAGTGTGGGCCACAACAACCCCTGCTTGAAATCAGGGACACCCAGAGCTCCCTGGCACGGGCTGTTTGCCAGGTCAGAGGGTTTCTGTGGTCTCCATGAGCTCTGAGAGGGCCAGCAGGGCATCCTCTCCCCTCCTGTGGGATCTTTGCTCCTTGAGCTGCCAGGAGTGATGGTGAATTGATATTGTTTATTTTTTTGTCCTGAAGGACTTTGATGTTGACTGCTATGCCCAGAGGAGGTTGTCAGGTGGAAGCCACTCCTACGGGGGGGAGTCTCCTCGCCTGTCCCCGTGCAGCAGCATCGGCAAACTGAGCAAGTCTGACGAGCAGCTCTCGTCCCTGGACCGCGACAGCGGCCAGTGCTCCCGCAACACAAGCTGTGAAACCCTGGGTAAGAGGGGTCTGGGGCCCTGCCCTCTCCTGGGGAGCTCAGCTGCAGAATTGCAGGAAATGCACTTGCAGCTGCTGCCTTGGAGGTGCTGCAGGCTGTTCAGTGCACAGTGTTCTGTCGAAAAGGAAAATGCTCAGGGGAATGTTTCCCGTGCTGTAGGTGATGATTCTCAAACTCAGTTCAGCTCTCACATGGAATGTTTTCTTCATTTCAGCCCTGTCTGCAGAAATGGCAGTCCTGGTAGACTAAAGCAGTGTTGTCTCTACATGCTAGGAAAGAAGATAAAAATATCAATATGACACAGATTATGTCTGCACTCATCTACCTGTTGAATTTTGTTATTTGTTTGCTAGTGTAAAGAATTAATGATGAGTTAGATGAAGTCTGGATGTTACAGAAGGTGTAAAAAGATGGTTGCAGCTGCAAGGAAGTTCCACTCTGATTAAAATGAACTGATTAATTAACTGATAGAATGGGAGGGACAGAACTGAGAAGGGCTAAACAGTAGGAGAGAGAAACTAATACATGATTCTCTACTTACCCAGATCAATCGGATCACTATGACCCAGACTATGAATTCCTGCAGCAGGACCTCTCCAACGCTGATCAGATCCCTCAGCAGGGGTCCAGTGTCCTCAGCCCATTGCCAGAGTCCTTGGGTGAGTCTGGCTCCCCTTTCCACGGACAGACTTTCCAGCTCCCGCAGGGCAGCTCTCCTCCGCTGGAATTCTGCAGCCCCTCGGGAGCAGCACAGCCAACAGAGACTCCCCCAGCTTTGCCAGAGAAGAAGAGGAGGAGTGCAGCCTCCCAGACCTCAGAGAACTCGGGCTGCAGGGTGTCCTACGAGAGGCACCCCTCCCAGTACGACAACATCTCCGAGGACGACCTGCAGAGCGTCGCCCCGTCAGTGCCCTTCACGCCCTTCGCTGCTGTTCTGCCTTTCCAGCAAGGAAACTCTTCAGCACCAGTGGAATTCATTGCAGATTTTGCTGCTCCAGATTCGAACAGTGACCCAGAAAAGCCTCCACCTCTGCCAGAGAAGAAAAACAAACACAGTAAGCAAGTTCCTTGTGTTTGGGTTTTGCTTTTACCTTGCAGCTGTCACGCTTCTGATGGTCAGTAAGGAGTAGTGATCGTGGCAGTGCTCTTGCTTGAGTCTGAGTGTCAAAAGCAGACAGTGTCAAACAGATGGAAGGGAAATATCAGTGCTGTGGTGGGCAAGGAGTGATTTCTGGGACCAAGATCAATCCAGGCCCAAGGGATCTGGAATCAGCATCTTCATGACTGTAGTTGAGACCGTGTTACTTCTCATTTACCTGAATGTCAATCCTTGAGGCACTCTGCTTTGCAAATTATTCTGGTCTGTTCTCCCTTTTTAAGTCCATTCCCTCCCCCCTTCCCCAACTTTGTTTTCCCACTGCAGAGGAGAGTTGGGTCCTCTCCAAGAGCTTGGAGAAAGGACTGCTTTTCCATCCAAAACCCAGCCTGGCCAGAGCAGTTCCTTGGCAATAGGAGCACAGTCACCCACATAGCTGTGCAAGACAACACTATTAACTGGAGTCCAGTTGTGCTGTTTTGCTACAGGATCTCATTTCCTTTGGATGCCTGAGAGTTTCCCACATCATTAAAACAAGCAGCCTCTAAAAGCAAAGGCTCCTGTCCCCAGCCAGACTCCTGGCACACCAGGGCCAACCACATCTCAAGCTCACAACCTTCTTCTGATTTCCTTAATGTTCATGGTTGAAAAATGTGAAACCTCTTGCCAAACAGGCAGCCACAGTGCTCTGCCAGGGAAGGCTGTGGACTGCACAGTGGGATCCAGCAGTTGCTGGTTTGCAGGTCACTGGCTGGCTTTGCAGCTGTGTGTTGCATGAGGAGGTAATGTATACAAGATCTGGAGGAAGAGCTTTACATTGCAGCTGGCAGCCCAAGAGAAGAGTTCATTTCAAAGCTCTGAGTTGGCCTTCTGGCTCCTTTCTGCAGTTTATGGACTTCTCACTGAGAATAAGTTTTGCCCAGAGAGGTTGTGGACTCCCTGTCCCTGGAGGTGTTCCAGGACAAGCTGGGTGGGACTCTGAGCAACCTGGCCTAGAGGAAGGTGTCCCTGTCCATGGCAGGGGGGTTGAAACTGGATTCTTTAAGGTCTCTGCCAACCCAAACCAGTCTAAGATGCTGAAATTCTATGGATAAGGTGGGAGTAAGAGAGGTGTGTGGTGTCAGGGTGTATTCTCTCCATTCCTGTGTAGTGCACTCTGCCAGTCACTTCTTTAAAAAATGCTTTGTCTAAAACATTTCTATTATCACT
This sequence comes from Oenanthe melanoleuca, assembly GCF_029582105.1. Classification (NCBI taxonomy): domain Eukaryota; kingdom Metazoa; phylum Chordata; class Aves; order Passeriformes; family Muscicapidae; genus Oenanthe; species Oenanthe melanoleuca. The sequence goes on from NC_079350.1 coordinate 4,840,056, forward strand.
AAGTGATCAATTCACGTGAATAACCTTCAGGGATTTTACTCAGAGCACAAGGCTTGACCTACCTGAAAGTGAGAGTCATCCAAGTGTCCCCATATGCAGGAAATCTCTTTTGTTCCTCTCTGGTAATCAAGCAGTTAAAGACACTAAAGTCAGCTAAAAAAAGAGGATGGGCTGGTTTGTGGACAACAGAAAGGAAGTAAATGGGCACAGCCAAAGGTGGTTTTTACAGCTTGAGCTGTTCAAGATCCTCAGCTGAAGTGTGAGCTGCCAGGGGCTGTGATACAGAGCACATTACTGCAGGATCACATCCTTGTGGAGCTGCTGCTCAGGCTGGGATGGGTGCAGGGAATGCACCTCTGTGCACGTAGGCAGCTCCAGTGGAGGGGAGATCCTGGGTGAATCTTGGCTAACAGGCACTTTGACATTTGCAAGGGACACCTGAGCTGTTTGCTTGTGTCTTTAAGCCCCATGTCTTTGTTTTCTGGTATCACACAAGATGCTAAAGAGTTACTGGAAAACAAGTTTAAAAGCAATCTGCATTATTGCCTAAGTATAACTTTAACCTCAGCACCAAGGCCTTGTGTGAATTTTCTTTGATGTTGGATTAGAGTTAATTGTAATCTGGCACTTATCAGAAATTTTGGGAGTATTGATCAGATTGCATTGTTAGGAGAGGTAGGAGCTGTTGCCTAGTGTGTTGTCAACTCTGATGATTTGATAAAGCATCCTTGCTGCAAAACTTGTTGGTAGTCCTGCTGCAGATTTTTTATTTGCATTCATGTGACACTGAGAACTTGTTTTAGACTGATTTTACTCCACAGTATATCACACCATGGATTTGTGGTTGCTAGTTCTACTTTTTCAGCATTTAAAAGGCCAGTCAAACATTACTCAGGCTCTGTGGTGACACCCAGGATATTTTTTGCCCAGAGGCTGATGCTTGTATTTTTGTGTAATCACACAGGGCTGCTTCCACAACCTCAGCAAGCTCCTGGGATGTGGAGGAGATGCATGGATTTGTTAAAAAGATGCAGAGCTCACACAGATGGGACTTGGTTGTGTTTGGTAGCTGGCAGTAAGAGTTGCAGCAGAGACACTGAGGGTCTTTCCATTGGTAATATACAGAAGATGTGTTTGAGTTAACCTTGTGTATTGCTGTGAGCTGTGCTCAGAGGGACCTCCAAGAGTTGACTTCTGTATAATTTAAACAGAGCAGTGATAGGGCTTTTAGTCTGGCATGAGTTATGGTTATTTTACTGTGCTGTAACAGCACATGTTACTGTGCTAAGGGCAAATTACTCCAGACTTCTGCTTGAGCACCAGCATCTTGCTCCTGCTGAACAAGAGACAGAAACAGAACAGCTTCTGCCATTCAGAGCCCAGAGTCAGAAATAACAAGATCCTTTCCCCAAGCAGCTTGGAAACTACTGGTGAGGCACTTATTCATGTTTCCCTCCCTGTCAGTGGGAACAAAACCCAGCCTGGTGCCCAGTGAGCAGCTGGTATTTAACTGCAGGAACCATGCTGAGGGCAGGCTGGGCTTAGCCAGTGGATAATGCCAGCTCTGTGAGGAACAGCTCCCCTCCCAGAGGTGACAGCAATGACTGCCTCATTGACCTTGACTCCTCCAGTGAGTTGCTGTGTGGTGTAGCTTAAGAATGTCCTTTATTTTGGCTCTTGCCCATGCCCACAGATCTGTTGTGCCTGGGCTGGGCTGTCAGGGAGCCCAGGGGGGATGCTGGAGTGCCTGACCTTATTGCAGGTGTTCCTTAGTGCTGATCATCTCCTAATAACCCCTTCAGACTCCAGCAACCACTGATCCTCTCCTGCAGCTGAGTGTTGCTTCCAGAGCAGTACCTGTGGCTTCTGCCATGTGGGCAGACCTGGTGTGTGCTGGGAATCCCTGAGCACCTTTAGCTCCTTCAGAAATGACAGCCAAGGCACTGCAAGCAGATTGCTGGGAAGGTGTTCCTAGCCTCAGTCTGAGATTTCATGGTTTTTTAAATTTCTCATGTTTTCTGTCTGGGTTAAGAGCTGACATAAACTGGGCATGTGGTGGGAGAGGTTTCTCTCTCACGCCTCCCTCCTCTCCCGGGTGCTGCCTTGAGACTGTCACTCCACCCCAGCTGCTCCCTGGGGCCTGCAGCCCCCATCCCTCCCTCTGCAGTTGCTGCAGGGCGTGCAGGCTGAGCTGAGCTGAGCTGCTGATGTAATTTCCCATCTGCTTTTAAATTTCTGCCTTGTTAAAAACCACAGTGGAGAGGGGCAGAGAAGACCCTTTGCAAACACAGAGTCATGGGAGTGCTCTTGCTGCCTTACTCTCCTGTTCAAGATTGGCAGGATTTTAATGATGCCTGTTTTGATTTGCACTCTGCAGTGCCAGGTTTGTATTTCACCATCCCAACTGTTTTTCACTTTGCCTAAAAACAAAGATGATAAAGTAGGGGCAGAGACATGCCCACCTGCCCAGGACCAGTTGTAACAAGCCAGGCAGGGGAGCTGCCATGACAATGGGATGCATTAGCCCCATAAAGAGCTGAGATAAAAGAGCTCTTCATTATTCCCTTGCAGATTGAGTTAAAGCTCCCAACAGCATTCAGGCTCAGTGCCTGAATTACAGTGATTTAATTTTGCACAAGTGTGTCATGTGATGCCCTTTTCACAACACTTCTGTGGTGTCATTCCAGTGTTTGGTGCTGCTCCAGGAGCTCCCAGCTCTCAATCCCAGTGGTGTCTGCACATCTGGGTGCTCACTGAGGCACTGCTTGTAGGTGACTCATGAAGGGTTGGTCTGGATCCAGTGGCTGCTGCATTGTGCCAGCACTGCCTTCTTGGCTTTTGTCCTGCTCAGTTGATGAGCTCTCAAAATGTGGCCATTCCCTCAAGCTCTTGTCCTCTACACTACAAGGACTCCTGATCCTTGGTTGTGTTGCTGCTAGAGAAATACCTTTCATAGGCCTTCTTTAGATCTTGTCCCCTGAAGTTGTTGTATGATACCAGGGCATTTTCCAGGGCACAGGAGCACCTTAGCCAACTGAATCACTGATACTTGAAAACACTATTTTAGCAATTCTGCATTTCCTAAACTTCACCATGATTCTAAATAAGTATTTCCAGAACGTGCTTCTTTTCAGTGTGAGGGAAAGGAGCAGGGAGTGTGAGGCAGGAAGAGGGGCAAGGCTCAGGTGGCAGGGAGAGCTGGAGGTCAGAATCCAGCAGCTTTGGCAGGGCTGTGCAGGACTGGCTGTACTGCAGGACATGAGCAGGTTGTCCAGTGGCAGGACAGAGGGGTCACAGGATGGGGACAGCAGCTGTTACCAGTCAGGGTTGAAATCCAGCAGCTCCATTTCCTCTACTCCCATTGCCTCCACCTGTTTTTTTATTTTTTAAAAATTATTTATTTTTTTCTTTATTCTGTTTTTTGGAAGAGGCCTATAATTCTTTTGGGGAAGGGCAGCTGCATTAGCTCCATTTCTAAATGGAGTTTAAAATATTAGAGGAAATCTGAAAAAGGGTGCCTAAGACAGGTGCAAAGCAGCTCCTTCCTGCTGACACATTTGCAGGGCTGCATCCTGTTTGAAGGCTGGACTGGGATCTCCTTGGCAGGTGAACAGAGGACTTTGCCTTGTAACCAGTGTGGGAACCAGCTTCATGATGTGCAAATCCTGCATTGTGCTTCTTGTATTTATAGCTTTCACTGAAGTCATCCACTCCTTTCAGCTGTACAACTGAAATGCCAGCAAAAGCTGAATAATTGCCACCAAATGACCAGATTTACAAAAAGTGACACCTGCTTGTTTATCAGGAGGAAGGGAGGGATGATCACAGTGCTTTGTGCATGATTACAAGAAGCCCTTGGTTAGTCCTTCCCATGACACTTAAATACATCTGTTTCTGCTGCTCTCAGGTGTAGAGAAGGGGGTTCTGTCTTTGTTTTACATTATTCATCAGACTTCTGTTCCTTAATAATGGGGGTGGGTTTGTTGTAGTCTTCTTATTGCACTAAATGTCATCTTCCCCCTCCAACACTAAAATATTGCAGCAGTAACTAATCCAGAGCTGCCTAGGCTGACCTGTGTGGATTTTCTTATAGATTTTGGAAGGAAAATTGTACAGATGGAAAAGTCCTCTAGACAAGGTTTGATCCCATTTAACATTTCTATCGAGCCACATCTCACAAAAGCTTGTGAATCAGTTGGATTTGAAAATTGGAGGTGGTAAGTTGCTTTAAAAAAGGGACAGGAGCAAAGGCTGTTGGATTGGAGCTAAGGAGGTAGGAACACGTGGGCACTGGCACTTTTAGAAGTATTTTGTAGCAGGATTGGCAGTGGCATTTGAAGAGCTGAGGGAGAGGCACACCCAGTCTGACAGGTAGGTGTTCTCTGATCACAGTTTTACCAGCTTGCCAGAATGGAGGAACACTGAACACCTCCTGGTTCCAGGAATCTTGCTGACTGCAGATCTGAGACTTACTGTAGGCACAAGAGTTATTGCAGATTTATTGCCAAGGTTGCACTGTTAAAAAGCAGACTGATTCTATTCTGCTTTTTTTTTTTTTTTTGTGACTTTGGACATTAGTTGTTGAGGAATATTCTCAGAATTGCCACAGATTATGTGAGGATATGGGTTAAGCATCAGTAAATGAGACTTCTCAAGTTGCAGTTTGGAGACATCACTGGTTCCAGAGCATGACCAGCTGTGTTTGTGGCCTGGGATGTGTTTGCTGTGTGCTGGCTCCAGGATGGATATTTGGATTTGCAGGGTGGATGGTGTCTGTGTGAGCAGAGCAGGGCACTGAGTGTCACCTCTCCTTGCCTTGCAGTGATGGCCTACATGCAGTTTGTGGAAGATTACTCAGAGCCACAGCCCTCCATGTTCTACCAGACCCCTCAGAACGAGCACATCTACCAGAAGAAGAACAAGTACCTCAGGGAAGTCTATGGGATCAATGACTCCTTTATCAGCTTGGACCCCTCTCAAGAGCTGGCACCTCCTCCTGCCCTCCCTCCAAAGCAGAGGCAGCTGGTGAGTGACCCTCAGGGACACCTGGGGCAGCTCTGCCCAGGCAGAGCTGGTGGGAGGATGTCTCATGGTGTTACCACATCGTGCTCCCTGGCACTTGTGAAAGTGCTTTTAGGCATTTGGCACCATGTGCACTTTTTCTGCTTTCTGACCGTTCCCCATAAGCTTCAAAAGTCCTAAAATGCCCTAAAAATGAAATGTTCATCTTCCACATGGCAGGGTGAATCTGTGCCAGGCTTGTGTAACAACAGCTGCTTGGAAGATTTTGACACCCTGAGCAGCACTATTTTCAAGAGATTGCTGCACTGTTGTCAGAGATGCCACCAATAATAACTGTTTAAACATAATAATTGCTTTTATGTTATTATGCAGACCTGTGGTATGGCCACTGGTGCATGTTTCCTTCATGTTAGTCCCCTCGTGTGAGTCAGGATTTTACCTGTTTCTCAGTGTTCTGCACAGAAAGGAACATCCCCATGTGTGTGGGTGGTGGGTTTGTCAGCACAGAAAGGACCATTTTCCATGTGGGGGATGAAATCCTGACCTCACTGATGGCAGCAGCAGTTTTGTTTCCAGCCTCAGTGGAGGGTGGGATTTTGTCCCCTTTCCTTTCTTTTCTCTCTCTTTTTTTTTTTTTTTCCCAATTCCAACCTAAGGTATTTTGTTTATATTAATTATCTTATTTGTTCTGTTTAAAAAAAAATTCTTTTGTTTTGATGTAGCTTACTTACATTAGCTATGGCATTAACAAAATGGGAGGAAATGTGGGAACAGAGCCATAGTCTTACCATGGTGGGGGTGACTCTTGCAATATTTCTTCATGTTGTATGTGCTAAAGTTTGACTGTCCCAGAGTGTTACTTTAGATGTGGGATTTGCATAACTACATTCCTGTGATGCAAGTAGGAGTCCTAAAAAGATAAAGTGACATTTTTGGCTAAGCTGAACTGGGTATCATGCATTAATTCTTTGTGGGGACAAGACCTTCAATGCTGGCCTCCCACTTGCTTTGCAGGGATACTAAAGAATCTGCAGGACTCATCTCTGGAGGATCAGGCCCTTCTCCAGGGTCTGTGGTCCCCATCAGTGTGAGCCCCTTGCCTGCCTTCCCCTCCTGGAGGTGACTCCAGTGATGTTCCCAGAGGTGCCTTGGGCTGCACAGTCATGATCAGAGTTTGCAGAGCACAGATTTACTGCAGCCATTGTGCAGAAGGGAAATTCTGCTCCTGCCCTCAATTTGTTGGCTGAAGCAAAGCATTTCTTGGCTTCCCTTTAATCATGATCTGGACAGACAAGATGTCACTGCTTTGCCTGCTGGCCATTCTTGTCATTTTACAAGCTGATACCATCAAGGTGTTGCTTGCAGTTCCCCTGAAGCAAAGGTTTCTTCAAGTGCAGCCTCCCACCCCTCATCCCTCTATTGGGAAAGAGGTGCAAGCAGGTGATGGCTTATTCAACAATGCCTTTAAAAACCACCAGACTCTTGTTCCTCTGCTCCTGCTGCCCTGGGAGCTTTTGATTTGGCAAATCAAATGGGCTTCAGCTGCTCTAGCAGCAGCAAGTTTTGCTGGATGGACTCCTCTATAATATAATAATGAGAAAGTCCTTTCTTGTCAGCTTCAGATCTTAATCAAAAATTGTACAATCAAAGATTGCATGTTTACATTGTATGTTTTATTCAAAAAGTCTGAGAAAACCTGAATATACCTTATCCTCTCTGTCTCCTTACCATAGGGGAATTCAGGAGAAATTCCTTGCCAGGATTTGCCACTTACAGTGTAATAGCTGCCTCCTGTGCAAATGAATAAAATCTTGGATTGGGCAGGGAAATAGCAGGATGTCAGTGTCACCCAGTGTCACAGCAGCACCAGTGAGGGTCCACAGCTCACACTGGAGAGGCCAAGTTCCCAACCTGCAGGGTGCCAAAAAAAACTATTAGTGTGCAAGAATTGTGTGCTTAGAGCCAGTTCCTCCTTTGGGGATCTGCCCCGTGGCACAGGGAGAAAAGGGCAGTGAGGAACACCTTGTGTGTGCCAGCAGCAGCTGTCCACAGTGAGCAGGGAGGGGGAGGCAGGAGCTCGTTTTTGAAGGGATTTGTGAAACAAAGACGATTTGAATTGTGATTTTTGCCGTGCCTCTTGAGCTCAGGAGAGGCATATTGGTGTGTCTGGCTGTGATGAGCTGGATGAATAGCTGTTTGTTTAGCCAGCCATTATATGCATTGTTTTACAGTTAGCATTTCTTGCCCTTTATTCATCTCCTTTTCTGTGCTCTCTTTCTCTGTGTCTTGTGTCTCCTGCTTTCTCCCCCCTCCTCAGCAGGCCTCCTATGCTGCCTCTTCTTTCTCCTCTGTCTCCTACTGTGTCCAGCAGCCCAAAGTGCCCTTCACCCCCGAGGACTGCAGTGCCACTCAGGGCCTCACTATGTCAGTCTCTAACTCCTTTCTCAGCCGGCACAGCTCCTTCCCTGTGCACTCGGTGAGTTCCCTGCTTTGTCCTCCTGCTCAGCACTGGGTGAGTTCCCTGCTTTGTCTCACTGCTCAGCACTGGGTGAGTTCCCTGCTTTGTCCTCCTGCTCAGCACTGGGTGAGTTCCCTGCTTTGTCTCACTGCTCAGCACTGGGGTGCAAATTCTCTGCTTGCCCCCCTCAAGGTGGAGGTTGCTCTGGGGGCTTTTGAACTCCTGCAGCCACCAGCCAGGTGTGAGAAATGGTGTGCAAACCTCCCCAAGTGCAAGCCCCACTAAATGGAGCCAGGGGAGGTGTAGCTTTCTCTACATTACTGTCCATGCTGACATTCCTGCTGGGGCACTGAGGAAGGAGAGCTGGCTCACACACTGTGAGCTCTGTGTGCCCCAGGCTGCACATTGGAGCTGCAAAGTCTTTTTGTCCCATTGCATAATGCCAGTGATGTGGATGAGTCAATTAAAGGCTGCTCTCTGAGCCTGGCCTCAGGAGAGATAACAAGATGCTGTCCCCAAAATCCGTGGGTTTAGTCAAACATGTGGAACAGGGGCTGCAGCTCCTTAATTTTTTTTTCTAGAAAATAATTTCTACTAGATCTTCCATCTCATTTTTGCCTGTCTGCTTCCCTTCACGTCTCCATGGTCCCAAACAAGCTCAGTTTTTCTGTATGATTTGCTGATGGATGAGCAGGGTTTTCTCTCCTACAGCACTTGTGAGCAGCCTGAAGAGAGAATGGCAGGAGGAGCTGGAAATCATTGAAATCAAAATAGTATTAGAGCACTGCTTAAATCTCTGATCAGCTGCTTAAATTAAATGGTAGTAATAACAAAGTGTTAAGATAATGAAATTAAACTCAACCATGGGATTCCACCAGCTCATCAGTGTGGGGCTCGTTTGCATGTAAAACTATGTGGTTATGCTCTGATTGCCATGTGATGACAACTGAGAATACACTATTTTTTGACAGTGACCTGGATGTTTAGTAAATTAGGCTTCTTCTGGAGAAGAAATTATCAGACAAGACTTGAGAAGATTCAGAAGTGTTCCATTAGTTTAATGTTAAATGTTTGAAAACAGTATCCTCCCACTGTGCCACTGCTATCTTCCCATTTCAGCACTTACTCATTCTTTAAAAATTAGTGATAATCACTGGGCTGAAGAAGAAGAAAGTATTCAAGTGCTTTACAAGTAGAACTACTTCACAAGCCATGGATGGAAGCTTTTGGCTTCCACTTGTGTGAGAGAGAGCAGCATCACAGCTTTGCTGCACAGATGAAAAGGGTGGCAGGGTTAGTGCTTGCATCAATGTGTGGTAAACAGTTCTAAAATTTGAAATAAAAGTCCTGAATTGTACAACTCTCTTACCTAGTAAGACCTTACTTAGTGGACCTTGCAAGCAAAACATGGAACTGTAGGACTAGATAAAAGTACTTGACTATTTTTGATTTAATTGAGAGGCTATAAATATGGTTCTATAATGTTCTAAAAATAGGTGGGCACTTTGATTTTAAAAAGTGTCCTTGTTGGATTAAATGGTTACTACCTATTAAATTGCTCTGACACGTTCTCATCTTACTTTGGACTACATTACTGTGAATATATTATTTTAAGAAATGTTAAAACTTCATTAAAAAATCCTTACTCATTTTTGCAGTGATTTGGTGAGGGATAAAATAAATGGCTGGAGTATGAGGAACAATGACAACAATGAGGCAGTGCACTGTCAAATGCACAAAGGAAATAAGCTGAATTAAAAATGGTGATTTTTCCATTAGTGCCTTTAAATTAGGATAATTTCATAGTTTCTCATTACTCTATCTAGTCTATTTTTTTCACAAAATGAGAGTGTCTGAGCTGCAAAATAGCAATGTCCTTACATGCATCATAGCTGACCCATGTAATACCATAACCATGGTTTATCCCATTTCCCCTATCCCTAAGAAGACAGAGATGTGGAGCAGCTGTGGAGGTTTGGCTCCCTCCCAGGGTGACACCCTCCATCTCTGGAAGGACCAGAGCCCCTCCTGCAATCTGCTCCCTGGGGCTTCACCAGCAGCACTTGGGGATGCTGCTCTGCTCCTCATATTCTCTTGCCTTCATTTCTCCCCTGTCCCTAGAGAAAGGCTCAGGTGAGCACTGGTGAACAATAAACCTGGCAAAAACCAGCATTAGCTGCCCCCAGCCCCAGGGAGGAGTCAGCAGGGAGAGCACACCTTGCAGACCCTGCCAGCTGAGCAGCTGGCCTCTTGTGTACCCAGATAGCAGCATGGCTATCAGATCTTCTAAAATTATGTGTCTCCTACATAAATTGTTATTCATTCTGCACAGGAAGCAAAAACCTCCTTGGATCAATAGCAGGAAGTCCGAGCTGCTAAACTCAGTGGCTGTCCAGTGTCAGCAAGGCCCTGCAAGTGTAGCCAGATTTCAGAGTGCACTGTGCTTTTTTTCCTTTCCTAGGGAAGCCACAGGAGTCACTCCCAGGCAGGACCTGTCCCTGTCCCCCTCTCTTCAGGTGCCAGCAGCAGGGAGGCTGAGCCTGCACCACATTCTGCCTGTTATCCCCTTAGCTCTGCTCCAGGTGAAGGATTAGTGCTTTACTCCTGATGTACATGGCTTAACAAGACTGTTTGCAGACAGCAGAAAAGAGGTGAAGTTGTTCAGAGCATCTTTTAATCTTTAATGGATGAATTTTTCTGGAGCCCTGACTCCTTTCCCTCCAATCAGCACTGCAGGGGCTGTTGCAGCCCAGCTGCCACTGCTGCTCTGTCAGCCCACTAATTGTGCTTTTCCCTCCTTTGCAGGAAATTGTGTCAGAGGTAATAGCTTTTACTGGAGAGAGGCAGATCTTGAGCAACTGGATCAGACCTCATAGGTTTGGCAAGCTGAGCTGTTTTTTAACCAAGTCTGACTCGTGTCTGGCCCCTGTGCCAGCAGGGGTTGTGTTGGTAGTGTGGGCTGGTGTTTTAAGGAACTGCATCATGTTCCCCATCCCATGGACAGCTGAGCCATGAAATCTCACACTGGAGGGAGAGCTGGATTGTACTGACAAGAATCATTCAAGGGATTGCCACCTCTTTTGAAAGTTCTAAGCAGTGGGAAAGGTCTGCAAGGAGAAGGGAAAGGTTTGCAAGGAGAAGGCATCATCCTTGGCTATGGTTGGCAGTAGTTTCTCTCCAGCTGATCACCTCCCTCCCTTCTTTTGTGAGCACAGAGCTGCTGTCCCTTGGTTTAATCAATCCTTGTGCTGTTTGCCTGGAAATGGGTGGGCAGGTATCCGAGCAGCAGGAATAATCAGATCTTGAAACCTCGTTACTTCCTGGCAGCTGGAGAACTCTGCACTGATAGAGGAAATCATCTGTGAGAGCTCCACTGCTGCCCATCCACACATTTTCCACCAAGGGCTGCAGAATCTCTTGTGGAAGCTTTTCCTTGCTGAAACAAGGAACAGTTGTATCTCCAAGGCATGTACATGCCATTAGTGGAAATTTGGCTGCATCCTTCACTGTGGATAAATAAGTTGCCTTTCTCAAAATATTGGGTTTTTTCTTATGTTTTCTTTTTAATTAAGGAACATTTGCAGTAATTTTCCAGAAACCAATTGGCTGTCAGATTCCAGCAGAAGGCGCAAGTGATTTCCTTATGCAAGCTCCAGTTCAGCACTTCTGTTCTCACTTGTTCTCACCATTCTTCAGCAAATTGAGCAAGTGCACAGAAAATTCACAGCAACTGTTTCTCTTTCTTGTGTGCATGCTAACGTATGTTCAGGAAAAGGGGGGTCAGATAAGTGATTAAAGACGTGCACCACGCAGACATGTGCTTCCCATGTTTCCCTGCCTTGTTCCCATTCCTGGAGCTCACTTCCAGCCTGCAGCACACACCAGGCTCTGGCCCTCAGCAGAGACTTTCCATTCATATGGTGGAAACCTCACTCAAACCACGGCTGGGAAGTCACAGTGTGTTTGTTCATTACTGTCCTAAGGTTTTGGCTCCTTAATTTGGAGCAGAGGGAAGGGGGATTGAAAAGATTTGCATCACTTTAACCAGCTGCTCTGACTTAGGTATTGTTTTGCCCTTCCTGTTTAGCATTCCTTCAGTGTTTGTGTTCATTTCCACTGCCCATGGCAGGCCTGGACACTGGTATTAATAGTGCTGTTGCCTGCTGGCATCACTGGATCCTGCTGCTGAAAACCACTTCCTCTGGGGGTTTATACATTTCCCCTGCAGTTGGAACACTGCAGGTTTCTGTAGGTCTTTCTAACCAGTCCCATGTTCACTTCATAGGCCACAAACCCTGTGTTTTTCATGTGACTGATTTTTTAGAAGTCTTGTCTTGGTCTCCAGACTGGCTTTTCCAGATCTGCCATCTTGATCTGAGGGCTTTGTCCACAAGCTAAAGAGTTGATGCTGTAGGTGCAACTGAACTGATTGCTGATATTTTCCAAAGAGGGATGCATGACAGCATGGTTAATAAATCTTACAAATGTTTTCTTCCCCTGCTGCCCCCTCATTTGTTTTGTTGCAAAGATGTGCAGGAATCTCTCCTCTGCAAGGAAAAGTTTGGATTTTGTGTTTTCTCATGCAGAAGCCAGGAGACACAACAAGCCCCATCCATCCCTGTACTGTGCTAGCCATGAGTTAAAACCAGGGAGGTCAGCTCTGCAGCCAGGTCAGAGGCCTTGCTGAGAAACATTCCAGCCTGAGGAGTTGCTGCCTTTCCTGTGGCAGTGCTTGAAGCCATTCTGTTGGCAGCTTGTGTTTCCAGCCATTCATTGCAGGAGCATTTCCTTCCTCATTAGCAAAAGTACCTGGAAGCCCAGCATTGTGTCATGAGATAGGAAGTCTTTTCCAATAGCTGTCTGTGCAATTATATTCTTAGGGTCTAACGACTTTGCAACACCCAGTATTCTGTGAACATAATTCTGTACTGTTACAATTTGGGCATCCAGTTCTGGCATCTTGCCCACGTAGTTCCCTTAATAGCATTAGCAGAGGAGATCTCAAAGATTGATTTTCCTCTGATAGCTTCATACTTGGGAGTCTGATGCTCTACCTGATCTGGGAGTGCCTGGCAGGATGGCAGATTAATTTGGCAGAAGTCCATAGGGTAACTGAGAAGGCTGTGCTTAAAAGGTAAAGACTGTGTCTGCTGATGCTGCAGATGCTCTGTCAGCCATATAATTGAATTCAACTTTGGATTTGGGCTGGAGACTGCTGTAACTTGCAACCCCTGACTCTCTGCATATATATCCCTGTCTCCCTGTTAGCTGTGGTCAGCCATGCCTGGTGAGTGTGAAGAAGCATCACTCCTGAAATAAGTTTTCTATTAGAGTGCTTATCTCCTGCCATCTATTCCAAATAAACAGCCAGAATGTCACTGACCTTTGGGACATCCTGGAACACGGCTTCTAATGATGGAAAGCTGTTTGAAATATTCACTGTTGCAAAAAAAATCAAAGGCAGCAAATTGAGAAGGTTGAAAGATGCTGTCTCAGGGAGAGCTCTGTGTGCCACGGTGTGTGGTAAATGTTCAGGGCTGGACACGTTGGCTTCCTGCTGTTCCCAGGAGACAAGGCTGCTCCCAGCTCAAAGCTTGTTTTGTGCAAGCACTTCCCAAGTGGCAGAGAGGTCTTTTTAAAAACCACTGAGAGGAGAGGAGCTCTCTATTCTCCCTATCTTGGCTGTTTGCTGTCATGTCAGGGTCACTCATGTTGGGAGCCCCTCTTCTGGTCCTGTGCTGGGAGCTGGCAGTGTGGCCAGAGTTTGGATGCAGGAGAGCATCCTTTCCCAAAGATTCCTGCTGCACCCTGTTCTGTAGCTTTCCCAGAAATTATTTGGAACTACTTAATGGAGTAGGAGGTTGTGTCCGTGCAGCCATAACTGAGCCTTACTGATCCTGCAGGAAACCTCTGAGAAGCTGATTAAAACAAGCCCTGATTTGTTTCCAAGATAAACTGTTGCCTCTTGGGGGGAGCACTAAAGGATGGCTTGTTTCCTTGTGACAGTTGTGTTGAATGGACTGTCCCCTCCCCAGAAAAGTATTTGTTTTAGAGGATGACAGGGCTTCCAGGAGATGGGCAACACCCAGATCCCATGGAAGCCATTGCAGCCATTCCTGGGACAGCTGCTGGCTGGGCTGGGTCAGACTGGGGAGCAGGAATGGGTGACATATGGACATCATCTCCACTGCAGGGTGGGTTTTTTTTGCCCTTTCAGAACTATGCTTCTCTCTTGGCTCCTGTCCCAGCACGGCTGCATAACTGGAATTCCAGAGCTGCTTGCAGGCTCCGGAGGAAGGAGGGGGCTCCCTGGCTCTCTTTCTACAAGATGCAACTTTACAACAAGATTGGAAGTTGAGAGCAGGCTGACTAATTAATGCCAGCACACCAAAGGCTCCTCTGCACTGTTCCCTTTGTTAGCAGCATGCTGAGAGCCTGTCTGCATCCTTAAATGATTGTTCACGGGTCACATAATGGAGATTAATGCATTTTTATGGGTACCTGGGCCTTAAACTGGCATTTTCGATGTATCTCATGCCAAGAGGTTGTTCTGAAGGTGTTTTATGAGACCAGGGAGAGAGAAACATACAGTGATTGTCAATACTGACTTACCTGCACTCAAACTTCTAAAATTTCTGCAATGTTGTGTTATATTTAGGTCTGAATTGCCTTCAAATGAGGATTAATGTGTGTAAAACCCCTCGAGGCAGGAGCTGTGTGGATGTCCCTGCCCAGCAGCAGTAACTCATGTCCCTGAGCTGCTGGTGCAGGCTGCAGAGCTGCCCTGAGCTAACCCTGCCAGTGCCTCACGCAGGGCTCTGCGTGTCCCAGAGTGACTTGGCTGAGCACAGTCACTTCCTTCCAGTGCTGCTCTGCAAAAGCCTGGCTTTTCCTCTGGGTTCAGCAGGTCAGGGACAAAACCCCTTGGACCTCCTGGGTGGAAGATGTCCATCAACCACAAAGTGAAGGACAGTGTGTGTGGTGTGGGTGCAGGAAATGCAGCAATGGGGGAGCTGGCACAGAGCTTCTGCTGGAGCTCATTATTTCCTCTGCAGGAGCAAAGGGTCTTGTTATCAGCACAGCAGTTTTTTTAGTGCTTTCTTGAGCTGTGGTTTGGGGTCTAGGCTAGGACTTGGGGTGATTGTTGGTGTGTTAGTGCCTGTGAGATCATGAAATACCAGGCAGGCATAATGAATGTGCTGAGCCAAGGTGATGTCATGAGCCTGGCGTCTTACGAGGGATTTAGTGGTTTGTGCCATGCAAGTGAAAATGAATAAATGTAGAGCATTTATCCAGGCAGAAAGTAAATACAGAGATTAGACTTGTCATTGTTACTGAGGCAGCTCCAAAAGCTGATAGTGTCCCTGGAGCCAGCACTGCTCATCTGGAAAGCAATGGGCAGGAAGAGAGAGGAGCCTGTCCTACAGCCAGTCTCCTTTTAGCCACAGGCACATGGTGGGGATTTGCATTTTAATTATTTTTCAGTAGTCTTTTAAGCTCTCTTTCCCCCTCCTCTCCTCTGTATTGTGACCTGCAATTTGCTTTGGGCCCTGAGAGTACACCCAGAGCACTGCTGGACTCCATGCAAGGCACAAGGCACAGCCACTCAAGGATTAAGGTGGTGGAAGGTAAAATCTAGTCATTGACCTTTACATTTCCTTTCCTTTGTAGTGGAAAAGCTTTTTTGACCAGGCTTCTGGCCTGAGGCTGTTCTCAGTTTAGATTTCTAAGCCTACATCTTTCCTAGGTAGAAACAAAAATACCACTGCTGAGTTGGGTGCTGCTGCTGGGTGATGGACTGAGCTTTGTTTCTTTTCTTACCCACTCAAATCTCCTGAGAAAATGTAGCCTAAATTCTCCAATTCCTGCCTTTGATTTGCTCTCTTTTTCCATCACAGTGGTGTCACTTTTCAGCCTGGTTTGAGCAAGTTGTGTCAGTGCTTCTTGGGAGCTCTGTACTGCTCCATCCTCAGTGGAGCAGCTCCACAGCTGCAATCCAGCCTGGGGTTTTCTGGATGTTGTGATTCTTCTTTCAGTCCACCTGACTATGATCTGCAGGTTTTAAAATAAACTCCCTTCCAGCACCCCAGCAGATTTAGCATTATTGTCTTTTTTTTTTTTTTTAATGGTTGTCAGCTTTGTTTTGGACTTACCCCCATGGCAAATCTTACTAGCACCAGATGTTAAAAGACAGAGGGTTGCTCTTGTTTTTCTTGGCACAATATATTCCCACTGCACCCTGTTTAATATTATCTGAAGAGTAATCTGATGATTAGGAGAGATAGTGAAATAAAGCTTTACTCAGATGATCTCTTTTCATCTCTTCAGCTGACTCTTCAAGGCACTGCATTAAAGGATTGGTTTGATAAGGAATTCATCACTCTGGAGGGCAATTACCATTTTTGCTCCCTGTTTTTCACGAATGGGAAGGAGTAGCAGCATAATCTCCTTTATCCTTCAGTGTAACTTTGAAGGCAGTATCCAGCCACTCCTCCCTGGGAGCTGTGTGTTCTGGAACAGACTTGACACAGTAGCTGTTAAATTACAGGGCTGGAGCAAAAAAACATCTTAAATTTGGATGCTGTGGAAAATCCCAGAAAAGCAATGAGCACTTGAAGTAGTTTTCTCTACGTAGATACTTCCAGCATGCTCAGAGTTCTGCTTTCTGTGCCTTCACATCCTGTCCTCCACTCAGGTGATTTTCAGGGTCCCTGCATTAGCAGTTCTGAGATTTCCAGGTTTTCCCCTGCCTAGCAAACCTGCAGGTCACACCTTGCTCTCACTTTCCCTGTGTGAGATGAGCTGCTGGTGGGGCAAGAACACACCTCTCCAGGAATGTATCCCAGGTAGCAACTCCTGCTCTATATGTGGATGGTGAAATAGTGCTGCCTGTGTTAGAAATGCCTTGTGCTGTCACTGCTACGCTGCTGCCAATCTAATCACTTTTTCTTTTGTCTGTCTCTTTCCTTTCCCCATCCTCCTTGTTTTCGTGTTGTCTCTCTGCATCCTGCAGTACAAATCTGTGTTTAGGTCCTACTCCCAGGACTTTGTGCCTCACAACCAAGTCTCCATACCTCCTTTCCTCTCTTCTACCTCCTCCTCCTGCTCCACCCCGCCTTTCCCGCCCGTCCACGCATCCCAGAGCCCCGACCTAGCGGTGCCCGCTGCAGCCAGCCAGCCCCCCAGCACTGTGGATGTGCCAAACTCCTCTTCTCAGGAGAGCAGCTTTAATGGGAATGCTCCTGTCTGCCTTCCTTCTGAAACCTCTCTCACTGATTCTCTCCAGACGCCTTCGGTGAGACTCTCCAAAGCGATGATAACACACCTGTGACGCGAGGCTGCCTTTATTTTGTTGGGTTTTTTTTTTTTTTTCTTTAAAGAAAATGTCTCTTGTGTTAATACATGGTAAATCGTGGTCTAGTCTGGTTTACAAATGTGTGTGAATTGCAGAGAGGAAATTGCATATAAAAATGGCTAGAAAAAAGTGGATAACCTCAGCAGGTTTTAGAAAATGTTAGATGTATGTTGAAAACACAAAATGTCAAATGCTGGCGAAGGGGAGAGTTGGCTGTAGCTTCCTGCAATTGTAAGACAAAGCTGAGGGAGGTAAAGTAGTGTTTTGTGAGGTTAGTAGTTATTAAATGCATGCTCCTAGCAGCAGTTCACATCCTGCTCCCTCCTAAGTCACCAGGAGCAGTGGGTGAAGTCCAGCTCTGTCTCTCCATGCATAAAACCTATTGTTCTCTCCAGGTTCTGCTCTTCCCAGCAGCCCCAGCTGTGTGCTGGGTGGCAGGTTGTCACATGCTGGTGAAGTTAGGCTAACACTGTTCCCACTCTGCTACTCTGAGGTCCCACATCACTTTGCACATCACTGAGCAGGTCTGTCCATTACAGATACTTTTTTGAACGCCTCATTTTCAAGACAGTTCCTCTTTCGTCTGCTGTGAAGCCAAGAGCTGATGGGATTAGAGCTGTCAGCACAGGGCATGCTAGTGCTGCCTCTCTGCCAAGTTTGGAAGAGGGTCACTGATTACAGAGTGAATGTGCAGCTTTTCACGCTTTGGACGTGACCTTGCTTTGCATCTTCCTTGCACTGGCTCTTGTTATATCCCAGAAGGCCTGGAGTTTGGTTTGTTCTGGTGTGGTGGGTCTAGCCCATGCTTGCAGCCTAGTTTGGCGGATACCTTTGGTGCCCGTGGGGTCTGCACTCAGCAGGACTGCCCTGGCTAGGACAGGAGCTGTGTCCAGCTCTGCACATTCTGCTTCCAGCACCTTGAAATCTGCCAGCTGCACCTTGGCAGCCTCACCTGGAGTCCACAGCTCTTGCAAAGCAGTGCCTGCTGCTGCCCAGGGCCTTCAGGATAGTGCTCCAGAGGCAGGAATAGTGACCCCAGGACGAAGCAGCCTCAGGGGCAGAGGGAGGTGACAGCAGCTGCCGAGAGCACTTCTGCTCCCAGGTTGTGTCTGCCATGAAGCGCTGGTGGGGAGCACCATCACGTATTTCCTTTCATCCTGTCTCCCTCAGAGTGAAAACGCCAGTGAGGAGGCTGGTGAGGGTGAATATGTCAATCTGTATTCCTCTGGCCAGAGCAACGGGGAACTCCCTGTGTCTGAAGGAGTAAGTAAGAGCCCGGAGCCGGGCGGCGCTGCCTGGTGCATGCCGAGCTCCGCTGCAGCCCTGCAGCCCCTGCCCCTCCTGCTGCCCCAGCTCCCACTCACCCTCTGCTTGCCCATCCTGCCTGCAGGTTTGGGGCCCTCTTGGTGCAGGAGGTGCTTTTGGGGTCACGGAGTCAGGGCTGGCTTCTCCACCGCACTGTTTCCTCTGCGCTTCGCTGGCTGTTTGGAGCTGCCTGTGTGAAGTTCCCTCCCAGAGAGCTGCACCCTGGGCCACATCTTGTAACTGCTTTGCCTCCCCTGTTTTAATACAGAAAGCCTTCTGCACTAAATACTTCTTTTTTCCTTCGCTGTTTGGTTGCAAAGTAAATGATTGATTTAGCATTGGACTCACACGCAGTTTCTTCCTTTGCTCAAGCCTTGTATCTCAGATATTTCCTAGAGGAGCCAGGGCATTTTCCATTCCAGGGAGGTCCCATCTTCCTGTTGGGTCATAGGAAACTGGCAGAAATCCATGGTGATCCTTTTGCCTGCCCTCCTCTTGGAAGGCATATCTCCTGCAGGATGTCTCCAGGACCTTTATCCATGGTGGAGTTAAATACACCAAGAGATAGTGCTCCCATCACTTCCCCTCAGGAGACACATCTGGCCAGGCCCATCTTTTTGGGCAGCTGTGAGTGAGTTCTCAACTTTGAAGCAAAGGGCTTTGCAGATAGAGTCTGGAAAAATCCTGCAGATACCAAGAACCCCAGGCTCAGCAGGGTGTTTCTGTGCTGAGTGGGTAGCATGAAGGTTTCAGTCCTGTCTGTTCACTAGGTTGCATTTCCAAGCTTCACTCTGCATGATGTTAAATAATTCTGAACTCTGACACTGTTGAATTAATATTCCCATTTGCCATTCATGGCTATTTGTCTCCTTAATAAATGGCTAATTTAAAATGCTGTATCTTTGCTCTGAGCTCTCTACCTGCTGTTCCATGCTGTGGGTTCAGCTGGTTCTGCTTTTCTGCATTAGCCTCATTTCCACAGCCCTGAGTCGTGGAGTGGAAACCTTGCATCATTGCAAAACCTCTTGTGATGGGAGAGAAGGGAGGTAGGAAGCAGTGAGCATCCAGCCCCTGAGGCAGGGGGCTGTGGTCGGGAGGGGCACTGAAACTGGAGAGCTTAGAACTGATTGTGTCTGTTTGGATTAAAGCAGGAGGCAAAGTGTGTTTCAGCAGGAAGAGCTGGAGGAGAAATAAAAGGTCATGAGTGGGTTAAAATCCAAGACAACAGCTGAGTTGTGTTGTAACTTTCAGCATCATTTCACAATGTTAAAAGCAAACACTACTAATTACACTGGTCTCCAGAGATGGTCCCAAATTTCCTGTCTGATTAACTTCTGTGTTTTCCTGGCATTTGGCATTAACTTGCATCAATCTTTAACTGCTCTGTAGGAATTTACAGTAAAGGGCCCTTTAGAGGCAGGCAGACTGTAAATGCAAGGCTGGCTGGGCTCAAGGACCCCGTGTAATGATGAAAAACTCCTTTCTCTTGGCAGGAATCTCCCCCTGTCAAAGATGGCCACTCCAAAGACTCGGCTTTGAGCAGCAGTGCCATGGGGAAGGAGGGCAAAGATGGTGCTGAAAGGTGAGCCTTGACCCCAGGGTGCAGAGCCCCAACATCCCCTCTGCCAAACCCTCCCTGGGGCTGCCTGCTCTGCCCTAAACCTCCTCTGTGATGTTTAAACTCCTAAGCCCACTTTTTGCACGTGGTGGGATCCTGCTGAGCGAGGAGAATCCTGGCCAGATGAGCTCCTGGGGGTGAATGCAGCCTGTGCTGGCCATGCTCAGCCCATCTCAGTGGCAGTGCTGGCACTGGCTGCTCCCTCCTGCTTCCAGGGAAACCTGTGAAAAGAGTCTGCATTGCTGTTGGGAATCATCTTCCAGAGGGAAATTTCTTCTTAACCCTGCTAGTTAGAGGCTGGCTGAGGCCCTGGAGCAGGAGGATTTATATCCCTTCTAATGCTCTTAGCTGTCATTTGCCTATGTAAATGAAGAGGTGCAAGCTGTAACAGATGGGCTTCAGGAGGAGTGGAGTGAGTGCTTCCCTGCTGCTCTGCAATTGCATTTCTAAAGCAAAAACAGAGAACAGCATTGATTTGTGTGTGACAGTCAACTTCCCTCCCCCATTTTCCTGCACTTGGTTTGAGGGTTTTAATCCCTGCAGTGCAGGAGATAGCACCAGAGTGCTCTGCAAAGCTCACTAGCTGCCCAAAGTACTGACTGGTGCACAGGATTTTGGCCTGTGCTTAGGGAAAGCTATGAGGAGCACAAGTACTTCATTTTTAATTTTTTCTTCAGAAATAGAGGCACAGAGAGGACACATGTCCTGGCACGAGAGTACCAGCCTTTGGGGGTAGGAATTCTAGAGGGGGATGTACACCAAAAAAATGGTGATGATTTTCTGCTCTGTTTTCCTGCAGAACAGAGCCTGTCATGTCCCCTTGTCTCAGCACAACAGGTCATGAGCTGACTGAGATGTGCATGTGTAGAGTGTGCTCAGTCTCTATACACTTGAGGAAGGGCTTAGATTTGTGTGCACTAAAAATTTGCTGGATTAAGGAGACATGGAAGTGTGTACTTTTAGTAAAATCCTGCCTGCCAGAAATGCAGACAGACAACTGTTCAGGTCCTAAGGGTTTATCTTTCTCTTTTTCAAGAGATGCACAAAGCAACAGAGTTAGATCCAGACATTCGAGCTTGTTTGCAAAAGATTTACCTCCAGAGTGTCTGTGTACTTACAGTCAATTGATGAAGGTTATTTCCCTTTTTTTCCATAGGCAGCCACAGTCACCAGATACTTTGGAGTCATCACAGCTGGAGGAAGAGGTAGATGAGCTGTCCCTTATTGACCACAGTGAAATCATGTCTAGATTAACACTGAAGCAAGAGGTAGGTGCTCTCAGGGTTTGTTTTCATGCTCTTTGGTTTACTCAGTTGAAATCTGATTCTCTGTGTGCACAAACAAGGCATCACCTTTTATTTGATAGGAAGAACTAGGTTGCAGCAGAAGTGGGGTGTGTGTGGAGGCTGCTGTTCAAGCATGAGATGCTGGTACAGGCTGGGAGCACCAGCAATGAGTGAGGGTTTAACAAAAGGTGAGATGTCTCCCTAAAAACCAGCACATTCTGTGCCCCTTTCCCAATCTGCCCCTTCCACCTCTTCAGCCTCTGACAGTCTGAAATGAGTCACCTGAGAGCCTGAGCACAGTAAACCCAGGTGTGGTGTGGTGCTGGCCCTTCTCTCTGGGGGCAGGTTCAGCAGGTGAGTGAGCAGGACATGATGTTACTGGTGTGGAGGAGCAGCCAAAGGAGCTGTTCTGTGTTTGAGTTCTGTGTCTAGCCTTGGGTGCACTCCCAGCTTTGCTCACTGTGCTCTTTGACATGCAGCTGGAGGGAACATGCAGGCTTTGGAAGCTCTCAGACTGTCAGGGGGCTTGGCTGAAAAACAGAGAGGTTGGATCATTTACTGCCACTTCAGGAGTGTTCTTTGGTCAGCTGAGATGTGCAGGGGAGAGTGAGGAGCTTTTACTTGTTCTATAAGTAGTATTTTGTGAGTCTTGCCAGAGGGCCACCTGAAAAATTCACATCTTAGAGCTGCTCCATGGCTGTAATCCATTATTGTTTCACTGTTCTGCATGTTGAAATGATAAAGACATTCCTAAGGGAAGCCAGATACAGCTCCAGTCTCCTCTGATGGATTGTTTCCTTTAAAAAACATTTAAAAATCAGTGATTTCTGAACATTTGGGACTAGCAGATCTGTGTCTTCATGTCTTCTTTCTTTCTTTTCTTTATGATCTACGTGTTTGAAGCAGTGTAGAACTGTCACTGTGAGCTGCTTCCTGCAGTGTGGGAACTGCTGGCTGAGTGGTGGATCAGTTTTGCATATTGTGAGTTGTGAAATGCAGCAGCTAGAAGAAAGATGTGTTTTAGAGAGTGGTAAGGCAGGGGTCAAGCAATTAGCAGGGCTGTTTTCTTCTGCCAGTTATGGGATCATTTCAGGTGACCTCTGGCCAAATGGCTCCAGATTAGGGAATTAACTCCCTGGGTTTTGGTGTTCCAGGAACTGAATGCATGACCTCCCAGCCCACAGCCACTGTGCTACGTGATCCTGCACTCTGGGACAGCTCACACAGTGCTGCTGCCCTGGTAATGCTCTCCTGGGAGTGTTTGTGGCATTTCTGCTCATTCTCCTGTGGCCAGAAGGTTCAGCCTTCACTGAGCTTCACAAACTGGCCTTAAGGAGTCAGAGAGGATCAGCCAGCTCTTCATCTGGGACACCAAATGCTCTTTTTAAATTCCAGGATTATCCCAGCACTGAAGTCCATGTCCCAGCTTGTGCTGTGAGCAGTGCCAGGAGCTGCTGAGCTGGAACCCCAGCCATGTTAAACCAGGCCTAAGGGAGCTTGGGCTGTGCCTAACCTGGCTGTGTTCCCATTGCAGGGGGACGATGGGCCAGATGTCCGTGGTGGGTCTGGAGACATTCTGCTGGTGCATGCCACAGAGACAGACAGGAAAGGTAAGAGGGGCTGGGGGCACAGCCTGGCACGGCCTGGCATGGCCTGGCACAGCCTGGCACAGCCTGGTACAGCCTGGCATGGTCTGGTACAGCCTGGCACAGCCTGGTACAGCCTGGTACAGCCTGGCATGGCCTGGTACAGCCTGGCATGGCCTGGCACAGCCTGGCACAGCCTGGCACAGCCTGGTACAGCCTGGCATGGTCTGGTACAGCCTGGTACAGCCTGGTACAGCCTGGCACAGCCTGGTACAGCCTGGTACAGCCTGGCATGGCCTGGTACAGCCTGGCATGGCCTGGCACAGCCTGGCACAGCCTGGCACAGCCTGGTACAGCCTGGCATGGTCTGGCACAGCCTGGCACAGCCTGGCACGGCCTGGCATGATCTGGTACAGCCTGGCACAGCCTGGTACAGCCTGGTACAGCCTGGCATGATCTGGTACAGCATGGCCTCTGCCCCATGGCCACAGACAGCTGGGCTGGGCTGGGGGACAGTCTGCAGGGATCCCTGAGCCTGGGGGGTTGTGCTCATCTGTGGGAGATGGAGGTAAGCTGGATAAGCCCCTGGTGGTCCCATTTAGCAGCAGGGATGGGATTAACTCCTCACAGCCCTTGCCTGGATCTGGGGATGAGGCACAGCAGTGACAGTGCTGTGCTGTGTCCCTGTACCTGCTGAGCTGCCTTCTGTGACAGCAGGTGTCACCAGCCTGTTGTGCACAGATCCTGCTTCCCCTGGTGCTCCTTGTCCTTTGGATTTCAGGGCAGTGATGTAGGAGTTACTGGAATGGTTGTTGCATCAAAGTGGGGAAAAAAGGATGTTGGTTTGGGTCCAGTGCAGTACCCTTGGGCACTGGGGAGCTGGTCAGGTGCTGCTCTGCTGACACCCCATATTTTCAATTTACTGTGCCACCTCCTGTCCCACTCTGTACCACTTGTGTCCCAGACCAGTTCAGAGAGGGAATCCACAGTACAGAAGAAGGGATGTGGGGGAGGAGAAAGGACCCTTAGCTCTAGATTTGTTAAAACCCCTCTTCATCTGTCCAAATCCCATCACCACACACATGAAGCAGCTCCTTTCCAGGACCTGTGGCAAAGACAGCCTTTGCTGTGTTTCCAGGGAGTGATTTGAACCTGCCAAACACATTTGTGCTGATGGCCTTAACCAGGATTGATCTCCTTATCTCCTGGGAGGCAGAACACTAACCCTGTGAATCACTCAGCACTCTAGTTTAGAGCCTGATAGTCAAAGGGGAAATATCTTTCATGTACGTTTTTAAATGACAGGGGTTTTACTGTAGCATAAGGTGTTTGCAATTACTTACCAGCACCATTCAGCCAGCAGGAAAATCCTTCCCCTGACAGCTGTGTTTCCAGTCTGCACTGGGCATCAAATCCAGGCAGAAAGGACCAAAGTCAGGAACACACCAGGGAGGAGGAGGCAGCTGATTGTGCCAAGGCTGGAAATGTGTATTAAAGAAAATAGTTTAAATGAGATGGTGGAAATACCCCTTATAAATATGCTAAAAGTGGGATAGAGAAACTGCTCTGTTCTCTGGAACAAGCATCACAACAAAGAACTTCCCTGCTGTTCCTGTTGAAAGGCAAGGGGGTGAGTGCTGGACCTCCAGTTCATGGACAGGGCTCTGAGGGTTCTGCAGGCAGTGGGGTGAGAGCTGGGGAGAGGCTTTCAGAGCTGGGAGAAGCCAGAGCAGGGTTTGATGTGCCCAGTGGTGCAGCTGTGGAGAGCTGGGTGGAGGGAGCTCAGCCTCACAGGCACTGCCAAGGCAGGAGCTGAATGGAGCAGAGGAATCTGTGCTATGCTAACCCACTGCTGGGGTGACTGAGAGGGTTAATGAATTAAGCTTACAATGAGAAGAATTCAGGGCTTGTAAATCAATCAGCCAAACAGCACAGAGGGGTAGATTTAAGAGGCTTTCCTTTAAAGATGAATTTCTTGGCAGCTTCAAGTGCCAGAGCAGACCAGCTGTATTACCTCACATTGCCTTTTGGGCAGATGGGAACCCAGAATAAATGTAACTCCACGCCCTGTTGCATGATGCTTCTTGTCCTTTTGAGTTTTCTGAAAAAGCTAAATGGCATAAGGAATAAAGAGAGACCTGTGGTCTCCAGGAATAAAATCCATGGTCAGTTAAGTCACACACACTTGCTGTGAGAGCAGGATTAGAGCTGGACAAAGCCTGGGGCTCACCCCTGATGTAAGAGCAGGAGGAAGGTGAGGCTCCTGCCAAGAGAAGCACTGCAGGTAGAGAGGCACAGCTCTCCCTCTGTGCTCCTTCCCAGCTCCCAGCAGTGTTGGGTGTCACTGGGTGGATGTGGGGTGATGCTGTGCTGGTGGAAGCAGCTCTGCTTGTACAGCCCAGCCTGGGCAGGCACAGCAGGAGCTTCTCCTGCCTGTGTGCCCTTGGTGCAGAGCTCCAGGCAGGGGCAGGGTGCCAGCCTCTGCACACCCTGCTGCTGTGCCCCTGCCCTCTGCTGGGACTGGTGCTGGGTGCTCCCATTGGCACTGCTGTTCACAGGGACAGGCACTGGGACTGCAAGTGTTCTGCAGTCTTCACCTGACATCTGCATTCCTGTTTACAATTTGTGCTTCTTCATACTCCATCCTCTGTGCCCATGATACTGCCCAGAACCTTTGCAATTCCAGCCCTACAGCACCTGGTCCTGCAGATGAATTAGCACAGGCAGTGTCCACCAAGTCTCTGTTGGGGCAGCATCAGTTTTTGCAATTTGCTTTTCTTTTGGCTGGAAATAATCTTCTATTTACACTGTCCTGGGCTGGATTTCCTGGAACTGAGCAAGGGCAGAGGATCTGCAGCACCACAGCATGTGTTGAAATGTGTGTGTTCCTCATTGGGAGGGCAGAGTGACCTGCCTGAGCACCAGAGGCAGAGCAGCATCACCTCTTGCCATCACATCTTTTTAAAGCATCCCCAGGGTCTAAGCTGTGTTTTTCCTTGACACATGATTGATAGCTGCTGTCCCACAAGCAGGTGTTTTTCACTGACCCTTTCATGAGGCACAAGCCCCAGTGCTGCAAGGGGAGCCAGGGCCAGGCCAGGGGGACAGGGCAGTGTCACTGCTGCTCTTGTGCCAAAGGGTCCATCTGCTGGTGAGGACCAACAGCACAGCATTTCTGGGAAGTTCACTGCCAAAATGTGTCCATGTCCTCCTCTGTACATCTGGATTCAACCTTACAAAGAAGCTGCTTTTTCTGACAGCAGGGTTTTCTGAGGTTTTCTTGCTTTTTTGCCTAGATCTGGTGCTGTACTGTGAAGCATTTCTGACTACATACAGGACATTCATTACCCCAGAAGAGCTCATCAAGAAGCTGCAGTACAGATATCCTTTTATGAGTGGCAGTTCACTCCCAGCAGGAGTCAGAGCTGGATGGTCATCATGGAGGGAGCTGGGGGCAAGTTTTTTGGTCAAATCCTGCTGGCAGCATGGTCAGGGATGTGCTGGCCCTGATGGTGTCCCAGGCAGGAATTCCTTCACCTCCACTCTCCCCAGTGGGATTTGCTGCAGGGATCACAGTCACAGTGGATACTGGACCTGAGAGTTAAGGGTCCTGGCAGAGTAGAGGAGCAATTCAGATTTTTTGGATGTCACTGGGGAACTGGTCTTTTATTTGGGACATATTTTTTGTAAAGTGAGGACCAGAGAACCTTCTGCCTTCCAGAGGGGCCATGGGCATTGCCTGGATGGGCAGGTGTAGTTTAATATTAGAGATAATAAAACCATTAAGATTTTATCTCTCTTCTGCAGTAAACTGAGCCCTGCAGATGCTGAGCTCTGGGCTTCCCAGTCCTGAACTGAGCTTGTAACTGGAAACAAGGCAGGGTTCTGGGGTTCTGTGGCCATTCCTGGCAGAGGATGGAGAAAGGCTCTCCCTGAGCACCCTGCTGCCATTCCCTGCCCCTGGCTCTGTTCCCTGCAGCAGAGCAGGTCTGGCTCCAGGGCCTCGTGGCTCTGGTGCTGTGCACCCACATCAGAGGGACCTGACGTCACCACATGTCACCGTGTGTCACCATGTCCTGCTGCAGCTCATCAGTGCCATCTGCAGCAGAGCTGGGATCAGCAGGGCTCAGCCCAGGTGACAGTCCTGGCTGGGGGATCCCTGCAGGCCCTGCCAGTGCTGCTCACTGGTAACCTTGCTCTCTGTCCCTGCAGCCACCTGGCAGAAGGTTTTTCAGCCTGTGCTTCTGCCTCTGTCACTCTCCACCTTGCAGCAGATTGGGCAGTCAGGAAGGTGGAGGTGACACCTGAGATCTGTTGAGACCAGATGTCACAGACCAGTGGGGGAGATCACTGCAGGGAAGTGCTACTCATTAAAATCCACCTTAGAGAGAACAATTCCAGGGTACACCTGCTCCCAATTCTGAGGTGTAAGTACCTCCTCACACCCCTGCTGCCAGCTGGTGTCAGCTTAATGCCATCTTAGAGCCATATCAGTGTCCCTCATCTGCTGGAAATGGAACACCAGTTTCCACCAGGACAGAACAGGGTGGTGTTCAGTGTGGCTGCCCCTTCCCTGGAGGTGACCAGGGCCAGGCTGGATGGGGCTCTGAGCTCCTGGCACCGTGGAAGGTGTCCCTGCCCACGGTGGGGAGTGGGACTGGATGATTATTAAGGTCCCTTCCACCCCAAATCAGTCAATGATTTTATGAATGAGCTGCCTGGAGGCAGTTGGGAATTGTACTGATGATGGTCTGGCTGCACTGATTGATTCTTTAATTTACAACCAACATATGAGAAGTTTTGCCACTTCCCGGACACGTTCAAGAAGCGGGTCAGCAAGAACACCTTCTTCGTGCTGGTGCGAGTGGTGGACGAGCTCTGGTGAGTGCCTTCTTCATTCTGGGATGCAGGGTCAGTCCCTCACAGAAATCTGGGAAAATGTGGTTTTTAGGGAAGATGTATTTTTAACCCCATCTGTAATGACAGCTGAAATCCCCCAGCCTGACCAGCGAGACACCTGTAGTGCTGAACTCTTGTGTTGGAAGAGCAGATTCCTCCTGTGTGTCCTAACTGGGCCAGTGGTTTTAAAATAACAAGTAAAAGGGGAATCTCTGGGAAAGGAAGAGTTGGGAAGAAGAGGAATTTCAGTCACCCAATTCTGGTTGTAGGAAAGAGCACTGAGACAGTACAGATACAAACCCCAGGGCTCAGTGTCAGCTCTGATGCCTTCTCTGCCTTTTCCATCTTCCTCTCAGCCTGGTGGAATTGACAGAGGAAATCCTCAAGCTGCTGATGGACCTGGTGTTCAGGCTGGTGTGCAGTGGGGAGCTCAGCCTGGCCAGAGTGCTGCGCAAGAACATCCTGGATAAGGTGGATCAGAAGAAAATGCTGAGCTACGCCAACTCCATCAAACCTCTCGCTGCCAGAGGGGTGGCAGCCAGGTGAGGGGAGGTGCACACAGCACAGCTGGCTCCTCTGAGAGCCAGGGCATCCCTTCCTCAGTTCAAAATAAAAGAAAGATAAGAAAACAGGTCACACTTTCTGAGCCTTTGTACTTCCTCATTGTTTTCCACAGGCCAGGGACACTGCATGATTTCCACAGTCATGAAATAGCTGAGCAGCTGACCCTGCTGGATGCTGAACTCTTCTATAAAATCGAGGTACAGAGATAAGGGTGGGCTGAGGGCAGTGGGAGGGTTTGGACCTTCTGCAATGTCTGGTATTCCCTGCCAGCTCTCCCAGACACCTGCTGCAGGACACAGCTGATCTTGTGCCAGCAAGTGGCTGTGAGCAAAGGCTGCAACTGGGAATCTTGGGGTAGAAATCCCATTTTAATGTGTGGTATTTTCCCATCCCTCTCCTCTCCTTCCTTGGCAGATCCCAGAAGTTTTGCTTTGGGCAAAGGAACAAAATGAAGAGAAGAGTCCCAATCTGACACAGTTCACAGAGCACTTTAATAACATGTCCTACTGGTAAGGAGCTCAGAACAGCCATGGCACTGAACTGTGCCTAACCTCCAGTGCAAATATTCCAAGTATTCCTCATAGACTTGGGTTCCTTTGTTACAAATGGGATAATATATATTTTTAGCCAGGAAGTAAATGCAAAGCACTCATCTAAGACCCCAGAGCACAGCAGGAATAAAACCAGGAGGGTTAGGGAGGGCTTTGTAATCCAGAGGAATTAATTATTGGTATTACTGAGCTCTTCAAACAAACATTCTCCTTGCAAATAAATGCACTCTGTGAAATTATTTGTTGTGGGTTAGAGTGCTCCATTTAGGCTGGAGGTATTGTGAACTTTTTAGTGTTGGTCCATCCTATTAGTGATCAGTTTTGTTAATGAAAGCAGAGGAAATCTGATCTCTGCTTAAGTAGGTTTATCTTTTATTCTGTCTGTTCTTCCAGGGTCCGTTCAATAATTATGCTACAAGAGAAAGCCCAGGACCGAGAGAGGCTGCTCCTTAAATTTATAAAGATTATGAAGGTACCAGCTTGTTTTTTCCTGTGAATCCCACACACTGCTGCTTAAAGGAGCAGGGGAATGGGGCCCTTTGCTTGTAGAGCTGTTTGATGCTGGAAGGCTTTTCAGAGCTCTCGAGTAACTGGAATATTCTCCCTCTTCACAGCACTTACGAAAGCTGAATAATTTTAATTCCTATCTGGCCATTCTTTCTGCACTGGATTCTGCCCCCATCCGAAGGCTGGAGTGGCAGAAGCAAACCTCAGAGGTGAGGAGCAGTGGGGCCTGTGATCCTTGGGGAAGGATAAGTGTGGATATGTATGAAACAGCTGAGTGGTTTTACATCTCAGCAGTGTCCCAGGGTGGAGGGATGGTGGATAATTCCTCTCCAGTGGGTAAAATGCCACAGTGCTGGAAGCCTTCAGTGTGGCTGGGCATTCTGACAGCTGCAGGAGTGCCAGCACAGCCACAGGGGAGAGCAGCCTCCTCCTCCTCCTCCTCCTGCTGCTGCAGCCCAAGGCTTGGCGAGGCTGAAGGCAGCAACATTCCACATGAACAGCCCAGGGTCAGGCTGAGTGAATCAGCTGGAGCCGTTTGCAGGATGGTGTTAACTCCTGCTCTGTGTGGCTCCCTGGGGGAGCTGACAGAGCAGCTGTGTTTGCAGCAGGGGTGTCACCAGGGGTTTGTGTGTCTGTGCCCTGCAGGGCCTGGCTGAGTACTGCACCCTGATCGACAGCTCCTCGTCCTTCCGCGCCTACCGAGCTGCCCTGGCCGACGTGGAGCCCCCCTGCATCCCCTACCTGTGAGTGCCCAGCTCCTCCCTCTGCACGTGCAAATGGCCCTGCCAGATTCCTCAGCAGCTGCTGCTGAGCTCAGCCCTTGCCTTTTGCCCAGCATCTGGGGTAAGGCAGCACCGTGCCCCATCAGCCCATGAGCCCTGTCTGGGGCAGGGTGGCCAGCTGGGGGTGTTTGCATCTAAACCCCTTTGGATCTGCTGCTGGGGAGGGTTTCCCTCTGGGAAGGGTTGTCATTCTGGTGGCAGTGGGAGGCTGTTGGGTTTTGTTGGGCTGCCTTTTGGCTGGCCACCCTGCCCTTTGTGACTAACCTCTGTGTCTGTTTGCCTACTCCCTTGGCCTGCTGCCCCTTTCCCTCTTTCAGAGGCCTGATTCTGCAGGACCTGACCTTTGTCCATCTGGGAAACCCTGATTACATTGACAGCAAAGTGAACTTTTCCAAGCGCTGGCAGCAGTTTAACATCCTGGACAGCATGAGGTGCTTCCAGCAAGTGTAAGTGCAGCAGTGGGCTCAGAGGTGGGACTGGGGCAGGGGCTTGGGCATGGAAGGCCCTGTGCAAGGAGAAGGGAGGTGGAAGGAAAGCTGGGAGCAACAGAGCTCTAATCAGTCTCCTTCCCTCTCTAGGTTAGATAAAACTTGTTTTATCTAAAATGCTGAGGACATTTTTCTGATACTAGCTTTGAGACGCAGACGAGTTTTGCCTTCAGGTTTTACTGGTGCTGGTTCCTGTGTTCTCTGGGATATTCAGGGTTTTCTTCAGTGCTGTCTTGCAGCAGAGGCAGCAGAACTAGCTGCTGATTTCTGTGTGTTAAGTTCCTTTTTCCCCTTAATTCAGTGACAGGTTTTTCCCTTTTGTGGTGTGACACCCCTGTGATGAGTACACCCAGTGCTGGCTGTCCTCAGAGCAGGGCAGGGAGGCCCAAAGCCAGGAGGGGACCCCAGGTAGCCCTTGTTTAACTGCAGCTCCCTGTGCTTTCCCAGCCATTACGACATCAAGAGGAACGACGACATCGTGTCATTCTTCAACGACTTCAGCGACCACCTGGCTGAGGAGGCCCTGTGGGAACTGTCCCTGAAAATCAAACCTCGCAACATCACCAGGCGGAAAACAGATCGGGAGGAGAAAACCTAGGAGGAGGGGTGGTGCGAGGAGAATGGCTCTGCACTGTGGGCAGCTGTGAGACTGGAGTTCCATGTTTGTACCTGTCACTGGATGACACACTCCCTCCCTCCCAGCTGGCAGCCAGCCCTGGGGGTGGCAGTGCCAGAGGCGCGCCGGGGGCAGAGATCGGCCTCCTCCTCCCGTCCCTCCGTGCCATGAACCAGCCTCAACCCCGGGGGCAGAGCTGTGTGGAAGGAGTGTTTGCTGCTTTGCTGGCCCCGTGCAGTGCCCAGGTGTGCCCTGGCTCGGAGCAGGGGCAGCAGGAGCTCGGCACCCTGACTCACCTCCGGAGCGGCGTCGGGCAGCAAAGGGAGCCGAGGGTTGGAGTCTCCCCTGCAATGCCACCTTCCCAAGGTGTTGGTGAGGATGGGAGCTGCCTGCCAGAGGAGCTCTGCCTGCCAGAGGAGCTCTGCTTTCAGAGAGCTGCTTGTGTTTACAGGGGTCCTGGCTCACCCCAGATCTCTGGCGCCTTCCCCGCGGGAGGAAGGCACCGGTCGTAGGAAGAGGCACTGAAGGTGTGGGCAGGGAGCCGCCATCTCCGGCCAGCACACCCCTCCTCCTCTCACATCTCGTTATTTAAGCAACAGGAAATCCCTCTGGACCTGGAACTGTGGACTGCCCAGGTACTGGGGGTCACCCTCCTGTGACCCCGTGTCTCTTAGCGATGGTACTTAGCTTTGCACAGGAAATGCTGTAGGACACAGACTGTACATACCTAGAGTTTAGAGCCCCCTGGGGATTTTGATGCATGTCTGAATACTGATGAATTTATAGGAAAAAAATCAAAAGCGCAAACCAGTCTGTATAAAATCCACATTGACAATGTTGTTCCAAGTGCTGGATAAAGGAGGCTCAGGGCAGGGGCAGGAGCCTCGGGAAGGAGCCATTTCTGGGTTGGAAGGAGCCAGGAAGGAGCCCTGTGCCCAGCTGGGCCACCCTGTCCTCCCACCCACTCCTCTCTCTGTTGCCAAATGTTTTTCTCCAGAGGTCCCCTTGGGGACCCCCAGTGCTGTGCTTTGAGAGCTGTGTTTGGCAGGACCCCAGCAGGTCCCTGTCCCCAGTCCCTCTGTGCTGGTGCCAGCAGGGCAGGCACAGCCCAGCATGGAGGGGCGAGGCAGGGGTGTCATTTCCCACACACACAGTGTTAACCCCAATCTGTTCAGTGTGCCTTATTCAGCCCCTCTGTCCCCCCTCTGTGTCCCACCCAGCACAGCCCCAGCCAGGCCATTCCACACCTGTGCTCTCTGTCCTGCTCCAGGGGTTTGCAGTTGGGCTGTGGGTGTGAGTGTCCCCTGCAGGTTTCAGCAGCCTTGTATGACTCTCCTCAACTCCCTCTCACGTGGTCACAGGTTTTTACAGGGTTCTGACAAAATCCTGCAGGTTTAGGGCAGCAGCTCCCAAGGAATACAGCCAAGGAGTTTCACAGAGCATCCTTAATTTATTTCTCAATAGCAGCTCTGTGCCTGCTAAAGCCTCTGTTTGTTCTGGGTGAATCAGAGCTGCACTCCTTTCCTTCTCCAAACAGATTGCAAAGCCTTGGCCAGCTCTGCCTGGCTCTCAGGAGGGAGTGACAGCCCAGGGTTTTACCCAGCTTAGTTATTTTCCTGAAGACTCAGGCATGAGACTCACACACAGAGAGACCCCCTGCCCATCAGGGCGTCTTCTGGGGGAGGGCACTGTGGGGTCCAGCACAGCTGTGTGCAGCCCCAGGGCAGAAGGAGCAGGAATCTTCCATGCTGAACCACAGTGTCTGAGCCAGGACACTTCAAAAGTGGTTTATTTTCATGGCACTGAGGGCACTGGAGCTGTGTGTTCTGTCCAGCCAAGGCTTTGCAATCCCCAGAGGCTTCCCAGGAAGTAATGTCCATGTTTTCTTTGTAAATAAGATCTTGAAAAAGCCCAGCATGGTGAGGTGGTGAAAAGGGCAGTGAATACACCCAGGATGTGGCTCTGAGCAGCCCCTGGGTGCATGGCCAGGCTGTGCTGGGAGGGCTCTGGACACCCCAAAAATGGCAGTGACTGGGGTTCCACAGGGCTCCCTGTGCTCTTCAACATCTGCATGAACAACCTGGACACAGGACTGGAAGGGATGCTAAGGAACTTTGCTGACAACACTAAATTTGGGCACAATATAAAAAGGTATTAAGCCATTAGAGAGTGTCCAGAGGAGGCTGTAAGGATGGGGGTCTGGAGGGGCTGTGTGAGGAGCAGCTGAGGGCACTTGGTTTGTTCAGCCTGGAGGAGGCTGAGGTGACACACTGTGTTCTTCAGCAGCCTCACGAGGGCCAGGTGCAAATCTCTTCACTTGTGACCAGTGACAGGACCCAGGGAAGGGCTGGAGCTGTGTCAGGGGAGGTTTAGGTTGGAAATCTGGAAAAAGTTCTTCCCCTAGAGGGTGGTGGGGCACTGTTAACAGGATCCCGAGGGCAGTGGTCACAGCACCAAGCCTGAGATCAAGAAGCATTTGGACAGTGCTCTCACCTGGTGGGATTCTTGGGCTGTCCTGTGCAGGGCCAGGAGTTGGACTCGGTGGCCTTGATGGGTCCCTCTGAAGGCAGTTGTGTCCTGTGATTGTGTCCTGTGATTCTGGGATCCCCACCAGGTTCTTCCCTGCACCTGAGCCCACGAGCCCAGTTAGCACCAAAGGAGGTCTCACCCTCTGCCCTCTGCCAGCCCCCAGAGCCAGAGGCTCAGCCCATGGTGTGGGGATGGGAGGCTTTTCCTGTGGTGCTTTCCTCCCCTTCACCCCTTCCTCTGCTGTCCTCCCCAGCTGAGCAGTGTCCCAGCCACAGCTCCTGGAGAAGGGTCCCCTTGCCTGGAGCAGCTCCAGGTTTGCTGACCAGAGACACTCCCCCTCCCCTTCTCCAGAAACCCGGAATATCCTTGTGCAAGACTGGCTGTGGGTGTGTCCCCATCTTGCAGGCAGCATCCTCAAGGCCATCACCTCTTTTTGGGGAGAGGGAAGAGTGTGAGTCCCCTCTCCAGGCGGGGCAGGGAGTGGGGAGAAGCCCCAGTCACCAGCCCCTGCCCCTCCCTGCCCTCTCCCCCGAGCAGTTCTGTTGTATTATAGATACCACTGACCCCCATGGCAGCATCTCCCTGCCAACATTTCAGACCTGTAACTTTTATATTAAAGACAAATAAAACACCAATAACGAACCTGCCTGTTGATCCTGTTTACAGTGCATGCACAGTCTGTGGATTAAAGTGACAATCGAATCCGCCTCTGGCGCTGCTGTGGCCTCGTGTTTTCTCATGTGGTGCTTTTCCTCTCCCCTTCCTCTTTTTCCCTTTATTTTTTCTCTATAAATTTCTTCCCTCTCTCTGCCAAGATGGCTTTGCACCAACACAAGCCACACCTGGGAGGGGAAATCCAGTCCTGTCACCTTCTCAGTGTCCCCGTGTCGGGGGTTTTGCTGCCCAGCCCGTGCAGTGCCCGTGTGCTGCCAGCCAAGGGCTATAAATAACCCCTGCAGTGGCCAAGCTGCTCCACGCTGCTATTTCAGTCCTGGACACGGTTCAAAATTCCTCTGGAAATCATTGTCACAGGCCAGCTCAGGAGGAGAGTGCCCAGACACTGACCGAGCACGTGCCAGGGCTGGAATGTGGGGCTGCATCCCACAGGCACAGCAGGAGGGTCTGTCTGTCTGTCCCTCCAGGCAGGGGGCCAGGGGCACCCCCAGGCCCATGTGGAGATTCCCCTTCCCTGGGGTCCTGTGTGGGCTGGAACCCTGGTGCCCTTTCTCTGCTTTTGGGAAAACCCCAATTTCAGCTGTTGCAGGAGAACTTACCCTGAATTTTGTGGACAAAGGCCTTGGCAAGGGGAGATGTAGGCTCTTGGTGTGCAGAGAAAACAGAAGCTTTTGCTACAGCTGTGTTTTATTTCAATCTGGAAGCAGCAAGAAGGTGGCAATACAGTGTGTGTGTGTGTGCAGAATTACTGTAGAACTGCACACATGGGTTTGTATCTTCTCATTAATGACCACTGAGGGCTTCCCACACACCTGTTCCTTCTGCTCCATCTCCACCCCCAGTCCCACAAGGTGCTCCCTCTGCACCAGAGTCCCACTGGCAGCTCCAGGTGAGAGCCTACAGCAATGGGATGCAGCATCCTGAGCAGAGCCCGATCCCGCCCAGGGATCCCCCGCAGCTCCCTGCCCGGAGCTGGATCCAGCCCCGGGCTCTCCTGCCCGGCCCGGGGCTCGCAGGGCTGGAGGCTCCGGGGCAGCTCCTGGCCAGGAGGGACGGACGCTGCCCCGCAGCCCCAGTGACTCTTCCTTGTCACCTGTTCCACCAAGGCTGTGGCAGCTTCACCTGCCCGTGTCCCCCCCAGGAGGCGAGCCGCAGTCCCTGGGGCTCAGGTCCTTGTCACATGTATAGGGACACCAGGACGTAGACGATCCAGCTGATGGAGGCGAAGAGCCCGAAGAGGAGGCTGAGGAGGATCAGTAACTGCGCCTTTCTGGATGCCACGTACGCCTGGGCCACGTCCCCCCGGGCGAGCGCGGCCCGGGTCTGGCACGGGGCGAGAAGGGAGGGTTAGAGCGGACCCGCAGCACCAGCAGGGGCTTCGAGGCTGCCCGGTGAGTCCTTCCGTACCTCATACGAGTAGATGAGGGCTATGACCCCGGTCAGCAGGCAGCAGAAGACGGTCACCAGCAATGACTCCACCATGTAGTCCTTGGGCAGCTGCCGCCCGCTGCCGGCGGGCAACGGCCCCGGGCCCGGCTGCGGGTGGTACTGCGGGACAGGGCGGTGAGAGCGGCGAGAGCCCGGCTGTGCTCCCATCTCAGGTGTGCTCCCCTCCCGGGTATCCTCCCCTCCTGACCTGTGCTGCCCTCCCAGCTGTGCTCCCCAGTCTGTGCTCCCCTCCCGCCTGTGCTGCTCACACGTCACTGGGGGCACCGCACCGAACCCCACAAACCCGGCAGGGGAGGTCAGGGGTGACCCGCGCTGCAGGAGCACATCGGGGTGGGGGATACGTACCGAGGGGTAGGGCAGGGGCCCGGGTGGGAAGCCCGAGGCTGGCCCCGGTCGCGGCACCGGTCCCGCCTGGTAGATGTTGGGTCCTTGCTGCGGGAAGGCGGCTGGGAACGGCGGGTAGAGGAGGTGAAAGCTCTTGGGGTCCGGGGGCGAGTAGGGTGGAGGGGCACCCTCGAAGGCCGAGTTGGTGACCACCGACACGGCCACGGGCCTGTCCCCGCGGCCCTGGGGGGGCTCGCCGGGGGTGGGCAGCGCCCCGGCCGCGCCGCCGCCATCCCCCGGCTCCGCTGCCCGCGCTGCGGGGCCCGGCGGGGCCCTGGGGTCACCGTCCATCCGCCGGGACGCCTGCGGGGACAGGGAGGCTCTGACGGGCCCGGAGCACCCACCCGAGCGGTCACCCCCGGTTCGGGTGCGCTGGGGCTGCCCTTGTGCCCCCTCCGGGCCCGCGGCCGCCCGAACCCCTGCACGCCCAGCCCGGCCCCACTCACGCCGGTGCCCGCGGGTCCCAACGGCCGCGGCTCGGGGCGCGGCCCCGTCCGGCCCGTCCGGCCCCGAGCCCCGCGTGGCCCCGCGCGGGCGGCGGGAGCGCGGCCGGGCCCGGTTAATCATTGACCCGCTGTTTGCCCGGGCCCCGCGGGCGGGGCCAGCCCAGCCCCGGCACCGGGTCCATCGGGAGGCAAACGGGGGTGGCCAGCTCAGGGCAGCCCAAGAGCTTCACAGCAACATGTGCTTAGGTTTTATTTTAGAGTATTACATTTACATGTAGTATGTGGTGTGTGTTCTCGCTCTATTTATACGCAAAATGTATATAAAATTCTGTATATTGTAGCTATAGCTATTTAACACGTGTGTGTGTAGATATCTCCATCGCACCCCACGCACAGGATGTGTGCACACACAGCGTGTGGTGTCTTACCCACATGTGTATTTTTATGTCCTGCTGTCTCTGTGTTGTACCCTCTGGTGTTTCTTCACAGTTGCCGTGTACCGCGCTCTGCACGCACCTGGTGTGCGCTGGGGAACGGGGTAGAGCACGCACGGGACCAGGTGTGAGCATGGACACGGCTGCAGGTGTAGAACACGCGGGAACAGGGGTAAAACACGCGGGAACAGGAGTCACACACACACAGGGACAGGCGTGCGCTCACACACGCTCACACAAGGGCCCGAGTTGTCTGTAATAAGGCAGAGCCGTCCGGCGCTCCATCTGTCTGTCCATCCCTCCGTTCGTCCATCTGTCCATCCATCCGTGTGTCCATCCATATGTGTGTCCATCTGTCCATCTGCCGGTGTGTCCATCCTTTCTGTCCATCTGTCCGTGTGTCCATCCATCCGTGTGTCCGTCCATCTGTGTGTCCATCCGTCCGTGCGTCCATCTGTCCGTGTGTCCATCTGTCCGTGTGTCCATCTGTCCGTGTGTCCATCCGTGTGTCCATCCATCCCTGTGTCCATCCGTGTGTCCATCTGTCCGTGTGTCCATCTGTCCGTGTGTCCATCTGTCCGTGCCGACGCTCCGGCCCCGCTGACAGGGGCCCGCTCTCCGCTCACGTGACCACGCCCCTCACGCTCCGCCCCCTCACGCTCCGCCCACCCTAAACCCCGCCCCGCCCCGGGCCCCGCCCCCCGCCGTCCATCCCGCCATGGCGTCCGCCGGCGGCCCGGACGCGGAGCGGCCGCACCCCAAGCCCTTCCTCATCGGCGTCAGCGGCGGCACCGCCAGCGGCAAGGTGAGCCCGCCGTGCGGGGCCGTGCGGGGCCGTGCGGGGCCGTGCCGGGCTCACCCCCGGCCGGGCAGCCCGCGCGGCGCGGGGCCATCGCCGCTGCCGGCCCCGGGCTCCCCCCGCGCCCCGGCCCCGGGAGGGCTCGGGCTGGGGTCGGGCCGGGCCGGGCCGGGCGCCGCGGGAAGGGTCGGGGTCCCCCCGCCCCGCCTGAGCCCCCGTCCCGCTCAGTCCACAGTGTGCGAGAAGATCATGGAGCTGCTGGGGCAGAACGAGGTGGAGCAGCGGCAGCGCAAGGTGCTGATCCTCAGCCAGGACAGCTTCTACAAGGTGCTGACGGCCGAGCAGCAGGCCAAGGCGCTCAAGGGACAGTACAACTTCGACCACCCGGGTGAGCCGCTCTCCGCCCGGCCCCGGCCCCGGCCCCGGCACGGCTCGCTCGGTGCTGGGAGCGCCTCTAGGAAGTGCTGGAGAACAGAAATGTGCTTTTCCCCAGCAGAACATCCATTTGTCCTTCCCTTGTGCCCGTTGTTACTGACGGCCCTTCTGGAGCCGTGCAGAGGTGCAGAGCATCCCAGCCTGCTCCCTGCTCCCCTCCCTGCTCGTGAGAGGCTCCGTAATGAACCTCATCATGCCCCAAATCCTTCCCTGTTGCTTCTTGTCCGTACAAACAGCTGCTCCCCTTGCCCGGGGGAGTGCTGTGGATTGTAGGCGGGACAGGGAACTGCCCTTGGCTGGAGTCTGGTGCCTGTAGGGTGAGTAATGGAAACCATGAAAGATGCCTGGGGTTTTCCAATTGTTTCTGGACTAACAGATGAACAAAGTTGCACAAAATTACACAATTAGTAATTGGTTGATAAAATTATACAATGACCAGCTTCACTTCTGAGCTCTTAATTTGTGTTGTAGTTGCTCATATATGGCAAACTGTCTCTTCCTTATCTCTGAAACCAAACACAGCCATTGTCAGTTGGGCAGAGAGTGTTGTGCAGAAAAGAATAAGCTGCATTAAGAATGGTAGGAAAGAATAAGCTACAAGTTCCTTTTTTCCTGGTGCAGTACTGGGCAGAAGGTTTTTCATTTGGGTCTGGAAAAATCTGAGGAGAACATTTGATACAACAGCATCTGAAAGTCTTTCTCTTTAAACTTTCCTCTCGCAGATGCCTTCGATAACGATTTGATGCATTCAACCCTGAAAAATATTGTTGAGGGCAAAACGGTTGAGGTACCGACGTACGACTTCGTGACACATTCGAGGTGGGCTCTGGCTTTGTCTGGAGTGCTGGCTGTGTGGGCTGTCCCCAGCCTGGCACAGATCACTCGGCAGTGGCACAAGGCCTGTTTAACAGTGAGCTCTGGGTGCTCTCTCCTGGCAGGCTGGCAGAGACCACGGTGGTGTATCCTGCTGATGTCGTGCTCTTTGAGGGGATCCTGGTTTTCTACAACCAGGACATTCGGGACATGTTCCACCTGCGTCTGTTTGTGGACACGGACTCTGACGTGCGGCTGTCCCGCAGAGGTAGAGCCCTGCTGTGCCCCTGTTCTTATCCATCCCCACCGTGGGACAGCACTCAGGCCTTTTATCTCCCCATCCCAGTTCTGCGAGATATGAAGCGTGGGAGGGACCTGGAGCAGATCCTCACCCAGTACACCACGTTTGTCAAGCCTGCCTTTGAGGAGTTCTGCTTGCCGGTATGAGCCTTTCACTAATTTTATTTGTGGGGTCTTCTTTTTTTGGGGAGGGATAGAGGAGCAGGGGTGTCTGGGAGTTAGCTGCTGTAGGTGCAGCAGTGGTGGCTTTTGGTATTTGTATTTTACAAATCCCACACTCTCCCCTCTGTTTCATGTCTTCAGCCATTTCGAGCTGGTTGTTAAGGAACTGAAATGGTCCCTTCTGCTGGTGAAGCACCATTGAAATGCCTCAAGCACGTTTTCTCACTGGCTGCTGGGGCTATTTAAGTATGGGTCTGTCTGAATGAAGCACTCCCACTCTCAGTTTATTCTTAAATCTTGTAGGAAGACAGAAAAGCTTGGTTTCCTGCAGCCTCTCTCAGAGGGAACACTGGTGGAAACCTGGGGCAGATCATTCTAGATGTACTTGTTACACCATGTAGTGTGAGGCCAGTTTAGGTGCTCACTTAATCAAATTAATATGTAAATTTTAAAAAAACCTATGAGAACAAAATCCAGTATGTGGACTAAATAAGTTGGAAAAGGCTAACTCAGTTGCCTCTTGCTCTAGATCAAAGGAATTCTGTGATTCTAAAACTACTCATTAGAAATGCTGAATTTGTCAGCTTTTTTCCAGCTGTGGAAGGGAAAGAAAATGGAGTGCTATGGCGGCAAAGATCAATAAAATGTTATGAGAGGCAGGCAGGAATTTCACATGCACATTGGATACCTTGGCTCTCAGCAGAGATTTAGCAATAGCTTGTGAAATGCTGATTAAAAGCAGCTCTTAGCAAACAGGCCTTCCCTGAAATGGGCAGTGTTTGAAGGCAGCTCAGAAGGGTAAAAGCAAAGGACTCTACACATGACCTGCTGCTTCTACCTGGTGATTCACTGCAAAGGGACAGTAAGAAGAATCCCTGGGCTTAAATCCAGTGCACATTTGCCAGTGTGATATTGTAATTCATTTTAGGTTGTTACCATGAGAGAGAGCTTTAACTTATAGCCCTGGAGCACCAGCACCTTCCATCTTTGCCCAGTTTTCTGGCCTTTCTGGTTGCTTCTTCCTGGAATGAAGCTGGCTTTTCCCATTAACAGCCTCCTCCACCTCTGTTTCTGTCTTACAGACAAAGAAGTATGCGGATGTGATCATCCCTCGAGGAGTTGACAACATGGGTAAAAAAGGGAGTTGGGTTCCCTGATTTCCCTGGGAGACACCTCTGGGGTTGGGAAGAGAGCAGGAGCACACTGCTGCCTTGAGTGCCTGCTCCTGAGGAAGGGGTTTTTGCTGGAGGGGAGGGACCTGCTCAGCCTGTGGAGGGCTGGAAAAGTGACCTGTTGAGGTGTGACCTCACTGCAGACAGCAGGCAGAGTTTCATTTAAGGGCTTGTTAAAACTCGAGTTGAGCAGGGCTGGATGCTCCACATTTTCTAGATAGCCAGGAGAGCCTTCATGCCCTGCATTGGCCGTTCCTCTCCGCAGTTGCCATAAACCTCATCGTGCAGCACATCCAGGACATCCTGAACGGAGACATCTGCAAGTGGCAGCGGGGGGCGCTGAACGGGCACGGCCGCACCTACAAGCGGCCGTTCCCGGAGCAGGCGGAGGGCGGGGTCCTGGCGGCCGGCAAGCGCTCCCACCTCGAGTCCAGCAGCCGCCCGCACTAACCCCGCGCGGCCCCGGGCCGCGCTGAAGGCAACTCTGGGAAAGGACTTGCACAGAATGGTTGGTGAAGTGCCCCTTAAGCTGTCCTAGCAGCAGAGGGGATCCTGGTGGCAATCTTCTCACAGAGGGGAGAGGAAGGGGTTGGCCATCCATCCCTCTTCCCTCCAAAGCTCTCCCTGCTCTCCCTGAGATGTCTGGAGTTGTTACTTGATGAACTGGTTAAAGGCAGTGCTACTTGCCTTTTTTTAATTTTCAAAATGACATCTAATGCTGGAGATTCCCCTGAAATTTAAGCACTATCGGGTCGCTAGCAAGATACCCCATTTCCCTGTTGATGGTCATCTGTCACAGGAAAATCATTTGCCTCTTGGGTGTTTTTCTCTGTCCAAGACTAGCTCACATGCTGTTAATTTTAACAGTCTTTTACTCTTCTCCACCTTGTTGGCACCTTGAGTTGTGGCCATGCTCTGCTGCTGGCCAGCCTCCTGTCCTGTGGGGTTAGAGGAACTGGCCTGTAGAGGCAGCTCTCCCTTGAGGTGGGGTGAGGCAGAGACTGTCTGGGGCAAATGGGAACTTGCAGTTCACCAGGGGACAGGCCCAAGAAGTTTAGTGGTTCTAATTCCTAATTAGTGATTCCTAATTTATTCTTTTCCAAGCTCCTGAATCTTGCTACACTGTATGAATATTTTTTGTACCCAGTGTGCTTTACCACAGTTATTGAATGTGTGAGCTCCAACTGGATTGAGTTGCTCATGGAAACAGAAACCTGACCTTGTCAGTATTAGTGTCTTTTAGTGCATTTCTGTACTGCTGGTTGCAAATTCTGCTGGGCAGAATCCGTCCACTTCCAGAGGTGGCTGGTGAGGTCAGCAAGGGGGGAAACTGGGAACTGCAGGACCCTCCTGCTGGCACAAGCAGCTGCCTGGACATGTTGTACCCTCAGACAGGGTCAGAGCACTTGCCTTGCACTCCAGCAGCTTCAAGAATGTCTGGCTTTCTAAAAAGAGCAGACAAGAATTACAAACAGTGATATCCCAGTTTCTGTAGTTTACCCCAGATAAGTGATACTGCAGCAGCATGAAGTGTCTGTCTGGGAAAAAAAATCTGCAATGAAGTGCTGGTTGGACCTTTGAAAATGTCCTTGTGATACTGTTCTTGAGTCTGGACTTACGGTGTAGTTTAGAGAATGAGGGTGGGAGGGAAATGTTATTAAGAGGAACTTTTTCATATTTGCTGATTTTCTAAATGCAGGGTTTGGTTGTGTTGATTGTGGGTGTGTTAGTTTGGCTAATAAATAAATCAACAGTGATCAGAAATGACCATTTTTATAAAAGGTAATTCTGGTACTTGCATTATGCCAGCACAAAGGCACAGAAGGGAACACTGCTGGAGGGGTTCTTATACTCAACAGTTCTTTCTCCCCTTAACTCAGAATTGTTACCTTTAGTTCTGTTTGTGGCTGAAAATTTAAAGAAAAAACCCCAAACTTAAGAAATGCAGTCTGC
The DNA here is from genome assembly GCF_029582105.1 of Oenanthe melanoleuca. NCBI lineage: Eukaryota > Metazoa > Chordata > Aves > Passeriformes > Muscicapidae > Oenanthe > Oenanthe melanoleuca. The sequence continues at coordinate 4,882,644 of NC_079350.1, forward strand.
ACTTTCATCCCTATAGTCTTTTCAGCCCTGGAAAGGGTTGAAGGTTTGGTGTCTCAGTGATAGTTCAGTGGTACTTCTGCAGTGCCCAGGAGAAGGTAGAGCAGTTCCTGACTGCTGCTGGGTGCTGTTTAGCTCAGGGTGACAGACTTAGAGTATGAGCTACTGCACTGAAGCATTAGCTCTCAGGGCTGATTACAGTAGGAGCAAAATAGTCACTAAAACCTTCTTTGAATGACTGTGGTATGGGATCATACCTTCCTGGGGAGCCTTGAATAGAATTTGTTAGAGCAGTGAGGAACTGCACAGCCAAGAGCCCCTGGGAGTGGGAATGCTGCTCTGGCAGCTCTGGCTGTCCTGCAGGACCTGCTGCAGCCACGTGGATACAGGAATGGAATGTGGCCCAGGTACTACAGTCCTGCTCAGACACCTGGACAGAGCCATTACAAATTCCCCACTGAGTCCTCAGTCCTTCTCCTCTGCCTTCTGCTCTGTGAATTCTCTGCTGGTGCAGGCCAGGCCATGGGCTGGGTTTCAGTGTTTTCACCCTGAACCCATGTGCACAAGTTGGAACAGGTTTCCTTGTCAGCAGGATCAGTCCTACCTTGCCCAGAGTTCCTTTTCCCATGGGATCTGAGGTGTAATGGCAATAATGCCACTGCTGGTAACAGGCCTCAGGCTTCACATCAGTGCCACAAGGCCAAAGGATCCTTCTGGCTTTGGCTCAATTCCTGGCTTGCCTGAAGCCTTCTTCAGCTGCAACAGCAATTTTTAATGTCTCTTTATTTTGCTTATCTTCCTAAAAGTGATGCTTATGTCAGATGATTATAAATAGATAATAGTAACAAGTCATTATTCTATGCAGAATGAGCTATTTATAAATGTAACTTAATGCTGTGTTTACATAAATAGAAATGATAGCAGAGCATTGGAAGTTGGGGGCAAATAATGCATTGTTGAGGAATGGAGTCATGGAATGATGCTGTAAGGCTGCAGGGCCAGTTACTGATTGTTAAAAATGGGTAAGCTTTACAGAGGGAAAACCTGGGTTTCAGGCATAACAAAGAAAACAGAAAAAAGTATCTGATGTGCTGGAAAGAGTCCATTTATAGTAAGTATATCAAGGGATTGCAGACCCCAGTGACAGGAAACACATGAAATAGCCCTAAGTGCAATGGAGTGCCAGAAGGAGGAAACCACCATTGTACTCCCAGGAAAGAGAAGAAATTGTTGCAGCTCTTCCCAGCAAAGGAGCCTGGGATGGTGTGGACTGAAGTCAGCAACCTTCACACCCTGAGAGGAAGTGAAGGGTGAATGTAAGAGGGGCAGAAGCTGGGAACTGTGCCCATGACAGCTCTATTACTGTTGAGACCTTTCCTGTAACAGTGTTCCTTTATTTTCTTCTGTAATCATTAGATCTGGACTACTACAAAATAGCTGAACCGACTGTTAAGATTTCCATGATACTAACAATAAATTCTTGGCTTTGCACAAAAGGTGTTTCCTTTGTCCCAAGCTGCAGTGCTCACTGCTTTCTGATCAGGATGTTCCAGGTGTCCTTCCAGCGCAGGGCCCTGAGCTCCGTGGGGGACAGCGCGGGCTGCCCGTAGCTCAGGGGGCTGAAGGTGCAGTACACAAAGTACACTGAGGAGAGCCAGGCCACAGTCAGGGCACTCAGCATGCTCTTGAGCAGCACAGATCTGGGATGAGACAGGGAAAGAGCACTCCAGTTACATCAAGGCTGGCCAAACACTTCATCCAAAAGATTTGTGCCTGGCCTGGCTTCCCTAAAGGCAAATTACAGAGTTTGGCCACTGCAGCAGCTTGCCCAGGCGACAGCCCTGGAGAAAGAGCTGTGCCACTCCTCCTGTTCAACAGAACTATTCTGCTGAAGCCAAATACCTGCAGAGATGATCACCCAGATGCTGCAGTACCACAGGAATCAGGAGAATCTGGAATGTGACAGCAGGCAGGTAGTGGTACAGGAAAAGTGTTTTCTCCATGAGGAAGAAGGGCAGATAATTCACAGCCCAGCCTCCAGCACAGACACCTCCTGCTGACATCCAGAGCTGCCAGGCATCTGCAGGAGACAGGAGATGGCATCTCAGAGCAGAGCAAGCCACAAGCCTCCAGCTGGAGACACACACAGAGTGCAGCCAGACCTTCAGGGATGTCGTAAATCTTCCTCCTTCGCCGTAGCAAGTACCACAGGGACAGACACAGGTAGACCAGAGCAGCAGCATTAGCTGAAGCCCAGGTGGCAACATTCCCAAGGAGGTGGATCTGGGCCTGCAGGATAGATGATGGTCTAAGCCAGAAGCAGGAACATGCTGTGGTTCCTTTAGGTAAGTTTAAATATTACCTACACAAACTTGCTAAATTAAGCTCCAGAATGTGCCTGCTTAGTAACCTGGAACAAAGCTGGTTGATAAATTTGCTGCTTTAAAACTCTTGTGTAATGAAAGGCATTTAAAGGATGTTATTGGAGATGAACTCATCTTCTACATGAAATCAATAATGGAAACTATTAAACTGCAATCTACCTTTAAAAAAAAAAAGCACAAGCAAACATGATTTAATTAAAAGCAACTACTGTCAAAGCTGTATCTCAGGCTAAAACAAACACCTCAGCCCTCATGGAAAATGTATTAATACAGGAAAAGTCCTTGGCTGGAAGCTGCAGCCCTGCTCTGACTCCCACTCCTGGAGATCCCATCTGAGCTGTTCTTTCTCAACAGCTTCACAGCTACTTCTACCTCTAGTACTTACCCCCGAGGTGGGGTGGAGCCAGTAGGCAATATTGGTGTCCATTGTGATCCAGTCCAGGGCAGAGGAGCTGTACTTATGTTCTGTGTCTTCATTTTTTAATGTGAGTATTTTCCACTAGAAAGAAAAAAGGTAAGCAGAAGGCTTTCAGAATTGGAACAACAGGTGGGACAGCAGCCGTGGGTGAACAGCTCCAGATGTAAGATGTCAAGTTCCTAAGCTGGGAGTGGAGAAGTATTTTACATATCTCATATGGATACTGATCACTACAATGGTTTTATTTTGTTATCAAATAATGCACTTTCCTTAATGAATTTCTACAAAGATAGTAAGGGGCATCAACACTGCTCACTGCATGTACCACATATTACAGTTCAGTTTCAGGCAGCTTCTGGGTGCCCAACCAATTTTCCTCCCCCTTTTTTGTTACACAATCACTTGGGTATTCATTACTGGACAGCCCAGGTCTTTAATGCCCTTATAAGTGCATTCAGAAACATTTTTTTACAATGAGGAAGCCAAACTATCAGCAAAGATTAAACAAAGAATCCTCAGGCTCAGAGTCTGCAGAAATGCTCAGGTTCCTGCTCTGCAGCAGAAGGAAAAATAAAGGCAATAAGAAGACACTCACCTGCAATTCTGTGAATTTTGCCATGAAGCTGAGGTTTTTACTGATGTCCATCTGTGTGGGAGAGTGGAGTTCTACCTCCCTCTCTTTTTGTTCTTGGCCTGGAAGAAAACAGCAAAGCTCAGAAATAACCACGTAACAGGCAGAAAGCTACAACGGAGAGAGAGAGCACACAGGCTCCTCACTCTCCCAGGAGCCCTTCTCCAATACATCATCAACTGCAGCAGCACTTGAAGGGACTTTGTAAGGATTCTGACATCATGGTAGAGACAACTGAACACACACACAGCACTTCCCATCACCATGAAGTGAAACCTGCTTCAGGATCATGGCTGAGACATACTTTTCCCATATCTGTGCTCCTCCACATTCCACACCATGCTCTGGTGGTAGCCTTTGGACAGCTTCTCTCCAACCACCTCCAGCTGCCGGTACCCCCACTCAGGCAGAGATGCTCCACTGAGCTAAAAGAGAAAGACAGCTGTGAACTTTTAAAAGGAAAGTTCTACCACTCTAAACTTCAGGATGGAAGAAGTTCCCAGGCTCTGCCTGAGCACTGGATGACAGCAAGGGACTGACTGCCAGAAAATGTGTGAGCAGTCACCATGCAAAACTGTCTCAATAAATGCTACAGCCATAAAATCAGTGATTGTGGCAAACTTTGTGAAGAAAAAGAACCTTAATTATTCCAGTTGCTCTCACAGACATACAGAATCAGCATCAGTTTCTAAGCCCAAGTTGTGTAGAGTGGTCACAACCCCTTTTGTTTCCTTTAATTTACTTGGTTATTCATTATAGTGGTGTAGCTAATTTGGAGCAGAGCTTTTGAGATTACAAGAACTGCATGAAGCAAAAGCTACAGGCACATAAACATAACCCCACTTGCCTTCAGCACTGCAGAGGTGTTCACGTGAACAAACCTCACTTCTGACAGAATTGTCTTCCACACATCAGTGTCAGACTCACGATTTACAATTTCCTACAACAGAAAGATGGTTTTGGTCCATGTTGTCTCAGCTGTTTCTGCTGAAGCATAATCAGCTCCTCCCCTCCACCACTCACCACTCTCCAGAGGTTCTGTGCTGGCATGGAGATGTTATAGTCAATATAGCAGGAAACTTCTTGGGAGTGTGGGCTAAGAGGAGCAGCAACATCATGCCTAGAAGAAAAAAAAAGGAAAATCCTCCACCACCATTTCCCAAATACATATAAAAAGCAAACCCATATGGAATTGGCTTATACTGGATTCAGTAATAAAGCAAAAAGTAACTTGCTTATAGAGATTGCACTGTTTACTCTGAGAGAGAGCATTCCCCACAACCAAGAGCTGCCAGGAACAGGCTCAGAGGAAGCCAATGCAGATGGCTGCGATGCCAGGCTGAAGAACAAGCACTGATTGTGACAAACAGAGACACTGTTCACTGGGGTTTCCAATAATGAACAAATTAGATTTGGAAGGGACATAGCAAAAACCCAAGCTCAGAACAAGCCCCTTCCTAATCTGAGTGATATTCAAGTACACACAGATGCCCTTTGGGAAGCAGTCAGGAGGCAACTTCATACTGCAGGCTTTCAAAATAGGCAAGAATCTCTGGCAATCAGCCACAGCACACCGGATTCTCCAGCACATCTTCCTAAATTCCAGAGCACATCCTTCAGGTAGGAGCAAGCCATTAAAGTCAGTGGAGCTGGATTTGGGTTAAGTCACACAAAATACTAAATACCTGCACCTATCCAGAGTGGGGGTAATGAAGGGGTGAGGATGAAGGCTCACAGAGGGGACTTTGTATTTAGGAACCTGCAGAACTACCATGAAATGTGAACAACTGTGAAATCCTCTAAAGGCCACTGGTAGGGAAGAACAGAAGCAGTAAGCAACCATTAAGAAATTTGTGATTAGGATCAAATCCCACAACCAAGTCAATCAGAAAAAATTAATAAGCATACAGCATCCTTCCTCTGGCCACAGGGATGGCATATGGAACTAACCACAAGGTCCCTCCAAGGCTCACTGGTGTAAAATCCACAAATAACAGGCAGTTCATGGCATATCTGAATGCAAGGTGACTAAGTGGTTATTCTGAGAGCCAGCCCAGCAGACTGAGGCAGCAGGTTTGGCAGAGCAGAGCAGGAGGGAAGGACTTACGTGTTGAGGTAGCGAGTTGTGATGCCGTGGACCAGCTGCACGATGTGCCCGTGCCTGACAGGCCGTGGTGGGTTACTCACCACCAGCTGCTGCCTGGTGAAGGGACACCCAAGAGCAAATGGTTAAATGGGAAATGGTTACATTATATGCACCTTTATATAGAACACAACTTTGTCATGAACAAGTTGTTAGGTCAAGAAGCTGCAGGAAGGGACAGACATTTAGGCAGGAAAATGAGAAATTCAAGCAATATATAGGTTGTACCAGAATGGAAACAAAGCTCATCAAGGCAAAGGTGAGTTAAGGGCAGAATGAGTCAGAGGATCAGTAATGGGATACTGGCACTCCAGGCATTAGGTCAGTGGTCTGAATCCAGGTCAGTCTGGAGTGAATTAAGATTATTACTGCCACACAGCTGTTTGGAGCTTGTGTGAAACACCGAGTGCTTCACTGAGCCTGATGGCTGCTGCACTACAGCTGGTGTCACTTTGGCAGAATTACAGGAGAGATCAGTGGCTTTTACACCATGTAAACTCTCACCTTGCTTCTGGTCAGGGCCATGGCAAGGGGGAACACTGCAGTTCACTGAACTGCTGCCTGTATTTTACTGTTCCACAGGAGGACTTGACATCCTCCAATACTAATAGGAGTCTTTTGAGTTTGAAGAATTTTAAGAATATATTTGTGGTCTGTGGTCCTGTTAGAGTCCCTACTTGAAAGGTTTGCACCATGGACAAACTTTCCCAACATGGATATAACTTATAATGGTACACACTCCTTCTGATAGGACTCTACACAGTTCCCAGAACAATGTAAGAAACCTACAAAAGCAACTTTTTGATCAGTATGGAATTATCACTTAAAGGCTTTTACTGGCAAAACAAGGACAGAGAGTCCTGCTCTGCACTGACAGTGAAAATGGCGTAACACTTCAGCATTAACCAGGTCTCTCAGGTACAGGCACCACTTGGAATCCTTCCCTATGTGGTAGATCTTACTCATTCCATGCTTCTAATACAAAGAACTACTCATTTTTCAGAAGCGTTTTCTACTCTTTTGTGAGACTCATTCGAGTTTGATAAAACTTGTCAAGACACTCTAACACCATGGTTCACACTTCAAAAAGCAGAGCTTCCCTTTCATGCAAAACACCTGAAAAATCTCCACTGGTATTGTGAGTCTTTCAAGTTCCCCTTGTGCACAGCACAGCCCACATTCTGCCAGGAGCAGCTCAGACAGAATTTCAGAGTTCTCAGTAATGCTTTCACCACATAGAGAAGGATTTTGTAAAGAGCTGCAATCACTTACTCAGATCACACCAGGCTTCTGCACCCATAAGTAGAGAAGAGTTACACCCAATCCAATCCAAGCCCTGGTGGGGTTCTGGAAGCATACAGGTTGAATTTAAAACTCTTGCATACTCACATTCCAGGGTCTTTGACAATCCACCAGTTGTTCACATCCTTGAAGGGATAGCAGGTCACCTGCTGCTGATGGGAACTCCCTCGGCCATTCTCATACCTGCACAGGTGTAAAGGTGCATCTCTGTGCTCATCAGTCCAGTGCAAACCAGCACCACACCACTGATCATTCCCACAGAGCACAGGGACTCAAGGATTAATGGAGACATTTCCAGGACCCAAACTGCTATACTGGGACTGGCAGGTGAAGAAGCAGAGCTGACTTCCACCCTCCCCACAGAGCCAGGCAGGTTCCTCACCTGATGGGGTAAGTGTTGGTGTGAGAGTGCAGCCAGCACTGCACGGGCTTGCCCAGCACGTTCCGCAGCGTGATCTGAGAGCCGTAGGCCACCTCCAAGGGCTGGCCCTGAGTGATTCGAGCCAGCCCACCCTGAGAGGGGCAAGGACAGGGTAAGTACAGAGAAGGAACAACTCAGAGGCTGTTTAGATCCTGTTGAGTCACATGCCACTTCAACACAGCAGTATCTTCACACAGTGCCTTCTCATTTGGTTTTATCTACCAAAATCAAGCCTTGCAGCACCATAATCAATAGACAGTAAATATACTAACACCTACAAAACTAAAAGATTACAGGGTCTCAGGAAATATCCCTAAAGCCATGTTCTAAAAAACAGGCTGAGCAGTCCTATAGTACACCATTTGAGAGTTCAGTACTGTATCTACTTCTGGGGAGTTTCCTGCAGGAAGGGACAATCCTTCAGCAGAAGAGTGAATATATTGTTCTTGCTTCACCAGGAAAAGCTTTTCATCTGTTATTAGGATTTCAGTCATTATTGCTTCACCTTAAAGCAGTACTACAGCAGCAAAATAGTTAAATGACATAAAAGGGAAAAATAAGCAGGATCAAAGGGACAGGATTAAACACCACCTAATAGTGAACATTTCCCCCTCCTCTCTCTCATAAATCAGGTCCAAGACCACATTTCCTTTACCTCCAAGCTGGCTTGGAAAGCACTTGTCATGATCTGGTCATGAGGCCCAGAGCGATACAGCAAAGCCAAGTGAACGTAGAAGAAGGAGAGGTACAGCCCCATGGGGATGATGATGAGGGCCAGACCCCGGGCTAGAAAATGGCACAGCAAGGAAATCTGGAAGAACAGAGAAAACTCACTGGTTTCATGCTCTAGATATTGAAAATTCTGGAGCACTTAGCTTGTTTTGTTGGTCTTTTCAAAGTTTCCCCACTGCTCTCATTCAGCTGTAACTTTGTGGACAACTGGGTAACTTCCAGCAAGGATTTGAAGTGGATCTGGCAGGAGTGTGTGAGACAAGTGCATGTTCTGAGTCACACATCACCAAGACATGGATAACAGCACAAAAGACAGTCACACACACATAGTTCTCTTAAATTTAATTCCATCTTCCCCAGCAAGTGAGCTGGGAACTGTGCTAGGAGGGTTTCCAGACAAGGAATTTCAGTACAAAAGCCAGCTACAGACTGCATTATCTGTGGGCTTGAAAGGCTCCTGCAATGAAAAGTGACAAATAACATATTTTTCATGCTGTGCTACGTACATTTGACAAGTTCTGGTCCCCTATCATGTTCCAGAAGTGAAGTCCTGCAGTGGCCAAGAGCAGCATATAGGTAAACAGGCCCATATATTTCACTCTGAGAAGAAAGTGCATAAAAAATGAACATGGCTAAAAACTACACAATTATTTAACACAAGATATAAATATCCAAATATTCTCTGGAACAGTGGACATTAAAGCCCAGGTAAGACATCATCACTTACCCAACTGCACAAGAACAGGCTACTCCAGTCAGCAGGAGCCAAAACCACCAGCTTCCAGAGAAGGCACTTAAAGATAAATGTATTAAATCACTTGCTAGGCTCAAGTTAAAGATAATTTTACTTTACTAAACTTTACTTTACCATCCTCTGCAAGGATCAGAGAACAAAAGAGATAAATATCTCTAAATTCAGTTCCTGTAAACAGTTACAAAGGAGCATTAAATGACCTGTTATCATCACTGTTTCTGTGCACAGAAGGAAACCTTTCAGTAAAAAATCTGTGTGAGCAAAGAAGTGCCCCCAAGGGATTTCATTTCTATTTTAAAATTTAAAAAGACAACTCTGCTAACATTAAAAATAGTCTTTAACAGTGCTCAGGAGAAAAATTCTGGGGCCGCCATATGAGAGGTCAAAGCATTGGATTTTACAGACAGGTGAAGTGAGTTACAGAATAGTTAAGAGGCACAGAAAAACACAGTCTGTGACCAAAAAATAAAAAGTCACCATGAGAATATCCAACAGGGTGAGAGACAATCCAGCTTTACCTGTGCTTTTGCAAATTGTAGAACTTCAGGTAGGACAAAACTGCAAGCAGGATAAAAAAAATCAGTATTGATTCCAGAAGCATGAACCTTGATTGAGTGATCAGAGAGTTCTCTGTTGGAAAAGAGAGACAGACACAAAATTAGAGTAACTCATCTATAAGCAAGTGCTGCCTCAGACAATCCCACTGTTATCCAAGAAAGGACCTGCCCTTTTAGGGACAGACAGTTCCTACTGGCTGCAATGGGCAAGTGCTGGGTTTAGAGGGACAAAAACCTTCCAACAAGTGCAAATTACATGGCCATAACTGTTCCCAAGACAAAGAGGTAGGCAAGCAGTGAAGTCTATCAGGAGGCAGATAAAGCTGCTGCACCTCCTACACAGGCAAAAAAAATCAATCCTGGGAAATCCAGAGAGGTGCTTCTCAAAGCAAAGAGTCCAGGCAGTGAGCAATGAGCACCATAACAGAAAGGGTGCTGCAATGAGCCAGAATCAGAGCAGCTGGTAGCTGGGAGAGGTTTCTCCTATCAGGCTGCTAAAGGGTTGCTGAGAGGCTCTTTCCCTTTCAGGAAGCTGCCAGCACCCCCTCAGAGAAAACAAAACCAGCTGAGTTGTACACACCAGAACAGTGTCAATTCACAGTGCTAAGGACACAGGCTGGTTTGCTGCAGTTTGGAGATGAAGAAATTTGATGAGCTCTGACTGCAAGGTGAGTTGTCCTGCTGTTAAAAGCCAGTATGTTGTAACTCATCCTGTAAACCTCTGAGGAAGGGAGTACAGGCCTCCTTGGATGCAAGAAATGTGAGGCTGTTGAGGCTGCCTGCTTTGCTTAATACTGAAATGAACTTCCCAGAAGGGCAGCCCTGCAGACCTGAGAGGATGGAGGAGACCAGGGAGGCTCAGCACAGACTGACACAGGCCAGGCCTGATGTGCTGGTAAAGTTTTCAGGGGAGATGCTGCTCCACCCTAAACATTCCTAAGGGAAAAAGAAACTCTTCTCCCCATATATAAAGAATGGGGCTCAGTTGAACAATCTTACCCAAGAGAATCAGAAGAGCAGCTCCAAGTGCAGAACAGTGGGAGAAGTGCAGTTCAACCAAAATCTGGTAATGCTAAAGGCACACAGAGAGCACCAGCCAGGGCTGGCAGGAGTCGCAGGGACCACACAGGAACATTCATGCTGTATTCTGAAACAGAAAACAGGAAACAGTGATCCTCCAGTTTGGAGACTTAACTGCAGAGAGGACAGACCAATAAAGAATTTCTTAATTGTTAGAGGAATCTAACTCCTACTTGCACTAATTTGTCCATCTTGCATTGGTTAAACTGTTCAGCTGATTTAGAAAACTTGTGCTATGAATTCATAGTGCTTTTAACTTGCGCTAGAGACCTGCAGAAGACTTATTTAAAAAGAGAAATGAAGGTATTGGATAAAGTGTTATTTCCATTAGCCAAGCAAAAAGGAATCTGTCAGTTGCTGAAATTCTGCTTATTTTCTCTAAAGAATGAGACAGTTAAAAACAGCTCTTACCAGCTCCAATCCTGTTCCATAGAAAGTTTCCATCAAATCCTCCTAAGTAACCTACAACATAAACAAGAGATTATCCCAGTCTCACAGCACATATAAAACCTGGTGCTAAATTGGGAACCATTTCCCAAACACACAGCTTTCCCTTCCATGAAGGCCCTCTTTCCCAAAAGGGTCCTCTTTGATACTGTTCTGTCTTGCAGCAATGCTTGAGAATGTGCAGAGGCACAAAGAATATAAATTGGAACAAGGGATTTTCAGTGACAAAGTCAGATGTATATTTAATCCCTCCCTCCCATACAGGCACTTTCATGTTGTGGTATCTCAGCTACAGAAAGGAACTGAGGCTTGTTGCCTATTTCTTGTCACTAGCAGTTCTCATCTTACCTTTCTCTTTATCCAAAGGGTTGGAAAACAGTGAGGTGATGGATACATGACTTCATCATCCCCCCTCTACTCATGCAACAGCCCCCTAACAATCCTAAATAAAGGGAAACTCATTTCTTTCTACATCAGTTTCTCATCTGCCTTGTGTTTTTTCCCTTTAGTGGATCTGATGATTCATTTTTAACCAGCAGCTCTTCCTTCTACAGCAACATGCAACAGGCACTTCCCAATTCCAGGAGACCCTACCTCCCAAGGCCAGCAGCATGTGGCCAAAGGGTGGGCCACTGTCATCCACAAAGAAGATCCTCTTCATGTAGAGTGAAACGAATTGGCCATAATAAACTTCATCGAAACTGAAACACCAGAGGCAGAAATATGTCAAATCTAACTGTAATTATCCTGCAGGGATAATTGGAAAGCAAACTCTGATTTGTTGGCATAAAGCTAAGAATGCAATGAAGGCTTTGCCCCTTCTCCTCAGGGGGTTTTATTAGGGAAATTCTATCTCTGTACTGGGATTATTCAGCCTGGAAAAGGCCCACAGGGGTGGCCAAACTGTGGCTTCCTGGTACCTGAAGGGAGCCTACAGGAAAGGTAAGACAAGCCTGGAGTGGCAGGACAAGGGGGAATGGCTTCACACTCACAGAAAGTGGTTTGAGATTGATTTTTTAGGAAAAAATTCTTCCCTGTGAGGGTGGTGAACCTGGCACACATTGCCCAGAGAAGCTGTGGCTGCCCCTGGATCCTGGAAGTGTCCAAGGCCAGGTTGGACAGGGTTGGGATAGGGGAAGGTGTCCCTGCCCACGGCAGGGGGCAGAATAAGACGAGCTTTAAGATCCCTTCCAACCCAAACCAGGCTGGGATTTGGTGATTCTATGATTTACAGAGGCTGACATCAGTCAGGCTGTGCTCTTCTCCTCCTGCATTTCTGCTCACAAATGTTTGAGAAACAAGTCTGCATCATTCAGGTAGAAAAGAAACTCATTACTCACACCACAGCCCGTGGATAGCAAAGTCCCCAGAGACGACTTATTAATCCCATCACAGTCAGTGCCACAAGGTTCACATTGATCTCTGCAGTGACCACAACTGGCTCCTTCAGAAATCCCAACATCCTGTCAAAGGTTTGTCTGAGCCTTCGAGAGCAGAAGAGAACAGCAGTCACCCTTAGGCTCACAGAGAGCTGAACACTTCACAGAAAGCATCAGGCCTAATTTCTGCTACAGCTCATGGTAATTAATTTCCCAAAATTCTCTTGCTTTTCATGTTTCTGTGTTTCTATTCTATCTACGGAACTAATTGTAAAAATAAAGTTACTGGACTGACACAGTTTTCATCTGCCCTGTTTCTGCCTGCAGTAGTAAACTAGAAACCTTGTTTACTCTTACACTGGCTCTGCAGAAACACAGCAGCTTAAGTCTTCAGACTATACTGCTTTGTGCAAAGCCAGCCTCACAGCCCAAATTCTGATGCTACTGATGGACAACCGATGTGCTCAGGTACCAGATGACCTCACTAACTGAACTGTTCAGGTAGCTTTAAAAAAAACCCCTCAAACAAGTTTCCTTGCAAACAGAGGTATTTTTTTGGGAGTGGGGAAGGGAGGGGCAAATCCCCCAAACACCCTCTGCATTAGAAAGCTGGTTACTGGAGCACAGGTCTAGGTGTTGTTTAAGCAGAAGTGTTAAAAGCTAGGTCAGAAAAAAGCAGAGAATCGGTGCCGTGCCTGCTCACCTCAACACAAGGGGAAGTTACCAGAACAAGTCCATCTGCGTGGCTTAGATCGGGGGAGAAGAAAGCGAGGTGCGAGCTCATCACCACCATCCAGAGCGGTGCCACTGGCCCGGTTTCTCTCCGCCTACAGAGCACAAGCGCTGCGTGGAGCAGAGGTTTTCAGGAGCCCCTGGCAGAGCTGCGCTCCCACCCGAGCCCTGGCAGCCCCTGGCAGGCGCTGGGAACCCCGGCAGCAGCTGATGGAGGGCTCAGGTGGGCAGCACCACCTCCGGCTCCTCCTCAGGGCACCCTCAGACCTCTGCCAGGCTCCGCACCCCTTATGAGGGGAGGGAAGCAGGGCCGCCGTGCCCCACCCCGCCTTGTTCCCCCGTGAGGCTCTCGGGGGGCAGCAGGAGCCCTGACCCCACACACGGCCCTCAGAGGGTCACTGAGCCCCCCCACACACCCTGCATCCAACCCTGGAGTGCTCTTGGGGAGCATCTAACCCAGCCCCCCTCAGCGGTACAGGGGTGACGGGGGCGCAGCGGCACCGCGGACGGGAACCAGAACTAGGACCGGAATCAGGCTCGGGAGCAGGACCACGACGAGGAAGACTAGGAGTGGGATCATGACTAGGATCAGGACTAAGAGCGGGACCCAGCCTAGGAGTGGGATCGGAATCGGGACTACGAGTGGGACCCCCCCGCCCCACACGGGCCCGCGCGCCGGGGGGGGCGTGGCCGTTCCGCGCGCCGTGCCCCACCCGCCCCCTACCTGGTGACACCGGATGTGACGTCAGACGCGCGCGTCGCACGGGGCGGAACCCGGAAACACGGCTGTGTTGCCATGGTTACGCCGTGTGTGGCGAACGGGCCCGGCGCGCCCGCCATGGCGGCTGTGAGGGACCCACCTACCTGGCACCACAGTGTCCCTCCCTCCCCATCCCTACTCTGGGACATTCACATAACCTTTAACAACCTTGGGCTTTTTTGTTTTGTGTTTTGTTTATTTTGGTATTTTTTGGTTTTGTTTTGGTGTTTTATTTTTTATTATTATTTTTATTAACTAAAAGAACCAGACAAGGGACTGGGGGATTTGAGAAAAGCATAATCTGCTTTATTTTTTAATTTTTTTTTTATTTAAATAAGGAGAATTCTTTCATATGGAAAGAGCTAATACAATCACATATTTGAAAGGAGAAACAATAGGTACTGAAACGAGGAGAAGGGCAATAAAGAGTGTGCCGCAACTGGCCTGGTGATTCCGTGATTCGAATTCCGGTCCGAGTAAAAGTTTCCAAAAAATATAAACAAGGTTGCACGTTACACAATTATCCATCGTCTGCCCTTTCAAATATCTGGTCTACATGAAAAGACAAAGAGAGGAAAGGCCAAAAAAAATTTACTATACAGGTCATGGGAGTTAAAAGCTTTAAGGAGGACAATATCCCCTTGAGAAACAACAAATGCAATTTATACAGAACCAGAGGGAGGATTCCAGCTAAGGACAATGCCTCGAGACATGCTAAAGGGTGAGCGCCTCACTGCTGCAGCTGTGATTCCTGGGGACATCTGGAGCAGCCAGAACAAGCCACTAAACCAAGGGAGTGTCTATGGCCACTGGAAAACCCAGTGGTTTTTGAATTAAAATAAACAAGAACAGCTGGACTCTACTGTCTCTTTTAAGCTTCAGCAAAATGCACCTTTTCTGTCCATGGGCCACAACTAAGCACGCTGGTGGCTGTCCTAAATTAAATTTTATTCACAAATGCAACTTTCTTATGAAGAAACTGGGTTGCTGCATAAAAAATAACCAGTGCTACAAGGAATTAACCTGTGCTTAACCAGCCTGGAGCAAAAAGGAGGTCTAAGAAAATGCAACAGAAGGAGGTCCTGGCATGCAGGGGTGCTGGCTGCAACGTGACTGGAGTAGCCAAGAGGTGAGACACAGCAAAAACACTGGGCTCAATTTGAATACCTATCTATAAATACACAGGAACCACAAGGCAGCTTGTGGCTTTGCAGCATTCCTGCAAGGAAGGTGCTGATGGAGTGAATGCCACACACACGGGAGTGCAACGGGCAGCAAACACATCCAGAGGTGCTGACACTGCACAGCTGGCACAGCCAGGAGCAAGCTATGGAACATCAACAGCAATACCTGTGGCACTGGTGACTGTGCTGCTTCTGCTTGTATATTTAAAATATACTGGAGTGCCTTTTTTTCCCCCACTTTTTTTTTTTTTTTTTTTTCTTCCCAGACTTCAATGTTGATTTGTTTTTAAATCAAGAGTTAACAGCAGAAGTGGTGAGGAAAGCAGCACTGACTGGAGCTGGCCATGACTCACTGTGTGACAGGGAACTGAGCACACAGGTGCTTCAGACCCTCTGCTGAACACGAGCAGCAGTCAGCCTCTGAACATTCCTGCTTCACCCACTGCTGCTGCTGGAAAGATGGGCTCCACCTTTCCCAGCAGGAGCCTGCAATTTGGTAGCTGACTTCCAGTCAAAGCAAAAGCAACTCACAAAGGAATAAATCAGCAATGAATCAACCCATCAGCAGTGCAGACAGCAAGCTAAAGGACCCTCTGCAACCATATTGGTACGTTCTGTGCATCTCCATCCTCCTCTCCACGCTGGATTTTTATCAGCATTCCAGCTCCCTTGGCATTTCTGCTCCTTTGAGGATCAGAGGCTTTTCCTTTTGACTCCAGAGCACCACAAACTGCACTAACCTTGGACTAGCTTTAAACAAACAAACAAACAAACAAGCAAAAATATATGCCAGAGAAGGATATTGCACCGTAGAAATTTGGGCTCTAAAACTGCTTTCCATCACACAAAACTCCACTAAGTGAGAGAGAGTCTTGCCAACTGCAGCTGACAGTCACGCAAAGTTGAGAAATGGAATGAAGCTCACATGCATTTCTTGGCCTTTCCTGCACAGAATAATTCAGACATAATATATAAATAGAGCAGTGAAACAATTACTTTTTCACCTAGACCTACAACATCAAATACGTATAAATAAATTCTAGTGTTTTATTCTGTTGGGGGAAGGAATGGAGGGATTAAAAGAGAAACAAGGGTGACCTTTTTCAACAGGAAGTTTTGTAGTTCTGATGGCATTTACACCAGAGGGACTGCAGTAACTTGGATCTTGCAATAACCCAGTTTCTCCAACACGTTTGACCATTTTGAAGTCACACAGGTGGGAGGAAGGAGGTTAGTGTCTTTGTAAAGCTGAAGTAGTGTGTCTAGAGTAGGGAAGAGATGAGAAGAGGGGGGCTCAGGTAAGTCTCTTTAGCCATTAGTTAGATTCTGGGCTCATATTAGCTAGGGCCAGCTGGGCAGAAGGATAATAAAAAAAATCCCAAACAGACAATTCTGCTGTTAATGGTATTTCAAGGGAGAAAACAGAAACGAGGTTGGGATGACTTACTGGAGGTGCAATCTTTGGAAAACAATGGGAGCAGGACTAGCAGATGAGGATGCAGATCTGAGAGATGTCTGAAGGTTGGGGAAATATTTGTCACTAAATCTCAAACCCTGTACTTTAAGGAGGATGCTAGAGAGATGCTGGCACACTCTGCTCTGAAATTAAAATCAATAAAACCTAAGAAAAAAAGAGCTCTTATATTTTCTTAAAGTACCATCCTATCCCTTTCCCTTCGGGTTCTCTGCCATGATCCATGGGGACACCTGTGGAGAGGGGACATTACTATGCCTAAGCTAGTTTAGGTCTCTAAGCTCTTTAAAGCTACTGTATAAAAATCATATTTATGCCTAGCTTAAAACTTCAAATGCATCCTTACAAAGTTACAAAGGATCTTTTTCCAGAAAGGGAAGAGGGGGGAAAAAAAAAAAAGCAAACAAAGAAACAAGAACACCTTTCAGATCCCTTCCCCAATACATTCTTTGTTCAAAATATCTTCTTTGGAACCACCACCAAATGACTTTCTGCCACCCAGCAGAGGCCGACACACAGCCCGTCAGCAAGCTACCATCTCCAAAAATGGTTCTGTCCCTCACTTCAGAGTGACCAGCCTACTTTACATTTTGAAAGAGCTAAACAACACAAACCAAGTTAGCTGAAAGTAGTTTTTACTTTAGACTACCATCAGGTGAAGGACTCCAAGCCCTTTCAGGAACTTTTAAGTCCATCCTAAAAAATCTACGTACACACGCGCACACACACACACACAAACCAAAACCAAACAGCCAAAGAAATAAAACCCAACCTCTCCCACTGGGATCTTCCTTGTGTAGATCATCAAATACTGGAGAGGAGTGGTGAGGTGACAATGCTGTACACACACTATATGCAACTGCATCAGAGTAAAGAACCCTTTGCTGTTCACCTGGGGAAGGAGAGGAGAAGGATGATTCCAACCTGCCTCTGTAACCACGCGCTTCCAACCCAAAACAGGAGGTTCCAAGTGTGCCTTGCAGAGGGGCTCCCTTACCAACGTATTTCTATGCAAATTTTACAAAAGGCCGTGGAATAGAGGAACAGAAAGCAAGACTCAGGGAAAAGAGCAAAGCTTAGGGGAGCAGCCCCGAGGGATGAACAATATAGGACAAGTCTCAGGAGACACAAAGAATTCGAGCAGCCAAGGCAGGGAGCATGAGAGAGCATCACAACTACAAAAAGTAGTCCATACAGACCCGTTGGCTCTAGAGCCAACTCTTCTGACCCATGTGCTGTGAGGAGAATTTTTTTTTTCCTAACAAATGTTACATTTTGTAAATCTATGATTTACATATTGGTGTGAGTTTTGCAGTCACTAAAAAAATCCGAAACACACAAAAAGGAAAAATTAAACACCTAGATCTGTATGCAACAGAAATCTGGTGGTTTGAGTTTTTTTCCTTAAAATGAAAATGTCAAATTTTGTTGTGCACGAAGCACCCCAAAGCTGTGTTGAAGTGGTGCAAGTTTCAGGATTTATGCACTGACGCACTACATGTCTTTAGTACACATTTCCTCCTAATGCAAGCAATACTTCTAGCTTAAAACAAAAATACTGGAAAAAGTGACAAATGTCATAACTATCCTGTTTTTTTTAATCAAATAGTCTGAAAGGCTAAATCATCTGGGGAAATACACCCAAACAAACTTGAACTCTCAACAGAACCATATACAAAACTGAGCGGAGTTTTGTCAGAACATCATTTTAGCTGAAAGGAATTATTTTCTGAAAGGAATGAGGAAAGCAGAAAGAAGGGGGGAATGAGAGAACATATAAAAGTTCTGCTATAAACAAAGATACAGCTTTTTTGTAAAAACCTCAGCTGCCTTTAAAATGAAAAACCTCAAACTAAACCCCTCTCCCCCAGTTGCCACTCTGCTGAGACAGAAGTAGGGAAGGAGAAGGACGGGCTTTGCCAAGTGAGCAATCACAGCTACCTGTGGATGGGGCAGGGGAAAAATAAAAAAAAAAAAAAAAATGGCTAAAGCCACTTAAAAGTCACATGATCGGTTTGTTTTAAAGCAAGCAGGTCAATGTCACATCCACTGTTTCAAACTGCTTTGTTGGGAGAGGGGCTTGAATGATGTCGCTGTAGTCAGTCAGTGTGGGGTGGGGATAGATCTGGTGAGATTTTCAGGAGATCCAGTGGGGTCCAGTCTAAGCTGTGGTGCCTCTCAGGCAGCAGGACCAGCTGGGCATCAGAGGTGCTCCTAGGCCTTGCTCTCCTCCACTTTGACTGCCTGAGGTTTGATCGCTCCTGTGCGCACTGGCTTCATCTGGTTTGTGGAGGCTGTTTCTTGCAGCTTCACTGCTCCCAGACTGGCTTTGTTATCATCCACCCGCTGCTTTGCCTTGTGACACAAAAACCAAAGCATTAGCTAGGACAGACACCTCTAGGCAGGCAGAACAAGCAGACTGTGACCAGCATTCATGCAAGACATCAGATTTGCTCCTGTACCACCTCACATTTAAGAATCTCAGTGTCTCACATATTTGGCAATGCAAGTAACTTATAAAAATTCCACAGTAGAACTTAGCAGAACTAATCTCTCCTGACTTTCAAATCATACAGGATTACTCCTGGACTCAGTAAAACACCTACCTACCCAGGGGAAAATACCAGCTCCCACATGGAGCTTCATTTACACAGGCCTTTCTGCCTTTCCTCTGCAGCCCAAGGCATGAGCACAACAGTGCAGAAGAGCAGGTATTTTTGGGCTGCACAAAGAACTCGGGTGCACTACCTGTTGTACGTAGTGTCCTTGCACAGAGCCCATGCTCACTGCTGGTCCCGACGGCTTCCCGCTGGGGCTGGCAGAGCTAGGCCTGGAAATCGAAGAGTCGACAACATTCATGGAGTAAATTCTACAATGGAATGAGAGCCTTATTCATGTGTGAAAGAAAAAAAAAGACAGCAAAGCAGCAATAGACAGGGCACAAATCTGTGCTGTGCAGATCAGTGAGCTCCACATTCCAAATGACAACACACGGGTCGGTTAGGAGAAAAAAAATAAATTAGTGTCTCAAAAGCCTCAATGACCTGATGTGTGTAGATATGAGCACTCCATCTTCAGGACCATAAACATTTATTCAATGATCCTCACATTTGCCACCTCCACGAGGAACAAAAGCACACACCAATTCCAACCTGTCTCTCAGATTCAGTGAACAAGTAACTTCATGCACTTCCCACAAAGCACCAGGTCGAATACACACACTGGCCCACACCCAAAATGAAAGCCATGACCATGCACTTAGATATGAGTATTTGGACTGAAGTGAGGCATGAAAACCCAGGTGGATCTTGTACAGGCATGATGGGTGCACCACACATTTCTCTCCCATCCTAAGGAGCACAAGTTCTGTGAATGTCTCACCTGTACGTGTGTGGGGATGGTACAGACCCTCCGGAGGACATGCTCTGTTTACCATCGGAGAAATGAAACCCTTTCATTTCCATCTGGGAGGACTACAGAGGAAAATGAGTGAGAGAGAGTATCATCTTTGCATTCACAAATCACTCTTTACTTCATATAAACACTTAAGCCAAATCTTTGCCCTTCTCCCCATCATGCCCATTAAAAGAAGAAATATTTTTTCAGGTGAAGAAAGTGAAATAATCTGTTTGTATTAAAGCACCAAGCCAGCAGCACAAGCAAATACAGAACCTGGAATTTAACTGCTGTGCTCTCTCTCCCCTATAGTAAGACAAACTTATGATATGAATCCATCAAACCAGACATGACATTAATATACCTACTCAAATGGACAAGCTTCACAACAGAGTGAAATATCTGGGCAGTATTCCAACTGTGTCTGGAGCTCACCACCCCTCAAGCACTCTGGGGAAACCTGTGTAAACATGTAATAAAACTGGAGACTCCAAACTGGATCAAAGCAGGATGTGGCTCCCTGGAAACAGAATGATGACCAGCAACAAACCCTGAAAACTGCTGGCTTGCACTTTGGAGATGAGGGAAAAAGGATTCCCTCATTTTAACAGCAATCCTTGGCTTGGATATTTAAGGATCCCAAACAAGCCATTCTCCCCTTTGACAAGCAAGGAGTAAAACTTCAACGCAGGAGGGGTTACTGAATGCCATGAGCAGCACCAGGAGTTAATCCTTACCTCCCTGCTGGCAGCAAGAACAGAAGGCTGGGATCCAGGAGGGAGGATTCTTCGGGGAGCTCCTACAGGCAGGTTTTGCCCCTGAGGAAGCTGGATGGACTGTGGCAGAAGCAGGGGCTGCTGGCCAGAGCCGTAGCGGGGCAGAGGCAGCTGGGAGCCAGGCACAGGCATTGTCAGCTGTGTGACAAGGACATGTGGTTACCTCAATGGCAGTAACAGTCTCGTGTTTGACATGCTGCCTCCCAATACCCTGAAAGCACAGCCTTGCCAAAAGGAAGCTCCCAAACAGCGCAGCCTGGCACGGAATAAACACACATGACCGTAGCAGAGGGACTTTCACCCTGAAATGGATGTTCTGGCAGTGCTGCCAACACCCTTACCAGCTGGGTTTTTAACATGACATCAAGTTAACCTAACTGCCCGTGGATGGGGGCTTTCCTCCATTGCTAGAGCCCAGTTTCCCAGTCTTCCTCTTGGTCACTTCATGGGTCTGTTTTCCCTTCATACAATGGCAGTGTCAGACAGTGCAGTGTCAGGTGCTTTGTTTTCACCTTTGAAAATCTCCTACACTCTTACACCAAAACTTGTTGAGGATTGGACCTCAGCCCCATGTTTCACAGGCAGCTTCAAACCAATGATGGACATAATCAAGAGCAATTACAAAAACTGTTGTAGCTCTGAGGTGCTGAGGCACCTCCTGTTCCCTCTGATTTTCTCACAATTGCTGGATTTGGGAGGTTCCATCAACAGTTTAGAATAAATAAATAACCGATCTAAGGCTGGCAAAAGAAACCAAGTTACTTGCTTATGATGGATAAAGCATTTCTTCAAATATTTACTTTGCCAGGGGTTCTCTGTATTTTCCTCACCTAAGTTACTTTCAGGATTAACTCTTTACGTCAGTCACAACATAAAAATCCCTCTGAAACAAAAAATAAACCTTAACAAGTTGCACAAGATAAACGTAAGATGAGTTTAATAAAATTATCAAATTTGTCCAGAAAATCAGAGCACATGCCCACAAACACAGCTATGCTCACAGTAGAATTCAATGTTTTTATGTGAACCATGCTTTATTAAAACATTTTCACACATTGAAATTCCTGTTAGGATTCTGCCAAACAGATCAGCTGAAGTTGTAAATAAGAGTTGGACGACAAATGAACTGAGAAGACGGATGAGCCTTTAATACAAGTTCCTAGTTGCCCTGGAAGCTGAGGTGATGGGAGAGATGATTGGGATTTGGCTCTCAGAAGAGGTGCTTTTAGGACAACCATTGCATCATGGCCTCCTATGCATGCAGCACTGGAAGGTTTGACTTCCAAGTGACAAAACGACATCTCAGCAGGGACAGACAAGGTATTAGCAACCATCTCATCAAATAAGGTGCTGCATATGTGAAACCATGGTTCACAGAACAGTGTCTCGGGAATTCTTCCGCCTCTTTACCAAGAGTTTAGTTCAGACAGACATGTTACAACCCATTCTCAGAAACAAGTGGCTGTGAATTAGCCTGGACCAAAGGAGTGGCTCGCCAGTCCTGCTCCTAACCTGTGTGAGCTGAGAGTCCATCATCTGGGAGGCTCCCATACCAGCCTGGTTTATCTGCCCCTCATAAACCAGTGCCTGGCTGCCGTTCATGGGCTGATAGGGGGACCCAGACTGGGTTTTCACCACCTCCAAGGGCTGCATGCCTGGGAAGGCGGAATATGGAGGCTTCAGAGCAGTGCCTCCTGTCAGGACCATGGTGCTGGGCTGGGACAGACTGGGGTGCATGTACACCTGAGACCTGCAGGAATAAAAACATGCTTCAGTCATTATGCACAAAACCTTTGGAGACTGTACAAACACACCCTGCCAAGCCATATCTGGCCTGCCATCAGCTCTCAGACAACTAAACTGACAGCTTGGATACAAGCTGTGATACCACTTTCCATTTTAGTTACCAGGATTTTTTACATCCACTCTTAAGCTTTTACAAACATGTCCTTGTGTTGCCAGAATATTCAACAGAACAACATTGTGTAGTATCTAACATTTATGTTTCAATATCCCATACAACAATCTGTGGATTCGCAGTTAAGGGAAGATTCAGGTTACCTAAAGTCTGCAGCAGTTTTGCATAGCAGGAAAAAAATCAGACGTTAAATATTCCAACAGCTCTAGCAAATAAAGATTTTATTTTTTAAACCTCAGTGTTTAGGCTTTTGAGGCACTAAGTGCTAATTCAGATTTTTCAGTCTCATGCTCCCTACACTGGCACTGTTACAAGGGGAAGGAAACAGCATTTGAACAAAGGGGAAAGGGAAGATGAGTGTGGGGTATCTGATCTGATCAGACATCAGGAACATAAGAGAGCAAGCCACAAGAAAAGGAAAACAGGAAGCAGTTACCTGAAGGGCTGTATGGAGCTGTACATGTCCTGGGACTGGGAAACAGGCAGACCACCCCTCAGTCCAAGCTGAGCTTGGGCCTGTAAGGATGTGTGGAGGGAGATGGGAATCTGTTGAGCAGCAGCAGCCTGTAGAAGAAATTAATATTAATGAGAGGTACAATGGAGCAAAAAACTCTCCATGGCTGTTAAAAACCCATCAGTTTCCTGCATGAGTCAATCTGCAGTGACAATTACCAACACTGGGCCTTTACCCAGCCCTGCATCATTCCCCAGAACAGCAGCACTGCCAGAGAAGACACTGCAAAGGCACCCGGAGGTTTATGCCTGCAAGAGGCATTTGATGGACATGAGAGAACCAACCTGCTCCTCACACAGAGCAGACAGTGACAATCCCAGCTCTCATCTGCCTGTACTCTACCTTGAAGGAGCTCCCCCCAGCCCTATCAAGTCCCACACAGGCCTCAGCTAAAACCAGTCTGAGGGCTCTGGTACAGAAGGGGAAGAACTCAATTCCCTCCCTTCAGTTTCACTAAACTCTGACACCCACTGGGAAGTAGCATTCAAAGAACCTAAAGGGAGCCACATCTAGGTTCCTTTGGGCTATGAAAGTGAAAAATTACTCCTTGTTTCTTAAATGTCACCATGAAGAATCCTTGAAATACCACTTGCAAGCTGAATTGCTCCCTTACCTGTTGGTAGCTCTGCTGCTGAGGTATCGTCTGAGGGACCAGGCGGGGCTGACTGGCAAACACGTGGCCATCCAGATACAGGGGTGGAATATGGTTACCTGGACATCAGAAAAGGCAGGCTGTAAATTCAAGGTACAGGCACAGTAGACTGCACAGATCTTCAGGTCAGGACTATTTCCTACCTCTCAGCAAGTTAACACAAACATAGCACCCATTCAGAAGAGTCTGTAAAGCTCCTAAATCCACATACCAACATCAGCAGTAGCAGGATTGCTGAGAATTAATCATACCTTTCTGTAAGAGGCTAAATGTAAACCCAGGTTTCCCACCTCCACAGAAGAGTCAGACACTAGCAGTTCAGAAGTTGGTAACCTGTACTCTGAACTAAATGCCAGAAATCTGCTCTGCAATCATCTCATCTTTGCAGCTAAGAGCAAACACGGTGTTTAAGGCCTTGACACATGAGATCTAGAAGCCATATTCACCCCAAGGGTGGCACCAATTACTAACTGCTGTGCCACTCCTGTGCCTTTGTGCAGATCTGAACCACAGGATTAAGCAGAAAGATTAGGGGTGGGTGAGGAAGGAAATCACCTGACTTGGAACAATCTGTTTATCAAGTGAAAGCTAATAACACAGTCACTACACATTTCACTCTGTTCTTGAACTGAGACAGGAGAAAAACAGTGCATACATGAGAAGCCCTTTGGGACCCAAGAGTCATCCCATGGAGAGAATCCCAGTATATTTCCTCTTTCCAGATGCTCACCCTAATGACACACACTAACATGACTGAGTTAAGCTTTTTCTTTAACTAAAATACAGCAACACCTTCCCCCCTCCCAGAGTTCTATGAGCTATAAGCCAGTTGCTGTTCTGCTATAAGCAAAAGGTGCCCAGAACCTGTGACTTCAATGATAAAGCAAGCAGAGGAATGGCTGATAATGACATTGGGACTGTTGAAGCCCCACAGTCTCTTTCTTTCTATTCTACTGGGCACACAGTAAAAGGTAAGCAAGATCTATTGAGACATCAGAGACTTGCCACTACACAGGGAAAGCTGTCTTTGTATTAAGCTTTCACCACTCACATTCTTGAAAGAGGGAACACTCCCTCTTTCTGTCTTGCCTGAGTTAACAATCTGTCAAACACCAGGCAGCCAGTTACTCTACACAGAAGCTCTCCATGCTCTCATCTATTAGAACCAGAGGATGACTTCCAGATAACCATCAGACAATGCAAATGCTGCTGCAGTTTGCAGGTACCTGGAATAGATGCAGAAGGTGCTACAGATGCCACAGGCATAGGAGGCATAGAAACTCCACCAAAAGAGCTGTAGCTGACACCGTTGGAAGCTCCAACACTGGAAGGAGGTTGGATGCCTGAGCCTGCACCTCCTGGGGAGTTCTGTTCTGGTAAACTCGGAGAGTTTTCCCAAGCTTTACGAGCAGACTCCATCTATGGAAACAAGGAACATTAACTACAGACAGTTCAAATGGGGAGGGCATTACCAAAGCCTACAGCTGCTCCTCTGTTCCTGTGAGCTCAAATTCACTGCACATAGTGGAAAGCTAACAGGTCTGAGGTTAGGGGATTCTATAACCATTTCTAATGGACAAGAATCCTTCACAAACACTCCAACCCCTTAGTATTTGCTGAGCTTCTCAGGTTTGGGGTCAAGGTGGTTTTTGTTTTGGCTTATTTGGTTTTGTTGCTGTTCTTGTTTGTATACTTGAGCTTTGTTTGGTTTTTCCCCTCTCTTTACACCATCAGGCTTCCCAGGATCCCTGAGCAGCCACCTTACCCAGTACTGAAATAGGAAAGCTCTGTTGCATAGGTTCCACAATTGGCAAGGACTTCCTGCATTCAGGATTTAAAACCTGAATGCACTCATGTTGAATAGCCCATATATGCACAACTTTTACAAAAGCTAAATAAAGTTTAGCAATACCCAGCAAAATACTCTGGTAAAGATCTCCCCACCCTCACTATCTGCTCAGAGAGACATGGTATCCACACACCCTGAGCTTCCTTACCTTAAGAGTAAGGTCTGCAGTGGGGAAGGACATGGGGTTCAGGCCGATGCAGCGCTGGAGGTGATGATCCCTTCGCAGGATGGGAATGGACTGTGTTAACCCTGCCTGAGGGGAGAGTCATAGAAGGTGAGTATTTGGAACTCTCAGGAAAACATTATGAGCCACCAAGGCTGACAGAGGTTCAGCTGGGCAGCTCCAGTAACTGCATGTCTAAGAATTCAGTCCCCAGTGGTACTGCAGGAGCCAAGTACCACGTTCAACTGGGATCCATTCAGCTCTTGCAATAAAGGAAGCTTTGGTTATGTGCAAAGACACTCCTCTATGCTGGACTATACCAGCCTCCATTCAAACATCAGTTTGATCCAGTAACTTTCATTTGCAGAAGAGTTCTTCCTGTCCCATATTTAGAAACTACCTAAGTTTCAGACATAACCTGTTTCTGAAAAGAAACACTCTTTAAGGCAAATCTCCAAAATCAAAACCAAACAGCCTACAAACTTGAAGACATTTCAAAAGCAGCTTTGTTTGTGTCCCACACTGTTACCTACAGCTGAGCTACCAGCTGAGCTTTCAGTGTGCTCACTCTTTCATACAGAATGATGAAATACCCAGATGGCTGGAATAAGCTGGGAAACCTCCAAAAAGGCCTGTCCACCATGTTACAGTTCTCTGCCTTGCTGGGGCAGATGAAACCTTCTGAGGAAGCTGAGCAGTCTGGGTCTAAACATATCGCTTTCTGAATCATGACCATGTCTAGCACTTGTGCATCTCAGGGGAAGACTGGTGATCCCAGAGATGGCTTTACACAGGTCACAATAATAATAAAGTTGATTTCTACATCTGAGGCTGTGACACTCATTTCACCAAGGTATCATGAGATTCCCATTTTGGATTTCAGCGACATGTTGCCTAAGCATGAAATATGAGACCAGACCAGATGCAAACATGCTTGGTTCTCTTTGGAGGCATCTGAGGTTTACCGAAAGAGTATGTCCAATGAATCAATTCAAAAGAAAAAAAATACTTACATTACTGGCCAAGGCATCCTGCAGTTTGGTGACAGGGTTAGCTGCAGTGCCAGAGGCAGAACCAGGTGGCAAGCTGAAGTCAGAGTCCTGAAAAAAGCAAAACATATAAAATTCAAATCCAGGTCCATGGGCCACCCCCTCTGCTCTTCATGGTTAATGACTGTAGCCTGAATTATGACACTACAAACTAAAGTCTGATCTCCAGTAAGCCTTCCTGGAAACAGAAAACACTTCTCAGTACTCAGCAGCAGGCAATCCCCAGAGGCACACAACAGCTTGGCTGTGATTTTGTCCCTCACCTCTGTTACCACCCCAGTTGGTCCTTGGGACAGTATCTCCAAGTGGATACTACATGCCTGCCAGGACATCCTGGTCTGTGTCAGTAATGAAATCTAAGGCAAACCTACAGCTGGAAGCTTCCTCTAAACAATCCTTCTGCCTCAAACCACCTTTCATATCTCAACAAGATCAAATCACCAAGAAGATAAAATGAAATTCAATCCTCACTTTAGGATTTACTCCAAATTCAATGGGTGGCACAGGAAGCACAGAATCCACGTGAATTTCCACCCCATTGACAGGGGGAATATTCCCTTCCAGCCGTTCCGTTCCCTCCGAACCCTTTCTGTTTTTCAGGGAGCGTTCGTTGCCGATTGGTCCAGGCTTGTGTTCCTTGTTCTGTCCTGAGCCTTGATCTGAATCCTTAACAGGAAAGCAAAGAGGCTGAGACACAAAGACCAAATAACCCAACCTCAAGCCTTAAAAACACTATCAAGAACAACACAACCACTTCACAAGGTCTCTCACTCTGCACTCTGGTTTGGCTGCCAATCCAGATTACCTTTTTATCAGTTTGCTTCTGCACTTGCTCCTTCTGGCAGTCAGGCTTTGGGTCCACCAGGCCAGCCCCACTGATCTCCTCTGGTTTGAGGGTGCCATATGGAGAACTGCGCTGAGAGGAGGTGGCAGAGGATTCCCGAGACTCCGCGCTCAAGTCAATGCCACTGTCCCCCTGGCTGCCCTTAAATCCCTGCTATGCAAAGCACAAAATGTGTTAAAGTCCCAGACTCCAACCACCAAGGAAAAAACACCCCAGAAAATAGCAAGATCATGTCACTTTTTCAAATCACTATCCTGGTTAACTGCAAAGGAGTTGTGCCTGACCTGCAGCACCCCTTGGCTGCTCCTTCAGCTCTACCCAGCCCCGAGACAGATGAACTGAGGCAGCAGCCAGACCATGGCTTCAGAGTAAGGAAATGTGTCCCACAGAACAACTAGGCTGAGATTGCCAAACTTGCTTCATATGTGACCCAAACCAAATCTGAACCCTTGGTCTCCAGAGGTGTTCAGGAACTCATCTGCCCTCCCTGCATCAAGGCTAAAGCTACACGCTGCTCACAGGCATAAGACACAAACAGGACCTATGGGATTCCACCCTCTTCAACCATAGTCTGCACCCAGTGATGAGCATAACTCTGGAATAGCTCTATCACACAGTTAATCCAGATTTATACCCACAACACCACCAAGCAGTGCTCAGCTCTCTAGGTCAAGATCTGAACAGCATCAAGCTTAAATTAAAACTGCAAAGACTTTAAAATGGCACAAGCAGAGTTGAGAGTCACTAAGCACAGATGGAGCAATGGGAAGCATAAAAGCCACCTGCATTAATACTTTATACACACAATACCTGAGGGGCACCTTAGGTGCCACTTACCTCGGTGCTAGACTCAGTACCATTAAAGGTATTTACAGGCTTGCTCCAGGAATCACTGCCAGGAGACTGAACAGAAAGTGCTGGAAGAGAATGGAGGGCAGGGTTCAGCTGCTTGAAACACAGCTATGAGCACACCCTGTACACATTACACCATCAACTTTCCATTTCTAGACATGAGAAAGGGTATTTTCACCACCTCAGGAAGTTAAGTGTTGCCCAGACATCTGAGACATGATGCAGCAGAGAACACAGGGTATGAGGAATGAGTAGAGAACAGGGAGGAGATTTCTCAGGGAACATAATAAAGGGAGAACGGTCAGAGAGAAACAAGGGAGGCATTAGCTGTTCAGGGCTAGAGATGAGAAAATGAGGAAAGCAAAATAACAAAAAGTCTCAAGTAGATCCAGCCCCACTAGCCATAAAATGCTGTATAGTAGGATTTTGACATGAAACAAAGACCCAAGAAATAGGAGCAGGATGGCTGAACAGTGGATCTTAGAACAGAGGCTACTCCACACCTCCACCAGCTCCCCTCCCAGTCCCAGCGGACAAGAGAGGATTGTCTCCTCTGAACCACGGACCCCATCCTTGCTGCACATCCCAGAGGACTCCAGCTCTGTGAAACCCTTTGGAACAAAAGGAACCAAGCCTACCTGGGCTGTTGCTCTCCCAGATCTCTGTACCCAGGCTGTTTCCAGCCACTGTCACATCGCTCTGCTCCAAGCACAGGCTGTTCTGCTTCTTAGCGAATCGCGGCGGGATGCGCGACTGAAGGACGCGGGCCTTGGCTGGTGCCTGTGACAGCAAAGGCACAGGTGTCAGACTGGGAGGGTCCCAGTCTAACCAGACTGGAAAGAGCTGCCCTCTGCAGTGTGAGATTTTCTTCTGGCAACAACACAGAGTGCTCCTGCTGCCTAATATCCCACCAACCACAGACAGCAGCTGGCTTAGAGAGCCAAGCTGCTTTGGCTAAAGACCACTCTAGAAACTTAACTCCCAATTAACAATTCTGCTGCAAGCCAAGAATAGTCAGAAATCAAACTCTCCTTTTCAGACCAGCAGCCCTAGGTATGTTTCTGGGGCCCAGGATCTGTACTACTTTTTGGCACTGTCAACTGTGTTTTCTGTTCATACAAACACCTTCTGGGGCCCTGTTTCTCTGACTGCAATCCAAACCATGTAAGAGGTCCAACTTTTCTTCCTCCCATTCCTCACCTGAGCAGCCTGCTCCTTCTTCCTTCGCTCCTCTTCCAGCAGACGACGCTGCTTTTTAGTAAGAACCTCAATGAAGCCTTCCCCTGTCATGGAACCAACTTCATTCTCTTCTGCTGTGTTTGACACCCGATTATCAATAATGGTACCTGTACAAAGCACACAGGGAAGAATACAGCACTCATGTGTGTGCACACAGAGCTTTATAATTGCAATAATTTAAACAGTGTGTTCCAAAGAGGATCCATGCCACAGTAAGTTCACCAGCAACATCACAGCTACATTTTGAAAATAAAATCATGTAGACTGCTGACATCTACCAGACACTTTATCTTGCAGGACTTTGCTGTCTCCTGTGTTTCAAGAAGAGCACACTTCAGCTAGAAAGCTTGGGAAAGGGAGCTATGTGATAATTCAAGTAATTCTCTTTTCAGAGATATTAATTTCTTGCCTCCCTGCCATTAGTTCAGCCTCTAAGCACTTCCTTCACACAATATGAATTTCAAGCCTAAAAATACGCTAGCATCTTAGAGAGAAATACAGAAATATTCTCCCTAAACACAAATTTTCTAGACAAGTAACATTAGAGACACTGTCAGATCTGGCTGAAAAGCTTGTGTTTAAAATTTAGCAATTTTACCTTCCATGTTTTTCTATTTAGATGCACAAGAATTTTCTTGTTTCTGTAAATAAATGGAAAAAAGTTCCTAACCTGGTATTAAAAATTGCATTGGATTCAATCAGTCTGGCTTTAAGTCAGCCATAGTATGTTACTCTCTTAAACAAATGAATCAAGACACTCACTTCCATAACTCAGTTCAAACTGTGACAAGGCCTCTCCCTTCTCACTTGCTCTTTGTGCAGTGGATTTGTGCTCCTTCTCTGGCTTTTTACCTGGCCCCTCTGCATTCTCTGAGTTCACGTGGGAGGCCCTATCCAAGCTATAAATGGAGTGGCTGCTCCCACCACTGGTGTTGCCAAGGCCTCCTCCTTCCTCTGGAGACCTACACAGAAAGAAGGGAAAGGATTTAGTTTTGTCACTAGAATGTGAATAAAAGTGACAACAAGAAAATACATGGGGTTTATGTCCTCTCCTTATCTGCAGGTATCACAGATAAGAAAACAACTTTACCTTTTGCTCTTTATCAGGGTCCCATTCTGCTGGCTCTCATATCTGGAAGCTGCTCCCACACCAGTCCTGACAGACTGTTCTGCAAACCCTGCCGGCTCAGCCTTGCGGCTCTGCCTGTCCACCAGTGGCCTCTGGCTTGAGAAGCTCCTCTTTGCCAGTTCTCTCTTCTCTCCCAAGCTCCCAGTGCCAAGGCCACCTTCCAGCTGGCCCTCACTCTCTGGAGCTCCATCTCTTCTGTCCCGCCGCTCGCTGAAGTCACTGCTCTCAGACGCCGTCTCCCACTCCTCGTTGGCATGGTCTGAAGAGTTCTGGTAGGACAGCTCAGGAGAGCGTCTGCCCGAGATGCTGCTCTTCTCTGCACTGCTCAGCTTGGTTCTGCCTGGCCACTGGCTGGGCAGCAGATTAGGGCCTCCCTCCTCGGGGTTCCACTGCCCAACTGATTCCCTCTCCTGCCTGAGGCGCCTGAAGCGCGGGGGCTTGTCCTGGCGGGGAGGACGTCGCCTCCTGAAGGGCCTGTTCTCGATGTTCTCCTGATCTGCTGAGTAATCCTCCTGGAAAAAGTGCCTTTTGTCATCCAGATGACTCTCATCAAAAACCCGGCTGGAGAAGGAATCCGTGTGTTTGTAAGAATCCTGAATGTAGTCCCTGTCAGACTGCTGCCTGCTCCCAAAAGTGTCTGATGGAGACGTGTGGCTGTACTCCTGCCAGCCTCCTCCCCCACTCCTGCCTTGCCACTGGGTGGGCTCCTTACCCATGAACCCCCTTCGCCCATAGCCAGAGTTGCTCAGCCTTGGTGGCAGTGATCTCCCAAAGGCTCTTGGAGCCCTCATCTTAGGATCCAGGCTATTGTGATCATCTGAATAGATTTTGTTGGACCTCCAAGACTCTTTGAAGTCTCCCTTTTTCAAATCACTGTCCTCCCTGTCCAGCACAGAGCCTTCATTGCCGTTCTCCGAGCCCCTCTGCCGGCGACGCTTGGGGAGCTCCTCGTACTCCGACCCCTCACTGTGTGTCTCGCTGGCAATCCGGCGCCGGGGCTTGCCTCTGGGGAAGTCCTCTGGCTGGTTGAACTCCCGGAGCCCTCGGCCCCGGCTGCTCCTCTGGTTGTTGTTGTTGTAGACCCCCCTGCTGCTCACCACCGTGCCTCGGCCTCTGAAAGTGAACTCTCTGAAGCCTCTCCCTCGCCCACGCCCTTGGCCTCTGCCACCGAAGGCTTGCTCCTCATCAATGAAGATCCAGTTGTTTCTTTTTGTGGGAGGGAGATCACTGCTCTCTCTGGATAGTTTGCTCTCCCAGGTTCTTTCTGGCTTCTCTTCTTCCTCCTCCTCCTCTTCTTCCTCCTGGGATTTCTCAGCCTCTCGTGCAAGGCTGGTTTGGGAAGAACCTTTGTCATCCAGCAGGTAACGTGTGGAGTTCAGCAAGGCAGCAGAGTCATCTGACTCATTTTCTACCTTCTGAGCAGCTGCCTTCTCCTTCAGCGGCCGTGAGCTGTCCTCTCCCTCCAGTTTAACCTTCTCCATCTCCTTTTCCTTCTCTTCCACCTTGAGGGCTTTCAGGACTGGTTTTTTAATGGGGCCTGACCGCCGTGTCCTGCCCATCTGCTCCTGGTGCTGCCCGCTGGTGCTGCGGCTCTCAGGAGCCCACTCTGGTGTCTCTTCAGTGGCCTGTTTGGTACTGGCTCCCTCTTTCTTCCATGGGTCAGCACTGAACGACTGCTCATCCCGGGGCACTTCTTCAGCAGCTTCTGCTGCTGTCTCTGCAGGTTTCTGATGGTGGCTGATATCCCAACCATTATATTCAGGCTTCTTCTCTGCTTGGATAAAATCAGGCTCGAGGGGTGAACGCCTCAGGTTTGCATGGCGGCTACCAGCAGGACAGGCTTCCTGCACACTCTCCTGATGCTGGAACAAGAGATCCTGGCCTATCCTCTGAGAAGACAGGCAGCTGTCAAAGTCTGCTTGGGCCTTCTTGTCAAAAGCATTCAAATACTCCTCCCCTCTTTCCTCAAAGAGATCTCGCTGACTGCTCAGACTCTCCGGCCTTCCAGAAGCAGAGTAACTTTCACTCCTGAGAACAAAACAAACAACAAACAAAGCAAAGTCAGGTAATGCACAGCACATCTTCAAGAGCCCAGGCAGGATACAAGAGGTGAAAAGAAATAAACTGAGGCTTATGCTAAATCATGAGGCAATGAACCTATAAATACCAAAATGCTGGGCGCAGAGCTGCTACAGTCCCAGGCTGTACTGCCTGATTTGTGAAATCAATACATGATAAAGAAACACTTTCTACAGTGGGCAGCAAACTTAAGAAATAAAGGGAGATTTAACCTTCTTTGATGTGGAGATCTGAAAAGGAAGTATTGGTTTTAGAATGCCCAAAAAAAGTACAAGACAAACTAGAAAGCATCAGACTCCCCCTCTCCCTCCAAACAGGCTCCAAGCTGTTCAGATTGAAACTTCTGAATAGTTCAGTCTATAAACACCTCCACAGCTAAAACACTCAGGAGTGGAAGGGTGCTCCCAGATCAGTACCTGGGCCTGTTCATAGACATCTTCCAGGCCAGTGCTACACCTGCTTTTCAGAAGACTTACAGCAGCACCTCCCATCCCAGAATGCATGAGGACAGGGAAATTCTGCACTCACCTGGCATGCAGCCCCTCCATGCTCATGTTGTCAGCCTGTTTTTGATGTGACAGGGAATATCCTTTGCTCTGCAGGGATGTGTAGCTGTCCTGGCCCCACACTGGCACAGGATCCAAGGGAGCAGTTTTCCTTTCTGCCTGCCCTGCCTGACAGTTCTGATCTTCAGACCGACAGCTGCTCCCACCAATGGAGTCCTGCTGAATCATGGGCTTCATAATTCCTGCTCACAACAGAGTTCATGCCATTAGCACTAGGATTTCACAGACAAGAAGAATTTAACAATCTCCTAGCTTGACTCCCCTTCCTTCTCGGGCAGCAGGCGACTGCAGCCATGGAAACCTGCCTTGTAAAGGGGAGACTGTGCTTAAAAAATGCACAGCTGGGAAATACGCCTGGAGTGATGCAGAAGATGACACAGCTCTCAGAGCCCAGCCCACACAGACACTACACAGCACCACCGGCTGGGGATCAAGCAATCCACAAACTCCAGGAAATGATTTATACATCTTAATGCTTACATTCACACCTCGGAAGATTAGTAACAAGATACGAAGGTGCAAAGTGCACATAGTTCAGAAACTACAGGGTTTCTCCATCACATTTCCTAAAGGGCGTCTATTTAGATTTCAAATGATTACAGTAAGTCCAGAACACGTCTTTCTCCAACAGGGAAGATCAGTGGATCTGCTACCCTTTCCTCCAAGGGGCAAGATCAGTCACACCCACTAAGTTCACAATGCAGTCACAGAAGGTCTCCCACTACAGTGCAGAGAATGGATAGACATGTCCCAGGCTCCCACCACTACCCACAAATCAGCTTTCTCACCCCCAGAGAACAGACACCAGCCAGAATGCAAAGTCTGGACAGAGGTTAAGATACACAGCAGATTTCCAGCTATGAACCACTCAAGAGCCCAGATCAACACTGACAACAGCTCACCTGAAGGGTGAAGGGCTGAGGGGTAGAAATCCACGGGGGTGCGACTCTGGGCCATGCGAGGGTCCATGTAGGAGGGCATCATCATCCAGCGGGGATCGAAGCCGAGCATCTGCGGGGGCGGCGGGTAGAACGTCCGCTGGGGATGGGAGTGCGACGGGGCAGGATAGACCTGCTGCTGCCAGTGCTGCATCTTGTACAGCTGCTCCTGCAGGGAACAGCAGGGGCCATTGGACACGGCTGTGCTGCCAGGAATCACACTGCTCAGCCAAAGGAAAGCACATGCCATCCATCAAGGGCTCAATCCCTGATGAGATGGGAGGGTGGAGCAGAGAGGGGTATTTCACTATCAGCTGGGAATGTGGCAGTTGTTATTCTGAAAATACCAGAGCAGCCAGACTATCACACCACTGTGGGCCAGGCTGTGTGGCCAAACACAAGGGATCAGCTTCAAGACCACAATTTGCATCTTCTCAACACACCAATGAATACAGGACAGCTTCCTCTTAAACACCACTTCATAACTGGAACCAAATACTTTAGAAAATGTTTCATTTTTCAGGAAATGCATCTCTAATTTATTTAGTGTGTGCATATATATATATATATATGTATTAGTTCCACCCCTATCAGCTTAACAGATTAGATAAAAACAACCTAAACCACATCAAGAGAGCTATTAATATTTTACAGTGTTTCCTGGTCATCCTTCAGAGACAGGATGGTACTTGCAGGTTGTTTCCCTATCTCACACATGGCCAGTCCACCTTCCCTTAGCCGAGGACTGTCATGATGTTAATTTGATTTGACATTTAACTTTTGCTGAAGGTCCAAAAAGAATATATATTTGAAGGAAGTTCTGCATACTGAAGAAAGCTCTCAAACACTAAACAGCTCCAATTAACATGAAGTGCATCTACTTACTTGTCAAATGTGCCACCGTATTTTTTTGCTAAGCTTACAACAGTGTCATGTATTGTTTAAAAAAGCTAATCCTCAACTGCAGAGCAAAACAGACACCTTGAAATCTGAATACGACATCATTACAGCAAGGAAGGCTCTGATAAATACAGATTATATCTGCATTATCTAGTCTTCTGGTACCTTGCAGAAAATATTTCCTTCACAATACCAACACTTTCCAATTTTATTCTTTTCATGGAGCTACTAAAGCAGCAATAAAAGCCAGCCAAAACATGCACTGCCTCATACATACTAGCATCACAGAGGGTAAGAGGAAATAAAATAAAACTTCATGTTTTTCCAGTAGTGATGACCTGTGGTATTATTAGCATGACAACAAAGACATCCAATTCTTTTTAGTTTAAGAGCATCTCTTTCAAGAGTAACATTAAGCAGCGTTTGCTGCTGTACATCTGAATCATGAAAATGTCAATTGCCGAGCAATGAGCACGGGGAGCATCCATAAAAGAGCAATTACTGAGCAAAAGCCAATTGTGAGCTCCTCACTAAGATCTGCAGCAGCGTTGATTATATCCCATTTCAAGTGGTTATTTTATGAAGAATGGCAATTAACTTCACATTATCTGAAGCCTGAATACTCTGTCCCTTGGTTTGGCTTTGCTGCCCTACAGAGGCTCACTGCATCTGGCAGCAGAGCTGCACAGCACGTATGGCACATACAGCACAGAAGGTCAGGCAAGAGCCAAGATGCACAAAGCACTTCAGCTGATGTCTCAGTGCCCCAGAAGAATTTTCAATGCAACAAAAATGAAACATTTAAGACCAAACATTTTTATGGTGCAAAGAAAACAATGATCTGAGAGAGCCTCACAGAAAAAGACCTGAGTAGGTATTAGATGAGAGCAGAGCAAAGGACTGGCCCTCTGCAAAGGCATGAGGTGGAATGAGAAGTGTGCCACTCCAGCAGCAGTCCAGCAACTTGCCAACCTAAGCACAGTCTGACCCTGGAAGCAAATGGCTGCCCATACCTACAATGGTAAGGACACAGCAAGTGCTGAGTGACATGGAAGCAGCTGAACCCAAAGAGTTTTCCCTTCCCTTGTCCTGTGTGCTCAGGCACTGCAGCAGTGCTGAAGAACAGCAGCCAGAGATGTTCAGGTTCAAAGCTAACCCAAGAACAGAAGCTTCCCTGGGCCAAGCCTATACAAGCACCAAGACAGTCACAGATGTGCTCATGGTTTTGCATGTGGGAACATCCCCAGCTGCTCCTGCTCATGCACATTTGCAAACCAGAGCTCTACCACAAACCACACAGTCCTAAGAGTTCCCACTGTCAGGAGATGCCCAGACAACCATGCAAGTCAAGTCAACATTTCTGACAGCACTGTATTTTTCTCCCAG
This sequence comes from Oenanthe melanoleuca, assembly GCF_029582105.1. Classification (NCBI taxonomy): domain Eukaryota; kingdom Metazoa; phylum Chordata; class Aves; order Passeriformes; family Muscicapidae; genus Oenanthe; species Oenanthe melanoleuca. The sequence goes on from NC_079350.1 coordinate 4,919,289, forward strand.
GCAAGTGACAAACCTGGTTGAGTCCAACCCACAACAGCTCCAGCATCACAGGAAAACTCATATGGCCCACACAGAGCCTTTTTACCCAACCAGACAGGATTTTTCCATTATCAGAAGTACTGAAGAAGCTCAGGGTGAAACCCCATTTATCTCCTCCCAGCCCAAAGACTGATGGTGATGAGAACTGAGCAAACAATGGTTTAGTGGGGGTCCAGAAAAGGGGTTGTGAGCCATTTACCTGCTGCTGTTGCTGCTGCTGCTGCCTCTGGAATCGTGGGGGAAGAGACTTCTGGTATTTGTTGAATTCTTGTGCTGGTGAGGGAGCTTCTCTGAGCTCCTCTTCACTGCTGCTTTGGGCTGCTGCTGCTGGAGCAGGACTCTCCTCTTCCAGATAGCCAACAGAAGCATCCTGCGTGTGAAACTCAGGGGTTGCTGCAGAGAAGAAAACAAGCCCTCAAAAGCCTGCTCAGGACAGAGATGGGAGTGCACCATCATCACACAACACACACAGGTGTGGGCATGTCCTGACTGCAATACATGGTTGAACCTCACTACAATCATATACAGCACATCCTTTACCTTGACAGCCCTATAGAGAGTTTTGTCCATCTTGTTTGAATTATAAATTCTGAGATTCTCCTTTGCTTTCAGCCTTCTGCTTAAGCACTGGGGAGAAAGTCCTTTTCCCCTGTGAGTCCTTAAACTTGCCAGCACTTACTGGTTTTCTGATCTATGGCCACAAGCACTTAATATTATCATCCAATCATGAGAAGCCCATGAGGCCCATTCTAACAAGGCCTCTGCTAGCACAGCTCACTGAGCACAGATAAAGGCAACTAAAGAAGTCTGCATTTATTTTAATAGCTTTTTTAAATTTAATCAACCTTTGGGAACAATGCAAAATACTCTGCAGAATACAAGCAGCAGCTGTTCTCTCAAGGGCAGCTGAAGGACCCTCTGAACACTCCCTCCCAGGAAGGCAGGACTAACTTTCCTTCCCAGCACCCACAGTGCTATCTATCCCTCCTGCTGTGCTTGGTGCTTTCAGATTTTAGGAGTCTTCAGATCCAGTTCCTTGAGCACAATGTGATGGAAGGATCAGAAGGATCCATTGTGTCATCATTTACACCAACAGAAATTTCCTCCCAGGAACTCTTCCACTCCAGGTAAGAGACCAGCACAACTGCAAAAAACAGCAGTTTTGCAGGGTGAGGCAGGCAGTGTTTCTGTACCTTTACGGAAAGCGTGGCCATTCTCTGGTGCAGTGTTTTTCTCTGTGCTGGGAGGTCGCACATCTTCATTCTCTGGGTGTTTCTGTGTCTCCCCACTCTTCTGAGCCAGTTTGCATTTCTGATCAAGCTGCTTGAGCTTTGCAGCACAGGCTGCCAGCCTCTCCTCCCTGGCTCGCCGCTCCTCCTCCTCCCGTCGCCTCCTGGCTCTCTCAACAGCCTCAGAGATCTCAGAGTGCACAAACTTCTGTCTCACAGGCACCTTTTCTTCTTTATCCTCGAGGGACTGCTGTCTGAGAACACTTCCCAGCGCTGGCTTCTGCCAGAGGGAAAAAAAACATTCCTCCATAAGCATGACCCAATCAGCTCCTCTATCTTGAAATCCGCATCCCATGCTGACAATATCCCCTTCTGACTCCCTCCCCTCCATCCTCAAGCACAAATCCCCCTGTTACTGGGAAGAGTTACTACTATTTGGTTCAGTAACTCCATTTCCTCACTGACAACCCCACTGTTCTGGACCAGCTTCAATTTCTTTTCCCTAGTGGAAGTGTTATGCAGATAGATTTCTCTCCAGGTGGATATAAACTAAGACTAGAGAAATTCATCAGCATCCCATTTCCAAGAAAATGTCAAATTGGCCTCTTAAGGACAGTGATGGGCTTCCAGCTCACCCACCTGGTATTCTGAGGCAGAGCTCCAGCCATTCAGCTTCCTTGGAGGCTGCTGCGAATCCTGCGCTTTCCGGACTGGCCGGGACAAGCCTACTGAATCATTCCAATTCTTTCCCTCCTCCAAGGTGTGCTTGACATCTGCACTGTCTGCAGAGCTCAGGGACAACTGTCGCTGCCTTCTGGGATCCCAGCTGTTCCTGGCACATAAACAGCTTTATTATTGTGTTTGCTCAAAAAGCACTTGCAGCCCGATCAAGTGGCAAAGGCAACTGACTGTAATAAAAAGGAAACATCACAGAAAAACACCAGAACAAGTGATGTGCTTCTCCTAAGGTCTATAAGGATCAACTCCACTACTGTGTAGCAGAAAAAAAGGTGAGAAAAGAAGAGGAAAAAAGCCTGGTAAACTGGCAGTCAGCTGCCAGACCTACACATATCCATGAACAATACTCAAAACACTGCTGAGTAAAATCAACAAAGTAACAGCAACAAATCAGAGGGATCAAGACTCCACATTTAGAACAAGTTTTTAAAGATCTTGATATTGCTCATTTTTACTGAAACAACTGTAGGTGCAAATAGAGTGACTACTTACCACTTTTGTCGTCCATCTTTAAGAGTTTCTTCCTCTTCTTCATCTTCACTAAACTTTAGTTTCTCAGAATAATCCACTTCATCATGAATGCCTACAAAGGCAGCAAGGGAGAATGGATTTATGAGAGAAAAGAAACAGGTCCATTGTCCTGTTTCTCCTGTGCCTCCCTTTAGCACTAAATTACAGGACACACAGGCTTGGCTTGAACTACTCTCAAAGCCAAATGTCCAGCACTGGTCATGGAAATCACAGAATAGCTTGGGTTGGAAGGGACCTTTAATGTCATCTACCAACCTCCCTCAATGAGCAGGGATAACTTCAACTAGATCAAGCAAGAAATGATGTGGACACATGCTACTGAACAGCTGGGCTGGTCCCAGAGGAGCAGCAGCAAACAGCCTGGGAGTGGGGACTGCAAATGAGGGGACAGTCACCATGCCAGACTGTGTGCAACTGGATGCCATGACTGAAAAGGCAGGACTAACTCTCCTTCCCAGCACCCACGGTGCTATCCCTCTTGCTGTGCTTGGTGTTTTCAGATTTTAGGAGTCTTCAGATCCGGTTCCTTGAGCACAATGTGATGGAAGGATCAGAAGGATCCATTGTGTCATCATTTACACCAACAGAAATGTCACAACTACACAAAGCTGGAGGATGAAGGCACTTTACCTGCCCATCCATCATCTGCATCATTGTCCAGCTCATCCAGCCCCTTCAGGTTCTCCGCGTTGATGATGGTGGGCCGAGGCACGCGCTCCATCGGCTGCCGGACTGGGCGTGTGGGGCGAGACAGGCTGAGCCTGTTCTCTTTTCTGCAGGAAAACACAGAACTGCTCAGAAACAGCAAAAAGAAAATCAAATCAGTGCAGAGCTGAGTTTGTAACATTGAATCAGCCCTTTTCTACTACGCACTTATATACAAAGCATCCCAGTTTCTCTCCCTGTCCAGCAGTTTCTTCCCTTTGTCCACCTGGCACCCACTTCCTAAAACTTACAGATCAAAGCTGCAACCCCTCCAGTCCACAATTCCCATGTCCACCTGTTCTTCAGACACACAGTGCTCACAGCTTTGCAACACTTCACACCCTGAACCCGCCTCTCAAGTGGGAAAGTGATGGCAGCCTTACCCATCCTGGTCATTCATCTGGAATTGTCTGAAAGGTACTCGGGGCTCAAGGCGAAGCTGAGGAACAGGGAAAGACCCTCGGTCCAGTGATGCAGGGGTCTCAGATGGCTGTTGTGGACACATCTGGAATGAGGAGAAGCAGAACAACCTGGTTTTTCTCCTTGCCACAGGAAGGTTTACCCAGATTCGGTTACAGCACATGCACGGCAGCTGCACCCACATAAAGGGCAAACAAACATTTCACATCTGGCTGCCCAACAGGCCACATGCTGATGGTTCCCTCTCTAGCTCCAGAGGAAAAGGGACAACTTCTCTTTGGGCTGAGCAAGGCTGTGCTACACAAACTAAAAACATGTCAAGCAAAGGATCCCTGAGCAGCCAACTGACAATCCAGAAAACACATCTCAGCTGACTTCAACCCCAGCCTGACATTACGAATGAAGGCCATCCCAAAGGTGTGGAGAAGGGGTGACTCACAAAAGCAGGCAGCATGTCATGGTAGGTGGGAGGCTGGTAGACGTTTCCCATGAACTGCGAGGCCCCTTTGCGGACGGGCTGGGCTGGGCGCAGTGCCGGCTCCTTGGCATCGCCGGCGCTCGCGGAGGAGGGGGCCCCGTCTCCAGTGCTCGAGCTCTTGCTGCCCAGCTCAGCAGGGGAGGCGGTCAGAGATGTGGCAGAGGTGACGTTCCTCCCACCGCCCTCCCTCCAACTGGTGACATCTGCAAAGGAGGCATAATCACGTTAATATTTGTAAATGCAGGTGGCCACTTGGACAGAAAGTCTCGGAACTTCAAGTACTCTGGTCAAGCCCTAATTACCCCAGAGCTGTAAAAAATATCAAGGACCAAGGAAAACTTCCAACTGTGTTTATTATCTTAAGAGAGGAGAAGCATCAGCTATTACTAAGTAATTGCTGCACCAGTGGTGTCCTTATTTGCCAACAAACCTAACTCCTACCAGAGTGCTCCCCATCTCCACAGTCATTACCCTGCAGAATTAAGGCCAATTAGATGCAAAAACACTCAAAGAGAAGCCACACTACACCACACCCTAATTTCACTGTGGCTCACTCAGCTTGGGAAGGGGCCTGCTTTGCAACACCACACAGCAATTTTTATTAAACACTGTAGTAGATGACAGTCCATACTTGGCTGTCTGGACCACATAACACCAGCACCACATGCCAATCTGTGACCATTTCCTAAGCAGCATGACACGTGTAGGCTCATAATAAGATAAAATAAAATATAAGGATGGAGCTCTTGTTACTACTGTGAACTGGCACCTCCTGCCCAAAACAGAGGCAATGGGGTTATTGATCGGGGACCAGGCAGAAAGACACAACCCTTGACTCACTCTGGGGGCGGAGGCTTGGTCCTGGCCCATACGACGGATCTAAGGCGCCCTTTTCTTTGCCAACCTTGTCCTGCTCGCCAGCTGCTTTCAGCGTCGGAAATTCCTCGGGAGAGAAGGATAACAGTCGGCTTGAGGCCCTTGAACCTGTCAGACAAATAAGTGTGGGACTCAGAGAAGATCCTTCCACTGTTTCAACTCCCTTATGAGATCAGTCTGGAAATGTGTTTCCTGGGAATCTGAGTCTCTGGCATATTTAAACCCAAATTACTATCATACCAGCACCTCACGTCACATTCCCAACACTCTCAGACACTGTCACCAACACAACAACACATGTCCTCACCCAGCACTCCCACACACGGGATCTTCATTTAAATTCTCACATTCAACCAAGTCAGTGAACCTTCTCAGCTTCCAATTATTTTTGTGAAGTACAGAATTCAGGCAGAGGCAGAGACAGAAATTCAGCAAGATCGCTCATAAATGACATCCTGCTATCAAGTATTTGACATTTCTATTCAGACTCTTTTTGCTCAGACCTCACTCTGCCAGAGAAGTCTATTGTTAAAACTTCTGTCGATGTATCAGTGAACACCACAGGTAGGGACAGATGTCCTACGCTCTCCTCTCTGCTTCAGCATTTTCAAGATGCAAATCACTGGCCAGATCAGGCCAGGTTCATTTCTAGTCATTGGCAAATTGTCTTGCTGAGTCATCAGTCACCCCAGAACAACAGCTCTCTGTCAATTCTAAAGATCTACCAGTGACTGGAACACGAAACACAGCAATTCTCCTAAATCTGTTGGCAAGATAACATTGAATAAATAGAAATCACAAGCATTACTGTACTATTATACATTAAAACAACTGCTTTTTTTGAGAACTGTTTCTTAGTGTTACTTGGCTGAAGCTCTCTTAAAAAGGGCATTTCAGAATTATATTAGAAGTATCAGCAATGAGTACTGAAGACTTGGTAGGAGTCTCATCTATCTCCTTCCCGAAGAGTCACAATGGACTGGCATAAGTAATTTTTACTTTCTGGAACTTGGCACACTGCACAAGACCTCCCATAAGAAATTTCCAGGAAAGATCCTGCAACAGCTGCATGAAACACCTTCAATTTTAGACAGATGAAAATACTTGAGATGGACATTGCCTAAATATATCACAAAGCAACTAAGACTTGCTGAAGAGCTCTGATTTTTACTGAACTAGAATGGCACAGGTAAGTGTCCTGCAGGGGAGATATCCACCCCCAGTAAGGCTGCACTATGTAAGGGCTATTTATGTGCAGCCATTAACAATTTAAGCAGCATCATACTGAGAAAAAGTTTGGTGCCCCCTTTTTTTCCTCCAAATGTCCTTTATATGAAAACACAGGGATGCAAAAGTCCATAATTAACCTATTAGACCACGTTTCTTCAGGACACGCCCTCCAAAAGAGATTTTACACCTCTAAGACTTAAAAAGAGCAAAAAGCAAGAGACTCTCCTCTTTACAATATCTGAATTAGTTTAGAAGGAAAAGTAATTGCTCAGTACCACTACAGAAGAGATACAAGCATGAGATGGCTGAAGAAATGCTTTCAGACAGATTTCTGAGGCTTCTGTAATTCAATGACCTTCTAATTAACCATATAGGCAACTGTTTCCTTGGGTTGAGAACTCTATATAATAAAGTGTGACCCAAAATGAGTTTTCAAAAAATTCTTTAAGAACATTGTTAGATGATCAGATTTCAAAATGACTGTACAGGAGGTCTACACAGCAAGACTCAAGAAAGTACCAATTAACCAAACAAGACAGTCTTCGCACTAGCCACCATCATCAGGCAAGTACAAGTTTCTGCTTTAACATTTAGCCTTTGAAAAACACCCTCTCAATAAGGGCCTCATTTAATTTAGGGTAAATTTGTCCCCTCTGCTTCTGCAATCACCACCTGTCTCAGTTCTTTCAAATCTCTCTGCAATTTCACTTGACAAGTGAATGGTTCCAGGTCTGTTCACATTAAAACAGTGGAACTGAGCTGTTATTCTCACTATAGTTTTAATGGCACTACTCAGTGCAGCTGGAAACCACCTCCTGTGTGGAAATGGATGCATCTGAAGACAGCTAAACTCCCAATTCATGTTAACACTGCTTCAGGATTCTCAGTCAACCAGAAGCCATTAGCAGCAGTTACTGAGGGAGACTTAATAGCAAGGCCTGAGCCAATGTGTAGGCGAGAGCACCCTGCAGCAGCTGCACTGCCACTTCCACCCACGGACACCACAATTCCCTGGGATCATGGACACTGCACAACAACATTCCAGCCTCACTTCTGACTACCCAGTTAGGTGAAGACCCCCTTGCTACTGCCCATGGAGATGCCTACACTTCCCCTCTCCTTTCTTCTCTTCTAAACCAATCCCTCCCCTATTTCACTGTGTTTACTGCACCTTTGTTACACACTGCTCTGGGCTGACTGAAGATGCTCACAAAGGGGCCAAATGTTTCATTTCTCCTTCAGAACCTTCGCCTCCCAGAACTCCCTGCTGCATCCCAAGAGTATGACTTGCTCTGGTACAATGTGGCCATGAGACACATTCTGTTCAAGCCCTGTCTTGTGCTGGCAGCCCTGAACTGATTCAGCAGAATCATTCCAACCACCACACCACAGACTGGAAACAGGACTCGGAAGGCCTCACTCCCATTCTGCACCAGGCTGACAGGGAGGCCAGGAAGAAATGGAGTCCACCCCACCTCATGCCTGTCTGGGAAAAGCAGCCACATACCAGTTCTGTTTATCATACTCACCACCTTCTTGTCCTGCTGGCTTTCCATTCAGCTGTGCCCATGACTTTGGTCCACCTGGCACTGAATTTGTACTCTGAAAACAAAACAAAGCAAAAAGAAATCCCAACATGAATCAGTTAAGATTCATGATTATTTCTTATTTCCTTTCTGGCACCTGCTATAGTTCAGGCCTCCAGATCACCCAGCTCCCACAGGTCTCTACAGCTTCAAGCTGGGGCTACAGTCAGCTGCTCCCCACTCCAGTGTACTACAATGCTACAGTAAAAATCCTCTGCCCATTTTCACCAACTATTTCCTCAACTTGTACTCTCATCAAGCTTTCCTTTTGTTCTGCTCCTTAATCTTCCAGATCTGTTCCATGTTACACCTCAGCTTGAAGGCTACTCTACTTTCTCATGCATTAACCACTCTTCTCCTCTTCAAAACCTAACTCCTGTCCTGATTTCCCTGAACCTCGAGGACTGGGAATTTTTTTTTTAAACCAGAAGTGTGAAAGCTGCAACACACAGGGCCAGGTCCTTGCACTCTCTGGGACACGTTCTTACTCGCCAGTAGCTTTATCAGGTCCTAACATTGGCTACTTCTCCCACATGACCAAATCTCTTCTCATCAAGTCTCATCAGGGTGGGAGCAAGAGCTGGATCTGCTGTCACCAAGCAACTTTTGAATTACAACCAAAGTAGAAGAGTTTAAAAGTGCTAACCAGCCATCCCACATTCCATCCATTTTTTCCTAGACTGCAAATAGACTTACTGCACCCATCTGAGAAATACAGTTCTGTGTATGTTACTTCTGCAACTGCAGCACAACATTCCTGGTGCACAGCAGCTTGGACTCAAGAGCGTCACTTCCATAATAACCGATTATACAGAAGCTTTTTCTTAAGCACAAGGCAACACAAGCAATTAAAGCCCTCAAGCTGCCTGGGGACAGGGGGAGCAGGGTGGCAGTCAGAGACTGCTGGCACCTACCTCCTGACTGATTGACTGTGTCGGCTTCTGTAAATTGGAGACAGATTTCTGCAAACCCTGCTGCGGCAGCGACTCCTGCAGCTGTGCAGCCGTCGCACTGGAACTGAGCAGAGACACTGAGGTGAGACCAAAGGGGAAGGAAGGCAAGAAAACAACTCATGGTAATATGGCAGTTACTAAAGATCAAGCCAAAACTTGGCTCTGTGCTGGCACAGACAACAGAGTACCAATCCCTGTGAGGTCTGACACCCAAGCACATCAGTGCACAATCACTGCTGCCTGCCTGATAAAACCTACCAAAGATTCACTCTACCCACCTCTTTTGGTCTGGCTGATCCTGCTTGTTTGCCCATCCTGTACCGTCCTTGGGTACTATAATGATGTTGGGGTCGTTTCCTTTGTTCTCAGACTTCAAGCTAGGCAAATTTGCAGGAGGTGGCATGCGCCGGGCAGCAGCAACTTTCCCAAGACTCTGTAAGCCATGTCTAGGAATAACTGGTGAGAAAGGAACAGCAGCAGGTCAGAGGGCTGTATCCTGCCAGATAAGTAACCTTAATTAGGAAGCTGTGGCTGGGTGCAGCCCCAACAGAAGTGCTGCTGCTATGTCAACACACAGGTTGTTTCCCACAGGACCACAGATGCAGCCGTCTGTTGCAGCAGCTGGCAAACAGCTCCTACAGCAGGAGGGAGAAAAATCATTCTACCTAACAAAGTGCTCACAGAGTCTCTTAGGAGGATTTGCACAGGTAGCTCTTTCATTTCACCAAGGAGAATCAGCACCACCTTTTTACAGCTTGGGGAAATGGCCACCCAAGTCCATCTCTTAGCAGACAAACAGGTGACCTAACCTGGAAATCCTGAGGTCTCAACTTTCCAGCTTTATCCACCTGATTACATTTATTAAGAAAGTATTTTATTTTCTGTTTTCTGTTCTCACACCAAATCTAGAGCCAGTCCAGGTAAGGTTATTTTTCTGACCCACTATCTACTTTTAATCATATTTCCACTGCAAAACCAACTCAGGTTCTTTCCCAGTGGCCTTCAGTCCCTGACTCTCACCTCACACAAGGTCTGACCAGCTTAAGGCACTTCAGTCAGCTCAGGTGCCCTGCCCTAGCACAGACTAAGGCCCTGGTAAGGCTTCCACTCAAGTTTGCTACCTACCCCCTCTGCAGCAAGGACACAGGCTAAATAAAAAGGCCAAGACCCCCAGCTGTCCTGTGTAATTCCTCTATGCCTCCACAATAACAGCAGCACAAAGAGCCATGAACATTTTCCTCTAGGTCTTAAAGAAACACAGACTTTGACACCTGCACCAACACTGCAACCCAGCTGTGTCCCAAAGGGTCAACAACCCGAATGAGCTCTGCAACAATACTGCTGGGAGACATCAAAAGGAGTTTTCTGGAGGTGTTTCTTACCTGTAGTTCTGATAGCTTCTATTGACTTTCCTTTATACTTATCAAACAGGCTGAGAGTCGAGTACTTGCTTTTCCCATCCTTTCCCTTGGTTATTTGCCCCAAACGATCGGACATTGCGATGAAATGTCATCTAGTAAGGAAATTTCTCTGCGCCGCTCCCGATCTGCCTTTTAATGCAAGAGAACCAGGAAAAGCCCATCAAACTGATTGTTCAGCCACAGACAAGCAAAACACAGAACACACACAACAGCAAGAACTGAACATACTCAGTGAGCACACACAACAAATTACAAGTTTTACTCCCTCCTCTTTAGTGACAAGAAGCTTTTGAGCTTTAAGATTCACAAAATGAACAAAAAGGAACAGACTTTTCGTGGCATCTTTTTTTCTATTACTCCACTGCTGAAAGAAGTGAGATTCTTTAAGTACAAGAACACAATAGAGGGAGGTCAACAAGTCCATGCTTTAAAAGAGTAAGGCTGACAATGAACAGCTAAACACAAGGATTCCTAAACATAAATGCCAGAAAAGCACTGTGTCTTTGTATCTAAACCTCGCTGAATTTATCACTGCATTTCCCCTGAAGCACTGGGTTTGTAATGTTTAGATTAGGGTTCCACACTGGCCACAGATATACCAGCAATTAATGCTTTGACAGCATCACTGGAAAGCAACAGAACTCTTTCTCCAAATTCCCTTCTCCCATCAGCTGGCCATGGAAAGAGAGTTAAGGAGTCACAAAAAGATCTCTTCAACTATACCAGATTCAGATTCTTAAGCCTGTGAGTTAAGCTGTTTTACTATGAGTTCTCCAAACACATTACCAAAAATGACATGCCTCTGTTGTTGGCATCTTGAACGTAATTTTTAGTTTGAAATACACTTACTTTCTGTAATGGATGTGGTTTGTTAATTTTTTAACCTAAACTTTGCTGGCACAACATGCTGTGAGTAACACCCATCATGCAGGCAATCTCCCTACCTTGATCCTTTGGCTCTTGGAGCCTGGGATAAAGTTGAAACATGCAATGCTCACCCTGTATATCAACTTTTCATCAGAAAAGACACTCTGCTTACTTTCAATGGACCTATCTTTCATTTTTTAAAAGCATCATTCTGGTCTAAATTTTCTCAAATCTAGGAGCTTCATCTAACCTTTTTGCACATAATTTAGATTTCCAGATTTCTTGTTGTAAAGCCTCTAGTTCAAGCCCAAAACTGCTGGCAGTTTCATTTTACCATCTGCTAGATCCCATTCTAGGGTTTCAACTCCGTGTTGGGAGTAACAAAACACTATATACATGTGTGTGTGTATATATATATATATGTACACACATACACATCTCAGATCTTCCCACATCTCACACTTTCTGAAACTCACCCAGCTTTCTGAAAACCTTTTTTCAACAGACAGCAATCACTCTTTCTGAAAGAAACTGTATCTGACCAAAGGCTACAATTCCCATCAGCAATGCCTTATCAAACACGATTTGCAGGTAAGAGGATTAGTCCATCAAATATTATGTACAAATTAAAGCACAGATTGTGAACACGCTGGATAGAGCCAGACTAGGAATGCAGTGCCAACTACAACTGGCCTAGTAAAGCTCATCTAAAGGCTGCTGCTGCTGGGGGCAGGTGTCTGACCAATAAGCCTGGCACTACACAGCATTTGTTTCTGCACTGCAGGATTTAAACCAGGTTTGTCAGGAGCAAGAAACCACGGACTCTGTGCTAGGTGGTCAGGGAGAGAGAAAGAAAAATGGCTTCTGTCACTCAATAACAGCTCAGGAAATGCTCAGGAAAATCACCAGGCTCCCCAAGAAACCCCTCACAGCAATTCTGCTGGACCACCACACAGGGCTGCAGCATGAATGCTTTGTGGAGGCAACAGGCCTGGCTGGCAGCCTTGAGGCACCTCTTCCTGCAGAGTAGCAAACAGATCTTTGGCTCCAGCCTAGTTCATCTTTGCTCAGATGGTCACCATGTGCCAAAGAAAACAACAGCTCCTCCCTCACTTACCCATTTGCACTGTATTTTATTAGTAGGACAGACATAAAAGAGAGAGGGAGAAAACACACTGATTAGCATAAACTTGGCAGGAAAGCACAAGTTGGACTGAGAACAATGAGCTTTTTGAAGGGGCAGAGTTGTGGGGAGCCCCAGAGCACAACAAAGAGCAAGGGTGCTGTGCTGGCAAGAGCACAGCCACCTGTTTTTACAGGTATATTGAGCCTTGCACAGGGAGCCTGGCTCAGGGCCTATCCACACCCTGTCAACCTGTACCAACCTCACAACAAAAGCAGTAAAATCTACTTTGAAGTTTAGACAGCTCAAACCAGACTAAATTAGAAGGTGTTTAAAAATAACCAAACAACAACAAACCACCTACCCAGATCAGGTTCAGGAGTTATCTGGTTAACAGAAAAGCCCTGAATTCCTAAAAGTCAGTGTGCAAATAGCCCACAGGGCAAAGCTGCCAAAGAGAAACCCTGACAACAGTTATGTAACCAGGTCTCAGCTGCCTCTTGATTACATCTTCTATCATTAAAAGGATTCAGGAAGAATAAACAATCACTTCACAGCAGAGGAGCTGGGGACATGTCCGGATAAAGCCCCTTGTCAAACTTTCTGGGACAGACAAAACTGCTGTCTGGATAAATGTAATTTACTTTCAATTCCTTCAATGCTCTGAAGATGTGAAGCACAGCTTTGTTTGTGTTATGTGCGTGCTCCAAAGGGGAAAATGAGACCATGGAGAGGTGAAGCAATTTCCAGAGTCACTGTGCAAAGAGGCTGCAGTGGCACCGAGCTGGGTCAGAGCTGTTGGACTGGCAGGACCTTGCTGCCCATCCCAGCTACTCCAAGGGTGTATCAGCCAGGGAGAACACTCAGCACCCAGTTCACCCACAGCACTTCAAAGAGGCCACAGAGACTACCGAGACTGTGACAACACTGCACTATCTTCCCATCACACAGTTAGGCAGGAACCCAGGCAGGGATCATAAAGGCCTTCTAGTCTTGAAGAGCAAAGCCATTTCTGATAAAAATCGTGGTTTATTTAGAACTGAAGTGCCAGCCTGCACGCTCATTATCAGCAGAGCTGGAACCAGCAGGCACATGCTGATGCTGACAAGTGAAAACTGACAGCCTCAGCAGAGCCTCTGACCTGTGCTCAGGGCTCCCGTGCCCCACAGCTGACCCTGAAGAAAGCAATATCCCCTGCTACAGAGAAATCGTAAAAAATCTATCACCAGCATTTCTGCAAGGTTTCTCTCAGGGTTTATAGAGGTCTGTAGGGGAAGGTTTGCTATCAGTTTCAGCATGGAGGGTACTCATGCTCTTAGAACTTGCAATGTCTCCTACTATATCCAGGGACAGCACCAGACAGCAAAACACTGAGTGTCTGAGCAATCACAAAACACTGCAGTATGACCAATTCCATTAGAGATCCCAGGATACAAATAACTGCACCAGGAGCACTTGAGCAGAGAGCTCCACTGCCCAGGCACACTCATGTCCACATTGTACTACCCTGAATCCAGTTTTTGGGTATTGACCCTGTCTAACTGCCTTTTAAAGGGGTAAATTCTAACCCAGAAAGGAATAGTGACATTTTAATGTCTTTTAAGACATCAGACTTACAAGCATGCAAGTCTTGGAGCTACACGAAGAATCTACCGAGCCTGTCCAGCAAAAAAACCCACAAGAAAACCCTGAGTTACTGGCACTTGTAACAACTGGAAACCCCTGAGCTGAAAACACAGCCAAAATAGGGACTCCTGACAAACAGGATTGTCTGCAAAGCTTTTTGCAAACCTATATATGCAGGAGGCTGGGCTGCTGGTGTTTTATTCACAAGACTTCAATGGAGCTGGAGTATCTGGAAGTCAGCCAGCCTTAGCTAAGCAGGGCAAACAGATTTATGAAAGGTAACACACATACTAGAAGGAATCACTTCAGCTACTCACACCACAGAGCTCTACACTGAGCACAGTCTTGACTACTGCAGATCTTCACTCCTTGCTCACTTCACAGCAGCAGTCACCAACACAAAACAAAGCAACAGGATAGAGATTAACAGAGAAAAGATTTTTCTCCACAAGCCGGGAGATTTCTGACACGTCATTTTATACAAATTGTTCAGAAATACACACGCTGGAAAAGCTGAACAGTACTTTCAGATGAGAGAAGCGCCTGGAGTTACCTTAAACTGAAATACATTGTGGTTCCTAATGTTACCAGCAATGTGAATCCTTTTAAAAAACACAGTATAGTTTTACAGGAGATTAATGATGTTCACTCTTCTTTAAATACACACACAGGTCAATTTTACTCGTACTTCCACAGTTGAACATTTATCTGTCAACACAGAGATACCACTACTTCTGGAACATGTCCCACCAAGAACCACCTATTTGTGAAACACCACCTGCCTCACTGATGAAAGACACCACTGGCTGTCCTTGGGAGGGCTTTGGTTGAGACACTGTCATCACCTGCCCAGGACCTGCTGTCAGATCCACTTTTATCCTGCAGAAGCCCTGTTTGGGCCATGCAGGGTTCATGAGCCTAGCAAGGAAGAGACAAGATGAGCACTCAGTTCCCAGCAGAGATTGCTTAGTAAGGCAGGGAGCAACAGGAGAGTATCAGCATCCAAGTACAAAGTCAATGGGATCAATGCAGAAGAGCTGTGCAGCAGGCAGAGGCTGTAGCAGGAGCCTAAGCCACAAAAAAAAACCCTCACTGTCATTCTACTGCATTACTTCCAGAGGGAGATGCCAAGATTTGCTGGTACACCTGAAAAAGGCCCTGCCAAGATCTGGATGTAACACCAAATGTAGTGCCAGAAAATTGCACCAAATCCTGCCAGACAGGGAGAAGCAAGTCAGGAATCTGCAGTGCAGAGAAGAGATAACACCTCAGCACCAAGCTCCTGATTTACAAGAGATACCCTCCTTGCTTAGCTCAATAGGCATATTTGGTGGTACCAGTTCTTTTAATCCTGCACAATTCCAGCTTCTCTCCATCTCCCATGAACCTTGGCTCAGGGAATGAGAGACCAGGATCACATCTGCCATGGTTTGTTGCAGAGGTATGCTGTTAGCCATGCAGTATTATTGGAAGTTGTCTGCCAGAGGACTTGCCTGCTGTCCAGCCCCATCCTCAGACCTGTAAGCCAAGCCTCCTGGGATTTGTACCATAGAGCAGGACTATGAAGAGAGGCAGTCTTCTGGACAGTGGATCTATCATTAACTCCACACTGTGGAGCTCTACAGACAGTGGTAGAACATGAAAACAGGAAAAGGGAACAGAAAGGGCATGTCCTGTCTGATGACCTGACATAATTTCCTCAGTTCTGCCTTCACCAAGTTAACCTGCTGCCCCCTCTTCTGAATGTACCAACAGGTTGAGAATCATAACTACCATCAGTGAATCACTGCACATTCTAGAGAAAACAGGTCTTCACAATGTCAGGTTTGGCCTTAAAATACAGAAGGTTCACCTCTCTGCTAAACAGCTTTTGCAGTGCTGGGAAGGCAGGCAAGGCAAAGGCAGCCAGAGAGGCTGGAATTGAAACTTACTGCAAAACAGATAAAACAGACTGGAGTCTGGAGAATAGCTCAATTGTATTTACACAAAAACATTAATGAGTTCTGTGGTCCTTTCTGTGCAGGCTGGACAGACAATACCACACCCTGGAAAGGAGCCCTGACCTCCAGTAATTGAGGATGCAGACAAAGAAATAGTTCATCCTGAGTATGCAAGACTATGGCACACAGCAAAAAAAACCCAGTCAGAAGGTTGGTCCACAGCCCACAGAAAGTACTTATGAGATCCTGTGCTCATGAAACTCCCCCTTTTTTTCAAGCACCAGAAAACCCAAGGTGTGCAGTTAATTCTTCCCTTGAAAGGAGTGTCTGTTTACAATAGCCAGTTCCACCCATCTGCCCCACCATGCTGCAGAGAAGGAAGTGACCCACTGGTGCCAGCTTGTCAGGAAGGTATAACCTTATCTCCAACCCAAGAGGAAGTGCTGCAGGGCTTTCACAAGCTGCAGGGAAGCAGGAAGGTGTCTCATGTGGAACAACCTGGAGGTACCAGCTACTGATATTACACTCCTTACCCTCTCAGCCAGGCCCAGGAGGTGTCAAAGGAGACAAGGCTCAGCACAAATTGAAGAGCCTGTTTCTTTCAGAGGCAAAACCCAAGGAGGACAAAGCAGCTCAGTTTAAGAAGGATCACCTGTGGCCTTAACAGATCCAGATCCCAACCTCTCTGGTACAAGAGGAAAGGGAAGTGACCTTGTGATCTCCACAAGCTGCCTGCCCAACAAGGCTCATATTCAAGTGCAAATCTCTACCCTTAAGAGCTGTACTTTCACTCTGCCTCCTCTACAACCAAGGGTCAGAGTTGAAACACACAACCCCCAGTTCCAACATAGATTCTGCCTTCTACTCTGCCCTGCTGAGGTTCCTCTGAGATCTCAGTGTCCAGGGCAACACACAGATACAGCATCTCGCCCCCTCAACACCTAAACAAGGAGGCTCATCAAAAGCAAGCAATTTAAATTCAAATACAAAAGAAATACCTGGCATAATGCTCTGTTGGCAAAACTTGTTCAAAAAGATCCTGGCAACGTTCAGCTGAACTGTAAGGTAAATTGGGCATTTAGGTATCTGAGCAACAATAACAGATTGTGAGTAGGTGGTAGGGATCTCCTGATGGGTAACAGGACTGGCACTATCAGTCCAAGTCAGAGGAACAGTTTGCTCAATTAAGACTGTAGACAGCAAAAAGTCCCAGGTGCCTACTTTAGCCTCCCAAATCTGTGTGCCAAGACCCTCAGAGAGAAATGCAGCTCTTCACCAAAAAAGTAATTTGCGAAGAAGACTCAAACGAGGAGGAAATGCACTGCAGCAGTACCTGCCATGTCCAGAACACTCCCTTCCAGTGGGAAAGACTGTCCACTGGAACAGAAAGTGCAACCAATCCTGCCTTCTGCTCCCCAGCAGCCCACAAGGGCAGGACACACCCACACAAGCACAAACTTTTCTCAGGCAGTGCATCACACCTTAGGTGTGATAGGTGAAAGCAAAGACTCTTCTTTCACTAAAAATAAACACCACTGCAAGTAAAGGTTGTGAAAGTCCCTTAGTCCTGATACTTCTGCCTACGCAGACTTTTAAAAGTCATCACAACCACAATACCCATATAACCAGATGAGACAGCAAGAGCAGCATAGGTTAAACACCTGTGCTGCCAGGGCCAGAACCCAAACATAAGGCTCCAAACATTTGCATGTAGCTTATCTTGGAGAGCACCACCCATCCAAGGCCACCACTGGCCACTGGAGAATGCATCTCCGTCAAACATTTCACAAATCCTTCAGCAGGTCCCAAGCTCAGCAACTTACTCCACCTCTCAGCAGCGAACATAAATTTTACTGCAAACAAGCAAAAAGAAAAGCAGAGATGTCACAGCTCCAAGAGATGAAATCAGAGCAAAGCTGGCAGTCCTTTGGGTTAACAGTCCTTTTTTCAGGAACAGAAACAGCTCTTTCCACACAAATGCCATCAGCTGTTGAGTAAGCTGCTCTGTCTTCTCTGCGGTCTCAGGAAGGATCACACTGGAATGGGGATGTGGATGTTTACCCTGTGCCTGATGAGCCTCACAACAAAATCTGGAATTTGGTAAGACCTCTCCACTCTCTCAGGTTGTCTGCTGACTTCAGGGCCTCAGCTCCTGCTCAGGTCATGCACAGGTTTTCTTTATGAAGAGATAAAACCCAATGCTATTGATCAGCAGGCAGCAAATGTCAACCCCTCACTGCACAAGCAAGGGAGAGGTTCCTCTACACCCCTGCTGAGCAGATCCCTCTGGCCTTGCTCCTCCCCAAGGCACTGCTGGGAGCTCCCCTGGCAGGTACATGCTGCAGGGTACAAAGCTGCCCTGGCAAGGACTGAATAGCTCTTGCTCTATCAGATCTCTCCCAATTCCCACAGCCATCAAGCCTGATGCAGCTGGTTCAAGCCATTAATAAGATGACAAGCAGTCCGGACAAGGCTGCAGTTCATAAACACTGCAGAGGCTGAAGCTTCCAAGGAAGTCTTCCTCCAGGTTCCCCAATCTGAACAGCACTAGGGCAATGCAGCATTGCACAGCAATTCTCCTTACAGGAAGCCTATTCATGGGAGCCATTTGCAGGACAAACGAGTGCCAAGGATGTTAACAGCAATGTGATGGGAGAGAGACACAGGTACAAAGTGGTAAGAAAGCACCTAACTGTGATTCAGTACTCTGAAGAAGCTTTAGGTTTTCTGGAGAGCTAAGCAACTCGGACCTATGCCCAGGACATCTGGACTATGCTGAGCCAGACAGGAAGTGAAAACATTTCACAGATGCTTTAATTTACAGAGATATTTGCAGTGCATAACTGACAAGGTGTGTAAGCGTCATCACTTCTATTTTCCAGATAGGAAAACGACACCGCAGAACTCTGCAGCTATGCTAAGTGGCAGAGCAAGAAATAGAGGCTTCATCTCCCACCTTCTGGGGCTGAAAACCACCCTCTGAATCACACTGCCTGCCTGATGCTGTGGGGCCAGCAGCAGCATGAAGCCCTGCTCCAGAGGAGTTCTGGGAGGAGCAGGTCCTTGCATGCTGGGGTAGGGAATGCTGCAAACACCTCCTAATTGAACCACCCCATATACTGCTTTCACTGCAACAGGATCACAGGCATCAGAGGCAACACTTAGCTCAGATGCAGAACACCAACACCACAACAACACTCAGGATCACATGAATCTGGTTCTGAATGACGGTTCTTGAAGCTTGGTTATTTCAATAAAAGATAAAACCATAGTTATTATTGCAGCCAAAGCAGGAGCACCTCTTGAACATGTCCCTACTCCCCTGCCTGCCTCACAGCCCACTCCCAACTCTGAACAAGATCACTCGAGGCTTTTGTGCAGCCTCCCAGCCCACATACAGGTAGGAAGAGCTGAAAAACTCACCCCGCAGCAGAACTCTTCCAAAAAAATCACTATATTCCCACACAATAAGTGCCTGGGGGAGGCAAAGTCCCAGTGCAAGCTCTTCAAATCTGTCTCTATGCATTCCTTGGAGCACCATCACTACAACTCCCATCTAAATGTCTCAATGGCTATCTGGGAAGGTTTCCTCCACCAAACCTCTTCAGTAAGGGTGCTAACTGCGTAAATACTCAGCAGTTTACTCCTCTTCAGTGCTACCCACCTGAAATCCGAAGGCTATTGAGGATGCTCCCAACAGCCAATTAAAGCCTGGCACACATCTGAAATATTCCAGTCCAACAGAGTGAGCCTGTTGGCCAGATATTAGAGGGCTGTTAGCAAGTCCTTGCTTCCTTTCTGCTTATTTTCCCCACATTTCTTCACACTTAAGCCTGGCTCAGCTGCCCATTTCAAACCCAATCATTATCTCTTCCCTTTTACCCAAGGTATGACTTTTCATCAGTCCCCCACAAATTAATACCTGCAGTCTCCTAAAGATGGAACAATGAGCTCATCCCCCTTCTCACCTTTTCACCCCTCTCAGCCTAACAATCTCCCGAAAATTTAAGTGCTGGAATCAAAACAAAGACACTGTATTTTGGCTGCAAGTTAAATTACCCCCTGCAGAACTGCATACACACCTTTTAACACCTTTTCTCCCCATACATCCCACAGCAGGGCAAGACAAGAAGCTTCACAACCCACCAATGCTACAGGGAATTACAGAACAACACAAGGCTACTCAAGCAGCCCCCAGTGCACTTCACTCCAAATGCTCCCAGATAAAAAAAAAATATCAGGAATTAACAGCTATACAGATCAGTAGCTGAACAGTTTCGCTCTGAAATAAACAGCTCATAAGCTCCAACTGCTCTGTTACTTTTACACAAGAAGTACATGTGCATGCAGGGAACATCCTGAATTCTAGTACAAGTTACTAACAAAACATGAGCCCAAGCTGTGTTTCATTGAGGATGAATATAATGCTATGTCCTCCTTTAGCCCCATTTTATCCTTGTGGAGGAAGAAAAAACCTTTAACCAACCCAGATGTGTGCAAAATCCACCCTCAGAGGGTGCTTTCCCTCTAGTAACAAAGTCACTTAATTTCAGAAGTTAGAAAAGGCCCTTCTGTGGTGGAGAGAGCTGCAGCTCCCCAACCTTTACCTGTTCTCTGTGCTCTCACCTCACTGTCTGATACCTGACAGAACCATCGCTGTATTTCTTCTGCTCCAAATGAGAAATGAGCGATAAGGAGCTGTGAAATTATCGACCTATTAGGAGAATGAGTCAGTGACACACGGAAAAACAAAACCCACTTAAGAAGGCAGGATCAGCTTTTAAGAGCAAGGTCTGATACTGAGACAACAGCTCAGTGCCAAGATGCAGAATAAATGAGGAATGTAGTAAAAAGAAACAGGGAACCAGAGAGGTCCAGCCCTCTCTCCTAAAGTTACTATCCTGTATCACTAAGTTTCTCCTGCTCATACTGCTTCTACTCCTCCAACATGAAAACACAGTTTTAAATGGAAATGCCACTAGAGCAAAACCTCTTTGAAGACTACCATCATAAATGAAAAAAAAGTAAGGAATACAAAAGGTTTACTATTCTTTTCAGCAGCACTTAAACCTAGCACGGCTTGCCCTTAAATACTTCCAATTACTCAGGTAAGCACAATGACGGCCTTGAGCAAGAGGCACTCTTGAACAGGCAGGTAATTCTGCTCTGGATCATCTCGCAGGCTGCACTGCACAGCTCAGGCACACCTCAGGTGTGACCCCAGCACAGAGGGGGGCACACACACGGGCACTGAGGGCTGTCTGTCCTGCACCATCACTCAGGTACCACGGGAGCTGCGTCACACAAACAGCCTCTCATGCCAGCACTACCTTCAGGAGGCTGTTCAAACAAATCACCCTTTGAAGTCAGGCTGTACACAAAGCTTTATTAAAAGGTTTTATTAAGATGTCACTATGAAGTGAAATAACTTTAATACAAAATATTTAGGAATATTACTCACTTATTGAAACAAAAATACTTTTAAATCCTGCATGTCTCTTCCAGCATCTTCATGGACTATTTACTCACTTTTCCAGTTTCAGCCAGCTGGCTGAGCTGCCCTTTTTTAAGCTCTCATGCACACAGAGAAAAAAGAAAAAAAAGCTCAGAGTGCATCCAAAAAATGCACAGTAAGACCAAAGAAAATTCTCCGAATTCAGAAAAAACAAGGCACCAAGGCAGTAAATAATGACAAATTTGGAAACCCACACCAAACACGTGGTTTCTTTTTTCTTTTTTTTTTTAAGAAAGGTATCTGTCAAATCATGTAAAAATTTGTTTTCTTAACAGTGAAGACTGCTGAAAGCATCCTCAAATGTGTGATACCTAGTTTACTTAACCAGAAAAGCATACCAGACTAATGAACAACAAAAAGGAATCAACTTGTACTTAAGGCACTCAATAAATTAAGCACAAAATCAAAATAAAGCTAACAGCAGACATACACTGGCTTGCAAAAACAAAGCAGCAACTCCAAATAGTACATGCAATTTTTCTGATTTTTACCTGAACTTTTAAAATTTAACAAGAAAAACATTATGGGAGAAGTGTTGTTTATTGTAACCCCAAAATATTCTGCTAACTAGGAAAAACTTCTTAAGCCAGAAACCCAAAAGAAAGAGCATTACCCATGATGGGCCCACAAAGATTTCATGGAGCACAGATGAGCTCCTGATAAAACCTAGGCTCATTTACTCCAATACTTCATTGGGAGTGAAAAATGCCTGTACTTATTCAATATTTTCAGCCAGAAATCAGCCTGAAAACATCACTTTCCATCCTCTCTTTAAATTCAACTTTCAGAATATGGCCTTAGCCTCCCTACCTCTTCCAGGTGACTCTACAGCCCAGTCCCTGGCTCAGAGCACTGGTTTTGGGAACACTGGGGTTTCACTACCCCAGTGACCACTGAACATGGAAAATACAAAATAATGTCCTGGCCAGTTTATATCTGAGAAACCTACTCATCGGGAGTTGATTCTCCAAACAGGGATATCTCTCATGGAAGAGCCCATTCCAGTGCAGGTCTCAAGTGAATCTGTAAGGCAAGGCTTAACAAAACCAAAACTTCCACTATAAACCTGAATTCAAAGCTAGAAGGGTGGGATGCCTTCCCCCTAGGAGATGATGCAGACACTGCAATGTGCTTACACTTTCTACCTGTTCCTAGAAAGAAACAAAACTACTAAATCCCTAAAAGTTTATGTTTATTGTACCTTATCACCCCAAACACCAGTAACATCAATATACCAATATCTATCTGATGACTAGCTACTCAATGTGTAACTCACCCTTTGCACACCCAGAAGACAGAAACCAAACAAAACAACTTTCCTAACAAACCCCACAATTCCCAGCTCATTCAGCAGCTTTGACTCTGGAGATCGGGGTTTTTTTGTAAAAAAAAAAAGATTCACAACCAACATGACTAAAACTACCCACCGAAGAAGATGCTCAGCACGTGTCCCAGGACCTGCATTAGGGTTTCCCCAGCTTGCAGCACAGCTGCTCCTACACAGAAATTACAAACTCCTCCTTGAAAAAAAAAAAAAAAAAGGGGAAAAAAAAAAAAAAAAAAAAAAAAAAAGCCCTATAACATTTTTTCCAAACCTACCAAACGAGCTCTCCCAGCGCACAAACTCCATCCTCGCTCCCCCCCGCCCCAGCCGCATTTCGGCCTCAGCGGCCCTTTTGTAGCTCCCGCACAATAACAAACCGGCCGAGCCTTCTGGATGCCACCCCCCCCTTGTTTTGCTGAGACACACACACACACGGCGCGACAAAAATATCTTTGTGTCACACTCCAGACGACGATAAAAAAACAACCTGCCTTTGCGGCGGGGAGCCCCCAGCCCCGGCTGCAGCCGGAGGGGAGCGCAGCGGGGCGGGGGCAGCGCGGCCCGGGGGGCCGGAGCCCGGACAAGGGGCCCCGAGCCCGGGCGGCCCCGCCAGCGCCACCGGGGATGGGCCCGGCCAGGCCCCGGCCCCGCAGGGAGAAGGGGGCGCTTCGCACAATAAACACCGGCGGCTACAGCAGCGCGAAATTGGGGTGAGTCTCCCCCCGAGGGACCCGCCCGAGCCGGGAGGCCGCGGGGTGCCGCAGCCGCTGGCTCCGGCTCCATTTTAGCGCTGCCTCGTCCCACCTTCCCTCTCCCTCCCCTTCCTCCTCCCCCCCGGCCCCACTCACCGCCCCGAATATCCGCGGCCGCCGCCGCCGCCGGCCCCCGATACCCACCTGTGGTGGTGGCGGGGAGCCGGGGGTGCCTGCGGAGCCGGGTGCGGAGGGGCGATGGGCGCGGGGAGCGGCGGATGGCGGCGGATTGCGCGGGGCGGCGGCGGCGGCTGCGGCCGATCCGGGCACTCGCTGCCTCCTCCTCCTCCCCCTCCTCCCGTGCCGGCCCGGCCCCGCCGCGCAGCGCCACCTGCAGGGCGCCGCCGGCAGCGCGGGGGCGGCGCTGAGGGGAGCTCGCTCAGGGGGACAAGGAGCGGCTGGAGAGGGGCCTGAGGAGGGCACCGAGGGGATTTGGGGATGGAGAGGGGCCTGAGGAGAGCACAGGGGGGATTTGGGGATGGAGAGGGGCCTGAGGAGAGCACCGAGGGGATTTGGGGATGGAGAGGGGCCTGAGGAGAGCACAGGGGGGATTTGGGGATGGAGAGGGGCCTGAGGAGAGCACCGAGGGGATTTGGGGATGGGGAGGGGCCTGAGGAGAGCACCGAGGGGATTTGGGGCTGGAGAGAGGCCTGAGGAGAGCACCGAGGGAATTCGGGGCTGGAGAGGGGCCTGAGGAGAGCACCGAGGGGATTTGAGGATGGAGAGGGGCCTGAGGAGGGCACCGAGGGGATTTGGGGATGGAGAGGGGCCTGAGGAGAGCACCGAGAGATTCGGGGATGGAGAGGGGCCTGAGGAGAGCACAGGGGGGATTTGGGGATGGAGAGGGGCCTGAGGAGAGCACCGAGGGGATTTGGGGATGGAGAGGGGCCTGAGGAGAGCACCGAGAGATTCGGGGATGGAGAGGGGCCTGAGGAGAGCACCGAGGGGATTTGGGGATGGAGAGGGGCCTGAGGAGAGCACCGAGAGATTCGGGGATGGAGAGGGGCCTGAGGAGAGCACCGAGGGAATTCGGGGATGGAGAGGGGCCTGAGGAGAGCACAGGGGGGATTTGGGGATGGAGAGGGGCCTGAGGAGAGCACCGAGGGAATTCGGGGCTGGAGAGGGGCCTGAGGAGAGCACAGGGGGGATTTGGGGCTGGAGAGGGGCCTGAGGAGAGCACCGAGCATCTCTCTGATGAGGAGACACTGAGGGAGCTGGGCCGGGTTAGTCTGGAGAAGGGAAGGCTCAGAGGGATCTCAGCAATCCGTGTAAATGTCTCCAAGGTGTCAGGTCAGTGCCAGACTCTCTTCAGTGGTGCCCAGTGACAGGATGGGGAGCAATGGCCATAAGCTAAAACACAAAAAGTTTCCCCTCAGCATGAGGAAGAACTTCTTTATGCTGAGGGTGGCAGAGCTCTGGAACAGGTGCCCTGGGAGGGCATGGAATCTCCTCTGGAGACATTCCAAACCCACCTGGGCCTGTTCCTGTGTCACCTGCCCCAGGTGACCCTGCCTTGATCTCCAATGGTCCCTTCCAACCTCAATCCATGATTCTCTGAGCTGCCCTCAGAGCTGCTGGAGTGGGTCCAGGGGGAAGGAAACAAGGATGATTGGGGAACTGGAGCATCTCTTTGAGGCAAGGGTTGTCACTGCAGGGTTCATTGCTACAGCCAGCCCAGCTTGAGCCCTCTGTGCCAGGGATGATGTCTCTGAGGGGGTACTGGAAATTTTCCCTCACATTTTTACCACCCCAGAGCCATAGGGCAATGACAGGGGTGATGACAGGCCCATGAGGACTCCTGTCCAGCCTGAGAGGGACCAGAAAACACCACTGAAGGCTGCTTGCTGCTCCCCCATGGTTTCATGGGCAGCAGGTTCAAAGGCAACCTGGAGGAGCTGCCCCTTGGAAGGACTTCAGTCCAGAAATATCTTTTCATTTGTTCTGTCATTAAGGATGATGGAAATGAATGCAGTAGAGCAAGGCAGTCACTTCTCTCCCAAAAAAAAAAAACTACAGAGCCATAAAATACCAATAGCCTCACTGGCAAACACAGTCCCTGCTTCAGACAAAAAGAGCTTCAGGTCAACACAACCTGAGCAGCAGCACTGGCAAGAAATTGGCACTAAAGATAATGTTGTAAAAATTACTGCAAATTGCAGTTCCTCTGCCCAGTGGATCTTTTATAGCTTTGGAGATGTGGTCTCCTTGCACCCAAGGACAGAGCAGCCTCTCTTTAACTCTCCTTCCCTGTCCTGTAAGACACACAGGTGTCTGTCAGTGTGACATTTGGTGACAGAAGGCCAGACTGCACACATGCATTTATTTCTTAGGGACTGTTCAGCAGTTCAGAAAAATGGTGCACACACACATATATATATATATATATTTTTTTTTATATATGGGACAAGCACTTGGGCAATTGCTGGTCTCATGCAAACACACCCTTTAGCTTATTCATGGGTCACCAGTCACATGCTGCCACCCCACACCCTGTGCCCATGAAGGGAAGGTGGCTTTAGAGGAATTTTGCAGCACATTTCCCTGGTGCAGGCAATGCCTCAGGAGGAGCAGTTCCCACCTTTCTCCACATTACAGGAACAGCGTAAGGCCAGGCACCCAGATCACTGCTCGTGGGGGATGTGCCTGGGCTCAAACAGTCATGAACAGTAATGCAGAGGGAAGAAATGCATGAACAGCTTTCTGGACCATATGGGATGTTCCTACAGTTGATCTGCACTGCTACTGAAGTTGCCAGGCACTGAGCTACCAAGAGATGCACCAGCACTGCTGAAAACCATCATCTGGTTGTCAGATGTCTTTTTCTGCATATCAAACTATTACACCACTCCTGCCCCTTTGGTGTCTTATCTTTCTAGAAGTGTTTTGCCTCTCTAGAGACAGGAGGCCAATGCCCTCCACTTCTCTCCTACTCCAGCCCACCCTCCTTCCTGACATTCCCAAACTCTGCTCTCACCAACTCGCTGGCAGCTGGGGCATTAGTCTGTTCCACTTCTTTCTTTCTCTTTTGGTCAGACAAGTACACACACAAGCAGCTCTTCTAATCTGCTTCCTGCCCATGCAAACCTCCACAGGAGCAGCTACAGGTGCACAGTCACAGGAAGCCACCCAAAGGAATTCACATTTCCCTTTGGGAGATCAGGAATGTGGGATCCCCTCACTTCCAGTGACTCATGCAGACACCTACAACCCCCACCATCTGCAGGTGACTCACACAGGTTTGTCCAGGTCAACACTATCCACACCTGCTGCTGTAATAAGCAGTTCTCTGAAGGTCTCCTGTGCATCTCCAAGGCAACGATCCAAGGCCAAGGGAATAGATGCAGCAATTAAAGGAAAAATTAATGCAAACTGTTGTGGCGATCAAAAGGCCAAAGTAAACAAATGAAAGACAATTGTACATTCATTACCAGGTGTGTACACTGCAGCACCCACAAGCTCCTGGCTTTTCCACCTGTGCCCAGCAGTGTGCCAGAACCAGCTCTGGAAATCTGCAAGTCTGCTTCAGGACTGCATTAGGGCTGGATTTTCCACCCCCTCACTGTTCAAAGCTGGGCACAATCTGGATAGTCAGAGGACATAGCTTGTCTCTACCACCACAGGGGAGTGTGTGGCTCTACATTCTGGTCAACTGCAAGTGGTCCATGGGGACATCCACAGCTCAGACCTTGGCATAAGGTGAGGAATTTCTTCTGGTGCTCTTTAAAATACCTGCACCGCCTCTCACCAGCCTGTGTATAAATCAAAACTACTGGTGTAAAGTGAGAGCTGGTAGGATTAGACCCACAACAGACTGTGAGGGAGGAATGTCAACAATGAGAAGTGGTTTGGGCAGAGACTGAAGAACAGGTTTCATCTGGATGAAATTCAGTGCATAGCTCTATGCAGGATCTATTCTGGAAAAACAGCTCACCCACTATGATTTTTCACCTGTTCCAGAGTCCATACCAAATTATCCCCTGGACAAGAGATCCAAGCTCAGGAGTGTTCTGCTTCTTTCTTGCAGGACTAATTATAAGTGAGAGAAGAAATCCTGCTGTGCTTCATCCTTCCACTAGTGAGAAATCTGCCAAACACAAAATATCTATTACAGAGGACTTACAGGTCTAGTATAGGATATACATCTACAGAAATGTCTTCTGGTATAAAGCCTCCTGGAAATAATAGAATTTCTATTATATTCTACAGCTTCTACAAAAATTTGCTCTGAATCCATCAATCCCTGCCCCTGCCTTGCACCAAGCAGGGTGATTTACAGGCTCAGTGCTCTTGTGCCATTTTGCTATCACTTTGTTCAGCTGTAAATGGCAGCCTGCACCACAGGACAGGGCCTTACTGCCCTCACAGTCATTCACAAAACTCCACAACACACTTGGAAAAAGCAAAGTGATTCTTCTCTGTTCCCCATCCAGAGGCCATTTGGCACCACAGAGTACACATTTACCTTAGTGGGTCAGGTCATAGTCCTTCCAGTTTTCCACCTGTCTCAGACAGCAGCCAACATCAGCTGCTGCAGGAGAAACACTCAATGGTCAGTTGTGCAATAACCTGTCCACGGGAGAATATGCTTTACAATTCCATGAGGTAGGAGCTGTGCATGCCCTGAAGCATGAAAATAATTTCAAATTCAGTTGCATCTAAATCAAGAATGCCTCATGCCTGCACTGACTTCATTAGCTCATCTGAGACAGCTACAGGGAAATTCAAGCATGCAACTAAGTGAGCAGGGCCTTAGGACCCAAAACCCAGTCAGCAAGAACATCAATAGAGTTGAGCTGTCATATTTGAGAGGTGGGAGAGAAGACATGAGTAGCTCTGGCAGCTCTCTGTAATCCCACGTATGAGGCTGTGTTATCCAAATATAAGGAAATGTTTTGAAAGCCAGACCTCAAGTAGAACAAAGGGACATTGGGTCTCAAATATAAAAGATTTCTTCCCCCTCTTATTTAAGACCTAATATCAATAGAAAGGCTTTTTAAGAAGAAAAAGATGTTCTGATGAGAGAGGAAGCTGGAGTGTGTCACCTGTCTAAGCTGAAATAAAGTTTGAAATACTGGGAATGGGAAAAGAGCATGAAAACTCAGGAATCTTGGCCTTTATTCCAAACTGGGTTACTTGCAATAATTGTGTTATTTATAAAGTGCTGGAACAGGTAGAGGCTGTTGATTTTTATTCCTTTGTAGCACATGGGAGCTGCAGGCTCTGTATGAAAACAAGATGCCATGGAAGTATTTGTTTGCCAGGCTATTGTTTGTCCTTTTAAAGGCTGCAGACCCACTCCATTCTTCATGAGAAAATGCTGGCTGCCTGAAGGACAAACCAAAATGACTATTTAAGGCACTAAAAATGGAAATCATTTTGATTAAAAGGAAGAAACTATTCTTCCAATGAGAAGTGAATTGCTTTCAGCTGGCCTGAGCACGGAGCTTTGCTTGCAACAAAAAACAAATACCAGTTGTCTGATAGTGCAAGTATTTTGGAGGCACTTCATTGGCCATGACTTCAGTTTTTCCTGGTGCATAACTGCAAAACAAGTCAACTGCTTCTGCTCATCCCAGCTCAGTGATTTTTCCTTTGGCTGGGCTGTTCAGAAGACAGCAAGGCTGTTCTTTAGGCAGATTTTAAAGCCCAGCCTTTCTTGCTACATCCACTTGGAAGCCCTCACAAAACCGTGGTTGCTTAAATAGCAAGAGGTTCAAGAAAAAAAAAAATCAAGAAACATCACACACCTTTCTTACAACATGACAGCTTGTGTTCTTCAAAAGACTCCAAAGATTGTTGGTGACATGCTGAGTTTTCAGCACATTCAGAAAAGAGGGGGAAACAGGGAGATGGAGGTGCAAGTGCTAAAGTTTTGTCAGGCAAAGACTTGGGTGTTTTTTCAACATAGCACTCACTTCCAAAACACACAGACAAACACTTACAGAAGCACCTGGGGTTTTTCCAGTTAGCACCTCTGTTTCCTCTATCAGAGTCCCCTTCTTCAAAGAGGTTGGGAAAAAAAAATCCAAGACAAATAAGGGGATTCAGTTATTTAACATAGAGTCCTACAAAGTGTATCTCAAAAGAGAAGGAATATTTCTGAGGAAGGCAAAACATTCCTGTGTTAGATCAACCTAACTCTTATGACAACTCATAATATAAATATATCAAACTTCTTTCACTCTAAATCTGAAGGTCAGTCCAGATTTAAACCACAAAGTAACTTTCTTTCCTACCTTGAAACTCTCATAATGACTATAGTTGTGGTCAGGATGTGAGTTCAAGGTTCCATTTGGGTTCATGGTTCCAACCTTCCATCACAACAATCTGATTCCTCCCCTCCTTGCGTGGCGAGACAGCTGCTGTTTCTCAGTTCAAAAATATCTTGCTTCACCCTGACAAAGGGAACTATCAGCTGCTTCTGAATGTGCTGGAGCTGATGAGAATGGGTGGATTTTGGTAGAGCTTCAGCCCCTGCTGTAAACAAGCCAGCTCTCGCTGTCCCTGCCGAGCGTGGCTCTGATCAGTGACAGGATGATCACAGCCCAGCCAGCGTGTGAATCCTGCACACGTGCAGAGACACAAATGGTAGCTGCAATTACCAGGCTGCAGGATGCACTTCCACTGCCCCGAAGCCAGTGCCATTGTTTGGAACACCTCTGGAGCTTCAGCTTTTCCTTTTTCTTGGGGAATTCACGAAATAACTCCCTAGTGAGTGGTTTTTTTCATGACTAGATTTGTCCCTTCTGTCTCAGGAGATCACACGTGGTCAGCTTTGAGTGGTCAGTTTTGAGTTCAGCTTCTCCAACTATTAACACAATTCCTAAATATTTCAGTGTGCTAACTACCTCTGCTCAGGGAAAACACAGCATCAGCTCCAAAAGCTCCATCCACCCCCTGCCTCTCTGTAGCTGTGTCCCTGCTCCCTTCTGGAACGGCCACATGGCTCGCGGAGGAACTTCCACGGGACTTTGGCTGCTGATGGGACACAAAGCGCAGCTCCGGGGACGCGGGGGGGTCTCAGGGCATCCCGGGGGCTGCGATCCGGGGCGGCGGTGACATCCCGCCTCGTCCCCGCTAGATGGAGCGACAAACCCAGCCTGGAGCCGCCGGCGGGCCAGCCCCGCTGTCCCCAGTGTCCCCAGTCCCGGTGGCCGGGGGGCTCGGAGCGTGGCCAGCCCCGTTCCCGCACCTCCACGCTCTGTGTCGGGGGACAGCCCCGGGTCCCCGCGGTGCGCTGGGCTCACACCCCGCTCTGGTGCTCTAAGAGGTGTCGAGGAGATGCTTTGCCACGTGGGAGTGGGTTTTTCTTGGTGCTATGGGCACCTCCACTTTGCTATTTAGAACGCAGGGAGCGCTAATGAATGGGGCTAGTGAGCAGCAGCCCTGGCGAGCACAGCCGGACTCACCCTCACACCAAATCACCCCCCAGCTTTGCAGAGCCCCTGGGACCAGGGCTGTTTGTGCACGGTGGTGGGATGTGGGTGTGCTACAGCCCACCCCGGGCACGAGGCAACCCGGGCAGCTGTGGTGTGTGCTGGCCAGGGACCGCCAGGAGGGCGCCTGCAGCCCGGGCACTCCCCCTGGAACAGAGCAGTCCCATTGCATCATCTCCACAGCTTGGGTGAAGGTGCCATTCTCATCTCCAAGGGATCTGAGGCATCTGCTTTGCCCTCACAAGCCTGGGAAGAGGAGCATAGGCAAAGGTTCACAGGAAAGGTTCAGCAGAGACAGATGGAAACTCAGTGGCTGGCAGAGCCTGTCCTGTCCAAATAGACACAGGGGACAAGTGCCACCAGGGTTTGCAGCAGCCTGGGGACACCCAGTGTGTCCCAGCCTGGGGAGGGGGTAGGTGGCACTGCTGATGCCACACTCCAGGACGCCAAACTCACCTGTCCTGCAGACTGGGACTGATTTTAGACATAAAAACCAGAGGACGTGTGACAAGGATGCAGAGAGACTGACTTCAGCAGGGACCCCTCCTGTGCTGCAGGAGCTGCAGAGGCCTTGGGTCTCTCCAGACCCCTCCATGAACCTCACACCATTCCTGCCCAGCCCTGTGGCCGAGCGTGGGGTGCAGGGGCTGGCAGGAAGGAGCTCTGCCCTTGCCTGGGATGTGCAGCTCCCTTCAGCAGGGAGGAGAGGCAGGCGGTGCCAGGGCTGGCAGGCGCTTGGGCGGGAGCACAGCCAGGGGGTTATTAATAACCTGCTGAGTCAGGGGGGGCTCTTGGGTTTCAGGATCACAAGACAGGCGCCGAGCAGCTCAGATGGATCTCCCTCATTCCTACTTTTTACATTGACAGGGACAACTGCTGAGGTGGCCTCGTTCTATCTGCAGGACAGCTCAGCCCCCATCCTGACAGTCACTGAACCCAGCAGGGATGCAGGGTGGGGACTGGAGCTGCAATGACCCCAAAAATACAAGTGCTGTCCTAAAGGAATTAAACAGAGAGGCCAGGGGCCGAGACACACAGGTTTGATCAGCTGTGTCAGGACATAGCAGCATAACAGCCCCATTGCTCATCAGTGTAATCAAATCACATCATGGAGAGAAAATGAGCCCTGCTTCCCTGCAGAGTCCTCTCTGCACCCCCCAAAAGGCTGTGACTGAGGCTGGCATCCTGCTCCTACCCAACAGGATGGAGCCAAGGACCTCATAAGATGCAAAAAGAATTTGGAGGATCTTGCAGACATGCACATTGCAGTATTTAATTTCAAGCGTTTTGCAGGGGATGAAAAGCCTCAGGGGATAGGGCAGCTCTGGGATGGGATCAGACCTCCCAGAAAGCACACTGTCCCAGCCTGGCTGCCACAGGATCACCTGAGCTTCTGCTGGAGCTCTTGGCTGAGACAGGCTGAGCTCTGCTCTGGGGTGATTCCTTATGCATCGCTATGGAAAATAGTCGGTGATGTGGAACAGATTAACTTTCAGATGCAGCAGCCCATGGTAGCATTGCAGCTGAGCAGTTTCTCTCTCAAACACAGTCCAAGAGCAGATGGAGTGGCAAGGAACCATCCCCAGGTCTGAGCCTGGCCCTCAGGGGTGCTGTCAGGGAGGGGGGTGCAGGCCCCTCGCACGCACACGAGCTCCCATCACTCCTGCTCTGTGTGCTGGGCTCTGGGCACCCCCAGAGCTCCTCAGGGCCACACAAACCACTGTTGTGAGGGTTTGCCTGGCCCTGCTACCCTTTCCCCATCCTACCCCATAGTTGTGCTGGAACACAGTTGCCTATCAGGAAGGAGAGCACTCTGGCTCTTGCTGGCAGAGAGTTTCAGGCTGGCAACATCTCCAACAGCTATTTTTTCACCCAGATCAGGACCAAAATAAGCCTGTCTCACCCATCCCCAGCAGCTGTTACAGACATCACCCCAGCCACGCTGGTGTTCCCTGATCCCTCTCCTGTCACAGCGCTCAAATCCCGGCACCTGCAATTGCTGTTGCTGTAGCTGCCACTTGCAGTGGCTGAAATAAGTGAAGTGCTGAAGCTGTGCTTGACTCCTGAGTCCCTGGAGAGGTCTCATTTCATTCTACCAGGCTGTCTGAGCTGCTGAGCCCCGTTCATTTCAATTAGCCCGATAGCTCTCCAATCCTATTTACCTTTATGAATGTGTGAGTATCTTACTGCTTCTTACAGCAGCCAGATTAAAGGGTGAGCGAGGAATCACACGCTGCATCCCTTGCAGGGCAGACCCACAGCAGTGTATTTCCTGCAGAGAGTAAACTGAGACACAGATAAAAACATATCCAAGGGACACAGCAAACCTCACTGAGTTGGGAGCAGCCTGCAGTGGTAACCTCCAGATTAGACATAAATCCAGTCTATACCTTTTAGTTTCAAATGAGTATTTTATATTTTAGGTGATGCATCTTTTGGCAGATAAAGTATAGAAGAGCCTGGAAAGCCTCCTTTTTGACTAAGTGCTCCCTCCCAGCAGGACCTGTCCTTAGGTCCATGTTCCTCACTTGGATTTTAACAATCATTAACCATCTCAACACATTCCAGCACTTAAATAGGCTCCTTGAGAGGCAGAGATAAGGTATCAGCTTTCCGGTTCATCTTGCCAGCCTGTCTGCAGCAGATAAGCATGTTGGGCAGCAGGAAAAAGGTTATCTAGAAAGGAAGCTGAGCAACGGTTGCTGTTATTGCAGGAGGCTTTGAAAAAAAAGTCACCCCACCAGGAATCCCACAGGCCATACAAGCCCTTCCCGGAGGAACGTGATTGATGGTTGGAGTCCAGCTGTGCCTTCCTCCCGGGGTGGGAGGAATCTTCCTGGGGAGGGCAGAGCTGCCGAGGTCATGCTCTCCCAGGGAAGGTCACATCACAGGCAGGTGCCCAAAAACCTGTTGCTTTCCCTCTCTCCTGCCCTGCCCCTGCTCTGAGGAACACACAGGAGGGGTTTGGATCAGGGTCCCTGCTGGCCCTTCAGCACATCTTGAATGTTTCTGGGCTACGGAGTCTACAAGAGGGAGCTTTTCTGCCCAAAACTGAGGAACTGCTGTTCTGGGTTGTGTATGGGGTTCCTGAAAACCAGCACTGATCTCTACTGATCACTGCAAGAACAGAAAAGAGTTTCTGAGGATTCCCAGCCTTTCTTAACCCAAGATTCGCCTTGCTTTTTGAGATGGGAGAGGAGAAATGAGACATGATGTGAATGGAGGGAGGTTCATTTACCCCTAGTGAAAGATGTGCTTTTCCTTTGGATGATTGCTTGTTCATTCATCTTCCTGCCTGTACTATGTTTGCTTTTTTTGCAGTTGCAGAAATGATGCATATCAGCTAGGAAAAAACCAAAAAGGCAAAAAGCAGCTATTTCCACTCAAATTCCCAGATCCCCATTCTGCCTTCTTGTTATCACCCAGGGACAAAAGACCCCTGATCACA
This sequence comes from Oenanthe melanoleuca, assembly GCF_029582105.1. Classification (NCBI taxonomy): domain Eukaryota; kingdom Metazoa; phylum Chordata; class Aves; order Passeriformes; family Muscicapidae; genus Oenanthe; species Oenanthe melanoleuca. The sequence goes on from NC_079350.1 coordinate 4,953,526, forward strand.
GATGTGCTGGTTCAGGAAATGGCCTGAATTGGGGGCTGCAGAACAATTACTGGAGCAAATCCTGCCAGGAAGTGCTCTGAACCCACTCAGCCACCTTCTCTACCCTCTGGATCTGCCACCTCCCTCCTGCCTCCCTTCCAAGGCATCCTCATGGCATCCCTCCACATGCTCCTGCATTTTGCTGATTCCCATTAATCTGTGTTTTATAAAACCCCTGGCTTGTGCTGGACACAAAAGCGACGCATTACTGTGCTATTAATACACAACTCAAGGTTTAGGATTTAAGGCAAATAAACCCCTCCACAACCAGGAGAAGCAATCCATGACAAACCAGTGCTGGCAGCTCCAAGGTGCAAATCCCGATGGAGAGAGGGCACCACACCCAGATACCAGAGGCTGATTCCTTAATCACCACTGCATTGAGTGTGTTTAGCTATTGCACAGCTCCTTGGCTGGAAGCAAACATCACCAAATGCCCAGAGCACTTTGGGCATACATCATTTTAGCTCTCAGCTTCTGTTCCCATTGCTTTTCATTTAATTAATTTCTGCGGGTCTGGCTTACTAGCACTGATGGTCTTGCACAAAACTGCTGGTCCTGGGAGAAGAGAGGAAGTCAGAGAGAGTCCCAAGGGCTTGGGGATATTGGAGGGACTCAGGGCAGTTTCTGGGAATGGAAACCAGCTGCATTTGTTTGAAATTTGTTAGAAAAACTAGGATGGATCCCTATGCAAAGCCCAAATCCCGTGCTCCAGAGAAGCTCAGAGGAACCACAGGGTAAAGGGAAGAGCACTGGCATTTCCAATGGCCCTGAGCCCACAGGCTGGCCAGCAGCATCTGCTGCAGGATTCCCATACGTGATCCTGCTCTCCAGAGCTCTGCAGCCTCCTGGGAGCTTCAGCCAATTTGTTCCAACACTGCAATTAGCACTTCATCATGTCCAGGCTGTGAACAAAGGCTATAATACCACCCAGCCTGCTAAGAACCAGGTATTTTCCAGGGAAAGCTCTTCTCTGGCAGGGTTGGGGCCCCCCAGACAATTCAGCATCTCCTTTCTGCAGCAGGGATCTGGCACGGATCAGCCTCGCTCAGGCTGTGTGAGGTTAATGGATTTCAAGCGACTCCTGTGATTAACTTTTCCTAAATCTCCAATTCTTTCGTGCCTTCTATTTTTATAAAAAGAAAAGGGAGGGAGGCGGTATTTACAAGGGATTTCACTCAAATAATGAAATAAATGTGATCAGCCAGGGACCTTTAATCCGCTTTGACTCCTGTGTCCTGGGGAGCGAACGAGCACAGAGATCTTTGCTGCTCCCAGTCCCAGCGAGGCACGGAATGGAACAACCCCATCCCTGCCTGGCTGGGGGGCAGAGCCCCAGCATCACCCCTAAATCAGCACTGTATGCAGACACAGGCACACCAGCCAGACACTTGGGTCAGCACCAGAGAAAAATACCTTTTTGTCACCTGCTCCCACCCTGCAGCCTCCATGTCTTTGTCTCTGCCTTAAATCCAGTGTGCTGAGACAAGAACTGGCCACATCTCTAATTCAGATGGCCAAAACCACATAAAAGGCACATCTGTGTTCATGTATCTTTTGCAGCACCCTCTGGAATATATGTACGTGAAGTGGAGACACCATTCTGCTTCCTTAGGCTTTGCCCAATATATTAAACTTTTAGCCTGGAAATTACATGGTTAATTATCACTTTAATTAAAAATCTTAACTGAAAACCATGCAGGTGATTGCCCCTAAATGGAATGAAACCTTGGAGCTTCAAAAGTTGAGTTTGTGGCTGCCAGGGATGTCCTGTGTGCTTGGTGCTGCAGGGAGCAGTGTCAGGGCTGTGACACGAGCTGGGGCTGCTGCACTGAGCTCCTGGGAGCCAGACAAACCCATGTGTCTGTTCACCCCCCTCAGAAACATCCTGAGTGAAGAAAAGGAGAGTGTCTGCCCAAGAAAACCCAGCCTGGGGTGAACACAGCCACACCTGTGCTACTGCTGGGAGACCTCATGTGACAGCCTTTCTAATTTTCAGTCCTCAGATCTGCCAACCCACCCTCCAGCACCTTCTGCAGGTCCCTCCTTGCCAGCTGCCTCATCCTGGGAAGGACATGGCAAGGAGTCACCCCCTCCTGGGGACAGAGGGGGCCCTGCCATGGCAGGGAGGGCAGCACAGAGCTGATGTGGGAAAGGATTTGTCCTGCCTTCATTTCAGCACAGCCCCAGCCACAAATGTACAAAACAGCTTGTCAGGAAAAAAACACCAGCTTATGTTGAGGAGAGGAGAACTGAACACCCCAGGCGTGATTGCCACATATGCCCAGAGATATAATCCAGATTTGCTACTTGCCCTGGCCCTGGCACCCTGCTTTTTTTTTTTTTTTTTTCTTTTAATAAATTAAAATCTCTTTTTGCTGCTGAGCATAATCAGAATTAGGGTGAGCGGAGGAGGGGCCTTTCACTGTGCCCTGCAGGATCAGACACGAAATCATCATTACAGCAGCCTGGGACTCTCCCAGTGGCACCATGGAGTGCTGATGGCAGCAGTCCCCAGCCCACACACTGCACTTGTCTCCTCCTGGCCTTTTTCTTAATTAATGAGTTAGATGAACTGAAAGGCAGAAGATGCCATGGTCAGGACTTCTTCATTCCTTCTGGTTGAACAGGTCTTGGCTTGGAAGGACCACTCCTCCTCCCAAGCCTCCCAGGCTGAGCCCTGTGTGGCTGAATTTGGGGATCTGAAGGTTCAGGCAAAACTCCTGGGCAATCCTGAAGGAGCTCAAACCATTTGACCTTTGTGTCTCCACGCTGCCACGGTGAGCATCAGCACAGAGCAGCCCCAGTGTCGTGCTCCAGCTCCCAGGGACAGGGGGCACAGCACCCACCATCCCTTGCTGTTGCTATAGAGACAGAAGCTGCTTTTCTCACAGCCATGCTGCTGTTTCTGAGTGGTACCCTCAGTGTGGCAGGCAGGGAGAGAGGCATCAGGGATATCTTGGCTTGCTGGGAGAGCAGCCATGGCTGAGGCAAGGCTCTGCCAGCCTTTCCTGGTGCCTCTGTGCCCAAATCCACACTCCTCTTGTGGGGGGGTCTCCCAAAACATTCCCTTCTGTTGCTCAGAGCACTGAAGTACTGTGGGAGAGAAGGGGCACAGGCTGCAGGGGGGCTGAGGAGCAGGAGTCCCTGGAGAAACTCTGTGTGGGAGAAAGCCCCTGCCTGTGAATCCAAATTTACCCCTGAAAATTGCCCCAGCTCACCTCCTCCTGCTCTCCTGCCTTGCTTTGCAACCATGTGCTGGGATGAGGCCAGCTCAGCTGATCTAACCCACCCTGGCAGCTTCTCCAGGCCATGCTCTCCAGATTACACCAGCAAAGATCAGGAGCAGCTCCTACAAAGCCATTCTGCCACCCTGGATATACCAAGAGGAGACAGCACAAGTGCAAGGAAACCTGGACCTGGTGACACAGTTGTAGAATCATCCAATCTATTTGCAAAGGTTCAGTAAATGCTGGAGCTACAAAGTGAGAGTTTCCCACAAAGCCAGGGGAGAGAAGGCATCTCCTGCTCTCCTTCAGGAACCTGGCACCTCCAGCTACACACTGGTGCATCAGCCACAATCAGAGCTCAGAATGTGCTGCCATCCTTGCTAGGGATGAGGATAAACTCTGCCACATGTAATAATGCCTGGAAGGAAGAAAAAGCACTACAGCTCACTTCCTCACAGAAACCTCTGCAGCAGAAGGAGGCTGGCAAAGGAAAACCCTGATGGGAGGGCAGCACATCCCTGCTCCCACACGCAGGGAAGCAGGACAGCACCCGCCACCCCACTGCTCTGCCTGCTGCTGCTGCAGCCTCCAGGGACTGCCCTGAGCCCTGCCCTGAGCCCTGCCCTTCCCCAACAGGCTCAGACAGCCCTTCCCAGGGCACAGCTCATATCTGGGCTCCATGGGAGGCTGGTGTTGGAAGCACAGGGATGCCCTCCCAGGGCTCTGCGCTGACATCCCAGCTGCAGACGCACGCCAGGGATAGATTTTCTGTTTAGCTTCTTTTCGTATTAATCATCAAAGAGCAACAAATGTCAGCAGCTTGCAAAAGTCATTAGCTGAATGTCTTCTTCTCACCAGCCCCTGCAGGAAGAGGAACATGCTGGCAGGGATGACAGCACAGGACCCAGCTGACTCCTCCCTGAACTTGCAAGCCAGGTGTATTTTGCTCACTTGGGATCCAGAGGAGGACAGGGATGATAGGATCCCTCCATTCTGCAGGATTAATCCAGTTAGCTATGTCTGATAGTATCCATCACCTGCCAAATATCAAACTGTCTTCTGGAGACAGCTAAACCACAGAGAACTGGCACATTCTGTTCAAAGTATGGGAGTTTCTTATGGCAGTTGTGAGGGGAGAACCATTTCAGAGACAGCACGTTGAGCATGGCCATCACCTGGATAAGAATCCACCAGGCTTCAAGGAGGCCACTTGTCAATAACGGGAAGAAACAGCACCACGTCAGGGCATTGTGTGTCCCTTACCAGACCAAAAACTCCTCACACACCTTCACAGAACAGATTTTCCTTCAGTGTACTGAGCACCCATCTATGCCCACCCCACCCAAAGCAAAAGTTTGCATCCCCTTGGGCAGCAAGACTGCAGGACCTGCTACATGCTGAATGTGTATCTCATTGTCACACTGGGCTGGTTTTCTCCCCTCCCTCATGATAAGAACCAAACAGGGCAGGATTTTTATGATTATTTATTATCTGTAAAGCACCAGCAGTGTCCTGACTCTGTACAAGCCACAACTGCTGGGCTTACAAAAAGAAAAAAAAAAGCACTGTGGCCAAAATAATTTATCCTCTAAAAAGTTCACGAACGTGTTCTCAGGAAGCTCTCAGGCACTGCCCATCCTGAGGACATTTCAAGGTGAACCACCTAAAGAAGGCAGACATGGAGCTCATTTCTCTCACCTGTAAAGCTTATTTAGGCTGCTGTCCAAACACAGCTTGAGAATTTGGCCAAAACACAGGTATGGCCCTTGATTGCTAAAACCCAATCCATTACAAGAAACTTTTTTTTTAAAGGTGGGGAAGCGACATTAAAAACCACCACTACTCATGGAAGCTACAACAGCTTCCAACAAACAACACGTAGAAAACACTGGGAGGGTGGGGGGGGGGGGACTCTCAAAGTATCTTCTAGTTCCCAAGTCCTCCAGGTTCACCAGATGGATATCAACATCTGGCACGTGTTGGAAGACATCCATATCAACTCCACCAGCCTGAACTGCAGGTAGCCGAAAGCGAAGCCCGAGAGCACGTCGGTGATGTGGTGCCGGCCGATCATGACGCGCGAGAGGCCCACGCAGAGGGCCCAGAGCACCAGCAGGATGCGCAGGGGGATGGCCAGCACCAGGTGGTTGAGGAAGAACTTGGAGAGCATGGCCACCCTGCTGGCGTGGCCGGCGGGAAAGGCGTACGTGTCCATGGTCAGGTAGTCCAGCAGGCCGGGGGTGATGTCGTACGGGCCCTTCCTCTTGGCCAGCTTCTGCAGACCGGCCACAATCATGATATCCAGGAGCAGGGCTGCAGGGAGGGAACAGCGAGAGACAGAAGAAGAGCTGAGGGCAATTTCAAGGTGTAACATTAAAGGGTTGTCATTGTCGTTAAATACAAATTTGGGGTTGGTTCTGGTCAGATGTCCACGGTGCACATGCACACAACTTCCCCATCTCAGGTCACCACCCAAATGTTGATCAACCCTCCCAGTTTGCCCACACAGGAGGCAAATACCACTTTTGATTACTGCTTTTGTCACCATGTGACAGAGGAGAGCCCCAAACCGCGGAGGCGAGGGACACACCTGGGGAGGAAGAAAGCAACTGGCAAAGCTAAAATTGAAACTCTTTTGGCCCTCAAACCACCACTCTGGGTGCTGCTCTTGCTGCCTCCACCCTGTGCTTTAAAAACCTCATGCAGCAAGGTCCCTGCCTAGGGTCTGTGCCAGGGTGACCAGGCTGCAGTGAGCAGAAAAGCAGAAAAAAAAGTGCAGCAGAAAAGCATCCCACAGCACTTTCTAGTGTTGTCCCTTATCCTCTCCCAAGTCCACCACCTCCTCCTGCCCAGTGCAGCCAGGGGATCACACCACGCTGACAGATTTCACACCACGCTGACAGATTTCACTAAGAAAGGAGCATTAGGAGCCAGTGAGCCAAGGGGAAAGCCACACAAGGAAGAAAAATGTGCTCCTGTGTTAGAAACAGCACCATTAGAAACAGCACCACGGTGTGTTGGAGGGTGGGCAACATCCTCCTGGATATCCCTTACCCCCCTTCCTCCTTTGCCAAAGCATCAGACACCCATGAGCCGTTTGTTCCTGCTCACCTCTTTCTCCCTGAGAGTCACCCCAGAGAGCCCCTTCCCTGTGCAATGCTCTGGGGGTACCACACCTCCCAGCCCAGCAATCCCAGGCACCTGCAGCTCTCCACACACCACCTTTCCTCCTTAGCTGCAGCAGTGAAACCCATCAGCACCTATCCACATCAGCCTCCTCTTCAGCCCACCCGCTTCGTCCCAGCCGACAGGTACTGTCATTTCTATTTCCTAGCATCAATTTTATTCCTCTCTAATCCCCTCATCTGCTTCTCCCCAACCCTCCTAATTAGTCAGAGTGCTGATTTCAGCTCCCTGCAGCAATGACAAGGACATATCTGCCATCATGAGCACAGCCTGCTCCCTTGGCAGGAATGCCAGGGGCCAGCTGTTTGGTTCCCAGGCCTGGTGCAGACCATTCCTTGAGAGCTGACAAGGCTTCAGGAGCATGGATGGGAGTGTGGTGGTGGTGGGGATGGGAAATGAGACAGCACACGGAGGCAGCTCCACCTGCCTGCTCAGCACCTGCAGGAGCTGGGAAGTGAGGAGCTGTCACAGCAGCTCTGCTCACCCACCTTCCCTGTGTGCCACCCCCAGCCCCCAAAACTGCTTTGGGAAGGGGCTGGGATTTATCCTGGCCAAACCCTCTCCTTATGGGAGGCTGCTTTTGTCCCTCATCCACACAGCATCCTGCATGGGGAAGTGGGACAGCAGGACCTCCCTGGGCCTTCTGCCCAAAGGTCTCAGAGCTGGGGAGGGCGGATGGAGCAGAGGAAAATATCTGGGTACCAGATCCTCCCTGGCATGGACAGAAGCAGGAATCCAGGGTAGACAAAAAAAGCAGGAGATTGACATAGAGTAGAGGTTCATGAGTGGCACCTGAACAAAGATGCAGGTGGCAAGGGGCTGCAAGGAGGCTGTTCACACCACTGGGTCTGGAGCAGCAGCAACGGGTTTAGGAGGACAAGGACAAGCAGGGACTGCCCAGCTCCTGCTGGATGTGACTGGCAGCAGGGAGAGAGCAGGGGGAGGCCTGCAGCCCACCAGGACCCCCACACTCAGCAGAGTGGTTGTCTGCAATTTGCTGATTTTTTTTTTTTTTTTTGATGGTCTGGCTGGGAGGAAAAGGCAGGGAGGGATTTCAGAGACAGGCTGTGGAGCCCTGGAGCAGCCACTCACCCTGGCTCCCTGTTAAGGTCAAATGCTGGCAGCCCAGGCCTGGCTGACCATTACAGGGCTGTGCAGAGCTCTGCTCATCTGGGCTTCCTAAACCACCCCCAGCCCAATTCCTCACCCACTAAGTGCCCCCCTCCGCAGCCCTGCTCCAGCAAAGTGCAGGAGATGATTTTCAGAGCTCATCAGCTGCATTTCCCACCAGCCCCATCTCACCCTGGACAAGAACTGTGTGAAACTGAAGCTCCACGATGCTCTCTCGGGAACCCAGACTCATCAAATTCTCGGGAACCCAGAAGCATCAGAGAGATGATGCACCAGAGCTGCCAAGGGAAGGCTCTGGCCCAAGCTGCTCTGCTGAAGTCAGCACCTATTGCATTGCTGAGAAACCCAGCCAGAGCTCTGGAACAATTTTGAGCACCCCAACAGATCCCAGTGTCTCCTCCACAGTGTTAAGGAAATTCCCTAGAGATCATTCTCCCCCAAACCTGCCCATGGATCAGTAGCACCAGTGCCATGTGCTTTAGCAATGCGTGGTGCTCACCATTGCCCATCAGGATTTTGCATTGGCAATATTTTTTTATGGTCAAAGGTGATGTCAGGGCAACTTGAGGGATGCAGGCATGTGTGCATGGAGAGCATGGAGACCAAGCCAAAGAGCAGTTCTAATAATCCTTTCATTCAGAAGATGAATAAAATGGGCCTTCAGTACTGCTAGCTTTGATTTTCATCAAATGATGCACAGAAAGCAAAAAGCCTCGTTTGCCCACATTTCAAGATCAGAAGGCATGACAGCATTAAAACCAGGGGTTAATTTACCATTAAAAGGAAAAAAACCACCAAAGATCCCCCGTCTGGTGCTTCTTCTGCCACTTCCCCTTGCACTTTCCATTCCTTTCATGGAGATTTCTTCATGAAGCAGCCCCAGCAGCCAGCCCTGAGGCATGGGGGGTCCCACTGCCTTCTCCCATCTCTGGGTCTCTGCTGCTCCCCTTCCCTCTGCTGCTGCTGCTGGCTCTGGCAGGGTGAATGAGCAGGCAGCACTGCTGCTGGTGCTGCCATAGCCCAACCTCCAGGAACAGACACAGACAGTGCCACTGCCCATCCTTCAGTGCCACAGCCCATCCTCCAGGAACAGACACAGACAGTGCCACAGCCCATCCCTCAGTGCCACTGCTCATCCTCCAGTGCCACAGCCCATCCTCCAGTGCCACAGCCCATCCTCCAGGAACAGACACAGACAGTGCCACTGCCCATCCCTCAGTGCCACAGCCCATCCTCCAGGAACAGACACAGACAGTGCCACTGCCCATCCTCCAGTGCCACAGCCCATCCTTCAGTGCCACTGCTCATCCTCCAGTGCCACAGCCCATCCCTCAGTGCCACAGCCCATCCTCCAGTGCCACAGCCCATCCCTCAGTGCCACAGCCCATCCTCCAGAAACAGACACAGACAGTGCCACAGCCCATCCTCCAGTGCCACAGCCCATCCTCCAGTGCCACAGCCCATCCTCCAGTGCCATAGCCCATCCTCCAGTGCCTAGCCCATCCTCCAGTGCCACAGCCCATCCTCCAGTGCCATAGCCCATCCTCCAGTGCCTAGCCCATCCTCCAGTGCCATAGCCCATCCTCCAGGAACAGACACAGACACTGCCACAGCCCATCCTCCAGTGCCACAGCCCATCCTCCAGTGCCACAGCCCATCCTTCAGTGCCATAGCCCATCCTCCAGTGCCACAGCCCATCCCTCAGTGCCACAGCCCATCCTCCAGTGCCACAGCCCATCCTTCAGTGCCACAGCCCATCCCTCAGTGCCACAGCCCATCCTCCAGTGCCATAGCCCATCCTTCAGTGCCACAGCCCATCCCTCAGTGCCACAGCCCATCCCTCAGGAACAGATACTGCCCAGCAGCCCCATCCCCAGCCCTATTCCTTTCAATGCCATGACTACATACCAGCTTGGACCTTGGCTCACTTCCTTCCTGCCCTTAATGCCCATCTCTTAATGCCTTCCCTCTTCACATGAGCACAGCACCAGGCAGGTAAGGGGTTAATTTTATCACGGGTCCCCTCGGTGTCCCAGCTGCAGGTGGGTGTCTCTGCACTGGGGACTGTTGCTGCTGTTGAACCCAAGCCCCTGAGCCTTGCAGCTGCAAACCAGCAGCACCACCTTGGCTCTGACCTTCCCTGAACAGAGCCCTGCAGACCCTGCAGGCTGACCTGGCTGGAGGCTGGAGCAAACAGCCCCAGGAGAGCCCAGGGAAAGGAGCCTGTGCTGATGTACCAGCCTGCACTGGCTGCTCTCTGGGGACCCTGGGGGCTGTCAAAAGCACAGCAGGGATGGCAGAGTGCCATCTGACTGAGGCTGAGATGAGAGGATCAAGAAATTTTAATATGAAACATTTTTTCCATCATGCTTTACCCCCCAGAGCCAGGTAGCACTGGGTTTAAACCAGAGGCATCACTGGATGTAAAATCCAGGTAGTGCTGGATTTAAGAGCAAAAGAAGGATTAGCTCTTGTCCATTCTTGCTCCTTTCACATTTTTGTGAAAAAGATCAGAATTTCCCTGTTGACCTGATGTTAAGGGAAAAAATCCTTCAGATTTCCAATGCAAAACCATCCAATCTCCAAATTCTACATTAACATCTAAAACTGCCTTAAAACACAAAACCAAAGAGCAAGTCTTGTCTTGCCTGTGACTATTTTAGCATCAGAGATCACCTTGGTATTGTAAAAAGCCAACATCTGGCATCAGATGCACAGTAAATGAGCTGAAAGTGAGCCCCCTGGGCAGGCATTTTTTATCTATTAATAAGGAAAGGAAAACAATTATCTGCCTTGCTCCTACCACCAAAATTTAGGAGCCCATTAGGAGCAGAGAGGTGAGCAGAGAGGAGCCCTGTGCAGGCAGGGCACAAGGACAAACTGAACTGAATTGTCAGCAGAACCACACCAAACCAAACCAAACCCCAAAGCTTGTATTTGAGATAATCAACACCTTTGGATGTCCCCTGCCACCATAAGATCCTTCCTGTCCCCGAGGTGGCATCTCTGCTGCCATCCCTTATGGCTGGAGGAGGCAGAGGATGGTGAGAGCACCCTTGGGTCTGCTCCAGGCTGGAGCCAGGCAGTGTCTCCAGGGATGGCAGCAGATTCCAGTGGGATGTTTATATAAACATGATATCAAAACCACAGCTGAAAAACAACCTGGGTGCAGTTCTAGGGGCAGGGGGGGAGGAAAAGAGGAGAAAGCCAAAAAAGCCCTTGGCCTCATCTGCTCCTGCAGATCCACGTGACTTCACACACGTGGGGCTGCTTGGATGAGACAAGGCTGCTCTCCAGAGCCCAGCCTGGAGGTTGGGACCAGAAACAGCCACAAGCTGGGCTCAGCCCCCCAGAGCCCCCCAGAACCACGGCTGAGCACACAGGGAGAGGAAAACAGGGAGGAAAATGCCCAGGAATGAGGGGTGAGCCCATTCCATGAGCTCAGGAGGGTCCCAATGGGGGAGCAGATGTTCCTCAGACAAAAGCAGAGCCAAACTGGTGACAACTCATTGTCCAGGCTTCAAACTCACCGTGCTGGAGGTGGCATGTGCTCCCCCCTGCAGCTGTGAGGCTTTGAAGATGCTGTATTGCCTGGATTTCCTCACCCAGTAGTGAACTCTGGACAAACCAGTCCCAGGAAACAGTTTCTTTAGCTCCATAATTAGAATTCATAATTTTTTCCCCCATTTTTCTTTTTACTTGTGTGTCCCCTCCTACTCCTTCTGGACTTCCCAAATCTCCTGCAGGCATTAGGCTCCCTGACCTGGAAAATGAGCTCTTTGCAGCCTTATCTCGTTGACATTAATGAAAGATGCAGGTTTCAAAAGAATCTTCACCCTCTCTCCAGTGGAGTCAGCAGCATCTGGAAGAGGTCCACTCTGGAAATTAACCCCTCCATTCCATTTTGCTCCCCAAATGTGGCACTATTGGAAGAGCTGACAGAAAGCACAGATGGCATGACACATTGAAGAGCCAATGAATCAGGCATGCTGGTGTTTGGGGGGGGTTATTTTTTGGCTGAACAAGCATCAGCATGGGGTAAGCGGTCATGGGGAGGTGATAAAATGGTGGAAAGCGGAATTGTGCAATTAATTAAAATAAAAACCCACAACAACTAAAAATAGCTTTGCTATATTCTAGATGATTAGAAGCAGCCCTGAGTGCAAACACAGGCTGCCTGGAGCTCTCCCCTTGGAAGCACTGTGCCCTGGCAGCTGGGAAATTTGTACTGAGCATCAAACACTGAGCAGGGCTGCTTCACTGGGGGGAGATGCAGGCAAGAGGGGGAGCACAGTGAAAAGGGCTCGTGCTGCTGGGGAAGAGGAGCTGAACAGCCCCAAGGATGGCTCATCTGCCTCCCAGATGGGCTCTGACAGCTGGAAATGCTCCTGTACCCCATGGCAGCAGCACAGGTACCATCAGCACACCCCAGAACCACACCAGCATCACCAGCAGCACTGTATGGGGTGAGCTGGAGGAAGAACAGTGCCTTGGGCTGAGCACCAGCAGGTCCCCACACAGGCTGGGCTCCTTGCTGTTTGGGCTTGGAGTTACACCCCACTGCTTTCAGAGAGGCAAACTGGAAAAGAACAAAAATAAAATTGAAAAAAAGGGTCTGGTTCTGTGATGCTCAGAGGGTCTCCAACCATCACACCTCACAGTGTGGACCCAGCTTACACCTGCCACATCCCTGTGCAGATGGAAATGGCTCTGATGGTTCTCTGCTCCAGGTTAAAACACAGAGGTTTCCTCAAAGGGGAGGAAAAAAGGAGAATTCACCTGATCGCCCTTTCCCACCCCACCCTCCACCAATGCAGACCCGGAGCAGGAGACTCTGCGGGCTCTCCCTGCCCGCTGCTCCTCCCAAAGCTCCTCTCAGTCCGCACCTTCCTCCTCCCAGCCCTGCTGCTGTCAGGGCGTGTTAGAGCCCAACAACTCACCCGTGTCCGGGATGTCCCTCGGGCAGAGCCTGGCTCTGCTCCCCAGCCTGCTGTGAAACACTCCTGTCCCCTCTCAGTGCAGGCAGGGGCAAGGGGAAGCTGTTCCCGGAGTGACAGACACAAGGATGACTCATTTCCCATGTTTATTCCCCCTCTTCCCATTCAGCAGCCCTCGCACTCCTTTTCCCTTTCGCTCTGCATTCAGGGGAGCGTTTCGCTGTTTGCGGAGCGAGGGCTGGATTCCAGCTCGCTGCACATTCCCCAGGGCTGCACACAAGGGATGCTCGCAGCATCCCCAGGAGCTGAGCAGATCGCAGCTGATCACACCAGGAAACGCCCCGTGCCTGCCCCAGCCACACAGGTGATCCCAGCCTGTCACCCCCTGCCCTTTGTCCTTGTCCTCTACCCGAGCAGGACACGCTCCTGTGCAGGAGGGGCAGGGAAGCAGGGGGAGCTGGGCAGGGCTGGCTGCTCAGAGATGCCTGAGCTCATCAGCTGTGAAGGGATGAAGGCTGAGCACAGCACCCACCAAAGGACCACGGCTGTATCTGGGCAGAACAGAGGCAGATTAGCAGCCTGGAGTGATGAAGAGGAATGTTTAATACCAGGCTGGGCCTGTGTCTAACTGCTGGATTCAGGGGGTGGGCATTGCATTGTTCCCTCTGCCTGGCACCTTCCATGGGTCACTCATGTTGGGTTATTTGGCATTTAAATGTTTCCACCTCACTGGGCAGACGTGCTGCTGGCTCAGTGAGACCTTGGTGGGCACTGGCAGGGCTGGGAGGAGGGTGGGACAGTGGCTGAGCCCCCTCCATGTGCCAGGCTGCCCAAGGAGGGATGGTTCCACAGGGCACCAGCTCCCAAACTGCTCTACCCATCCCTGATGGAATGTCCTCTGCCCTGCCTGGCCCAGAAAATCACAGCTCTCACAGTGGAAGAATGAAAGGGGAAAAAATGGACACATCTGGCCCCAAACCATCTCTGGGGCTCTGTGCTGAGCAAGCTGTGCTGCATACAGACTGATCCATCTGCCACGCAGCTCCCCGGCTCTGCTGGGTCTGGGCTGCCCTGAGGCTGACAGGATCACTGCCTGCACTGCCTGGGCATTTCATCTACCCCCTGACCTTTACCAGCAATGGGCTGTGCTGTCTGGATTTTCATCACACATCCTCCAAAGAGCAGCACGACAATACCTGAAGCACGTCTGTATTGCTAGAACAGGGTCACTGGGGTCTCCAGGGGCTTGGTGAAAGCATTTCTTCCTCTCTTTCCTTCCTAATCCACCAATTTCTTGCAAATCTGGTCTTGCCTAGAAGCTGCCAGGATGGGATCAGAGAGTTCTGACCATATATATGTATTTGTAATTTTCTTTCTTTGGGGGTCTCCAGGGACTAGGCTTCAGAATATCACAGCCTGGTTCCTAGTCAGAGTAAAGCTATGTCAGTATTCAGCAAGAAGGCTGGACAGAGCAAGAACTTCCTCCTTGCTGACCTCCAGGAGTGGAGAAGCAGCCCTGGGCTCCCTCCTTTCCTCCTGTGGCATTCACCCATCCCCAGCCTGACACTGCTGGATGATACATCCACGCCCTGAGGCAGTGCTGTACTTAATGGGATAAATGCTTAGTGACAGCACCACAGAGCCATCCTGGAGATGGCACTGGGAGCAGGGTCACAGACAGCAAGCAGACAGCACAAGGGCTTTCTCTCCTACCTGTTCCAGAGAGCCATGGCCACAGTAGAACCAGCTACTGGCACTCCAAACAAAGCACAAACACAATTTGGTGTGCAAGGACGACCCAAGCAGGTACCTCCCAACAGTAAATAACCAAACACAGCAGTGGTTTGGCTGTAAACACAAGAGGGGCCTTACTTTGGGTGGGCAACCATATCCCATCCCCAGTGACCACATTCCACCTCCACTGCAGTTAGAAGGTGCCTGGATCTGCAAAGACCATCAGTTTAACAAGATCAATCTGTTTAGCTTAATAAATAGGAGGTGAGGAAATTACTTGAGCACTATCCAAAATACTGAAAGGCAGAAGAGATGCTGGCTGAAAGAGCTGGAGAGAGAAGGGTATGGGGATGCAATGAAGGGAAGAGTCCAGCTAAAAGCACTTGTGAGAATCCCTGCCACTGCAGTAATACAGAAATGGCTCTGACAAGTTCACCCTCACTTGTAACTGTACATCAGATTGAGTGTTTGGGTTTTTTCCCTCAACAAATTGAACAGGAATAAATTAAGGGATGTGCTACAGCCTGTATTTTGCCGTGGGTTAGATCGATGATCCAAATGTTCTTTGCTGGCTCTACAGTCAATGAATCACTAAATTTGGATCCACGTCCTCACCAGATGGATCAGAACCAGAAACCGAGGTGCTGCTGCCCCCAGGGTTTAATGGAATTTGTGTCTGGTTCTGAAGCAGATCTGGGCATTTTACTGAAAAGTTTTATAACTGCTTTCCCCCTGCAAGCCCAATTGCAAAGTTTAAATTATTTTCTAAGCACCTTAGCTATCATGAAACCCTTGTGATTGCAAAGAAAAGCTTGCACGGTCCTAAAAGTTCCAACACTGGCAGACAAATAAAATCAACTTTATAACTGGGGGATTTCCTGAGTTATGATTTTCTCAATTTAGCCAAGGGGTTGTGGACCTTCTCCCTGACTTTTGCTCAGCCAGGGCTGGTGATGCTGAGACAATCTTCCTGAAAGCATGTCCTGGCAGAGGGATTTTTACAGTGGGCACAGACATCTGGCTTCTCCCATCTTTTCAGTAACAGCCTGTGTGTGCTTCTCTGGCTGTTTGGCATTTGCTGGGAAAGATTACTGTGAGAAGGGGAATCAATAAATTCCATCACAGATGACAAACACGGAGGGAAAACATTGCTTGGGGTTGCTAATCAGCATCTGCAGTGGGGATGGATGGGGCACCCCAGGGTCAGACCCCTGACCCGAAATGCTCCCACATGTGCTGGCAAAGCCCCTGGTGAGAGCTCCTCCTCCATCTGCAGTGGTGCTCCTGCAGGTTCCCAGTCCCATTTCAGCAGTCTCCTCGCCTTGGAACCTGATTGCAAATCCTAAACAAGTGCTCAGTGATGGGCTGGCTCCCTGCCCAGAGACTGCATCAGAAATTCTGCTTGATGTACCAAGCCCTCAGCAAGCAGGGGGAAGGGAGCAGAGCCTGGGGAGGTGTGGAAGGGGTGCACACACACCCCAACTTCCCAGCTTCCCTCTTCCAGCAGGGAAGCACCAGGAGGTTCCCTTCCCTTTGACCTGTGCCTGTCCAGGAGGGCTTTTCACCACATCCTGGTGGATTTGAACCCCAGGAAAGCAGCAGCAAGAGGGATGCCAGATGCAGCAGTGCTGCCATGACCTTCCTGCCTACACAAGTCCCCACTTTTCCAGGGACCTGTTGAGGTCCAGCAGCCCCAGGCTCCCAGCAGGCCCCTTCTCCACCAGCACTGCAGATATCATGGCAGCAGCTCCTCAGACACTCACAGTTTCTGACTGCAATCTTAAATATCAGCCCAAGGCCACTCACAGCAGAGATCTGCTCTGTGGGGTGACACAAGTCCTGCTGCAGAAGCTCTGAGGGCACCTTGGCCAGTGCCACCAGTCAGTGCTGCCTTTTCAGAGGCTGCCAGACCCATGGAACTGGTCCTTCACACCAATTAACCATTTCCTTTCTGGGCAGAGGGACAGGAGGGGTGGCAGTAGTGTATCTAGGCAGGGGTGCAAGACTCCAGAGCCCCCAGTTTGTCCCTGGGCACCACGCTGGAGCTCAGGAGACCTGGAGATGAGGGGAGTGAGGCAGGGATGAGCTCTCCCTGCCACCACTCCACAAAGTTAGAACATGACCCCGAGGTGGCTTTGCATTTGGCCTCCTCATATGGCAAGAGAAGGGTGAGAATATCTTCCCTGCTTTTAAGCCAAAAGGGGCATTATCTCTTTGCAAGGGCCTCAAATATTTCAGAATCAAAGCGGTCGGTTTGACAGAGGCTCTTGGGTCAAGGGACATCTGGAAACGGTGCCTCGCTGTTGGTCACCTCCGATTTCATCCTCGTGCCCTTTTAAACAGATCCTCCC
Organism: Oenanthe melanoleuca; assembly: GCF_029582105.1. Classification (NCBI taxonomy): domain Eukaryota; kingdom Metazoa; phylum Chordata; class Aves; order Passeriformes; family Muscicapidae; genus Oenanthe; species Oenanthe melanoleuca. Next base: position 4,970,134 of record NC_079350.1, read on the forward strand.
TTCCCAGTGAGGGGCTGACCCCCAGGAGCCCCTCAGGAACTGCTGAGCTCTGCATCATCTGCTGCTATTCTGGCTCCTTCCCTGCCACGGCCTCCCCGTGAGCGGCACAGCACGAGGACAGGCTCCTCCAAAGGCACAGGGCAGAACAGGCAGCTACCACTGTGCTTTTCAAACCAGTCCAGCTCAGTCTTTGCCCTCTCTGAAGGATGGACTTGTGAAAAAAAAAAAAAACAACTCAAGAGTGGGGCCACGTTGCTGAGCTGTATCACGTCACAGTCAGCCCATGCAGACAGGACGTCCCTTTCCTGTGGTGCCTGTGAAAAAAAAGTGTCCCTACAGCCTCTCAAAATGCTCCCTGAGAAGAAAGTGTCTAAATCCAATGTTTTCAGTTTCTCCTACCAATCAAAAGTGGGATTCCTGAGTTTTTAGGGTGGTGAAACACCAGGGTGGGTCACAGCCAGAGCAGAGGGTAATTAGTCACAAGGAAAAATAGGATAACTGGACCCTGTGCCAAAGGCAGAAGAGCAAGAAGAGCAAGGTCTTCAGGTATGCATGGCCTGGGCAAGTTGGGGCCAGGATCTAAGGCAAGTCACAGCTAGAGCTCATCCTGGCCACTGGTGGGACATCAGTGGAGAAGCCAAACCCTTCGACACATCCCAATCTCCAGAAACAGGGACACTGACCACCACCATGCAAGGGAGGACTAGCAGGAGAGCCAGAGGCATCCCAGCCTGTCTGCACAGCCTCTGGGTCAAATTAGCACATGGAAACGGGGACAGCAGAGAGAAAGGCACCCAAGGGAAGGAGGATGTGAGCAAACTGCAGCAGGGAAGGTGACAGGACTCCATCATGGGGAGCCAGGGTCTGGTCAAGAGGGTGGCAAGGGGATGGAAACAACATCCTCAGGAATTGATCCAGATATTAAATTAAAGACATTTATGTTTTTCCCACTTATCAAACTCCAAGGCAGATGACCACAGATAATAAAAGACATCAGTGCTGGTATCCACCCTCCCAGCACAGACACTCCCCTGGTCTGACTGCCCCATGCAGGACCAGGGGCCTGCCCCTGCTCCATGGCTGCCCCCAGCTCCATCCCTCTTAGACACCTTCTTGTGACACCCATCACCCACAGCACCTGGGACTAAGAGGGGGACCAAGAGGGCCAACAAGTGCAGCGTCTACCCTAAAGGTCACTCCCTGCTTCCCAACCACTTCTGATGCTGGGAGCAGCCAGAGGAGGAGTCCCAGCGCCGCTGTCCCTTGTGACCAGGGCTGGGCTTTCCCAGCAGGGAGGGAGGTTTGGCACTCACCTAGCAGCAGGTTCATGAGGACCTCCTGGCCTGCCAGCGTGCTGCTCTTCACCAGGCAGATGAGCGTGCCCGCGATCCAGGGGATGCCGTGCCCCGTTATCCCCAGCAGGTTGATCATGGAGCGGGCGCCTCCCCAGGAGGAGGCTCTGCTGGCACACACCCCCAGCCTCTTGGACATGCAGATGTCGATGGCCAGCAGCGAGTTGAAGGCGATTCCCTTGAAGGAGGGGTTGAGCTGCATGCAATCCTCCTCGGGCAGCTGCTGCGACTGCCGCCGCTCCCTGGGGCCGCTGCCCTGGCCACCAGCTGCCCCAGCCTGGCCACTCTGCTTCCTGCTGGAGCTCCTGCTCTCCTGGTTCCCCTTCAGGGGCTGATTCAGGGAGAGGAACTCAGCCCTGTTGAGGACATTGTTCCTGTCTCTGGCCCTGGCCCGTGGCTGGGATGCTGGCATTGCAGTCTCTCTTTAACGCAACCTGCTTTGCAAATACCGGCAAGGAGAGAAATCCCTCTTCTCCCTGCAGAAAGCTTCCCCCACTCCCACCCTCACAAGCTGTGAATTTGGGAAGCTACAAAGGTTCCCCTCTGTTGCAGTTGCCCCCAGCACAGACTGCAGCTGTTAAATATAGAGTAAGGAATGCACATGGCTGTTTACTTCATGGGCCTAGCAAGCTTGGAAGGAAAATTAATGCCAGGCTTGGCAGCCAGTCCAGTGCCAGGGAAAAAGGTTGGACAGCCAATAGATACGAAGAAGAGGAGGGAAAAACATTGTGCCAAAGGTTGGTTGCTTCTGGCCTGGTCTATTTAAATCTTCCAATTGCTTATTCCTCTAGGCTGCAAGGGAGACTGGGAAATGTAGTTCTTCGTGTGCTGCAATTCACATTTCAGCACCAGAGTCAGAGCTGGAGATGATGGCATCCCCTCCCCAGGGCACCCCATGGAGGGCTGTGCTGCCTGGCTGTGCAGCACCAAGACCAGGTGTTGCTCAGGCACTTCCCCTCACGGGGCTGTCCCCAAATCTTCCAGATTAATCTGTTCTTCAACTTCTCCCCCACTTCCTGGGCACCCCCTCCTCTCCTGGCATGGACACCTTTCAATCCCCACTAACCCCATCCTCCCTGCCTGCTCAGGATGCGCCCCTGGAGCTGCTTCCATCACTCACCCCGCTCCTGGATGAAGGAGAAGCATCCCCAGCCTGCTGCTCACCCAGGAAGGAGGTGCTGATGCATTCCCACCCTCCTTTCCTGGCACTGTGCGTGGCCTCGATAGCGCACGTGTCGCTGCCGTGTCCCCAGCCGGGCTGAAAGCAGGGACAGCCACTGCCACATCCCCCAAAAGCAGCACAGCCACTGCCCACAGCAGCATGGGAAGGCTGTGCCAGGCCCTGAGGAGGACAGGGAATTCCTGCTGTCCCTCCTGCCACTCACCTGTGCTCCATGGCTGTCACCTCCCAGCTCCCCGCCCGAGACATCTCGCTGGGAGCATCCATCAGAGCCTGCAGCTCCAGCTCCCTGCTGATGGATCATCACAGTCCCTGAGCAGCAGCTGGGTGGATCTGAGCCTCCAGCCCCTCTGGGAGTCACCATCCATCTCAGCTGGTCCTGCTGCAGCACCCTGAGCCAGCTCACCTGCACTGCCATCACCTTCCCTGCACACTGGGCTCTCCACAGCACCCACAGGCTCCAGGAACAGGGTTATTCCTATGCAAATAGGCTGGAAATCCCCGTGGATGGAGAACTGGAGAGGATGGATATTACATTGAGGAGCAGAACAGCCACGCCTCTTGGTGCCAGTGACATTTGTCTACACAACTGTCCAGTTACAGAGGTCAGTGGCTGCACAGGTAACCCTGGGAATTGGGCACCCAGGTACCTTTAAAGGTTCTGTCCAAACTGCACTGGGTAGTTTAAGTGCTAAATGGAATGTAGTTCTTTGGCTACCAAAGATAATAACACAAATTTTACATTTTCTTTGCACTTTTATGCATAACTCTCAAAATTCTCTCAGTGAACTGTACATCCAGACTGTGCCCATCTGACTGACAGACCATCCAGGTAGCAGCACTGCTTGGACAAGCAAATACCTGAGGTCCTGAGGAGCCCTCACTCCTGGGCTTTGTTCATATTTTCCTCCCTCAAGGGAAAATAATACACAAAAATAAAACACATCCATTTATTTCTGATTCATATCTCCCAGAACTTATCCCTGCTCAAGGGAGGTGATTCTGCCCCTCTACTCTGCTCTGGTGAGACCCCACCTGCAGCACTGCATGCAGCTCTGGGGTGCCCAGCACAGGAAGGACATGGACCTTGGAGTGAGAACACAAGAGGCCATGGAGATGCTCCAGGGGCTGGAGACTCTCTGCTCTGGAGCCAGGCTGGAGAGCTCAGCTGGAGAAGGCTCCAGGGACACCTTAGAGCCCCTTCCAGCGCCTGAAGGGGCTCCAGGAGAGCTGGAAATGGAGTGGCAGGACTGGCTTCACACTGACAGAGAGCAGGCTTAGGTGGTACAGTTTGTACCATGAGGGTGGGGAGACCCTGGCACAGGTTCCCAGAGAAGCTGTGGTTGCCCATCCCTGGGAGTTTTCAAGGACAAGGCTGGACAGGGCTTGGAGCAGCCTGGGATAGTGGAAGGTGTCCCTGCCAGTGACTGGGAGGGTTGGACTAAATGACCTTTAAAGGTCCTTCAACCCAAACCATGTGATTCTATGATCCCAGCTGGAGGAAGAGCTTGTTCCCTTCTCAGGCACCCTTACCCTGCCCATAAACACAACCTCTCCTGGCTCAGGTACCACATGGGGCTGTGGCAGCCCTTAAATCACACAGGAGCTGCCACACCACCAACCTCACCAACTCCTGCCTGATCCCTGGCTGTGCTGCCACTACCAGGGCAGTCAGCCCCCCATCCCTACCTGCCTGCCCTCATCCCACTGCCCAGAGTGTGGAAAATCCCAGCCTAGCTGACACTGGCCAGGCAGAGAACCATCAGAGCTGCTTCCACTTGGCTGGGTTCTCCCACTCTGTGCAAGGCTGCTGCTGTCTGGGGCTCTGCAGATATCAGTGGGCAGAGGGATAAAGGCACTGGTGGCCAGGACTCTGCAAAAACAGGGAGACTCCTGCCCAGTCTGGTGCTGGGCATGCTGAACTACAACTTAACATGTTCCTCGGGAGCTGTCACGGGTTGAAAAATACCCTGAAAGCCCTGGGAGTGAATTTAATCTGATGCCTGTCTCTTCTGCTGACACTGATATGAGGGAATTTCTCTGTCCCAGCCTCCCTGATCTGCTGCTCAGTCCTAAGCAGGAAGGGGCTGGAGGAGGAAGGGCAGCATGGGATGGATGCAGTGCCAGAAAACCCCTGTCAGTGGTGGAGGGGGAAAGGAAAACTGCCTGATCTCTCCAGCAGCCAGGTGGGCTGTCACTGACAGTCCCAGCTGGAGAAACTGAGCTGGGGAGGGGAAAATCCCTGATCTCACTGAGGCCATGAAAAGACCCATCCTGCAAAACAGCCACTAACCCCGGGGTTTATAAATATCCCTGCAGACAGGCTCCCTGCTCCAGGGGCTATTCCAGTCCTGACACATGATCCACAGGGGTCATCCAGCACCTGGGAGAACGCCCAGGCAGACAAATCCCTGTGCCCAGCCCTGTCCTGGCCACCCTGCCTGCAGGGCTGCTGGCCCAGGGCTGTGGCCACAATTCCCTGCAGCACACTGGTGTCAGTGGCCAGCATGGCCAGGCAAACCACGCTGGAATGGGGTGGGACAGGACTGAGAGCCCCATCCCCTTTCTCTGCAATTCTCCTGGCAGTGCTGGTGCATCCCAATCTCTGGCCAAAGCAGCAGCACTTGCAGCCAAAGTGAGCCCAGCAAACCCTGCATGGGATTCTTCTAGGGACAAACAAGAAAGCTGGGTGGGATGTGCCTTAATCACTCACAGCAGCGTGATGGAGACAGGCACGACCAAAACCCAAGGAAAACTCCAGCTGAAGATGAAAAGCTGATTTCATTAGAATGAGATAATGCAATTTTCTAGCTGACCAGAGCACCAGAAACAGCCAAGTTGAAGCAAGACCTGGCTGAAGCTTCAGTGAAGCTGGAGTTGCAGAATATGCAGTTTCACCAGACTCATGGTGCTCTGGGAAACTGTGACAAGCTTGTTTGAAAAGTGTGAAAGAGTCTTGGAAATGTCAAAGGATTTCAGCACCTTCTGGAGGCTGCTGGATATCTCATTCGGAAGATGCTAATTTCATTCTCCCTTGTACTATGTGATAGTAAGTGGCTTGTAACTTCAGTGAGTTCTTAGTGTTTCTGTCATAGGACTAGTGACTAAATTGTGCCTTTCACAGCAACTGGAAAGTTTAAAATAAATACTTCTCAATGCTTCAAGAAACACGTGAGGAGGAAAAACATGACAATAAACTGTTTTTTTTCCTCACTTGCTGTGGGTGGAAAGGAGCAAATCTACCTCCCTCATCCAGTGACATTCACTTGTTAGGATCACCTGGTAGTTCTGGTCTCTCCTACCTGCTAGGGGCTAACCCAGCCTGCTGAGGGTGCAGGGTGGGAAGGTCTAAAAGGCATTTACAGCAGCTCTGCACTGCTGTGCCACACCACAAGCAGCACTGCCAAAGAGCTTTTTACCTCTCATTCCTCCAGGTTTCTTATTTAGAAACAAGTGGCAGAGCACACACTCACCCAATGCCTGATGTCCATCAGCTATTGCTGAGAAGCCAGACAGTTTCACCTCCCTGGCACTCAGATTCTCAGCCAGTGATGGCCAGCAGGACCAGCTGGCAGCATTACTCCCAGAACTGCCTGTAAATAGAAGTTTACAACTTTCCCACAGGCCACTGCTGCCTCAGACACTTCTCACTCCCCATTCCAGCTGCTCCCCAGTCCCACTGCTGCTATGGAGAGCTGTACATTATTCCTTGCTGGAATCACAGCCCATCCAACCTAGGGCTATGAGTTCTGCAAATAAGGAGACCATTCCCTCTGCTGCCCTTTGGTTGGCACCGAATCTACCCAGCAGGCTCCAGCCGGGAGAGGAAAATCTTAATCCGAGAAAAAGAACATAGCAGTGAAATAAAAGATAATAATAATAAAGAGGTAAAAAAATTAGGCTTTTCTAAAATTAAAATAAAAACTACATTACCCACAATTCACGGATATGTGGGAGGAAATGCTGGGTTTTTTTGCCAAGGAGGTTTAGCCTCAACAGCTGCAGTTTAAAAGCGAAATACAGGGGGAGGGATGGGACTGGGCGAAGGAGGGAGGACAGGGCTGCGGGGGGAGCCCGGACCGGCAGCCGGTGCCGCCGGGGGCTGCGGGCACCACGGGCATGCGGCGCTGCGTGCCCGGGCAGCGGCGGCGGCAGCGGGGAGCGCCCGGGGGCACCGAGGGGCTGCGAGCGAGTTTCGGCAAAGTTTGACCCCGTCGCGTTCCTGATGCTGCGGCGGCGAGCGCAGCCGGAGCCCCCCCGCGCCCCCGCGCTCCCCCGGCGGGGCTCCGCGGGTGCGTGAATGTGTTGCGGGAGAGGAAGCCTGCGGCAGCCGGGAGGCGGAGGCACCGATCCTGCTCCGCTCACCTCCCCGGGCAGCCAGCAGAGAGCCGAAGGGGGGAAAAAAAAAAAAAAAAAAACCAACAAAAAAACCGACAACAGAAAAAAAAAAAAAGAGAGAGAGAGAGAGAGAGAGCGCGAGCAGGAGGCTCCCCCCGCCCCGCGCCGCTCGCCCCCGCAGCGCGGAGCGGGGCTCGGCCGGGGCTCGGCGCGGCTCCCCGCGATGCTGTGACGCCCCGCGGGGCCCACGCGTGTGCGGGGCAGCCCCGCCGAGCCCGCCCATGAGCCCCGCGGGCTGAGCACAGCCGGCTCGCCCGGCAGCGGCGGCAGCGGCGGCAGCGGGAGGAGGAGGAGGAGGAGGAAGGTCGGACACCCCTGCGGAGAGCCGCTCGCCGAGGAGGAGCAGCAGCAGCGGGAGGAGGAGGAGGAGGAGGAAGGGGAGCGGCGCGGCCGGCGCCCCCCGGGCCGGTGCGTGGCTGGCCATGTCACGGGCGGCTCGGCGGCGCTGAGCGGGCGCGGAGCGGCGGAGGCTCCATCGCCGCTGCCCCGCTGCGCTCCCGGAGCCGCCGGCCCCACCGGCACCGCGCTCGCTTCCCTCTGCGCCCGGCTATTTCTAAGGGAAAGAGAAGAAAAAAAAAAAAAAAATTAAATTCCCAAAGCGCAGACATCGCTGGCGGAGGAGCCTCCAGAATCGGAGATTTGGCGACTTTTTGCATTTTCCAGCCGTCGCTTTTTTCTGTTATTATTGTAATTTTGTGCGAAAGGAAGTTATGAACAACTGCAAGTCAGGAAGTGGAAATCCACACCGGTTGTGACAAGCTGGGGCTAAAAACTATTTCATTATTTATATAGATGTGTCTATCAACATTCTGCTTTTCATCCAAAGAATAAAGGGAAATACCGGCTAGTCCTATGTTTGATGGTGAATGACAGACTGCATCTGAGCAAAGGAAGGACTAAATATATCAACTAAGAACACCATCTTTATTTATTGAACTCAAGAGACTTTTTTTTAACCCAAAGACTGTTTGAGCAAGAGATTTAATGGGTCTTTAAAAGGGGGAAAAAATTTTAAAGGCCCTTTTGCTTCTGAAACGCAGCTAACCTCAAAAATAGAAGCAGTACTTGTAAGACAGATATTTGAATTAAGGCTTTACACGATGAATTTTCTATCCTATGGATATCAGTTTTGAAATTACAAACCAAGAAGATCTGTAATTGATCTAGCACCAGATAATTTCAATGCCTAATATTCCCCAGGATTGCTGGAGTACCCTAGGAGCTGCGTCGGACTGTACTCGGGGTATGCCATGGGCTGTATTCAGAGTATTAGCTGCAAATCCAAAGTTTTCCGGGAGAGTATTTCAGTGATTGAAGTGAAAGCCTCCATTGATCCCGTTCCCACCAGCATTGACGAGTCCTCCAGCGTGGTCCTGCGCTACCGGACCCCTCACTTCCGAGCCTCTGCCCAGGTGTTGGTGCCCCCTCTTCCCAAGAAGGAGACCTGGATCGTGGGCTGGATCCAGGCTTGCAGCCACATGGAATTTTACAATCACTACGGGGAACAGGGAATGTAAGTGTTTCCAAGGGCATGTGTGGGTGCCTGATGGGAAATGGGAGCGGGAGGGCCATGGCCTGGCTGGGAAATAGTGGATTGAACCAAAAATTATGATCCTTATTTAAAAACCCAGCCACTCTGGAACTTAACAGGACTTTCCCATGTGTTTAAAATACAGGAGAGCTTGTCCCTGCCCTTTTAAAGCAGGGGGTGTTCTTCTCTTCGAATGGGAATTTGCCCAAGCCCCAGCCAAACCCCGCTTGTTCTGGTAGGAACCCAAAAGCAGCATTATTTCACAACAGCTTTTGGGCTGCACAGGAGATCCCAAAACCCTGGGAGCAGCCCTGCCAGGACAGGCAGCCTTGCTCTGATACACGTTTGACACGAGTGGATCTCCTGACCTCCAGCTCCTCTTGCCTGCATCCCTCCCCATCCCAAAAGTGCGCATTGAGGAGCTCCAGGGAGGGCTGAGGGCTGACACTTGTGGCACAGATCCGTCCCTGGTGTCTCTGCTGTGCTGCTGCTGCTGCTGCTGCAGTGAGCCGTGGCTCAGCTCGGTGCCCACCAGCTTTGGGAGCACATTGAACGTCACAGGAGGAATCCTGCTTGCTTTGCCCACAGTAGCAGGCAGCCCACGGGAAAGCACAAGCTGGATTTAACCCATTGGTAGTTAAACCATCTGCATCACTTTGGAGCAGGGTGCAAATTTCACGTTGCACTCCTTTATGGGTAATGTGAAAGGGAATATATAGGTACAAATGTGAGGTGGAGGAATCCAGGGGCTGTTTGCACACCAAGAATCCCTGTGTTACTGGTCAGACAGTCATAGTGAGACAGGAATGAGTCAAATCAGAATGTCACTTCCCTGCTGAGAAAAGTCATCTCTCCCCAGTCCCCCAGCAGCTTGTTCTCCAAACGTTGCAGGCTTTGGCCCACAGCTCAATCAGCCCCAGCACCTGATCCCCAAACGCCTGCACAGAACAGCAATTCTGCAGCTCACGGTGCTGGGCAGCACCAGGTGCAGCAGCAGTGTGTCTGTCCAGCCACGGGGACAGAGCCAGTGCTGGCAGATGGGCCAGTGCCTGCAGGTGCTGGTGCTGCCCAGTCCCTGGGGTGAGGGAGGAAGGACAGGAAGGTCAGGTCCCAGCAATCCTCTCCCTGCTCATCCCCCAGTGCCCGGAGTCAGGGAGATGCTGGCTCAGCCCCTGAGGGTCAGTCTGGGCAGCTTAAAAAAAACCCTGAACGAGGAGGGAGGAGGGAGGAGGGGGACACGGCTGGGGAGCAGGGCTGACTTCATGCAGCGCCTTCCTGAACATCTGCACGCACAGCCCTCTCCTCCTTCCCTCCTGCTCCTCCCAGCCCGCTCCAGCATCACGGCCGGGATGCCAAGGGCACGGCAGGAGCAGCCCGAGGCCACACTGTCCCCCCCTGTCCCCGTGTCCCCTCCCTGCTCAAGCACAAAGTTTCTGCACCTGGCAGTGCAGCCAGGCTGATCTTGGTTTTTAAAGTATTTACAGCAGGCCTGAAATCTGTTTTTGGCTCCAACAGCATCTTTAGCAAGGACGATTTGTTGCTCAGATGTTCCTGATTCCAGGCCTTTGGGATTTGCATGTGTAATTCTCAGGCTCGTTTAGGGATCCTGTAAATGAAAATAGGAAAGTCCACTTTATATAAATACAGCTCAGATGCACTGAAATAGAGAGGACTGGGCACAGAGTGATGCTGCTGGTGCTGCAAACCTCAGAGTGGCCTTTTATTTCCCTGCACCTGAGTTGCCCTGTGTTTAAAACAAGGATTTGGTACAGCCTGCCCTTGCTGGAATGTTTTGGGACTAAAAAAAAAAAAAAATGAAAAAGAAAGAGTAAAAGAGTAAAAAGAGTAGTAGCTGCTGCTGTAAACAGGTAGAATTAAAGACTGCAGCTATGTATGAGAGCTTTTAGCTAGAAAATCATGGAAACAAAGATTTTTCCCTAGGAGATTCATTGACATTTAACTGATAACAACAACAACAAAAAAAAAAGTTACCCGAACACAAGCAGGAATTGCTGTGTTCCTGCACTCTCTTTCTATAGACTCATTGCCATCTGAAGGCTATAAATAAAGGCATTTAGGAGGAAAGGCCTCTTCAATGCCATTGAAACAAGACCTTTGCAGAGAGAGGGACACAGGACAGAAACCTAAGGGGAAGGATGGGCCAAGGCTCTAGCTGGTGTAACTCAGAGCAATCCCACTGACCTCCACAGAGCTCCACATTGATGCCAACAGACTCCCAACTTTCCATGACAGGGAGAGGCTCCATGTTTTTAACCCCTGTGGCAAACAAAAAACCCCAAACAGTCAAAAATCAGTCATCCAGCCGAAGCACCAATACTTACAGCAGGCTTTGGATTAATTCTTCACTTCTCTGCTGGGAAGTTGTTAGCTGTGCATAAGCTGGCCATTACATTGAGGATGGAAACAGCTGAGAAATACTGGAGCAGATGGAGCTGTGCATAATGCTGCTATAGGGATGGCAGCTACAGAGGGGATAATTTAGACACGCACGTTCAAAGTGGCACTGACAATCTAGGGGCTAAATGCAGCATTTTTAAATTTAAAGGAAGAGAATTAAAGCTCAGCTAACACATAAGTGCTGGCATTAGTTTACATGTGAGTCAGTAGATGCTGCAGGGAACATGAAAACCCCCAGCATGAGGATGTGGATGTGCTCTCTGACCCTTCTCTGTGCAGGGCTGGGGCAAACTCCTTGTTCTCCCCATGGCTGGTATTGCTGCTCTCCCATGCAGGATTTTACCCTTGTCCTTAGGAAGGATGCTGCTGTGCAGAGGAGGCATCAGGGTCAGTCCAGAGCTGTGACCTGTGCAGGAGCAGCTGGACCAGGTCCCTGCTGGCATCTCCTGGGGTTGGTGCTGGTTCCTGCACCTGGTAGAACCTGTGTCAGAGGCTGGGCCATGCTGGAATGGCACTATCCAGCCTCCTCCATCTCCATGGAGATATGCAAGAAGCTGTGCAGATGGAGATATGCAAAAGAGAGAGATAAATAAATTGGAGTTGGGATATGATCAGCCAAGAATCTAGAGAAGTTTCATGTGGATGTTTCTCCCCCTGGAAGACCTGATGGGGCTATTGCATCCTTACATCATCACTTCATCTTCCCAGGCTCTCTCCCTGGTGAGATTAAATCTTCCATGCCCTGCAGCAGGGACATAATGAACTCAGCTTGTCAAGAGAATAAACCCCCAGTCTCCAGGAGGGAGGATACAATCAAAAAACCCACAAGGGTATCTTTTCCAAACAAAGTGAAGGGAGGTCAGTTCACTGTGGGAATTTACCCCTCCAGGGATTTAGAGGAAAAGGCTTTGCTGCCCTGCAATGTTCCCTGGATCCCACTTGTGCTGTGGGCACCACCTTAGCCCAGTTACAAGGGTTGTCCAGCTGGACTTGAGTCTGCTCCCCCAAACCAGCAGAACTGTTCCCTTTTTCCTAATGGCAGTTCTGTGCTGGTTTCACTGCCTGAGCCAGCCATCAAACACTGCTGCTGGAGGCAGGAGCACACAGCTGGAGGGTGGGAGGAAGAGGGACCACAGCAGCACAGCTCTGTCAGCCAGGGAACAACATCTTAAATTTCCTTCCTGTTCTTCACTCTAACCCTGCCTTGACTTGTCTGACATGCTGGAGTAGGTGAGAGAGGCACTGTAAAGGAGAATTTAAAATTAAGCAGCTCTGGCTATCAGGTTTTCTTTCTCTCAGCGAGTCCCAAGTGCAGGCCAGTGGTGGAGGGAGGCAGGAGCAGGGATGTGAAATGCCAGGGTTTCACTACACCCACACGTGGCTCTGGTCCCTGCACCAAGCAGGGGCTGTCCCAGAGGGGCTGCTCTTATTTGGGGAGCTTGGAGAGGATGGTGTTGGAAGGCACAAGGTTGTGCAAGTCCATCTGGCCTGGGACTAATTAGGAGCTGGCTTTAAGCAATTTGAGCTGAGGACGCAATAGTGCCTGTCTGGAAAGGTTACCTGGATGTATCCACACTGGGCTGGAGGCTGCTGGGCTGGGTTTGCTGTCACTGCCCTGGGACAGATCTGGGAGCTCAGGATGAGCTGGGGGATTCGTTCCCTGTGACAGAACAGGAAAAAAAGTGTCTGAATGATGACTGGGAAGATAAAATCTACATAAAGCTGCTTGGCTGTCAGCAGCAGGGCTCTGGTTGTACCACAAGAAATAGCTCAAAGTTCCTTCTGGTAGCAAGGAGACATTTGTTCAGAGAGGTTTCTTGGCAGCTCCAGTCTCTGGCGATGCCCACACTGACTCTGAAGGTTTCAGAAGAGGCAGAAACAGGCTTGTCAGTGTTACAAGGCAGAACCTACTGATCCTGGAGCTGATCAGTGAGCCCACGAAACCAGATAGCTTGGTTTCTTTTCATGCCTCCTTCCTGCTATTGTCAGCAAAGTGTTTACTGGGCACTTTCTGGTCTCTCCTTGGCTCGACACTACCAGAGAAAGATGCTGATGCAGCCAAAGATCATTCCACAGCATTCTTTCCAAAATCATCCAGTTGTTGGCATATTATTTGCCATGGACACACTCTGCAAGCAGGGGCTGCCAGCCTGGCTGGCACAGAGGCTTTGCTGTAGCATTAGGCAAGGGGCAACCCCAGCAGCAGCCACCGTGCAGCCTTTGCTCTGCTCCAGTCATGGGATCATCATGAGGCCTCGTTTTTCTGCTCATTCCAAGCTGTGCAGATGAAGCATGATGGTTTTGAAACCCTGGGGTTAACCACAGTGGCTAGAATTAGGCACAGCGTGCTCTGTGAAGAAACACAGGCTGGTTTCTCCTTCCCCATTCCTGCCCACGCCTTTCCTCAAGCTGGGTGCCCTCCTGGGCCACCCTGAGCTCAGCTTTGTCCTGGGGTGCTGCAGGCTCTGCAGGCACCATCCTGCTCAGTCTCTGACACAGCTCCACCTTTGTGCTCTTGTTCAAATCCTGGGCACATCCTGAGAAGCTGCTGCAATTCCATACTGAGCTGGGGATGAAGATGGGGACAAGCAGATCTTAGAGGACCTGCATTTACTGAGCATCCTCTATCAGGTTGTCCTGCCATTCACCCACCAGCTCTGGTCTGAGCAGGCAGGAGCAGCCCTGGGACTCATTACCCTCCGTGGCAGCTCAGCTCCTGGTTTGGCACCTCTGTACCTGCAGAGATGCTGTGGCTGCACCACGCCTGTCACCTCAGAGTCAGCCTCCAGGACTGTCACATCTCACCCTGGGTGACAGCCAAGCTGAGTACCAGCCAGTCTGAATGGAAAGTAATCCTAAACCAGTGGCTGAAAGGGAGAGAAGAGCCCCCAGATGGGGTTTCGGAGCTGGGCTGTGCAGCAGGGAGGGGAGGGGGCTGCAGAGCACGACCTCTACTCATCCATCTGCGAGGGCTGGGTCACCCAACATCCCTGGAGCCTTCCCAGAGCCCTCCCAGAGCCTTCCCAGACCCTTCCTGGAGCCCTCCCAGAGCCTTCCCCTGCTCAGCTCTGCCGAAGGGCATGAGGGGTGGTGAGCCAGGATGACTCTGGTTTGCAGGGCAGAGCGTATAAACATCTCTGCAGTGCACAAGGGTCCTGGCAGGACTGCTCAGGGATCTCCTTTTGGCTGCCTTCACTACAAATTTTCTTCCAGGGAAAGGACTCCCTCTGCCTGCTGGCGACGGGCTCGGGAGGGAGGGATTGCTGCAGCCGAGGCTGACAGCCGCCAGTAAATCTGTGCAGGGAGATGTTGTGCTTGCATAACCCCTGCTCAGCTCCTGCGGCTCGGAGCATCCCTGCATCCCCGTCCTGCTGCTCAGAGCATCCCCTGCCCTGCTGCTCCCGGCAGCCCTGCAGCCCTAGGGCACACCACATCCTCTCTTGCACTTTATCTCCCGCTGGGAAGGTGTTTGTCAGGACCCCCTGCTCGCATGGAAAAAAGATAAATGAGACCTTTAAATCCCCCGTGCTGTCCTCTAGCCAGAGCCAGACACAGCTAAGTGCTGAACGATCCAGTGAGTACAAACATGGAGGCACTTCACGGTCATTAACTAATTAACAGTCAAAACAGCCTTATGAGAAGGTCACATCAGGCCTGGCCAGAGCAGCTCATCCCAAAGCTGTGAAAGAGCCAGCCAGGCCCACGAGCACCCCCAGCCACAGCCTCCTCTGCAATCAAGGGGCTATTTTAAGCTGCAGCACCAGACTCACAAAAGGCTTGGACAGTCACCCTGACCCTGAGGAGCCTCAGGGCGTCCCCTCTGTTTCTCTCCAAGATAAATCATTTCCCATGACCCAGCCTGCAGCAGGGAGCCACAAGGCTTGGGGGACTGGAGCACTGTGGCAGGGTCAGGTACAACCCCACTGCTGCTGCCACCCGGTCCCTTCTGCCACCTCCATGGCTGGGACATCATCCCTGAGTGCTGGGGAGTGCTGATTCATGAGCAAGAGAGAGAGCAACATCTGCCAGCCTGGTTTTTAAAAGACTGTCCTTAAAACAGCTGGTGTGCACTGAGCAAGTGATCTGTGGTTGTGCAGTCTCAGAGCAAACATCCAACCCTCCTTCTGAGACATTTACAGCAGTTTGCTTCTATTGGCAAATCTAATCTTAAAAATTAAATTGCAAGTTAATGAAAAAACCCACTCTAAGTTGTGACTCAGCAGTACAAGGTGACAGGGGACTGTTTTCACTCATATTCCTGCTAGAAACACTGACCTCTCTGTCCCTCTCACAGGTGAGCAGCACGGGCAGGTTTACAAGCAGCTCGACCTCGGGCTCTCTGATTACTGTAACACCATCCCCAGCCCAGAGCCTGGTGTGCAGCTGGGTCCTTCCAAGGGCTGCAGGAGGATGGGTTACACTCCAGCACCAGGCAGACAGCGGGGAGGGACAGTGGCTCATCCAGAGAGAAATTTAGGGAATGGATGGATTGAGAGTAAACCTGATGCTTTTAATGGCAGGGATGAGCTCTTTGAGCAGGATGGCACAAAGGGCACAAATTCCAGTAAAGACTGGAGAGGGAATGCATCCACAGCTCTCCCCTCTCCTTTCTAAAGTCCAGCATGTTTCTAAACTAATTAATTAATGCATTATCCATAATTTGCTATTGATTGTGGCAGGTCAAGTTGGGAGCTTCCAGATCTACTGGATGGTAAAATCCAGGCCATCAGTGACTCAGACGGGGTGAACTATCCCTGGTATGGGAACACCACAGAAACCTGCACCATCGTGGGTCCCACCAAGAAGGAGTCCAAGTTCAACATCAGCATGAACGACAACTTCTACCCGAGCGTGACGTGGGCGGTGCCCGTCAGCGACAGCAACGTGGCCAAGCTCACCAGCATCCACCGGGATCAGAGCTTCACCACCTGGCTGGTGGCCACCAACACGGCCACCAACGAGATGGTGACCCTGCAGACTATCAAATGGCGCATGAGGCTGGGCATCGAGGTGAACCCCAGCCGGCCCCTGGGCCAGCGTGCCAAGCTGCAGGAGCCCTCTGCTCAAGAGCAACCCCAGGTCCTCAGCAAGAATGAGCCAATACCACCCAGTGCCCTTGTCAAACCCAATGCCAATGATGCTCAGGTACTCATGTGGAGGCCAAAGGATGGACCACCCCTGGTGGTGATACCCCCAAAGCATCGGTAATACACGCCTGGCGTCCCGGCACCGGAGGGAGAAAACAAAACCCGCAGCAAAACAATCACTTAGGGATTAGGATACACACCTATAATCTGAGCAAAATCAAAATGCACTTTTTATTCATTCAACAAATGCAACCATTCTACCTTCTCCCATTGGGACGGATTTCACTGTGCTAAAGCTAAAGAGGAGACCTTGGACCGGGTCTGTCTCATCACTGGATTCCTAAGGGAAGAAGCTAACACTGATGTCTACCCTATAATTTTTTTTTTTTCTTCCCTACTTTAGTTCCCGTTTGAACTTCAGCCTCATTAGCTTGTCCAGAACTGCCCAGAACAATAAGAACATGTTATTTGGGATTTTAAGAATTATTTTTTTTCTTTTTTGGTTGAGAACGAAACAAGTTCCTGGAGCAAAAAGTTGACTATTTAAGATGAGGTATTTTTTTTTAAGCTGTAAGGTTCTGAGTTGCAAATCCAAGTCATGCGGCCTTATGTAGACTTTGCTTTGCATTGCCAAACTTTTGCCTTAAAGCTATGTTTGAAAATAAAAAAAACAACAAAAACCACCACCAGGCAGAATGTCCTTTCTACAGAATTCTGGAGAAAAAGTTTTGGAACAAGGAATAGATTGTCAGCGTGGCATGGGCTGATGGATAAAAAGGGCATGAAACTGGAAGAAGGAAGAAAATCTTCCTCTTTTTAAAACCTGGAACAAGGAAGCATGGAAATAATCTCAGTTTCAAAGCAATGCAAATAACAAACTTGCTGTTGGATGGCTCTCGAGGGGGAGCTCCCAGGCCACCTCCCTGCTTTGCAGGAGGGGTTGGAAGCTGCTCGTGCTGCTCACCCGTGGTGATCTCAGCCTCCTGGTAGCAGTTTAATATGGAATAACTCACAGCTGGAATTGTGGCCCAACACCAATCAGGGGGAATGTCCCACTGGGTTTGTCTTTAGGACACACAGATGTTTTCCCAGCTAGCCCACAGCCTCACCTTCCTGTGGATAAGAGCCAAGGGCTCGTGCACCTGCTGCTGTTGGTGAAGCTCTGTTTGCCCCTGAAATCCCCATGACGGTGCTGTACAAAGAGTGGGATATCAAAAGGATCCTGCTGAAGTCACTGGAGACCCACAGGTGTCAGCAAGGGCAGATCTGACCCACTCAGCCTACCCAGCCAGATCTGTAGTGCAGGAGCAGCCACGTCTGAAAATAACAGGGATCCACTCCTGGCAAACACAGCTGAGGAAAACTCTCCCTTCTGTGGTAACAAATCACATTGGGATTAACAGATCATTTCCTTCCCAGGGACCTCATGATCTACCTGACTGTCAGCAACGAGGTGCAGACAGGACCACGACACTGTCCCTGTCTGCCATGGCAGGAACATCCCCTGCAGCAAGGGGTGAGGTGCAGGCAGGGCAACACCTGAGCCTGGAGTGTGGATCCTCAGTGAGGAAGGAGCACTTGGAGAAGGAGGTGAAATCTGTCAGTTTTAATAAGAACCAGATGGCTGCTGAGATAACTCAGCTCTTCTGCAGAGGAGGATGAGGCAGAGGAGCATTTTGAATGGGAGGGATGGGTCTGAAGGCAGAGGAGGTTCTGTAGTAGAGGTGGCATCTGGGGGCCAGGGCACAGGCTGGGGAGTGGAGGATCTGCCCTGCTCCAGCACATGGCCTGAGGCAGATCACTTCCCTCTGCACCTCCTTCCCCCTGAAAATATTTCTTCCTCCTATTAACAACTTGCCTCAAGAGCTGGGACTAAGGAGAGTTCTGCATGCCAGGTACAAGCCTGGCCCTGCTGAGCTGGTCTGAACAGGTCTCACAACCCCACACACGCTGCTCAAAAGGCTCTCCCCTCGGAGAGGCACCAGTTAGCTGCTATTCCTATCCTCATCTTCCACACAGGACGTTACCAGCAAGGAATTCTCCTTCCTCACTTCTGCACAGCCACACCACCTCCTTCAGCAGCAGGTTCAACATCACCCTCTGCCTGGGGAATGCACGCCCAGAAGTTGTGTCCCCCACCAAGACAGCCTCAAACCAGCAAACAAGGATCCTGGGGCCCTGCAGCCATTCCCCTGTCCCCAGGGGAGCCCACCCTCCTCCATCCACTGGCTTTCAGCTGCTCCTTTCCACGGGCAGAGCTCCGAGGTGGGCAGTCCGGCTTGCAAACGGCTGGACTGATCAAACCCAAATCCACAAGCCTAAGGGTGCCTAAATCTGGCTTTGGGACTATAAAGGATGAAGCTAGGGAGACTTGGACTTGCACAGTCATTCTCTGTATTAAACTCAGTTTTCTTACCTGGATTCAGATCCAACTATAGCTCCACTGGCACAGCCCTTTGGGACTTGTCTGTATTTTCTCCGAGGCAATACATGCAGAAGAGGACAAACTGTGGGCTGTGGGTGAATAGCTGATCATGCTCTCACGCATCCTGGCTGCTGCTGAGTCCCATGGGTGGGAGCAGAAGGGGGATTTGTGTCTGGTATTCACTTTGTCTCCAGGTGCTGAGTACTTACAGTTCTCACTGATGTCAGCCTGGGTCGAAGGAATCGGACCCAGTTGTCTTAATTAGCTGCACGAAGGAATTCCAAGGAAAGATTTCTTCTCAGTCACCAAAAACCACATTCAGGGAACACCTACTTCCTTTTCCACTTAGCTTTGTGTTGGACTTAGTCTCCCAAGTAAATCTGGTTCCTCCTATTCCCCCTACCTGGTGGACTGGATACATCCATGCAATTTGATAGTAACCTCCTGGCTAATTTGTCCCATTGCACTGAACGGACCCAGCTAAGCAGTAAACACAAAATCCAAATTTCATGTTGGGGTCGGCTTTGCATGGACTTCTCCCTTCCCAAAGAATGCCTTTATCCCGTGCCTAGGTCGAAACGTGCCCCTTCACCTCCATCTGCATCACAGACATGGCACAGAGAGTGATGCTGCCTCTTCTGAGATCTCATGCATTGTGATTAAAAGTGATGTTTTTCCAATGCTGCTTCATTACCAAACTGATGGGGACAGAATGTCTATAGCAGGAAGGATGGCTGGGAGTAACAGGGGCTCTAAGACACTGCCGTTGCTACGGCTGGTTAATGGCCATGTGGTTAGAACAGGGATTGATACAGGGTTCCAGTGGGGACTTAAATGTCTGGGGACCCAGGGCAGAGTGGTAAATGAGCAGAGGTGAACCAAGCTCCTTCTCTGGCAGCTTTTTGCAGAACCGGGAATACACAAAGGATACACTGGGAAGGTGCTGGGGCACCGACACGGGATGCACGGATGAACGTGAGCATGTCTCTGCCTCACCCTTCCCACCAGTGATGCTCTCAGCTCTTTATCGACCCAAATCCCCCCAGGGCCATCCCTGTCCCAGCCCCGTGGTGGTCCAGGGTGGGGAGCAGCCCTGCCCAGGGCTCACTGCACCCAGGCTGGGCAGGGGCTGCCGGGCACGGCCAAGGCACGGACCTCGTGGTTCTCCTTCCCTGCCCTTGACACCGAGATGAGCGTGGGAAGAGAGGGGCAGCCCCTCGGGGAGTCAGAACAGACCCTCAGCACCTTGGGGAGGGGCAGAGACCGGCTGGGTCCGGCGGGGGAAGGCAAATACACCGCTGTCCCTCCTGCCCGACTCCCGGCGCAGCAATAAGAATCGTCCTTGGTCTTGCAGAGATACTGTGAAAACAAAACCAAGATGTATCGAGTCTGGACACTTACAGAGATGTAAAAAAAAAAAAAAAAAAAAGAAAACAACCCCAAAACAAAAAAATAAAACCCTGCTTTTATAACAGACAGAGAAATAAAGTGAAGTTTTCAAACGCGTCTGCCTGGAGTCGTTTGGGCGGTGGCTGTTTTTAAGCAAGTGGCTCTGCGCTCACGTTTCGAGGCAGCGATAAGCACCCAATCTACCAGCAGTTCTCTCTCCGTGTCAGCTCTTGGGCTGCAGCAGACAGAGCCAGGAGGTTTCTGGTGAAAAACAGCAGCCAACATCCTGCATTTTTCATCACCAGGCTGCTGCGCATCGCGGGGCGGCCGGAGCCGGGCCGGGCGCTGAACTTCCGCACGCTTTGGTTTCCTGACACCGTTTGCTTGTTTAGCAAAAGCCGGGTCAGATGTTCGCTGAAAATACCACATCTGGAGAGAGGCAGCAGCGCGGAGCCCTGGGCAGTGCAGAGGGGAAAGCTGCTGCAGTCCGTGGCTGGTTTGCAAACACCACCTGAATGCATTCCCTGCCCGCTCCCCAAAATTTTCACGTTCAGGTTTTGTTTGCTTTCCAGTAAAGGGAAGTGCTGCCATGAGTTCTGCAGAGCAGGGGGTGCCTGGCCAAGCACAGCTCCACTGCTGATCCCTTAAACTCACTGCAGCCCCCGTCCCACCGGCTCTGCCCAAGTGAGACACAGGTTTCTCTTTTTTACGTTTTTTTGGTCTTTGACAAGTTTTGCTGGTCTATGATCCAGCCGGCAAAGCAGCATCAAAGCTTCTCCAAAAAAGCACCAGAGCAGGGACCTGCTCTGTCTGCTGTGGTGTCAGAGCTGTGGCAGCGACACAAACAAGTGCAGAGGGGAAGAGGAGGAAGGAAACTCCCAGCTCCAGAAGAGGAATGTGCAGGGATGGAGCTGGAGCAGGGGAGAGGACAGATTCTGAGTGGGATTCCTTTCCACAGTGGAAACACTCCAGCCTCATCTGTTGATAGCAGGTTAAATTTAGATGTCCCAGTTCTGGAGGGAGGGAGGGGTGGGGAGGGGACACCAGCCAACTCACAGCTGCTTTGGTGAGATCCTGGAAAAGCCAAAAGCACCCGGTCACTTCTCCCTGCCCAGGGACACTGGAAAAGCCCCTGAGAGGGAAGAGGAGGCCAGAGGGAAGGTCATGAGTGCTGAGCCCTGTTCTGGTGCTTCAGGTAACACCAATCCTTGACTGCAGCACATCTCAAACTTCACCTTTCTACAAGTTTTGTCCCTTGGCTTTGTGATTTTCTAACTGATTTTTAAGCAGAGGCAACAGTTCCTTCATTTGAAGAAACCCTCTGACCTCTTGAAAGAGTTCCTTCTTGAAACTCTGCAGGGACTTTCCTCTGCTGATGCAAATCAGATTTTGTTCCTATATCTTGTCTCTCACATCTCCTTAAACTGTTCACGTGCAGCACCTGCAAATACTCCTTTCATTCCCTCATGTTCTCAAGTTTTTAAGCAAAACATTTTTAGCAATGTCTTGAAGAACCTTGAAGCACCTATTAAAAATAATATAAAAATGCAGTGCTGTGAATTGACATGTGATTGTAACAGTTCCTGAAACAACCTGCACTGAGATTCTCAGGGCTACCTTTGATAACTCTCATGAATTGGTCCCCAGAAAGCTTTTGGTTGTAGAATCCTGGAGAAAAGGAGTTCTCTGTGAGGGTGGTGAGGCCCTGGCACAGATGCCCAGAGCAGCTGTGGCTGCCCCATCCCTGGAAGTGTCCAAGGCCAGGTTGGACAGGGATTGGAGCAGCCTGGGACAGTGGAAGGTGTGGAACAGGGTGGAATGAGATGGGCTTTAGGGTCCCTTCCCCCCCAAACCATTCCATGATTCTGTGAAGAACCCAAACATGGGAGAGCAGCCCTGGAGAGTGAGGTGTGACTGAGCCATGGCTCATGCCTTGGGGGTTGCCCACATTTCCCTCTCAGCTCTGCACTGCAGAGAGGCTCTGTCTCTGTGAGGAGCCCTGAGTGGCAGTGACTGCAGCTCCCTGCTCTGAGAGGGGCTCACAGCTCCTGTCCCTGCTGGGATGGGGCTGTGAGGAGGCACAACTGCAGCCCAGGCTGGAGCAGCAGCAGTGGAGCCCCAGCCCTGGAGCTTATCTGCTGTGCAGGGAACACACAAGTGCTGATACAGGCACTGGCAGCACAGAGCCTGCAAGAGATAAGGACAGGCAGGAGAGGTCCTGGCTCTGCAGCAGGGCACAGACAGTGGCAGAGGAGGAGCTTTGTGACCTACTGGGAGCTGCAGAAAAGGAGGTGGGGATGGGGTGAGTGAGGAATATGCTGAGTGTGACCACAGAGCCCCTGGACACACATAGGTGTGCACAGCTGGAGGATGTGTTGACACATCCAAGCTCATCCCTGGGAGAGTTATGGAGTCCCAAAGGTTGGAAAACACCTCCAAGGGACAGTCCTGGAGTCCAACCTTTGGCCAAACACCGCCATGTCAATTTAACCAGAGCACTGAGTGCCTGCTCTCCATGGCTGCAAGACCCCAGAGCCTCATGGCTGAGAGGGACACAGGGATGGACTCACTGCTGACCCAGGGCTGCTCATCCCTGCCAGCCACAGCTGCCTCTTCCCAGCCCCTGGGGCTCCACGTGACATTTATCTAGGAACAAAACCTTCCCTGGCACTCCCAGACTCACTCATGCCAAAGCCTCATGCAGGATTATTTTTCCTTGTAAGCAATGCTGGAAGCAATGTACGAGGGACACATGAAAACTAAGAAGGGATAAATAAAATGTCATTTCAGCCTCCCAGCCTGGACATGTACATGGCTGAGGGGAGAAGGGGCAGACCAGTGCCCTGATTCCTGGGCAAAGGGGTGGCAGGAGGGGTGGTGCCACCAGCTGCCCTCACCTTTCCCAGACTCACTCCCTGCTCCCTGGAGCAAGGGAATGCTCTGCAGCACTTTTCCAGCCTCCACCATCTCTCACAGGGTCCCTGTGAGACTCACCCAGCAGCTCCCTGCTGGGGCTGAGCAGCCCTTCCTGCCCAGGCATGGCAGGAGCATGGTCTGGGCTCTGCATGGAGCACTGCCAGGATTTGGTCAGGGACACATCAGCCCTGCCCTGGGCAGGAGGGTGGCTGTGAGGGACAGGCAAGCCAAGGGATAAACCCAGCAGCACAGGATGAGCTCCAGCCCTGCCATCCCTTCCCAGCTCGACAGCAGGATGCCACTGGCATTTGTCCTCTGGTCACCTCCACACTGTGGCACAGAAAGGCCAAAGGAATGATGTCCTTCCCTTTCCAGGAGAGAGAATCAGACAGAGGGATATGGCCAAGACCACATTTTGAAATACCAAGCATTAAAGCCTTTCAAACGTGAGATTTAAGTAATTCTTTTTCTACCTCTGTTACAAAGCTGTGATTTTGCCTTATTTTTCCAGAAAAAAAAAAAAATCTTTTTTGCTGTTTTAGCCTTCAAGGAAGCAGAGTCCCTGTTTTGGTCTCCCAAAGGGTTTGGGGAGACCTTTTTTGAGGCTTCCCTCTGCCCACCACAGTGACACCATCCCTGTGCTGTCACAGCAGAGCACTTCCAGCACCTGGCTTCCCCCTGCCTTGAGGCCACAGCATTGTCTCAGGGGAGGGGAAAATAAGTGTGTGCTTTCATTAGAAATAATTAAGACTTTGCCTTGGAAGATTTCTGCTCATACTGAAAGAGCAGGAAAAGAGAGGCACAGAAGGCAAAGCTCCTCCAGAAGAGTGGAGTGAGGGCTGTTGGTTTAACCAGCATGGACAAACCACTGAATGAGACTCCAAGCCTGCTTAGCCCTTGAATTCTTCCCCCAGAAATACCAAGACTTGGATTTTCTGCATTAGCAGCTTTACTCTTTGGTGGATGTCCACCCACAGAACACTGGACAGAGGCCACTCAGCACAGGTGACACAGCCCATGACAGCCTCTGGCAGCCACTGCCACACACACTCCCCACTCCTTGAGTCATCTAATGAAAATGCAGATTTTCCAGAGCAGACTCTGCTGGGTTTTGTGCATATTCCTGTGGGCTTGTGGTCACGATCAGCCTGAGCTGCTCAGCTCCTCCAGCAGCTACTATGGAAACAGGGAGCAGCACCTGTTTCTCAAGGGCAGAGAGTTCAGGGGGTTGGGCTGTTTCAGATTGGGGAACAACTGCAAGAAAATGTACTTTCAGTCAGGGTCTGGGGTAATTCTAAAGGCACTTCACTTGCCAGGAGTTAAAACAGGTACCAAGCAGCAGAGCAGGGACACCCCCAACTGCTGCCATCATTCCAAAAGACAAACTTTAAATGGCTCAGCGTGCCAGCAGCACATTCTTACCAAGCCAATCTCCACAGCAAGAGGCTGCTGAGCTATCTGGGGGTGCACAGCTGATATCCCCCCAGGAGGTGTCACATGCCACAGTGAGGGGAGATTAATGCAAAGAATTTAAGGTCAGTGGTTTGGGCCAGCTGCTATTTATAAAGAGGAAGGAAAGCACAACAGCAGTGTCACCTCTAGGCATTAAATGTTGTCTTGTCAAGGAGAACACACTGGGAGGGGCATGCTTCAATCCTCCTGCAGCTTTTCTTCACCTCCAGACCAGCTCCAGTTTGGGAGCTTTCTTCTGTCCCAGTGCTGTGGTTCCTGGATCACCACAACTCTCCCTCTTCCCCTGAAGGGACTGGGAGGTTGCACCCAAATCCCAAAAGTGCTGTCCATAACACAACCCATGGCATGCCTGGGTGCAGAAATCCAGAGGATATGGAAAAGCCCTAGAGCCCATGGCCTTGCAAAGCCTTTCCACAGCTAAAAACTCCTTGTACACTGAATTTCTTCATTTTTAAAGGTAACCTGTCTAGCATTGTTCCCAGGTGCACAGACAAGGACACCTGGCTCAGCAAGGATAACAATTAGAAAAATATTTTTAGGCTGATTTGAAAAAAACAATTTGTTCAGGAACTACTGAAAATGCAAGTAGTTTATAACAGATATGAAAACAAGAAGTTATAAATTGTTTACAACTCCCAAAAATGATCACATGCCCACCAAACCAGAAAATGTTACCTGTCATCATATCATGTGATAGTAAAAAATAAAAAAGAGAAAAAGAAACAGTAGAATGTTTCTGCTGAAAACAGAAAATGCAGAACTCCTCAAAACATCCTAATAGGACCAAAAAGAAAATCCCATTCAATCTGCAAGTACTCAGCTAACACAGGAGCTGATAATCCAAATGTGTTATCCACAGAGCAACAAAACCTGATTGCATCATTTGGAGGTTTCATGGAGGTCAGATGCATCAAACAGAAAAAAATGTTTGGCCAGAAGCCTTCAGGGCATTCTTTAAAACATTTGTTTAGTATGTTCAAGTATAAACACATGAGAATTTCACAAATGATATTGACTAAAGCCAAAAGCTAAGGGGAAAAAGCACAATCTTATCCCTGTTAGAAAAAAAATAAAAATGTATCCAACAGTAGAATCCAACAGCCAAAGCCAAAAAAAGCAAAATCACTAATGCCTCTGGATGGAGGTCACATGTCTGCTTCCAGGGCCAGAAGTTTTCCCCAGAACCTGAGTTCCATTTTTTTGAGTTCTGTAAGATTTACAGAAAGGTAAAAATAGGAGAGCTTTTACTTCCCACCTCTTTGCTGAATGTTACTGCCATGGGAACGTGCTCTGCACGCTGCCAGCTTCTTCCCAGATAATTTCCTATTTCTCCACTAAGCCTCTGGCTCACACATGACTCAGTTTCAGCACTTCACTGAGATAAGCATGTGCCCCATCCTAGACTTAAAATTAGCAGGGCAATCTCAGCCCCTTCTTCAGAGCCTGGGATAATCAGGCATGCTATTAATGAAAAATGTGCTGGTTTATGTCAGGAACCAACTGGATCTACTCCCTTGTGTAGGCAAGGGATGGACAAGAGAAAGCTGAGCCCAGCACAGGGCTGGTAAGCCCAGCACACATCCATCTCCTCCTGATGCAGGGAGATCACAAACCCTTCCACCACAAAAACATCAAGCCAGATAAAATAGTTTAATATAGAGCGAAAACAAGTATTGCATAAAAATAAGCAAAATCTTTTTCTTAAAAAAAAGGTCTGAGAACTGGTATTTAGAAGAAAAGCTGGTTGGGTATTGATCATGTGGGTGACTCATGAATGCAGGAGCTACAGGAAGAGTTCAGGATGTTCCTAGCTTCTCCATCCACTAAATCCAGAGGAAGATCTGTGGAGCAAGATAAAAAGAAAACCACAGAAGTGAGTGCTAGAGCCTCCCTCAGGCAGAATTAATTCAGCAGATCTCTCAATCAAACCTCCAGTCTCCCTAGTACCAGGAGCTTTTTATGAGAACACATGAGTATTTCCAGCCTCTTTTACCTGAGCCTGCAGCAACACACACTGACTAGATGTAATTGTGCTTATTCTAGAGCCTGCCATCTGCAGAGAACCCTGTTCTCTCTGCCTGACAGGGAAACAAAGTTTAAGGAACTTGCTGGAAAGGATCCAGCCAGGCAGAGGCAGAGCAGATGACAGAGTTAACCTTTAATTGTAAATCATCTCACTTCAGCCACAAAAGTACCAATTTATTTCATTCCTTGTTTCAACCTGATAAATGGAGCTGACTCCTGATTCACACACACAGCCTGAGCACACACATCATGTCCTTGAGAGGTGGAGAAGGAGCAGGATCCAAGTGGAAATTCTCTTAAGAGACAGGTACACCTCACTGGAAAACTCACATCCAGAGCCTGGACTTTGAGCTCTGCAGCATCACCAAAATGGAAATCAGAACTAGTATTTAAATGCTATTTTCAGACTTTGCTCTTGTAAAGCATTCCACTCTTTATTCTGATTCAACTGGCACTTTTAAGGAAGAGCTGAGACACAAAATGGTACTTACGTGTTAGGTGATCCAAAACCAAAGCCTGAAAGAAAAGCAAGATAAGAAAAATAGTTGGTAAAAGGGAAAATGAATGTGTAGGATTTGTAGTAAATGTCCCCTCCCACACAGACTGAAAAATATTTCTTTCCTGCCTTAGGCCAGGAAAAAAGGATAGGCAAACAATGAAAGTCAAATCTCCATCTACAAGAGAAGTGACTTGCCTGGCTCCTAAGAGAGCTTGGCTTTCACTGCTCATCAGGCAGGTCATTCATTAGCAGCCCTGCAGACAATGTGCCTGGTTTGCTCCTCTCTCTCTCTGAGCTGTTTCTGGAGGTGGTTTGTGCTTAATGCAGGTCCCTGGTGTCAGGCAGCCACCAGGGAACGTGGCCTTGCACGGGCTCTGCTCTGAGCCCTGCCTAAATCACTGTGGCTTCACTGAACTGCAGCACAAAAACACTTGGCTGTTGGTGTTCCAGCTCAATTTTCCAGTGCATATTCCTCTGACACTAAGTACTTACAGCACAGATATACCCAAGCATGTGGTAATGAAGAAATATTCCTTATTTCTCAGTATTTTCCTTTGAGGAGAAAGAGCATCTCCACAAAAAGGGGTGCAAAGCAATAATCACCTGAGGTGTGCAGAGAAGTAGTGCTGTGCTGACAATGCACACAGCAGGTCAGTGATGGAATTAGGAGCTGGAGGCTGCAGCCCACCCTGCACCTCAGTTCTGGCCATGGTGCCTTCCCTACAGCACACCAGGACTAGGCAGAATTTTGGCAGGCAGCTGAATTCCCACCCAATCTCCAGGAAAAACCAGACACATGGGGGCTGCTAGGGTGATTTTAGCTTCTCCTACCTCCTCCACCTGTCCCAAAAGCTGAGAATCCACTGCTCTGTGTGCCAAAGCCTGAGCCCTGCTGGGACAGGGAGCCAAACGTGGGCGTGTTTTGGTTTGCCAAGGTGCCAAACGACGCCGTGTTGTTACTGGTGCCACCAAACCTGCAGGTTTGAAAGAGAAAATCTGGGTGTGCAAACATTGGAAGTTTTTCCCCATACCCATGATAACAGTGCATTCCTTAAATGAGGATACATCAAAAGGTGAGACAATTTATATCAATGAATAATTGTTCATTTTGGAAAGAGATTTCCTGGTTTGGGAGGGACTGTTGTACATAGAAAGGTCTATTCAGCTCCCATTCTTGAAGGCAAATATGTTCATGCTTACACAGGGTATGTTTTCAAGTGCTTGGAAATACCAACTCCAGCCATCAAATGGAATATTTTAGTTCACCCTGTGTGTGGTTTTCACCAGAAGTACAGCATTGTTTTGCTGCGCAAACAGGGCAGCAAACACAGAGTTGGTGTGAGCTGCTCAAAGCCAGAGCACAAATATACAGAACCCAGATTCCCAAATTTCAGAGGGTACCTTCCCCATTGCCCAGAGAAATCTGCAGATTTCTCAATTCCTTTCTCTCTCCAGCCCACTTTGAACCACAGTGCTTCCCTGAAGATCTGTACCAACCTGGCATTTCTCCCCACCACCTCTAACTAATCACTTCCCTAATTGCTTTTGTGGACTGAAATGAGAAACACTTTTATATATGGAAATGTGTCTTTCTCCACCCACTCTGTCCAACCAGGCAGCACAAAGCTCTCAGTATGACACACTAATGAGCCCATGACATGCAGCATGGTTCTCTGCCCTTCTTTCCATTCTGAATGTAAGAAACATTCTCAAAGAACAACCTTCAAGTTTAACTTACACTGGGCAAAATGCAGACAAGAAGATTTCCAAATGACAAGCTCTGCAAGTGCACAAAAATCCTAAAACCCAGCAGCAGCCTGAGCAGAGCTGGACATGTCACAGTGTGCAAGGCTGTGCCTCACACAAGCTCCTGTCACTTCTCACTTAGAACTCGACCTGACAGCATGTTAACCCACCTCTCCAGCCATCCACATCTAGGAGATTTAAAACAGCCAAACACAGAGCACATCGAGAGCTATCCCTGCAGATAAAAGACAGCCCTTGCAGCAATGTGACAAGAATTCACCTGGCAAAGGACATCCCCTCTCCTCTCCCAGACACTGCCAAGTGTGCACACTGCTCCCACAGACAGCAGCAGGCACCAGGGCCAGCTCAGGGACTTGCCATCTCTGGCCCTAATTTGGCAAAACAGATTTTTAAATTTTTTTTTTTAGTTTAAAAAAATAAACAAGCAAGATTAGGTGATGTGTTTAGAACAAGAGGTTTTAGATTGCTCCATCTACAACACAAAAATCCTGTCTACTTGTGTGAAGAAGAGGAGGTGAAAATATTGACAAGAAAACTTGTGGTTCAAACTTCTGTAACCAGAAGAGGCCTGTTGGAAAGACTGCACACAGTATAAGTAAGAAACAGCTTAATATGGACAGATTTTTTTTTCCAAACACAAAAAAGACATGAAATGCAGTCATTGCCTGGTAATAATCCAACCAATCTTGCCCAGATTTTCAGATCTTTTGTAAAGCTGCTGTGCAAAACACAACTTGAGGTTAGTTTATAAAATCAAAATATCATTTGCCCACCAATGCAACTGCAGCCTCTGAAGAAGTGTAGTGGTTTCTATTTCTGACACCCCCATGGTTTATTGAGTGATGCAGTTTTTCAGAATTGAAGCAGTATGAATCACATGTATTTAAGTCAGCAGAGTATTCTCAGGAACTTGGAGCTAATACAACACCATGTAGTTGCAAGTAACTTCTTCAGAACTGGGATTTTTGAAGTTTCACTTCAAGAGAAAGGCAGAAAGCAAGTCCTGGACAGATGCTACATTATACTGCAGAATTAAACTATTGCTCAACATTTTGTGGTGAGATTTGGATTTTTGTAAAGCTGCCTGGGAATTTTGCACACTCTTTAAAAAAGTTTTAAAAATCAACATCCTCAGGGAAGTCTGAAAATATCAGACTGAGTCTGTACCTTTCTAGTAGAGAAAAAATTGTCAAAACTTCCCACAAGTTAAGAATTATCTTTCTTGAATCTGCAGACTGCTTATGCAAGACCTCTTTTTTTCCCATCAACATGCTGCTTGTTCTGAATCCTATTTTATCTTTAAGCTCTCCATGTTGTCACTCAGTCTCATTACAAAATCCTGCAGCACAATGGCTGATGTTGGAACTGAACAAACTACCAGTTGATTTAAGCTAAGCCATCCCTACAAACACATCCTTTGTGAAGATTTAAGTAAGCTGCCTGTATTTAATTTCACCCTTTCCAAAGGGACTCCTCAATCTGCTGCACATTCTGGACAGCAGGAGCACCTGAAACCTTCAGGATTCCTTCAGGAAACCTCCCTCAGCTCAGGGGTACCTGCCCACACTTCACAGGGAACCAACAAGCCACACTTCTGGATGTCCCCCTGTGCCTCATGTAAAGGCAGTTCCTCCTGAAACCAGACAAAGAGACAAACACTTGTGAAATATATAAACACCAAGACTGGGGAGACATCCTGTTTCCTCTCCTCACTGAAGTTTTTCTCTTTTTAATTGGCTCTGTTCAGTCTGTAAATGCAGGACATGAAGGAGTGTTGCTGGCTGGCAGCACAATGCTGAAGAACTGCATTTGCTGCCTCCTGCAGCAGCTCCTTGGCAAGGTTTGGAATTTTGTATTTGCTGAACAAAGCAAGGAATGATGTGCTGTCTGCTCTGGTGCCAAGCACAGGCTTAGGGGTACAGGAACAGGTAAAAACAATCAGTGAGGGATAAATACAAAGCACTCTGGGAGCACAGACTGTTACAAGTGCCTCATCCCACAGGTGAGAGAACAGCCTGAATTCTCATTAGCATCTCTAGCCCAAATCTAACCAGAGGATAAAGTGTCTGGACAGAGTAACAGATAACAATAATTGTTATTTTCTTTGCTAGGCATAGTTTTTTGTCCTAGATTTGCACTCATTAAATACACACAGAGCAAATACCCTCACATTTCCTCACACAGCTGACATCTCTAAAGCTGAAGATTCAACACAGGACTTATCAGCACTAAAATGATCACACACATTCTTTCCTTTGGGCTGCCAGTTTTAGTTTTACACCTTAACTGACTTTTAAACAAACAAACCAAGGATGCTTTGAGCTTACCAATCAATGACACAGTATCTTCATGTAAAAGCAGAGGTAACCAAGCACAATCTTGTCATGCAAGAAGGTTTTTTTCCCTGGCTTACCCAAATCCTCCAGCGCTGGCTGCTGCCGTCCCCTCGCCGAACACTTTGCCTCCCGTTGAGCCCAGAGGGCTTGAAAAGGTTGGGGCTGAACCGAATGCTGGCACCCCTCCAAACCCAGGGGATCCCCCAAAAGTGGGAGGGCTGCCAAACACTGGAGCAGCACCGAAGCCACCTGAGCAAAACAGAGGCAAAAAAGGGCAAGAAAGAGTATCACATAAACAATAATGCAGAGAGAGAAAACAAAGAGCAGCTTCCCGAGCAGATATGGGGTGTTCATCCTGTCATGTGGACACCAAAGCACTCAGAGAACTTGTTCCAGTCTGCAGGGTGCTTTGTTGCAAAGGATAAGGGTAAAAGAAATGCCTAAATGCATGAAAGAAAGCTGCAACTGGCAAGTCTCCCCCAACTCTTAAGATCAGAGAGGAGATGCAAACTCGGGTTTTAGGTGCTTCAGTGGTGCTAAGATTCAGGATGCAGGCTATGATCTAATCCTGGTTTAAGTGGTGGAAACTAAAATGGAAGGATTAAATGCCAGGTCAGTGGAACTGCCTGCAGGGAATGAAGAACTTATCTCTGCTCTTGGCAATTTCTGTTCAGGGTTTAGCAGCCTCCTGCAGCTCTGAATGGATTTTTACCCAGATTATTTCATTCTGTGTTCATCTGCTGATATTATTGGCCTGTTTCACATGGAACATGAAGGACTCTTGCTCCTTTATTTGACCAGGGATGAGGATGGGATACACTGCACATTTTAATACCCAGGGTGAAATTCCAGTCCATGCCAAGGTAATGGATACTGTTTGGCTGTAAACACAAAAGGTCTGGAAAAAAATAAATGCTAAGCCTGAATTATTTATACACAGATCAGATATTTTGTTACCTCTATCTCTAGAAAGTTAAGAACATTGATCTCAGGGGCTGAAGCTTTGGTCAGCAAACACTCTCTTTAGCAATGCATATTAATATATTTCACTTTCCTTTTCCCAATATTTTAAGTAGTGAAACAGGGATAAAAGAGGTTACAAAACCCACAGCAAAGTTTTTAGGATAATATTCCAAGGAAGTATCTAAAATGGGAAAAATTTATTCAGTTCCATGTTCTGTACTCTTGACTGCACAGAACATAAGACCAGAACTAGATTCCACAGCCCTCAGCTCTTAAATTGCAACAGGAATTTTTGGAATGAACATTCCAAACAGGAATTTTTGAATGAGGATGTGGCTTAGTGGATGCTGCATAAGAGAGTAAAATTCTACCTTGGACCCACCAGTTAAAGCTCCATGCACTCAGCCATTAGTTATTTTTTACTTTTGTTCAGAGACAATTCTTGTCCATGCACAGAGTCCAGGCTGTGGACAGCTAAGTAGCAGAACATAAATATCTCCCAGACAGTGAAGGTTGTCCCAGTGGGTGCATTCCCAAAGTACCTGCTTTGTTAGGACTGGAGAACCCAAAGCCTTGGGAGGCCACACTTCCACCACCAGAGCTGAAAGTGCCTGTAGGCTTCTGCTCTCCAAAGGAGGAGCTGCCAAAGCCAAAAGTCTTTGCTCCGCTGTTTCCAAATAAGCTCGAAGAATCTGGGGAGATGGAGAATATTTATAAACAGCCAATACTCATAGCAGACAATATTCTACACTGCACTTCATTAGCTGAAGCAGGAGAAAGGAAAATGAGTTTTCTTTCCCCAACCCCAAGCACACAATGAACATCCCACTGAAAGCAACACTGAAAACGAGTTTTCCCTTTTTCTTACAGGACTCTGTAGTAGAACCAAGATCCATTCTGGATCTGATGGACCACTAACAATCCTTTATTGCTGAATCTAGTAAACCACCAGGAGGGATGATTTGTTGTCAGTAAATGACAATTACTCAAGTGAGAAATCCCAGCAGCTACAATCAGTCTCTCCACACAGCACAAATATCAGCAAACCACAAATTAAAGGTTCTCAGCTGTTTTGGCAATGCTCAGTATTTCTACACAAGATTATCTAACAGGACCTTAAAGTAGGAGCCAAACTTTTCCAGCCTTACTGAGAAATTACTCATTTTTTCATCTTTCATAAGCCTACAGGGAGTTTTTGCATCAAGAGGCAGGACACAGAACAAGCAAAGCTCTTCTCTGCTGAACCATCTGTTTTGTTTCATCACAAAACCCAGAACTGCATTAAATTATTAAATTAGCAAGGTTAGAAAACTGACCTCAACCATTAATCCCAATGGATCATTAAAGATGTAATAAAATAAATAGATTTTCCCTCTTAATGCTTGAAGTGCTACTTGTAATCACTTGCAGCACTTATTTTTTTCCCAGTTTTCCTTTGTTTCCAAACTTTCATGTTCAGCCACTGCTTCCCCTTCTCTGTGCTTTCTACCTGCTTATCCATATGTCACAGCAAATTTTGATAAAGTACCTTGCATGTGCTACATAAAGATATTAATTTTTAGGCAGAGGTTAGTAAAAATTCTGTTCTTCACATTTGATTCTTCACAATTTTTACAGACTTAGGGCAATGAGAGATGATCAAAGCTTTCTAAAGTCCACCCAAGTTGGAGGCAGAAATTCAGTGACAAGAATTTAGAGTATTTAATTTTAGGAAGGATTTGGCCAAGAATTCTCTACAGAATATAGATATTATTCACACTTCTTGCATCTGCTTGCTTGTTTCAGTGGTTTCCCTACTTGTTTTCCATAAACCTAGAAGAAAAATTCTGGATTACACATCACACATTCACCAGTTACTCCCTCAAAGCCTTTCATATCCACACAGGATTTACTCAAAAACAATTAGCAGCAGAAGAGCAGATGGGATCACAAAAGCAGATGGAAATCACAGCACATTTTGCTTTCTTGTTTTGTTCACTTACTCTGGGAAGCTGCAGATCCAAATCCTCCACTGGAGGAACTGAAGGGATTCTTATTGGCTGCATCCTGGCTTGGTTTTCCTCCCAAACCAGTGAAGAAGCCTCCACCTCTCCCACCACTTCCAGCTCCAAACAAGCTTCCAGTGGAAGAAGATGGCTGCTGGAACACAAAGAGGACAAAAAAGGGATTTAAGCAAAGTCAAAGCAGTGTTTCCCCCAAGGCTGCTCTGCTGGGCCTTCTCTCTGGATGTCTGAAGGGGCTGACAAATCAGACAGCAATCAACTAACAAAACGGAATGCCATGAAATTTTATTTAAATCTGTCTTAAATCTTGTCTACAGCACAGAATAATGCCTTTGAGACTTGCCCTACACTTGCCCTACTTTCCACTTAGCATGGAATAAAGGCAGGAGACATACTGCACCTATCTTATCTTGCACATGATAAAATGTTTGTGTCTCCATACCCCCTGGAGTATCCATGCAGATGCTGCTTTGGTGCTTACTACAACAGCAAATATCTCCAGTACAGACTGGGACACATTTTATTAAACACATCAAACTTTATATTTAAAAAATATATCAGAAATAGGGAACCCTAACCAAGTCCCCCATATGTTACAGCCCTTTGTTTCTACAAAAAGCCATAAATACTTGCCTGGCCAAAAACAGTGCCTCCAGTATTTGCTGCTTGCCCAAACACAGAACCTGTGTTACTAGAACCAAAACCTAAGAGAAAAAAAAGAAAAATTAACCACCAGAACTATGACCAGAGTGTAAGGTATTCAGGGAGGTAACACTAGACCAGGACAGGTCTTCTATGCCAAAACACAGGGACACAAATGATGTTACCAAACAAATACAAAGCATGTGCCAACACACAAATAATAAATTACATTGGAAGTTTATATGAAATTCATTCTCATTCTCTCTCTGGCCAACTTGAAAACAGACAAAAGAAGGCCTTTTCACTTGTGGGATTGTTGCTAACACTAAGAGAATTTGATTTCTGTTAACATGGCTACAATAATACTGCAAGTCGTGCACAAGCACTGGAGCATTCTGATTGCCCTTGTGTAAAGAGGATCTGAGCTTTGTTACTTGAAGACTCCTGTTAAAGATAATGAAATGTTTTGATTAAAAAAAGAACTCCCCTTTCCATTTCCCAGTTCACTTAAATGTGCCTTTTGTAATAAACCTTGCATTTCTATAATTAGGAACATCTTTCTTGAGCAGAGTTCACTTCCCACAATTTAACTATTCTCTGCTACTGTAGTTAAAATGAACAAGCAGTTGCCTGCAGTGCCAAAATTTTTAATTAAATGAACCTAATTAGCTTTTCTTCCTTAGAAATACATGCTCTCTATTATTACTATGCACTTGCCACTTTTTCCTGGGAGCTCTCTGAAGATTGTACAGACAAACCTTTGGAAAAGCCCCAGCAATACACTGAGCAGGTGAAGAAAAAAAAGGGACTGACCAAGGAGCTTTAGTCTGTGCAAGAATCCCATTTAACTGTGTGGACAGGTAGCTGATGCTCATGTTACTGCTGTATTTAATTTTGAGATGTTTCCAAATGCAAAAAAAAAGTAGACTTAATAGATTTTTCCCTGCAAACCCATCACATTGAGGGCTTACATTTTTTTGGCCATTCTAGCTGATGACACAATATTACACCTGGCTGTGCATCCACTGTTGCATGTGTTCAGTGCAGGTCACTGAAGGAGGTGCTGCATCTGTATTTATTCATTGCCTTGGTTATGGTCTCACAGCTGCTCTGCCCCTTTGGTGCAGCCATTTACAACACTGCCAGTTATTGTGCAACAAACAGGACAATATGTAATTCAAAATTAAATCAAGGTAGACTTGTAAGTACAAAATGAAGGCAGGATTGGATGACAAGGCTACACTCAGAGGCCTGCTGATGAATAGTGAAGCACAGCAAAAGCTTCTTTTGTCTCCAGCATTAGTCTGCTTCTCACATACACTGCAGCTCCTGTTCTTACTAATCAAAAACAAAACAAAACAGAACAAAACCAAACCAAAAAAATTAAACCCATCAGGTGCCATAGGGGAAGAAAAGGCACTGATGCCATCCTACTTTCCCCAAGCCAGACAGTGCCACTGGACAAAGCTCTGCTCTTACCTGAGGCCTGGCAGAAGCTGAACCCAGCAGAGGACGTGGTGGTGGTGACAGCAGCAGTGCCACCAAACACAGATCCCCCTTGCCCAAAGCCAGTGCTCTGCCCAAACCCAGGAGGGCTGCTCTGCCCAAAGAGCACCCCACCTGTGCTGGCTGGCTGGCCAAAGGAGAAGGAGCTGCCACTGTTGGTGCTGGCTGGGGCTCCAAACACATTCCCACTGCTCGAGGCTGCTGTGGAAGCTGCTGGCTGGCCAAAGGCTGGCATTGTCCCAAACCCAGACTGGCTGAAGGTGAAGCCACTTGAAGAACTGCTTGCAGGTTGTCCAAAGACTGGTGCTTGCCCAAAGGCTGGCTGGCCAAAGCCCCCCGTGGTGGTGGTGCCAAAAGCAGAAGTACCAAAGCCTGAGGTGGCAGCCTGGGTGGTGGCAGTGGCTGTGGACAGAGTGCTGGTGGTGAGCTGCCCAAATGGAGAGGATGCTGTGGTACCTGCTGGGAGCTGTCCAAAAACAGGAGGTGTGGCAGGAGTGGCAGCTGCTTCCCCGGCAGGCTGGGTGAATGCTGAGCCAGAAGAGCTGGAACTCGGCGGCTGAGCGAACACGGAGGAGCCTGCAGAAGTGGGGGCAAACACAGAGGCACCAACAGCTGGACTCTGCACACCTGTAGTAACATCAGAGGTAGCAGCCAGAGCACCTGTGGCTTCTGCAGGAGAGGCAACACTTGCAGTGGAGGTTGTTGCTGAGACATTCTGATCGGGTGGGGCAGCTGCAGAGACAGCAGGAGGCACTGGGGCCTTCAGATCGCTGGTGGAGCTGGCAGCAGCCACGGGGTCAGGGGGAGGTGGTGCCACCGTGGTCCCAGAGCCCTCGGGGACAGTGTCCCCAGCTGTGGCCTGGGGCAAGGTGGGTTCTTTCAGCGGCTCTGAGAGCTGTGCCTGGGGCTGTGGCACTGGAGGTGAAGAACCAGCTGCTACAGCTTCGTTTTCAGATGGTTTTTCTGAGCCAGGTGGTGATTTGGCATCCCCTGCAGACTTACTGGGAGTTGCAGCAGGGACAGCAGTTTGTGATGAACTTGAGAAGCCTCCAAATGGGAGGGTTGCTGAAGCAGGGAGAGTAGAAGGGGTGGAGGTGGATGTGCTCATACTGTTTGTCTGCTGAATACCAAATGAAAAGGTGGGTTTGCTGCCAGCAGAGCCTCCAAGATTAAACACCCCAGAAGACCCTGTGCTGGTTAACTGGACATTGCCAAAGAGACTGCCTGTGGCACTAGTGCTGCTGGACAGGGATGCTGTGCCAGCTGACGTGACTGATGTGGAAGCAGCTTCTCCAGCTTTTCCTAATGTCAGGGGAGCAGCAAAATTAAACCCAGAAGGTACTGTAGACACTTTAGCTGACTGTGTTCCTGCAGCACTGGTTGTTGGTGCTTTACTGGTGGTCTTGGCATTATCATCTACTTGGCCAACTCGTAGTCCTGAGAAGCTCCCAAGAGTTTCCCCAGCTAGATTGCCCTGAAACAAGTGATCTCCTGGCTTGGATGGAGCCATATCCAACTTGCCAGAGGTTGTGGGGGGAGCAGAAGATGATGTTGCAGCAGCTTTGTTTGACTGGGTGCCATCTGCTGAGGAGCCACCTCCCACCACACCTCCTGGAGCACTTGCTGGTTTGTGGGACCCAAAAGCAAAGGAGGTCTCAGGAATTGCTCCAAGTTTGGAACTGCCAGCAAACAAAAATGAATCTGGCTGGGCAGATTCTTTTGCAGGGGCTGTCAGGGAGAGAGAGACAGAGGTAACAAATCAAGTTAGGGTATGCAAAGCTCATTTATCATCCTTGCAATGATGGTCCATTTTAGTGCTTCACAGACTGTCAGTGTTCTTGCCTCAAAACCATAAAGCCTCTGTCCATCAGGTAACTGCAACCTTTATACTCATACAGGACACAACAGTGACACCTGAAGCCTTTATGGCCAAGGTGGCCGTGACAAATATGTTACTGTCACATCATAGCCTCCACTTAACCATTCTTCTCTTTAAGTACAGACAACTCCAGCCTTTGGCTCCTATTTCTTTTCCAGCAGTTCAATAAAAAACATAAAAGACCTGGTTATTACAGATAATTTTCTACTGATACCACTGTCACACCTTCTTACTTGGTTCAGGTAAAAAATTCCTGACATTTACTACAGCACTTTCTTTTTGAACCAATGGCTCAAAGCAGTTAAGGTCATAAAAATACTTTCTGACACTTTAAGAGTCTTCTACAAAATCAAATCTTTCTTTACAAATTCAGCTATTTATAGACCAACCAATTTCTATACAGCCTGTTTTCAGCTTTGAAAAACTAGAGACAAACTCTCAAATGTAACATAAACTGCTGTCCAACAGTGTGAAACTGTTGAAGTTGTTTAAGGGAGACTGGGCTAGTTTTATTTAATGTACTATCATTTCATTTCTGAGCACCAAACAAATTCTGACCTGAAAACACTGCATTGGTGTTTGAACAGAGTACAGGAAATCTGCATGGAGATCAAACAACAAAGAGCAAAAGCTTCTTAGCTGATCTGGTATTATCCTTGTGTTTTCCCCTCTATTAAGTGTATTTAAGTAACTGACACTCCATAATGTAGCTTTTTTTTTCCTCCTGAGGCCCTGAAATTACATTCTGTAGTTCTTCCATTACCAATTACAGAGACAAAGGTGCTCCTACCAGCTCACAGAACAATGTACCTGCCCTCACACAATGCTGTGGCTTACAAGTCTGTCTCCTGTACCTCCCACTCCTGCTTTATCTCTGTTATTTACCTAAGCTTTTATGTTAATCTTCCAGTTTTAAGCCCAGTTCATTCTCTCTCCTTAACATCAAGAGTATCAGTAGCATTACAGTAGCTGTGATAATCTAAGGATAGAAACAAGCCAAGATTTTTAAGAAGAGGTGATATATTTTATCAGAGATGCCAATAACATTGGGAGCAAATTTTTTGACTGTGTGATCTCATCTGCAAGACTGAAATTAAAGGCAGAAAGCTTCAAAAAGAATACAAAACAGATTTTATCAGTTCCCTTTTATGAGACTGGGCAAGTAGGGTCTACCTACATGGAAAGGCAGCCTGTGTATTGTCACTTCAATTTTAGAAGCACCACAAAGCCACTCCAAGCACTTCCCTCTGATTTTTAAAAACTCACTGGATAACAGCTCTATGTCAGTCCACCTCAGCAACTTTAAATCTACATATTAAAGACAGCATAGGAAATGACCACAGATGCTACACTTTTCATCAACTAGTGCCTCCTAAATGTTATTGGCAACAAATATTTTGCTTAATTCATCTGGGTGGCCCAGATTTCTGTGTATTACAGGGAGAACCTAGAGCATGCATGAAATGTTATTGCAATTTTAGTAATAGAACTGCAACACAGAACAAGAGCCACATGAATCAGGAAGAGGAAACACTCAGTTAAGAGGGAAGAGATGCTGTTTGCACACTCTCCCAAACCAACCTTGTGAGGGAGTGAGGCTGGGCGGCGTCTGTGAGGAAGCAGCTGATGTGACACCACTAAAATTAAATACAGACCTAGGAGGAGAGAGGAGAAAGGGAAAGAATGACTTAGCTCCAAGTGCTGAAATTTCCAACCATATGATGAGCACAACTCTGAGACTCAGATTTCCAGTACAGACTTGCACAAAGCCAGGCACACAGGAGCAGTTTCTCCAAGGATAAACAGGAAGAGAGAAGCACACACACACACACACTGTGCTCCATTTGTTCCCTCTCTAAAAAGGCTTCTAGAGGGTTAAAGACAGCCAGGGTTCAAAGTTCTTTTGACCACCCCCCATCCTCCCACATTCTTTCTTTTCTGCTGTGTATTTCTTCCCCATGCACCAAAACCTGATGGATTTGGGGAGACTGGTGAGAGGAGAAACCACAGTGGCAACTAGAGTTTAAAAGAGCTAAAAGGGAAGAGTCAGTGCACGTGCAGAAGGGAATAACTGGATACAACCATCCATCAGACAAGAGATCACTCAGTGCAAGACAGAAATGGAAAGTTATCATGACTATTTTACACTGAAAATGTTTTGTCTTGCAAAAATACTGTGATCTTTCATAATGAGTCTTGCAGAGATCTTCATTCCCTGAGGCTTTTTAAGCTTTCTCTGATTCTCAAAGACCAGCTGCTGAGATAGAAGTCAGGCCATGGGACTAAGACATCACTGACAACAGCACTGTATTTAGCATATGGTTTACACACTGAGGCACTGCACAAGGGACAAAGGCAGGGCTGTTTGCTTTTTGAATCTGAATTTCCATCACTCAAAAGGACTCTTTTTGCCCTCTGAAGAGCCCAGCAAGGGATTTGGGTAGCATCCACTTAAAAAAACATGCAGAGAGAAATGGGTAAGACTGAAAGAAACCAGCCATTTGAATGTGTATTCTGAAATACTTAATGTTGCACCCTTAACAGAGAAATTCACTTGAGTGTTAGATGAGCAAACATGAAGAATTTCAAAAAATCATTCCTAAGGAATTAGCCCACTCCCCTAAACATAAGATATAATCAAATAAAGATTTTTGCCATCCCTGAAATAACATTCCATAAGAGAGATTTCAGAGTAACTGTATGTTCATAACATGTGCCTTGTTTTTTGTTATTGTTATGTAACAGATATCACCAGATGGCTTGGGGCCCCTCTTGTCACCTTCATGAACTGATTGCTTTTCAAGCCAAAACACAAAATTTGTTCGGCATTATAAAGATAAATAAGCAATTCAGACAGTGTGACCATCAGTACATATTTCAAGTCCTATCTGGGAACTTGTTCAACAGTCCACTGTAGATAAACCCCAAAAGCAAGCCAGTCATCCTTTACTCTTGATTAGTTATACACTGAAAAATCCCAAAGCAACATGATATTGTGTCTCACAGACCTTCAGACCTCACTCAGCCTTCCACAAACAAGGTTTTCAAAGAGCTCTGGTACAACCCCTGCCCTCCCAGTGTAACATTTGCAGGTGCCATTTCACAGTACTGCACAGCTTGTAGGCAACACCTGCTGTAACAGCCAATATTCCTATTTAATGTCATTACAAAGAAATGTAATGTTCATACAGACCCTGCAGAAGTAAAGGAGAAGGTTTTGTTAAGCTGTATTGTTGTTGCTTGTACTGATGTCACAGTAGAAGAAACAGCTGTAACTGTTTTTGCTGTCCCTTGTCCTGTAAGTTACAAGAACAACAAATATACTTTTAAAACATATTTACAAATAAAAAAATAAACAAAGCACCCTGTCATCCATCTATCAGAAAAGGAGGGATTAGCTTGCACACACAGTCTTTAATTTAATAAATTTAAAATAAAAAAGAAGTGCTATCATATTCAAGAGCTGACATTTTCAATAAACCAAAATTTAAGAAGCATATGATTCCAGTTATTTTTACAGCTTCTTACCCCTGGCAAAGAGGCAA
The DNA here is from genome assembly GCF_029582105.1 of Oenanthe melanoleuca. Lineage (NCBI taxonomy): Eukaryota > Metazoa > Chordata > Aves > Passeriformes > Muscicapidae > Oenanthe > Oenanthe melanoleuca. The sequence goes on from NC_079350.1 coordinate 5,011,468, forward strand.
CCTACATCCACAGATTAAAGGCAAAAGACCAACAGAGATGGATTTCAGACATTTATGCAAGAGGCTTATAAAACCATGTCCAATGCAAGCATTATTATCTAGCTCACATTAAAAATCAATTGCTTCCTTCCCCTAATGTTTTCTCTTTCCCTGTTAAGTTGTAAACTGAGCATTCCTTTCTTTAGAAGCTTCCCAACTCTATGAGACTGATCCCTATGTCTGAACTGGCTCTGAAGCTGATCCTATAGCTCAAAGCTCCATAGATCCTTCACAGGACTTAGATCAAACTTGTTCAGGTCCTCCTATAATGCTGTGTGTCTAAAAATCAAATCAGCACATTTAAAATGTTTTAAATCAGCAGGACTTTCATGTTTTAAAAACAAAGATCTGCTTCCACAGTAGCCTTGTGGAAGATGTGCTTTCAGCATTTCCTGATAAGAGTTACAAGTCCTGGGTGCACTCTGAACAAGGAATTGTGTCACTGAATTCTAGATGCAGGAACAGACAAAACACAGGGAGTACAGAAAACCACTCTCCTGCACTTCTGAACCTTTGTTTTACAAATTCTCCCCCTCAAGTCTGGCACAGCAACCTCTCAGTGGAGGCAAATCTATTCTCCTCAGTGTCCTCATTCTGTGGACTGTGCACCCTGACATGTTGCAAGAGACATCCAGGCCTTATTTCCACCTTCAATAAGACAACTTACCTGAGATCTTGTTGCCAGATGATGTTGGAACAGCTGTGGATGCCATAGGAGAGGGTGCACACACAGAGGAAGGTGGAGTCTGGCCCTTCACTGAGCTTGCCAGAGGTGTCTAAAAACACAGCACCACTTCAGGTCAGTGCAGTCTGTCCATTAACAAAGGTCCTTCTGACATTGGTTTGGCATTATCAGTGTCATGCAGGGACTTAAGGATAAAATAGAGGTGGGTGGTTGAAGCACTTAGAAGAGCTCTGCAATCTTGGGCCCATTATGTCTTGACACTTAAATACAGGGTCAGTCCTCAACCTTTTCAACAATTCAGCAAGCCTCCATGGGCAACAGCTCAGTGATTCCAGAGGACAAAGACTGCTGCACTGGGTTTTTTTGATGCATAGATATAAAACTCAGCAGCCTGTCAAGCATTAAGCAATATTTTCAGTAGAATAACAGGGTAATAAAGAACTCTCTCCCTTGATTGCCTGTAACTTTCTTTTTTTGGTGTGAAATTTAGTTGTATCTACCTAATACAGCCTCCTTTGCTGTTAGCTGCAGCCCTCACTGCAGCAAGGGTAGGGCCATTACAAAGCTGCACATCTCCAGAAGAAAAGAGAAGAGAAGAGAAAAAGCAAGACATAACATAGATATGCACTGCTGAGGTCACAGATACAGAAATGGTGTCAAGAATGCAGGGCAAGCTATGAAAATTAAACCTCCTAACTCTGCTGAGCATGCCCAGGTAAGTATTCCACAGGGAAAGGGTTCTATATCAAAATACCTGTTTAGCTTGATTTGTAGCAACAGTTGCCAAAACTTGATGGACTGCCTGGGCTGCAGAGTGAGGTACAGATGATCTTAAAAAGAAAAATTAAACAATTATATGAATAACTAGGCTGAAAGAAGATTTCCTCTCCTCTCAAAAAGCACAACTCCCAGAAGCCTTGAACAACAGCAGCTATTAAAGATTCCACACACAACTCCAAATGAACAAATCTGATTAGAGAATAAACCTCTTAAATGAATCAGCCACATTTAACAAAGGAAGGCTGTAAATGTGTTTAAACCTCGAGACTTAAACGATCAAGTCTTCTCCAGACACTCTTGTCTCTGAAGAGAGTCAGGGCTTTCTATTTCACAGGGAGTTGATGAAAAATCAGCAGGTAAGGGGATTACAATTTTATGCCTAGTGGATAACAAATTTAAGCAGCTTCCTTCACAATGTGGAGTCCAGACACGTACATGCAATGCTTAGAAATGCTGAGTAAGGAGACAGAGTTGGGAGGGGGTGGAGGGAGCATTTCCTGTCTTTGAAGTGTATTATAAACATTGACAAAGTCATGGCAAGCACTGTGATAAAATAAACCTGTATTGTACATTGTTGATTTGATGTTTTTGACCATGAAATAAAAACCCCCAGACAATTGCTGCAGAATGGCAGCATCTCATGGGTGCAGGATTTTACCTTGGTACTTGGGGGCACAAACATATCAAATCACTGTGGCTTGGGAACAGCCAACCAGTTTTTTAGCAGCTCAGTCTGTGGCCCAACAGGTTCAGAAGTTTCACCAGAAAATTTCAGAAGCTTAAATTCAACCATGATTGCACTCTCTTGGTGGCAAAGCCCAGCCTTCTTACCCAGACAGGTTCTCTCCATCTTGACTGGGACCAGAAGCTCCCTAAGGCAATAACCAATCTCTGGCTGAGGCTGCAAATCCCAAATAGTAAGCAAATTTGGATATCCAAACCATGAGGATTCCCAAACTGCATTTACTGTTTGGTCAGTTGCAGGCCAATTCACAGGAATTTTCTACCATATTCCAAAGGAAGAGGACACATACATACATTTGGTCTTGGATATGGTTTTGTGCCTTAAACAGCTTTGCTTCACTGGGAAGACCTTCCTTCCTTCCTTCCAGCAATGACTATTCTCTCTCTACATTGCCTGGCCTGGATTTGCCCTCTGCTCAAAGCAAAAGTCCAGCATACAATGAAAACTTCAAAATTAACACTGGAAAAAGTCGGTGTTGGGATGGTGCAGCTGTAGATTTCAAGCTTATACTGAGCAAAGAAGAAAACAACAGAAAGTCTGTGAAATTCAAGAGAGGGTGGGACTTGATCTCAAGATTTGACAATACTATGAAAATTCTGGGTTTGATTTCAGTTGTGGAGAATGGATTTTTTTGCACTGAAAACTATGCATTAGTAACTGGACTGGAAGCACCAACACACTGAGTCACAGGCCACTGAACAACTGATAACAACTGAAAAATCATTTCTGCTTAACAACCAAAGAGTGTGTTGTGGCAGCAAAAGGAAGCCAGGATGCCTGAAGTAGCAAAAATTGGTAAATTAAATTGCTGGGTGAATGCTCTTCATTTGAGTGCTGAATCTGACTGGCAAGCACTGTTCATTTGGGGAGAATTTTTAGAAAGTACATTTTTATGAGGTCAGCTATAAAGTAAGACTGTAGAAAGCCTCCAAGATACCAAGCTAGCTGGTGTTTTATAAATTAGAGAGATCAATCAATACTGCCAGTCTAAAACTACTTGAAAGAAAGACAGGTCTTTAACTACAGTTCAAGTGAAAACCAATCTCATTACAAATTGCTCACTCACAGCCTTCTCTATGCACAGCCAGTACTTTCTACCTTCTACATCATAGTTCTGATGAAAGAGAGGGTGGAAAACTTTTCATGCTCACAATACCACTTTTAGCCAAAAAATTCCCAAGCAGAGCTGTCTGCAAATCTTTCAAAAGATGTAGCAATTCCCCTCCCCATTCCAGTTTATCACTTTTAGGAAGAAATAAAATAGCAAAAAAAGTGCCCAAGCTGTTTCTCAATTAAAATACAAAAGAAACCATGAAGTAAATGTCAAGGTCAGCAGTTGAGAACCAACCACTGTGAGATTGTTCCCTTTTTGAAAAGCTGAACCAAAGGAATTTCACCTTTTTTCTTTGACAGTGAAGAGTACACACCAATGTGTGAAAGGCAGTGGTGATGCAACAACAGCAAGTGTTCAGGAGCTGCACACACAGCTCACAGTTATAGGGATACAGTATTTGCAACTCCCTATGTGGTGAATTTATCTCTTCATGCAGTAAGCCAAACTTTGCACAGACTTTTCAGTAGTGCTCTTGCCTCCCCAGCTCAGAACTGGCCATGCACTGCCCTGGTCTTTAGGAACAGCAGGAACTTCAAAAAAAGACAGTTTCAAGGTCATTACAATGACAGAGAAAAAGCTTAGTCCTAGGCTGGTGACAGAGCCTGGTGATAAGGCAGAAATCTCTGGAATGAGCTAAGCTGGCTGTTGTCTGCAGGAAGCAGGGCAGGGAAGCCAAGTGTTACAGCTAATTCACAAGAAATGGTAACAAATTCAAGGTTAAATACCAGAAGTCAAAGTTCATAGTTTAGTCAGGAGGAACAGCCTTGCAGCTTGTGGTGTCCCAAAGTGACTGACCCTCAGTGACACCCAACCCTTCAGTCAAAATTCTGATGTCAAAACATTTGAAACAAGTTTCCAGAAAAGCCAGAGCACAGTTCTGCTTCCCTTCAGGGGGTGAATCTGGGAACAGACAGAAGAGGAATAACTCCAGAGAAGGTTTTCTCTGCAAAGGATGACAAAGTAGAAGGAAAACACAGACAGCCTGAAGTCACAGACCACACTCAGTGACAGAGGGCTGCAATTTCCTCACTGAAAGGTACAACAGAGGTAGTGATTGGAGAGATACCAGGGCCAAATTTCATATTAGCAGTAAAACCACTGACTCCCAAAAGGAGAGGATGCACATAAATGCATTTCACAGACAAATGGAGAAGGAGGTTAATACTGGTCTCATCATTTGTTCACGACAAGCCATTAGCAAATCCTTGAATGACCTGGAAAGATCTTTCTTTCAATCCACAAACCCAGTACTCTTGTCTAAACACATCCACTTGAGGTCTTACACAGCCAGACTCACTGGAACACTGCTACTGCTCCCCACTGGCAGATGTGCTCCAGTGCAAATGCTACCAAAGGCCACCAGAAAGAAGGGCAGCACTCACTCACCCTATTACTGCAGAGACTGCTGGAGTCAGTGCACCAGACTTGAGTTCTCGAACATTCACCACCTGAGGAACATTCTTCAGAGTAGATTCAGTCAAGGAGGTGCTCACAGCTTTAAGGACAGAAAAAAAAGGAGGGGGGAAAAATAGGTAAAGATAAACACCATATTAAGCATTTAATTTCATTTAATATGGTCTGAATAATTCCAAAAAGATCCATCCAAGATTCTAGAATATATAGTGTACCTGGCCTGAAACATTTGGAACTTCAGACTTCATTGAGGAGAAGGACAAAAGAAGCTACAGTAATCTGTATAGTTGGTACATTTTTTGTTGTTTGCAAATCTAATTATTATGAACTCTCTCATACCAACATTGTAACATCTTCTATTAACTGAAATGGGAGTTTCTCAGCTGTTTTACACTAGCAGCTTACAGGAAAAAGGAAGACAAAGTAACACTGGGTAGCTCAGAGGTGCAACAACTACAGATGTGCACCATATTTTGTTTGATGATCTCCTCTGAGAGCACTAAATCCCTGTGAAAGCCCCATACAGCTGCTCAGAGGTCACTTGTGCAATTAGCCATTCTTTACCTGGGGACTGGTTAGCAGCCATCTGCCTCTGCAGAGCTGCAGCAGCAGCTGCTTGTGGTGCTGGAACAGTGACAGTGGGAGCAGGGGCCCCGTGTTTCACAGTCTTTGTTGCAAGCATTGTACTGTCTGCCCCTTGTGGGATGATTCTGTTCGAGGTTGCAGGCACTGAAAAAAAAAACAGATTAACAAAAGTATTAGTTAAATGTTTCTCTATAATCAGGGAGTCTTTGAAAGTCTTTGCTTAACTGCAGTTCCTTTAAGTACACAGCTTCCTTCTGACAAGAGTGGTGTGCAGGCCATTCAAACAATCAACACAATCTGTCCCTGGCAGATTCTGGTATTTCCCAAGGAATTTACTAAGTCTCAATAGATTTTATTTCAATGTATTAGAGGACTTTCAGTCTGCTGTAACAGACACTTCTGCTGACACTTTCTCTTTTCTTTCTGGCTCCAGAGATTAAAGAAACCTCTCTTGCACAAGGAAAACTGAGTGTATGCAAATGCAGTTCTTAGTAAGACTTGCTGGGCTCAGAACTCCTAACCTTGGCCACATCAACCAAACAGCAGTACTCCAGTTTCTTAGTCTTTGGGCAATATTTTAGGTCACTGCAATCTGAAAGAACCAGGCTATCACAAAAACACAATCAGTGAGTCAAAGTGCTTTAGTGCTTTTAGCTCAGGTTCATGAGGTTACAAAGCCACTCTGTTACTCCTCCTGGGAACCTGGCAATGTAAATCTGTATCCTGCAATCTCATTTCTCCAGGGCCTGAAGCACTGGCAGTGGATAAAACAGTAGTTAAAGCTACCCACAAGACCACATTGAGAAGAGACAATGCAAACATAACTCACACAAAGTACCCAGGGAGAGGTGCTGCTTCCCAAAGGAGGGAGACTGAGCCATCAAACCAGGCTGGACTGAGGGAGTTCGGACCACAGGAGCATGACGAGGGACTTGGACTGGGGCAGCCTCTTCTTCCTGGTCCACTGCTTGGGAATCATCATTCTCCAGTGACTGGGAAACTGAGGATGTTGAGCTGACTTCATCCAAATCTTCATAGTATCTCGTGGACAAAAAGGCAGATCGGGACAAACTTGCTGCAACATCAAAAACAAAATTCAGTATTAAGCTGAGGGAGCCATCCAGTGTAACAGCCATGACAAATGCACCCTATTTTAGGATGGTCTCCTATTGGCTTGTTTTACTCTTGGATTGATAGGATTTGACTTCTGAACTGCCTGGAAAGGCAACCTTCAACCAGACAGCAACTGTAAGCAAGTCCTGCTGAGAGCAGATGGGAGAACAAGTCAGGAAAAGTAGGAGTTAAGAAGTCAAAAGCTAGTTTCAGGTTTCCCACAGCAGGTAAGTCATTCTCCTGGAAAGCATTTCAGAATTCTATGGTAACTAAAGGTTTACCTGGAGCTGTAGACCTAATTGGTGGAGTTTTCCTCTTGGCTAGAAAATTCCTCAGCTGTGCCTGCTTCACTGGGGATAACTTAGCTGGAAAATAGAAGACAGTTATTAGTCTAGAGTCAAACTGCAAGTCAAAAAGAGGTAATTCACATTTATTGTGTGAATGCCAGGAAGAAAGGATAAATTACCAGGTGCTTTGGGCAGAGGTTTGGCATGTGATTTCAAAGTAGTTTTCATCAAATCGTTGCGCAGGCTTTCAAGGTCACTGTCAAAACTGGGACAAAGCAGAGCAGTGAAAAAACAGCAGCAGTAGAAAGAAACCAACTAAAGCAGGAACAAAATCAGGCCAAAGTAGCCACTAGAACCACTAGCATATCTGGAAGATACTGTGTGATGCATCTTTAACTATTTCAGAAACTTCAAGAGCCATTCACTCCTTCCCCTGAAGTCAGACACACAACCAGCAGTATCTCAGCCTGGAGGCTCTATAATCTAAAACTCCTTAAACTTTTAGGGGAAATTTCTGCTAAGCACTAAACAGTGTCCTACAATACAACCAATGAGCTTCTGTAATACCTGGGCATAGTTTAGCATAATCTTTAGGAGGTCCTGTCCTCCCATACCATGCCCACAAAACAACATTCTCTGGAGGATGCACCTGGGGGCAAGAGAGGAGGAGGAATTCATGTTCCACATACCTCTGAGCACTGTTTAGAGAGGTGTCACTGGGAACACTCCACTGAGATGTCTGGTTGTAGAGGCGGAGCTGCTGCAGGCTGTTCACCAGGTGGTTCAGCCTCTTCCTCTGCTGGTTGATGATTTCCCGGTTATTGGCCAGGGTGTTGAACAGGGTCTCTCGCTCAGGGACTATCAGACGCCTGCAGAGATCACATCAAGAAACGGGATAAGGACCATTCTGTGCATCTGGGCCACAGGCAGGCAAGCAAACAATGGTTCAGTGGTTCTGGCTACTGAAACTCAAGAAGGTCAATCACCAAAGCAGCTCAGTTCATCTCAAATACAGATTTCTCCTTGAATATCCTGCCAGTTTATTTATTTAGCTCATTTGCTTCAAGATGTTTTATTAGAAGAGGTTTCATTAGCTGCCATCAATGAATTTCTACAAAGCTTTCAGTTTTTTTCCATAAGCACTATTTGCACTGTACACACAGACACAGCAAGCTTGTAACACATATGAAGGCAGAGAGTCTGAACCTATGGCTCCCATTAGTTGTCTGAGCCAAGCTTTTCTCTCAGACCCTCAAAAAAGATGAAACTGTTAAACAGAACAAGGTCTTTGTTGATTATAGACTACTTCCCAATTCACTGCTGTAGCTCTGTAGTCCAGTTTCAATTACTTACTTCTGCTTTCTCTTCTGCTCCAGGTGCCGATCCCACTCCAAATCCAGAACGTCGTTCACATCCTGAACAGCAAACTTCACGTACTGGTGCAAGCGCCGGATTTCCTGCCATGCAAAGCAAAGTGAGCTTTCAATTCACTGCAGAAGTCTCAGTTTCAGTAGAAGGAGATGAAGACTCTGGGCTCATTCAGTCCAAGCCATAGGGTACTTGGCCATATTTCTGCCTGGAACATTTTCCCAGCATGACAAAACACAATAGAACCCAACATGGTGAAAATTTACATAATAATCAATGGGGCACACACAGGGTTTGGCCTGGACATTTCACCTCAGCTCTCAACCAGGAGCAAAACTGTCCATAATATTGCCAAAACACTGCCAGGTCTTTACAGAAAAGATTTTACAAACACCAGGCATTATACAACAATCTTCATTTCAAATGCCACTTCCAGAACATGAGTCATTTGCTCCCATCTTACAACACTGAAACTTCTAACAATTATAAGTGATCAAAGCTTTGCAGGCTACTCACACAGCTTTAGAATATTAGATTCACAGACTATGATTCACTCACACCCCCTCATTAAAGTAAGGAATTAATTTGACTTCTATAGGTAAGAAAATAAAAATAATTAAAAAGCAAGGACAGAGAGTAAAGTGACTTATCCATGGCTTGAACAAGCTGTGGATTGAACTCTACCCTTGCAAAATGGAAATGGGAACTGCAATTGGCTTCAGCTCACCTCAACAGAATGTTCACCTAGTATAATGAAGCAGCCAAGGAACACAGCTTGGGAAGAATTCCACTGCAAATGTTTTCAAGATACAGCATGAAATTCTAATGGGACATCTCCAACCTGAAAGCAAACCCAGTCCTGCTGTGGGCTTAGGAAACCTGGGCTTGGCAGTGTTTAACACTTTCTCCAGCACCTACATGGCAGCAACTCTCTGGACACCAAGTTGATACACTGGACATATCAGAGAAGTCTCAGGGTCTTGAAAACCTCATTGAAAACTAAGACAAAAAGCTGCCTAAGTGAGCTTTTATCACCCAAGAGAATGGGGATGATGCAGCCTGAGCAAAATTTCAGAGTCAGCACAGAGCATCCTCAAAGCCAACTTCCACAAAGTTCACCCAAAAGCTCTCTCCTTCCATTCCAATCCACTTCCACTTCTCTCCCACTGTGTTATTCTTTCCTCATGGTCCTTTCTCTACACAGTAAAACACATACTTCAAGATTATCATCTCTCTGAAGTCACAAGCATAAGCTTTAAATGTCACAGAGATGTGCTAGACATCAAAGCAGGCATGCAATTAAGACTGTGAATCAATCAACAGAATCCAGGTGAAGATTAGAGATCAGATCTAAAAGAAATTACTTTTTGTCAACTGATTTCTAATAACTGCATGCATGATCTTGATACCTACTGCCACAAAGATGACATTCAATTATGCCTTCATCCTGCCAGTCAAACCTCTTGAGGGAACTTATCAGTGTATAAAAGACCAAGTATTATTTGTAGGGCACATTCACTCTATTTTGCTTAGGGTTAAATAGTCCTTCATCACCAGAGCTGTAACAAAAAGTGCTTCACCCCTACTTTCCTCTTGTCTTTGAAAGCCTCTTTATGTACTGCTGGTTATTTTCCTTTGTGCCCCAGCTTTTAGAATATCATTAAGCTTTATGCTCCACCATCCATGAAATTAACCACACAATTCTGTAAGTCATAATAAATCATCACATTGTTCCATAAGGCACTTGCTGAAGATAAAAATAATTCCAAGAACTCTTCTATAAAGTGTAGGAAAAAACCCAACATTCTTTTAACTGAAATCCCTGAGCAAACACTACAGGCTGAGAAGGAACAGGATGTCAAGAGTCACATTCTAAGATTAGAACAGACTTGGATCTCAGGTGAACTACATCCCTTCAGAAGGAGTTTTGAATCATCACTGCAAATGGCAACAACAGAGAGGAGCTTCAGGAGAGGATTCCAGGATCTTTTGCAAACTCATGGAAACCAAAGCTCACCACACACTTACTAGACCATTTACTGAAACAGTGAATACTTTGGGCAGAACAATGCTGGGCACTTGAACACACAAGCCTGTTTTACTTTATTTAAAGCTCTCTATCAGAAGTTGGCTGACATGATTCATACCTGAAGCTGTGCTTCACTCTTGGGATCCAAAGGTTTCTTATAGAGCAAGTGTAAATACCCCGAGCTACGATTCTGTTCATTCTGTTCTTTAGCCTCTTCTACCCCTGCAAATCCCTCCAGCAGGGCTGTCTTCAGAATACTGATATCTCCATGAAGTGACTGAAATAGAACAGATGGGACAAGGTTCAAAATAACATTTTCTATTGCCATCTCTAGCACAAGGGGTTCTGCAAGCATCTGCCTGAAAGCACAAGGGCAAATGCCACCCCCTCATTAACAGAGCAGAGTCAGATTTTCCATCTACAGCTCAGCTGTAGCAGGTTAAGGAGGAACATCAGGTGAGGAAGAGTCACTGCTGGTTCACAGCTTGAAGATACTCTGCTCACCTCTGTTGTCTCTTTAATTTCCAAGAGGAAGGTGTGAAGATCATCTGACTCAGTTCGCAACACTTTCATTTCCTCTGGAGTTCCAACTTGGAAACAGGCTTTGGATGTCCGGGCCTTCAGCTCCTCCATCTCCTTCTGAAAATGTGCAATCTGCAAAGCCAAGCAGAAGAAAGGGCAGCCACTGAAAACACAGCAGGGACTGGAACAAATGTCTCAGCTCTTGGATCATGCCTCAACTACACCATAAACACTGGTCACTCTGCAGCCAAAGCAGGAAATTCTTCTTGAACATTAACAGGAAAGAATACTCCATCTTCTCAACACAGTGACTGAAGATGACTGAACAGGACACACAAGTAACTACAAACCAGGCTGATCATTTCAGGAAAAAATTCCATTCTGATTCCTAAACTACTTACAGACACCATCAGAACACAGCTGAAGTGTGTGTGTCATTATGAAAAAAACTGCTTGAAAATCTCACCTCCTCCCTGATTCCTGCTATAACAGGGTCTGACTCCTTCCATTGGTGGGTCTGTTTCTCTAAAGCTGTGCTGGGGAGTGCTGATTTGCCCTGGGGAAAAGAAAAAAAGACAAAACCAAAACCAATATTAAGGATATATCTATTACAGCAAGGAGCTTAGAATATCAAAGAAGGCCTGGTGTTAGAAACTCCATTCAGACTCCAGACACTCTGATTATAACATAGGTCAAAATACAGTTTCTAAAGACATGCAGAGAACACTGTTTAAAAACACAGATTAGCTACTATTTCAAAATCAGAAGTTAGCTAATTCTTTGACCTAAGAACACTAGTTCAGTCCAAGGAATTCTAAGCAATTCATGGGCCATGAAAAACATTCACCCTCCAAAGAACCCAGTCAAGTTCCTGTTACCTGAGTAGGGCCTGGCTTTGCTGCTGATGGGGTGATTTTGGGTGTCTTCTGCACCAAGGAAGCTGAAGTATTTTGAGCAGGACGTGCCACTGGAATTTAATAAGAACAACAGTAACTGATGAATTTATACAAAGGGCTGTGATCAAAAACAATCACCACCAAGTCCAAAAGCAGTAGTGCTATGCCCCTATGTAAGAACACACCTTCCTCAGGTGCCTTTTCACTTCCACCCACCTTCTCTGTGACTACTCTGAACTCTAGTCAATGCAGATAGAAAGTAAAGCAGAAGTTGCCCAGAAACATTCATAATCAGAACACTGAAAATGTCAGAACTTCTAGGCAAACTTAAGCAGCTGAATTTAATTATTTCACATATGGCACTCTGAAAAATAGAGCACAAATGGAAAAACTACTCAGTTTCAAGACAAAGTGATTCACATCATGATGATGTGCCAATCAGGAGAGCCTCTGGAGCAGGAAAAGCAGGAGGAAAAATAAGAAATAAGCCAAATGAAGCTCCCTATGTCCTAAAACTTTTAGATCTCTTTTTACAATGCATTATTCCCAACAACAGGGATCAGACTCCTACCTGTGGCAGGCACAGGGGATGAAGTCTTTAGTGGTGTGGTAGGAGGGGCTGCAACGGGTGTGGACTGGATCAGAGAACCTCCAGGAGCAGTTTTGGAACTGGTTGAGAAGGAAAACATTGTGGAAGTGCATTGACCACTGCTGCTCGTGGGAGAAGAGGTGTCTACAGCACCAAACCTGCAACAGAATGAATACATGAATGAGTGAATGAATAAATGAAAAAATGAATGAGCATCCCCTGGGATCAGCAACAACTCAAGCTCCAGATAAAAAATCATGACTGTAGCTTCTGGAGACAGCAGGAAGAAACCATTCAGGATAATTTCTGAATACATGGAACAACAAAGACTTCTATCTTAGATCCTCCCATGAGCAAAAGCTAAATGCCAGCAAAAAGTACTACCCTGCTCCAAATGCACCCCATCATTTTGTTCCAACTATAGCAAATCTGAGCTGCCCTTCAGTGTCATCCTCAGAGTAAGGCTCAAACAAAAAGTCTGCAAGAAAATATGAATTCCTATTAATTTGCAAACTCAGCTCCTCAAGGCAGTCAATTTAAATATTCAGCCAATTCACTGGTGTATCATTTGCTTTATACACAAATATAAAAAGCCCTAAGAGCTCCCATCAGATTCTGGTGTAGTAAAGATTTTTCTAATTCAAAAATAATCATTTGAACCAACAGAAATTTCTTATGATGCATCTACATGAAATTTCTTCTCCTTAGAAAGCAGCTTCAATTAACATAGCTCTGTGTTTTAAACCTCTCTTTTCTAAAAATAAAGTCTCAGGAGTTGGAGGGAAGAGTGAGTATATGACATCTGAGAACACTCAAACCCATTTTGCATAGTTTCTAATCAATATTATTTTTTTTCAGTCAGTGTGAATAACCTTTGAAGATTGCAGATTCAGTGCTCAGTGAGCAAGTGTTCATTTAAGAACAGAACCAAAAGGTCTGGCACCTTCTCTGCTGAACAGAGTGGCAAAGCAATTCATCAACTGTGGCTCCAGCTTCCTCTCAGGCTGGGGTAAGGAACCTTCAACAAACTGTCAGAGAAACTTGTGCTATCACCACCCCACTAAAGCAGCCCCAAGCAAAAGAGATTTCCTAGCAATCCTTAGCCATGACTTGCATCAAACCAAAGCATGGAATCACTATTTGATGCCTATGAAGCAAAGATATAAACCCCCCACTAAGTCTCTGGCAATTTATCAGTCTAAATTTTTGGCATTGTCCCTTGACTAGTACCATGCCCATGAACATAACCTCTGGCATGAGAAGCACTGAAGGTTTCCACAGCCACAACACTCTTGGATAAAGAGGGGCTTCCTCAGTGCTTTCTTGGGAATGTGGAGAACTTTTGTCAGGGCAAAAAGCCAGACACCATCTTCAGAACTACCATACATTATATTACATATATAATGCCTGCAGCAATTTAACAAGCATCCAGCCCCTGCATTCACTGCTGAATCTACTTACTTCTCATTGAGGTTCACTTTGACTGAAGAAGCTGAAGGTGCAAAAGATGACTTCTGAGCAGCAGGTGCTGTGGAGAGTGATGGCCCAGATGAGCTCTCTGCAGCTGGTTTAAAGTTCATGGACCCAAAAGGAAAGGAGGTGGCAGGAGCTGCTGTAGTGCTGCCTACAGAAGCAGGAGTTATGGATGTCTTGGAAGAAGCAGAGGAGAAGGAGAATGTTGCTGCTCCAGTCAGAGCAGGAGTCTGGGCTTGCTTGGAGGCATCTGTGGCAAAGGAATATTGTGGAGGATCACTGCCTGTGGAGCCAGGAGTCTTCACAGCTGAAGGCATGAAGGAAAAAGCAGCTGCTCCACTCCCTGCTGGAGGCTGACCTGAGGTGGGCACAGTGGGAGCAACAGCTGGTGCTGTGTCAGGCTTTAGAGAAGTTGGAGGAGTGGTTGGACTTGTGGCAGTACTCCCTGGAGAAAGACAAATGGGGAAACAGGAGGCTCATTTGGCTGCACTGACTAATGGCAGAAGGCATTGCAAGGCCAAATCTACTTGATAGGGACAGCTCAGCACTGCTTCTCTCACTGGACAGTGAGGAAGAGAGATGGCAGAGCTGGGCTTGCAGTCCCCAGTTCCAGTAAGTGATACAGAAACTGTAAAAAGCCACAATCAGTACAACAATCTGTTCAGATTAATGTTGTCTGCAGTTTCCTGTGAAAAAGCTTCACCTTCCTCCATTGATTTTGATGAGGTTCCTGCCATCTCAAATAAAATAAGCAGTCAGCACACAAGTTAGCCAGCACTGCAGGAAGGCAGGCTGCCAAACAACAGCATTCTGGCTGGGGAAGGAGAAGCAAATTTAGGCACAGGGAAGAAAATGGTGCATTTGCAATTACTTTTCCATGAATGCAGACAAGCAAAACAATCATCTTACCTGCCTACATCACACTACAGGACAACACATCTAAAACTCAAAACAAAACTGCTCATCTTCACCTGCTGACACAATTTTCACAGTGCTGAGGAAAGCTTTAAATAGAATTTAAATAGAATTTTGTTTAAATAGGATTTTGCTGCAGTCAAACACCCTAGTTCATATCACGACCTCCTGTGGCAAAACTATGGAGGAAAACCATCCCCTCTCTGAACTGTGGAGGCCATGCTCAAAGATGGGCAAAGAACCTCTTAAAACTGCTTTGGCCTTATTCTCCAAAGGCTGATTGCACAGGAGAGTCTAAATGCACAGCCTGCAAAGTGCTTAGATCCCACAAACAAACAGGGTTGAAGGTTGGACTCTGAGAGGTCTTTTCCAAACTAATTGACTCTGTGACTTGGTGAACAGAACTAGGTAATTTCACACTGATACACAAAAGACAGAGAACAGTCCTGGGAGCTCAAAACACCCAAGAACTGCTCCCCATTATCATTATAAAGGAAAAATATGCTTTCTGTGACCACATGTGTGTCTGACTACTGAACTGACAGTATGACAAAGATCCACAAATCCAGTGTTCCCCATAGCCCTTGGAGCACTTACCTGCTGACTTTGGAACTCTCTCCCCTGCCAGCTGCAGTGGCTCTGGGGTCACAATAAGTGACCTGACTCCTGGGTTTTGGTTGATCATGTAAAATGGGCAAAGCACACCATCCGTAGAGAGCAGGATCAGAAGTGGAGCTGGAGCAAGGATCTTCTCATCACCTGCCAGAGACCACACACATAAATCCTGCAGTCAAAGCTTCCTATTCTGTTCCTACTGGAATTGCCACCTCCATGTGACTTTCTCCACACAATATTTCTCACATTTCTCCCTTCTTGCTTTAATTTGCATCTTTTTTCCCTTACTTCTCTGTCAGTGCTCAGCTCTCTTTTTTCTTTTGTATTCCTTTCTGTTCCTGACTTCATGTTTCTTAAAAGGGTTATTTTGACAATTGAATGTCATGTCCTGAATGACAAAGCCCAACTTTCACCCATCAATTCCTGTGCCAAGCTTTTTCAGATTTTGAAGCAGTCATTTTTCCTCACTGATACTCTGCTCCCTCCTTCAATTCCTTTCAGCAATCCCCATATTCCATTGGGTCTTGGCATCTCATTAACATTCATATGCATAAACTACAAAATGGAATTGCTACATAGGAAGCTTTTTAACGTTAAAGAAAGCCAACATCAAACAAATATCCTCGAGATCTGAACCACTGATATAAAACACTTGTGTTTTATGCAGCTGCTTTGTGAGTACAAAAACTCTCAGCACAGTTAAAGGCCCCAGAACACACTTTGTATTTCTAAAATTCTGTAATGGTTTAACTGTGCTTAATTAAACACAAAAACCCAGACCCAACACATCTAGAGTGCAGGAAAAATCTGCTATAATACTGATGCTTTGTTTGTCAGGCAGTGCAGTGGATGGCCATTTTTCTGTACTATTGGTTCTTCAGGAAAAGCATGCTAAGGAAAAGCGGTTTCCACTCAGGAACATGCTCCAGGACAGATAAAGCAACCTAAACTTGCTGTGAACTGCAAAGCCAATTAATGTGCAGCCAAACCCTTGTGTCAGAACACAGAGAATATGTCTTCTCCAAAATCCTTTTTAAAAACTCTGAGGCAGCACAACACAGGCTTTAAAAAATCTGTCCTGACAGATTTCTTAATCCAGTAACTGTATAGATTAACAGAGAAAAGGCTTCAAATTCAATTTGGCATTCAAGTACAACACTTGACCTCAATTCCCTATGTAGGTTTTCTTTCAGGTAAAGGTCTCAGTTAACTGGCACCCTCCTGTGCTCTTCAGGAGCTCCTGACTGCAGTACCTTCCACTCTGCCTCAAGGCATCTCTATTTCCATCTGTCTCTGGCCTTCCATGTAGAATTCTCAGAATTCACTAAGATACAACACAATAGCTTCAGACTTTGACAAGGTACTTTGAAGTGCCTTCAGGCAGCACAGAAGGTACAGCAATAATGCAGCTGAGATGTAGAGCACAGCAGGGTTTAAGCAGTACAGGCCCTGTGCTTTAATGCAGAATTAAAACCTCAGCATTCACCTCAGCAATCTTTGCTGTTTCTGGCTTTGAAACCAACCCACTTTTCCCTTAGATCTGTGCAAATGCACTTGATACAAAACAGTTCTGCTAAAGGACATAAGTGACAAGAATAAAGAACACCACACAGGCAGCCTGAAATCCCTGGTGTTAGAACACAACTCCTTTAAACTCACTAAAATCCCAGTTCTGGGGAACACAGACATAACTCAGGAGCTTTGTTTGCCATGTCTGTTGGTGTTGTATCCCAGGATGCTGAAAGCTCCAGGAAAGAACTGTATTTAATACTTTGCCACTGAAACCTTACACAGAAGTAAAGCCACGTGCTGTGGGCTTGGTATAAAAACAGCAGGTGAGTCAGTCTGCCTTTCAGAATGATCTCCCAGAACTCTGAGAACAAGGCTGCCCTCAAAAATACCAAATATACTGAGATTTTTGGACTACTCCACAAAAAAGACTAACAAGACTTACTGATCACAATGGGCATGTTACTGGTGTAGTCTACAGCAACACCAACAGGCAGAGTGTCATCACTTTTATCTGTCACAGGAAGTTCTGCTCTGCTTGAGTCCTCCAAAACCCACGACTCCCAGTTCTGCAAAAAGTAAAATTGTTGTTCTATCAACTACTGCTTTCCTGTGACCAGCCTTCAACAGCTGAAACACCAGCTAGAGAGTATCAGCTTAAATTTGTCAGATTAGCAAATGCCAGAAAGATCAGGGTCCTGCACAGACTTGTGTATGACTTCTCATGTATCACTACATGTCAGAGGTCAGACATTTTTAATGCTTAACTTCAACTGATGACCTCACATCAATCACTTTATTATATTACCAAATTTTGGGACTGCCAAGTGAATAATGAAAAACAGACATCTGGTACTTGGCTCACAACACACATCTCTTGTTCATTTAAGAGTTATCTTAAGATACTGTAGAATTTAGAAGCTTGTTTACTTTTGGGATGTCTTAAAAAAATCATCATCTCATTGTATTCCAGGTCTTATATAGGTTATATTTAGTGAAAGAAAATGTACATTTGCACAGATGCAACACAAAATACATTCTACAAATGGAATAAAAAATATTACCTGATCCCCCTGCCTGGCAAGAATGCCAACTTCTGTGGAAGCTGCTGAAGCTGCCAGAACTAGGTCCCTGTAAGCATGGACACAAACAGGTTAAAATTAACATGACACTGCAAAGTCTACAAAAAGGAGGAACACAATCTATGGAGAAGAAGTGACCCCTCAGACACGCACACCAAGGGAAGGAGCTTGCCATGATTCCTGCCACTCACCAGTCCTCAACAAAACTGAGGAAGTAATGATGCTGTCTCTCAGTGCAGCTTGTGTAGCAGGGCTCCATGAAATTCACAAACTTCTCTGGTCTCTTCTCTTCCTTTTTCTGTAAGATCAACATGGCCAATTTATCTTTCAATGTACAAACCAAGTAATCTCCCTTAAATTTGACAAGGACACACCAAAAACATCAGAACTGCATCTCAGCAGAGAACAGATTACTCATTGATTTTCAGGTGGATCCTACTTCCTCCACTTAATCCCCCCAACCTGAATCCTATGATTCACAGCAGTACCAAACTCAAATTCTGTGTGGTGCCCATGTCATGAACAAGTCAGGAAGAAGCCACAGACACTTGTGTGGTTGTGAGTGCTGGCACTTACAGGCAATATGGCTATGACCACTTGTGGAGACATTTCCAGTGTCCCATCAGCCTCTGCATACACGATGGCAAAGACATATGTGCCAATCCAAAGCACATCCAAAACTGAAAGAGAAAGCACATACCTCAGCCAGGAACATTTTATAATAATACTTTCTTGTTGACTTTAACTGTGCACAGCACACAAAAAGAAATGACAAATGGCAACTAACTCCTGAACTACCAAGCTTAAGAATCACAAAAAAAATCACACTGTAATTTCATAAACAGTGCTATACAGCTGCTAAAACTAAAGACAAAGGGGGAAGAATGAGTAAAATACTTTTAAAGAGAAAACAAGTTAAGAAGTAATAAAAATATGTACCTTTAACAGGATTGTCTGAGTCATAAAAGGGAGGACAAGGGATTACTTTCTTCTCCTGCAGATTCTGCAAATAAAACAACTCTTAAATACACAGACAAGGCAATGAACAAATTCAGTTGCAAGTTTTTGCAAAAAGCCCAGAGAACTGGTTTAGAGCAACTCATCCATTCTTTAACACTCATAGTGGGCCACATTGAAATCATGAATTCAGTGACCAGCGCAAACTTTAAACTAAACCAAATATTGGCCTAAGACACGTGAATATTATTGAAGCACTTGGGTAGCATTACATGGCTCACACCATGTGCCACCTAACCAGATTCTGTAGTTTATGATAAAAAAACAACCAAGCCCCCCAACACCAAAAAAGACAAAACAAAACAAAAAAAAAAACCCAAAACCAACAACCCAGACCACAAAATATCACATTTCAAACTCCTGAAAAGGCATAAGGCCTTAACACCACCAATACTTACAGGCAGATATTGCACCACGGTGCCATTTTGCCTCCCTGCAGCCAGTTGTTTTCCCTTTGGGCTCCAACACACTAGGCAAAAAAAGAAGATAATTTCATTAGCACTAAGGAACAGGATAGTTATAAGGTGCCACAAAAATAAGACCAATAAATTAAAATGTTTTTTTCTTTTCCACTGAAAAAATAATCATGAATCTGAATCAAAGAAAGAGTCATCTAGTCACCGAAGGCAAGACCACACAGGTCAAAACCCAACAGGTGATGATGTCTATTTGCATGTTTTCCTGGAAATGAGTCAAGCCTGAGACATCACAAACCACAGGTGGGCACATTTGATAACTCACAAGACTGCTGCAATCAACTGGGAAAGAGTAATTCCATTGCAATACATTTTTTGAGTCTCAGAGTTTAAACCCTTCCCTTTTGTGAAGAATTTTAAGAAGCCTCCTCCTGAGACAAACAATTTGTATTTATACACCTCTCAATCAGTGTCTGCTCTTCAGTGTCCAACATTCTGAGTGCCCTTCAAGGCTGTCACTCACCAGATGTGACAGCAGCAGAGGATGGAAGTGTGGCATAGACCTTCACAGAGTCTGTGACCTGCAGGACAGAGATGCTGCCATCGGACAGACACACGGCCACCATGGTGGGACTGGCAGGGTTCCACTTCAGGTCATTGACCACAGCTGCACCTCCTGAGTCCTTGGCCAGTTTGTGACAAGCAAATGCCTGTTTCTGCTGTTTTGCCTTTTAGGAAAAACAAATACACAAGACAGTCAAAGTGGAGTACAAAATCAAACACTCCTGAAGTCATAGCTCAAAGAAGTTTTGACCTGCCTATAAATTAATGACTGATAAAAACAAGCAGATTTTGCGTTTATTGTGCAACTCCTCTACAAGACAACCCTCACAGAGACAGAAAATCCCACCCCAGCTACACCTCTTCTCTGCTGCATTCTGAAAAAAACCCCAAACCCAAGCCAAACCCACTTGGCACATGCTGTACCTGATTCAGGAATGTGCGGACATCAAAAAAGCTGATGAAGGGCCCGACCTCACTGGACATCATACAGACAGACAGGGTGAGATTGTCACAGCTCAAAGCCAGGTGCTGCATAGGAAACTTCATGGGAACCACAGTACCTTGAATATTCTCCACTTGAAACACAAAAGGAAAGGAAGATGGATTGAAGGGGACAAATTTAAATAGAAAGAGTTGTTCTTGTAAAATAATTCAACAAATTTATGCAATAATCCTCAGTCCCAGTAACAGCAGCTATCAAAGGTAGCACATAGAAAAACTGAATGAAAGCAAATCCCTTCCTCTCTATCAATATAATCTTGGGAGTTGCCGAATTTCTAAGAAAAGAAAATTCCACTTTCCTTCCTCAGTATCCCAAGTAATAATAAGTGGAAAGGTTTTTGGCTTTACTTATGTATGTACAGAGTGGAATAGCTACTAAGGAGAATGAAAACCATTTTGCAGCCAGGTGGTGGAGCAGTGGTTGCTTCCCCTTTCCTGGTCAGTCATCTAGTCAGAGTGGGTAACTCAGTGTGAAAACTTAGTGTGTCCCTCCACTCACACACATCCCTGATACATGCACAGGCTCAAAGCTCAAAGAATGGCTACCAACCCAGCAAAGAATGGCTAGCAACCATTCTTCCTGCCTCCCCACACAAGAAAATGTGGCAATTCAAATGCCTGACAGAGAATGGCAAGGACTTTAACATACCAGAAGCCAAGAGCTCCATGTTGTAAATCCCATATAAACCTGTCTCTGCCAAACCCAAGAGATTTAAGTGTGCCTTACCAATTTTATTGGGATCTTCTCCCAGCTGTTTCTGTATGATGAGATCTCTGGTGTGGAAGATCTGCAGGCTGGTCCCTCCACCAGCAAAGACCAGCCCATATTTGTTGGACACTGCGAGGAGGCTGGAGCGCTCTTTGGGGAGATCATCAGGGGTATCAAAGATGCGAACCTTCTTCAGAGCTCTGAACTGAAAATCCTGTTTGAGAGAATTGGGAAGTAGCTGTTCACATGCTGCCCAAGAGGAACAGTTTACTTTGGCTTCTCTAAGATACTAGGTGCAGGAGCCTGTCCATGAGAGCTGCAAATCCCTGCCACACACCCAGGCAGCCTCTGGCCACTCCATCATATATGAAAGACTCAGATCACACCACATTTTTTTTTTTCCATTGGTTAAATCTCACTTGTACCCAGTGCCTGTGTTTATAAAATCTGCCTGGGGACATCTGACCTCCTCAGGAGCACACCAAAACCAGCCAAGGGATAAGAGGAAAAGAGAAAGGAATAAAGAAAAGATGGGACAGGACCGAACAAAACTTGCTGCTACAAGGCACACATTTGCTGACCTACATGCCAGTAACTTCAGTCAAGCACCTGAGTTATTCCCAAAAGCTGCCACTAAATAAGTACATTCTTGCAATCTGAGGAGGAGGTAGGAACTCAGAAACTTCTGCAAAACAAACAGCCCAACTACCCTGTTTCTGAGGGCAGAAGGCAGCTGTCCAAAGACCCATAACCACTCCAGGAATCAGTTCCCCCATGTCCCTTCTTACCCAGCCTGACAGTAACACTGGGTGACACAGGACAGGCTAGGCTGGCACACAGCAAAACTCCAGCTCACACTGCCCCACAGCCACACATCTCCAAACCAGGAGATTCCCTGCACAAGGGAACCATTCTGTGACTCCCTCCCCAGGCATTAAACACCCCGCTACACCAAGGCCACGCCAGCCTTCCCTTTTTCACCCCACAGGCTTGTACCATACTATGCTGGAAAGTGCTCAAGTACTTGAGAGTCCCCAAGATTGCCCAGAATGGGTGTGGAGAGTCCCTCACTGGAGATTCCAGACCCGTTTGGACGAATCCTGTGCCATGTGCTCCGGGACCAACCGGCCTGAGCAGGGGGGTTTGACTAGATGACCCACTGTGGTCCCATCCAGCCTGACCCATCCCGGGATTCTGTTTCACAAACACTGCAAGGATGTCTCAAAAAGCCCCGCCATATCCCGAGCTGAACCCCCGGTTTGTCACCGCCACGGTCCCAACCAAGCATCCCCAGAACCCACCACGTCTCGCAGCCCAGGCCGAGCCTTCTCCAAGTCCCTCCGGCTCTCTCCCCTCCGGCTCCGAGCCAAGGCCCCCCGGCCCGAGTCAAACAACCCGTCAACCCTTCCCCGCGCCGGACTGCCCCTCACCCCCCGCTCTCGCCGTGCCTCACCTTCATCTCCCGCTCGGGGATCACGTCCATGTCGTCCCCCATGGCGGCCCCGCGGCCGCGGTCCCGCCGCCCGCGCCCCGCCGGGAGAGCCGCGCGCCGCTTCCGCTTCCGGCGGGGCCGCTCTGGCCGCGCCTCTCGCTGCTCCGGGTCCTCCCGCCGGGCCCTGCCCCGAGCTGCTGTGCCTCACGAACCCCCTTTGCGCAGAGTCAGACTGCAAAATAGCTCTGAAACCATCGAGCCCAAGCTGTGGCCGCGCACCACCTGGTCACCCAGCCCACAGCGCTGAGCGTCGTTCCTTGAACGCCTCCAGGTGCGGTGACTCCACCACCCTCCCCGGGCAGCCCGATGTCAAATCACCCTTTCTGTGAAGAGATTCCTCGCAATGTCCAACCCCAACCTCCCCTGGCGCTGGTTAAGGCTGTGTGCACCTGCCCGGATTTTTCCCTCACGTTCTGAGGCGCTGGGAGCGGCAGGATGCCCGTGCCCTGCTCCGGCCTGAGGGGCCGAGCCGAGGGGACAGAGCCAGGGATAGACAGAGCCAGGGATGGACAGAGCCAGGGATGGACAGGCAGACTCCAGGGATGGGCTGAGCCAGGGATGGACAGAGCCAGGGATGGACAGAGCCAGGGATGGACAGACAGAGCCCAGGGATGGGCTGAGCCACGGATGGACAGAGCCAGGGATGGACAGACAGAGCCCAGGGATGGGCTGAGGCACCGGGATGGACAGACAGAGCCCAGGGATGGACACAGACCCAGGGATGGACAGACCCAGGGATGGACACCCAGGGATGGACAGACAGACCCCAGGGATGGTTCTGTCTGTCCCTGCCAAGCCATGGGTGATCCTGGCAGCAGCTGCTCCACCTCAGCCACCAGCCCTTGGTGAGGGGCTCTGATGCTTTTCCCATGTCAGAGATCCAGTGTTGCTTCAGGTCTCAGGAACCACAGAAACTCCCAGGATCGTTAAATTGAATTCCTGACCCTGCACAGGACAAGCCAACAATCCCACCATGTCCAAACACTCCTGGAGCTCTGGCAGCCTTGGGGCTGTGCCCATTCCCTGGGGAGCCTGGGCAGTGCCCAGCACCCTCTGAGGAAAGAACCTTTTCCTAATTCCAACCTAAACCTCCCCTGATGCAGTTTCATGCCTTTCCCTCAGGTACAGTCTTGCTTCCTTGGGAACACAGGGATGCTCTGGGTCAGCCCATGTGCAGCTGCAAATACAGAAGCTCTGTGAGCTAG
Source organism: Oenanthe melanoleuca (assembly GCF_029582105.1). Lineage (NCBI taxonomy): Eukaryota > Metazoa > Chordata > Aves > Passeriformes > Muscicapidae > Oenanthe > Oenanthe melanoleuca. The sequence continues at coordinate 5,035,131 of NC_079350.1, forward strand.
AACAGCCTTACTGTGCTCCAGGATCACACAAAAGCAGAATGTGCGGGCTTGATCACACCAGGTCCTCAATTTCTTTACTTGTTCAAGTTTTGAGGGATTCAGCTCCCACTCAAACAGAATGCCAGCACTCAACCCTATGGGACACTTTGAGAAGGGCTGTTTCCATCTCTAGCAGGTCATTCTCTTTTTCCAGGACCAAAAAGGACAAGGATTTCCACAGAGACAAGAAATGATGGCTTTGGGCAGTGACTTGAGCTGTGGCAAACCACATCCAAGTCTCCCTTGTGTAATATGCTTCCTTTATTTTCTAACTGAACAACAGCTTCAACATAGAGCCAAGAAAAGCAAGTGCATTCCCAGAGGCTACCAGGCAGCAGAAAGCAGACATGGGGCTGTGATCTCAGGGAAATTCTGCCCTTTTGAGAAACACATGGAAAAAGTGCACCCAGTCATTCCCCAGGAAACCTGGTCTCCCCTTTTGATAATTCAAATCAGACAAGAACCTTGGGCAATTGCTTCAAGAGCAGAGAGAATAATTTAAAAAATCCTCCCTCAAGAGAAGCATTGCAAGTGTCTGCTCTCAATAAACAAGTTATTCCATAAAGCAAGCACTGGCACCTGCTCTTTTTCAGTAAGTCAGAAAAAAACACCAGCTTTCAGGAGGTGGCCTCTGCATTTCATCACACAAACTCCATGGCTTCCAGTCAGTTATTACAGACAAAGATCAGATCAAGACAGTCCAAACCTATCTCCAAGATCTGTTTAAGGGTTTATATTAACAGACTTGGAAACCAGCTTGCTTAATCTGCAACCAATCATACAGACCAAGCTTCAGAGGAGATAACAATAAACACTGATACACTGTTGTAGCTTCAAAAGATTTATTTTCAGTCCTTGAAGTAGACTGGTGCTGCTTTTGCTCATAATTTTTCTGTCCGTTACAGTTTTGGTTTTAACACAAACAGTAGTGAGAATGTTTTTGTTGCTTTTTTTAATTATTTAAAAGTGCAGCCTTTGGCAGGAACAATCAGCCTAGTAGAGTTAATCATCTGTATTTCCTTTAAAAAATGTACTTGCTAAACCATGATTTTAAAAAAGTTAAAAGCTGTCAAGAACATTTAAAAGAAGAGTAGGGAAAGGGCAAAGAGCAAACACCTGGATTCCAGAAATTATGTATGGAACAAGAATAACCACAGTACCCAGAGCATGGATAGCACAGTCCCAGCTCATATTCCATACTTAAAGCCCTTGTTATTTTGCAGATTTGAGGGTTTATCCATCAGGGAAATGGATAGTCCCAGGGGACCAGGCTGAAACACATACAGGGAGGTCTGCAAAAATCAGAGGCACAGAGCAGCTGCCTGAGGACAGATCCTCACCTGCAACTGGTCTGGCCAGGCTCAGTTTGGTCACTCAGCTTCCTTTCAACTGGAGGTTTCACTTGCCCTGAGCATCCTGTGGGGCTACAAAGGCATCACAGCATGTTTCTGGACTCCATGGATGGGACAGACAGTCACCTGTCCTGAGATCACTCCTGGTCAGACCCAAGTTGTGATTTATCAGGAAGGGGGTCCCCAAGGTGGCTTTAACCATCCTGACTTGCAGTGGCTGGTGTTGGACCCTGAGATCTGCCTGCAGGATGAGCCCCCAGAGCAGACAGGAGCTGTCCCTGTACTCCAATGGACTGTGCAGGCAGATCTGTGTCCAAGCACATTCCCCTTATAATCAGACAGATGTGGGAGCCTGATTTACATTTTGGGGAGGTCAGGAGGGGAAGAACTAAGTCCAAAGTAGGAAGAGGAGGATGGAGCAGAGAAGGCACTTATTTCTTTGCACCCATGAAGCCTTTCAGGGGCTTTGTCCACATCTGGCAGCAAGGACCATATGGAACCTGTCGTGACAAGCACAGCTCTGAATCCATATGCTGGGAACAAAGTAGCTCCTCGTCTGAGAAATGCAAGAAGGGCAGAGGGAAGTGTAAAATCATAGGATATTTTTTGTTCTTTTTGGTCTCACATTATACTTGGTGCTACGACTTCTGTCTAACAGATCAAGTTGGCTAAGGGATGCAGCAGAAAGACACGAGCTGGAGGTCTCCAGCTTCCCTTGCTGTTCCTCTAAGGCAGGTTAGTTGAAAACTAGGACTGTCCACAGTAAAGAGTAACAAAGCACAGGTAACCTCTGTTACAGACCAGCAAAGCAAACAGTGCCCATTTTACAGCTTGTTCTCTTCAAGGGAGGCTGGCTATGTCTCTCTCTGGAGGTGGACCAGAAGGTTTTGGGTTTCTTTCATTGGCTTTTCCTTCAAACATCATGACCCTGCAAAACACAACAGATATTGACAATTTTTTATAAAGCAAATGCATATTTATCCATCATTGGGGGTGGCATTCTCTGCTGAAAAAGAGCATCTGGCTGCCTTACAAAGATAATTAACAAAGCAGGGAAAGCCAACAGAGGGCAGTGCTGCCAGGCTGGCTTTTCCAGCAGCTACCAGGAGTGGGTTCCCAAAGTCTCTGCCAGTTTTCCTCTCAGAGCCCAGAGGATTAGCACATTTTATTTAGACAGCCACTTCCGAAATCCCCTGGGCACACACTGCATGCCAAGTGTTCCTGATGCACAAAAGCAAATACCACTCCTGGCCCACCTTGCACACAACCACACAGCAGAACATTCAGAAGCCAACACCGAGCAAGCAACAGCAATTACAGCCAGGGGAGAGAGCAGAAACAAGGAGCAAGGCACTGGCTGCAGGAATCTCAAGCATTTTGCAACCACTAGCACTGTCTTCCTCCCTGAGGGCTGCAGCTACGCTGGGAATGCCAGCTGCCTCCATGGATCAAAGGGCTGTACTGCTCTTAGGACGAGTTTTACATTTCTGCTCCTGCTCTACAGGGTCTAACAGACAAAGGGGTGCCTGTTAGCAAGAGAAGGGACCTGTTTGTGAAAGCTGCTGCAGCTGGGAGGAGGGATGGAAGATACAGGACAGGCTGCAGGCTCAGTCTGGGTCTGTACAGAAAAAGGAGGAGCAGGGGTGGCAGAAATCTGTGTCTGCTTGGAAGAGGAGCATCACAACAGAGACACAGCACACAGTGGGGAGAATCTGCCAGCAAGCATGGCCCAGCTTAGAGAAACCACATGAGAGGTGGGTGCAGGATCCCTCCTCCCAACCTGCCTGAAGCCGGCTGTGCTTCTAAAGCTGCTTCGAAAAGGGGTGAGGAGGATGGAGAGGATCAGCTCCTATTCATGGTGGCTTCAGATACGAAAGCAGGGCCAGCCTCTGAGCTGTGAAAGGAAATGCCAGGCTTCAATGGGATGGAGATGGAGCCAAGCAAGTGTTTAGAAGCCATTTGTTAGAGCAGCACTTTCAGAGGGCAGAGGGGGCCGTGGGAGGCTAGTGCTGGCAGCCTGTACCACAGAAAACCTCTCTCAGCACAAGCCAGCTGTTTCAAGCATGTGTCCCATCTTCATCTACTGCCTGTCCCTCCAAGATCAGGCAGGGATGGAACATCCTGTGGCAAACAGGAGCCAGCAGTATTGGTGCTGGCAGGACCATCCTTCACTCAAGTCCTGCCACCATCCACAGGGGAAGTCTGTGTCCCCAAAGCCAGCAGGATCCTCAGGGAAGAGACAGGAAGAAGTCCTGCAGTGATGAATGCCTGCACACCCTCGGGAAAGGAAGGGGGTGGCTCCCATGGAGCACAGGGGAGGAAGCCTGTGCTAGCACACAGCAGGCAGCAGGCTCAGCCTCGACATGGGCTTATACACCCTGCAGAGTGCCCTGCACCAGCATCCTCATCTCCCTCCATGATCACTGGGTGTGCACAGCTCCAGCTGCACCAGACAGAGCAGCAGAGCAGCCTGGGTGCTGCTGCCCTCCCCAGCTCCATCCCAGGACACTCACAGTTTCAGCACAGCAGAGCGTTTCCCAAGCATCACGTTGACAAAGTCCTGGTACGAGATGGTGTCGCTGACCCCTCCAGTCACCTCAGAGATCATCCTCTTCAGTTCCAGGTGGGTCTTCGGAGCCCCCAGCTTCTCCATCATCCTTTTGACAGACATCAAATCTACAAGAGCAAGGCAATTGCTGCTGTCAAGGGGTGACCCCACTGAGCACAGACCAACCCCAGGGACAGAGCCATGAGTTCTCACCTGAGACCACCTCACCCACAACTCTGACAGCATTAAGCTGTTGCCAAAAGCCACAAGAAACCTTCCAGCTCACTGCCACTCTGCCCAGTACAAAGCATCACTTCCCAGTAGTGCAGCTGAAGATAAAAGTGCCACACACGCAGAGAAGAGGAGCAACTCTCCAAGTGCCTCAGAGACACGTGGGGACGGTGCTGTCTAGCTCGGATTGTGGTGCCAAGAATGACAAGGATGGGGAGGAGGGAAGCAAGGCCAGGGTTAAAGCTGGACACAAACAAGCTGTGGGGAGCAGACGCCCCTGCCCATGGCCACAGGCCATTTCCTCCCATTGCGCTGCTGCCTGCTGAGACCTGCGGCCCCTTCCCTCCGGAAGCCTGAGCCAGGCCCCTTCCAGCTCCCCACAGGCTCCACTCCAGCTGGAACACTTATGGAGGAGGGGAAGGAGGCAGCTGCCTCCTGGAAGGGCACAGAGCACAAGTGATTGCACTTTTTACGTAACTGCTGCTTTCTGGACGCAAAGCAGGGCTGCTCAGCTGAGCCAGACTCACACCCAAGTCCTCAGCTTCCCTCTGCTCCCCTCCTTGCAAAGCAAAGAGCTTCTCTGCACCAGAAGTGCTCATGGATTTATACAGCTCCTGTCTCAAGCCAGGTAAGCCCTAGGATTGTCCAAGTCCTGCAGCTTCCCAGCTCTGAATTCCCAGCTTTGTAACAGAGGATTGAGAAGAAGGCCTCCGTGGAGAAAAGAGGCAGAAGAAAAAAAGGCATTTAGAGCAGAAAGAAGTGGAGGAGATAAACAGAACTTCAGGAGAACAGCATTGAGAAGAGCTTAGATCTTGAAATAGGCAAGGAGATACTGAGAAAAAACTGAGAGGCAGGGGCTGGAGAGCCAAGGAAGCCCCTGGCTGGCAATCGAGATCCAAGCCAGACTGGACATAGGAAAATCCCAAAAGTTTTCCTGCTCAAGACCATGAATGCAGAATGAAACATCAGACAGGCTGTGGCCCTTCCAGCCCAGCATCCCTCAATCACTCACCAATCTCGCCTTGGTTGTTCAGGTCAAACTCCATGTATTTCTCTGGAAGAGACACAGAATCAGGTTAGCAGGGCTCCACAGCACAGGGGTGTGCAGGGCTTTGGAGCACTGCCTGCTTACAGCTCTGAAATAAAAAGCATTTGGGGATAAGATTGATATAGTGCTGAATGCAAAGTTCAGAGGGGGAGACCATCTCAAGGCCTGGTTTTAGCACCCTTATCTCAACTCCAGGGCTCTAGAATTAAGTGCTCTGTAATTGTGGCTGCTTTTCATTTAAGCTGAAGGAAAACACTGGCATGAGAACAAGGTATCAGCTGGCTATGAACAGCGTTAAAACGTTTCCAGCCAGAAAAACAAAGCTCTGGAACAGCCTCCCAGAAGGAGTAGCAAGGAAAACAAACCCCGAGCACTCCCGAGATGAAGCCTGATCGGATTAGGGGGGATTAAATGACGCAGTTGCCTGCAATAACGAGGGACAGACTCCACAGTGCTCCCACCCAGAGCAGCACCTGCCAGGAGAGATGCTCAAGGACCACATCAAGAGGGCAAAGCCAAGAACATGCCTGGGCACAGTGATGCTGGAGCAGGTTGTTTGCCTTCCAGCCTGCTGTCAAACACTGCTGACTTGAGCAACTCCAGCATTGTCAGAGGCACGGCCTGCTCCAGAAAGTCTGGTTAGCTTTGCAGGACAAAAACCTCACATGCTGTAACAGGCAGAGCACTGATTTGAGTTAGAAAATTCAGGAATTCAGTCCTGTGCAGTTTCTGCCCTTTGAAGTGGCACACCTGAGCTTCCTACACACCCCCCACCCCTTGCTAGCTGTTCCCCATTTAGACTTTAAGCTCTTCAGGCAAGGATTTGTCTGTCTTACAGACCATACAGCTCCCAGCACCGCAAGGGGCCCCCCATCACCTTAGCTCTACTAAATGAAAAGAGCAAGATGCCTGCTGGCACCATCCATCCATGCTGAGCTGGAGAAATCACCCTGCAGTGAGCACTCGTTCCCCACAACAGCTCTGGAGGACTCAAATTAACCAAACCCTTCCAGGCTGCTCCTTTGCCCCAGGAAGGAAAATGGAAAAGAGCTTTTGCCTCTGCTGCAGGGACACCAGCAAGTATATGAGTATGAACAGAGAAGTGGCAGGCTAATTTCAGGAGCCAAAGGGAAGAGTGGTTATTTCACACATCAGAGTTTTCCCAGGACCTGGGCTTCCAAAGGAAATTGTTGGGTTAACTGGACTGATGGGCAGGAGGTAAAGGAGTGGTTTGGCATATCTTCACCTGGGTCTCAGCCCATGGATTACTGCTGCCATGAGCTGACCAGGACAGACATGCAGAAATAGTGTGTACAAACCAAAGCTGTTCGTGTTTCAGGCAGGAGGAAATGTCTCCCTTCAAGCATCAAGCAACCAATCCTAGGAGAAATCAGGGCTGTAACACACATTTTTAGGGGCCAGAGTGATGCTTGATGTGGGACTGCCTCTCCCCACACCCTGCCTCACCAGAATGACCTTGTGCATTTGAACTTACCAGGGTCAGGCACCCCTGCATACGCCTGGGGCACAAACCCTGCTCTGCCATGCCCATGCCCAGCACATGTTTTCTTTTCTTCTGAGCTGACACTTAGCCAGCAGTGCAGAGAACAGAGGCAGCTTTACATCAGCCTCAGCTCACACATTCATGTTTCCCTCCCACCCCAGCAGCGGGGATATAGTGGGGCAAAAACCATGCAGGGTCCCTCCCTCACAAATACATTTCCACAAACACTGCATGGGGGCTCCATCTTTGCCTCCCCCAGGCTGGGAGGGGGGTGGGAATGTGGGAAGGACAGCAGAGAAGAAATATTCCCCCCATCATCACACAATGAGCTGATTGTTGGGGGAGCTGGAGGAGGCCTTGGAGAGAGGGACAGGCCACGGAGACAAACTCACGAGGCAGCAGGAAGAGATGCCAAAGGCTCTCGTTACAGGGAATTCTGTGCCTGTGACCTACAGTTGCAATGTTTGAAGAGCCCCAATTGTGATGGGAAAAAATAATGTGGGGCTGCAGCCAAAAGCCAAAGCTACACAAAAGGCAACACAAAGAGATCGGAGAGCACAGGAGGCTCCTCTGTGCCCAGCAGTGTAAGGGATCACAAAACGCCAGCCAGCTTCTTCCTTGCTGGATTGCAAAGCCAAAATTCAAAGGGAAATAGCAGACAATGTCTGAAATGGAAGCAAGGTCAGGTTCTATTTGGTTAGAGCCAGGCTGAGCACAAGCCTCGAGGCAGTGTGACGCAGGCATGTTTTCTCAACTGCCTTCAGCCACTGCTTGGAAAGAAAGGGGGTACACCAGAATAACCCTGCCAGATCTTGTCCTGTAACCAGTCTGGGGACAAGCTCCAGAGGACTCCAGGCTTTTAAGCTGTTTCTCTATCCCCTGTTCCTGCAAAAGGCCCAAACCTAAGCCCTTTGGCCAGAACTGGACATATCAGTGCTGTTCCCTCTGGTGTCAAGGGGCTGGGAAAGGACTAAAGAAACTTTTTCAGATAGAAAGTCCCCAACTCCTCCAGAAAGCAGCTGATACTTCTGCTTTGTGGAATGAGGTCCTCCTACTTATTGGAAAAAACAAAAAGAAAAAGTAAAGAGTCCAGCTATTGCACAGTCCATAATGCCAGTTAGCTTGCTGGGTAACTAGTCAGAAACCATCCTCCTTTGCTGCTCCCCAGGGTTTTGCCCGCACAGCAGGTTTTGCAGTAACAGCAGCTGCCAGGCAGGATGTCTGTAGGGTGACATGTGCCTGCCCTGCAAGTGGGAGAAGCACAAAGGCTTGTGTGGAAAACACCTCTCCAGAGAGTTTCACCAAGTCCCACAAGCAAGGAGGAAGGCATCAATCCCAGCTCAGTCACTTGTATTTGGCAGAGAATCTCAGGCTGGTGAGATCCAAGAGCTGAGGAAAATAATCTGGTTCAGAGCAAAGAGTAAGGCTCAAAGGACAGGGAAACCCTCCAGTTCTCACCTTTGAACACTGCCAGCTTCTCCTCCAGGTCTTTTTCATTACTGAACTTTGGGTCACAGAGAAACTCCTAAAACAGAAAAAAAAAATATCCTCAAGGTTAAAGATGAAAAGGAAAATTACCTAAAGGGTACCTCCAAAGGCAGCATCAGCCAGAAGACTCACAATTCTCAGAGTAACAGCTGAGCAACAGCACCAGGAGACTTGAAAATGGGCTGAATCCCTCCACACCTTGTCATTAACATTCCAGTGCAAGGGGAATCCCTCTGATGTCTCAAATTTCCCACTGGCAGCTTGTGGGAGGACTGAACCCCACCTGCCTTTGGAATAACTGCATGAAAGCCCCTGTTCTTGCTCACCCAAGGTTTCAGCTCCTCACATCTCTGCTTAAGCACACTTAGCATGTGGATTGGGCACTTATTTCCAGCAAGGGCTCCTAGTCCTTGCAAAAAGCACCCTTATCTCAGATTTCAAACTCTTAGATAAACTCAGAGGGCTTGCAAATAGAGCAGGCCAAGTTTGCAGAATGTCATACGCCCAAGAGGACGGGTATTTTGGGCTTAGGAACTCTCATACCAAATATCCATTTTCTCCCTCTATTGCTCAGGCTGGAGAGGAAACCCTGGATCACTTCTGGTCACTTGTCCCTAACCCCATCTCAAAAACCTTCAGATACCCAAAAGAACAGACACAGCTTGCACAGCCAGCTCTTCTGCTGTGCCCTGCCAGCAAGCCTCCCTGCAGCCGTGAGCAGCAGGGTCCTGCTCCTGTCCCTGCCCTCCCACACCGCCCAGCTCCAGCCCAGCACAGCTTAATGACTCGAGCTGTGTTCAGCAACAACACCACATTCTTCAGTGTAGAAATCATTAACATCTGCACAGCTTATGCATGGCCTGTCCAGAACAAACCCCTGGAGGGGTTAGTGCATGGAGGGCTGAGGCTGTTCCCTACTCTGGGAATGTGTTCCTCACCTGCTCCCCATGCTCATGGGTCACCAAGAGCCATGTGTGCTGATCATTGTTGGTCATCCTGATCCTGCTCCTGTGCTCTGGGTCCCACACACCTGGAGCTGTCCCTCCTTCCTCACTGGGGCAGGGGAGCTTGGACTGCCCAGGGAGTCCTCAAAGCTTCACTGCCAGTTATCCACTGCTCTGGCAAGACTTCTACCTGCAGCTGATTTTAGGGTTTTGTAGGAAGCTCACTAGGACAGAAGTGACTGCCACCCCCTCCTTCCACCCCAGAACTCCAGATGGGACACCAGAGACCATGGCCACCAAACCAATGTGACAGTGACTTAACTCATCACCATGGTCACCAACTCAAATTGAAAGCTGTGGTGAAAAGCAACATTCCTAGTTCCTTCTTTTGCTCTCCTTTGCCAACTCAGTTTCATTTAACTCAGTTATTTCTACCCAGGGGTATCATTTCCCAGCCCAACACAAAGGGCCCAATTCAGCTTCGAGACCTGGGCTCAGGCAGCAACAGGAGTCACCAGAGACCAGAGTAGTGTTACCTGCTGCCATCACCCCTGAATAGCCTCTGGAGAAGGCAAACATCACTGAAAACCAAAACAGAGCCAAAACACCTCCTGGCCACCAGGTCACAGCTTCATCCCCGCCCTGCAGGAATAGAAAGCAGCTTCCACCTCCCAGCAGGGCAGGGGATGTGAGGGCAGGGCACAGCTTCTCTCTGGGAGCAAGAAGCAGCACAGAAATGGTGAAGCCTGAAGGGAATGCATCCATATGTGAAGGCTGAGTGGCACACGCCCAGGAACCCACCAGCCCCTGGCAGTGTGATGAGAGAGCAGCACAGGTGACACTGCACACAGGATCAGGACTCAGTTCCCCTGTGTTTCAACTGGAGGGGGCTGGAGAGCCCACCAGCACCACAGCCCTGCTCCAGGTGCAAGGAAGCAGCAAGGGGCTGCATTTGAAAGGCATTCCACTCTCCACATTGTGTGTGAGCTGGGCTGTGACTTGGATAAGGAAAACACTCACAATGGCACACAGGAATTCAGTCCCCAGGGCCTGTGACTCAAACTCAGAGTAGCTGAAGTTCCTCCTAGAGCCCTTTGCTAAAGTTCCCATTTTAAGGGTCATGTTCTATTAATAAGAACTGCTTTAAAAGCCTCTCCCCCCTCCTGCTCTGAACAGCCTTTCTTGAGCTGTTGAGAGACTTTTCTAAGCCAATAAACTCAGCCAGTCAAGTCCCAGCTACCTGCAAGACAACCTAAGCAAAGCCAGACCCATCCTGGCTCCCCAAAATGGTGACTCCAACTGGCAGGCCAAGCTGTCACTGGGGTGTTTAAGTGCTGAATGGCAGCCACCCTGCCTGCAGGGGCTGGGAAGGGCTGAGGGATGCTCGTGCCTGCCCTGGATGGGAGCAGCAGGCACCTGCTCTCTAACAGGCTGAATTCCTTCCCTGCAGCCCAGGGCATTAGAGGGTAAAACAAGGTTGAAACTAATCTGTGCTGGATTAGACCTGCCACCTTGATGCACGAGGCTGGACAATGTGATTGCATTGCCTGAAAAGAGGGGAACAACCAAGAGGGAAGCCCAGAAGAGTGTTTCAGGCTGGAGCAGAGAAGCCAGCACTAGGACTCAGCTATCCTTCAGCAGCACATGTGCACTCTGTACTGCCTGCCAGACCCGTATCCCAGCAGAGCTCTGGGGTAGAAACCAGCCAGGAAAACAGGGCTGGAGGGAGCTAAGTGTTAGGATGAGACAATGAGATTAAGCCCGATAGGAATTTGGCCTGATAGGTTTTATTAGAAGCACTTGACTGTTTTACAGCCTTAGGGCTCTTCAGTGCTGGGGAAATCCCTGGCTCCAGCCACAGTATCAGCCCAAGTTTCTGTATCAGCAGCTTGTCAGGGAGGTGTGAGGCTGTTTGCTGCACTCCCCCATTGCCACATAGAGCTGGCAAAGCACAGCAGCGTGGGGGTTGCTGCCCTGAGCACGATGGCTTCTGAGGATCCATGGGCATCTGCCACCCGTGCTATCTGCAGCTCAAACCCCATCTCATAGTGCTGAGCCAGCACACAGGGCAGCAAGGATGCAAACAAGCAGCTCTGCCAGTGGGAAGTCACATAGCTTGTTTCATTTTTGTCATCCAAACCTCAGCCAAGAAAAGGCCAGAAGTGACAGCAGCTTAGGGGAGAAATAGGAACCTGTCCCCTGTGTGGGAACAGCCCCGAGCCCTGGGACACAGCAGTGGCACAGCAGCAGCATCCCAGGAAGCACAGCTTCCCAGACTCAGTCCTACAGTTCCTACCAGCTTGAGGATCATGCATCCTTACAGGATTGTGTATCCTTACAGGATTGTGCCTGTGTGATGCTGGAGAAGCAGAAACTGCAGCAGTAGGTACAACACAGTCCCTTCATCCTCAGCCTAAGGGCCAGCACCACCTTGGCTAGGGGAGATATGTTAGACCCAGCTAACACACCTTGGTGCTGGGTGTGCTGTGTCTGCCTTCCAGCAGCAGCTTACAAAGGCTCCTTTACAACACCTTATGCCATCTCTTTTTCCACTCTTATTCCACAGCACATCCTAATTTCTAGTTAATTGAGTAATTTCTAACGACTTAATTCCCTCTCCAGCAACCCAAACTTCACCTCTACTGTCTCACTGGTGGAGCATGCTGTCTGGTGGAGCATATTGCCACTTTTCATAGCTTGGTCAGTGTGAGGGCAAGGTGAGCCCATCTCCTCCGGGCTCTCATCTTGCACAGCAATTTGATTTCTGCACTTGTAACACCAATGTGCCACTGACTAAAAGAGCATCTAGAGGTGCTAGAAATCCCAGCACAGTTTGCTTCAAGGTTAAAACCTTCTTTTCACCCTCAGAACTGCTCTTAGCTGGGAGGGATGCCAACAGAACTGCCCCCACAACCATGCCAAGCAAGGGACAGGGTAAGCCTGAAGCTCGGGGGAGAGGACCTTGCCTGACCCTGCCATGAAGGGCACGAAGCCCAGTGCACTTTGCACTAAACCAGGAGGTGCCATTCCCTCTGCCCAAGGCTTGCGGGACGTCCAACCATCCTGGGCAACCCATTGACCCGCTATAGTGAAAAGCTAGGAGGGCTGGAGTCAGCTCCGACCAGCAGAAACTTCTCATTCCGGGAAGAAAAAGTTGAAGTGCTCGATAGAGCAGAGGGGAGGTTGAAGTGCTCCAGGAGAACAATAGCCCCCATTCTTGCTGGAGCACGTTCCCAAAGGGAATTCCATAGCAGCCAGTCCCCGGGCGCCCACCAGCCCCGCTCGGAGCCGCCGATGTGCGATGCACGGGGTGGAAAGAGCCGCCTGAGAGGGGAGTACCAGGAGCGGAGGGGATGGAGAGCGATCCCCGTACAAACCCCGCTTCCTCCTCCGGCAGGATCTCCTCTCCAAAGGGCTTTGGGCAGAGGGGTCGGCAGCCCCTCCTGCACCCACCGCCCTCTTCCTCCTCTCGCCCCGCCCGCTCCCGCCGCAGCCCCCTCCCCACTGGGGTCGGGTGGGAGGCGGCCCCAGCCCCACCTTGTTGATCTCGTCCAGCCGCCCGTCCTGCGAGGCTCTCCGCAGCCCCCCGCCGCTCGGCCGGCGCGGAGCCGCCATCGCACCGAGCCACCCCGCGCCCGCCGCCGCCTTAAATAGGGGCGGGCAGCGCCGGGCCGGGCCCTCCGCCCCCCGCCCTTAACCCATTCCCCGCCCGGCGCCGGCAGCGGGCGGGTGGTGGAGCCCGCATCCCTCCGTGCATCTCCCTCCGAGGGAGAGCAGCGTGGTTCCGCCGTGGGTACCCGAGCACCGGGGCACGCACTGCGCTTCCCGCAGGAGGGAACGGACCGGCTCCCTCTGCCCGCACCGCCCGCCGGGCGCGGCTCCGGGACAGCGGGGATCGCTCCGGAGCTGCGCCGGTACCGGCGCCAGAGGGACGGGGGCGGGATGCTACAGCCGCTTCCAGGCTGGATAAACCCTGGAGGGCGAGCAGCGGGAAAAGGGATGGCCCGAGGGACAGCCACGGCCGAGATGATGTGTCCCGGCCATTCGTGTCCCGGCCATTCCTGTCCCAGCCATTCGTGTCCCTGCTACGGTCGCACACCCCTGCAGTGTCCACCTGACACCTTATGTTAAAATTATGTACCAAAGTGAAGTTCAGTGGGAATTTTCAGACATTTGCCCCCCACCATCCCAAATGCAGCCGCATTTCAAGCCCTGCTCTTTAAAAGCAGCAAACTCAGGTACAGTGTGCTCTCCTGCCGCCACACAGGATGGACAGCTGTGTGTTATATTAAGAATTTTTAATGGATACAGCTCTAGGCAGGTGGCCCCAGCTAAAAGCACAGTTCCAGGGAGAGCAGGAGGCAGCGTGAACCACATCTTCAGCAGCAGGCACACAGCAGAGGCTTGACATTTCTGTAAGAGCAGCAAATTTGTGTGCTCACTGGAGATGTATAATCGTCCTCCCAGGGAGACAGTAAGTGGCCATGGCTCCCTGCCTCTGGCCAAGCCGGATCACGCTGTGCTCTCACTGTTCCATGGTTTTGCTTTCCCAGAGCTGTCCTTGGGCAGCAGCAGGGGAGCTCCTGCCATCACACCCCCACAGCACTGCAGCTCTGGCACCCCACTCCTTGGGCAGCTTTTGTGCAGAATTTGAAGGGTGATAGCTTTGTTCTCAGTAGGAAGATCCCGTGTTCCTTCCAGGCCACTGGACCCACCAGAGATGTTGCTGGGGGAATTCAACATCGATGGCAGCAATTTTACATAAATTACACAAGACTTCAGCAAACCTGCTTTGCAGCACTGTGAGCAGAAAAACATAGGTAAAACCAGTTAAAAAATGAAGCAAGCTCCAGCCTGGGGACTTGTTTCTGGTCCTATGGGAATGACTTCAGCTACCTGGAGTCATGGCACAGCCAGCACAAGGTGGGCTGAGCCAGGACCTGGCCTGTCCTGCAGCCCAGCCCACACGGGAGCACAGAGGAACATAAATGCCTTTCCTTTAAAGGCAATACAGCCACTGGGTTCTGCCACCCCGTGGGAGTGACACAGGCAGGAGCGGGTGTCCAGCTGCTCCCCATCCAGTCCACACTGGCTGCACAGCCTGCTGCCACCAGCCAGCTCCTCTGCAGTGAGGCACAGGTGCTGATGTGGGGCTGTGGGTGCTGCTACTCTGACATCTCCCTTGCCTGCATCTCTGGCACCCAGCCCCTGGGACTGGTGGCAATTGGCTGTTTACAGCCATGCCTGGTGACATTCAGTGAGCCAAGCAGAGCTGGCTGTGGCCTTGTGTTAGCCTGGAGTGAAGGAACAGCAAGACCTGAGCTCCTCTCATTCTGAAGCAGGCTGAGAATGTCCCACCTGCCTTCCAGGAGCTGGGTGAGGATCCATCTTTGCCTCTGCTTTGTTTCTGCTCATTAATTTAGCCCTCCCTGCTGTGAACTCCCTTCCCTTGGGAAGCAGGTGAGCTGTGTGCCCTCCAGCGAGCAGCTCTCTGCCTGGCTTCACCAGGATTCCTCTCTGCACCTCTGTGACCACAGCCCATGAGCATAACACTGCAGGGAGCTGTGCAGCAGGACCAGCTTCCAGCACGTGTGTGAGAGCCTCTCTCTTCTCCTGGGGCAGGAGGGAGTGCCAGGCAGCACAGCTTGGGTACATTACATACTTGGTAAGCTGTCTCTGCCCAGTGCTGCGATGGGAAGGGAGGGATGGAGGAGATCTGTGAGGATTCTTTGTTCACTCTGCAGCGAGACCAACGCTGGAATGGCTCCATATCCTGCACAGGAACATCAGTGGTCCCTGTAGGTGGGTGTTCCCCCATCCCAAGGACAGAGGTGGTGGCTGGAGTCACGCTGCAGAGTGCTTGGGTGTGGAAAAGGACCTGGGTGTGATACTGTACAGAGGGCAGTGTGAGGAGCAGGGGGAGGGATTGATGCTGGTGAGTGCAGAGTGTCCTTCCCTCTGCTATTCCCTGTGCAGGGTGGGCACAGAGGGCATGTGGCAGCAGCCAGTGACCTGTCACTTGGAGCAGCTCTCAGGGAGGCTCCTCAAAATGTCCTCCAAGTTCTGCTTGTCGGCCCGGATCTCAGCCAAGTCGCTCTCAAATGCTTGGATCTTCTCCTGCTGCCGTGCTGCCTCCTGCTGCAGCTGGCTGAGCTGGCCAGCCAGGGCTCCTGGTGTGGCCAGCCGCTGCCACAGCTGCTCCAGCTGCAGCCTCCCAGCACTCAGCACTGCGTCCACCTCCGTGTCCTGCTCCAGGTTACCTGGGCAAGGGGAGAGAGGACATGGCTGGGAGCAGAGAGATGGACACGAGATGTTCTGGATGTACTTCATGGCACCAGGCAAACTATAGGGAGTGGGTGCAGCAGGGCATGGAGGCTTTGCAGCTTCTCACTGATCACAGATAAGCAAACAGAACTGTGGCTCCAGGCAGGGCCTGGGCACTTCTCTATCTCTTACAAATGGGTCATGGTTTCCACTCTTATGCAAAATTTCTTGGATACAAAAGTCCTGGAATGCTCAGAAATCTACCCATGTGATAAAAACGGGAGGAGCTGGAGCAAGACCAACCAGCAACAAAGAGCAAACCCAGTCTAGCACAGCCCTCACTTCCAAAGGGGTTTTGCCAGCCTTGCTCCCCCCAAGGGAGATAGTGCACCTAGAGCAGATGTGAGCACACACATTCAGCAAGCCCTAATTCATTCTTCATGAGGGTTTTCCTCAAGACAAGAGCCTTAAAGAAGCTTGGCTGAGACCATGGATGATCTCAGCCAAAGAGCACCCAGCTCAGCCTGGATGGCCATCAAGCAGGAGTAGCAGTGAGCAGAGAGCCTGACCCCGAGAGCCCAGCCCTTTCCCTGGGAGCTGCAGCCCATTCCCCCAGGTCTCACCTAGTCTGTTCAGCAGGTCATTCAGGGTCTCGATGTCGGACAGGAGTGAACCCCGGGCTTCCTGGAGACTTTTTGCCATCTCACTCACCTCTGACCCCACCTTCCAACAGAGACAGACACCCAGGTCAGGGACACCATTGGCCCTTGGCTGGATGGTAGAGGAGATCCCAGCAGCATCCCCAAGGCACTGTTGCTGCAGTGGAGCTCCCAAGCCAGATTGTTCCCTGTGCTTGGGCTGTGGGCAAAACTGCTTCCATGCTCTGGAGTACACAACCTGCCCAATGAGACCCAGCTGACCTGCTGTGCTTCCTCCAGGTCTCCCCTGAGCTTCTCAGCCATGTGCTCCTGCCGGGAGAGCTCCTGCTGGGTCTTATTGGCACGTGTGGCGAGCTGGCTGGCGTGTCTGAGGGTCTGTTTGCTCCCCTGCAGCACAGCCCGTGCCCTCTGCAAAGGGACAGCGATGGGAACAGTCGGACACTCAGCCCTGCCTCAGCAGCCTGGGCTCTGCAGGTGATGGCTGCCAGCCTGGCCATGCCCAGCAGCTCCCCCCACATCCCTCAGCTCAGACCTTGGCACTCTCCTCAGAGACTTGCTCAGCCTCCCCAGCTCTCCTCTGGGCTGCAGTGGAGATGGACAGGGAGTTTCCCAGTGTTTTCTCTGCCTGTTTAATCTTCCTCTGAGCATCCACCATCACTCTGTCTTGCACAGTGGCCATCCTTCTCCTCAGGGCAGCCTGACTCTTCCGATGCCCCAGCACCTTCTTCATGCCTATGGGAGCAACCTGGCCATCACCAAACTGTCCATTTCTCCCCTGATCACCTGGTGAGAGCCAAGTTGTGGCTGGAGATTCTCTGACTGGTGCCTTTTACCTTCCAAGCTGGCCAGGAGGGACTTGGCATCGGAGAGCACAGCTTTTCCTCGGGACACAGCCATGGTGGCTGTGTCATGGGCAGAGCCAGCCTGGTCCTGCAGCTGGGAGAGGAGAGAGGAGGAATGAGGCTGGGGAGTGGGTGAAGGGCTGCACCTAGCTGGGAAATGTGAGATTCAGCCTGTTCCTGTTTGGCAGGCGAGCCCCTAGAGCCATCTGGGAGCCCAAGGGAAGATGTCTCCCAAAACATCCTCTCCCAAAACATCCTCTCCCAGCTCCCTGGCTGCAGCCATGCCCCCCCCCAGTTGTTGGAGCAGCAGGGATAGGGCTCCCCATTCACGTGAGCAGCAATTACCTGCTTGAAGGCATGAGTCCTTTGCAGCTCCAGGCTCAGCCCAGCTGCCAGTGTGTGAGATGCCTCCACAGCCTGCTGAGCCAACAGCTCCTGGGCTGCTGCTGCCTGCTCCAGCACTGCCACGTCCTGTGCCAGGTCTCCAGCCTGCATTGACAGCACCTGCTGCAGGATCAGGAGTGCCAAAGGCTCCATGAGATCATCTCCCAGCTGGGGAGGCAGCACTGGTAAAGCAGGAGGTGGGGATGCCAGCAGGAGCTGGAGCTTGGGTGCTGCTCACCTGCCCCAGAGCAGCCACCTGCAAAAGTCTCTCAGCCAGGTCAGCATGTGCCTGCTCCACAGCTGTCAAAGCTCTCCTGGCCTCCACTGCCGCCTCTGCCACGCCAGCACCCAGCTCCTCCTGTGCCTGCTGGATTTCCTCATACCTGCATGGACAGGACACTGCTGTCAGCCAGGGTGCTCTGTCCCATGAAGGATGAAGAGGACAGCTTGAGACCTGGCCCTGAACATAGCAGGAAATTCTGGGGGCTTTTCCTGAACCTCCCAGCACACAGCACCCTGCCCCTCTGCTTTACTGTGGTGCAGTGAGTTTGAAGGTGCTCAGCACGTGCCTGTTGGGCAGGTGCCAAATCACAGTGACCAAGTCCTGTAACAGGGACCTGGCCAGAGGAGAGGGGCCATGGTGCCCTGCCAGGCCTCTTGCTGCCAGCCCCTCACCCGTTCTCCAGCTCTCTCTGCATGTCCCGTGTCGTGTTCCCCTGCAGCAGGTTCTGCAGGAGCTCAGAGCTGGCGTTGGAGACACTCAGTGCTCTCCTGACCACTGCCTCCACCTGTGCCATGGACTCCTTGTGGCTGCAGGGACAAGGACACCCAGAGAGAGGACATCAGAACTGGTCTCCTGGCAAGGGACTGGGCCCCCTGCACCCCCAGCTGGGCTGACAGCTTCCTCTGCCTGTTCAAATCTTACCTCTTGGACAGAGCCTGAGCCTCCAGTGCCCAGTGGCTCCAGTTTGTGGGCTGCTGTGGGATTTCCTGGGGAATCTCCTTGGAACGCAAACAGCAGCACTGAGACCCTGGCAGGGAGCAGGCACCCCTGGACCCTGCCAGCCCAGCACCACCAAGAACCTCCCAAAGGGAAGGTTTATCCCAAATAGCTCCGCTTGACTCAGCTGCAAGGAGGGCTATACCCACATGGAGCCCAGGCTTTCCTGCTCACCCACTCTGTTGGTCACATCCCACCCCATCCCAGCCCCCCAGGATTGCCACCAGCCCCCTCAGGAGCCCAGGGCCACTGGGAGCCCCCACCATGGTAGCCAGGGTGTCTGCAGCGTGCAGGATCTCCTGCTGTGCTGAGTGCAGCACAGCCCTGATCTCCGACAGCAGGGTGCAGGTCTTGGGGGGTCCGTGGTCAGAGCAGCTGCTGGCCTGGCTGGCATTGCTGAGACGGCCTTGTGCAGTGTTCAGTGCCCCTGCCAGCTGCCCCACCTGTACCAAGAGGGTGGCCCAGGCACCTGTGGGCACACAAGCAGCTCGTTGCCCATTGGGGTTGTTTCCCTGCTTCCCTGTGAAGCTGCCCCATGTCCCAGCCCCTGCCTGACACCTACTAACGAAAGGGAAATGCAGTCCCCCTGGGTGCTCAGGAATTCAGCACTCAAAGGGTACCCACATGTTGGTGCTCAGTCCCCAGTAATGCCCATCAGTGCCTGCTCCAAGACCTCAGGGGTATGAGCATCCCTGCTGTGCTCTATCCTCCCAAAAATGCATGTGCCCTCCACTGCCCTCCCCCCAGGTCACACCACACTGAGCCCAGTGCTCACCTGGGACCTCCTTGCACCCACCCAGCATGTCACAGCACCCTGAGGGGGCAGAGGGTGAAATGAGTGTGCCCTGTACCTCTCAGGAGGTGTGGGCTGGGCAGCCCATCTCCACGGGCTGCATCTCCCAGCATGGCAGACTGGCCTGGGTGGGAGTCACAGCCGGGTTTCTGCAGCCATTCCTCCATCTCCTGCAGCCTGGCCTTCAGCTGCTCAGCCTGTGGGCAACGCACAGGGGGACAGGGGGGACATGAGGCAGTGCAGGGCTGGGGTGCTGTGCCTTTCTCAGCAGTGCACAGGCTGTACCTCATCCTTCACCAGCCCGTAGCAGGCAGGACACTGCTGGCAGCGGGAGCTCAGTGGGTCAAGGAAGAAGTTGGCCTGGCACTGGTCACACTTGTAGCCCACGAAGCCGGGGTGGCAGAGGCAGGTGCTGTTCTCGTGGCACTGCGGGGTGGTGGAGCCCAGTGGGGAGCAGTTGCAGGCTGCAGTAGTGGCAGAAAGGCATCACACTGTGGCTGCCAGCCCTGCTTTAGGGACAAAGATGCAGCCCCCACTCCTGTTACCTCGGCAGCCCCTGGCAGAGAAGCCGAAGAAGCCGTGCTGGCATCGATCACATTTCTTCCCTGTGACGCCTGGCTGGCAGGAGCACTGCCCCGTCAGCACGTGGCACCCGCTCTCCCGTGACCCTGTTGGGTGGCACTCGCAGCTGGCATGAGAAGGGGAGGGTCATGAGCAGGCAAGCAGTGCAGAGAGCAGGGCTGGGAGGATGGAGCCATGGTGACCCCTGCAGCCCCGTGCTGTGCCCCACATACCTCCTGCACCCCACGGTGGGCTCCAGGCCGTAGTAGCCAGGCTGGCACTGCCCACAGGCTCTGCCTGTCACGTGTGGAAGGCAGTGGCACTGGCCTGTGCCAGGATCACAGCCCTCCAGCCCTGGGTCTGAGCCCTTGGGGTTGCAATCACAAGCTGTGGGAGACAAAATAACTCTTAAATCCCAGCATGGGGCTGGTGGGTAGGATTGCAGGAATGGGGCACTGGGGCTGAGCTCTTGACAACATGGAGAGCCACATGCCCCATCAAGCAGGGGTCCAAGAGAAAGAGCCCCTGCAGGCCAGAGTATCTCCAGGGAAGGATGGCAGTGGAGCAAGAGGGGAAAGGGCAGTCTGGAACATGTAGGGGTAACCTGGACCATCCATCAGCCCCTAAACCTGCTGGGCATCCCCTTCCACCCTCTGCCTTCCCTGCTGGGAGGATTTTGGCTGCAAGTGAGCCGTGCCCGGGGGCTGTACATACGTGCACACTTCCCAGCAGGGCTGGGAGCCAGCGCATCGCCGTAGAAGCCCGGCCGGCACCTCTCGCAGTGCTCGCCCATTGTGTTGTACAGGCAGCGCAGGCACCGGCCAGACACGGGGTCGCAGTTCCCCACGGCGTTGAGATCCACGTTCCCATGGCACTGGCAGGGTTCGCAGGGGTGCACGGGACCTCTCTGCCCCAGGGGGTCCCCGAAAAACCCGTCATCACAGAGCTCACAGCGCTTTCCTGGGGAAGGTGGGAAGGTGGAAAGGTGGAAAGGCGGAAAGGTGGGGAGGATGGGGAGGATCCAGCGGTCCCCACGCTGCCCACAGCCCCTGTGCCCAGCCACCCCAGGCTCACCTCTCTGCCCCGGGGGGCAGTGGGTGCAGACCACCTCCCCACTGCCGGGCACCTCGGTGCAGGGCGAGCGGCCGGGGCAGGGGCAGGGCTTGCAGTCATCGGCGCGCCCTGCGAAGGGGTTCCCGTAGAAGCCGGGGCTGCAGCGCTCGCAGGAGGGACCCTCGGTATTGTGCAAGCACCGGCAGTGCCCTGCGGGGAGGGAAATGCAGCTGAGGGTCTGCGGAAACCCAGCCCTGAATAACAAGAGGGGATGTGCAGCTCCAAGCGAGGGGTTGCACATCTCCAGCCAGTCCTCGGGACATTTCCCCTCCTTGCCCTGCCTCTGGTCAAGGGTGAAGGATTTGGAGAGGACACGGGGGCCGCAGCAGGGATACAGGGAGGAGGCAGCGCTGGCACAGACAGCACCATCGATGTGTGCGGAGGCTGCCGGCGCCTGCCGTAATCCACAACACATTTCTCAGCGTCGAGGCGCGTCCTTTCCAGCCTGGCTTGCAAAACACGAGCAGCCGGGCCGGCACCCACCGGGGAGCATCTCCTCCAGAGCGAGCCGAGCCGGTGAGTCAGCCTTCCGAAATCGGCTGTGAGGAGGAGAGGGAGGAAGGGGAGGAAGAGTGCTCAAGGAACCCCCCACCTCCAGGCAGATGCTCTGCTTCACTGGAGAGAGAGGAGCCTGGGGGAGGATTTCCCCATGTTTTGTGAGGTCGGGTCATACCAGGAAGGCTGCGCAGGAGGGGGTGTTATTCCATTTTCCCCACATCCAGGCAGTCAGACGATGGAAAAGAAAGAAAAAGCGGGTGGCAGGAAGAAGTGGAAAAATAAACCAAAGGAAGTGCGCGGGCTGGCAGCGCCCAGGCCGGAACATCAAAGGCCTGGGGATTGTGCAGTCGGCGGCGCCAGCCCCGGCTCTGCGGGATGAGGGCGAGTTTGCAGAGATGCCGGCACGCTTTCGTGGGCTTTCCTGGGCTTTCGTGGGCTGGGAAGGGGCATTCGCCGAACACTATGCCTCCTCCAGCCCTCTCCATCCCGGCCGTACATCACTGTGACTCCCTACTGAGGAGAACCTGTCACCGAGGGGTTGGGCTGGCAGCACAAGAGCTGGCTCTTCTGGTGTCTTCTCTCAAGCCTGGCACCTCTGTGTTTTCCTGCTTTCTTCCTTGTTTCTCTGCTCAGGTTAACCCTCAGTTTGCAGATTCCAGAGCTGTGCCCAGTCCTGCTCCTCTCATCTGGCAGTGACCCAGCCTAGCAAAACCCTCTCTGCTGCCCTGACCCCTGCTCCCTCACTCCTCTGAGGATCAGCACCCTTCCCTTCTCCTCCTTAAAGGTCATAAAGTATCATGAAAAATGCTCCTCTAATTATAAATTACCACCATTATTACACTTCATTAATTATCTCTATCTTTGCAGCTATGAACCCTAGAACCACCCAAGCAATCCAACTTGTAAATTTTGTCAACCACAGCCTCACCGATGGTTTCCAGCTTCCCTCAGAACACGTGGATTTGTCACCCACACATGCAGACAGGTGAGTGGAGGGGCCGGGGGGTGCACACCTGTGAGGGGGTGGCAGTCCCCGTGCTGGTTGCAGGTGCAGGGCACACAGCTGATGAAGGGGCTGCCGAATGGGATGTCCCTCTTGAATCCAGGTGCGCAGGACTGGCAGAACTGCCCGGTGTATCCCATGGGACACGTGCACTCCTCCACCCAGCCCGCCCGGCTGCCTGGCCCGGGGCGAGCAGATGTGAGCTGGACCTGGCTCAGGGACAACCTGCCTGTGAGAGGGGAGAGCAGGGTGGGGATGGGATGGTGCTCTGCTCTGAAATGCTTCAGACAGGCATAGGACACCCCAAAATACCTCCTTGAGAGCCCAGGGGTGCTCACAGAGAGGAGGTAGACCTTGCCCCAAATCACCCCTCACAATCCCTCTCATCCTCAAGAGCTGCTTGGATGTCTCCAGCCCCACCCAGTTTGGTCCCATGGATGTTTTCTGGAGCCACCCACCTCTCCCGGGGCCGGGGCTCACGCGGAGGCGCAGGGCAGTCAGGTTGGAGAGCAGGCGCTGGAAGCTGAAGGCTGACAGCAAAGGCTCTGCACCCTCCTCTGCCTCGTGCAGCCTGTTGGAGAGGGAGTGTGGGAGGCAGGAAAGGGCCAGCCTGAGCCAGGTGCTGCAGGACAGCTTGGCTCCTGACTGGGACCCAGGCATAGCACAGTTAAGTCACCGAGGGGGGCAGAGAGTGTGGCTGAACCCCCAGGTACAAGGCAGCCCAGACAAATCAGGCACTGAGCACTAAACCCCACTGATGCCATGATGGATACCTGAAGGTGACAGCCTGCTTTCCATGCTGGGGCTGGCTCTTGCTGCTGGACATGGTGATCTCCATCCCCTCACCCTCCAGCAGCAGCTGGACCTGGAGCAGGGGCACCCCAGTTTCTGTTCTTGTCCTGTTCTCCACTCCCAGCAGCAGGGACAGGAGCTGCCCGTAACTGAGGCGCTGGTCCTGCAGAAACTTATCTGCAAGGGGAGAGAGAAGCGAAGTCTGTAGGACATGGAGGCACCAGCTCTGCCAGGACTGCCAGTGCTGTCCTACTCCCACCACCATCATCAGGAGCCACAGTCACAGTGGTGCCAGCTCCAGCCTGCCCTCCTGGGGTCCTGGTCCACTGTTCCAATATCTCCCACTGTCTCCTGCTACAGAAACATGCTCAGCTCTGTCATGGAGCCCAGTGCCTCCTGCACCAGCATAGCAGTGGGATGAGAGCACCACAGGATCCTCACAGCTGAGCAGCCCCCCAGGGACATAGTACACAATACCTGGTGCAAGAAAATCCACTGGCTGCTCTCCATCCCACTCGGTGATGATCTCCCGGCCAGCCCAGTGCAGAGGCAGGTCTGTGGTGCCTGGAGCTGTGGCAGTCCAGCCCTCTAGCCCTGTGTGACAGGACACAGTGACAGTGCACAGCTTAGGGAGCAGTGAGTCCCCACTGGCACAGCACCAGTGGGGTGCTGTTTTTGGGGGCTCTGTCCCTCATCCCAGCACTCTCTTGAGTCTTGGAAGGGACCAGCACTTTGTAACACCCTGCTCCACTCTGGCTCTGTGCTCTCATGCACTGGAGGGTGGCCTTAACCACCCCTCATCTATTTATTTTCTTAGAATTGCAGGAAATTATTATCTTTAAACTTTTGCCCCCTGCCTGTGCTGCCATTCTAACATTACTGTGGGCTGGTGAGCACAGGAAGCCTGAGGAGAAATGCTGGAGAAGCCCAGAAGAGATGGGGTGTAGTTGCATTAAGTAGATTTCCTTAATAAACCAGTAAAACTCCCCCCACTCAACAGGGTTAGTTATTTCTTCCAGCCCTGCCTGACAAACACTTGGAAATCTCTCAAGTGGGCTGTGCTCTGTTATCAAATAATCTGCAGTTTCACCCAGTATAAGAAAATTCCATCTGCAGTGGACTGGGGAGTGTTCTGGGGAGCGGGGCTTTAGGAGGGTGCTGTGGTTGCATCTCAACTCGGAGATTGCCAAACCAGTCCCCAAAGGAGCAGCCCCAAATTGACTGTGTGAAAGATGGAAAAAAAGACTCGGTTTAAAGCCTGGCTCAGTTTCAAGGCCGCGGAAGACATTCCAGCAGCACAGCAATCGGCAGCGCGGTTTAAAGGCAATTAAGATCGGCCCGTGCCTGGCGCACTCGCATCCATCTGGGAGCCGGCGAGGCGGAGCGGGGTGCCCGCCGTGGGTGCCCGTCCCCGCCGTGTCCCCGCACGGGGCTGCACACGCCGGGATGCGCGGCAGATGGCAGGGTTTCCCCGAGCATCCCGCCCGCAGCCAGCCCTGCCACGCAGCCCTGCCAGCAGCCGGGCGAAAGCACCCCCTCCTGCCCGCCCAGCCAAGCACGGGCAGAGAAGGGAATAACTGGGAAAGTTCCCAACAGGCTCCGTCCTATCATTTTTTATCTTTCCGAGATGATTTTTAGCGCTCCTGCATTCCCCTGGTGTGGTGGAATGTCCATGCCTTGCCCCACAGCCCTCCCCTAGCCGGGCACAGCTCCAGGAGCAGGTTGGCATGGGGAGATGCCACGGGGAGTCACGGAGAGCCTGTCCCCGTGGAGCTGGGGACAGAAACAGAGGTTTGACAGTAAAACAGGGGCAAGCCAGAGAAAACCCTCTCCACCCATCACCACCAGTTAGCTCCAAAGGGGGATGCTCAGCCCCAAAAGGTGGTTTTCATCTCCAAAGAGGGATGCTCAGCCTCAAAGAGGAATATTCCTTCCCAAATATTTTTGGCTGAAGCTGGCAGAGCAGAGCCCTCCGTTTCATCCGGGGCTGGGGGGATCATTACCGTGGCTGAAGTCGGAGCGGATGTGAATCTCCTCGTAGCCATCTGCCGCCCTGCAGGCGCTGGAGTGGCCGTAACAGAAGCAGCTGCTGCAGCCGATGGGGTTGTGGGGCTGCAGGTTAAACCAGCCCGGCTGGCACCTGGACACGGGGAGCAAACGGGAGTGTGTGGCACAGGGCAGGCAGAGCTGCAGGGAAGCACAGCAGTGCCTGTGTGGGACACTGGTGACAGCTCCCTGTGAGTCCAGCCCCAGTGGTCCAGAGGAATGCAGTCCCGCAGCCTTGCCACCAAGACCAAGACCGGAAAGGGACAATGTTCCTGTCCCCATGCCAAGACCACAGTGCTTACCTGTTGCACAAGTGCCCCTCCACCCTCTCCTTGCAGGTGCAGTGCCCCGTGTTGGGGTCGCAGGTGCCCACGCTGCCCGCCGGGTCACAGGTGCAGGGTCTGGATGGGGTGAGATAAAGGCAGGAGGTGAGCCCGGCTCCCCTCCCGCTGCTCCTGCCCGGGGCCGGGCTCCCCCTCACCTGCAGCCCCCTTCGCTGAGGCTGTGGTAGCCGTCCTTGCAGCGCTCACACTTCCAGCCCGTCACGTTGGCTTTGCAGACGCAGGTCCCCGAGTTGTCACATTGGGGCTGCAGGGAGCCTGTGGGGACCCCGAGGCTCAACCCCAGCCGGGGAGATGGGGAAACCTCGAGCAAGAGAGAATCCACCAAAACCGTCCCACCCAGCAAGCTGCAGCTGGGACAGTAAGTGTGCAGCCGGAGCCCCGCTGGGCACAGCCGCGCTCACCTGCGGGGTGGCAGTGGCAGGGCTGGCAGGCTCCCTGCGGCTCCCAGCGGTAATAGTTCTGCCTGCAGCTCTCGCAGTGCGGCCCCGCCGTGTTGTCGCGGCAGTTGAGGCAGTGTCCCCCGTGCCCGCTGCTCCGGAACAGCTCCCGGTCGTAGAAACACTCCTCGGAGCGGCCGCTGCAGTTACAAGCTGGGGGAGAGAAGGGAGGATGGGTGAGCAACCTGGCGGGCACTGGAGGTTACGGCAACCTCCTGTGGGGTTGGATGAGCCAGACGGACCCCTCGGCTCAGCAGCGAGAGCTTTCGGTGGCCCCTCTGCCCTTGCAAGCAGAGTGGGTGCAGTGCCATGCACACAGCAGGGGGATGCACGGGTGGGGTAAAGCGAATGGGAACCCTCGGGGTGCTGCTGTGAGCGGGAGCCCCGGGGTACAAACCCCAAAGTGGAGCAGGTGCAGGAAGGGCAGGAGGTGCCGGATGAGCTGGTGCAGCACCAGCCCAGCCCGGGGGATACTCACAGGGACACTCATACTCACAGGGACACTCATACTCACAGGGACACTCATACTCACAGGGGCAGTCATACTCACAGGGACACTCATACTCACAGACACTCATACTCACAGGGACACTCATACTCACAGACACTCATACTCCCAGGGACACTCATACTCACAGGGATACTCATACTCACAGGGACACTCATACTCACAGGGGCAGTCATACTCACAGACACTCATACTCACAGGGACACTCATACTCACAGGGACACTCATACTCACAGAGGCAGTCATACTCACAGAGACACTCATACTCACAGAGGCAGTCATACTCATGGGGGCACTCATGCTCACAGGGGCAGTCATACTCACAGGGGCACTCATACTCATGGATACACTCATACTCACAGGGACACTCATACTCACGGAGACACTCATACTCATGGAGACATACTCACAGAGGTACTCATACTCACAGGGACACTCATACTCATGGGGGCACTCATACTCATGGGGGCACTCATACTCACAGGGGCACTCACACTCACAGAGGCAGTCATACTCACAGACACTCATACTCACAGGGACACTCATACTCACAGGGACACTCCTACTCACGGAGACACTCGTTGGCCGCCTCGGCCGTGCCGCGCGCCCAGGGCCGGTCCTGGTAGAAGGGCTGGCAGCGCTGGCAGTCGGGGCCGGCCGTGTGGTGCTGGCACACACACAGCAGCTGCCCGGCCTCGTCCTCGGCGCACTCGCTGGCGTGGCCATTGCATTTGCACCTGCGGAGAGAGCCCGGCGTGGGGGAGCTGCTCTGAGCACCGATGTGGGCAGCAGCAGCAGTGGGACAGTGCCCAGTGTGTGACCCTGCTACTGGGGTGAGAGCAGCTCAGGCTATGCTGGCCTTGAGGCCACCCCTTGTGTCCCAGAGGCTCTCCCAGACCTCGGGAGGTCACACTCCGAGGGTGGCCTGTGCTAAGCAGCTCCAGCTGCTGACCCCGGAGATGGGACAGCAGCTACAGGTCTGCTGGCTGGCTGGGAGCCGTCCCAGCCCTGCTGCCTGTGCCTGCTCTCAGGGATGGGGAAATTTTCCACTTCTCCCTGCTGGGGGAGGGCATGTGCAGCACAGCCCACAGGCAGCACCAAGTGGGTCTCCAGGCTTTATCACCCACCTCTGCACTTCCAGCTCCAGTTTACACAAGGAGGGAACCACATCTGAGTAGTTTGCCCCCAAAAACACAATTCAGACATGACTGAGGTGGGGAGCAGCTGCCCCAGTCCCACAGCCCCAAGAAGGTCCCCATAATTCTGCCTGGGTGCCCCTCACCTGCCACCAACAGAGAAGTCAGATATGGCATAGTAGTACGACTGCAACACCTTGGGGTCCTTGAAGATGTCGTCCCCAAATGTGTTGAGCCGGTTCAAGGAGATGAGCAGGTCGGTGACTGTCACCCACTCCTGCAGGGGACATGGGGAAGGCACCTTGGTGGGGAGGTCTGGGCCACCAGCTCCCACCCCAACCAGGACACATCCTGCAGCTTTCCAAGCATGGATGCAGCACATCCCCAGCACTGTTACCCTCGATGGGTGTAATACTGTACACCACACCCCCCCGCCCTGGTGGCACCTGCAGCGCGGGGCTTCCATCGAAGTTGTAGGCGCTGGGCCGTCCCTCCAGGGTGGAGAAGGCCACGTTGCCCCCGCTGAGCGGGGAGATGTCGCTGAACTCGTCGCTGCAGAAGGCCACCTGCTCGTCCTCGCCCGGCCGCAGGAACTGCCGCGGCCGCTTGCCGTAGGTCTTCTCGCAGGACGCGCTGTAGAACTGGAAGGGCACCCAGGGCCCCCCGGCGCGGCTGCGCTTGTAGATGGCGAAGCTCTCGGGGCGGCTGGTGTGAAACTTGAGCCGCACGTAGGTGATCTCGTAGGCTTTGCCTGGGGACAGACCCAACGTGCTGCGACCCTCTGCTGGTCACCCGATGGGCACTGCAGCCTGAGTTACCCAACAGCATCCTGCAGCACCCACCGCTGCTAAAAATCACCACCCAGCTGCCCTGAACCAGCTTCTCCTCGGCGCAGCCCAGTCCAGATCCAAGCTGGCTCTTGCCCCTGTTCACTGCCCTTGTGTGGGTGCCCTGGGTGAGTTGTATGGGCAAAGAGCAGCTCCAAATCCAGGCTCTATCCAGGGAAGAGTTAGGCCCACAGCACTGAAAGCATCCCCAGGGCAGCGGAGCTTTAGGGATGGAGAATTGGAAAGGGTCAAGGCCAATCCCTTCCCAGGGAGCTGCATGCCAGGACCCGGCATCGCTTCCATCTTTGCTGGGATGAAGACAAAGAGAGGCCACCAATCCCTGGGGCATCCGGCGAGCTCTGAAAGAGCTTGAAAGAATTAGCAGAAAGGAAAAGAGAAAACACCAAAGTGAACATCAGACCCACTTAATTGCCAGAGATGAAGGACCAGCTCAAAGCCCGGATTGCTCCACAACAGCACCACTCCTGACAGCACAAAACAATTAGCTGCAAGGTTTTGGCTTTATTTGAAAAGATAATGAGTTGGGAATGTTTGAGGGGTTATTCCGGGACTAGGAAAACAAGCCTTTAATTGGGCCCATATGAATACTGTCGCGTATGCGCTGCGACTTTGCTGCGGGGGAAGCCGAGGCAGCCGGCTACCAGCGCTGGGAAAAGCAGCTGCATCCCATCAGGGATGCGGGAAGCGCCCGGCAGAGCGCCTGGAGAGGGGGACAGACCCGCTCCCAGCCCACCCGGAGGTGACGAGGGCCAAGAAGGGGCTGCAGCTGGGCTGTCCCACCCTCGTTTTGTGCCGCTGCGGGCCGCTGGCAGCGGGGGTGCCGCTGTCCTGCACCCGCGCAGGGGGACGCCGGGCAGGCGCCCGTTCCCAGACAGCGCGGTCCCAAGGGGGCTGGCTACCAAAACAGCGAGGTCGGGGCCGTCACCTCCCGGAGCAGTTTCCTCTGGGAGAGGAAGGGAGCGCAGTGCTGTGTCAATAAACCGTCCCTGCCCCAAGTGGCCCCGTGCGAGGGGAGGGGATGGACGCACTGGGGGAGCCCCATTTCGGTGCCTCCAGCTGGGGTGGAGGAGATTCACTTTTCTGAGGAATTTTCATGAGAGAACATGTGCTTTTCCCAGACAGGCTTTTTAATCAGCCAATTTCTCCTTAAGAAAAAAAAAGAAAATCCAGAAAATAGCCCAGACTGGTTGTCTCCTCTTTGCTGCTCAGGTGTGACATGTCCCAAAGCCAGATGTGCTGCTGGACAATGATGCTGGGAAGGGTGCACAGGCAGCACCAGGACCCCTGGGTGCTCTCCTAGCTGTGCTGTCACCTGAACAAAGTGTGCACCTGCCTCCCCCTGAGCCCAAACTGCAGTTTGTGCTGCTCTGGGGCTCCAAGAAGAGAATTCTGGAGAGGAGGAAAGGAGCATGTGGGACAGTCATGTCACCTACATGTCCTGCCATCTCTAGTCTCTGCCAAACCTCTGCTCTGGGCTCTCATCCCACAGGAAATTCACAGTCAGAGTCCCAGACACAGATAGTGCCTGATCTAGACACTCCAAAATGAGCCATTGGCATTCAGATTGCTTCCTGAGGAGTCCTGGTGACTGTTGCCTTTGCAATCTGCAGATATTTTGGGTTCCTTCCTGACGTCTGACAGGGCAACTGCAAGAGCTGTGCACACTTGGGATGATCGACCAGCTGCAAGCCCAATGCACCAGAACAGCATGGCTGGAACCTCACAGGGAGGAGAGATTTAAGGGAGCATAATCTAATTAACGCCAATCAACAACATGCAGGTAAACACGGGTCTTGTTCAAGTCATCCCATGTCTTGTTTAATAAGATCCCCAGGTAACCAGGCTGGAGAACATACAAGAGGTGTGACTGAGCCAGACAGGCAGGCTGGGGGGACACGCTGCACAGGATGAAATGCCAAATTACTGCTGGAGCTCAGGAGCAAGGACTCAGCCCAGGCTGCATTCCAGGGAATGCAAGGCCAGTTGGGCTTTCCTGCTTAACCCGAGTGAAATCATTAAGGCAGTGATACAAACATCTATGACTGGGACAAGAACAGGGCCTGGCAGCTGTGGGAAAGGTCAATGATGTACCAAGCACCAAAATGGTACTTTTTAGCATGGCAAGATATAGGAGCCATGCAGGAAGAGGGGTACCATTGCAGAGGATGCTCCAGCTCACAAAGGGCTGTAAGGACAGGCTGGAAGATGAGCTTGGTGCAACACTTTAGCCTTGGCTAAAGTGTCTGTGTTAACACAGACAGACACAGCAGGGAAGCCACAGGGACTGCACTCCACAGGAAAGCCTAGTGTGGGGTCCAAGAAGAACCACAGAGCTGGAAGAAGGACAGAGAATGGAATTGAAGCCCCGGGGCTCGCAGAGCCCGCACATGTCGCTGTGCCGAGCTGGGGCTGGTGGCCACAAAGTTGCCCGGTGGCACTGGCTCAGCCTCACAGGCTGCGTTCGGGTGGTCCGTGCCCCGGGTCACCCACGAACGGATGTGGGACAATCTGACAGCCCGCCTTAGGTGGACAAGAGGCTGGCAAACCCCTCTGTCAGGGCTGGCAGGAGCAGGGGGTGAGGATGGCAGAGTTCTCTTCGTGCCCGGCGGGGAGCCCAGCCCCAGCCCGGGGACAGGACCAGATGTCCGCCCGCTCGCAGGGGGCTGGGAAAGCAGCGACCTCCACCCGGCTGAGACCTCCGGGACACTGCCGGGGCAGGCACGGACCCTCCACCGCCACCCGGACCCCGCTGGGTCCCACCAGCACGGCTCGGTGCCACACCGACGCTCGGCTGTCCCCTCGCCATCTCCAGCCGCAGCCCCTCCACTACCCGCCTTCGGCATGCAGATGGCAGGAGACTGCAGAGAATGAAGATTTTACAGCGCTGGCCTCCAGCCAGCAGAGTTTAGATGGCAGGAAAATGTTATAAAACCTTTTTAAAATGCCAGGCATGCCCCTTGGGTTTAAGCACCCTCCAAGTGGGCGGCTTGTACGGTATTTAAAACACAGAGGGTCGGATGCCAGCTGGGGAAACCCACGGGGGTTGCACGGCGTGTCTGGATCTCGGCACCCTGAGACGCACCAGGCACCCCGAGCAACGCACGGGGGTGAAGCAGGAGGGGCTTGGCACCCATGGTAGTCACCCTGCCCGGGCAAGGCTCTCCCAGGATAGGAACCATCTGCTGCTCCACAGGCTCCACAATCAGTAAAAAGCAGCCTGGGGTGAAGGGGAGAGCAGGCACTCCGGGCATGGCTGGCTGGGAAGCAGCACAGACAGGAACAGCTTCTGGCATCCTGGGGCTGGGCTGATGGACAGGGCAGACCCTCCCGAGCCCTTTCAGTGCTTTGCAGAGGACAGCTCCCTCCATACACCCCCTAAAAAGCCCTGGGGAGGGTCCTGTCCTTAATCCAGCACTGCCAGCAGGAGCTCCAGGGTGCAGGAGCATCCACCCCCATCTCTGCACCCTGATCTCGCTGCCCTCCACCGG
This sequence comes from Oenanthe melanoleuca, assembly GCF_029582105.1. NCBI lineage: Eukaryota > Metazoa > Chordata > Aves > Passeriformes > Muscicapidae > Oenanthe > Oenanthe melanoleuca. Next base: position 5,067,001 of record NC_079350.1, read on the forward strand.
CGCTGCTGGCACTTACCCAGGTGCAGGGTGATGTTGACGGAGTTGGGGTACTGGATGCCGAAGGCCATGGACTGGCTCTGCCACCAGGTGCTCTCCTCCTGGCTGTGGAAGTCGGTGAGCAGGGAGGCGTTGTGGTGGCGCCGGGGGTCGCTGGCGTCGCAGCGGTGGCACAGGGCGCTGCCGTGGTGCGCTCCCATGTGCAGGCAGTAATCCTCCGGGGGCGACCCGCACGTGTTGCTGGCCCGCACGGCCCGGCCGAAGGCGGCGTTCTCGAAGTCGGGCATGCAGCGGCGGGGCTGCCCCCGAGGGTCCCGGCAGGCGGAGGAGCCCCCCGTCCCCAGCGCCAGCCCCAGCGCCAGCAGGGCCAGCAGGCAGAGCCCGGGAGGCTGTGCCATGCCGCGGCTCTCCTGCGGAGCTCGGAGCCTCCTCTGGATGGCAGGGAGGCAGCAGGAGGGACGGGACGGGATGGGACGGGACGGGGTGGGATGGGACGGGACGGGTCCCCCTACCCGGCACCTCCTCTCGCTCCGAGGTCCATCTTGTGGAAGCTGCTGGGAATGTCGAAATATTCGGATGTGAGGCAGAGCTGTGGAGTTTGGGATCCTCGCTGCACGTCCTCGTCCCCAGGCCGTGGGGATAGGACCATCCCCAAAAATGCTCCGTCCCCAAAACATCACCATTGCTTTGTGGGTTGGGGATTTGCATCTTCAGCTGAGCGCCTCCATTTCTCAGCCCTGGTGGTACATACCTCACATGAGGCTTTTTCCTTTACTTGGTGGAGGTCACCACTTTCTTGCGGCCCCAAAATCAAGACGGGATTAGGGAAAGGCTTTGAAAGAGATTCAGCGCCTTCTTCTCCCCACACTGATTTATGGGGCACTGTCTGCTCTCCCACTTACACCAGCCTGCCTGGGTTGTGGGTCTGTGACGCCCCAGTGCCTCCACGCCAGCACCCTCGAGTGGTGTCATTCCTGCCTGTGGCCATGAGCCAGCCCAGTCCCTGGACCCACGTGAGGGCACATTCCTGTGGAGGCATCTCCGTGGGGTGGCAAAACCAGATCATCACCAGACCTCAATAGCAGCTCTCAGCTAATGCTAATTATAGTCTGTGCCAGGGGAATCCCTCTGGGGACAATGGCACCCTCCAGATTTGACCCATGGGGGCAGGAGGGGGACAGCAAACGGGAAGCAGCAGCCTGGCATGGTGCATTGCCCCTGGGCAAACCCTGACCCACAGCCCTTGGGACTGTATTTGCAGAATTGGGATGCACAGGGGAGCTCTGCCTCTGACCCCCACACTGCTTCACTGAGCTGCCCACAAAGGCTCTGGAAACTTAGTACTCATTTATAATTTAAGCTCCCTTCCTCCCCTTCCCTTCTACTCTTATTTATTTTATTCTCCCTCCCCGTGCACACTGCGGGAGAAAGCACCAGAGGGGAGCTGTGAATCAGAGTCCTGGGCAGCAGCTCCCGCAGCAGCGCCGTCTCAGAGCCCCATTATCATATATTGACCCAGGCTCTGACAGCCAGAGCCAGCTCCTCTGGGAAGGGTGAATTTCCCAGCACCGAGCTGTGCAGCAGCTGCCTGGGAGTGGGCGGCCAGTGGAAACCCACTGTCAACCTCCAGGGAGAAAGAGAAGGGTTTTCAGCTTAATAATTGCCCCATGCATTTCCACCATCAGTTTTAAGGGGATTTGCATCCTGCAGAGATGAGGTTTTCCAGGTGTTTTGTTTTTCCCATGGTACTGGGGCTGTGAGCTCCAGACTGGAGATAGAATCATAAAATACTTGGAGTTGGAAGGAATCCAAAAAGATCATTGAGCCCAACTCTTAAGTGAATGACCCATATGGGTGATTGAACCCATGACCTTGGCACTATTAACACCGTGCTCTAACCAAACCTTCTGTGTCATGGGTTTGCCTCCTCCTCCTCCTTGGGATTCAGCACACAGCCATGAGAGGATCTCCCTGCCCCTGTTACAGAGGGGTCCAGGTTAGAGAGTGATGAGACCACACAGCCAGGGCTCAGGATGCAGAAGGATTTGGGCAAAACTGGTAAGTATCCCAATCTCACCTCCTGCTCCAGCAGAGCCCATGGGTGTGGGGGATGGCCCACAGCTTGATGGAAATTGGTGGTGACACTGCTGTGCTCAGAGTGGGGATGCTGCAGCTGGAGTGGGAGCTGCACGTTCCCAGGTGGTTTCAGCTGTACCCCAGACTGGATGAGCCCCTCAGTAGGCTCCTGCTGGGTGGTGGGCACAAGTTTGCCCCTTGCCCAACAGATGGCCTGTGCTTGCTGTGATCCACTGGTAACAAAGCCCAACCTCACCTGAAGGCTTCTGTACCTGGAGAGACTTCACCCACTGGTCCAGGACCTTGGTCCAAGCACTTCAGGGATGTGGTGACCAAGGCTGTGATGACACCAACCTGTCCAGGAGTTTTCTTCTGTCCCAACACAGACCTGGAACCCCGCAAGGGTTAAAAGCCGTGGAGGCGGAGAGAAGAAAATGTTCTTCTGATTTGCTTAATGAACGTTAATTAAGAAGACAGAAGATAGCTGATTCCTTCAGGGTAGAGATGAAAGGCCCGTTAATTAAATCTGGAGAGCAGGAACAGGGCCAACTGATCCTCCTCCTGATCAGACCTGACAAGGCAGCAGCGAGGTGTGTGGATCCCACAGCCCCTCATGCCCCACAGCCCAGCTCCAGGCTGGCAGCACGGCCAGGTTTTGACAGGGTGTGTGGCACTGGGTGCCACTTACCTGCCTCCAGCACCCAGGAGGCTGAGGGTGGCCCCATCCATCCCCTGGAGCTGGGGTGAGAGCTGGTCACTGCCCCTGGCTCCACTGCTCTCCTGGCGTGGTACTGTGAGATGGACACCCCTTAGTTTCCAGCAGGACCTTCTCCTGAAAGGATGAGCTGACCCTGCTGGAGGAAGGGGAAGACAGGATGGCCAGCTCCACCCTGAGGGAGAGGAGGAGAAGGTTTGGTCACCCAGCTTGGTTTGCCCCAGGTCCCATCACCCACAGGAGCTGGCCACAGGTTAAATGGCAGAGGTCACAAAGGCAGTGACCAGCACGGTGTGCCATTGAGGGACAAGCTGTGGGACACACACCTGCTGTGTTCCAGCACACACACTGCCTCACCTTCCTGGAGCAGGCAGCTCCTACCATCAGTGATGTGCCAAAAATGGTTTTTCTGCCTGTAGCTGAGACCTGGAGGCCGTGGCACAGTAACAGGATTCTGCTGGCAGCCTGCTGCCTCCATGCTCTCCTCCAGCTTTCAGCACAGGCTTATTTCAAAAAGCAGAGCAGAGCACCCCAAATCACAGCCCAAAAGCACAGCAGCCCTACCTGTCCCTCCCTGACACAGTGTCCAGTTCCCTCACTCCATCCCTTGCCCTGGGACTGGAGCAGGGCTGGAGGCAGGCTGAGCTGCAGGATGCCACGAGCATCTCAATGAGCACAGACAATGCTCTGCTGCTCTCCCAGCACACACAGCCCTGCCAGGGGTACAGATAGGGTGGGGGGTGCTCCTCGTCACAAACAGCAGCCCCTTGGGTAGAGAGCAGGAGAGGATATCTGCCAGCACACCCCCAACTCTGCTGACCACCAGTGAGGACCCCATCCCAGTGTAGTGGGAAATGGAACGTGCACTGTAAATAATGGCTGGAGCATCTCTCGTGTGCACTGGCTTATTTTGTAAACCTGAACTTTGCAAAATGTCGCAAAATGGAGAAACGAGAGGCCTGGGATGAGTAAATCTCTATTAGAAATTCCCTGGGATGGCAGCAGTCATGTTCTTGCTGGATGATGGCACATCCCAGCCCGGGGAGCGGGGTCATGCCTGGCGCTGATTGCAGAAAGTATTTAATTAACGCTGCCGTAAATGCAGCGGGCAGAGCGGCGGGCACCGTGCTGCTGGGCTGAGGGAAGCTGTGCCAAGGCAGACAGCAGACAGAAGATGAGGGAGGGCAGAGAAAATCCAGTAGATTTCTCTCCCTGCTCTGCCACTGCCTCGAGGGGACAGTGACACTGTCAGGATGTCCCCTGAGCAAAAAGGTTCCACCATCAGTGCCCAGACCAGTGGGGAAACCCCATAACGGGGACAGGAGCTCTCTCCCAAAGCAGCTGTCGGGACACACATCACTGTCCTCTTCCCTGATGCACAAATGGTCTAAAGTCACCTTTTCAGAGATAATCATCCCCAAATTCTCTCAATACCTGGCAGACAGTGAAAATAGGAACATCTCAGCTTCACTCGTGCATGACCACAAGCTCATCATCTCACTGATGAGCTGAACTGCTCCAGATATGACCCTACTCAAGGACACAGGGTGACAGCCAAGCCATCACTGTCCCCAGGACACACATTTCACCCATTGCATTGGGCTCAGGAGCTCGGGGACCAAGACAGGAGGAAGCACCAGGTCAGAGCAGGACCAGCCCGTTCCAGGCACAGCCAAAAAGGACCTTTTCTTGCCTGAGCTCATCAGCAGCTTAATGACACTGGCTAAAAAGCTTCAGAGTCCCTAATCACTCATCATATTACGGCTGCTCACAAGTGAGGCCAACCAGTACAAACCTCCTCAAAGCCTTTCTAATTAACGAGCAGAGGCTTAGGTTCTCCCAGCCCAAAAGCAGCATCTCAGATAAAACCAGCAGCCTCCTGCCAGCCCCAGTCCCCTTGATAAACCCCTTTAATGGGCTTGTCAGCATCACCTGAGGCCACCCCATTGGCTAACAAGGCGTATCTGTTCCCCCCTGCCTCTGTGCTGTGGGTGGGGAGATGTCCATCTGCCCATCCATCCATCCATCCATCCATCCATCCATCCATCCATCCATCCATCCATCCCTCCCCACCATGGCAGGACCCATGGGATGTCCCTGCTCCCAACCCTCTGCTGGATCCCTGGACATCTCCCCTGCCTACCCCATCCATGAGGTGCCTGGATTTCCCCTTCCCCAGCAGGGTGGGTGACAGCTGAGCAGCAGCAGATGCCACCAGATGGTCACCACAAGGAGAGACCCAGCTAAATCAGTAACTGGGAGGACACTGGAGCCCCTCATTTGCTGAGTGACCCCCTGTACTGGTCCCAAGGGAAGGGAGCTTGGGATGGTGGCAGTGAGCTGCTGCCCACAAAGCTTCCAGGACCTTTGCAGCACTGCAACACCTGCACTGGCACTGCCACAAAGGTTTGTGGCCTCTCTCACAGCCTGGGCTGTCCCCTGAGAGTGGCTGAGCACTCACACTTCATCACAGAGATGGTTTCTCAGGAGGCTTTGCAAAAATCTGCCTTGGAAAGCACTTAAGAACTTTCTGAGCCTGTTTTTCCACAGCCCCCCAGAGCCCATCGCTGTGATGAGTGGTGAGTGCTCAGCCCCTCTGCCGGGGCTGCCTCCCCCTTCCTCCCACTCCCATCAATCACACATGCCCCAATATGCTCTGTGACAAATATAAGTTGTTGCAATACCTTTGACTTTAAAGTAGGAGAAATAACTCCTCTGTAACGTGATCCACCGTGTCTTTATATTCCCAGGCGTGTCGCCCCGGATCGGGGCTGGGCTCTGATTTAATATTCTCATGGAAACCGGTGCCCTCATCCAATTACCACGGGGATTTCGGTGCAGGCAGCAGCTGAGCCGCCGGTAGCCCCAGGCAGGGGAATGAGCTCCCGGTATGGGAATGAGCCCCGGGGGCCACCAGACCCACGGTGACCTCGCTGGGATCACCCCAAAAGTGCTGCAGGGGGTCCCGAGTTAATTTGGCACCCCCAGATAGCCGCTATGCAAGGGCTGGGTTAGACTGGGAAGCACTGGTGGGAACTGGGAGAGCAGAGGATCGCTCCCTGCAGGCGGCCGCGAGAGCTCTGCGGGGAACATCCCTGGGGATCTCCACTTACCGCGGGAATAAAATCCTTCTGTTTCAAACGGGAGTGCCTGCTGCTCCGCACCCCCCTCCAGCCACGGAGGCTGGATGCTCCCTGGTAATCCTGCACCATTTATTTTCATTGGCTGACAGAAAAAAGTGCCGTCAGAAAAGCGATGTTAGCTATGCTGGCTGGCATAGAAAATGTTGCTTTAATTGTATTTTATTTGGCAATAAGAAGAGAGAAGCAAGAACAAACCCTCGAGATATCCCCTCTCTCCCCCCATATAAAATTTCAATTTAGTAATTTTATGACAGTGTTTCTGACAAAACCCAACAAAGCACATTAAAGTGAGAGAAGTGATTTATCCTTTTCAATGGCACATGATCTTTGGACACATTTCCCAGTCTATACATATTAAGATAGTTTTTTTTTAAAAAAACAACAAACAAACTTGTTTGGGTTTTTTTTTTCCCACGTCAGCTGTTATTTTTCAGCAATAAAACCCCACTATTTTTTCCAACCCTGGTTTCCTGTTTTCTGATCTCTAAAGGCAAGATCAGGGAAGCATTGGACATCCCATCACGGAGCAGCCCCACTTCTTCATCCTAGGTCTGGCCATCACACCATGTCCTGCTGTGATTTTACACTTTCAAGGCCATTTTCCTTGAAAATTTCCCTTCCATCCTATCCTCAAAGAAACTGTGTCATTGATTTACTGTTGAAACTGGAAGAAAGGGCTGCCTGGTGCTCAGCCTCTCCTGGTGTCCATGCCAGCGGGGACCTGCATGGGCTGGCCAAGATTTGGGGGTTCCCTGACCTTTCCCCAGCATCTCCACAGCTCAGGAGGATAAAACCTTCAAAACTGATGTGACATTTAGGAACCAAACCACCAATACACAAACCTGAGGTTTTTCCCTGTGCCACCTGGAATCAAACACTCTGAGTCTTGGCTAACCAGCCCAGCTCGGTTCTCCCACCCAGCCGAGCATCCTGAGCTTCCTTCCAGCATCCTGCAGATCTATTTGCTGCACAAATCCCAGCTCCCACCCCGTGTGGCAGCGACGCCTTCAAAGCACCGGGTGTTCCACACAGCGTGGGGGGGCTTGGGAAGGGGTTAATGGGTGGGCACAGGCAGCACTGGGGAGTTGCTAGGAGACTTGGGGCTCTGGGATGCTGGATGTGATGCTCAGCCAATGGAGGAGTCCTCTGAGGAGTAAATCTGCTAATTTGGGCATGGTTGACTGCCGGGGCTAGGGGTGGATGTGGGTGCTGAGCAGAACTGACCCTGACCCCCTCCTCCCAGCCCCACACTGATGCTTTCCCATCCTGCTCCTGCGGTTTCAATTAAACCTCTGAATTAATCTCTCGCAATAAACTCAGCTGCTATTGTAGTTTGCTTTGGGATTCATCATCACTTTTGTAGCAAATACAGCAATTAAACGGAGAGGTCTTGGTAGCTCAGGAGGGAAAGCTGAGCTCCCCCAGGCTGATGTTTGGGATTGGGGTACCCAGACCTCCCCCCGGGTTAGTTTTCACCAGCCCAAAGCCCTTCCTGGAGGCTGCTGAGGGTGAGGGAGCTGGAGGAGGCACCACTGCCCCCCCTCACCTGCATATGCTCCTCCAGATGGCCCAGGCTGCTGCTCTCCATGTGGGAAAAGGTTTTAAATTAAAATCTTCCCTGTGTTTTTTGGCGATTTTTGGCTGGTTTTCTTTCCCCTCACTTTCCAGCTCTCTGGCCCGTTTGCCATCATTGGGTATAGATGGAGAGGCAGCATGGTGGAGGTGGGTGGGTGGGTGGGCACAGGGGGGTCTCCAGCCAGGGCCCAGGCCCACAACCAGCCCCTCTCAGGCTGGGGTCAGCCCTATCTCTCCACAGCCTTCCTTGGCTGTGGGGAAACTGAATTGTTCCTTTCAGGAGATCCGGGGTTCTGCCGAGCCCCCAGCCAGCCCCTCTCACCAGCACCCCCCATCACCATCCCCTGCCCTGCCAAAAGGGAGGAGGGCTCCTTCAGAAGCCCAGCACTCTGGATATCCACCCCAGCAGGATCTGACCTGGCTCTGCTCCAAACCAGAGCCTTTTCCCACCCATCAGCTGCTCGTGATGACCAAGTGTACAGGACCTGGATTTGCAGAGAGGGGACGGGACGGGAGAGATGGATGGGATGGGATGGGATGGGATGGGATGGGATGGGATGGGATGGGATGGGATGGGATGGGATGGGATGGGATGGGATGGGATGGGATGAGCATGGATGCAGCTTTCCTGCTATTCACAAGCCTGGCAGAGGAACAAGACTCACATCAGGGCAGGATCTGGCCCCTCCAGGGATTCTGAGATGCCAACTTTTCACAGAAACAGCGGATTACAGCACATCAGCTCCAATCAATACTCTGCCGTGGCAGAAAGCAAAGGGAAAGGAGGAACAAAAAGAGGTTTCTCATTTGCAGGGGATTTGGGGCTTTTATAGTGTTTGGAGCGAGGAGGGAAAAAAAGCTTGAGAAAGGGCAGGGAAGGAAGAGCTGGGGGGAACAGAGCAGCACCCACCCCTCTGGGACACTGCTGCAGGGTGGGACCCTCTGGAACACTCGGGGTGCCGGGAGAGCGTGTGGGCATGGGGTGGGGATGGGATGGGTGCAGGGTGGGCAGGGTGGAGTGCTGGCAGAGAGGATTCTATTCTTTTCTATTCTTTCCTCCCCAGACCATCATCTGCAGCAAATCCCTCCCAGCTCTGGCCTCCTGAGAGGGGCAAAAGTGGAGGAGAGTGTTTGGCAGAGGGGAGAGAGGAGAAAAGATGCTCAGCCCCTGGTCTGGTCCTGCTGAGACCCTCGCAAAGTACAACCAGGCTTGGGAATGCCCTAAACAAAACGGGGGTGTTAAAGGAGGGTTTTTGAAAACCCAAATATCTTACAGAGAGAAGAGCAGAAGTGATGCCACTGACCCCGTGTGGGCTGCAGCCCAGGACCTCTTTGTGGGTGGTTTGTCTCATTGTCTGAGCCATCGATTCCTCCCGTGGAAGAAAAAGGCCCTGACACAGCGAGAGGTGTCCTGTCGTGTCACTCAGCCATGGGCAGAGCACTCAGCTCCTTCCCTGGCAGCCAAAGCAGCTTTTCCTGCTGACCGAGGGGAACAGGGCAACCTGCACAGGGCAGTGCTGGGGACAGGAGCTGGGGACAGGAGCTGGGGACAGGAGCTGGAGACAAGGCAGCCTGCACAGGGCAGTGCTGGGGACAGGAGCTGGGGACAGGGCAGCCTGCACAGGGCAGTGCTGGGGACAGGAGCTGGGGACAGGGCAGCCTGCACAGGGCAGTGCTGGGGACAGGAGCTGGGGACACACCTGCTCCTGTGCAGGGACCGGCACAGCACCAAAATCTCGGCGGGGAGAGCGCCCGGCTGGGACCCGGGCGGGCTTTTGTCACTGCGGGTCAGTGGCCTGGTGAAGGACCAGCAAGGACCATCCGGGCACCGCAGCGCTCTCGCCACGGCTGCTTGGGATGAGGCTCACGCAGCTCCTCTGCATTCTGCGCTCTCGCCGGCGCGGGGACGAAGAGCTTTGAAGGAGCTGCCCTTTCATTATTAATATGGTGATGATGTCTGACGCCGTGCGTGTGCAGCGGCGGCGCTGCTTCCAGTGGCTCTCTGCCAAGGAAAGCACACGCTGTTCTGGGGGAGGGCTCGGTGTCCCCCCCAGCCTTTCCCCAGCGTGTCTCGGACAGTCCATCTGTCCCGCACAGCCGCTCTCTGGGCCCGACCCAGCAGCTCTGGCCCCTGGCACCCTGGGGATGCAAACCAGGTGTGTCTGAACGCACCAAGGAGGGTAAAGTGCCACCGAGCCCTGTCTTGCGGTGTGCCGCTCTCTGTCGTGCCCTGTCCCCACGGGGCACAGAGCTGACCCCAGCCCAGCCGCTGCCCGGCACCCCCACTGCAACTCTACTCACTCTCTTGGACCACAACGTAGAAGACAGTGTCTGAAGTGTTTTTAAAAGACTCTGTTTAGAGCTTGGGTCTGATCCTGTGTTGCTTCCGTCGTTTTCTTCCCCCAGGCCAAGCCGGGACCCCGGGGCAGTGCGGGCAGCGCCGGCTTCGGGAGGGGAAACGCTGCCGGGAGCCGCAATTCCCCGCAGGACCCGCAGCCTCTCGGCATCCTCACATCAAACTTCTCCCCGCTTTTGCCCTCGGGCCACAGCCTGAGACATGAATCATCCTCTCCGATGCCTATCGATCGGGGCTGGGCTGCTGGCAGAGCCCCTCCGCACCCCCTCCCCTGTCAGCCCCAGGGAGGGTCCGTGCCCATCGATGCCCAAGACAAGGCGCACCTGAGCCCCCAGTCCCTCCCGGCACAGCCTGTGGGTACAGGCCTGTGGGGCCGCAGGTCTCTGCTGGCCATGGGTACCCCTACCCATGTCCCCAATCCCACAGCTACAGCCGGACCCTATGACAGGTAACAGGAGGAGACAAAGTGATGAGCCAGGCCAGTGTCCCCACTGGTCCCTTGGCCAGGGCAGGGCTCACCCTGAGCATCACTGAAGCTCCCAAAAACACCAACCCCTCTGCCAGGGAGGCAACCTCCATCCCACTGAGCGCATTGCTTGAAGATCGGCAGCAAGGATCAACACTGGGACAGGGACGAGCCGGACCCTGCACCTGCCCCCAGTGTCACGGTGCCGTGGGGACACCCCACACAGGGCAGGGCTGCGAGGGGCCAGCCCTGCTGCACAGCCCGGCCAGCAGCCTCCCAAGCATCCCATCCTGCACCACCTCCGCCATTCGGCTGTGGGTTATGTCAAGGTATGTTGGATTGCAAATTAACCGTCAGCTCGCTGCACGGTCCCGGCTCCATCTGCAGAAAATGAGTTGCTGGACTTGGAGAGTGTCCAGTTGTGCAGCTCGGCGTGCCTAACGCCCAGGGCTGACAAGCCACTGAATCACTCCTCCCCGCGCTGCCAGGCCACATGAAGCCAAGATGCATTTCTTTTTAATGATAAGTTTTTATTGTTTAGAGTTCAGCTTAAACAGCTTCCCGGGGGCCAGCGCCTCCTGCTTCCAGCACGGGCGAGCAGAGCGGGAGCCGAGCCCGGCTGGTGCGGGCACCAGCGGCACGAGCTGGCCGGTCTCAGCTGTAAAGGGAAGTCCTTGAAAAGCGTCCATGGGGAAGGAGCTGGGCTACCAGCCACGGGCATCGCCCGGTAAATCCACACAAAACATCTCTGCAGCCAAAGGCAGGATTTGCACCTGGCTGGGAGACAATGCACACACTCCACACGCACGAACACACACACAGACACGGGTACCCACGGCTGGAGGCAACGCCTGTGCTCCCCTCCCCACCACAGAGAGCTCTTTGGGAATATTTGCCAGCCCAGCACGCATGCAGCTCTTCCCGAAATAGAGTGTGTGCCCTGGAGAGAAGCTGATTGAACCCCTCAACCTGCCACGATCTGCCACCCCTGTGCCACACCTGCCCCACAGGGAGGCGGCCCCCACCCCAGTGAAGCCACACGGGAGCTGCTGGGAGGTCCCGACTGGGGCTGAGCTCCAGGGACAGAGACCCAGTGGGGTTTGGAGGAAGCACTATGCCTAGGGGACAGCCTCATGCTGCAGGACAAGGGGCTTAAGGGCTGCCCAGGAGGTTTCACAGGGGATTCTTAGCCTGGAGAGGGAACTCAGCCTCCCCCCAGCCGGATTGAAGCAGCGCTGAGCCGTCGCTGCTCTCACGATGTTCCTCTGAACCTCTCAGCAACGCTCCTGCCCGCAGGTCAGACAAGTGGCAAATAAAAGATTTACGGGAGGTGCGGCAAAGCTATGGGAAGGAAAACCACATCCACACGGGAGCGGCGGCACATCAGGCCAGGAGGGAGCCTTGGCACGCAGGGCCAGCACCCGGCTTTGGGCTGGAAACGCTGAGCTTTGGGATCGCTCTGACCCCGGAGGGGGTGGGGGCGGCTGCTGCCTGGCCCCGCCAGCACCAGCTTCCCACAGTGCGCTGGGATTTGCTCAGAGAGCCCCCTAGCACTTCGGCTACCCTTGGGCACAAAGGTTTTGGGGGGGTGGCGATGACAATGCCACCCCCTCCGCCCCCCCGCCCAGCACCCTGCCCATCCCTGCCCACCGGTGGGACTGAGCCCCACCAGCTTGGGGTGTTGCTCTGGAGGATGTAGGGGCGTTTCTTTGGGAAGGGGGTGAGCGGGTTCCGGGGGCATCTCCCGCTCTCCCGCCGGTCCCCCGCAGCAGCCCCGATCCCGCTGGTACCAGCCCCCGCCTTACCTGCTGCCGCTCCTGCAGCTGTGCTGCCACATCTGGGCAGCTGCGGAGCCCGGGGCTGGAGCGGGGGTTCGGGTCCGGGTTCGGAATGATTGGGGAGGCCGGGGGGCTGCGGGCGGTGCTTGGGGGGGCGGGGAGATCCCCCAGGGCATCACCGGGCGGGGTGCCCGGAGCGGGGCCGGGGGAGCCCCGGGGGGGATCGGGGCGGGCGGGGAGGGAAGATCCACCCCCGTGTCCGTGCCCGTGTCCTCCCTCCCTCCTCTTCCTCCCTCCCTCCTCCTCCTCCTCCTCCTCCTCCGCCGCCGCCGCCGCCGCCGCCCGTCCTCCGCCGCGGCCAGCCGGGCAGCGCGGACGGGCCGGGGGCTGCGCCGCCGGGGAGGAGGTTTGGGGGGGTTTGGGGGGGTCCGGGCACTTACTTGGGCTGGAAGTTGGCGGCGCGATGGGGAACGAGCGTTGGAAAACCGTGGGAGGAGCCTCGCAACTTGAGGATGGGCAGCAGGAGAAATCACAGGTACGGGGCGGGGGGCGGCGGGGGGCGGGGGGGGTCAGCCTGCCCGGGGGTCCCAGCGAGCCCCCAGTGTCCCCAGCGAGCTTTTCTCCCGGCGCACCCCAGCGTGGAGAGCTGCCCCCCAGCCCCCCGTGCGGAGCCCCGCGGGCTGCACCCCCTCACCCTCCCCAAATCAATGTGTTTATTACCCTGCATCCAGCTTCCCACCCAGCCCCGGGGCTGCCGCACGCCTCTGCCGAACCGCTACACGCTCCAAACTGCTTAAATAACCCTTTAAAGGAGATTCGGCATCTCAGCTCCGCGCTGCAGCCGGAGTCATCCCTCCCGGCTCGGGGGCTCCCGGCCGCTGGACCCGCTGTGAAGCTCCGGGAGCCCCGCTGGTTTTTGGGGGGAGGCCGGCGCTGCGGCGGGGTGCGGTGGAGCGGCGGCAGAGCCTGCGGTGACACGCGGGGATCCGGCACGTGCCGGAGCCTGTTTGCACATCCCGCTGCACGTGTGCCAGCTCCGCCAGCCACCGAGCACGGCCCAGCAGGTAGGGAGCCCAGAAACCCAGCATGGTTCGGCTTGGAAGGGACATTAAAGATTACCCAGTTCCAACACCCCTGCCACGGGCAGGGACACCTTCCACTAGATCAGGTTGCTCAAATCCCCATCCAGCCTGGCCCTGGACACTTCTAGGAACAGGCACAGGCGTGGATGCACGCTGAGTGCAGGCAGGGTGGGAAGAACGAGTGCGGAGTTATGGGCAAACGTCTCTGGGAAGAGCTGGAGGACAGCAAATCTCCAGCCAGCCTGCGAGTGAAGGGAAGGAGCCAAGAGCTGGCAGTGCTGCCCTTCCTCGGCACCGAGGAGCTGGGCAAGGATGGGGGGAGCAGCCGTGAGACGCGCCCGACCCCAGGTCGGCCGCTTCCCTGTCCCCGACACCCGCAGCAAGGCAAGAGAGGGGGAGAGGGGTTTCTGCCCGACTTCTTCCTCCTGCGCATCCTTCCCCGCGCTCTCTTCTCCCCGGTCAGCCCCTCCATGCCGAGCAGCTTCACCGGAGAGGGGCTGCGCACCCCGGGACACCCCTGACCCCCCGAGAGAGAAACCAGCCTGCCCTCCCCTCCCTGGCAGAGCTCCCTGTCTGTGCGCAGCCCCTGCCCGCAGGGATTCGGGCAGTGCCACCCGTTTGGAGCTGCCATCCCCCCGCTTTGGTGCCCCCCGTGGCCTCGAGGGCGAGCTGGGCAGGATGGATCAGCCCCATCGCCCGTGGGGGGCTCAGAGCGGGGCTGGGTGGTTCACGGTGGGTTTCAAAGGATGCACAGAGTTTGCCGTGCAGCCGCTGCTGCCCTCCCAGCTCCCGCAAGCTCCGGTGGAATCCCAGCCCAGCCCGCCTGCTGCTCACCCAGAGCCGCTCCGGTGCAATCCCATCCTTCCCGTCCTCTGCTCTCCCCGATGCGCAGAGTGTGGCGTGCCGTGGGAGCGGTCGCAGGCAGGCTCTGGGGGGCTGAGGAGAGCAGGAAAACGGGAGAGGGACTCAGTTCCGCAGCTCCGTGCCCGCGGGGAGCCGGCGGAGCGCGGGGCTGCGCTCCGGGAGCGGCTGGGACACGGGGAACGCAGCCCTGAGCCAGGCGGAGCAGCGGGGCAGGGTGGCGGAGAGGGACGGAGGAGACGAGCAGAGCAAGGATGCAAACTGAGCTGCTCAGGCAGCTGTGAATGAGCGATAGGCTCGGGGCTGGGGACTGACCCCCGCTGCCCCGGGTGAACCCCGGCAGGAAGGTGGGGGCACCTGGACTAAAGTTTGCACCAGCAGCTGAGCCTGTGCGATGCAAACCACAGCGTCCACTTGCCTTGGAAGCAGAGCACAGGTTCTGGTCGGTACCTGGCTGAGGGCACAGCCCGGGGGCAGAGCAGCAAGGCTGCAGAATCGCTGCCTGCCATCCCACAGCAGCGCTTGTCTGCTGAGCTGGAGAGGAGCAGGGATTTGGGCAGGAGCAAAGGGCACCTCCTCATCTTAGAGCAGCTCCCAGGGCAGAGCTCAGCCTCTCCTGCCACCAGTCTCCAGGGACTGGCCACCTCTGGGTGCCTTGGGGACAAGCCTGCTCGTGTCCTTCCCTTCCCACAGGCTGCAAGTTCTGGAGCTGCTTGTCTCCATCCCCAGCACAGCCAGTCTGGCTGGCTGAGTGGGCTGGGGGCTGTTTTGAGGGGCCTGTGGGGTCCAGAGCTGCTCATGAATTGTGGCTGGGTCACCAAGGACTCTGCCCCCATGGGTGACCAAGTGCAGACCTCCTGCCTGTGCCAGTGCAGGGCACGGAGAGCCCGACTCAGCTTTGCACCAGGGACACAACCATCCCTTAGATCCTGCCTCGGGCTCCCTCCCAGGCTCCAGAGCAGGTTTGCTCATCCCAAGCACCACTCGGTCTCACAGCTTCTGCTCTCCTTAGGAAGGAGTGATTAGAAGACACTGGGACCTCCAGCCCAATGGATGTCCCCAGGGGATCATCAATAACTGTCCCCAGGGCAGGGGGATGTCCTACAGCTGTCCAAGAGTCTTGGCAAGCATTCCAGGAGCTTGAGGCCATGGAAAGGCAGCAGGAACCCCAGGGATCGTGAGAGCTGTGGTCATGATGGGGCAGGAGTGTGTGGCAGGGGGTACCTGCAGGGTCCCATGCCAGCAGCTGGGCATGCTGCTGCAGTTTTGCTTTGCTGGAGGGGCTTGGAGGGACCCCCACCCATTTTGGAGTGCTGTTGGTGCCACTGGCTGAGTTTCCCTCCTCTCCCCACTGCAGGTTGCCAGGTAACACAACCTGCCAGCAAAATGCCGTGGGACTCATGGAGCTGCCGCCACTCAGGATCTTGCAGTCACAAACAGAGGGGATCATTTTGGAAGGGGATTGGCCCCCAGTTGCTGTTGCCGGTGGGAGGGCAGTGATTCTGGGGATTGAAGGCTGGAAAACAGCTGGATACAGCTCCTGGTGTGGTGGTACAGCCAGGCAGAACTGAGGGATTTTGTTGTGTTACAGCCCAGCTGGGATTTGTGTGGCCATGGGAAGCAGAGATCATCCGTTCATGGCTCTGTTCTGGGAGCTCTCACTGCTCAGAGGGGATCCTTGGCCTCTGCAGCTCCTGCATGTGCCCCTCTAGCTGGCATGTCAGCGTTGTGGGGAGCAGCAGCAGCAGGATGGGAGGGCACAAAGTCCTGGAGATGAGGGTGCTGTCACAGCCAGGACACCCACAGGGACCGGGGTCCCTGCTCACCCTGTAGATCCCAAAGCACCTGACATTGGCCTTTGGGGAGCAGCCACCCCTCCTGTCACTTCTGTGCTTGTGGGGTGCTGAGGGGCCCAGCTGAGCTCAGGTCCTGGGTGCCCACATAAAGATCTGAGCAATGGGCATCTGCCACCTCTGTCTGCCACCATCCTGCTGCTCCTGGGTGTCCCCTGTGCCCCCAAGCCAGGGCTCTGTGTCTACACACACCAGGCCAACTCCTCAACCCCCTGCTTGCCCAGAGTTTCCCTTATTGCCTTTGACATCTCCTTTTAACGTGCACCGAGGGGCTGAGCCTGGGGCTGCCTCCTCACAGAGGTCCCAGCAGGTGGCTTCCCATGCAGTCCAGTGCTGTTTGCATCTGCAGCCTCACTCCACAGAGAGGGGGAGAAAGCAGAGCATGCCCTGGGGCTGCTGGGGCATCCTTGGCCCCCCAGCCAGCCCCGCTGCAGCTGGGGTCACCTTAATGCAAATGGTTGCGTGAGCGGGAATGGAATGAAGGGTGCTTGAAGGAAGGTGTCACTCCAGATAGATGCTCACGGGAGGGGACAGGGCCTGGGAAATCTTTGCAGATGCAGCAATTTTCCCCTCGTTTCTGGGGAAAGTAGTCTTTGTCTCTCTGAATCTGCAGTTTGCTGCCAGCCCTGCAATTCCTTGTGACAGCCGCGGCCAGGGTCAGGGGAAAATCACAGCCTCTGTCCTGCAGGTGTAACAGGAGGGGAGGTGGAGGGGGACCGGGAGCTGACGGGATCGGGTGGCAGCTCACTTGCTCTGCACTGCCTGTGCTGGCACTTGCGGCTTTGCAGGGAGAAAAGGCTCCTGGTGGGCACGGAGCAGGTCCCACGGGCTGAGCTGATGGCTCTGAACAGCAGCAGAGCTGCCAGAGGGGCTGGGGGGGCCAGAGACCATTCCCACAGCAACTCTCCCCTGCCGGGGGCCTCTGGGACCGATCCAAAGGCTTTGGGAGCAGCTCTGCCCCCTCCAGCAGGAAATGAGGTGACAAGGGAGATATGTTTCCACTCAGGGCAACGTGACCCCAGCACTGACCCACAGCTGCCTGTGCTGCTCTCCCTGCGGTCCCTGCTCTGAGGGACACGAGGAGTTTTCCATTTTCTCTCCACATTTGTGCCCAGGGTTGCAGGGAGCCCCACAAGCATCTCCGGGGGAGGTAGGGCTGCTCCAGCCGAGGATCACGGCCGTAAATAAAACATGCGGCAGGAGCCGCGGCTGCCGTGCCTTGGCTCTCGTTATTATTTCATACCCCGCTCCCAGGCGGGTTTGGCTGCTCTGCTCACTCCGTGTTCGCCCGTGGCCCCCACGTCCCTGGCACAGCCGCAGGGCTCCCTGGGGTCCCCACCCTCCCTCCTCTGCCACCAGCACCCCCATGGCCAATGTCACTGCCAGACCCGCAAAGCCCGTGCGCTCTGAGCTTACCTCTGGGATGGAGGGGCGGGGATGGGGCTGCCCGAGGGGCGCTGAAGGTGTGTCTGTGCCCGCAGAGGATGAGCTGCGGGTACATCCTGTGCACCGTGCTGCTCTCGGTGGCCGTCCTCCTGGCGGTGACAGTCACGGGCGCCATCCTCTTCATGAACCACTACCACACGCCCGTCACCGAGTCGCCGCCCGTCATCAGCACCAACCCCGAGGAAGCCAACGCGCTGGTGACCATCGAGAAAGCCGACAGCTCCCGCATCAACATCTTCATCGACCCCAACTGCCCCAGCGCCGCCGGCACCCTGGGGCGCGTGGAGGGGCTGCAGACCTCCCTGCTGCGCGCCGTCACCGACCACGACGCCGAGGCCAAGGCCACCAAGAGCCAGCAGAAGGCCCTGCTGGTCACAGTGGCGGACGAGGTGGCCAAGCTGCTGAGCCACGCCGTGCAGCTGCGCGCCGACTGCGACGGCCTCAAGAAGGGGCACAGCGCCATGGGGCAGGAGCTCAGCGCCCTGCAGGGAGAGCAGGGCAGGCTCATCCAGGTCAGCCGGGGCTGGCAGTGCCAGGCAGGGCTCCCTGGGCGTAGAAATCCCTGTCCCAATGTCCCTGCTTGCAGCCCCTGCCCGCAGCATCCAGGGGAGAGCTCCAGGAGAAGGAGCTGAGGTTGAAGTGCTTGGGAATTGGGAGCTGGGAAGTGTCTCCCTGCTAAACTGCCCCGGTGCCAGGTGTGCAGCCTCCCACCTCGTGGGTGTCCCAGCTCCAGGTCCAGTTTGGGAGCTCCAGTCAGAGCCAAGCACACACAGAACCTTCCCAAGGGCAGTTCATGCAGCAATCAGCTCCCCCTCCTTTACAGTCCCCAAAATTTCCCAGCCACTCAGCTGTGCTGAAATGCTTACCTGGGTATGCCAGGTGTCGTAGCAAGATCCAGGGCATGGCTGGATGCTCCATGCCTGACCCTCCTGGTACCAAACTCCCTCTGCCCAGAGCTGCTTGTTTCTCACTGCTGCACTTTGCTGCTGCTGTGCCCCGGCCCCGTGTCACTGTCCCAGCCTGGGTCACCTCGGGGAACGATGCAGAGCTGGCGGCTGCCTCAGGACACGGCTATTCCTGCCGCCTCCGTCATCCTGTCCTTGGCCCACAGCTGCTCTTTATCCCGTGGGGTGGCAGCACCAAGGCACCCAGTTTGGGGATTTCTCCTCCCAGTAGGCGCTCATCTGGACCCTGACCCCTGCCAAAAAGCAGCAGAGATGTTTTATAGGATTTATGTCCCCAGCAGCCCATACCCTGCCATTGCAGAGCAGTGAGAGCAGGCAGAGTGGTCAGGGGGCTGGGATGTGGGAGGAATTTAACCATTTAACCACAATTCCGTGTCCCCCCGTGTGTCCCCTGCCCGCAGCTGCTGTCGGAGAGCCAGACCAACATGGCTCGGCTGGTGAGCTCGGTCAGTGACGTGCTGGACACGCTGCAGAAGGAGCGCGGCGGGGCGCGGCCCCGGCTCAAGGCTGACCTGCAGCGAGCCCCGGCCAGGGGAGCGCGGCCCCGGGGCTGCTCCAACGGTGAGCCCGCAGCCCTGCCAGCCCTGGGGAGAGGGGTGTGCCTGGGGCTGCTGTGGGAGGGAGAAAACCACCCGGCATGGGGCAAACCATCCTGCAGAAGGGATTTAATACAGTGCAGGGACTGGCAAGGAGGTGGAGGGAGATGGAAAGGTGGGTCCTGGAAGGGGGAGTTCTCACCCTGCAGCTCCAGTTGGTCATAAACCAGCCCAAGAGCCCCTTCACAACCCTGCACAGCATAGCAGGGGCACAGGCAGAGCACTGACCTCCATCAGGTGTGGAGGGTGGCCCTGCAGGGGCTCGGCACAAACAGTCACATCCTCAGCGTTGGGTTAGGATGCAGCTGAGCATTCCTGTCCTGGAGCTGGGAGCCCGTGCCCACAGCCTCCCTGGGCATCCATCAACTCTCCCTTGTCCCCATCTGGGGCCCAGCTTGCCCTTGCCATCACACAGGGACATGGGGTCAGTCCCTGCCAGCTGCTGGGGAGTCCCCATGGTGGTGGCATCCCCCTCGGCACTGCTCACCCTGAGCATCAGAGGAGAAGGGAGGGAAAGAGCAAAGCAGCACCAAGCTGGCAACCAGAGCTGGAAGCAAGGTTGGGAGCCTGGAAGAAATGGCAAGCCATTAAATTAGATCATTAATTAACCAGCTCTCCCCTTGTCCCACCCCATCCCGATGCCACGCTGCAGGCTCCCGGCCCCGAGACTGCTTTGACATCTATGTGAGTGGACAGCAAGAGGATGGGATTTACTCCATCTTCCCCACACACTACCCTGATGGCTTCCAGGTCTACTGTGACATGACAACGGACGGGGGCGGCTGGACGGTGAGCTGCCACCATTGGGGACACTGTGATGGCACTGCTGGCCACGGGCTGTGCTGGCTGCTGGGGGTGGGCAGTGACACTTTGGACACTTGCATGTGACATCAGCATGGGCAATAAATGTCAAGGGGGCCTGGCTCTGCACCCAGAGCTTCCCAGTGGGGGAGCTCAGTGCCTGCCCTGCTCTGGGGAGCTTGGCTGGAGCTGGAGGGGGGTTTCAGGCAGGGAGTTGGATGCCACCACTGGAATTTGTCCTTCTCAGCAGGCTGGGGTATGTTTGGGGCACAGTGTGGCTGTGCCATGGGGCATGTGGCTCTGCCTTGCCTCATGGGCCCAGTGAGTCTGTCCTGGGGCTCAGGGCAGACCCCAAACCCGGGTGTTTGGCCTCATCCAAGGCAGGGGTGCCTGGGGCCCCTCGGAGCTGCGCTGATTCACTCCCTGTCCGATTCACTCAGCTGCGATGGCTCCGTAATCACCGTGATGGGGGCGGGGAGCAGGGGATGGGGGCACACGGCACTGCCAGCCCCCTGCCCCAGCCATCAGCCGGGTGGCAGCAGCTCCCCCTGCCCTGGAGGGCATCACCTGGGTGCCAGTAGGACAGAGAGGGGTCCCAGGAGGCGGTGGGGTCTCACCAGGAGGGTGAGCAGGCAGCCTCTGCCCCGAGGACACGCTGGGTGAGCCGAGCTGGCCAGCACCCCTCCAGCTGGGCGCTCTAGGAAACAAATCCCCACCATCTGATGATTCCCCTAAGCAGCTTTGAGCAGGGCCAGGAGGGAGCTTAGCCCCCCTGCCCTCGGGGGCTGGCGAGCCTTCCACCTCCGAGAGCCCACCCTGGGCAGGAGGAACCGGGCTGTCCGGGGGTACCAGCAGCTGCAGGGGGGAAACTGAGGCACAGCCCAGCCCGGAGACCTCAGCTGTTAGGGGCTTGCAGAGGGAGAGGGGGACCCTCCTCCTCCTCAGGGTTTGGAGGGTCCTTGCAAACCCCGTGCACAGACTGCACAGCCTCCACCAGCCCCAGCCGAGCCTGAAGAGCAGCCCAAGGTGATTAGCGAGACACTCAGAGGCTTATTTAAATCTGCTGCAGGAGGGGGGCTCGGCTGGGCTGGGGGCACAGAGAGTGATCCTAAGCAGCAGCGGGAGGGTCCGGGAGTGGAGTGGCACAGACAC
This sequence comes from Oenanthe melanoleuca, assembly GCF_029582105.1. NCBI lineage: Eukaryota > Metazoa > Chordata > Aves > Passeriformes > Muscicapidae > Oenanthe > Oenanthe melanoleuca. Next base: position 5,087,863 of record NC_079350.1, read on the forward strand.
CTCGGCTCTGCCCTGCCTTGGTGGGGAGAGGAGCCAAACCAGGGCTGGATCCCAGCGGTGCAGAGACAGCCAGAGCTGGGTGCCGTGGTGCAGAGCCTGGGAAATTTCCCTTCTTCCCTTCCCTTCCCTTCCCTTCCCTTCCCTTCCCTTCCCTTCCCTTCCCTTCCCTTCCCTTCCCTTCCCTTCCCTTCCCTTCCCTTCCCTTCCCTTCCCTTCCCTTCCCTTCCCTTCCCTTCCCTTCCCTTCCCTTCCCTTCCCTCCTCCTCTCTGGATTACTCCTGACATTTGGGTTTATTTGCATGTGGGTGGGTGGGTGGAAGCGATGGCAGCAGCTGAATCAATTTTGACTCGGGAGCTTGGGAGCTGCTGAGCTCAGCTTTAGCCTGGGCAGCTCAGAGACCACGGGAAGAGCTCAGGACGTCCCTGTCCCCCCAGCACGACCCGCAGGGACAGGGTCCTGCTTGCTCCCTGTCCCTGCCCTGGGGCAGGGTGACCAAGGCACGGCTGTTTTGTCCCCCTGGGTGCTGCTCACCGGCAGCAGGGCCACGTTTGCTGCTGGTGGGGATGTGGGTCTGGGTCAGTGCCTGTCGGTGCTGATGGGAGCATCCAAATGCTGTGCCCAGCACTGGCTGTGATTGCAGTGAGTGCCCTGTGGCTGCCCAGCCCAGCTCCCCCCTGGCACCCACCTCTGGCACTTTCTTAAAGTAATAATGTGTCAAAAAGGGAGGCTCAGCATCCCAGGAGGGCTCCAAAAGTTGCCTTTTCATTTGATGTTGTCTTCAGGATGTCTTTGCAAATGCCCCACACTCCTCCCACTGCCCCTGAGCCTTCATTGCTCCTTGTCTGGGGCAGAATCCCCTGGGATCAGCATCTCAGCTCCATAAGCAACAGTGCTCTGTGTGCCTCAGCATCATCTCCATGCACAGCATTTATTGGGAAATGGTGGAAAGGACAAAGAATGCAGAAGAAAAGGCTGTGCCAGCAGGATGAGGGCTGTGGTAACATTAAGTGACAGCTTCCAGCTGCAGGGGTGCCTGCTGTGCTGGGACCTGGTGGGGACAGCTCCAGCAGCCTGGTCATGCCCTGCTGGAGGGGTCCTGGGATGCTGGAGCATTGACACTGGGCTGGGGTGAACCACAGGCAGGGAGTGAGAGGAGCCTGGAGAAACACGTGCTGTTTCCAAAGGATGTGGTTTATGTGCCACCTCAAACAGGGAGGAGACAATTCTGGTGTCAGGGCCAGGCAGGAGCAGCTCCTGGGATGGGCAGTGGTGCTCACGGGCTGTCCCACGGGATTGGCACTTCCTGCAGACTGGCTCTGCACTGCTCAGAGCTCTCTGCCTGCCTGGCTGAGCCCTGAGATGGTGTCCCTGCTGTGGCAGGGCTCAGAGGACACCTTGGGGACAGGGCTGTGGGGTCTGTGCATGACAACCAAAACTGGACCAGGAGCCTGAGCACTGTGGTGGAGAAGGGATGGCTGAGCATGTCCAGACTGAGGAGTCTCAAGCCCACCAGGAGTTTGGTGGAGCTGAGGCAGAGGAAGCTGCCAGTGCCACAGCAGGCACAGGTTGGTGCTCCCACTTTTCTCTGCTTTTAACCCATTTTTCTGCTTTTGTGGCTTTGCAGGAGCCTGTCCCTGCCCCATAAGGGCAACTGGGGGAGGCAGAGAATGAGGGAGATAAATATTTCAACCTTGCCTTTAAAGAAGAGAGGGAAATCCTTTTTGCTTAAGAGGGGGTGATGCATATTTGATGAGGAGGAAAAGAGCAGCGAGGCAGGGCTGGGAGCACGATGAGCCCGCGGGTCACTGGTGCACCCAGCACTCCCAGAACCCTCAGAGGGTGATCAGGGCGATCACAGCCCTGCCTGCACATGGTGGGAGCACAGAAGGGGCACAGAAGGGGCTGTACATGCGAGATGATGAGGATGGAGCGGGAGACTCGGGAGGCTGAGCCTGGTGGGCAGTGGGGCACTGAAGGTGATTCACTGGGGTGATTCCTGAGCTGTGTCAAGGCTCAGGCAGTGGTGCCCTGTCCCACACGTTTCCCTGGGCACCACCCAGGCAATTGGCCTATTTACAACCGTGGCTCAAAGCCGATTAAGAGGCAGCACTGGCGCTGCATCCGCCGCCTTCCCCAACGAGCCGCTGCTGGCTGGGGAAAATCAGCTGCAGGCCCCTGTCCAGCCACGCTGTCCCCCTTTCCCAGCAAGCCTGAAGAAAGCCCCTTTAAGTGGGCTTAACCACAGCTTCTCAAGTGCTCAACGGAGGGATAAAAATTAAGGCTCTAATTCTAGAAGGTAAGTACAGCAGGATCAGAGCTGTGCCGTGCCCAGCAATGTGCCAGAGCCTCAGCCAGCACAGAGCCCCAAAAACGCCCGTCTGGGGAAGGGCAGACCAGGGAGAGTTCACAGGGTGGTTCTGCTTCACATGCAGGGTGAAACCCTGGGCAGGAGGGCAGAAGCAGCCAGGGGGAGAAAAGTGACTGACTTCAGGCTCATCCACATTCCCCAGTCCTGGGTGCTGGAAGCTCAGCTTGGTAACACAGCGCAGCTCTGAGGATGGAGTCCTCTGGCCCCTGGGCTGCCAGAGCCTGGGAGGATCTGCCCAAACCACTGAGTGCCCCAGCTGTCCTCACCATCCCCACCACGGCCCTGGGAGCATGCAGCTTGGTGGGAGCAGGGCAGGCTTGCTCAGCTAACTTTAATGCAATTAATCCAGGGCTGGAGGCTTAATTAAGTTCAAATGGTCGGGCATGAAGCAGCATTTTCTGGATGGCTGTCAATAAATCAAACCCAAAACTATGGATAAAAGGGGATAAAACACATAGGGCACACACACCAATGAGCAGATGGGAGAGGAAAAGGGAAAGGCTCTGAGCAGAAAAGCTGCATTGAGCCCTGGGATCTGGCTGGGATCTGGGGGCTCTGCAGGGTCAGAGCAGCCAGTGCCCCATAGTTAATTTCTCTGGGAAACTGATGAGGCTGTCACAGAGAGGATGCTTTAGGAGAGCAAGGAGATCCAGGAGGAAGAAATCAGCTGCTGGGTTTTTACACAGCTCTGAGCACCCACGGTTGGCAGGGGAGTCACAGTGGCCTGGGCTGCAGGACAGACCTCGGGTCATGCTGCCCGTGTCTCTGCTCCCACGGGCAGTAACAGATCCTGGCTGTTTGGCATCTGCAGGATTCCACTGCTCCAGGGACACACGATGGTTTCTGAGCTCTGCTCACACTTCCAGACAGGGGATCCTGTGAAGGGTTTTACCTGAACCTACCCACCCACCCCCAGGAGCCAGCAGCAATGATCAGCATTTCCCCGGGGGGTCTCCCCAGCATCCCTGAGCCGACAGGGTTCAATTTGTGCCGGTGCCTAATTAGGCAGGACAGGGAGGGGTGGGTAGCAAGGGGGGAGCAGAGGAGCCCCTCTGCTGGGAGCAGCCCCACAGCTGATGCTCTTGGTGTCTCCCCAGGTGTTCCAGCGGAGGGAGGACGGCTCTGTGAACTTTTTCCGTGGCTGGGAAGCCTACCGGGATGGCTTTGGGAAGCTGACAGGAGAGCACTGGCTAGGTGTGTGGGGCTGGCTGTGCTGGAGCCTGCACTCCCTGGGGAGGTCTGGGGTTCCCTTTGGGATGGAGGGGACACTGAGACCCCCCTGGACAGCACCCATGTGGGCAGGCAGGGAGGAGATGGACCCCTGGCCACCCATCCCCACGCTCACCCCTCTGCCTGGGCAGGGCTGAAGAGGATCCACCTGCTGACGGTGCAGGGCAGCTACGAGCTGCGCATCGACCTGGAGGACTTTGACAACGGCACCGCCTTCGCCCACTACGGCAGCTTCGGGGTGGGGCTGTTCTCTGTGGACCCCGAGGAGGACGGGTACCCCATCAGCATCGCTGACTACTCAGGGACAGCAGGTAGGGCAGCAGGATGGGGGGCACACCGGGCCCATGGGCAGGGGGAGCCACAGACCCCAGACCCGCTTGCTGGGAGCTGCCAGCTGCAGTCTGAGCAGGATGAAAAGAGAGTGGGGGGTAGGAGTTCTGAGAGGTAAGAGAATGAAGTAAGGGAGCAAAGTAAGAGAGAAGTAAGAGAGCAATTTTCCCGTTTACAACACAATAAATCTCCTTCTATGTTGAATATTCTAATTTCCACTAACCAATTTAGTACAAGATACAAATTCTCTAACATTTACATACAACCTATAGGAATCGCTACATTACCATGTTTTACTGCTTTCTCACCTCTAAACCTTCTTTGGGACCCTTCCTTGCCATGCCTAGAGAGGGTCTCTGCTGGCTCTTTGGTATTTGCAGCACTTGGTGTTACCTAAACAAAGGGAGAAGATCTTCAAGCATCCACATTGCTTCTTTCCAGCCCCTCAGTCGAAAGCGAGATTGAAATGAAAGCAGTTTATGGTTTCCATATCCTCAAAATCTTTTGCTAGGCAATCATATTTATAAGGTTTTCCTGGCTCGTCCTTCCCCACACAGGTGACTCCTTCCTGAAGCACAACGGGATGAAGTTCACCACCAAGGACCTGGACAACGACCACTCGGAGAACAACTGCGCCGCCTTCTACCACGGCGCCTGGTGGTACCGCAACTGCCACACGTCCAACCTCAACGGGCAGTACCTCAGGGGCCACCACAGCTCCTACGCCGACGGCATCGAGTGGTCCTCCTGGACCGGCTGGCAGTACTCGCTCAAGTTCACCGAGATGAAGATCCGGCCCCTCCGGGAGGAGAATTAGCTGATGGCATGAGCCCCTCCCGCCCCACACCGTGTCCAGCCCCTGCCCTTCCCACCGCCCTGCAGACCCTTCCCCAGCTGCCATCCTCCTCATCCTCTCTGAGGGGCCCTGGGGAGCGCCTGCTGCTGGGAGGGTGACTTTGGCTCATCGGCACACACAGACATTGCCAGACCTTTGGTTCCCGCTGCTGCGGCTCCCCTGCCCCCAGAAAAAGTGTCCAGAGTGTGACCCACAGCCCGTGCTCGTGGCTGGGGCAGAGAGGATGCAGGTGTTTGGGCAGAGGTGTCCAGCAGGAAGGAAAGGGGCTGCCTGCAGGGAAGGAGGGAGGGAGGGAGGGATGCAGCAGCCCAGGCAGGCTGGGCACCCCTGGTCACCTCTGCTCTGGGCACTGACACCTGGCAGTGGGCCTGCCGAGCTGGCAAGGGACTGGGGGCACTTGAGATGGGGAACCCCAGGGCCCCCCAAACCCCCAGGACTGGGATGAGGCTGCTGCTCCACAGCTCCAGCTCCCCCCATGGTGCTACTGGTGATGGGGAGGGCTCAGCTGGGTCAGCCTGACCGTGCCAGCAATTCCTTCTCCGGACTGCAGAACGTTCTCCTCTGCCTCTGCAAGAGCAACGCAGCTGGGGAGGGACCACCAGCAGCTCCTTAGTCCCCATGGTCCCTGTCCTGGCTCCTGGAGCCTCCCAGCAGCTCAGGACAGCCCAAAGTGAGGCAGAGCAGTGCTGCAAGGACACACACCCAGAACTGAGCACGGCACGGAGCTGTTTGGGCAGCGCTGGGCAAACAGGGAGCACAACAAGGACGAGGAGGAGGAGAGGAAGGCTCACTTCAAACGCAGCTCTGCCTGCATTTCACAGCCCCTCCCTCCCAACCAGACCCGGTGATTCACAGCCAAGAGCCGTGACCTTTCCCCAATCCCTCTGGGCAGCTCAGCCACCTCTCCCAGCGAGCCCCTCTGCTCGCTGCCGGCCTGGGCACCGTGCTCCTTTCCACCCGGCTGAGCTGCAGCACTGGCTCGGCACCTGCAGATATCCAAAGCCTTTCATTTCCTCAAATCCCGTCAAGGTTTTGCAAAAAAGAAGCCCCGAGTGGGGCTTAGCATCTGCAGGGCCCTGATAACCAGGCAGCAGCAGAGCACTGGCCCAAGCAGGAGCTGCCATGGGCTGTGGGACTGATGTCTCCTGCTGGCTCCCTGGAAGGACTCAAATGGGGGATTTTGTTCAAAAAAACCAAGAACCAAATGTGAGCAGACTCTGGGCCAGGAGGGGAGGGGACAGACGGAACCCTGTCACCCTTTACATCATTTTCTGCCTGTGCTACAGCAGAGCCCTGGCCCCAGGAAACACCATCAGGCAGACGGATGGACTGAGGAGGGAAGGAAAACTCCTGCAGTTTCCATTTCCAGGGGAGCTTAAAGCACAGGGAGATCAAAGGCTCAGCTTCCCAGCTGTGCCAGGTTTGTACTTCCCTCTGTGATTCTTCTTTTTTTAAGCCTTCCCCACCTCAGATCTTGTGCTGCTGGACAAGCTCTCTCACCTACTGGGTGAGTTCCCTGTCTGTCTGCCCTGACAGACAAATGGACAAATTATACATTGGAATCACCACAGCTTTTTGCTCTGCCAGAGAGGTTCTTCAGAACCCTGAGGTGAGGATGAGCTCTGAGTGAAGGGCACTCAGCTCCACGCACTCCATCCATGCCCAGAGCAGCTGGCCAGGCTGGCTTTCTGGAGCAATGGGAACTGGGGAGCTCAGCAGGGGAATTTCTCAGCACAATTGCAGGAGCCCTGACAGCTTCCAAGGATCTTCCTGTATTCCACTGGACCTTTCTGGAAAGGGTCCTGCCTGCACCCATCTTTACTTTTCGGTCAGTTATTTTGGTGGATTAGCTGTAGCTGGGTTTTCTGATGCTTTGGGCAGGAATGCACATGGAACCATGTGCCAGGTGGGAAGGCTCATCCCCTCCCAGACCCCTCCACTGGCATTCTGCTGTACCGGGGAGGGAACATTGTACGTTGGTTTGTTGGTAGCACACCCTTGTGTCACCCAGGAACCCCAGGGATTTTGTTGACTTGCACGAGGGGTATTTAATCCATGCCAAGATGCAGGATTTCCCAGGATTATTCCCAAGAGCTCACGCATTGCTCCATGGCCCCGGATTAGGTTAAACCCCTCTGTGGTGACACCTCCCTGGGAGGGGTGGGCAGGGGTGACTGGGGGTCTGGGATGTGCCAGGAGCCTTCCCAGAGAAGCTCTGGCCAGGCCGTGGTGTGTAGCAGTGCTGTGAAGTCTAGGTCGTGTGTGTGTCCAATGCTGTACATGTGGACTTTCCAAACTCCTTAATAAAAGGATCTCATCGTTACCCACCGTGTGACAGCTGTGACAGCCTGGGGACACTGCCAGAGGGACCTGTGTGACAGCCAAGGGAGTGACACTGGATCACTGCAGCTCCTCGCTGTGCTGGGGCCCATGGCACAGCATCCTTGGGAACTTGTCCACCACTCTGAAACCACCCTGCAAAACAAGAGACCCAGGGTCTGAGGAGGCTTCCCAGGGCTCCCTGCAGGACTTTGGGGTGGCCCTGGGGCTGGCAGGGTGGCAGGTGTCCGTGCCAAGGGGACCTGCTGCCTGCTCTGATGGACAGAGCACCGAGTGATGCCCTCAGTCCCTCCCTGCTGCCACCTCCCATTCCACTGCCACAGCCAGGACAGACCTGGAGGGGACAGCAGGGTGCCTTGGGGACATGTTCCAGCACTGGTGGCTGTGTGTGTTGACCAGGGAGGGTGGGAGCACCTGGGCGTGTCCATGTGGGGCCAGCCCCTAGGCGGGTTTGGGGATGCAGGGGTCTCCAGTGGTGTCTGTGCACACAAACATTTGTGTGAGACCCTCAACATCTGCACACAAGGACACACCAGCCAGGTGATGGGGACATACCTGGTCCCTAAATGAGACCCTCCATCCCAGCAGCATCCCTGACAACTGCCAGGGACACAAGGCCAGCTCCCAGCTGCTCCTCCAAATGAGGCAGCAAACGAAGGCGGCGCGTTAATGAGTGGCGTTGCTGTGCTCCCATTGTGGCAGCTCCACCAACCCCTGTCCCCTCCATCCCCCTTCAGCTCCCTCCTCGAGGATCCCACCCTCTCCTCTCTGTGGCCACACGTCCAAGGGTGACATGGCAATCAGCACCAGGGGCTATTTAATGGCCCAGGGCGGGCTGGCCGCTCATCTGACACAGAGAGGTGCCAGGGGCGGCAGCGCTGGGCAGCACCGAGCTGCAGAGGTAAGTGACTGGTGGCCGTGTGTCTGTCTGTCTGTCTGTCCCTGCTTTACACCCCTGCCTGCATGGGCAGCACAGCCAGGGAGGAGTCAAAGGCTGGTGGGAAGCAGCTGGAGACCCACTAGCACCGCCAGACCCCAGGATGGGAATTTGGCAATTTGGCTCCATGAGGGGCAACGGGGTGCAAAAAGGGAGAGAGCAGAGCAGAGGTGAGGTGTGAGAAAGGTAGGGGTGAAGCCAAAGTGAAGCCTCCAGGCTGAGGGGTGTTGGGAATGGCAGGCAGGGCTTGAGTGCACATGGATCTGGTGCAGGAGAGAGAAACAGCCCCCTTAGGCAAGCATGGAGCGACAGCCTGGCCCCAAACACCTGCTGCAGATTTTAGGGCAAAATCCCAGATAATAAATAATAATAATAATAATAATAATAATAATAATAATAATAATAATAATAATAATAATAATAATAATAGTAATAATAATAATAATAATAATAATAATAATAACCCGTTTCCTCTTTCTGAGCCTTTGTGGGAGGAGGAAGGGAGGCAGAGCAGCCCTGTCCCTGCTGAAGGTCACCCCACTGCCTGTGGCACTGCACGTCGCTCAGGATTTCACTCCCTTCTCTCTGCTCAGACCCCTCTGCCAGGGTAGCCCCGAGCCCCACAAGGCAGAGGGATGCTCAGCACCTTCCTGTGCCCCTGTGTCACCCAGGCACAGCGGCAGGACCCGCTCCTGGGGGCGGTCAGGGGGATTGATGCTCCAGGAGGAACAGGCAGCTCTGGAGCCCCCTGCCCTGCCCTGCCCGGCTCTCCCCCCAGCCCAGCACAGCCAGAGCCCGGCTGTGGAGCAGCTGCAGGGCTGGAATCTGTGAGCCCGGCAGGGCTGGAATCTGTGCGCACAGAGCCGCTGCCGATGAAGGGCAGCAGCTCTCAGGAGGCAGGGAGGCAGCTCAGACCTCAGCTGGTGCTTGGCGCTGGTGTGGGGGCTGCAGAAGGAGCAGTGGGTGCCGGGGGGGTCCAGCAGCGGCTGCTTTGGGATGGGGAACTGCCTCAGCCGCTGCCCGAGGATGCTCGGAGCTTCACTGACAGTCCTCCCCCTTTGCTGTGCTTGCCCCAGATGAGAGCACCCTACTCGCTGTCCTGCCTCTTCCTGCTGAGCCTGGGAGCCTGCTTCCCTCCGGGCGAGCGCTGGGAGCCGGGACCCGCGGGGGAAGGGGCTCTGCTCGGGGCCGGCTGGCAGGCGGAGGGCCGGGGTCCCGGCTGGAGGGCAGCGGCCAAGCGGAGGAGAAGCGAGGAGCTGGACGCGCTGCTGAGCATCGCCCGGGAGCTGCGGGGACACGGCGCAGGGCAGCGGCCGGGCCGGCGGGGGGACACCGAGCTGCTGCCCAGCGCGGGGGAGAAGCGCAGCGGCGCCCTGGGCAACCTGGCCGAGGAGCTCAATGGCTACAACAGGAGAAAAGGGGGCTTCACCTTCCGCTTCGGGAGATGAGAGCCTGGACTTGATTCTCCAGCTCCTGCGGGTCACCCCGTCCCGTCCTTCCCTTCCGTCTCACCTGGGTTTGCTCGGACTAAAGGCTGTCGGGGGTTTTGCTGCTGGGGTTGCCTTGGGGAGGGGGGAGGCTGCGTTTGCTCCACTCCCACCCCTGCTCCAGATCTCCCATCCCTGCTCCCGACCAACGAAAGAAGAGGAGGGTTCCTTAAGGAGGAATCACCAAATCCCTTCCCTGATGGCACACAGCTCTTGCTGGGGCACGGGGAAAGGGCCTGGGCTGGGCGTCCAGGGCTGCAGGGCTGGCACATCGGGACAGGCAGCGCCAGCAGGGCCAGGCAGCAGGGCTGGAGGGTTACAGCAGGGTAGTTCTGGTGCTGATAGCCCCCAGGGACTGCCTGTAGTCCAGGGCCAGCCGTCAGGGAGGAGAGGGTCCCTCCGAGCTCTCCACCGAGTTGCTGCTCTCCTGCCTATTAAGGAAAAGTCCCTCCGGCAGCAAATTCTGCTTAGTGTCAAGATGCCTCTTACACGAGGCAGCTCCTGCCTGCAAAACCAGGGCAGAGCAGCGGGGCTCGAGAAAATCTTGTCCTTAGCAACCCCTGGTGTGAGCACGGAAACCTGCCCTGGCACCAGCATTCCTGCCAAGCCCCAGCGCCCTGCTCATGCCCCCAGACTCCTCACCAGGGTCAGACACCGATGTCTGACCTTCACTGTCCTTGTCACACCACCCCAGCTCCTGCCTGACAGCCTGGCCCTTCCAACACCTTCCTGGCCTCATCACCACCTAATCCCAGCTGTAGCTAGTGCAGGATTTTGGGTGCACAAGGACTGAAACGAGCTCCTGCACTTTCCAGGACCATTGAGAGGTGCTCCAGTCACTGGTGGTGCAGCTTTGAGAACCATTAGCCCCAAAAGCCAGCACAGAAAGAACCCCAATGCCCAGCCACTGCCTTTCCCTCTTTTGGGCAGATTTAGCTCTGCCAGTCCCAGTGTTTTCCCTGTGCCTGCCAGAGGTACCAGCAATCAGAGCTCTAACTACCTGCTGCAGGCACTCACGGCAACTTGCACACCGAGCCACTGCTGATATTTCATTGCAGGCACAAAAATGAGCCGGGAGATGATTTGCAAGCGCTAAATTGCACCCTCAAAAATCAGAGACCGTGGCAGGACTTGGTTGGGGGAGTAAAAAGATTGAAAAAAACCCCTAAATCAGGCTGCAAGAGGTGCATTGTAATATCCATCAAGCAGACAGACCACTTAATGCAGTGCTGTGTGAGTCGTTCTGGCAGCAGCAGCAGTGGCTGAGGCTGAACGGAGGAGCTGGAAACAGTGATGGGGCAGCAGCAGGTGCAGGGAGCGATGGAGGCAAGGACCAGGAGACACTCCAGGTTTGCAGGGACACAGTGCCAGGATTTGGCCCTCAGGCGAGGAAACAATGGCTGTGAAGGTGAGGAAGGGCATTTCCTGGGAAATTTTTCCTGCAGCCCTGGGGATGGCACACCGGGAGCACAGCAGTGACCGCGGGTGGCACCCGGGGGCTGAGCCCAGGCAGGTCCCCACCCCAGGCACCCCCAAACCCCTCTCCATCCCTCCCAATTCCCTCTTTGGATCGGGACGCAGCGGAGACGGAGCTTTATCGATGTTTCCATGGCAACCATTTCCCCCCACCCCTTTCTTTTGAGTGTTCAAACCATCAATAAACACGCACTGATCAATTTTACCCTGCGCTGGAGTCGGGGGGAGGGATGGAAGGGGGGAAGGGGGAAGAGTTTTGGAGTAACTCTGGGTCAGTGAGGGCTTGTAAATGCCTGGCTTTGCTGTGATGGATCATTGCAGGGGAAAGTGGCACTGACTGCTGCAGAAAGGGGAAGGAAACCTGCTGGGCAATGCTGTGGCTGCGGGGATGCCTGGGCTCCTGCACTCAAGTCCCAGAGAGGAACAGGCTCAGAGCAGCCTCATAAAAGCTCACACATAATGAGGCTTTGATTGATGTGCAATAACCTCTGTAGAACTCACTGAAAATTGGAGCACTTACCTGGCAGGTGGGACAGAGCTGGGCTCAGCCCCCACGCCCCAGGGCTCCTTGATGTACAGCTTGGTGCCACCAGGGCAATGCCATCACCCCCTCACCCTCTGCCAGGAAAGGGGCTCCTGCCAGGCTGTGACACGGGGCAGGGAGGGGCCACGGCAGCCCTGGACTCCCCACAGCACACCTTAGGGAGCCTGGGAAGGGGCAGCATTCCAGGCTCCTGATTACTGCTCCTTGGTGATGATTGCTGGGGAGGGGAGGTGAAAGTGAATGGAAAATAACTGCCTGGAGCCTGGGGGTGTGGCTGGGAGGAAGAAAGGGGGAACATGCCAAGAACGACCCCTGAGGGGCTGGAAAGCCCAACTCTACACCCCTTCCCAGTTCCTCTGCTCCCCAGGGGACACCCAGACCCCAAACATCTTGGAGAGGTGGAGAGCTCAGAGCCCACCCACACACCAATCCACATGGATCAAACAGGCTCTGGATTCCTCTACACACGGCCAGTGGGGAGCAAAGCAGGCATTGCCATCACTGCTGGCACTCTCCATCAAACACACAATAACTTTCCCTGCCCAGGCACTACCCTTGGCCCTCCCCTGGCCTCTGCTCATCTGCTCCACTCCCACAGGCTGCCCCTCTCTGTTCCTCCAGCCCAGGCAGACCTGCAGCACGACAAACACTCACAACAGGAACAGCAAATCCCAGAAACCCCAAGGATCCTCTGCAGAGGAAGAGCCCGGTTTAATTGTGTCCCAGGGACCCATGAAGAGGCTCTGTGTATCATAACTGGGTCATGCAGGCTGCAGGAGCACAGGTGGGACCTTTACCAGCAGAACTGATGGTAGGACAAACACAGAACCCTCAACAGGGGGGTGATGGCTGGGAAAACGTTCAGCCCGGGCTGGTTTGCAGGTCAGCTTTGTGCTGAGCAGCACTGCCAGAGGACAGCTCTGAGCCCAGCCTCAACAGTGAAAACACCACTGGCCCAGCCAGCCTGACCATAAAAACATTTGTAAGAAAAAGAGTGAGCATAAAACACTGACCACATTTTACATCTTGTGACAAGCAACTTCTCAATAAAAAGCAAGATGACATTAAAGGAAAACTTAAAAGAGTGAACATTGTAATTTCAAAGACACGAAAACCAAAACAAAACCACAAACACAGCTATTTTTCCCCCAGAGCACTCTCACTTTCAAGCTCAATAGCCTTGAAAATTGGAGCAATCAAACTGTTAAATGCATCGATCTGTTAAATCAACTCCTACTGTACTCAGCTAAATTTAGTCTTTAATCCCCTCTCTCTCACTCCCAACACTGCAGATCTGGGGGCTCTCCCCAGCCAGGTCAGCACCCTCTGCCTTCCCACGACACCATGGACTGGTCCCTCAAGCCAGCAGATATGGAAATCACCAGGAGTGATTGCATTTAGGGCCAGGTGAAGCTTCTCCACCTTCCCTCAGCCCACAGCTACTCACCACATTCAGGTTTGGACACTGACTTCGCCAGAACTCCCAGAGTGCTGCTCACTGCAGCTCTTCCCTTTGCTGTCCTGTGCCTTGCCAAGTGAAGGCCTTTAATTTCGTTTATATTCACCTGTGCATCCTCCTGCTTTTCCTTCACCTTCTTCATCTTCACCACCAGCAGCCAAAGCAGTTGCTGTCACAGCATCCCAAGGTTTCCCAAGAGCCTTGTTCTCCCTGCCCTGGAGTGAGCAGATCCTGGTGCCAGAACCCACAGATGTCACCAGGGACTTAGAGAGGGGATTAGAAATGCAGAGAACTGGGTTACAACCCAAAACATCACTGTGGAACTGTGGGACCTCGGGCACACCACATATTGTTACCTGTTCTTGTTTCCTTCTCATCATTTTTCAGTCTTTAACATCTTCATCAATTAAAGCAGTGGCTCATTTTAGAGGCTGCTCAGTACCTGGAAATGTCCCTCCCTAAAGGTTTACCAGAAAGGCTGAAGGGAAACAGAAAATAAGAATGGGCAACCAAAACTGAAGGAGGGAACTGTATGAGGAGAGAAACTCATGGGTCATTTCACAGCAGAGGAGGAGGAAAAAACAACAGCAGCTGAATTACAGACTACAAACCATTAACAGAGTAAAAGTTTAGTCAAATCTCTGAAATAAATCTCCTTGAAGACAACAGCAAAGTCTTTGATTCAGAAGAGGTGATGACACAGTGTTACTCTGTGCATCTCCTTTTTTCTCCTGACTTGCCAGAACCAGATCAAAAGAACACAGGAAAAGGAAAGGGCTGCTGGCCTGGCTCTGACCATCCCACTGTGCTGAAGGGTCACAGTGAACCCAAACAGGGAACTCCTGGTTTTGGATGAGGAGTCTAAGGGGAGTCAACTGGGTTGGAAAAGCCTCACCAACAGACAAAAACAAGTTTTCCTCAACATTGATTTATTTTTAAATATACTACACAAGAGAGACTGGAATAAAAAAAAACAAATCAAAAAAATGGAAATAGAGAAAGAGAGAAGAATTGAAAGTCATGTACAGAAACAATCTGTACTGGACTAAATTAAAGGGGAAACGACCCCCTTAAGTATCACAGAGATGAAGGACAGAGCTATTTACACACTGTAAAAAAGACAAGTCTACAAAAGTGTGTAATAACGAGATACAAATGTATAATATAGTGGCACAATATGTTATCAAAGTAAAAACAGTACCTCCAGGAAAAAGACAATTCAAGGGTTGGGTTTTTTCTTACATTTTTAAAGGCAGCCTGTGGCAGAAATGTGTATTTTCTTTTGAACATTTGTCATGTGTTAAGTCATGGCTGTTTGTGAGGGTGAGAAGTGTCATGAACACACAGAGTGAACTACTAGAAATCTGATACAAAACAAACAGTTCCAAAGAGAACAGCATAAAATACAATTGAAGGCAATTAGTGTTTAAGATACACAAGAGGGGTCACGAGTTACAGGGGAACAGAAAACGGGAAATGTGTTTTTCTCATGTTTGGAACTGTTAAGAGGAGTTAAATTGCACTGTTAATAGCCCTAAACCTTGTTCTTTCACTATTGTCACGAGTCACAGTTAGTTCCCAGCATTAATTGGGAAGGTCACAGGACCTTGGCAAGGAAGGCCAGGAGTCTTGCTGTCAGCATGTTGTGGCAGTTTCCTGGGGAGATGCACCCCAGAGAAGTGTCTGCAGTCTCCACAGATCCTTGTTTGCTGCTGGATGGAACCACGCTGCCATGAAGGTAGGAATGTTTTTAACCCCAGGGAACTGGCACTGGAGCTCCTCCCAGGGGGTTCCAGTGGCACAGAAAGGCAGGCACCACAGCCCATCAAAGCACAGGGCTCTGCAGGAGGGCAGGGGCCAGGCTCCAGCTCCCTTCACAAAACAAAAAGCTGGAAATTCGACTGGAGACACGGCAGCTCTCACCCACTGTGATGTGCAGGCTCAGCCCAGCAGTGTCTCAGAACTCACCCCGAGCCGTCTCTTCCCACTGCCACCCTCCCAGCTGCTCTGTGACACCCACCCCAAACACCAGCCCAATTAGTGTCAGACAGCACCACAGCACATCCTCCCCCAGACCTTCTCCAGGCCTGCTCTGCTGCCAGGGAGATCCACAAACAGGCTGAGAAACTACTGAAAACACAGAAATGAAGGGTAGCAGGTGAAGGGTAGCAGAGGAAGAATTTGGGCAATCATCATTTGTAGCATTCTGTCATTAAAAAAACCTTACATTAATAATTTTCCCCCTTCCCTCCCAAGCACCAAATCTGTTGCACTAGTGTCAGGTAAATGTCAGACTTGGGCCAGGGCCGTGTGCTGGGCAAACTCTCCCAAGAAATGCAGTGGGTATATTGCTATCCAGACACTCATCCTCATGTACAGAGGGGCAGAGGGAGGGACAAAAATGGCACAAAGTCCTCCTGAGGAGGATGGCATCTCAGTGTCCACCAGTCTGGCCTCAGTCTTACTGGTCTGTCCAGAACAATAAAATATTAATAAAAAGGCATGGTGTAACCTCAGCATTTAGACTTGTAGTCCACAAGGCAAGAACTCCACAGATAAGACGATTACAAGAATATGAAACACAGGGAATGTGAGTTCAGAGGGTGGGGAGTGCCTCCTTAACACAGCCCTGCCCTTAGGGCTGGGGCGTCCATGCACAGTCTGCGTCCTTGGCACAGCCCTAACCCCAACGCCCCGCTCAGTCCACACCTTACTCTCTCCACACTGGCTTTGGCCCATTGTGACTGATTGATTCACTTGCTTTGTTTCTCAGCCTGGTTTCTTGCTACCTCTGAACGATGTCGCTGATTTCTTTGACGGAGCTGAGCAGTTTGCTGAAGTCCTGGGTGGCGGCAGGGCCGCTGCCGGCGGTGGCCGGGCAGATCTGAAGCTCCCGCAGGTTGTTCTCCAGCTTATTGATGGCCTCCCGAAAGGCAAACTTGTTCCTCATCTGCTGGATGGAGTCCACGTAGCTCACGCAGAAGGTGTAGAGGTTCTTGCCAGCCTCCAGGACGGCGCTGTGGCTGGCCATTTGCTCAGAGTTCTTGCTGATGGCGAGCCGCAGAGCCTCGGTGCTTTCCAGCACCACCCCTTTGGTGATGGTGCCACTGGCAATCCTCTCCGGGGGCTGCCGGGTCTTCCGCAGCGACACCCTGGTGGATATGAGGGGGATGAAGGCTGTGGATGACGTCTGCTCCCCGCCTGGGGCAGAGGGTACGGATGAGGAAGAGGCAGCTGGGGTTGCTGTGCTCAGCAGCAGCTTTGTAGAGGACTGTGGCTTTGGTACAGAGGGGATCCCCAGCTTTTTCACACCTTCCCCTGACTGGTTTGGCTTGACAGCATCACTGCCTGCAGCCTCTCCAACCTGAGTCAACTGTTTGGATTTCGGCCCAGACACCACATCTGCTGCTGCTTCATGGCTGGGGCTGTGAGAAACCTTCCCAGGCTTGGCAATGGAGGATGAAGACAGTGGGAGTGGAGGGGCTGGTTTCAGCTTCGATAACTTCCCTTTGTCCTTCCCTGCAGACTCCGAGGTCTGCTTGAGCCTCCTCAGGCGTGGCTCCTCAGAGGAAGCTTTGCTGGCCCCCACGAACCCAGCAGGGTTGGGTTTGGCAGCAGAGCCTTGGTCCATCATCACAGTGGTACCTAAGGCACTGGATTTGACTCCATCATCCTTGTGGAGCCCACTGGAGGAAGGAGGGGCAGCAGGTTGCCTACGGCCAAGTTTTGGAGTCAGGGTGGGAGGGCTGGAACCAGGGCTGGACTCTGCATCTTTGAACACATCATCAGCAGTCTCCTCATTCTTCTTAAGCAGCCGTGGAGGAGGGGTCACTGTTCCCCTGACAGACACATCAGCCTTGGCCTCGTTCGCCCGCTTCCGAGGCAGCGCCGGCTTCTCGCTTTTGTGCCCCCCGAAAGTGGAGGAATCAAACTGGCGCCCCGTGGACTGCAGATCCCGGGGCAGAGTCACAGATTTCCACTCCGTGTCCTTCGCTCCATGGGGCACACAGGAGGCTGAGCAGGACCTCAAGAAACGCTTGCTGGAGTTGGAGCTGCTCTCCTCCTCACCAGCCACCCCTCGGCCGCTGCTCATCGTGCTGGACTTCTTCCGTAAGTGGGGAGACAAGAACCCAGAGTTCCCAGTCACGACCCCATTGGTGACACCAGCCCCGTTGCTTGGGCTCTGGAACTTGGAGGGGTCAGCTGTGTCTGCAGGGGAGGCAATGAAAGCCCCGTTGCCAGCATCCCTGCACTCCTCCTCCCCGCCCGCCCTGCGCTCCGCGTGTCCGTCCATCTCCCTGAAGGAGCTGCTCCGTTTCGGAGGGGTAGGGGCAGTTTTCTTCTTCTTCTTGATCAGGGCACTGAAGAGGTTGTGCTTTTTGTCTTTTGGAAGCAGCCGCTCATCTTCATTCAAACTGCTCTCCAGGGCCACCCTCTCCTTCCGTGGGAGCAAGGGAGAAACAGCAGGTTCGTGATCCAGGGCATCTGCAAGGGAAAAGGAAGGTTTTCTGAGTAGTGCTCAGAGTCAGAATAACCCATTTTCTTACAGGATCAAACCAGTGCAGCACCTCCAAAAGGTGCAGGTTCTCTAAACAGACACAACTTCGGAGCAGAAATAAAGTAAGTGCAGCCACACTCAAGCCTGGACTGAATGTGGTCCATGATCCTGCATCCATTTATTCCTGAGGTGGCCGCCAAACTACTTTCCCTGTGGGTTTCTGAGTGGAAGAGCGACATACAAACACTACATGTTTGTGTTCTGATTCCCCTCCTTAATCTGGAGACTTGTCTAAACTTCACACTGTGAAGAAGATAAATACGAAGCAGCCTTTGCTTTAGTCCCTGAGCTATTGCTGTCTTTTGAATCGCTGACCCTCTGAATTAATAAGGCACCACTGTAACCCACCTCCATCCCCAGGCTCCTCGTTCGTTTTCCTGATGTCATCCTTTGTGGGGAATGGAAGTAACTGTTTCATGAGCAGAAATCCAGATCTATGTATGACACTGCAGGTCATATATAGAAGCTCAGCTTTGTACAATAGCAGAGACAGGGGCAGTGCCAGCCTCCTCCAGCAGCGCTGCTGCAGAGGGAAGCGATGGGGTGACCCTCTCTCCACTCACAAGCGGCACTTAAAAATGAATAATGGTTTATAATAAATTCATAGAGTCCTGAAGGTCTCTGTGTTTGACTGACAGAGGGGCTCCTTCCCAGGCCAAGCACTCCAGTGGCATTCTAATCCAAAGGAGGAATGCCTGCAGGGCAGCATATACATTTACAGCTTGACTAGGCAGCAAGAAGGGAGATGAAGCAGAGTCATAAGGAAGGATGCTTCTTAGTCACAAACTGGTGATCATCATGCTATGGGTAGGATTTTGGCTGAGGAATGGATTTTGGTTGAGGAGAGACAATTTGAAAAAAAAATAAAAATTGTGTACTTTGAGAGGACAACATGTTTACACAGAAACACTGCAATTACACCATTCCCAAGGGACTCAGAGAGACCTGGACAGCCAGAAGAGCCAGACCATGGCCTTAATGACACAGGAGAGGTTTAGAAATCCAGAGAAAACTAGCAGCTAGCACTGAGGATCAGCTTCCAGCTGCTGGACTTGCCATGGAAACACTGACAATTGGAAGGAAAACTGCAATAAAACTTTATTTTGAAAAAATTTCTTCCACAGTAAAGAATGAAATGATTCCCAGAATAATGTTAAAATCATATTATGCCTGCTGTACTTGAATTTCTCAAAGCTCTCAAGTATTTAAATGAAATTATTTTAACTTCAAAAGTTTGTAATAATAGGCAATTATATTTCCTATATATGGTAAATAACCTTCCTTCCTAAGTCACTGATACTTTCTTCTCCTGACATTTTAAATCCCCTCTTTTTTCCCCTCCTCTGCCCAGATGTACATTGGGTACTGAAACATTACTACTGGGTGAATCTGACACTACACAAAAGAGGTCAGTCACATGAATGGTCAGAAGAGGCAGCCTCAACAGGAGCTGCAAAAACCCACTGCATTTCATTTTACATTCTTGTATTTCAAACACAGAGCTACATACAGCTCCTGTACTCATTCAGCCTTTTACCACTCCTTTTATTACCTCGGAATGGAAGGTAAGTGCCTGAAAAAACTGATTGGAAGTTTAATTTTATGGAAGAGTCTGTAAATACCTTTTTGTCCCTCACTGAAATGATATTTGGTGCCTGCCAAGAGCAATACTCTTCTGTGCTGCAAGCACAAATCTGCTAGGATGGAACAGTGAAGAAACCTCCCTTATGGGGCTTGCTAAACCTGAGCTATCACCCTGCTTTAAATTATGCAGCGTGGTAGTGTAAAGTGGCTTGAACACAGCAGATTACCCAGGACTCAGATGCAGTGGGAGATCCCACTGATAGCTCCTGCCAGAGAATGGAAAGAGGATATGATCAGAGAGCTCTATGCTCAGGCTCTGGTCTTTAGGGAGCTGCAGGCAACAGCCATTAAGTTAAAAGAACTCCAAGGGCTTCTCTAAGCAACAGCAGGGAGATCACCAGTCCCTCAGCCAGTTAAGGATTCACACTCCCAGCTGCTGTGTGTATCTGGCTCCAGAATTAACAACCTACCTTTGCAAAAACTAATAAAAGGAGTTCTGGACCCAGGACAGCAAACTCAGCAGCCTGTCACCCAGAAACACAGCGCTGGTACAGAGAGATGGCACCTGTTATTAGGCACAGCTCTGCCTACGTGAGGGCCTGGAGCTAGATGTGCATTTTGTTTCCCCCTGTATTTCCTGCAGGAATAATGACTTTAATTAAAACCTACCACATTCCCCCTGGCCTCGAGCATGTGCAGTCTCCAAGCCCTCGTTGGCATCTTTGCTTTCGGCAGCTCTCCTCGATGTTCGCGTTTTGGTTGGCAACTCTGGGGCTTGCAGGAAATTGCTCACTACACTCCTCATGCCCTTCTTTCCCAATTCCTTCTCCACCTCTGCAATGCACAGAAGAAACACAATCACTGCAATCAACTGAAGATAAAAAACTATTGCTCTGTCTGGAATTAGTAGCACAAAAGAAATGCAAACAACACAAAAGAGGGGGTTCCTTAGGGTTGTTCAGTCATTTGGCCCTTTAAAATGAGATGTTTGCCCAGAAAAAAAATACCCACATGTAAACAAATAATTGCTTTCTACATCATTTACACCAGGTACTATAACACAGGACTGAGTTTCACTGCCAAGCAGTCCATAACAGGCAGAGTTAAGGATGCAAGCAGCCCTTTCCTCACCCCTGGAACTGCTGGTCCAACAGGGACCTACCATCCGAGATGCTGGATTCCTGAAACATCGTTTCAAAGGCCTGATGGATCTCAGCAAAGGAGGGTCTATCAGAAGGACTCCACTGCCAGCCTGAAAAAAAGCACACCACCACTCAAAACTTCCCTCCAGCAGCAGACACTCAGTACTCTGCACCAGGAGGAGCCAGAAATCACAGCTCCCTTCCAATACACTGAGATAAAATACTGACATGAAAATCTGATTTACAGGGTGCTGAGCGTCTGCAACCACTTTGGTTCAGTGACAGCTGCAGACACCCAGCATTCCCTAAATCAGGTTTTGGTGTCAGTGTGTGACAGTAGGTGCTGAGCACTGCTGGGGAAAAGTGCAGGGCACTGAGTCACGTTCCAAAAGGCCACAGTGAAGAGTCATAGTCAGTCCTGCAAGAAACCAAATGAAGCTCCTGCTTCATCCTTGGAGCACAAGCTTTTCTTTAAGTTGTCAGGAAAAAGGAGACAAAGGAAGCATTGAGATCCACAACAAATCTCCTCTCTGGGCCTGTGGGCTCCTAGTAGAGATGAACAGCTGGTTTCATAACATGCTCATCCTCTAGAGAAAGCAGTTTTACCTAAACACTTCCACACAGCACTGCACCTTCCCTGCAACTGGCAGGGGACTCTCATGCCTTGTGGTACATAGCCAGACTCCTGCACTTTTATTGCACCCTCCCAGAGCTACAAAGCAGGGCTAAGAAACACTTACATGCTCTCATGAGCTCATAAACTTTCTCAGGACAGCCTTCAGGACGCTCCATACGATAGTCCTTCTCCAACAGCTCATAGACTTGAGACAGGTCAATCCCAGGGTAAGGGGACATACCATAGGTTGCAATTTCCCACAGCAGAACACCAAAGGCTGCAGTAGAGAACAAGGGCGAACCAAAAAAAAAAAAAGGGGGAGGAAAAAAAATCAATAAGCTTTTTTTTCATCTTGAATCTGAGAGGCTGTTTAGTGGGAGTAGTCACTAAATGGTGCTGCACACTTGGACCAGCCCTGGGTGGCTCAGATCCCATGCTCAGCAGCAGCTTAAATGTTAAAGAAGCGTAACAAGCCTCTCCGTCAGCACAGACAAGTCTCCTGCGATATGACAGGGTAGAATTAGACTAATTTTCAATGTATCAGTTGTCTCAGACCTGAACGCCTTGAGATCCTTCAAGTCCTATTAGAGGCACAATTAAGAGACTTCACAGTGGATTAGCTGAAACCGCTTCACTGCTGCACTGCAGTCGCTCTCTCAGTGTGGCAGCTCCTCTCATTTGCAACCTCTCCCTGGAGGACTCGCACATTTTAATAGCTCAGTGTTTTTGGGGTGCCCTTGTTTAGCTGCAGTGTGGTCTGGAAGGGGAATTTGGGAGGCAGCAGTGAGAGGAAAGTTTCAGCAGTTGCTACCAATGAGATTTGGTGAGGGTGAAACATTTTGGTCCCAGGGAAAGCTGAATAGGAAAAGGGAGAGCACAAAAAGGGTCTTGGAACAGGCATTCAAGTGGCAGCAGTCAGTGGGGATGCAGGTCAGCCATGGGGTCAGGCAGCTAACCCAGGAGTCAGGCACACAGAATAAACCCAACACCAGTTCAACAACCTGCATGTAATTAGTTCAGTCACCCTATTCTGTTCTTAACCTGAAGAGAAAGCGATTACAATTCTGCATAAGTAAGGAAATCACATCACATTACATGGCAACGCCACCAAGGGCAATTTACATTAGACATTTCTGTGCACAATTTTCTTTGATTGCTGTCTTGAGGCAGTGAGGTGAAAACATCTAAACCCTGGCGTGCCCAGCAGCAGCCCTGGCCTGCGGGGACAGCTGATCTCAGATGAGATCCCAAAGTCCACTGCCCCAACTCTGCTTCCTGAGGTTACATTAACCCTAACTAAAGATACCCCATATTCCTTTGGGATCTTTCCTCCCCAGAGTACTCTGCTACTGAAAGGCACCAGGGATCCTGCACCCACCACAGCAGTACAGCAACATCCTAAGACTATGGCAGATACTCAGCAGCCAACACCACACAGAAACCCAAAGCAGCAGGAACACCTTTGTGAGCAATCACACACTCCTTGGGAGGCTGTTTTGGCTTTTCCTCCTCCCTCTACAAAATATTTTACATCAGCCATACACCTAAAAGTTTTCTCAGCATAAAACCTTTCTCTGCACATTTTTCTCCCCAACTGCAGAAAACTTCATCTCTGCTCCCCTACTGTCTGTTGGCTTATACACAGAGGATGCTCAGGATATCATTTTCCAAGTGCCTTTGGGACCACATTCCACAAACTTCTATCTCATGCCACTGGGCACACTTGAGAATTTGACCAACAGCTATGGCAGAGATATAAAACCCAAAGAAAGGCTGATAAAATTACAATGAGATTTTCTGTGGTCAGATTTGATACAATATAGCTCCATTCAGCTAAGCCTACTCTTATCACTAGCACTTCAGGGCTCTTCAATAACCATTTGTCATCAAATTTTCCCTCTGCTTCTCCTCATCTCATTGCAAAGATTATTCTCTTAAAATGCAGAAAGACAAGCTTGGAGCTATCACTAGACAGATACACACATAATTATTTTTTTAACATAAAACGAACGAGATTCTTTACTCCTTGAAGTAGTTAGAAAGTTTTTGGCTATATAATAATGTATCACTTCATGGTCCTGTGCCAGAACTTCACCAAGGCAGCAGCACTGGTGCCCTTCAGCCCCATTTCATACATTTCTATAAACACTATAGTATCTTTTCGTATTTGCCAATAACTCAAATAAAATCAGGTGGGCATTCTCTGTGCTCTGCTCTGAGACTGCCAAGCAGAGATTAACTCCTGCACTGACAAGCTCACAGAACAACATGGCTCAAACCAGGGAACCTGCTGCTCCCTCCTGAAATGTTCCACAGCAGCCTCATTTCACAGCCCTGGAAAAGAAGACTATCATCTGCATTCATCTGTCCATGCAAATTCTTACCCCAGACGTCAGATTTAATGGAGAACTTGTTGTAGGCCAGGCTTTCTGGTGCAGTCCACTTGATGGGGAATTTTGCTCCAGCGTGGGCTGTGTAGGTGTCACCCGTCATTAACCTGCTCAGGCCAAAGTCTGCCACCTTCACCAAGTGGTTCTCCCCTACAAGGCAGTTCCTGGCAGCAAGGTCCCTAAAAAAGGAGACCAAAAATAGGCAATGAGAAGTCCTTAGCATCTCACTTCTAGCAATAGCAAGGAAGCCTGCTGTTCCCGAAGAAACCTGGGCCTGTGTGATTATTTTGATCCAAATATTACACAGAAATTCTGGATTACACGCACACACACAAGAGGGAAAGTTATTTTCCATTCCGTTTTCATAAGACTGTCATCCCAACTTTTTTTTTTTTTATTCTAATTTGAAGTGAGAGCTTCAAGAAGCCCCCTCACTTTCAATAAAAGCTGCCACCCTCAGGATAAAAATATTTCAAAGAAATGTCAGCGCTCAAGTTATCAATAGCTGGGGATGAGCACTGAATAAACCGAGTTTCAGTTCCTCGCTTCTTGCCCACCTCTGTAGCACTTCAGTCACCCCAGCCAACACCAGTCACTATCCAGAGCTCCTTTTCCAGTCCTTGCTTAAACACCAGGATGAGCTCCCAGCCCTGCTCTTCCTCCCAGGTGTACCACCTTTTACAGCACAACTTGTTCACAACCAGCATTTGGCCTTTGCAAACCTGCTGGAGCCTCTGCTACCAGTACTGGCATTTTCAAAGAACTGGGCAACAAGCAGATTTAACTTTTTCTCTGCATTTTTTTCCACCACTGGCCCCAGTGCACGTTGCATTTGCCACTGCCCTGGCTTGTACATGCTGTTTGCACCCTTGGAAATGCTTCAGGAGGATAAAAATGTAAAAGCACAGAAGTACATTTCTCCTAATATTAGGTTTTGTTAAAAACACTTTTCCAGATTATGTCACATTAAACTAAAAATTGATTGTACCAGGAAGCTCCTATGAGATCTTTAGATATGAGGCAGACACTGCTGTTTTTGTTGCTTGTTCTGCTCAATCAGAATAAATTAAAAAACAGAAAAAGTACATCTTAGTAGATGCCCATTTAAATTTCACAGTGTTTTTGAATGTACCTTCTTATCAATGTTGATTACTACAATGTGTATCTAAATAAAAGCTCCTTTCCATAATCAAATTCCTCCTCCTTCCTGATTCATTAAATGAGGTCAGAACACTGCATTTGAATCCATGGAAGTGAATTGTGACAACACACTTCAAATAATTGGGTAGGTGGTTATGGGGGTAGCTGATAAGGAAAAATGCTACTATTTATTTTAGATAAATGGGTCATCAGAAGTAAGAGGAAATGAAATGAATGGCAGAGAAGACAAATGAGATTCACACAAAGGCGTTTTTAAAGTTTACTTCCTGCAGGCTGAAGCAACAAAATCCTTTCAACAGAGCAAATCAAAGGCTGGAAATTTTAATTGGCAGCATCACTGTTCAATTTATTGACTGATAGCAGCATTTAACCAGGCCTTTCAAGCAGCAAAGGCAACTCATGGCTCAGAAGAGCACCTAGAACTTTACACACCGGCTTCATATTTGTCTCTATGAAAAAAACACGTGCTAATTCCATATTCCAGTTAATTGGGCAGGAAAGGTCACACTACAGCACCGAGAGCATCTTGTACAAAGCTCAGGCACTCTCCAGCCCCGGCGCAGGATGTGTCATTACATTGCCAGGAGCCCATTTCTGCAGACGAGGAACGCAAAGCTCCAGCCATAATTGCAGCACACTTTAAAGGTCAGAGTCCCTGAGACTTTTAAGACAGAAGAGATGCTTATTAAAGTGAATACACAATCTGGACAATAGCATGGAACAATCCCTGCAGTGGAAAACAAAGTGAAGCAAACAAGAAAGAACAGGGGCTGAGGCAGCGCTCGGAGGGTGATTCTGCTGTGGGGACCTGCACACATCCAGCATCACCAAGTGCAGCTGGTTTGAAAGGCTGTTAGAAACAAGGAAGTGCCTTATCTGGTCTGTGAAAAGTCCATTACTTTGAGCTTAAATTCACATTTAAGGCCTTGCCCAAAATATGTAAGTACTGATGTGTCTTTCACTTGCATCTACTTCAAAGTCAAGAGAAAAGGGCTGAGAGAAAAACCCATCCTTTGGACAGGTTAATAGACTGTGCCAGATTTGCACCAGTGTGTTAAATATATGACACCAATCAACGCTGTGATAGCCTGAAATGGAGGAAAATCCATCAAGGAATGCTCTGTGCTCGAGATTCAAGGGTGCTCACTGTCCTTCCTACCTGTGGATGAAGTTTTTCTTCTCCAGGTACTCCATGGCTGAGGAGATCTGAGTTGCCATGTACAGCAGCACCACAGCATTCACCTCCTGCCTGTTACACTCCCGCAGGTAATCCAGCAGGTTCCCATACGTCATGAACTCTGTGATGATGTAGAAAGGAGGCTCCCGTGTGCACACCCCTGGGGAACAACATAAAGTTCACAATGAATGCTGGAGAATATCTTCAGGTTTCATCTTCAAAGGCAATTTGTACCTCCAGAAGGCAGAAAAATGGGGCTCGTGGAAAGAATGGATTCTGCTTGGAAGTGGTTAATAGAGGGGTTTAATTTTCTGCTTCAGGCTCTGGCAAATTAAACATTAAGGAGACGAGATCATTAAAAATCATGTATTAGTGGTACAAATTGTGAATTTTTCCAGACAATAAGTGTCTGTATTTAAAGCCTTGGTATGGTAAGCAGCTTATCTGCTCCTTAACATCCATATCACTGCACAAGGGTTTAGTTCAAATCCCTCTGCTTGGTATTTATCACTTACCTAATAATTGCACCAAGTTCGGATGCTTGATCTCCTTCATTACTGCAGCTTCTTTCAAGAACTCTTCCACCTCCATAGTATCCTCCTGCAGAACAATTGCAAAGCTTTGGCAAAGGCAGTGTACACAAAGGAGAAACAGATTTTTGTATTAGGACAAAAAAAGAACTGCAAACTGACAACATAAGCCACAGTTCTCACACAGTAATTTTTCCCTGTAGCCACAACACAAAGCCAGGGAGTTACAAACATTAATTTATTGTATGATTTTAAAAATACATATTTTTGTCATTTTCATACTAGCTGAGCTTTCTGGGGCAAGAAAATCCATATCCCTTTTGTGCAGGGTCTCTCACAGAATGCTCAGGAGCTGAAAAGGAAAAACAAGCTTGTTCCTAACATGAAATAAAAAATACAGAAAAGGAACAAGAATGAACATAAAAGAAAGGATACACCACAATCAAATGCTTGAGAGGCTGCTGAAAGGCAGGCCCTTGGGTTCAGTGGGCAGGAATAAGAAATCCCCTCTCTCAGTCAGGGAGGCACGACTGATGGCAGCCGCTGTGTGACTGAAAGCCTAAGATTTCAAAATTCATTTCTGGCATTCAGAGCCTGACCCATGACGTATCCATTCGTGTCACTACCAATTTGCTGGGTGCCATAAAGTTACTTGGCACAGCACAAAACCAAGGAAGATACAATCTTGCTCAAAAGACATCTTTTTCTGAAGCAGATCCGCCCCAAATGGCCGGAAGGTCATTTCAAAGTGGCACAAAAATACGGATCCATTCCTAAAGCAATGTTTCTTTCTAGATCCATATTTTTTTTCAGTGATGGATTAATGTTGACAGGCTACATGGACAAAGTGTTTTAGGGAAGGATTGGAAAGGATTTACTGCTGCTGGTGAGAACGATAACAGTGGGCTGCCACTGTGAGATCCAGCCAGCTCCCTGCTCTGCACTTAGCACTGAGGACATTTTTCCAACACTTCCATTCAATCATTTACTATTCATTGCCAATTAGCTTGATTGACAGCTGCGATTTGCTCAACACACTGTCAAAACTACGAGTGCAAAGGTCCTTGTGAGCAGAACCTTAAACTGTTCTCTTTGGCAAAGGAAACTGGGTTAATAATCCAGGTTGCAAAATTATCCTAAATATGCCTTTGTCTTATTCGTGCTACACAAACCTTGGAAGGTTTGTCCTTTGCATAGCTGCTCCACAGTTTGAAATTTCTTACCTCTCAGTGACCATATTAATAGGAAGGACACATACAGAGAACCACTGTAGCAATGACCTCTCTGAAAATTTGATCTTGTGAGGAAAGGACCAAGCTTTAACTGGCTTCTGGCTCCCACTATGCTAAACCATGGCAGAAATACAACAGTTCTGGCTGTCCAGCATTTTCCCAGCACAGCACAGGGCCATGCCATGGCATTAAGGGACACCAGGGTTACATGTTGCCTAATTTAAAACACAGGCTTCTCTGCTGGGGAAAAAAATAAAGGAGAGAGAAAAAAAAAAAACTGCAAAGAAAAACCAAAGGCAGTCCTAGGGGCAGCAGAGCCGAGATGAGCAGTAAGAAATGTGCTGAGCTGACCAGCTCACAGCAGCCCAGCCATTAAATGGCTCTCAGGAGAACCAGATGTGGCCAGAGTCACGACTGGCTGCGCTTGGTCCAGTGCAGGGCACAGATCTCCCTGGCCCCACAGCCACTGCCTTGTGCTCCTGTCCAATTTGGGGCTAAAAACACAAATTCAGGGCGTGCCCTGTTGTAACAGCCCTTTATAAATACTGTGTCCTGTGCAACTCTAAGGGCTGCCAGGGGTGGATTTTAAAAGGCAACATCTCATAACCAAAACACAGTCTTGCCCTCTCCAGTTAAACACTGAGGAACAGCATGTGCTGCTTCGATCACTTCTTCTCCAGCTCTGTGCCAGCCATGAGCTATCTTTAGATACTTGATAGAAAACTGAACAACAAATGGGTGTTCATAAGCATCATTATTCAAAAAGATGCTGGAAGGACTTTTCTCCTCCTCTCTCTTTTAGTCTTTGCTCTCCTTTATCTTTCCTATAGAGGTATCTGAGGTAGATGGGGAAAGAGCAAAAAGAATCATACAAAGTTTTGAAAAACATTCTCTCAAAGGAAAATAAAATGAGTCATCCGAAGATTTGGGCAGAAGCTGCAAAAGGCTTGTTTTTCCCAGCAGAACTAAGATATAAATGTGATTTTAAAATGTTTCCCAAAACTTTGAAGAAAGCTATAATCCCACCTGTCAGGCAGTAGACTAATGGATTTAAAGAAGGTGGATTATAAATTTGCTTTTAAGGATGGTTTTAGCATGCATAATTGCATGTTGAAGTGTTTCTCAACTCTCTTCTTGGTTATTCTTACACTCCCCATGGAACATGCTGCTCCATACCACATTATGAACCACTTTCAGTTGTGTTTCATTAAATATTTATTTATTTGAAAGAGCCATGGTCTGTATTAAGGTTTCTCCTTTGCACAAACAGATTCGATGGGACAGCAAGCAATTCATCTTTGTTGATGGGTTTCAGGGAGAAGAGAACGAAAGCACCAACTTCAGTTTGGAGCAAGATGGGAAGTCTGAAAGCATCAGGAATCCTCTCACTGCAGCCAGCAGCAGGAAGATGTTACTGCAGGCTGTGCTCCAGGGAAGAGCTGAGCTCTCCTCAGCACGAGCAGGTGTTCTGCTGAACCTGGGCACATCCCAGCACTCCGAGCCATCCCGAGCAGGGACAGCACTGGATGTCACAACACTAGATGTCACTCGCTCCCTGTGCAAGCAGCACTTGGACTCCCCCGCTGGGAGCAGCAGCAGGAACCTCCAGAGTACAGAAAAGGCCAAAATGAAAATACTTTCTGCAGCCATGGCAACCCAGAAGTATTGAGGCAGCCACTGCTCCGAGAGCAAGGAAGAAATATTTTCCCCAAACCAAGGAAAGGTTCTTCCCCTGACACTGAGGCATCTACACAGTTCTCTCCACTTCAAAATTTCCATTGCAAAAAAACCAAAACGAAACAAACTAAATCCCCGGTTTTGTTTGTTTCTGCAAGACCAAACCACGTCCCCATCCGAGGAGAGAGAACATGGTGTCAAGTTCACATAAACTCCTATTAAGCAATCAAATGCAATGTGTGCAGATGGTGCCAGAAGATCTCAAGACAGTTTTATAAACATAGATGAATTAAGCAATGACCTTATGAACTCACAGAGCACTATTTGCATTTCAAGAGACAAGGAAACCAAGATGCAGAAATCAGGGAGCAGAGCCAGAAACAGAACTGATTATCCAGTTCTTCATTAAAGCCACTTATGAATTTTAATATACCTTAGCTTGCATACCATTTTTCCTCCTCTTGTGTCTTTTGATAAGAAGCAGCTGTGAACAGTTGCTTAAGACTTCCAGGTATACAGGGAGTTTGTCTTTTGAGAAAGACGCCACATAAGACAGAAAATCAAAACATGTAAAGCCTCCCTGAAGCACAGCCTTTGAATTTTATGTTGACTGACTCACAATCCTCAATTTTCCTCAATACACCAGCTTGTGCTGGTGTGCTCATCCGTGAACAGCTCACCTTTACCACACCCTGAACGCGAGACACCGCAGCACTATTTACTTTTCTAAGGTTTCATCCATTCTCCAGTAAAAATTGTGCTGTTAACATCCTCCTTTGTTTAAATACAAGTGTTACAGGTATCACACAAACCATAAGAGTATCAAGCTCTTTAAAAATACTCTATTTCCACCCTACAGCACTCAAAGGGAGGGCTGCCATCACAGCAAATACCTAACTAGAACTGAGAGCAGGCAGCTGAATGGCGAGTGCTCTGAGTCCTACCTTGAGAGTTTTCACAGCCACTGTCAGGTTGTACTTCTTCCAGACTCCTTCATACACCTCTCCATACTGGCCTCCCCCCAGCTTGTGCTTCATGGTGATGTCGGTGCGCTCGATCTCCCACTTGTCGTAGTTGGGGGACACGCCGTAGATGGTGGGCTTGTTGCGCTTGGGCGCCGGGTAGTGCAGCGTGGTGATGAGCCCATCTGCCACGGTGGAATGGTGGTGCACCAGCTCTGCCAGGGTGTTGAAGCGGCTCTCTGAAGACACATAGAGCTGGGAAGCAAAGGGGAAGGGAGAAGCTCGTTCAGGTAGTGCCCCTCAGAGAGCTCGTACACAGGAACTGCACCATGAAATTGTGAAAGCAAAGTGCGGCGTTGTTTCTGCTCCAGCCGTGGAACTGTGAGCTCCACCAGCTCTGTAACCAGCTCCAGAGCCTGAAACAACCAATGCTTACAAGGGAAAGGCATGGATTCAGGAGAAAATACATGCACTTTGCCAAAACAACAGGGCAGAAATGGCTGCAAGTAGCACTAGACTGGCATGCTGTTGCTTGAGATGTCTTTTTTCAAAAAGGTTGGTCAGTGGGACATTTCCTGGAGAGTATGGGAGGATGTCAGCCTCAGTGTCTCATCCTCACTACTACTATCTGGGTTATTTCTACCTGCCTGAATTCTCCTTGAAGCATCCCTGGCAAACCAGAGTTTTCCCTGATTTAGGCCTAAGCTTCTGTAGAAGTTTAGCATGATCAGGAGCTGGTCTGCTCCATCCCTGTGATGGGCACTGATCAATAACACAGAAGGAAAATCATTACCACTGAATGAAAACCTGCTGCGAGGCATGATAACCCATATTTGTTACCTTCTTAACATTTATACAGAAGATCCATTTTAAGCCTAAAATCCTAATGCTAAAGATAATGGACAACTGACTCCCTCCCACCAGAGCTGTGTGTTTCCAGTTTTCATCCTCAAGCCCAGTCTTCTGCCAGGCAAGGTGAAAAAGCTAGAAATTTAATTATTAGAAAAGTGCTGGTTATACCTGAAGGACAGTGAGAAATCTTTTCATCAATGTGCATTTTGCATCATAATCTAGCCTACAACACAGAAGATGGAAGAGCTCAATTTGTCACAAAGGACCAAGTCTGGCAAGGGACAAGCTTGCAGGAAGAACAGCACCACGTTTGGCCACCCAAATTCCTGTCCAGTCCACACACTAGTCCTACTGCTCACATCACATGCCAACAGCTATGATCAGACTTCCCAAATGCTTCTGAAATGCTGGGTGTACACTCAACAGTTTCTGCATATGCAGTAGCCATCTGTCTGGGATTTCAGGAGGCTAGGAAGTTGATGGAGCTGCCAGGCATCCAAAAATCCCAGATTTAGGGTAAAATTCTACTTCTTCCACCTAGACAGAATTTTTGGATGGAAAAAGAAAATGCGTCAGTGAAGCTCCAGCAATAAGAGAGTATCACCAACAAAAAAGGATTTGCATGAGAAAAAAGTGTTTGCAGAAAGGGACAAAACCACCCTCAAACTTCATTAAAGACTTTTTAATGGAAACTGGAAAATAATGGCAACCTCCTGGGGAACATGTTCACTACTCTCTACCAAAATGAATCAGATATTCTTTTGGTAAAGTAACTGGGCCAAATCTCATTTCAACATCATGGCTAAAGAAACCCCTAAAAAAACCTGCAACACTTTTCATGATCAAAGAGGTGAAATCACCTTAAAACCAGATGTTCTCAGAAAAGAAAAGTGACAACATAAGAGGTTGTTACAACTGCTTGGTGTGGGTGACCAAGCATTAGCCAGTACAACCAAAATTTAGAACAAGCCATGCCTGTTTGGGAATGACTTGAAGTACTTGCAGTGGTATGAGCAGCTCCCATGTTATACTGAGAATTCAAATCTAAAAATATAAATGTAGAGAAAGCTCTAATACTTGGAAGTATTAGAGAGGCATGGAGAAGGAAGCTCCCCCATGGTTTTATGACAACTTGTATCTCAGGAAAACTAGAGATATTTGTATTTAGTGTGACAGATTGTATGATCATGTTATAGAAGGAGAAAGAAGCTAAATAAATGGCCAAAGATTTCAGAAGAAACCTGTAGCAGGATGAGGACAGAACAGGACTGCCCTATCCAGGCCACAAAAACAACACTCCATGTTTTAACACTCATGAAGTTTTCAATTTACATTAAGATAAACTTCCAGCAGTAATTATGTTTATTCTGGAGGCAGATTTTTTTCTAACCTCCCACTGATGACACCCAACAAGAAAACCATGTGGTGCTGCTGACTTATACTCTCACAGAGGTGACAGACCCAGCACCTGAGTTTTGCAGGGACTCAAGTTTGTTTTCTGGCTATGTTGTTGAGACATTATTTGGTCCATTTTTGTGTATAAAGCAAACCATAAACACCAATCCTGTTCTAAGCTTGCCCCTGCAAATGAGCTGTTCATCTGCACTTCTGCCACCAGACTATATCTCTTTTTCTTGGCTGGGGTGTTTTATACAGGTGGTTAAACTGGCCCATGCTAACCTCAGCACATCCTGAACCCAATGGCACTCCCACTCCCCACTCAGCAGACAAAACTGAACATCCACACCAAAAAATCCATGAAGGTTCATGTCTACATCCAATTCAGCCACTGGAGGATCCAAGAGACCCAAGCAGGACCTGCTGAGGACAGCAGGATTTGAAGAACTGGCTGGACAAGGCTGTTTATTCAGTTGGGTTACTCAATAGGAGGCTTTCCCTCAAGTACTATTAAGTCAGGAAAACCAAATTCTCTGTACCATGGAAGTGGTTTACCAGATGACTGGCTGCACTGTGCCAGCCAAATCAAGAAAGGTCACTTTTAATACCTTCCTTTAAAAAACACCAACCAACAAAACAAAACATTAGAGGGTGGTCCAGAAAAACATGGCCCATTAAAGTGGGAAATAAAGAAAAAATTCCCAGAAGAATTTTTTCAAAGTTGTTGAATGCCAACGCATTCAATACAATTTGTACTAAAATTAAGATGTACAAACCTCTGATCTCTCTGGTGCTTTCAATTTTCCCCCAGGAAAAGTCTGGGTAAGGCTTTGCAGTGCAGGACACAGCACTGTGCTGAGCAACAGCTGCTCCACATGTTCCTCTAATACCTTTCTCCCTAAGCGTGTTCTGTCAGGCACAGGATATGATCCCACCAAAGCCACTCATCCTTACTGCAGCACTGGGAGATATTAAATTCCCTGGACAGGCTGATTAATGATACAGCAGGCTGGGAGGGCCCCAGGTGCTCAGGGCAGTGAAGGTAAGAGCTTTCCCCCAGCACAGCCATGATCTGCTGCGAAGCTGGCGATAAATAGAGAGCGACACGAGCAGCACAGAGCAGGACCTGCTCCAGCAGCCTCCATTCCTCAGAGGGACAAACAGGGATATTGGCTGTTTCTCTTCCCAGCTCCCCAGCTTTGACAGCAGGGACAGGGTGCTGGAAGAGCACAGTGTCCCCAGCCCAGCAGCACATCTGCTGCTAAGATGTCGCAATTCACTGCCCGGCTCCTTAACGCAAATTGAAACCGATGAGGTTCAACACGCCAGGCTGAGAACTGCAGCACATGATGCATGGCCATGGCAAACTGCCCCTTCTGCAGGGATGCTGGCACTTGGCACAGCATCAGGAGGACTGTGGCTACCTCTTTGCTTGATCCTACAATGCCCAAAAGTCACAGGTCTCGGTCACTGCTGCTGCCGAATTTTGTATTTCCAACTACCATGAGCTGCAGATCTGCTTTAGTGAATTGTTCCAACCTGTGCTTTTTCTCAGAAACACCAATGCAAGCAACTTTGTGGAAAAGAAACAGTTAACCTGGCTAACACAGACCTGAATGGATTATTGGAGCTCTGCAGAATTATTTTTCTGGGATAAAAACAGCTCTGCTGGGATGAAAACCTTCATATGCCAAACTCTGTTACAGCTCAAATGGAGAACATGTGCTATCTCCTCATGGACACATGCTTATTTACACCAACCCAAGGAGCCTTCAGTCCAAAATGCTCACATGTGTGCACTGCTCATCTGTCAGCATCTATGGGAGTAGAAGGAATATCCACTACAGAGACAGGAGGTGGAATAATATTCCAGATTGCCATGTAGTCCTTCAAGTATGCTGCATGTCAGCACTTCACAGTGCTGATGCTGACCACAGAGAGTGTCTACATGGGAGGGAGAAGGAAGAATCAAAATGTTTTAAGTTGGAAATATGTTGCCTTAAATAACATGGTCAGAATTGTCTCAATTACAACAGATTTGCTAAAGCAGACAAAAAGTATTTCATCACTGAATAAAATCTGGTTGTCTTACTGGAGGCTTTAGAGTGCTGAGTCTGATAAATAGGAAACACAGTGTACTGGTTCCCAGTATTTTCATACTAAAGATTTTGCTGTCAGCATTGCTGTAGGAAGAGTAAAGCTCTCATAGGACAAAGGAAAATTTGGCACAGTGGGCTGCTACTACACTTGATTACTTTCATTTTTTTCTTTTGAAGAAATTTAATGGCACAGAATCTGTCATCTATTAGATGCTGGCAAGAAGAGCCTCGCAGCCATGCTCCAGACCCACACTTCAACTTCTGCACAGGATCTAAAGAGACACTGCTTAAAATAGATTTGTTAAAAAACAACATTTTCCAAAATCCAATGCCAGTAGAAATGTTTCCATGAAATTAAAACAATTTTCTGTGGAAAACTACACTTGTATGCTAACATTTCTCTGCAGCATCCACAAAGCACAGCATTGCAACACTGCTACAGCACACAACAATCTAGGGAAAAATGAAGGAACTGGGGACAAAGCCCATATAAAAGTGAAAGTGCCTACCCGTCTCCAATGATCACGCTGAAATACTGTAGAGAAATCAAAACAGTAGTTAAAAATTCTGCAGAACACCTCAGAAAGCATTCTGTCCCTAATATTTATAGGATTATTAGCAACTGACTTTTCTGATTTGACAGTCAGAGATTATCTTTTGAACATAAGGGACAAGAATTCACAGAATCTCTTGTTGCAGGTCAATTAGATTCTGCTCTATTTTCTCCCTTACAGTGTTTCACTGCTGATCTGTATTACAGTTTGCTGAAGCAATAAAAGAGTCTTGTCCCAGCCACGCCAGAATCTCAGCTCACTGTAACTCCAGCTGAGGAGCCCCGCGCTCAGAGCTGCTCAGCTGTGCTGGCCCTGGCGCAGAGCGAGGATCCCAGGGAGGTTTGCAGAGCCTGGACCCACCTTGCCGTCGGAGGCAGTGTTGATCCTGTAGTGGTAGACCCTGCCCTCGTAGCGCAGGGAGATGGATCTCTGCCCGGGGCTGCTCTCGCTCTCGCGCACCAGGAAGCTGCCGTTGATGCCGCTGCTCAGCAGGTACTCGGCGGCGTTGCGCGACACCGGCCCGTGGTACCACGAGTGCTTCTCCAAGCTGTTCACAGGGGTGATGTAATTGCTGGGCACCCAGCCCTGCCCGTTCTTGGTCTGAGCCTCGCACCACTCCCCATTGTGGTTGTAGCCCAGCACACGGAGCTTCTCACCTTGGGATAAGAAAATGGGTTTAGACACGGCGAGCCCGGCAGCTGAGGACAAAGATAAGTTCTTTCTGCCTAACAGATCATTAAATAATCTCTTATAAGAATAGGTATCTGACTCAGCAGGGAGCATGTGTTTCTCTTCAAGCTTGAGTGGACCTCTCCAAGCCAAATAAAGTCACATGCTTCAGATTTTTAGGCTCTCCTGCAGCTCTGCACCAGCTCCAATACTGCTCGAGTTTAAAAAATGAATCCAGCAAATTTTATTTGAACTGAGTTGGCTTGTTGGAGCCAGGAAAGAACTGAAGTGGATAAACAATAAAAAAATAATTTCAATTAGGAAGAAAAGTAGATGTGACTTGGAGTACATACAGTGTTTTCTTACTCAGTCCTTCTGGTCCTTATATCTGTACACTCATTTTTCATACAGGGACTGTGTTTTGGAGAACTGTGAAAATAAGAGGCCAGCCTCCAAAATCAGCTTAGTTTAATTTCTCAGTTCAAATTCTTGCTCCTAATGGAGGCTTTAGTTTCGACAAACAATTCCCTGCCCAATGCAATAAAAAAAGACAGTTATAACCTTTAGAAAGGTCATGACTTTGTGAAATATTTGTATTTGTTTAAGATGATTTCCCACACTAAAAAAAACTCCACAGGGTTTGGTGTAAAACTTAATTAACTCAAAGTGACTTTCCTTCCTGCACCTTCTCCCACATTCCCAGTGGATTTCTGGCCAGTGACCTTACCTTTAGTTATGCTGAGAGTGTTGTCCCCACTCGCCACAAAATCATACAGTGCAACAAAGAGATGGGGGTCATTTTCACTGGGGATGGAGAGAAGGTTTTCCTTGGAGTTCCAGCGAGCTGCTTCGCTCAGACCCTGCGGCTCAAAGTCTGACACTACTGGTCTCTGAAGGGCTTCTGGAGGAGAAAGAGGGAGAGAAAGGAAAAAACAGGTTCATTTTGGTTGATAAAAGCCATCTGGCCAACCCACACTCTGCCTTTCTAAGCTGCATTGTTTCGTGACACGTGTGCTCCTCGTGCGTCAGAGGACAGACACGGACAGTGCCTCAATGCACTTCTCCTGCCACATAGGCAGGACACTGCTGCTCCTCCCAGAGCCCCCAGCTCCAGCCTCTCAGGAAAGGCAGGAAAGGGAAAGCCCCTCTCCATGCCTCCACTAAATGCAGCTCACCTGTAAATCCTTTGGCTCATACCTAACTGCTGGAATGGTTAGATTTGAAAACAAACCCAGGACCTTTAAAAGGTAAATCCCTTAATTATCTTGTAAATGAAATGGCCAGAATGTGCAGCAAATGGAGCCAAGCAGAGTGAGATTTATAAGACGTGGTATTTAAGAAGGAGTTAGGTCTTTCTGTTCTTCACAGTAGTTTTAATAATTTATCTCCCCATTTGAGGACAAGGCAGTGTCTTTTTTGTTCCCCTCTTTCCTGCTCATCACTCTCAAACCAGAGCAGTGTTGAGCATACTTCTACATTTTTAGGAACGCTGAGACAACTCCAAAGACAGAGATTCTTGAAAACTGAGCTTCACAGGTGAGTAAAAACCAACCTCCAAAGTTTTTGTACACCACAGCTCATTAGGCATGTAATATTCAGTAAGTATCAGGCAAGTCCCAGTATATCAGGGAATTTTATTGCAGCTGTTCCTGCAAGTCCTTCACTTTGGAGCATAACTGCAGAGTTTGGAGCAGAAATACTCCAGATAATTGTGCCTCCTCACTCTTTAACATGCTACCCCTGACTGTGCTGGCACAGAGCCAGGACAATAAGTTGTGAAACTCTCTATTTTGAAGGGTCATTCTCCATCTGGATGAGTTTGTTGAGCGAGGTCACAGCGCTGCACACAAAGCATTGCGTCAGTGTGGCCCTGGGGACAGGAAACACGGCACTGTCACAGCAGCCCCTTGCACCATGGAGCTGCCCTGCATCACACAGCATCAACCCCAGCAGGGCTCTGGACACAGAAATACCATGCCAAGGGTTTCCTAGACTGTCAGCTCACCTGGGAGCACAGTACTGTTTTTATACCTGCAATACTCAGCAGCATTGTGTTGTTATACAGACACAGTCCCATCAAAACGTGGTTTTAACACTACCATTTGTTTGGCCTGGAAATTCAGTGTAAGATGTGCCAGTAAACCACTGAAGAACTGATGCAACTGACACCAGAAAAGAGATGGGTAGTGTGGATTGGTATATGTCCAAAATATGTTCCCAATGGGGAAATGCTAAAACAAAAATACCCTTCAACCCCACAAATCCTAACAATACACATTATTTTCTAATATTATCTTTGATAGTGTAAGTATGAGTAGTAGTGGTGGCCACTATTTATCCAAAGACAATCTGGCCTCCCTAATGGCAAAGGCTCTCTGGGTGGTTATTTATGTACATGAGTACTACTGTGTACATGAATACTACTGTATTCGTTGGAAAATGTATAAGATGTATGTGAGCAAAATAGCAAATACAGACACTGCTGGGGCTGTTTTCCTAGCCAAACTGTAACTGCAGGGAGATATATTTCCATAGTGAATCAGAGCAGTTAAATAATTCCACTTTCTAAATTATTCCACAGTCAGAAAAAATGGTAGTGTGTTGTGTGGTTATTTTAAAGCACCTTGACATCCTGGCTTCTTCTTCCTGTGTCCTGCAGGAGAATATACTTTAATAGCCTGGATTTCCCTCAAGAGTGACAATGAGAAAAGAAACAGAAAATTCACTTTCAGAAATTAAGCTATAATCATTTTACCATGAAAACACTTTGATCCTGTCACACCCATTAAGCTCCCTTATCAGTGATGGGAAATATTCCAAGGAGTTAAACCATCAGTGAACACCTGGAACAGACAGACAGACAGCAGAGCTGCAAGTGGCAGACACACAACCTCAGCAAGCAGCAATGCTGTGATGCTCTCCCCCAAACACTGGACAAGCTGCTGCTCTGTGGGATGGACCATAACCTCTGTTAGGAAGGAAAATGCCTCCCACACGGGGCACTGATTCGACAGGAAGGCAGGAAATCCAAGGCGGGCTCCCCTCCAGCCCCAGCAGGATCGCAGCCCAGCGGAGGATGGCGCAGGCACAGACAGGGATGGGATGTGGGAGCAAAGCCAAGCGCTCCACAAGAATCCCACCCTCCCTCCCTCGTGCCCAGGCCGTGGCGAGGCTGGGCCTGACTCATTTCACAGGGTGCCAAGGTATGTGCTCCGATTCAGCTGTGAGACAACACCGTGCCAGCGCCAGCAACACCCACGAGCTGCGGCACGGCAGGCTCGGTGACATCCCCACAGACACTGACTCAGTGATAACGCCTGCAAACCAAGCACCAGCAAGGGCAGGGGCTGTCAAACACACACACGAGAGTTTGCTAAGCTGGAAAACCACACTGCTGTCCCAGTGAAATCAGAGGATGCTCACACCCTCTGTCTCTCCCAGCCTGACCCTCCTGTGCAGCCACAGGCACCCCAACAGAGCTGCAGGCTGTGTGTGAACGTGCTGTGCAGGACAGCACCATGGGGAGATGCCTGACACAACTCTTGGGCTGAGTGGGGCTGGCTCTTCCAGAAGGCAGGAACCCCAAGTTAAGAAGTGGGGTGGGGAAGGTCGTGAATGAAGCTTGAAGAGTGTCCAGAAAGGCAGGATGAGGCCCTGAGTCAACACAGAGAGGAGCGTAAAGGGAAGAGAATTGTGGTGACCCGAGTGTAGCAGAAGCTTGATAGACCGTGACAAAACACACTTTTAAAGGCCTGGGCCCCAAGAGGAGACTGTCAGCAGGGTGAGGACACAAAACCATGAAGCGAGAGAAGCAGACAGGACATGTCCATCTGGGAGCCGCGCACCGCCGGCTGTCAGCAGCGCTCATCCCTCGGAGCGATTCCAGCAAATCTGCCCAGACATCCCAGTCCTTCAGAGCGGGAATTAGACATTGCTGATCCTACATATTGAGGGTCTTTTTCAACACACAGCTTCTTCACCTCCTACTGCTGGTTTTAACTACAATTTTACAGCACTGCTGAGATCTTCAGTGGGCCAGACTCCTCCTAATAAATCAGCCTGGCTGCTGCACCTACAGGAGGCCATCCTGGCATGGTGATGGGGCAGGAAGCGAGCGTAATTCAATCTGTTATCGCTGCGCTGTCCTTCCTTCCACACATCCACTTTGTCTTGTGCTGCATCCCAGCAAGGCTGCAATTTATTACTCTGATCATTCTGTGCTCTGGATAACACCTGGGCTCCTGATAGCAGTCCTAATGCAGCATTGCATTCAGTTCTCCACTAACATCCACTAAATGATGACTCTTAATTAAAGTAGTGCAGACTTTGAAACAAGAAAACAGCAGTTTGTATTTTGAGGCATTAGCCATAAGAATGTCATCATTTCCTCCCAAATTAAGTTTTTACCAGAAGGTATTTATGCTTGTAAACTAAAAGGTTTCATAAGTGTAACTATCTCCTGCTCATTACACTCATACAAAGCCATGAATCATTGTTAGGGGCTGTGTGAGAACTTCTCAGATATGAGAAATCCTGGTCTAGATCAACGCAAGCAAATTTCCTTCACAGTGTAAGGGAAGGGTTGGAAAACAGGCAGGAGCACAGAATTGCACTTGGCTCCTCCATAGCTGACTGTGAGGCAGTCCCTGGGGAAGGAGGAGACCTCCTGTCTCCCTACAAAACAAACATCCTGTGGGCTTACAAACTGTGCTGGCATTTTTTCCACAAGGTTTGTAGAGCAAGGGAGTGCAGAACACATCCAGTAATCTCCTTGGAGGCACAGCACATGCCACCCAAGCCTTCTCCTTTCCCTACAATCTCTCTACTCTTCTTTTCCTCTGGAAGAAATTATGATAAATGGCAGAATAGCAATGCAGATTTAATACTTCCAAATGTTTCCAACCCTGAGCACACATGATGGAGCAGCTGCCTCTCTGTTTCAGTATTTTTCCTGAGTGGCCCTCACAGATTCCCTATGCCTGATGGAATATGGATTTAAATACAAAATTAAAGAACCTGTAAATCAGATCTTTCCAAAAAGAAGAAAGGATTAATGCTTTATTTCAGACTCATCCCTGCAGTGGTATCAGGCTCAGCCTCTCCTGCTACACACTGCACAGCCCAGACCACAGACCCTCCTGCAACAATGGCAATTGCTGGTTTGGCTGATATTGGGAAAGTCTACCTTCTTAGAGCCAGCATGAAGATAAATACCACTTTTTAAACATTTATACAAAGAGATGAAGCAGTGCAGAGACTGATCCAGCCCCACTCCCCTGAGCTGGGCAAATCTCCCCAGCTGCAGTGCTGGATCTTGTCTGAGCACCCCTGGTGATGCACCATCTCTCATTCTTCCAAGAGATGATTCCATAATTTTGGGGGTTTTACTGTTGGTTTTTTGTTTGGTTTTTTTTTGTTTGTTTGTTTGTTTGTTTTTTTGTGGGTTGTTTTGTTGGGTTTTTCTTCAAATCCACTCTCACACAAACCTGTAGGTGCTACCTGAGCTCATTCATTGAGTTGATTCCATTTACAACCCCTTAGTGACATGGCAAACATCATCTTTCTCCTGCTAATCACAGCTGTAGATGGATGGAGTGGAACAGTGGATATGGCAGAAATTTGAACTTTACTCTCAAATCTGCCACTGAGTTCTGCCTGACCTTATACAATAACCTCTGGGAGAGGAAGGGGGAAGAATAACTAGATTCAAGTGAAATTCAATGGCACTTCAGTATTTCTGACAACTTCACTTTTATAGCTTTTGGTTTTGTTTCCTTACTGAAGGAGCAGAAGCAGGGAATCTGCCTGGTTCTGAGCCTTGGACAGGGAAAGCACCAAGCAACAATGACCAAGATTTACTGTTATATTCCCTTGTTTTACTAAATAGCCCCACAGACTGCTCTGGGAAAGGACTGACATATCTGTGGATGATCCAGTTTAGGTCTGAAAACAGTTACAACTTTTCCTGTGAAATGATAATCCTTTTCCTCACCACCTTCCCATCTTATGGGAAACTGCAGCAAACACCATCAACCAGATTTTTAAACAACGAGGGGACAAATGAGAACCACGGAAACAAGCACAGAACAAAGAAACCACTACAAAGCCAGAAATGTGGATAACAGCAAGAACTCCACTGAGTGGTGGTATGTGAGGGACCATGAGGTGAGGAGCAGAAAATAGCCAAGAAGAGAGGAAACAGAAGGGAGGCAGCAACTCCAGGTTAATGCATTTGCTCTCTCTAACAGGGTGACCAAAGCCCTGCCTGCTGATCCCAGTGACACTGGGGCAAGTGAGAATCTGTGCTGCCAATTTAGGTCTGGCTTAATATGTGCCCAAATGCTTGACAAAAATCCTTCTCCAGGAACAGGGCAATGGGTACAGGCTGCCACTCCTCCCCAGGCTTGTCTACTCTAGCTGTAACAAGACGCTAAAATAAATAAATTAGAAAAAAAAGAAAAAGTCTGACAGCTGGCAGGGCAGGAGTCTTTTCAGTTAGAAAACAAAAGGACTCTACTAGCATCACCAAAATGTTTTTTTTAAGCTTCGCAGAGAACACTAACAGGTTTTAAACAAGGCTTTTGCCTTTCAGTGGTAGAGCCAAGCCCAAAAAGGCAGCAAGACTATTTCAGTCCCTATTTGGGACATGGACACGTTCTGTTTTCCTGATCAGATTGGCAGCAGTACTCACTGTGTCTCTTCTCTTCTACTCTTTACCCTTTCTTGGTGTGAAGTGGGTGAGGAATTACTCACTTTGGCAAAGACAGAAAGGAGAAAGCAGATGACAGAAATTCAAATCTGTCACATTTTAAAATAATATTTACTAGTGGGAATAGAAATGAGGGCAAAGAAATGCCCAGCTCAAACATCAATACAAACACTCAGTCATTGTTAGAAGCAGTTTGAACTTATTTTTGATCAAGTTAAGAGAAGATTTCAGCTTTTTCAGGGAGCAGGACAGCAGCACATGGGCACGGGCCACAGCACCTGCCAGCCCTCCACACCACACACAGAGCATCCCCAAACAACCCTCATTCCTGCAAACTAACAGAGCATAAAAGCCTTTCAGAAAGGACCACCATGAAAAGAAAACCACATTTCTGATTACTTGGTCAAAGACACGTACACCTACACATGTACCTGACACCAAATCCAGACTCAGCACAGTATTCTCAAACAGCGTGTTTAAAAATACAACAAATAGACTTGATTTTGTTACATCCCATGCTATTCATCAGGCAAGAACTGAATTATTACATATGAACACAAAAACAAGGAATTAAGTAAAATTTCAACTATTCTCCTGGATGCAACTGGTTTTCCAAGCACATAATGGACCTTTCAGCCTTTAAGCAGTGATCTATTATGGTAAAGAAACTTTCAGCTTTCCATACAACTAAAATAACAACAGCAGAGTTAAATCCTCCAATGATATCACCATCATCTCATTAATTCTTTCAGAAGCTTCTCAGAGGCTGAGGGATGTGCATGGAAATGGACTGGCCATCCCAGGCTGTTCACAGGGATCCAGGAGCAATGATCCAGAGTTTCTGACCCTTGACACAACCCTGCTCCCTTCTCATGATCTGTCAAGCTTAAAATAACAAATCGATATGTAAAAACTTGTTACATTCTTAAGGGCAACACAAGCAAATGGACTTCACTTGTGCTTTTGGAATACAGGAGTTTGGGACAAGCCACCACCATTCTTTTGGAGAAGTCCTCAACAATTATACCAACCTCATAGCAATGTTTATAAGAGACATGACCAGGAATATATTCAGCTTTAGAAAGGAGTAAGGGAAAATCCTGCTTTTTTAAACTTCTTTTTCCTCAGATGAGTATCTCATCCTGCTCTCCAGGAGTTCCCCAATCAATTATGGGGTTCTGGGCTGTCTATGACCCGAGTGTCACATTTGTACACCTTTAACATAAACTCTGACACTGGCTTTGGGTTTGCCCCATGCTGAGCTGAGAAGTGAGACTGAGATACCTTGAGAGACTGAGTAAAAGTCCTTTCAATGTGCATTTCCCATTCCACCATAAAAAACAAATATGCAACCACAGTCTCAGGGAAGCAGAAGGTGGAAATACTTCAACATTAATTGTGTCTAACAATATGTGCTCTTAACTCATACTGCCTATACAGCCAAGTCAAGCTATGCTCTAATCCTATTATGAAACTGCATTGCAAACTGGGGAGGGGGGGAGTGGGTGTAATGAACACAAAAGAGAAAAACTTGCAAAAAGAGTGAGGGCAACACCCTTGTAACATCATCCTTCAGCATTCATTTCTGCAGAGGGAAACGAGGCCCCAGATGCTCTGCCTGCTCTCCCAGGGCTGTGTTGAAAGATCCAGCAGCACAGACAGGAGGCCCAGCACAGCTTGGGGCTCCTTCTGCACACACACCCTGAGCAATACCAGAGGCAGGGGACACAGACAGAGGTTTTGTACACTTAAAGGATTGCAGAAGAATTCAGTCACATAAAAACATCAAAATTATTCATGCATCTGCCCACCATTTGGTTTCTGAAACTTTAAGTAAGCAGAAAAAGTCCTCTGGAAACTGTTCTTTGATTTTAGAGAACAGAAAATTCCTCAGAGTCACTGAATGCATCCAATAAACAGACTCTTGATCCAAAACTTCTTCAAGTGAGTTTGCCACGAGCAGCCATTTGTAGATTTTGAGATTCCTAACCTATGAATTTCTGAGGGCCATTTCTGCACTGAATATTTGAGAGTTGAGCAACAGCGACTTGCGATAGGCCCCTGGAAATCAGCTGCTGCCTTTCGTGCCTCTGATTTGATGAGTTAGCACGGTCCTCCTGGCAGGAGGATTATTTTTACTGAAACAACATGCAGCAACACAAAAGAAGTTGAAGGAGCCTGGACCTGTGGGATGGACACGGCCCTGGGAGTGCAGTGAAGAGGCTGAACAGAGGGACCACAGCGCTGATCCACGGGCAGGGTGTGAAGCCACGTCAGGGTGAAAATCTTGCTTGAGGTCACACCAAGCAAGACCTCAGCCCAAATTCCCCCCCATCCAGCCTCTGTCACCCCAGCTTTCCATCCAAACCAGTTGAGTCCATATGTTTAACATCCCACTGTCTACAGCTAACCACGGGTGTGA
The DNA here is from genome assembly GCF_029582105.1 of Oenanthe melanoleuca. Classification (NCBI taxonomy): domain Eukaryota; kingdom Metazoa; phylum Chordata; class Aves; order Passeriformes; family Muscicapidae; genus Oenanthe; species Oenanthe melanoleuca. The sequence continues at coordinate 5,132,623 of NC_079350.1, forward strand.
CTCAAAAATCACTTTTTAAAAGCAAACATGCAAGAGAATTCAGTTAAACGAATGCCTGTGGAAAGCACACTAAGAAGGGGGATAACCAAAATGTACCAAGACATTACGTATTAACACATGCTGAAAATATTTTACTGATGGACTCATCTAAGTTTTCTTCTTGAGTATGGAGTTGGGTTTTTTCACATCCAAAATAAGGAAGATTTTTCTCCCGCTCCCCCCGCCCTCCCCGGGAAAAAAAAATAATAAAGCTGAGGCCTGAAGATAGGGATTTGTTTATGGGCTCGGCAGTAAGATCACTTGACATTTTACAACCATAAATGGTAGAGGCGCGCTCCCTCTGTAACTGCAGTAATGAAAGGCACCTGGGGCCGCACGCTGCCGGCACCGCTCGCGTCTTCACCCCCGCACGGGAAAGCGCAGCCCGAGCCTGGCCGGCTCCGAACACCCCCCAAACCCGGCCCCCAGCCGCAGCCGAGGGATAAACTCGGGATGGTGCCGATGGGATCGGGCTGTTCTCCCCCGGGATCATATCCCCAGCCCGGCCCCTGTGGGTACTCACCTTCCAGGTAGCAGCTGGAGGAGGAGGAAAGCCCCTTCTTCGATTTGCAACCCACCAATTTCAAGCAAATCTCCAACATTTTCATTTGTTAGAGTTTGGCTTCGGCAGTCTGTTTTCCCTTCCCGCCCCCCTCCTTCAGCTTCTTCTATGTGGAATTATCCGTTAGAAGTTTAAGAAAAAAAAAAGTCTAAAAAGATCCGGTAAAAGTTTAAAAAAAGTCCAGGAGAAGTCTAAAACAACACATCCAAGAGAAGCCTAAAACAAAACATCCAGGAAAATTCGACGAAATCCAGCGCTCCGAAAAGCATTACAAGGGCGAGCCCGAGAGGCGGAAAATCCAGGGGCCCCGCACCTCCTCTCCCGGGGAGTTCGCTCCAGCCATCTTCCCTCCTTCCCAACTCTTTTGGCGGGAGAGAGAGGAAGGGAGGAGGGGAGGGGAATAAAAGAAAAAAAAAAGTAAAAGTAAGAAGAAGGTGGGGAAAAAAAGCGAAGGCAAGCAAGCGGGGCAGAGTGAGCGGTGCCGGCCGTGCGCGGCAGCCGCCGGGCGCTGCTGGGGCTCGGCTGCCAACAAAGGGCCCCCGGCTCGGCCGCCGTGACATCAGGCGGGAGCAACGCCCTCGCTCCTTAACCTCCTCCTGCCTGCGCCTCTCCAGCAGCGCCGAGGGGAAACCACAGCTCTGGGAGAGCGGAGGAAGGCGGGATACAGGCGGGATGCTGGCGGGGTGCTGGCGGGATGCTGGCGGGGTGCTGGCGGGATACAGGCAGGGTGATACAGGCGGGGTGCAGGCGGGATGCAGGCGGGGTGCAGGCGGGATGCAGGCGGGATACAGGCAGGGTGATACAGGCGGGGTGCAGGCGCGATGCAGGCGGGGTGCAGGCGGGATGCTGGCGGGATGCAGGCGGGATACAGGCGGGATACAGGCAGGGTGATACAGGCGGGGTGCAGGCGGGATACAGGCGGGATACAGGCAGGGGGATGCAGGCGGGATGCAGGCGGGATGCAGGCAGGGTGATACAGGCGGGATGCAGGCGGGATACAGGCGGGGTGCAGGCGGGATACAGGCGGGATGCTGGCGGGATACAGGCGGGGTGCAGGCGGGATACAGGCGGGATGCTGGCGGGATGCAGGCGGGATACAGGCAGGGTGATACAGGCGGGATGCAGGCGGGATGCTGGCGGGATACAGGCGGGGTGCAGGCGGGATACAGGCGGGATACAGGCGGGGTGCAGGCGGGATGCAGGCGGGATGCAGGCGGGATGCAGGCGGGATGCAGGCGGGATACAGGCAGGGTGATACAGGCGGGATACAGGCAGGGTGATACAGGCGGGGTGCAGGCGGGACGATCGGCAAAGGCTGCAAAGCGAGCTCATCTCACAGCCCATTGAGCGGCTGCTCAAACACCAGAGCAGAGGCAGCCCCAGAGCGATGCCCATTTGTAACCCGGCACAAAAAGGTCGGGGGAGCTGCAGCTGCTGCCCTGGGATCCTCTCTTAGCATCTCTGCACTAATTGCAGGCACAGGGATTCAGGTTTAGGATAATGCAGTTACTGCTGCTCCTCTGGCGCAAGGACACAAAAGTTTTCACTCGTCCACTACCCACTATTCTTTTTCCCTGCAAACTCTGTGCCCTTTCCCTGCATGTTTCTCAAGGCTACACACCAATTAATGCTCTCTGCTTCTGCATTTTTTATAGATTGTTTTCTGGCATTATTGTGTGTGTCCCATTTAAACAAGCATTTTGTTATATATATATATATATATATATTATCTACCTACCCACTTCTCTCTCTAAAGGTGACAGCATATTGGGTATGTATACAACTGCATTATTTCTACTCAAAAATCCCCTTTCACCTCCCAAAGCTTGGGGTGCTTTTGCTGCTTGGAGCAAGAGGTGCTCAAGGGTGCAGAGTTCATTAGGAGTGCAAAACACAGAGCTTGGGGAAAACGGCCTGGGAAGCTGATCCCAGCACAAACCACGCCACAACGTGTGGAGCCCTTGGTGTGTCACACACAGAGTCAACCGAGCAGCAAATCTTCCTTTTTGTCCCTGAAAACTTGCCTTCACATCTGACAGTTTATTTTGGCAAGGTTTCTGACTAGTGCTTGTGCTCTTTTGCCCTCCAACATTTTCAAACATTGAATACTTCAGGGGAAACTGCATGCTTCCAGCATCTGAGGTCTGTGCCTCCGAAACAGCAAACATTGCTCAGACTCTTTAAACATTATTTTACAGCATCACTTCGCCTCAGTCTTCTGATGCATGGTGCTAAAACATGAAAGACAGCTGGAAAAAAAAAATCCTTGATCTCTCAACCCATACTGAACTGCAATAAGAGCATTCGCTTTTTCTTTTTTAAATACCACAAGTCACATTTCTAACAAAGAAATAAAAGTAAGGACAGCATGATGTTCAAAGCACTTTCACCTTTTTGTCAGAAAACATTAAGATGGATATTCCCATTTAATATACCAGAAAGCAGGTAGAGAACTTCAACATTTCCTCAATTCAGACAGTTCAGCAAAGAGCTGAAGCTACTATCTCCACTGCTGGCAGCCTGCATGGACATTGGGAAAACAACATTACAGTTCTCCCCACTCTATCCCATCTTCTCTCCACTTTTAGAAAATTTCTACTTTATGGAAGCACCACAGTTTTAAGAGAAACCAACACCTATCTACTTGTTCCTTGCCTGCCTAACAGGGAACTTGTGTACAACTGCACTGGGGGAGAGAAACAAAAACAGAAAGAAAAAAAAAAAAAGAGGAGTTAAACACAGATTTGGAGGAGAAAGGTGACATAAATCATAGGAGGGCTCAATCTTCACATGTTTCAGCCCAGTGTCATGTTTAAGGAATGGGATGAAATGAGGTTTTAAGAACAGACCAAGCATCCTGCACACAACTTCTTTTCCATGAGATCCCCATCCCGATCCTGCCTCTCCTGCAGCTGTAGGAACACAGAATCCCCAAAGCTTTCCCTGCAGTACAAAGGCTGCCCCCCATGAACACCACCCAGCCATCACAATTAAGGTCAATACAATGAGTGCCAGCAGAATTAATGCGGATTACACTTCTGATGAACTCCTGGGGTTCTTATTCCTGAAGAAGAATGCCTCATCTCAAATTAAATTAACCCACTTGCAGAAGAACCTCACTGTAGGAGAAACACATCCACTTGGGGAGTTAAACACAAAGAGCTATCTGGGATAACTTCCTCTGTAGATAAACAAATTAATTCCCTTTATGCTTCCAGGCAGACACGCTTGTGTGGTCCCTGTGCTACAAACATCATCCTTCGACGTTTCCTCTTTTGTGTCATGGCAAACTGGGCTGTAAATACTTTGAGCAAATACCCTCTGCCTTTCCTGAATGCCATGAAATTAACTGGTAATACAGAAAAAAATGTCATACTGGTAGTGTCACAGAACCTCTGCCACTCTTACTGCTGTCAGCTATTAATCCCTCTCACATTTGTTTGTCATATACACATCTTAGAACAAGATCAGTCATGTAATGTGTGCAGATTTCTGGACTACAGTGACTGATGCAACCTTCAACTCAGGCTCTCTGCTGCAGAATGGCAACACAATTTGGTTGGGAGCAGGCTCAGATGATCTCCAGCTCCTGCTCAGAGGGAGGCTATCTCCCTACATCACGATTTTCCAGGCTCTATGCAGCTAAACTTTAAACACTTTTTATCGTCTCATACCAGCCCAGCTTTGCCTTGTTACAAGTTCTAAGTGTTGCTTCTCCTCTTTTGGCTGTTCACCTCTGAGAAGAGTCTTTCCAGCCCCCATTGGGTGGCTATGAAAGCTCTGGGACCCCTTCCCTTCCATCCCCTCCCTCCCTCAGCCCCGGGGGCAGCGCCGGCTCCAGCCCCCACCAGGCTCCCTCCAGTGCCTCGGCATCTGCTACAGGGGAAGGAGCTCCAGATGTGGCTTCACAAGAGCCAAAATGAGGGAAATAATCACTTCCCTCGACCTGCTGGCTCTGCTCTCATTAATGCAATCCAGTATCCATTAGCCTTTATTGTTCATGCTCCTACAAGAGCATAAAGCTATTTAGCCAACAGCCTTTGTGTTTGTGCTGCTTAAAGCAGACAGATATTTATTCTTTACGTTCTTAATGCTACCCAGAATTTGAGGACAGATTTTTATCCAAAAAAGAATGATCACATACACACACAGCAGCAGCACAAGGACTGGACCCCATGAACAGAAAGTGAGTTTTGGCATGATCTCACATGTTAGCAGCTGGAGTGAATTTTCTTGTGATACTGTTAAAAACAGCTTGAGTGTTTGTCACCCATTTAAAATCTGAGCTTAATTTTGTTTTAAAATCCTCTCCTGAAACATGGAAAGTTAACAGAAATTCAAATCCCAAAGTCTGAGCATTTTTTGATAGGCACATTCAGCTGATTTGGGATGGAAAAAGTCACTTGAAATAGAAGTATCACAAATTAGTGGTTAAAGGAGTAAAGAAGCATGCCTGAAAAAGCAAGTTCTTGCTTACATTTAAAGTTACCTGTGCCTTATCTTTCTCTTCTTTAAATGCAGTTGAGAATTTCCCCACTGGTGATAAAGACTAACTCAGTGCCAGCTGTAAAACATTTTTTTTGTCTCTGTAGCAACAAAATGTAGAACCACATAATTTATGGGATGCATTTTTCTAAGTAAGTGGTAAGATAACATGGGATTTAGGGCATTTATAGGTCACTGTCCTTAGGATTAAAAATACATCCATGCCACAGAACACTCCCATGCTACACAGCTCTCTTCTAATGGTATTTTTCACATAATGGACATTACCTGATAAAAATGTGTGTATGTGTATATGCAAATAACCAAAGAAGCCTATGTTAAAATCCATGAATGACCACAGCATGTGCTACAGATGCAGCTGTAACAAAGCTGAGCTTTGATCACACAGCAAATTCAGCATTGCCTGTTTTCCTGGGGGTTAGTCCTCCTTTGTTTGACAGGTTGCAATATTCCTTTGGATTTTCAGATCCTCCACCTTTAAACAACTTTATCTACTGCTAGCCACAAAGTGCCAAACATTTGGGAAGATAGCGCTATCTATCAGATAGAGAGGACTAGCAGCTTTCAAACCCTGGCTACTCAACTCTATCTTCTTGGCATGTGCAGCACAAAAACTCTGGTGGAGCCTTGTAGAGCTGTTTGCAATGAATACAACTTCAGTGAGTTGAGCACATTGAGTCATGAGAGCTTTGTCACAGTAGAGAAATTCCTTCTGCCAAAGAAAGCACAGCAGAAGGTGAGCCCAAGGTTGGCAGGGTTAGAGGTGAGCTAAAAGCCACCTCAGATTTAAACAACTGTCTCATGAGTTGATCATCTCTTAGTCTCAAGTGATTGTTCAGACACCTTGTAGCTGCTCCAAAGGACAAGCAAAAACAAGTTTTCAGGATACTTCAACGTTCTTCACTTCCTTGGCTATGACAGCACTACACAAGAAGGCAATGACATTTGGGGTTTATTTGTAATATCTGCCACGTATTGAGGAGAGAGTGAGAAAGTCCTTACTGGTGTTTTCACACAGAATGTGCTCTGCACCAGCCTGGTGGAATCTCCAAGTGTGCTCACACACCACAGGAGAAAGCCCAAGGACACTGAGGGATCTACAACTACCACTTATTTGGTGAGCCCTAGGATTCCACAATACCACTGGCGTCAGGAATGCACACCCAGATAAACAGGGCTCAGGTGGTTCTCCCACTCTGCCCAGATGAACCTTTGTGCCAGAGATGTGTGTTAATGCCAGCCTTTCTCTACCACTGCCCTAATTCAGAACCACTCCACCACTGCTGCCAGTGTCTCTCTTCCAGCTTTTTATGTAGAAACCTCTGTCTCTCCTTTTCCAATTCACAAAACATTTTTAGAGACCACTGTTCTACCTTCCTGTTTGAGCTCTTTTGAAGATCCAGCTGACATGTTTACAACAGCTAGTTAAAACAGCATGTTAAAAACAAAAGCTTCTTGCTACTACTCTGACCATTCTAAAATAGGTATTATTGTAAATAAGATAAAAAACCCCACAAACAAAGGGAAGTTAATACCTGAGGGCAAAGAGTGTTTTTCTTCCTTCAATCACCATCCAGCACAGCTGGAATAGCCTTGCAAGAGCACACAGAGCTATCTGCATGTATAGGGAGATATTAAACACTTTTGGTACTTGGACTTACTAAGTCCCACTCTCATCGGTAGAAACTTAAAAAAAAAAAAAAAAAAAGAAAAGCCAGGTTACAAAAACTCCACTGTACACATCAACAGAAAAGCCAAGGATTTTGCAATAAAGCATGTGCATTTGTTGGTTTTTCTCCTTGATTTAACAGATGTTTGTTATTTGCAATTTTCATGAGTGAAGGAGGTGGCTGGGAAGTGGTGGGATTTCAGACATGGGATGTTCAACTATTTGAAATTCCTTTCAAGCAACAGAGCAGAATCCTTATTTTTTTAAGGTAGTAACAAGGCAGAAGGTACTACTAAATTCCTTCAATGGTGATATGTATTCACTGCACTCATATAAAAACACAAGATGGGTCACGAGCTCCGCAGGGAATTGTTGGAGTATTAGCATTTGAAGCTTGCAAGGTTAAATTCAAGTCCAAAGGGGCTCATCACCCATCACTGAAAAAGTTTTGGGCCTCTTCCACTGAATGCTTTTTGAAACATCTGCAGGCAAAGAAAAAAGAAAAAAAAAATAAAAAGAAACTTCTTGCACTTTTCAGATCTGAAAAAAAAAATAGCCTTGTACCTTAAAGACACAAAAATCCCATAAATTCCTACTGACTATTAATGACTGAACTTCCATTGCCCAGGCAGTTTATTAAGGTTGTGAAAGAGGGAGCAGGGACTGGAAGTTCCTGTGTATTAGGTAGAATTCCATCAGTTTAGGGATCCTGCTGAAGTTCAGTGTTTTCTGCCAGCCCAGGGAAGGGAGGAATCACAGACACCCAGCACGCAATCAGAAAACATACATGCTTGGAAAGGATCAGCAAACAAATTTTAGAGAAATATCTTTGCCAAATACTGACTCAGATGTAGAGTGGGAGCATTTCCGTATTTCTTTTAAATGAAAAGTGAAGGAAATGCAGATGAAAAAGTCAAGGTAAGAGAAGAGGTTAAAACGGGGAGCTCAGAGCTGATGACTTTGGGGGCTTTTCTTGTGTAAATCCGAGCAAGAGCCAGAGTGAGCAGTGAACAGGGGTCAGTCCTGGCAGTAACTAAGTGGTTAATTTCTTCCATTCAAGAGCTGAAAAATCTGCCAAAGCAGAAGAGCAGGCCTCGGAGATCAAATTACACATGAGGAGGGGGTGGAAGGGGAGAAGAAGAAAAGAAAACAAGTATTACTGAAGCAGTGCTGCATGAGACCCAGCGGGGATTAGCAGGAACACGGAGGAGGAGAGGTTTGTCCAGGGCTGGCTGTAAACACACGGCTGATCCCATCCCACTGCGGGAACACCGACCTGTCCTGAGCCCCTGAGCCTTGGACAGCGTGGAAAAAACCTCCTGTGCATCAGCTCTGGAATTCCAGCCATGGGACCAGCTGGAACTCCTGGCTCTCCCCACCCAGGCAAAGTGGTTGTGCTGCTTTTTCTCTCCCAGCTGGAGTTTGGGCTGGGGCACAGATCTGTGGATGGGTCCTGCTGCTGCCACAGGTGTGGGAATCACCAAAGGACTTGAAAAGCAAATGGATAAAAGCCACAGAGCAAATAATGGTGCACAAATAAACAAATATTCCATCAAACTGAGCAGCAATTCAGCTCCTTTGCCCTGCAGTTGATCACACAAAGGAGGTCTCGCAGCAGTATTAACATTTTCACAGCCATTTCAGGGCAGGTGAAGGTTCCCTTCCCAGCCACACATCATTTCTGTACTCACTCACATAAGCTTTTTCAGCACTGAATTCAGCAAAGATTATCCTGATTTACTGAAATGTAGAAAATTTCAAGTAACACACGCACACAGCCACAAGAGAATAGGATAAATTCGATGGCAGAGATAATTTTTCTCTAGGGATCTTATCCTAGACAGTTCATGCCTTTGAACACTACCAATATCGATGGGCAGAAACCTTTACAACATACAGATATTTTGACACTGCAATGAGTGTGCTTTTCCCTCCTCTTTTAAATTATTTTTTTTAAAAAACCCTCAAAAATTCAACCCAAAGCCCCAAACTCCAGTGCCTTCTGCTCAAGAATTCCAGACGTCACTAATTCATCCACAGGGAATACACATTATTTTGAGAAAGTAGTAGAAGCCCTTTGTGACTATAGAAATAAAAAAGCCACCATATAAGCATAAAACCCACTATATAAAGCCATCTACAGTCACTTGATTTGAATTACTCTACTTATCCACCCTCAGGATCTACTCTCAGCTTCCCTCAGATGTGCAGGTTAGTGCCTGGTGCTCCATAGCACTAATTGCTTATTATTCCCAGTGTAAGAAAGTAAATATATGCTCCCAGAAAAGAAAAGCTTCCCAGTTAATTAGAACTGCCTGCAGCAATGATTCCCTCCAAACAGTTCAGCATTTTATTTTGTTGTCAGGACACAATATAAGAAGTTTTAAGAGTCCTGCTGGGACTAGGATGTAAAGGCAGGACCAGTATTTTTTCCTGTGTAGGCTGGGGCCGACAGGAAGAAACTTCAGATAGAAATAAGCTACTTCACCATGAGGAAAAGCAAAAGCAAAATGTATATATACTCCTCTGTCCTGGTCCAACTGGAGCAGGGATGCAGGAAAAGGGTTTATAATTTACTCATGCACTGCTGAGCATAACCGGATGCAGTTCAAGTGCTAAACTCTCACAAAGGTTGGCCACTCTTTTCCACTTTCTAAACATAAAAACACATTGAAGGAAGCATTTTAATCTGCATTTTTTTGTTTTTAAAAGCTAGGGAACATTTTCCCTAGGTTGCACCATTAAGACAAAGCAAAAGGCTGATGCTGAATTCAAAAGGGGAAAAAGTTATTAAGCTAAACTCTTTCAGAATGAGTTTTTTTGGTATGCTTAATCATGCTTGTCATATTTGAATATAGATTTAGAAAATGGCACGAGACTGTGCAATACCATTGCATGTTTTCTTCCTTTCCAGGCAAAATTGGAAAGACAAAGGAAGGTGTAAAAAAAAAATTAAAAAATCAGTGCTACTGATCTCCAGTAACCCAGAAGTTCCTTCCTATTCACTCCCTCTTTACCTGCCCATCATTAATCAGAGCCATTCCCAGAGCAGATATGTTACATGTGGTCTGAGGTTTCCAGCTGATTCTGTCTGCCCACAAACCAGACAGAAAATAGGGAGAAGTACCAAGTATCAAAGAATAACAACCACTGGCACCCTCCAAGCCATCCCACCCTGCTCCAAAGGGTGAGCCAGACACTTCTTTCATGTCAGGCTCAGCTGAGTCACTTCACTGTTCAGAGAGAGAAGAGGATCTTGATGATGTGCACAAATATTGAAACAAACAAACACAAAACTAAAATACCTGTGACTGCTCTGAAAACTTGCACAATGGAGCAGCAGGGCAGGAAGCAGGAAAGTGCTGCAGACAAACACTGAGATGAGTTGGGCAGAAATCCTGCTGGCACAGAGTGAGGGTCTTCAGCCAGTTAACCCCATGTAAGCACAGTGCCTCAGTCCCACCTTTCCCATCTTCTCCCCCTTGCTGGCACTGGTGCTCACACAGCCATGTGGTGACCCAGTTCAAGAATGTGAAGTCTCATCAGTGTAACTTCACACAAATAACAGTGCTGGCATCATGAGGGGGCCAGCAAAGCTGTTCCTTAATTCAAAATACTGAGTAAACCATCTGTATTGACAGGTTGTGTAAACAGCTTAATCTTACCAACCTTTCCTACTGAGAGAGCCACAAACAAATCTCAAAGAAATAAATGAGAATATAGAACTGGACCAGCTATAGATGGACTTCATCAATCATTCAGAGACCCTCAAACAGACCACAGTTATTCAGAGCTGGGAGACATGCTTCCACCTGAAATGGAAGTACTTCATCCAGTAACTGGCTGCACTCCAGTCTGGACCTAGGGAATGCAAAGCCTCAAATTCCTAGAGAGCTGACAGATACCCAGATATGCAGCAGTGCTGCAATACAGACAGCAGTGAGAAACCTTCTGGAGTAAGAAATTCCTCTGCAGCTCCACTCTAAGCCTCTCCTGATTCTGGGGTTGTTCCATGAAGTTCCAGACAGAAGACACCATAACTCTGTCATTTAACTCACAGCTTTTCCTATTTCTCACTGATTGCCAGTCCATACTGAGGTCTCATGCCAGTGATACAAAAGTTCCTTTGCCTGCTCAGCCAAGTTAGGGATGTTATATTGAGTTACTACAAGAATAATGACTAAAAAATAGTGAACTAACAAAAGCAGCCTGAACACTGGAGAAGGAAGGCTCTGGGTTGAGCTGACATCAGGTGGGAGTACCCAGAGCAAAAATCAGCAAACTGGTTTTTGTTAGGCTACACATCCTGATTTTCTCCCTTCCTTGGTTCAGCTCAGTCTTTGCAAGTCCAGCGTGACCAGAGGATTTTCAGATGGTGAAAGAGCTGCTGTGTTCTCCTAATCCCTTCCTCCCACACGTACAGCAGCCAGGGTGCCAGCAGAACCTATTTTAAAATTAATCTCAAAGTAGAGGAACATTCATAGAAAGAATCAGGACTAGAAACCTTGAGCAGCTCTGGAGTCAAGGGGAATGAAGCAAGGGTACTGCATGGACAATAGAGGATATTGAGGAGGTGACAAAAAGGATTTTAAGCCATGTAACACATAATTTATAAAATAGAAAAACCCCAGAGACCATGTGATATCTCCTTTTTTAATTCTACTTGAAGTGTTCATAAAGGACATCACAAGGTCACTGGGAGGATTAGAGGTTATTGTTTTGGAAAGACCTGATGATAGCGTGGGTCACTTTTGTTCACACTGTCAACCCCTCAAGCAGGACCTGGATTTTAAGAAAAAACTAATTATAGGAAAAATAAAGAAATAAAATAAGGGAAAATTAACTATTCTGCTTCATAATATGAACAGACTTGCCATAATTTTATTTCCAGCTCTTCTTTAGATTTCTCCAATCACTGTGGATAAACAATTACCTAACTTGTCATCTCCACGTTGTTTTTTTTTCCAAATATAACTACTACAAATCTTCAAACTACAAATCAGGTCCTAGCCTTGGGACCCACTCCTAGAAGGTCCTACACAAATGGGAACCATTCAGTAACACACCCAACACACCAACTTCCAGCTCAGAAACCACACTTCTCATGTACTTCAAGGGCACTCACATTCTTTCCATCAAGAAAGCCTCTCATGGCTGTGGCACAGGGCAGGATTTTAAGACACTTGAATTTGAAGGAGGCTTTTCACAGCTCACTCAGGGTGTGCTCAGTATCACCAACACACCCTGCACCACCTGCAAAATGTCTGCACATGCAGAAATTCTAACAGACATGAAAAGGAGATAGTTCCAAGCACAACAGACAATTTTTTTCTCCCCTCACACAGGAACACTTTGTTTGCATCCAAGAGAAAGGAGGTTTTTCATGTGTTGGAGCACCAAGAAGCCTGTTCTGGGAGGAAAATCAGGTACCTCAGATGAAAAGTTGTCCCACAGAAACGTGCTGGGACTCCCTGACATCTCAGCACAGACAGAGGAATAACAGAAGCACAGGGAGCTCGACAGCCTGAGCACAAAAGTGCTCCAAACCACTTCAGTCTTGAAAGCTTGAGGAGTCAACATCATATTAATTGGAAAATACAAAGGCTTCCACAAATGCCTGTGAACACTGATTAGTGCCCTTTTCTGAATCCACTCTCTTCAAGCTTCTTATAATATCATAAGAAAAAGCAAACATGAACAGCAATGAGGAACAGCCTATTCTGAAACCACTTCCAGGAACAGGGATTGTTTAAACAAAATACATTAAGTGAAACCATCTGTATTAAGGGTCAAACGCCATCTGAGGCTGAATGTGCAGAAATAGCCATTTTACAAAATTTGGGCAATTATCCCTTTGTTGTTTTTGTTTTTAACATGAATAATCAGTGTGTTGGAGGTGTTACCAAAGGGGCAAAGCTTGAGGACGGAATTTAACTCTGCAGCTTCCAAGCTGATGGTGCCAAGAAGATATTCCTGTTAATCTTGGTGCTACCCTCTCCCAGAGGAAGGGAGGAAGGTTTGCTCAATCCCATGTACAGAGCATCCTCTCCCCAAGCACTGAGGGGTCCAGAGGGGGTCTGGCCTTGGATTGCTCCCCACAGGAGGGTCCTCTGCCAGACAGTCATTTGATCTGAATCACAAGGGATGCTGCTTTCACAAGACTTGCTGGCAAAACAGAGGTGACAGAAGAGGCTCACAGAAGAAAAAAAAAAAAAAAAGGCAATTTAAAGCTGCAGAGCCATGAAAGATGTCTTTTAAGTCATTTCAGCACAGAGCACTAGTGCTGGAACTCAGGGGGATTCAAAGACAGTTGACCATTGCCAAGGATAAATCCAAGCTAAAATATTCAACATTTATGTGGAGTCTGTAAATGGGCATTCTGTATGAGACTCACACATTGTACTGTTTCAAATACATGTTGATCCTTTACCACCCTAAATCCATCCAACTTACCTGAAACTTAATTTTAATCAGAGCAGCAAGGGAACCTCAGTGCCTCATAGCAAAGGAAACAGATCTTGGGCACTAAGCTCCTCCAAAGTAAAGGGAATGGAGCAAATCTTGGACAGTAAGCCCCTCAAATATTTATTTAATAGAAAGTGTGAACTGGTAACACTATTCAAAGGGGTAAAATGCCACAGAAGGAAATCTGCCCTCAAAGATCCTGCTCATTGCAACAACTACATCTGAGTATGAATCACCTGCTGTGGATTTGATACCATCCAATTAACTGCAGAAATATTTCCGTGTTCATCACCAGTGAAGTCAGACTGCAATCAAATGTTGCAGCTGCAAAAGCTAAAGCTCATTAATCATTTTTTCTGGAAACCAAGAAGGATGACGATGGAAGGGAAAACTACAATTCATTTATTTTCAACAAAACTGCCAGCAAGAAGCCCAAAAGAATACCAACTTCTAATTTTTTTTAATTAATATTTACATGCTAACATGTTAATGCCTGCCAGCTCTTTAAGTGGACAAGTATTTAATGGATCCAACAAAAATGTACATACTAGTTATCAGAAGGCAAATTGCACAGCTATGATGTAATGAAATAGCTTTGCTTTATGGGAATGAGGTCACAGGTTTGAAATATGGCACTGGGTGTAAAAAAAAAATTTTTTTTTTTCATAGAAGCCACAAAACTGTAATGCAATTATTTGCCTAAGTCTAAAATTTTATAGAAATTTAAATTCAACTCTAAAGATATAAATGAGTTATCAATTTGCATTAGGATGGCTGGGGACCATATCACTCTTCAATCAACATGAACTAATGAAGCTTTCCTAGTCTGAATAAAACAGCTAAACTGTAGTGCTGAGGTGCATACACATCACAGTCACAAAATGCTTTTATGCTCTTGATAATAAAGTGTCAGAACAGCTGAGGGAGCCCAGGGACTGAGCTGCCCCTGCTCAAAAAACCCAAATGAATGGGGAAAAGCCAGGTTTTCTCATTTTATTTCATTCTTGGCTCTCCAGAAACTCATTATTTTATTTACAGAAATGTCACTCTGGAGTTTCATCTCAGCTATAAAGGGCCAGCTCACTTTGATGCCTCTTACCCTGCCCTGCTCAGATAAACCAATGATGTTCAGCACCTCAAGTTACTCTGTCCCAGCAGGGAAAGAGCCTACTTAGAGGGGAATTTTTCAGGACTTTTTGCTGTTCTACAACCTCTTCTGGAAGGAACAGCCTCGTTCTGCTGGTCTGATAAATGAGGAAAATGAGCTCTCGATACTCAATTCCAATTTCCTATTGGAAGCAGAACCAACAGGAAATACATAAGCACAAGACACTGTCTTTGACTTCACTGTTAGGCCACTTTCCCCCTTTTCTTTGTACTTTTTCCCTCCAGAAACAGACCATAAAGATGAATTTATCTGTGGGTTTGAGGCACCCAAACACTATAGTGGTTCACAGTCTTGAAAGCTTTCAAATAAAGCAACCAACACACCAACAGTATCATGACAGACCTCGGCTATTTCATCTGCAACAAGAACCAAAAGCATTTTAAGGAGAGTACACCTAATCTCTGAAATGTCCTGCTGTGGATCACTGCTGGGTTTGGAGGGAGGAGGGATCCCATACCCACTTTGACTGGCTGTGGGTGGACACAAAGAGAAAGAGCAGCGTGCACTGAGCAAAACCTCCCCATGGTGGTGACATAGCCCAGCAAGGACCTGGACATGTCCTTACAAACCACACTGGGCTCCTAACAGGACCTGGGGCATCTCTTGTCCAGATGAGCTGGGCCAAGAGCAACCCCAGCACAGCTGCACTGCAGCAACACACAGCTCGTAATGCTGTGGAAACCATCCCAAAGCTGAAGGCGGTTGAAAACGTTAAGGAAAAGGAGGAGTGGGGGCCAAACCAAGAGCTGCCCCCACCTTCCTTCCTGTCCATCCCCATAAGTTATTCATTAACATACCAAAATACACATATCAATGAAGAATTCATGGAGATTCCTTGAATACCAAATTACTGAGTATAATGACAAGGAGAACTTGCTTAACACCCTCTTCCAGTTCCACACCCTGTCCCGGGTGGATCACTCACAAAGCTCCACTTGTATTTCACAGCAGCAAAGTCCTTCCTGAACCCCTTCCTCACCAATGCCTCCAACGAGGGCAGACCATCTCTTAACAGAGCAGCAGCCACAAATGCTGTATCTTTAAATCCATCCCCATTTCATTTTCCAAGTTTCTGTTTGAGCCGTTACAGCTCCCTCAGGACTCCACTGACTCACTGCATTTTCTGGATGACGCAAGCATGCTCTTCTGCACAGCTTCAAAACAGGCTCCAAACATTTCCAGGCACAAAGTGGCCACCAAAGAACCATGGAAATTAGGTGTTCTTCCTGAGCAGGCATCACCCCATGAAGCAGGGGGCAAACTTTAGTTCCTATCCTTATTGCAAACAGATTAATCACTGGCACTACTTCTCCCTGGGAATATTTCTAGGAAAGCTTAAGCTTCCACTCTGAATCCTGTGGAAAATATTTTGGTCCTGACAGAACACCTACGAGTAGTGGTCCACCACTTCCTCTGACCCATCCAGCTCTGCCCCTACTCCCATGGGAGTGTAGTTCCAGCTCTATTACTGAGTGCAAACCTCTGCTCTCAACTGCACCCTTTTCAAAGCACCCTGAAAATTCCAAATCACACTAAATTTTCCAAGCTGATTCCCATTTTCTCAGTTCTATCTTCCCAGTAAGGGCAGGCAGGTAAAAGAAGAGAAAATCTATTCCAGGAGGGAATGTTTAGGGACCACTCCAACAGGTTAAACACATGCTCATGAGTGGACTCAGTGAAGAGACCTGAAACCACCATGGGGAGAGACACATGTAATAAACACTGGATTGGGAAAAGCGTTTTGTTTTCCATGACTCAAGACTGAACTCTGTTTCTCTTCCTTCTGAATCCCTTCACTCAGCTCTTTGTGTTCTCCCAATTACTGCAAGTCAGCAAACAGCCCTTTTATGTACATTTTTTTCATACAGGAATGGTAACAAAAGCAAAATAAACACTGGGCTTCTGACTGATGTTTGCAGCTTGATAGCAAAGACAGCTGAAAAATTCTGGTTTCTGCTTGTAGCCTTCAGCTTTTATCCACTCTGAAAGATTTCCCCATGATAAGAGAACTGGAAGTGACATAAAAATGTAAAACTGAATAATGAAGTGGGGAACAAATTCCGAGAGAAAGATGAGTGTCGTGTTTGATCATCTCCACTAACATTGGTAACACACAGCTTAGGGAAAGGCCTCCTTGCTGGACTGCTCATTCCATTCAAGCCAAGTGAAGGAAGATAAATGTCTAAGACAAACCTGTTCACACTTCACTCTCTGGAGCAGAAAGGCCTTTTGCTAGCAGAGGGCTCCTGATTCCTGCCTCACAGGGAGCACCCTAACACTCATTTCCTCACACTGCAGAGTAACACATGTTATCACAAACACTGCAATATCTGAGACCAAGAATACAGAGCACATCAGGAGCTTGGAGCCATCAGGAGAAGAGCAGGACTGGAGCATGGAGGTGCTAAGAAGTGCAGGATTGGCTTCACATGGGCCAAGAGCCCTGGCTCCATTCCTACTGCAAAATGAGGACTTGGAGGGTACCTGCAAAACTTGCTTTAATCTTTATTTTCAGTCATTCATGAAAAAAAAAAAAAAAAAAAAAAAAAAAAGGCACACAAAGCTTCACACACTCTGTACAGAATTGGGAGTTCTGTCTTGAACCATATGTGAAAAAGATATCTAGTGTTAATATATGCAAACAACTTTATTTAGATATAGATTTTTTAATTAGTATTTGAACTGTCTTGGAAAGAGAGGATTGAGGATCTGCCAGTTCTTAACAAAAAGAGCAAATTTTCTAAACAGACAAACACACTCTGTTTTACAATGTGTGAACTGAAAACTGCATACAAGGAATGCTTTTGCTCATAATCAAATTACTGGTCATTTATCACATTTCTACAGCTAACCAGATTTCTCTTTCTAATTTTTTTGTACCTTCTGGATCGCTCTTAAAGCAACGGAGAAAAGAAATGAGCCATGGAGTCTTGACATAGGATTAATGCATTGGTGTAAGAAACTGGCAAACTTTTAAACTGCTTGAAAGCTCTTTTCTTCCAATCAGACTGGCCTGGCAGCCCGTGAACCAAGGACGCAGTAAGGACAACGATTAGAAAAGCGTCAGGAATTATGATTCAGAGAGGTGAATCACCAGCAGCTCCCCTGGGGGGGGTGGATTTGGGATAAGCATCCCCAAAGTGCAGCCTTATGCCAGATTACACAACCCTGGGCAGCAAGCACAGGATCGTTGACTTGGAGACAGAACTCGGTCCTGGTTCCCAATCCTGTCCCGGCGGGGCAGCACAAGGCGCCTGCTGCTCTCGCTGGGCTGTTTCCACTTGCAGCCTGAGGTTTCTCTGCCCAGAGCCCACACACCAGCACAGCCCCGCTGCCAAACACGCGATGGAGCCCTGGCATGGAAGCTGGACTTGATCTTCTCAAGAGCTGTTTGTTATTCAACAGATCAGCCAGCTTCACTCTGACTTCACACGGGCAGAGCAGCGGTGGTGTGCTTTAATCCTGGTGTGCTCCGCTCCACTCTTTCCATTCTACGCATTACCTTTAGACAGCACAGGATTTGAGCTTGCCTAAATTTTTTACCTCTGGCAAAAGCACAGCCCAAGCTCAGCATTAGGCCAAATAATCCACAATGCTTTCAGAAAGTGAGTTTTGCTCCATGGGAATCTCAAGATGGGTTTTTTATGAGGGTGCTTTGAATCACGGGTGTGCAAATAGGGAGAGAGATTCTGCAGCCCATATTTGAAGACAGGAGATGGCTTTTTTTGCTCAAGTAGGAGCAGTGGAATTTGGCCTGCAGTGCTTCATTCAAGCAGCCATCTGATCTCATGACTAAGTGCATGCAGAGCAATGGGGGTGGTGGGGAGGAAGAGATGCAGGAAGATGGAGCTCTTCTAGTAAACATCTGAGCTGTCTGGAATCAAGGCTGTGCTATTAAAATGAAGCCACTGCTGGTTTTCCAGTATCTTTCCCTCTGTTTATCTCAGTTGCCATGGCTCTCACTTGAATCATCTGCACAAATTGCATACACATGTCCTGGGCCACATTATTTCCACTCGCTCCACAGCTCCAGATCAACTTTCACTCACCTGGCAGCCGCTCGTGCCAAGCGGTGTCATCGTGGCCAGCGATGGAGCACTGCTTCAGACACCCCTGCTTGGAAAACCATGGCAGTCGTTTCAAAAGGGCTGATTAATATTTCAGGAATTGCAGAAAAAGGAAAGAACTCAGAAAAAAATGGCCTCATGCTATCCTTCATCACCTGGGTTCCAAGGGAGTTGAGTCTCCAGGGTTGACACAACCAAGAGCTCTTCTGGGGCAGATGGAACAGCCAGCTTTGAGCTGCTGAAGCTGCTCCCCTGCTCCTCCAGAGTGAGATTGAAAGGAATGGAGTCAAAATTCATCCCCCTGGCACATCAAGCTATCTAAATAATCCAGTCTATTGTCCTGTGGCTATGGTTCTGTGCCATGTGTTCCAAACTAATTACTTGTACAATCCAAAACTAGGTACCAGCCTACTGAAAGAGGGTCAGACCCTTGGTGCTGCTGATCCACAGCTCTCAGAAATACACTGTATTATGTTGGAAACTCAGAGCTTAACAAGGTAACCCTAAAGCATCTTACACCTGCAGTAAGAAAGATGTATTGCCTGAGGGTTTCTCTTTGCATCAGAGAATTTACAGAAGAGAACCATGCCCTGCCTTAAACATAGAGCATAAAACCCAAGCTCTACCACTGCTGCCATGCGAAAATTGTGAATACAGAAGATTCCTGTCCCCTTTTCCCACTTCCATCCTCTCCAGACCATTAAGAAGCAGAAGGCGAGTGCTGATGCTGTCTGAAAGCAGCAGCTGAGGCAGCACTGCAGACAGGATCCTCTGCCCAGACAGGGGATCCACTGCTGCTGGAGACAGAAAGACTCCTTGGAGAGACTGCTGTCCTGTGGCAGAGACAGACAGCAGACACCCACACCACCCAGACACACTGCTGCAGCTCAGGCTGCACAAAAAACAAGCATCCCTCAGAGTTTGTCTTGGGAATGACATTTTGTCTGCAACTGAGCAAGATGGAAACATAAGGGATTGCTGTTGTGGTTCCAGAAGCTGGATTTCCCCTGCTCACCTGCCCTCAGCTAAGGGAAATCTCACTGACCCAGGCAGTGCTGCACAATCACCTGCAGTCACACAGCTCAGAAACAGCTCTGTGGTACCATGATGCTGAAAATAGAAAATCATCCTTTGTAACACTAATGTTCCCACCCTGGGTTTTTAAGAAACAAGCAAAATACAACAAGAAAATTTCCACTGTAATGTTTAATCGAAACACTGTAATGTTTTAATCGAAGTTTGCCTTAGATAAGGAGCAGGCCCAATGTCAAAATCCCTCTGTCGCCTTCAGCAACTCCATTAAGCAGGTTTATTCTAAAGGAAATTGGTCTTTACCAGGTTTTTTTTTTTCTGTTTTATAACCCTGGGATATAGCTGGAAATTCATAAAAGAAGCTCTAAAAGAGACATGGTTTAGTTGTGGCCTTGGCAGCACAGGGTTAATAGTTGCACTTGATCTTGGAGGGCTTTTCCAACCTCAACAATTCCTGAATTCTGTGAAAAGCACTAGTGCTTTGACTTCACTGAGTACCTCCACAGTTCTGCACTGAATTGAACACAACACAAATTATCTCACTTTGCAGCACACCAGATTTCAGAACCCAAGAAAATTGATCCCAAATTCTTTAGATTACTGATTTGCTTCAGGACTGTAGCTACTAGAAATGTTCTCCTGGCATCAGCAGCATAAAATCCACTAAAATAACTTAATACAAGATGGGTTCATGAATGTTTCAACAGGCCAAGTGTTGCCACAGAGCAGCACAAGAAGAGCAAACTTAATTATTTTATTCTACTGTTCTGACTTTCTGGGAGAATTTTGCCAGATTTGAATGGAAAGACAAGATAAAGTGAAATGATTCAATGAATTCTGGTGGTTAGTGCAGTACAACATAAATGCTCATCTGACCAGCTTCTGCTGTGCAGGAAGATTGACAGATGAGCTTTCCCTGTTTCTCCCTCTATTCCTGGATTAAATTTGGCTGCAAGGTATTAGGTATGGACCAGCTACCACACAGACACTACACAGGAAACGTGCCTGAAACATATTTTCTTAACTTGAAAAAAGTTCAGCTAAGAGATTCACTGTCTAGAATAAATTAGCAAAAACCTCACCAGCACCAGGATTGTGCCTTTCCACGGAAAGATGAGCAGCATGGCCTGAACAGCCTCTTAGGCTGCTCACAAGGTGTGAACATGTGGGTATGTGTCACCCCTGGTGACAACCTGAGACACATTGCAGTGATGGAGACCTGCCATTTACTGTGTTTGACTGCTCCACAAAAAAGTCCTACCAGCACGTGATATTCCAGGGATTGATTTAATGAGGAGTGATAACCTGGCATTTAGAGCAAACTGGCATTGAGGAGCTGAATCCCTGCACTCTACTTCACATGCAAATAAATCCCTGTAGCCCAGCCTTGCTTACTTTGAGAAACAACACACTAGTCAGCTGAGCTCAAACCTTGCCTTTACTGGTGATGATTTTATTTTAAAATGCTGTCACCAAGTGGCAGAGCTCTGAACGGCTGCACGAGGTCAGCAGAGCTGCAAACACACCATCAGCTGGAGCAAGACAACCAAAAATCCACTGTCCCAAGACATCTCAGCACACTGAGGGAAATGTCAGGATAGATCATGCAACTAAACCAAAATAAGCCATGGGAAAAAAAGTTGTCTCGGAAGGAAACTTCAAATACTGTGAGTTTTGTTCTGTCAGTATAAAAAGTGGTGGATTCAGTTTCTGATCCTTTCCTTTGAAGCACAAAAATCACTGACAACAAAGCCTGATGACAGTGTTTCATGTGAAACAGCCACCTTGGGGGCTGTAAAACAAAAAGAAGGAAAGACACAGCCTCCCACTTTAATCTGCAGTTTGAGTCAAAACTCAATGTTTTATACCTGACATGAAGTGATACAAGTTATTTTTAACTATTATACTTAGTGTTTTCCCAATGCACTACAAAAAGGCAATTTTTAAGAGTACATACATCTACGCAAAGCAGGCATTTGAGGATTCATCTATTAATCAAGCTGGAGCCTGGCTGGTGAAGCTGTTAGCAAACTGCATTAGCATTGCACCCACAGGGATGGGAGACTCCTCAGCTGCATCAGGCACACTGTGATCCACAGAGGAAGTACAGGATCCATTTGTTTCATTCCATATCTCTAAGTAGCCATCTGCACTACAACAGTAGCCAGGCTGTTCTTTTTGCTACTCCTCCAAGCAAAATGCCACAGTTTCTCTTTTGAATTGCTTATAAGCTTAATTCATTTGGAGATGTTGATTTCTCCACTTGTAACTGAAGGTGAATAAAGACAGAGAAGGGCATTGCCAGAAACCACCAAGATTTACATCAACAACAACCAATCTTTGTGGTTTACTACTTATATACAGACTATATCCAGAGAGCAGAGACCATCAGAGCACAATGATGGAGCACGTGGCACCCAAGTAGTCTCTTGACAACTGCTGTCAGTGCTTTAGAAAGAGCTTTGATGCACCATCATTAAACCTGTGTCAGCTCTCTGGGTCTAAACTGGCAGTAAATCACAGAATATTCTGAATTGGAAGGGACCCATAAGGGTCATCAAGCCCTGAAGCTTGGAGATAATTTAGGCTACCTCTGCCTCCTTTCCTATTAGAAACTTGCCTTCTAGTTTATTCGGGGAGTAAACCAAGTGAGTTTAGGTGGAATTTTCTTTGCACTCTCTATTCATTACCCAGAAATCCAAAACAGTGTTAAAGATTTTCAAGAGTAAATTGGAGGTAGTGACTTTCTTGCAAGACTCCCAGCACGCAGCTGATGTTTTTTTAGGCCTGCTATAAAGTTTTCTCTTCAATCAACAAAGTTTCCATCTCTCAGAAGTTACAGAAGTTTGACAGGTTTCCATCCTCTGTTCCAGACTGGCAAGCCCAGCTGCAATGGGCCTGGATTCACCCACGAAGGAATTACTCTGAACTGTACAAAGAGAAGACAGTGCCACATTTCCTCTGCAACTGGCAGTGTACTTAAAAACAGCACCACCTGAGAGAGGAAAACATCAAATCTGCAAACTGGAGTCCCTGTGCTTCTGCTGTAGCTGTGCAATGCAGAGAAAACCACAGGCTGCAGGCTGGCATTTGTTACAGACAGCACACCTCCATGCCAGGGCTGGAAACAGGTCGATTCAGCTGCCCCTTGGCTGCTTGCAGCACCAGAGCTGGCTGGCACAGCCACAGGGAACCCACCAGACCCACACTCCAGGGCACTGACACAGGGACATCTGCAGATTCAGGAGGCTGGGAGCACCAAGGAACTCAGCTCACCCCCCAGAACCCACAAAACAATGATTATGCTTTACTAATTGCTCTACTCTAGATCCCAAAAGGGATGCAGAAGAAACAGCCGCCAGCCACTCCCTGAAATAACCCATCATTTCCTCCATTCTTCTTGTCTCTCTCAAAAAAATAAATCCTTCTGCCATAGCAAACTGATCTGGAAGCTTTACAGCTCCTGGAGGAAATCTTGCCTCATGCCTAGAGACCTTTAGAAAAGCACTAGCAGCAGAATAAATTATTTACAGTACTATTTCTGACAATACCATCTCCATAAATGATACAAGATTGAAGGGTTTAAAAATGTGTGTATGTGGCAAAGGGCCCAAAGATGTGTCTAATAGAAATATTGATTAACTCGATTTCTACAGACTCTGTAAACAGTCTAATGAAAACAGAAACTGCAAGTAGGATTTTTTTTCCCCTTTACTATAAAGTAGGACAAAGCAATCACTCCACCCATTCAAACTAAGCCAAATTAAAGTGGTTTTGGACATTTACAAAATTATTTTCTCTTTAAAGCAATCCAATCTACATGTTGTTTACCTGATTCTAATTCATGACTTATTCCATTTCCCCAGAATAACTCAGTCAGTAGAGGCTTCTGGCTTGAAGCAAAGTTCCTGCTGTTTACTTAGGTTTTCCAGCTGGGTTGAATGATATGCAAAGAGGTCTGAGGACTTGCTGGAGGTCATACAGAGAGGAAAGTCAGTTGGCTCCACTGGCGTAATAGCCCTGCACTTTTACAGCTCCCAGGACTTTGCTCTAAGCACCAGGCTAACCTTCTCATCAAAAGATACTAAATCTGTTCTCAACATTTCAAACATTTCCCAGTTCTTAGGAAAAGACACTTCCCTCCATAAAGAGTTTGAAGCAACCTGCTAAAGGGCACAATGAAAAGCTGAAGGCACTGAGTGCACATGCTCACAATTAGAAAATTCAGTGGAAACTGCCAGTGTGGAGTTTTCCATTTTCAACAGCAGAATTTCAAACTTACTTAGGCAAGCAATATAAAAGAAAGGAAACTGCAGGGGATGTTTAAATAGAGCCTGCCTAAATATTTTGTTTAAAGGAATTATTTTCATTTTGGCTAGAATTTATAGGGTGAAACATCCCAGGCAATCCATAATGGGCATCAGCTTTCATTTCATCCCAGTCTGGGCTCCCTGCACAGCCAAGGACAATCCAATGCATTCCCTGATGCCTCTGATCCTGCAGAGCCACAAGAAAGGTGGGGACTACACCCTGAGGTTTTCTCACCCCTACAATTCCAGCAGGATAAACTGCTCTGCTAAGCAGGGCTCTGGAGCATTGGATTGGCTGCAGAGCTTTTGATTTGTGATGTTTGCTGGTGCTGTCCCAGAGCAGCACCAGGGACACCAACCACTGGAAGAGCAATTCACCTCTCTTGTGCCACTGCCAATGTGCTTGACACAAACAATCCCCTCTGAAACACTAACAAGACAAAAGCAAGGGCTGTAAACTCCCATTTGAACACAGCACTGACACTAAGAGAGATTAACAATGATATTTTGAAGAAAAGGCATTTTGCTAGTAATTCAACACCCACTCTCATCCATTGGGGCAGAACCATTACAATCCATCCTCCAAGAACTGCAGGGCCCTGCAGCCAAAGACCTTCCACTTCATCGTTTCACACCAACAGGCCTCCTGCTCTTCAACATTTGTACTTCTACCATCTACAACCCACTTATTTTCACTTCTAAGCTCCTCAAATTCATGCCCTGATGTTCCTCAGCTCCTCTCCTCTTCCATCCCAGAATAATTCAGTCAATTGTACTTCTGAGATCTGCTCTGCCAGCTCAGCTGTTCTAATGCCCTCTGGCTCCAGTGTGGCTTCTCAGCCCTTTCTTTTCTCCTCCATTGCACCAATATTGCATCAGCTCCCATTTCTCAGTTTAGTATTCTTTAAACTTTCTTCTTCTTTTCAACCTTCACAGTTTATTCTCTTTATTTTCTCCCAGTGTTCCTCACTCTATTCTCCTAATGAACATCTCCAATTAAACCTTAATTATATCTCGTACCAGCAGCTGTTCTCAGGCTGATGAGCACACTCTAGAAGAAAACCCAAGGCAAAAGGTCTTGCCTGTTAGATACTTTGCTATAATCCAAAGGTCACACACACAGACACATAACCCAGCAATTTACACTTACTCCAGCATTACAAATTTCTTTTTCTGTTTCAATTACTTTGGAAGAGGTTACCCTACCCTTAGCAAGGTTAAGTATCTTTGCATGGTGAAGATTGCACATGTCTTGGCAAGCTGTGCTGCTGGTTTAGCACATCAGGCACAGGATGAGTCTTGTCTAGGTGCCACCCCCTCCTGTCACAGCATTCCTGCTGTGCCATGGTGGGCTCAGACCCTGAGCTGCTCTCTGGGCTCCAGGCACACAGTTAAGCAGGCCTCAGGTCTGGCTCTGGGGTTACCACGGTTCTCCAGCCCGATCATGAAGCAGCCAGGACAGGGGGTGGGGATGGAGAAGCCAAGTTATGCCAGGAATGAGGCTGGGGAATGCAGCGGAGGTCACATTGCAGAGCGGGTACGACACGCCGCTCCTTCCAGCCCGAGGCTCGCTCAGACCCTGGATGGAGGCTCCCCCAAAGCCTGGGAAACTGGCAGTGGGCGATGACCTGCACCCACTGATCCTCATCCTGCTTAGCATATGCCAAATACAATAAGATGCATTAAGGCAAGTCTTTGCTCTACCCAGTGCATGATGTGATTGGCAGAATAACCTTTTTTCCCCCTCTAATTCTGCTGATAGTATGTAATTCTGTTCATCCCTTTAGCTTTAGCCAAATATTTATGTCAAGCTGGGAAAAAAATGCCAGGCACAGAGCAGGGGGTGGAGGGAAAGCAATCTAGAAAAGGCTTATAAACCAATTTCAGTGCATAAAGAACTCACTTCTGCACAGTCATACTTGGATTAACAATCAAGTCCCTGTGCTGGCCATTCCTTTTTTAAATTAACCTTCAACCACTTAAACAGCCCAAGCCAACGCTATTAGATGATCAATAAACCTAGGTGCTAATTCCATACACACAACACAAATGTTTTCCTGGGTTGGGATAAAACCTCAGTTGCTTGTTACATACAGCAACTGCCTGCTAGTGGGGGGCAGATGGACCCTAAAGTACTAATGATCCCACACACCCATGGATACCTCAGCCTGCCCAAACTGCTTTCAGTTCTTCAGTCACACTGCTGCTCCCAGGCAGGGATCTAACACATACATCACTTCTAACACTTACCCGGTTCTGGATGAATGGGAAAATTCATTATTCATTTAATTCTAACTAACAGCCAAATGGCCCAATCATCAGCAGAGTGCCCCAATGCTGTGCCAACACAGATGAGGAACAGCTTCTCTCTGATGCAAAGGGCTCAGTGCTGTAGCTCTTGAGGTAAGAATATGCCATCATTTTCTTAGGAGATTCAAAAGCAAAAGCAAAGCCATAAATTATTTTCTAATTGTTTAGCAGTGAACAAAGGCAAAATGGGCCTGCTGTGTCGCAACTCTTCCAAAGGCACACGTGAATAAACAGGACTGCTGGAAGCCTAACAAAATGACAGCCCATCCCAGGGAACACAAAGAGGAATGTTTGCCTAAACACTGTCTTTCAGCAAGACTGTAATCAAAGGGAAAAAAAACATGTATGATAAGAAAGATTCCTGGTGGTTCTGGCACAGTGATTACTCTCTACGTAATTGGGAAAGTTTGGAAACACTTGACTACACTGTTCTGATGGCATGCTTTCAAAAAACACTAAAAACCCCAAATGGAGTTGTTCAAACAGCAAACAAGCCCCCAAACCAGTTACTAAAGCAAAGCTCTACAGATTGACAGGAAAAAATCCCAACACATTTCTTCACATTTTCTGCACTATGAATGAAGAGATAATGGAAGCCTGTACAGATACCTGGTGTTAGCCTGTCCACAGGACACGGGTATAACTATTACAGGTTGAAATAATCAACTTGCTTTTATGGAGGAGTCAAACAAAAGGGCAGAGAGGGGAGTTCCAGCTGCACATCTCAGCAGGGACAGGACTGGGCAATGTGACACCACCAGGTATTGTGGCCTGAACATTGGCCCTCCTGTGAGGAGCCCAGGAGGTTCCCATTTGATGGCTTTGAAACTGATCCATAAGCTCTGCTAGGTTTGCAGGAAATCAAAGAGGCAGAAAGATCATGGAAACAGGAAAAAAAAAAAACCAGGAAGACCAATAATACCAGTCAAAACAAGTAAGTAATATAAAGAGAGGAGGATAAACTGGCTTTCTCCTTCCTAGAGAAGGAAGATTTTGGTGAAAAATTTCTTAGAACTATGGAAGCACCATTTCAAAATCCTACCACAAGACAGCAGGTCTTGAGAAAATGATGTTCTTCTCACAAGAAGATGAATCCAATCAAAACTACTCCTAAAACCCCAGGGATCCTGGGGCACTCCTGTGCTCCCCATCAGCTCTCCCTGGGGACAGCTGCATGCAGGGAAAGGATTTACCTTGGTACAAATCACCTGTGCAAGGGAAAGGCAGCACAGCCTGTGCACACAGGGTTTGGGGTTAAATACAAGTTAATACTGTTTATCTGAACTAGGCCACAGGCAGCTGTGGGATATAATAAGATTGTGATGGAAAGAAATGCACAGCCTGAACTTCTAAGCCACAAAATTTAGCTAAGCCAACAATTCATTAATTACTTTTTCTAAAACTCATTGAGGGGGGGATGAATATCTACTGAAATGTGAGCTAGATCACTCAGCAGGTATTTCTCAGATGCATGGGAATAAAACATCCTGCAAGGTATTATTAATGTTTATTATGTAGGTCTGTTAAAACACCAATTATCACCAGCTATCTTCAACAGGCTCAACAATCCAGGCTGAATTAGCCTGGAGTTTTCCAGAAAAAAAACCACGTGGGTGCACAGCCTGAAGGGGATCTCCCCAGGCAGGGCTGTGCCACTGCTCCAGCAGTGAAGTGTGCAGGCTGGCACTCTGCAGATTGACACCCACAAAGCCCCCAGAATGCCTCTACATGCAAGAGTACGTAAGTGAAAGAAAAAGTAATGCATAACCCCTATCATCAGTCATGTTGACAAATCAGAAATACCTCAAGACATCTTAATTACAAAGCCCAAAATTCACTTTCATGGCTCTCTGGGGAGTTGCTGGAAGGGAATCAATCCTTCAAGGGAAAGAAATGAGCTAGTTCAGGTTCTTAGAAATGGGAAAGGGGCCACAAATGCTGATTTAAGTCAATAAAAACATTTTAATTAATCATTCCTAGGAATATTTTTTTCTTTCTACTATGTTATTTTATTTTAAAGATGTTTGTTGTCCTGAAACAACTGAAAAGAAATAAAGAGATCACTCTGAATTTTCCCACTAGACCCACAAGCCCTCAGGTGGATATCCCAAACCATACACTCTGATTTATTAAACCAAGTCACAGCAGTTGAAGAACTCCTTGCATAAAAGCCCCATTGAAGGCAGTTCTGCAGGGGGACCCTGCACATTGACCCCAGGCAGATGTGGCTTCCCTGGCCTCAAATGGAGAAGTCTGGCATAAAAAGGTGTTTTGTCCAGGAGGCAGAGAAACCCCCCCCACCCCAAACACACCTGCCACAAACAGCTCTGGAAGAGCAGTGCTTTAAGGCACTCACAGAGTGAAACAGCCATAGGAAACCCAGAGCAAAGAGGGATTCCACCAGACACCCAGGGAAGAGCTAATATAAGCTGTAAAAATAATTTCATCTTCAAGAGTCAGTTCCTCTCTATGTCTCTAATTGAGCAGGAGAGCAAGCCATGAGGACAGGAGAGGAGAGCTGCTCTTGTCCTCTCACAGAGGAAGGTAATGACATGATGGCAGAGCGTTTCTATCGGCTCCCCAGACTGCCAGAGCACCATTCATCAGCAGAATGGACCGGGAGAACAATCAGAAATCCATTAGCAAGCTGCTGCTCCGCCTGAGCTCCTGATCAAATGTCACAGCTCTGAATGGCTTCTGTGGCTCCAGAGGACAGAAGGAGCAGGGAATTGTTACAGGGTGATAAAGATATTATTACAATTTTTAGCTTATATTAGCATGAGGGCAACCATTTGCAATCTACGTTGTGCCTTTAAGCAAGTTTCTCAAATCCGGGACAAAAGCTTCCAGGGTAATTAAAATGGAAGGAGATCTCCTCCAGTTCCACCAAGCAATGGGGGAGAAGGAAAAGCTGGGGGTGGAGGGCTGTGATCAGATCTTTTACTGCCCCTATCCAGCAGCCAGGGCTCAACTAGGAAACACTGCAAATGTGCAAGAAAATAGCAAGAATTAACCAACGCTGCTATTTACTAGCAGGGAAGTGACCCCATAGGAACAAATCAGCTTCTCAGCAGCATTTGACCCTGCTCTTCTGCAGGTTCAGTCCTGCTCAAAGTAACTTCACTGTCCACCTATCACAGCATAAGACCAATCTGCTCAAAATCTATCCCAGTTACTTCTTCCCTCAGATGAAGGGTGATCAGGGCATTTAAAAAGCAATGCAAATAACCAGGTTCATAAATACCTTTATCCATTAAGGAGTCTGCACTATGTCTCTGCAATGTTATTTACGTGTCTGAAAGCTGTTATCCAAGCTATTATCCAGCACAGAGACTACAAAAAGATATTCTGAGTGTATTAGCTGCATATTGAAATGATTTGTGCAGATTCCTTCCATTCAGACACTGTTGATGCTTGAAATATAATGAGGAGTCTCAAACAGTAAACTTGCATCTGTACTATAAGCAGGGAAAAAGCAGTAATTAAAAAAAAATTTAGGAATTCTCCAGTGCAAATATTTCCAACTGCAAATTGATTTTCATTATCTTTCATCTGCCAGAAAACCAAATTAAAATATCAATCAAATGTAGTGATCCAGGTAAAAGTCTTAAACTGCATCTCTGGTTCAATAACAGCAATTATTGTGTCACTGTTCTCAACTCGTTGAGCTTCTCAAATGAGATCAGAAATGACTACAGAAAAAAACTCAACAACACAAAATCTCAAAAAAATCTGTCATCCACAAGACCTGAATTGCATATGAACAATGACATTTTTGTCTCCAAAACAGGTAACAGCAAAATGAAAATAAGGTTGTCAGCACTGCTATTATGAAATGTTAGCCATAAAAACTGCCTACTGTAGAGTTTTCATTTGCTTTATTTACTAGAATTTTTCTTTATTTTCTCAAGAGAGAATCAGTCTGAAGCTTTGAAGCGTGTGAAAACAACGTGTCAGTATCTGATCCTGGAGGAGGAAAGGCTGCTGAGCATGGCTGAGAGACACTGTGACAGTGCAAGCCCACTGTGGGCACAGAGGTTGTTTTATATCAGACTACAAAACTATCATGAGTTACACACAGGAGTAGATCTTAAAGCTCTGCTTGTTTTCCACCAAGACAAGAGAAAATATGTATTCAGATCCACATGAGTCCCAGCAACTTTCCTTCATCTGTGTGGATCAGACCACACACATAAAAAAGAAAATACTGTCAAATAATGGAAAGTACTAGAACTAGTGGCAAAACTCTTCCTGTAACGTGCAATCCCAGGTCTATCTGAAGTCCCAGTGCTTTACAAGTTGAGATTTTATAAGGAAATTCCCTACAGCAATGCCTCCAATATTATTTTTATTCTGGAAAAGCCACTTAGGGGTGTTCAGACTCTGATCTCTCCTACGCCAACTGTCAGCAGAGCGTGAATCGTCTTTAAAACAACAGTTAAAAACCAATGGAGGGGGGGTAATTTCCTTACTGGTACCAGGTCTGTGTTTTCCCCATAGCCCATCCTGGCAGGGATCACAGGACTGTGGTGTGGCTGCTACCAGATGAGATGAGCCATTAGTTATGGCCCAGCTCCTACAGGACAGATGTCCTCCCTGCAGCCCATAAGCACAGCCATCAGCCTTGCTGACAGCATCAGCAGCTGGGGAAAATGGGCAGGACACACTAAAATACCCATTCTGTCCCTAAAAAGCCCAGAGACCTTCCCCCAGCCACACTCTCACTGTCACTGCCTGCAAATCTTCAGGGACTCTTCTGCCAGGGGTTTCAAACTGACACCTTTTGAAGTGCTACCTTCATGTAAATAAGTAGTTTTTCTAAGAACAAATTAGTTGAGCATATTCTCTGAAGTTATTTCATTTGTTTTTGCTCCTGTTCATTTATTCCAATCT
This sequence comes from Oenanthe melanoleuca, assembly GCF_029582105.1. Taxonomy (NCBI): domain Eukaryota; kingdom Metazoa; phylum Chordata; class Aves; order Passeriformes; family Muscicapidae; genus Oenanthe; species Oenanthe melanoleuca. Next base: position 5,163,644 of record NC_079350.1, read on the forward strand.
GCTGCACCTTCCCTTGGAGAGGTTATTAAATGCTCTGCTAATGGGCGCCAGCACTCGTTTAATTCTTCCTAATGAATGTATGAGTGAGTAGCGGAAGCTATTATGTAGGGCTTAATAAAGGGCGGGAAGGAATTTCCTAAAATTTATTGCCACAGGCTGCTGCTTGAAGATAAAATAAATGGTAATTGCTTGGAACAGGAAAGAGGAGGATGATAAAATGTCCCCAGACATGAGGTAAAAAAAATACCAAATGCTCCGAACCAAAATCTCAAAGCCTAAAGGATCATGAAGGCAAGATGGCCTCCTCCAGCTTTAGCTTTTTGATAATCCTTAGGACTTTTCTTTTGAATATGGATGCTGAAGGATGAACTTGATCTCAGCTGGAATGGTTATTTTATAACACAGAAAAGATATATATATATATAAAAAAGACATTAATTCAGACTGCATCTTATGAAAATAATATTTGTAGGGAAGAGACAATGTAGAGGAAATGGAAGGACAATGTTTCTGGACTATTGAGTCCAGCAATACAATCTTCCCTAAAATACAGGCTTTGCAGAATAAAAGAGACATACATAACATTTTTCTACAATTATGCTCCTTCTTTCCCATCGCTGCATCGGTCAGGGTTCAGGGAAGAAGAGAAATTGCCGAGACATGAACCTGTGCATTGTTTCTTCAATTTCTGTGACTGTTAAAAGAGATAAAAATCTGCAGGCTGGATGAGGAAAAGTGTCTGAACTGGAAGTCTCAAGTGTCTGTCCTGCTCCAAAGTGCTGCAATCACACTGCCAACCTCCCAGCAAGCTCCAGGTCAGTGCTCAACAACTGGCGAGAACAAAGTGGAAATCTACGCCCCATCCCCTGGAATTGCAATGCAGGAAAAAAACCCACAGGTTTTCAAAACAAAGCTTCTTGTTATAACTCACAACAGCCTCCTGTCCATGTAATCCTTCAGGCTTCGTTCACACAGCATGATCCAGTCATACAGATGAGTTTGGCTAAAAGCTTTGATCCATCTCATCAAGAAAGCTAAAAAGCAAGTTTCCCAAGAACAAGTCTGATTTTCTGGTTCCACTGAGCTGTTGCAGGTGTGTTTTGCACCTTAGAGACTGCAGAAGTGTTCTCTACCATCAGGCTGTTCAGGAGTTACTCCAACATGCACGACTAATTACAGAAGCAGTGATCAATAGCTCAAGGGTCACAGGCTGTGGTGGGAGAGGAGAGAGGGATGTCAGGGATGTCTGGAGGTCACCTTATCCAAATGCCACCAGCCTTTCATGTCCAGCTGTCCCAAAAAGGACACTGCCAATCTCTAAAGACCATCTTCCCAAAATGCAGCAAGAAGGAACAAGTATAGAAAGATGCCAAAATATCAATTTGAGTGGGTAAAGCAGCCATCTCCCTTTACTTAATGGGGCAGAAAGAGAGAAATACTATTTTCAATAGCAAGCTAATATATCCAAGAACTGAAAAGGTGACCTGAGAAGAAAAATAAGATTAGGTTTGCTCTTTTTTACTGCTCTGGGCAGACAAAGCCCCTCTGAAAACCACCATTTTTCATGCCAGCTTTGACTATCTTAAAACCAGGGAAAAAGAGGATAAAATCCAATTTTTCTTTCTTAAATCCTTGGCAGGTCACCTGCAGGAGCAGGCCAACAGCTTTTCAAGCAGGCAGTAAGAAATTATTACTTCCTTTCTAAACAAGGATTTCAGTTGCTTCAGCTCAACAGCAGGATTTCCATAGTCTTACACAATACAAAGCAATCACTCAACCTGCAAGAGCATCCAATTTGAAAATGGACAGTTGTTTCTCCAAGACAAAAAGCAACAATTTGATAGAGACAAAGAAAGCCAACAACAAACAACCCCAAAATAATCAAAACAAATAAAAACAAACAGCTTTAGCACACTGGAAGACAAAAGGTCAGTTACAAGATGAGACTGAACTATCAGGGATATACAACACAGATTTTCAAAGGATCAAAAAGGATCAAATTTGGGTGGCTATAAGATAGGCATCACTGGAAGCATTATCCAAGAAGAGTTTAATCTTCCCTCACTCCAATGAATAAATCAAAGCCAAATAAATGTGCATAGCATTCCATGTTGGCATCAATAGCTGTACAAAAGGCAGAGCTTCCAATTTAAACCAGCAAACACAAACTATTCCATCTCTGAGGACCTTCAAGTACTTCCACAATTTCAAACCTCTTCCCCTCCTATGAAGAAATCTTATTACTGATTTATATGGGTTATAGAGCAAGAAGTTGCAGCTTTATGATGATAAAGGACATAAAGGATCTGGTTTTGACTTGGGGACAATCCAAGCAGGTATTTGTTAACAATCTGTGATGCTGTTCCCTGCTACAAGGAATAAGACAGGACTTCATCTGCCTCAGCACCTGTGCATCCCTGGAATCACTGCCTACACAAACCTCAATTACCCAGCCTGAAAATATACATTTTACTTATCCAAGGACAGCCTCAGCACGAAGGAGAAATGATTGAAGAAGAAAATCTCAATTATTCTTTGCAACACAACTCTGATATCAGGCACAAATAAAAAGCTGCTTTTCTTTCTGTACTGTTTGGTCTGCTTTTGGAAGCACATCGCTGCTGTGTGCAAGGGCCTGATGTGGGAGGAAAAGTGGAGGTGGCAGAAGGAAAAGCAGGATCCAGAGCCCCTGCTGTGGTTTATCTGTGGTCTCCCAGTAACAGGAGCTCTGTCACCCAGAGCTCGCAGCTGCCCCCGCAGCAGGAAGCGGCAGAAGAGCCCCGGAGAAGCCGGGAACATTTCCATGGCTCTCCTCCCCCATGCTGTTATCTGCTTTTACTTGTGCATCTCATAAAACACCCCCAGGCCAACCCCTGGCAAGGCCAGCTCCCCAAGCCAAAGCTCCATCAAACATCCCAGGTACGGTCCCAGGCTGAAAGCGACTCCCAGGCGCAGCCGCAAACCTTGGGCGCTCCGGCTGACACGCCAGCTCTGCAATGAGCAGCCAGCGCGGGTGGTTTGCACTCCAGAGGACTCACAAGTGCTGCAAGGCACAAGGAGTGAATTCAACACCCCTGGCTCCTGTGGGGCTTTGTTTGGGCAGGAGCTGCACTCACACAGCTCAGCCCCACCATGGAGTCAAGGTGGAGGTGCACTGACAGAACTTCTCAGCAAAGCTCTCTCACAGACATCCTCCTCCACCCCCTTTCTGCCTTAAGTATTGCACTCAAATTGGCTTTTTAAATACCTTTTTTGATGGGGAGAGAGGCACAAGGAGAAACGTGCAACATGCTCTAATCCCATTTGTTGTAGTCTAAAGGAATCCATTTGTTCAGCTTTGCATTTGGCATCCTTGTGATAATAATTCGTAATAGCACTGCTTATTTGAATCCATTTTAAATAAAACAGAATTTGATTACAAGTCAGGATTACACCCTGCAATTACCTTTTGAGTGTGAGTCCTCTCAGGTAAGACCTTATTCTCCAGAGGAGGCTGCAGAGCTGCCCTGGACTCATCCCTCATGGACACCTCCCCAGGGATACAAGCAGAACACACTGCAGCAAGATAGAGAGAACTCAAACCCAAGTGTGATTGTGCAAGACTGGAGTAAAGAGGTCTTGGAGTAGAAGACAGCACCTTTACTTGCAAAGGGTTAGTTTTACTCCTAAAAATTTTAGAAGTTTGTACATTTTTAAAATTCAGCTGCTAGCAATTCCAATTTGAGAACCATAAAAAGTAGTGTATTAATAATTGAAATGTAAAATGCCTGTTTGATTCACTCCAGCCCTCAGTCCCCCTCCCCAAAGGGCTTGTTTGCCTTAGGGGAGCATTTCACAAGCAGCACATCAACTTTCTGAAACGCAGCTCCAGCAGATGAAAGCCTCATAACCACACAAGAGCCACCTTCCTTCTAAATCTGAAATTTAAAAAACTGTGACACCGATGGAGCAATTTAAAGGTAAAATGGCCAATATATTCCAGCCCAACCAAGCACTTTGGCTACCACATGGTGCAGTTATTTCAGACGTGGCTCACTGGTGATGTCCCATGTCAGCCACAACATCCACCTTTATCTCCCAGCAGACAAAGTTCTGCCACTGCTGTGACTCAGGGCACTGGGGTGTTTCAACTCAAGGGTGATTCAAGGCTGTCCATGTCCATGGAATGTGTCTCATTCCAAGGGCTCCACATCATCCCCAGCCCTGCTGAAGCCCCCCATTTCCTATTTGGGGAACATTGCAGATAACACAGATGTCTGAGCTGGAAAACAACTCTGTTGGTGTCTGTGATTTTCACCTCGATGGTTTTAATGCCTCTGTAGTTAGGCAGGACTAAATGATGTGACAATGCAATACTCACTTTTCTGGGGAAAAGGAACCCAAGTTAACAAATTAAAGCAAAAACACCTCACTGGATTTGTGCTACTTATTCCTAAGAGTGGAATGCAAATATTTCAAGTTAACATTGCACGGTTCTTTGAATCCCTACCTGATAATAAATGCAGCACTGATCTATTTTCATTTAATGTTTTTCAAATCCTGTGTTTTTTAACCACAATTACAAAGCCATGCTGCTGCTCAGTGAAGTTCATGATTCCTCTCAGGAGAGGTCGGCTTATCGACATTGCAGCAGGTCTTCAATGAAATGTCATGCACTGCCTTTGCTTTGCAGAGGCAAAGCTGCAGTCACCAAGATGATTATATTAGCATTTCAAGCAAGCATTTGCCTCCAAAAATCCAACCCTTATTATTCTAATTCTTCCTTTTGCTTGGCTCAGAATATTACCTGCTTAAGAGGTAGCTCAGTACATTTTGCTAACCAGCCCAGCCTTCAGGATTTGGCCCTCTCCAGACCCACTGCAGCAGTAAACCCAGAATTAATCCCAGATTATGTCTCCAAATTGTAGTTCACAAGCACAACGACCCACACCACATCTAGTGGTGTACCTGTGGTAATGAAAAGCTTTTTTTATCTTGCTTTTCAGCAAGAGCAAGGTAAAAACCACCCTCACAGTGAGGGCTAAATTAGACTGAAGTTTCCCCAACACTTTTTTTTTTTTAAATCTAATGACATGGAATTTGAAGGGTTGAGCAACACTTACATTTATGTGATCACCTCATAACAATAATTACTACTTAATACCTGAAACATGATAGCACCTTGACATCCAAACCTCTGTGTGGGAGGCACTATTTAGACATAACAGACAATCTGCAGAGCCCAGGGAAATTACAGCTTCTATATGAACATCAACAGTATCAAATGATGGGAAGAGCTTTGTCTTCCCTCCAGTTCATTTCCTGTAAAGGACATCTATTTTCTATTTAATAGCTGCACATTGAGGAAAAAAAAATGTATACAGCAAACACAGTTAGTGCAATCCATCAATAAATCTTGTAAGAAGTAACAGTTTGATTGCAGAGACTTTCAAATGCAGCTTCTTATCCATCCAGCTAAATATATTAAAGAAGAAATAACAGCTTGGCATTTATTCAAAACTTTTCATTTTAGCTTTCCTAAGTTATTTGCAAACATGAGGTACAGCCAGACAACAATACCTCTAATAGCTGTTCCAGTTATTCAGGCTAAAAAGGGATTTAGTTTTTAAATTAACATTATGTGTTGTCAGACTTGTATCAGGAATAAAAAGAACTTAGAGCCAATAAAAAATAATAACAATAAAAACCCATTCACACATACATATTTATAGCTTAAACTATTTTGCTGGATACAATAAATCTTCGTTATTATAAAATTCTTCCACCCAAACGAGATTTGAGTAAAATAGAGTATTACTATAGATTACAGCTTTGCTTTTGTAAGCAGTGTTATGACTTCATAACAATTTAACTCCACAATTAGCTGTGAGAGTAATTCTGACACTCAGATTGTGTAAATAAGTGTCACAGGCTGAATTTGTTTCCAGATACTCCCTGAGCATCCTTACCATAAAAAGCTCATGTTCATGAATATTGAACTCAGTGCTACAAGAGGATTTACCAAAACAATTTCTATACTGAGAGGAATCTAATATTTAATATTAATACTAGGAAAGTATTTGTATTTTTAAAAAGTCAGTGCAGCATAAAGAAAGAAGTAGGGGAATTAGAGCAAATGCAGAAGACATCAATAAGTGAAAAGGAATGCAGAACTGAAAACTATTTCTTTTATTTTTTAAACAAAGAATGGGCTGAAATGGAGCTTGAGGAGATGAGGAAGCAAGATTTTCCCATTAACACTGAAAGCAAACATCACCTACCAACCTTTTTTTTTCATCAGCAAGCAAGCACACAGAGATTACAGGTTCTAATAGTATCTAAAAAGAACTGACAGCCACTATTTCTGAAATTCACAGTTGTCACTTCTGACCCTGCTTCTCACCATTAAACTTTTGCTCATTTCCAAGACTATTCTCACTGCAGGGATTGCTTCAATCAGAGCAAGCACTCTTTAGTGAAGAGTCACAGAAGACATCTGGTGGCCAGTGCCCCAAATAACAATTTCATTTACTTTACACCTCTGTAATAAAGCTTAAATTTTAATTAAGTAAATAATTTTAAACACTTTAAATTAATTCAATCATTTTATTCACAAAAACCCAAGTGAAAACAGTTGTGTTTCCTGCATAATAGCCCTGTGACAACCCTCTGTGGTCAGGCCAGGAACTGAGAATTTGGGAACAGCCCTTCACCAGGTATGTTAAATGAGGCAGAACCTAACAAGCAGCCTTTGAATTTGGGCAACTTGAACATGAATGACAGAGCAAACATTTCCTGAAAGCCCAAGGAATTTCCTATTTAAAGTTTCCATGTCCTTATCCTACTACCATTCACACATTCAGCCTCTGGAAAAACAACCTTGTTAATTCTGGGACACACACACACAAAAAAGGCCATGAAATAGCCATGAGTGTCCCCAGGTGTGGAGTGGCAGGAGATCAGCACACTGGGGTCACTACAAAACCTGACAGAGCTCATGGTGAGCGTGTTTGGGGAGATTCTGGATGTGCAGAGCAAGTGAAATTTCCTCCTCTAGAGGAAAGAGAGGGAACATGCCCAGGTCACTGTGTACTTCCAGCAGAAATGGACATTGGACAGGGAACAAACAGCAGGGCAGAGAACAGGGAATCCTGTCCTCCAGCAAGCCCTGCCATCCAAAACCCAGGCATTCAACAGGCAGCAGAGTATGTAATTCAATATAGTCTCCATCACACATTATTCCCAGTTTCTGAGGCCATCACTCCCTCTTTGATGCAAATGTGGAGTGCAAACCATAGCAGAGGAAGGTTCAGCATTTTACTATTTCATGAGCTCTAAGGAGAGACTGGACCCAACAACCTTTGCTACTGCTCAGACAGCATTTCAAAGGAGGAGTCTACAGAGAGGCAGACTGGACACAGCTCAGGGCCTGGGAAGACGTGGCAGGAATAAGGCAGGAACTGAAGTCAGCCAAAATGATAAATGTAGCAGAATGCCTTAGAAAAGCAGCACTAATGGATAAGCAGCTTCTCAAGGCAGGCAACATGTAGCAATATTGATTCTTTAATACACACGCTGAAACCAAAGTCTTAATGATTAATAATGTGTTGTGAAACTCTATTCATTAGGTAAAAACAGTGCTCAGAGATGACACAACATAAATCAGGCAGTCTCCTCACTCATGAAAGAATGATGAGCTTGCTTGCATCCATGTAAATTAGCAGCAATCACTCTGCATAAAAGCAAGCTCCTGCTTTTCACAACCCAGCTGGTAACAGCCAGGAAAAAATGCTGGGGTAAAAGAAAACACACACAAAAATCCCTAAATCTAATTTCAACACTAATTTCAGAAAGTACTTAAGCAAAAGCTGAAGCAAGCTGGTATTCAAGGACACACTTGCCTTGGCACTACAAGGAGATGTGAAGAAAGGGACTCCTCTCAGAGCACAACACACCATTTTAGCAGAATTATATCAAATTTTGCCACAAGCATGATGAAACATCCAGCCATCTCACAAAAAATTATGCTTAATATCAAAGTGCAACACTGGCATTAAACACAGAAGTTTAAGAAAGACCAAAGAACTAAGTAAGAACTAATTTATTAAGAACTAAGGAAAGGCATTGCCTGAGGCAGCTTTACTCACTCAAATTGAATGTTCATTACCTTTTTGCCCAAGAATCCTCCTTAAACCAATTAAATGGACACTCTGGGAAGCAGATTAATAACCTCTACAGATTGTTTAGATTGATCTTCAGTCAACATAAAGTAGAGGAAGAGCTGACTGATAAGAGAGTCATGGAAGCAAAGAAGCAAGAGTCCCTGTCCCTTCTGCTGGAACTGCTCTGGATGTTCCTACAGCAAAGGACTTCTGGGATTCACAACAGACCTTCTACAAGGAGACAAGAATGGCACAGCATGGCTGAACTGACAGAATGCTGCTGGGTGCAGACACTGGTGCTCCTCACACAGCTCTTAACAGACACTGCAGAGAGAAGGCAGCCAAAAGAAAAAAGAAATAAAAGTCCACCTGCAAAAATACTCCAGAAGGTCACCAGTGTTTCCTTCAGTCTTTGTAGATGCAAATCTGAGTGTTTTATTCTGGAAACACATCCCTGTTGTTTCAAGGCACAACCCTAAAGTGACAGTCAACAGGACAAGACTTTGCAAGGCCATTTTCACCTTTCTGCATCCTCATGCCACAGAGCCTGACACTGAGAGCACCAGGGATGAAAGTCGGGACTCTCAGCAACAGGGCTGTGTCAACTCCTCACTTTCAAGCTCAAGATTTAAACTTCCCAATGTAAAATACTGTGAGTTTGGTGGTAAAGAGATGATGGCCTACAAGGAAAGATTTCTATGCTAATACCCTATAGTTTTCTCTTGCCTTCCTCTCCTGATTTCCCACCATAGCCTTCCTATTAACATTTGTAAATAAGAATGCAGAACTAGCATAATCTGTTAATGAAAGTCTGGCATACGAGCAACCACTACAACTGCTTAAATATGGCAAGTTATCAAAGATTAGTCAGTGCACAAAACAGAACTGCTTTTGCCCAAGAAAGGGATTAGCCTTTCCCCATCATCATCATCATCCACCTCCCCTGTGGAAAAGCAGTTTACAAAGTCTTAGGTCTCCTTCCAAACATATTCCAACCACAGATCAAGTTTTGTGGAAGAGCTTCTTAGCAAAACCTAGTGGTATTTGATAATTGGACAGGAAAAAAAATACAGCAAGTGATTTTTATGATGAAAAGGGATACAGCCAGAGGCAGTAAACAAATCTGCATTCAGCATGCAGCAGATGTCAGCATTAACCAAGCTAATACTGAGGCACAGTGAAGTTGGATACACAAGCAATGATCCCAAAAGCTGGGGATAAGTTTTTTCCTAATACAGATGGAAATTGAAATTTGGGAGCTGCCAAATCTCCAGCCTAACAACAAGTTTTGTCAGTTCAGAATGAAAACCTGAAATACTGAAGGCAGAATCTAAAAAATGGCTTCCAATTAGGCCAGTGCTAATGATCCAATTTCAGGTGAATGGTCTAAAGTGGAGTCAAGAGTAGTAAAGCAGTTTCTTTGAAGTCTCAGATTTTGCAGTTGGTGAAGCAGAGACAGAGTATAAAGATGCCCTGAGGTACAATGGAAAGAGATAAATGGAGGGGTTTTAAGTACATGGGTTTGAAGAAACAGTTTTAATATGGAAGGAGTCTCATTTAAATCATTTCCATGTATGGGCAATTGACTGTCTAATAAATGTATATTGCATATCAGGAAGACATATTGTGCTCACCTGCAGGATAAAGGATAATGAGTACAAAAATCAGACCTTGAAGATAATCTTGTTCCAAAACCCTGCCATGGGCAGGGACACCTTCCACTGTCCCAGGCTGCTCCAAGCCCCATCCAGCCTGGCCTTGGACACTTCCAGGGATCCAGGGACAGCCACAGCTGCTCTGGGAACCTGTGCCAGGGCCTGCCCACCCTCACAGGGAAGAATCTCTTCTGTATATCTAATCTACCCTCAGGCAGTTGGAAGCCATTCCCTGTGTCCTGTCACTCCAGACCCTTGTCCAAAGTCCCTCTCCAGCTCTCTTGCAGCCCTTTTAGGCACTGAAAGGAGTTCTGAGCTCTCCCTGGAGCTTTCTCTGAGCTGAACACCCCAGCTCTCCCCAGAGCAGAGGGCTCCAGCCTTGGAGCATCTCCATGGCCTTCCCTGGGCTCTTTCCAGCAGCTCCATGTCCTTGCCATGCTGGAGACAGCACTGCAGGTGGGGTCTCAGCACAGTGGAGCAGAGGAGGGAGAACCTCCCCCCCTGCCCTGCTGCCCACACTGTGGGATGAGCCCAGGATGTGCTTAGAACCAGATTATAACGCAATTTATTCATTTTCACAATTCAAGTATTTGAAACATCAGACTTAACATTATAAAACAAGATAGACTATTAAACACAAAGAACCTTACATTTATTTTTAATCAATAATGTAGGAAATAATACTTTTAACTTTTGGGATTTTTCCTCACAGTGAACTGTATAGGGCACATCTCCAATTGGCAGCTGTGGCAAGCTGGTGCTATAGATCCATTTTGCACAATTGCTTCCTAATTAAAGCAGTAAAACTTTCAGCACCCTTGTAAGAAAAAGAATTCAGATCTAATATGACAGAGACTGTAGTTGGCTGACTTCAGCTATATTCAGCACTAAATGTATAAGAAATGGATGCAGTTCTGCAGTTTATCTCTCTTTACAGGGAGGTAAACAGCTCATTTAAGCTTCCCTATCACTCACCTGCTGCAAGAGAAACTCTAACACCACATTTTATCACTATTAAAGACTATGAAAAGGCCATTTTTGTCTGAGTGCTTTATCCATCTCTTCCTCATCTCAGCATCATGTATGCAATGATTAGAGTTCATTTCTTCAGCCTTCAAGTGCTGCTTTTGCTTGGAGATACTGTTCTACCAACATGCTTCAGGGGATCTGCTCATCATTCAGCACAGCAACACCTCCCTGAGACAGTCAGAGAAGGTCTGGTGCTTGCCAATCACTCCAGTCAGCTCCTGCCAACCCTGGGATCAGAGCTGAGCCCTCTGAGAACACACCTTTCTCTCCAGAAGTTTGAATTTTGCTGAAATTAACGTTCTGGAAAGGCACGAGATGCACCAGTGTGCAAATTTCAAGGTGCACTGACAGAGTCTTTCCCCTTATCTACTGACCACACTTTTTTCTCAGCTGGATTTCCCCAAAAAGCAGTGACTATAGACTCATTTCTCACCAAGAAAAGCAGAGAGAAAGAAGCAAACTTTGCCTTTATAATTCCTCTCAAGTTCAAGCTTGCAAGCAAACTGTGAGCTGGAGTAAATCTGCATCAGGGTGAAATTTGTAAAATCCCAGCAAGGGCCACTCTGCTGCCCAGGGTAACGACACGAGCATGAACTCCAGCTTGTACAACACCCTCCGTGGGGAAAGCAGCAGCACAAAGAGAGAAGCCCAAAACTTGCCCATAGATTACTTCTTTCCCCTTAAGGCACTCCTCACTTGTCAGCTCATGACAAAATTTAGAGCCTTTCTGCATTATTCTCACAGAACATTTGAGCACCAGCAGAGCTGATTTCTGGCCAGTTGCCTCCCTGGCTTTTCAGAAGCCTCTTGATGTGTTGCTCTGGGTTCTAAGGAGAGTGCGATGACCGAGAAATGGAATTACTTTCCTGAAAGTTATTTTGCTTTATCTAGTGTCTGATAATATTCACTAACCCTTTCAGCCAAAATCTGAAGCAATCCAGATTTTCCATTAAATGCCTGCTGAATGAGCCTCAGTAGAACTTTGCAGGTAATGCTACCACCAAAACAGGATCATGAATACCTTTATAAAAACACAACCCTAACAGGAGAGCCTTGCTAGCAAAAGTTCCATCTCTATTGTTTGTTTTATCATGGGCTTTAATACACTAGAACTTCAGACAAGTACATTTAAGAATTCACCTGTCTCTAGCGGGTTAAGTGGCCCACCATGGAATTTCTCCTTAAGCATTTCTTAGTTATGGAAAGCCAGAAACATGATTTTCCTGGGACAAACTAGTTCCCACAGTGTGACAGAGAAACCAGATACAGTGTTTGGTATTTAGAAGAAACTATGTAATAACAGTACTGAAAGGGAAACATGCAAATATTTAAGCCCTGAAAAAACACTAATCTTATTTTTATGAACTACAGCCCATGGCACAATAATTGAACTGAAGGCATTAAATACTGATCTGTTCATTAATTATTAAGTATGTCAGTCTATGTATTTCTAAGGCAAATTACTGAAAGGAAGAACTTTCTAAATTGAACTTTGTTCCCTCTTAATTTGTCCAGATTTTTAACATGGCATTTTTCAGGACAGGAGCAGTCCAAACTCAGAAGAGAGCTGAATAAACAATGGGGGTACTGCCTTCTACTGCCAGGACTTGGAAGAACCTTTGCATCCACTCAAAGGAAGAAACTTTTCCTCATGTGTATAAGCGAGGCTGATCTTTTGCAGTTCTCTTAACAGATGTCCTAGCCCTGATGTCCTCTTTCAAGTTTATTCTTTTCTAAATCAAGACACCAAGGTCTCCTGTGGACATGTGGCACATGAACATGAGAGATGTGAATGTGCTGGGATCTGCTGACCTCAGGTCACACTGGCAAGAAGTTACCATCTGCCTATTGCTGTTAGGTGATCAAAAAAAGAACGTTTCTGGCTTTTCTGCTGCAGCAAAACACCAAAGGGACTAAGAATATTGTATTGCTTGTAGCAAGTGCTCTACCTGTATCTCATCTGACCTTGAAACTCTGTCCAAAGTAGTAAAAGCAGGAACCAAACTGGAGGTGGAGGAGTGGGTATATCACAGGACTGGAAGCAAGGAAAAGTCCAGCAGCAGATTTAACATCAGAGGGCCAAGTTAGCCCTGATATTCTCTAACCTTGCCTTAATTACCTCAGGTTTCTTCAGTGCACAAACATTGTATGGCAAAATAAAACGCTGAAGTAACTCAAAACAGTACTTCAGCAGAGCAGTACAAACATGGGATCTCTGTTGAACACTGCAGAGAATTTCTTGGGCCATTCTAGAAGCACAGAATGAGAAAAAGTTTGAAAGCCCTTAAAAAGTAAGGATAAAACAAAACTTTTCTTCTAACTAGATTGTATTCTCAGACACAGCAAATATTTCAATTCTTAGTTATATGAAGATTACAGATGCAGTTTTGTTTTGTTCACAGATAAACTTCCTCTACAGGACAAAACTGTTGCAGAAGCTTTGTGAAAAATCACATTCTCCAGCCAAAGACAGCAGCCAGCAGCAGTCATCTCAAAGAACATCAGAATTTTAAAAGTGTTGTGCAAAAAGCAAGGATTACTCCAAAGAGTTTAAGCAAAACAATGCATTTCTGCAGCTCACTTCTGTAGAGATGCCTTGTTTATAGTTTCTTTGGTTTTGGGGTTTTGGGGTTTTTTTGGTTGATTGGTTGGTTTTCTGTTGTTTAACGAATAATTTGATGCAGTCATCAAATCTACCTCTGAGTCCTACCGAGGTTTTCATCTGGCTTCTTTCCTGAGATTCTGAGCTCCACCCATACTTTGCAGAAGGCCAGCAAGGGACAGAGTTGCTCTACCCCAAACTTTTGGCCTCTACCACTTCAATCCATTGCACACAGGATGAAGGTTTAACCAGATATGAGAAACCACTAAACAAAGATGTTCCCAAAGCACCAAGAAACTCTTTTCACAACAGCAGTAAGTTTACAAACTTTCCAAAATAAGGGTTTTGTTTCCCTTCCAAATAGCAAAGTCTCTTTGGTAAAGATAATTAAAGAACACCTGTGACTGACCACAGCATCACCACTGGCTGAGGCTGGTCTGCACTATGACACAGACAACTCAAAAAGGATCAAACACTTTCCCAGACTGCAAACCAGGACATAACCAAGGCAGATATGAGAAACTTGTACAATGTTAAAATGTTACTTCCTTCCATTAGCTGTACAATAACCTCTCCCCAGGTTTCAAGCAATCTGACCCAAGTATTTTCTTAATAAACAATCACAGAAGATTTGCATTAAGCAGCGAGGGAAAGAAAACAAAACTTCCATAAAGCACATGTCTGTATCTGCTCCATGGCCTTGAATAAATCCATATTGTACCCATCTCAGCAAACCAAAATTAAACCAAATACCAGTAGAAACTTCTCACCATGTTCCACGAAGACGTTGCAGTGTGGGCCCGCATGCCTTGATGACTCCTTCTTCCCTGCTCCTTTGATGAAGTGCAGGGCAGGCAGACTTGGCCTCCTTTGGTCCCCAAGAACTTTTCCAGGCTGCTGCCCCATAAAGTAACTATGGGCAGCCTTTCCCAGGAGGAGAAGTTTTTGAAGAAGTCTGTGATCCCTGATCTTCCAGGCTGGGAAGGAGTTTTGAAGGAGAAGGTATTTAGGTGGGTGCACTGGCTGCACTCACAGTGGGATAAAGTCACTTGAGGTGAAGAATTAAGACAAATTCCTCCAATGCTCCTGAAGACAGCAACAAGGCTCCTTAGGTGACTTGATGAAAAAAAAAATAAAAATAAAAATAAAAAAATCAAACGAGTAAAAGTTCCAACCGCTCAGCAATGACCAAGCATTACCAAAGTTTCAGGTTGTCATATGTAGTGTGTCTTCCACCCGGTAAAGGAGAATTAGTTCATCTCACAAGCAAGAAACCACACATTGGCTCACCCAGGGCAGGAAACAGCCATTCCCACCACAACTAGTGTCAGCGTTTCTTTTTTTTTTCCTCCTTTTCTTTTGCATAGCATTGAGTTAGCAAAGGCCAAAAGAGCCACGGGTTTGGCTTTCAAGTATCGCTGGAGTGCAGCAGGGTCAGGTGCGCTGGAACCATGTCAGCTCTCCGGGCGAAGCAGCAGCGGCAGCTCCGGGCGGGCTCGGCGGGGACGGCACCGGGGGCCCCTCGGTCACCGCGCCTCGGCTCCTTGCACCGCCGCTACCTGGGGGCCGCGGGGCCCGGCGGGGCCATGGCGGAGTCGGAGCAGCGCTGCCGGCGCCCCGTGCCCGCTGCTGCCTCAGGCGGAGCCGGGCGCGGGACTGCGAGGCCGGGGAGCTCCGGGAGGCCGGGTCCTGCCCGGGGCAGGCGGGGGGCACCGCGCCGGCCGCATCCCCGGCGGGGCGGGAGCGGGGCCCGGCGGGAGCGGGGCGGAGC
This sequence comes from Oenanthe melanoleuca, assembly GCF_029582105.1. Lineage (NCBI taxonomy): Eukaryota > Metazoa > Chordata > Aves > Passeriformes > Muscicapidae > Oenanthe > Oenanthe melanoleuca. Next base: position 5,178,842 of record NC_079350.1, read on the forward strand.
GGGGCGAGGGGCCGCGGGTACCCCGGGGCTGGCGGGGGGCGGCGGAGGCGGCGAGGGAGATCCCGGAACCCCCGGGCCGGCGGGCGGGCGGTCACATCCCCTTCCGGCCCCTCCTCCTCCGCCGCCCCCGCCTCCCGCCCGGCGCTGCCCGAGCCCGGCCCCGCTCCGGCTGCGGGGACCGGCCGGGCGGGGAAGGGCGGGGGGGACCGGGGAAAGGCTCTGAGGAGCGCACGGACGTCGAGGGAGGGGATCCTGCCTTTCCTCGGGCCTGGTGAGGCACATCTGGAGTGCTGTGCCCGGTGCTGGGCTCCTCAGGATGGGATGGGCAAGGAGCGGCTGGAGAGGGGCCTGAGGAGGGCACCGAGGGGATGTGGGGATGGAGAGGGGCCTGAGGAGAGCACCGAGAGATTCGGGGATGGAGAGGGGCCTGAGGAGAGCACAGGGGGGATTTGGGGATGGAGAGGGGCCTGAGGAGAGCACAGGGGGGATTCGGGGCTGGAGCATCTCTCTGATGAGGAGACACTGAGGGAGCTGGGCCGGGTTAGTCTGGAGAAGGGAAGGCTCAGAGCGATCTCAGCAATCCGTGTAAATGTCTCCAAGGTGTCAGGTCAGTGCCAGACTCTCTTCAGTGGTGCCCAGTGACAGGATGGGGAGCAATGGCCATAAGCTAAAACACAAAAAGTTTCCCTTCAACATGAGGAAGAAGTTCTTTATGCTGAGGGTGGCAGAGCTCTGGAACAGGTGCCCTGGGAGGGCATGGAATCTCCTCTGGAGACATTCCAAACCTACCTGGGCCTGTTCCTGTGTCACCTGCCCCAGGTGACCCTGCCCTGGCAGGGGGGTTGGACAGGATGATCTCTAGAGATCCTTTCCAACACAAGTTAATCTGTGATTCTGTGAAAAAAAAACCTGTGAAAAGGCCCCAGAAAGCTCATGTGAAATCCTTTACCTTTTTAGAAGGGTCACCCAAGTTGTTTTCCCACAGATCTGACTCTGCAGGGGTCTGAGAGCCTCTGGCCAGCTCTGGACACTGAATGCTTGCAGGGATGGACAGGGAAGAAGAGATCTTTACTGGATCAGCTGTGTGCACAGCCAGGGATCTGTCACCCTGCTTGCACAAAGGACTTCACTTCCTTATGAATGCTGTCAGCATATGCTGAACTTCATACCAAACCAGCCACAGATGCCAGTGACAATTGAAAAAAATATTTTATTGACCTAGTTTTGTGCACCATTTGGTACAAAGATGGAGATAACCACCCAAATTCTTCAGCAGGCACTGAGAGTTCCCTGAGCTCAAAAGCAGACCATTGTGCTGAAGGTATTTAGTTTTTCATACATTCTCCTGTTCACCTTGGGGATAGAAAAGGGTCAAGTCAGCAGCTTGAGGTCAGGGTGCTTTGGTCAAAGGTCTGTGGTTGCCCCCACTCAGCAACAGGAGAACACAAAATTGCAATTATGTGCTGTAGCCTCCTGCTCAGGGCAACCATCTGGACACAGAGCAGCTTGTTTATATTGACTCCTCCCTTGTGACAAATCCAAACACACTCCACGTCTCCTATGCCATATTCAAGGTCTCTGGCAGACCTGTAGTTTTCATCTTCCAACAATAGAATCCAAAATGTAGCACTTCATACATCCCTGCAGGATCCTCCATCTCTGCTGTGCCAGGCTGCTCCTACATCTCTAATTCTTAGTCAGGAGACTAAGCTCAAACCATTTCTATTGGATTTCTCCATCAATGGCTCAATTTGCAGGTACTGAGGCTGGTTGTGCTGCATGCACACCCACACAGGAGAGAGAAATTCTGGTACATTGTGCTGAGACAAATCCAGGGTCACATCTCTTGAACTCTGCAGAATTTCTCCAGGTTTATCTCAGTAATGGAGATCAGCTTCTCACCGAGGTGATATAACCCCAGCTCTGCTCCCATGGATTGGAGGAAAGTGAGGAAATGAAGCTATCAGCACAGGGCAAGCAGCCCAAGAGAAATTTGTTACAAAACCCAGTACCAACCATTCTGCTCTGAAAAAGTTACTCTCTTCTGGGTCTGACTGGAGCATCCTGGATAACCTCTCCTACCATGGCAAGGCTGAAGCAGAGTAAACTCCAGAAGACAACCATAGGTCCACAATGCTCAGGAAAACCTTCACCAAATTAAGCAAAATAATTGCAAATGTGCAGGACCTCATAGAATCACAGAATTGTTTGGATTGGAAGGGACCCTAAAGACCCTCATGTTCCAACCCCCCACCACAGGCAGGGACATCTTGCACTGGACCAGGTTGCTCCAAGCCCCATCCAGCCTGTCCTTGAACACTTCCAGGGATGTGCTGTAGGCAGTAGAGGCTGTAAATATTCTCTTCACTGGCTTACCTGAGATCTGTGCAGATGAATGCACCTACTTCTTATTTAACAGACCAGGTGAGTTTACCATTCAGGCCAACAGGCAATCATTCCTTCTGATGCTGTGCAATCATAAGCAGCAAAGTGGGGCATGTTCTTTGCCAGCAGTTCCCAGCCTTTTTCCACTCAGCAGTTTCTCCAAAAGCATTTCCTGTTTCCCAGAGCACTGCTGTAGTTAATGTGGGACAATACACAGGCAGATGAGTCAGCTGGTCACTCTGAAATGTCACAGCCAGATACCTGCCTTCTTCCCCTTCCTGAAGGGTATTACATTTTCTGTCCCCAACCCTGCTGCTACTTTTTGTGATCATGACTCTCATGTTAAACTTGGAAGTTGTCCAGTACATTCAGAAATTGTTAGAGAAGACAGAGACAGAAAAGTTGTGTGAATACAAAGGAAAAAAAAACCAAAAAACTACAGAGTGTTTTTCCAATCAAGCCCATGTACATCCTACCATTTATTTTTTTCCTCAGAGATACTTCAGTACTTTTTCTGCTTACCTCCCATTAAGTGTAGGTTCTCATCCAACAGCTGCAGTGATGTTTTCTCCATAACAATATCTTAAAAGCTTCAACCTCTTCACCAAATAGTAAAACTTTGCATGTTAATTAACAGTCCTCAGGAACCTGAGAGAAACATTTCAAGATGTCTCTAATCTCAGTGGGATTTCAGTCTCTTCTCAGGTCCACACAAAGCTTTTCATTTGTACCACTCTCAGCTGAACAGCAAAAGTAATGCAATAAGCAGCAGTAATTGGATTAATAACCCATTAGCACAAATTTTAAATCTCAGCAGTTATTCCTAGGAGTAAAGGAATTCTTCCTAATAGTACATGAACACTGGCACCAAGTAACAAGAAAATTCTTCCTGCAGATGAATGATGTTGTGTTCTTATTCCTACAGGCAACACACACCAGCAAGGGAACTAGCTGCCAACTGCACTTCTGAGCACAACTGCACCATGAATTAACCCTGGAGTAAGCAGCACAGGAGGTGCTACAGCTGCTTTACAAACAGTGTCAGATACTGGTGAACAAAGAAATCAGGTTGGTCTGAGCTGTTTTAATTCCTGCATGGGCCTTTTAGTTCACCATATAAAAATGAACACTTATTAGTTTTTCCCACCCTGCTTTCAACTACTTTTTTTTTCTTAAACCAGAGAAGCCCTAGTTTCTTCCTTTTCACCCTTCCTGCTTGGAAGTTGCCCAGCAAAATCCCACAGATTATTTCAAGAATTTAAGTGGACACTGCTGTTGCTGGCTTGCAGAGCTGTGCTGGATGGGGTTGCAGGAGCTGCCAGCAATGACCTTGCTGAAGCCTTGTTACAGAATTTAGGTCTTGGCACCAACACTGCTGAATGTGGAAAGATCAGTAATTACCCCTCATGGTCACAGGGGAAAATACTGAGACCTTTGGTTCCCTCCCAGCAGGAAATGACCCCTGCACTGGCTGAATGTGGAAAGATCAGTGATTACCCCTCATGGTCACAGGGGGGAAAATACTCAGACCTTTGGTTCCCTCCCATCAGGAAAGATCCACAACCAAACCTCACCAGCTGGTGTTCTTCTTGGGTTTAAAAACAAAAGTGCCAGGTATTAAGGAATAAGGGAACTGGATGAGTCACGTGCCTCCCCCATTTAACATATCATTAATGCCAAATATCAGGAATCCTGCAGCAAGCAGGAGGAATAAGAAAGCTCAGAGCTGAAGCAGTTCAGCTTTTGAGTTGTTTTTTAGCAGGAATCCCTGAATCTCCCCCTGTGGCAATAAGACAAACAGCTGCTGAACTACAGCAAATGGGTAAGGGGGGGAAAAATCTTTTTCTAAGAAAAATATGCAGACTGCTAAAGCTTTTTTAGCCTTTTTGAACTAATCTTGTCCATGCAGGTGTGTTATGTGGCTACCAGCAGCCTCATGGAGACCTGAAAGTGTCACCATCAAGCCTTGGTTTTCAATTTCCCCAGTCATCTTGAGGATGTGATTGTTGCAACACTTATTAGGGAATCCTATTAAAAACTCAAAAATAACAATTCCCAGGTCTTGTGTGGAGCATTCCAGCAATACCCCTAACAAGTTCAGTACTATTTTCAGAGGCAGCACAGGCAGTTGTGCAGCAGCAGAATGGATTAGCCATGTCCTTGCTTGTCCTTAGCCCCATTATGCTTTAGGATTTGGGCAGCAGTGCTGGTGGCAGCCATCCAGGCCCTGCTGTTTGGCAGGGCAGCGAGGTGGAGCTGCTGGCCAAGGGAAGTGCCACAAACATGATCCAAAGGTGCCATCTAGTGCCTGCTTGGGACCACAGGGAAAGCAGCCCGAGCTGGAAGACAGCAAGAAGGGAAACAGTTTTCTAGTTCCCAGGAAAACACCGAGCAAAGAATTCTCCCTTGTGCCTGAGGCAAGAATTTACCACGTGCAATTGGATTCAGGCACAATTGGGGCAGGTGTTTCATCATCCTTTTTAAGAATTACAGTGCTGTGGTGCAAGGATATATTTACAATACAAATCAATAGAATACATATATAATAAACCAGCTCTAATACAGCACCAGGAGCTGAGAGGATTCTCCAGGGAAAGCATCACATTCTGCACAGAGAATGTGACTGACTGCCAACACTTGGCTCAACATTTCCACCTCTATCCACTGGCCTGAGGATCTTCACCAGTGTCATACTGAGCTCCCTGTCATCCCTCAATTCCCCCTACTTGACTCACCCCTCTGTGGGATCCTGCAGGGAGGCAATGCTTGGAAAGCCACTGTAAACACCAGGCAATCCTTGCAGAGGAACCCTGTAAGGGCTGAAGAGGAAAATCAAGTCCTGCTGGGATGAAGGGCAGCAGCTGAAGAGGAGATAAGACAGTGTAACCATTCCATGTGTCCTGGCACAAGGAACTTGAGCCAACCACAGCTCTCAGGCTAGGCTAAAAACAAGCCAATGCACACACTGCTGAAGGACTGATTTGTTTCAAAAAATTTATTGAAATGTAAAATACTTAATAAAAAACCATAGTGGTGCCTCTTCAGAAGAGAAGCTCACATCTCAGGCATAAAAAAAAAAAAGACCAGCAGGATACACACAAACCAGGACACTGCTTGTCCACAGCTCCTGGCTCATATGGATAGTGACAGCCACATCCCATCTCATACCCCTGAGACATTCAAGCCATAAACAGCCAGACCCAAACTGTGGTTAGCAAGGGTGTGGATACTCCTGTTCTCTAAACACATGTGCCTGGATTTATATTCTTAGAAACAAGGGCTCTCAGTCAGGGGACAATCTAGCAGATCCTTATCACATGTAAATTCAAATCCAAATCATCTTCTAGGGAGAGAGAAACATCACAAAACATATCCCTTCCTCTCTGTCATTCTGCACAAAGTTCTGGGGCACTAGACACAGCAACAGGTTCTAGGAGACATGTCCCAGTTGCACCTGCATCTTTATAAAGGTCAGATATCAATTTTTCAGGCCATTGCACTAAAAGGCTATTGCAGTTAAGTACTACTTTGTACTAAAATGACACAGGAGATATCCCTAGGAGTGAGGAATTTTGGTGGTTTCTGAAGGGTGGAATGAATGCTGGAGAGTAGAACACTGAAAAAAGCCATATAATACTGAGAATCAAAGCTGCCATGCTGGGATTTCAAATGACTGCTTCTGGCCATGTGCCCTATCCCTCCAAATCCAGCAGCCTCTGTCGAGCTTCCAGAACGATCTCCTCTGTCACCTCAGGTTTGAGAATGTCCTTGATCTGCAGTGGAAAGAAGAGCAATATGAGCACCAGGAATCAACTACTGCTTTTGCACTCTGTGGGGAGACAAAGGTCCCTGACACATGGCAGTGACCAGCAAGGGAGTTTAGAGGGTTGTAGTGAAAAAAGACATTTGGCAGAGGGTCCAAGGCAAAATTAACTTTACCAGTTGGGAATTCTTACAAAGATAGAGGAAATCAAAGAAGAGGCTACTAACCCTCCTCATCTTCCCTGAGGGACACACACTGAATTTGGGCAGGGCAGAGATAACTTAAACACAGTTATATTTCAAAAGAACACCTCATTGGGAATGAAAGCAGAAGACAATTCAGATCTCATTTATTTATGGGAAGAGAATTGCCCATGATTGTGCTGGCAGGAATCACAGTGAAAACTGTACAGCAAGAGTCAAATGGAGGCAGCCTTCCAGCAGTGCAGGATGTGGACACAGACATGAGACTGCTCTCTGTACAATACATGACATTTACTTTTTCATTGCTTCATAAAATGCACTGTACCCTCATACAATGCCAATTTTAACACTGTTTTCACAGGAATTAAAGGTCCATAATCCCAGCAAGGGATACACAACATCTATCAAAAAAGGGACTGATCTCTTTTTAGGAATAGTCAGACTGTGCCAGAGGCAGAACCTTTCAAACTATCCCTGAAACTGTGCAAGGCAACTTATGTTATGCAGAACAGGAGAGTTCATACTGTTACTACAGGATGCTCTGGTAAGGTGAAAAGAAACTCTGACTCCAGCAGCAACTGATGCAGCCTTTCTGTTCCCTCCCCTCAGTGTGGAATAAACACTACTGGTTCCTGTACCTGATGAGGAAGGGAAGCTTCATAGCAATACAGGATGCTGGTGTCAAAGAGCATCATCTTGTGAGTAACCAGAGCCACGATGCAGTTTCGGAGCCGCGAGATCACCTCCCGGTCAGACAAGGGAACGGGCTGAGGAAGGGCAGAGGAAAAGGGCTGAACACACAGGGAAATAATGCAAGTAAAAAAGCCTTGCTGTGAACCTAGCACAAGATCCAGAAAGTCTCAGGTTACTCACATGCCTCTGACTGTGTCAGACTAAAACCATCACTGGTAGAAGGCTCACCTTCCCTGAACACTCACCTCCAAGTTTGAGGTGTAGCCTCCAGCCTCATCATCCTTCTGCTCTGGAGTTGGATAGATCCAGATGAAGCCATTGTTGCCAAGGATCACGGATGCACCACAGGGCAGGTCATGGAAATGAGTCTTCTGGCGTTTCACAAGGGAGGGAGAGACCTGAACCAGCACACCCTGGCCAAGCTGGAGAGCAAGGATCAGCATGAGAGACATCATGAGCCACCACAGATAACACCAAGTCACTGACACACACTCCATTCCTGGCCTAGGAACAACTCTGTTCTAACACCTTTTCCTGTGAAACAGTGAATATAAAACCTGCCTGCCTTTGGGAGCACTGGGAGGATTAGCTAATGCCTGTGCAGCCCTTTGAAGATGAAGAATACTCTAAGTGCTTAGCACAAATGTTAATAATATCTTGATCGTAACTACACATCAGCCATCCCTGCAGAAAAATGAGGAGTCAGAGGCCCAATTTAGCAGAACACTTTCCCTCGTAATCCAATCACTGTCCTTCACCCTTTGTGCAATAAGCACACTTCCCTTTCATCTTTTAAGTGCTAATACCCTTGGTCTGGTAATCCCAAACTGCAGCCTACGCTCCAACGGCCCCTTGGCTTATTTCAATGCACAAAACCAGACATAAATGCCAATTGCATAAAGCCTAAAATAGAGCCCTGGGGAGAGGAACAAGTCATAGGGGCAATGGCCAGCAGAGGAGGAGTGAGGAGATCTCTCCCCAGGATTTAATTCCCAAATGGCTAGTGGGGGGAAACAGAACTAGCAGGCTGAAACTGCAGACAGGGAGAGCAGTGGATCAAAGGGCAACTCAAGGACACCTCCTCTGCTTTGGGGAAACTCTGCTTGGTGCTCTCTTGTAGGAGCTGAGTCTAGCTGTCCTGCAGGAACGAGTTATAAAAACATCCTGCAAGCTCTTTTCTTTAAAAACCCTCCAAAAGGCCTTATACAAGTCAGCTGGTGCAGAATTAATCCAGGATCAAGGGCTTTGGAATAACTCACCTTCCCATACTTCAGGCTCCGGGTGTGCAGTGATACAGCCCCATCAGAAAATATAGATTGCACCTCTGCCTGTTGGTGCCACTTAAGGAAAAAGGGTCCCTAAGGCCCAGTGCCACCCCAGCATAGCTCTCACCCCCAGCCAGGCCAGCCAAGCTCTCCCTGTTCTTCCCTTGGCTCTTCTGTCAGTGGGAGCAGCAGAAGGATACACTGATGAGATCCCCTTCCTGCAGGTAGTCCCTCATTGCAAGCTCATCTTCTGCTGATTTCCTTCTCTGAAACAACACAAGAAAAGTTACACAGAGCCCAGAATGAGAAAACATCCATCAGAAGCGCATTGTGGGGGGACCTTAGGATGCCATGCAAAACACTCACCAGCTCCCCACCAGGTAAATTTATAGACGACAGCAACAGGACTGAATCCAGCCTGGAATTTGTTTCCACTTTCCATCGCTTCTGCTGAACCTAAGGGGGAAAAAAGAGCGCCCAAACTTATGGGTACACACTCAAAAATTGAATGGGAGCTGCAGCTCACCAAGCTGCAGGAGGGGACAGCTCTGCTGGCTTCTTCTAGCCTCATCTCGGTTAAAATTCACATGTTCCCAGTACCCTGCGCAGGGACACTGATGTGTATCAGTGCTTTAGGATCCGGGAAGCGTTTAGAGTCGGACTGAGCCCCGACCACCCTCCTCCTCCTCCTCCTCCTCCTCGGCACCGCGGCAAACACGGGGCTTTACCTCCGTAATCCTCCCGACCACGATGTCGCCGATCTCGCCGTTGTACCTGCAGGGAGAGCGGCGGTCACACACCTCACCTCACCTCACCTCACCTCACCTCACCGCCGAGCGGGCCCGCCGCCGGCCCGCGCCCGCCTCACCTGGCCTTCAGCGCCCTCACACACACCAGCTTGTTCACCCTCTCCACCACGCCGGCCACAGAGGCGATCAGCTTGTCGTCCTCCACATAAGTACCGTGGCCCCTGCGGAGACACAGCGGCTACCTAAGCACAGCCCGAAGCCGCGCCACCCCGCCGCCGCCGCCCCCCCTGCGCCGCTGCCCGCACCTCATGTATCCCGTGTCCGTGGTGATCGTGTCCCCCGGTGCCACCAGGTGCTTCTCGCCGCCCCGGCGCGCGCCGGAATCCAGGGGCGCGCGAACCGCCGGCAGCCTCATGGTGACCGCCGCCATCTTGGCCCCGCCGCACGCGCCTTCCGCCCGCGATGTTGGCTGCTGGCGAGAGCGCGCCTGAGGGCGCGGGCGCCGCCATATTGAGTGAGGGCAGCGGGGGCGGTGACTGGGCAGCCATGTTTGTTCCTGGCAGCGAAGGGCACAGCGGAGCCCGGGGTGGGTGGGAACCGCGGCCATCTTTAGTGCGGGCAGAGTGCTCCATACTTCAGACAGCCCTCAGTTGTGACCCGCTCCCTCAGAACCCGCCCGGCAAACCGGGGCACGCCACGGGCCTGTCGCGGGACTCACCGGGCCCCACAGCCCGGGGCCGGCTGCAGCGCTGCGGGTCGAGGCGGGGAGCAGCACCCCCAGCTTGGGTGCCCCTCACACAAGGTGTCCCCCTGAGGGCAATGCTCTGGTGCCCTCCCCAGCTTTGCTCAAACATCCCCCGGGACTCGGGACTGATCCCTTCCCCTCGGCCGAGCTGTGCCCGCAGGAGCTGATGCGGCCCTGGAAAAGTTTTATCCATTCAAGCACCGGTCCGGCTCTCAGAGCTGCGGAGGAAATGCCACGGGAAAAGCAGCCCGGGATGACCCTCAGCAAACACGTCGCTTCCTTCCAGCGGGGTTTGCACCTGTATTCCGTCACAGCCAAAATGTGGGCACTAATTCATGGAATGTATCAAAGGATATCAGTAGCTGTGACTTCAAAGAGAGACAAGTTCACAAGGATAGGGACTGGCTGAATCAGTAGATACAGCCTGCTCCGGAGTGAGCCAGCGCTTACCCCAGCTTCCAGACCTGGGAAAAGGCTTCTTTAGCCAAAACCTGGGGTTTTCCGCCTCCCAGATGCACTTCTTGGTCCAACAGATGACACCACATCTTCCCATTCACAGATTGTTGTGTTAGTTAAGACCTTCACTCATCCCAATCCTGGCACATAAAATAAAGCTCTCCATGCTATCCCTCTTCTAAATGATAAATGTTCCAAGTAATTTTTATTTAGAATACAAGAGAGGTACAAATGTATTTACACTGTGTACATATACAATCAAATAATATATAATATCAAAGTCTTGTAAATAATGTTTACATAAATATCTACAAAGTTAAAGTGACAGTTGTTTAGGATTTTTTTCTTTTGTTTTTATTTTCTTCTGGAAGTGAAACATGGTTTGTGAGAACTTTATACATCTTAGACTTATAATTAATATTAGAATACCTTTTTTTAGGATTTATGATACACAGCCCTCTTCCTCATTGTGGGAACTCCAGAGGGCGCTTAGAGTTGTCCTTGGGGACAGAGCTGGTCCGGGGACAGGTTTTCTCTGTCCCCAGAGGGCAGTAGCAGTTCCAACCAAAATGTTCCTTCACAGGAAAGGGATGGGGAGAAGAGCTGCCAGGGCTGGAACAGACACCGGCCCGGCAGAGCTCAAAAGCTGCGTGTGGATGGCATTCCCAGCTGGCACGGTGTCCCTGTGGCACCTGGCCCGTCCCTTCTGCCCACGGCATCGCTTGGAGCAGTGACAAGCCCCAGCGCAGGGCTGGGGCAGGGCAGGCAGAGGGGCTCAGGTGTGGGAAATGCAAACATTCACTGACTCGGGGCTCCCAAGGAAGGAAGGGTGTCCCTTGGAAGGAGCCATTCGCGGGGCAAACAGACACTATTGGGCTGTGCCAACCTTTCAATGGGGCACATGTCTGCTAGAGCAGAGGAGGATGGATAAGAGGAATTCTTCTTTCTACCGAATAATCTGTAAAACCCAGGCATGACTCTCCAGGCCCAGCTTTTTGCCCCCATCCAGTCCTCCCCCAGTGCACTGGCAAACCCACACAGGACATCCCACTGCATCCCTTCTCCCCTGCCAACCCCAGAGGCCACCAGCCCACCCTGTGCCACATCTCTTTGGGGATGATCCCGCACGCCTCAGCTGCAGAGCTGGGGGCTCCCCTCCTGTGAACCCCCACAGCCAGCAATGCCCAAAAACAAGCCAACACTCCTCCGAGACACAAAGCAGCTCAGCCAAGGGCCACCCCCCCAGTTCATTGCATGTCTCAGCACAGTCTTTGCTGTCCCAAATCCCGCTGCCGCAGCGGGGCTTCACAGCACCATGGTGGGGATGTGATGGGCCAGCGAGGCGGGGTGGGGCACGGGCAGGGCGGGCGAGTGCGCCTGCAGGGAGGCGTTGGGGGGCCGGTGCCGAGCGCTTTTCTGGTGCGCCCGCAGCCCCGCCAGCTGCGAATAGGCACTTTGGCAAACCTGGCACTTGTAGGGCCGCTCGCCCGTGTGCAAGCGGACGTGGTTGCGGAGCGTGGAGGACTGGCTGAAGCGGCGGTTGCAGAAGCGGCACACGAAGGGCTTGTCCAGCGTGTGGATGCGCATGTGGGAGCGCAGGTTGCTGCGGGAGTTGAAGCCGCGGTGGCAGATGACGCAGCGCATGCGGCCCGTCGTGCTGGCCCCCGTCTCCACCGCGTGGAAATCCTCTGGGGACCACAGGAGATAGTCAGGCACTGCCCTCCAGCACAGCAGCTCACCCCGCCCCAAGTCCCTGAGGTGCTGGGTGCCTTGGAAATCCCCCTGTGCCCTCTCGCTGGCTCCCTGCTGCTGAGGTCACCTATCCTGGACAGACTGGCATCCAGGATGGCTCTTAGGATTTTGGGATGCAGCCAGTGCTGAGGATGGGCTCAACCAGATTTATGTAAGGGGAACATTTGAGCTGAGCTGAATTAATCCCTTATAGATGGACACTAAACCAATTTTCTCCTCCCTGGGCTGCAGCAGAGCTGGAGGGTGTGGGTGCAGGAACTCTCAGGACCCCCAGCCATGCTGTTCAGCCCCGGTCCCAGCTTCTCTCCTCGCTCTGTTGGGCTCAGACATGACTCTCTCAGAGTGGGGAGCAGAGTCAGGGAGCACAGAAGTGGCTGCAAGCACAGCCTGATCCCTGCTGTGCCACAGAGCAGCACCTCGGGGAGCCTCTGCTCGGGGAGCAAAAGCTCTAGGAGAGAAAAGCCTCCTGTGTTGGTGATTAAAATCCCTTAAATGCAGAGAGGGGATGTAGAGGCATCCACTTGGTGTTTCATGGAGTGTTGGGGCTGCCTTGCACTCACACCCTTCATGGCTCCTCCCTGCCTGGCTGGGTTGCAAGAGCCGAGGGCAAACTGGCCTGGAGGCATCACCCTGAATTACTGAGGAGCTGCTCAAGCTCTGCAGATCATTCACAGTGTCTGTGCTTCTCCACAGAGATCTGGGATATCTGACACACCCCTGGGATGTCCCTGCTTTGTGCCCACCCAGTGGCCTCAGAGCTGGGCGCAGGATGAACAGGCAGAGATGTTGCACCCTTGGCTCTTTCTGATGTTACCTACCATGTTTGTTCTTCTTCTGCTCCTCTTCCAGCCCTGGCACACCTGGGATGCCCAGGAAGGTGTTGTGGGAGTTTCCATACCAGACCAGCAGCTCTTGGTCTGGAGGAATCATCTAGAAACAGAGATAAAGAAAGGGTTGTTGGGAGGAGCGATGAACATCCATCCGTGTGCTGGTCCATTTGGACCTATCCTGGCTGTGCCCTATTTCTGTGAGACCCTGCTGCCAGCTGGGACCTGCCAGCAGTCCCCAACACCCACAGCAGGCATGGAACAGCCCAGGATGCAGCACTGGAGGTGATGGCACAGCTCAGCACCACCCAGCACCAGCACAAACCCACCCCAGGCTGGGTTATTGGATTATGGAAAAATCTGCAGCTACGGTGCACAGGGACAAATCTGGAGTCTCTAAAGTGAGGGACCAGAGGTCCCAGCAGGAAGACCAGGACAGAGTGGAAAACAGAGACATGGAGAAATAAACCATTGGTGGAGCCACAATCAGCATAAGTGACATAGACCAAAAGCAGGGAGCTGGGACACAGAGCCCCATCTCAGGGCTCCAGCAGAGCATTTTGTCTTTGGACAGAGCCATCAGCACTGTCCAGCTGCAGGGCACAGGCAGCATCTCCCACCCACCCCTTTTGGGGCTGATTTTAGAAGGTGGAAATGCAGATCCACCAGCAAAGGGCTCATCAGCCCATGGAGCAGAGGAGAGCTCAGGGCTGCTGTAAGAGACCATGGCTCAGGTGAGAAATGCTGCTTATATCCCCCACCAAAGCTGCAGTGCCTGCAACAGCCCAAGGACAGCTGCAGGAGCAGGGCAGGGGTTTTGCATCATCCACACTCCCATTTCCCTGAAGCCACAGCACTCCTCCTGTCCCTGCTGTTCCTGTCCTGTTCCCGCACGGCCGGGGCGAGCGGCCAGGAAATGCTGCTCAAGGCTCCCCTCGTGCAGCAGCCCTGCCTGGGAAGATGGATCCTCTCACACCAGTTCCAACAACACTAATAACAACATCACTTTATAAAAAAAAAAAATGCATATTTTCCCTACCACTCCCTACTGTTAAGAACCTAATTTAGAAATAGGAATGTCCTGCATTTTGGAGGATGGTTTTCTGTACACTCAGCATGTTAGATCCAAGTAAAGTATCATCCACATAAAACACAGATTCTAAGTTCAATCACCTCAACACTGAAAATATGTTGAATTTTAAGCATCTGAAATCAATAGGAATTTGACTTCATATTGTTGTCCATCTGCATAAAGACCTCACTGGGCTGCAGAGGAGGAATTTGGGAGGCAGAGGAAGCCGATATCCTTTTGCATCCAAAATTGATGACACTGTTCCTTGGCATTATTTATTCTTAACAGAAAATTAGTAATTTTTAATACAAGCAAATAAAATACTGCTGAAAGGATAAAACAATCTGCATTTTATTCTGATGAAGCTGCTGCAGCCACCCAGCAGTAGATGAGCACCCACATGCATAAACCCGAAAGCAAATTCAAATTGCCCCCCACTAATCTTGAGGCCTTCAGATCAAAGGCCAAAACTTTCTACCCTCACTTTATTTTCCAGCAGCAAATTGGTATTGTTGAGAAAGAGGATGGGAAAAACAAATCAGCAAATAAGGGCAGGAATGGGCAAAATGCATAGGGAAAAAAGCACAAAATAAATCTGACTTTTTGGCATGTAGCTGAGATGAAAGGCATCCAAAAAATGCTTTTGGAGCCCAGGTGCAGCAGAGATGGGTGCAGAGCAAGAGGAACTGGGCAGATCACCGTGCCACAGCCAGAGGGGCACAGCAGGCACGGGCAGGAGGATGTGCAGGGGGGCAGGAGGAGAGGAAGCCACCAGGGCTGGAGGGTGACAACAGCTACACATGGATATGTGTGGTGCTGAGCAGGGGGTGCTCAAGTTTGGGTCGGTGTGTGCATGTCCTGCCGAGCCTGGGGAGCAGTGGGACAGCAAGGACCCTTCATATCCACCCTCTCCCACACATCACTTGGGGTTCAGTGCTCTCAGCATCTCAAATTCACTGCTTGTGCCAAGGGAATTAAACTCATCCTGCTCCACTGCTCACTGCTTCAGCCCCAGGAACAAGCCCACAGCTGGATCATGGCTGTACCCAAATATTCACTCACCCACTCCCTCGTCTGTGCCTGCATAAGGTGTAAAAACCACAGCTGTGCTCCTAATTACACTACAGCTACCTGGAATTATTTTACTTATTTGCATAATTTAGGAACAGTAGTTAAAAACATTTAAGATGCTGTCACAACAGGCACAGCTGTTAAAACTATAAGCACCTGAAACCCGTGGAGGGGTGTCCAGCATGAGAACAGCAGGGAAGTGCTTGGAGCTCTTGGGAAAGGTGGCAGAGCCCAAGGGGCACACGGGACTCTCCTGCAGCAGACAGAACATCTGATCCTCTTCCTGCCCACCCATCCTCCTTTGGCACCCCACGGCATCAATCCCTAACCCAGCCCTGCTGCTCGCTCAGCGCGGGGTTGGGCTGTGCTCCTGTGCCATGGAGCATCGAGTCTGTGCTCCTCCGTGAGCCAGGAGCCTGGAGAGATCTGGAGAGCTGCCCATGTCCATGGGACCAGCAGGCACTCGTGGTCATTCCCCCTGAGACCCTCTCCCAGCTGCAAACGCTCCTCAGGTGAGACTCTGAACCCAGTGCTGGAGGGGGACAATCTGGGACTGGGACACGTCCCCTGTTGTGACTCTTTAAGCCGAAGCTGCTGCACGGGGCCATCTCCCCAAGCTGCCACCTTTCTCCAGCTGCAATAGCATGGGTTATGGGGACACTGCACGTGAGCAGGGCTGGTCCCCACCATCACCCTGCTCTGGCACTGTGTGATTTGTATGCACATGTCATCAATAATGTCGGGGAGCCCGACACCCACCTCCATCCCAGAGTCTCCTGTAGGGAGCTGTGAGCACCCTTCAGCCACCACCCCACTGCAGTACAACCTGTGCCACCCCTGGGACCCTGCTGCTGTGGCACACCAGCACAGACCAGCACTTCTTACAGGAGCACAGGGATGAGGGGGCAGGAAGGGCCCCTTCCCTGCAGTGTAAAGCCCAAGGCACGGCTGCCCCAGCACCACTCCCTGCCCATTCCATGGCTCCCTGCTCCCTGCACAGCCAGAGGGTGATGCCCAGGAAAAGCAGTGCAGAGTCAGGCACAGCCAGCACTCAGCACCTGGGTTCACAGAGCACCTGAAACTTTACCCTGAGATATAAAAAAGCAGGTTCTGCACAAACTCCTATTTTTTCAAAAGAGCATCCAATCTGTGTCCTTGCCCAAAGCCCCATGTGGGCCAGAATTGCAGCTCTTTACGTGCTTTACACCCCAAACAAGGATCTACTCTCCTTCTGTTCAACACACATCACTCCATGAGCCCAGAGAAAGGGGACAGAGAGAAGAAAGGGACCTTTGCTATTCCCTGAAGCCCATACAATATCCCTTCCCTGTGGTTTCTACCTCTTCTGGTGGATCTGAGGAATCAAGGATGGAAAAGCTGCCGTGTCCTTCCACAGACACCCCACCAACAACCCAAAGAACAAGGATGGGACAGCCTATGGGATGGGAGATCTCATCACCCTGCTCCTCTATTGCAGGTGCCCGATTGCTCTTCAGCCCCACTTACCTCAATGGCCTTGTAGAAGATGCTGTTCCCGATCTGAACCACCTCGAGGTTCTGCTCCTGCTCGTTCCGAGCACATTTGATGTAGGTCATCCAGCTGCGGTGATCCTCCTGGCTGGCGTCGATGAAGTACCGCACTGTGCCGTCCTCGTTAAAGACCTGCGAGGGGAGAGAGCACTTGGTAGCAATGCTGCTCACAATGGGATGAGCCCCTCCACCTCCTGCCTCTGGGATAAAGCCCCTGCACCGGGACAAGCTCAAAGCCAGCACAGCCTCGGGGCTGAGATCCCAACAAGCTCAAAGCCAGCACAGCCTCGGGGCTGAGAGATCCTGACAGCAGCCAGGAGATGCCGAGCCCTTCCTGCTCCAACCCTTCCTGCTCGTGGTGCTGGACTGAGAAAATGTGCCCTGCTCTCACTGGCATGGCTGGTCCTGCCAGCCCCTATCTCCCTGGATAACCCAGCTCCCTTCCTCAATCTCCCTGCTCATCAGAGCCCCACCAGCAGCTCAGCCCCAGAGGAAGGGGCTGTTCAGCATCCCGCAGCTGTCGTGAGAGTGGGAGAATCCCTGGGTGGAGGGGAAAGGTGCCTGGGAAGATGCTTGGCAGGGTGCCAGGAAAGATGAGGCAAGTTTCTGCCAGGCATAAAATTATAATAATAATTAACAATAATTAAGAAGTGCAAGTCTGAGTCAAACAAATAGAAAAATAGAAAAACCCTCTCTATTGGCTTGGGAAAGGTGGCATTAGTGCACAATGTCCTGGCATCTCAGATCCCCACCAAATTCATTCAGGATTAACCTCACCAGGGCTGGGGCAAAGCAGGGAGCAGGGGACAGGGCAGAGCTGGTTTTGTCCACGGCGGCCAGTGCAGGCAGCACTAGTCGGGTGTTCCTCACTGCCCTGGGCAGGGCAGGGTGTGATCCGGCTGCACGGGACACGAGCAACAGCATTTCGGGGCTGCTCTGTGGGCTGGCTGCACCCCGAGGGCTGAGGAAACCTCATCCTTCTCCTGCAGGGGGTTCCTAAACCCACCTGCCCAGATATTTGCATGAATGGGGAAACTGAGGCACAAGGATGGTGCCCAAGCACGGGGCAGAGCCCCGGCACCCCGTCCCTGCTCCTCCCCAGACCAGTCCGGGCTCGGGGTTCAGGGGCGTCGTTACCTCCCACATGAGGTTGTTGTTCTTGCACAGGTCCACATGTTCGGGGGAGATGACCCTGCCCGTGAACGGCCCCATCTCGGTGCCAGCCTTGATCCAAGTCTTGGAGAAGATGCCGAGCCCTTCCCCGGGAATGGAGCTCTGGGCGATTATCACTTCCGACGGCAGCACCAGGCTGGAGAGCTTCTGCACCTCTGCGAGGGGGGAGATGGCTCAGAAAGGGACAGGAGCGGGGGATAGGGGGGAGATCGGGGGCGGCGGGGACCCCGCCCAACCCCGGCCCCAGCCCAGACCCCGGGGCTGAGCCTTTTAAACGCCCAACCGGGCTCCCACAAAGCGGTACAAGGTTCCCCCGGGGCATTGAGGAGGTACCTGGGAAAAGCATCCCGGGCTGGGCGAGGGAGCGGGGCTGGGAAAGGAGGTTAAATGGTGTCTATTTCGGCCCATCCAGCAATTTGTCATGCTGTTAAAGTGATCTGCATTCATTAAACTCAACTAGAAAGAAATTGCTAATTCTAAATTCATTAGTCCTTTAGGAATGCTGTAGCGGTACATTGTGCCTGAATGGCGCGAGGGCTTGTTTAAAAGGGCCCAGGAATTCCTCTTACAAAATGGGGAGATGAGATGGTTGACATATCGTGAATGGAAATGGAATTAGCCTTCATGGTAAATTAAGAGAGGAACAGAAATCCGAGAGGGGGAAAAGGGAGCTGGGACGCCCCGGCGATGCCGGGGCGAGAGAAAAGATATTGTCCCGAGCGGCTGAATACGGGACTGCCCCGGCCCCCCCAGCCCGCGGTTTAAGTGGGAACTTTCTCAGGTCAAGCCCAAGTTAACCAAATGAATTTAAAGCCCTTTTTTCCCCAGTCCCACGCCTGCGGAGAGCGGGGCGCCGGGACCGCATCCCGCCGCCGGGCACCGGGAGCCGGCCCGGGGCCGATGGGGGAAACCGGGGGCATCGGGGACGGCCCGGGGGGGTCACTCACCTCCGGAGAAGGACTGAGCCAGGACTTCGGCCGTGAAGGCGGTCTTGGGGCTGCTCTTCTCCTCGAAGAGCTGCTCGCCCAGGACGTTTCTCCAGCGGCCGTAGAGGAAGCTGTGCAGGATGTCGGAGGTGATCACCTCGGCCAGCGAGAGCCCCTGCGGCTTGAGGCCAGGCTTGAGGACCAGGGCCTCGGCGGGCAGCACCGAGCCCATCATGGGGGCGAGGCGGCGGGGCCGAGCGCGACGGGGCCGGGCGCGGCGGGCGGCGGGCGGCGGGCTGGGCTCCGTTCGGCTCGGCGGCTCCCGCCCGGCTATATATGAGCTTCATTGACCCTCCTAATTGGTTATTAATGACCTCCCTGACGTTGGCGGAGAGACTGGGGCTGCCGGAGCGAGGCGAGCCGTCGGAGCCCCCCCCTCCCATCTCCTCCTTCCCTCCCCTCCCGGGGGTGGGGTGGCTGGAGGGAGGGAGGGACACGGCGAGCGCGCACACACACACACACACACACACACACAGATAAACACACACACAGGATACACACACACATATACACACACGGATACACACGCGCGCTCGCTCGCCCCCCCGCACCTCCCGGCCCGGGCAAACCCAAACCCGGGCACCTGTCCCCGGGCACGGCACCACAGCAGCCAAAAGGGCAGAAATGTCCCCGCCGGTGTCCCACGGACGGGCCGCACCTCGGACATGGTCCCGCTCCCCACCGGGTCCCCGCGCTCGTTTTGGGACTGAAACGCTGCGTTTTGGGGCCATTGAGCATCACAACGAAATCGGCGGCCCCGAGCCCGACAGCTCCCGGTGCTCCGCGGCGTTTGGCCCTCGCAGCCCCGGGGGAACGGGCTGAGCTCCCGCAGCTGGCCCCGACCGTGCTCGGCTCCCCGCTGCCCCCCGCATCCCCGGCTTTCCCGGCAGCTCCGGCGCTGCTCCCCCAAACGCCGGGAGAGGGTCCCCAAGCACGGGGTGGGTGGGACGCGCTCCCGGGGCCGGTCCCCGCTTGACCCCGAGGCAGGGCTCGCCCGGCTGCCGTCACCAGCCCGGCCGGTCCCCAGCCCCGCATCCCCGTGGGAATTGTGCCAGGTGTGGGTCGGGGACCTCTCCTGGATCCCCCGTCTCCCTGCCGTGTCCCCCCGGGGCGGGACCCCGACCAGGGGAGGCTGCAGCATCTCCGGGCTCTGCCGCCGCATCGGCCCCGTCCCCGCACTCGCAGGCATTTCCCGGAGCCCATCCCCGCCCTGCCGAGCCCAGCAGCTCCGCAGCCACCTCTGCTCCCCGCAAGGTGCCATCGGAGCGGTGCCCCCAAACCCAGCGCTCCCCTCCGGACCCGAGCTTTGCCGGCGCAGCAAAGGGTTAATCTTTCCCGGATTTAAACCCAGTCCTGCTGTGTCGGAGCTTAGAGCCCTCTCCTTAGCCTTGTTCTTTTGATTTTCATGGGGACGAGGGGCTGCAAAGGGCTGCGGGAAGAAGGCTGGGCCCCAAGATCTCAAGCGCTCAAAGGCCGGTTCCCGCAGCCCGGAATCCCGGGGAGCCCCGCCGGTTCTCGCCGTGCCCGGAGCAGCCAAGCACATTCCAAACCCCCAGCCTGTCCCTGGGTGGTGTCTCATAGGGTGAAGCTGTGGTGTGTCTTCTGTCCTGGGTGAAATGATGCTGAAACCCATGTGCAATTATTTCTATTAATCCAATCAAGAAGCAACGCAGATGTCAGGAACCCACCCAAACCTGCGCTTACTTTCGGATTTTCGCCTGGCAAGAGGCAGCGCTGTCCTGGAAAGGGGAGGTTAACAACCTACAGGGACTGGTTTGGGGTTTAATAAGCGTAAAAATGGAGTTTATTTTGTTTTTCTGGACTTTGTCTAGAGCAGAGAAGCCGTCAGAATATTTCAGCCTTGCTAAACATAGCGCATCAGGTGGAAAGGTTCCCAACACCGGCTCCCTCCAGCCGCCGATGCAAACCAGCCATCGGATAGGTTTTTTATTTTTTCTTCCCCCTTTCCCCAGGAAAATCCTTCAGCCTTCAAGTTATCCCGGGACAAAAAAATAATAGATGCTCTTGAACCCCCTGCGGCTCGGTGCGGGCTGCGCTGAACCCCGCTCCCGGCTGCGGGGGCTCGGCTGTGCGGGAGGGAGTGATAGAAGAAGGTGGGAAAAAAAATTCTTCAATTTTCTGCGTGGTTTTAAATATCCCCAGCTGTTTCCCAAAGCTTCTTCCCGGTCCTAGGAAGGTGCTTTGCTGTGTGTTCCCCCCAACCCCCCCCCCCCACCCCCTACTCATTTCTCTTTTTTAATATCGCAGCTATCCCTCCTTTTTAACATTTAAGAGGAAACAAGTTTAATATTCATGGCTGTTAATAGAGAAGGGCCATTATCGCCGCCCCATTGTTCTGAGCCCCGCACAATGCTGCTTGTATTTTCATGTGTATATTCCCAAAGTTCCTTCTGAGCGTTTAGTGAGCACTTTAATATTCATGGGTGTTAATAGAGAAGCCCTCAGTATATTGGCATATTGTTGGGAGGTGTACATATTGGTCTGACTCTGAATAGCCACAGTCCTCTTTTCTTTTGCTCTGTTTTGCAGGGTTGATGGGCCAGGAGTAAATGGGCATTTTTCCCCCCCGTCTCCCCCTTACAGAGAGAACATCTTTATTCCAGTCCCAGACTTTCTGGTTTCCCATTCAGGACCCTCAGAAATAATGTCAGGCAGAAGAAAAGTGGAGCAAATCAATCTTTCATGGTCTTTTTGAGACCAATTTGACATCCATGGACTCTTCTTTTCTTTCACAGCCTACAAGGGGATGGTCAGGATCTGGACAAGGTTGGGGTCTGATGAGGGGAGACATGGGATCATAATGCAGCAAAGAGAGAAAAGAAAAGCAAAACAAGAAAAGATTGCAGGGATGGGGTGATGGAGGAAAAATGAGGGTGAATGACAGTGCAAGAAAGGAGATTAGAGCCCAGCAGCTGCTTTTTGGGGGGCGGGGGGGAGGGGGGAGCTCTCTCCCCTCTTCCAGCCCTTCGCATGAATAGGATTTGAACAGAGCGGAGATTGATTTATAGTTATTGCAGTTGAACATTTATTGCTCTTAAAGAGTGGCGGGGAGAAAAGAGAGAAAAGGGGTTTGAAAAGCTCCTTTCTGTATTAAAGAGGTATCAAATGAAGACTGCTGAGATAATATACAGTGGCCAATGGGAATTTGATTTGCTTTAAAATTTAACTCTTGTGGGGCCGCCGGGATGGAGCCGGGATGCGGGGAAGGAGCGGCCGCTGCCCCGGGCCGGTGCAGCCGCGATCCTTTCCTCAAGCCCCGCATTCGCCGCCCGCCTTCGCTGCAAAGATCTGCGCGGCTCCTGTGCGGCGGGGAAGGGCTGCAGCGCGGAGGGAGGATCAGTGCTTCGTTAGTACAATTTTGCATTTTTTTTTTTTTTTAATTTGTTTTTCCGTGGAAGGTGAACGCAGGAGGGATGCAGAGCTACGAAAATCACCGGAGCGGAGAAGAGCCCTTTTCGAAGCCGAGTTTTTCTTGCCCTAAAACCGGAGGTTTCTCCTCTCCGACAGCAGAAACGCGATCGCAGCCGAGTCCCCTCGGGCGCAGAAAGGAGCCCATTGTTCAATGGGGAGAAATACATTTTTAGCGGTGATTGAAAGCTCCCCTCTCGTTTGAACTTTAGAAGAAAGTCCCTGGCAGGGAAGAGCATCCCCCTCCCTCTGCCCCAACATCTGTTTGGAGCAATCCAGGCTCTAGGGCAGAGCCGGGCTCTGCCCCCTCCCAAAGTCATTAAAAAGATATTAGTTGAGCTGAGAAAAGTCCAGCAGCCCCGATCCGAGGTGGGGTGGGGGTGGTATGTGTCATTAAAAACGATTTTGGATTTGCCGGCGCTAATACGAGGCGAAGGGACCACGGGGTCTGAGTTCAGAAGCCCCTGGCCCCGGCTGCCCCTCCGCGCCCTGCCCGGTGCCCACTGCCCGGTGCTCGGTGTCCCGGTGTCCGGTGTCCGGTGTCCCACTGCCCGGTGTCCGGTGCCCGGTTTCCCCGTGCCCGCTGCCCAATGTCCTCTGCCCTCTGCTCTGTGCCCCGGTGTCCCGGTTCCCACTGCCCGCTGCCCGCTGCCCTCTGCCCAGGGTCCCACTGTCCGGTGTCCCGGTGCCCGCTGCCCGGTGCCCAATGTCCCGGTGCCCGGTGTCCCGGTGTTCCGGTGCCCGGTGTCCCTGTGTCCCGGTGTCCCGGTGTCCCGGTGTCCCGGTGCCCAATGTCCCGGTGTCCCGGTGCCCGGTGTCCCGGTGTCCCGGTGTCCCGGTGTCCCGGTGCCCGGTGCCCGGTGTCCCGGTGCCCGGTGCCGGCGCAGGGCGGCTCTGCCGACCCCATCACCTGCTCCGAGCGCCCCCCGAGCTCCGGGAAAGGGGACGGAGGGCGGAGAGCCGGGCTGGGAGCAGAGGCGGTCAGCTGCTCCGGCCGCAGCCTCTGCGCCTCCACGGGCTGCAAATGCCCCGGGAGCGGAGGGAAAGGGGGGCAGGAGGGATCATCGCACCCCTGCGGGAGCCGGGGGAGCCGGGGCAGGAGGGATCATCGCACCCCTGCGGCTGCCGCAGGAGCCAGGCGCCTCCGAAGTTGCTAAATGTGTCATTTATTAAAGCATTCAGGGGGCTTTTCTTTGGCGTTTGCTTGCAAACTCACAAAGGCCGAGCTGCTGTTTGGGGGTCTTTTCTGATGGAAAAAGGGCTCGGAGACCCCCGGCACAAAAGAAATCCTGGCAGTGCTTTCAATGGCCAGGACTCAATGAGGGGGACCCTGCGCGGAGCGGGCGGGGGCGAGGGGCCGCCCGGTGCTGCCTGAAAGGCAGGCCTGAATGTAATGGGGAGATCTGCGTTTATTTGTTGGGATCACATTTAATTAGCTTAGTACAACCCTTGAAAGACAAAGGGACCTCAATCTGGATCCAATCTGAAGCTCGTTTGGAGAGCGAGGGCTCCTGGAAAAGTCAAAAGAGAGAAAGGAGAAAGAAAAGGGAGGCTGGGAGAGAAAGGGGCTGGGGGCCCAGCCAGGTGACTGGCACGCGTGAAACAAGGGGGCCTTTTGGGCACAAGGCAGGGCTCAAAAGGGAGGGAGGAAAATAGCCTCTTCCTCAGGTTTTACCTACTTAAACCCCCTGAAGGGGCTGGAGCTGAAAAGCCTCAATGGGGGCTAAGGAGGCTGCAAAGCAAACAGCAGCACTGGAGAGGGGCTGCGGCCCTGGCGCCGCAGCAGTTGGTGACACTCGGTTATGGGAATGTGCCCAAATGTTACCTGGGCCCGGGAACGCTCCCGCCGGCCGAGCAGGGGGTGCGGGAGGACGAGGCGGTGCCCGGGGTGAGCCTGGGCTGAGGGGCCGCTGGATCCTCCGCACCTTCCCTCTGCAGGGTGGGACTTCCCACCTGCGCCTTCGCCCACCCCCCGCAGCCCCCCTGCATCATCACTCGGGGAGTTTCAGCCCGAGGAGCCGTGGCTGGGCTGGGACACCGAGGAGGGGTCCCCACGAGTGCACCCCTTGCTTCAGAGCAGCCCCCGGCATCCCCCATCCCAGTGCCAGCACTCGGCACACGCAGGTGCTGTGAGGAGGATGCGCTGTGAAAAGAGAGGTAAAAAGAAAGGTAAAAAGAGTGACGGCCCCCAGGGTGCCACATCCACGGGCGGAGCTGCACGGATGACAGGCTGGCCGCTTGTCCCCCTCCAAACCGGGCACTGCCACCTGTCCCCGCTGCCCTCCGAGGGGCACTGGGAGGGCTCGGGCGCTCCCGGGCGGTGCTGGCCGTGCCCAGCGGTGCCCAGCGGCTCCGGGCACCGAGGGTTCGGGGCGGTGGAGCCGCAAAAGCTCCGGCACAGGGCACGGCAGCCCCTCGGAGCCGCGGGCTGGCTGCGCTGCTCGGGGAAGGAGCTTTAGGGCATTATTTGCCTCCATTTCACTCTGCGGGAGGCCGCGGAGCCGAGCAGAGATGCTGAGTGCTCTCCCTTCCGCTCTCACTCTCTTCCTTGCCTTTCTCTCCTCCCTTGCCTTCATTTTAAATATTATTTCCACGATGGTTTCGGCGAAGGTGTCTCGGCACGCAAGAGCAAGAGGAAGAAAATCACCTTCAGCTGCGTCCGAGCTCAAGCGGCGTGGAAAGGGAACACGGAGGTGGCGAATGGCGGGGGCCACTCCTCGGCCACCACCGGGGCTCGGTGGCACGGAGGGACAGAGACGGATGTGGATTGCAAAATCGGGAAAATCTCTGCGCCTTTTCCTCACTCTTAGCAGTGATCTGGGGATGGGACAGTTACATCCCAACAGCATCTGTCCCACATCCCATCCCTCCTGCGGCATCAGCTCCAATGCAGCTGTGACCTGCGCTGGGTGACACGGACAGGGGCTGTGTGACAGGGACAAGGCTGAGTGGCAGGGACAGGGTGACACGGACAGGGCTGGGTGACAGGGACGGGGCTGGATGACAGGGACAGGGCTGGGTGACAGGGACAAGGCTGAGTGGCAGGGACAGGGCTGGGTGACAGGGACGGGGCTGGATGACAGGGACAGGCAACCCGGCAGGTGACCCCGGGTGGGACTGAGGGCTCCTCTGGCAGCTCCTGCCCTTCACCAGCCCTATTTCCCCCCAGACAAACAGAGCAGCAGCTCCAGCCTCGCCGTGTAACCACTCACGGCAGCAAAGTTTAATATTCCCTGGCGCACGGTCCGGGCGAGGAGGCTGCGCTGAGTGACGGCTCCACAAAGGGCAGGGACCGTCTAATCCCCGGCACCGCGGCACCTGCACCCCGGCCCGGCCGGGATTAACGGGGAGCAAACCGGGCTCTGCGAAGATCAGAGGCTTCATTAGAGCGGCCTTGAAATAGGATTTCCTCAAGTGATAAGGGGCAGGGTGGGAAGATAATCTGGGGGGCTGTTGGCACCTGCCCCCACACATCAGCCCCAGAGATGCTCTTTTGGGTCACCTGCCTTGAACGTGGTGCCCCAGACCGGGAGGGAAGTGGCAGGGCAGATCTGGGTACCCACTGCCCCAAATCCTTTATCCTTTATCCTCTGCCGTCTTCCTCCATCCCCAGCACCCTTTGAGGAGCCTCCCAGACACGAATGGGACTCGCTGCTCGCTGCCCTCCCACTGCCCTCGGCCCCTCCTGCCAACAGACCCGGGAGCTGTGGCTCTTGCAGCTCATCTTCACATCACATAACATCAATTTCTGCTCATTTGCATCATTAAAATTCTAGAAAGTTTATTTTGTGTCTTTTCCAGCCTTATGAGAGCAGAGAAACACTGCCTGCCATGGGCACCCTGCACTGCTGCTACCCACAGCAAATGCAACGAGAAAACCTCCAAACCAAATAAAGCCAAACTGGTTTGGCCAAATAAAGGATAAACTGCTCCCAGGATGCACTGACACTGCAAGATCCCAATTCCTCGCCCTGTGCCACCATCCTGCAAACACCAACAGCCCTGAAAATCCCCCTGAGAGTGGGAGGAACCAGGTGGGTTTAGGGGAGCAGCAGCAGTGCAGGTGGGACCTTGTGAACATCCACATCCTGTGGGAAGCTCCATGTTAAACACCAGGAGCTCTCACTCTGACCACGCTGCCCATTACTGTAAATACAGCATTCCTTAAATGCAATTAAATATTTAATACTTGGAGAAGGGGGAGAAAAGGTCCCACATCTTGTCTCTTTCAATAGACATTTCAGTCTAACTTGCAATGGCCTAAATGTTATTTGTTCTCAAATCATGCAAAATTAAATAAAGTATTTCAGACTATCTCAAAGTCTCCCACTCCTAAAAGAGCTGTTACTGTTCAGGCTCACTGAATATTGAGCACAGGAGAGCATCAGGGTCATCCTGGGCTCAGTGATGCTTTAGTGACAAGGTTTTTAGGGCTGGTAATAAGAAAGGGATTGCAGAAAGACCAGAATTAATGTCTGCTCAGAATTTGGGCTTTGCCAGCTTGGGGGGTCCTGTGGGACACGGTTCAGACACCCACACACACCCAGCAAAGCTGTGCTGCTGGGTAGAGTGAGATGGATTGATCCTGGGGGGACAGAACCTTGGTGTGCCTGAGCCAAGGGCTCTGGAAAGGGATTGAGGGAAGGAGCATTTTTGTCAAAGCTAGGAAAGAACAGGGCCTGGGCACCTCCTGCCAGGGCCATTGACCCCAGTCCTGCTCTTCCCAAATGCCACACTCTGGAGGCCAAGCCTTCCCCAAACTGATCCCATCTCCTCATGGGATCACCTCACTGCCCTCAGGATCCTGTCCTGGCGTGGCCCCGTGCTGGGATCTGGCTCCCAGTGAGGAGGAAAAGGCTGCACCATCCCCATCACCATTCATGGACCCCAAAGTCCCAGATGTGTCCCACTTGCCATCTTAATCCACGTTACTGGGGGTTAAATTTGCCCAGAGCTGAGCAGATTTGGTTCTTCCTGGACACCAAGACTTGGCTTTGAAGGCACCACAGCAACTCCTGGGCTGCACCACACCTGAGCCAGGGGACTGGAGGAGGTGCCTGCAGACCCCAGAGTGAAAGCCCTGGGGTGGGACTGACCATCAGACCAGTGCCAGAACTCCTGGATGGACAGAGAGCAAAGCAGCAGGGCTGGGGAGGGCCTGGAGGAGCCCAGAGGCTCCTCATGAAGTGCTGAGGCATCTCTGCCTCAAACCCAGCCCCTCTCCAGCCCATCGTGGACTCACAACAGCTCCACACCCGTGGCCTCTCTGCCCAGAGCAGGCAGCAATAATGGAAAACAAATTGGTGAACTTGGGAACGTTTCAAGCATTTCATCCTTCCAGGACACCAGACTGCTGATGAAACCCCAGCTTTGCAGGCACCATCTTAATGACAGGCCAAATTTCAAAGGCTTGCAAACTATTTCTTGTGCTGCTGCCCCACCCCCTCAATAAAAGGTTGCATCAGAAAGAGATATTTCCATAATTTATAGTATGGGCATTTCACTGGGGAGACTCACTCATCTGTACTTACAGATACATTTAAGAAAATGCATCCTCCCACAATCCTGCACCATTTACGACTATTGGCACAATCTGTAATCCTCAGTCTTCAATTAAGGGACACCTTAGGGTTCATTATCACACAATTGCTCCCTGTGAACCATGCCAAATGCTGTTTTGGCACAGAGCTTGGAAGATGAATTAGAAGGAAGTCTTCTCGGTAATGCCCACTCCCAATTCCCATCAGCAGCCTTTATGCCCTCCTCTAGCCATTTTTTCCCCCCTCTCCCCTCTTTCCAAGTGGCTTTTACTATCCCATCTTTCAATGTCTCTCTTGATTCTCTGGAGGTATATTTAGAGATGCTGCATCTCCTTTTCTTCCGGCTCTCAGCGTGCTTTGCAGATGGGATCCTCTCCTCCCTTCCCCCGTCACAAAGCCCCACGGCTGCCTGGGAGCAGGGCCCGGAGCTGCCTTAGGCTGGAGGAGCTCAGAACTCACATTTTACAAGAAAGGGATGCCTGAAGGGGCTACAGTCGTTGCCAAATTTGGCCTGGGCACAAGCAGTAACACACCTGATAATGGCTGGAGCCACATCCCTCTCCCAGTGCTGCTCCAGTGACCCCGTGCAGGGATGGATCCTGCACGGATTCAGCCACAAAACTGGGGAAGAGCAACAAGTCCAGAGCATTAAAACCAGGGGCTGCCACTTGCTCAGCACTAAAACCTTGTCAGGCCTGCAGAGGAAACCTCCTGTTGTTAACACAGACCCTTGTGGGATCCTTCTGGCCCAAAGAGCCACAGTCACAGAAACTTCCACGGGAATCCTGCGTGTCACAGCACCAGGACGATGTGACAGTGACAAAGTTTCTCCACAATTAACACTGGTGCTGCCCTCAGTGACCATCCCAAACTCCCCAGGACCTGCAGAGAGGGAACAACAGAGTCCAACAGACAGGAAATACTTCACCCACAAGACACCTTGTGGAAATTTTATTATATAGAGTGTAAAATGCAACTGTCAGTCAAATAAAAAGAACACTTTTTTTTTTTTTTAACACCATGCTCAACATTATCCAATTGCAGTTCTTTATAGTTAGACATTTCAAGCATAAGGAAAAATAAGGAAAGAACCCAAGAACAGTAAATTCAGTACATTTAAAAACGGAATGTCCCGCAGGGCAATTAAAAATGCAAGAAAAAATAGCTTCAATTCCGTTTTTCCTTTAAAAATACACTGTTATCTGTACAAGAAACACTACAGTAAACAACAGAAATCATATTATCCCTTTTATTAAATCAAAATTATTTAGCATACTGTGGTTAATACTAGATTCATTTATTTCTCTAGGTAATTTGACAAATATTAGATAAGAAAATATTTAAAAGAAACAAAAGAGCAGAAAACACCTTGGAATTAAAAAATAGTTACTACCTTTTATACGGTTTTATGTTCCACAGTGTTTGTTAAAGGTACTAATAGCAGATTCATTTTAATATTAAAAATAACAGTATTTATATTTCTGAGAGCATAGAAGAAGTTTTTTTCTTTTCTTTTCTTTTTTTTTTTGTTTTTTCTTTTTTTTAACAAGCTTGGAGGTCTTAGATACATAAATGCAACTAGCAATGGAAACATGAAAACATGTATTGCTAAAAAAATTAACACGTTTTTATATTACCCATTTAGACTCTAGAAATTATACAAACCCTACAAAATGCCCCCCCAACTTGCAAACAGTAACTGTTTCAAATACAGAAATCATATCATTAATTACAATACATATCATAGTTCAGTTTTTTAAAAATGCAATAAAATCAAAGACAGCCAAGATACAAGAAATTAGAAGTAAAACATTTAATGAATTTACATATTTAAGAATATTTAAATACTGTTTAATTTTTTTTTCTTTTTAAGATTTGTTACATACCACCTAAGACTTCCAAGCCACTCTTTCTGTTCCAACAGAAAAGATCAAAAATTAAAAGGAAAAAAAAAAACACACAAAAAAACCCACATGTTGAAATGTCACAGCTCTGGGGTACGTTTTGGTGCCTGCAAATTCTCTGGCTTCTCTCCAAAAAGAATCCCGGAGGTTTGTTTTAATATAAATTTGGAAACAAAATTACCAGCATGTCCATACGTTTAGTACATTACTAATTGTTCCTGATTCTTAGAAAAGTTCAGTATAGATTATCCTACAGCTAGTGTTTCACAAACAGAAAAGTCTTCATCAAAATGTTGCAAATCTAGAAACCTCTGTTACAAAAAGGTTTTCTTCCACAACGATTCCAAGTGAAAAAAATTGCCACGAGGACCTTGTTCTACTGCTCCTGGAAAGAAAGAGAGAAGGAAAAGAAGGAAAAGTTACTGAGCAGCAGCAAATTCTCAAAGAGCCGAGCCCGCCTCCCCCGACACAGGTCTGTCCCCGCCGCTGAGAACAGAGCTCAAAGGATGCTGCGAGCTGCCAGCACAGCCCTCTGCCCCTCTGTCCCAGAGCTCGGCTGCCCCTCACCGAACAACATCTCCCTTTCTGGCAGGCCAGACTCGGGGAGGGATGAAGAGAAGCTCTTTTATCACCTCTTTTATCCAGGTCACACTTGGCCAGCGCCCGCGGCAGCGCCGGCACGGCTCCACCTCAGCGGGGAGAGCAGGGCAGAGCAGCTGCTGGGACCAGCATCCACAGCAGCCTCTGCTCCCAGAGCTAAATGTGGAGCCGTGGGGACGAGTGTCAGACCACAGCAAGGTGCTCCCTGTGCTTTGCACAAACTTTTTGCAGCTTTGTTTGCTCCGTGAAGCTCCGGAAAGCACCGAGTGTGATCTGGATAAATCTCACACAATTCTCCAGTGGGCTGTGTGACAGCTGAGGGGAGATTTTACTCAGAAGCAGGTTAACAGAAATTGTTTTTCAACAGTTTTGGTCCCTTTTGGGACAGGGAGCTGGTGAGCACGCAGCTTCTGTCCCAGCACGACAAAAGGCAGTGCCTGCACTCAGTTCTGGGATGCGTCAGGGCTGTGCTGCCTCAGCAGCCTGGCTTCAACATCCTTTTATTTTAATTCCCCAAAGTCAAACAACTGCCTGGGGACTATAAGGAAAGGCTCTCAGGAGAAAAAAATAACATCCCAGTCCTCTCCTAAAAACCCCTCACCCACGCTGTACAGGAAAATAAGATTCTGATGTTGAGGCAACGCTTCTGTTTCAGCCACAAAACATCTCTGCTTCCCCACGTGAACCTGAAGGAGCGTCCCTACACTAGGACAAGCCCAATAAACCCAATTGCCCAAGGGAAGGAACAGAGGGGTTTGGGAAAGGTGACTACAGACCTGGCTGTGGGCCTGAGCCTGCCCTAGTGTCTGCCCGTAGTAGGCAGCCTGCTGTCGGTAATACTCTGCCCAAGCCATCGTGTAGTCCGGCTGGGAACTTGCCTGAGAAGCAGCACTGGCAGCATGACCTGGAGAGAAAGGAGAAAAAAAGGAGAGATAAGCAATTCCAGAAGTCCAAGCCCAGGTTTAGGATCTCCTTTTGCAAAGCTTAAAGAAGAGCCAGCCCCCTTCCAGCTGCTGCAGACACCAGACAGAGCGACACCGGCTCCGCTGCGTGGGGTGGCAGGATGGGCTCCAAGCTGGACTGAGAAGGACAAGCCAAGAGCAGGCAGAAAGCACCCAGAGCATTCCTGCAGCTGCAGGGACAGGCTGGCAGCCTGCACACCCCTCATCCTCAAAGGCACAAAGCCTCCAGCAGCTCCATGTCAAAGCAAGTCCAGAGGTCGGGATCATGCACTCGGAACACGGTGGACAGAGCCAGGCCTGTGACTTTCCACAAGCTCTCCTACCCTCTCACAAGCCAGCTCCAGCTTTCTGCATTTTGTCAGCATCAGTTCCTGCGTGCTCTGTGTTTCTCCAGGCAGGGTGGCTGCAAGCATGGGCACGAGGGGCCCGGGGCTCAGGGGGAGCAGCTCCCCCAAGATGTGACAGCACAACCGAGAGCTTTCCTGGGAGCACTACATGGGAGCACTACATGCACCATCACCAACAGGACAGCACCAAAGGGCATCTGCAAAGGACTGGAAGCTAAAAATGGCAGGGATGGAGATGCAAGTCATCAGATTAGAGTTAACTCCTTGTCACAAGAGCTGATTCATCTCCAGTAAGCCTGTTTCACTCACTCTGTTTTTTGAAATACTCCTCCCATGCTTTGCTGTAATCAGGATGGCTGTTCTGCTGCTGGCTCTGTTGGCCTGTGCAAAGATGACAACAAGGGGCACGTCAGTATGGAACAGGTGACAGTTTCCAGCCAGTGACATCTACCTCTCCATCAGACAGGCCCTGGGTCTACCTCAGTTGCCCAGACTTGACACTTCAGCTACCACTTTTCTACAGTGCTGGGCATCTTCAGGGGAAGCTGAGGAAAAGCTTGAGTTCCTGATCTCACCTCATCTGCTAAAGGGCATGAAGCCAATTGTCACCCTGCTGCTCAAGCCAAAGCACATGGCTGGGAGCTGCCCAGTCTGCAATCAGCCACCCTGGCCTCCCAGTCTGCTTGCACTCAGTGCAGGAGAGCTGAGACACCTGACACAGCTGAGACCTGTCACCTCCACAGAGCTGCCAAGGGAATGGCCGTGTTTTGAGTCACCTCACTTGTTTCTCAGGGGCTGCATCCTGCACCCTGCTCTTCTCAGTGCACAACTCTGGGGCAAACATGCAGCTCCTGGTTCCTCAAGGTGCCATGAGCCCTGCACAGGGCACAGGCAGCCCCCCTGCCCACGGGGCACAGCCAAGGCATCACCCACGACATCCCTGAACAGCCACAGCTGGCTCATGGTGCCATCTCCAGGCTCCTACACTGCAGCAAGTGAAGCAGTGCCACTGTCTCCTCACAGATCCCAAACCTTGGGCTCCACCCAGCACAGACTCCCCATCTTTGAAGCATGAGACACTTTCAGCCCAGCACATCCAAGTGTTACAGCTGGGACAGAGGAAGGATACCTGCCCTTGCCATGCTTCCCTGGATCCCAGTGGGAGCATGGAGCCCTTAGTGACACAGGGGACAAACAAGCAGCCAACAGGGAGCTGCAGAGAGGCACAGCAGGAGTGGGGAGCACGAGCCACTGGGGACAAGGAGAGCAGGCAAGGACAGAGGACACGCGTGGAGCAGAGCTCTTCCCATCCCATCCCAGCTCCATGTGCAGCCCAGCCCTGACACCAGCCCAAGGGGGGCTTTGAAGTGGGGGGAAGGGGGAAAATAATACACTGCAAGTGTGAAGTGGGTGGAGGGAACAGGGCAGCAGTGTCCTGTCCAGGGGCATAAAAGCGGGTTAAAAGACTTGACCAACGCTACAAGTCAGGACCTTTTCTGGCAGAGGTCAAGGCTGCCTCAACTGTCCACCTGCTAATGCCAACAAAGGACCTCCTTCAATGCCTTTTCTTCTCAGAGAATTACAGTCCACAGCAGGCTGAAAGGACACACAGCTAAATGCATTTCACAGCAAAATGTTTCCCCAGCCAGTTAATTTATTTAAGATGGGGGAAGTAATTAAAATCTAAATACATGTGTAGGGGGTGGGGGTCTGCCCCTCCTCCCACAAGGAGGGCACTCGAGGCTGTCCCCAGGCTGTGACAGGGCTGACAGAGCTGTGACACACAGGCTGCAGCACTCAGGCAAGGAAGGGACCCTGCACAAGGCTGCTTGCAAATTAAAAAGTGCAAAAGCAGGTATTTACCTATTTCTTACAACAATCCTCCTATGCCTTGGGGAGCAACACCTGGGCACTACTGCAGCAGAGGAGAGTGGTGGAGGTTCTTAAAGCATTGTGTGTGTGTTTCCCCTCTCCTCACCCAGCCTGCCTTCAGTGTGCCTGGCTACACACAGGAACAGGGAGCAGCATCTCAAGCACACATGGAACTAGGGAGCCAACATTTTCCATCAGGCTCAACAGCAGAAAACAGTGAAAATCATCTGCCTCCAAAAGACAGCAGTGTGGGACTAAACCCACACAGGGGAAGAGCAATGGCAAGGCAGGAAGCTCCAGGGGTTTTGGGAGCCACCTGAAATCTGACAGTGTAAAACTGTCATCACTATGATGACAAAAATGAGCTGAATTTTCAGTCATCAGAGGGCTCAAGGGGGCTCTGCTTTCTACACCAGGCTCCAAAGCCAGGAGGGGTGAGCCTGACACATGATTATTTGCTGCAGGAAGGGAGATTCTTCTTTCTCCAGGGACTGGTGGGCAGCATGAGGGAATGTTTCAGGAAGGTGAGGAAGAAGTTAAGTTATCAAGATGAGTTTCTAAAGGCATCTTGCAAGGCAAAGAGCAATGCAGTTTTGTAAGCATTTATTCCAAGGCTCTGTGGAAGATGAAAGTTAATTTTTTTTTGTGAAGCTTTCCCTGCTGCACTGACTGCTCTGCTTCCCAAAGCTCAGCAAAGTTCAGAGCCCTTGGGGATGCAAAGCAAAGGAGTAGAATAACAATTTCTCCTGTAAAACAAGTTAGTGAGAAAATACTCTTCTTCAGTACCACACTATTTCATTACTGTACAGAAAAGAAGTCCACTGAAGCCCACCACTGCATTTTAATGTGCTGAAACCAGAACAACTGCTGACCTCCTCCAAGACCTAGAGCTCAAAGGGAAAGTCATCATTTCTAGACTGTAATTGCTAAGAGGGAGACTCATACAGAGTTTAACACACACTTCCCATGCAGTGTTGCCATGTGCCACCACAGAACACATTTCAGAAGTGCACCAAGTTAACAAAACAGCACTGAGATTTCCAAATTTCACATATTCACAATGTCATGAACGCCCAAAGGTGATCAGTGTTACAAGGAATCAAAGCACAATTGCAGGCATTGTCCCTCCAATGGTTCCTCTACCTCAGGAACCTCAAAGGGTGGGAATTTATACCAAAATTCATAATCCACTTCATTGCTAAATCAGCCTTCTTACCAGTGAAAATCATCTACCATTAAACCCCATTAAAATTACCCACCCCCCCGCAGCTTTTAGTGCTTAGCTTTAGTTTAATGAGACCAGACCATTAAAAACTTGTATTTCTTTAAAAATGGTGACTACAAGGGTCCTTTGGACACTACCACCATCACAGGAGCTCTGAGATTACCAAGCAGACATGAATCTGCTCTGTTCAGGGCAAGCCATTCCTCTGGCTGTTGGAGACACAGGATGATGCAGCTACAGCATCACCACCAGCATCTACTACTTGAATTATTCTGAAAAGGTGACTCTCCATTCCAAACTTCTCAATTTTGACTCAACAGGCTTTCAGGAAATAATGACCAGTACAGGAGCCCTGCCTGATTTTCTTTCCATGTCCTGCATCCCTCTCCCCTGTCGTTCAATCAGTCTGGAATTCGAACAGTGAGAAAAGCATATAAGGAATAATTAAATAAGAAAACAGCAAGAAATTTTAAGGTTCAAGAAGAAAGAGATGAGAAGGCTCAGCACCAACAGCGTGCCTGTTAGGAGAAAGTGTGGTTGGCAAGTGCATGCCTGGAGAATCCTGGGAGGAGAAAGCCAGAGGCAGGAATGTTTTTGTTAGAGAGGAATAGACAGCAAGGACCAAGTTTCCACCCAAAGAGCAGAAAGAGGCAATAAGCAGTTAAGCACACAAAAAGCAAAATTTTCCACAGCCTTCAGCTTGTTCTGAGCTCAATCAGCACCACGTGCCTCCACACACCTCTTGTGCTCAGGAAATCATCCTGCTGTTTCCACACCCGTGGTCTCATGGGTGAACCTGCCTTTGATAGGCACAAAGAGACTGCAAAGGGAACACCAACCCTTCTCCAGCCCAGGTCCTGGCACTTACTTGGGACTTGCTGTCCAGGCTGCTGCCACGTCTGGTAGGTACTGCCCCAGCCCTGCGTCATGAACGCCTGAGGACCACTGCAGAGGACAGAAAGCCATGCTCAAGTGGACAATAAAATACTCACCAGGCCACAGACATGAAGCTGCCCACAGAAGAGAAGTTGTCACTTATAGCCAGCAGCTGCTGAACAAACAGGTCAACATGGGAGCAAAAGGAAAGCTGTGCAGGTGTGAACTATGTCCTGCCTTGGTATCAGTCTGTTCATGAAGCCAAGGTGAAGATACATCACTCTGAACAGCACTCCTTGTGCTCTATGCAGTTCAGGCTTCTTCCAACGCTCTCACTGAACTAGAGATGGGAATTTTGGAGATGCCAATACCTACCTGATATATCATTTAAGAGATGAAATCTTTCCTGCAGTCAAGATTAAAAGGATTGAGCTCACTTGCTTCTGCTTCTGAATGCTCAATCCTTAAAAGGCTCCACTCATACCCCACCCTTTCAGGGGGTTCCACCCTTCTCCCAGCACTTTCTAGCTCCCAGCCATTCCCCCCAGCCCATGGGTGAGGAGATGCAGCAGCTTACTTTTGATGTGTAGCAGGTGCTTGGCTGAACGGATTTTGACCAAATCCTCCAGGTCCACCCATGCTGGTACCCTGTCACAGAATCCACAAATATTTAATGCCAGCTCCAAGTACAGGGTGGTACCATGAGTAGTAAGAAAGGAGAGAAGACAGCCTGGGACACGTGGATCCTGAGGTTGGTGTCAAGCCTTGTCCTCTCAAGCAATTCAGCATGAAGGCAGCTTTTCAGCTTTGCCATGCCCCAGTTAAGTATTTTCCATACTTTTTTACTAAAGCTTTCCCATTCAGTAGGACTGCAGCCTGACTTTATTAAGCTTCAATACCACAGCACTGCTTTAAATGTACGAAAAGTCATCCTGAACTTACTGAGCAAGCAGTTGAGTGTTTTACTTTCAGGACGATGCTGCCAGGACTGTGTCATTCTCACAGTGATACTATTGTCTTCCTTTCAAAAATCTCCTTTTTCATACCTTATTATTGCTGTTCTTTCCTCTCATATAGCTGTATATACTACCCAGGATTATGTCAACATCCTTCTGGGACCACAGCAAAAACTAACCAAATGGATGCTGGAGAGCCATCAAGTTCAAGCCAGCTGCTAAGAGGCAAATGGTTTTGAAGCTGAATAATGCAAGCATGTGCATTCCATGCCATCCTGTGAGTCCACGTACCCAAGAGTAACAACAGCAGGTCTGAAAGGGACAGAGCAGGAGAGCAGAGATGGAACTTACACCAACTTTCTCATCTATGAGATGTCTAGCGAGCTCGATCTGCTGGGGGACCCCTCTGATTGTGAATATTCGTACACCAGGGTCTGTGTTTGGGGGGGGGTTTCTCTGCAGCTCCACGTGTGCTCCCGACTGCTGATTTATGCTCTTGATGTTCTCACCACCTGAAGAAAAGAAAGACAAGATGTAAGGAGGGATATTCAGCATTTCTTTCCATAAAATCATATCAAAGTCAGATCCTGGGAATGGATTACAGTTTCAGCCACTTTCTGTGTGATTCAGGAGAGGTGGGCTGAGGATGATAACAGCAAAAGAAACTGCAGTACCTGAGCTCATGCTGCTCCTCACAAACATAACCTGAAACCTTGAGTTACTGTAAGGCTTTTGGGTCATGGATGATGCTGCCTGAAGAACACACAAACCCTGCTAAATGCCCACTGCCAGGCTCCCAACAAGATGCAGCATCACTGGGATACACTTGGACAAAACAGATGTAAAACCTGCACTGACTGAATTCCATGGTTTTTGCACAGGTGTTCAAATCCTCTAGGAAATTAAAGTCAACTGCAATCTAAACATGCTGGTTTTTCTTCTTTTTTTCCACCACTAAGCAAAAAAGCCACAAGCCACATAACAAAGCTTAAGCCTTCTCCCAAACATGAACTGTTTGATAGGTTATTGCCTTAAAGCAGCCTCTGCTGATGAGGTTTCCTATTCACCCTGCAGCCACACATCCCTCCACAGCCATGGCAGCACACGATTCCAGGCTGTCTCCTGCTATTTCAGAGTTAGCTGTGCATGCAGTGACCATGTCTGGCTCGTTTGCCATCTGGATGCACAAGAGCACAGGAGTGATTCCAGCAGGATGCAGCAGGGCCAGTCAAAGTGGATCTGATTTCCTCAAGACCTGCTAGGTCCTGGTCTCTTCATGAAATTTGCTTAACAAAAGCCTCAGCCAATGTTACAATGCTTCAATTCTTCTTTTGGAAGCTCGCACAACTTACAGACCAGCTCCACTCAACTGGAGAAATTAAAGGGTGTGGGGAAAGAAGGGGTTTTACAACTTTTAAATCACAAACCAAAAAAATCACCAGCTCAAAGAATAGACAGCAAGCAGAACAAAGAGTAAAGGAAACTAACCAGAGATTTTTGTTTGGTTTTCATTAAAAAGAATTGCCAAAAATAAATGCCTCAATTTTGCTCACATTTCCATCTCTATACATCCAGCACAACTTCAAAACAAACTGTGGATGTTGCAGACACTTGTTCATTTCATTGTAATAGACTCGTGACCTTTTTAACATTTTAAAGCCTTCTTGGGGAAGGGAGGAGGAAAAGTTGCCAAAGGGCAATTAACTCTTTCTAAATGAATTTTTGAAGATGCATTTAACAAAAGATAATCATGTCACATCCCTGGGCAGACAACAGGGATTGTACTGTGCAGCCAAAAGCCAACCCACTTACTTTCAGTCAAGCATGGGAAAGGAGTAAGATGAACTTTCAAAACCAAGAAGGTTTTTTTTTTTTTGTGTCATGCTTTTGTCTGATGCAGATTTGTTTGAAGCTCTGGTTTTTACATATCGAGGTGAGATCTGAATCAACAGCCATTTCATCTGCTTAGTGAAAACAGAGGACCCTTTCAGGCAACACAATTTGAAGGAGTGGCACAACTTCTTTACTGGGTGACAGAGGCACAACCAGAGGTTGCTACTTGCACTGCAGACTAGTTTCTCCTTCCAAAAGGGGATTAAAAATCGAAGCATTCTCAAACTGGAAGCAAGGAGAATACAGATTTCAAATCATTGCCCCATTTAGCATTCAGCACCAAGCCTGTGGCTGTTGGGCTTGTTTCTACAGCGGCTCCCTCCTACACCACACAGCAGAATTATGCTAGCTGCCCCTCCAGGTCTGGAGAGAGGGGCCAGAAGGACTCTGTGTCCTTGTCCTCTTCACCCTGCAGCCAAAGTGCTCCCTACCCCAGCCAGGCTCCAGAGCAGGCGAGCGCCGTGACGCAGGCGCCCTGCCGGAAGGAGCTCCGCTCCCCACGGCGAGGTGACCCGCTCAGCACATGGTGCCTGTCTATAGAGCATTCATCCCCCTCCATTCTTCCACCTGATGGGGGGCAGGAGCGATCCAGGAGCGGCCTCCCGGCTGGATGTGAAATCCTAAAGCAATTAATCAAACCTGCTCAAAGGCAGAGCTGACAAGAGCCAGGCCGGGCGCGGTCTCTGTCAGCATCGTGTATTTATCATGGAAATCCAGGGGGGCCCAGGGAGGCACGGCTGTTTCCAAGCACCACCAAACACAGACAGACTTTGACATGTGTATGGTGCTCGCCTCCACCCTTCCTCAGAGCCTTTGGGAAAGAAAAGCTGCACCTACCCACCCTCCAGGGGAAAAAGCCACGTGCAGGATCTGTGGGGAGCCCAGTCAGCTCCTAAAAGCTCATGTTCTCAAGCTGAGATGTCCACAAGAAAAAGGCACCTCATCTTCTGTCATGTGTGCTGCAGAAATAGAGATGAGAAACTTCCCAGCCTCCCTCTTTTTCCTGCTTCTGGAGTGGTCACATGGAGCAGTCACAGGTCAGATCACACACAGCACACCTGGGTGCCCAGGGCATGTGGGTGCAGCCTTTGCTTGGGTGCTGATCTCGAGATCAGGCCCAGAGTCCTCAGCCAGATTTTACAGAGAAGGCCAACAGCCCCATCCTGTATCACAGCAAGGAAAAACACCAACAGCTGGAAACTGCTCAGAAACTGTCAGGGAGCACAAAGGTTTTGCAACTGGTCACTGTTAAGAAAACCCCACTAAATCCCCTCTGCCCTGCACTGCCCTGCAGGGGGAGGAAATAACAAGAATTGCCTGTCTTGCATCAATGTGTGGAGAGTGTAGCACATCCATGCTGGTCCAGACCCCAAAAGGCAATGCTACAGCCATCATTCACTTGACAAAAGTGAAGGCTGCAACAGCCTAAGAGCACAGGCACTGTGAGAACACCGATTACAAGGTGGTATTACAATGCTACCAGCACTCAAATCACCATACAACTAGTAATTAGTCACTCCAGAAAGCTTCTGATCTGGCCAAGTAAGAATCCCTATTTTGCTGTTGTGGAAACAAAGGTAAAAAGCCACCCTTCACCCCCCAGTGAGGCTGTGCCAGGCCTTGCACTTGAATGCTGGGACATTCACTCCACTACCTGCATTTATCTTTTCAGCACACAGTGCTCTCTGTAGTCACAAATGCTCCACTTCAGTGCACTGCTGAACAACAAGTGACCTTTTCTGATCCTTTATTAAAGACGACTAATGGATACAGCAATAAAGTTTCATTATAATTTGATTTTTCTGTACATATAAGTCTCACTCATGGGCTTAAAATTTACTTTGCTTGTTTTTTTGGCCAACTGGACTGTTCAGTGAGGACAAGCATAATCACTGCAATTTCTGCATAATGGGGAAAGCAGGTGGTTTTTCATACTGAAAGAAGTTTTAAAGTTTCCTAACAGGCTCGTGGCAAAAAACAACATCTGAAAACAACTGCAGCTACAGGGCTGACCTACCTGTGTCCCTGGTCATCCAACAGGGCAGGAGCTCAGGGTGCTGTGGGGACAGGCCCATGGCAGGGAACAGCAGGGATGTGCAGGAGGGAAACAAGCCACAAGTCTCACCACAAGCTCCCTCCTGCTGGGAACACTCAAAGCCACTGAAACTTGGCCCAATGCCCTCAAGTCTCTGCCTCCTTTCCTACTGTAGCTTATCTATTCCTATTCTATTCTCTGCTGAGGCAGAAAGCCAGCTGTGATTACTGAAATACTAGTTCAGGCATATGTCATTCTTTCTGAAATAAGCAGATAGAAAAATGAAACACTGCCTTAGACAGGTAAGTGCATGAGCTCAGACTCATCACAGCAGTTCAGAGTTGGGAGCTTGTCTGCTCCTGGCTCTAAGCCCTGCCACTGCCTCACATGCAGCTCCTGCTCTGTTGTCCTGGTTGAGAGGATGACTCCTCACTCTTGTCCTCAGCATGGAGAGATCCACTGGCCAAGCAGCCAAGGGGCCTCCAAGGCAGTGAACAGGCTCAGCCAAGTGGCACAAGGTGCACCAGGCTTCTGTGCCAGGTCAGGCACCAGCACAGAGGCAGAGAAATCCTCCTACTTCACTTCATTCCTCACACACTTCAGATAGAGGGCTGGAAGCAGCTACTGTTATTACCACACTCAGAGACCTTCCATTTCCTCACACAGCACTCACAGAAATCCAGCACGATGAAATGACTGCTCTTGTCCCTGATAAACCATCCTTCAAACAAATTCCTTGTAAAAAGAATCCACAAATGAACCTGCCTTTTCTCAGCCAGCTGCTTGTTATATCAAGCTTATTTGACAGCTCTGCATTAAGAGCTTCTCTTACAGCTTGTGAATAAGGGCCTGGAGAACACAATTATGAGAGCACCACAAAGAAAACAACCACAAGTGCTTACAGCTTATTCCTATGCTGCATTCACTGGGCACTAAACACCTACAATCACAGAAACCCCCAAAGCTTCACTGTCAGGCAGCAAGAACACGACCATCCTGAGAGAGAGGGATTGCAAGCTGAGGTATTTGGAGTCACCAAACCCACCTTTGCCTATAACAAGGCCACACTTGTCAGCTGGAACAGTGTAGGTGATTTCCTGCATGCCCCCAGGTGCTCCAACACTCCAGTCCCCACGGCCACGACCTCTTCCTCGGGCAACAGCCAAGGTTCCAAAGCCATCTCGTTCCTTAGAAGGTAAAATATGTGTATGAGTGCTTTTATGCTGGCCCCAATGCACATTAAAAACAAAATAAAGCCAGGTAAGTTAAATTGCCTCATAATCAAAGGCATTGAATTGAGATATTCCTGGACCTCAGTTTTACATTCAAGGTTTTGAAGCACCTTGTCATGTAGGTTACAGTTGCCTTCCTAATTCAGGAAGATATTTTTATTTTCAAATGCATGCCTCTTCATCTGCTGAAATAAACCTATAAATAAGCACCAACTATTAAAGGACTTTCAGTCTGTGATGGTGGGATCTCTTTAGAGCAAGCAACGGATCTTGGCACTGACACATACAAAAGTTGCTTTCAAACCCTTTCAAGTGTCACCCTGCTGGAATTACTCAGCAGAAATGCATTTTCCAAAACTTCCAAAGGAAGCTTTTAAGTTCAAAGACACTTAGAGGACATACCTATTATGGGTAAGTGATTTTTCCAAAAGCAAATGCCATGGGCAGAGGCTATCAAGACACACCTCAACATTTAAGTCAATCATTACAGCAAATTATGAAATCAAGTATTCAAACCAGGTGTTGGGGCTAGAAGAGATATGAAGATGGACAAATTATGGATCTTGTTGGACAAATTATGTTTAGGATTCTGAAATTTTCTATTCCTCATAATACAAAGGGAATATACAACCTCCTTCAAGAGTCTGCCCTAGTACTTCACCCACCTTTGTACTTCTTGCTCCTGTGTAATGCAATGTACTGGTGTGTCTTAGAGCACAGTGACACAGTACCTGAGTCCTCAGCACCTTCCTGAGCCTCCACCAGACCAAAGGGCTGAAGATGAGGCACCACTGAGCACTGGCAAGGCTCTAAGCAAAGCCTCCCGCCACTGTCTGATGCTGATTTCATCATTCCATCAGCTCACTGTTTCCAAACTTAACAACAACTTAACAGGAGATAGATGTGGAGCTATAATGATGCCTCATAGGCCTGGCAATGGAAGACCTTCCCACAGCTCAGTTAGCCCACATTACATCAGAAGAACTTCCATCATAAACAAACAAACCTCAAATCCAGCAGCTCTGGGCAGCAGCATGTGTGGCCTACCAGGGGAAAACTGACCACTGCTGCTTTTCAGAAGATGGCTTCCATCCCTCCATCCAGCTGCCTGCAGGCAGCCTACATTCCCAAAAAGCATTCCAGAACCCACCTGTGCTGTGAGGATGAGCTCACTGATGATGTGTGCTGCGTGCTGACACCGATCCGGGAGCCCCATGACCTGCGCGACTCTTTCTGAGCTAATCCCATCATCTGTGGAGAGAGGTGGCAAAGACTAAATTAAACACAGAAAACATCCACTGGCCAACAAAAGCTTCCTTCCAGCACCACCACTGCTGGGAGCATTTTCACACCACAGAACTATCCCAGGAGCTACTGCTTCCCTCCACCTTCAGCCCCTCTTCCCTGGACTGAAAGAAGATACCCAGCCCACACTGCAGAGGGAACAACACTCAAAAGAAAACACTTTCAAATGTCAAAAAGCCATGAAAGAGACTGATATTATTTTAAGAGGAAAAAGGCAGCTTTGATAGGTGATCAGACAGCCAAGGACCCAGAAAAAGTTACTCAGAATTAATCAACTCCTGATCCCCAAAGGCTTTAATGTCCTGAAGGAGAATTCTTTAACAGGAAATAAAAGATTTTTGTTATTTTATTTATCTGTATAATCACCACTCAAGACATGACTGTTGTGACATCTGATGTTTGCAAATGAGCTGTATGTAATCTTACTCTCTGAAAACCAGGAAGTGCATGAGGAGGCAGCACATCATATTTAAATGGATTTCAGAAAGAGACACAATGCACCTGTAAATGAGGAAAGCCTGGCTGCTGGAACCCAAAAGTGGAACACTGATCAGAAAGCAACGGCTCTCCATCCTCACACAAACCTGGTTTAAATTGAATCCTAACTCCAGCATCATTCTGAATCTTTTTGATCATTTCTCCATTTCTTCCTATCACAATTCCAACAGCAAACCTGGGCACAGAGACCTGATGGGAAAGGCAAAGGAGTATGAAAGTGCAGAGAACTAGACTGAATGACTCT
The DNA here is from genome assembly GCF_029582105.1 of Oenanthe melanoleuca. Lineage (NCBI taxonomy): Eukaryota > Metazoa > Chordata > Aves > Passeriformes > Muscicapidae > Oenanthe > Oenanthe melanoleuca. The sequence continues at coordinate 5,222,430 of NC_079350.1, forward strand.
GATTTTACAAGGAGATGCTCTTAACTTTGAGGACGGGCCATGTTAGGCAGCTCCAGGCTACAGAAAAACAAACACATGGCCACAAATTCCTTCCCCACTAAATGAACTCTGCACTACAAGAATGCAGCTTAAAAAAAAAAAAAAAAAAAAGACAATTATAAAGTGCCATCTGGGAGTCCATGAGAACTCCTCCTCTTTGCAGAGCCAGACTCAATTCTTCTGGCAAAAGACAACACATTTTTTAAAAAAGCTTAGAGGTTACAAGAGCTGTTGGATGAGTCCCCCCACTACCCATGCCCCAGGGAGGTTAGCAGAGTACTGAGAAGGACACGTACCTCTATGCTGCCTCCTCCCATCCTAGCACTGAAATCACTGCGCACGCCTCGGAAGTCTGCCTGATCTTTCTCTCGGATGATCTCCAGTACCATTTCCCTCGCTTGCTACATGGGGAAAGAAGTTACAGTTAGCTTCAAATTATCCTGCTTGCCCTCCTGCTGTTAGGGCCTCAACAGTGGGTAATGGTCAGGCTTCAGGCAGAGGCATCTCCATCTGCTGAATGGGAACAGCAGTCAGATTTAGGATTTCTTCTACCACAGTTTGTTCTTGATGGCATCTTCTATGTCTGACAAAACCTGCCAGCTGCACAAGTGGCAGTTTCTGGGTGTGATTGCTTCCTCCAGTCTTTCAAAAAGGCCCTTAACTTTAAAAATATATCTGATTTTTTTTTTAATTAAAGGCTGTGAAGGTCTTTCCTACTGATAGAACTGAAACCAGTACAGTAAGGTGGAAGCTGTTGGTAGTATGGCAGAGATCATGCCCACTAAAAGCTACAGAGCACATACCAAGGAGGCTGCTGGGCAGCACTGAACCTACTGACTTGAAAAGTTAGGCTAAGTCTGCAGCAATTCAGCAAGACATTTTCTGAGACAAATGAGTCTCAGATACCAGATACCAGAGCCATTCACAAGCCTGCATGTAGCCCAGCTAGTGAAAGTGTACCCTGGAAATTAGCCAACAGTAGTCACCAACAAAACAAAAAAATCCTATATGTAAAACCCAAGCTTTTGTTTCTCTCTACCATCAGTCAAGCTTTTGACATCTTGGTTCTATTTCCCAGCTTGAGGACAGTGAATCTCTCTCATTTTTACATATTTTCCATGTCCTCAAGGTATTTTTAACAGAAAGAAACAACTCAAAGACATTTCAGAGATTCCAAGATAGAAATATGGGTAATGGAGAGATTTCATAGGAATTTGAGGGAGTTAAGAAATATTGCTGCAGCATCCACAGAATCCCACCAAACACAAGAATTCATCACACTTCTTAAACACTTCCTAAGTGTGCCCAGCTTTAAATGCCTCAAAGATCTTCCAGCCTGTGCAGCCTCCATGTTTCCTTGAATGGAAGATGTGACAACAGCAAATCTTGCAAAGGAGAAGCCACCTGGGAACTGGCAGCACTGAGAGCATGATTTGGTTAAAAGTAGCCAGACTGTCCTTTAAGCTCCTTTTGTACAGCTATACCTCCACAGTAAGAATTTCAGGAGGGGAAAACAAAATTAATTCTAGAACTTGCAATAAGAGCTTTGAAAAATACTACCCAAACACTATGCCTAAGAAACATCAACTGTTGCACCAATTTATGATTAGGGAGATTTTATGAAACAGAACTACTTTTATTTGAGACAGGAATGCTAAGCTAGATTTAAATACTTAGCAAGGTATGAAAGGCACTTGCTGAGAAGTGGAACATGCTGTGGCTAAACTTCAATGCTTTAATTCAAGAGCTCCCATCATGCTGCAATCCCCAGTCTCCAATTGATGGGGGTTTTTCTCTGAAATGCAGGTACATCCACATCTGCAGAACCCTGACACAAGGAGACTGAAGCACCAATTAATATTAAGCAAACCCCTTGGTTTCAGGAGTTGTTGTGGGATTGTTTTTAACTGCCTGCGTCGATTGGCTGTCTGAGGTAGTTTTGAGAAAGGTTCTGTCTCAGATGTGTGATTCAGTCACCAAGAACCCATTTGCTCAAGTGACACAGAGCTCTCATTTTTTGTCACACAGACCGGAAAGCATTTAAGAGGTACTTTCTCCAAACCATCCCCCTCATATCTACTCCTACCCATGTGCAGTATTTATGGAGTGACAGCTCCTAAGTTAGGTTGTAAAGCAAACTACCCTGGTGTTTTAACTGCTCTACTCAGCCTTACAGAACAAACAAAACCAGGAAAGATTATTACATTTACAGTTGGATTTTACTCCATTAGATGCTCACAAATATAGTCAGGTTTAAATTTCTCCTCAGTTCTCTTGGGCAACCAGTTTGCTTTTGTTACATACCTGCACTTTAAATGCATCTCCAGTAATACGGAGAGGTTTATCTGCTCCAGTAGGCAAAGGACCATCTTGGATCATAATCATTTTCACACCTGTTCGCTCCTGAAGAAAAAGCACAGAGCAATTTTCTAAGCACAGTCCCTAAAACAAGGGACTAGATTTTGGTTACTAAACATTATGAAGGTGAAACCAGCACCATTACAGAATGCTCAAATTCAGGAACACTCCTAGAAATTGTGCTGCTCCTGTGGTTCTCAAATAGCTGAAATCCTTGCAAGAAAATCCCCTCTACCTTGCCTACTGACTTTCCAGCCCTTTCCAAAACCTGTAGCTTCTGCATGTAACAGTTATTAAGTGACCATCCTCCAAACTACATAACAGAGTTCTAACTAATCAGGGCACTCAAAACCCCTCCATTTTTAACCCTAGATGTTTTGCTATAACTCTCTATTCTTTAAAAACTTGTACCAGATGGAGGAATAAAGAATGTCCAGGAACACAGTTTATACATAACACAACACTTAATTAGAAAGGGGTGGGATGAGAGAAAAAGATGACATATGGCAGCTTTACCACAGATCAGCAACAAAAGAGAAGCAGAGCACTCTACAAGAGCATGGCTGGCATTAAAAATACTGCAGAGCAGAGCAGACATGGCCCTTCCTTGGCTACAGGGATCCCATCCTGAACAGCACACACCAAGTGTTATCTACAGCACACGGGTTCCTGTCACAGTTCTGGCAAAACTCCACTGTTTGTGTAGCTGGGGCCACACTGATTTTGTAACACAAGATTGGATTTGGGTCCAATCTCCGAAGGCAGAAGAGTAGTCCCTGCTGGAAAAGGTTAGAGCATTCAAGGCTCTCCATTTCAGCCTGTTCCAGTGGATCTAGAGAAGCTGCAGTAGGGAAGAGAGCCCTAAAGGAAATGCATCTTGCGCACCTGCAACTGTTTTATTGTTTCACCTCCTTTGCCGATGACTAGACCCACTTTGGATGCCGGGATCAAAATCTCCTGAATGGTACTGTTGCCATCAACATCGTTGTGAAAACCAGGTCCGTTCCGACAGCGATCTACAATCTGCCCCAGTAGCCGCTTTGCTTGTCTTTGGAAAAGAATCGAGGGAAACAACCATTAGACAACATTGCTCCACGTGACCAAGAGACCAGGAACCATCGGAATGGAGAGCGATCGGGGAGAGGAGAAGTGGAAAGATGGAGGAAACCATAGTCAGCACAATGTTTGCCTTTTTTTTTTTTAACTCTTTGATGTCTATTTTCCCCTATCATGATTACTTATAAGCAGTTTGATTTTTGAAGGGGAAGAGGAAAGGAAGAGCAGCAGCATGCTCTGACCTCTTAGGAAGTTAATAGTTGAACTACACCATTTGGGGTGCTTATTTCAAATGAAGATGCTCTAGGTTTTAACTTTTCTAACACATATACAATAATAAAACTCAAGCTCTGTTCTCCTTCTTGGTCAAGATAAAAAGACACACACTGCTCTGATACTACCACAGGCCATGGATTAACCATCCTCTGATCAGTCACAGGCAACTGCTTTGCTCTTCTCTACCTGCTCTTACCAGCAGCACCAGAACACTGTCCTAACACAGCCTCTGCTCCAAGCAGTAGGTGCTGAAGCTACACCGCGAAGCGAGGCAGGGATACTGCAGCAGCCACCAGTGAAAGAATGGGTTCTTCTACTCCTGGTGAGAAGAGACACACAAAGAAGCATTTGGGAGATTAAAGATCCCTTCTCTAACATCTTTAGCATGTCAGAGGTAACTGACAGGGTTTCCCTTCGTCTTGAAGACTCCTATACCAGCACATCCCATTCCTGCTTGTCCCACAGCCCTTCTGAAAGCAGAAGAAATTCACTGGTTCCCTGTACAGTCTAACGCAGCATCTTCCCCTCTCTGCACTTCAAACCAAGCCATATCAGGCACCCTAAGGATGACTGACTTCTCTCTGCAGATTTGAAGAACAGTACAAAGTCATCCCTTCAAGCAGACATTCCCCCAAGGCAGCTCAGGAGGGGGTGCTCTGAGGCTGCACTCAGAGCACAGCACTGCTTGCCCTTGACTTTCTCACAACAAAAAGGAAAAGGTGGAATTTCTGGAAGCCCGTTTCAAATACTCTGGAAAAGTATTAGGAGGTTTTGTTCATCTGCCTTCATATCTTGTGCAAAGTTCTTTTAGTGACAATGTAGAGACCACAACAGTTAATACACAATGTACTTCAGATGAGAAGGGATCACTTGGAAATTAACCCTCTTACTTTGTCACTGGATATAACTAAGGAAAACATTCCTCACAAAACCCTTCTGAGAGAAGTCTGAAACCTAGAATGGTTTCCTTACTTCATTTTCTTTTTCTACAAGTAACCTGAAAAAAACAGTTCAAACAACCAATTTGTCAAGAATTTTACCACAAAAGTAAATTAAATTTCACTTAATTCCATGTCTATGTTCTGTTTCACAAATTAAATAATCTCACTTTTAAAATTTACTCATATTTTATTTAAAGACAGCCTTGGACACAAGTACATTTAACTGCTTATTTCAGAACCATGAAGTCTTAACTACACCTCTTCCCCATTTTCCCCCAACTGCATTCCATGAAGCATCTCAGCTTTTTACTATTTTGCTCTTGTTCTTATATATCCTTTGCTAAAGGGGGAAAACCACTTCAATATCAGCAAGAACACACTGCCTGCCCTATAATATGAGTTTGCCAATTATATTTATTCTGGCTCACTGCTTGCAGTATTATGGTAGAATAAGGAGATTTAAGTGCCCTTAGATCTCTTTAGGAATGGAGGAATGATGAGTGTCTTCTCTTTAGAGAGACAGTCTTTGCACCAATGTATTTTCAAACGCAACTTAAAGATTTCCAGATGGATTTTAAAAAACCCACCTACCCAAAGGCTGGGGAGAGAAAGAGCAGCTCCATATGTTAAGTGTGTTCCTGTAAGCCTGAGGATCCTGGATCCAGTTCCAGCAGGAGGTCCTCAACTGGTTTGTGAGAGTCTCAAACTCAGCTCCTGGGAAGGGGGAGGGAGGAAACACTGTCCCTAAAGTTTCTATAGGTCTAAAGATAGAAATCCCTGCTGGCTGGCCACGTGTCTCTACCATGCAAGGAGCAGAATCAAGACTTGGGTTCAGTCCTTTGCTTCTGGTTGGCAGCGATGCAGAGACAAGCACCCAGTGGGCCTCATGCTGCTCTGCAACAACACCAACACCTCCAGGGTATGCTGGAGTGGCACCCACAGGCTCTAGAGGCCTCATGCAGCCCTTCTTCAGCTGGAAGGATGCTCATCTCAATAGGAGTGGGGAAGCGAAGGGGAGAAGAGAAGTGCCCTTCAAGAGCTTAGCTCAGTCTCCTGGAAAGCTGCAGTTACAGAACTGCATCCTAGGTGCCCTAAGAGCAACCTCACCCTGCGGAGGGGAATTCCGAGGAAATTTCTGCAGAGGATTCAAACTGCAAGTGGAAAAAAAAGCCTTTGAGGTGCACAGTTTAAAGCATCAGACCAAGAGGTTCTATGCTCCAGAGACCCTCAAGTTTCTCTAGGCCAACATTTGCTGGTGTAGCTAATAACCAAGTAGCACCACTGACAGAGCACAGCATTAGGGAGAAGAGAAAGAAAGAAAGAGGAGAGAAATTAAATCAGAACTCACTCAATGCTCTCTGGTGTCCCAGTGAGTACACAAGGCCTCTCGGGCATCCCACCACTATCTGCAAAGGAAACAAAGAGAAAACTTGTGATACATGGAATTAAAAAACATGGCAGCTATTTCAGAGACAATGAAGCACCAAAGGAAGCACCACCCACTTGCACATATAGCTTGCTAAAGAATTCAAAGGCATCCAGGATGAACACATTTTAAATTATTTACTGGATGTCTGCATTCTTTTAAAGCCTTCCCCACCAATTAAAGGGAGGGGTAAAAACTCAGATAACACTGATCAACAGTTCCCTGTACAGCACTGCAGCACAGTCTTTCCCAAAGCAAACTGGCACCAAATGATCTCATTTGGACAAATGGTCTCATTTTTGTGATGCAAAGCAAGCTGTATGGAGAGCTGCTACCAACCCTCCTCAAATGCCTTCTGCCAGGAGCTGGAGCTGACCAGACCAGTCCAGAGGCAAACCACAGAGCTGAGCAAAATAACAAAACTCAACAGCTTCAGCTCTAAGCACAACATGGATTGTTCATTTGCTCTGCAACCATCTGCTGGTTAAAGCCAGCTCCCTCACTGTTCCATTCCCCAAACCACCTGACAAACCTGTTTTCTACCCTGCTAGGGAGGTGTGTCCCACAGCAGCTCTCCCTGGCTGGCTGTATCCATGTCAATGGTGATAACACACCATGAGCATGGGAAGTGTCTGATCTCATGGACACAATACCCTCTGACATGAAAACCTCTTCACCCACCACACAAAGAGGGGCTTACCTGGAGCAATTTGAATTTTGCAGCCAGATTCTATCTGAATCCGTGAGATCTGCTCTCCTCCCCTGCCGATTACTGAAATGAGTTCAACAAGCATCAGAACAAACTGTTTTTCCTGGAAACTGCAGAGCACCTTCCCCCTTTACTCCACTGCAGCTGTCTATGAAGGAACACTTTGACTCCAGGATTGCAGAAGTGGCATCCACAGCATGACCAAATTTATCATAGCAGAACAACATTAAAATACTGCTGAATGTTATTCTATTTGCTTGGAAAAGCAAAACAAAAAGGCCTGTCTTGCACAGGAATGGAAAGAAATAAGTATGAAAGAAATAAGACACTAGCCTGGGTGATGCTAGGAGAGTAATTTAAGTACATCTTGTTCAGCCTGAACCAAAAAGCCAGTTATTTGGGGTACTAAAAAAGGCAGAGACTTGTTTCTTTATAATTCCTTTCTTACTGCCATTTTTGAATGGACATACTTATTATTTGGCTGTCTGCACCCAGACAGAACCACATCCTGAAATGCTCTATCAAGCTCCAGGGAACACAAATGTCCATCTCCCTTAACTCTCAGAGTTGACACATTGCTGTTTCACAATCAGACACCCAGAGCACAGACTGAGCTAATCACCAATCCTACCCTTCCCAGACTGCAAAAAGCAGCAAAGCTCCCAAGTCAACCAGGTATTCCTGGCTCAGGATGCTCCCAAAGAAGACCTCAGCTGTGGGGCTGCATCCCCCCGTATCTGTCTATCCCTGAACCAGGGTGAGGCACAGAGATGATGACTTCAAGCTCCCCTCCTCCAGGGCCAACATCCTCCATGTGCAGCACCAGGAGTGGTAAATGAAGAGGTCTGGCAGGAGAGGAGGGAGCCTTTCCTTTGCAGGAATTTGAGTTACAGTCCTGGAGTGTCTCTAGAGTCGGGACAGAACTTGGCGCACTATGGGGTAATTACCACGGGCTGTTATTTTCCTCTTTACTTGCCACATATCAAATTGGAAGGGGATACACAGAGACCCAGCAGTGGAAGAGTCTATGCAATCACTGCAGTAACATATCAGCAGGAGGTGCCATTGAAAGCCAGAGTAATGATCATTAAGAGGAAGAGAGAAATTAGGATCAAGCTTGAAAGAGAACAGTATCAGGAATGCAAATCTAGGAAAAACTCTCGTCTGGTTGTGCTTCCCTGCAGCAAAATGTGTGAGAGATTTAAAATTCTGTTTAACTTGCCATTAGTCAACTCATATTTTAACATTTAAATATTGTTTTCCTTTCTCAACTCTCACAGTTTTGCACACTCAAAGTAAAATGTTGCAATAAAGGGAAATAAATTCACTTTTGACTTGTTTATGTACTATGCTAATGGGAGTTGAAAAGAGAAAAATCACTAAAATGCCCAATAACTTCTACCAAACATTCTTGTTCTTATTACAAGGTTTTCCAAGAAGTTTGCATCTGGACTTTAAACAGAAACCCCATGTTTCCCATGAAGACAGCATTAAACAAGGCTTATCCAAGGCTAATAAGCACAAAAACTTGTGTCAGAATCAACAGCATTCCTGCACAGGAAGCACATCAAGAAGCATCAAAAGCATCAAGGTACTTACTAAATCCAACCATTTTATCAGGCACTTTGAACTCTTCTGTTATTACAGCCCTAAAAAAAAAAAAAAAACAAAACAAAAAAGGAAGAAAACCCCAAAGTCATTACAAGGAACAATTTAGAAGAGCAATTTGGAAGAAACTACACCCCTGCAATGGAGCCAGGGCTCAGCACAGGGATTCTGCACACACAAGGAAAAGAACATCACTGTCAAAATAATTTGTTTTGGAAGGGACTCATGGTCACACAATTCCTCCTATGCTGGATTCATTTTCAGTCTGTCTCTAGTATCTTGAATGAAGATGATGGAAGAAGCTCTTTTTGTCATTCTTGCTCCAGACAGATTTAAAAAAAATAAAGTGCAAAGTATCCTTATCATTGAAACTTATCATTAAGCCTGGACCTTCCAAGCAGCAGTGTCTGCCCAGTGCTTCTGGATATTGTCTTCCCAGGAGACACCAACCAAAGCCAGTCCTGACATGAAATCCCCTTCTGATATTCATAGGTTTGGTGTTTTGGGAATCTTTTTTTCACCTGCTTGTCCTTATCATTCTTTTCCTTGGAATTAATAAAAATTGTCTTCAATTATCCTCTGAATTCTTATTATCTCAAGACTTCCATACCTTCTGCTCTTTGGACACTTTCAATGTATCTGCTTCAAAACAAATAATTCAAAGCAGTTTCCTAAGACCTGACCATAGTCAAGTAGAAAGGAATTAAAACCTGCATTGGTTTTTTTGTTTAGCTGTTTCTGTCTTGTAGGAAGCACAACACCATGAATATGGAATTTGCAAATATGCATTATGTACAATTTGTTCAGTAATCTTAAAAGCAGTAAAACACCTGCACAGTAAGTTCAATGCAGGTTTTGTGGCAAGGTATATCAAAATCTTCCCATTTTTTAGCTTTAGATCAGTTAGGAAAGGTGTAAAATACACACCAGATTTGATTAGCTAAGTTGTAGATAAAGTACTAACACTGTCTATCCCTTTCTAGGATGCCCTTGCAGGAAATTAGCTTTAACTTAGCCATTAAAAATTTAAGGTTCTACAGCCTTCATGCACATTGTTTGTCCCTTCTGCTGAGGCCCCAGACAGCTGGTAAGGATGGAAATGCACTACTATTCACCTTCAGGCTAATCCAGCTTTAGAAATGTTCTTCCCTTCAAAACAACACAGAAAACTCCTCAAGAGCAGGATTTGAGAAAAACTGAGACTTTTACATTTTTATTGGATGCTGAGACATGCTGGATGACAACTCATACTTGCCTTATCAAACCATCTTTGACAAAGGAGCCATCCCAGGTCATATTACACCAAAAAAACTAAATAATAACAACAACAAGAACAGTAATGTGACTGTTTGATACTTCCACCTTTTGCCAAAATGCCAGACCTTTTTTCACTTTTTCTTTCTTGCCCCCTGCCAGGGCAGGGGAGGGGAAAGGAGAGAGAATTTTTATTCTTTTTGGTCCTGCAGATTTGCAGAGACCAAATCCAAGTTTCACATCAACTCCTTTTTTTTTTTTCATCAGAACAAACAACCCAGGCTGGAGAAAACCCAAGCTGACAGTTTTTCCACATTCTCAACCTCTGACTTCCTAACACTACTACAGATGGTGGATCAATAAACAATTAGAATTGATCAATAAATAATAAAACATAACCCACTGCTTACCTTTGATGTACCAGGGCCCCTAACTGGTTACCTACTGTGGCAGAGAGAGAAAAAAGGGAAAAAAATCAAAGCATTAGCACGGATAAACTAACTTCATCCCTGTAGAAAAAGAGTTCTTACCGTTTCATCAAAAAAGAAAGAAAAGCAAAACAGTAATTCAGGTTCAGTGGCTGAAATGAATGCGTTATGTGGTACAAAACAGGAGGGGATTTCTTGATCAACACACACCATAGCCCAGTGTCCAGCTGAACACAGGATAGGGAATTGATCTGCATCTCCCCATGCTGAGAGTCATGGGAGAAAATCCTGCCTGCCCAAATCCAAATCCCTGTAACTAACCTCCCCCCTTCCCAAATTAAGCCCAAAGTAGTAAAAAAAAGGGAAAAGGGGGAGGGAGGAAGAGGCAGAGAAATGTGAAGGAGATCAGTGTGTATTAAAAAACAAGAATAAAAGCCAAGCAGCCTCAGAGATTCCCTCAGTCCAAGCATTAGGCAGTGCTGGCACATACTTCTCTCTGTGTCTCTGATCTGTGCTCCATGGAGCCCACGGAGACCTGTTAAAGGAATAGGGCTGTTAAGTAACCTCGTGGCACCCAAATACTGTTTCAACCCAACAAAACACATGTTCTTGAACACATTCCAGGCATTTCTGCCATGTTAGCTGGTGGTCCATCTATGACTAGCAATTATCTCCCTACTGACAATCCTGAGACAGACTTCTCCCCCCAGCCCCAACAGATTAGCTCTGTCTTCCAAATGTTAATAGGGAAAATATCATTAGACCAACTCATGCAAAGTGGGAACACGAGCCCTGCTGAGCTTCCTACTGGACTTTGCCTGCAGCAAACCAGCTAAAAACCAGACCATTTGGTGCAAACAACCAGTTGAAAGATTATATTGCATGCCTGGAGGGCACAGAACAAAACAAATGAAACTGGCTAACATGTGAGTTGTGATAATAAAGATGCTGTTTCAAACTACCTTGCAGCAAGCTGCACATTCTTTGACCTGAAAAAAATTGGCAATCAGCTGGCAGGGATAGAAAGTGGATGCATCCCACACTCTCTAAATCTGGTAGAAAAATGCATCAAGTTTGTGGCCAAACACTTTACTCAAAGAAAATAGACAAAGAGAGTCAACAGTGTATTTCTGCTGCATGTCAATACCTCTGTGATAGTTCAGGACCAAAATATCGACAGCATATCTATTTTATTACTCTCCCCAGCTCAGCAATAAGACAACTGCTGTGTTAATTGACTCCCTTAGATTTGTCTTTGCATATTCTCACCCTGAATTTGATAACTATGAATACTGCAGTTGAAAAAGGTGGGTGATGTAATGGGGTATATTTGCTCTGGCTGATAAGCTTCTACCACAGAGCTGAGCAAATACAACCAAACTCAGAATCGTGCTCTGAACTGCACTCAGAATATTTCAACTCCAGGCAGTAGGTCTGGTGGTTTGGTGTAGTGTGGGGTTGCCACTCATTATCAAGATGCCAGGAAGAGTGGTTTTAACTCTGCAAAGGCTGTATTTAAATCTCCACATTTCAATTCACCAGAACAGCTCTCTTAGCAATCTGCTCAGCTGCAGCCACTGCCCACAAATTATGAGCCAGATACTCATCCTATAATCAACTGCCCAAGTTCATGCAAGGAAGGGAAGAGTCTTCATTTTGAAACACAATCCTACACTTGAAAAAGACAACTTCTGAGGAGAAACCTGTATGAGCACAGGAAGTTAAATCAATCAGGGAATTAATGCTTGAGATGTAGGTACCAACGTCTCTCCAACCCATTCTGAGTACTATCCAACACAGTAAGCCACTCCCCCCACAGGGAGATATCTGCCTTAATGCATGTTTCTTGTACAAATTAGTATGGAAAAATTATGCTACAATAATTTATGTGAGAGACCATTCCTTCCACAGTTCACAGATAACTTCTCAAAAAGCTGAGATTGAAAGCGAATGAAGAGAAATGGAAATTATTTACTTCAAGTCAGTAATGATTTCTCTCTGTTTTGGGGGGGGAAATGATGTGGCTCCCAGTTCCATCAACCTAAAGGCCCATTCCTGCTCCATCAAGCCCATTTTTCTCTTAAAAATAGGGACTAATAGAGAGGCAGGGCTGGGGCAGCCTCAATACTGAGAACTGATGCACCATTCCACTGCCTCCCTTCACACCAAGGAGGGGGCTGAACTCTGACAAGCCACATACACATTTCCCCCTTTTACATCTATTCAGTACAATTTAACTGTAACTGCAGTCATTTTACTGCAAATAAGGAAAAATACTGAATAAAATCAGCACAATTTCCTATTAATGGCACCTGCTGGTTGCTAACTCTTCATTCTGCTTTATGCTTCACCTTAACTGAATTCTACCTAACAGACACTCAAAACAAATGTGGATTTTTCTTCCACCCCATAAAACAAGCAGTGCCTCCCACTAAATTAACGTGCATGATGGGAATATACAATCTCCTCAGGAATATCTTCATGGCTAGAATAACATAAGAGCAACACATCTCCTTGAGAGCAGTGGAACAGGGCTGCTTTTCATACTTTGAGGCAAAATGGGATCATCATAAATTTTAGAAAGCTACAAAGATAGTTATCCTAATTCTCCATCATTAAATATTGATAGGTTTTTCTTAGATTAAATAGTCAAACGCTAATAATTTTTCTGTGTGATTTCACTGCAAATCTTTGGAGGCTTTTTCCCGTCTCTTAAACTGCCTTATTTTAAAAAAATGGCCATTTGTAAAGTTACAATTTTGAAGAACAGTGGCATTTTGTGCATTAAACTAAATCTTTTGCCAAGAGAGCTGGACTTTTGCCCTGGTTCTACTGCTGCTGCAGATGTGTCAAAGAGCATCAGTACCGACTTTCATCACAGTAAGACAGGGATAAAATTCCCTTCAGCCCACTGCTATTTTCATTGAAAACACACTGGAGGAAAAGAATAAAGTACTCTGTACAGTAGGATGCTGTCATATTTGAGCCCTTGGTTCTACTACAATCAAGTTTTATTACACCAGAAGAGGTCATCTTCATATCTGGAAGTACCACAGGAGCTTTAGGAGGAGAGAGGAGGAGTTGAGAGAGGGGGGTGTGAGGCTTCTCCAAGGTCTTTCACCTTTGTTTTCCCAGACTCAAAGGATGCCCCAGCCTTCAGCTGTAATGCTGCTGCTTAATCCTATGGATCTCACAGGACACTCCTTTAAAGCAGGGCAAACAAAGGGTAATGCTCTGTCCATCAGTCTCTCTTTGCAGCAGACTAGATCCCTGCTTCCTTTGAACAAAAGGAGGCTGCTTCTTTAAAGGTTACTTAGCATTAAACAAACTTATTAATCTGTGCAGATAATTAGAGGGACCCTTTAATTAGAATGGAGGGCAGGGGCAGCAGTTGGCCCTTTAGAGGAGGGCTGGGGTCTCTCCTCAGCAGCAGCCACCAGGTCTCTCTGCACTTCAGACTCACCTGTCCCTAGTGCTCCCCTTCACTGAGAAACCCCTGCAAGTGGCCACAGAAATGCCAGCTGTGACTTCTCAGGAGCAGTACAAATAAACCTGCACTACAGCTGTCTGAAGGATTACTTTCAAATTGTTTCCAGAAAGAAAAAAAGCCAGTGAAAAGATAAATAATCAGTCTCAAGCTCCATCTAACACCAATGAGCCAGGTTACCAGAGTTGATCCTGCTGCTCCTCAGTTGAGATGAGGGTTATGTTAAGGGAAGTGCAAAAAACACTCACACATCCTGGTTTCCAAACTATGACAAATCTGTTTTTCCTGGAAATGCTTTAAAAGCAGCTGAATTTGTTTTGATCAATGCACTGACACCTGTCTTAAGACCACTTCCTCAGCTGGCATCAGGCAGCCACAGCAGCAGCTGTTTACAGAAACAGACGGGAAGAATTAGATTGAGCCTGAAAGACAGACAGTTCTCCTGTCACCTTAAATACTTCCTCTGGAGGAATTTTTTTCAGCAGTATTAGGATTTATTTCCCAAGAGCTGCATGGGGATAAGGATGCAGTGAGGCTTGCAGCCAGCTGTAAGCATGCAGTATACAGATTTGTTTCCAACCCAGAGCAGCAGAATGTATCCAAATCCACTACAAAAGGCACTATAACATTTCTGGAGCATGTGTAACAACATAATCGCTGTTTGACAACATCTCCAAACTGCAGTTCACAGACAAGCAGAAAACAGAGAAAAGTGTGGGCATGCAATCCCAACACCCCTTGTTTGCAGCTAACAGGGAACTAAAAAATCACCCAAATAAGAAGTGCTTTCCTACTTTAAGTGTCCTATTAAAAGCAACTTCTATCTTCCAGATGTTTAAAGCCAAAGCTGCATTATAGACATTTAATTATAAGGCAGCAAGAACAGGTAGCCCAAGACTAAGATATGGATCACAGCACAAAGAGATAAAGAGCAGGAAGCACCCACAGGTTCAGGAGTTGCTTTGCTAGGCTGCAAGTGAAGAATAGCACAGGAGGATCCCACATGTAGAGGGGAATTCATCACACAGCTGCACCTCAGTACAGGATTTACTAATACCATCAGAAATAAAACCCAACATGACCCAAGCTGAAAGAAGTGCCACAACTCTTACCCCCACCCTAACAATTCCTGCTTCTTTGACACATCCCAGCCCTTCAAAACATTACTTCTGTCATTTCTCCTCAAAGATGTCACAGACCAGATTTTTGGGATTATATACAGATGTATATGAACAACCCAAGGGCAAATACAGGATTGGAGCTACTTTAAACAGTTACAGACAAGGTCCAGTGCTGAGGACAGGGTGAGCAGAGGAACTGCTGATCCAGGAGTCAGGAACAGCCACTCTGGGTGTCTCTCCCAGGAACAACACCCACTCCATGGAGTTAACCACACAGCACAGGAAACCAGCAGTAATGCACTTTTATAACCCAGACTGCTACTGCATTGACACAGTCTGTGTCAACACAAACAAGGCTCACCAAGTTCTAGGGCTCGTCAGAACGAGTTTAAGTACAAAGTCCAAGCTGTCACTAAAGCACTACGGCCACTGCACGTGTTACAAGTTCCTAAAACCCATTTTGTCAAGAGGTCAGATCTTGAGTTCAGGCTGATGAATCAATGAAAAACACAAGCAGAGCAAATGTTGTGAATGACTGGTTCCCAGAAGGCTATTTTTATTCCTTTTCACACAAAGCCATGTCCCCAAGCTACTCAGACCAAGCTCAGAGCTGTTCAGCATTCCCCAACACTGCCCAGTCTGTGACAGCCCAGCAGAAACCAGCACACACCAGCAATGCCAGACCTCTGGCTTCTCAACAGAAGGATGCTCCAGTCCAAGATACAAAGTGTGGGGGCTCACCCAGATAAATCCATTCTCTCCTGAAACCCCAAACCAAAGGAACAGCAGCAACCTGTTGCTCAAATAGAGCCAAGAGTAGAGAACAGAAGTGGGTGGTGGCATGTGTTCAGAAAACAGTCATGTTAGCAAGCCAGAGGCTCTACATGAAAGAAACTTCTCCCCATGCTCCAGCATGTTTTTTCACAATGAGGAGCAGACGTGCAGTTATTTTCAGCCCTTGTATCAGACAGAAAAAAATTCTTTTCAAAATGAAGTGCTAGGCAGCAGCTTGGCTTATCTGCTCAGTACTCCTGAACATATCCATGGGGGAGAGAATCACCCTGCAGGGCCAGAGTATCAGGAAATACAGCAGAGAAAACAGCAAAAGGAAGACATAGCCATGCTTTTTATTTCTTCACAAGAAAAGGTGAGCTCTTTGCATCTATACAGCAGCAGATAATACAGTTTAAACACTTGTAACAATGCCTATCATTAGATTTATAAAACCTAAAAAACTCTTATTCTAACATTTTTGTTGTTCCCACCAAAGATAAGAAGCTAGTGACTTATTTTAAAATTTTAACAATTCATACAATATTATGACGGTCACCAATTATGGTCCATGCAATAAACTATCCTTTGGCTGGGGCTAATTTTAAATTCTTCAGAGATTTTAGAATTCTCAAATAATAATGGAGAAAGCTAGGCTAATACAGGAGGTTTCATTCCAACTTGCACCATCTTACATAAATACCTTTTCTCCTTACAACTCATGTACAAAGCAACCAGCATTTGACAGCAACTCAGCTCCTGGGCTGTGACTATTGCCACAGATGGAAAGGAACATGTGTAACACTGTCCCTACACATGGCCTCCTCTCAGAAAAGAAGGGCCATCAGGGAAGAACATGTACTGTGTACACCTGGTGCTCTATATGTGGGCTCCAGCACAGGCCCAATATGCAAATCCTCCTCCCTCCCTCGACTACCATAGACCAAGATTTAAATTACACAGTTTGTTTGCTAATTCCCAGAGGTCATGAACTAACAAAGAATTGCAACACATTAATACTAATGCCTAACAATACTGGGCAGTCTAGCACAGGGCATCTTGTATAACATGTCTAAACACAGAAAACTGCATTTTCCATCTTTAAAACAGGCAACTGCATCCATAGATGAATTTCAGGAGCTGTATCCACAAGACTAACACAGCCAGCTTACCTCCATCATCCAGGGGCCGTTTCTGCACTCCATAACCGTAGACTGATGGGTCCACAAGTGTTGTAGAATTATTCAAGTGAGGGATATCTCCAATTTTAGCAGCAATCTATAAAAATGGGATAAAAGTGTTATCAGCACAGCTGGAGTTTCAGCCTCACTCCCAATAAAGCATTGACCCCAGGCCAATCTTCTCTCAGGTATTTACTATATAGGTGGATTTGTAACAAGCTGCTTCATTTGTAGAGCAAACAACTATCTGCTTGCTTTTAATATTTGCTTAATTAAGGTCATATTCACCCAGTTCCTCTTCCTGATCATAAGCAGACATTTACTCCCTGGAACATTATACTCAGGATTATTTGCTCAATGGATGGCTGACAAGCTAAATCTTGCTAAGAGGAGGGTTCAAGCTAACCCACCAACTTTGTTCTGGAGAAGCTGCCAGCACCAGAGCTGTGTGGGAGGACATGTGCTTCCTCCTGCATCCCTGCAGACCCAGACACTCAGAAATGCACACTCACACATCTGTGGGGGAGCAAGGGAGAGAGTGAAAACACACAGCACAAGGACAGGTTTGGGAACTCCCTGTCAGAGACTGGATCACTCTTGTTTGCTGTGTGAGGAATAAGCCAGGGGGCAAACTATCAGTCCAGAACTAGTTTCCATTTCCTGCAGTGGTCAGTACAGCACAAACACAACTAATGCTGCCTATCCCTCTGTTTCCAACCCTTCCAGAGGGGAAACTGCCATTCCCTGCTGAGCCAGGACACAAGGAGTTTATTTACAGTAAAGAGGAGACAGTCAGGTATCACAGTAAGGAGACTAAGGTAACCAAATAAACTGAGACACACACCTGAACATCACTAAATACAAGTGAAAAGTTAAGTTGATCTCTATGATGTTTGGGGCACAGCTGTGCAGGTGGGTGCTGATAACATAACTCTTCCAGCTGCTCTCTGAGCTAACCCACCCTAGAATCACCCAAGTGGGTGCTGCAAGCCAGTTAACACACTCCCAGAGACAGGCAAACCTCAGTCTCACAGCTCCCCTTGCCCACAGAAAGTAATTTGCTGTCACAAGCAAGCACAGAACAAATATAAAGTGTATGCTACAGCACTGCTGCCTTTTCCAGCAAAAATAAAATCATTGAATCAAATCTTTACCAAGAGACTGATCTCACTCCATTATAACTGGATTTCATCAGAGAATAAGAAACAGGAGTAGATGAAAGAACATTTTATACAGATATGTTTTCAATGACCAATATATCTAAAGATTTCTAAAACTTGTGTTTCACTGCAACAGAAAGACAACTACAACTCTGATTGTTGACACTATCTTCTGCTGCAGTGGAACAAACAACTGCCCAAGATGCAGAACCACAGGGTACTGGGAAAAAGCTATTTGAAATAATATTGAAAGATTGAGGGCACTGCTTTTAGAAAGAGAATAGGAAACATCCATGAAAAGGGCTCCAAGTTTGGACCATTTTCTCCTTATAGTCCATTCTGTCCTGTCTCCTTTTGGTAAGTCAGTAACTTTGTTGTGTCAGAAATATCTGAGCTAGGGAATAAAAACTTCCTCAGGGACCAGCTGCAATCCTGTAGTGAAGCTTCCATGACAAGCATTTTGTACATCAGCATCTCCAATAAGTCCCCAGAAAGCAGGTTCTGAAAGCATTAACACACCTTGTCCTCTCCAGGAGGGAGGGCCAGGTGATGCTTTACTTTTCTGTTAAATGTTGCTCTGCATCAGCCCTTTGCCCTTTCCCCTCATGTTTGGGATGAAGAGAATTTAAATTAAATACAAAGAGCACAGATGTTTTCTCACTACTTCAACGCTGAAATATAAATTTTAGAATGTATTTTACAGCAATGTATTAACAGCTTTCATATAGTAACTTGCAACTGACCAAAAGGAACAGTGTCAGGTATAACATATCCTGATATATTTTGGGATATTTGATTTTAACACCCCCTTCAAGAACTCTTTCTGTCAGTAGTTATTTACCTGCCTTACAAGTTCTTGATGATCCTTTAGAGGTGAAATCACTTACCACAAACTCTAAGAAAAGAAAAAACCAGTCTGTGGATAGCAGAATGTGGTTTAGGGAAGGAAGGCAGCCTGAAGTACAAAGGTGTTCAGGAGCAACTTGCTGGCACCAAAGGGGAGCTTTGTGAACCCCTGCTCATACTGAGCACACAGTGATCACCCTGGCACAGAATTCTCCAAGTAAAGGGCAAAGCAAGAGTGTTAAAGCAATTTTTACATTATCAGCTTTTAGGATATTGTCCTCACCCCCCTTCCTCCTTTATTTAAACTTGTACCCTTATCTCTAAAGCCTCCCAGCTCCCACTGGATTACAGGCAGACAACGGTGCCACCTCACCCCAGCAGGAAAACACACCCTGCAAAATTCAGAGCTGAGCTTTTAAAGTACATGCAGCAGTTAAAATACATTTTAACATCTCATGTTCAACTTAAAATGGGAAGCTCAGTTTTTATGACAGGTTCAGCAGGGAGGTAAGCACAAAAATTAGGACATGGCAAAAGCAAGCAGACCTAGCCCTTATCTGCCTCAATGACCTTGAGAAATGTACTGCTGTTAGCCACTGCTTTTGTCCTGCTCTATGTCAGCCTTAGGTTTTTTTCTCCTTTTTCCCCCCCTTAATCCAATGCATCCATTTTATCAAGCTCTGAAATACACTGGGGAAAAATCATCACTGCTTCTGCACCTAAATTCCCCAAATTGAAGCTATCCAACAAAGACTTAAAGGGACACAACACAAGCCCCAGCTACAAACTGCACTGGTAAAGCCCAGAAAAGCAAATTAATCCACGAAGTTGTGTGAGAGATACAAGTTTTCCTACACCTTGCACTTCTGTCCTACTATACATTTAACAGCCAGAAAAATGACAACACAAATACAGAGTAATACAAAGCCACTTGTAAACATGAAGTTTCTTTGCTAGGCACACTCAGTATCTGCAGAATTCAGCTTTCAAGAGAACAGGCCCAGCTTCTAGGAAAAACCTCTCCATGGTGCCCTGCAAAGAACAGTAACAGATAAAATCACCAATTCTAGGTATTAGCAAGGATTAAAAAAAACCCAAAAAAGCACTATCATCTGATCCTTCAGACTATTCTGGTCCTTGTACTGCTCCTCCCATTCTCTCAGCAGAACACTTGAGTTGGGGTGACAGACATTTCTCCACAGCTCTGCAGAAAGCAATGAAACCATCCACAACCATTTAAGCTTCATGTCACATGTGGTTTTCCTAAAAACCAGAATAATTGGTAAAGCCTAAATTTATTTGAGGATGACCTGAAAAAGGACTCTGCAAGGGAGTAAAGAAAAGTTTGCCCAAGATGCCTCCATCACCACAGAAATTAGAAGTTAGAGCCTGATACAGAGAGGGATTTCAAACACACAGCCTGCTGATTCAGTCTCAGGATATTCCCCATTTCTGAGGCACCAGGATGGCACTTCACAGGCTCACCAAGCCTCAGCCTTTCCCCTCTAGAGCATTCCCAGAACACCCAGCCAGACACTGCTTGGTCAATAAGAACAAAGCTTAAGGATGGTCTGAGAAAAATTAATTTTAGTCCAAAGTACAAGCAGCTCTGCTTATTTTCTGACCCCACTATTCAAAAGGGGAGCAAACATCCTCTCTCTCTCTCACCCACCCCAAAATAAAAAAGCCACCCTGTCTGGGAGCAGTTGGACAGATCAGTCCCCAACTAAGAGCCACCAATCCACTTGAGAAGATGCAGGACAGAGCAGCTCTAAGTCCCAGCACTGCCTTGAAAATTTAATTATTCATAAATCCCAAATATTTCAGAGTTCACAAAAAATCCAGGCAAGTCCAGCATAAATTCTGAAAGCAATGTAAAGGAATTTCTTTCAAATATATTCCAGATTTCTATTTTATATTCCTATAATCATCTCACAACCCAGTGGCTCTGAGGAATGTGGCTATTTCCCTTTACTCAAGGAAGTCTTCCTTGTCCTGAAGTTATGTCCTTGTTTAGATACTCAGAACCAAGCACTGTATTCCACAGCCTGATTGTAATGTTATGGCTCTCATGAGAACTGAATTTGGTAAATTTGATTACTGGTCTTATATGTGACACAAAACCTTGAAAGATTAAAAATGTCAAGCCAGGGATGACCAACCCATAAAGTAAGAACTATGGCTGAATTTTTTTCCTCTGCTCCCTCATTCCTTTAGAGCAAAAGGAATACTGCAAAAAGGCCAAAACCAGAACAGAAGCTGTACCAGATCAGTACAGCTCAGGCAAATACAACACCAAACACCCTTGGTGAAAGCTCTGCTATCACCTCTAGAGAAATATTAGGTGTAGCTGCCTTTTCACTTTCCCCTGATTCTCAGCCAGATTGCTTGGGTGGTGAGGCAAATACCCATCACCGGAGCAATGAAGAACATTTTCACTGACATTTGACAAGTCGTTAGTGACAATTTAGTTCTGTGCAAGAGACGACCACCTGCTCTCTTACCTAGTCCCTACAGAACTCGATTAAATCTAGTACTTTCACAAGGAAAGGGAATATTTTAGCCCTCCAACAGCTCTTTTCAACCCACAAACACTAATGGAAAAAAATCATATTCAACAGGCAGCAAGTCACTGCACAAAAATGTAGGACACTGCTCTCCCACAAACACGTGCAGAGCCCACATTTCCCAGTGCACTTGTTTCCAGGGTGAGAGACAGCCAGAAGGCTGCTGCTGGAATCTTCCAGCTCAGAATAACTCAAGTTTTAGGCTCACAGAAACCCAGCACATACTGAATAATTGCAGCAAGTATAATGAACTTAAGAATAAGTAAGTGACCGCAGCCCAGATTTATGATTTATTTACTATTTATTACTCCATCTCCCTCATGCATGGGCTGGGGTCTCACGGATTCCCCCTACAAACATGATGACAGCAGTCAGGCAGCTCCAGGCCAGATCCATTTGCAGTCAGTGCTGTGTTTGAGCCCAGGATCCTCTGAGGCATCACACTTTAACCTCTTACTGATCACAAGTGCTACACACAGCTGCACATTCAACACAGAAGGATCTGGGGTGGAAGGGACCTCAAAGATCAACCAGTTCCACCCCCTCCAACTATCCCAGGTTGCTCCAAGCTTCATCCAACCTGGCCTTGGACACTTCCAGAGATAAGGCAGCCACAGCTTCTCTGGGCAACCTGAGCCAGGGCCTCACCATTCTCACAGAGAAGAATTTTTTCCTAATATCTCACCTAAATATCCCTTCTTTCAGTTAGAACCCATTCTCCCTTGTCCTGTTCCTGATGAAGAGTCCAGTCCCTCTCCAGCTTCCTGCAGCCCCTTCAGATCCCAGAAGATGCTGTGATGCCCCCATTCCATCTCCTCTTCTCCAGGCTGGACAGCCCCAGCTCTCTCAGCCTGGCTCCACAGGGCAGCTGCTCCAGACCCCTGAACAACTTCATGACCTCTTCTGGACTTTGAACATGCACAAAATCATTTCAACAAGCTGCACCTCAACAGCAAATAATTATTTTATTTTACATAAATGGGTTATTCAACTGCTAACAAGTAGCAGCATTATCAGGTATTTAAATAAGATGTTTTTGCAATGAGAGGCCTTCAGTAAGATACAACCATGTCAAGACAAACACAGCTGCAGCACCTCTCAATTTAACTGCATCAAGCACAGAACTCTGTCTGGGTGCTCAGACATCACATTTCAAGGACACTGAAAAAACAAAGCCTGGCTCACCCTGGGGCAGCTCACACCAAGCTGTGCTGAGAAGGAAATCAATGGCCCCAGAGCAGCTCCTGGTGTCCTGGGAGGTGCAGGGTGTGGATCTACACAGCCAGAACATGGACTGGCTGCCACACTGATATTCAGGTGAGCTGAGAGGAAGGGGAGAGCACCTCAGTTCCATCACAGGGAGCACCTGAGAGGTCTTGAGGTCCAGCTTAGCTTCCTCAGAAGCTTGTCTGGGCAACAGAAGGGAAATTCTCCCACCTGGCCTGTAAAACTGGAGAGAATAAAGTCAGGGTCCTTGAGCACCCTGGGCTCTGGTCCTGGCACTCAGGTGTGTTACAGCTCCTTATTGTGCAGTTACTAAGCACAAGTGCAACCTGCTCAGAGATGAAACACAAACATGGAACAGGAGATTTGAACAACAGCCACAGTATCTGTGCTGTGAGCAGCAGCTTCTTGTTCTGCAGCCACTTTCCACAAACTGAGGAGCACACAAAACACCTGGAACATCCTGCAGTGAAGGTGAGGGTGTTGATTCCTGCAGGTCTGGGCACTTTCACTGAAACTTCCCATTGTAGCACTCTGTAAGTTCATTGATTCCTCTGGGGAGCATCTCTCTCCCCCTTCCTCTCTCCCTGGAGGGAATGCCAAGCTCCTGCTCTGACAAGGTTTGTACTCACATAATCGATCAGCTCAGAAAAGATCTCTGAGGTCACCGAGTCCAACCTGTGACTGATCACCACCTTGTCAATCAGAGGATGGCACTGAGTGCCACATTCAGTGTTCCCTTAAACGCCTCCAGGGATGGAGGCTCCACCACGTCCCCGGGCAGCCTGTTCCAATATCTAATCACCCCTTCTGTGAAGAAATTCCTCGCCATGTCCCACCTAAACCTCCCCTGGCACAGCTTAAGATGGAGTGTTCTTGTCCTGTGGCGGGTTGCCCGGGAGATGAGTCCAACCTCCACCTCACTACAACCTCCTTTCAGGTAGCTGTACATTGTGATAAAGTCCCCCCTGAGCCTCCTCCAGGCTGAGTGCCCCAGCTCCTTCAGCCGCTCTCCACAGGACACGCACACCAGACCCTTCCCCAGCTTCGCTGCCGATCTGTGGCCGATCTATCGCTCAGCCCGTCTGAAACACGAACTTGCACCAGCTCACACCCACCCAGCGCCCAGGGCCAGACGGCTGCGGGCCGCCCCCTCCGGCACAGCAGCGCTGCTGCCCTGTCACCAGCCACGGCCGCGGCTGTCAGAGCCCCGCCGCCCCCTCAGGGCACAGACCCGGGCTCCGCTCTCCCGGCCCTGCCCCGCCTCCGCTCCGCGGCCTAGCGGCGCCCCGCCGCCTCCTGCCGCCCGCCCCCGGCCCGCCGGCCGGCACCTCACCTGCCGGGCCCGGTGCAGAGCGTCCACGAAACCCTCGGGCTTGATTCCCACGGGCGCCGCGTTCTGGCTCTGCCCCTGCGCCAGCTCCGCCATGGCCCGCGCCCGTCCCGCCGCTCCGCCCGGGGCCCGCGCCCGGAAAGGGAAGGAGCCCCCCGCTTCCGCCGGAAGTGCCCCGGGGGGGCGGGGCTGGGGGCTCGCGCCGCGGGGCGGGGCCGCCGCGCGCTATGGGGTGGGGATGGGGGCGAGGGGCGGGGCCAGGACGGGCCACGCCCACAGGGACCCCGCGCCCACCCCCGGGACGGGTTTGGGGACAAGGCGGGGACACGGCTGGGAGCGGACCCTGCTCTGCCCCTGCCATGCCATCCTCACCTGTTCCATCCCATTCCTGACCGTGCCATCCCATCTTCACCTGTGACATCCTATTCCTGACCGTGCCATCCCATCCTCACCTGTTCCATCCCATTCCTGAGCGTGCCATCCCATCTTCACCTGTGACATCCTATTCCTGACCGTGCCTTGCCATCCTCACCTGTTCCATCCAAATTCCTGACCGTGCCATCCCATCCTCACCTCTTCCATCCCATTCCTGAGCGTGCCATCCCATCCTCACCTGTTCCATCCCATTCCTGAGCGTGCCATCCCATCCTCACCTCTTCCATCCCATTCCTGACCGTGCCATCCCATCCTCACCTGTTCCATCCCATTCCTGACCGTGCCATCCCATCCTCACCTGTTCCATCCCATTCCTGAGCGTGCCATCCCATCCTCACCTGTGACATCCCATTCCTGAGCGTGCCATCCCATCCTCACCTGTTCCATCCCATTCCTGAGCGTGCCATCCCATCCTCACCTGTGACATCCCATTCCTGAGCGTGCCATCCCATCCTCACCTGTTCCATCCCATCTCCACCTATTCCATCCCATTCTTACCTATTCTGTGGCCATCCTCTACCTGCTCATGCAATCCTGTCTGTGCCATTCCATCCCTGCCCCTGCTATCCCATGCCTGCCTGTGCCATCCCATGCCAGGCTGTGCCATCCCCTCCATCCCTACCGTGGTGTCCCACCAGAGCCCTCACTTAACCCCTCCCATGGTGCCTGTTTCCTGCTTGGTTTGCTCCATGTGTTTGAGGACCATGTTCCTGACTCACATGGCCATGGTTGGACGTTGCCATGGTGTTGGTGACACTTTTCACATAGTTTCTGGGTTGGAGTGCTCTGAGGAGCTCTGCCAAGAACTGGAGCTCTGGAGGTGCCCCCAGGTCTGGTCCAGCCCCCAGTCAATTGCTCCTGCCCCAGTGGAGCAGCAGGAGCCTCTGGGATGATGCAAGGACCAGTTAGTCAAGGATTAATGCAAAGAATATGCAAAGCTTGTTCCTTGAGCAGGGCCCTACAAAACCCTTCCTGCTGCTTTTTGTGAGTGTCATTTTTGAGTGATACCTCTCAAAATGCAGCCTGCACGCAGCTCCTGGCCTGGCTGGGTTTGCACACTGAGCCTGGAGCGGTCCAAGGTTCACTGATCCCACAGCCTGTTTCCCAAAGCCCTGAGTGTGAAATTCAAAACCTGAGTGATGTCCCACGTAGCTCTGTGCTCCTCCTCAGCTGCTTCTTGTTCTTTCCAGTTCTGTGCATCTCATTTGTGCCTACATGAGTATGCAGGAATTGCTGAGCTGATGGAATTATCCAGTGGCTTTCCAAGAGCAGGGAACACCCTCTTCACTGGGGTGCAGAGTCTGCTGCTGGTCACCTCTGTTACACCAGTGGCCTGGCTGATCCCCATTCTTTCCTCCTTTTAGAAGCTGAGATAATTTTCTTAAGCAAAAAGTCCACTTATTTTAGGAAAAGGGACACAGCCCATGCAGGAAGGATTTTAACCACAGAATCACAGACTGGTTTGGGTTGGGGGGAGTTTAAGGCTTTGTTGGTTCCACTTTCCTGCCTTGGGCTGGGATATTTTCCATTACACCAGGTTGTTCAGAGCTCCATCCAGCCTGGCCAGGAGCAGCTCATCAGCTGAGATGATCTGTATCACCACAGCCATCCCATCATCTTCTGAACACGATGGAGGCAACATCTCCAGCCATGCCCAGGGCTTTGCTCTCCTTCTCTTGGAAACAGCCCAGAGACTTTGGATTCCTAACTCTGGCTGGGAAGACCCAATGTGCTCAGCACCAACCTCTCCCAGCTGCCCCTTTCTCCAGGCATATCCTGAGTGGGGGATCCCCCCAGCTGCCCCACCTGGCTCTCAGGGATGTCCTGCTCTCAGCAGGATCTGCCCCGTGACCCCCCAGCTAATGCCAATCTCAAAGTGGCTGCAAAGGTGACCAAACCTGAAGCCTAAAGCCACCAGAACCGGGACACAGACAGGGAGAAGCTGGAACATTCCCTACCAGACCCAGTGTGGTGCTCAGGGCTGTGAGAGCTGAATTTTGGAAGCCTCAAGCCATTGCAAGAGGCAGAAAAGCCTCCTTGGCACTGGGCAGGACCAGCTGAGGGATCAGGCAGCCTCAGCACTGGAGCTGGCAAGAAGAAGACATCAGGCAGAGATTGAAAAGAGGGAAATTACAGGCCTTAAACACTTCCAGAAACAAATTTCTGATGTAAATCTTCCTTTTGAGGAATAAAAAAAAAAAAAAAAAGAAGCAAGGGAGTGATTCTACGCCTCCATCCCCTGGCTCCCCCCTCCCGAGGCACACACACACCTTTGCACACACACGAGCTGAAATTAGTTGTGACAGCTGAAATTCTCCACTCATCGGATGCTGTTTGACAGGGTACTTAAAAAAGGAGGAGGGAAGGAAAAAAAAAAAAAAAAAAAAAAAAGGGAGAAGAAGAAGAAAAGGGAAAGTGGTTTGGTGTCGCACGGGGGAGGCAGAGGGGGGTGATGTGGTGGGGGGTTTCGAGTGATACAAGACGCATAATTCAGGCTTCTTGGATTGCAAAAGCTCCTCTTACCTAAAGGGCCTGCTGCCTTTATTTTTATCCAAATGGCTCAATTACTGCAAAGCCCCACAGAGAAAATTATGGATGTTTGCCTCTATTTTTCTCCCCTTGTCTCGACAACTGTAGATATTTTGTTTTCCTTCTTTCCATCTCTTTTTTTCTCCCTTTTTTTTTTCTCCCTTGTGGTGGTGGTGGTTGTGGGGGGTAGAAGGTGGCTGGGGATGAGGATGGGGAGATGTGGGGGACCCAGGGTGAGAGGTGGGGTGCTGGCACGTGGTGGCCTTGCCACCATCACACACTTTGGTCCTCTCTCCATCTCACCTGTGTCATCTCCCACCTTTGGCTCCTTGCATCCCCTTCTTCCCCACAGCCCCCACTCTTCTCCCTTCCCTCTGTCCCTCTCTTCTCCCTCACCCCCCTCCTCTCCTTCCCCCTACTCTCCTCCCCACCACCCCCTCCCTGTGCCTCTCAAAGCCACCATAATAGCAGCTTGTTTGGCACTTCACTTGGTCTCAATGAGAAAATTCCCCTCTCTCCCTCTCTTTGCCTTCGTTATTTCCAAACCCTGCAATAGCTCCTTTGCTCAGGGCTGCGGGAAGTGCCCATTTTTCAACATTTTTCTTTGGCTTATGTTTGTCATCCTCTGAATTACCGCACCGGGGAGTCCAGTCAGCCCGACACCGGGCCCTGCTATTCACGCCTCTCCTGCTCCTTGAGATCATGTAGGGAGAAATTAGTTATTTATTTCGAGCACCACTGCAATGCACTTCCCCACACAAGTGTTTGTTTTGATCTCCTGCTGGAAAAGGAGGCTCCACAGGGAGTGACGGCGCCGCGGCAGCGCCGGGTCCGGTGGGAGATGCGGTGAGGGCAGGGCAGGGTGTGGGGAGGGCCAGGGGTTCCCAGGAGAGCTGTGAGCACAGAGACCCCCAGCGTGCTCCCCCACCATGCTGAGCTGCCTTTCTGCAGGTCCTTGGAGTTTCCAGGTGATCTTGTGCCATCAGGAAACGTGTCTGTCTGTGGGTTTATCTCTGGGTCAGACATAGGGAATCTTCCCACCCCAAGGTGGCCATGACTCTACCAGGCAGTGTGACCCAGGATTCTCTGTCAAACGCTGAAAGATTGGACAGATTGGCTGGAAGAAGAAGAAACTCTGTTCTGACAGTGGACATGGTCCCCAGCCCCACTCACCACCTGTTGTTCTGCCCACCCTGCCCCGCTTTGCAGAGCAGGGCCAGCCCTGCATCAGCAGCCAGCCTTTTGCACAAGGGCAGCACAGTCTGGGAAACATTCTCTAGCTCAGAAATAGCCTCACATGATGGGAGATGGGAAGGACACTGCCCATCCTTAGAGACCGTGAACCACCTCCTCTCCTCCCTGTGCCAAGGTGAGGAGCTGGTGAGTCCCACTCCAGCAGTGCCACTCCAGACCAGGCTGGCATCACTGTGGCTCCACAGTGAGGATGCTGCCAGTGCTCCTGAGCCCTTCTCCTTGTGGAGATGGCATGGTCAGGCACAGGCAGCACTGGCACTGGCACTGGCACCAGCAGGATGCAGGGAAGGGGCCCAGGGAGCTGCAGCTTTAAAGAAAGAAGAGGAGCAGCGGGAGGAAGAAAATGCAAAATTGGCCCAGTGGGTAGACCTGCTATTTAAGTGCAGTTGAAAAAGGAACAGGAATTACAGGGGAAATGATAGTGCCCTGACAGCTGCCATTTCCCACCACCAGTCTCCCCTAATGGAGTCCTAATGTAGTGGTGGGCTCTTCTCTGACAGCCCAGCCTGAGACAGGGCTCGTCTTTGTGCTGGTGACAGATGGGACAGTCCGGCAACAAACCTGTAATCCTCTGATTCCTGCGGCCACGGGCTCTGCTTAACCCCTTCCTCCCCTGCACCCGCGCTCTGCCAGGTGCGGGGCTGGTGTGGGGTCCAACCAGCCACAGGATCCCCCACGGCCCCACAGAGCTGTCCGGGTCTGGCTGCAAAGAGAGGGAAAGGGATGGGAACGGGAATGGGAATGGGAATGGGAATGGGAATGGGAATGGGAATGGGAATGGGAATGGGAATGGGAATGGGAAGCAGCTGCCGGCATTTCCCGCCTCACCCCTTGGCTGCCGCTGGGGCAGTGTGGCAGAGGCTCAGCCTGGTCACTCCCTGTGGGTTGCTCAGACTCTGCCCTGTGCCAATGAACTGCGCAGATGAATGTGGGCAGGTGAGCCCGGGCAGGTGTGCTCAGTGAGCAGGGAGGGCTCTGGGCTGCCTGCCCAGCACAGCGCCCACAGGGAGCCTTCTGTGGCATCTGGCACTGTTTCTGAACCTCCCTGCCTGCATCAAATTAGCCCCAAACCAGGGTGTGATTGGGTGGTTTTAAGATAAAAGGTGTGACAGCTCCCCCCGCCCCCAGACCGGGCGGCAGTGACTGCACGCTGCTCCTGTCCTGCTCCCCAGGATGCCGGGGGTGGCAGCAGGAGAAGCTGTCCAAGTTTTTCTGCAGAAAAATAAATGCAGCTACTGCACATACTTGCCTCTGTGCTGGGGAGGAAGGCTGGGTCCTCTGGTTGCAGAGGAGATTAACCACCCTCTGATCTCTTTCCCATATCCCAAAGGGCCCAAAAGATTCCTCGGGAGGTATTTTTGGATGCTTCACCATTAGGCAAAAGTCCAAGCCTCTCTGTGTCCCTTCCAGCATTGAGGCATCTCTCACTTGCAGTCTGTCTGCATCTCCATCCCCTTCAGTGAAACTCACTGGCATCCCCCTAAGCTGCAACAAAGCTCTCTCCCATCAGCATGGGGCAGCCAGCTCTTCCAGCTATCAGCCCAAAACCACAGCCACTGAGCTAGAAGCCACCGGTGTGGCAGGGTGGCACTCATCTCATTCCCCCCAGAGCTCCCATTCCTCTGCAGCTGCCTGCTTTCCTTCCCAGAAGGGAATTAACAGGTAGGACAGGGAGCTGCTGGTGTCCATCTGCTCATCCATCCTGCCGCAGAGCGAGGCTGAGCAGAGCCCCACTCCTGCCTCTGTGACCATCCTCATCCACACCTACCAAAGGCTGTGGGGAACAGAAACATCCCAATCCCATATCCCTGCCCCACCACACCCTGCAGAGCAGGGCCAATCCTGGTGGGCACTGAGGGTTCCCATCACCCCTGGGCTGTTGGGGAGCCGTGGTGCCTGGCAGCGTCGGACCCTCCTTGGCAGGAAAGCGCAATGCGGCGCGCGCGGGCCCTCGGCACAATTAGCCAACAAGTGGCTGTTTTGTGAGGGATTGTTGCTGATGTGTTTTAAGTGGCTTTCTGAGTGGAAAATGTGAGGCGCTGGAGAGGCCAGCAGACAAAGAGGGGGATGCATTAGGTTTTATTGGTCTGCTTCGCACACATCTGACATCACTCCACGGAGCAAGTTCTGCCTGGCTTTAGGGAAAATGAAAAATAAAGCAAGAAAAAGGGGCCGAGGGTACAGGGGCGGGGGGAGCGCCAGTGATTCAAGCAGGCAAGTGGGGGCTTAATAGCAGGAGACACTGGAGCAAACTGTGTCAACCAGATGGGACCCGGGTGCCGCGGGAGGAAAGGGGAATTAGCCAACCCGCGCTTTGTTCCCGCAGAAAGCGCGGCCCTCTCCCCCCAGGAGCTGCCTACATGTGATATAATACAGCCCCTTTCAGCCGCTAAGCTGGCCAAGGACAAAAGTCACCAATAAATAGCGAGAGGGCGAGGCTGAAAGCAAAAGGCAGAGCTGCCAAGAGCCCCCTGCTTTCTGCTCGGGCTGCCCAAGCTGCTGGGCATCTGCCCCAGCCATGGAGGTGCTGGGGGTGATTCTGTGGGACAGGAGGTGCTCTGGGGATGTGGTACCTTCGGTAGGGGTGATGGAGCCTGTGGGGTGGTGTTGGAGCGTTGTCCATGTGATCTTTGCCTTGATTCCCCAAGCCAAGCTGGAAAAGCAAGAGTCCTCATGCCTCGGGCATCCCCCAGTGTGCAGCAAGAAGAGCTGGAGGCTGTTGTCCTTGAGCTTATTAAGTTGATGTTTGTGCTTCACCATCACTTCCAGGCTCCTATAAAAACACCCCCAGCACCAAATAGAGCAGTTCACAAATCCCTCATCCAGGCCCAAACACCAGGAGCAGGAAGCAGATCCTCCAAAGCAGCCCCACACCTGCTGCTTGGGGGAATTGAAGGCTCGAGTCATCCCAGCTCCTTGGGTTTTGAAGACAAAGATATCCCAATTACCATGCCCCAGTGCAGAGTGTGAGATCCACAATCTGGAAGGAGGAGACCTCAAACATCTCTGGTCTGAGCTGGCACCCCTCATTTCTTCTCCCTTCCCAATCCCCAGAAATGACCCATCCCAGCTAAGCACTAAACCAGCCATGGGGCTGTGCAAACAAGCAGGATCCCCCGCATCCCCTCTTCTCCCTGGAGGGATCTTCCTTGCTCTTGCAGAAATATTGATCCAGATAAACCGGGGAGACACATTAGGTGCCCCAGGGAGGGTCAGGAGATCAGCGGCTCAGCTGGGCCCCTGCTGCCCACAGGGTCCGGCCATGCAGGGCCAGGATGGGCAAGGGGACAACTGAGGGTCTTGGGGAGCCCCTTACGCCATGGAAGGGGCCAGGGCCAAAGTGCTTTAGCCAAGGGGAGGTAAAACAAATCGATGAGGGGCCGCTGTGACACGCTGACCCTGGCGCTGCGCCGTGGCTTTAACGCGTGACAGAAAATCTGGGCGAGGGGCTCAGAGGCAGATGGCTGGAGGGGGGAGGAGAGAGAGGGCTCTTACTGGTGGGACAAGAGCTCCCAACCTGAGCAGAGGCCTGCAAAGCCCCCAGGGAAGGAAGGGGAGCTGGGAGAGGGGAGCTTGGGCCTGGCATGGGGATGGGTGATGCCTGTGCCATGATCAGGGTGCCCCTCACAGCCAAGGATGGCTCCCAGTGGCCCCTCACAGCCAAGGATGGCTCCCAGTGATCCCTCACAGCCAAGGATGGCTCCCAGTGGCCCCTCACAGCCAAGGATGGCTCCCAGTGATCCCTCACAGCCAAGGATGGCGCCCATTGGTCCCTGACAGACAAGGATGGCTCCCAGAGGTCCCTCACAGCCAAGGATGGCTCCCAGTGGTCCCTGACAGACAAGGATGGCTCCCAGTGGCCCCTCACACCCAAGGATTGTTCCCAGTGATCCCTCACACCCAAGGATGGCTCCCAGTGGTCCCTGACAGACAAGGATGGCTCCCAGTGGTCCCTGACAGACAAGGATGGCTCCCAGTGGTCCCTCACAGCCAAGGATGGCTCCCAGTGGCCCCTCACAGCCAAGGATGGCTCCCAGTGATCCCTCACACCCAAGGATGGCTCCCAGTGATCCCTGACAGCCAAGGATGGCTCCCAGTGGTCCCCCACAGCCAAGGATGGCTCCCAGTGGTCCCTGACAGACAAGGATGGCTCCCAGAGGTCCCTTCCTGCTGCCTGCTCCAGCCCAGAGAGCTGGGGGATGCTGGAGCCAAGACACCTCCAGGCCTGCTCCAAACCCATTTCCAGATGAGGGGAAGCATCCCTGCTGAACGGGGATCTCAGTTTGCAGCCCTCAGCTCCTGACTCCCACCCCCATCTCTCACCCAGAGCAGAGGGCACGAAGGCCCCAACGGCCGCGGATCCTGTTACCTGCGGCCAACAAAACCTACCTGTCCCTTCCCAGCCGCTCCCCCCGGCCCCTCTCGGGGGCACAGAGCAGAAGGACCCCCCGGCCCTCCCCAGCACCGCTGGGTCATTGCCTGCCCCGATCGAGTGACCAGATGGACGCTGGGCTCACAGCACAGCCTCCTCTGTGGGTCCCTTGTCCCCCCCCAGCCGGCTGAGCTTTGACGCTCTGTCCCCCCGGGGCAGCCTTTGTCAGGGCGGTGCAGAAGGGCCCCTGTGTCCCTCTGATCGCCGCTGTCCCCTGCTGCACATAAAGCTGGCTTTCAGGGACCCGGCGTTGGGAAACTCCCGGGGAAGGAGCAAGGGAGCTTCTTGTTAAACGGGGAGACAAAGCCACCTTGTTAAGGGGTTTACAAAGGCCAGCATCTCCCCCTGGCCTGGGAAGCTCACGGCTCCCAGCCTCACCGGGGGGATGGCTTTGCTTGGGAAGATGGGAATGTGTAAAACTGCTCTGTGCTGCAGCCTGTGACCTGTGTGCAGAGCCCAGGGTGCCTTCTGGGCTCCCACGAACTGCCCAAAGCCACATCTCCAAGGGAAAATGGGAACCAACCACCCATCGTGGGCAATCCTGTGGTTTTCCCTAGAGTGCAGCAGTGTCCCTGCTGAGGGAATGCCATCTGCACGAAATTATGTGGATTTTCTGTCCCTCCTTTGGGAGAGCTGGTCCGGGGTCCCCTCCTACCCCACAAATGGAGATGGAGCCCCAGGAAGGGATGGGATATGGACACAGTCACACAGGGCACAACCACACAAGAGCTTCCCTCCTGCAAAACATCATGTTTTCTCCTTGCATGTATCCAGCAGTGCATTTCTTTGCCCAACAAAATAAAGTTTAAGCAAAAACCCACCCAGCAGCCCCACAGCTGCTCTATCTCTCCAGAATTTTCTCTTAAAATCCATCTATGCTCACTGTGTTTGGCAGGAAAAATCCCTGCCCCAGCAAAGTTAGCATAACCTTTGGCATGACTTTTGTGGAATCTGATGGTCACTCAGCCTCTGATGTGCCCCCACCAAGCTCTGGTGCTCCCCATTTTACAGCCCACATCTGGGGGCTCCCCACACCATGGCCTTGTCTGAGCCCCTGGGATGTGCTGCCCACACCTGTGCATTGTTCTGAGCTGTTCTTGGCAGTTCCTGCTAAAATCCACATGCACATTAAAGCTTACACCTGGTAATTACCTCTGCCTCCAGAGAAACGGGAAAATGGCTTGTGCCACCAGAATGCAGCAGGATGTGGTAGCCAGGAATGGCTGGTCAGCTTAAAAAACCAGGATCCCCTGGGCCCAGAGCCCATCTGGGTGTGATGCACAATGGGAAGGGAAGACCTGGCTCTGCAGCACCCTGAGGGATGGGCAAAACAGGACAAGTTGCAGGTCCCACCAAGCAGCAAGTGTGATGCCAAAGAAGACAAGTTAACAGCAGGAAGCTGCCACCCTTGCTTTTCCCTGCCTCCCTCCCACGTGTGCAGGTGGCACTTTGGGGGTCCACATCTCTCCTGGCATCATCCCCACATCCTTCTCCTCTTCTCCCTAGGGAAATGCCACCTCTGGAGAGCATATCACCTTCTCTTTCACCCAGCAAATGTGAGCTGCTGTGGCTGCCTGTGCTGTGTGGTGACACCAGGGTGCCAGTTCCTCACTGGGAAGCCCCAGACACAGCTCTGTGCCCCATGGAGCCAGGCTGGAGGCAGCTCTCCCTCCCCAGGACAGCAGTAAATTGGAGTGCTACAGCTTTAAAGAAGTGTGTCTGCTCCTTGGCAGGGCTGGTGGCAGCGGGGAGAGCCTGAGGACACCTGCAGAGATCCTGTGCAGCTGGGGAAGATTAGCCTTTTCCACTAGACAAGACCCATTACCATGTTCCAATATACCATCACTTCCGCTAGGAGAGCCTGCAGATGAGATATCGATTGCAGTGACCCTGGACAAGCCCTCACCAGAGCCTGGGAGGGTGGCAGAGCAGCCCCATGGCAGAGCCCCTGCTGCAAAGAGGGGGTGCAGTTTCCCAAAGGCATCCCCAGGGACCCGAGGGTGGCAAGGGGCTGCCTCAGAGCTGGCTGGGCTGGAGTGATGGTGATGCTGTGGGGGGATGTACAGAAGGGTTTCAAAGCCCAGCAGTGACCCAGGTCCTGCCCAGGGTTCCTCTGGGCTCTTTCCAGTGCAGCTCTGCCCTGGGAATGGGGAACCCTCAGCCCATGTTCACTCATCCAGGTGCATGTTGCAGAAACAAGCTTTTCACCTTGAAAGACCAAAATATTCCCCCCAAAACATCTCTGCTGGGAAGTTCCATGTTGACTTTTCCCTCCTGGCAGTCCCAGCCCCTGAAATTCCTCCCTGAGACACAATGGGGTGGAAGGACACTGGGAAACCACCAGATCATGGGAACTGGAAGGGCTGATGGCAATTAAGGCAGCAAACCAATTAAACATGTGGTGTCTGTCTCACAGCATCCTAGCACTGCAGCCCCAACAGGAAGTGCAGGCACTTTGGTGGGTGTCCTCTACCCTTTGAACCCACAATTTCTGAGAGTTTTTTTCCTTCTCCAAGACTCACACTGGGTTTGACTTGGCTTTTTGAAGACACTGAGTTCTGCCTTACCAGCACAATCCACTTGCAGCCCAGATGGAAGCAGGAGCTGGAAGCTATGTGATGCTCCTCCAAGGCTGATGTGTCACATCCATCACTGTCTCTGAGAGCACCCCTGTGCTTCCTGAAGAGCTGGAGCTGCCATGGTAGAGCAACCCTGAGCCCAAACCTCTCTGGACACTGCAGTGAGTGCAGAGAGACAGGGGCAGCCAGGACCCCCTTGGATCTGGGCTCCAAAGAGCTGCAGTGTGAGGGCTGGACGACATTCCAGGACTGGGAATTAAGTGCCTTTCTCCAGGTGATGTTTTAAGCACCCAGATGGCACAGCTGGCCCAATGAGCCCTCACAGCTTTTCCAGCATTTCTCAACTTTGGGGCACAAGAAGCTTCTGTTGAGACACTTTGTATTGTTGTTGTTTTGTTTGGGTTTTCGCCCCCAAATAAAAGATACCAGCTCCTCATTGCACCCAGTTGTTTCAAACTCCACTTTTCCAAAGGAGGGCTCTACCATAGTCAAGGGTGGGCATGGGAGGGAACTCTCAAAGCTTCCAGGGCTACTCCTAGTCCCACGGGCCAGCACGGCATCCATCTTTGGTATGTGGAAGGGAAGCAGCTCTGTTCCCATCATTTTGTGGATGATTCCCCAGGAGAAGGCTCCAAACCCTTCTCCCCACCTGAGACTGGGCTGTTGTGGGATGAAAAGGGCTGGCTCAGCACTGGGCACCCACACCAGTGGCAGGTCAGCACGACCTGCTGACCACCAGCCCCACTGGGGGCTCATGCAGGATCCCATTGCAGCATGGACTTGCTGCTGAAAGCAGTGGGATTCAGGGAATCGGGTGGCCCTGCAAAGCATCCCCATCTCCCCACAGCCCACAGGGTTTGGACAGGCTCCACCAGCCCAGAAAACCATTTCTCTCTCCTCTCCTGACAGCCCTCTGCTGCTTTTTCCTCCCAAGATGGTAGCTGCCAGTAATAGCAGGGAAATTCACATCCAAGCTGGGAAAATAACATGTTATTTTCCCAGTTGTGATGTCAGAGCTTGTCACAGTTGCTGGCTTGGCAGCAGGGTGGGCAGGGCACTCCTGGACGACCCCAAATGGCTACTTGGCCTGACTGTCCCATAGGGACTACTAAAATGAGCCCCTTTTTGCTCCCCAAACACGTTGGGAGCAGCACATTCCTGCTGCTGGGATGGGGCTGCCCAGCTCCCTGCCATCACTGGGCACCACAGGAAGCAGGGTGGCTGGTGCAGCCCAGCTCCAGGGAGCATCTCCTCTTCTGTCCTGGGGACATCCCAAACCACGTCCTGTCCCATCTCTGCAGTGCAGAGTGTTTGCACCGTTAGGAAATCCTTTTTCCTTTCCTTTTCCTCTTTCCTTTCCCCCTTTCCTTCCCTTCTGTTCCCAGCAGAGCTCCAGGTTTCCCTGGCTGAACCATCCCTGCCTCCAAGGCACCTATATCCCTCCAGGCACTGCCCTGCACTCCTTTTCTCCTCACCTCCTCCAGCACCAGCACAGTTTATTTCCTGCATTTTTGTCTTTCCCGAGCCTGCTCTTTAAAACTCACCGAAACGCAGCAGGAAGGATCAAACCCCGTTAACCCTTAAGCACCCGGCTCACTCCTGCATCCCGACCCCGCGTCCATCGCTCCCCACCTTCCCCACCAGGTACCACCACCCCCCACGTCCTTCGCAGCCACTTAATCCATCACCAACTTCACAAAGCCGGGCTGGGCCGGAGGAGGGAACAAACGAGGCAGGAATAAAGCCCGGCTCTCAATGCCGGACCCCGCGCGTGGCTGGGGGTTTATTTCTTTCCCCACTTCTCTTCCGATGGACAAACCTCTTTTTTTCTTTCCCCCCACCCGCGATTGCATTTCACTTGCAGCCCCGTAACAAAGCCGTCACCTCCGCCGCCGCTCCGCTCCAGGGAGACGAGTTACAATTACAAATTGCCACCACAATTAGTGCTACTGCTTAGAGAAATTAGAAAGGGGAGCGGGAGGCTCGCGTGCGATTGATTGCTATTCATCCTGCTTTACGGTGACCTTGCTCTGGAGACGATGATATTCCTTCAGCCTGGAAACCGGGATTTAAAAAAAAAAAAAAAAAAATTAATTGTAAATTAACAGTAAGAACACACATTTCCTTTCAATTAATTTAAGCAGAATGAGGGGGCGTGAAGAGCAGGCGTTTGTTAAGGCCTGTACAGTTTAATTATTTTTTTTTTTCCCCCACGAGATAATGTAATTAATCTTAGAGGAGTCGGGGGGACATGGAGGATCGGGGAGAACAAAGCAGTTAACAGGCAACAGAAAAATTAAGAGCCCATTATGTAAATGTAGAGTGTTTTCCAGCGCTGGAGTTGGGAGGGGTCTGAGAAATAAGTAAAATAACGAGGCTGGCTGTGCTGGGGAAGGCTGCAATTAAACAGGGCTGGTACTGGGGGTGGCTGGTGGCACCCCAGTGTGGAGGGGGAGCTTGGTTCACCCCCAGAGCCTGGGTGAGGAAAGGGCAGAGCCCCGGGGTGCTGGGGCTGCAGACCTGAGCGAGTTGATGTTGATGAAGCCGGTGGCGTCGGCGGGCTCGTAGTCCCCTTGCACGTTCATGCTGTGGAGAGAAGGGCACTGTCACTGCCACAGCATTCCCGGGGGCTTGGGGCTGCCCTTTGGGAAGGCACAGGATGGGAGCACCCCATATCTGGCTGCTCTCTCATCCCCTGGTGGCTGTGGGTGCTCAGGTCAGGGTCCCTGCCTGGGGCAGGGGCACATGGCTCAGCAGCAGCCATGCCCAGGCCCTGCCACAGGCACAGCCCAAATTTCCCTCCTTGGTCCCTCATGTGCATCATTATCACCCTTCCTCTCCATGCTCTGGCACTGCACAGGGATTCACCCTGATCCAGAATAATCCTGCAGGTATGGCTGTCCCACAGCAGGCTCTGGGAAAGGGATGGGGTCCTGGGCAGCAGACACTGCCCCTGACATGAACAGGGGGCAGGGACATCCCCACACTGGTGTGGGGGTTTTCGGACCTGCCAGCTGATTCCTTGGTGCAACACTGAGCACATCCCTTTTCCCAAGGCAGCAGCCACCCACTGAATCCCAACAGTTTCCTACATCCCCAAAACACACAGCTCATTTCCCAGAAACCACAAACCTTAAAGGAGGAAGTGGAGGGAAATAAAGAAGAAGAGAAAAAAAAAAAAAAAAAAGAGTTTACAACGATTTTACCTCCCCTGACGGGCTACAGAAAAACCTCTGTGCTTTTATTTTTGCTCATTCGAGTGGTTCTGACCTGCTCTATAATTACGTTACTTTCTACCTACTGTGCAGAGGCATTTCCACACAGCTCTGCCTCTCACAGCTTTCTCTCGGGTTCCTGTGACGCCGTCACTCAAAGGCTTTCAAACCAGCGATGTAGAAATCAAAAAGAAAAGGAAAATGGTTGGAGACGCAGGGAGAATAAGTGCCCCTGCTTTTCTCTCCCTCTCTCTTTTTCCTCCGTCCCACCCCCCTCCATCCTCCTTTTTTTTCTTCCCTCTTTTTTTTTTTCTTTTTTTTTTTTTTAATACTTTATTCATTTAATCTCTCCAAGTGAGAGTGCGAAGCATAATGAAGGGTTGGGACAGATTATTAGGAGCTGTTGATTTTGAGGGGGAGGGAAGAGAGGAAAAAAAGCCAGAAAAGAGAAAGAGAGAAGATAATTTGACTCCGACTGATCTAAACTCATTCGGGTGTATTTATGGCTTATAAAGTGTTTACAGAGATTGAAAGGAGTTGAGGGAGGGCTGAGGGGGGAGCGAGCAAGCGAGAAAACAACACGAAGAAAAAGGGAAAAGTCAGAGGGGAAAAAACCAATATTGACTTGAAAACATGGCTCGTGCTTCGGCCGGGTGCTGAGCTGGGCCCATGGTGTCACTTGTGCCACTGGGGATGGGATGGGATGGGATGGGATGGGATGGGATGGGATGGGATGGGATGGGATGGGATGGGATGGGATGGGATGGGATGGGATGGGATGGGATGGGATGGGATGGGATGGGATGGGATGGGATGGGATGGGATGGGATGGGATGCTCACTGTCACCACTCCTGCCCACCCTGACTCCCAAGCCCACTCACCTGACCAGCTCCTCGTTGTAGAGTGACCGTGGGGACTCCCTGCCCAGGATGTAGACCTGGCCCTTGAAGACAGAGAGGCGCACGGTGCCCAGCACCGGCTCCTGCGAGCGCCCGATGCACTCCCGCACAAACTCACACTCGGGGCTGTGCCAGAAGCCTGAGGACAGGAGATGGGATCAGCAAGGGGCTTGGGGAAGGCCAGAGGGGCCTGGGCATCCTAGGGTGGTCCCCAGACTGAGTCTTATAAGGCAGACCCTGGGTAATTTCCAGGGGAAGGGATGCAACTGCAGGACTGGGAGGGGAAGGGAGACGCTGGGACCATGCTGATGATGAGATCTCCACCCCTCATGGCTCAGCATCTCACAAGTGTTTCCCTTCCCCTTGGTGGCACTCAGGACCCCACTGGGAGATGAGGATGGAACAAACTAGAAATAGACCATGGGCCATCCTTGTTCCAGCTCTGCTGGGCAGGGGTGATCGTGCAAACAAAAAGATTTGTTAAGTAGGTATGAAATTGTCACTCAAAACCCAGCATCTTGGGAGGGCCAGGTGGAGACAGACAGACAGACACAGAAATGGGGGAGGATCAGCTTCCAATCCCCAAGAAGGGGATGAGCCATTCTCCCCTAGGCCACAGCCTGTGAACTGTGCTAGAGGGGTGCAGCCCCACAGGAATACTTCACCCCCAGCAGCTCTGGGAGGGGAAATCCCCTCAGCAATGGGGGTCCCAGTGGGACAGTCACCCCAGGAGTTGCCATTCCCCATCCCAGAGGGATGCAGAGCTCCCCCAGATCACACAGCTGGGCTGACTGGGGCTGCATCAGGCTGTGCTTTGGGGGCACAGGTATCTCAGCAGCCCCAAGTGGGCTCTCCACCTTCCCAGCCCCCCAAAGTCAGCAAGGCTCAGCTTGTCCCTGAGGAGCTGATGGGACACAAGGAACCAGTGCTGGCACCATGGAAATCTCCATCTAAAACTCCAGCCTACTGCTGCCCTGGCCCCAGTGGGGACAGCAGCCCCTGGCAGCCCAAATGCCCTGAGCTGGAGCCCAGGCTGGGTGTTGGGGTGATGTGCAGCCACACCACAGGCCCCCAGAACACATCCAGGGGGAGCAGCTGTTGGCATTGCAGGTGCATGGAGGGGCCATGGCCCTGCCTGCCACCCCCATGCCCCTCCTGTCCCTAACTATGGTATTAGCCAGGGAGTCCTGGGAGACCTGGAATAAAGCCTGGGAGATGTAGAAGGAGATAGAGGTGGGGAAAGAAAGAGCCCATTCACCGCCCTCGGTCATCCCCTGTTTTATCTCTCTCATCTCACACAGGTGCCCTCTCACCTTTCCCTTCCCAGCTGGGCTCTGGGGCCGAAGCCATTAAAGAAACAAACAATTTCTTTTGTTGTTTGGCCTCACCAGCCCCTGAGCAGGGCCTATCCTGCAGCCTTGTCCCCAGGTTTGTGTGTAGCCCTGCTCCAAGGCTCTGCAGCCCCTCACACCAAACCCACCTCCCTGAACTGACCCCCCTCAGCATGGCCAGGGGGTTTTGGGGACCCCTTCCCTAAAATCAGCACTGCCATACCAGTAGGAACCCCAACTCCAGGCAAATACACTCCTTTTTTTGATACCCACCCTCCAAGTACAACTCCTCAAATAGCAGGATTGATGTAAAAAAATCCCTGTAAAAATAAACCCCGGCCACATTAAAATAATAACCAGCTGCTTAAATCCTGACTCTGACAGCTCCAGGTGGGAGGAAGCATCTCCCCCTCCCGACCCCCCACTGCAGACACTGGAAGCGATCCCCCTTAATGACCTCCCCACCATCCTGCCCTAATCACGGCGCAGGCAGGGGGACAATGGCATTTCCGCACCTGGGAAGGAGGGAGCTGCCTTCAAAGCCACCCTCCACAATGGGATCAATAGGAACAGGGGGAAGATAAACACTAATTCTCCTTAAAACTGGACTGGCTGCAATAATGAGGTGTTAAAGGCAGGTGAGCTTGAAAGCCTGGCCTCTGGCACAGCACGGGGACCCACGGGTGCTCGCTGCACCCTGTCGGGGTTGCTCCTTGGATTTAGGATTGGCTGGCAGGGAAGTCTAGGACCAAGCTGGAAATCCCTGGGGATTCAACATGTGGAGCCAGGGAAATTGCAGTCTCTGCCTGGCAGAAGTGGGGAGGGAGAATTTAAATCGTGATTCCCCGAGTGGCTTTTTAACCTGGTGGCTGCACAACAAGCGAGTGGTTAGGAATAAACAAACAAACAAACAAACAGGTTTAAGCCTGAACTAAAAAAAAAAAAATAGTCAAAAGAAAGGCAGCCCTGGTCAAAGTCTAATAAAAATGGCCAGAGGCAAGAGTGGCACCAGAGAATGAATGAGGGCAGGGCCTGTGACCCAAGAGGAAGGTGAAAAAGGGTTCTGCAGCCCCTGTCAGGGCCCTAAAATATTATTTAAACTGCAAAGGGGCTCAGGCATTAAATGCCAGTTGCTGAGGAAGATGTAAGAGGGAATGTCCTTGGAGGGGAAGGTGACAAGCACTGGCACCAGAGACTGCAGGGGAGAAAACTTGAGCCAGTCCTACCAGACTTGGAAGACCCCACAGGAATTATCCCAGCCCTTGTGGTTAGACACACCTGAAAAGGGATGGGAGGAGGAGCTGGGAGCCTGAGAAATCAGGGCCTGTAAATAATAAAGTTTGGCCATGGGGCAGGAATCTCCCTGGTATGGGGCCTCCAGGGATGACATCTGTGGGACGAGCACCCAGGTGTGGGCAATGGGGTTTTGAGCCCACTTAGGGCATTTTGGGCTAATCCTACTTCCTTCAGCTTAGCACCAGAGACTGTGTTGGGGTGGATCCACCCCAGGGCAGTGCTGGTTCTCCTGCCAGGATGCCAGGCCAGGGAGCTGCTCCCTGTGGCACAGGGGGGATGCTGAGCTGTGACCCCTCAAACTCAACGCTGGGTCTGGTGCTGTGGCTGCTCCACAGGGGGAAGGACACTGGGCTTACTGCTGTCCTTCTCTGCTGGGGTGAGTATCCCCTCATTCCTTACAGCTCCCAGCCCTCTCCAGGCAGTGCTGTCCTGTCCCAGACCGGGAGCCCCAACCCGCAGTGCCCCTGTGTGGGCTGTGCACCACATAGCACTGCCAGGACCTTCCATCCCCCAGGAGTCCCCTGTGCCACACTGCCAGGGCACAGGGACAGCTCTCCAGCTTCAAAAGCCATGGCAGGGTATGAACTTTAAAATTTGGGTGCCCCATATTCCCGTGTGCATGAGGCAAGGGCGGAAGGGGATGAAGGTGAGAGCTGGACTAGGTGACACAAGAGGGGCAAAAGGATGGTGAATTACAGCTGAATGTGCTGGTTGGGATGAGGTGGTGGCACTGGGCTGGGAGAGATGCCATGAGTAAAGCCTCATGGAATATGGCATTGCCTCCCAAAGTAGGCAGGAGCTCCCTCGGCAGGAAAGCAGGCTCAGTGTGGGGTTCTGTCAGCCCAAAATCCACACCTCGATTTTACAGCCAGTGGGACCTGCAGCCTCCAGCAGCAAGGAGGGAGGATGTGGAAGGCTGGGAGGATGCTGCTGTGGCAGGACAGGGCTGTACCTACCGTTGTACACCAGCTCTGAGAATTTCAGGGAGAGCCCCTGCTTGATTTTCCGCACTTCCCGGTCCATGGTGAAGGCCTCGATATCTAAATGCGCGTGGTGTAGGATCGTTCCCGCTGGGGTCTCATAGATACCTAGCCATTTTTCCAGGCAGGGGGAAAAGCAGAAAAAGAGAGAGAAACGAATGAGACCAAAACTGTCAGCAAATGACAAAAAATAATGACTTGGCTGACAGAAGGAGCCGTGGTCGAGCGCATTCAGTCTCAGCTCGCTGTAAAATGCATCTGTCATTATATTCATGCTGGGGCCGAGACAGTCCACTCCGCACCTTGTGGAGAAAATTTCTAGATTCCCCTCTTTGAAGAGGCACTCTGACGAGGCTAAATGACAGGGTTTGGGAACCGATCCCCCCACCCATCCGTGCCCAACGGTCTGCGGCTGAAAACCTGTAATTAGCAGAACGAGCGGGGCACAGGCGTGGGGAGCGCGGGGCTGCGGTACCCTCCT
This sequence comes from Oenanthe melanoleuca, assembly GCF_029582105.1. Taxonomy (NCBI): domain Eukaryota; kingdom Metazoa; phylum Chordata; class Aves; order Passeriformes; family Muscicapidae; genus Oenanthe; species Oenanthe melanoleuca. The sequence goes on from NC_079350.1 coordinate 5,265,647, forward strand.
CTCCCCTCGCTGCCAGAAAGGCCCGTGCATCCGCTGGGAAGCAATCAGGCTACCTGGGGGCTGGGAGGGCAACCTCCTCTGGGGCTGGCAGGCCCTTCCTGCTGCCCCCCCGTTGCACAAGGCCTGGGGATGGAGGATGCTTAATTGTTCCGGCAAGCTGCTCCTTTGTTCCAGTCATTCAGGGTTTGTTTTGTGCGTGATGTGGCTGTTTGGTGTTTAAATATGAGTATGGCCATGCAGTTCTCCCATCCATGTTGGAAATACTGAGCTGGTCTGGCAGTGAATATGTGATGGGAAAGGCTGTAACCTGTTCCACCAGCATGTCCCTGTCCCCTGCCTATGGGGATGGTCCCTTCCCAATGCTGGGTGTCTGCTATGGTGCAGTCATGGGAATGGCAAAGGCCACAAAGGAGCCCTGTAGGAAACTGTGACCACTGAAGGACATGTGTCCCCTACAAGCCCCAGCCCCAAGAGAGGCTGAGGGGAGCCCACAGGGCTCAGAACTTCACCAGGCTCTGCTCTCAGTGCCCTGGAGAGTGGCACAGGCTCAGCAGTGTGGCCACAGTCCCACAGGTAGAACAGGAGCCACGAGTGCAGCAGCCCAAGCCTCTTCCATCAGACCTCATCCCAAGCAGTGCCCATGACTTCAGCATCCTACAGGCACAGATCTGAAGAAGAGAGAGCCAGCCCTTCCTCTCCAGCCACCCCAGCCATGGTGTTCACCCAACATCCATTCCCTCAGGACTGTGGGAGCAGACAGCCAGGTTAACACCAAACCCCAGCTGTCCCCATGGGCACAGCAGTGACACAGGGAGCTGCTCTTTGTCCCCTCCAGCCCCTGCCTGTGGAGCTGAGCTCACCACTAACACAATTAATATTGCCTCTCCTTCCCCTTAGGAGATGTTAAAGCCAGTTTGGGCTGAAGATTTGGGTGCATGCCTTGACCCCCAGCTCCTGCCCCTCTGTGGTGCTGGGAGGCAGGACCAGGGTGTGTCAGCTGGGGCAGAGGGGAGGGCAGCTGACAGCCACTCTCCAGCCTCGCCACTGCCGAGGAGACAAGAGACACCTTCAAAGTGACACCCGCAGCATCTCCAAGTGTCTATTTTCATCTCCCCATGTTTACAGGAAAAAGACAGAGGTGTCAGCACTGCAGCCCAACGATGCTTCAATCACCCCATAATTGCTGCTGAAGAAGGGGGGTCCGGAGCAGGGGGGACGTGGAGGGAGGCAGCCGAGGAGACAGCTGCCGCTACTTAAAATTTTCTAATTTGTAACCTCGGCTGTCACTTCACCTCCATCCGAGCAATTCTGTGTGCTGAGTGCGGGCTGTCAGTCCCGACGTCATCCGCGGGACAGGAAGGGATGCGATGCCTTCCCGAGGGCAATGGGAAAACGCTCCCAAATTTCTACCCCTGCTCCAGGGCTGAGGCTGAGCTTGGCTTGCTATGTGCTCCTTGCAGGGAAGGGTTTTTCCTCTTCACTCCTCCATCAGCTCAGCGCATCCAGAGGAGGAAAGGGAAAAAGGAAAGAGCCAAGGGGAGGAAAAGCCCCAGCCGACAGCAGCGCTCGGCTTTTGGCAGCGGCCGTCCCCCTCCTTCCCTCTTCCTCCCCACTGATTTCATTTACTTCACTTAATTAGCCCCCCTTCGGAGTTAAAAAGATAATTTGATAATGAGGATGTGGGAGGGAGGGAGGGCAGAGCCGTGCCCCGCTGCAGCCCCCGGCCCGGCCGTGCCCCCCGAGCACCCACCCTGTCATCAGCCACCCTCCTCCCGCTAAAACAAATAAAAACCCGAGTTAATAGGGCTGAAAAGGCTGCTGCGAGCGCCCCTCGCCCATTAAAGCCTTAACGAAGCCCAATTAGGAGCTTAGTAAAAATCAATGCAAATGAATTTTTCCTCTTCTCTGACTTCCCGGGACTGGGGGATGAGGAAGAGGAGGCACCTTCGCTGTCACCTCCACCCCAGGGAAGGCTCTGGCCATGCTGCTGCCCGTGCCTCAGTTTCCCCTGCAGGGCAGCCAGCCACACACTGCTGGGGTTTAAAGGATTGTCTCCTCCAAGCCCAGCTCCAATCTCCTGCACCATTAATCCTAAATCAATTTTGGAGGCCCAAAATGCTCCAGGCAGTGGTGGGGTCACCCTGAGCTGCTCTGCACCCCAAAACCCTGGGAGAGATAAGGTACCCGCAGCACCCTCCTGTTCTTGCCTGCTCCCATCCCAGCTCTCCATCCCTCCCACACCTCACAAAGCAGATTTCTGGGAGGTTTCTCTTCATCCCAAGAAGCCAAGCAGGGGCAGGATCCTGCTCAAAGCGAGGGGGGAGCCAGCCCAAGGTCCCATCCCCACCCCAAGGTCTGATCCCCCAGCGCTGTCCCCAGACCCCCCACACACAAACACAGCAGTGATTGCTCAGCGATGTCACACAGGAGACAGACATGACAGTTAAATGGGGTTTAGAGAAATTATTAAATGCTGGAAGGGTCACTAGAGCGTGTCAGTGCCTCTTAAAAAAATAAAATAGATTTTGACAAATTACTCAGCATCCTGCATGCAAATGCACAGGCTGGAGTGTGCGGGTCAGGGTTGGGGTTTTTTCTTCCTTCTTTTGGTTTTAATTTGATTATTCAAACAGATCAAATGATTTGGGGTTTTGTTTCCTTGCCCTGTGGTGGGGAGGAACACTGCAGGCTTAGTCTTATCAAAATATTTGCCGTTGTCCTGTGCAGAGGGAAAGTTTAAAGAAGGGAAGCATCTAATTAACTATTAATGAGATTTAAAACAAAAGAGTTTGAGCAAGGAGTTGGGAAATGATGCTGAGCCAACTCCTTACTTAGTTTTGCACAGGGCAGCTTGCTGCCTCCAGAGATTTCCAATGAAATTGATCCCAATGGAAGATCAATATTGGGAGACATGGATTCAAAAATGTGGAGATAAGAAAAATAAACATAACAGTAACTTGCATCAGCTTCCAGCAGTTTGTACAAGTATTGGAGTCTGGCACCATCCAGGAGCACATCCCCACACAATCCTGGTGTGTTTCCCTGGGGACAGGGCTCACCTGGAGGCACTGGGAGCCCCAGGCTGGTGCCAGCAGTGGCAGTGGGTGGGCAGCTGCTGCCATTAGACAGCGACAAGGAGTCCCTGTCACAGGGAAATCTCTGCCAAAAACTGATGGGGAGGGAAAGGTGTGACCTGAACCAAAGCACCCCAGGATTACTGAGCACCCAGCATACCCCAGCATGGTTTTCCCATTTTTTGTTCTTTCCAGGGCAGGGCAGGCTCACCTCTGGACTTCATGCCCACGAAGCGGTTCTCCACGATGTCAATGCGCCCGACCCCATGCTTGCCCCTGCGGGGGAAAGGGAGGTTGCAGCAGTCCCAGCCCCACAGGTGGCTGTGAAAGGTGGGTCAGAGGGGTGGACAATGGGGAAAACCCCCAAAGGACAGCGGGCCAGCCCCTGAGCAGCACTGCTGACCATGAGCAGGGACCCCAGATAAGGCAGGTGACAAAGAAATGGATTTTTCTCTCCACCAGTCTCTCACTTGTCACTGAGGCCACCAGTGCTGCAGGAAGCCGTGATGCTTGGGCCACTGGAAAATAAACTGGGCAAGGAGACAAGACATGCCACAGCTGTATTCCCAAAGTAGGTTTAAAGCTACTTATTAACCATTTAAAAAGTGAACTAAGTGGAAAAGTTCATTCCCATTCACCACCAGCAGGATAAAGGCAGAGGCACAGAGGAGGATGGCCAGGGACTGGGTGGCACTTGGGAGGAGTGGGTGCCCTCATGGGTGCTGCAGTATTTTTGGGAAAACTGAGAATAGTTCTGTGCCAGCAGCAGCAGAAATGGAGCATGGGGTGGTACAGGAAAGAAAACCCCAAAGGGGCTGATGCTGTGGAGACAGGAATAGAAAAGAGCAATGAACCCGGCCAGCTGGTCCCAAAAAAGTCAACTCTCCACACAAAAAGGACTCTGAGCCCTCTTGGGGAGACAGAGTGAGGCAAGATGTCAAAGCAGGGGGACAATGACACAACTGAGCTGGGACAAGGAGTAAAGGGTGCCCTGCAGTGGGCAGGGCAGCTGGGGCACATGGGCAGCCCAGAGAACGTTCAGAGGACTTTTTAATCCTCCTCATGCACAGTGAGCAGAACCCTGGAGTATTTATTCCCTCGTGCTCCTGGCCTTGGTGCTTGCTGGCATTTATGGTACAACTAGGACCCAGCTGGGGCCATCCCATCGCTGGCCACCATCCCTGGGCTCATCAGGACGTGTCTGCTGTGAGCATCCTGCTTCCACCCCACGCTGGGTGCCCCGGGGACGCTGCCCCTGTCCCTGTGCCAGCCGGACAGGGTGGCACTCACGCGATGTCGTTCAGGTACACAAAGAGCTCCAGGGCTGAGGAACGAGTGGCTCCATCCCCAATGTTGGTGACCTTCACTGGGACACCTGCAGAGGCGGGGAGAGAGGATGGGCAGGATCAGCCAGTGTCAGGATCCCCCCGGAACATCATCCCGTGGGCGTTAAATAGATGTGACAGATATGAACTCTAAATAACTTCTTAAAAAGGCATATCCAAGCTGGTGCGAGGGGGAGGCGAGGGGAGGGGGACCCACCTCGGGAGAGGAGCGAAATAAATAAATAAAAAAGGCCATAAAAACGTCACCCCCCCTTTTCCTCTCTCTCCTCCCTCTCTTTTTTTTTAGGGCCTGTGAAATTGCAACCAGGCCCTTAACTAATTGAATTTCACGCTCCGCAATTGTCTTACAGCGCAGCACCTTCTGTCCCACCAGCCCTTGCCGGGGAGGGGGGACAGAGTGACAAATGTGTGCCCCCCCTCCTCCCCTCTCCAGCACGGGGGTGTCTGGGGGGAACCCCCACACCGGGCTCGCCTGCTTGCACACGCACGCACACGCACCCCGCGGCGGGGGGCTCCCCGCCATGAATTAATTATTGCACCTTCTCTTTCTTTTCCCTCCTTAAAAAAAAAAAAAAAAAAAAAAAAAATTAAGGGCACCGGGCAGGAGCAAAGCAGAGAGGGGTGGGGGGGGATGCTGAATAGAAAGAGGCATTTTTCTTTAGCGGTGTGAAATGAGCAATAAATGTATTAGGAAGCTGACAAGGGGGCTGCGGGGCCCACAAAGAAAAGCGGTGCGGAGTTGGAGGCTAATCCCCCCTCCATCTGCCCTCCTCATTACCATTTAACGCACTATCAGTTGCCAATCAGCCTCAATGCCTCCCTTTCTAGTCTTTATTATATAGGCGCCCGCGAGAGCCCTGTCTAGTGATGGGGGCTGTCAGCTCCCCCCCACTGCCCCCCTCTTAAACCCCCTATTTTCCAGGGGTTTATAAACTCAGTTGTAAATTGCTATTAAATGTAAACTCGCGGCAATAATGAACCTTAAGCTGCTTCTCGGCGTGGCCCCCCCACCCCGCGCCCTCCCCTCGCCCCGGCTCTTTCTCTCCTCATCCTCCACCGGGATATCGGCCGGGCTCCGCTCGGCCAAGAGCCGACGTTGTCGGGGCTGTTGTTGCTGAAAGCTGCTTAGCCTTTGAAATAGTTAATAATTAGATTAAAACTTCAAATAAATTAACTAGGGGCTGAATGGGCTGCCGGGAGGGGAGCTGCTCCTTGCAGGGGGATGGTTATAATGGAGCAGGGAGGCTGGCGGTGGGGAGGGGGTGTCCCCTCCCAGCAGGGTTTCCCCCCAGCCTGTGCTGGGCTGGCCACTGCTGCCAGGATGGAGGGTGGCACGGGGACGGCTGTGCCTGGCAGGGGTGGAGATGCTGCTCAGTGTCCCCTCCCCAGTGCTGGCTCTGGGGCTGGGCCTTGCTGTGTGTCACCAGGGATGTACGGGAGCATCCCTGTCTCCTTCATGAGAGCATCACTAGCCAAATCCTGCTGAGTGCTCTGTCTCCTCCTTGGTAACATCCCCAGCCAAGTTCTGCTGAGTGCCCTGTCTCCTTCATGGTAGCATCATTAGCCAAATCCTGCTGAGTGTCTCCCCAATTACATTGGCCAGCATCACCTGCATGTCCCCAGAGCCACCTGCAGGAGAGGGGTCCTGTGCCCACTGCACCTTGATGGCAGGTGAGGGGGCTCACACCCCTTTCCACTCTCATGGGTGTCCCAAAAAGCCCCTGAGATCTAACCAGACCCCCTGTACACCTCAGAGAGCCCTGGGGTGCTGCAAGCACCATCCTCAGCCCCAATGTCACGAGTCAGGGCTCACCCATCTGCCCCCACCCTGGGGATGCTCCCAGAGAACCCCAGTCCTGGCTAGGAACTGGGGCTTGTCTTGGGGGTCCAGGGACAAGAGTCTGGCAGCAAGGAGGCTCTTACCCCGCTCAAACTCGATCTCCAGCACGTCTGGGGTGTCGGGAGATTTGGCCGGATCACATGTCTTGGTGTAGAGCCCGGGAGGAGCCTGGTTCTGCAGGGAGAGGGAGAGAAGAGGGACAGTCAGTGACTGCCATGGCAAACACACAACCCCAGAGTGCATCCTCCATCCCAAAGCACATCCCCTGCCAGAGATGCATCCCTCTCCCAAAAACACATCCCCTTGCCAGGGGTGCATCCCTCATCCAAAAACATATCCCCTGCCAGAGATGCATCCCTCACCCAAAAACACATCCCCTTGCCAGAGATGCATCCCTCACCCAAAAACACATCCCCTTGCCAGGGATGCAATCCTCCATCCCAAAACACATCCCCTGCCAGAGATGCATCCTCCATCCCAAAACACATCCCCTTGCCAGGGGTGCATCCCTCATCCAAAAACACATCCCCTTGCCAGAGATGCATCCTCCATCCCAAAGCACATCCCCTGCCAGGGATGCAATCCTCCATCCCAAAACACATCCTCTGCCAGGGATGCATCCCCCATTCCAAAGCACATCCCCTGCCAGGGATGCAATCCTCCATCCCAAAGCACATCCTCTGCCAGGAATGCATCCCCCATCCCAAACGCAGGACCAGCACAGCACCAACGCTTACCGGGGGCCCCGGGAACAAAGGGGTTGGCAGAATCAGCCAATTTTTCCCCTCAACTTGATCTCATCTTTTCCTCCAACGCCCCCACAGCTGGAGGCGGGATGGCTGCGGAGAAGCAAGTCAGGCAGGGAAAAGCAGGACGCTGGCAGCAGCGGCGGGGCGGGCGGGTGCCCGCACATCCCGCACCGCCGCCCGGCTCATTCGGCACTGACCGAAAAAACTAATGAGGAAACCTGACCCCAGCAGGTGCTCCCGGCACACCGGCTCTTTCATGGTGTCCCCGGGGTTAATACACACGAGGGAAAATAGAGCAGCAAAGCAAAAACCCATTTCAGAGCACATCAACCTTTATGTATATATATTTTTTTTTCTCTGAGATTTATAGGGAAGAGGCATCTTATCTCCATCAGAGCCAGGCCAGCAGAGGCTCGGGTGCCGATGGTGAATTGCTGCAATTGAAGTGCGTGCCAGAAGAAGCGGGGAGGGGGAAGAGGGGAGGCGGGAAATGTAATATAAAAAAGCTTTCCGTCCCGGAGAGCAAATGCTTTGCAATTTCACATGGCCCCTCAGCACTCACCCATGATGCGACTGCACAGGCTGACCCCAAAACACTTTCGGAGCTGTGTTTGTAAACTCCTGCCTCCAGAGGGACTCCCCACCCAGCCGCAGCTCCAGGAGGTGGAGGGGAAGGAATGGAGGCTCAGGGGCATGTGCAGCACCGTGGAGAGTCGAGCAGACTTTTAAAAGTGCCGAACTGGTATTTCCCCACTAAACCCAGCTGGAGCTCTGGGAATCTCCGGGCAGAGGGTCCCTGCCTGCACCCACCCACCCAATGCCTGGCACACGCTCTCCCTGTTCCTCTCTTTCCTTTTAAAGCACAGTTCTTCTGCTCACTCAATCAAATTATAGAATAGTTAAGGATGGAAGGGACCTTTAAATGACCCTTTTACTCCCTTCTCTTGCTTTCCAGCAAGGAAAAAAATTATAAGGTATAAAGCAAGTTAGGGGGGAAAAAAAGCCCCATAATAACCCAACCAAAAGTGATTGCTCTTATATTAAAAAAAAAAAAAAAAAAAAAAAAAAAAAAAAAAAAATTAAAGGGAAAATTAATTTCTCTACAGAAGAAGTTTTCATCTAAAATTTTCCAAGACGGGCAATAAGAATTTTAGTGAAAACTTCCACTGATTTTTGTCCAAATGTGTTTACACTTCTGGATCACTGCCAGCACCTGAGGGAACCCCACATAGCTGCAAGCACCCCCATCCCACCCTCCACACTGGGGAGGACCCCTTGCCTCACCCAAACCTCGGGGTGCATATCCCAACACCGAGCACAGCCAAATCCTGGGAATACAGACATAGCTTCCCAAGCACTCACTGCAGCAACCCCCTCCTCAATTCCCATTTTATGTCATTTTTGCCCCTTTCCCTCGTTTTAAGGGAGAGGCAGGCACATCTCCCTCGTGCCCCCACGCACAGATTACACGGGCTGTGGATTTCAATTTTACATCGTCTGGCCTTTCCTAGCCCTGATCACACTTATTAACTAGATGAACCTGTGAGAGATGATGAAAAACTTTGAGTTCAAAAGGAAAAGGTGGAAGGTGGTGGGAGAAAAAATACCGGAAAGTATTAAAAACTCTTTACTAAACATTGGAAGTCAAAGTCAGGTAGTTTCCAATTTTCCGAGCCAACTATGAAAACCCCTATTAAATAAAATAACTAAATAGAAATAAAAGTGACATTTGGCTTGCATTCCATCATTACGGTGTGAGTCTGTCCTCTTTTTATTCTCTCTCCTAAAAGCACAGTTCAAATGACAAATAGTTTGTTGCAGTGTATCAATGCCTTCTATTTATCCCTCCCCGCAGGGGGGCTAGTCCTGCAATGTCATCTTTAAAGGGAAGAGAAGAAAAAAAAAAAGGGGGGGAGAAAAAATGGAAAAAAAAAAAGGAAGAGTGTGTGGAAAGTGAGAGAGGGAGGGGGGAAGTGAGAGAGGGAGGGGGGAAGAAAGAAGCAAGAAAAACGGGGCAAGAAGAGAAGAAATTGGAAGCAAATGGTCCATGAAGTAAACCATGATGCAGAGCTATCGATGCCGCAAATGGTTTATTCATCCGGCTGATATTGTTGTGCCCGGGACTGAATGAACTCTTTCAGAGTGCCATATGAAGTTAAAGCAAGTAAATTTCTATCTTTCTCCACATTAGCTGCCTCATTGCCCTTCAATCGGGCCTCACAGAGGCAGAAAATAGCTCAACCATCTGCTTTCAAATCCCTGCGTTTGGCAGGTCCCGGGGGTTTGGGGAGGGGAGCCCGCCGTGCCTGGCACCCCGATCCTGCCACGGCCACCTTGTGCCCAGCAGCGCTTCCCGGCCGGGAGGGGACAGCAGCGACAGCGGTGACACCGCGCTCCGGGACTGTCACAGCGTGAGGTGCCGAGCTGAGGATGCTCGGGAACGGGGTCAGGGCACCGGGCAGCCCCATTTCCAGGCTGGGTTTGGGAAGGGAACGGGCTTGGCAGAGCCTGGGGTGAGGGAAGAGAGGAGAGGAGCTGCGTGCGGCAGGCGGGGTCAGGACGGGCGCGGGTCAGTTCCGGGCTACCTGAAGAAATGGACACCCATCCAACCACTCCCCGGGGAAGCAGACCCCACGGGAACCCTGCTCTGACCCACAGCCCCCCCTCCGGAGGGCACCAAAGGAGCGGCGGGACCCTCCCCACCTTCCCCTTCCTCCCGGCCGCCGCAGGCACGCGTCAGCGCCGCTGCGGGAGCGCTGCGGGCACGGAGCTGCGGCGGGCCCGCTGCTCTCCGCCTGCCTTCCCCTCCTCTCCCGGGCTGTCTAATTAGCGCTGATGGATAGTTTGAATAGCGGTGACCCGCTGGAGCACCAACAGCGCGGGCAGGGCCCGCAGGAACGGGAGCACGGCTCCGAGCGGCCGGAGATGTGGCGCCGTCACCGGCAGCGCCCGGCCGCCAGCCCCTGCTGGTAGCCAGGGTTGGTGGTCCCATGGGTGCCCACAGGGTCTCCAACACCGCCCATCCAACGCGAGGTTTTACCCCACACCCCCAGGGATGGCGGGCTGGGAAAGCAAGAAGGACTGGGCGAGCTGCAGGGAACACCCCGAACCTCTGCCACCCGCCAGCAGCTCTGACTGTCCCACCAGCACCGCCAATGTCTAATTGCTCCTTTATTGCTGCCCCGCGACATTGTCCCCTGCGGTGTCACCCTGGAACCGTCCCTTCCCCTGCTCAATTAAGGCGCCGGGGCGGCGGCGGAGCCTCCCCGCACACACGGGCGGCCCCGCCGTGAAATTTCCAATTAGGCTGCAAAGACACGAGACGCCCCCAGCCCCGTGGCTGCCGTGATCGATTACCTTGGGGTTCTCCAGGATCCCGGCTTCGTAGCTGCGGCAGGCAGGGATGGAGAGAGAAGTCACTGCAGCATCTGCAACTTGCAACCCCAAAACCCGCCGGGATGAGACCTCTGCTCCCACCCACCCCATGAGGATGGACGAAAGGACAATTTATGGATGTCCAGAGCATTTTAACAGCAGCCCTGAAAGGAAAGCCAGACTTAGGAGAGTGCAGGAGATGAATGCTGCCCCTTGGAATGTGGACAACTAGATAGAAAGGGAGGATGGAGGATTTGGTGTCACCCACGGTCAGCATGTGGTGGGGCAGTCTGGGACAATAGATGTCCAAAAGGCTGCTCTGGACATATAGGTTGGAGGGGACCGGGGCTCCAGATCACAGGTCCTCACCTCACAGGAGCTCCCCACCTGCCCAGCTCCTCACCTGATGTGCATTAGGTTCTCATCCATGCTCCAGGGCATCTGAGGTGTCACAGGCACTGGGATCCCATGTTTCTGCCAGGAAAGGGAGCGAGGGTAAGACAGTCTGCAGGGAAAGCCCACCCTCATTGATGCTGGCTCCCAGCAGGATCAGCCCTAAAAACTCAAAGGCACAACCCATGGCCACCAGCAGGGCAGCACAGAGCAAGGTGGATTCCCATGGCCCTGACCCTGAGCAGCACCAGCTCCCACCACGAGGGCCACTTCTACAGGGACATCAGGGACACTGTGGCTGGGGGAGAATGGCTGTCCCAGCCCTGCCACAGGCTGAGAAGGGGCCCCAGAGCACCCCCTGAGCCCCAGAGATGGGGACACCAGCAGAGATGTTCTCTGCTTTTCCTCAGCCCAGGGCCAGGATGGTGCAATGCTCTCAGGTGTGTGGTGGGGTTTTTGGGGTCCTCTTTGCAGGGCCAGGAGCTGAACTCGATGACCCTGTGGGGTCCAACTCAAGATGTCCCACAATTCAATAATTCCCCCAGCCAGGCTTCTCAGCAAGGGGAGGTGACGCAGGGATCCGAGTCCCCAAATCCACAGGATGCTCTACAACCTCAAGAGCACTAATGCTCTGTCATGGGTGGACAGATCACATCCTCACAGCCTCATGTAAACATGGTGAAGCAGACACACCCCAAGCAGGTGGCAGTGTCCCTCTGAGCTTGGGCACCTCTTGCATGCCATGCCCAGGGACGTGTGGCCCCACACCAGCTGCCTCCCCAGCACAACGTGCAGCACCGAGCCCAGCTCCCTAACAAGGTCACCAGCGTGCTCATTTATCCACTGACATTTCAATGGGGGAAATTGCCTGTGAAGATGAGGTGAATATACTGGGGAATTAGCAGGAGAGGTGATGGCAGCAGGCTGGAAACTGCTGGAGCCAGTGGGGACCTCAGCCACCCTGCCAGGACACCAACTGAGCCTGGGTGTGTCTGTACAGCCCATGCACTGCTGGGCAACTCTGACATTTCAGTGTCACCACAGCAGGAACATCAGTCAAGGGCTCAGCTGAGGACAGAGGAGCAGGGGCTGAGTGGACATTTCTTGTTTGTCAGGAACAAGGCAAGGAAATGCTTGTGGCTGTTGTATCACAGCCCTCAAACCATCACCTGAGATGGGAGCCAGGTTCTGAGATCTAATGCTACAGAGGGACTGACTCAGCCCTGCTCCTGGGGGGACATGGCCCCAGGCTCATGGGTTGTGATTTGCTGGCTCCTCACCATAAATCCAGCACAGGGCCTGCTGGGACCCCCCATTATCCAGTCTGGACACCCTGGCACAACTTAAGGCCATTTCCTCTTGTCCTATCTTGCATTTGTGAGAAGAGCCCCACCATTGGCACACCCATCTCAGCTGAGGTGCACAAATCCATCTTTCAGACCTGAATACTCAGAGATCTTGAGCTGACCTGTGCCCTCAGCCAGCCCTCTCTGCCTCTGCCTCCTCCTGGCAGCTGGGGAAGCCAGTGCTCCCCAACTCATCCCCACCCCATTTCAAAGAGGATCCTCCAGACCCAATATCTAGAGCCTAGGCAGCCTTTGCTGGAGCCAAAGGTGCCAGGGCCAAAGAGGGATTTTGTCCCCAGCTTCTGTCCCAGCTGGCTCTGCCTGTGGCAAGGCTAATCCTGGAGCAGCAGCCAGGAGAGCTTGGCCATCCTCATTAAGGAGCGTGAGGAGGAAGCAGCCACTGGCACAGATTTGCTGCCAGATTTCAGCCCCTGGGCAGCAAATTCATGGACAGAGCTGTGCCACAGTGAAACAGATCCTCACTTTCCCTGGCACCAATGGAGCCCCAAACATCATCATTTTCTAATTCCCCCAGCAGCAAGGTGAGCACACTTATGTGCTCAAAGGAGCTGGCCATGCCTCTCCCTCTCCTAAGGATGAAACAGAAGGGAAACCATCTTTTTTTTTTTTTTTTTTTTGTACAGATAACCAAAGACTGAGAAGTACTTAAACCCTCACCCCACAACATTTCACTCTGGGAATGGGGCCCCAATCAATTCCATTTCCCTTTTCCCCCCTTCCAAACAAACAAAACAATCCCTACAACCAAACAAAACCCCCAAACCCAAAACACATGTTCCATTTTCCATATAATAAAAACCACGGTGCTCTTAATAACTCCCCTATTTGACAATTTGTTTGGCAACATATGGAAAGCTCTCGTAAACTCTCCCCTTCATAATACCACGGCAGATGGCAAACACAATCCTCAACACGCCGCTCGCTCCCGGAGACCCTGATGGGCTCAGAGGGCTCCTCACCCCATGCCACATCCCTCCAGCTCCACATCTTGCCTTCCCAGAGATTACCCAGGCAGCTTCGATGGCAGCTATTTAAAAACTGCAGCAATTTTCTGGTTTATGCACAGAGCTGACTTTTCCCTTTTGATTGATTGAGCCGAGTTGTCAAGCATTTCCATGAAGTCGCTAAGGAAGAAAGGTACCCTGGTGGGCACATAAAAACCTGATGCAAAACTTCTAACATGTTTTATTGTAACTTGTACTTCAAAAAGGAAGGGACAACAAAGGTGAATGTATTTTCTTTGTCTGTTACACAAGTCAGGGAGCTGGGACCTGTTTCCTTGGAAAGCGGGTTACAATTAATAGCCAGGTAATTATGGGGCTTTTAGAAAGGAAGGAGAAAAAGAAAAATAGAGAAAGGGGGTGGGGGGAAACACTGACCAGGAAGCTCCTAAGTGGTGCTGCAGGGATGTTGTGCAGGGTGTGCTGCTGTCACCCACCAAGCCGTGGTGAGCATCCTGTGGTGACCCTGAGCATCCCACGCTCACTCCAAGAATCCCATGGCTACCCTGAGCTTTCACAGCCACTCTGAGCAACTTTTGCTGCCCTGGGCATCTTGTGGCTACCCCACAGCAGCTCCTACCTTGGCATAATCCATCAGCTCACGGCGTCCAGGGAAGCGCTGGTAAAACTCGGGCAGTCTCCATGGTGCAACAACCTGGCAGGAGCAGGAGATGAGAAACCCCTGCCCTCTCGTAGCCCCTGGGAGCCAAGAGAGCCAGGACCCACAGGGTGTCGGGCCCCCAGCTGAAATTTAATCTCCCAGCACAAGGTGGGAGTAAACCAAACCCCGAGCCTAACCAGGCACTGGATGCAAAAGGGAAACAGGCAGCATCGATTATCCAGCAGCTGCCTTGGTACTGTCTCCTCTGTGGCCTCGTGGTGTTTGGGGTAAAAAACAGGTCAATTAAGGATCATTACAGCCCCCTGAAATGCCAAAACGTCGCTGCGTGCAGCTGGTGGCTTGTTAAAGTGAGGCAGGGCAGTTAAAACAGAATTCCCACCAGCTGCAGAGGGCCAGGAGCCTGGCAGGGGGAGGCAGGGGAGGGTTTTGGGTGCCTTACCTTGATCTTGGGACACAGGGCATAGCAGCTGAGCTCGAACCGAACCTGGTCATTGCCCTGAAACACGAATGGGAGGTGCTGAGGGGTCACCCCACCCCAGGGTGTGACAACACACACATGCAGCCCCTGAGGAGCTGCTTGGTTCCAGTCACAGCTCCCTGTGATACTGCAAACCTTGGGCACAGAGAGCAAGGATCCTCTGTCCCATGGGATCATTCCTGCTCCCTCTCCACTGCTGATTTAGACTCCAAGCCACTTTTCTGTAGTTCCTGATAGCTGCATGCTCAAAACAGATTTGGGTATTTTTTCTCCCAAACACAATAAAGGACAAAGAAGGAAGAGAGCAAGGTGGGGGTAAGACCACAGTGAGCAGAGGGATGCAGCAGCTCATAATTAAATAGCTCAGAACCTCCTTTTACCTTAATTGGCCCTTGCTGATTAGGCCCCACTAATGAGTCCAGGTAGCTGGGAAGGGGCAAGAAACAGTGGGAAGGATGGGAATGACGAGCACTTCCAAGGGAATAGCACTCACTGAAACCTATTTTCCACCCTCACCAAGGGGCGTTAGGACCCCCACCTCCCTCCCATCGGCCTGGAGGGTACATTTACACCCTGGGAATTCCCCAGGGACTATTACACACAGGCAAGTACATCCAGCAGAGCACTCATTTCCCTCCAGGCCCGAAACTGCCCATCTGCTCCGGCAGCGGGGACACCCAGATGGTCCCATTAAAACTCCGCAGCCGGGTCGGGTTACCCGCAGCCGGTCCCTGCCTGTGCGTAATGGCTTGGGGAGCACAGGCACCCAGGGTGGCACCCGGTGGCACCCGGTGGCACAGGGGACACCATCACATCGGGGTGTGCTACTCCAGGGCACCTCTGAGCCGCAGCTTTCATGAAAAGCCCGCTGGGGATGGATGGGATGATCAGAAAGGGGTGCAGAGACCCGACTGCAGCAGGACAGAGTTATTTCGGTCATGTAGCCCCCTTGATGTCCCTCAGTGCCATCCCCTGGGTGCTGGCAAGTCCCTCGGCAGTCTCCTGCTGCATTTATCATCCCCCTTCTAGCAGAGTCCCCACCGTGGGGACCCCCAAACCCATTGCAAACCCCCAAGGAGTCACCTCGCCTGACCCCAAGGCACGGGCTGTGGGAAGAGGAGGAGGAGGCACCCGCAGGTCCGGGGGTCACCCACCGAGCCCTCACCTGCCCCAGGTGTCCCCGCCCCGGCTGGAGCAGCGGCTGGAGGTGCCGGGGGTCACCCACGGTCGCGCCTCGCCGGTCCCAGCGCGCTCCCCGAGGGGGATTCCCCCTCTGCAGGGAGGGGCTGGCCCCGAGCATCCCTTTTGCACGGTCTCTGGCTGCCTCTAGCGGCAACGTGTCCTCCCTGCGGCCAGCGGGGACAGCGGGGACGGCACCGGGACCAGAGCAACCGGGATAGGGACAGGAATGGGGACAGGGAGAACCAGGGATGGGGACAGAGACAGCCAGGAGAGGGACAGGAATGGGGACAGGGACCAGGAGAGCCGGGGATGGGGACAGGTGAGGGCTCAGTACAGGGACAGAGCCTGGGACAGTTGCACCTATTCCAGGACACCCCTAACCATGCTGGGCTGTGCTGGCTCAATCCCAGCCGGCTCCCAGCTGGGAAGCTTCAGAATTTTGAAATTGCTGCCAGGAACAGAGTGTTCAGCTGTAACCCCAGCCTTCCCAACAGCGAGACAGAACCGAAATTGGGCACAGAAATCCCAGAAGTGAGAAGGAAGTGTTGAAACACTTTTGAGTTTTGCACAGTCCCCACAAATCACCCTGTGCCACCCCTCCTGGCACCCAGCTTGGCCTGCAGACTGACCAGCTCCCCCATCCAAGCACCTGGAGCCATCCCTGCCCATGTCCCCCCTTGTAGGGGAGGAAGAAATAGGAATGCCCTATAGATATGATTGCCTAGCAAAAGATGCTAAGAATATAGAAAGTGTAGGTGAGATTGAAATGAAAGCATTGTTTGACTGAGTGGCTGGAGAGCAGCAATGTGGATGCCTGAAGGTCTTGTCCCTTTGTTAAGATAATGCCAGTTGCTGCAAACATACCAAAGAGCCAGCAGAGACCCTCTCCTGGCATGACAGGAAGGGTCCAATAGAAGGTTTAGAGATACGAAATTAGTAAAACATAGTAATGTAGTGGTTTCTACAGGTTGTACGTAAATGTTAGAGAATTTGTATCTTGTACTAGACTGGTTAGTGAAAGAGTAGAATATTCAAGATAGAAGGAGATTTAAGACTTTGCAAAAGGACACCACGTTCTCTTGCTCTTACACCCTCAGACACCCTCCCTCTCCCTTGCTCTTGTCCCTGCACCCCTCACTCTTGCTTTACCCCCTTTGTTATCTCACTCCTCTGGGCTGCTCACAGCAGCATCTGGCAGCTCCCAGCTCAGCCCTTCTCACCCACACCCAATGCAACAACAGCAAATTCAAGACCAGAATATAGAGAGCTTGTCCTGACCCCCATCCTCCCCAGCTCTACCCCTGACCTTGCCGGTGGCGCCGTGGGCGACGTGCTGGGCGCCCTCGCGCTGGGCGATCTCCACCAGCTTGAGGGCGATGCAGGGCCGGGCCAGGGCCGTGCCCAGCAGGTACCGATCCTCGTAGAGAGCGTTGGCCTGCACTGCCGGCCAGATGAACCTCTCCACGAACTCCCTGCTCACGTCCTCGATGTAAACCTGCCAGCAGAGGGTTCCTGAGGGGGCTGTGCGTGGGGAAATCCGCTCTGGAGTTTTAGGGACAGCGCAGTGAAAAGTCTTTTTGCCTCCCTTTTACTGAGGGCTGATAAAAGGCTTTGGGGCAAAACTTCTGGAGAAGGGATTTCTCATTGGCACAGCCCCCTCTCTGGGGTGTGTGAGACCCCAGGGCTCATCCCCATGGTGAGGAGCAAGGGAGGGACACTGTTACCTTCTTGGCCCCCAGTGCCAGAGCTTTCTTTCGTGCTGCCTCAAAATCTTCCTTCTGCCCGATGTTGGCCTGGAAAGCGGTAAAAATATAAAAGACTCTGTGTGAAACCGGACCACAAAACCCAGTGCAAGCCCAGTGTGGCACTGGGCATCGTGCAAGGCATGACAGAGCCTGTGGCAACTGGGCTTGAGGACACCCAGGAAGGGCAGGAGGGGGGTTCTCAGGGCCATGCCCCCTCTGCCATGCCCCTTGGCTCTGCCCTGGTTCCCTGCCTTCATTAGCAGAGGGTCATTAGCTGGCAGGGACAGGCTGTGCCACACAGGGCTGGCAGCTCAGCAGAGCAGCAGTGAGCTGGGCCATGCTTAACCAGTGCCAGCAGGGTCACCACCACAGCCACACACACACACACCAGGACCCCCATTGCTCACCCAAACCCCCCCAGACCATTGGCCCAGCACCCCCTCCCCCCCAGCCCCTGGGGACAGGGTTCCTGGGACAGGGCTCAGCACAGAGCTCACCAGGTAGGCGACAACGTCGTAGCCCTGCTCCCTCAGCCACACCAGGATGCAGGAGGTGTCGAGCCCCCCGCTGTAGGCAAGGACCACCGTGCCCTTGGACTGAGCCATGGTGCTGCCAAAGCAGAGGAAAAGGGGGTCATGATGCCACCAGCCCCTGCCCTTTCTGCAGCCATCAGCCACAGGAAGGATCAGCAAGAGCCCTCCCGGGCTGCAGGGAGCCAGGCCAGGGCTGGGGGCAAGAGGAGAAGCCACAGCACTGTGACCATGGCCAGGCTGTGGCTCTCAGCCAGGGAGAGGACACCCTGCCTGCGCACCAACCTGCACACCAGAGATAACTGGACAACAGAGGAGGCAGTTCTGGAGAAAAGGCAGTTTTGCTCTTACCTGTTCTCCGTGCTGGCAGCCCCAGCACAGCCTGCCCCACGCTCTGCACGTCCTGCCCTGCTGGGGAGCCGGGCTCAGGCGCAGGCGCCCGGCTGTGCTAGAGACAGAGCTCAGTGCCCTGCTCTGGCACGACCCAGCACGTCCTGCTGTCTGCAGAGCTGCCACAGGCTCAGCCCCCAGCACCCATCAAGACAGCAATGGTTGCAGGGCTGGGGGGGCTTGGCAGCATCCCCTAGAGCCCAGCCCAGCCCCAAGTCTAATTAACGCTTGCGGGGCATTTGTTCTAATTGTGCTGCACGTGTTTTCTGCCAGCACACAACCTACGTGGGGATTCAGCGCCCTCACCCTCCAGCCAAGGATATCGAGGACTTCAGCCAGCAGCAGGAGGTGGTGCAGGACGCAGCAGCCTGGATCTCGGGGGAGGGCTGGGCAGGGACGGGCTCCGGACTGTCCCTGCTGTCCCTGGGCCAGGCTGTGAATCCCAGGGCCCCACGAGGAGGCGATGCCAGCTGACCCTTGGCCGGGGGAGGCGGATGGCAGAGCCGGCCAAGCCTGTGCTGAGCAGTTTCACACTGCTGCTGCCAAGTCAGCACAGCCCTGCTCCTGCGGGCCGGGCTGCTCCGGGCTGCCCACCCAGCACCTCTCCCAGGGATGTGGTTACACCGGGGTGTGCCCCAGCATCCCAGCAGAGCCAGCACCCTACGAGGGAAGGCTTGGAGCCAGCCAGGGCCAGGCTCTGCCCCACTTCTGCCAGCTTCTTGCTGAGGAACAAAGGGGTCTGGCAGCCCCATGCCCTTCCCTGCGGCTCCCCGCGCCTGCCACGCAGGCAGCACCCGGTGCCCAGGCTTGTGCAAGCAGCATTTCCCTGCTCGTGGGGCTGTGCCAAGCTGGGTCCCTGCCCAGCGAGGTCCCGCCGTCCCTTCCTCACCGGGACATTTACAGGAAGGCAGTCGCAGTTCCCAAAACGGCCCAGCCCAGCCCTGACGCTGCGCCTGCGGCTCCCTTGGAGACAACCTCCCTCCTTTAGTCCCAAACCCATCCCCTTGTGGCCACCAGCATCGCTGTAGTGGCTGCCAGCCTGAGTAAGCACCTCCGAGACCAGGCGTACTCGCCCTGCAAGTGGCCCAGCAGGGCGATAGGGAAATGCCTCCAACTTTTGCCTGCTCAGACACGTCCCAGTGTCGCAATGCCCGAGGGGCCTGGGGGCAGCTTGTCCTGGTTCGCATCCTGCATCCCAGCAAGGGGGTGCGGCCGCTCCCAGCTCTGGAAACACGGCCCGTGCCAAACCCGCCTGCCCAGGAAGGGAGAGCCCCGAAGTTTCAACGTTCGGTGGCAATAAATCAGAGCAAACAAAGCTCCGTGAAGGGGAACGCGGCGGGACTTTCTCAGCCCTTATTATTATTCCGTAGCAATTTCCGTGTGAGCTGGGGCAGGGATTTTACTGGAGAGACTGGGGCTGCCAAAGGGAAACCGCGCCTTCGGTTTTAAACCTAAGAAATAAATACGAAGAGGGAGGAGAATAAAAAGCCTGAAACTTTGGTAAGGAGAGGAGCTGTCTTTGCCAGCCGGGCTGGAAGAACAGTCGGGCTGCTGCCTGTGGGCTGGGATGGAGCAGGCAGGGGGGACAGGAACAGCCTTTCCAACAGCAGAGGCATGTCCTCACTGGTGCTGGGGTTTTCTTCAGCATCACTCCTCCACCTCATGGAGGTCCCATCCTGCCCCCCAAAAATCCCCAGAGCAGAGCGGAGCACCGGCTGAGATCTCAGTTCCTGTCCCCTCAGGGAAATGGGACTCACTTGGAAACCGCCTGCCCATCCCAAAGCGAGCTAGGAAAGGCTTGACTGGAGTCTGCACAGCGCTGGGAAGGGGCTGGCACCCCACTGCCCTGCTCCAGACCCAGGGGTGGGGGACACCCGTGGCTGGATGAGAACGGGACAGACAGGATGAGGGGACATCCCCCAAGGTCCCCCTTTCCCCTCTCCCCCCGTGCCATGCCCACACTCACGCACTCCCGGTGTCCGGCTGCCCTCGGTGCTCTGGTCCGGTGCCTGGAGCATCCTCCCCCTCCTCCTCCTCCTTTATAAGCGGGCGTGGGCAGGCGGAGCCGCCGCAGGACAGTCCCCCCTTGGGCACCGTCCCCGGGAGAGGCCCTGCGCTGCTCCTGCTCCTGCCCGGCACCACAGGGGGAGAAGCTGCCCCCGGGCCGGGGTGGAACCAGTGCCCAGCCCCATCCCCTGCATGGCCGCCCTCGGTCCCCCCTCTCCTGACCTCCTCAGCAACCTGCAGAGCACCCACTTTGGTGTCATCCCCCGGGGGACTCCACAGGAGTGGGAAAATGGGGGCACAGGAGAGATGGTGCTCTGCAGCACCTGACCTTCCTCCCTGGAGCAGCAAGAAGGGGAAGGTTGGATTTATTTGAACCTCCTTCATGCAGGAGCCAGGGTGGGCAGGAGGGGACAGGCAGAGGGCTGTCCATGGGGCCAAACTCACCTTTCCCCTTCACACATGCCCAGGGCACCCCAGACCTGCAGCAGACCTGGCTTGGGAGGACAGGAAAGCTCCATCCCAAAGGACAGAGGTTTTTAGGGGAATCTCAGGTGCAGCAAGAGCCAGCTCCTGTGGCAGGATCTGACCACGGAGGGTGCATGGCCACCATCAGCCTCCATGGCCCAGCCCTGGTGACTGTGGGCTTGTGTCTCCTGGGGCCTGCACACCCCATCCCACACCATCAACTAGGTCTGAAACTGTTTTGGGAACAGCCTCCACCTTCACCATGTGCAGAGGCCACATCCTGCTCTTGCTGCTTGAGACACTTGACACCTGGACCTGCAGGGCTGGACATTGCCCTTCAGGCATTGCTACATCCAGATAACCTCCCTGTTATGGTCCAAGGCCAGGCAGGGAGGTGTCCAAAGCCCTGGGAATTCTCCCACACACTGAAGGAAGCTGCTTTCTTCAGGCACAGCTAATATTTAGCCACAAAACACCTTCATGAATCAGTAAGACTGCACAGAAACCAAGTGGATTTTTAAAAAAACAAACAAAAATACTATTTCAATTTAATACATGGTTAATGCTGGGCTGCCCCACACCCTCCCCAGCCCAGGGAATCCCTCCCTGCACCCTGGTGGGACCCTCGCTGGCCACTGTCACCCAGTTCATCTTCCCAACCCCCACATTTGGGGGCTGACAGTGGCCAAGGCCATCCAGAGCTGTGTTTGTTCTGGGATCTGGGACCTGATTGCAAGAGGTTGGTGGGACATCTTATCCCCCCCGGGATCCTGACTCAGCAGGAGAGTCAGGGCCCGGCACTGGGTGAAAGGAACAGAGCTGAGAGGCGAGGGGGCATTGGGAGGGACAGAAGAGATACAAACTCAGCGCTCCCTGAGCTACGTGCCCCACCGATGGAGTGGGGAGGGACAGGAGGAGAAACGACCCTGCGTCCCCTCCTGTCCCTGGGCTGTGTCAGTACGGGTAGGGGGAGATGGAGATGAGCAGGAGGAAGATGCTGGGTGCTCGCTGCCCGCCCGGGAGCAGCGCCTGCACCCGGAGCCGGTGCGTGCCGGGCTCCCGCAGCGGCCGCACGGTGGAGATGATGCCCCGGCCCCGCTCGGAGCGCAGCGCGAAGGGGCTGTCAGGGGTCCTGCTCCAGCAGCCTGAAGACGGCCCGGGGGCGCAGGGAGGAGGCCGGGGTGAGGTGCACCACGTCCCGGCGGGCAGCGATGCCGAGCGGCAGGGGCAGCACCTGGTACTGCAGCGTGGGGGGCCCGGCCGGGCTGCAGAACGGGGGGCAGCGACCCACGCACAGCCTGCACGAGAGATGGGGAATGTGGCGTGTGGTGGGGGCCAGAGAGTGGGCAGGACGCTCGGGGTCACGGTGAGATGAGGAGAGCGGGATGGGCACTCCCAGCCCCACAGCAACACCCACCCTGGGCTGGAGCCTCGCCGGTACCCGGCTGGGCACGGCACGTCCATGCACCGGGCACCTCCGCGGGTGTTGAAGCACATCTGGCTCGATCCACACTGCATTGTGCCCTCCACACACTCATCCACATCTGCAGGGAGAGGAGGGGGCACGTCTGAGGGTGCTGGGGTGAGATGGGGGTTCAATCCCCAGCTCCCCTACCCTCGCACATCTGCCTGGACACTGAGGCAGTGAGACATGAGCGCCCAGACTGGAGTGCCGAGTCTGGGAACAAGAATGGAGAAAGACCTGCAGCCCCAAAAAGGTGGCACCCAGGGCATCATGGGGCGGGGGCACCCCCCTGGCACCCCTGCACTGACCGTGGCAGGTCTTCCCGTTGGACAGCAGCCGGTAGCCAGTGGGGCAGAGGCAGCGGTAGCTGCCCAGGCTGTTCCTGCACTCGTGCTGGCACTGGCTCAGCGTCTGACACTCGTCGAGATCTGTGGGACGAGAGGGGTGAAGGCAAGGGGGAAGAATTAGTTCCCTCTGTTGCCACTGCCTTGGGCCAGCCTGGCTCTCACCTCCCCAGCACTGCAAAGGCCACACAAAGCGGTGCACAGGGCAGCAAGGAGGACACGAGGTACTTTTTGGGGACAAAGTAGTCTTTGAACTCCCTTCAACACCCTTCCCCGTGCACACTCACCACTGCAGGTGCCGTTCCTCCTGATGTAGCCCGTGGGGCAGGGGGGGCCCCGGGCACCCACCCCTGCATCCTTGGCCACGCGGCGCAGGGCGAGCTGAGTGTAGAAGGATCGTCCCCGCGGGCGGCTGCTCGGGCCCTGCCAGCGCAGGGGAGTGTCCCGGGGCACGCTGCTCGCTGTGTCCCCTCCCTCCAGCCCACACTGCCCGCCCGGCAGCAGGGTCTTGCCAGCAGGGCACAGGCACTCGTAGGAGCCCCGCAGGTTGCGGCACTCAAAGGCACACGGTGGGGGAAAATGCAGGCACTCGTTGACATCTGGGGGAGGAAAGAGGGGGGGAGCTGCAGCTGGATGGGGGAAAATGAGACTGGAACAGGGCAGGGGGTGACCCTGAGAGCCCAGCTCGTACCCAAGCACGGCCAGCCCGTGCCCAGCGTGCGGTAGCCGGGAGGGCAGGAGCAGCGGTAGGACCCGGCGGCGTTCTGGCAAATCTGGTTGTAGCGACAGGCATGGGACCCCTCAGTGCATTCATCAACATCTGGGGAGCAGGGAGAGGACAGGGTTGGGGGCACAGCGGAGTTGCACCGGTTGCCCCTTGCCATCCTCACGCCCCCTCAGGAAGGGTCCGTACCAATGCAGTACAGCTGCCCAGGGTCTGGGATGAATCCCAGTGGGCACTGGTCTCTATCAGCCCCTGTGGATTGAGCAGACGGAATAAGATGTGACATGTCACTGCAGGGACCCTCACAGACATCCAAAACCGACAACACATCTCCATCCCGATCCTGGGAACTCCCCTGGTCACCTGCATCAAGCGAGGCACGGAGCTGGAACTGCAGCTGCTGTTTGGCTGGGTCATAGGAGGCTGTGATGGCTCTGGCCCTGAGATGCTGCACCCGGGGGGGCTGTGGCCCCACGGGGGGGTCGAACACGATGGTGTGATTGCAGTGGGCACGGATGAGGTGTCCATCCCGCAGGAAGCTCTGCACAGAGCTCCCGGAGAGCTGCCCCACGCCCGTCCGCACGTAGCGCTCGCTGAAGTCCTGGGGAGGAGCAGGGAGGAGGGGCAGGGAGGGGGGTCAGGACATGGACCCCCCGTGCTCCCAGCACAGGAGTTGTGGTCTCCCGGGGATAATGGGCAGTGCCAGCACCTTCAGCAGCACCACGGCATCGCCAAAGCTCTCCGGCACGGAGCCGCTGATGACACTGTTCATCCGCAGAGCGCCAGCGCCATCCGCGCCCCGGACGAGGTGGGTGACCCGCAGGAGCTCCCCTGCCAGGGGGGAACGGTGAGCAGCACCCCACAGCACCCCCACAGCCAGGGGGGAACGGTGAGCAGCACCCCACAGCACCCCACACACAGCTCCATTCCCAGATCAGGGATGGTGCATGGGGGAGATGCAGTCTGAGCTTCCCCAGGAGCTGACCAGGCTCTCCATCACAGACCCCTCACCTGTGGCAAACTGCAGCAGTGACTCGTGCTGGAAGGTGCCCTGGGTGAGCAGGAAGCCGCTCTGGGCTGCCCCACTGGCGTGTGCCAAGGACCAGTAAATGGGGGCGATGATGGTCACCAGCACCCGCATCAGCGGCCCTGGGAATGGGGAAGAAAAGGTGTCACCATGGAGCCAGCATGGAAGGAACCCAGGCTGTCCCCTCCCTCCTTGCCCACAGTGGAAGGTTGGGGGGAAAAGGTTTGCTTGGGGGGGGAAAAGAAATAAAAGCCTTTTGCCCAAGATTTCCATCTGAGAGAGATCAAAACTCTCACAAGGGAGAGGGTGGAAATGCCCACGCACCTACGGCAGGTGGAATGCTCCCAATGCTGCTCTGGAGGGCGGCGGTGCTGGACTGAGGGTCACCCAGCACGCTGGCATCCAGCGTGGAGACACCGAGCTCGTGGCCATTGATGACACCGACCAGGCTGCCCCGCACCTGCTGCAGCTCCCCTGGGGATGGGGTCAGGCAGCAACACTGGGTCTGCACTCCCATGGGAGAGCAGGGTGCTTGCCTGACTCCCCTCTCATGAATTTGCACGTCAAAAAATTCTTGTTTTCTGGAGGGGAAGGCAGCCAGAGCAAGGCAGGCAGTGTCCCTGCCTGGCTGCAGCACAGTCCCCAGAGACCCCATGGCTCCAGGCACAGTGCCATGTTGACAAGGGATGCTGTGAGTATGGGCCTGTGCCTCATCACACCAACAGGCACTGACACCCCCAAACCCTGCTCTGTATCAGTCTCAAGGTCCTGGCATAGCCCCAAACTTTTATTTGCTTCTCCAGCGTGCCTGGCAGCGAAATGCCACCAGCCACACAAGGGCACACAGGGCACCTGGCACTTCCTCCAGCCTGGCTCTCTGCTCCCGAGGGGCAGCAGGAAAGGATGTGTCTGTGTATTTAGCAGAGCCCCTGGGAAATGGAAATTTAATCATGGGCAGCTAAGGCAGGAAGGCTGAGGAAAGGCAAGTGCAGGCTGGCACGGAGAGGCTCTGTTTGGGCTCAGGCCTTCAGCTGATCAGAGAGAGGAGAGGACAAAGTGGGGTGTGAATCACAGGAGTTAGGACAAGAAAGGCAATATCACTCCAAGCCACCATGCTGGAGGTCTTAGCCCACCCCCGAGGGGCAAAGCCCCCCAGGGCCGGGGCACACACCCACCTTGGACATCCAGGGAGCTGCGGGCGACAGCAGAGCCCAGGGCACTGCGGGCGAGGCAGGAGTAGCTGCCGGCGTCACGGTGGGTGACAGAGGGCAGGAACAGGGTGGCATTGGGCAGGACACGAGCGTGGGGACCCTCGGGCAGTGGCTCCCCATCCCGCTGCCACTCCACGGAGGGGGTGGGCTCCCCTGACACGACACAGTGCAGCAGCACCGGCTGCCCAGCAGGTACCCTCACCTCTGCTGGTGTCACTGTCACCACAGGGGCACCTGGGCAGGGAAAAGATGCAGGGAGCGATGCAGCATTCCCCAGGGTCAGGGGTAGTTGGAGGGGCTGAAAGGTGAGAGGTTTGCAGTCCCTTAAAAGAAGAGTGCAGAGGGGCCAGCACTCACTCTGCAGAACGAGGGTGACAACTTTTGCTGCTGTGCCCGCATCGTTCTCCGCCACACACTGGTACTGCCCCACATCGGTGCTCTAGCAGGACCAACAGCATCAGCACAGCGCTTTGCTTTGCCAGGAAAGCACCCCAGAACCTGCCAGCACCCCCCCGGCCCTGCTCACCCCCACAGCACGGATGGCCAGGGAGCCATTCTGCAGCTGCTGCAGGCGCCCGTGGGCCACCAGCGGCACCCCGTCCTTGCTCCAGCGGATGAGGGGCTCAGGGTGACCCTGGGCACGGCAGTCGAGGAGGGCATCACCTCCGGAGTGCTCCACCTGGTAGATGCTGGTGTCCCCCTGTATGACGGGCGCCTCTGGGGAAGGGAAAGCGGTGGCAGAGGAGGGGGGCTGGCCGGGCACCCCGGTTTCCGTGCCAGCACCTACCTGTGACAGAGACCAAGACAGTGGCCCTGACGGCCCCGGCGCTGTTCTCGGCGTGGCACACGTAGGTCCCGCTGTCCGTGGGTGTGGCCGCCTCCCTCCGCAGGATGCTCTGCCCACTGTGCCCCGACGCACCATCTGCGGGGTGCAAACCCCAAAACAGGGTGGTTGGCGATCAGCTGGGTACAACCCCGCACAGCCAGACGTGCTGGCACCCCGGGAACCATGAAAGGTGGACAAGGGCGGCACAGGATCGCATTCTCCCCCAAGTTCAGCATCCCCTGCCCGGGTACCAGTGACGAGCTGCCCGTTGGCCTATCCAGGAGACGCGGGGCTGGGGGCTGCCCACTGCGGCACACAGCAGCTCCAGCCTCTCGCCCCGGCTCAGGGTGGTGTCTGGGGGCAGGTGGGTGAAGGTGGGCAGGGTGAGGATGGAGAGGGAGAGCCGGCGGACGGCCCTCCCAGCAGAGTTCATCGCGGTGCAGGAGTAGCTTCCAGCATCCCCTTCCTGTACGAGGATGAGACATCATCTTGAGTCTGGGCTTCAGCTGCAGCCCTAGCTCACTGAGCTACAGCTCTGCTGGTTCTTGTGCACCTAAAATTCACCGTTTGGCCAGAACCACTTTTTCCAGCTCACATTAGCAATCTCACACCGCCCCAACCCTCCAGCCTGTGGTACAGGACTGCACACGGCTCTCCCTCTGCCAGATATATTCACAACCAGCTAAATGTTCTCCAGCAGCAGCAGACGCTTTTTCCTCAGCACTCCAACCTCCCAGCGGCCCTGGGGACAGTGCTCACCTGCACATCCCGGAGCAGCAGCTCGCCGGAGGGCAGCACTGTGGCCCTCCCGCCCCGCAGCAGGGCTCCCTCCCGGCTCCAGGACACGCGGGGCTCGGGGACGCCACGGGCGGCACAGGGCAGCAGCACCTCCAGCCCCTCCAGCACCACCAGCTCCAGCGGGCCGGCAGCAATGATGGGGGGCACTGCATGGGGCAGAAGGGCTGAGACTTGCTCACAGCTTGGCAGTTTTGCTGTGAGATGCTGGGGAGGGGGCTGAGCAGAGGGGTGAGCACTGGGGCTCTGACCGCTGCTGTACCTTGCACAATGAGCCTGGTCCTCCCTGCAGCGGTGCCCGAGGGGTTACGAGCCATGCACAGGTAGGTGCCTGCATCCTCTGGGGCTGCTCGGAGGAGACGGAGCTGCCCGTTGGGGAGCACCTTCAGCCCAGACCCTGGCAGAAATGAAGGATGGGGCAGCACAGCTGAGCCAAGGCACAGATGGATGATATACAAGGGCTGCTTCCCCCACAGAAGTTCCTCTTCCTGTTCCATGGAGACAAGGAGTCTCCACGGAACAGCTCCAGCAGCCACCACACCCACCCAGAACAGCAGCGGGAGCCATGCACAGTGACACCCCACACCTGCCAGGATGCCTACGAGCCCCTGGCACCTAAATCTCCCCCTAAGTAAAGTCTGGCAGGTAACTTGGGCTCTGCCAGCCCCCAGCACACTCCTGCTTACCTTCAGTGATACTAACACCATCCTTTTGCCAGGTGACCTCCGGCCGGGGGACGCCTGTGGCCTCACAGGACAGCACTGTGCTGGTGTTCACCATCACCATCACCATGCCAGGCAGGGGCTTCAAGGCAGGGGGCTCTGTGAAGAGCAGGGAAGTGCTACCATGAGAAGAGGGCGCAGGACCCGCAGCAGCAGGAGCCTGGGGCCGTGGGTACCGTGCACGGTGAGCCAGGTGTGTTTCCGAGCCGTGCCCGCGGCGCTCCGAGCAGTGCAGGTGTAGCGGCCGCTGTGTGCAGGCAGCGCCCGCCTGATCTCCAGGGCTCCTGCAAACAGCAGGCAGCTGCAGCAGGAGGGCTGGCAGGGACCCCTGTGCCCGCTGGGGCTGTGCTGCCCTGTCTGTACCTCTGGGCAGGACACGGTAGCCCCCCTCCTCGGCTGCCCAGCTGAGCCCCCTCCTTGCTCCAGGACACCGCGGGTGGGGGCACGCCCGAGGCGTAGCAGGTGAGGATGGCAGGGGACAGCCGGGTGACAACCACATCTGTGAGGTCATCAGCGATGGTGGGGGGCACTGGAGAAAGGAGGGAGGGAGGTGAGCAGGGCTGTATGGTGAATGTTGAAGAGGATTGTGTCCCTGTTTGTACGGGCATGAATATTTCTCTTCTCCTCTTATGCACCTCCAAGCCCAGTTCTTGACGGGGGACCCAACCCTATGTGGGGCTGGAGTACATCTACATCACACCTGAGGTGATGAGAGATCCTGGGAAAGCCACTCTGAGCAAGACCCCCAGCCCCAGGAGCTCACCATGGACAGACACGAGGAAGAGCTTCCGTGCCTCTCCAGCAGCGTTGGTGGCAATGCACTCAAACCTCCCCTCGTCCCGGGGCCCAGGGCTGGAGATGAGCAGCGACCCTAAGGACTGCAAACTGTGCAGGCAGAACACACATCAGGATCACCCCTGTCCCACGGGGGGACAGCAGGAGGGGCAAACCCCACCCTATAGGGGAACTCTCTGGTGTACAAAGTTGGAGCTGCAGGTACCTGTAGGTGCCAGGTGAGACGTGCAGGTTCAGGGGACGACCGTCCTTCTCCCACCTGATGTGGGGCTCAGGGGAGCCCCAGGAGTCACAGGCCAGCGTGGCTGGCTGCTGAGCCAGCAGGGTGATGTTGGAGGGCCCAGGTGTGATGGCAGGAGGGACTGTGGGAGGGCATGGCAGTGATGAGCAGAGGACAGTAGCACACCATTGCACTGGTCAGAGCAGCCCAGCAGTGGTGGGTTGCAGCAGGGATCCATCCAGCACTCCCACTCACCCAGGACATGGAGGTCCAGGCCTCGCCGGTCAGAGCCAGCAGGGCTGGAGGCCATGCAGAGGTAATGGCCCAAATCCTGGGCCTGGACGGGGTCAATTTGCAGGGAGCCTCCAGGCAGGAGCTGCAGCCTGAGGAGGGAGAGCAAGTGAACCCTTGGGGGCTCTGCATGGCCAGGCTGCATCACACAGGGAGCAGGGGCACATGCAGCACGTGCCCACTGAGCTGGCGTGAGGACAGAGCACAGCTCTTCACGGGTGACTGGCACACTAAATCACCTGCTGCTGTGAGGGATGACGTGATCTGAGCGCCACTCTTGGTGCCACCAACCCGCACATACCTGTCACTCCCAGGCAGGGACAGGAGCTGGCCATCCTTCCTCCACGTCACCCGGGGCAGGGGCCAGCCCTCTGCCCGGCACGGCAGCACGGCCGAGGTGTTCAGCAGCACCTTCACCTCTTGGGGGCCCGCCTGGATCTCCGGGGCCACTGCAGCAGCAGCCAGAGCCACATCGAGAGTGTGGGATAAAGCTCAGGGATGGAGGACGCCAGCCCAGAGCAGCACTGGGGGCTGGGCGTAGTGCAGCCCTGCCATCCCATCACCCGACCGTAAGACACCCTATAACATCCCACATCCTGGAATTAACCGGGAAGGGGCCGGCACTCAGGGCAGGGCAGGGCAGGGCAGGGCAGGGCAGCACTCACCGTGAACCCGCACCCGG
This sequence comes from Oenanthe melanoleuca, assembly GCF_029582105.1. NCBI lineage: Eukaryota > Metazoa > Chordata > Aves > Passeriformes > Muscicapidae > Oenanthe > Oenanthe melanoleuca. Next base: position 5,295,313 of record NC_079350.1, read on the forward strand.
ACGCGCGGGCCGGTGTCCCCGGCGGGGCTGGTGGCCCTGCAGCTGTAATCGCCACCGTCCGCCGCTGTCACCGCCCGGAGCTGCAGGAAACGCCCCCGGGCCAGGACCTGCCTGCGGGCATCCTCCTGAAACCCCCGGGAGCCCATCAGCAGCCACCCAGCACCACCCCCAGCACCGGCAGGATGGTGCTGGTGCATCCCAGTCCCTGAGCATCCCCCCCCGGTCCCGTCACAGGTACCAGCAGCAGGGAGCCCTCCCGGTGCCACTCGATGTTGGGGTGCAGCTCAGCAGCCTCTGGGCACTCCAGGAGCAGCTGCCCCCCTGCCACAGCCGTGATGATGGGGATGTCCCCGCTGCTGGCGATGCTGGGGGGAGCTGTGGGACATGGGCCAGGGGGTCAGGGGTGCCACATGGGTTGGAAACCCCCATCCCTGTCCCCATACATAATGGATAAGCCCCCACTCTGCAGGACCATCACTGTGCTCCAGACCTCTCTTTTGGAGCCCACACCAATCCCAAAAATGGCTCTCTGGGTCCTCAAGGCTTGGACCATCCTTCAGCCCCCCCCACTAGGCCCCTCCTTGCTGCACTGCTGGGCTCACTCTACCTTGGATGCTGACATGGAAGCTCCTGCTGTCATCCCCTGCAGGGCTAGTGGCCAGACAAGTGTACAAGCCAGCATCAGCCACCTGCACAGCCAGGAGAGGGAAAAATTGAGGCACAAAAAGAAAACCCAGGTAGGGAGAAAAAAGTGGAGCTCCTACCTCAGTGCTCTCAATGTGGAGGGTGCTCTCATTCCCTGACACGAGTGAGGGCCCTGCCAGCAGGTGTCCATCCTTCTCCCAGGTGACAGTGGGCATGGGGACACCCGTCACCACACAGGTCAGCTCCAGAGGGGTGCCCTCAGTGATGGATATCTCAGTGGGATGGGAGGCAGCCTCGACACTGGGCGGTTCTGCAAGGCACACAGCAAGGCAGGAGGGCTCATCCCCTCATTGCTCCCAAAAAATGGGCTAAGCTGCCTTTCCCAAATCCCAGAGGGATGACACGCACCCATCACCACCAGGTGGAAGGCTTTGCTGACCTCTCCCACTTCATTCACCACCAGGCACGAGTAAATGCCTGCATCAGCTGGTGCCACGGCCACCAGGTTCAGCTGGGGGCCAGCAGGCAGCTGGTCACCCTGCTGCCCCAGGGGCTCTCCGTTCTTCAGCCAGGTCACTGACGGTGCTGGGGACCCGGTGGCTTCGCAGGTGAAAGTGACATCGGAGCCCTCGGCCACCACCTGCTCCTCACTGCCCTCGGGGCTCTCCAGGACAGGGGGCACTGGGGACAAAAGTCAGGTCCCAGACACGGGGTGGGTTTGTCCACTCGCTGGGGTCCTGTGAGCAGCCAGAGGTGGCTCAGCCCTCCTGCAGGATGCTCTGAGGCTGCTCCTGCTTTACTCCATCCCTTCCAAGCCCACCCCAGCAGTCAAGGAACGGCTCAGGACCTTGCTTGGGATGGGCTGCAATGCAGCACCTGTGCTCTGCCAACAAAACCAGTGTCCGGGTGCCCCCTGCCCCCTACCCTGTATCTGCAGGACAAAGCTGCGGTCGGCCACTCCCGCCCGGCTGGAGACGATGCAGGTGTAGCGCCCGGCGTCGGAGAGCTGTGCCTGGGAGATCCTGACCCGCGGGGTGGGACACGGGGATGGGGAGGACACGTCAGCTCCGGGTCACCCTCCGCTCCCCGAGGCGACACTCGGCCACGTCAGGGTGCAGCAGAGCGCTCATGCAAACCTGGGTACCAGCCCCACAGCCTGCGGCTGGCCATCGCTGCAGGGTCACTTCTCACCGGAGGACGTGCCCAGCCGAGAGCAGGGTGACACGAGGGGACAGGCGGAGGGGCAGCCCGTCCTTCTGCCAGCTGACGTGCAGGGGAGGGGACCCCCGTGCCCAGCACTGCAGCGTCACCAGGGCGGACAGGACACCGCGGACCAGCTCCGAGTCACCGGCTCCTCTCTCGATGCTGGGCGGGACTGGGCGAGGGGACAGAGGCGCTGCTGGGGCTGTCGCGGGCGGGGGTGGCCCCGGCGCTGCCCCGCGGGTCCCAGCCCTGCTCACCCAGCACGCTCAGCGAGTGCAGCCGCGTGTCCTCGCCCAGGCTGTTCCGGGCCAGGCACGTGTAAGCCCCGGAGTCGGCGGCTCGCAGCCCCTCGAGGAGCAGGGCGCTGCCGTCCGGGGACACCCTGCGCGGGGAGGGGGGACAGTGAGCTGTCAGAAGTGCTCTGTGCTCACTTTACAGCCAAGGATCGGGATTCTGGGGCACATTGCAAGGTCAGGACATCAACTGGGACCCTGCCACTGTGACAGTGACCATCCCAGACCCCAAGGTTTAACCCAGGATGATATTCCCTCAGCAAAGAGCTGGGATGAGTGCACCCCAAACCAAGCAACAGGATCAACAGCTCAACTTGTCTTGCCCAGGAATTGCAGCCGTGGGGACACTCAGCCCCCGGGGTGTCCCCCCAGACTCACCGGGCATGTGAGGGGGGCTGCAGCCCCAGGGGCTGCCCGTCCTTCAGCCAGGAGATGTGGGGGGTGGGCTGCCCCTCTGCCCGGCACTCCAGCCTCACGCTGCTGCCCTCCAGCACGCTGTGCTCACTGGGCTGCCCTGCGCTGCTGATCTGGGGGGCCACTGCACCGAGGAGAGAGGGAGGCTGAGGAAGAGGAGGGGGAGGAAGGCTCACCTCTGGGCAGAGCTCACAGGGACCAGGCTGCTCGGGGAAGCCCTACCTCGCACCAGCACCACGAAGTCCTTGCGGGTCTCGGCCCCTGGGCCCTGTGCCAGGCAGGAGTATCGGCCCTGGTGGAAGGGCTGGAGGGGGCTGAGCTGGAGCTGGGCCCCCCCAGACACCAGACCCCGCTCTGGGCTCATCTCTGCAAGGAGACAAAAGGGGGCTGAGCAGTGCTCCCCCACTGAGCTCATTGCTGTGCTTCCCCTTTCCCCCCAGGACCCAGGTTTGGGGGCACAGTTAAAGCAAAGCAGGGTTTTTGCAGAGTTCACTGCTGGAGCTTTAAAGGAGAAAAAAGCCAATGGTTTGGGCCAGCAAGCACCGTAAGGGCTGAACCCAGAGATCTCACCCCCATATATCCCTCCATCACCTCCTGTGCCCACATCCCACTGCTTCAAGCCTCAGGAATGAACCTGAGGTTTCCTAAAAGCACACAGGGGAAAGGCCAGCCCCTTCATGCTCTGTCCCCTCCCTGTGCTGCCCTGAGGGTCTCTTGCAGAGGATTAGAAGTTGTGAAACTGAGGCAGGAGCGCTTGGGGTGGCAGGCTGGCACAGTGTTCCCCTGCACACACACCCAGCGGGCGCCCGTCCTTCAGCCAGGTGACAGCAGGCACGGCCACACCAGGGACTGGGCAGGTCAGGACCAGGGCTGTCCCCACATCAGCTTCAAGCGTCTCCTGCTGAGGGTCCTGGATGCCTGGAGGTTCTGAGGATGAGCAGGGACAGGGGGTGTGAGACAGACAGATTTTCACTGTCAGCTCCTCAGTGTGTGCTCGGCAAACAGGCTGAGCCCTCACCACTCACCATGGACAGTGAGGATGAAGCTCTTCTCATCCTGGCTGGCCACATTCAGAGCCATGCACGTATATGTGCCTGAGCTGGAAAGCTGCAGGTGAGGGAGCTGCAGCACCCGAGAGCCTGGGAGGAGTGGAGAGCAGGGAATCAGAACAGCCTGCAGCAGGAACAGGTCTGGGCCACCATGCCTGCAAGGTGACTGAGCCCCCAGCACCCAGCCAAACTCCATGCAAAAGGAGTCTGGCCATGGAAGTCCATCTTGGAGGTCCAAAGCCTTGCCCCACAGGAAAGGATACTGAGCTCCCAGGAAGCAGCAGCAGGGAGTTCTGCAGGATGCAGCCCTTGGTCCTCTCCTGAGGGGATCACTCAGCAGTGTGCCATTAGGGTATCATACAACACAAAGGCTGAGCTCCAGACCCACATGTGGCACCCAAAAAGGAGGATTAAGGGACCCAGGGCACAGGCAATCCTCCTGGCTCATCCCAGCATACCTTGGGTGACCGTCACCTCCTCACTGGGCCGCAGGATGTGGCCATCCTTGTACCAGGTGATGTCTGCAGCCGGGTGGGACTGGATGTCACACACCAGTGAGACACTGCCATTGACAACACCATCGACATTTTCGGGGTCTGTACCCACACTCCAAGGAGCTTCTGCTGTGGTGCACCCAAAAACCAGCACAAAGGGGAGCCATGAGTGTGGAGGTCGATGCCCTCCAGGAGCAAACACACAGCGAGGCTCTCGCCTGCTCGGAGCGTGTGGCACCTCAGCCCCCTCACACAGGGGACCAGCACAGGCGGACAGAGGCAGCCATGCAGCTCCAGAGCCACAGGGAACTCCAGCTGGTGGAGGAAGAGGAGGAGGGTTGTAAATCAGTGACCAGAGAAGGGGAGATGCCTTACCCTGCACAGCGAGGGCAAAGTGCTTCTCTGCTGAGCCAGCCAGGTTCTCAGCCATGCACGTGTATCTCCCGGTGTCACCCACCTCCACCAGTGCCACCTGCAGAGGGGAGCACCACTGAGGGCTGCCCCGAGCTGGGGAGATGCTGGGGCTCCCATGGGGACCTTGGTGAGACCAGGGCAGACTCCTCTGGGAGGAAAGGATGGCCCATCCCCTCCACCCGCTGTCTCCTGTGTCTCTCCCCAACACCAACCTGCAGGACTGTGCCACCCTCCAGGAGCTGGTGCCGTGGGCCAGCCTCTATGGGGAGATCGTTCCAGAGCCAGGACACTGTGGGCTCTGGGTGCCCAGTAGCCTCACACTCAAAGCGGACAGTGCCATTGATGGTGGCCGTCACCTCCTCCACCAGCTCCTCTGTGCCACCACGGACGGCTGGGGCAGCTGGGAGCAGGTGGTTATGGGCTGCCATCATCACTCAGCCCCGTGCCCCCTGTGCCTGTACTCACCCAGCACCTCCAGCTCGTAGTGCAGGCGGTCCCGTCCCGCGGCGTTGGCCGCCTCGCAGGTGTACCTGCCCCTGTGCCCCTCCTGCACCGCCTGCAGCTGCAGCACCCGGCCCCCTGTCACACGGGACATGGGGCAGGGCAAGACACACCTGTGGGGTGTCCCCCCAGCCCTGCACAGAGCCCCGCACAGCCCCAGTGACCCAGAGGTCCCATGGGTGCTGTGCGTGCTGGCAGGAGGAAGGGGACAGGATCCAACCTCCTCCACGCTATGCTGTGCAGGACCACCCCGAGCCCCACAGTGGGGGTTCACACCCACTGCCCAGTACCTTGCAGCATCAGCACCCCCAGGCCAGCGGAGAGGGGCTCCCCATCCTTGTACCAGCTGAGCTGGGGGGGCGGGACAGCACCGGTGTCACAGTAGAGGGCGGTGGGCTGGCCAAGGACAGCCTGTCGGTGCTCTGTCACCTCCCCATCCTGGTCTTCCTCCCGATAGAAGATCTCAAGGGCTTCTTTGGGGCTCGTTTGCTGCTGGAAGATGGGGGGCACTGCGGGGACAGGCTGTGGTCAGCCGTGGGGAGCAGAGACATTGACCCCCAGCTGCACCCACAGCATCTGCCCTCACTGGAGGTGAGATGCTGTTTTCCAGCAGGCTCAAACTTTTTTCCTGCTCACCCTTCTCTGCTCCCACAGGTGACCCCTGAGGAGCCCTGCTCTTGCTGAACCCCCTGCTGTGGGTGCTGGCTCTCTGCCCAGGGCTCACCTTGGACATGCACGATGAAGTCCCTGTCGTCTTCACCCACAGCATTGGTGGCCACGCAGGTGTAGTGCCCTGAATCCGAGACACCAGCTGGTTGGATCTGGAGCACCTGCCCCTCACTGAGGATCTGGAGGCGTTCGGAGCTTGCCAGAAGCTGAAGGGAAGAAAGAGAAGGGTGGGAGGAGGATTACACACCCAGGAGTGGGGCAGAGCCCAGCCAGCCATATAAAAGGTGTCTTCCCACTCCATCCAGCTGGGACAGCCCCAAACCCAGCAGCTCCTCCCCGGCCACAGCTGGGATCTCACCTGCTTGTCCTTGTACCAGCGGATGGTGGGCTCAGGCACAGCCCAGGTCTCACACTCCAGCACCACTGTGCTGTTGACCTTGGTTTTCACCTCTTTCACAGCAAATTCCCCCAAAGGATCCTCTCTGGCAATCCAAGGAGGAACTAGTGGGGAAAAGACAAAGGGAAGCCAAAGGAAGCAGCACTCCTGGTTACAGTGGTGGGGTCACTGCAGGAGCCAGGAGGGGCATGGGGAGCTCCCTCACCCAGGACCTTCACAGCGTAGTTCTTCACAGCCTCCCCATCCTCGCTGGCCACAACACAGCTGTAGGTGCCCGTGTCCTCCTCCTGGGCGTTCAGGATCTGCAGCCCGTGGCCACCTGGGCAAAGCGGGACTCCTGAGAGGGTCTCTGCTCACAGCCACAGCTCTGTCCCCACGTGCAGCACCTGAAGGCATCTCAAGGGACCTGCTGAGCACCTGCAAGCCTGGCTGGAGGGTGCCTAATGCTCTTCTAGAGCCCAGTCCCAGGCTTATTGAAACCAGCACTGGGGAGGCTGTAGTTATCATCAGACCATGCAGCTGATGCCCGGAGCCCTCAGGTCCTGCAGGATGATGACTTCTCACCATCCCACTGTGCTGCACCCCAGCCAGAACAAGAAAAGGCCCTGTTCCCCTCCCCAGGGCATTCACAGCAAGGGGCCAGCAGAGTCATGCAGAGCAGGGGACAGCACAGTACCAGGGAGCAGGAGGACATTCCTGGACGCTTTGAGAGGAACCTCGTCCTTGAGCCAGGTGATGTTGGGAGCTGGGTACGGCAGAGCCTCACAGAGCAGGGAGATGGGGTTGTTGATGATCACTGTCACTTCTTCTGCAGCAGCATCATCTCGAGCAAAGGTGGGGCTGGCTGCAGAGACATGGTTCTGTGTTAGAGCAGCACCAGCACACACTCAGGCTTCACAGTGCTCCATCCCCCCACCAGACAGCATGGTCCAAGTTCAGGGAGTTGGACTTGACACAGTGTGTGCCAGCTTCAGACTCTGCCCTCCAAAAACACAGAGATCCAGAAGACACATCCCCCCTTCCCACCAGCCACCATCACAGATGGATCCTGCACTAAACAGTTGCTTTCTGCTCCTCCAAGAGGTCTCACAAGGGCTTTGGGACAGGTCCATGCCATGCTTTGGCTGCAGGATACGGGATCCTCCCCACCTACCTGGGACAGGCCATTAAAGCCCACTAAGTCTGCTCACACCTGAGACCCTCCCTCCATCCAGAGACATCTCATACCCAAAACATCCAGCAGGTAGTGCTTGGTCTGATTTCCCAGAGAGCTGGAGGCCACACAGGAGTAGCGACCAGCATGGGCCAGGGAGGCTTGGGGGATGTGGAACAAGGACCCATCAGGGGAGATGGAGAAGGTGCCAGGGAGAGGGTGGTTGTCTTTCAGCCAGGTGATCTTGGGTTGTGGGTTGCCTGTGAGGGATGGAAAGCAGCTTTTGGGCTTTGTGTGAAGTTTTTCCATGCATGAACACAGCCTGGCTGGGGTCACTGTCAGAGCTTTTCTGGAAAGCAGGGGCATCATCCCAAATCAGAATTATCATGATCTGGATCAGGATTTTAAAAACTGCTGGATGAGCCAGCAAGAAGAAAGAGAACTGTCCTGAGTGGGAGGTGATTAATTATTCCCATCACTAAAGGAAAAATGAGATTAGAAGAATTTTAGCTCCATTTGGGAAAGATTGGAGCTTACATAGTGGAACAGGCTCCCCATGTGGGCGTCCCCTCCCCGGCGCTTCCCGGACAGCACAACTGCAGATCCAGGAACCATCCCAAAAGAGCTCTGCAGCCCTTTTCAGCTGCTTCCATGCCTCTGACTGGAGCCATCCACTTGCTCCACACCCCAATGTGAGACTCAGGTCTGTCTCTGAGCCCCAGCTGATGCTCACCTGAAGCCAGGCAGGACCAGGTGACAGGGTGACCCTCGGGCACTCTGAAGGTGTGTTCTTCACCCGCGTTCTCAATGTGGGGAGGAACTGGGAACACAAGCCCCCAGGGACTTCAGCAGCTGGCCAGTTTGGCCTCTGAGCTCACATCCTAAGGACTCCAGCACACCCAGCATGTCCAGTCTTAACTCATGTCTGTTCCTGCAAGGGTGGAGCTCTAAAACCCCACCAGGAATCCTGCAGCAGACAGAAGACCCCTCCTTACCTAGGACCTCCACATAGAAATGCCTCCTGGCCTCCCCAGCTACATTGCTGGCCAGGCAGGAATAGTGACCACCATCCTGGGCTCGTGCATGGGTGAGCCTCAGCAGCCAGCCCCCTGGAAGCACAGAGCAGAGAGGCCTCAGGGCCCTGATCCAGGTACCAGCACATCCCAACCGTGCTCCTGTGGGGCTGGAGCTCCACCGTGAGTTTGAACTCATCAGTGTTGGGGCAAAACACATTCTCAAAGCACTCATCTGACCTGAAAGCAGGTGTGTGTGCTCGCTGGGGATGACAGGAGAGCCATCCCAGAACCAGGTGATGGTGGGCTGGGGAATGCCAGTGGCCTCACAGGTCAGTGTCAGGGATCCTTGCAGGGAAACGCTGACATTGGTTGTCGGTCCTGATCCTCGAATGAACCCAGGAGGAACTGGGGAGGCAGAAAAAGATGAACATCTATTTGCAAAGCAGCCAGGACAACAAAGGAGCAAAGCAAAGAGGGGAGAACTGGGTAAGCCTGATTTTTCCTACCTTGCTTTGCACAGCTTTAGGACATGAACCCATAAGGACCATTAGCATCACCTGGAGATGGTGACTTTAAAGGTGTTATGGGGCAGGTGACCCACAGCAAGGATGTGCCACTTACCTGCACACCTGAGGCTTACAGGTGTCACACTGGGATGGCCACACAGCCTGAGCCACCTCAGACATTTAATAGTTCAAGTGACCTTGACCCATGAGGTTTCCCCAAGTCCTTGGGTGGTAGAGGACTTTATATGAGATGATCTGCTGTGATGGCTCTGGAAAGAAACTCCTGCCTGATGGACACAGTTCTACAGCTATTCCTGAAGCATACCCTGCTTACCTGAGACCTGCTACATGTTGGCTTGTCCAACATCCAACTCCATATCAAGTTACTCCACATCACCACCCCCCTCATCCTCCCTGCATCCACCCCACCCCCAGGCACCAGCTCCATCCCACGGCCTTACCATGCACCACAACATCAAACTCCCTCTGCTCCTGCCCCTCTGTGCTGGTGACCAGGCAGGTGTAGTGTCCTGCATGAGCCACCTCTGCCCTGGGGATGTGCAGCCGCCTGCCCTGCTCTGTGAGCAGGAGCCCGTCCCCAGCAGCCAGGGGCTGCCCGTCCTTCAGCCACGTCACCCACGGTGCTGCTGTCCCCACAGCCTCGCACTCCAGGACTGTCTGGCCACCCTCGATGACAGAAACCTTCCTCAGGGTGTGGCTGCTGCCCTGGACCCTTGGCAGTGCTGCAGGCAGAGGGACACAGGGGGATGGGATGTGCAGCAAATCCCTCAGCCTTGTGCATGCAGAGGGGCAAAGTGACCCGGGTACCAACATCCCTTCCAAAATGTCCAAGGCTCCAGGCAATGGCTTTTGGGCCCAGCTGGACCTTGCATGGAGAGAAGTCCCAGCACCCCCACAGGTCTCTGGTCCCCCATGCTCACCATGCACCTCCAGGTGATGCTCCTTGCTGCTGCTGCCAGCAGCGTTCCTGCACTCGCACGTGTACGTCCCCTGGTCCAGCAGCTGGACCTTCTCCATGTACACCACATTCCCTTCTGGGGACACCAGCTTTGGGCTCCCTGCCTGGGTGGAGAGGGGCTCACCTGCCCAGGGAAGGGGACAGCAGCTTTCCCTCAGACTCCCAGCAGGACAAATTCCCACCCAGAGCTGGATGCTGCTCAACAAAAAGAGCTCCTAGCTCCAAAGAGACCAACAGCTGGGTCAGCCCATGTGGGGAGAAATGAGGCTGAGGAACAGGGCCCTACCATCCTTCCACCAGCTCAGGGAGGGCAGGGGGATCCCATGGCACTGGCAGGCCAGCTGGACAGACTGTCCCTCCAGCACGGACACGGCCTCGGGCTCTGGCGAGGAGAAGGATGGAGGCACTGCAGGGGTGAGAGGAGCAGCTCACTGATGGCCCAGGACAAGAGGAGAAGGGCAGCTCCTCACTGGAGCTCCATCCTGCTGGATACACACCCCCTGCAGCCCTGCTGGGTGCCACAAAAAGCCCAGTGACATTCCCCTGCCCTGGCTTCATGTGGAAACAATAATCTTGTCTCTCTAGCCAAGTGAGGGATGCTTTTAATTGCATGTGGCCAACAGCAGAGGATGACCAAGCATCCCACAAGCAGGCCAAGGTCAGCTTGGCCAGACACAGCCTTATTAGGCAGCCCTGCTCACTGAAGGTTACCCAACTCTTTCCATTATCAGATGATATTCTCAGCTGCTCACAAATACAGCTGGCTAGAAAATGGTAACTCCTTCCCATGAGGGATATCAGTTTGGAGAAGAAAAGCTCCAACACCCAGAAACCCTTGAAAAACAAAAACAGCAGAACCCAAACAATCCACCCGAGCCAGGACGGCAGACGTGCAAACATTTCCCTGGGAAGATGACTGCAGGAACAAGCCCAGAGCAGGAGAACTGGATCTTCTCCACTCCCTGGCCACCTGCCTGCAGGACTTCCACCAACTGGCCTAGAGCATCCCTGAGAAAAGCCAGAGCCTGGCTCAGCCCCGGTGCTGGGGACGTGCTGAGTGGTCTGGGAAGCTGCAGGGATGCTTGATCAAGTGAGGAAAAGCATCCAGTGCCTGTCCTGGCAGCAGCCCAGGAGTCACCACTGACTCCAGGGGGACACAGGGTGCAAAAGGGACAGGTGGGTAGGTGATCCCCTAATGGGGACCTGGCAATACCCATCCATGGGGTCAATGCTTTCCAGGACATCATTTGGGATGAACACAGGGCATTGCATGACTGGAATTGCAAATGAAACAGAGGACAGGGCTCTGCTAGAGCACCTTCCAGGGATGTTTAGGGGCTGGGGTAACCCCACCAATCCCACACCCACACCAGATATTCCAGGGGGAAACCCTCATCTCTGAGGGAAGCAGAGCTGCACTCACCAGTGACCTGCAGGCTGTACCAGAGCTCAGCCACGCCGGCCCCGTTGGAGGCCAGGCAGCGATAGCTGCCGGCATCGGAGAGCCGGGCACGGGCGATCTGCAGGCGCCTCCCATCCCCGGACAGCGCCAGCCCCGCTCCGGGCCAGAGCTGCTCCTGCCCCTTGTACCAGGTGATGGCTGCAGGGAGGCAGAGCTGAGCTGGGAGGAGCGATGCTCTGCCCCTCAGCCAGGAAAACCCCAGGGATCCAGGAGCAAGGGCTGAGGGACAGGATGGACTCACCGGGAGCAGGCAGCCCCGAGGCCAGGCATTCCAGGGATGCCGCGCTGCTCTCGGGGACGGCCAGATCCACCGCGCTGGGCTCGATGCTTGGAGGCACTGCAAGCCAGCACCGCCTGTCACGGGCTCTGTGGGACCCGGGCTGTCTGCAGCACAGGGCCTGGGCACAGCCGGGCTCAGCCCAGCTCTGGGCACACACCGAGCCCGGGCAGAGCAGCTGCAGGGAGCCACAGCTCGGTCCCCGCTCTGGGAGGGGACCACATCACCACCACTGCTCCCCAAGGCAACCTGCAGATTTGGTCCCTGCCCCAATGAGATGTTCATCCTTCCCAAGTAGAGATCTCCATTCCCTGCCTGGTTTCTCACCTGACACCTTCAGAGTCACATCCTGCTGGTGGAGGGGGAATGGGGCTGGGGGGAACCTCCAGCAGGGAACACCAGACATGGATTTACTGTGGTGCCAGTGGCCATCAGCTCTCAGCTTCATTGACCAAGAGCAAGATTCCAAGGGATCAAGCCAGTGACCCTGCACCTACCAAAAATCTGGACCAAGAGCTCCCTCCCCTTTGGGCAGCCACGTTCTCCCTGACACATGGGATGGATAGCAGCTCTCACCCCAGATGCTGTGCTCACCATGCACTGAAACCTGCACCTCTGCCTGGGCCAGCCCCGCCCAGTTGCTGCCCCGGCAGACGTAGAGCCCTTGGTGACCAAGCCCCACTCTGGTGACCAGCAGAGTGCCACCATCCTCGGACAGCACCACGCCCTCCTGCCCATCCAGAGGGTGCCCATCCTTCAGCCACCTGCGAGGAAGGGGACAGGCAGCAAGTCCTTGGTCTGTCCTGCCACCACCCACGCCCTGCTCTGCACACCAACAGGGTGAACAGTGCACTGCTGGCAGCAAGGACTGTCCCCATGTCACCTGCAACGGGGCTGGCAGCTCCAGCAGAGGATTGTTGAGCAGAGGACACCAGGGACAAGGAGAAGGAATGGATGCCTCCCTGCTAAGGGCCCCTACCACCCATCCTGGGAACACAGGGAGCACCCTGCAGCACTCACTGGATCTGGGGTGGGGGGATGCCCATGGCGTGGCAGTGAATCCTCAGGGAGGTGTTGGCAACGGCTGCCAGGTGTCTTTCCCCATCACCGATCCACAGCTGGGGGGGAGCTGGGGGGAGAGGGGGTCTCAGCATGGGACCAGGCTCAGATCCTGGCAGAGGGATGTGAGAGCAGGGTTTGGGGGGTGCAGAGCCCGGGGAGGTGTGTGAACCTTGGACGTGCAGGCTGTAGCTGAGCGAGGCGTTCCCCGCGGCGTTGGTGGCCGTGCAGGTGTACAGGCCGGTGTCTGTCACCTGGGGCTCAGCCAGGTGGAGGGACCCTGAAGGGAGGACTCTGTACCTTGGAGGGACAGAAAAGCTGGATGAGAGAAACAGCCACGCCATCCATCACCCAGCCCTGGGCAGGAGCTAAGGGCTGAGAGCTCACCATCATCTTGGGACAGACAAGAGAAAGTCACCATGGCCACCCCCCATTCAAAGAGGGTGGCACAGCTGCCCATGGGGGCAAATCCCCTTTGCTCAGCCCCTGCACGAGCTCAGCACGGGCAGCACATGAGCCCAGGGGGATGAAGGAGGACAAGGGTCCCCCCAGAGCACAGTCCCTGCAGCTGGAGCTGGCCATGCTCTCATTCCCAGCCTCATCTGTGCTCCACAGACATAACATCATCTCAGCCCACGGCTGCAGATTCCTCCTCGTGTGCTGCCATAAATCACCCAGCATGGACAAGCCAGCTGAGATGTGGGGGGCAGCACAGGTCAGCCAGGAACAACCATGGCAAATCAGACACAAACAACAAGGCAATACAACCCCAAGAAGAGCAAAACCAAGATGCCTTCCTGCTTGCCCAGGCCACAGCAATCCTCAGGTACGTGGAAAGAAGGCTTTAACCCCAAGACATGGGCCCATGACTTTAGGGTGTCCCTTCCAACGTGGTGCTAACATATGGAGAAAACTCTGGAAGACCAAGACAGCAGATAACCTGGAGAATGGTTGCATATATGTTTATCCTCACCCATCAAATCACATTAAATGACTGTCTCGCAGGTGTCATCAGCTTCAACACCATCAAAAAATTGATTTGTCCCTCCAGAAGTCATTGGAGCAAAACTGGCCTAAAACCCCACATCCCAGTGCAGACAAGGCCACTGCTGGGCTAAAAACTGTGTTTGTGCCAAACCTCATCCCAAGGGGCATCAAGCCCTGGTCAACAGTTCCCACAGGGATCCACCATCCCCAGGCACATCCTTGACCCTGTGACAGCACGAGGCAGGAATGTGCAGGAAGGCAGACTGACAGGATGAGGAGCTGCACTGGAGTTGCCTTTCCTTCCCTGTGTCCAGGGTAGGCACATGAACGATTGGAAGCAGCTGCTTGGTCCCAGCAGATATTTGGAAGATGGAAAGCAAGCCAAGGAGAGCAGAGCTAATGCTCTGAGTACTGCTCAGCTGCCTCAGCTCCTGCACTGAGCATTGGCCACAGGATCCCAGGGGTGCCCCTCACACCTCCCTGCCAAGCAGCTGAGTCCCTCCATGGACCTGGCACCCCTCTGAAGAGACACAAAATCCCAGGAGATCGTGGCCCCAGCACCCACAGCCCTCCTTACCTGGTGGTGGTGAGAGGCAGGGGCTGGGGCTCGCGGCTCCACAGCACCAGGGGAGGGGGATGTCCTTGGACCTCGCAGGGCAGGGTGGTGTCCTGCCCCAGCACAGCCAGGACAGGGACAGGGTCTGATGCCTGTGATCCATTCACGCTGATCCTGGGCTTTGCTGGATAGAGAGGGAGCACAGCTCTCATCATTTCTCTTCCCATCCTGCAAACCCATCTGGCACCTGGATTGGTGCTTCAAGAAAGCCAGGAGTGTTCCCAGGTCATTGTCTCCCTGCCAGTCCCTCCTGGAGCTGTCCTGAGCACTCACTGCTGATGGAGAGCTGCATCTCCCGGCTGGAGAATCCTGCTGCATTGGTGGCTGTGCAGAAGTAGGTGCCAGCATCCCCAGGGGATGATGAAGGGATCAGGAGGGTCCCATCAGAGTCAAGCTGGTAGCGTGGGCTCAGTGAAATGGGCTCCGTGCCCTACAGAGGAAAGGGAAAGAAGGAAGGCAGGGATTCTCCCAAGAGCTGAACATCCCAGAGGCAAGAAGAGAGCCCTGGACACATCAGAACAAGCCATGCCCTGGCCTCAGCTTCCCAAAGCACTTGGTGCCACCTTCCCACGCTGGAGAGCCACACCCCCTCCAAACACATTACCCTGAACCCGAGGGTGGCCCCAGCCCGGCAGGGGCACAGCAGGCGCTGTCCCTGTCCCCTACCTTTGCCCAGGTGACAGCAGGGGGGGGGCACGCCGGTGGCATTGCAGCGCAGGGTGACAGCCGCGCCCTCGGTGGCAGTGACGAGAACGGGGCCAGGCTCGATGCTCGGGGGAACTGGGGAGGAAGAGAAGCCCCTCATCCTGCATGGCCAGGCCACGTCCAGCACGGGGCAGAGCACAGAGCAGAGCACAGAGAGCACCTGCCCCGTGTCACTGCGGGGCACGGACACCCGGCTCCCCGTGTCACTGCGGGGCAGGGCAGGGACACCCGGCTCCCCGTGTCACTGCGGGGCAGGGCAGGGACACCCGGCTCCCCGTGTCACTGCGGGGCAGGGACACCCGGCTCCCCGTGTCACCGCGGGGCAGGGACACCCGGCTCCCCGTGTCACTGCGGGGCAGGGACACCCGGCTCCCCGTGTCACCGCGGGGCAGGGACACCCGGCTCCCCGTGTCACCGCGGGGCAGGGACACCCGGCTCCCCGTCACTCACCGTGGATGACCAGGGACACGTCCTGCCTGTGCGAGCCGAGGGCGTTGGTCACCTCACAGGTGAATGTCCCTGCGTCCCCCTGTGATGCCTGGTCCACGTGCAGGCTCCCATCAGCCCGGATGGAATAGTGGTCACCTGGGGCTACCTGGACACGGGCAGAGAGCACACAGCAGGACAGATGGCAGGGTCAAACCCCAACATATCCCTGCAGCTTCCAGAAATGAATCTTTGAGCAACATCCTGATGTGGACATAAACCCACGTTGCCTTCCCAACACAAATGCTCCATTGGATTCTTTCACCAGAAGCTTTCACCCCAAAGGTTGGGGCACCCATCCTGCAGTGAAGCCCCACCAGAGGGTAGGTATCCATCCACCCACCCTCCATCCCAGCAGCATGGAAGTCTCACCATCTGCCCATCCTTCAGCCAGTGGCGTGCTGGGAACGGGCTCCCAGCCAGGATCACACAGGGCAGGGACACGGGCTGGCCTGGGAGCACACGGACCACGGGGGATGCAAGAGCTATTTCTGGGGCTGCTTGAAAGAGGGGAAAGGCAACCAGTGTTAATCAGTGATGAACTGGCCAGGAACACTCAGGAGAATGGATCTAGGCCACCTTTCCTGCAGGGTCTGGATCCTGGCTCAGCATAAGCCAGCTCCAATTCCACTCCCCCAGGAATTTGAGGATATTTGCTGCAGTTAGGGTTCGTGTCAGCATATGAAGCCAAAGAGGGCTTGGAAGGGCATGGCCCAAACCCTGCCCTGGGGCTGCTGAGAATTCACAGTGGCCAGCTCAGGACCAGAGACAGCTGCTCTGCTCTGCCACTCACTCCCTGCCGGCACAGCTGGGATCAATTCACCGACAAAAGCACAGAAAAACAAACCCTGTCCGGTGACTGTGATCTTGACCTCTGCCTGGATTTTCCCAAACTCATTCTGGGCTTCACAGATGTAGATGGCTTGGTCATCCAGTGAGGCACCTGGAGCAGAGTGGGGAGAAGCCTCAGCCTGGTGGGGCTGGAGAGCCCTGAGCAAGCTCCAGGGTGGGGACCACCCTCCCCTGCCCCACCACCATCTCCAGTGGGGACAGAGCCCTCAGAGCTGAAGGCCTGCAGGCTGTTACTGCACAGCTAAGTTAAAAATACAAATAAATGCGTGCACACTCAGCTCTTACTGTCAATGAGGAGCTGGGCAGCCTCCAGCTGGCTGGAAACACCCCGAGGTCCCTGCCAGCCCAGCACGGGCTTCCCGTCCTGCCGGGACCAGGTCACCTGTGGCAGGGGGGATCCCTCGGCACGGCACAGCAGGCTCACACTGTCCCCAACCTTGACCTCCACGTCGCCCAGGGGCTCAGGAAAGTGAGGGGCAGCTGGAGGAGAGAGCAGCAGAGAAAGGGCTCAGGCAGGTCCAGCTTCCCCACAGCTGAGCTGGAGAAGGGATGGGGCTGCAAAACCAGTAAGCCAGGTGCTCTGACGAGCTACGAGACTGACTTAAAGCATTTGGTGCTTTTCCAAAGCTGTCAGAGGAATTCCACGTCTTCCAATTACGCTCATCAACCCCTGGCTCAGCAAAATAACTTGCACCTTTCCATCTTTAACTGCTTTAAACCCTGCTGCCCTCAACACAGAGCCTTCCCTCCTTCTCATGCTCTTTCATCCCTTCTGCCTCCAGTAAAAGTTTTTCAGACACACAAAAATTAACTCCCACCTCTGTCCAATGCCACTGAATGCACTTTGAATCCCAAGTCCTTATGTCCCCTTGCAATAACAACTGCCTTCTCTTTCCCCACTTGTTGAGCCTCCTGCACCTTCCCAAAGCTTGTAAATCCAGCCAGGCTTCCTCCTGCTTGTACCAAGCACCAACACCTCCCTGCTGGGAAACTGGGAAAGCAGCAAAGGGGAGCTGAGAAGGAGAGGAGCAGGAAGGAGAGCAGGACTTACAGCCCACGTGCAGCAGGGTGCTGTGGAAGGCAGTGCCAGCCTGGCCCAGGGCCTGGCAGCCGTAGAGCCCCGAGTCCTCGTCCCGCGCCGCCTGCAGCCGCAGCACCGCGCGCTGCGTGCCCGCCGGGAACCTGGCCACCGCCTGCTCCCCTGCCAGACACCCCACCTCAGCACCCCAGCGCCTCTGGGGGCCCCTGCTGGTCTCACACCCCGGCCTCACCTTTGTACCACACGATGTGGGGCGGGGGTGCCCCCGAAACCCAGCACTCCAGGGTCACATCCTCTCCCGCCAGCACCTTCAGGTTGGGCGTCACTGCCAGGATGGCAGGAGGTTCTGGGCCAAGGGGAGAGACGTCTTTGGTCACTCTCTGCTGTGCTGGCTGTGGTGCCATCCAGCCCAAGGGGACCCAGAGCCCTGGGAAGCTGTCCCAACCCTTTATCACACACAGCCCCATTCCCAGTGTGCTGACCCAGCACCCTCCATCACACACAGCCCCATTCCCAGTGTGCTACCCCAGTGCCCTCCATCACACACAGCCCCATTCCCAGTGTGCTGACCCAGCACCCTCCATCACACACAGCCCCATTCCCAGTGTGCTGACCCAGCACCCTCCATCACACACAGCCCCATTCCCAGTGTGCTGACCCAGCACCCTCCATCACACACAGCCCCGTTCCCAGTGTGCTGACCCAGCACTCTCCATCACACACAGCCCCATTCCCAGTGTGCTGACCCAGCACCCTCCATCACACACAGCCCCGTTCCCAGTGTGCTGACCCAGCACCCTCCATCACACACAGCCCCGTTCCCAGTGTGCTGACCCAGTGCCCTCCATCACACACAGCCCCATTCCCAGTGTGCTGACCCAGCACCCTCCATCACACACAGCCCCATTCCCAGTGTGCTACCCCAGTGCCCTCCATCACACAGCCCCATTCCCAGTGTGCTACCCCAGTGCCCTCCATCACACACAGCCCCGTTCCCAGTGTGCTACCCCAGTGCCCTCCATCACACACAGCCCCATTCCCAGTGTGCTACCCCAGCACCCTCCATCACACACAGCCCCATTCCCAGTGTGCTGACCCAGCACTCTCCATCACACACAGCCCCATTCCCAGTGTGCTGACCCAGCACCCTCCATCACACACAGCCCCATTCCCAGTGTGCTGCCAGTGAGCAGGGAGCAGGTACCAGTGAACTCCAAGGTGATCCCTTGCTCATCCCAGCCCAGAGTGCTGCTGGCATAGCAGCTGTAATTCCCTGCATCCTCTGGGACAGCAGACCTGATGTGCAGGGTACCCTCAGCATCCCTGAAAACCCTGCAGCAAATGGGAGAGAAGGGGAGAAATGAGCCCTGTGAAAACAGGGATAAAAATGAGCAGGTTTCAGGCCATGCTGGGCATGTGGTGGTTGTGGGTCAGCACTTAGAGCCAGCTGCTGCAGGGAGGGACTTTCCTTTGAACCAGGGAAAAGCAGTGAGAATTGGGCTTTTTCATCTCAAAAGTCCAAAAACATTCCCCAGAGTCAACTCTGGCACTCACAGCCTGACACAGGAAGGAGTTGAAAGCCAAAAGGCAGAAGAAATTAAGGGGAAGTACAAGGAGTATTTTGAGACTTGAGCTCACACCAGGTGTGCAAAGTGGGGATGGTGACCTGGATAAGGTAGGACAGCTTAAAAATAAATATAGGAAATTAAGGCCAGCAGCATTGCAAGCACATCAGGAGCATGGGCTGGGATATTGCAATGCCTCCCTCCCTCAACTTGCACATCCCTGCACGGGGAGCAGCATCCCTGTGGGACAGGCAGGACGGAGGCTGCGGGGTGCCCAGGGGTTACCTGTCATCCTGCTGCAGTGCCCAGCCCCAGCGCCTCCAGGTGCTGTGGGGCTGGGGGTGGCCCCCGGCCGTGCAGTTCAGCCGCAGCTCCTGGCCCCTGCTGAAACGCTGGGGACTGGGGTCCACCTTCACCCAGGGCGCCTCTGCACGGGGTTGGAGCAGGGCTCAGCCCTTGGGTGCCATTCACCAGGCCAGCACAGTACCCCCCAGGGTCCCACACAGGGCATCCTACCCTGGATGAAGAGCCACAGGGAGGCAGTGGCAGTGCCGCGGGCGCTCTGTGCCACACACTCGTACAGCCCCCCGTCCCCGGGCTGCACGGGGCTGATCTCCAGAGAGCGGTTCTGCAGCAGCCGGGTCCGCCCATCCCCTGGCTGTGCTGCCTTCCCATCCCAGCTCCAGGTCAGGTTGTAGGGCTCATCCCCCACAACCACGCAGGACATGACCACGTCCTGGCCCGGTGAAGCCGTGATGTTGCCAGGGGCGATGAGACGAGGTGGGGGCTCTACAAACACGGGATGCCAGGGTGAAAGGAGCCCGTGCCCAGCCACGGGCATGGAAAGGGCTCTCAGGCTTGGCACAAGCAGCCCCACCTGAGACAGAGACGTAGGCACGAGCCTGGCTCACTCCGACCTTGCTCGTGGCCGTGCACTCGTAAAAGCCTTCATCACTCTTGGACACTGCAGGGATCAACCAGCTGATGTTCCCTGAAATCCTGCAAAAAGGGAGAGATGAATATATGGATCATTCCTGCCTTGGGACTGCCATGCCACCATCCTAGTCCCATTCCCTGGGACTTCTTTTTTGTCTGAGTCAGGCAAAGAGGTGCATCCTCAGTTACTGCAGACCTGTCTCTTGGAATTTTCCCCTTGGGATGCTCAGAACCTGAAGGCACCCACCCAGCACATAGCACCCCCTCAGCTGGCACAGCTCAGGGACCCACACAGGTCCCTCCTGGGGCTCACTGGGCCATACCAGAGGCTCACCTGAAGAGCTGCCCTTCCCTGAGCTTCACCCTGCCACGGCTGAGCTGCAGGTGGAAGGGGATCTCACTCCATGCAGAGCAGGAGATGAGCTGTGGCTCACGGTTGTATGCCTGGATATTGCTGGAGATGTTCACTTTAGGTAGACCTGGAAGGGGTTGGGGATGTGCAGATGTAGAGCACCCTTGGAAGCAGGATGACCAAGGAGAAACCAAAGCAGAGGCACTGCTGGAACCTCTGGTTCCTGCTCAGCATCCACAGGTTGCACTCACCGGGGACCACGCTGCTGTAGGTGACACCAGAGAGGCGGTGCAGGGGGTGGCCCTGGGCATCCTCACCCTTCACCTTCAGCAGAAAGTCACCTGGGGGGACCCAGAGCGGTGAAGCCACCCAGAGCTGTGTGGTGGAGCCCGAGGAGTTGAAGAGGGGCAGCGAGAGGAGGACGTGGCCCGAGGTGTTGAAGAGCTCGATCTCCTGCAGGCGCCCAGGCGGCCTCAGACCAGAGCAGTTCACCAGCACAGAGATGGGCAGACCTGGAAGGCAGGGAGGGGAAAAAACACCAACCACACTCCCACTGCAAAACACCCAGATGGAGCATCCAGCCCCCAGGCAGGGCCATCCTCACCCTGCACTGGCTGCTCTCCGGGCTGGCTGAGGTCAAACTCCGGCTGGCTGGAGAAGCTGGCTTGGAAATTCACATTGCTGATGCCCGTGATCCTCAGCGAGTGGCGGCCACTGCTGCGGGTCTGGAAGCAGATTGAGAGCCAAGAGCTGAGGGCAGGGGAAGGGAGAGGAGATGGGAAGGGAGAGGTTGCAGCCAGCCCCTTTCAGCCTGCTCACACATCCTCTGCCTGGCTAGAGAGGGATAGACAAAATCCACACCTGGAGAAGCCTGGCAAGCTAAATATCCATGAGGGACAGGCAGAGGATGTGCAGGTCTGCCAGCAGCCTACCGTGACCAGCCACGTCCCTGGCTCGTAGGGCTCCAGGGCCACCACCATGGCCGAGTTGGGGATGCTGAGCAGTTCCTTCAGACCTCGGCCTTTCTCCAGGACCTTCCCTGTAACAGTGAGTGAATGTCTTGGGTGGGCAACCCAGGTCTATGCCCTGGCTCCTGCAGCAGCCAGGGGTCACCTCCCTCAGGGCTCAGGGTGGTGCAGAGCCCATCGCAGCTCAGGGCAGCAGGGAAAGCCCTCAAAGCCAAAGGCAAAGCCAACCTGGGAGGGGAGCAGGGAGATGTGCTGGTGTTTACTGGGGCTCTGTAGTTCATCACCTTTTTATTCGAGTTTTAGGGCAGGGTTTGGTGAACCCCTTCCTGCTTGTCCTCACCTGAGGTTTTTCTTGGGGGCAAAGCACCACCCCCTCCCTTGTTGTCCCTGTTCCCTGGGCTCCTACCTGCTGGATCCTGGACCTTGATCCCTGGGGCAGGGCCACTCAGGGAGATGGTGACCTCCTTCAGGCTGGGGTCAAAGGGGACCTGCCATGTGTTCTCCGCACCCTCCTCGTGGTCCGTGGACAGGAGGTGGACCTTGGAAGCCTGGATGGCCTCTTCCACCCACTTCAGCACCTGGAGGCAGGCAGGGGAGGATTAAAGGATTAAACCTGGATCTCCCTCACTGGCAGGCACTGCACAAGGGGCCAGGTGTCCCCACTGACCTCTGTCACCTGCTGCTTGTCCAGGTGGAAGATCTGCCCGGAGCTGGTGGCAGCGATGCGCTCGTACACGCGGTACCCGGGGTGGCTCCTGTCCCCGCAGTCCCCCGTCAGCACAAACACCACCTGCCACAGCAAGGGCCCCGTGACACCCCACCAGCCAGGGAGGGGGGAGAACTGGCATCCACCAGCGCCCCAGCACATCGAACCGGCCCGGGGGGTGCAGAAATCCCCGCAGTGCCGGGGTTTTATCGGGGTGCCGCTCACCTGGCTCTGCTTGCGCTGCAGCAGCCGCAGCAGCTCCTCCTGCTGCTCGTAGTCCTTGGCCCGAGCGTCCGAGAAGACGTAAATGAAGGAGCCGGGGTTGGAGATCTCCACGGCCGCCCTGATGGCTCCCACGCTCATCTCCGGGCAGTCCCCCCCGCCCTGGGGACACAGCCAGGGGGTGGCACAGGCACCGAGCCGCCCAGGGCAGGATTCCCACCCTGGGGATGCTCACGGGGAGGAACCACCCTGTTTTTCTGGAGTCAGCGGGATGGAATTGCAGGGACACTCAGGATAGCACAGACCCAGCCCTGTCTCATTAACGATGATAATTAAAGCACCCATTTGGGGATCCATGCTCACAGAAGCCACTAGTTTCCCACAGATACATTTAGTGGGCAAATCTGTGCCCGCCCCTGTGGCAGCCACCCCAGGGAAACCTCCTGGCACAGAGAGGACCAGCTCCCACTTTCCCAGGGCTTGGCACCCCAAAGGGCTGGGAAACCACTTGCAGCCTCAGCATTACACCTCCTGCCAAAACAGCTGCATCCGAAGGGAAACACCACAGGGATTTAGCAATTCACGGGAGGCAGGGCAAGAGTGGAGATGGATAAAGCAGGATTAAGCTCCCAGGGAACATTTCAGCTGGCAGAAAACAGGCAAAATAATTAAAAAAAAAAAAAAAAAAAAAAAAAAAAAAGCCAGAAATTAAAAACTCAATTATCAAGCAGTGGTTCTAGAAGAGGAGATTTTGGTTCCATTGAGAGTCTGTGCAAACTCCCCTGAGCATCTCCATTAGGGACAAGAGCTGTGGACTGGGAATTCTCTGCCCTGATGCACGACTCTGGGGCACAGCATAAGCATTACCCATCCTCTCCACTCCCACCCTGTGTGCAGCCCCCAGCCAGTACCCCCATCACACTTGTGGGGGATGCAGGGATTGCTCCCAGAACCCACCACCCTGCAGTGCCAGGGGCCAGGCACCAGGGCAGGCCTGGCAGAGCAGCCTGGGGCTGGGGATTCCTACCTGGACATGGAGCTCCCGCAGGCGCTGCTGGAAGAGCTGGGGGTCCGTGGTGAGGGTGACAGGTCCCACCTCTGCAAGCACAGGGACACCACCACCACCTCAGCCCCCTGACCCCAGCACCAGCTCTTTCCAACACCACCCACACAGCCAGTGCTCCTGGCACCCGCCCTGTGGCACCCAGGGTCCAGCATCTACCCTGGCTTGGCACCAGGAGAGAAGTGGGTTTGGGCAGACCAGCCCCTGTGCCCACACTGTGATCACTTCAGCAAACTATTCCCATGCCCAGGAATTTCTCCCAACACACTGGGTGGTCCCAGCCAGGCTGAGCTGCAAACTCAGTGCCCTTTTCAACTGGGGGAGGCTCCCAGCAAAGCAATGCAGGAATCAATTCACTGCCTCTGCCTCCTTCCCTGTCTGGCTCCAATGGTTTTCACTCAACTCAGTGTTTCTGCTGAAAATAAAGCTTGGGTCTCACTCTCCTTGTAGGAGGCCAGGGCCCTTTTGGGGAACAGCTGTCCTTTTATGGGTGTGCACAGAAAGAATAGAAAGGGCAGAGAGAAGTTATTCTGGTATCACAGCAAGTTATCAAAGCCTCAAAGCAAGTGTTTTTATTGAGGTGACCTGGAAGCATGTTGCATACTTGGACAGAAATACCCACCATGATTAGTCTGGGGAGTTTAGAGCAGGATGGAGGGGGAAGAACCACCTATACCAAAGTGTCAGCACCCCTGGGATTAATACGGTGGAAACAGCCCACCCTGTGCCCCCAGGGTGGCTTGGGGACAGGAGCCCCAGCCCAGCTCCCAGCTGCTGAGGTGCCATCCCCACCAGGGCATTAAAACCAGGGAGAAGGGACAGTGAAGTGCCAGCTTCAGACCCAGACCCCCCCAAGCCCCATCCCCGGCAGGACACACCCTCACCATGTCCCGGACGTACCTGGGTCATGGAAGGGCACCAGGGCATAGTTGCTGATGGGCTTCGTGCTCCTGCTGAGCGTCCGCTGCAGGATGCGCGAGGCGCCGTCCATCACCTGCACCAGGTCGTCGTACATGGAGCCGGTGACATCGAAGACAAAGGCAAGAGTGGCCCACCCCGGGGGGCTCTCGGCCAGACTGAGGGCCAGCAGCATCCAGAGACCCACAAACACCCCTCCGTGGGGTGGCATGGCGGGGGAGACGCTCGGGTGCCAGCAGTAGCCCTCGTGTCCTTGTCCTGGTCCCCACCCGGGAGGGACGCGGCGCGCCAGGGGCCACACGCGGCGGGGACAGGGAAGGGACCCCGGGCAGGGAACGCCCAGCGCTCCGCAGCTGCGGACCTGCTGCTCCAGCGATCCACTTCTGGGAGGGAGGAGGCAGGGCGGGAGGAAAAAGCGGAATTTTGGAGCCAGCGACGCGGCGGGGAGGTGGGTGGGAGCTGGAGGAAATCGGGATGGAGATCCTGGGATTGGGAAGCAGATCCTGCAGCCCACGGGATTGTCAGGAACGCAGCCCAGGCCCCCTCCCCAGCCCCGACCCCCTGGCTCAGACAGACCCTGCTCTGCTGGGGGGAGCGGGGGTTAGGGGAGGACATGGGGGTCACAGCTGAGCACCTGTGAGGAAACCCTGCCAAACCCCAGCGGGGGCAGAGACAGCTGCGGAAGGAACCCCAAGGAAACAAACTCCCCCTCTGCTGGGGAAAGGGGCCTGGAATGGGGGTCTGCAATGGGGCTTGGAGCCCAGGGGCTCGGGTGGGCTCAGAACAGGGGGCAAGCAGGCGGCAGAGCCCAGGCACAGGCGGGGCAGGACGCGGGCGGGGAGCGGCAGCGCCTGGCCGGGACAGGCAGCCCTTGGCCGGCAGCGCTGGCTGCGGTGTGGAGGTTTCCTGGCTGCCCTCGGAGCCGAGCGCTGAGCTCATGGCTGCTCCGCAGGGATGCTCTGCTCTTGCTCAACTCCCCCGCAGCGGGACCCGGGGAGCAGCGGTGCCAAGAGCCGGCTCCAGGTGAAGCTGTGCACCTCCTGCACCCCCAGCAGCAGCCCTGCTCCTCCCAGACACAGGAGCTGGGGGCACTTGGACATCACCCATCTCATGATCCACACTCAGGACAGTGGGACCATCCTGTGCATTCCTTTATCCCTGCAAGGGTGGGCTCAGCCTAACCCAGCCTCAGAGCAGGCAAGGGCATCCCCCTGCAGCAGGGCAATGACACTTCTGCCCCTGGGGTTGTGCCAGTGGCCTGTCCCACAACCCACTCCTCCAGGCTTTGCACTCCCAGCCCCAGAGATGTGAGGGGAGTCCCCCACCCCACAGTGCCACAAAACCTACCTTAGAACATCTCCAACCACCAACCTGCATCCCAACTCCATCCTGCACCCTAGCAGGGAGCACCAGCACTGCTGGCACAAAGAATCCCCAACAGCTTCTCCTCATCCCCAAACTAATCCAAACCAACCCCTCCCACACTCACCAGTGCTCCCAGTCCCAGGAGCACCTGTGCTAGCTGGGCTCTAACCCCTTCTCTGCTGGGGGTTAAGGCACAACCTCTGGGTAACCAGAGCCTGTGCCTGTCCTTGCCCATTCCATGGCACAGGGCAGGAATCCCTGGGAGCTCCCACCATGTGCTGGCACAAAGCCCCTCTGGACAAAACCCCCTGCACAAACACAGCCTCCTTGTTTGGACCATTAGGGCATCTCCTCTGGCCTCCTGAAAACAATTAGTCAGCCTCGTTAGGAGAGCAAGCACAAGGGCCACGGGCTGGCAGGGAGGTCTCGCAGCGCTCATTTCCGGAAGAGTTGGCAGCACAGAATGGCCAACATGGCCCTGCTGCACGTGAAAAGCTCAATCCAGAGCCCCTGTGAGCCCTGCCAGGGGCTGGGGGGCTGCCAAGGGGCACCCCTTGTCTGAGCACAATTACGGAATATTCGTATCAAGATTCCTCTGCAGCCACTGTGTGCCAAAAGTGACCCAATGGCTCCCAGGCTGCTGCATTGATGAGGGGGCTCAGAAGGGACAGGGACGGTGCCTGTGGTCACTGGCTGTGTCTTCATTGTGTCAGGATGGGAGCCAGCAGAGGGAAAGCTGTGTCTGGGAAAAAGGAGGTGGGAAGAGCAGTGTTAGGGGGTGAAGGGTGCCTGGGATGCCTGGAGCTGAGACCTGACAGCTCATCACAGGTGTGGCACACTGCCCACAGTGCCTGCCTGCTCACAGAGCCCAGAGCACTCAAATTTACTCCTGTGCTTGGGGCACAGGACAGTGACACCCCCCCAAGCTGTGTGCCAGGGCAGCTTTGGGGCCCCCCTGAACCCCCACCCCACATCACATCACAGACCACTGCCACTCCATTACTGTCATTAAGCTTTTATTTCCACTGTCACAAAGTTCCTGGGTTTTGTTTTGTTCTGTTATTAAACTGTTTCGTTTGCTTGGTTTGCTCTTGAATTCATCTCAAGACAAGGCAGCGGGGCATGCAAGCCGAGACACCGGCACGGACGCACACACAGGCTTCATCTCCACAAACAAGGCTCTGTGCTGGAGCTGCTGCTTCCCAGCCCAGGGCTCAGCCAGCCCTGGGACACAGGCCACACCTGTGCCACAGGGCACCCAGCCCAGGAGCAGAGAGAAGGGAAGGATGACTTTGCTGCAGGGCTGATGTGTGTAACTGAGACCCCAAAAGTTCTGCACCCTAAACTGTGCACTGAGACTGGGGCTTGCTTCTTTGCCCCCAGCCCTCACTTCTGTCCCAGCCAGACCCTCCCCTCAGTGCCCTGGGGAAGGACAGGTAACAGGTGCTCTCACCAAATGCCCCAAATCTCCTCCTTGGATGGGGGACAGTGAGCTGGCTGCAGGTCACTCACCCATCCCAAATGACCCCCCAACCCTCAACACATGGGAAGGGGGCAGCTCTGCCAGTGATCTCAGCTGCCCCCATGCCATGCCTGGCCCTGCTTCAAAGCCAGCCCTGCTCCAAGTGGGGCTCAAACCCAGATCCCAAGACTCCAAGACAATTCCATCTCTGGGCAGCTTCATCCCTGCCCACTGAGGAGCAGTGACCTGGGCTGGGATTCCCACAACCTCAGCCTCTGTGAAGGGGGGCGAGATGCAGCTGGTACCTGGCACAAGCAGGGTCTGGGGCCCCCCATTAGCAAACACCCTCCTCCACCAACCCAACAGAGAGAGCTCCTGGGACCAGCCTGGTCTCATTACAAATTGCATTAATTAACAGCCTGCTCCAGAGGAAAAACCCTTCACTTCTCTCTCTTGGGTCCTGGTTTGTGCTGTGAGCAGAGGGCAGGGGGGAATCTGCCCCCAGAGCCCTCTCCCACATTCTTTCTCCCAGGGGAAACAGCTCAGCCCAGCCCGGCCCCAGAGCTCAAGGAAAGACAGATACAAAGCAGCAACAGTCAGCACACAGACAGAAAAGTGAAAAGAAAGGAAAGTACAGACATGGCATTTAATGGGCAACACTGACAGCGACAAATGAGAGGGGGGCACATGCCACAGTCACCGGGGCTGGGCCCTCACCTCAGCCTGGCTGTGCTTTGGGCCCCCTTCCCACAGCCAGGGCTCTGTTTTGGACAGGCACCAGCAACCCCAGTATGAACAGAGACAAACCAGGGCTGTTCCATCGTGAGCAGGTGTAAAACAGAGGCTGGAATTAAAGACCCTGGTGTAAATCCCACCCTGGTGTTTCACACACCATTCCTGGTGCTCTGCACCTGCCTGATGCTCAGTGGGTCCTGCCAAGCCCTGTGCCCACTGCCCTGAGCTGGGCACAGCCACCAAACTGCTCTCCAGAGGGGGATGCTCCCCCCAGCCACTGCACTGATGGGGAAACTGAGGCACGAGGAGGTTAAGGCCAACATTTCCAAGCACGAGATGCTCCAAGCCTTATTTTCAGTGATAGCAAGATGCTGCAGATCCTGGTGGTGCTCAGCAGGAATCAGGGCCCTTGGTGCTCCCCAAAAGGGAGATTAGAAGCATCCAAGCCAGGGTCCCAGATCTACAGCCAGGAGGAACACTGGGGCCAAAACACTTTGCTCAGGGACACTCAGCATGCCCAGAGCCCTGGCAGGGCTGAGTTCCTGGGGAGACACCTGTGAGCACTCATGGAGCTCAACCCATGACAGGTCCTCCAAAAATTACAAGCTGTCCAGGGGAAAAGTGTCAGAGCAAATGAGGTTTGCCTTTGCCTGGGAACTATGTCAAACGTGGCAGGGCCCATCATTCATCAGCAGAGGTGATTACAGCAGTGTCACATTCATTGGGAACATTGATTGGCACCAGGAGGGACCAGTCTGGCAGATGTGCATTCAACAAGTGGCAGGCACTGCAAAAACCTACCCCAGAGTTGCATTTTGGCCACAGAGCAACAAGGAAAAGGAGGTTTCCGTGGGAGTGAGTGAAGGACACCCTCCAGAAGCACCCCCACAATGAAACATGGGCATCCTCAGGGGCAGGGACTGCAGAAGAGGCAGAAATATTGCACATGGACGTGAGGTCAGTCTCCTTGGGGATGGGGAAAGGTGGTTTTCATGGGCATCAAGAAGTACCACAAGCACAAAATCCCAAAACTGGGGAGTGGGGCTGCACGTGAAGAACCAGCATCTTCTGGCTGGGGCATCTGTCACTGCCATGCTGGGAGGAATCAGGGAACACTGGGGCACCACCTTGTCTCCTGCATCATGAGACACTGTCAGACTGCCCTCCACATCCAGATGTCACCTCCCACTGCCATGGGGACAGTCCTTAGCCATAGGAGCTGGGAGACAGCTGGGTGGAAAGATGCTGCTACCACCAGCTGGAGCAAAGATAGAAGGGTGAGGCCCCAGGGTGGCTTTAGGGGTCCCAAAGGCTTCTTGCACTCTGCTCCTGAGGGAATGCACATCTCTCCTTTCCCAGAGCTGAGGCATCACCCATGCACTGCTCACTCTCCAGCAGAGATGCCAACTGTGCCCCACGGTGTGGGTGCTGGTGGGGCTGAGCTGGGGGCACATCCCAGAGGTGTTGATGGAGCTTGTGCACAGCCCATCCTGGCACTCCCTGCCACCTTCTCCCAGCGTGGATGGAGGGACAGAGCAAGACAGAGCAAGGCTCCCCTTCAAGGATGATTCACAGCCACCACCAAACACCTTCCCACCGCTTGCAAAGCAGAACGTAGCAAAGGAATCTGCTTGAAAGCAAAACCCAGCTCTGGGCTCCATTAATACTTGTTCATGCAGTGAGAAAATGAATAAAAGGAAGGAAATGGGGACGTTCTGGAGCCCAGCAGATTCCTCACCCTGCCCAGCTGAGGGATGGAGCTTGGTCTGCCCAGCCTGGGCTGAGTGAGCCCCACAGAGCTCCCAAAGGGAAGGGTGAACAGAAAAATGCAGGGAGCACGGGAACAGGAAGAGAAGCTACAGCATCCCCTCCAAACAGCAGCCAGCCCACAGAGCTTGGGATACAGGGGTGGGAGGAGAGGGGGAAGGCAGATTTTTGGCTTCATTGTTATTGCAGGCTCCCGGGTCCCCGCAATAGTGTACGAGCATGTAAACCTTACAAATCCTCACCTGGGTGGGCGGACACACACACGAGAGACGAAACACAGCAGCAACATTTACAACAAATAAATAAGGATATCGACCGTCGAGATAGGCATATAAAAAAAAAAGCCTCACTTTTTTCCACCGAAGGAAAAAAAAAAAAAAAACAACCGAAACAAAACCAAACCAAAGAGCACAATACTGTCTCACCAAAAAAAAAAAAAATAATAATAATATATGTCCCTAGTGAGCCGAGCCGGGCTGCCAGCGGCACTGTGGGTGACACCAGGACTCTGTTCCCAATCTCGTCGGTGCCTCGGCTCCACGTGGGTGCAGCCCCGGGACCTTGGGGCCCCGTCTCGGGCTGGATCCCGCCGGCACATCCACAGTCCCATCGGAAAATGGGGAAAGAGGGAGCAGAGGGGGCGAGGAGGGGGCTGTGCCTGCGGCGATGCTCGACCCGCTCCCCCAAAGTCTCGGGCGTTCGCTGCCGCTCAGACAGGGTCTGGCGCGGGGTTGGTTGGAAAAAGCAGAACTGGCGAATGGCAGCGGCTGGTTCAGAGTGCGGGGGATGAGCTCGCGCTCCCAGGGCGCCCCTGGCTCGTGGAGCGGGAGGGGAGGCCAGGAGGGACAGGCAAGCTTCGCGTGGTCGGATGGCACGGAGAGCATCTTCCCCCAGGCATCTGCAGGAGAGGTGGGCACAAGGGGAAAAGGGTGAGAGCATGGACAGAAATCCTTGTGGCCATCTCATGTGACACCAGCACAGCTAGAAGGGCAAAGCTGGAAACAGAATAGATATTGAAAATCTCAAAACTCCACTGGGGTTAAAAAACATCCCATGCCCAGGACACTGCTGGGACTTTGGGATGACCAAAAACACTCCAAGAGACTCTGCACAGCTCCACAGGGCACAGCAAGGACCACGGGGTGCTCAGCCAGCACCTGTATGATGCTGTGAACCAGTGTCCCTGACACTGCTGTGCCAAACCCAGCTCCAGGGCATAATATAATAAGATATAAGATAAATAAAACATTTAATATAATCTGTCTCTGGAGCGTCCCCATGCCCCCAGCACGCCAGCTGCCTCTCTGCCTCCTCTGCAGCCACATCTGCTGGTGAGGGCGTGAGCTGTGCCCCAGGCAAACACTTCCATCTCCACGGGTGAGGTCTGAATGGGCTCTGTGACACTGGGAGAAACCATTCAGAATGGGAGCAGCATGGCTGGATTTGGGTGGGATATCCATGTTTTGGTGCCTCAGCAGAGGAGAATCAGCTGGCTGTGCCTGGGGGAGGCGGGAGATGGGGGCCCTGCAGCCCCGGTGCTGCACTCACCGCCGCTCGGCCCCGGGACTATACGAGCCCATCGTAGAGGGAGAGCGCCTGCACGATGGAGGGGTCGGCCTTGGAGCCCTCCTGAAACTCCTGCAGCGTCAGCTTCCCGTCAGCATTCTGCAAAAACACTCCTGTTACTGCTCTGCTCCACCCCAGCTGAGCACCCCAGCACATCCACACCCTCCCCACTCCACTGCCTCGGTGTCCCCACCGAGCCACCCTGCAGCCATGGAGGGGACAGTGCCACCTTGGGGACCCTGGAATGGGTACAGGCAGCCCAGAGGGATGTGGGGATCCCACAATGATGCCAGCAGTATCTGAGACCTTCTGGTGGTGGGGCAAGGAGGCACCTGCAGGAGCCAAGAGCCAAAGGGACCCACAGCACCTCCTAAATCCCTTGGCCACACAGAAAAAAACCCTCAAGCATCCTCACCTTGTCCATCATGGCAAAAATCCGATCCACCCTCTTCTCTGGTGTGTTCTCCTCCTCAGGAAGCTCCACTGTGTTTCCCTGCAGAGCAGGACAGGACCAGTCACACACCCATCTGTGCCCTGCCTGGACGTGTCCCCAGGCAAGGATTGTCCCCCCACACCCCACATCAGGACAGGGTGCAAGGGGACAGTGCTGGCACTAGAACCACCTCAGACACGAGATCCAGACACTGCCCTGGCCACGACGGCCACGATGGCCACAACCCCCCACTGAAAAAGGCCAAAGAAGGAATTGGGGGTGTTTCAGCATTCCCACAGAGCTGAGCTCCAGCTCAGCAGGGACACCCAGGGGCTGCTCTCCCTGTGCTCCCCCTGCCCCTCTTACCACCATCTGATAAATGGCATCCACAATGTCCAGCATCTCGTTCCTCGTGATGTATCCGTCGTTGTCCAAGTCATACAGCTTGAATGCCCCTGCAAGACAGAGCAGCAGGGGGCTGGGGCTGTGACCCTGGACACACCCCAGCACCCTGGTGGGGCTGAGCCCCCCAGCATCCCACAGGAGCACTTACACCTCAGCTTCTCATCCAGCGTTCCCCGGGAGGTGACCGACAGCGCCTGGATGAACTCCGAAAACTCAATCCTCCCATCCTGGGGGAGGAAAGGAGGGGTCAGGGCGCTGCCACCACTCCTGTCCAGCAAAGCCCTCCCTGCCCTCTGAGAGGGCACATCCAAAAAGGCAGCAGGGAGGGAGGAGTGATGCACATTTATCTCCAGCACCGTGATCCAGCTGCTGGTGCCCAGCCCAGCAGCGAACATCCCGGCAGGAGCAGCTCAGGAATTCAGGGGCAGTGCATGGACAGCTTTTGTCAGCTTTTGTCAGCTTTTGTCAGCAGCACCAAAGCACAGCAGGCGCTTCTCCTTTCCTGCTTTGCCTCTTCATTGCCCTTCCCCACGTGACTCCTCAGCTGAAATAAGTGTGGGGGCTCTCACCAGCTGCGCCGCTTCAATTTCACGCCCCAGGAAGCGCTGGAATATTTTGCTCCTCCAGTGCCAGGCAGCCACATCCCAAACCCATCCCACCGTCACCAGCCCTGACTGCCTCTGGGTCCCAGACTTACTTTGTTCTCATCGAAGACATTGAAAACAAAGGTGGCAAATTTGGTTGGGTCACCGAAGGGGAAGAACTGCTTGTAGATCTTCTGGAAGCCGGCGGCATCGAGCTGCCCGCTGGGACAGTCCTTGATAAAGCCCTTGTACCTGTGAATGGAGGGCACAGCCTGGGCCCAGGAGGGTCTCCCACTGAGATGGGAGGCTCTCCCCAGTGCTGCAGTGCTCCCTGTGTCACTCCCATCACCCATCCCAGCCCTGTGGATGAGGTCCTGGTGAGCACCACAGTGAGGGTGGCAGTGGGGACAAGCAGCACCAGTGACACTGAGTGGTGCCCACAGGTGGCAACAGGGCCACAACCAGGCTTGTGTTGATCATTGGCTGGGAGATGGGAGGTGGCAGGGACCCACTGCCCAGCCAGGACTGACAGCTATGCCATGCCCTGGCAAAAAACAATGGCACAGTGACCACTGAGTTCTGTGAGGGTGGTTGGGCACTGGAACAGGCTCCCCAGGGAAGTGGAGATGGCACCAAGCCTGCCAGAGTGTTTGGACAACACTCACAGACACATGGGATTCTTGGGATGTGCAGGGCCAGGAGCTGGACTTAAGATGATGCTTGTGGGTCCTTCCCACGTCAGGATATTCCATTATAATTTTTGCACAACCCCAAATGAAAGCTGCTCAGAGGTGCTGGGGGGCACAGCAGGGTTCCTGTGTCCTCAGCTCATTTCCAAAACCCATCAATGCTTCAACACCCCAAAAAGCCCTTGGTCCCAGATGCAGGCTGCACCTGGGTGCTGCAGAGTGCAGGGTGCAGGGAAGGGGCTCCGTGGCTCCGTGGGTGTGGGCAGCAGGCAGGGAGCACGAAGGGACCACGTGGGGTGCGTGGATATTATGCAACACATCGCCCCAATCTGTCAGGCGCCCGCTGCAGCGGGCCAGGGCTGGAGGAGGAGGGGAAGGGGGTGGCGAGGTGGGAAACCGAAGTGCCGGTGACATCTTTTCAGATGCTGCAGCTATGACTCATCGGGTGGAGGGGGAAGGAGGAGAGAAAGAGATAAAGAAAGCAAACCTTGACTGGTGGGATCGGGAGATGAAAGGGGAGCAGTGGCTTTTCTAGGGCGCTGTGCTCGGTGGGGTGGAGGGGATGGAGTGAGAGCGTGCTGCTGGCAGGAAATCATGGATCCTACCCCTGGCAGCCTCTGCAGGCCCTGCTGCCAAAGGGAACGTGCTGGGACAGCAGCAGCCTCTTGGACCACATCACCAGCTGGACTGTCCCCATGTCCCCAGGACCCACTAGAACACAGCCCTTGGATGGGGTGAGCAAGGAAAACCTCTTCATTTTCTGGTCTCCCCAGTGCAGGTGCACCTGCCACACCTCCTGCAGGTCCCAGCTCTGCCTGGCCAGTGGGGTGGCTGAGTGCCACCAGCTCCTGTCCCCTGCCCACAGCCCCATGCCCAAGTCAGCTCACCACCACGGCAGGCACTCACCACTGCTGCACCTCCTTCTCCGTGACTGCAAGAGAAAACAGGAGAGAAGAGAAAAAAAAGAGACAGAAATTTAGTGCTTTTGCAGTGACAGCTGCTCCTCTGCACTGCACATCAGTGAATTCCCTGGGGAATGCCCTGGGGCTCCCAGCAATGACTTCTCTGGGGGATGCCCTGGGGCTCACTGAACTGCCAAGTGTTCCCCATGTGTTCCCCACGTGGCAGAAACTGCTTTTGAGGCACAGGCTGGGCCAGCCCAGGTGGCCCATGGGCCCAGGGCTGCAGGTGCTGGGGACCCCTGAAACCAGGGAGACTCCCAAGATGTTTTGTGTTGTGCTCAGGGAGTGCAGAACTACAGTGGGCCATGAAGTTGGAGGACCTGGCCCTGCTATCTCATCTTCCCAGAGCTAAAACAACCCTGAAAACATGTGCCAAAACATCTGCCTGGAGGTAGCTCGGGGAAGGGACTGGCCCTGACATTGACACACTGAACGTGGGCAAGGCACAGCCCCAGGGCTGGCATCTC
Organism: Oenanthe melanoleuca; assembly: GCF_029582105.1. Lineage (NCBI taxonomy): Eukaryota > Metazoa > Chordata > Aves > Passeriformes > Muscicapidae > Oenanthe > Oenanthe melanoleuca. Next base: position 5,329,694 of record NC_079350.1, read on the forward strand.
CCCAGGTTCCAGCTGCCTCTGGAGAAACACCATCAAACCCATCCCTGCATCCTGGGGAGCCTCACCAGGCTCTGGAAAAACCCCCAAAACACAACAAACTAGAAAACAGACAGCACTGGCAACCCCAAGTGTCCCCAGCCAAGGGACAGCTGCGAGATGAAAAACATCCTCAGCAGAGGAGAGGCTCTGAGGGGTGCAGGATGCTGGGCAGGGGGCTGGCACTTGTCACTGCATGTCCCACTGCAGGAGCTGTGCCTGTGCCTCCCCACAGCGGGGAGCCAGGTGCCAGCAGGTGGGCACAGGGTCTCATTTGTCATTTGCTTTGCCTCGTGCATCTAAATAATGATAAAAAAGCCACAGGTCTGAAAGGCGCAGGGATAATGAGGCGAGTGGAGATGTCAATGTGCAAACAGCTGATAAAAATAGAGACTGAAGACACACCAACAGATGCCCATTACCAATGGCAAGAAAAAAAGAGAAAGCAATTTTCCATCAGGAAGATTTGTAACGTGCCTGGCTGAAGGCGCAGAGCTCAGAGGTGAAGGTTGGGGCAGCCAGGAGGGGACACAACAGCCCCCACCAGCACCAGCTGGATTCTGGCTCCAGCACCCCTGCAGCAGGAATTTCTGTGCCCAAGGCTGTCCCATGCATTGGAGGGTCCCTCCATCCCAGCACAGGGGTTGCTGGAGGGACAGAGCCTTCAATTCCCACTTCCCCTGGGATTCAGCAAAAGCAGCACCCACTGTAGCACCACAGAGTGTCCCACAGCAGCTCCCCAGGAGAGGGGATGAGGCACAGGGATGCTCAGCATCTGGGATGAAGAACACCGAGGGCTTTGGCAGTGTCACAGGAGGGATTTGGAGGGTTGTTTGTTTTGGGCAGGCAGTGGTCTCCTGGCAGGAGGGAGCAGGAAGGGCACACTGCATCCAGCAGCCGAGCTGGAGTGGGCTAACACAGCAGTCAGAACAGTTCCAAGGGATTTCCCCATCAAAAAAAAAAAAAAAAAAAATTAAAAAAAAGGGTTGCACAGAAGCATCCTTCCAAAAGAGAGATGCTGAGTGACATCTCCAACAGGAACAGGCTTCCCTGCACACACCCGCACTGAGACACCAGCCCGACCTCCACCCCGAGGATCCCCAGGCACCGGCTCTGCAGGCCAAGCACCCCGGAGCTCCCAGGAGAGCAGGAAGGAGGAGGATGAGGGGGAGCCCTCGGGGCAGGCAAAATGGACGCGGCAGCAGCCAGGGCTGCAGTCAGAGCTCGGCTCAGCCCCTCCAGGCAAATCGCCTTCTGCTCCCTCTCGTTCGACTGCTTTTCCCCCAACGTGCTATTTTGGGCCCGGGAGCTGCCTTTCAACTCCAGCAGGAAACAATTAAGAAATTTGTGCTTTTTTTAGTGCGGGAGAAATGCTGGTAATGACACGCTCGGGCTGAGGCGGAGGGAGGGACGGAGCCAGCTCCCCTCGTGCCGCAGGAGATGGGGATGCTCCCAGGAGAGGCTGCTCCGACCAAGGGAACCATTCGGGTGCCAGGCTGGAAATCAGCACAGGGCTCCCAGTGAGGGATTTGTTAATGTGCATCCTGGCGTGGAGCCACACGGAGGGAGCCCCATCCCTCCTCCAGCACACCGGTGCCTCCCTCCAGCCTTGGGTGCTGGGGAATCTGTCGGGTTTGTCCTGATTGGGAGCGTGGCCTCATCTCCCAGCCCTTGGAAAACCACCACCCCTCCACCAATGTCCCCTCTGGCCAGGGGCAGAGTGTTCCCAGGGCAGGGAGCCACCCCAGCCCCGATCCAGAGTGGGCACTGAGCAGTACCTGCCTCCCTTGTCTGCGGTTCTGGATCCGGGACAGGTGATGACTTCATGGCTGCCCCTTCCCAGCCGCTCCGACCCTGCTGGGTTTGACACTCCGAGTGCTCCAGTTAGGAATGCTAATGCCCGACTTGCAGCCACAGAAGCCTTGGGGACACGCTACTGAGTGCTGAGCCACCTGTACTGAGGCTGGGGACAGAGGACACAGGGCGGGGACAGAGCTGTCCCTGCGCTCTGCATGTCCCCAGCCGGGCTCACAGACAGAACCTGTGCAGCGGCAGCTGCTGCATTCCCTCCCGCAGCATCGATTCCGGCGCGATGCTGAGCGGACACACAGCGATTGGCAGCGATATAAACCCCGGCCAGGAGCGCCCCCGACACCCCAGAAGAAGGGGATGAGGCACAGCAGCCGCACAGAGCATCCCACCGGAGCCGGGCCGGGTCCCCGAGCCGGGCTCAGTGCCGTGCCGAGCTCCAGGGACCGCCGCTCCCGCAGCTATAAATAGTGCACGTAGCAGCTTGTTAGTAGCAGCGTGCCTCGGCTTCCTCGGGGATGAAAGGCGCTAAATAAAGGCAGAGTATTATCATTTGTTACGAACCGCAACGCTGGAAGAGGCACTGCCGAGCCGGGAGCCCCAGCGATGCCCGCAGGCGCCGGCAGCGCGCTCAGCCCGCACCGCGGCATCGTGCGGAGAACGGGGAATCGCGGCACGGGACTGCCAGCACGGCCAGGACAGGCAGCGGGGACAGGGACAGGCGCCCAGAGCAGCTCAGGAGCTGCCCCTCACGGCCAAACCCCAGCCAAGGCCCTCTCTGTCCGCTGCTCCGTCCCTGCCCGCTCGCACCCCAGCTGGGAGGAAGGTTTTGGCGTCTCACGTCTCACACAGCGCAGAGGGGCAGAGGCTCCGAGCAACCCCCAGCCCCGGTACCCAGCTCCCCCCCAGCCCTCTCCCCCCACCGCTCCATCAATCCCGGTGGCACAGGCGAGCACTGACAGCTCCGTCACCACCCGCCCTCCCCGTGCCCCCTCTCCTCCCACCACCCAGCTGCCACTGCAGCAAGAATCAGCTCTGGTTAATCAGTGCTCAAGCCTGTTAATTTGTGTTTTCCAGGCAGAGAGGAGACGAGAGACCCGGGACTGCAAATCCCGACCGCACCTGCCGCAAGGACTCGCTGGAGGGCGGCGGGGACGGGGGGGAGGAAGGAGGGCGGGCGGTGCATTCGATGGTTCAGGGACCCTGGCCACGGTGGGGTGCATGATGCTTCAGCACACAGGGGCTTGTTTTGTGCTGACATCCCCTCCCCTGTGTGCAAGGGGACTGACCGCGCCGCAGGGCTGGAGCCTGAGCAGGACTGTGCACACTCAGCTCAGCCCCTGTGCGCCAAAACCAGCACGGCTCTGTCCTTATGCAGGTTTGGGTTCCCAAAAGCTCAGCAAGCGCTGTCCCCACGCAGCAGCAGTGAGGAGTCTCCACCGACCCCCTACACGTCCCCCCTTGCCCCAGCACCTTGATCCTGTGGGCACCGGAGCCTTATCACGGAAACCGGTTAATTATTTCCAGGCACAAAGTGGCTTCCCTCACCTCCACCGGCACTCCAACTATGCCAGCTCATGGGCTGTGCCAAGCCACGGCAACTGGTCCAGCAGCACACACTGGGTCATGGCAGGAGCAGTCCTGCACTTATTTCCCTCAGGAACCTGCTGTGGCCCCTTCACAGGGTCCCCGGGCATCCCGGTCTTGGGGATCACATCACCCCAAAATGGGGCTCCTATCGGGTTTGGGGCTGCCTAAACCTGCTGTGGGTGCTCAGAGCAGTGCCCAAACCCGGGGAAATTTGGTACCCGCAGTGGGTGCTCAGGCGTGAAGGAATGGGGCATTTATGCACGCACTAACTGGGCACCCATGCCTGAGCCTGAGGGGCACTCATGCAAAAACACCTCGGGAGATGATGCGTGGACTAATTGGGCACTCGTGCATAAATTATGTGGGTGCTTCTAGGTGAACTAATTGGGTGTTCATGCATGAGCTGCCGGGTGCTGCGGCGGGAGTGAAGGGGCCGCTCATGCACGAACCAGCTGGGGGCTCATGCATCCGTTTTTTGGTCATTCGTGGATTCACGGGGCGCTCATGCACGCATTAATTGAGCAATCACGCGCCCCGTTCGCTGGGCACTCCTGCGTCAGCTAATTGGGCACTCATGTGTAAATTAGTGTAATTAGGAGATAACACACTTGTGCACGTACTAATTGGGCACTCAGGTGTCAATGCATCAGGTGCTCATGCATGAATTAATTGGACACTCAGGCATGAGCTAATTGCAGGCACGTGCGCCAATTAATCGGGCACTCATGCATCAACCACCAGGGCGCTCATGCAGCAGCGTGCGATCCAGCGGGAATTCACTGGGCAGCCATGCATAAAAAATCCAGCTGGGTGCTCATATGTAAATTAACTGTGCGCTCATGTGTGTGTTAATTGGGTGCTCATGCGTGGGCTAATTGGGCGCCGATGTGGCAGAGCCTGGGGTGCTCTGGGGGCCCCTCATGCGTGAAACACGCGGGTGCTGCGGGAGAGCCCCGCGCACCCGGCAATTTATGCCAAACACTCCGCCCCTCGCCTCGGCGAAACACATAGTTAAGAATTTTCTGAGCGTAAATCCGACACAAACTCCGCTCTCAACATCATCACAATGTTAATATTGACCAATTACCAGCTCCCCGCTCCCTCCCGCCCGGCTCGGCAGCGTGTGCCTGCTCGCTCCGGCTTCATCCAGCCCCTGGGATCACAGCGTCAGCATCGCAGCCTGAGCAGCCCCTGCAGAATTCTGGTCCCTCAGAGCACCACCGGGCTCGGTACAGCAGGTACCCGGTGCAGACTTCACACCTGCAAGCACGGACACAGCGAGGTCCCATCGGTTTGCCCGGGGGACCCGGTGCCAGCCCTGGCTCTGCAGTGAGTCAAACACACCACAGCCTGAGTGCCCATTCCCAATTCCAGGCCTTGTCCTACAAAACACCCAGCCAAGAGCACGGCAGCAGCTGTTGCAGGTGCCATGGGCTCAGTCCTCCCCTGAGACTGTCCATCCTGGGGCACCCAGAGCTCACTCAGGTCCCTGTTTGATGAGAGTAACTTTTAGGATACACCACATGTCAGTATTTTGGAAATTTGGGTAGTTTGGTCCTGGTGATGTGGTCTCATTAAAATTCAGGTTGAACTCCTTAATGATGTCCCAGTCCTGTGCTCTCTGCCAGCTCTGGGGCCACCAGACCATCCCTGGCTGGGCTTTGCTCCTGCTCCCAGGCAGCACAGGGACAGCTCTGGGGAAGAGGCAGTAAAACACAGGGTGCCAAACCCTGTGGCACCAGGGCCAGCCCCACGCAAACAACAACTTCTGCAATATGACTGATGCCATTTTCTTTTGCTCTGAGCTTTCCCCATCCACTGTTCCCCAGCTCAGCCCCCTGCCCATCCCTTCCCTTCTCCCTACCACATCTCCCATACACCGGGGTGTCCCTGTGTGGGAGCCCATCCCTGCAACATCCCCAAGGGATTTGGGAGCAGCCCCAGCTGTGCAGGCACCAACACAGCCAGACCCACCAACACTGCCTGTCACAGTGGGACATCCCCATCCCAGCTTTGCCAGTTTGGCTGCTCTGCCCATCACACACAGGCATCAGCAGCACCACGGCAGGTCCGGGAGCCCTGAGAGTTTGGAGCTCGAGCCTGAGGGCATTGTTGGTGTCATTTGTTACTCTGAGACACGGGGCAATCCTCAGAGCAGTGCTGGGGTGCTTGGCACTCTCCCTGCTGGTTGCCATTAGTGGCCTGCCTTGCTCCCAGACTGGATAGACAGGTGCAGGAGCAGTTCTCGTCTCCCCCGGGGCTGGCACCAACAGGAAAGCCAATATGCAGCTGAAATCCTTTTTAGGCTTTATTAAATATTTAAGGACCCGACATTAGGCTTTGGAAATTTGGTTTAGGGAAAAAGCAGCAGTTGTTCTTTGAAGCAAAGGCAGGAGAGGAAGGGCAAAGGACAATGCCTTCAAATTACTGAATTAGGGTGAAGCATCCCCACAGCAGGAGCTGGTGCCAGCAGCAGCTCCATCCCAGATTGAATCCCAGCTTCCCCACGAGCCAGGATAGCAATGCCTGAAGGGGCAGAGGATTCCCAGGAATCCCTGGGAGCAGGGATGTAGCAGCCCCCTTGCCTGGCCATCCACGGAGCAGCTGTGTCCTACCACCTGCTTAAATCCACCCCTTGGCCACAGGGATTTCAGTGTGTTCTGGCACTCCAAGGTGCCATCCCCAACCTGAGGAGCAATTCCTGCCCTGGGGAGAGGAGAAAACTCCCCTCTAGACCAGCGTGGGCAGCAGGAAAGGAAGTGCCTCTGGCTCAGCCATCACTCCCTGGAGCCATGGGAAGGTCAGGAGGATGCTCAAAGCCAAGCCTTGCTGGCAGCAGGGGCAGCTCTGCTGCCCTCCCAGTCTCTCCTGCAGGGATCACTGTGCACTGAGGGGTGACACAGAGACCCAGAGCAGCTCCACCAGCTCCAGCCATCAACCAGAAGATGCTGGAGAAACAGGTGGATGAAGCACAGGCTGCCCTCCTTCCAGCAGGAGGTGTGGGAGGGAGCCCTGTGCTTCCCACGGGCTGGGGAACCCATGGCAGTGATGGAAGTGACACAGACCCTGCTCCAGGGCTGAGCCCCCCAGGGCCACCCCTGCCCAGGGCACCAACCCTAGCTTCCCTTGGCATCCAGCTCCCTGGAAGATCCAGGAGAACGAGGAGGGGAAGGAGGAACAAAGCGACCCCACAAATGTCACCCCGATCACAGGGCGAGCGCGCCCGCAGGCTCCTCCCTCCAGCAGCCGCTCCCTTTGATGCCTTCAGAGCTTCTTGTTTCACAACCTTAATTAGAGTGGCAGCAGCAAAGGTCAGGAGAGTGGTTAAGCAGATCCATTAACATGTCAGGGGATAAATGAAATGTGATTCTGGCGATGCTGGAGCAGCAGCGGCTCGAGCGTGGCAGGGGGGACGGCTGCTCTGCTCTGCCACAGAGGGAACCCTCAGGGTGTCAGTCATGCCTCCCCCTTCCCACCCTGGCACGGCAAGAACCTCCCAGAGACTGCAGGGACTCCTCAAAACTTGCTTCTGGAACCCCAAAACTTGCTTTGCTTGTATCTACCTTTGGAGCCCCAGGTCCGTGTGTGTGGGATGCCCTGGGCTGGGTTCACTGGGAGCAGGCTGGGGTGGCCTTGGAGAAGGATGGAGATGCCCCCAGACCACCACAGCCCTCCAGAGGCAGCACAGCAGGTCCACACCGACCTTGCAGTGAACCTGCACCACAGCAACCCCCTTCACAGCACTGGCTGCAGCAAAAACAGGCCCCAAACAAACTCCAGCCCCTGGGCATCCCTCTGGCACCTCCTGCCATTGTCCTGCCCCAGAGCCCCAAACCAACCTGGCCCTGCACACTTCCAGGGGTGGGGCAGCCACAGCTCCTCTGGGCAAGCTGTGCCAGGGCCTCACCATCCTCACAGGGAAGACTTTCTTTCTGATACCCAATACAACCTTACTCTCTGTCAGGCCATTCCCTCTCGCTGTCACTCCAAGCCCTGTTAAAAGTCACCCACACTGACAATTTCACCCAGCACTTGCCACTGAGGGATAACAGGTCTGTAGCCACCAGTCAGCTCACCCCAGGTTCTGTTGGATGAGCAACAGGAGGCATTTCAACACAAACCAACCTGGCAGAAAAACCCAGTGCCTGGGGCCAAACCCTTCGGAGGCTAAAAATAAACCAGCAGCAGCGGGGGAGCTACCAAGGTCCCTCCTCTGCTCCTGCCCACTGCCCCAGCCAGCACAGTTCTTCAGCACTGGGGTGCACAATGGAGCAAAGCCCCAGCCTGGCTCAGCCAGCAAGGAACCAATCCACTTTCCTGGCTGAAAACTGCTGCAATTGTAGAATTTCCTTTCCTATCCCACAGAGTTCCACCTGCCACCACGTACCCCGTAACTACAAATCAATATGTTTATAGTTTGCTCTTAAACTAATGCCCATTAATTCCCTGCATTACTGTCTAGCAACAGAGCCAATTTTGCAGCTTATTGTGAAAGAGCAGAAAATGATGATGCTGGAGTGAGTTTAAAATCCACAAAATAGATCACAGTGGGTGGGATGTGGCTCTCAGGAAAAGAGCATCTTCCTCTCACCCACTCTGCAGCCTGGGTGTCATTTTAGCACCCTTGCTGTGGCTCCCACAGCTTCACCTGGGCCCCTCTGTGGCCCCAGGAGCAGCAGGACCAGCATCCCCAGGCATCCTGACCCCAAGCTGGCCCAGAGCGATGCTGCTGCACCGCCAGAGCTCTGAGCATGCCTGACTGCTCAGCTATTGCAGCCTCAAAAATAACACTGCTGCTTCTGGACATGGGCAACAGCTGAGCAAAGGGAACCCTGAAAGACAATTCTCCCCAAAATTACCGGAAAAAAAGAGCTAAAATGTGCTCTTCTGAAAAAAGTGCACATTTTTGAAACTGCTTCATGGTTTTAAGGGTTACTGGCCTGGGAGTGCTGCTGTGAGCAGGGACATTCAGAACTGCATTTCTCTCCCAGTTTCTCTCTCAGGAATCCACACCAAGTCATTTCCACACAGGACATTTTATTGTGCACCCACAATTGCAGGTCACACTCTTCATTCAGGCCACAATCACACCTCAGGACCTTCATGAACCTACAGCTGAGCAGAACCCTCTGACTGTGGCCCCACAAGGTTCTTAAACACAATCCCAAATCCCACTGTGGCCCTAAGCCATGAGCACCTGGCCCAAGTTAAGCTCAGGTTTAAATCCCCATGGAAGAGGATGTGATCCAGGGAGGATGGTGGTTCATTCAAGTCTCAGGAGTTACCACCTCCTGGGACACACCACCAAACTGCACCGCTGAGCTACCCCAATGAGGCATCAGGAGGATTAATAAATTAATTATTATAAAGCACTTTGAGGGCTTTTCAATGAAAGGATCTACGAAAGTACAAAGAATTACATAATTTATTATTCAGTATTAGTATCTCCTGCACATTCCTGTGTGGCACCAGCCAGGTTTCCAAGGAGGGTTAAACAGCCCTGCAGCCTGGCTGGCCCCACCAGCACTATTCCAGCACCTGGCAGACAGCAGAGCTTGGCACTGCTAGGTATTCCTGGGCACTCAGGTGCCCAGAGACACAGAAAGGCACAGGGAGATGGGTCTAAACCAACAGGACTTGGGCAGACAGCACTTCAAAGAAGCCCTTCTGCGCCTTTAGGTGTCCAAGTGCCATTAAAATCTGGCCCCCAGCACTGTCAGTCAGGAGCAGAGTGGGGAGGGGAGCCAAGAGATGAGGTTTGCAGGCTCCTGCCTTTCCATGTCCAGTTCCCAGCAGGGCCTGGGACAGCCTGCTCTGAATGCACACAGGAAAATATTTCTCACAGCTCAGGGAGATCATTGACAGCAGCCCTGCAGCATCCTCAGCTCAAACTCCCTGCCCACAGCTGCCCTGACCTGGGCCTTCCATGCTCCTCTCCTGGCTGCTCCCATCTCCTGCTTGTCCCAGGATTGCTGCAACTGAGGCATGGCCAGAGAAACTACCACAAACAGGAGATGGAGAGCTCAGAGAGGACAAGGGACACAAGAAGCCACCAGGAACTGAAGAGCACTGAAGGGAAACAGAGGTCCTCTGTGTCCCATGGAAGAGATAAATTAGCAGAAAAGCCATGTGGGGCAAGGAGAGGGGGTGACATTTCCCTCTGATCCTGCAAAACTGAGAGGAGCCTTTTTGGTACTTGCTTTGTTTTGTATGGAAATTCATACAAACAGAAAATGATGCAATGGAAGGAAATCCCAGCGTGGGAGAAGCTCTTCATGTACCACAACCACAGCTCACACTGCCACAGGAACCTCCCTGGGACAAATGCAGGTTCCCATCAGTTTGGGCTGCTGGAGATATCTGCCCAGATGTGCTGCAGCAACAGCAGAAACAGCACCACACACAAGGCAGGGACAGCACTTGCTTGGTAACGTGGCAGCCAGGACATGGGACAGGCAGCACAGGCCAGGGATGCTCTTGTGTCTGCCAGAAACTCGCCTAAATAGCAACATGACATGGAAAAAAATCTTTTCCAAGCAGGACCCCAGAAATTCTTGAGCAGGCCATGGATTTGTGTGTATGACTGTCCCCAGCTGCTCCACCAGCCACAGCACAGGGGTCTGGATCAATTCCTCCCACAGTACTCAGCACAGCCCTGCCTCTCCTCTGCCTGGCTTCCCCACAACACACAAGGAAATTGGTGTTTTTCCAGTCTCCCATGGTCTGAAGATAAATCAGAGGCTCTCAGCCGTGCCTGGGAGGGCCCTGAGAAGTGCTTCACCAGACAAGGGAATGCACGCTCGCCTTGACAGCTGCAGAAAAGGGGCAGAAGCGCTCAGCAAAAGTAATTAATCCCAGAGATGAGAGGTGGAATGAGCAGAGCTCAACAAACAGACCCTGGAATTAGCGACAGCTCTGCCTGACAGGCACCACACCACCAGCCACATGCTGCTGGGGCACGTTGGGATGCTGCACCAGACTCCTGCCACGCAAAGGGCCACGTGCTGCTGGGTGCTGCTGCCTCACCTGCACAGGTCTTTAAAAAGAGGCAGTGAGACGTCCAGGGCAAGCAGACAAACCTACAGACAGACTGGAAACTCATTGATGGAGAGATCAGAGGATCACGATCTTTCCTGGAAAGGGTGCGGTGGAAAGGGGAGGGCACCCAGAAGAGAGGAGCAGAAAGTTGGGAATGAAGCAATTTTTAAAAGCAATGACCTGCTGGCCTTATCCAGCAAAGAGTGTGCCCAAAGACACTGGTTTCACCAGTGCTGTGTTTAGCTGGCTTCAGCTGCAAGTAAGATATGGGGCACCACTGCCTGTGTGCCCCATGTCGGCCCCACTGATGAAGGCACCTTCCTGGGCAGAGGAGCCACCCCAGGCATGCAGAAAGCCCAGCACACAGGAGATCACCAGCAGACAAGGCTGTGCTGGGGCTGGCAGCTCCCAGACTCGTCTCCATCACAGATCAGGTGGGCACAGTGGCTGCAAACCGAGCGGGCGATTGCAGCACAGCACGAACGGTGCCTGGCCCAGCGCGGCTGCACCCGCCGTGGGTGACAGCTGCAGTGAGACACCAAAACCCAGCTCAGCTTCATCCCAGGGCTGTGCCCACCTGGCACTGCCACATTCTCACTGCTCCCTGCCCCTGGGCACTCTGAGGAAGCCCAGCCGGGGTAGCCTAGCCTCTCCTGCCATCACAGCCGGCTGGCGATGCGGACATGCCCCCAGCACCTGCCCTCCTCCCCCTGCTGTGCCACGGCAGAGAGCAGCCCCGCGTGTAGGGTTGTGCAATGCACCACTATTGCCTCTTCTCCATATGGGAGAACTTGCTGCATCCTAATCTATTGCCTTTTTGGGTAAGCGCTGCCGTGGGACTGCAGCAATGACAGAGGGGAAGCTCGCAGGTCTGCTGCACGTTTGGGGAATATCTGCGACCTGCAAGCGGGGAGGCAAACTTGAGCCACCAAAGCCTTTGTTTCCTTTGTGCATCCTTCAGGGAAAAAAAAAATGATTTTGCTAAAACTGGATGGCTGAGGCACCAGCCACGTTAATTAGATTATGGTGGAGGTCCAGACGGGAAAGCCACTCGCTCAGAAAATCAGGTTATTAAACCGATACTGAGATACTCAGAAAAATATCGAACTCGCCGGCGTCGGGCTCTTCTCTCCACTTCAGAGCGCAATAACAAAGGGAACCCCTCCAACTAACGCACCCAAAGTTTGGAAGGCACCCAGACGCTCGGCACCCTGCTCCGGGAGCTGCTGCCGGGCTCCGGGGAGGGCAATCCCCGCGGCGGGCACCGGGCAGCCCGGGGGAAGGATGCTCGGGGCAGGGGCGGGGGGCGCCGAGCGAGGGCGCGATGCTCCGGTGGGCGCCGCGGGCGGGCAGGATGCGGCCCTGGCCCCGCCGTTCCCGGAGGCTCAGAAATAGGCCACGGAGGATGGTTTTTTTGTAAAAAAACAGCGCGTTCCCCTGGCTCGCTGCCCCTCTCCGTGTCTCTGCTGCCTTATGGGTTTTTTCCTCCTCCCAGGCCAATCCCTGAATTCTTCCAACAAAGCCCGGCCGAGCCTGCGCCCTCCCCGGGAGCGGCCCCGCAGGAGCCGCCGCTCGCCGCGGCACCGACCGGGGGAGCGGCGGGGCCGGGCGGCAGCGCGGACCCCATCGCACCCCGGCATCCCCCCGGACACTCACAGTACGTTTTCCTGGTCAGCTCTTCCACAACTTCAGGCTTCAACTTGCTGTTGGATTTGCCCATGGTGGCGGCAGCGCCGCTGAGCCCGCCGCCTCCCGGCCTCGCTGCGGGGCACGGAGCGGCGGGGCCGCTGCCTCGCTGGGGCTCCCGGCCCGGCTACATCCCGCGGGGGGCGGCGGCCAGGGGGGCGGAGGGGTCTTTGTTGGCGGGGCTTGGCCGCAGAGCCGCGCCGCGGGGCCGCGCTGCGTGTCCGTGTGCGTGTCCCCGGCTCCACGCGCCCTCCCCGCCCTGCGCCGCCGGGCGCGGAGCGGAGCGGAGCGGGGGCGCGGAGGGGCGGGGGGGCGGCGCGCCCCGCCCCGCGCTGCGGGATGGGCATGGGATGGGGATGGGACGGGATGGGATGGGGATGGGGCTGGGATGGGCATGGGGATGGGGATGGGGATGGGGCTCCGGCACGGCCCCGCCGCTCCCAGTGGAGGGAGGACCCGGGAAGGAGGGGGATTCCAGAGCCGCTGGGAACCCCCCGAGCCGCCCCGCAGGGATAAGAAGGAACACTCGGAGGGAAATGTCGGGAATCGGGGTGCTGCTTGGGGGGGGCTGATGGGCGGTGGGGGATGAGCAGAAGGGGAGCTGGCGGTGGGAACACAGAGCCTGGAGCAAGGCTGGGCTCCGAGTCTGGGGGTGACCTTGGCGCGACATCAGCACCTCCAGTTGTAGAAGCGTTTTCCAGCCCCGGGTTCCCCACATGAAGAGGGGTCTGTTCCCTACATAGAGAAGTCGGATCCATGTGGGTTCCTTTCTACTCAGGATGTTCAGGCTGAGAACTGGGGTTGTTCAGCCTGGAGAAGAGAAGGGTCTGTGAATACCTTAGAACCCCTTCCAGTGCCTCCAGGAGAGCTGGAGAGGCACTTTGGACAAGGTCATGAAGGGTCAGGATGAGGGGGAATGGCTTCACACTGACAGAGGGCAGGGTTTAGATTAGATACCAGGAAAAAATTCTTCTCTGTGAGGGTGGTGAGGCCCTCACACAGGTTTTCCAAAGAAGCTGTGGCTGCCCCATCCCTAGAAGTGTCCAAGGCCAGGATCGATGGGGCTCTGAGCAATCTGGGTTAGTGGAAGGCGTCCCTGCATGGAAAGAGGGTTAGACTAAATGATCTTTAAGGTCCCTTCCAACCCAAACCGTTCTGTGATTCTACCATTCTCTCACACCACAGCTTCACTGAGCCTTCACTCACTCTCTGCAATGTGTACATTGAGAGATGAAGTTCAATCACTTCAAAAGCCCCACAGATTCAATCTACAGGTTTGTGGTGCAGCCAGGAAACCATACAAGTGTTAAAAACAGCAGCACCCAGCTTTTCCTCACCTCAAACCCATGCAGGGCTTTGTGCTCCACAACAGCTCGTGTCTGTGTGCAGTCATTAGCTGTACTGATGCACAAGATAAATCCAGTTTTCTTCCCGCCTGTGTTGCAATGAGGGCCCTGCTGGAGCTGCCTGGGCATGTCTGGACTCCCATGGTAGCAGCTAAAGGGGGGAAAAATCTGTGCCTGGATACAGCAAAACCTGTCTGCAAGGCCCAACACAACACACACGGGGTGTTTGCAGAGGACACAGAGGAGCACAGCTGACACAGCACTGCTCTTTGCACCTTTATTGTTTTTAACCAGCCAAACGTGTCCTGACACTCACTTCTCCAGGGATACATTCCCCAAGTGGATGTTTCTAAAATGCCTCGTCCTCCATTACCCAGCCTCACACAAACGAGCTCATTAAGGCAGAAGAGGATAAAAACACCATCAGCATGTCCCAGCAGCAGCACAGCCTGGGGGATGAGCTGGAGGGATGGCACTGAGCAGCAGGGGATTGGCACAGCACGTGGCAGAGAGAGCTCTGTGAGGCAGTGTCTCCCCTCCAGCATCTCTCCCAGCCACTTCCAGCATTTGCATGGCTTTTAGGGACAAAGGCCTGTCTACAACCCCAACACAGGCCTCAACAGATTCCAATCTAGTCCCCAAATGTGCTGCAAAAATATCCTGCGCAGCTCCTTCCTTGCTGCCCATCAGCAAAACTCCAATTTTTGCAGTATTTCCCTTCATCTGTGGCTGTAACCACATTGCAGCAGGGGTGTCCTTTTGTGTGCAGAGCATGACCTGTCAGTGCCCAGCTGGGGGTCCAGCAAGGCCCCAAACCTTCCCTGCACAGCACAGGCATTCTAACACAAGCTCTGCTGCTGCAGAACTGATGTTGAAAGGAATAATTCTATTTAAAACTCTACCCTGCCTCCACCACGTGAAACGCTGAGAACTCAAATCACACAAACGAGAGGAGAAAAGTAATCGGAAACTATGCGAGCCAGTCACTTTCACTTCCCAATTATTAGCTTTAACCCTATTACTGTTTAAATAACAACCCTAGTGACATTTTCTAGGATGAAGTGACATTTCTACAGGCAGAGAAACACGGCCAAAGCGTGGAAAGACTCCTGGGGCCGACAGGATTGAAATCTGAACAGCAACTGGGACACAAAACAATCGTGCCCAGCTGAATGTGGTCAGTGTGCCCAGAAAGGAGCTGGGTTGTTTGCTCAGAGAAAAATCCACTGCAGGCCAGCCTTCCTTGAGAGTAGTTTTGCTTTATAAATCAAAGCTTGGCTTTCTCTTCCAAGACAGACCTCAGGCATTGCTCACATCTCCCACCACCAGCAACTGCAGGACAAGCTCAGAGCCAGCCCAGCCTGACCCGGGCTGGCTTTTTGCTTAAGCAACGTGTGCCGCTTGCAGGGCTTCTGCTGTCTGGTCCCTGGAGTGCAGCCATGGAAATGATCATTCCCTGGGTGATATTTGCTGCTGCTGCTGCGGTCACAGCAGGTTCCTGCTCAGAGGGAAGCTGTTACCCCTCCTGCACGCCAGCGCTGGAGGCTGGGATGGAGCCGATGCTGCACGTTCTGACTGTAAGAGCTGGGAGCTGTGTGGGCTGCACAGCCGAGTGTGTGTCTGCAGAAAGCTTTTCCTTCCTCGGGTATCTACTTGAAAGTGTTTAATAAAACCTCGGAGTTTTTCTTCCCCAGGACACAGCAAGTCTGTCAGGCTCAGCCACGCAGCCTTTTGTTCCACGTGGGCTCACCAGGCTGTGCACATTTAATCAGCATCCTCAGACGCCATCACGGGGGTTTTCCCCAACGCATCCTTCCTGATTTAATTGCCAGGATTGCAGCTGCCTCGTGGGAATAGCACTGCATGCAAGCAGCGAGGTGCGGTCTGCCCCGATGGCGTGTGCTCACTCTGTGCATCATCACAAATGATATTTTCTCTTCCCCTTCATCCTCCTCACTGATGTGCTCAGACCTAAAAAAACCAGTGGTGTCATACAGCCCAAGCACAGCACTCACTGAATCCCACCTTGGGCACGGCTGGAGCTGTGTGTGGGGCGGGAAATTTGGGATGAGGTAGTATCCAGTATTGCACACTTGTACTCTTAGATGTGCTTTTACGCAGGAGCTGCCCCAGGAAAAGGAGAAGAGAGGCAGGGGATGGACTCTGGTAAGCCCATCCCATCCCCTTCCTCGCTCCTCCCCTTCCCAGGGCTGGACGAGGCGCCACACGGGGTCCGCTCAGGCTTCAGGCTTCTCCAAACCGCTTTTTCCTACTGCATCACGGAACCCACGCATCCACCCACCCACCCATCCATCACAGTTGTCTTTGTGGCCAGTGTCACCCCCAGTCCTGTCAGTTCGTGAACATCCCCCTTCCACATCCACCCACCCAAAAGCAGATCGAGAAGATGCTCCAAAACCAACAGACCACATGAGTGAGGAATCTGTGACTGGAGACATCAGCCTGGCAGTGAACTCACGGAGCAGAGCACACACAGCCTGTAGTTGGTGGTTATTTTGTGGAAAAGCCAAGATTTGATCAGGGTTTTCTTGTGCCAAAGCAGGAGTGGGTCAGCAGGGGAGTGGTGAAGCATCAGAGCCTGGAAGAGGGAAGGAACATACACACAGAGGAGATTAATTATATCTACTACAGAAATAGTTGCTATTTTAAGGTTAATGCTTGAGTGATCTGACTCAGTCAGAAAAAGAGCCAAAGGAATTATTGGCATCAGCGCTGGCTGCTCCCCCAGACAAGCCATGGTCACCGCTGGCACAGAGAGCCCCCAAAATAGCTGCTTTTCCAGAGGATTTGAAAAAAAATGCCATTAGAGTGAGTTCAACATCCTGATGCAACAACCACAAGCACAGGAATGCATCAGCTCGTCCTGGGGACACCCTCGGCGTCGCAGGCATCACCCGCAGCTCAGATTACAACCATTTTAATTCGTATGATCTCCAGACCGGGAGCAGCGTCCAATGGGACTCCACAGCTTCCAGCTCACCAGCCAGGATGTTCCTGAGGCTCTTTTATGCTTGACAAGATGCGAGCGAGCTGCTCTTGCTTCGCCCCCGGTATCACTGCAGGTCACAGCAACCACTCAGTACTGGCATTTACCAACTGCTTTGATAGCTGAGCTATATATGAGTAAATAAGAAAACCCTCAAAAATCAAGATTTATAACCCAAAACACTCCAATACTCGGACTCCAGCAGCTCTAATGGCTATCACTGCCATAAATTCATTTCTATCGCACAGCATTTTTATGCCAATACATCACATGGCTGCAGAGAAGCGCAACAGACACAAAACACTCCAAGTTTTGGGGGAAAGTGGCAGCAGGAATGGTGCCCTGCGGGCTCTTTCCCCAGGAAATGGAAGTATAGATATTGAAATGATGGCCAAATGCAATGGAAGGTCTGGAAATCAAACTGTGCCAAGGCTGCACGTACAGCTGTCGCTCGAGACTGACACGCAGCCGGCGCTCTGAGCGTTACAATTTGCTACGCTATTAATTTCTCTGTTAAATTCTAGTTTACTTTTTTAAAGCCTGTATTCTCTTTACAGCCTCTGGGGCTGTAATTGTTATGCTAATGTCGGAACCCGGGAAGGGTGGCTGTGGTGAACTCATCAGCTGTTCGCCCGCAGCCTGCAGTTTGCAGGCAGCCCTGGGCTGAGACAAAGCCAAGCAGGAGGAGGTTTTGTAGATCTTCCTTCATGGCACATCACAAATCCCGGCTGGCAAGTGGGAATTCACCCTTGTTCTGCTCCTGCTGTCCTCGTCTTGCAGAGCTCAGCCCAGCCACCTTGAGCCAAGGCTTGATTCCAGACAGACTGAAAAGAAAATGCTCCTCCTGAGGACAACCAAGGAGTGCTGTGCACTTTGTCTGGGAGAGATAAGATCACAGTCACAGAGGCAGCAGCAGCATTTTGCAGCAAAGACTCCTGGCAGCATCCACCGGCACGCTCAGGGCTGGAAAATGGGTTGGAGAAGCTGTTCACACTGCTCTCCACCCACTGCAGGTGACTTGAGCACTGCTCACCAGCTCTGCTGCCAAGCTTCAGCAGGGGGTTTTAATAACAAACCCCACATCTGTGAGAGAAGCGTCCTTAAATCTGAAAGACTGAGGTTTTGAGCAGAACAGAGCTTTTAAAAAATATACATAAGAACCTTCAAAATAAAGGGAAGTCATGTGGCTTCCAGCTCTTCTGTGATCCTGCCCAGATGTTTGCTCCAAAGGCAGCTCGGTGTCTGTTCTGTGCTGAGCTCAGACCATGCAGAGGGCACAGGAATGGGTGTCGTGGTGGGTTTCACACCACAAACCAGACAGAAATCAGCCTCTTGCTTACTCATGAATCCTACATTGGCTCATCAGCCCCTTGGTGCCCGGGGTCTGTCTGCTGAGAACACGTGGAGGCTGGGGCAGCTGGTGCTGACCTGTTCTGGTTTTAAGACAAGACACAAGTCTCTTGAGCAAGCTTTGTAAGCAAACTGTGCAGTCAGCAGTGATGTCTGCCCACCCAAATCCTACCCTGCAATCGTTAAAACCAAACAAAACCACAACAATCCCCAAAAACATTCAAACATACAAAATTGACCTGATTGACCTACACCTATTCTTCAAATTTTGTTGCTGTTTAAGAGTTTGAATTGTTGCCTCCCATAAGGCTGCTCTGATTCATGATAACACTCAGGCATTGTGTGCTTGGAAAACCCCAGCAGATATTTCCGCTGGGACTTTGCAGCAACAGTTAAATCCCTGACTGACTCAGAATACAGATCAGGGCACACACCAACCAGCTTCATTTCAACATGTTCCTCCTATGGAGCAGCCAGGCTCACTCAAGGCATCTATGAGGTTTAAACCAAAACTAAAATGAACCCCCCAAACCAGGAATTATGCATGCAATATATTTCCCACTGAGATAAGCAAATGGAAAATGGCTGAGCCAGGCATTTCATCCAGCTCACAGCCAACGAGGGGTCATTCCCTGCAGTGTATTTAGCAATGATTTGTCCAGCCTAGTGCTGATTATCTAAAACAACACAGAACTGCCTCCATTTCTCTAGGGAGATTGTTTGCAGCCAAACTCATTGGCAAAAGGTTTCTCCTCACATCTTGTTTACTTCTGCTTTCCTTACATCTCACCTCTCCATAGCTCAGCCTTCAGTCACACTAATTCCAAACCCATTTCTGTGGGTTACCCCCATGCAGCCATTTTGTACTGAGCTACATCTTCTTGGCTTTCTTTAATCATCACTTAGTCAGGCTTACAGTTTTAGTTCTTGTAATCTTCTGCCATTGCCCAATTCCTTCATTTCAGTCACTGCAGATGTTCTTTGTAACCCCTCCAATTTGGCTAACAGCTCCTGGTATGAGATCTCTCCAAAATGAACAAGTTTGGCTTCTCTGGGGAGAGACAGATCAATACCTTCACAGCTGTGCTGGGTGGAGGATTCCTTCCAGCTTCACAGAGCTCCTGCAGAACAAAGATGCTGAGCAGTTCAGGGAAGAAGCAGCTGGAGCACTGGCAGTGACTCTTCACACCCACAGGAAGCAGTGGGTGCAGTCTCAGGGAGAAGCTGGTGATGGGATATTGGGGGGATATTGTGACACCTTACCCAAATGACTCAGGACTGAAGGTGTATAGAAGATCTGCACACCAGAACAAAGTCCCCAGG
The DNA here is from genome assembly GCF_029582105.1 of Oenanthe melanoleuca. Classification (NCBI taxonomy): domain Eukaryota; kingdom Metazoa; phylum Chordata; class Aves; order Passeriformes; family Muscicapidae; genus Oenanthe; species Oenanthe melanoleuca. The sequence continues at coordinate 5,348,879 of NC_079350.1, forward strand.
GACAACAACCCCCCCAAACCTATTACTACACTTATAGTGACCCATGTTTTAACTGCTCCTTTCATCAAGTGTGCTCTTGCCAAGCTCAGCACAATCATCCCAAGAGGGAGCAGCAAAAGGAATTTCACACTGCCTCTTCCATTTTAATTCTCACCTATTCCACCTGCCACCCCTGTAACAACTTCACCTCACATGCCTATTTATTTTTTTTCAGGAATACAAGAGCCATCTTATGTACTGTGTCTCAGCCACCCCACAGAAAATATCCCATGGGGGAGAAGAGCCACAACAAAGCAGTGTCACCCCCAATTACCATTCTCCATGGATGAGAGGGGAGAAAAGGAATGGATGACATGCACTTTTTACTAAAAACAGAAGAAAGCCCTTGTCTCCTAAGGAAGGCCCCCAATATCAGGATCAGCTGTGCCAATAACAAGCTGTGTTATTACCTCTGCTGTACAAAGCAATTTGGTTTTTATTGACCACTTGCTATACAGGGCACTACAACACTCTCCCCTCATTAGAGCCTGTCAGTCAGAAAGCAAAGGAAGGCAAAAGCAGATGTAAGGAGAAGGCAGCTCTTTGCAGTCTTGAAGATAACCTTGCAAAAGCATTGACAGCAGGCAGCCAGGACTGCAATGAGGAGCTGCAAATGATCAGACAGCTGGGAATTTTAGACACTGGAAGAAAAACCTTAGTGCAGGTAGAACAATTTACCTCCTCTGGGCAGGAAAACACCTACAAAATTACACCCAAGCACAGAACAATGAGGAAAGTTTTGTTAGCTGTGGTTTTGTTTCTTCTGCTCCCTGTGTAAATCTGCCAGATGACCTCTGCTTGCAGTAGACCTCAAATACTGGGAGCTCTTCTTTGTGTCTCCTTGGAAAAAATGGTCAGGAATCAATTTTTCCACTGATAACTTCATTTGGTCTCCTTCTCAAGTGAGCGTTCCCAAAATGTAGTCCCACTCTACCCACTCCACCCTTAACATTTCACCTTTCCTTATGGCTGAAGGATGTTTGGCTCAGTGCAGGAAACTCTTGGGATGAGTCTCAGAGCTGCTGACAGGGAGTGTGAAGGGGGAATGTTTTAAGGCCAAATACACAACAGACAGAATACACAGAGGATGTTCAGATTGGAGAAACCTGCATTAAAGAGATTTAGGCCACTCCAGTGCAACAGCCAGCAACCACCTGCAGCAGAAAAGTTTGTTCTAAACTACAGTGAGGTATTAGGAAAGCCAAATTCCAAGTACTTTTTATAGTTGAGGTTCCTGGTAAAACACCACCCACCAGAGGCTTGAGGCAGTGCAGAGCTGGCTGCCTGGGAGGTGCAGGGTAGAGAAGACAGACTATTTCTGGCATTACCCCTTGGTGGTAGGATGAGAACCACAGGCTGAACTGTAAGAAACATCTTGAAGACTGGAATTTCGTGCTGAAGGACATATGCTCTTGAGGGATGGGGGATTATCAGGAAGAACACTTCACAGAAATGCTGCACCCTCCTGGTCCCTGCCAACCCAACCAGTTTGCAGAATTCAAATGCAAGGTTAGATCCCAACACCTCAGCAAGAACACAACTACAGACATGGCCAGCTCCACCAAAGATATTACTGTAAAAGTACATTTCTATTCTTAATTTGTATCTGGACACCAAGGTCCAGAACATCAGCTCCTTGTCTGCCCTTGCCTGGCAAGCTGACACCAGAGAACACAGACCACAGGGCTGGAGAGCAGCAAAGCCCAGATGCTCCTGCCTGAACTGCAGGTGACACAGGACTGGGAGAAACACTTTTGTTCAAGACTCAGGCCACAAACCAGTGCATAAGTTCAGCTTACAAACCTAAAAGAGCAGCTGGGCACAGAAGCACAGCTCCAGTATCTGGAGCTCAAGAAGAGGCACCTCAGTGAACCTCACTGGGTCACTGACAGGAAAGCTTTTCCCTTCAAAAGAAGTTTTCCACACAAGTTTTGTGATTTGGCTCTGTATCCATGAAGCAGAAGTTGATGGCTGGAAACAGAAGTTGAGCAGAGGGAAATGCAGACTTTGGGATCAATGGGTCAGGTTGGCTGCTGGCAGTTCAGAAGGAGAAAATGAGATGCATTAAAAACAACTTTCTGGTCAATCTTTATTTTACACATTTGCATCACAGCAGGGAAACCAAGTTACACAGACTGTCCTGACTTGTCTCTACCTTGCTTCTCTTCAAATACTGTTTGCTGTTTAATAAAGTTTAAAAAAATACTGAAAAAAAATCCATTTTTACATCTGAACAGGAACTGAGGAATAAGATATTTACAGGTTACCAAAACCCCAGGAACTGGACCTTGCTGTACACAGAAGTGTCTTTTTTAGTTCTTCTAGAGGTCATTTACTAAATCAATTCAAAGCTACATTGTACAAGGTGCCCTAAAGCTGCTTAATGACACAAGAGGATCTAGAATTAATTATTAATAGTTCCTAAAGGGCAAAGGAAGCTATTTAGACCCATACTCTGTTTTAGCAGAACAGGTACCAGCTCCACTGGCTACAGGATGAAATGCTTCTGATGATGAGGAGGTCAGACTCTAGTTCACAGAGAGCAGAACACTGAGTGAAATCCCACAGGGAAATATTTATTAAGAATTGTCCTTTCTAGAGGATTGCTGCAGTCAAAACACAAATGGCTTTTTGAGCCAGTCAGCCTATATGGAGTGAGTCTTTTCTCAGCCACTTTCTTCCTACACCACTCAAAACCTGAGTATCAGTATTTTCCTACATCCTGTTCCAGCCACTTGGGAGCACAGATCATGTGCAGCTCTCAGTGGATCACTGCTATATCCAGGCAAGACACTACAAAGGAAAAATGCACAGCTTCTCAATATTGCTAAGGAAAAGTGATTAATTAGCCCAAAAGTGTTGTATCCAGCAGCTAAAAAAAAAAAAAAAAAAAAAAAAAGCCAAATTAATGCAATTTAGAACAACGTTTAACAGCAAATCAACCCCAGGGAACACAAAGAAACATTGCTCAAGTGTATCTGGGCAGCACCACCTCAGCTCTCATGAAACATTGAGGCTACTGACACTACACACAAGGTCACAGTTTCAGTGTGAGTCCCACTATGTTCAAACCTCACTGCACCTCCCACTCCTGCAGACCACAGCTCCTCACTCTTTGCACACAGGTGAAAAATGGGGATGTGCTCTATGAGTGAAGCAGAGATCATAACACAGGAGCTATAAAACATCTTCTTTAAAGTGACAGCAATCTGTTAGCTAGCATGACAGGTCAAATTGAAGGAGACAAACCAAGTAGGCTAAAGGAAGAAAGATTTCCTTCCCTCTCCTTAATAGCTAAGGAACTCCAGTTCTCAGAGCTCAACAGAGCCTACAATACCCAGTATTTGCTTCAAATTGGGCAGTTCTCAAATAAACAACAAAATCACCTCCCTTCTCATCAATTTGATTGTCAGTGGCTCAACTGCTTCTCTAAGAGGAATACACAGTAAGGAAAAAAGACTTAACAGTAAAAATCTACAGGACTTGCACCAGATGTGCACACTGGAGTGATCAGGACATGCCCTTCCATGGCCAGAAGGAATGTTACAGTGCTCAAGGATACATGGTGGATGCACACTCATGCTAGAGTGAGTCCACTCAGCTTAGAAAAAAAACACACCTTCCCCACTACAAGCTCCAGACAAAATGCTGCAATGCAGCAAATTTTTACAACATGCTCTCCCAGGGTATGCCAGTATGGAAATCCAGGTACAGGGCACTCAGCTGGAGGGAAACACTGAACAATGCACTGCACACATCACAGCACGCCGAGCTCGACCAGAGCATGAAAGAGCATCTTAATAGGACAGCATGTGTCTTCTTCAACTCCAACTGCTCCACTCCGAGCAGGCAGCAGCACTGCTCCAGATGACCCCATTATGTCTTCCTTTCTTTCTTTACATCTCTTGATGAAGCATCAAGGAAAACATTTTCCAGCCCGAAGAATGCAAGAGTCTGGCAGTTGCTCTGCAAGGAGGCTTCCTCTGGAAGACAGCCTGCTGAGCAGCCAGGCAGGAAGGAGTGCAGCAGTGGCATGTGCATGTCAGCATCCACAGGGATTTATTGGGGTATAACCAGCATTACAAGCACAGGCTGAACCAGTCTCGTTTTTGTCTGCAGAGGGGACCGAGTGCTCTGCTGCACAGCAGATGGGAAAGCATTCAAACCATTTATTGCCATTGCACCAGACCTGCTGTTCCAGGACTCCTGTCACTGCTGCTGGGTACTGCTGGTGATTGCTTCAGCTCCTCACTTCAGCAAAAGCAGCGACAGGGAAGCAAAGCTGCACATCCCTAACGATCTGTAACCCACAACAGCTCCTCTAGCTTCCCTCCCCGGGAGAGGCAGGGCTTCCTACCAGATCAGCAGCCATCAGCACATGAAAGGCAAGCACTGATGATCCTGCCTGAAGCTCCACTAGCCCTGGAGTCACGCAATGCAGCCATGTGGGTTTGCCTGGGAAGGAGGGAGGGAGCACGCCTGTCTTTGATGCTTTGCAGTGCAGCTCTCGCTGTGCTGGAGAGAAGCACAACTGCAGCCATCCCCTCCACCATCCCAGCTGCTATCCCATCCATCAGGACAGACTTTTTGTCCTGATCCAAGGAATTGCAACAGAGAAAATTCATTTTGGAAATGGCCACAATAAGAACCTCTCAGGTTTTGACTCGTCCATGACTTTGATTTTCCTTGCTAATGCCCAGGTCTGACCATTTCCTGCTGCTTGGCATCCCATGTAGATCACCAGCTGAAGCTGGCTGCAGAGCTGACTGCTGAAGCTCAGGGCTGAACTTGGAAGAAGCTCTTGTAAAAAAAGGACTTCCAGAATACTGCTGTGGTTTTCCTTGCCAATACAAAAAGAAATGACCCATTTTCTTGGCCTTTGACTGGTGAGCCAGGGACTTGGCAGATAAACCTGCACCATATGCAACTTCAATAAAAAAAGTGCATATAAAAAAAAAAATGAAAATAAGAAACCTGAGAGTAAGGTAACAGCACTTGCCAAATTGTCAGCTCCACTGATGCTGAGGTATGGAATAGGCAGCTGTTTGGAACCATCTCAGCATTCCCTGGGATCACAGCACAGCCCTCTGCTTCTGGCTGAAATGCCACATCTATGACAGTTTCACATCTCATTCACAAAAGGATTAACAGGCTCTAGAACAGCATTGTCCAGATGCAATTTGTTCCTGACAGCACATCCTTATCCCTTACATACCTCAGTGCCAACACACTTCAAGTCTTCAGTGGGTTTCTCTCAAACTTCACAGCCTGTTCAAGCAGCCCTTTGGATGCAGGGAGTGACAAGGGACAGAATAACTGCAGAGGATGAACTTCCCAGATATTGAATTTAAGTGCATGATGAGCTGGGACTGCCTGTGTTTGTTTATGGTCCAATTTCTCACACTTCAGCTAAATATGCAGATTTCTTCCTCCAGAAGGCCTAAAAGGCGCATAGGTCACCAAACAGCCTTTCCAGTGGTATAGCATCTCTTCTCACTAAACTGTCTCACTGCAAGGCAATGACAGCAAAGTCAAACTATCACTGCTGTGATTACTGTGAAGTTACAGCTTAGGAGGAAAACAGAAGAAAAATCTGTAGCCAGAGACAAATGCTCTTCTTGTGCTTTATCTGAAGAGAAGGCAGTTCCAGGTATCAAAGCAGGTAAGATTGGTTTCTACCATCTCCATGGGGCATAGAACCAACACCTGGGAAAAGAAGTGGCAATGGGGGAAAGTGGTGCTGCTCCTCAAACTGCAAGTCTTGGTACAGACAGCTCACCAAGAGCTCCACAATCTCTGCTCAGGAGTGAGGAAGTGGTACAAGATTCTTGATGAAATCCTCCTTCTCAGCTTGAAGAATACAATACACTAGTGGCTAATAGTCCTCTCATCAGCTGTGCCCCAGAAATGTAGTCCCTCCAATTCCTGAATGAGTCTGTAAGCATTGCTGGCACATCCAGAGCTCTGATGACACCTCTGACACCCTGGCAGAGGCACCACATGTCAATGTCTCTGCATGAGTATTAAGGCTTCAGTGGGTCAGTGACTAATAACCAATTTATTTTTGTTAAAGCTAATCCTCATTCCACCAGTGAGCCACTTCCATCCTCCCCCAAATGAATGCACATTTTCACTACTACAAATCTGGACACCAACTGCCCTATACCAACTCCAGGGACCACAGAGAAAACACACGTGGCAATTTGGAACATGTCTGTAAAGACTCCACTGCAAGTCTGCAGCTAACAGTCAAGGATTCCATATTCCCCTGCATCAAGGTTCTGGTCATAATCTTCTCCTCTCCTGACAGAAGAAAATCCCAACATTTAGGACTGGGAGTTACAGTTGCCTGTTTTTGGTGGCAATACCACTGTGACCAGTTCAGCTCATCTCAACAAGCAGTGTCATTAATCCTACACAGCCACAGAGGTACAAGCAGCATCCAGAGAGGCCCAGTAACTCAGGGTAACTGTGAACCAGAGATTTATGCTGCAGTAAAATGGCCAGACAGATTTCCACTGGAGTGTCTGGTACAGTTTATACTGTGTCAGAAAGGAGTGACTTTTGAAAAACCTTGAAAATATTTTACAAAGCAAACCAAAGTGCTCTGGGTCACAGCTTGAAAGTAAACATTTAGGCAGACCCCTAAAAAGCAAGCATCAGTCTTACACCTCTCATGTTCTTCTTGTCAAGTGGGGGTGAGTCAAGAGCAGCTCCAAGGACACTGGAGAATGTACATAAATGTTTACTGCACTATGGGCTTAGTGCTTTAATGGAGAACAGTCACTCATTTCCTGTATAGCAACACATCTGAAAACCTGACACATTCAGGTGGACACCTGCAGGGATAAGACAAGAAGATACTTATCACCTTTCACACTTGCATGAGCAGTGGCAGAAGTCATCTGATCCAATACCCCTTCAGTCTCGCAAGTAACTGCAGTTGCTCCTATCCATTTGTTTTGCAATGTTTTGTCCAAGCCAAAAGGAGAGTTTATAAAAAGAAAAAAAAATACTTACATGTCTTTATCTTCTTTTCCCACCTTCTGACAGGCTTTGCAAGTCCCAGCATTCATGTTACATAGCAAGTGTGTGTGTGTAGATATATGAGCATTATATAAAATATATTCTTTACATACACACTGAAAACCCCTCTTCACATGAGTATTACACATTCTGAGGAACACAACAATTCAGAATAAAGAACCGATCCAGAAAAGGGGGGAAAAAAAAAAAGCTACCCAAAATCCCTAGGAAAGCTTCACACTCCTTGCAGGTACCAGGAGATCCCATTTTCTTATGATCAAAGGAATAGTTATATTTCTGCACTGCTTTGCTCTCCCTAGACACACCCCACTCTGCAGTTCAGTGGTGGGGAGTGCAAGTTGCTCCCTTTCCACTGAGAGTAATATTAATAAATTAAAAAAGTTTCTCTGAAAGTGCTGCCTTAGTCCAGTCCATCATGCCGTGCTTTCCCAGTCGCCCTGAGGCTCTGCTGAACCATTCACCACTTTCTTGACTTTCTTCATGCCCTCCATTACTCCTGAAGTTGTCACCCTAGAAGAGAAGGGAGAAGCATCAGACATCCGACCTTGAACTGTAAAATCCATTTCAGCAACAGCTCACACCCATCAAACATTTCTCACATCTCTTTACCCACACTGAGCAGTTCCAATGTTTGATCTCTTGTATCAGCCTGACACAGCACAGATGGGCATTGGAAGCACAGCCACTGTCCTTGAGCACCTCAAGGCCCTTCCCATCCATCATTAAAGCAGCAAGTAATATTGGCTCATAATTCAGAAAAGGTAACAAGGGTGGTAACAGTTAAACCAGGTGTTATTTGCTAAATTTGAGCAGGTCACTTAAAAACCCCCTTTCACTATGCAGCTGACCACCCTAATTTCTGTGACTTTCTTCTGCATTTTAATAGGTAGAACAGATTTCACAAATACTGGACAGTGCCCCAGATGAACCTTATTAGCTTAATGCACATCAGCAGCTTTTAATAGCAAATTGAACTGCAACAAAACAAAAGCAAGAAATTATCCTTTTTATACCATCCAAGTCTGGATTTGTCTTGGCAATCTGATAATTGAACTACAAAGCCTCACAATACCATTCAATATTAGACTGAACTGTTTATCCAGGCAGAACAGCACCATTCCTCTTGGAACTGCCTTGGCTCTCCAACAGCTCTTCAGCTTTTCTCTGCTGCTACACCAAACAGGCAATCTGGATGCACAACACATTTCCTTTATTCTTTTGCACAGTGTGATTCTCATTCCATACAGGTATTTTTTCCCCACAAACATGTTACAAAGGTTATTTTGGATGCTGAAGGTAAGAGTGCCAATAGCTCAATGCATTCCCAAAGGATGTCTGGAAGCACAGTCAGACCTGCCCTGTTCAAATCTGTCCCTGTTGGTCTGTGAGTGCTTTCACCTGCTGTTTACCATGTCAGAGTGCTTTATTTGATCAGAGCTGCTAACAACACCTCCACAGCATCACCCCAAGAGGAGAACTTATCTTCAGATAACATTCTTCTTCCCTTAGTTCCATGTTAGATCCCAGCTTCTGTTCATGTACTGTAAAAATAATTTACTCAGCCTGCTGTGTTCAGTGATATTCCAGCAGTGGCCATACTGGGATCATCACGGGTTCTCACTTTAGAGTGAGCCTAGATGAGCTTGAGCTTAATAGGAAAGGGTCACAAGAGTACAGATCAAATAATTTTTCTCTACTAAAATAAAAAAAGTACAGAGAAAAGTAAGCAGATTGCTTAAAGGAGAAAGATGGAATTAGCAAACAATAAACATTTCCTAAAAGAGATCAAACTAATTAGTACAGAGACACATAGATCTTTTAAGTTCTCCCTGTTGGCAAAGGTTTCCCACAATCAGATAGCAAAAAATCTGGGGAAACATAAGCTAGACAAAACCAAAGTAGATGGATAACTAATTGGAAAAGTATGCATTGAGATGTACTTAATGGTTTCCTGTCAAAAATGTAAGAACATTGAGTGTAGTTCCAGAGAGGCCTGTCCTGGGTTCACTTCTACTCAGTATTTTCAGTAATTGCCTGGGTAATGGAATTGAGAATTTGCTTATTAAATCTGCACAAGACACTAAGAGCTACACACTGGAGAACAAGACTGGAATGCAAAAAGATTCAGGCAAATTGAAGTAACAGTCTGAAAAGTACAAGAGGATGCAGCAAAACAACTACCAAGTTTACTCTTCAGAAATAATCAACTTTGTAATTACAGAATGAGGAGCTAAGTATCCATTCCTCAGGGAGGAGCTGAAGATTGCCATGAACTACAAACCAGAAAGGAGCATCTCACACAGCAATGCAGCAGCAGAGACACTGGAACAGATAAAGAGGTGTTTCACACATGCATGACACCAAAGCAGTCCCAGCACTTGACTCACAGCTGGGAAGATCCCCCTGGCACAGAGCTGGATTCCAGCACTGCACTCTAATGCCATTAGAGAGCCACTGCACACCAAGGTGTGACAGAAGTAATGAGAGGTTACCACTAGGACGGAATGATCCACTTCCCATGCTTATGGGACTGTTACACACAAAGTGCAGGCAGATCAAGTCACATCCTTTGCTAGCAGAGAGGCCATTTACTGTGTGCCCCCTCAGTAACAGCAAATAACTGGGAGAGATTTCTGTGTGGATTCTCCAACAGTGAATGTTAAAGCCCATCTGAAGAGCTGAAGAGACTGTTCTTGTCTTGTGACAAGTGCATGAAGTAGCTCTCAAGTCCCTCCTTCTCTCAGATTGTTCAGGTACAACAGGCAATTCCTCTTGCTCTCAAAATCAGTCAGCACATTTTAATGCCCAATAAAATAAGGGTAGCAGCACTAAGATCAAACACACTGAAATCCTCATTGTCCTCAGAACACTTCAGCTCTGACCTGCAATACAGCAGGGAAATGTTCCTCACCTGCAGTCTGCTGAACTGCATTTCCAGCCCACAAATCAGCAGCAGTTAAAATGCAACAAATCCTTCTCACTAAACCATCCCCCTCCAGAGAGCATTTCTGTGCCTGCCAGAGGGATATCCATCACAAATGAGGCAGAGAAGGAGTTCCCCAAACATTCCATCACAGTGCTATGTGCTGCAGAGATTTCATGGGGTTTATTTTTCTCCTGCATTGTATCCAAGGTATCAAGGAATGGCTAAACACTCAAAAGTATCTCCTGCTCTCCACACTGCTGGATCTCAGGTGTCTTTTCTCCTGCTTATTTGTTTTTTGGTCCAACAAGAAACACTGCAATACTGGCAGCAGCCAGCCCTTACAATCTATTGCAAACTGGAGTGAAAACTGATCAGTCATGGAGCAAAAAAGCTGATCTCTGCAAGCTAAAGATGTGTTAGGTGAAGAAATCACTGCAAATGGAGAGCATCATGAATCATTCTGCCATGAAACAACCTGAGAGAAAGAGAAAAGCAACCAAGCAGGACATCAAATCTCAGCACAGAATAAGCTGCCTCATGACACAGAGAAAAACTCCAGATCCCAAGGCATAAGCAAAGATCAGTGTTACCACAACAGTTCCCTGTGTTGAGGCTGTTTTGGGTGTTAAGGAGAAGCAAAGTCTCCACACACTGAGTAAGATGGATTTACCAACTTGAGAACAAAACCATTAATGGTTTCTTCTCCTGCAATTCTTCCTCCAGTGGAAATATCTTAACCTCCCATGCATGCATGAATATCATTCTCAACCAAGACCTGTTAAAGAGCACTTTGATATCCAGCATCCAAAGCCAGCTTACTGAGTTAATGAAATTTAAAAAAAAACAACCCAAAGCAAACAAAAATTCTTCCTTTCCCCTTCCTCACCCCCACCTAATTTACTGTACTGTTCATATTTTTGTGCTCATGCCCCAGAAATGGCATTAGGACTGGAAGCCTGACAGCTCTTTCTGCCAAGTGTGGCTGCAGCTTTTCAAGCAGGGAACTTTAATCTAACAAACTGTCAGCGAGGAGCCCACGTACTGACAGAACTCCAGAGGCTGCCCAGCACAGAATACACAGAAAGCCACTTTGCTGATGATGAATGGCTATTGAACCTGCTTGAAAAAGGACAGACAGGTCCTTAGCTCAGCTTTAGTCACACTCTCCTCCCTGCCAGGACAACTTCTGTGGAGCCTGGAATAACTGAAGAGATTCCTGTAAAGTCTGTGGATCCTTTCTCCAAGCCAGAGTTACCTTTGCTATTTTCGACTTGTATTTTATTCCTGAGAGTTACAAGGACTTACAGAGAGGATCTGTGCCTTGTGTTGCTTCTGTACAGACACTTAATTTGAAGATTTTTCCTGAAACTTTCCAGATTTCCAGTGTCCTTAACAATATTTGCATTTAGTGCCAGACTGAGATTTGTATTATTTGCAATGCATGAAAACAGACCCAAACTATAGAGCTGCACTTAAAATAGCCTTTTTTTTATGGAAGACAAGCAAGCCTGGAAAAGAGGTTTGATAACCTCACAGCTTTCCCCTCTACTGGCTCATAGAAATGTTGAGTCTAAAGCAACTGAATGTTTCTGTTTTAGAGAATCTGATTTTAAACAAAACCCCCTGGGAGAGGAAAATAACAATAAAATTGACACAGCAGAACACCATGAAGTCTGCAGGTTTTTAGCTTTCTGCCATAGCCTGTGAAGACAAGTGGGTATTTATCACATGAAAGACACAACACTCACGCAGTGGTTAGTCAGGACACTGTCAGACACTTAGTCATCTGCTCAAATAAACTCAGGTATTCCCCCCCCCACAGATACACATTTAATATTTATGAAGACAAAAATAGGACCAGCAAGACCAAATCAATGAGAAATGTAATACACTTCCATTGCAGTGCTTCACCTGTCACAGAATGTGTATAAACTCTGTTTTTCAAATATCTACAAACATAACCTTCCTGATGGAGCTGGGGAAGGGAGAACCAGACACAGATTATACCCTGCCAAGTGCCCAAATGGAATAAAACTTCTGGTGAATGAGATCAGAAAAATTCAAGCAAGGCTAAGGGGAACGACCTACAAGGCACAACAATGGAAGCTCCTAAAGCAAAGTGCAAAATGCCTTACTAGGAAAGGATTCACAAGGAATTCAAACCCTCGAGTTTTAGCAACATCTATCTCATGATGAGGTGTAAATCACTGAATTACTCGATTAAACTTTCTCCAGCTCATTTCTGGCAGATCCTCCTAATTTTAGAAACTTCTCAATTGACTAAAATCACTGTATTTGAAAGGTGCTCTATTATTAGTCCTAGCAAAACCCCCACAAGCAAAAATTCATTAAGCATGAAATGCAAAGTTGAAATTTGCTCTAACAGGCAAAAAGGAAAAAAGCTTGTTTTGGTACAATCACAGATCCTGCCAGTTCAGACAGTGACTTCCTGATGTGAATGCTTTTTTACCAAACAGCTTCCAAACTGAGACCAGCTTCTTACATAAACCATTTAAACACATAAGTGATAGTGATTTTAAGGTCACTACCCACTAGCTGGATTCCACTTGCAAAAATGACAGATTTTCTAGACCCAAAGCAAAAATAGCAAAGCATTTAAAAAGATCTTTGTTACTAGCCATATTTCTGAGAAGTTCAACTCCTTACATGACATTTCAGTCTGGATTCTGACTGAAACCTCCTTGCAGCAGTTTTCCTATAAGATTCATTTCCTTCTGAACTAACTGTGACAGCAAACACATTTTAACTTTTTTTGCTTCTGTAATAAAAACAGTGTTGATTTATTTCATCCAGGTAAAGGAGATTTGCCAAACTGGAAAAAAACTCTTAGGAACAGGCTTCTGAGCCTCTACATGAATTGCAATTATGCATCAAACCTGTAACTACCAAAGGATTAGTTTAGCTCTGTTCCTATTAAGGCAGCAGACTCTGGGGCACATAAAAGCTGTATCCAACACCCCTGGCAGGCTCAATTTCTTAGAGTATTTTTAATTACACGTTCAAAAATGCCACTCATTTTTTAAGTCCTCAGAAAACCACTGCAAAGAAAATGACAGGGACTTAGCCTGAGCCCTGCTATATAATTTTTCCAGACTCTAGTTCAGGTCCTGAAGCATTTGTGGTGCCTCATGGTTTCACAGCAGGGAATAAACCAGGGAAGAGTATTGATAAAAATTCATCTCCTTGGCTCAGTGTTGCTTAAAATAAATTTCTGCAAAGCTATATGCTGAACACCAAGGCAGAAGGGACTCAACACCCTGTTCATTTATTTAATATTATTTATGTTCTGCAGATTGGTGGGTCATTTTTGTTGTTCACTTAATGATAAACTAATGAAAAATAATTTCCCGTTCCATGATCTAAACTAAAATTAGAAACTTTCTTACTTGCCATTTTCATGGGCATCTTTTTGCCCCTTGCAAGATTTACCAGCTTTTTCCACACTACTACAATATTCAGGTCAGAGGCTCCTATGCACACCACAAATCTCTTTACACACACCAAAACAGACACCTCATCTCCAAACGTGGGCAGATCCTCATCTTTGTCACAGAAGGATTTAGAGAGATTAAAGTAAACTGGTTTTAAACACTACTCTTCTCAAATCAAGTGAAGAGGTGAATAAAAGGGGAGAGGGTTCTTACACAGCTTCCATCTCCAAGTCATCCTCATCATCTTGAGAGAGCTGTAGGTAAGGGTTGTCTGATGCTGGACGGAATTTGTACCCAGTAAGGACAAAGAACACGAGTGTGGCCATTTCATCCAGCAGCTGCAAGAAAACATGAGATTGAAGTTCAGTCCTGCTATGCTCTGTGGTCATGAAACATTGCTCCTCATTCATAATGTCCAAGGTTTAATGGCCAAGAGGCCTGGGCCTCAGCAGAAATAAAATAATTCCTGTCTGGTTGTCATTAATCCCAGGCTAAAGGCTGTCAAACCCTTTGCTCTTTCAGTTTCCCCTGTCACTTTAAATACAGTTCTATCCATCTCTCCAGAGCTTTTAAAGAACTATGGCAAGACATGGCTTTTAAATGAGAGGGGGAGTAATCACCCCTATGTTGCTTGGTATTTTCAACAATTAATGTATTCCAAGGACTCCCTGCACAGTTACTTGGATTATGTGTTAAGAAACCAAGTATTTAGAAGTCCATAGGCAAAAGAAGCCTGTAGATGGAAGAGCAAAAGCCTATTTCCCTGGCTCCCTTGGGCTTCAATTACATAGAGCAAACCTGACTAATCTTTTTCTCCTTTGTATGTTCTTGATTAATTTCCTTCAGACATTTTTAAATTGAAAGACTGAAAATCAATAATGCAATTACTTTCAGACATCTCATGTATAATCCAGCAGCCTTGCTGGACAAACATAAAACTAAGAATATATTCTTTCACCTTAAGCACATCAGTGATAAAATCAAGAGGAGGCAGGGTGCAGCACTGTGCTCTGAGATGTTTCACTATAGTATGAGGAACATTTTATGGAATTTTGTTGTGCAGTTATATTTAAAGAATAATAGAGAAAAACCATCAAGCAATCAATGTATCTTCCTTTGCTGGCAAATACCTGGTACAGCCATTTCCACTGGAATGGAACAGCAATCTTTATGAGAATTGCAATGATCCGTGTGAAGTAAATGTAACACACAATCTGGGAAGGAAAAGGAGAAAGCATGAGAACAATAGGACCATCCTTACAGAACCTTCTTACCCCAGAGAAATAGCTCAAGCAATTCTCAGACAAATCATTATGTCAGACTAGCCTTATTATGCTCCCCAATAAACATGGAAGATACAGGCTGAGGGCTCTCCTGCTTGTTGAGCATCCAATAACTCAAGCTATTGGTAACATACTAAAGTTACAGCAGGAAATGCTTTAAGTATTACTATTTCATAGAATTTCAAGAATCACAATTGTAATTTATTACTCTTGCCACTTAGAAGAGCCTGAAATGAGGCCGCTGGAAATCATTAAGAAGCCTGTGTTCTCCTGGGAAACGTACTCATGGCTCCCACTGACTTAATCAGGAACTGCACACATGCATCTCCAGGCACCATTTGGTCCCAAGTTTAATTTTTAGCAAGTTTACAGTACGTTATTCAAGCCCATCAATTCAACTGGCAGCTCAAGCTGTCTCCAGAGGAAATCAGGAAGCATTACAAATAGCTGGGATTTAAAGAGAGACAGAAGGATATAACCATTAGGAGCAAAAAGGAAGTTGCTTTTAGGATTGTAAGCCAGTTGACCAAGATGCCAAAGCATAGCAGTGCTAAGAGCCTCTACCACATCCACCAGCTGCAGTAATTTCCAACAAGTATTCCAACAAAAGCTTTGAACAGCTTCCAAGTTCCCCACATGCACATGTGCAGGTGTTTTACTTACCATGACATAGTAATGTCTGAAGAGCTTCAGCTTTGCTAGGTTAATGGCAGCTATCAAGAGAACACAAAAGTCCATCAGAAAACTGTTAACATGAGACAATTTCTTTTGATGCCTGTCTGCAGGGTAGGCAAGTGGTCAAAACCAGGACTGGGGTAAACCCAGGCTGGAAGGATTTGTACTGAGGAGTGCCAGCCTGGCATGTCCACATAAAGGCTAACTCCCAGGCTGGGGTGATTCACTCTTAAAAAGGGAGCTGAGATTGCTTTTGCACTAAATTTTATATGCACACACATTACAGAACCTTCCTCTACCTGTATCCAGCCAATGACATACTGTCACCTCTGTCCTGCCAGAAGGGCCACACACTGCCTCCTAAAAAGTTCCTGTCTTTCCTAGAGCCCTCCCTGACCTGCTCCATGCCTGCAGCTGAGCAATCTGCAGGTAATGACAGCTGTGGGAACCAGTGCACCTTGCTGAACAGCAGCCCAACACTTTAATACCCAGGCAGGGTCCTCTATCATTCATGGCTCAGCCACAGCTCACAAGTGAAACAGGAAATCATCCTGAGCAGTTCCCAAACATTGCCCTGAGCCCAGGCCCCAGGCAAACCTGCACAGACTGCACAGATCACATCAGCTGGAGCAGCACAGAACGCTCATGTCAACCAGCTGAGGTCAACAACAGATGGAGCAGCTGTCAGCTCTGGTCTGAGAGTCAGCTTTTATGTGTGCAGGATTACAAACACAGGCCACTGATGCTTTTGTGACAACACGAGAGGCAAAGAGTCCAAGATATGTTGACAGCATACAGAGATGCACTTCAGAGCCAATGAACACGAGCTGCCAGTTAAAAAATATTGCCACATATTTACTGGTATTCCCTCCAAGTCCTTATAATGTATTTATCAGATGTGGAAGTGCAATACATTGAGCTGAAGTTCACCTGCACCCCCTCACAGAACTCACCCACTGTGATGATTTATAAAAGGCTGCATATATTTGCATGTAAGGTCTTCCAGGTTCACAAGACAGCAAAATACAGTATTTCACATGAGGGAGAGGAGAGCCAATAGCTCCCAAAGAAATGCTCCACCTCCTTTGACAAAAACAAAACAGCTTTTCTTATGCAAAGGAAATGTCAAATGCACCACTGCAAATAAACTCCTGTAGGTTCCTACTATGGAAACTACAGTGAAAACAGACAGCATTCTGTTACAAAACTAGTTTTATAATCTAGATATCAAGGGTCCCTTTCCAGTTTACCTTTAGAGTTCCTGGGGTAGTACTGAAAGCTACAAACACCTAAAGCCAGATGCAAACCCTCCTCCAGCAGATACACTCGAAAAGCAGCAACCTGACCAACATAAGGCATGAACTGACTGATGATCTCAAGTTAAAAGCTTTTCCTAACAGCATTGCTGAAAGATTAAAGCATGTAAATATGCATGATAAGTGCACTGAATTGTGAAACAGGGAAGCAATACTGTCCTATTTAAAGGAGAGCTGCATTGTGTGACCATAAAGATCTTGTGATTTCCCACACACCAGTTTGCACACAGAAGGATCTATTTTGAACTCAACATGTCCAACTTCAAGAACTGCCACCAGCTGGTGCACTGACAGGCCAGGAGAATTACCAGGCTTTGTAACTGAAGGAACACCAACTCAACAGCTGTGATTCAAACTGCCAGTCTATCAGTGCTTTACAGTCAACACCAGTGAGCTGGGAGTCATTTCTGGTGGATTCATGGATAGGATGAGAGGACAGCACAGCCAAAGATCTGACTGCCAAATGAAGTGTCATAATTCCACCTCTCCCAGCTGATGGAGCACAGCTCAACATCTCAGCTATTCATCATGATAATCAATAGCAGAGAGTCATAAATTGGTATATTCATATATCCAGAATATCTGAGCATGGGAAAGAAGGGCAAGGAGAGGAAAAAAAAAAAAACAACTACCACCAAGGAAAAAGGCTAAGGAGTCACCTGTGGAAGCTGACTTGCTCTCCTCAACTGCAGCAGTATTTCTCTCCACTATCAGATATGTAAGTCAGCATTAATGCACATCTACAGAATTCTGCCAGGTTTTTTTTTAAACAACTCAAAAGTTACAGGACACAGTGTTCTGGAGAAAAAATCTAAAGTCATCATTACTTGGCATCAGCAGCTTGTGAATTGCTTCTGCACAGGTTGAACATGCTCCAAGCAGTATTATTTGAATCTTGCTATCATGGACACTCCAAGATTTCTGTTCACCTCAGCCTGGCAGCCTGAACAGCAACAGCAGCATTTACAAGGAGCAAGGCTCAGGCAGCAGCTGTCATTTACAACTTGAATCATTTGCAACCCAAACCTGTAAGGCTGTGATAACACAGCAGCAATCACAGCATGCAGTAAAGGCTGGGTACATTTATATTTCGAGTATGATAACTATTCTGCAAAGGACAGTACTTAACTGCAGAGAAGGAAAAAAAATTTAAAAAGAAATCTTCTACTAAAGGTTTTAGAGATTAATTCATGTTCTTTCAGACAGTAATTAAAAAGATAAAAGCCATAATCCAAGAAAGACTTATAACATCTATACCGTGCTTCCCTCAGTTTTCTCTCTACCATCAGTTACTTTAACAGCTTGTGCCTGCAATAGCCTGATCTGCATTGATCAAAACAGCACACCCCAATATTTTGATAAGCAGTCTCTTGTTGAGATTGCCCCCATGCTAATTTCCAATGTTGAGGCTATCCATAAGATGGAAAAAGAAGCTGGACCATTCACTTGCACACCACACAATAGCCTTTTGATGAATAAATCCGACCTTTTCAGTGTATGTATGTAATAACAATCACAGAATTGCAGCTGAGGGGGCAGGGAGCTCGAGCCCAGACATTACAATCCATAAAAAAACCCATAATGCAGCCAGTGAACGTGCTCAAGGTACAGCTGAGAGTATTTCTGCAATGTTTTGCTTGCCCTACTCATGCTGGTGCATTTGAGATGTGATCTGTGCCATTATCAAGCTGTAAATGGAAGCTTTCTGCTCTCCCCAATGCAGCACATGTAGATCTAACCCTCAATGCAGCTCTGAGAAGTGTGGCTCTACAGCCTGAGCTCTCTGCTTAAAAGCATTCCTGTACTAGAAAGAAGAGGTCAGACAGATACAGCAAGGCTCATGTCATGCAGAAGAAGGTGGCACAGACTCTTTAATCTTGCATGTCCTGAACCACAGCAGCCATTTGGCACAAAAGTGCTCCACCAGGGTCAGGTGGAAGTCCAAAGCACAGGATAAGCTCTGTATCTCCAACACAGCTGCCACATCAACTCTGGACAGCTCTTTGGGACACCTGGAAGTAATGCTGAGCCCAGCCAAGCACAGGCTGCTCTGCACCACACAGGACCAGGCTCTTTGTTCACAGCATTTTCATGGCATGGCAGCAGGAGACACTGAATACTGCAAATGGTTTTCCCTGACATGGGGGCAAGCACAAAAGCATTAATCATCATTTGCCCACTGCAAAGAACACAGGGAATGAATGATGCCTGGGAGTGACAGGCTGCAATGAATTTCCCCTAATTCTGCTGCCAACTGGAACATGCTGCAGTGCTCAAGGAAAACAGCAACCCATGATCCGACTGTGCTGTGTCACATCTCTCATCACAAACACAGGTACCAGCAGAACAAATTGCAGCAAACTGCAACCCCATCCCTCCCTCAAACAACAGAGGATGTGATCACAAGGGTGTGCTATGAGACTTGAGAGGTCCAGTGACCAAAAACTTAAGAGTTTTAAACAAAAATGATGTATAAATAAGATATACACTCCCTCTCTTTTCTGGAGATGCCTGTAAACAAGGTGGTGGCAGTTGAGCAGCTTTGCAGGCTGAACAATTCTAGGTCAGTTTGCAAGGCTGATTTCCTTAAATCTGCAAGACATTTGCAATGCAGATCTACAAATGGACAGAGAGCAAAGGCTCCCACCTGAAGGAAGATATAGTGACAGATCAAAGAGGTGCAGCTAAGCACTTGCTTAAATCTGAAGGTGGTGATTTTAAAAAGGGAGGAAAAAAGATTCTAAAAATGGGATGTTTACGCCCACTGCTGTGCAAGATAAGAAGCCTGTGTAGGTCAGATATACTGCTTTAAAGATCACCTTCAAGGGAAAAAAGCAAACAACCAGGCAGCTCAAACTCAGCCACAGCACTGTGCCCTGCCTACTCTTCACTGGCAATCCACAGCATCTGGGTATGTAAGGTCTTCTCCAGCCTTCCCATTTTACTTTTCTTTTAAAATATCTAAGTTTAAATTACTATTAGCTAGTGACTCCAAATCAGTGCTACTTAAAAGGGTTTTTTTTATTAACTGCACATTGCTAAAACAAAGGCCTATGATAAGCTCAGACTAAAGGTCTGGTAAATCCAAATCTGCTTCATTCCTAGTCCAGTCACACTCCAGTCATGGCTGTCACTTGACCCAGGGGACTGCAACCTAATAAATAGGTGGAGAAGCAGTTGGAAGAGAGCATGACAAGCAGTCAGGAAGCACCACCAGGATACTGAGCCATAAAGTCCTAGAGCTGTTAGTCCTAACAGATGCAAGGAAGCAAAACTAATTTTCCTTAGGTCTTTCTTACCAGGAAGGATGCCACCAGAAGACTGAGTGCCAGGAAAAACAGCTATTGAATGTGTAGTATGCAATTTCCCAATGAAGTCTGTGTGAGAGAAGAGGGAAAGCAGCCTTTGACTAGATAATAAACCCCAGCAGATCAGAGGCAGCCCAGCTAGCAGTGTCTGCACACAATCCAGCCAGCTCTAAGCACAGGACAGTTAAACTGCATAATGAGAAGATCCAGTAACTTTTACTACTTAAGGAGAAAACTGCCTTTAACTGCAGGGGAAAAAAATGCTCTTGCTTTAACAGCAAGCACTGGTTCTATTTTTTATTCTCATGAGAAGCAGAGATATTGAGCAGCACAGGGCTGAAGAACAGGGCCTCCAAGGGAAGCTTACAGAATATGTGGCTCTAGTAAAGAGAATTCATTGATAAGCCTAACATGAATGATTTCACCTTTTTTCCAGTGCAGCCAAATCACTTTTGGTTTTCTCAACCAAACACCTAGCAGCATGACAGCACTAGGGTAGCATTCTGTTTCTGGCATCACAGTGCCATTCACTTGCTCCCTGTGGGCTCCTATCAACAGCCTCTAAATAGCCCAAGCAGATTGTGTTTCACAAGTGAGTCCCAGCACTGCAGCCACAATCTGCTCTCAGCCTGTGCAATGTTTTCCCTGAAAATCTATTCCTTAGCTATTCTTTTATTATCAGTGTAGCAAAACACAGTTGCTAAGTCCCCCTGAATACACAGTTACCAGACTTGTAGGATCTGCACAACCAGATAGCAACACCAGTAGGTAAAGCTGGGAACAGCAGTAGGAGATTCACAGGCAACATTCATGATAGAGCATCATCAGCCATGGAGAAAGGACAAAACACAGGACTAAACCAGACCTTAAGCACTACTGTGCACAGCACTGACTAGCTGTAAAGACACAGCCAGTTCCTCTCAAAATACCATTTTTTCCCCTCTACATTTTTTACACACCACAGTGCATCCTACAGAACTGCCTGGATTTCATCCAGCATGAGGGACAGTGGATAGGTTGAGCCTAGACACTGAACATCTCTGCTGTTGGCCATCTCACTCCTTCTCAGAATGTCTGAGGTTTATCAAACTCCACAGCACCATCTTGTGATAAGAACCAAAGTAGGTGCAGGGGGATCACCTGGGCCACACGGATCTGAAGGGTTTGTCTCTTAATTACATGCATTAGTTGCTGTGTGCTCACCACCAGGACTGTCAGATCCACCCAGCTGCCAGCCAGCTAAGAACCAGGCCTGACAGGTGTGAAGTCCTTGGTTCAGAAGAAAGACTGCTTCAAGGAAATCTAAACTTATCAGACTTTTTAAAGGTAAAAAGCAAAAATACTCCAGAAGATATGCTCAGTGGATAAGGTAAAACAAATCCACCAGTAAATGCCACTGAAGCCAAGTGAAGACACTGATAAAAAAAGCTACCAATAACATTTATATTACACTTTGATAACTGACCTTTTTAACCTTTGTTTCTATTAGAAATTAATAATTTTCCACCATTAAGCTTGGGCTGTTTTTTTTTTTTAAACTTGTAGGGTTGTTGTTTGGTGGCTTTTTTAACAGCTTGGAACATCAAAAAAGCATGCCAGGCTCATCATAAGTATTGTTTAAATTTAACAGATGGCAAAAAATGAACTTAGCTCTGTGGTCTGCTCAGAACTAATTTCAGTACCCAACTTTATATTTCACCTACAATCAGCAGTGAAATGCAGAAGTGTCTGTGAAAGCCAAGGAAAAGGCTGGAAGAAGTACCCAGACCTGGGTACAGAATTCCAGAAAGAAGAGACAAGAGTTAAAGGATGGGACTGAAGTTAAAAGGCTGCTGCCAACAAATGAGCTTCTACAAATGAAGCTTTGAAGAGTAAAGCATGGAACGATAGAAGTCATGGAAAAGAAAGAAGATGAAAAAGATGAAAAGACAGAAGATGGAAAAGGCTGCCTGCTTCCAAGGAAGTCAGTGCTGTGCTCTACAGCTTGTATCCAAGGAACTAATCCAGAAGAAATAAGCAGATAAGGCAGGAAAAACACACACTTCAGCAGCCACGTTTTGTCTTTGCATCCATCAGCTCCTTTTCAGTGCTACAATAAACATAACTCCACTTTCCACAGGCAGCTCTTGGAGCTCCTGCACAAACATAGACAAGTCAGGAACTGTGCTATATTGAATGCCAAGTTATGTTTTGTTTCATAATGAGGTTTATTTCCTTCTATTCTGTCAGGAATACATTTGTGAAGAAATTGAAATAAGTGGGTCTATTTGGGCTAATAGTCAGCAATTCTGGAATTCATTTCTAGTTCTGTTTCTGAACACTCAAGTGAGGAAAAAATGGCAGATCTGTCAAGATGATTTGCTCTAGATGTCATGTCTAGCTCAAGCACTGAGAGCTGTGCAAGCAGCAGAGAATGGGTTATACACTGCAGTTCTGATAATTAAAGCAATACAAGAAAAAGGTAATTTTCCAAAAGTTATTCCCATGAGCCCACTGAGGAAAAGCAGAGTGGCACTAATACAGTGTAGATATATAGTCTTAGTTTGGTTTTTACATCAGCCTCATGTTTGAAATTCTGGCACTATAACACGTAGCAGAAAAGAGGAGAAAGAATATAGATTACTTGCCTTTCCCATCTGTTGCTGATGCCTCTTGCAAATGTCTTATTGACCTGAAAAATAAAAATAAACAATAGATTAATGATAAGTTCTACACTCCCTTTTCACAGTAGTCCTCTAGATCACTGAAAAGTTTTGTTAGCTCTTTATGACTGGAGTATGCTCATAATTAACTGTGCTTAGCACTGCACACACTTCACCATCATGCCCCCAGCTCAGGCAGCCAGCTCAAGTATCTTTATTTCCCAGGGATTAAGAAAGCAGATTGCTAAAACCTACTTCAGCCTACAAGAAGGCTTTGTGGGAGGGAGGGAGCAGAGTGAGAAACTGGGGCATTTTCCAGCATAATGCTTTCCACTTGTACAATTAAGCTGAGCTACTCTTCAAAGTACTGCCAAGCATTTGGCATCTTACTGCTCTTTTAAGCTCTTTTCATTTAAATAGTTGATTACAGCTTACATATCTACATAGGCAACTTATGTAACAGAAACTACCCTGCAGGAATGTAAATTCAGGGGCCAAGTCTTAGTCACCTTGCTCACATGAGTCATCCCACCAGCTGCAGTGACACTATCCAGATGAAAAAGGGGCAGGATTTTATGTCAGGGGCTTCACTGCCAGTTTATATTGGTACCATGGCAATGCAGGAACACTGCACATAAACAGTCACAAGATAGACCAATTTGTTCTTCAGATACAATTCCTTTATGGAAAGTAAGTTTTGTACCCACACCTCACTGGGTTGGACATAGAAATCCCAACATTAGGTAGCAAGAACTGTGACTGCAAAAGTCACCTTTATCATAGGAGACTGAGTCCCTCTGCAATTGAAGTTAATATTCCTGAGCTTTTATTTGCAATTGCCAAATGCTCTCAACCTCAGAGCTGAATTATTTTGACTGGAGCAAGAGGAAGGACAAGTGGGTAGTGCAAATTTCTTGGAAGACATCTCCCAGCCTTGGCAGAAGGCCACCAGGAGTGTATAGGGGAAGAGAAGGACAGTTGAAACCCCACCTCCACAAGTCAAGCTGAAACTTATTTCCATCTACTGGGTGACACTTTTCTCTGAAACACTCTAGAGTTACACTCTAGAGTGATGACATGCTACCAGACATTTATATAATCTGCATTTCAAAAAAAAAAAATAAAAAAAAGAAAAAATTAAGATACTGGAGGAAAAGAGGAATATTCTGTTTTTAATAACTAAGGAGCCAGAAGCTCCTTGATATCCTCCTTTACACCCAGCTGTTTATCCAATTAAGACAAAAAACGCATTTAGAAGATAAATGTTCTGGCAAACTGGCAAGCAGCAACAGTAGTGTTTATCTGAATTATCTGTGTTTTGGTCGAGTTTTATATAACCAACATTATTCCCTGCCAAGTGGAGTGGAAGGAAGGGCGGGGAAATGCTCCCTGTGGGATTATTTCTTATAAACAGTCAAATAAACATGCAGCTACTCTGCTCGAAGGCAGCCCTGATATTAGACAACACTACTGTTTTGAAATTTAGCAGTCAAGTATCTAATCTCAGCCAGTGAAGCCAAATCCCATTTTTCAATTTAGAGAGTCAACACTTCTGGAAAATTTCAAGTTTCAAAAGCATCTACAGTCTGCACAGTGTTGGCCACATTTAAACTGCCACCCACCTTCCCTTATCCCCATTCTAACATCCCCAAAATGAGCATCTTCCACAGCACTAGACTGAAATGTTAAGGCTGATGGGGTCTATGAAAGTTAACAGAATACTTGACTCCACAGGACCACAGAGCTCTTTTGCTTTGGCAGAGCTGTTGATGCCCATTAGTTC
Organism: Oenanthe melanoleuca; assembly: GCF_029582105.1. NCBI lineage: Eukaryota > Metazoa > Chordata > Aves > Passeriformes > Muscicapidae > Oenanthe > Oenanthe melanoleuca. The sequence continues at coordinate 5,373,350 of NC_079350.1, forward strand.
ACATGTTTTTCACATACAGAACTCACCATACCACTGGGAACAGGATGGCTCCACAGCACAGCAAGTCCACCAGGAAAAGGATTTCTTTCCACAGTCCATACTCAGTTGTTCCCTCTTCTGTTGACTCTATGATAATGTAAGCCACATTTGCCAGTACCTACATAACAGGACATGGTTATGGTTTAGAAACTGCCCAAGGGGCCACTACAGATGGGTTGCCAATTCAGCAAAAGCCCAGCTACTAACATCAGTAATTCTTCTGCAGTTCTACATCCAAAAGTCACATGTTCAGCAGCATCTTCGTAAGACTTACAGAAATAAAACTGAAGGGAAGTATTCCTGCTGACATTCAGAAAGTAGTTCCTCTATTACACAGTGTGCTGAATCTACTGTATCAGTTGAAACAAAAAGGAGCAAAATGTACTTATTGAAACACACACAGAGGAATGTGTGGCACATACAGCCAATAATGAAAACATTAATTCTAAATTAAGCCAGTAATTCAGCCTGGTCATTGATCACCTTTTGTACTCCACACCTGAGCTCTGTAAGAGTCTCATACACTAACTATATATACTTCTGGTAAGGGCTTGCATCTGGAAAGGAGGAAATATCTTCTACATACAACAAATAAAGTGCTGCTCTCCTATGTATTTCAGTTCCTCAAGTAGACCAGCACAGACCACTCTGAACTACTGGGAATGTTCCCCTCAGACTCAACAGACCTACAAGTCTTGTTTTTCCCATTTCTTATTTCATTAAGACATTCAGCAAGCATTTCAGCAGTGACACCTTTAATTCAATTCCTCTACTTAGTTGTTTGGCACTGTTTTCCAGCCCAAGTTTTGTTCCACTCCTTACTGCCAGTTTTTATTTGCTGAAACTGTTTGATCACTATTACCTCATGTTCAATATGAAAGAAAAATTGGGAGAACTACAGTAACTTCTGGACTAGGAAATAGCCAATAAGCTCATACAAGCAAGAACTATGTGGTAATGTGTGAAGCTTTCACAGCTTTTTCCAGTTTGTACAAGCAGCTCTCCCATAAGAAAGGGAGTATCAGCATAACTCAGTCCTCACCTGAAGTGGAATGACAATCATGAAAATTTTTTTATCTTTATCTGACAGGATGTGTTTAATGAAAGCCCAGCCTGTGCCAATGAGGGCGATAGTGATGAACAGAAGAGCTCCCTTCAGTCTGCAAGAGAAACAGACACTGCAGTGAGAGACTTCATTTTATTTTATCACACTTCCTCTTCTGCCCAGGTTTCTCCCACTGCCAATAAAGCCACAAACCCAAACAAATGCTTCCCTATCCATAATTTTGGCAAGCACTTATTCATCCCACAATAGTGAAGCAGATGCACTTGCTACAACTGTGTATCACAGAGCAATATTAGGCTTCATTCACAATATATGCAATCTTTTCCTGGGGGAATCATCCATTCACCATTGTGAACAGCAACAAATACTGGCAGCTGTACCCACTTACCATTCACACCAGGAGCAAATTAGATACTTGAATATTAGTGTGAACAAAGAAAAATAAAGCATTTGTTATCCTTTTACTCCTCCACCCACAGAAGTGCCAATTCTCTGCAGCTGCCCTCTGTTAGTGGAGCTCTCCCCTTCAACAGGACTGATTGCTGAGTCTTTGGTACTGTGGTCTGCATGAGAATACAACAATTTCCCACTTTGTTCAGGGGGGAGACAGCCCCAGTGGCAATTTGAATCTATCACATCAATCTTCTGACATACTTACAGGTGAGTGATGTAATAAACAACAGCCCAGCCCTCGATGGGGAATCCCTGAGAGGAGATGTAGTGATAGTCGATCTGGAAGCAAAAAATGCAGCATTTTACAAACTGCTCTTGAACACCCCACCCTCTGCTCCACATCCACTGCCAGTTTCACTTTCCAGTCAGTGTGTACAAACCCAGCTCTGTCACATTCAGAGAGCACTTCCTCCCAACACATTCTACTTTTGTTTAGCAACAATGAGATCATTTCCATTTGCTCTATTTCCTAAGTGCTAGTGGATGTAGCTTATACAATCTACATCCTTCCCACACAACTCCCCTGCTTAGTTACAGTGCAACAACTGCAGTTGGAACCTATTTATTCATTCATTTTTTAGCTTCAGTTGCATCAGGTGACTGGAGGCTTGCTAGTTTCATTTTTACTGGAAGTCAGATTCACTTCATTAGACTCCAAAAATATTTGTGGCAGATGTAACACCATGAGCATGAAGGTGAAGATCATGGCTGGCACAAACACTGAAGGATTAAATTTTTGCCATTTCCTTTGCTCATGACATTTCCAGTGGAAAGTCAATACAATTCAACAGAGACGTTATCTGTGGAAAGCCTCAGAGCTGATATGGTGAGGTCTGCTGCCACACACCATAACACTTCCTTGTCCTTGAATTTTACAAACATTCATCAAGGTTTTCATTTAATAATATTTACTGCAAGCCCTGGAGCTGAAGCAGCAGCACAGCCCAAGCTTTCAGGCCCACTGCAGATGGCCAAAACACTGAAATTCGTAGAACTCATTCACCCCCCAACCCTTGTTGCTTCAACACTTCAGGCCATGATCTCAATTGTATTTAAGGTTAGAATTTGCTGATGAAAATAAACACTTCCAAAAAGCTGCAGTTCAGTTCTACTGCTTCAGTATTAGGAGCAGTTCTGCCTCCCAGTGTCCTCTCTCCAAAGCAGATTTCCCTAACAGCATGTCCTGGGTTCCACATTTCTGCCTCCCAGCTGAACAACTTCAAGCAGAGATGTTGTACGCACCGCGTGGAAGACTAAGGACAATGATTTGGTGAAAGGAAGGGCTGCCATGAGCCAGTGGATCTTAAAGACATCATTTCTGGCAAGAAAAAAAAAGAAGGAAGAGTATAAATTAAAAGCCAGCAGTAAAAATTTCAGTTTCCAAGGATATTTCTTTAAAACCTGTGTCAAGCAGTTGCTCCCAGGCTGAGCTGATCATGACTGTAAAAAGCTTCCTCTTAATGCTGCAGTCCAAGTTTCTGCAACCTCCTGAGCAATATTTCAACTTCATGTTCTAAACCCTTGATATATATATATTAACTGTTACAAAATTTGCTAAACATAATTCAAATCACAATCAAGATATTTATGGCTCTCTACTGCCATAAGTTGCCATTTCCCAAATAAAGAAAAGTGATCCATTTTTTCTTGCTATTTATTTTCAAAGTCATCTCCTTTTGACATCAACTACAGGAAGTTCCTGTAGATTTTTTGCCACAATATGTGCACTACCTGAAGAACTTTCAACCTAAGATTTGGTAACTTCAGAATAACACTCTGCAACAATACTGTCTGAAGCAGTTTTGAAATATAAACTGTGTGTATTAAGCATACAAATCTGAGCCAGATTTGGAGTTTTAAGAGATCAAGTCTGACTGTGAATTGGGCATTACAAGAAGAGGAATGAAAAATAAAAAACAAACAAGGTAGGTCCCTACTTGTCACACACACACTGAACTTACCTGCGTTTACGAAGTATGTGGATCCATACAGTCCCAGACAGGAAAAAGAAGAGAGCCATGGAAATGTAAAGTTTTGGCAGTGGGATTTCACCTGCTGAGAGGTAGCTTTCAGGATTCTTTTCCGTAATATCTATCTGAATATTAAAGGTGTGTTACATGCACAGTTAAAAAACCCCACATTTTGTTAAAGCATTGAGGTAATAACTACATTGCACAATCAAATTCTTTCATTTAACATGAGCTTTTATGAAGTGGTGACTTATGAGTCTCAGAGAAAAAAAAAAATCAAAACCTACTCTTCATCCTCAAGAATCTCAAAACATTTTGCAAAACTGTTCTCACAATAATAATCCCCTTGGAAAACAATGCATCAGTTATGCAACATAATTCAGAAAGGGAAAGTAATTTTCCCAAAGAATAGTTGTTCTCTCTACCAAACGTCACAATTTGCCCACCTTTGATTCAGAAACAATATGTACAATGGGCTGCCAGCCTATTTCCCTGTAACTGGGAAAACAGAAGCATTATTTAGCATCCTATTTATACCCCTAAGTGGCTTAGTCATATGTGCTAGGACTTCAATAAAATAATGCACTGAGTCTAGTTTGAAGTACTGAAGCTGTCCTTAGCTGGGCTAAGTACACCCCAGCAGATCAATCATCCAGGTTTTCTTCTCTCTCCAATTTCTTCAGCAGGTCAAGGTGACACAAAGCAATTCAGGAGAGCTGGTCCTCTAAACACACAACTTCAGAAGCAGAAGTAGCCTGAGTCAAGTTAGGGCTGCTAAGTTTCATCACCTTCATGTTCCCTTGCAGCAGCATTAACACAAACATGTAAGAAGCAGTTCAGGGGCTGATGTGGCTGAGGTACCTCAGTCAGTGAGAGGATTCATAGACCGGCTCATTATACACCAGCATGAGCACAGAAAAGGGAAAAAAGGGAAAGCCCAAGCTCTGATAACAATCAAAACCACATAGGACCAAACACTTGTACATCAAAAGAGATGAAACATTTGCTAGAACATATTGCCTTTAGGATGTGTATCTAACACCATAAAAACACATCTTTAATTAGGCCAGAATAAGCAAAAACACTGAATTGAAATACCAACGATTTACATTGCAACAACAGCCTTCATATCTGCAATCATATAAAAAGAAAAGTGACTTCTGAATGCAGCAAAATACAAGCAGCTGTTGTAGCTCCCATCTCGTTACAACATCAGGTCACAAGTGTGTGGACTGAACCCAGCTCACATTCAGCTTTCAGATTTTCAGGCATTTCTGCAAAACCAGTATTTTAATTATTTTTACAGTAATCACTTCTTTCAGAAATGCCACTGCAAAGACTGGGACATAACTCTGAATCACTTCCCCACCCCATATGTGCACTCATGTGCAGTGTGTGCTTGGCTACAAGCTGGAGCTGGAAGCTGGATGTTGCAGTCCAAGCTAACCAGTTAATTATCCTTTAGAAGCCATACTCACATCAAGACTAAACAGCTGCTGATCGTTAGCTGGCCCTTTCTTGGCAACACACTTATGGAAATACAGGCTGTAGAGACCTTCTTGTTTATCCGAGCTGATGTTAAAAGAGAACTGAAAATAAGGAATAGAAAAGTCAGCATTCCTCTCATTCACAACAGAGTTGCCCTGGTAGGAAATTATTTCTACTGAAGCATGAAAAAAATCAGTCATTTGAGGTCAGCTGGTTCCTTTCAGAAAAAAGACTGTTCTGAGGATAGCAGCACATCTGGAAGTTTCAACAGAATTCCAGATGCAAAATCATTGCACCTATCTAGGATTATGCATTCTGGTAATCCAAGTCTGTTAAATATCAGTGCTTAACTTGGTTCACCACAGAGAAAAGGTAACCACAAATATCATATGTCACCACGTCAAATATATATTATTTGACATATATCATATATTTGACATGGCAAAGCATAAAATTTTTATTCTACTCGCCCTGCAGCTGCTCCTCCCCCAACTATGCAAATTATGATAGCTCCAGAAATGAGATTTGTGTCAGATAACAATATAAAAGGTGTTTGTTTTATAGTAACCAACTATCACAAGTGAACCAGGGTGCTCAAACAAAGCATTAACCTGGTTTCATACGCAGGATATTCCCTTGAGTCATCAGGCAGGTCACAGCAATTTGTTATCTGCAATCTGCACTACTGGCATCACAGTGAACTTTAATATGCTGATGCTCATAGACTATGATATTTAGAACAGCATCACGACAAAGCAAATTTAAAAGCAGCTCCCACAACTTATAAAGAAAGATTTCCATCACTGATGCTTAGCTCAGTAAATTTTCAGGCAAACTCCTGCTATCAGAGAAACATCTATATTCCAGACTTTTATTTTTCCAAAGTAGGACAGTGAAGGAACTGTGTTGAGACACTGACAGACACCCTACCTGAAATGAATAAGTTTCTCCATCTTTGTGAAAAGGATGTTTTTGTTCTACCATGCTCTGGGAAAAGAAAAAGAGACCTTCAGATTTTCTTAAGCAGGTAACTAAAACATTTGGCTACATCAACCAAACAATCAAATTTGCATTCTGTATATTTACAGTGGAGGCTGAGAGCAAATACTCTCCATTTTTCTGCTATGATTATACTGGAATACCCCCCCAGGTTCTTTCTGAAAGAGAACTCCAGATAGTTTCTTACCTGGGAGGATGTTGTACTTTGTTTGGACTTCTCACCTAGAGATAAAAGTATTAATGATACATTTAGTGTTTGCATTTAGACATCCTCAGAAACCACCACGTTGTCAATACCTTACTCACATCTTCCTACACTTGTCTGCGTGGCAATTTCCCAGCTAATCATTAACAAGGATTCTTTCCCAGTCTCTCCTTACTCTCAGAGGACTCTTCCCACAGCCACCAGTCATTCTGAATGAATGCATGTATTCATTCTGAATGCATCCTCAAATGCAAATATAATTCTCTACTTTTATACATCCTACAAAAGCCTACCCTGGAAATCATTCCAGCCCTTCAGTGAGAGTGATCACAGGAAGGTGACCTAAAACAGATGCAAGCTACAGCTCTGATTTTTTTATGTTATGACTGAGTACTGTTAATCCCACTGATAAACCTCAATCTGAGCATTAATATATGGCCAGACAAACATGAAGATCCTAATGAGCCATGAAGAAGGAATAAATTCACAGCTTTCCACTAAGCTCTCAGTAAAAATACTAACAAATAAAACACAAAAGCAGAGGTGACCTGCCTCTGCACTTGAGGTGACAGGAGCCTTCAGTAGAGCAGCATGTCAACTTCACAGTTTGACTCTACTCCTATAAGAAGCTTTTTAAACATAAGGTCATCCCTTCCTACCAGGAAGCAAAAGTTCAAGACTTGAGCTTTGCTTTTGGCTCCCACACCTCAGTGCACTGTCCACACTCATGCTACACTTTTTACACCAGAGAAAGCAAAACTAGAGCTGTCAGATCCATTATCTCCAGTGCCATCCATCCTTGGTTCTTGACTCACTACAACAGCTGCTCAAGCTTTTGAATGGTATCAAAGCTTGTGAACATGACAGGCCAAGACAGACCCAGACTACTCCAGATCAGACTGCTCAGCAGTCTGATCTGAAGTCTAAACTCTGCCAGGAAGGGATAACATGAGTTAATCCCATTAGAGCTAAGATTATAAAATTGTTTTGTCTGCTGGTCTGGAAGCCAGACAAAGGTTTGTGCCTCCTAGAAAGATTACTGGTACTGTTACTCCTCCCTCCCCATAGTTTCTAAGCAATACGAGTTCAACTCTTTAGACACAGATTCATACAAATGTTGGCTGGAGAGGATTTGTGAAGACAAATCCAACTTCTCACTCACAGCACACCTGGTGTCAACTGTTGGGCATGGAAAATCTCAAAATATGGAGACTGGATTGCAGAAATGATCTGCTACAATACTAGAATATCTATTTAGAAAATATATCTCCCTTATTTTATTTATTCTCTGTCCTAACATCACATCTGAGACATCCAAGACTTAATAAAGGGAAACAGACATTGTGTGCCTACTAAAAATTGCTTGAAATCATTGTCCTCCTAACCTTCCCTTAACTAGCTGTTGGTGGCCATAAACTCCCCCTTTAGCATTCTTTTTGCCAGACAAAAGACAACCAAGTTGGAAACCTTCAGTGTCTCTGAGGAGGGGTTAACAACACTCATTATCTCTTTGAGGATGAACAGGACTGGTGAACACAAATCATTGAGCAGGAGACTCCAGCTCCAAAGGTAGCTCTGTTTACACAGGATATACATTAAGTTCTAGCCCCAGGATACCCCAGAACACCACAACTCAGTGCTGGAAGCACAGCAAAGAGAAATAAGCAGTGAGAGCACACACAGGTCAGGTTTAGCTGGCTTACCTTTGTCATCTGTATTTTCATTGGTCTTTGGAGGATTTTTACCACTACTCGATTCAGAACTTTTTAGCAGCTTGGTATTTAAGGCAGTACCATTTTCCTCAGACAGAAATAAAATTCTGGGTAACAAAGAAGCAGCTTCTGAAGAGAACCGTACTTTCACACTAAAGAAACAAAGAGGTTTTATTACAAAATGAAATTAAACCAACATTTTTAAAGAGGCTGTCTGTCACAGCCGTATACCCAATAAAGGAAAATCAACTTGTCTTGACTCAGTTTTTGTACCACAAAGAATAGGCAAGAACCAGATCATGACTTACAGCAGAAATGATCACTGTGTAACATTCGACATGAAATACAAAAGCAGATGAAGAAAATGAAGTTTCTTCAGCTTTGGTAAGCAGAGTCACACTAGAAACTGTTACCACACATGAGCTCTTACAAAAGAAAGCAATGCAGACTTGAAGGTACTTCCATTAAAAAAAGATAATTCAAGACAAACAATAAAATTGCATATTAAGTGCAAAACTGACATCAAAGCTCATTAAGCTCATTGAGCACAATTAAGGTAGATTGTTTTTGCCTGCTGTCCCTTTACCCCTACAATATGCAGGAAGAATTCTTGGACCATTTCAAACTGCAAGTGTTTTACACTCACCTCCCTTCAACTCTCATGTAACCCCTTAAAAAAAACCCCACATGCACAGTAGCTTTCCAAGCCCTTAAAAAAAAAAAAAAAAACCCTCAAATGTTACATTATCTTCAAACAAAAGAAGAAACTTTAAAATGTCTTGTACACTCTTTACTCACAGGTCAGTTCGGAAGTCCAGAAGTAAGATTACAACAGAAACATCTGGCTCTGGTGTCTTCTTCAAGATACAGTAATCCACTTCTTCATCCTGGTAACATGAACAAAACATCTCTCAAGTGCCCTCTGGACATGTTCACCTCCAGGCAGAGGTTACCATTCTTAGTCCAGCAAGCTGTAAATCCAAATTAACCTTCACATCCTTCCATGTCTAAAGGCCCCCCACCTTTTTTTTTTATTTCTTCCAACCATTTCCAGAGTTAGGTAATGAGATGTCCCATCTTAGAAAAGCAAGTTCACTTCTCTTACCAGGTAAGTGGAGAAACCGTCATTGCTTGTTCGATACAAACTGAATCCCACCTGTGAGACAATTGAGATGAATCTGTCAAATTGAAGCCAAACCACTATTGAAAGAGTCAAAGACACTGCTTTCTAAAGAAGTTAACTCACATTTAAGGCAGAATCCAGGTATTTTTTTCATCAAATAATTTGGCAGAAAAATACATTAGAATGTAATGAACTCATCCATATTCACCAAGAAAAAACCATATGATTCAAACCCAAATTAAATCTGGAGTACTTTCTGTCTCTGAACATTTTAACTTATTTCAGTATTATTCCACATGTTTTTGCTCGACAAAAACATTTAATACTTTGGTAACAATGAAGAGGTGGAACTGTGCAGCAGAGTAAGAACTCAGGTATGTTACCTAATCCAGCATCTCCATTAAAACCTCTAATATGATATGCCATATAACATGTAATATTAGAGTTCTCTTAAAAGTAAGACTGTCACTGCTCTGGAAACCTACTGACATAACGATCACAAGCTGAATTGCAATTCAACAGGATACAGTGTGAAAAAAACTCAGAGGTTTTTTTTGTGTTTGTGAAAAAACATCAGAGGACTGTTAGGAAACTGATGTTCAATGTAAGTTGTAGATGCGTGCATTGAGTTCAGCAGAGGATCCAGTAAGTTAAAGGTTCATCCTTAAGGCAGAATAGAGAGTGCTCAGGGATAAACCTCAATACACAGATCCTCATAATTGGCTCATGCTGGGAAGCAAAGCCAACAGCACCACGAGTTTGGATCTGACACCTCAGATAAATAGAGGGCAACTTCACAGGAGGTTTCATAGGAAGGAACTCACTGATACACGGTCCACGTCATCGGGGCTCACTGCTGGATTCAGGGAAAGGCTGCTGACATTGACAGTCATGAAACCATCCTTGAAGAAGCCAAAGGTATTCAGGTGCACTTTCTGCCTCACGTCATCCTGTCAAAAAAGAAAACAAGTTTACAAACACATTCAGAGTCATCTGCTGCAGCAAAGGGGAAGCAGGGTGAGTGATTGACACTTGAATATTCATGCAAAATAGATCAAATTATTCAAATATCACATTTCTTAAGGATACCTTCACATGTAACTAACTAGTTCACTGGAATGGACCAGCTTTTCCAATAACCTGAACAGCAAGAACTTTAAACAGATATATTTCTGCTAACTGCCTGGCCATGCTACTGGGAAATATGCAACCAAAATTCTGGAAGAAATTTCAACATTTGGCATCACTGACTAAACAACATATAGGAAAACCCCCCAGAGTGACTGTAGACTTGTCAAGACAGCTGTTGTTTGAATGCTGGCTACTGTCACTGTCACAGACTGAAGAGGAAATAGACTTTGGGGATCTTACCTAACCAAGAGGTGGGGTTTGGTTAAGTGTTTAGCAAATGCATTGTCATCCCCTCAGATCATCTGTGTTAGGCAGGGTCAGTGTTTAGACAGGCAAACATTAATACACTGGAGAACTATGTGTGAAAATAAAGTTTTGTATGTAGTCCCATACCTCCAAATGACTTTTTGCATAAAATCAACAAAAAAGTAAGAGAATAAACATCAAAATCAGAATTACTTGAGTTAGTTTCTCCAGCAGGAAAATTCTAATTCCCTCCTCTACTCCCAGTTTAGCTGCAGAATAACTTCGTTCCTCTCAGTCTGTCAAGGAAACCATAGCAATTGGTCTCTTTTCATGCCCTGCTCAGCTGACAAAGGTTCAAGTACAGTGAGCTTTAATTTTTTTTTTAAGTAAGGAGGCCACGAAGGACCTCACATGAAAAGTCGCTGACGTCACACACAGCTGCCACGTCAGAAGACAAAAGGTCATATCCAGTGCCTGCAGCTGGTCCCTCAAACCTACTGGGTCATTAATTGGAAGAAAAGCAGAAACAAGGCAACAAAAAAATCAAAAATCAAATTTAAAATGGGATTTAAAACAGTCAACAAGTTAGCACTAAAAAAAAAAAAAAAAACCAAAAAAAACAACAAGCTGTTTTTTCCTCCTGCTGTTTCTAGGAAAAGATAATCAGATTTGCAGAATACTCTAAAAAGAGAAGTCAGTTGCTAAAGGCAAACTGTTCTGAGACACTCCTGGAAGACTGAGCTACAAATTGTACAAGTACAAAAAGTTCTCTCTCTCGCTCTACCTCAGTATTGATTTTGACGTCTGCACAAAACGTCCCTGACTCATAAATATAATCACTGTAATAGCAGGACACTAATCCTGACACAGCTAACCTGTAATCCAGCCATAATAAGATCACCCTAATAGAATCAAGTTAACCTGGCAAATAACCAGATGGTTCCCTTAATGCTCAGAAGAGGAAATAAAGATAAATGACACAGGGCTTCCAGCAGATGCTTTGTTTAACAGAGTATTAGAGCTCTGCTGTCTCTGGGTTCTAGGGCATGGAACGTGCTTGAAACAAGAGCCCATCTGGTTCCTCTAACACTGCATTCCACGTCACTACCCAGCCAGTACAGAGAATTCATCCTGCCTCTTAATGGGACTCATCAGATGTATTTAACCCCATCTGGACAGAGAAGAATTTGGGTGAATCTGAGGGGGACACAATGTCATCCAGCCACAAGGTTTTGTACCTTTCAATTGTGACCAGAGGCAGCTGCTCAATTCAGAGCACTTGCAGGAGCTCTTCAGTTCAGCTGAAGTGATTTACTCTGCATATTTACTGACATGCTCCCCATCACCAGCAGATAATTAATATACAACATGCCACTTTCCTCCTTGGTTTATCTCAGCTTTGAGTGCTTAGAGTTTACAGATTTAGTTCACAAATCCTTCAGCTTTACATGATCCCACACACATACAGTCAGCAGTTACCACCAAGCAACAGCAAGAGCATCTATTGCTCCATATATTGACAGCCTAAAGACATTGACTTACTAATGGGGTTAAAAGAATTCAACTTTTATTTATAATCACTCAACTACTGACTTCAGAAATATTTAAGTTTACAACAAAGGTGTGAACCCATACAAGTGAATACTTCAGCATCCAAGTTGTTAACACACACATTAATTTAATTTACATAGGATGCATTTAAAATGAAGCCTGCCCTACTGAGAATAGATGATCTGGGACTCAGTGCACTAACAGCTTCCAGTCAAACCAATACCCAAAGTTCTCAAGCTTGTTTCCATAAAAATCTTCCCCAGTTCTTCTACTCCTGTAGGATAAAAAGTGAACCTGCAATATTTGAATAAGGTTACAGGGAACTGGAATCCATGACCCTGTAGCTCAGAATGAGCAGAAAAATATTCTCTACCTTTTTACCCTAAATCTAATTGGGATCACACTGTCAGTGCACTGAAAGTTCCACTAGAGTGTGCTTACCCTTACCTGGAAAGAATCTTATTTGTGTGAGACCAATATCAAGGCTTGTAATCTGTGTAAGACTAAGTGAATTATTGTGAAAGGTATTTTCAACCTGAGCTACTGAAGTCTGAACCTACCAACATTTAAAGGCCACAGGGATTTACAAGCAACCATTGAAAACCAGCATCTTCTCTATAATTCCACGTCTGACAAAGACCTTCCCTTTGGTCAAGGGAAACATTTCAACTACAGCTACTTCTGGAATTCTCTGAAAATTATTTCTGTTGGTCTTTGATAACTTCCAATTTTTGTAGGGTTTCTTTTGTAGAGGGTAGGTTTTATTAATTGAGGTGCTTTGAGTTCTTTTACATATCTCATGAAACTAACAAAGCTGGTAACAATTGCTACTAAGGAGGAGCTTCTCTGCCAAGGTCAGTCAACAGCAAAATTCAAGCAAATTCTTACTTGATTGCAAAAACTTGAACCATTTCATATATTTTTATAAAGATAAAATATTATATTTAGACCTGGAAACTGCTCAGACTGTAGCTTATTTTTCTGACAATAAAAAAGCTTCACATTGGCACAATAATTATTAAGATACAAGAATGAAGCTATTCCGAACTAAGAAATAACACTTTGTTTGAGGAAACTGAATATCAAACACTCCCACGAATCTGTGGCCTTTAGCTTGGCTCAGTGTCAAGGCACACTTGCAAGCAAAGCAGGAGCCACTGGCAAGAACACCAGAAAGGAGATTTCATTGTGAAAGGACTCAGTTGTTGGAGCCTGGTGTTTACATAAAGGCTGTAAAGCAGGGGATGAAGGAGGAAGGGAGAGACTGCTCTAACAATAAAGCTCATATAAAGCAGGTGGGCAGAGGCATTAACTCACTCCTTGGTCAGCAAGTGCTGCAACTTGCACAAAACACCTGCAAAACCAAACCCACATCCTGCTCTGATGGGGAAAAAACAGCAAACAGGATTTAGTAATTGATCCAGGCAGTCCCCAACAGGGACTAAAAGGCATGATGTTTGCTGCTGAGAACATTTGCTTGAAGCAAGCTGGAAAGATTTCTACTTAAGGGTAAAGAAATACCCCAGGAGAAATCCTTCAGTACTCAACTGTTTGTCACAAATTCCTCAAAACAATGATGTAACCAGCACAAGCCTCCTGATTTACTGATTCAGGAGAAAGTTTACTTCTCCTGAAGTACAACAATATTCATGTAGTTGCACTTTAAACAACTACATAGTCTGGAGAATTCCCTACAAGTAAGACATGAGCAGCTCCAGTAGTCATTGTATCCCAAAGCCCAAGGTGAAAGTCTTGGACTCTCCCTAAACTGCTACAAGGGCACAGTAATACAGGTCCCAGTCATTTATCACTTTATTATCTCTTCCAGTGTCTCTACTGGTAGAATATTGCACGTTGTTGACAAGCAAAACAAAATTTAAGTTCTGAAGACTTGCAGAGATTTCAATTAACTACACAGAAGCCTTGAAAAGGCATCACCCCCAGTGCAGACTCCTGTGTCCCACACAACCCTGCAGAGCACGACAGGCAGCAGCACATCCTCGCTTCACCCTGACCTCCAGCACTTCCATCAGCAACCCCGAATAACGAGTTTTTCTCAAATACAGCCACAGGATGACACGCCACTCCTTCAGAGCACGCCCAAAATCTACAGAACCAAAACACAGAGCTGCCAGCATCAGTTCCCTCAGCCTACAGTAATTGCCTGGCGATTGCGAAGCAGCTGCAGCCAAACACCCTTCGGAGAGACCAGGACAGGAATCCACTGCAGAACACAGCTAAAAGGAGACTCAACCCAAATCCACTTTCAGAAACCTCTCCCTCAGCTCACGTTCAGCCCTCTCTTTTCACATCGCTTCTAACAGAACGTGAAGCAGTTGCACCTTCAAGCTACAGGAACTCTGGGCCCCTCCGCACGCGTTACCGCGACTGAAAACAGGCGGCCAGGACAAGCGGGGATGCGCCCAGAGGGAGCGGGAGAACGGCAAAAGCAGAACACGGCGGGGCCCGGGCGGGCTGAGGCGCAGGGGGAGAGCCCAGAGAGAAGCGAACAGAAAGAAGGGTCGGGGCACGCAGCAGAAGGGAGAGAGAGACATGGGGAGGCGCGCAGGGCCGGGCCGGCCTCACCGCTCCCCTCAGGGCACCCGGGGGCCGAGCCAGCGGGGCCGGGGGCGGCGCAGACCTTACTTTGAGGGTGAGGTGATGGACGCGGGCGCGGGCCGGGCCCGCGCGGAGCAGCAGCAGCAGCAGCCCCAGCACGGCCCCAGCGCCGCGGGCCGCCATCTTTGTTCCAGCGTCAGCGTCCCCCGCGCGCCACTTCCGGGTCAGGCGAGTCACGTGTCGGGCGGGGCGCGTCACGTGACCGCGGTGGGCGGGGCCGGGTCCTGTCAGGGAGTCATGGAGGGGTTGGGGATGGGGGGAGCTCGGGGCGCATCCAGCGCCACCCCCTGCCCGGGCAGGGACACCTCCCGCTGCACCAGGGTGCCCCAAAACCCGTCCAACCCGGCCGAAACGCTTCCCGGGGAGCAGCCACACCTTCTCTGAGCGGTCTGTGCCACAGCCTCACCACCCTCCCAGGGGAAGAATTTCCTCCCGATATTTAGCCTGAATTTTGCCTCTTTCAGTTTGAACCCACTCCCTCTTGTCCCGTTACTACAATTCCTGCCGAAGAGTCCCTCTTCAGCGTCTGTAGCCCCTCCATATCCTGAAAGGTGCTGTGAGGTCTCCACACAACCTCCTCCAGGCTGAGCAGCCCCAGCTCCCTCAGCCTTTCCCCATGGGGAAAGCGCTTCCCGCCCTTTTCCCTCCCCCTGAGGCCCTTCTGGGCTCTGCGGGCTGCCCCTGCCCACAGGCTGCTCCCCACGATGCCCCCCAGGTTGGATGGGCCCCTCACCGAGGGCCATGGCAGCAGCCAGGCCCTGTAGTGAGTCCCTCCTCAGCCCTGGGACCCCCTTGGCTGTGGGGTCCCCCCATGGGAGGTGGGTCCCCCCATGGCCATGGGGCTCAGAAAGGGGGCACTGGCAAAAAGTACCCCCCTGAGCCTCCCCCAGACCAGCCTCGGTGGGGTTTCACCAAAAACAAAACCCAAAAAATGATTGAAGCTCTTCCCTACCTCAGCCCTGCAGCATCGTCCACAGGGAGATGTGGGATGGTTGTTTACAGGGAGGGGTGAAGTGGTTGTTTCCAGCTCAGCCGTGGATGTACCAGCAAGTTCCAGCTTCTTCCTGGGAGCTATGGCAACAGCAGACGTCTGAACATCAGGTAGTCCAAACAACAGGAAAATTGCTTTTCTATTTAAAGCCAGGGTTAAAGTGTTGGTTTTGAATATCGCCAGAAAAATATGTAAGAAACAAAGGGATTTCTGCTTCTTTACAGGTTTAGTTTCGCACCTATTTAAACTATTTTGCACCTATTTAAACTGGTAGCTGTAGTCACATTTGTAAGTAAAACAAAAAGCAGATTGGGCCTGGTTTCCATGACTTGTTGCTCAAAATGAGAGTAACCAAAGTGAACATGAACAGGGGCAATTAAAATTGATTTTTGGTTGACACATTGCTAAAAATTAAATAAATTTTGAAAGGCTATACAATGGGAAGCCATCAACGTCAATAAATCAAATTTTTCAGTGAGGAGCTTTCAGCTCCCAAAACTCAGATATTCTGATTTTTCATTTTAGTGTGTGGAGTAACAGCTGTGGAAGTTCTATTGTCTGGGACAGATAAACAACTGGACTGGACCAGGCAAGTGAAGGTGAAAAGGGAGAGAAAAATCAATGGCCTTGACCTTTATTTTATCAAGATTGTGTAGTATGTCCCATCTTTCTTTAGATAGATGATTCAGATGTTCCTGTACATTTTTTCTCACAACTTCATTTCCTCCTTGTATATTCTTAGGTGAAAAAAAACAAACAGAGAAATCTCACCGACAGCCAAAGAAACCTGGACTGGTACCAGGAAATATCTGGAAGCATGAAAAAAAAAAAAGAAAATCTGTTTTTCTAGTAATATTCTTTCTCTGAGCAGTACGTGTGTGTGCCACTAGATGTCCTGGCAGCATCAGCCCTTGCACAGCACGGAGCTACAACACAAAAAACCCCACGGACCTACAAACATCGGATGATTTATTCTAAAAAACTTAGATATTTTCTTGGAATTAGGCGGGGGTTGAGGGTTTTAGGGTGGGGTTTTTTTAAGATTTTAATTATTATAATCCCTATGCACGGACCACCTGGGAAAGCTGGGGAGTTTTGACTCCTGAGAAACAGCTGCTTGCAACCCCAGATGTAGCACAGGCTGCCGTGCCTTGCTCCACTAACGGGTATCAGGCACACTTTGCTTGAGTGGTGAAGAAATTCCCCAATAATTCTGGGATTTAGTTCAGCTGCAGAGCCTTTTTTAGTCTGTGGATGCTTCCTGCAGCAGGTCCCTTCAGAAGAATCATCCTTAGCCTGAGGATCATTCCTGGCAGTCGGGGTTTTTTTTATGCAACAGAATGGAAATTTTCTGAAGATCTTTATTTTTTTTTTTTCAATGTTTCTTCACCAACTATTAGGATATTTTAGTAACTGTAAGTTTCCCAATTGCCTATACAAAATGAACAAAAATTAGAATTTATAGCATGCTTACTTTCTTTGGCTATGCATTTTTCTAAGAATTTGTAGGTTAAAAGATGTCTGTACTTAAATTTACATCTCTATCAGGATACAAAGCAGCTTCTGACTGTGTTAATAAGCTGTTACAATGACTTTCATTGTGACATCGATTTGTTTCATTTGTAGCTTCCAAACAAAATCACTTTGCTGTAAATCTGCTGTTCCCAGTACAGGTAGTTATTCTTAGCCTGGGTATTTTTTTTTTCTTTACTCCTTAATTGTAATTAAACCTATAATTAGAGCTCTTCACAAACTGATTTTTTTTTTTTTTTTTAAGTGTATCATGGACAGCTGTCGAGGTTGGATGGAAGGTATCAGCAGTGTCAGAAAATCATGATGGAGGAACAGTCTGCAGGTACAGCTCAGCACAGAATGAACCAGGTTGCCATTTTATTAACATATTTTGTGAGGCAGGGTACAGGTATGGAGTGGGAAGGTGAGCAAGATAACACAGACTCAGGGCTGGATCCATTCCCACAGAGGAATGAGAGGTAAGAGAGAAGAGCAGGCCCAGGGGGCAGAACTGGAAGCAGCCAAAATCGAGGTGATGTGCTGAGTTCACAGCAATGAGAGTCAAGGCTGAGTTGGGAAGTTCATCTGCAGTTTGGGTGATGGTAACCAAGGTCAGTCATGGTCTGATGATGGCTAGACAGGTCCACAGGGACAAGGCAGGTCTGAGATAAGGTCAGATGTAAGCTGGGCTCCAGATCAACAGGATCCACAGCTGAGCTGAAACTGGGACCCCCTAAAACATGAGGCAAAGCAACTGGGCTTTCAGGCCAGAGCTTAAATGAAGCCCCTGGATCCCTGGGCAGAGGGTGTGGGCAGGTGAGGCTGGCCCGGGCCATTAGGGTTTATCAGGTGTTTATCTGGTTTTGATCTGGGCCTTGGTCGGGCATTGAAGAGCACCGAGGTCCCTTGTTGTGTGTCTGAGTGATCTGTGTAGTGTTGGAACAGCAGAGGGGAAACAGCTGTGATGATGATGATGGCCTCTAGGAAAGGTGTGTCCTCTTCCTTTCCTGGTGCTGTTTCAGTCCCAGTGTATGAGAGGTTACAAGCAATGTGCATGTTCCTTATCTTGGACATGGATAATTTGGGTAGAGTTGTAAAATCAAAGGGAAGCAGCTGTAAGGGTGATAACTCAGGGGAAAGGTAGGTCCTCTTCCTGCTATATCCTGGAAGTGCTTGCCCAAGCTCTCAGAGTTGTGATCTTTCTTGCTTTGCATAAGTAAACAAACACAGAGTAAAAAGGTTTTGATTGAACTGTAGTTTAGGGATTTATTTGACCTATTTTATACAGTTTCTCAATCATTTAGCAGTGAATCTGGCTGTTTTCAAGGGGGATTGGGGTTTCCTAAACAAAGTCCTGGCTTTCTAAAAATGGAATTGCTTCTAGCTGGGTCTTGGAGCTGAATCTGGGAGTGTTCTGAATCATAACAACAGGGGAGATAAACAGAGAATTTACAGGAATAGGCCCATATCTGGATAACAGATCTGCATGGTCTTGTTCTGAGCCTGGCTGAGGGAAAATTCCTACCCAGCTTCTGTTGCTCAGATGTGGATTGTGCAAACTTTGTGGAGAAGTGCTAGATAATATAACTTCTAAGTGTAATTTTAAGTGATTTTTTTCAGACTGGAACCTACTAAGTTTTCCAGCATCAACTTTGGAATAAAGGGCTCTTAATGCTGTTGTCATTGCTAATTACATTAGTAATTAGGGACCAGCCAAGCTGCAGGCCCTGTTGTTTTGGGCACTGCACAACTGAAAGTAATAATGTGAGTGGCAGTCCCTGCCTTGGAGAGTCTCAGGCTGAAAAATAAAGGCAGACAAAAATATGGGAAAATCCTCCTCTTGAAACATCTAGGATTAATTTTTCTTTTTAGTTTTTGTCTTGAGCCTCTACCACAAAAATTTTGATAACTTGTGATAGTTTTTGGCATGGTTTATTCTAATGTACCATCAAAATACAAAACTTGTATTTCTGGCCTTTATCTCCCTGGAACTGGTGGAGCATTTCTATCTCTCACTGTGGACAGGTTTCCCTGCCCATGCTGGTGTAACAGGTTTGCCCTGTTCCCCTCCCAGCTCTTTGTGCAAAAGGAAATTCCACACAAACTTAGCTCAGATGATACCTGTGCTGCTTTCTGTTTCTGTACATTCTTTTTCTACCAATATTTATGGGTTAAGCTCTAAAAAAGTCCTGATGCAACTGAGCTGTCTGGTTTTGCAATGTGTCCTGGTGGAGGTAGGGCTAAAAATGGTAGTCTGGGAGCCTGTGGAAGTACAGGCCCTTGGAAGACTGTGGTTGTGCTTCAGGCAGCAGGGCAGGCTTGGATATTCAAATATGTTGGCAGTAGAAGGAAGAACTATTCTAAAATGAGCTGAACAGAGTGTCTCTTAGTTGTTGTGAAGCCAGCCCTTTAAAGTAATAACTTTTAATGATGTACAAAAGCACTGCCTGTTGTGTTTCTCTTCAAAGACAGCTGTGTGAGGAGCAGCACTCTGCTCTCATGTTCAAATCAATGGAACTTGGATAAAAATAAGTGCAATTCTGTTATTAACATAACATTTGGCTTCATTGTTGTTCGAAATGTTGGAATTGCTTAATGTGTTTTTCTTACTCATGTAGGGTAAGAGCCAAGCATCAGTGGTAGAAGTGCATTAATCTAGGGGAGATAATGCTTGTTGTAGCAGCTGGTCAATTTTTATCTTCTCACATCAAAAGCATCCCCACCCTTTATAATCAGAAGCCTTTTACCTCAGGTGAATTAATATGCTTCCCTTTTTTATTCCCCCCCCCGACAAAAATCTCTCATGAATAGACACAGCAATAAATATATCAGTCTAAAGCTCTTTTACATTTGTTGTAGCTGAAAAGCAGAGATGCAAAATGAGATTAAGTGACACAGCTCAAATAAATGACACAGAGGAAGAGGATCACCAAAAAAAATATTTTTCTGGCAAGAAAACAAGCCATTTTCTGCAAGGCCTGTGTAATTGCTACAATAACCCACATTTATGCAAAGGCAGATAATTTGGTTATTTTCCTGCTTGCTTGTTGAGCATTTTGGTGACAGATGGTGGATTTAATATTCTTGGATTTGGGTTATTTTGGGGGTGAGGGATGTATATACTGCTTAGCTGAGTTAGAAGTCAGCCCTTGCAGTGAGTTCACAGAATTAATTCAGTTGGAAGAAGTCCTCTGAGGTCATTGAGTCCAACCTGTGACCAATCCCCACCCTGTCAGCCAGACCATGGCATTGAGTGCCACAGCCAGTTTTTTCTTGAACACCTCCAGGGCTGGTGACTCCACCACCTCCCTGGGCAGTCCTTGACAATGTTTAATTACCCTTTCTATGAAGAAATTCCTCCCAGTGTCCAACCCCAACCACACATGACACAGCTCCAAAGGTTCTAAGTTCTATGGCTGTGGGTTCTGTTCCATTCTAGGGCCCTCTCTTCCTTAACAAATGACCAAAACAGCAACATTTGCCTCAAAACCAGAATCACCTGGCTCGAGGGGATGTTGGTAAGAGGCAGAGAAGGGCACCTGAGGGTAGGTGGGGCACCTCAAATACTGCATTCAGTTTTGGGTCCCTCACTTAAAAAAGGACATGGAGGTCCTGGAGTGTATCCAGTGAAGGGACTTGTAAAATTTGTGTAAGTTTCAGAGCACAGAATCACACCATAGTTGGGGTTGGAAAGGACCTCTCAAGGCCATCCAGTCCAACCCCTGCAACGAGAAGGGACCTCTTCAACCACACCAAATTGCTCAGAGCCCAACCTGGCCTTGAGTGTTTCCTGGCATGGAGCATCCACCACTTCTCTGGGCAGCCTGTGCCAGTGCTGATGATTCTGTGACCAGGGCGGGGAGAGCCTCCTCCTGCCGTGTGGCACCCATTGCTTAGCGACCTCCTCTTTCAACTGACCCCCGCTCCTCCATCGATACCCATTCCCCACCGACCCCTGCTCCTCTACTGGTGTTCATTCTCCAGACACCCGCATTCCCCATTGACCCCTGCTCCTACACTGATGCCCATTCCCCAGGAACCCGCATTCCTCATTGATCCCCGCTTCCCCATTGACGCCTGTTCCCCACTGACCCTGTTCCCCAGCCACCGCCGCTCCCCATTGATCCCCGCTCCCCAGCGATCCCCTCTCCCGCACTGCCGTCGCTCCTCACTGACTGCCTCTCCCCATAGACCCCCTTTCTTCCATTGACCCCCCTTTTCCCCGCTGATCCCCGTTCTCCCCGCTGACCCCTTTTCCCGGCAGATCCCCGCTTTCCCCGCCGCCGCCCGGGCCGCGCCTGCGCTCCGCCCCGGCGGCGGCGGCTCCGCGCGTGCGCAGCGCGGAGCTGTCAGTCGCCCCCCCCGCCCCTCGCCGCTCGGGCCATTTTGCGGCGCGATGAGGCGGGAGCGGTGGTGAGCAGCGCCTGTCCCGCCCGCTCCGCTCGCACCGCCGGGCACGGCCCTCCCGAGGGCGAGCAGGCACAGCCAGGGGACAGCGGCACCCCCAGCGCCCCCCGAGCGCCGGCGGAGCCATGAGCTGGGGCACGGAGCTGTGGGTGAGTGGCAGCGCGGGGGCAGCGGGAGCCGCACCGGGGCATAACGGTCCGGGGCCGGTGTGGGAGCCGGGTCCGCTCCGCGCCCGCACCTCAGAGCGGCTCAGCCCAGCTCGGGGGTCCTCCCTGCTCGGGAAACTTTCATGTGCAGCCTCTGCAGGGAAATCTCAGCGGAGGTTCAGGAGTTTGATTTAATTTGGCTGGAGGAATTAAATTAAAAAGAAGCTCCATAGCACGAAAAAGCGGCGGCGGCTGGGGAGCGGAGGGAGGCTCGCAGCGGAGCGTGGGGTGGGTTTTGTGTGTGGCTGCTGCGGGAGGCTCTGAGGTGGCTCTGTGGACGGGGGGTCCGGTTTCAGGAGAGGGAGCTGCAGGGAAGAAAAGCCAGATGATAAAATTTCCTATTGCTGCTGTTAAGGGGCTTATCTCCACGCTGGATTTGAAGGACGGAGATTTTTACGAGAAGAGTTTTGTGTTGTGTGTAAATAAAGCAGGTTTTAATGATGCAGAGGGTTTCAGCGTATAAAAGTCCTTGATGCTTTTGAGGAGAACCTGGAAAGTATAAATGCGTTTGGTTTACGGTGGAACGTTAATGGAAAATATCGGACTGTTAAAAGGAATGAGAAGTGGGCAATAGCGATGGGAAATGGTCTCTTGCTAATCAGAGGAAATAAGGGACGGGAGATAAAAGAAGTCTGGGAAGGCAGAAGAGCTGTTCCACATATTCAGTCACAAAGAGGACACGGTGCAGCCATGTTTGATGGTGGAGCATGGAGCAAACCTGCTGGGTCTGGCAGGGCTGGTACCCGCGGGTAGGAGGCTGCTCTTCCCGGAGTGCTGGGACGAGAAACATCTTGGGACAAATCTGTGCTCGGGAGGAGGGGGAGAGGGAAACGGAAACCGTGTTTTGAATGAAGAAGTCAAGAATAAGTGGCAGAGGGTCATCTGGATTGTGAAGCACTGCAGGATTCTCTCTTGTAGTCATGTGTTCGTGGCTGGTAGCCGGTGCGAGTTGGATGAAAATATATCTGAGCTTTTGAGCTGCCCCTTGTAGGAATGGTTATTTCAGATGTGCTAATTGCTGTCCTTTCTGGGCGCATTCCTGGCCCACTCTGGCAGGCAGTTCAGCATCCCGTTTTGCTGTGACATTGGAGTCATGTTGTAGCCAGATCTGGTTAGAACTATGCAGTAAATTAGGGAGCAACTGCTGGCTGGGAGAGGTTATTTTGGTGTGTTTTTATATGCCATATAAAGACAGGTGATAAATGCTGGTGAAATAGTGTAGTGATGCTATATTGATTCATCAGTACATAAACAGCTCTGCTGCATGGGAATGTTTCTGGGAAAACCTGCAGTTGCCTCCTTTTTCTGCATCTTGGATGCTTTGGGAGGTGACTGAATAGTTAGCATGGAATTAAAGTAAGAAGCAGTATAATTTGACAATTCTGACACTGGAAAATAAATTCTGAATTCTCAAAAAAGGAGCTTTTTTTTTTCCCCACTCCTAGAACTGCAAGCAATACTGAGGTGTTCCTGAACCAGAATGGTAGTAGAGAGTAGTGCCTATAAATAGTTCTTCTTTTATGTAATATTTGTAGGGGTGTGTGCAGCCATGTAAGTCTTCTGCAACAGTTACAAATTGCTTTTGTAACGTTTTTTTATCAGAAAATTTTGTTTCTGAAATTGTCTTCAGTAGCATCAAAGTATCATTTTTTCACGTCCTCAATGTAGTATTTTGAGAAATGTAGCTGGTTACTGAGAAAAAGGGTTGTATCAAGAGAATAAATGAGTCTAGATACGAATTTGGCAGGAGTTGTTCCGCTTTGATTTGGGTAGAGCTCTGAAAACACGTCGGTTTCCAGTGCTCTGGGTATTTAGGCCAAAACAGTGATTTCTCACTCTATGTTCTCCCTTTCACTGGAAAGAAAACCACACAAACAACCTGCATTTAATATATGCCTACTTCTTTTGTTGATCATGGCATTTATTTTTTAAACAAAATTAAATTTCCACTTACCTTAGAACTTAGTTGTCTTTTTTTTTTTTAATGGGTTTTCAGGAGCAGGTGTGGTAAGCAGAAAATGCCTATTCTACATATGACTCATATGTGGTTTGAAGGGCTGAAAGTTGAAGGAAAAGCAAGTGTTTTTAACTGTAGTTTAGAAATTTGTTTAAAAATCAGCAATGTTTTATCAGACTTGACTTGCACCCTGTATCTCTGATCTACCAGGCTGCATGTTCATGATTCACTCCTTTAAATATAGCAAAGAAGTAAAATCGAGCTTGCTTTTTAGAGCTCATAGAATGTTAATGTGCTTGAAGTTATGTAGAATTTCTGTTCATTCCTTGTGGGAGAAAAAGGCTGGTAGCAGAAAGCCTCATTCTTTAGAAGCCATAAAATCCCTTTGGCAACATGTGAGTTATTCCCAAAACAGGCTTTTAGCCACGTGCTGTGATGTGAGTGTATCCTGTGCCTTTAGGATGCAAATCTTACTGCCACTTTCCTACTGACATTTCACTTGATTCTGGACTTTAAGTACCATCTCAAGATTGTCCCTGTGGGTGTAAATGGACCCAGGACCAGCAGAATAATTCCATGTCCTAATGCAGTGTTTATATCCCGTGTGATGCAGAATGCTGGGAGTATTGGACTGTCTGGGGCCTCTCAGCAATCCAGTGTGGCAAAACAAAACCTGGAGGTCTCATGTAACCCTGTGTGCTGCTTCTGTCCACCCAAACCCTGCAGAATTCCTTCTGCCTGTTATATTCCAAACATTCAGGAGCTGAGGAGGAGGCAGTGGGTTAAGGGCAAAGTGCAGGCACAGCACCAAAGCATTTTGTTTTTCACCCAGTTCAAGAGTGCATTAAGGGCTGACAGGTAGGAGGGTGTAGTACATATTTATTTCATGTCTGATTCTTGAAACTGTGAGTGTTTTCTAAATACTTGGCAAGTGGAAGTGATAAGTGAAGGTTATGTAGGGGTGCAGACTTGTATAGTCAGTGCTACACTTTGGGGACAACGGGCTGTAAAAGCACACTTGGACCTCCTTCACCTTTTTCCTCTTGGCTAATGGGAAAGAACATGGAGCATGGCACCCACAGCTCTTCTGAAGGGTCCTTTAGTGGGTAAAATCCTAAGTGTGTGCCACACTTCCCACCAGTGTCCTTTTGTGTGGTATGAGGCCCTTGAAACAAGTGGGATTACATTGCAAACTGAGCTGGAACCTCAGCACTTGTTTTCAGGGTAGAAAAGGCTGTGGCTGCTATATTGAATGGAATCAACTTTCTTTTTGTCTGATTATGACATTTGGTACTGGGTGTAGTTTGGGGGAGTTACATGTGAATTTGTGGTTAGGTGGTCCAGGAAAAATTCTCTCTTTTCAGAACATGGTCACAGTACATCAGGTGCTGGTGGCCAAGTGATTCAATGTGGAAAGTTTTATAATTTTTTTGTTATGAATGTTTCAGAGGTGCAGACACTGTGGGTTTGCTGCTGCGGGGTTTTTTCCCACATTCAGTGTAAAATTTTTAAAAAAGCCCGGGGAGGGAGGTGATTTAATCAGTCTTTCTTTGACCTTTGTGAGAGCTGGGTGGCTGCTAGCAGCTGTCACTGTCCTTTCAGCCTGTGAGAAGGTGGATGGATATTCAGTATTTGCTCGGGTCTTAGTTTGCTGCCCGGATGCAAGAGGCTCTGTGGGCCAACCCCTGACGGAAGCAATACTTTGGGAACCACACCTTTTGTTTATAGGGTGTTCCAGCATGCTTCACTATGAAAACACATGGTTTGTGGATGTGTTTGTTTTTTGCCTTTTTAAGTTCATTCCACATAGGTGCAACTCTGAGAACTTGAAGGCCCCCTTGCTATTTGTAACTGCTAAAACGTTTCCTCTTTCAGCACTCACGCCTCTATTTCATCAGCAGAATTTGTGTTTAAACAGCTGTAATCTTGCATTTCTGCAATTTGCTTGAATGCAGCATTGTTCTTCAATAGTATTAGCAATGTATGGGTGTTGCATGTGGTGGTGACTCACATTTGGAAACCATCTGGAGTACCTGGGTGATTTTGACCTTGGTGCCATTGCACAGTGTGCGTAATGGGCACAGCAGTCAAATGTGAACTCAAATGAAAACCCTGTTTTCTTCTGCTTGTGAGAGCATCTGCAGGGCTGGATCTAGGTTTGATGTATTGATCATTGAGCCAACATCCAGTTTTATTGTATGCAGCACCGTAGCTGATTGCAGACAATAGAAATTGTGTGTCATCCCACCCATCCCATTCTCACACCTCTTTACAGCCCCCACCCCCCAAGCTCTTTGGGCCTGGGTGTTAAATGTTCTTTTCCAAGACTTAAAAGAAAAGGAGATGGTGTCTGATGGGAAAAGGACACAAGTAATTAGTCTTGCATGATAAGTCATGGGTTAACTCTGATGAGCTGAGAGTTTCCATTATGGGCCTAACCTTCACAGGTGGTTGGGTGAGTTGTTGGCAGCTTAGACAATCTTCTCCTGTGGTGATGGCAAATGCTCTTCTGAAACGTGTATTCTATTCTAAATTTGCTGTGAAACTTACTTAATGTTATTCAGACAACTCCCAGAAGCAGAGCTTGGTATCCCTGCCCCTTTTAGTGTGTGTGTGTTTCGTAGAAACTTGGTTTTTGTTTAGTAACATGTTAAAACTTTTGTATATTTCTCCCACAAAAATAGTATAAAAGCACCCTAAGAGCAAATACAGTGAAAGGCTGAGGTCACTAATGAATGCAGCATATTCATAATTTTTGCTTGGTTATTCTAAAGCTCTTAGTGAAAGTTGTATGCAGAGTGCTGGAGATGGGCACTTCAAAGCAAAAGACAGTTTTTTATTAAAGTAGCATTAGTTTAGTATTCTGCATAGTTATTTGGACAGTTCTGAGGTTGCAAAATTGTCTGACATTAATATCCCCTTATTTCACTGGCTGTTTTAAGTGGTCAGCCTGTACATGCAGATGAGTGATGAGAAATAGTTCACAGAAGCTGAGTCATTACAGAGTATCTGCAGTCTGCAGCTCACACTTTGCGTGCGTGCTCAGCTCAGGGTGGGATTCGGGGCTGCTGCAGCCTCTGTGCGCTGTAAAGTTTGTGCCATCAGACTTCTTTCAGCTTAAAAAGAGAAATTTTAACCTTTAGGGTGATGTGTGGGGGCTGCCCTGCTCCTCGCAGGAGGTGCCTGGGGGGAGAATGGGGTTATGTGAAAATCCCTGCTGCACCCCTTGGCTCCTGCAGGCACCAGGAGCAGAGATTCCCTTTTCTACCTGAGGAGCTGCTGGGATTTTAATGTTTCAACTTCTGAGTAATTTGGTTTACAACTCTGATTTGCTTTAAGAAAGAACGTTTCTATAATATTGTCAAACCACCTATTCTGGTGTTTGCTACCTATTCATTAAAGAATGGGGGATTTACGGTTTTTCAGCGTGAGTCAGGACTTGCAGAATTCCGTGTTTTCCCTTGCAGCCGTATTGTGGCTGCTCGAGATCCCCCGCTTCCTTGAACCATATGGGGAAGGCACTCAAACACGAGCCCGTGTTTTTCTGGACTCTTTGCAGCTCATTAGTGTTACTCATGTTGTGAAACATTCTTTTACAGCAGAATTTCAAAAGCTATAAAACACTCTTTTAAAGCAGAATTTCAAAAGCTAAGTTCCACATGAAGAGTGGGAGCCACTGTCACACTGTAATTTAATAACCTGCTTTACATTATTGCTTTTGATTGCTGGACAGGTAACCTGCTAATGAATTTTTGGAAATTCACTTTCATCCTGTTTGAAATACTGCTGCTGAGATTGATTATACATTGAATCTAGTCCAGCTGTCAAAATCCAATGGTTTGTTGAGTTTCCTCAGTGTTCATGTAAATATTTTAAAATAACTTCCCTCTTCAGTATAGTTTTGTGCTTCAGATGAAACTTCTTCCTTTCACCCTTAGAAAGATTGTTATTTTTATTTTTATTTTTTTCTGAAAACAATACACTGGTTAAATTGGTAAAGCACTGTTGTCTCTTGGCATATTGTAGTCCTTGCCATTCTTTTCAATCAATGGCTTTGGCTCTAAAATACAAAACAGTGCAAAACTAGTGTGTATATATATTGTATGTATGTACAGGATATGATGATTTTAGTCTGTCTTCTCAAGCAGGTGGGGTGTTTGGATAACTTTGGAATTTAACATGATCAGAGTTTCCATGTTGTTTGGAGACAGCCTTATTAACCTGCTCAATAATTTCTTTTGGTCTCAGTTTATTAAGAATGGCTTGTTGGCATAATTAAATAAAATGTTTCTTTTTGCATCTAAAACTGGAAAAAACTGTGGAAGGGCTTCTAGATTAACTCTTCTGGAAGTAAAGTGCAAGACTGAAATATTGTTTGCCTGGTGTTCATTGCTGATCACTGAAGCAGATCGTGTTGTAAACCATGTAAAGAAGCGGTTCTGTTGCAATGTTGTCCTTAATTTATTTGAGGAAGAGTCAGCCTAATTGGCAAAACAATCAAAAAGAACAACATCAATCCCCCAGATGCCCTCAGAAATCCTGTAAAGCAATAAAACTTGAAAAGAGTCACTTGGGAATTAATGTCTGGTTTAGAAGGATGGTCCCCAATGAGCTACCAAGTCACCCAGATAGTCCTTAATCCTGAGGAAATCCAAGAGTGGATTATTCTTGTTGTAGCTGAAATAATAGAAATTTCTTCCATTATTGTGTCACTTGGCCATTTCTTGTTTAGTGTTTTTCAAGTGCTTCTATTTGGTACCTAAAGTATTTTTATAAAGTAAAGCCTTCAGTTCTGCCCTTGCAGTGGGGCTGGTGTAAGTGCTGCCAGTATCATTCATTCCCTGCAGGGGAAGGGTATTTGTAGTGTTTGGATTTACTCCTCTGGGAATAGCAGGTACAATTTCTCTCATAAATCATTCATTTTATAGTTGAGACATTTATTTTATTGCTCTGAGACTGTGGATGTGCAGATAAAGGAGTGCTACCAATGTGACAGGAGAAAGATCATCTTGCAAGGATTCTGAGCATATTCCTTATTCCTAGCTGCACTCCTGGAGTTTTTGCTCCAAGAAATTTCTTGTTTGGTGCCTTGAACAGTTTCCTCTGTCTCAGACTCTATTCTAGATTGAGCTGGGAGCCCTTCTTATTGAGAATGTGTTTAACATTTTTTTGTTCAAACCATCTATTTTCTGCTTTTTAAATTTTTTTCTATGTTAGGGCACTCAGGCTGCAATTTTCCTCTTTCTGTGCCTGCCTCTTGCTTTTTGTGTTTCAGGATTATCCAGTTGTTACCAGGGCCAGTGTATTGCACATGCTGAACACGATGCCTCTGGTTTTGGAAAGCTGTAGTGCTCCCATTCATTGGAACAAGGTTTTGAAATTTGGCAGACAGAAGCTGTTGAACAAGGATATGCTTGCTGCTGTTGAGAAAATATTCTTCAATTAGGCAAACCTGTAAGTCCTTGGAAAAATACCACTTTGCCTGCACTCAGTAAAGATGTTATTGACCAAATCTTCCTGGGTGCTGCTACGTTTTGGCCTTGGAGGGATTTTCGTGGGGCAAGATGAGATCACCCACAGAATAATTGACTTGAAGGAGGCTCAGTCTGGTCCTTGCAGGAGAGCAGCCAGACTTGCCATGCCATGGCTGCTCAAGGCCAGGGTGGAGCTGGGCAGCCTCCTTTGCTCTCAGGCTCCTTTGTTGGCACCCAGTGGCACAGAGGGAGAAGCTGCCTGGAGAGTTCTGATGAGTGGGATCTGGGATGTGTTATGGAAGAGCAGCGAGCAGGGGAGAGTGGGATGGGAAGCATGGCTGCTCCAAGTCAAGCTAAAGATCCCTCTGACCACTCTTCTTCTTTGTTAAGAGCAGCAAACCAGTTCTTCTGTTGTCATGGACTGGTTCTTGTTGCACTCACCTGAGGGTGAGTGAGGTGTGTGGTCAGAGAGGAAACCAGCTGTTCAAGAGACTGAATGTGGAGAACTAGAGATCACACCAGGATCTGGTTACAGACAGTTGGGTCTGCTTGTCTAGGAACTGTTCCTGTGATGGAAGTGCCAGGAATGATGGAGAGGGTCATTTGAGGAGAGATAATTCAAATTGGCAGTTCTGACAGTGAGTGAAGAAGGACTAGTAGGGTGAAGGAAGCAGCAGAAATTAGCTCAGTGAGCTCAGGAGGAGAAAATGAATTTAAACAAAGAAAACAAGGAACCAGTCAGTAACAGGGAAACAGCTTGGATAAAAGCTCATAGAGCAGGGCTGGGCTCTGGGCAGGACGGGTGGGATTGTGACTTGCTGTCAGACTGGATGTGCAGTGGGATTACTTCATTAGGAACAGCAAGTCAAGAGTTTGATGGGATCAGGAGAAAGTTCAGTGGGTGCACAGGGGGAAGGAATAAGCATGGAGCAAAGGATGAAGATTAGATAAGAAGAAAAGCAGAAAAATAGTGCAGAGACCTAGCAGTCCTCTTTTGGCTTTGTAGTATTGCTATTTTATATGGCTTTTTCCATGTCATGTTTAAGTGGAGTTGACATACTGATTAGAATGTATATACATTGATTTCTGTGGTTGCACTTTGCATCTTTACTCACTGTGGAAGGATATTTGACAACATCCCCAAAGAAAAGCTTTATCCAGAATTGTGTGCACTGCTGTTTTTCATTCACTCATTCTGTGCAGAAAGCCTGAAGGAATTTTTTAGCAAATAAGTTCAAAATGTGTTTAGATAATATATTTCACTTTGAATTATACTCTCTTAGGCAGAGAGAAATGTTTTAGCACTTTTATCTTCTATTTACAAAAAGGAAAAAAAATGATAGCCATGGAGCAGGGAGTGAATGAAAGTGTGTTTTCTCAAACAAAAGTTAAATGGGGAAGAGAAATATTTCTTGCCCTCTTGAGGGCTGTTGATCTGTCAAATGTGGGTCTTACAGGAGTGGCATTCATTAGGAGTGTGTAACTCAGGTTTTGCTGTAGTAAAAGAAAAAACTGGCAGTGGATGAACAGGGAGAGCTGCAATAGACCACTACATAAATATTTTTTCACCCATCCTGGCTCTCTCTCCCAAGTATAACAGTCTGAGATCCTTTTGCTCATGTGTAGTCACTGGAAAACCCTAAAAATAAAGGGTGAGAGGAAAGGGTTCTATGTGCTGGTCAAGAGCCTTTATTTCCTTACAAGTCTTTGGAGCTGTGAAACATCTGGGTTTTGCACAGGATGCCTTTGGCATGTGCTTGCAAGTTAACATGCAAAAGCTGAAAAACTGTATGGCTTTGCTTCAGTTTTTGATGTTCAAAACAACTAAGGAAATGTTTCACTGTTGGACATATTGGTTAGGGGTTTGCTCAAGGGCTCCATCATCAGTGGGAGGCTCCATCCACCCAAAGCACTGCCAGCCTGACCCCCAGGATCAAGACACCCATCCCACATTATGGTTGCATGCTTTATCTGAAACCCAAAATTGCACCAGCCAACCCTTTAGGTAGTGAGAATGCTTCTCACATGACATGTGTGACTTGCTGCCTGTTTAAATCAGTGCCCTGGGGATTTACAGCCTTATTTTTGGAAGGGGGGGCTAGCTAGGTTCCAGCTCTATTTAAAGATAAAATCAAGTGTCTCTGGCTGTGTGGCTGCATGTGTCCTTCTGAGATGCACTGGAGTAGCCCAGGAGAGCACCCTGGAAGAGAGTAGGAGCTTGCATCCATTCCTGGTATGTGTGAGCATCTCCCCACCACCTCTGGATTATTGTGGGCTGGTTTTATTTTTGCACTGTGGTTCTTATTCTGATTCTTGCCTGCATCATCCTGATACCAGTATTAAGTGTAAAATTGCTGAAAGCTCCTTTTCCAGAGGTTCAGTATGATTGACATGAAATGATCTTGAAATAGGAAAGCTGAAATTGTTGGAAAATGACAATTTTTGCTAGAAAATGTGCTGTTTTGAAACACATACACCTAATTTAGGCACTGTTGGAGACTGGGTCTGCATAGTTGTCACTCTTGGAAAATACTTAGTCTTGAAGAGAAAGGTATCACAGTGCCAGCATTTAATGGTTGAGAGAGTGTGTTGAATTGTTCCACTTACAAAAACCTTGGCTGAGCTAAACAATACAAATATAAATATTTCACTTGGCTGTTAGCAGTTGAGTTGAAATGCTTGATGGCTGGGAACAGCATGGCAGAATGGTGTGCTTCATTCACACAGAGGTCAGAAGACATTTTACATGGTATTTATGGGTTTCTTGCACACAATTATAGACTTTTGTATTGACTTGAATCTGCTGTTGGCTTGTTGTAGTCTTCTGTGGTTTATTTGTGGGTTAATCTCTGGGAACAAAAATAAATTGAATAGTGACAGAGGAATCAAAACAAGAATCCACTCTAGGAGAGTTGAACAAGTGAAAAATGTCAAAATAATGAAAATTCAGACCCCTTTCTTACATTTAGAATGTAAGAATGAAGTATGTGGGGGTTTTATTCATGGTATATTGACACATGTGGTGTTTAGGAGTTGCTGGTCAGTGGAGCACTATTGATTTCTCTCTGGGGGCAAGGCATCCATCCAACCTTCCTGGCAGGGGGTGGGGCTGATTCTTTAATCAGAACAGCAACAGTCCGTCCTGAAGCTTCCTCAAGGTATTAGGACTAAATTAAACAGTCTGGGACTAGTGTGTAAGCCCTAATGCACTTCAAGAGGCTTTTGTGGATAGGAGAATTTTGAAAATAATCAGAAGATGAACCCAAAAGTAACAGGAAAAAGCCACAGGCACAAATCACCCTTAAAAAGGGGCCCATAATACATTTTCTTTGTGTGGTGCAATGCTTAATGCTCAGATTCTCTTAGGGAAGAAAAGATGCATGAACTATACAGCTCTATTCAGGGCACTGCATTTAGAACTTGTGTTCTATCCTTTGTGTATGTGTTCCATAGCTGTTCCAAAAATAGATATGGTCACAAACACCAAATTAGTAGAATTAGGCATCCTAAAGCCAGGAAATGCACCATTTTTAAAGCAACAATCACTACAGAGGAAATGTGAAGTCTTATGCACATTGTGCTATGTCTTTATTTGACAAGGTTGTTTGCTTGTGTGCATTTGCAGAATCCATAATCTGTGAGAATTTTCTAAGGATAAAAATGTCCTGGTTGCATTCAGCTTTGTTTGGACTTTTATTTCTCTTTAACTTGGAGGAATGAAACATGATCACTGAGCAGTAATCTGTACAGTAAGTGCTCATAAGCAAGACCAACTACAAATTGTCAGTAGCCTTGTTAGATGTGCTTACTGGTCATTATGGATGTCATTAATGTACAAAAGTACTCAAAAAATAAAAGTGAGGAGCCCACATGACAGCTGTTCTGTCTTGCTCTTGGTTCTCAGTCATTTTGTCTTGGTCCATCTCACTCTACAGACCAAAAGCCAGGTAAGCAGTAATTTTATTTTTCCAGAATGTTGGAATCCTTTACAAGTATATCCATAAGGCCTGAGGACTTCATGAAAGCTGGAATGTTTTAGGGTGGCTTTGTTAGTAACATCTGAATTCTGAATGTCCCTCATGGAGACTGGCAGGTGCTGAAGCCTCTGGCTTCAGAGATGCTCTGCCCAAGTCTTCTCCCATAACAAACTTCACTGGTCCTAGTGGTTCTTGGCCCACCAGTTTGGACCATGAATTAGCAGCCAAAAATTTTGAGAGATAGATTTCAACTTCAGGATTTGTGAAAAACAAACCTTTTATTTTCCCTTCCTTGGCTGGGAGCAGTTTTGAGTCAACCTTTGGACCAGAGTTGCAGCTTCCAAAAACTATTTTAAGTGGAAGGTATTGTCATTGGAACAACTGTAGAGCACTGAGTGACCTCATTGTCCTTACTGTGGGAGGGGATGTTCTTGTCAATTTGTGAGAAATTTTCTTTCTTTCCCTGCCTTCTTTGTAGGTAGGTAAACACACATTTGTTTTCCTCTTCCTCTCTGAATCAGTCTGGTTCAGAGGCCAAACTTGCTTTCCCTGCTTGGCAGATAAAGCATCTTGTAGATTCAAGTCAATATCCTCTTTCATATTTTTTAGATGATTCAACTGCTCATCAAGCAACTGGTCTATCCCTGTGTTATAAAATAGTTGGGGAGTCATGGGACAGTCAGGGAACTGAGCCCAGAAGCTCCAGTTGCTGTGTGAAGATCAGTAGTTCAGGCCCATTGAAGTCAAAGGTTGGACAGGAGGTTCCTGTTTGTTCTTCAAACAAAAGCATTTCTTGTGTGTTTGTGAGCTCTTTAATCCAACAGGCAGAGTTGCAGCCTTTTAATGGATGGAAGCTGAAGTAAACAAGGCTAAGATATGAGGAAGAGGAGGAAGGCTGACGTGTTGTTGTGCAGATTCCTTACACCTTAGTTGTGACCTTTGCTGAAGACAAAATTTACTTTTCTAATGTTCCACAGCAGAGCAGGTTCTTCTTTTTAATATCTCATTATTTTCCCATGTCCCCCCCCATGTATTTTCCGTCCCATGAATAGATTATTTATTCTCAAAACCAGTTTGTTTTGCCTTTCTTGCATTAGTCAGAAGATTTCTTATCATCGTGTACTTTAAAATTTGCAACATTTGTTTCCAAAGATGTTGCCTAAAATGCAGTGTGATAACCTCTCACAGACTTGAGCACTGTGTCAGAAATGTCACGTTTAGCAAGGGTCCTGTAGGTCAGCTGAATGCACCAAGTGTGACAGGAAAAGCAAAAAACCTATTTTGGGAGACCCAGAGCAGAGGAGAGAGACTTGCTGATAGTGACTTGGCAACATAATAAAACAGCAAGATACTTGAAAATTTAAGAGCTGTTTTGAGGTGATGAGTTTTCATTTGCTCCAATGAACTGTAATATCCAAAGCTTAGTGTCTCTTTCAAAAAAATAAGAACTTGCCCTTTAATACCTTCCACTTTTGAGCAAATGGCTAGTACAGTCTGATTTCAGTAATAAATTATTTGGAAGTCCATCTGACAAGACTTGAAGAATGCCTCAGTGTCATTTTTAGGATGTCAATCCTTGTAATACTTGGGTTCTGCTTTTATTAAGTGCAGTGCTTATTATACTGTTCCACAAGTACCTTGGTTTATTTATTTTTTTTTTTTTTTCATTTTAATATATATTTGTTTCATGAACTTGGGTTTGTTGGCAGCATTTTTTGCTGGAGCTCTCACCCTCTTGTGCTGGGTAGGCACTGGGCAATCAAGGAACTGATGGTCTCAATCTTGCAAGTCATATGACATTAATTAAAGACAAGAAAGATTGGAAAGATGGAGCACAAGGCATTCAAGGATGTGGAAATCCTCAACCTCTCCCATCTCTTCATGATTTTCTGGTCTGGGGTAAAATATGGTGATTTCTCTTGTGCCCATGTTTATTATGAAAGTTCTGTGCTGTGAAATTTTAACTGCTGAATAGTTACTGTAGTCTGGGGCAAACCTAAAAGTAAAATAGAGGGTATCTATTTTATGTCTTCTGTTGTTGAAAAGCAATATAGCAGGCTGATAGTACAATTTATTTTAGGTATTTATTGCAGTATTCCCTCCATGTTATAAAAAGTGGGTATGTCTGACAGCCACATTTCAAAGAGTTTTTTCAATGCACTAATTAATTCTCTTCAAATAAATAGTCATGCAAAAAAATGAAATACAACATCAATATTTAATGGCATCTGCTTAAAATCCTCCCAGTTTAGAATTTTGAAGTTGTGTGGGGGTGGTATTCACACATCCCTGAAAAAGGGAGGATGGAATGTGTGTGTTTTCTTTTCATTTGAGGAATGAATTACTCCTTAAAGATGTGATTGTGAGGTGCCCTACATGGTCCTGTGCATAAAGAATGTAGGAAACAGGTTCATCTCTCTCTGGAGGCTGTTGCACTGAGTCCTGTGGATGTTACCAGAAATGGAGATTCTGTTTCCTGAGTGGAATGACCTGGTCTCCACATTCCAGATTTGTCCAGTTGCAGCAAGTTTGCAGAAGTTACACTGAAAGTGGGGTCAGTTTTTCTCTTGCTGCAGGAAGCAGTGAGCCCAAGTGACCAATATCTTACTGTGCACATCACATTGTTTCACGTTCCTCTGTTG
This sequence comes from Oenanthe melanoleuca, assembly GCF_029582105.1. NCBI lineage: Eukaryota > Metazoa > Chordata > Aves > Passeriformes > Muscicapidae > Oenanthe > Oenanthe melanoleuca. The sequence goes on from NC_079350.1 coordinate 5,409,118, forward strand.
AACAGCACAGCACTGAGCTGACCTAAATTTATAGTTCTCTGGTGAGATGTCAGTCTGCTCTTAAGCTGTTTGCAGTACTTTCATCTGTGAGCTGCCTGTGTTTGATGTTAGTGCTGTGTTATCAGCCTCTGATGTTAAATGGAGAACCACTCTTCTTGTGAAGAAGTGAATTTGTGACAGATTTGCTTGCAATTTGTGGGCACTGTTTATGCCAGAATTGGGGAACCCATTACTTTCTGGAAATGACAAGCATTTGTTAGACTTCCTCCCACAGCAGTGACAGAAAAGAGCAGTGCTGTGCTCACCATCCTCTTTTGATGCTTCATGGTTTGTTATTGCTGTGATAGGAAAACACAAGGAGCAGGTTGTAATGTAAGCATTCCCTGTGTTTATTTGTTGGTGGTGGTGTGGTAGCCTTCCACTTGATCTTCCAGGAATGTGAGAAGAGTGGAAATCAGGATGACATATCTGTGCTTTTAGTCACAAAGTTCCACCCCGTGTGTTCTGTGAGCAGCATACTTTGCTATTACAAAGTCCTGAAAAATCAATTAATTAAGAAATATTCCTGTAACACACACTGTGCTGTCACACTGACCCAAACTTAACCAGCAGCTCTCAGTGATGGAGATTTTAATAACATTTCACCATGGTTTGTGTTAGTCCTTTGACTAAGCACATCATGATGTATGTGGTGTGGTGGTCTTGGTTTTGTTTGCCCTCAAGACACAAGAATGCTTTTTATTGCTGTCCCTGTAACCAGTCCAAAGTACAGCAAGCAGCTTTACACTTGAAAAACTGTAGCACCCTTTCAGGAAATATCTGCGGCCCCTCAGATTTTTTCAGCCTGCTCACACATTCAGAACCCCGGACAAGCAGCTTAAGATCTGAATGAGATTGTTCACCAAATGACTTGGTGCAGCATATTAATTTGCTGGTGCTTCTAAATGCCTGCAGTGTTACAAGAGCCTGCAATGGCACTGAAATACCAGGAGCTTTGTTGGCTCTAAACTCCTTAAAAGAGAGTTTTAAATTCTTGTCTGCTTGCCGCAGCCTTACCAGCTTTATAAAGAATTTGGAGATCTGTATTTCAGAAAGGTTGTGTGTCCTGGGCTTAGGAAAGTCAGTAAGAGCTTTTCCTGGTAATATTAATTGTCTTGGAGCTCAATTGTTCTCTGGGTTTTACTGTACATCTGATTATATAAGCCTCCTATTAGTGCCTTTATCTATGATATGTTTATTGCATGGTTTTATGCATAGGATTTATGATGAAAAAATATTTGCCTTTGGAGTTAGGTAAACTAACATAATATGGTTATAATGAGGCTGGATGCAGCCTCAACCTGATTTTATGTATATTTTCAGTTTCATTTTAAGTTAATATTTAAATGCCAGAGTAGAACTGATAAGATATTAAACCATTTTTCCTTTTTTGTCTTTGTCTGGTGAGCCAACATACTCCTCCCTCAAAACCAATATTCTGCCTGACAGCTGGAGAGAGATATGAAGTGTTGTCAAAAACTGCAAAAAGTTTAAAACTTTAGAAATCCATTTTCAAAGTCTTGAAGTAGATGATTTTATTTAGAGGATGAACCCAAATATTTTAGTGAAAGCTAAAAAAATCCAGTGTTCCGTGATGTCCCTTGTTTCACTGCTCCTGCATTTAGGCAGATATGTAGTTCTAGATGGGGTGACCAGAGGTTAGTGGTCAGACTGGTGTGACCCAGCTGTGGTTTTTAATCTTGGCTCAAATAAGCACTGCTTTAAATTGGGTAGTGATTTTCTTCACAACTTTGTCTGAAAACTGTATTAATAGGAGGCTGTTTACTGATGCAATTTTCATTAGTATTGTAAAGATATTTCTTCAAGTGCTGTGAAAGCTTGAAATCTATATCATGGTATCACCATTGTTATAGCATGAGTTATAAAATATTCAGATGTGGTTTTGGAACCTAAGGAAATGAGATTGTTGTCACAAGAACACTGGATTACCTCTTTTGCTCAGCTAGACTTGCCTATCCAGCTTAGGAGCAGAATATCCTTGCTGAGTGAGGGAAGCAGTCCTTACTTAAAGGATCAAAGGATGTTGCTCTTCTAGCTCTGGATGGCAAGATGTCATTTATTCCTAATGCTTAGGTTTCCAAGCCATATTGGTCAAAAGGAACTGCAATTGTTGATTTATTTCCATAAAATGTTCTGACTGTTTTTCTTTGAGAGGCCGAGGCTGTGTAGGGTGCCAGACCAAAAGGTTTGGACAGTCTGTAGCTGCCCTACTTTCTAGAAACTGTAATTTTAGGTTGTGTTGGCTGGCACAGGATGGTCAGCACAGTGAACTTGAGCTTTGTGTGCTGGAGCTGGAGTGTGGCTGTCCTGCAGCATCCTTGTGGCACAGGCAGCAAACCACTGAGCCTCGCTCCCCACGCTGCGGTTCCACACGTGGCTCTGATTTCTGAGAGCTGAGCCCACTTCTGGGTCTGGGGGAGCAAAGGCAGCACTCAGCACAAGGAGGCTGCTGTTAGACTGGGGAGTCTCTGCTGCTACTGATCAGGTGCTCAGGCATTTATTGTTGATATATGGTGGAGACAATTGTGCTATAAACTCTAGTTCTGCATGTTTCATACGTGTCGCTTCTGGGGTAGGGCACTCTGATTTCTTGCATTTTACAAGGCTGGGTGACACGTGGTCTCTTTGTTCTGGTGTGAATGTTTGTTTAGTGTGATGGAGTTAAATTTACCTCTATCTCTTTAGATTCTTGCAACTGTCGTATGTCCCATGGAGAATGTCAAGTGTCCCTGAGTGAGCAGCCCAGATGACTCCATCACAACCCTGGGTGCTTTGTGCTGCTCTATTGACTCTGCAAACCTGAAATGTGTGTGGGAGAACTTTCTCTTGTAGTCTAGCATGTAATTTAATTGATGTTTGTTTGGTAATTTGCCTCAGATTAAATTATTCATTGTCACCACTGAACAAATGCTTTGTATGCTTCTGGTGGGTCAGCATTTTGCACAGTGTTTCTCCCTTCTTATTCCACCTACTTTGATGCATTCATTTGGTTTTGCTGCAGTCTTAGTACTGAGAGAGGCTTCTGTTGGGAGAAGGGGGAGACCCAGTGGAATTTGAGAGGCTTTGAACAGTGATTATTTGGTTAAGAGAAATGTGATTACGTTTTTTCAGATTTAAACTTTGATGTAACACAAGTTCACACTATAGTTAATGGGAGTTGTTACCTGAGGGTGAACTTCACAGAAATGTCACAAATGTGAGCATGTGAGAATAGGAAGATATGACTGAAGTAATTGAAGAGTTATTGTCAATAGCAATTCATGCTTTGATGCACAGAGGGATGTTTCTGATCCTTAGCCAGGTGTGTCAGTGGTAGAGTTGCCACATTAGTTTTGGTCTGACCATATTTTAGCTTGGTCATTCCATGGCTGTACAGGTGATGGTGTCTTTTGTAGAGGAGGAGAAACATGGCAAGGGTCATCTTAAAGTCTGAATATTTTATGCACGTGGGATCAGACTGAAACAATGATTTTGTCAAAATTGGGATAAATGGCCTGACTCCTGGACAGATGCAGCTGGGGTTAGGCACTTCCCTGAATATTTATCAGTGAAAAACTGAGAGGAGAAAGGTATTGGGTTAAAGAAAAATATATGACAGGATGTTAGAGGACTGTCTTGGTTGCCATTTTTACAGCTATAGGAGGGGCCAGGTCTTATTGTAATAAAAAGCTCTGTGAGAAACCCTAATAGATGGATTTAAGGCATGGAGTCTCCACAGCCTTCTTTTGACTCTTTGCTTTTATTTCTGGCCTAGTTCCAGAATTTATCCATTTTTTGCCAGTGTAGCTTGACTCCACTGCACAGAGTGGACTGCATGAATAGATAGTTCTGAATTATGAAATACACTTTGAACAGAGTTTAACAGATTTTGATGTGACCAACAGTGTTGTTTGCAGACATTTTAAATGTTATGCATTTTGACATTGTTGTTCTATCCATTGCATTAGATTTCTGAGTTGCATATATCTCTGATGATCTTCCTGTTCTGGAAACTTCACTATTTCTTGGATCTGAGTGGAAGCACCTAATCTAATTTCTGGGTTAAAAATGGAATGCAGTGGCAGATAGAAATACTTCAGGCACAGCAGTAATCTTATTTGGTCATGAGTGTGAAGTAGCTCTTGAAAAATCTAGGATTGTATTTGTCATGTCATGGTATTTAAGGTATTAAATGCTTTTTGAACTCCGTCTACAAAGAAGTTTTTCAGCAGTTTGTTCCATTTAATTTGGACATGAGAGGAGGGAACAGTCAGTTCAGATCTTTACTTTTCTTTTGAACTTTAGGGAAGGGTTTGGAACACTCTGAAGTGGAAGGGGCATATTTTTTTAACCCTAGTTATTGCCATTGCTCCAGTGATTCCAGGAGTCAGCCTCCAGCTAAGCAGAATTAGTGATTTTTACAACATTCTTCTTTTGTGAGTGTCTGCATAAATATCCTGGAAGGACACGGTGCCTGCACTGGGGCCTGGTCAGTTCTGGCTTCACAGGAGAGGAGATGAAAAGGAGTATCAGGACTAAAGGCTGTTGTGTTTAGTGAATAAATGCATCTTTGCATTAATGTGTGTAGAAAAGAGCTTTGCACACGTGCTCAGTTCTACACCCACCAGGGGATTTATTTAGTGGAGATTAGAAGTTTTGCTGTTGAGAATACCAGGCATACCTGGTGAGACCTTTGCTAGTTTTAACTGTTATCTTTTTGGGCTAATTTTGATAGAGGGAGACCAAGGACTCTTATTTGCAAAATATAACAACGTCACTGATTGTTTTTAAGTGGTGATATTAAAAAAAACCCCATCAAATTAATCTTCCCCAAACCCCTTTCCTAAACTCCAGTGTGTGCTTGGAGCTGAATCATGTTCAAAAAGGTTTGATATTAATGAAGAAATTTTGACTTTGAGGATGCATAAAACAACTTTGGTATTCTACATGATGAAACCAGTATGCCATTGGTTTGTGATGAAGTTGGGAAAAAGCTAATTTCCCCAAAAAAACATTCCCACAGACTGCTGCAGTTGGAAGTATTGTTCTTGTGGATAAGATTCTGCTATTGTGATTCAGTATGGTTTTGGGTAAGAGGCAGAATTTCCTTTTTAATGTGTGTTCTTTTAAGTGGATCAGCAGGCTTGTTTGGCTTTCTATTGTAGTTATCCATGCCATGCAATAAGCAGGAACACTCCATGGCTCATTTTTAATAATCAGTACACAGCTGCCCAAGGGGGAAATCGTGGGCAAGAGCTCTTGTTGATCTTTGTTTTAACAGCTGGTATTATTAAGGGAGAGCTTCACAGACTGGGGAAAAAAAAAAAAAAAAAAAAAAAAAAGGGATGAAAATCAGTCAACAGTTAATCCAAGATGTGGCCAGACAGCAAAAGATTGACTGGGAATTAGTTCTAAAATTGCATTTGTTCAAATAATTTCAGAAGAAACGAATGGGTGTGTATTAAATGAGGGAAGTGGGATGGTGCTGGGGAACAGTGAAAAGTTGCAACATTTGTCAACTGAAGAACCTTCCTGGAACAACAGCAGCGTATATTTAGCATTGTTACCATGCTGCAACTCCTGAGGGAGGCAGCTCGGGTCTGGAGCTCTGCAGCAGCTCATGATTTATGCTGTCCTAGCAGCAGAGCCCCACAAACCAGGAGGATCTGCTCATTTTCAAAGCTCTTGTTTATAATGCACGGAACAGTGAATCCCTGTGGGTCCTTGCAGCTTTCAGGCTGCAGCTCTGGATACTGTCAGCAAAAACCAAATCTTTATCCCATTCCTGTTCCCCCAGGAGGAGCAGGAGGAGGAGGTTAGCATTGCTTTGTTTTGTTTCTTTGGTTTTTGTTTCCTTTTTTTTTTTCTTTAAATTAGTTTTGTGGGTATAATTAATGCTAATGGTAGAGATGCATCATCTCTCTGGCCCCAGTAGATTTTAGTAGTTATGAGCATTTGCTTAGCTAATGAGTCTGGATTTTAGAGTCTAGATTCTGCTGTTTATCCTCATACCTAGTACAAATAAATTCACTTAAATCAGTTCAATTGTTAGAATCAGCAAAAGAAGCAGCGTGTGCATGTTTGTCTCCAATTTAAATAACTGAGCAAGTGCATGAAAAGGTTGAAATGCACCCAGTCCTTCAATAAAAGTAGTCTGACTTAACATCTGGCATTAGTTGAAGTTTCTTTCTCATTATCTTGTTCTTTAAGAGCTTTCTTATATCCTGGGTTGTAATTTGCACATTATAATGTATTTTGAAACAAAACTGTGTCTTGTTCTGGGGTTTCTGGAGTGTGTTTTGTAAGCAGAATTGTAGGTTTGAAAAGAAGTGTTCCTTTCTGAATGGGCTGCTCGTGACAGATGGTTCTCATTGTGGCAAAGTGCCTCAAACCTCAAAGTGAACAAATTTATTTGAAGGAAATGAGTTGCTGCTGCATCATGGCCATCTATGAAAAGTGTCCTTGGACATTGCAAACGCTGACTTTTGAGCCTTGCCTTCTCCTTATTCGAGGAGAGCTATAAAATTCATTTTTGAGAGCATGAAACTGTGACACCTCTAAGAAGCACATCTCCTCTTTCAAGAGATGCAACACTATCTTTAGAAGGATCTCCCACTGATAACAGCAGGTGATGCCTCAGTATGGCCTTTTCAGGTACCTGTTTGAATAAAACCAAAATAGCACCATGTTCCATGCTGGATGTACTGCTGTCCAGGACATGTAACCTACATAATTTACCATCAAAAATTCCCTTGTTCCAAGAACTCTTATTATCCAGTACTTGGCTCAGTTGCTGTTTCTCTTTATCACCTGTTGCTCCTCAGCTCTGTCCTGCTGCAGCTGAGCTGATCACATCTCCTGCCTTCCCACTCCCCAGAAATAATCACTCCTCTCTTATCTTACGTCTTTCAGCATCTTTCTGAGCTGCTGCAGCACCAACAACCACATCCTCTGTGGGATAGAACATCCCCCCTCTCACCTTCCTTCCTGGCTGCTGTGTTAGCACAGTTAGTGGCCTTGTTGCCATGGAGGGACTATGAGTTCTGCTTCACCACATCCTTTACAGGATACACAGGCTGGGGGGAGGAGCAGGCTTGGTTTGACACCAGGGTGGCAGAGGTGGAGGGTTTGGGCTCTGGTCAGGAAGGTTCTTTGCTGCAGTTTTAAGAGCAGTACTTTGGGGCAAGGCCAGGAGGTTTCTTGCAGGATCACCTGCTCCTGGAGCTCCTCTGCTTCTGTGGCCTGTGACTCAGAGCCTTCTGGCTGCTGCAAAAGGAGCAGTTTCACTCCACAGCTGAAGCTGTCAGCAGAGAGGACGAGAAGTTGACCACTGAGAGCATGTGTGTGTGTGTGAATGCCTTGGCATGGGTTGTACTCACAGCAGGAAGCCTCTCCCCATGAAGCACGTGCTGGGCTTTGCCAGGCTTCCATCATAGGTGCAAAGTGGGTCAGCACGGTGGGAGCGTGGCTGTGCTCCCAGTGACCTCTCCAGCAGGCACAGGTGGCCTCTTGCTGACCTGTTGCTCTGTGCTGCTGCCCAGGGAGCCACTCTCCCTCCCAGCCCAGCTTTGGAGCCTGTGTTGGCTTTGCTGCTGTTCTCTGTAAATGCTGTGCTTTAGTCTGGTGTTGGGCACTTTCTCTGCAAGGAGGTTTAACCTTCACCAGAACAAAGCTCACCCCTTTCATTAGTGGGGGATGTTCCTGTGCAGCTCTGCTGTAGGTGGATCTTTCAGTGAGATGTTGCAATCAAATTGGTTCCCTGTCAGCCCAGATGATCTGGTTGTACTCCCAGGGCTGGCCATGCCTCAGAGCAGCTGGAATATTCATGTTCTCTCCAGGTGCTGGCCTTTGTGCCAGCTGCTCATGGCTTTTCTCAGAAGTGATTCTTGTTTGAATTAAGTCAGGTTTGTATCCAGGTAGGGTTAAGGATTGGCCAAAACCTGCCTGTGGGACAGCACCTCAGATTAATTAGCAGGAGGGTCACTCTTGAGCTTGTGGAAGGTGGTTTTTGGGGTGGGGATGAGTGTGGTTGGTCTCAGAAGCAATTACAAGGCTGTGCAAAAGACCTTGCTATTATACCAGGGCAATGTTATTTTCTATCCAAATTAAAACTGGCATAAATATTAGGTCTTATTTTGCTTTCCAGCTTCAGCAAAATGCTGAAGAGGGTAAGCATTTCAAGGCTGAAATATGGCCCAGAAACTGCTTTGTTCATTATGTCTATTGAAATAGGCAGGACAATTAGAGGTGAGTTTATCTAGCAGCATAGAAGGTATTTCAACCTAAAACACGGTTTGTTTCCACTCTTGCTTTCTGTCAATTCCCCTTCACAAAGGTTTGAAATACATTCAGTTTCCTATAAATACAGCAAAGGATCTCATGTTTCTTTTTGTGATCTCCTAGCTAGGTCAAGTTCCCAGGTGAATGGAAGAGATAGAATAGTTAACCTTGAGGGCTTTATGGAAAAATGTGTTTAGGAGAAGGCAATGAAAGGAAGATGGAGATGGCAAGTGGGATGGCTTTTTTCCTCTGGGCTATTTATTATTCAGCTGAAGCTGAAATCATGCACATTTAGGCATCCTGGTGAAAGGTCGGGAGGAATTTATTTAATACTTGAAGAGTAAAATGAAATTAAGCATGTGTGGCAGAAGAGGTGATCTGCATGACAAACACATGTGATCAGAAGTAGCTTTGTTAACAAGAACCGGATGTGTGGGGGAATGGAAGGTTCACTCAGAAAACAAGCAGTGAAGCCACAGCATCATCTGAGTGTGAGGCAGGCAGAGATGGTGTCCCTGCCCCATCCCTCTGTGCTCCATGCTGCTGTGAGTGCTCCTTGTCTCTGCTGCAGGAAGGGAAAGGTTGGTGTCCTGTGTTCCATCTATAATCAGGGATGTTTGTTTAGTGTCATTAACTGAGGGTTTCACTGACTGCTGCTGACAAGTTTTGTGTGGGAAGTTGATTCTCATCAGTAGTGGCTGAGTCAACAGATGCTGAATTGCTTTGGTATTTTCTACTCATCTATATTTTCTGGAAGGCTCTTGCAGTGGTAGCCTGTATTTTATGCATTTTCTTTCATTATTAATTTGCCTGGAGACTGTTAACATTTGCATATAGCTTTATTGTAGGTCTCTGAGGATCTGTGATCTGAATTCCTGTGTATTCTGCCAGCACTGTAGTGCCATATGGGACTCAGCTGAGCCTGTGAAGGGCTCATCATCTCGTTAATTATTTTTATAATTTGAAGTTGTTAAACCATGGAACCTAAAAAAGTAATTTAGAAATTGAACACTATAATGTATGCTTGATCTTCACTTTAATTCCTTTTTTGCCTATGAAAGTGAATAAGAGTGTTTTAAAAAAAAAGATATGGGAGGAGAAGGTATGATCAGAGGTAAAATTAGCTATTAATTACCCTATTACTGTTTTTTTATTAATGGTAGTATGTAAACAAATAATCTTGTGAGGAAACAGAATCAAACTCACTGGAGGATGAGGTAGTAGAAAGTCTTCAAATATTCTTAATATTCAAGAATCCTGGGTCTTTTATTGTATTGCTGCATTAGAATTGCAGGAGGTGTATGCTAAATATAAAGGCTTTTCATTTGCTATTAGCATCTGAATTTTCTTCATTATTTGTCTTTGTATTAGCATTCTTAATTTCACACTTCTGCACTGTCACCTGTGAAAGCAGCAGAAAGGGTGACAGTGACAGTTTAGCCCAGATACTGGTACAGTAAATGCTGCCAGCTCAGTCTACTCTGGGCAGGGCTGGCAGGAAGATTTAAATTGCAGAATTAATTGGTAAATTCTCCTAGAATCTAATGTCTTGTTCACAGTTGAAACCAAGTATAAACCCCAGTCTTTCTGGCTTGGCTGTGTGTTGGAACTGGGAAGGGTGAGTCTGTCTGGCTGCAGATCAAGAGGGAAGTGAGGACATCCCCTTTATTTCAGTCAGTGTTGAGGCTGGAGAAGCCTCTTGGTGGCAAGAGAAGCTCCATCATTGGATCTGAGCACCATGTGTTGAACTATTTCACAATAGATGGAAGCCTTCTAGAAAGAGGAAGGAATATCTCACTGAGCTGATCTTCAAAGACCTCATGAATAACACTTTATTGCTCAATAATTGGTTGTACTCCATGTTATATGGCTGAGAAATAGGAAGAAGGTTTTTCTTTTGGGATTTTGGTTTGGTTTCTTTTTTTTTTTCCCTAATGGCTAACTTTCATTTTCCCAAAATACTTTGCATAGCTGGGGAATGTGACTTCAGGAGGGCAGTTGAGAAGTGAAGGGGATTTGACAGCTTAAAGGAACTGTTCAAATGAAGCAAAGCAAATGGGCAGCACTATTTCCATTTTAAGCATTGTCAGGGTAACAAGCATGCAACCGAATTTCAGAAAGAATGCATGGATGGGAGGTTATTTGGGCAGCAGTAAAAGCACCAGGAGAGAATTAATGGAAACAGAAATCAAGTTAGAAAATGAATTTAGAAGCACACTTTGCCTTAGGGTTAAAATATTCAAAGCATTCTGGGGACTTGGATGTCAAATTCCTGTTCAAGGTAATGAGTGAAGTTCTACTTCCCTCTTTTGAGCTTCAGTTTTTTTCTGTACGTGCTCAAGAAGGTGTTAAGGTCTGAACAGTTTGTTTTAAGCAGCAGGGGCTGTGTGAGCCAGGTGGGTCAGCTCCTCCATCACCTGGGGAAGTGTTTGTAGTGGCACATGGTGAAGCTTTGGAAGTGGTGGAATCTGATGGAGGGGGGTAAGGTACAGTTGCACAAGCAGTTTAATTACATGGACAGTCAATTAGAAGTTTATTCTTTTTCATAAGCTGATAGCACAATAAACATGGGCACTTGAAACTGGGAGAAAATGAGATTTGGCAGGCTGGAAGGGTATAGTAACATGAAGGCTGTGGTGAGAGCCTGTGACAGACAACTGACTGTCAGTGCAGTATTTCTGCTCAAAGAATGTTCTTAGGTGTGAACCAGTCTCTGAGCCAGAGGAAAGCAGTGAGTTCTTCTAGAAAATGTTTTGGTGTTTCTTTTTCGGAGAAAACAGGTGTGGTGTGACCTTTTGTTTCTCCCTCACTGTGGGCAAGTGGGAGCATTCTTACTGAACATTGCATCATATTTCTTGCCTTGTTTTCTTGAATGCTAAAGCCCTGTGGAGTTTATTGTTTCCTAATGTTCTCCCTGACTGGAAGGGTGAGGATGCTGTAAAACTGAACAGAGGAGGGTCTGTGTATTGAAGCTGAAAGCTGAAACAGCAGCTAGTGGGGCACCTGAGCCTCTTGCAGCTGATGACTGATCCTGCAGGGCTGCAGTGGCACAGTTCACCTGCTAAACCATCTCTGCCAGGCCTGGTGCACTTTGTGCTGAAAACAGGTCTTGTTCTCATTAGACTCCAGAATAATTGAGGGGTTTTTTAACCTCTAGATTCCTACTGATAATGCGTTTTCATAATGAACTTTGAGAAAACTAAATCCATTTCTATAAAGTGTTTTCAATATTAACTATTTGAAGGCATGATATTGTTGTGAGCTGCTCTGAAAAATCTTTTTCAGAAGTATTATTTTGCATTGATTATATGTATATCTGGATTTCAGGATTCTGTGAATTGAAGGTTATTCTGTATGATCAACACATTTTGTGTCTTCTGTCTACCCCACAATTCATTAACTTTAACTCATCCTTTGCCTACCTTCAGTGTCCTTCCAGATGCATGGAATGAAGACAGGCTGTGTTGTATCCCCCTGCTCTGCCCTTCCTTTGGAATCTCATGCTCAGCCAGTGATGGTGTTGCCAATTTTACTGTCTTTTTTTCATGCTGGAGGCACTCAGCAAAGGGAAGGGACAATGGAATGTGTGACCCCAGTATAACACACTGCTGTGGGGCGTTGGCTGCTCAGTGAAATGGCACTTGGGCCAGCCCTGTTCCATGCCCAGAAAAGAACAGAAACTCTTCTCTTTGGCAAATCTGCAGAGTTAAACTTCCCTTTAACTTCTCCATAGTGGAGGTCAGTGCTTGTACTTCTGAGGTGGTTCTGCCTAGAGCTTGGCACGGGGCAAGTGCCTCATCTCACGTTATAAATAGAAATTCAGCATCTTCTCCTGGCTGATCTGTCTGACAGCTGCACCACCGTGTGCTCCTCTTACACTGCTCTGCAAGGAGTTTTATTTCACCAAACTTGGCCTAGTGAGGCCTTAGAAACAGAAAAACAGTCTAGCAGGTCCCTTTGTGGGCTGCCAGCCCACACTGAGACAGCTACCTGCAGCTGTTTCTGGGTTTTTATTCAAACTCTGATCCAAATGATGCTCTGAGAATTGATTCAGGGTGGGGGGATGATGGTGGGAAGTTTGGAGAAGCCACCACCAGGGTTGCCTTTTCAGGGTGAGCCTGCTCTATCTTGAAATCTGGATTACCTTGAAGGGCAGGATCTCCTTGAAAGGCATTCCTTCCTCTGGGAAACCTTGACCTTTCCTCTTTGGATGGGGTCGCAATAGGATAATAAGCCAGTTTCTTGGTACGAATATGATCTATCTGATAAAGGTGGTTACATTTGCTTACAGGGATTACAGAGTGAATTTCCCTGCCTGAGATTTCCCTTCTCTAAATCAGGAGTGTGTGAATCCAAGTAAACTTGTGACTAATGGACTTCCCCATGGGGTATTTCTCTTATATGCATGTGCTTATGTTAAATAATGTAAATTGTGGAAGAGTAGGGTGTGGGAGAACTACAAGACCTCTTTATCAGAAACCTTAAAAAGGCCATGTTTGCATGACTCCTGACTCCAGCAGAATCCCAGAGATGGAGAGGGATATTTGAAGCAGAGCAGAAGGTGCTTCTCTGTGCTGGCATCAGACTCCAGGCTGAGCTGGGCCCTCTGGCAGGAGGAGGATCATTATTACCCCTGATTTTGCCTTCTCCCCAGCTGTGAAACTGTCCAAAGTTGAGATTTGTATATAGGCAAACATGTACATTTTTACTCTGTGTACTCCTTTTCTGCAGAACACACACATCCTCTTTCTGAGTGACTGATGCTACCCTGGTTCAAGGGTGATTTATATTGTGGGAAGTAAGGCTTTTATTCTGTGTAGTTTGAATTTCTTTACTTCAGTTGCCCTTAAACACTTTCTCCTAGTTTCTGGAGCACTTAGTCCTGGAGCACTTAAAAGTTCTTTGTAACTATTTTTGTAACTTCATACTATTAGCTTTTTGCCGTTCTGCCCCCAGTGCCTCCTTAATTGACTAAAAGTGACATAACTGAAGTTGAAACCTAGTCTGGTTTGGCTGACTTGGTTTGAAATAGTCCCTGATGCTAAAGCAGAGCAAACACACAATGCACAAACCCTGTGTCCTATTCCATGTCTCTTGCCTGCTGGTTTAACTTTCTTCTTGGTGCTGTTTTGTAAATTTTGTCTTCTAAACACGGTTCCTATTTCTCTCCTTCAAATTAAAGTTAAGCAGTTTTATTAGCAGGTTTATTTTCTTTATTAGCTACTGTGTACATGACTGTATTCACTGCTGGCAGAGTCTCTCCTGCCACCACTGTAACTCACTGTCACAGCCAGATATGCTGCAGAGCAGAGAGTGGTATTTGATAAAAGCAACATATTCACAAACCAGGCTTTGTTGTAGCTTCCAGTTATTTTTCCTGCTCTGTGTCTAAAGGGAGTGGGCTTGTCTGGCTTTTGTAACTCAGTGAAAGCTCTGCAAACTGAGTCACAGGGCCAGTCTTTTGCAGAGAAGCATCACTTGTGTCAACCTTTGGTAATAGCAGCTCAGCAACCTACCCAAATCTAGTGCTATTTATAGTTTTTTTGAAAACATGGTCAATCTAATTTGCAGGTTGTACAAATTTACTCTCTATTTTCCTTTTAAACCTGATGCCAAATAAGTTAGGCTGATATTAAAGCCCTTGTTTTTTTACACTGTATGTCTGTCAGAATAAGTATTCACTGTATTACAGTTTAAAAACTATATTTCAAGCATTAGAGAAACAGTAACTTCTGCAAAGCTGTGTGGAATGGGTTGTGGAATTTGAGTACTGTTGAAGTAACCAAATTTTGAAAAATAAGGTGATTATAATTGAAATCTGCAGATAATAATAAAATGGCTTGGATAATTAATTTGAGTTTAGAGTTGCTTAATTTCTTTTGGCATTTGCAAATCCCAAACTGACTTGTGGAATGTTCTTGATTTTATTGAAAACATGTGTGACTGTTTTTTGAGGGCAACAATATTTGAAGAACAAAGTTGTATCTGTATATAAATGGAGGTGGACAAAAAAATTTCCAGAAAACGAAGTTTGTCATTTTTAGGGGCATCCTGTCATCTAGTTTAGAACAGAACAGGCTACAGAGGAATTGAAGTCTGCTCTGTAAAAAGATTGACTGTTCTGAATAACATTTTAAATTCATTGCGCTGATGAAGCTGGAGTTTAAATCTACAATTTTTATGTGAAAATCAGTATTATTAATTAGGAGTAGATCCCAAATTCATGGAACTTCTATTAGTTCTTCAGAGTAAAACAAAATCCTGTCAAGAGAAGCTATTTCTTATCCTAATTGAAGCATGTTTTTATACTAGAAGATGGTATTCAGTAGAATTACCAGTATTTCTGGAATGAAACTGATTCAGAAATGAGTAATGAAGAATGTTACTGAATTGGGCTCATGTTAAAATACAGATTTCTGTTGATTAAAAACCTGTCTCACTATGCAAGTATCTAACTGGTAATGGAAAATATTAACAACACTTTCTGTATGGCAATACTCCCTTTGTAAATTAATTTTAGTTGTTTCTGTGTTCAATGAGACTAAACTTTTGATTTTTTTATTCATTGCAGGACCAGTTTGACAACTTAGAAAAACACACGCAGTGGGGTATTGATGTTCTGGAAAAGTACATCAAGTTTGTAAAAGAGAGGACAGAGATTGAACTCAGCTATGCAAAGCAGCTTAGGTAAGTCAATATGTAGAATTTTGGACTTTGAGTTGCATCTCTTCAGAGCCTGTAATCAACTTTAAGTTTGTTGTGCCAGTGGTGATTTTGTTTATAATAATGGCTTTTAGAAAATAGCTTTAATTTAGAAGTTGAAAAGTAAAATTGAATTTAAGATCCTGTTGTATTATATCTGCTAGTAAACATATATTTTGTAAAAAGAGATTGTTGGGGTGGCTCAGCAGCAGACTGGGGCTTACTCATGGGCTGTGCATGATTAATGGCTCAGGCTTTGAGGACAGCACTGTAATGTTTTCCATGCAATTGGGGCTGCTGTGCAGAAATGCTGAAGGGTTTAAGAATTTACCAGAATAATGATCATTTGTTAGGAGAAGTTTAGGTTTTCTTTTACTAAGACAGGCCCCTTTTGAACATGAATGGGGAAGAACTGCAGGTCAGAAAGTCAGCCCAGCCCTTGGTAATTTTTCCTATGTAGTGAAGAAGGTTAGAGCCTGAGATTTGAATTACAGTTTTATAATCTTTTGAGGTGCCTCCTGATCAGAGCAGAGATCTTTGTGAATTAATCTCAAATAATTCCTGCTGG
This sequence comes from Oenanthe melanoleuca, assembly GCF_029582105.1. NCBI lineage: Eukaryota > Metazoa > Chordata > Aves > Passeriformes > Muscicapidae > Oenanthe > Oenanthe melanoleuca. Next base: position 5,424,707 of record NC_079350.1, read on the forward strand.
GTACTTTCTACATGTCCATGTCTGGTTTGATTGTAGACAGAGATGAGTATGTGTGAACCAGACACAGAAAAAATCTTTCTTTAGGTCAGGTTCTGGGGAACAGGTGCTAACACTCCCTCAGGAGTAGATATCACCTTGTTTTTGCCAATAAGGTAAAAAAAATGAGAAGTGATCAGGGTTAGAAGGGAGTAAAGCACACAGGGGTCCTGCTGCTGCCTGTGGGACAACATTGCTGGCAGCCACTAGTGACCAGTGATGAACTGGAAGTGCTGGAGTTAACTGGGTGGGGAGAGAGCAGGAATAATTATTCCTGACCCCTCCATTAACTTACCTTTTATTTGCATGGTGCTAATAAATCTTGAACTCTTTCCATCTTCTTGGGTTTTAAAGAGAAGGGATCTGAGGTATCAGTTGATCTGTGTATTTAACACAGTGCCTATTAAAAAAAAAAAAAAATCACCCAGAATTTGCTTGTGTTGGAGTGGGTTTGGGATGCACAATGGCCTGTGATTTATGAGGAGCTGGTTGCAGATAAAGCCCTGCCCTGATGGTTGTGTGCCCTCCCAGGGGAATGCCAGGAGGGTTCCCCAGGGTTTCTGCTTCAGACAAGCAGGAAATAGAAAATGACTCCTGCAGGAACAAATTGCTCACATCCTATGGAGAGGAGCAGAGATTGAATTACAGAGACAAAATGAGCTGGAACAAAGAGAATGTGACTAAGACTGGGAAAGCCCAGCACAGTATCTGGGTGAGCTGGCCTGTGTTAGCAGCAATCCTGCACTAGACTCACTGGAGTATTCAGGATGACAAATTCCAGGTGTAAAGAGCTGAATTATTAAAATAAACACACAAACAACATGGAAAGGAAAGTGAAAGACTGTTTTACCTGTGACCATGTAGAAACTGTGAATTCCTGAGCTTTATTTCCTATTCTTTCCAAACAAGCATGGTCAATTTGTTTCTTGCCTCTCTGTATTTTTATGATTTGAGGACAAATACATCTGTCCCCAAAGAGCTCTTAAACTCAGGGTTGCTTGCAGACATCTAAGAAGTTAGGAGTATAAAGGAAAAAACCAAAAATGTAGACTTGTCAAGTGTTGAGGGAAAACAGTGCAGGACCTTTAAAAATGAAAAATAAATCATGCATCTGCTTTTATTTAATAAGTGTCCTTAAGCCTGGTGCAAACCTTTTTTGTACTACATCCATTTGGTGTAAAAGGGCTGCATCACATCACTGCATGTCATAACATGCAGAAAATTCTATTAAAAGGAGACAGGTTAACTCCAGGTACTCCTGGAGGACAGGAGTATGTAACCCAATTTTTTTTTGTAGTGTAAGTAAAGCTGCTGAAATTTATTTCCCATTGTGAAACTTGTATTTTCTGGGTTCCCTAACTAGCTATTTCTCCTTTCTGTCTACATCTCAGGCTGGTCATCAATTGAAGTTTAATTTTCTTCTATTTAAAAACATTTCTTTTCTTCCTCATATTTATAATTCTGCAAATGTATGTTTAATATTTTAGGTTAGACTTGCATACCATTTACAATTAGCCTGGTTTGGGAAACCACTTTGGAACTGACATGGTTATTTTCTTGTTTTGCATTATATTTATTGAATCATTAAGCTAGGCTGGGAGGGAAGGGATGTAAAAACTGTGGTAGAATGCTTATTTTAAGTATTTTACCTTCCATGGGACACTGATGTGCTGGATGCTGTGCTCCCAGTGCTGAGGTGATGTGTCCTTGTCATTCCCTTGCAGCACATGCACTCAGAGCATCACAAAGGGTGTCAAAACCCTTCCCTAATGTGATGATGGATAGATAGCCTCGAGGGAAATGTGTTAGGAAAAAAGCTTCAGGTGTCAGGATAATCTGAGAATCAGAACCCCTGATGTCTGACATCTCTCTCTCACATTTGTCACCCAAGTTGAAATACAGAAGCAGAGAAACAAGCTGGAAAGGCAGAAAAAATGATGCAGAGTGAAAGGCAAATAGAAACACTCATGGAGATGAGTGCTCAGGATAGCAAAAAATCTCTCCAGAGCTGGTGTTTCACTGCTGGCTTTTATTATGGGTTAGCTCCCTCTCTAATCACTGCCAGCACTGAAGGTGTCACTGTCTCTGCTTCTTGAGCTTGAGCCTGGGCAGTGCTGGTGGTGACACTGCACCAGGACAGGCTGAACTCCAGCACCACCTCTGGATTCACTGTCTCCTCTGGGGGTTTGTGTGTGTACCTGCTTAAACCCCTGCATCTGATTTTACACGAGGAAAAAAAATAGAGAACTTAAATACATAGGCTCAATTTGTTTGTTGTGTAAATTGCATAGAAGATAATGAAATGTTTAACCCAGATGCTAATCCTTGGTAAGTGGTTTTTGTCTGTGAAAGCAGGCTGTGGATTTTTTTTTTTTTTTTTTTGCCTCAGCTTTTTAGCATTTCTGCACCTTCAAAGATTCACAGGAAGCCAGTTGCTGTGTGTGTCAGAATTAATTGGGCAGTGTGTCAGTGCTGAGAGTTAGAGTTTTGACTGTGTGAAAATGCCTTATTACTGTAGCCTTCTGTGCTTGTTTTCTTGTGGATTTCCTTTCCCCTTCAAGGTGGAAGGAAGGTAGCATTTCCATGGCATATAATGGATGCTGTAAGATTTATTTTCATCATGCAGAACAGTTTGCAGAACCCTTCCCATTCTGGTGTTTGGTAGAAGCTACATAACTAGATAAGTTAATTTTTTCAGAGTATATTCTTGGAGAGAAGGCACAGACTGAGAGGGAAATACTCATTTGGATCCCTTCCAGTCAAGATACTTAAATTTTGAGGAACACATGTTTGTCTGTGCAAATCTGCCAGCGTTCTGGCTACTCCTCTGTTGGGGCAGATGCTCCTTAATTCCTCAAGGAGAACAAAAGGAATAAGAAATGTGAGATGGGAGGCTCTGCTGTCTCCAAGCCAGCAGTAAAACCAGCATCAGCAGGGAATGGGTTACACCTCTGAAAAAGCAGTTTCTTTACAACTTGATGTGTTCTGGGACTTTTCCAAAGAGTTTGGCATGGATAAGTTGATAAAACTCAGTCCTCCTTTGGACAATGATTCCATCAATGCTCCTTGTGTGCTGTTCTTCATCACTGAAATAACCTTGTAAAACTAAATCAAATGGCTTCCCTTTCACAATAGGGTGAGAGGCTGCCAGAGGGAACAGAGTAACAGGGCCCAGTTTAGGACAGAGGAGCACAGAAAAGCCTTTAAACTGCTCAGTGAGATTGGCCAGCTCTGGGGTGTGCCCTGGCTGAGGGGTGTGCTGTGCTGCAGTGCAAGGTGCATCGTGGTGAGGGGCAGGTGGGCAGCACAACTTCACAAATCCCTGGATTTGCTGCTGATGAGAGGCTGGTGGGACAATGACAACCATACAATTAATGTCAGATGTGCTCACAGCAAGGTTCAGGTTTCTTATTTAAGATACAATCATGCCAAGAGCATATTGGTGTTTTAAAATTAAATCAGTAGTTGGCTGGGGGATAATGAGATGCAATCATCTGTGCTAATTAGGATAATCAAATGTCACACTTCCCCCAGCATTAGTTGATAATCACAAAATGATCCCCCTTTTGCTATCTCAGTGCAGCTTCCCACAGCTTTGTGAAAGTATTTTTTTTTGCCTTTAATCATCCTGCTAAAGGCAGGGAAACCTGCCTGGCCAAGAGTGTCATCTGCTGCTTCAGATCTCCCTTTGCTGGGATGACTCCTACTCTAAAACAGCCTTTCCTCTAGAGCAGGTGAAGGAGATCTGTGCATCAGCAGAACCACAACCCAGGTGCATTGACTTCATGACCTTAATTCAGCAGCTCCTTGTGTTCAGAATCTGCTCTTTTGTTGTAGTTACAGACTGGAGCACTGTGCAGCCCATTGTTAGAGTGTTACTACAGCACAATCAAAGCCTGATTATGCTTCAGGAAAGATTTCTGCTCACTGCAGATAAAAACTCTAGCCTCACAGAGTGTGTGTGCATCTAAAGATCATCAGTAAACTTCAAAGGATATTTTAAAATTTTGTTTTTATCTGTCTCTATTTTTAATTTTAGGAATCTTTCAAAGAAATACCAACCCAAGAAGAACTCCAAAGAGGAGGAGGAATACAGGTATGTTCATGATCCCCTGGTGGGTGAGCACACATTGATGGAGGAATGGTAAAATTTGGGTCATCACTTAGGATTTGGCTTTTAGACCCAAGATTTTAAAGTCAAGTATAAGAATCTAGATGTCACAGATGCAGAAACAGGCTTTATGTGGTTGATACTAAGGAGTGGATTTGTAACTGTGGACCTTTTAGTTTAATGTAACTTTTACAGTGTAAAGGTGTGGATTTGTGAAAGTGGATCTGTAACTACTCAGTTCCCTTATGTTGCAGTTTCTGGATGCCTGGGTTGAGGTTTTTATTTCATTTATTTTTTAATGTGCCTTAAAACCTTCAAGCCAGACTGATCCTGGCTCTTTGAAGTGAACGACTAAATTCATATCTGCTTTCAGCAGAAGCAGTTGTTAATTTTAGCATGAAACTCAAGCACTCTGTGTAAGTATTAAATTACTGAAACAGACTGACAGCACAGATTAGTAATTTACAAAGGGGTAAAGTTCTAACACCAGAGTGGCTCCTGCAGAGCAGGGTGGAGGATGAGTTTGTACTCCCAGGATCCTGGGGCTTGCTGCTGCTGGAGGATGTGGCACAGCCTCACCTGTCTGCTTTTGGTTCAGCTGCTCAGACCTGTGTCCCATGGCAGGGGATTGATGTTGTGCTTGCAGGCAGCAGCAGAGCTCAGCTCCTCTGAGCAGCAAGGTCCTGGTGATGAGCAGGACACCCCTGCCCTTGGGGAGAATAAAGATATTCTCTAAGGAGAACTTTCTAGAAGATGAGATTCCCAACACTCTAAAGCAGAGTGAGAACCTTTCCCCTTAGAGCACTGTGACCCTGGGGTTTCTCAACATCAGTTTTGTAATGCAGCTCTGGAGGAAGGCATGGCAGGGGCTGACCCTCAGCCTCTGGAGAGCCCAGCAGCAGCCTCAAACCCTTGACCTTGAAATTTGTCATATTTCAAACGGGTTTGGATAAGGGTCCAATTGGATGATCATATTAATACAGATTTTTGGGTCAGCCCCCCAAGCTGCTCTATACTGCTACTCCAGTGGCTTGTATAACAGAGATAACAGCCTTCTTGCTTGCTTTTTAATTTATTTTTAGTAGCATTGTTTGGGAATCAGTTATTTATGCTGTTGTTTCCTGAGATATTGGTATTTACACAAGGAAGATTATGTTACTAGCACAGTGGCTGTTTTGATCTGTACCCAGGATTAGGAATAAATCTGCCTTTGGATAACTCTACCATAAATGGGTATTTTGAGTTTACTACAATGGGTTTTGACACATTTTTCATTGCTGAAAAAGGATATTTGAGTTAAATGATTCTATGTGATGTGGCACAGAAGATCCTGTGTGTCCTTTGCCCTTTATAAATACAGTGTTCACCTCGGTGCAGTTACTTCATGTCTCAAAACAATGTCTGGGGATTTGCCATGTGACCTTTGGGTGCCTCAGATGCTGCTTGGAGACAACCTGGATAAAAGTCAGCTTTTTCAAGCTCATTGTCAGTCTCTAGTTCTGTGCCTTTTATTCCTTGGGACTTTTTTGAAAATGGGATTTCTTACATTTCACATCTTGACTGTGAATGTTTCTGCTTGTAATGAATTATGGTTTTAGTCCCCTTTTTTAGTTTCTCCTATTTTTATTTTCATCTGATGCATGTACCCACTTGTACCACTCCATTGTGATTCCTCTAAATATTTCCATTTTTGCTTTGAATTTTCACTTTTACATGATGTTACCAGTGCAGGCCACTACTATTTTAGAATGATACAATTCTAAATTATACAATTTAGAATAATAATAATAACAACAACAGTAACAATAACAGCAATAGTTTTTCTAGTATGTAGTAGTGTCTTGCTGCTGGTTTCCAGCTGCCCAGCACAGCCAGCTGGGGTATTTAAATGCAGCTCTGTTGGCACTGGGCTGAATATACCAGTGACATAATCTGCTGTTTTGAAATGGGTGTGCACAGATGTTTCTTCCTTTCAATAATACATGGAATGCTGTATTGGAGATTATTTCATATGAAAAATAAACCTTGTGATGGAAGACACTAAAAAATACGTGTTGACAATGAACACCTGGTTGGTAAACTATATAGTTATTTGAAAACTTTATTAACTATATCTGATTTAAATTGAATTTACACTATGAAAAACTTTCTTTTCTAGGCTATGCTGGCCAAAATTTTGCTTGCTTAGACAGGATTTTGACAGGTAGGATATACTGATGCCTCTGTGCACTGAATTGTAGGACTTAAGAGAGTATAACTAGAAATGTTTGGTGAATAGAGATTAGAAAACTGAAGCCCCAGAGCTATTCTGATAAAGAACCTGGCACTCTTAAGTGGTGATATTTTAAGAGCCAGTGTCAAACTGTCTAAATTGAGATAGATTTATCAGACAACTGTCAGTCTGTAGGACAGGCTTCCTTTGGAGGAATTCCTTCCAGTGAATCTGTGCTAATTCATAGCAATGCTCAGTGCTTGAGGAGGATCCCACCTCCCTTTGCAGTGTTTGCCTGAAAAGAAAGGGACTAAAGCAAAATGCATTTCTGTCCTTTGCAGGTACACATCAACTAGAGCCTTCCTAGCCACTTTAAATGAGATGAATGACTATGCTGGACAGCACGAGGTGATTTCAGAGAACATGACCTCTCTGATCACTGCAGAGTTAACACGCTACGTGCAGGAGCTGAAGCAGGAGAGGAAATCGGTAATTGATCCTTTTTTATCTATTATTCACAGTGAATTGCTATTTAAGACAGCTAATTAGTGGGAGTGGAGTTCAATGTTAAGGGAGATTTATTTCTAGTTAATAAAGATGAGCTGTGCTAATGAACCAAGCTTTAAAGAAGTGGGTTATGTGCCCTGGCCAAGCTGCTGAACCGTTTGAATCAAATGTTATAAAATCAGACAGCAATGCCTGCAGGAGAATCCTGCTAAATAAGGTCAGAGACCCATCTGTGCTTAAGGCTCTGGTAGCCAAAAGCTTGCTTAGGGAAGAGTCCAGCAGTAAAGCCTGAAATAATTCTCTCAACTGCAGTTCCTCTATTTATCTGGATTTTGATTCACGTTTTTATGCTTCTCAGCCAGATCTGGTCAACAGGACTCTCTAAAAAAGTTATTCTAATAAGAAATAGGGGGTTTGTTTTATTTGGTGAAGGTGGGGAATGTGGTTTTCAACCTGTTGTCCTTCAAGACTGATAGAATTAATAGCTTGATGTTAGTGCTCTATTTCAGCTGCTACTTTAGGGACCTATGTGCCTGCTACAGTGAATATTCAAAGCTGCTTAATTTGCACATCACCAGCTCTGAAAATTGGATAGTTGAGATGTGATTTCCTTCCTAGCCTTGAACTCTTTTATCTCCTGGATGTGTGAGCATAGAAGAAGGATTCTAAGCACTAGAAATACTCACAGAACTGATATAAAATGACTAAGCAAAGTGCAAAGGGAGCATCAGAGCATTATATTTCATTTCCAAACTGTTGGTGTATTTTGGAAAGTGTAAAAATATTCCTGCAGAATTTATACATTTATAAATAGTCCCACTAAACACTAAGCATGTGTTGAGGTGCTGTGTGGGACCAGAGCCCTGGAAATCACCACCTTTTCCTAAGTATAGCATTAGAATGATAATTCTGTCAACAGAGGAAAAGAATATATAGTCATACCATAATCTGCAGAGTGCTGTGTAATCTTTCAGGGACAGCATAGAAGGGTGTTTTACATATAGCTATGATGAGAATGTTTTCTCAGCCCCTCTGTGACCTTGCATTCAGCATGGATCTGTGCAAAAAGGAGAAAAAAAGCAAAAAAGCAGCCTTCTAGTGTGGCTCTAATGTTTTCATCTATTTTTTCAATTATGTGGACATATAAGTTGATTGGAATATCTATTAGGCATTTTAAGTACTGTGGAAGGAGGCTTGCAAAATTCTTTTAAAGAATTTGAGCAGTAACTATTGGTTTCTTGTTTTGTTTGTAAACTTTTCTAGTAAGTATGGATAATATAAATAATGGGGGAATGACAGGAAAATTAGTTTAATATCAGCCTGGTGATAAGAAATGGGAACAGCAAAAAGCAACTGAGTGTATTTACCTGCTGTTGCTGATAATTATTGGCCTTTAACAGAAAACAGTTGTCAGTCATGCTTGTTTTGTTCTTGCAACATAAATAGAAGCTTATATGAATTAGGAATCCTTATCTGGTTCCTGTAGATTTCTTATTTATGAGAAAACAGTGTTGAAAAAGAAACTGTTCCTGCTCTCAGGCATTTTTCATACACAGCCTCTCACTTCATCCTGTAAAACCATTGATCCTGCTGAGATCTGCAGGAGGGGGAGGGTGGTTGCTGTGTAAATATCACAGAGCTGCAGCTTAGGCAAAACCTTTTATGATATCAATTAATGAACGTCCTGGTTTAGGGCAAATTTGGGAGAAAACCTCCAAAGGCCCCCCCACCCTCCAGGAGGCAAACCCAAGCGGCCCCTCCCCCATCCAGTTTGGGAAGAAATTTCCTCAGAGAGAAGTGGAAAAAAACTGTTTATTCAACAGGGAAAGCACTTCCCAGCACAAAAAATGAGCAATACCAAACAACAAAACCTCTTGCTGCTCTGAGAGATGACAAATTCAGAAAGTCTCTCTCCTGTGGGTGGTAGCTTGGCTCAGGCAATTCTCAGTCTCTCCAGTGCTGGAAAATGCCACTGCCCAGGCCAGGTCCTGGTGCTCCCCCAGTCCAGAGCAGGTTCAAATAATTCCAGGGAAAAAAAAACTTTTCAGGGAACTTCTCTGCTTCAGTCAGTCAAAAACTGATTAAATGCAAAGGAGAGGTCTCTCCCACTGTCCACCATGGTGACACTGTCCAGGAGAAGAAGCGATGGAACTCCTTTCTCTGTGTTTTGCAAACAACCCCAAAAGACATTCCACTGCTTCTCCTGCCCCTCTCTTCACTCTCAAATCCAACCTTAAAGGTACAAAACTTATTTCTGGGCTAAACAGACCAATGGAGGAACATTTCAACATGACTAAGTCACCCTAGGACACTTGGTGTTTCCAGAAGTTTTGTTGGCAGAGCTCTCGCTGCTTGTTCTGCAATCAGCTGCTGTGCTCCAGGTCCAAAGAATCATTTGGATGAGCCACTCCTGGGGCTGGGTCCATGTGTAGGAGTTGGGAGACTCACATTCTTGTCCACTGAGTCTTAAATTAAGACTCAGGTCAGAGTCAGGTGTCCCAATCACACCATTCAGGTGTCCAAAGATCTGTAAAATTTCTGGTGATTTCAGTGTGGCTGTGGTAGATATGTACCTTTGCTCTTTTGGTTGTGCTTTCTCACCTGGAAGATGGAAATTATACACAGAGGTGTCATAACTATAAATGTATGAAAGATGAACTCAAGTCCAGCAGCAAGTGGTCAGGCAAATCAGAATGGGGTTGGAAGAGACCTTGGGGTTCATCCCATTCTCCCCCTGGCATGGGCAGGGATAACTTGACCAGTCTGCATAGAGCCCTGGCCACCCTGGCCTTGGACACTTCCAGGGATGGGGCAGCCCCAGCTTCTCTGGGCAACCTCTGCTGGAGCCTCAGGACCCTCACAGGGAAGAATTTTTTCAAGTATCTCTAAATGCAGCTTCTGTTTCCAGAGGAAACCCTTTGATGCACCAGAGTGTTTGCTGGAGTCATGGGCAGTGAGTGTGACTGGTGATGATTAAACATGTGTCGGCTGGTGTCTGCCTGCTCTGCTTTGTTTTCATGCTCATTTAGTTCTATTGATTCAACTGGAATTACACCAGCAGATGATTGGGGTCACAGAGTAATAAATCACTTCCTTGACAAGTGCAAGCCCCTGGCCTGTAAGCAGTGCAGAACTGATACTGTAATCATGCCTTACATTGGTTTTATGCTGGATAAAATTCATTTGCATGCAAATTGTACATATGTTGGGTTTGTTTGGCTCTCTGAAAGGTGTACTTGATGGCTGCCTATGCCATGTTTTTTCTATAAAAGATGGTTGATAGTGGTGAAAATAAGGAAAAGCAACTAATTAAAACCAGGCAGGAGATGTGTGCAAGTTGGACAAGTGGGATGATGTGCAAGGTCAGTGGTTTGGTGCTGTTGTTCAAAAGACAGATACCTTCTTTTTCCTCTGGTCTGATTCAGAGCTTGGGAGAGTTCTGGGTTACCTTTACATTTTTTCAGACCCTGTGCTTTGTTGCATGATGACTTTTGACCATCAGGAAGTGGTTACAAAAAATCAGGCAAAGACTTCTTGTGTGAAGCTCCAATATCTTTAGAAACAAAGGTGAATCAATGACTTCATTGCACATTCCTCTTCCATAGGATTACTCTCAACGTTGTCACTGTACCAAATGAGTTGTTTTGCCCTCACAGTCACTGAAGTCAGGTACACACCCTGCCTGCTTTTCACACAGTGAGAGGGAGAACTCCTTGTGCTGTTTCAGTTCTTCCCAGGTGCCAGTGAAGTGAAACTCTTTATAGTGCAGTTCCTCACTTGAACTTCTTGTATTCTCTTGATCTTACTGTGTCCATGCTCTCCCAGGAGAAATTCTCATCCTCAGGGTCCTTCTTAGTGGCTTTAAAGCTCAGATTTCATTTCTGTGTTGTGTGAAGGGCATGCCCTATCCATCTTTCTCTTGAGGTTATTGAGGTTAGATGCCTGTGACTGAATTCCCCTTTGCTGTTGGAAGATGTCACCAAGTCACACAAACGAGGTTGGAGTCATCTCTGAGTGGTTCAGGGGCAGAACTTGCTTCTGCAGTTATGCTCCATGTCACCCCAAGGTCACCAAAGCCTCACTTTGGGGTAGCTCTCAAAGGTGTCATGTTTGAGCTAGAGGACCTGCAGTATTATGAAATTGGGTTTTAATCTTGTCCATCTTTGACAAAAGAAAAGGTGGTGATCCTGTCATGGCAAGAGGAGTGTTTGACTTTACTCCACCAGCACTTCCAGGCTGGAAATGCAGTGAGCCAGTCATTGAGAATTTCTGTTTGTTGGCTCATTTTTTTTTCCCTTAACACTTCAAAGGACATAGCTTGATTTATAAATCCAGCTATGACTGAGGAAACTCTTCAATTCTGTAATTTGGATAGAAATTCAAGAATTATTTCCTGGTGCTGTTCTGGTTTAGGTATCTGCTCACAAACAGGCTTAACTCAGCCTCCTGTGGCAGCTGCTGCTCTGTGTAGCCATTGCTCAGAGCAGCTTTGCTAAAAATGTATTTGGGAGTCGTGAACTATCCCTCTCATTTCTGCTGCTGCTCTCACCTCTGCCTCCACCTCCCCTTGGGGCTGGTCTGGCTCCACACAATCGAGCATGAAAGTCAAGTAGAAGCCAAGGGCTTTGCTGCAGACTGAACTGGGGCAGCACTGGGATTCTGTGGTTGGCAGAGAATTTACCTGATGTCAATACATTCCATTCTGCGTGGGGATAGAAGGGAATGAATGAATCCTTATGGGTACCATGGGGGCAAAACAGGTCTGGTTCTTTATGGTGGGGCATGTGCACCCTCCTTGTGTGCATTCATCCAGGGGTTCCTGTCAGAGGACTTTCTGTTTCTTGTAGGCTCTCAGGTGTTGATGAAAAGTAAATAATTGGGGGAATTCTGTCACATTCACTCATTCTGAATAGTGCCCTGTTCCTCAAATAGTCCTGTGGTTTTCCAGAGGATTTCTCCTGGTGTGAGGCAGGATGGCAGCACACAGCCCATCAGGAGCACAATGGATTTTTCCATGTTGCATCTTGGATGTGCATCAGGGTCTGTGTGTGTTTGGAGCACAGCTGTGCTTTGTGCTGCAGGGACACATTGCTGCCTTCCAGAAGTGACAAACCAGTGGCCAAGTGAGGGGTGGGAAAAGGAAAAGAGTGACAGTGAAAGGAAGTGTTTTGCCAAACTTCAAACTTCTGATTGATGCAATTTAAACCAAGCTTTCCCCAACTCTTGTTTTGTGACTAACCCACTTCTAGCTTGTTGTCCTATGAATGAAGGTCTTAGTTTTAATCTAAATATAAAATTATTTATGGAGGATTATGTTGTGCTTGATAAATACACTGCACAACAGTCCTACTCTAAATTTTCATCCTCTTTCTTGTGAGGTATTTCAGCTGTATTTCATTAAGTTAAATTGTACCAGTAGAGTGTTAAATGGTAATTCTTAAAAAAAAATTAATAATGCAGAAAATTATTTAGGAAAGATCATTATAAATTTGATGTGTTCTTATGGAGTATTTGTTGGTTTTCACCAAATGATGGATCATTAATGCAATGAAGTTGTGTTAAGTATTGGTGTGTTATCATGGAATTGTGCTGTTGAGAGCTGTTCCATGAGAGGAAAAAGCAAGTGCTTATTATGGAAGTTTCCAAAGCATTTTAGTGTGGGAAAAAATTGCTAATATCCCATCCAAGTGAAAGGTATAATGTGGCCTTTGGATTTAGCATGATTCAAAGTTGAGACCACTGAACTTCATATCCTGCTCTTCCCAGTTTTGAATGGGTACATTGAACTATGAAATGATAGTCCAAATAAATAAATTGACTTCTGTTTACCACATGAAGGAATCTAGATTGGGAAAACAAAATCTGTTTACTAACAAATGTAGTTCCATTTTCTGTGAATTAGCCTGAATATTGCTCTGCACAGCAAGAGCCCTTCAGAGGGACAAGATGAGAGATGCCTTCTATGAACATTTCCTGAGAGATGCCTGAGGGTGAGGGGGTTGAGCTTTGGCCATGGATGTATTTTTCCCTTTGTGTCTGCCTGTGCAGCCACAGAGATCGGTCTGAAAAGAAAGAGCAACAAAAAAACCAGATGAGTAGTGCATATGTTAACTGTGGAGAATGGTGTTCATCTGAGCCTGTGGCACATGTGGGCATGTTCAGCTGGCATTTTAGCTGACATTTCATATTTTACATATCTGATGCAGGTCTTGATACATCTGTGTAGGTGAATGTGTGCATGAAGGGTATATGGAACCAGCTAAAAGTGTTTCCTTGCATATTGAGGCATTAACTGGGACATCTTCTAGTTTTTGTAGTGCAATTCTTGCACAGGAATGTCACAGACTATTTCAAATGACATTTTTTAACTGTGGATCAGTGGAAGGAGAGCTTGGTGGCAAGGCTGGGATTGAGAAGAGATGGAAGCTAGAGCAGCACCTTCCTCTGATTTCATTGAAGGATATAAAAGCACAGACAACTTTTCACACCATAGTTTTTAGTAGTAATGATGGATCTCCATTTGAAAAGCCTTAGGTTTGCTTTTGTGGAGCACTTGGGCACAGGTGAGCTTTTAAAGACAAGATTAGTCCCTAGGGATGTGTTGGAGGAGGGTGCATGACCTCCAGAGAGCCTGTCACACCTGTGTGCTCCCTGTTCCAGGGCCTGCTGGCCTTGCTGCCCTGGAGGCAGATGCTTCAGCAGGACCTCTCCAGGAGCTGGCCAGTGCAGCACAGTGCTCCTGAGGATCCCTTAGCTCTGCTGCCATGGAGCTGTACTGGAAGCTGCAGGATTGTCTCTGTGCCTAAGAAGAAGTTCTGAGTTCCAGTTCCCAGTATAAGGACTTTTATCTGCCATATATAGCATGGAAATGACAAGTTACCGTAAATATTACTGCCACAGTGTCTTTTAGGTTTGTGCCAATCACCAGGGAGTCACAGAATGGTTTGGTTTGGAGGGGACCTTAAAGATGATCTCATTCCAACTCCCTGCCCGGGGCAAGGACACCTTCCATTGCTCCAGGTTGCTCCAAACCCCATCCATCATTGTGTTGTTACAGCTCAGTAACAACAGGGGCAGCTACTTCAGGTTGCCATGTGCAGCTGATCTGGAATTTGAAGCCTGGGATGCTTTGGGTCTATAGTGCTTATTAAATGGAAATTTTTGAAATGCACCACCCCAGGAGCAGATACTTCCATCAAATTAAATTCAACCTTGAACAGATATTTGTATAACTCATTCTAGGCTTGACTAAGTGGAGAAGAACATGTTAAGAATAATGTTCTTATGGATATTGCAAAGGAGAACAGGCTTATGCACCAAAATTAGTAGCTGATGAATATGTGTTAAAATGGTGATGAATTTCATGTCAGCATTCACAGAACTGTCTTATGCTCCTCTTACTACAACTGAGAGAGATAAGACCTCAAGAATATGCTGCTATTTTTGGAAACAAAGATTTCTTTGGAGGAGACTGTTTCCTGTCTTTGCAGCCAGGAAAAGAAAAACATTTGACAAGGCTTTTTGCAAATGTTGCTGAGAAAATTGAGGAAAAAATAGTGTTCTCTTATTTCCGTCTCTGGTGTGCTTTAATCACTACCCATTATTTTAGAAATCACTTGTAACAAAAATGGAGATAAGAGTTTGAATTGGAGGATGAAGTAGTGTATTTATATTTATTGTCAGTGTGAGCTGGGAGTGCTTGTTACAGAAGCCAAAGGTAACTTTTGTCAGTCTGTTATATTCTCATATGTAAATAGAAAACAGAATGGGGTACCCTTGCCTTAGATATCTTTTGAAAATTCTTGAAGAGGATGTTGTCAAATGAACCATATGCTATGCTTATAAATTAAGACTGTTTTTATGATTATTTCTAATACAAACGTACTATAGATGTACAAGTCTTAAATTTAACCATGTAGTCAACTCCTGCTTGTTTAATAAGAACAAGGCTGTCTTATTACAGCCTTTTTCAAAAAGTTTCACAGGATCAGTTCAGACAGAGCCTAAGAGCCCTGTTGTCATGTTGATAATCTACATGTTTCAGGCAATTCTTTCATTTAAAACTGCCCAGGAACTCCCCAGCAAAAACACTGGAATGTGTTGTCCTTCATTAGATGCTTTTAGCAACATCTTTTCTCTCACTCCTCTGAAAAGATCAGGAAAAAAAATATAAGATGTATCATCCAACAAGCTGTTGTTGTCTGCTCTGGGGCTGTGTAAACCCTTGTGCATACCAAGGGAGTTTTACAGAAATATCCTGCTGCTCCTAATTGTGGCAGTGTTGGCAGGAACAGGCTCTGCATTGTGGGTCCCTCGCTCGCTGCTCCCGGGGTTTTGATCAACACGGCTGAAATCTGAGCCCAACAAAAGTCAATGAGAGGTTTGTCTTTGATTGCACAGCAGCCAGGATTGCTCCCCAGCTGTTCCAGACACAGGCAGCATCCTAATGAGGAGAGCACACCAATCCCAGTGGCTGATTTGCAGAGGGAAAAGCTCATTCCTTGAGCAGCGAGCTGTTTGAATATAACAAAAGCTTTTTAAAGTTTAAGTCCTCACATGAGCGACTTCATAATCTGATAGAAGTATCTCAGGTCTTAACAACTGAATTTTGGAATTCCAGCAAGAATTTCTTCATGGAAAAGGTTGGATTGGGCTGCCCAGGGAGGTGGTGGAGTCATCATCCTTGGAAGTGTTTAAGGGAAAACTGCACGTGGCACTCAGGTCTGGTTGATATGGTGGTGGTTGGGCATGAGTTGAACTCAGTCTTGGAGATCATTTCAGACTGACTCTGTGAACTCTCATGAGATCACATAAACCTGCATTATTGTGTTAATCCTGTGAGCTGGAGTGGATGGAGTTGTCCAGTCAAAACATGGCCATTGTGGATTGTTCAGAGCAGCCTGGGGCACAATGAGCTTTAACATAGGGAAAAAGGACAGGGGTGGTCATGTGTGGTTTGAGTTTGGGCAATGCTGCTGTGTTTTACACCATTTAGTTTAATATTTCAATAAAATATTGGTCAGGGAAATCTCAAAGTTGGCACAGTGTTTGCCAGCCAAAGACTGCACAGTATAGACTTCAAGGTGGGTTAGGGAGGTTGACTTAATGAGCAGTGATGACCTCAAACTTTTCACTTTACTGTGTTTCTAATGTTATTTTAGAATTCTGAAAAATCTGGAGGAAATCATGGCATGTGAGCCACCAACACTGCTGTTAATGTCTGACTGGCACACTTGAGGTGTGATTTATTAATTGAGTGTCTTGCTCATATTCTGGTGTTTTTAAAGAGCCTGATTGGAGGCATTAGTTTGGGCACAGTATTTGGAGGGGGGAAAACAATATTGTAATAATTACTCTAAATTCATCACTATGTGCTGCTGAAATGCATGTGACTAAGAGTTTTCTACACATTTTACTAAATAGTTTGTCATGTTTCCATTTGCTAAATGTTCAGGTATAGAGTAACCAATTATTTAATTAGTTCAAAGAAATTTATTTAAATTAGAACTCATATCTTGAAACCTTATCAAGGAATAGTTGAGCTCAGAGTTATTTTTTCTGGGGTTTTGGAGGGGGAGGAGGTGAAGGTAAAGGACATTTGCTGTTTAAGAGGATTGTAAAGGAAATGAGTTTGCAGAAGTTGAAGATAGTGCATGGTTTGAGGAAACTGGAGGCTTCCTGTATGACTTTAGGCAGATCACTTGACCATAGTGCCTTGATTTTACTTACCCATGAAATTGGGCCAGTGAAGAAATGTAGATAGTTGGAAGGTCCCACTTAGTTTTGTATATAAAAATGAATTTTTGGAAGGCAGAAATCACTATTTGAGGGCAAAAGATTTGCAAAAGCAGAAGTGCCTTAGTTCACAAGAAGGTTATATATGGGACAACACAGCAAGACTTAGGGGTTATTAGTACATTTAGAATTTGGTTGAACTAAAATGAAGGCAGTATTTCACTGAAATCTTTAAGATGTGATGGACCTGTATTTATCACTATTTAATATTTAACTATCTAATAATCTTCAGCACTGCCCATTTTGCATGTCAGTGTTCCATTTGTGAAGAAGAGTTTCTACAAAAAAAGAAAATATCAAAATGCAGCAAAATGTGAACTAGATGCAGTCTTACTGCTCAGGCTCAGTGCTTCTTGTATGTACTTCCAGAAGCTTGTGCAGTTTGTCTTACAGAGAAGGCAAATTTGGGAGTAACAGGGATGGCTTGTTAAAATTACATTATTCAACTGCAAAGGTTTAAAAATACACCCTGAAGGCAGTCCTGTTATCTGATAGGCTTTTGTTTCCAAGCTCATCCTTCAGCTCCTCTCTGCAATTGTTTTCTGTTAAACAAACCTTGTTTTCCTCAGGTTTATGGGTCATTGATAGTATTGGGTTTCACACAGGCCAGCTGCTCCCAAATCAGGTCCCTTCCTACCCCAGCCAAGGGCAGACAAGCCAAGTGGGGAGCACACAAGTGGGGGCTGCTGGAAGCAGGGAAGGCAACATGAACATTGGAGTCATTTTATTTCCAGCTTCACTGTCAAGGCTTCCATGAATTTTCATGCTCATTAGCAAAACATTGAAAAATGTAGTGTTAAATTACAGTTGTTCCTTGGGACTGTTTTGTTGCTCCTTGGGACTGTTTTCCTAAACTCTAATTACAAAAGCCTGGAACGAGGAGCCCCTGGCAGGGAGGAGGCAGCATCTGTCACACATGGGGATCTACAAAAGGAACCAAAATCAACTTGGAGCCTTTCCCTGCCACCCAGCAGTGTTACAGTGATGTCAGGGGTTTTTTAATGTCACAGTGTGGTGAGGCAGTGTTTGGAGAAGGTCTCTGCTGTCCCAGCAGTGCCAGGCTGTTGCTGCTCCCCTTTCCATGGCTGGGGGGGCAGGAGCAGAGCCAGAGCTGAGCCTGGCACGTGCCAGGATGGAAAGCCTCTCTGACACTGGGCCTCTCTCGTCTGCTTTAAGAATTTTCATGTGAGATAAGCAACACCCAGACACAAAAAGCTGTAGAGTGTCCCTGTGCTCAGTTCTAGGTGAGCATCCCTCCTTAGCAGGCAGTGTTTGGGACTGCAGAGAACAGCATTGAGCACCCAGAGCACCCTGGTGTTGTTTTCTTCTTGCAGACCTGTTGAACATTGCTGTGATTTTTAAGGCTAAATGAGCCTATTGGGCATGGCATGATAGAGAATTGCAGTTTTGGGACTTTTTGCTTCATGTCTGATGGAGCCAGAATGGCAGTTCTGAAGTGTCCCTCACTCCCCTGACACAGAAAAATACCAGTTGCTGTAGTGGAAGATGCAAAAACCAAAGAGCTACCAATTGTAAAGTGCTTGCAGGCATATTTTTCTAAATGTGGCATTTTGTAGCAGGTTAATGATCTGGAGTGTGAGCTTTTTTTAACCCAACAAACCATAGGTATCATGTTCCTGAAGATTTATCTTAAATCTGATTGCACTTGGCCGTGAGAGCACATGAATTCTAGTGGGATTATCTGGCAAGATCTGACCTTTATTTTTCAAGTTTACTATTTGAGTAAAACTAATTGCCAGTAAATAATACAAAAGAAAGGCCTCTCACTTCCTGTTTCAGTTTGCTTCATTATTTATTTTACAGGGTGGTTTCTGGAGGGAGTAACCTGTTCTAGCAGTCAGCTGGGTCTGCATTCACATTCCTGTTCAGAGCTGGGTCATTGACTTATCCAGTGATCAGGAATGGATTGCTTATCTTGAGGGAAGCCAGGCATATGGAAGAGCAGCTTGCCCAGAGAAGCTGTGGCTGCCCCATCCCTGGAAGTGTCTAAGCCAGGTTGGACAGGGCTTGGAGCAATCTGGGATAGTGGAAGGTGTCCCTGCCCATGGCAGGGGGTTGGAACAAAGTGTTCTTTGAGGTCCCTTCCCACCCAAACCATTCTGGGATTCCACAGAGGGATAAACTCCAATACAGATTAGATTCTTTTGATAAAGTGCATTGTGTAAGGGCTAAGAACTGTTACTTAAACCAACTGCAATTATGAGTCTTGTTCCAAAAAGCATGTCAGGAGAGGAATTCCATGTTTAGCTGACATCTCAATTTAAAACTTGTTTTACACCTCACTCTGTCAACACAGAGTCACCTCCTGTGTGTGGGAGAGGAGGGATTCTGGAGGGACCCACTGCACCAAAAACCTCTCGAGAGGCAGGAGCAGCTGGCCTTGCACACACAGATAGTAACTAGGAAGAAAAGGGTTTTTTTTGTTGAGTCTGAATAAAAATCAGGACAAACATCAGTTGTTAGAATGTGCCAATCAAGTGCATCTTGGTAAATTCATGTAGAGAGAAATTTTAATTTAGAGCTAGTGTTCAGTCTGTCACCAAAGAAATACTCGTCAGATAAAAGTGCTTCAGATCCCATGATATGGGAAACCAATAATTATGAGATACAGTGAACAATACAAGGTAGAATTGCTAAAGGGATTAATTAGCCTTAGTGGAACTAACCACTATAATTGATGCAAATATCCATCTGCAGCCTGCTGAGACATTAGATAGTCATCACACACCTGCTCAATTCACCAGCCTTGCAGAACACAGCTGTCAGAATGATTTCTGGTTGGGCTTTTTCTTGAGCATACTTGACTGTTTGTTCTTTTGTTGTTCAAAATGTTTTCTTTCTCTTTCCTTTTTCTAAACAGCACTTCCATGATGGCAGAAAGGCACAACAACACATTGAAACTTGCTGGAAACAGCTTGAAGCAGTAAGTGGCAAATTCCTCAGATGTGACATTTAAGTTGTTTATGTATTGTTTTCAGAGATGTTGTATATGGAAAAAGAAAGGTATAAGGATAAAAGTTGTAGAAATGGGATTTTTAAAACACTGCTGTCTTAAATACACTTGCAGTCCTCAAAAAGTCTGTTTTAACAGAAGACTTGGCTTCTGTGGGCTCTTTGTCTATCACAAACAGGATTTCATTTGCTATGACTTAAAAAATGTGCTAAGCATTGCTGAAACTGCAAAGTCCCTAAGGTCCTGTTCAGATATTCCTCTGGAAGTTGAACAGCTTCATAATGTGTGCATAAATTGAACAGGAACATCTCTTGAGTCACGTGCTGCTTCCCAAAAGTAAATCCATTGGAATTGTCATTCATGTGATGAATGAAAAGTGAGGCTGTAAGTACAGGAGAGGATAGAAAGGGGCTATGAATGACCAAAAGTCCTTGCAAATTTATTAATCTTAATAACTCCCTCACTCACTTACAAAAATGAAGGGGTTAAGTGTTGGAACAGAATCTGCAAGACTGGAAGTGATGCTAAAAGGGAAAAGTGCTGAAATACGAGCAGCCTGGATAATGGAACCAAAAATGTGCCTCTGGTAACTCCAGTTTTTTACATTTGTTAATATGGAAATGTATTCCAGTGTAAACAAGAGAGCCCTAAAATCCTTCGGTTGTTACAACAGATTGTTTTAGTGGCAGACATGAATTTTAGGCAGATTTTGGTACCTTTTGCTTCCCAAAATGAAGGTTTCTGTTTTTTCCTTTCAGAGTAAAAGGCGGTTTGAACGTGACTGCAAAGAAGCTGATCGAGCTCAGCAGTATTTTGAGAAAATGGATGCTGACATCAATGTGACAAAAGCAGATGTTGAAAAGGTGAGCTGGAGGGTGGAGACTGTTTGTAAACATGGATGTGATAGATTTGCTTCCTAAATGTTCCTGGTAGGATAAACCCCCTGAGGCTTAGTGCCTTACTTGAGTCAGTCTGTAGGTTAATTAAAACCAGTGAGGTGTCTGCAGAAACCTTTATTTATATAAAAACTCTAAATAGATACAATCAGGGTTTTTTAGTAGGTGATATCCAAATTTAACAGAGCTGATATGGCTTTAAAGGAGTTTATGCAGACTTAATTTTGACTTAACACCCCAGGTTCTGTGACAGTCAGGATTTTGAGGGCTCCCTGAGGGTTACTTGCCGTTTCCACACATTTTTGTTCCTTCTGTGATCCAGGTAGAGCCAAACTTCCTGCCCTTTGAGCAGCACTTCAGAGATTTCACAATGTCATTGGATGCAATGAAGAATTATCAGAATTGTTTTTCATAATTGTAGATTTAGAGCAGGACAGCTTTCTGTGTGATGCAGAGTCCTGGAATCCATGCTTGTCACAGATGGCACAAGGCTTTTATTTTCACTTCTCAGTTGCTGGCTGGTTTTAGACTCATTTGTGGGTTTTTTACAATGATCCCCACTCAGTGAAGCTTTTGAACTAATGCTTAATTTTAAATGTCCAGTCCTGTTTCAGCACATCTGTCTGGAAATACTTTCTCTCTTTAGTTTGATTCAAAATTAGATGTGTGGATGGATGCTTAAAGTTTAAATTTTACTGGTCCAAGTCCAATACCTGTAACTTAAGGAAGCAATGAAGAGGAAGGAAATGTTTTAAATAGCTTCTGCTTTTGGAGTTACACATTTGCTCAGAAGATGCACTAATGTAGATCAGAAGCACCACATTACAATGTGCAAGGACAGTTTTCTCCTCCTTAAGTTTGAGTCAGACAGGCACAAAATAGCCAGAACATTTGAAAATTATTGTTTCTAGAAGGAAGAAAAAAAAAAAAAAAAACAACCTAAAGAGAAAGGAAAAAGTAAAAGCTGAGGCTTAAAATATGCCAAATGTTTTGTTGCACGGACAGGAAAGGAAAGTGAATTATAGGTAAGAAATCTTTCTAGTCTGAGGTCTCCTTGTAAAATGTAGGTTTTGCTTCTCAAGAGGTTTGCTTTATTCTATTCTCAGTTACTTCAGTCCTGTGAAGATATGAAATATAAATTTCCCTTTACATCAGTGGGATCTGTGTTTCTGGCATGCTGAGCATCAGAATGTTGCGTGGCAGAGAGCATCAAGGGTGCTCTTGGAAATGGGGACAGTAAATCATAAACAAGCTCAGAAAATTTCCCCCAAGTGCTATTGCATATCAAAGGACAAAATACCTCTGTGGTCTTGTAATTTGCTTGGCTCTTAGTTGCAAATTCACCATGTAGATTTGATCCTTTGTTGCCTTCTGGATTTGCCAGGGCACTTGACAGATGAATGCATGTACAGATTGTTAAAGATGTGGCACCACATGTGGGTTTTTCTAACAGAGAGGGATCATCTCTGCTTTATCTGTATAAAGTGATTTTAGAATAATTTCATAGATAAAATTAGGGCTTGCCCTAGATTTTTTCCCAAAGCTGGGGTCATGTCAAAGGGATATAAAGACATGACTTACTGTTTGAAGTAGGAGACTGAAACTCCTTATTTCTACATACCTTTCCCCAAGGCTGATCATTTCTGGTCAGAGTAAAAGGTGGCATATTGGTGATACAGCAATCTAAGTGTGTTAAGTAAATTCTGGGAAGCAATTTCTTATCTTGGTGCTCTTTTCCAATGAAGCAGAGAGGCTTCCCTTTTAAATTCCTCTAGCTTTTTATTGTATGAATTTGTAAATTATTTATCGCCAAATGAGGCTCAGTGGTATCTTGAAAGAAAAATCTGTTAGTTATGCATGTTGGCAGCTCTCAGGAGAAGGCATTACTCCACTTTCCAGGCAGTCAACAGAGTAGATGGGAGAAGGAAAAGGTTATCAAAATGAGTGGAATGTGAACTAATATTACTGAACAGAGAGAACAGTGTTTTCCAAGTGCATGTGTTAAACTGGGTTCATCCATGTCAGGCTGTGAATAATGGCCTTTCTTTGCTCCCCTCTGCCCGTGTGACTGGGAGGCTCTTGCATAACTCCCAGTGCAGAATGGGATATTGTTCCACCAGCACTGCTGCTCTCCCTGCCAGGGGGATGCAGGGACTGCTCAGCTCCAAAGGAAGCAATAGGATGACTTCAACCTCCTGCTTCTGCTCAGCAGCTCTGATTCCTCTTGCCTCTTATGGCTTGGCTGCTATACCCCCAAAAGCTCCCAGGAATCCACCTGGCCAGGAGAATGAGCAGTTTGGCTGTGTCAGAGCTCTTCTCTTTGGCAGAACAAGGTGCTCCTCAAGCAGTGGGGCTGGTTGCCCTCATTTCCTTGGCTTGGGATTGACACCTTGGCTGTTTCACCTGCCAATATGAGCAAACACAGGAGCTATTTTTTGCATCACACAATAGAGTGGATGGAATTAATGCAATTAAAATTCTGCAGTGATCACAATGACACATACAGTCAGAAGAGAATGCAGCTGCAGTTTCTTAATGCTATGTGAGGTTCTGAAACATTCACATCTCTTCATCTTTCAAGTCTTTGTAGCCTTTGACAACTGCAGTAGGAAATTCTGTGCCAGAGCTGCCATCTACCAGCACTTATCCCTTGCCCAAGGTATTACAATTTGGGAGCATTAAGTAACTGGAAAAGTGGCAGAGAAGCAGAATAAGAGTCACTTTCCTCCTTATTTCTCCAGGACTGCTTGGCAGGGCTGGATGTGGAGCTTGGGCATCATGTACCAAGGACCACATTCCTTCTGTAGGACCAGGTGTGTGAAGGGCACATCCCTTCTCTGCCCCTTCTGTGGCCAAAATGGGCTCCATCACCTTGCCAGGCAGCAGCCTGGTAGCTGATCTTGGAGTGTTTGGCTTCCTTTCCTCTCAGCTCCCTTTTTGGTAGTAGGAGCATGGAGCAGGAGCTGTGTTCAGTCTCTGCAATGATCACAGGGTGCAGGAATAGAGGGACAGTGGAGCAGGGCACCTGAGATCCCTTCCCTGTTTGCACTGAGCCTCTAAACCACCAGCAGCCACAGCTTGCAGAAATGTTTGTGTCAACACAAAATGCAGTGTAGCAAAGTCAGGGCAGGAAGCTCACTGTCTGTGAAAATATCCTTATAAACTAAATAAATGCTGCAATATGCTGATGCTGTAGGTATCACTGAAAGCTTTATTTCATTTGGATCACAGTGGGTTGTGTGCTTTAAAGCACTTCTCTTTCAAAAACCACAGAGAGGCTGCTTCAATTTTTTGACCATTTGGGGAAATGGTCTCTGTCGCCAGCAGGGAGCCACTGTACATATAAGGCAGAGCTCTATTGTTCCTGCCTTCTCCTAGAGCTGCAAGCACTAAAAGCTGACATCTTTATGGGATAATGTGGTACCCAGTGGTGCCTTTGCAGACTTCTTGTAATAAAATTAGAAAATCAGCTGGCTTTTCTAAGGGTTGCTTTTCCAGGTAGGCATTTCAGAGTCTGATTTTAAAGAGGAAGTGGCTGAGGCCAACCATGGGAAGGGTTTGCCTCTTGATTTGCTCAGCAGTTGTGGTGAGGAGAGTGGTTTGAAGTACTTGGTGTCAGGCAGGATCTGTCCCTTGGCTGAAGAGGAACATGGTCAAATGTTGACCTTAGGCAATAATCTGAGATACTTAGGAACTTTAGATGTTATTTGCCTTTGGTTTTGAAGTGGAGAAACTGAGGGAAGTGGGAGTGATCTCCAGTTTACTGAAATCTCTAGCTTTCCCCTGTGCTCTGCAATTTTCAGGTTATGTCTGCAATATCCAAAATGTTTTGGAGACCCAGAATAGCTTAAAATTTGCATAAAGCCTTAAAATAGAGTATCACCATGATAGTAGTTTTCTAGTCCATAAATATAACTGTGAGGAGTTACTGAGGTTTCATTTTCTCTTTTCTCATGCCACATTACCTGAATTTCTGCACGAAGCACAGAGTGTGTCCCTCTCCTTACCCACAGGAACACACTCAGCATGGCTTGGGGTAGCCATGAGCTGAATCAGAGCAAAGTCTGACAGAATGCAGGTGTAGAAATCCTGCTAATTGGAACCTGGGATTAGCTGATCTTCCTGTGTGCTCAGCAGTGCTGTCAGGTGGTGGCTGCTGCTCCAGCCTCTGTGCCTTGTGTGGGACACAAATCCCTTCACTGGGAGCTCACACATCCTTACAGTGAGGGCTGTGAGAAGCTATTCTGGGCTCTGGAGACATCTCAGGTGAGTGTTTCAGCAGCTGAGTCACAGTGACAGTCGAGTCACTGACATCCCCCAGACTAACCTGGAGGAAATCTCCAGCTCAGGGCTCTGCTGCTGCCACATCCCTGAGGTTTAGTCAGCACAGTGTCAGCAGGAAAATTCACCATAACCCCTGGGTTGAGTATCTGGCTTCTGCAGACTGTAACTACTAAATAGGTCTGATGTTTCAGGAGATGCCAAGTCATCTGCTCTGTGATGGTGGGACTTGTATCCCTTCCCCCTCCTGCCACATCAAGGCACCCCCTGGCACCAGGAGTGTACCAGCACTGTAGGAAATGTGCAAAGGTGGTTTTGCAAGGTGGAGAAGACTTCCAGTGCTTGTGTTATTAATATTGCAGTGAGTGGTTCCAGAGGCTTTGCTTTTCCCATTGTTTGCTGGGAATTTATAGAGATAGAGCAGCATCAAAGTGAAATGTGCAGGTGAGGTGTGCCAGGCCCAGCCCTGAGCAGGGTGCAGGAGGATCTGGCCTCTGCATTTCTTGTTGGAGATTTGACACTGCAGAAGACTTTCCCTGTGTGGTGGTGAAGTTTTTTTGTATGTTGAGTGGGCAGCTGCTTCTCTTCTGCTCCATAAATGGAACTGGCTCCATGTCTTTGCTTGTGATGTGTGTCAGACTTCTCATCAATTCAAATGCTGGGTAATGTGATTTAATGTTATTTCTCTGTTATTTAATGCAGACCCCAATCTCCTTCCTGAACTGCTTCCTTCCTAAAGGATGATGCAGTGTGTGAATGCAGGGAGTCCCTCAGGAGAGCAATTTGCATTTCTGGAAGAGTAAGCCTTGTTTACAGCCTGCCACCCCTGCCACTCCACACAGAGCAGCTGTTTCCCTTTTGGAATCATGACTAATTTAAGAGGGTCGATTTCTACTCAATAGAGAGTTAATGACTCCAGCAGGAGTGTCTGGGGAGCCTAATAAATCTCCATATGTACCCTATACATACCCTGTGCTTGGTGATAAGAGATCAGAGAGCAGATCATGAGCCAGTTTTAGTGAAAGGCAAGGAAATCCAACTTAAATTTGCTTTTAGCAGTGCTCCCCTGCAGCAGTGCTCCATGTGGAAATTTGACTGAATTTTACAACTCTTCTGGGAGGTGATTGCTAAAGGGAGGGGAAGAAAGTGTGAAGGGGAGGATTAAGAATATCTCCTGAATTAAACAACTGCAGTTTGAATCACCAGTGCAATAGAACTGATGTTCTAAACTAATGCAAAGCAATTATTTCATGCTGTACAGTTGCAAAGCTTCTTTACAGTTATTATTTTTCTGTCAAAACATTAAAACAAATCTTTTCACCTGCTGAGAATTAAGGCCTCAGAATTTAGCTAATTCAGTTTGTGAGCTGTTCAGTTTCAGTGAATCATAGAATAGCAGGTTGGAAGGGAATTGAAGGATTGTCTGGCCCAGTGCTCCTTGGCAAAAGCACAGTCTAGACAAGATGGCCCAGAACCCTTTTCTGGGTTGCTGAATTGTGCCCCATGGTGGGAATTCCATCATTTCCCTGGGGAGATTATTCCAATGGCTCATTGTTCTCACTGTGGGCAGTTGTCCCCTGGTGTCCAGTTGGGATCTCCCCAGGGGTAACTTGTACCAATTTCCCCTTGTCTTTTCCATGTGACTCCTTTTAGAATCTCCATCTTCTCTGTAGTCACCCTTCAAACCCTGGGACACAGTGACAAGGCACCCCAGGCTTTCCTTCTCAAGGCTGACCTAACCCAGGTCACTCAGCCTTCCCTCACATGGCAGCTTCCCTGTGCTGGATCATCTTTGTGGCCTTTCTGGACCTTCTCCAGTCTGTCCAGGTATTCTTTTTGTGTAGTGGAGACCACTGAACACAATATTCCAGATACAGCCTGACAAATGCTGAATAGAGGGGGTCAGTGACTTTGTCTCTGCTGGGAACCCTTGTTGCTGCAGCTCAGCATCACCCTGGTCATTCAGACTGATTCACTTCCCGGAGAGAAGTGTTCATTTTGCCCATAAAACTGGTCTTCAAGGCTACAAAATTTGTCCTGGTAACTTTTTCAACCCTGACTGTCCCTTCTGCCTTGGCTGTGTTTGTAAATTCTTTCTTGGAGGGAGAGCACTAGAACTGTGCCCAGTATTCCAAGTATGAGCTAAGCAATCTATTACCCAGTCCTGAAATTTCCATTATTTATATTCAAGAAATAATTTCCATTATTTATATTCAATACCCAGATTTATACATGGCAGAGTTTAATTGCTTATGTAGTACAACTAAACTCCAGAAATCATTTAAACACTGTCAGCCAGTGCTCCAAATATATCTTTTCTAGTTACCTCCTCCATCAAATCCACATAACCTTCCATCCACAGAGATTATCCTTCTTTTATAATGAATTAGGCTTGCCAGATATTCTCATAGAACTGCATTTCTCAGAGCAGTCTGGAAAACTCCTGGGTGTTTGCAGGGATTTACAGTTCAGTCATCCAGAGAGTTTGGTTATTTAATATTCATGGCATGAGAATAGCTGTGCAAGGAGACAAACTTTTGGGGCTGAGGCACAGTTATTCCCCAGCGTGCTGAGAGGGGCTGCTGTGCTGCTCTTCTTAATTAATTTAGTCCATCTCTGTTGTTAGAGCTTCAGCAGGACTGTGTAGTTTGGGGATATCTTTTGTTAGTGTGAGTTTCTGAGTTCTGGCAGGACTGCACTAGATAACAATTCCTGAGATGTGGTGAGGAAGATTTTCCATCCTCTGTCAGTGGTTTGCTCATTTGTATATTATATTCAGCCAAAGGATTTCAGGGACCCACAGAGTCTCAGATTTTTCCTCCACCTCTTGTTAAAAGAAAGAATTTTTTTTCTTTTTGTTTCTTTTGCTGCTGTTATTTTGCACCCCCTATTCTACTTTTTTTTGCTTTCGGGAAAGCAAATTTCAAATCCTTTTTCTGCTTGCCAGTTCAGAGAGACCCAACTGGTTATTGTAAAATAGTAAAGAGGCTATGTAAATCCAAGCCTGGAGCCCTGGCCCTGTTTTGAAGTCTGTGGCAGGATGCCCACTGTGATTACTGATCCTGCACACGCTGCCAGTGCTGCTGCTGCTCCCGGTGCCCGCTGGTCACAGCACCAGAGCCTGGAGCTGAGAAATCTGGGAGCAATAGAAAGCATTCCTGAAATTGGTGAAGTCTTTCTGAGTCTGCCTTTATCATTAAGCTATTTTTGAAGGGATTGGCTAGTTGAGGGGAGGAGGCAGGGGTAATTTTTTGGTGTGTTTGCAGTTTAGTCTGATCTTGGGTTTGCCAAAGACAGATCTGTTTTGGCAGGCAGTGCCTGGCAGTGATGCATCTCACATGCTGTCTGAGCTTGAAAGAGAAGAGGGGGTGCAGAATGGGAGGAAAAAAAGAAGAAACAAAGTGACACCAAAGTTTTGACTGGAAACTCTGCCATTCTGGACAAGAGCAACTGCTGAGGAGTTGAACTGTTCCACTTAGTGTGGACCAGCTGAATTACAGCCAAAGTTTTTTTCTGCCCTTTTCAGTTATTCATATCACTCCCACCATAACAGCCCTGAGGAGCTGCATTTTTTGTCTGTGTAAGCCCAGAAGACAGTGTGTCTATTGACCCTTTTGCTGTTTCTGGAATGTGTCTCAGAAAGTTGTTCTCAGCAAAATATCCTCATTCTTTTCTTCCATTGGAGACCAAAATGGCAGAAAATGTGCTTTATTTTTAAAAGTTTCTCTTACACTTCACCACAAGTTGCATTTCCTATCAAAGGAAGCTTGGGAGAAAAGGTAAATGGAACAATATAAATTAATGTATTTAATTCTCTAAGAGCCTTCATGTAAAGTGTAGCAGTTTGCAAAAGTTTTCTTACACTTTCAGGGTTGACAGTGCCCATGATAAAGTGTCCATATTCCCTTTCCCTGTTTAATTTTCCTGTTCAAAGACAAAGTATTAGGACTGATTTAATTCAGATCAATGTATAAATGATTGCAAGGATTATGCATAAGTTCCCTTGTCTGTAATTCTTTGGTCTTGTTCTGCTCTGCACTGATTGCTGATCATATTGATAAACTGCAGGTGGTTTCAAGCAGGTGATAAGAAGTTTCACACTAAATATATTTCTCTAACATGAGTTATTTCAAAGGTTTGAAGGTTAACTTTCTTCTAATTTCTTATTTTAAAAGGGAAAGAAATACCCCCTTAAATACTTCAGTCAGATTTCAGTGCATCAGTGTCCTACCCTGGCATCTCCTTTCTGGCATCTCCTGGCAGAGTCATTTATTTGAACTAACTTTGGTATTTGAGAGTCTGGTTTTTGCAACTCAGTTGTTAAGAAGAAAATCTGCAGGAAATGTAGTTAAAATCATCTTGAGAGATCAATGTTTGTGCTCTTCCTGGTACCTTAAAAGAGATGCCACAGTGTGTGTTGCCAGCTCATATGGCTATTGAATTTAGTGTTGTGTTTCACTTAGTGTTGTGCTGCTGAGGCCTGATTTTTTTTAAAAAATATTTTTTTAAAGTACTCAAAACAGCCACAGGAATCAGCACTTTGCAAGTTAATACTTGCTGCAGTTAGCTACTCTCCACTGTACCCATTTATTTTGGGGCAAGAAACTGTTACAAAGGTATGTTTGGGGTGGGAGATGTGTGAAATCTGTGCATCTTTTGCAGTGCCAGGCATTTGGAAGCAAAATGCTGCTGTTCTCCCCACAAACCCCTCAGGTGTTCATACCCTTTTTGCTTTTCTACAGTGCTGAAAGGTGACCTCATTCTCTCTTCCTTTGAAGAGGGGAGATTTTGCTGCACTGAGTTCACCTCTCACAACTGAGCAGTCTGTCAGCCTGTGGAGGAGGATTGTGTTTCACATATGGGGCTGGAAACTGAGCTCCTGCTCACTCATCCCTGCCCAGTTAGAGGAGAGAATGTGGTGACTGAAAGCTGCATCCCAGTATTGTTCTCCTACATCTGAAGTCATCATCTGCTTTTCCAGACCCCATTTTTTCCAAAGCCTTTCCTCCTGGAAATACTGTTCAGAGCAAATCCTTTAACATTTACTCTAAGAAGCCCCGTCTTAGAAAACCTTCTCTGAGGCTGTTTGCATGCACAAGTGAGCAGCAAAGAAGCAAAACTTCATTTTCTGTAAAGCCCAGCTATAAATTACTCCTGAAATAGCTTCTGTGACTCTCTGCAGTTCTGGGCTACTGCATCCATTACTCTGAATATGAAAGTTAACATCATTGACTGGTTTTTATCATCCTGTGCTTCAGCAGACTGCAGGAGTCTCACTATAAGGTACAATTCTGTTAGACTAGAAGTGATGATGTTAGAGGAAGTGACATACTGAAATGAAGTAATAAAAAATTCTAGATTTAATATTTTTTTTAAAGATCCAAATACCTCATTGGAAAGGTATTTAAACAGTTTGAAGCTTGCCAAGTTGCATTAAGTGGCCAAGAGAAACAAAGCATCACTAGGGCTCTTACATAAAAAGTTCTGGTTTTGGAATGCACCCAATTTTGTTTACTCATCTGCTGCCCCCACTTATTTGGGGCCAGTTAAGATCATTTTGGAAACTGAGTGTCTACTCTTGTATACATTTAGGTCAGAGTTACTTTGTGGTATCCAGCCAATGAGTTTGCTCATGAAAATGGACTCTGAGGGCTTTAATGCTTGCTGGGTCTGCCTGGAAATGTGTAATAATGGATTTCTTGTTTTTCTGCCTCAACAATAGAGTCAAGGGACAAATTCCTGAGTTGCATTATTTAAAATTATATTTTAAAAAAGAAAGAGATAGCTGGATGAGTGGGAGAGGGGCTGGTGTAAAGTCAGCTCAGACAATGGGAAAGGGGAGAATGGGCCTCAGAAATGGATATTGATCTGCAGCAGCTGGGATGTGAGGCAGGGGTTGGGAGAGGAGTGTGAACCACTCTTACAGCTGCCTGTCTTTGTTTTCCTGCTAAATTTGTGTTTATGGCACAAGGATATATTGTTTTCCACTTGTGTTTAATGTAGCTGTGAGTGTGTGGATGGTAAAGTTTAATAAACTTTATAGCACTTGGGCAGGGAGATGATTGATGTGGCTTCTTGGAATTTGATTGCAGGAGATGAATTTTCTGGAATTAGGCACTCATCCTTTGCAGGAGTTAGTGGACAGTTAAAACTCCTGGGAACAAGCAAAGCTGAAATGTCTTTTATTGGATTCTCTTATTTGGTTATAGTCACATTCTTCTCCATTTGATGCTACTGTTTCATCTCCTGTGATGCACTTAGTGCCCAGTATCTCCTCTTTCTGCTTGAATTATTTTTGTAGAAAGAATGTGCAGGGGATCTGTGAAATTCCTACAATCAGCTGCAGAAATAATATCTGAATTGAGGTGAAATAAATTATTAGGTGAGATGTGCAAACTTGACAAATGCAGGGGAAGGCTATTTCTTTACAAATTGACATTTGAAACCTCCTGGCAGAATTTGTTACCTTCCAGTTATGATTACAAAAACGTTCCATGATTTAGTATTCCATGGGTTTATTGTCAGGAAACTATTGTCTGCTTGGAAAAGTTCAAATAACCCTGTTATGAACTGGTTTTAATGGGAGCCCACTTCAAATAAGCTAAAATTCTTTGCTGTGTTGTGTCCCCTGAAACATGGTCCTTAAAGCAGCATTTTTCTGCCTTTTCTTAAGGAATAATTCATAATTCAGTGCTCCAGTCAGGGAGGGGGAGTTTCAATGAGGGGAAAGGCAAAGGGAATGTTGGAAGGGAAGAGAGGGAAGAGTTGTTGTGTGAAGGCCAAAGGCAAAGAAGGAAAAGGCATCTAAAGCAAACAGATGGGAGAGGCAGAGGGGAGAATATTGGCCAGTGAAACAGATAACAGAAGGCCTTGGGAACAGAACTGTAAGGGCAGGAATCTGAAAACATGAAAGGGTCACTTGGGGACAGATTATTGTAGGGAAAGAAGTGAGATTAATTGCCCAGTGCTCAGCTATGTTGGGTAGTAAAGCAAATCATCTGTGTGGGTAAAAATAGGCAGGGAGGCATCTCAGCTGCTGCTCAGGCTCCTCTTTCCTTGTGTGCTTCATGCCAGGGCTGTGTGAGGAGTGAAAATGGGCTCTGCAGGGCACACAGAGATAAGAGGTTTTACCATGATTGTGCTGGCTAAAATGAGACAAAGTTGTTGGGTTTTTTTCCACTTCCCTTTCCCCAGAAAACACTGCTTGCCAAAAAGGAAGGAGCTCCTTAGAGGAAAGCAGGTGACATCCCCCAGGGCATAGGGGGAGCAAGAATTGTGTCCATGAATGCCCTGGGAAGGTACCTGTCCTGTGAGCACCAACTTGTTTTGGTGTTTGGTGTGCAGCTCAAATAGAGGTTGTTCACAGAATGTAAAATGCTTCATGGAAATAGCACATTGGAATCCCAGGAAGGAGCAGCAGCAGCACTGCCCACACTGCAGCTTAAATCTTTTACAAAATAGGAGAAAACCAAAAGCTGGTGTTCAGTCTCACAGTGTTCCTGGATGGTAAGATGAGGAGTACCACAATTGCTTTCCATATAGCCTAAATTTATAATTTACCAAATTTCTTTTGGTGTTTTCCTCAGGCAAGACAGCAAGCCCAGCTGAGACATCAGATGGCAGAAGACAGCAAAGCTGAATATTCTTCCACCCTACAGAAGTTCAACAGTGAGCAGCATGAACATTACTACACACACATACCAAACATCTTCCAGGTAAGGGTCACTGGCAGGGCTCTAGAGTAGCCCATAATTCTTTGATAAGAACATTGCACATCACCTCAATTCGATGACTGTGACTTAATTTTTGCTGATTATTTTGGTCATTCTTAGCCAATTTTACATGCAATCCTCCACCCTGAGATGTGGGAGGATAAATTATCCCTTTTTTCCTGAATTAGATATAAAAGCATCAATGATACACAAGGAGGGTGACGTTGAAGTGTTGTGACAGATGAGGACAGCCTTTGGAATCCTCACAATCCTTCTCTGTTCAGCTCCTGTGGCTGTGCAGCTGGGGATCAGGGAGAGCATCACTGGCATTGTTGGGGCAGGAGGCAGCTGGGCATTGTTGCATCTGTCAAGTCCAGCAGCTCTTTATAACCTGTGTTCAAGTCAGCCTGCATGGGTGTTTCAGTGTGAACCACAATAATTCTGCAGCACAGCATCCAAAGAGTTTTAAGCAAGCTTCTGGTTGTGTCTTAGGGTGCCCAAGGACAGGCTGCAGAGGAAGAATAAAAAGCCATCAGAATAATTCTGAGTGAAGATCTGAGTTGGTGCTTGAATGAATGAATTGAGGTTAATGTCGTAGGACAGAACTTCCAAATGACTGTTCCATTGTAATGGGTCATGAGCATCAGAAGGGGAAAATGTAACTTTTTCAGGGGAGGACATGTCACATGCTTGTGATCAGATGAGGAGTAGCTGATATTTGCATGGCAAACACACACTTTCTTACCCACTGCTGAAACTTGTGAGCTAAATGGGCTCCTCCTCTTTTGCCTCATGGTATTTCAAACCAATGCCTTGAGATAACCATTCCTGGGATCAAACAAATCCTGGAGCTGATGAGCACTGATCTGTAGGTGAGCATGTTCAAGTGCTGCAGATGTGCCCTCTGCCCTACCAGTGCACCAGTGAGCTCCAGGGCTTTATTTTACATGTTGAAATAAGTTGTTTTGTAAAGAATTGATGTTGCTTGTAGATCAAGGCAAAGGAGATTTTAAGCTGACTGCTCCTGCAGTCCAGTGTGACACAGGCTGCTCCTGTTCATTATATAATTTGTCATAATAGAATAATGTCACATTCAGTTTCCCTCTGTGGTAAAGGAGAGGCCCCTGGAAGAGATGCTGGAGATCCTGAAATGAATCCACTGAGCAATGAGGAGCTGTGGTGTGAACAATACATGATGTTTTTATTGTACGTGAACACATCAATACATGATGTACAAGACTCCTTAAACACCAAAAATTGCCTTCTAGGGAAAAGAAAGGGAGACATCAAGATCGTGGTTTCCTTGGATTCTACAGTGGAATGAAAATAAGATTGTTCCTAACATGCACAGAGAATGAAAGAATTTGTTGCAGAAATTATTTTAAAAGCCTTAGGAACCATCCTGACAAAAGTCTAAAGCTGGGGTTTGGCAAATCAGCATTTTTTAATGTGAAAACTTAATTGAAAATTTTCCAGTTGTAGTAAAAGAGATTACTTTTAGAATGACATTTTGATATTTGAGGGAACAATACCACTTGGTGCCTGCCTGAGAACATCTGTCCTAGTTTATTCTTAAAAATATGTTTAATCCCTAAGTTTTGAAGTAGTTGATGTAAGCTGGAGAGGAAAATTGGGTGAAATTGTGAAGTTAATGTTTGACCTGGAGGAAATGTAATATTTCAGAAAATACAGGAGATGGAGGAAAGGAGAATCGTGAGGATAGGTGAATCCATGAAAACCTTTGCAGAAGTCGACCGCCAGGTGATCCCCATCATTGGGAAGTGTCTGGATGAGATAACAAAGGCTGCAGAGTCAGTGGATCACAAGAATGTAAGTGCTGCATTGTTAGTTGTCATATTTAGCATTTATCTCAAATTTATGGAGGCTGAAATCCTGGGCCCAGGCTCAGCACAAGAGCTTTGCAGTCACGGAACTGAACCAAAGAACAGCTTCTTGTCCCAAGCTGCTTTGTCTGAGGCAGGATGTGCTCAGATTATTTCCCAAATCTACTTAACACCCAGAAATGCCTTTCCTGCAATACTTTTGTTTTTTATTAAGGAATACTCTCTCATTTTATTAGGATAATTACTTTTTGTAATACTGCAATTTAAAAGTAGCATGTGATGTTGGACATAATTTCAGGTATTTAATCACCAATTCTTATAAAGGTGATTTCTATAGTCAGAAAACAGAATGTTATAGAAATGTCTTAATTCTGATTAGTTTTATAATAATGAAAATATTTCAGATGAACTATTGCAAAATCTTTCTGTAAAATATTTCTGTGCAGCTTTGAGGTTTGCTGCCAATCTGTAAATGAGCAAATCCTGATTTCTGAACATCATTTTCTTTCACAGGATGCAAAGAAACCTCTCTGATAGGAAGGCTGGTAAAGGTTTCAGTTGAATTTCCTGATGTACAGTGACCACAAGGGGAAATGTGTTTTCTGTTTTGTTTGCAGAATGATCTGCTCCCTTCCTACATGAACCCTCTGTTCTTCCAGCCTTTCCCATGGACCACATTAGTGCTTCAAACACTGACAGCATGTGTCTTGCTGCCTGCTTGAATTTCCCATACATGCTTTTCACTGGAATCTTTTCAGAGCTGCTCATTGCCTGGAGCCATCAGCTGGCAGCATAAGCCTGAGGCTGAAGTTTTGAAATTAATCCTCTTCTCTCTTTCAGCAATTGCTCTCACAGACAGCAGCATAGGAAACTCAGGGATCTGGAAACCACTCTCTGAGTGGGAAAAGGGGGAATTGGGGCAGCAATTCCCATGTTAGAACAAGATCCCCTGCTTGAGGTACAGCATGGTGAAATCATGCTGGGGAGATTCATATCTCAGCCCACACTCTGCCCAAGTCTTCTTAGCAAGACACACATGAAACTTAAGCTGGGTGTTTGAATCAGAGTGAATTTTATATTCTCTTGCTCACTAATAAGTCCTTAATGGCTCTTACACAAGTGTGGCATTGGAAAATGATGACTTTGAGCATTGATAACTGAATTTACCACACTCTGCTGTAAACACTGTGCTGACAAAAATGTATTTAACTAGAATAGTTATATTTGAGCAGCTACAAAGGGTTTAGTGTGTTCTATCTGGAAACAATTATGTTCATAAAGAGTTCTTTTTCCTTAAATATCATCAAGGATTTTTTCATATCTGGAGCAGTAATTTCTAACTGTGTTGATTATAATGAAAGTGCTGGATTAGTTATTAAATGTGCAACTGTGTAAATAGGAATGCTTTGTGCCCTCACTGCACTGCACAGAATTCCTGTCAATGCCAATAGAAACTGCCTGCACTTAGCAGGGAATACTGGTTCACTGTTACTGTGTTTCTAAGGCAGCTTTAAATATTTTTTTTTTCCATTTCCCCTTTCTAACCACTCAAACAACATAAAGGTCATGTGGCAAGTGTAAGCTGTGGTGACTGCCTGGTGAACCTGTGCAGAACTTGATTCAGAGGACTCTAGCATCAGATAAAATTAATTTGTTATGGGCTTGGAGTTCCTGTTATGACATTATCTCTGATATCTGGAGCATGCTGGTTATTTTTAGCTCCATTGTAGTGGAATGATGCTTTGAACAAATGGAAGGAACACTAAAATTCAGAGGGGGAAAAGTGAAAAGCTCCATGCATAGGATGAAATACCAGTGGAGTATTTAAAATAACATAGTGTAATCTCTTAGAGAATGGTTTGGGTGGGAAGGGACCTTAAACCCATCCAGTTCCACCCCCTGCCATGGCAGGGACACCTTCCACTGTCCCAGGCTGCTCCAGGCCCTGTCCAGCCTGGCCTGGGACACTTCCAAGGATGGGGCATCCACAGACTCCAGGCTCTTAGAAATATGCTAAATTGTCTCTCTCCATCTTCCCTGCAGGCTCCCCTTAGGTACTGGAAGGCAGCAGCTGAGTCACCCCAAAGCCTTCTCTTTTCCAAGCTGAACAATACCAATTCTCTCAGCTCTTTCCCCCCTCTTCTCTAATCCTTCTTCATCTTGCTTTCATGTTTATCATTAAAAATATCTTCAAGTTTAGCTCTCAGGAATGTCAGACAAGGATGGGATAATGGAAAGTGTTGTTCTACCTCCCTAAAACTCGTGTAGGAAGTTCATGGTGCCACCTGATAGACTGAGGATATTAAATCCATGTGGATCTTCACAATCCCTTGAAAACTTTTGCAAAGCTTTTCCTGTATCTGTTTTGCTCAATGGAGCCTGGCCTCAGGATGGTTTCTATCCCACTAGATTTCTCCTGAACAGCATTTTACCTACAGCCATTCACAGAACCTGTGAAATGCCTTCAAAGCAACAAATTCTTTTTATGTAACAGGGCAGTGATGCTCTTCTCTAGAGAATAATGAGATATTTGTGTGCCAAGGCACAGTGACTCTGGGTATCTTGGATCTT
This sequence comes from Oenanthe melanoleuca, assembly GCF_029582105.1. Taxonomy (NCBI): domain Eukaryota; kingdom Metazoa; phylum Chordata; class Aves; order Passeriformes; family Muscicapidae; genus Oenanthe; species Oenanthe melanoleuca. The sequence continues at coordinate 5,461,646 of NC_079350.1, forward strand.
AGCTGTTAGAGTATAACATAATCTCTCTTCCCAAGAAAACAAGCAGATAAGAAGTCTATTAGGATATTTTTTCCAAGTCCATTAGGTTTAAATGCATTTGGCAAGCTGAGGTCTGAATTTGAACTTATGTATAATTAATTTTGTTTGTAGACTTGAGTAGGAAAAATGCTATGGATTGGTTTGGCTTTGATTTGTTTGGGTTTTTTTTTTTTCTTTTTTCCTTTTCCCTTTGTCCAAAACAAAAGAGCAAAGCCATTGTGCACAGTCTACAGCCAGTTTGTGGCTGACTTAGATCCTTCCTAGCAGTGCCCAAGGGAATGTGGCTCCAGTGGCTCCCTCAGCAGGGCATGGTGCTGCTGGTGTGACCTTGGACTGCCTGGATGTTGGGTAAAGCTCATGAAACATTTACAGCCATTTACTGTCACTAAATTCACAACCAACTTGTTGACTTGTGGCACAGTGATCCCACAAGAGCTCTGTTTTATAGGAGTATTTACTGGGATTTTCCTCTGATTTGCTAACAGCTGTATTCCCAGCAAACCTGTACCTTAAATCTTGGTTATGAGTCACTTACTGAAGTGTGATTTGCTTTTCTAGTCAGAAAAGTCCATAAGCTTTTACTCCTTTTCAGCAGAAGGTGGAGAGACTTGCACTGATCCTGGGCTCTGGAAGGGAGTTCATTCCCAGGAATGAGCCTGGTCACTCTCAGGGTTGGTCCCACATGCACAAACTTCCTTATTCTGCTTTAATGTGCCACCAATTTGATGTCAAGCCTTACCTGAGATGTTTACACTTTGTTGGATCTGTCCCATTCCAGGATTCCCAGATGGTAATAGAAGCCTTTAAATCAGGGTTTGAGCCTCCAGGAGATGTGGAATTTGAGGATTTCACACAGCCCATGAAGAGGACAGTGTCTGAATCCAGCCTTTCCAACTCCAGAGGGGATGGGAAGTCAGAGCCCAAGTTTGGTAGCAAATCCAAGGGCAAGTTGTGGCCATTCATCAAGAAAAATAAGGTACTGATTTGCAAACTTGAGCTTGGTGCTAGTATGTGTTCTGTCAATAACAAGTATGTGTCTGTCAAGTAATCTTGGCAAGTTTAGTTTTTTTAAAGAGAATTTTAGATTCAGAAAGTCAATAACTTATGTCTTAATATGCTGTTTTGTAGTCTTTGGTTACTTAAGTTTCTTTATAACTTTAATTTTGTTTTTCTTGTATAATTTCATTAATTATGTTGCAATTTTAAAATTAATTTAACTTAAGTTGTCATGTCTCTGCCATGGTCCATTTCTGTTCCTAACTCAGAGAAGGAGTTGTAAACCACTTACCTAGTGCCATGTGTGCCAACTAACATTGTTACCTGTGGGAAGCTTCAGTGTGGTGTTACTGTTTTGACACTCCTCAAACTCTCCTTGCCTTTCCATTTGCGTTGTCTTTCCAGTCTGTGCACTGGGGTCAGCAGGTGGGTGGCTGGGAACAGGGAATTGCTGGGATTCACTCTGAATCACAACTAATGGAGCCTAACTAACTGAGCACTTGACTGTTTAAAAGACCATATTAACTTATGTACCCATTAAACCTTTTTCATTCCACTGTCATACTTTACCCCATAATGCATGGCAGCATTTATCTGGGGTCAGCAGGACGTGTCAGGGGGACTGGACTCAATCAGGTTTCAGTAACACTGATGGAAGCCCAGAATAGCTTCGTTTTTTGACCTCACTCTTACTCTGATCATTTATCCAACCACTTAAATCTGAGTTTTAAAAATCTCCCTGTTCACGAGGGGTCATCCCTGTAGTGCTGGTGTGAGAGAGGACTTGCTGTTGTCTGGTGCTTACATCAGTGTAGCCAGAATAAAAACACAAGCAAGGACTGACTCCTGAGCCAATTCGTAGAATGATCTGTACAAGTGTGATGCTGAGGTGTGATCTGGAAGCAGGAAGGAATGTGGTTTGTTGTTTTCCAGATAATAGAAACGCTACTGGGCACTAAGGTACCTTCCTTATCTGATCCATTTAAATTCAGGTATTTGAAAGCTCTATCCATATGCATTATTCCGAGCTGTCCACAGAGCAGAGCAGGGCAATTGATGGGGATAGTGCTGCATGGAAGAGTCTGCATGAGCTTCCCTCAAAATACTTTTGTGTTACTCTTCTGTTGCATCACTTACTAATACTTTCATTTATCACAACTCTTCATTTAACATGACTCTTAACCTCTGCTTTCTCCCCTCTTTTGAACCATGGCCTTTAATATTTAATTATTTAATTGGTTTTTTCTCTGGATTTCAAATATTGGTTTTGATGCTTATTTTCGTTTTGTGTTTTATCTTTTTATTTTTGGTTTTTATTCTGTCACTTCTCCATCTCTTATACGTAGCTTATGTCCCTTTTAACATCCCCCCATCAGCCCCCTCCTCCTCCCCCTGCCTCTGCCTCACCCTCTGCTGTTCCCAACGGCCCCCAGTCTCCCAAGCAGCAAAAGGAACCCCTCTCCCATCGCTTCAACGAGTTCATGACCTCCAAACCCAAAATCCACTGCTTCAGGAGCCTAAAGCGTGGGGTAAGTTCTCCTCTGGATCTCTCTCTCTTTCTCTCTCTCTCTCTTTTTCTTTCCTTTCTTGCGCTTTTATTGCACGTTCTGTTATGTAAAACTTTTGTTTTGTGAACGGTTCCGTTGTGTTTTATCATAACATGCAGACAAATCCAAGGGTTCCCAACCCATAAAGGCCATTTGTAGTCAAAACCCCCACAATGAAACCACAAAAAGTCCAGCTGCTGGTGGAAATCACCCATCTGGGTGTCTTGGGGGAGGAAGGGTTGGACAAAATGCAGAAGGAGGAGCTGAACATTGAGTAATGCAAGAAGTCAAATCTTTAGTTTTTCTCTCTGCAGGGTGGGTTCAGCTCAATGTCTGTGTCAGAAGAAGAGTACATTAGGAGGGATTCTAGCAGATAGCAGTTGGTAGAAGTTCAGTCTGGAGTGATGTGACATTGTCACTGGAGCAGTGGGAACTTCTGTTCCAGTCACTGGGGCCCAGCTGGTGCTGCAGTGTTAGTTTGTGTAGTGACTCTGAGTCTTCATAAGAAACAGGTGAGATGAGGAAGGTGAGCTGACTCTGGGTGGTGACAAAGCCTTTCCATGGTCCTTGTGTGCTTTAAGCCAGGGCTGCCAGGTCTGGGGACACTGGGACACAATTCTCAGTGCCATGATGCACTGTTTAAAATTATATTCTGTACCAAAGCTTTATTGGTGCAGTATGACAGAGGAGAGGTTCAGAGGGAGCAGGATTTGGGATTCCCCTGCCAGCAGCTGCAGTGCAGTGTGTTAGTGCTGGTTTAAGCTTTTTATAGTGGAAGATGCTGGAAGCCTCCATGGCTGATTTGGGGATTCACACTGGACCAACACTTTGTGCCACACCACCACTGTTGAAGCTCAGGCTCCCTGTCTCCTTTGCTGCTGATAAAGAAGGAAATATGGCCTGAGCTTTTCCAGGTCACAGCAGCTGTGGTTCTATTCATAAACCAATGTTGAAGTATTTGTGTGGAATTAAATCCTCTCATAGGTGGTCTTCATAAGCAGTAAATAAAATGTTGAGTCCCTGAGATAAAATTTGCCATTTTTCAAATGAAAATAAGACTTTATCTTCCCAGAAACTCACACATGACATGGTTCTACTGAAAATTTGCTGGCCCAGCATGGCTTTGCCTCCTAGGTGAAAGTCCTTAGAATTATTTTCTCCTGTAAAAATTACAGGAAGGAGACAAAACTGTTCAGTATTTTAAAATGTTTTTAGAGCAGACAGTAACAGTGAGGAAGTGACTACTTTAAAAAGCCCAGATTCTGCTCCAGGCACTCATTTAGGACTGAGGACTGGAGCTGTATAAAAGCAGAGATGTTTTCCATGGGGAACTTCAGTGGTTGGTTACAAAGAATTGAGAACAGCACTGTAAACAATGCATTGTCTCGCCTGGTTACAGACAGAGCTGTTAAAAATAAAGATGTTTTAAACAGTTTCAGTTCTTTGCTAGGAAACTGACATTTAATGGGACACTCAGAACACAAAAAATTCCATTTCTTCCCATCCCTGTTTCACTGGGGAAGTGGGAAGTTTCTGAGCTGTCCAAAGGCAGGTTCTGTACATGTCCCTCCTATCCTCAGTTGCAGTTTGGCTCAGAGCATCTTCTCTCAGTGGTTTTGCCAGGTGGAGAGACACTTTCAATTCTGCTTGTGCAGCAGCAGAGCTGAGGATGTGCTGGGTGGTGGCTCCACTCCAGGGTGGCAGCTGGGGCCCTCCTTGTCCTGTGCTGGGTCACTTTGGGGTGAAGGCACTGCTGGAGGTCAGGGGCTGTGCTGCAATCTAATGCTCCACAGTGGCATTCAAAGAGCAGAGTGTTGAAAATAGTGCTGAGTATTTCCTACTTGAGTGAAAAATACTGGTTTGTAGTTCCAAGGGCACTTCACCAGTTTGTATTTCAAATGTACAGATCCCTATTGACTGATTGCTTGACCATATAAACAATTATAACTAATTGCTTTAAATACTTCCTGAAGGAAGGCCATTATTTCATGTATTATCTCAGGAATCCAAGCACACCTTAAGAACTCTGCATGCCATATTGTTTTAAGTGCTTTGTGTGAAAGGCAAACTAATGAGAACAATATCCTATGGTCTTCTCTGGAATCCCTCAAATTTCAGCTGACACATTCATTGAGAATGTGCAAGGAAGGGCTATTGCTAAATCTTCATTTAAACCTTTCACTGTGTTCTTTTTGCTATTTCATTTCCTTCCCCTGTCAGCTACCAGGATGTTTGTATGTAAATAGTTTTCCTGCCTGACTCATCCTGAGGATTTGGAGTCCAGTGTTCAGATCATCATCTCTTATCCCAGAGGGATGAATTCAGGCCCCTTGGATCATCCAGAGAGATGGAGGAGGAGGAGAGGCTGCAAACCTCTGGCAACCTGCTCTGTCTCATTTGGAGACTTGTCAAATTCACATTTTATAGATCCTTGGTGATTTTTTTTTTTTTTTTACAAATGATCAGACTCTAAGGCATCATCAAAGTGCCATATGACCTTCAAAGATAAAATCATTCTAACCAGGCAAAAAGAAAATCAAGAACCACCCACAAATCCTTTTAATTTATCAGATGAAAAATGAGTGCTTGGTATTTCTTTCAGTTGATATGACCCCTGTTATATTAGGTACAGCTAGACAACGCTGTTTATTCTGCTTTGATCTTACTAAGTTTAGTAAGATTTCTTTTATTCAGTTATTTTCCATTCTCCTGTAAAATCCAAAAACATCTTAATTTTGCTCAGGACCATGAGCATTAATGTCAGGATTACTGGATTGTGATTTCCCAGAGGAATGAGGAGGATGTAGGGTGGAACTCTCCTCTGCACAGAAGGACATTTGATTTGTACATCAGGGAAGCAACTTTTAGGAAGGTCATGCAGGGACCAGCAGGGCAGCACAGTGTAACAGGACTCTGGATCATTCCATTTGCTCTGAATTGTCTCTGCACTGCTGGGTTTGTTCCTTGGCAGAATTCCACTCCAGACACTTTCAGTGAAGGTGCTCACAAGGCTCTTCAAATCTTATTTTAGAGTATTCAGCCAAATTGCCAAGCAGGTGCTTCCTGGATTTCTTAATAACTTGAGTTCTCAAATCCTACAAAGCCAGGGAACAAAGTTTACTTCAGAAAAAATGGGATCACACTCCATTTTTGCACTGTCTTAAGGAATAAGGAAAAGAAAAATAATTATTTGACACAAGCAAGTCCTGAGACCATAGCAGGATAAATTCCAGCAGCAGGAATTGCAGGTTGTAATTGATCCTTGAAACATAGCACGGGAATGGATTCCCAGACAACTCCTCCATGAAATCTGTGAGATCAGAATGTGTCTGGAGAGGGAGTGTGTTTTAACAATTTCCTTTAAAAATTTTGGTTTAGCATCTTAGGTTGCATTTGGCAAAATCACTGGTGACTGTTAAAACAAATTATATAATAAGCTGTGATATGTCCTGTGCCCAGTCTGGTTTTAATTTTGCTTCCAAACCAAAAATCTAATGAATCTTGTTTTCATGGAAGGAAGCAGATGCCTGAATAATTCATAACAGATACAAGGCTAATGTGGAGGCACTAATACCAGTATCAGTGGTCACTGCCAATATGAAATCCTAGTCTGTTATAAAAAAAAAAATAATTTAGGTGCAGACTCTTGTCAGAGTCTATGGTTTTCTAATCACATTTTTGTATTTTCCTCAAAGCTTTTTTCTTCTAACCCCAGCAGCAGAAATGTCCATTATAGAGAATACCATAAAACTGTTAGAGCACTTATTATGGATCAGAACTAGGAGAAGGAGAAAAAACTGTCATACATTTTTTTGTGAGTGTTTTTTCTAATAGCTGCTTTAAAAGACACCATAAAATTAGTGTAGCACTTCAAATCAGCTTCATCTCTTTAGGGAAGTTAAAGCCAGAAGAGCACAAAGAATGAGGAACCAGTTACATAACTTATAATTTCATTTATGCTTGCTCTGCTTTTTCTAATTCCATTTTGAGGACAAAGGAAACTCGGTATTCTGCTGGTTGGTACTAATTTTGTGTCTTTTAGTTTTATTGCTGCAGTGACAGTAACATCAGCACCATTTTTTTTATTTTTTTTTTTTAAAGAGCAATCCTCCAAACTAACAACATCCAGGGGCAGAACTTACACCTTTGAACGACTCTGTGTGATCTGTGTGAACTTGGCTTTCCTCCCTCTCCCCAGAGCCTGGGAAGTGACTGAGCAGGGAGGATGGTCTGGGAGCTGGGGCAGACATCACTGCCACTACCCAAGTTCCATAAAGCACACGGAGGAAATTTTGTGGTTTCCTTTCTAGTGGAAGTTGTTGACTTCGTTAAATGTGATTTTATTTCCATTGCACTGTTTGCTGTTGTCCCTCCCTGCCCGTCTCCTCTGACACTCTGAGCACTGAGCTCTGAGCCTGCCCCACTGAGCAGCTCTTTGTTGCTGTGTGAGCATGCAGAGGCACCAAGCAAAGCACCCCTCCCCCTGCTCTGCTCCCTGCCCTGGAACACTTGCTGTTCTAACCCAGGTGTCTCCCTCTGTGCCATACTGGGACTTTTGGTGGGTGGGTCTTTAAATCCATGGTTTGTTCTAGCACTGAGAGAGATGTCTCCTGACCCTGGTGTTTAAACAAGCATTTTAAAATGCCACATTTTCTGATCTCTCTAAGCATGCTGAACTTTTAATATCCACCTGGCTCCCAGGAGGCTCCACTCTGCACTTTGAGGGGAGTTAAACACCCATCTTTAGCTATAGAACTGTAGAAGCAGTGAACACAGATGCTGTGCTCATCCCCGGTGTAACCAATGTGTGTTTTCTCTTGCTGACTCACCAGCAGACACAGTCTTTGTATATTCACAAAGAACTCATGAAGAGGACTTTAGGGACACCCACGTGTGCCATTGAGGCTAGGGAATATGTTGTAAGTCTGAGTATGGTGTGATCAGCCCATACTGTTGCTGCACAGTCGCTAACCCCACTTACAACCAGTGTGCTGTGGGAATGTGCTTTGTCAAAGAGCCAAGGAAAATTTGGTGGGAGGCAAGTGGCAGCTTATGGTGTGATGTGCAGGAAAGATAATGTCTGCTAGTTCTGGAAATGCTGAAATTGGCACCATTAAAGTTGCTGGACCTGTGAAATTCTAAGTGTTGCAAACAGGTTCTGCACGTTTATTTTAAATTATTTAATGAATGCAGTCTTGAGCATCACGAGCCCTGATGGACAGGAGTTCTGTTCGTTGGTTGTGGAGCATTTCCCTAGAGCCTTTGGAAGCTTCTGTGAGCTATCTATAATGATGGTAGTTCATGGAATCCAGATATGTGACCTCTAAACCTGCTACTTGGACAAAGCAGAGTATGGGGAGATTGGTGCAGGGCCACTAAAAAGAAAAAAAGAAAGAAAATTACCTCTTGGTTGTATGGATGGAAGTCCAGTAGTTTATTTCAACCCTGTTTTCTGTAAGTGAGGTTAGTGGCCGTGACTGTCCAATAACACATGGACCTGCTGGCTTTCATGCTCCCTCATGTGTTATTGAAGCTTGTGGCTCTTAGACTCTTCATTTTTTCCCTGCAAGACTAAGCTAGGCTTGGTTTAAATTGACAGCTTGAAACACATTTGCTCATTTCAAGGAAATGTAACTTATTTGATCATTGGGAGGAAAATGCCTTTGTTCTCCCAGGAGCTGTGAGCAAGTTTCTAGCTGTGAAAACCCAACAGAATGGGCAAAAGTAGTTGTGTAGTGTATAATGCAGATTTATTTTCAATCTGCTTATATTTCTTTATAGAAACTGAATCACTGTCACATAAAATTACCAATAAATTTCAGAAATGGAAAACTGTGAACATGACTTATTTCAGCATTTCATTGTTTCCAGCCTATGAACTGCTTTATTTATACTGGTTATAACAATCCTTGATGTACTATTTGGAAATGCTATTAATAAGTTCTCTATTTTTGTCATACTTAACAGCAAAAGAATTGGGCATACAGTGTCTGTAATCCCTTTTAAATTTGCTGGATTTGCAGCAAAAGAATAGCCTTGATGCAGATGATTCTCAGCAGTATTTAGTGCCTTTAGTGATTAGTTTTTAGCCACTAGAGCATGTAGCATACATCTGTGCCTTTCTAGAGTGCTTCATAGGTAAATATTTTTCTGCACCATGAGTCTTGTCTGTATCTATGTACAAGAATCTCAATTTGTGCTGATCATGTCTATGCTAAAGTTCACAGGAGTGCTAAAGCAATGATGCAAACACAAGCTGCCTGAATTTCTTCAGACCATTCTTTCTCCTTCTATGATTACTCTCTCCAATGGATTGGTTTTGTTTGCTTTATTTTTTTAATGGCCTCTTTAGTTCAGAGGGTGAATTTCTTCATGGCACTGTGATTATCATCATGTGTTTGTTCCCTAATGGACTGGACAGAGGGAAGTGTCACTGCTGCCTTGTCACTGAATGATCAGTTCACATGCAGCATTTCACTATTATTTCAAGACCTTTTATTTTCCTTGAATGGCTGCCATGTGTTGCTGTACAAATCCTGGTAACTAATGGGAATTGGTTTTTTTTTTTGGGAAAAAGTGTATTTCTTAAATCAGCTGCCCACAAGAGGTGTGGAGCCTTTATTTTAAATCCAATCCCTAATGAACTGTGTTTTTGCTAAAAATGGAGCCTCTGTTTGAGAACACCATTGCTGGGAACTGTTGGTAGTGACAGAGAACTTGGATGGAAAGAGGTTCCCAAGTCTGGCAGCACAAATCCTTGCCTGGAGAGAGGCATTTTCAGCTTTTACTTTTCAGCAGTTGTTAACATGGAGCAGGTGCTTTTATGCACCTCAGGTTTGTTGGGGAGTTGGAGCATTTCACAACTTCTGTCTCTGAGAGCTGGCAGGGCAGCTCAGTGCCCTGGAGGAGGAGGAGGAGGCTGGGTGGAGTCTGAATTCTGCTTTTCTGCCTGGCTTTAGATCTCTAGCAGCAGCAGCTCCCCTGTGCTTGGCACAGAACTGAGCCCTTTAGTCTCCCTATCTCTTGGAAACCCTTCTGAACTGCAGCTGTTTTGTCATTTTGCAGTGCTGGAAGAGGCTTTGGGAATTTGGGTGGTTGGGTGCCCAGGCACAGTTGTTCACCTGGGAGTTGCTGGGGCACCTGGCCAGAGCTGTGTGTGCAGGTGAGGCAGGGCAGAGCTGCTCCCTGGGCACACACTGCTTCCAGTGTAACTAAAGATAATGTCTGGGCTCTGTCCCAGGAAATGTGCTAACTTCTGAAGAATTAGATCATGTATATCATTTAAGGAGGTTGAATAATGTCTTACCACACTGTCATAGAACCAATTTGGTGTCAAGAGAATAGATATTTGTTTCCTCCTCCTTGGGCCTGACCTTGTGTGACTGTGGCCAAAGTACGTTTGAGTCTGAGTATTTGTTTCTGAATTGTTCAGGAATGAGAAATGGCTGTTTGTGCCTGCCTGGGCAGCACTCTGCAGTCCACAGGGACAGTCCAGGGGTGTTGTCCTTTGGCTGCAGCCAGAGAACCAGGCACCCCCTGGAGGTCCCATGGGTGCTGCTGGAGCTGCTCCTCACCTCTCCACTGAGGTTTGGCTCAGTGTTACCCCCCAAAACCCTTCCATGAGGGGCTGATGCATTTCAGCACATTTTTGATCTGAAGTGACACCCATACACTTACAAGCTGTGAGTTTTTCCCAGCTCAGTGCTGTTGCTGTGATGAGAGCTCCAATGTTGTTGTTGTGCTGCTGTCAGTCACTCCAGGTCCAATTTCACCTGTGCCCAGGTCCAGCACTTCCCATTCCTGTTCCTGGCCAGGTCATGGCAGCTGCCCAAGCCCATCTTGTGAACTTTTGCACAGATCTGTTAGTGTGACCCATTTTGCCTTCCAACAGCAAGGGGGTTGTGTCATTTTATTGTAACATCAGCCTGAAAAAGTTCCTCTTCTACTGATGCACTGTTGTTTTTTCTCTCTCTCCCCCAACCCTGTATCTCTCCAATTTTACATGAAGCTTTCTCTCAAGCTGGTAAGCACATTTACAGCATGCCTGTCCTGTGTTTTAATCACAATTTCCTGTGTGTTTTAATGTGCACTGTGCCACATGTGACATGACACTGAAATTAACTGTTAAATTTGTTTCTTCTTTGTGTTTGCTTTTTTTGGCATTTATCAGATAAATCTGAATACACAGGTCTGGAGTCTAATAGAGGTGATCAGAATTCAGTCTTCTAATAAGCTGCTAAAAAATTAACTCTAATATATAGTTTAGTTTTCACTTTTATAATCTAGGGCTATGAAAATGTAGAAAAACAATATTGAATAATGCTGCTACTGTGTAAGTATATATTAAAGCATTAAAAGAAGGGAAAAAATTTAAAATAAAGGTCTCTGTGCTTTCTGGACTTTTTCCAGAGAGCCATGCATGTCTTTCTGTGTAAAGTAGCTGCAAAGTTTGCTTTCCATGTCCAGTATTTCTGGAAATCTGCATCATTACCACCTACATTTTACAGCCCTATGTAGTCCTTCAGAATAACCAATAATGGCATTAATTAAAGTTCTGTAAACCTTAACCAACAAGGTTAACTCAATCTGATTTAAATTTGCAAATTGAGAGATATGCATGTGTGTGAATCCTAAATTCCATCTTGGATGCAGCTGGGAAGGTTACTTGAACTATGGTAAGACAAAGATGTAACTGAGCTGGAAAGGGAAGGGGTGAACAGACCTGGGAAAGCAAATTGCATGCTCCATGCACAAGGCAGTGTTTTGCTTGGGACACTCCACACCTTGCTGTGTCCCTGTCCACATTCCTTTGGCCCTGGAGAGCCCCTCAGCAGGAGACTGTGCCTGGTTTGCTGCCCCACCCTGTGCAAACACACCAGAGCCACAGCCACTGGTGGCATCTGGGGACCTCACAGGCTCCACCTAAACTGTCTTAGCTTCCAAATTCTCTTATTCCTCACCAGTTTGTGCCTTTGGGTGCTCTTTCCCTTCCCTGTGAGGGTGGGCAGGCCCTGGCACAGGTTCCCAGAGCAGCTGTGGCTGCTCCTGGATCCCTGGGAGTGCCAAGGCCAGGCTGGATGGGGCTTGGAGCAACCTGGGATGGTGGAAGGTGTCCCTGCCCATGGCAGGGGGTTGGAACAAGATGAGCTTTAAGATCCCCTCCAACACAAACTATTCTGTGATTCTACATAAATCTTGTGCTTGGGCACATCACTGTGGGTCTCTTCTGCTCGTGGCAGCTCATCCAGAGAAATGTCTGAGCCACCAGAGGTGCCTGGAGCAGCTCTGGCAGTTTGGGGTCCTGCTGCTGCTCTGGCAGCACAGTGACTTCCCTGGGCAGGTCTGAGGAATGGTGGGAGTGCCTGGAATATGTGCAAACCCTCTTTTGGCAGTTGCCAAGCCACTATCCTGGAAGTCCAGTGCATTTATAACAGATTTCCATCATTTTCTTGGTCACTAGTGTGCTGTGGAGCTGAGTTAAGCCTTTGTGTAGGAGTAAATCCTCCAAAAATGGCTGACATGGCCTTTTCCTGGGAATTGCAGAAATTGGAAAGATATGCAGGGAGGGCTGAGACCCATTTCCACCTCAGATGGAGAAAAGCAGCTTTTTGTAATCTCCTCTTGGATGCTCACTATGCAAGAGCCAAAGCTGAAAAAGCACATGCTCTCCTCACATGTGGCTTCAGTCCAGAAACCAGTCCTAGTACAGCCTCTGCATTCACAGCCCTTCATCTTGGGACAATTTGAACCCTAAATCTCATTGTCTTTCTGCAAGGAGACCTTGTGAGCAGCACATCAGAAATTGCACAGCTTTCCTCTCTCCTCACTGCTGCAGCATTTCTATAAACATAGCCAATGTCCAGGACTTGAGAGGTAGCCCAGGTGTGTTTGTGCTTGAGAGCATGAAATGTGCCCAGCATGTGCAAAAACTGCTCCTTGGCTCTCCTTTTTGGGGCAGGGGCTTCAGCTCCTGATAGGAAATTCCTGAGCACAGACTAAAGCTGGAGTGAGGTCACCTGCCAGCCTTGGGTGTGCAGCTCCTGCTGTGGCCTGGAGCATTGTGAGCCAAGCTGCTGGATTCAGTCCAGCTTAGAACTCTTCAATGAAGTTGAAGAATCAAAAACAAGATTCCAAAAAGATGCTTTTTCCAAATTTCACTATCTGTTGCATTCTATTTATGTGCAGCTGGGGATGTTTTCAAGCCTGTTTCTTCTGCTTAGAAGTGAGGAGGATTTGTCAGAATGTTATCTAGACTTTCCTGTAATTGCTTGTTTGTTTACAAAGCTGCCTCCAGATGCTTTGCCTTAAAAAGATGTGTGTGGTTTTAGTGTGGATTATCCATAAAATAGATGGAATCACTCTCATGTCTGTTATAATGTGGGAGTTGCTGTCAAGCAAAATCTAAATATTAAAGAATAAATTAAAATAGATCTCTCTTCTACCAGGCACATCAAGCAATGTAAGCACTGGTAGGACTATGTGTGGGTAAAGTTTCAGAATCAGCATAACTTTTAGTTATTTGCCTTAAATTTGCTTTCTCACTGTCTCACAAATGGAATTTTAAGTGTATTATTGCACAGATGATCCAGGCTTCACTAGAAGCCCATGCCATCTTTGACAATCAGTGCAGCAGCAGTTCCCTCAGCTCTGTGACTTTGGAATGGCCAGTCCAGAGGAGAAGGTGACCTGTGTGTGCTTGTCCTCCAGCCCTCTGACAGCCCAGACTGGTTTTGCACTGCTTGTTCTGCAGCTGCAGGAGAAAGTCACAGTGTCCCAGCACATTCAGTACAGAGCCACGGGTCTAATGAGCAGCAGTGTCTCCTCTAAATCACTCTCCTCAGAGAGAAATTTGGTGTTTTAGCAACACTGATGGCCCAGCCCTGCTCACAGGCTCTCAGTAAGCTGATGGAGCACTGAATTTGGTTACTCAGCTTTGTGCTTTTACTCTTCTTTCTCCCATATTCCCCCTTAGAAATGGGACAGGAAATGAGCAGAAGCCAAAACAAGCTAAACCTGCCCAAATTCAAGCTTATGCACAAGAATCTCACTCCCTTATGGTGCTACTAATCAGTATTGATATATGTTCAGTTTAGCACATGCAATCTGCCTCCACTGCCTTCTGGCAAGACAAAAATAGGTGTTACTGTGAAGAAAAGTGTGGATGTATTTTATGTGTCATCTATCTGCTATATCAAATTGAGGCAATCAAGAGGAGACATAGCAGAAGGCAGAAAAGGGGTTTTCAAGCAGAATCACACCAAGGTAACCACTGTGGTATTCACATTTTTTTTCCTTTGGTTATCATTTCAAACTGACTGTTCCATGACTTTGATTAACTTCTGGTTTTTGTGTGAGTACAAGTGAGAGAGGAAAAACTGAGAGGCTTTGGCATGGAATGTGGACCCTGGAAAGTAAGCAGCATGTTTTTTTAAATTGCAGAGTCCAGTGGGGAATGCTTCTGTTAGCTTGGTATATTCAGGAGAGCCCTGACATGAATTACCTGTGTTGGACCAGCAGTCAGTGCACAGGAGAAGTGCAACTGTGACATGGGAATAAAAGCCAGGAACTGCTTTTGTGGGAATGCTGTTTGTAGCAGAGTGAAAAAGGCAGGAAGGATCAGCTCTCCATGAGAAGGGAGCTCTGTTAGGAAAAGAAAAAAAGGTGATAAAACTATAGATAAAAATAATTTCTCAGCTTTGCTGTTGAATTCTGGAATTCTCCAGCTGATCTTCCACTGTTAGGGAAGCAGGATGTGTTCCTGGGATCATTTTGAGGCCACCCAGATTACTCACCATTTAGGGACTGATAACACTACAAATGATAACAGTGCTTCAGACCACTGTGATTTTGCACAGGTTCTTGTGAGCTGTTTTCAAAATGCAATCCCAAAGCATTCTTTCAGACTCTGATTATTAATTTTTTTCCTTATCCCCCTCACCCTCCATTCCACTCTGTGCAGGGAGCAGGCCCAGAAGACTTCAGCAATCTCCCACCTGAGCAAAGAAGAAAGAAACTTCAGCAAAAGGTCGATGAACTAAACAGGGACATTCAGAAAGAGATGGATTCAAGGTGAGTCAAACCTCTCCAGTGAGAAGTGAAATTGCAGTGGGCAGAGCCCCTGTGTGATGGACCTGGGTAAATCCCAACAGGACAGGCTTTATGGGATGATGGCATCATCCAGAGTCTCTCTGATCTGTAGCTGAGATTTCCTGGAAGCAGGAAGATAATGACTCCTGTGCTTTTGTGACTGCTTTTTCTACAAGGCTGCATTTATCATTCTGATTGAGAATAAGGCTGTTTTATCCACACACTTTTAATTGATTCTGGCAGCCTGTATTTGTCTTTGTTCACATTCTGTAGTTTCATTAAAGATTCAGTGTGTTTTGTTTGTGAGACACAGAACTTTTCTACCCTGAAGGATTTCAAGACTGGTCTCTCCCTAAAAACTGCTTTGCATTTGTACATGTGTGCCTACATTTTGTGTCAGCTTGCTTTCAAGAACCTGCTTCTTTTGCCTACTAACCCAGAACTTGTCCTTTATCTTTTATACCATGGATAAGAAAATTGCATATAGTTATATGACTTGTCATTGCTTTGTTTTATTCCTCTGTGGTAACTTAGGTTTGCCTCTGTGCAGGTTTTTCTTTCTGTTCCATATTGATTCTGAGGTAACCCAGCATTAAAATCAGATATGGAATTGCAGCAGAGAGAAGTTTAAATGAAGACAGTTTATGATGGAGAAAATACCACCAGCAGTTAAATAAGAGTTAAACAAACAGTAATAATTGTGACTCATATGTTTGCAACATTGTCCCTTAGGGTTTCAGGCACGGAGCAGTCCCACTTCCTTGCCACCCACACTTTTTCCCAGTTTCCAAACACACAAGGCAAAGGCACAGGATTGCAATTGTCAAGAGTTTGGTGGGAAACTCTAAAGTATAAAGAGTGTTAACTTGAGTCGTGGGACTCTCATTAACCTCTCTCCCACCAGAGAAAATCTGAGTTGATGTGCCTAAAACCAGCCCATAATTCCATTGCCAGCTCTGCGTTGTCCATCAGCAGCCCAGTGAAGCTGCCCTGGGACTCAGCTGGACACGAGGTCACATTTTGTAGCCTCAAGTCTGTCTGTCCCTGTGCTGTGACAAACACAAACCATCTGGAGCCAGCTTCCTTTTGAGCAGTGTGAAACAAATAAATATCTTTCAGATTATTTGTGTTGCTAAAGACAAGCTGCAACAGGCAGGGTGAGAATTTCTGGTTTACCCTCCATTTCTGTTATTGATATATCTTTGTTCTTTCTCAACTGGAGGTCAGCCCATGATGGATGAGGGTGATTCAATTGTTTGTCTATGCCCTGAAAACTGGAAAGATATTAGTCTGGAAAGTTGAGTTGTCATAGATTGCAATGGTTGTGAGATTTATTATTATTATTCTTTTCCCCAGGGCAGCAAGTAGGTACTGTTGTACTACATAAAAAACCATGTCAGCCTAAAAATCAATACCAAGTATCTTCTCACATTGTAGGTAACTCACTCTTTTTCATCTCTGACAGTGTAAATTCTCTTCTGGCAAATAATTTTACTCTTCTTTTTCAATGGCTGGTTCTGTACAGGGCAAAAGCCCCATCTGGGTGTTCTCAACTCCTTTTTTAACATCTTAGGTTGAACCTTAGAGTGAAGAAGAGACAGTTTATTAAAGGCATTTACCCCCAGCTGCACTAAATGTGTTTTATTTTTGTTCTGCCCCTCAGAGATGCCTTAACAAAGATGAAAGATGTGTACATCAAGAACCCCCAGATGGGAGATGCAGCGAGCGTGGACCAGAGACTGGCAGAGCTTGGGCAGAACATTGAGAAGCTGCGGTTAGAAGTTCAGAAATTCGAGGTATGAGAAGAGACATTTCAGTAAAAAGCAGCTCAGCAAATGCTCAGGGCTTTCCTGACCTTTCCAGATGTATTGATGCACTTTGGGGGGTGAGGGCAACGAGCACTTGCATTAATTGGGGGCTTTGAGCTGATTTGTGTAACATAAACATTTTCACCATCTCCTGTGGCTGTCAGCCCACTGCTAAATTTGCCACAGAAAACAAATTGTTAAGTGGAGGTGAAAAGAAAATGTAGTGCTCTCTGGACTGCCCAGAGGGCTTCAGATGCTTATTTAATTAATTAAATAAATTGAAGCATCATGTTACAGACGTCTGTGGAAAATCAGAGTGACATAAAGGTAAAGCACCATTTAGAGACTAAGAGCAAGACAGGAGCCATCAGATGAAATATGTTTTAAGGAATAGTCTGCCATGAACAGGAAGCTGCTTAGTGATATAAAATCTCCAGAACAGAAGGGGAGTGTTTGGAATATATGAAGCCCATTATAATTACATGAGAAGGATTAGACAACTGAGAAAAGACTTCACTTTCTACATTATGCTTTGAACATAAACAGATACAGCCCATTAATTTCAGATGTGGTTTTACTATCCATTGCTTTCCTACCCGTTTGAGATCAGTGGCTCTTTCATTCTCCCCAGCTTTTGTTCTTGTGCATTCAGCAGTTGCTGAGTTTCTGGTGTTACTCAGACCACTCTAAGCAGCCACACGTCATTTTACTTGATTGTGACTAGAGCAGCATCATCTGCTGCTGCTCACTGCTTCTGTCAGGGTGTTTTCAGGACCCAGTGCCAGGAAATGGTTGTATTTTCAATAAGTGTGCTTTTCAGCAAGACAATGCAGAATTTGTACAACTGAAAGGAAACCATGAACACGTTTACAAGCCAGTCTGCTCTGCAGCCAGGGTGTCAGTGTCCCAGAGGGTGAGCTCTGTCTGTCTGTCTGTGTGGCAGGGCTGGCTGGCAGAGGTGGAGGGGCGGCTGCCGGCGCGGACGGAGCAGCCGCGGCGCCAGAGCGGAGTGTACGAGGCACAGAACCCGTCAGGAGTGAACAGCTGTGCCCAGGACAGGGAGAGGTACAGTATCTGCACAGCCCTGCAGGCACACACCCTGCCCCTGCTCCTGCCCTGTCCTCTCTCCCAAAGCTGCATTTCTGACTGTGTGACAGCCCCTCACTCACTGCTGGGGAGGTGAGCGAGCCAGAGCATTTTCACAGCTTTTAATGCTAAAAATGAGGGTTCTCACCTATCTGTCACAGCTCAAGCTAGCTGTGGATTCCAAGCATCACTGAGCTGCTCCAGCTGGAGTGGCTCCCCTTGCCCCAGGCCTGGTGAGTGAGTGGCTCTCTCTGCTGCTGAGGTTGGTTGCTATAGTTGCTGTGTTTTTCCTCTCTTGAGCAGCCCCGATGGCAGTTACACAGAAGAGCAAAGCCAGGAGACTGAGATGAAAATACCTGCAACAGACTTTGATGATGAGTTTGATGATGAAGAACCACTACCCACCATAGGAACATGTAAAGCTCTCTATACATTTGAAGGTATCACTCACACTTTACTCTCATTTCACTGACTGGGGTTTTTTTTAAAGTGTTTTAAGTGGGAAACCTTCATTAAACCTTAAGTAGCCAAAGGGCAAGTGAGGCTCAGGTGTGATTCTGTAGAAAGGCACCAAGACAGGTATTTGCCAGGAGCTCTACAAGAACCCAAACTATCAGGGTCACATCTGTCTGGTTCTTTTTGTACACACTGCTGACTCCTGAACCACAAGCTACTGTTCTTGCTGCTGGTGATGCACCAAAAGCTGTGTCCACCCATGGTGTGAGTTACTGATCCCTGAAGTGCCTGTTGCTGTGTGTTTCAGGCCAGAATGAAGGAACAATCTCTGTAGCAGAAGGAGAGCTGCTGTATGTGATAGAAGAGGACAAGGGTGACGGGTGGACGCGAATCCGAAGGAACGAAGATGAGGAGGGCTATGTCCCCACGTCCTATGTTGAAGTCTATTTGGACAAAAATGCCAAAGGTGCTATGACCTATATTTAATGCTCTTATTATTGTTTTATTTGCTTTCACAGAGATAATCCAACCCTGAAGCTGCTCTGTGCTGCAGATAGAGCCTTTTAAGAGTCTGTGCAATGCCACAAGTGCATTATTCCGTACGTGGACTAATTATGGCTTGTTGTACTGCAAAATGTGCTTTTCTTGCTCAGACAAGGGTAGTGTGGGAGACTGTGGAACCAGAGGGGAAATGCAGCCTTTCCTGGACAGTGTTTGCTCAACTGTCATTGCCATTGCACACCCAGCTTAGTGCAGGAAGCACAAAGCCCTTTGGGACCATTCAGGCTCTCCTCAGATACCCAGGTGGCATCTCAGACACATCCACAAGTCAACTCTGTGTCCCAAAGTCACTTTGTGGAACTTTTATAGAAGGAATATTTAGACTGCTGGTTTGTGTCTATGTGGGAGCTTTTCAGAGCCTGTTGTGTTCTGGGGACCTTTGGGATTGAAAACTGGTGGTAATTTAGTTTAGTGTGTGTGGAAGGGGAAGGAGAGATCTTAGCAACACCCCTCCACACAGCACTCTGTGGTCCTTGATAAATGGGTAAAACATTGAGAAAGCTCCTCTGTTCTTTCCCACCTTGCTACATTTCAGATGTATTTGCTGTTTCAGATGACCAGAACTAATGGTTTAATCTTTTGCTTACACGAGATCAATGGAGACATTCAGAGTCTGGACTCCATAAGCTGCTGTTTGTTGCTTTTAATTCCTCCCAAATGTTTTGTGTAAGGAAGCAGTGCTGCAGGGCAGACCTGGCTGGAGTAATGCCAGTGCTAAACACCTGGTCATGGGATACACACAGGACATGTTAGAATTCCACTATTAAATAATTTGTGTTTATTCAGTCACTTAAACCTTCAGATTATTGTGTTTCCTACACTTGAGAGTTCTTGGTGTGAAACAAGGAGCCTCACCCAAGTCAAAAGCAAACTGAACCATTTTCTTTGGGGTTTATAGGCAGCAGGAAGACAGGAGCAGCACTGTGTCCATAAACCAGCACTGAAACTTGAGCAGTTCAGTGTTAATCAGTGCAGTGCCTTGTCTGCTGCAGGTGTTGTTTTATTTTGCCATAATACAGAGTTGTATGTTCTTGTTGGCAAACACATGGTCAGTTGAGGTGTAAAAGAGTGCAAAATATTTAGCCCCTTCTGTTGGTTTTTATTAATCTTTGAAAGAGGAACATGGATCATCCATTCCCCTTTCTATCCAGAACAAGGCTGAAGGATTGCAAATCATGCAATCATAGACTGGTTTGGGTTGGAAGGGACCCTCTCATTCCAACCTCTGCCAACCTTCCATCAAAGTGAAAATGCAAACTGTGCTAGGGGTGAAGGCTGCTGCAGCTGCAGCCATTTCTGTAGCCACAGTGGAGGTTTTTTAGATAATTTAAAGTCTTTCCATTAATTTTGCTGGATTTCAGGAACAAAATCAAATGTATCTATGAATATCTGATGTATAGGAATGATAATGTTTACCTCTTTTATTTCTCAAGTCTCTGGTTTAAAAGAAAAGCTAAAAGAGAATTTTTCATAGAATGCAGCATAAAGGTTTAGAGGAAATGCTGCTGTTTTTAAAAGCTGAACTTGTTGCAAGCTGCAAATTGATTTTCAAGGTATTGGTAGAAGTGACCTGATTCAATCCTTGAAATGGAAGCAATGACATTCCTGAAGACAATACTGTAACTACTAAAGCATTTGCAAACTTTAGTGATCCTTTCCTCCTTTTGGAAAGGAGGTTGAGCAGCTGGCAGCATGAAAGGCAGGAGGGTGGGAGCTCACAGCAGCCCCTGAGACTGTCCCAGCCAGCAGAGCCAGTCCTGGCTCAGCTTTACCTGCCTGGCCAGGCTGTGACTGTGCCACCAGCCAGGGGCAGCTCAGTGCCCTGTGAGAAGCTCCTTTTTCACTCAGCTGGAGCCTGTGTTGGCAGGGCTCTGCTGCAGAACTGAGCTGAGCAGGACAGGTAAGTTGTGTGCTGCAGGTGCCTCCTGATCTTAGTCTTAGAGGAGCCAAGCTGGGTCTGTGCCCTGCCAGTCCCTGTGTGAGGGCTCCTGATGACATTTACAGGGGTGCCTCTGCTCAGAGGGTGTTGGCAAACGCTGCCACAAAAAGAACAGTAATGCCTATCTTGTTTTGCCTTTTTTTTTTTTTTTTTCCAGATGTGCACAAACCACTTCAGAAAATCTCTGAGTAGGTTTGCATAGGCCTGCCCACCCTTTATTCTCCTGGTTTGCTGCTACGGTTGTTTTAAGAGCTCTGTTTGAGAAGGTTTTCTTTAGAAGAGATGAATGTCCCATCTCCATCACTGAAAGACTTTGTTAGGTACCAGGTGGGCTCTGAGTGGCACTGCCCATGAAGGTGCTCCCTGCCTGGTCCATGCAGTGCAAGCAGCCCTGCTGGCTGAACAGCAATGAGCTGCAGGCTCTGCTCCCTCTGGGATCCCTGCAGGAAGCTCCTCTGTGCACACCTGGCTGTAGCACCTTGCAGGGCTTTCCCTGGGGGCTGTCTGGTGCTGAGAACTCACAGGAACTAGTTGGGCCTTTCAGCTCGAGACTGACCAGCCTGTGTTACTGACTCTGGTACCTCATCATCTGCTTGGGAGCAAAACTTTCACTGAGGGCTGTTGTGAAATGGTGTGACACAAAAAACCTGCGTGGAGTAACCAGCTCTGTACAAACCCTGCATTGCACCCAGCAGAAATCCCACCTTCCCTTCCAGCAGAAAGCCTGGATGCTTGTTTGGGTGACATGCAGGAATAGAGGCTGGTTTGGGAGGTTAAACTTCTGGATTAAAACTCCTTTGGAGCCTGGGCTGATGAGCATTTTGGCTCCTTTGCCGCTGTGGGTCTGTTCCCCTCACCTCTGTGATATCAGTAATTCCTTCTGGGCAGCTCTGGCACTCCCAGTGCTGCAGCTCTGCTCTTTGCTGTAACCATCATGCAGAGCCTTGACTTATAGAAATACATAGGTAAAAGTTAACCATGCTGATGCACTTTTTATCTAGGATATATCTGATTATTTAATGCTTGCCAAATTATTTAGGAATTGGTAATTATAAACTGGACTGTGGCTTTTTAAAATCCTTTTGTTAAATACATGCCCTTAGTTCTCCCAGTATATAAAAAAATTGTATATAACATAACTTAAAGACTAAAGTTACTTGAATTGTTTTTATCCTTTTATATGTGTATCAATATAAATGGTTTTATAGGCTGTTCTTTTGCTTAACCCAGCTGTTTTGGTAACTACTCAGTCCCTCTGATGTTGAGAAGTGTTTTTGGTTACTCAGCTGCCTGCACCTGGACTTGCATAGGAACTGCTGTTGTGTGTTAAGGTTTGTTCAATCTGGCCAGTGTGGTTGTCTTGTTTCTATTCTTATTTTTTAAAGAATCATCATCTGTCAGGAATCTCTTTATAGCTTGATGTACCATGGTGTCTTCTAATAAACATTATATTTTCTCATTCCTGTGAGGTTTTGGTTTTTGAGTTTTTTTTAATGACAGTAACTAGTAGATGGCAATAATTAGTGGCAAAAAAATGGTGGCATTTAACTTTCCTGAGGAACAGCAAATGGCCCAGAGCTGCTTCTCACTCTAAGCACAAATGCAGTTCTATTCAAGAAATATATTTGATTGTGGCTCTTTGAGAACTTCTTTGTGCTGTCATTTGGAAGGATTTGATGGAAGTGAGTGCAAAGGAGGTGAGAAGGTTCCCCTGGTCTCTCAAATGCAAAGGAAGTTTGGACTGATGCTGTATTCCCTTGGATACAGCAGTTTGGGCCAAATCATGTCCATTGTAGCTTCACTTGGCCAAAGGAAAAACTTGTCCTGAGCCCCCAGTCTGTGGGAACAGGGATGGCCAGAGGAGGGGTTTGGAGCCTTGGGCTGGTTCACTGACCTGCACATTCCTGGCTTCCCTTGAGAAGGAAAGGCCTCTGCAGCCTGTGGTGGAAAGGAAAGCTCTGGATTCCTCTGCAAATTCTTTGATTTAATTTCCTGTTGTTGTTCAGTGTCACTGATGGTCTCTGGAGCTGTCACTGGAACAGATGCTTCTTTGCAGTCAGAAAATGAAAAAGCTGTTTTCTCAGTGGCAGAAGCAGGGTCCTGCTCCTGTGCTTTGCTCCCAGAGCACAGCAGAGTCCCAGTGATGCCCATCCCAGGCTGGAGGGAAGGGCTGAGGGTGAAGGGCTGCTGAGTCAGGAGCCTTCCTAAGCCCTGTAACCCAGCAGATGCTTCATTGCTTTTTTTCCTTTAACCTCCTGCAGGCAGAGCTGCTCTTCAGGGACCCCATTTCCCTCAGCCTCTTTCTAATCCAGTCTCTTTTTGTCTTTCTTATGTTTTAGATTCCTAAAGGTGTTTGTGCTGGTGCAAGAACCTCGGGGCGAGCTTGTCACAGAAGGAGAAACACAATGGTCTGTTTACCCTGCAGGCAGTTAAAACACACCCATGGAAAGCCAGACTCCCAGTCTTGTCTGGAGTTCCCACTTGAAAAATTCAGACCTAAATTCCATCCCAGTACCATTCAGATGCTTGCTCTTTTCCATGGCATGCTACTTGTGGCTCAGATTTCCTTATCAGCCTCTCCCACTCTTCTGCCAGCCTGGCACAGCCCCTCTGTCAAACATCACACACACTTCTCCCAACCCAATCCCTCCCAGCTTCTGTCAGGGAACTGCTGGCTGCCCTTGGATCAGGGGTAGCCAGAGAGTCCCAAGCATGTTCTGGTCTGTCTTCTGTCCCCTTGTCCCTCAGTCCATCTGGGTGCACACTCTGGTCCATCAGCATTTCACACAGTGCCTTTAGTGCTAAACCTGCAGCTCCTCTCAGCAGGGAGCGTGGAAAGGAGGAGAAAACCTCCCCTGGGAACAGTGTCACAGCAGCTGGACTGGGCTCTGTCAATATTAAACCTGATCCACATCCACCATTCAACATTCTGCCTTCCCCAAAAGGTCACTAATACTTGTCAGCCTTTATTTCTCTCTCTTCAAATCCAGGCTGATGCTCATTCCAAGTATTAAACCCCTCTGACCCTGCTGTTTCCTGAAACCCTTCAAGCTCACGTATGTACTTGTTTTCCTGCTTGTTCTCTCTGCCCCCTCCTGTGTCCCTGCTGTTCTCACACACACACAGACACACACAGACACAGACAGTGGCATTTTGGTTGGCAGCCCTTGCTGCTGCTCCCAGGCCTGTTTGGCTCTGGTTTCAGCCTGCATGCTCGCCCTGTTGCCTTGCCTGCGCCCACCTTCCTCAGGGTCACCTGATTTTGTGGCTCATGGTTTAATCTCTCTGCAGTTTTCTTTTGGTTGGTTTGTTTTTCAGCATTTCAGACCTGCCTTCTCTTTTTGCATGACCTCCTGTGCGTTCTCATCAGTTCATGTTGGAATAATGGAGTTTTTTTAGATGAATAAAAGAGGAAAGGAAAAAAAAAGAAACAGCACTGTTTCCTTCTCCCATCTTGTCATGGACTGGACCTGGACCCAGCAGCCAGACAGGAATTGTGACCACCCTGTTCTCACATGGTTGGTTTGAAGCAGAAGTAGGATAAGTGATTCTGCACTTTATCATGTCATACAGTGGTAAGAGAGCTACAATATCTCCAAAAATCACATGATCTGGACTTCAACTGCCTAATAAAGGGTCAATTTCCTCTCTAAACTTCTATAAACTTGTATATTCTAACTTGGTTTCCCCTGCATTGTTACCATTGTTTGGGTTTTACAGTCATGGTCATTTTGAGCCCTGCAAGGGTCAGTTTCCACTTGAGGGCCAAATCTATTCATGGATCCACACCTCTTTTGTGGGAATCTACTGGCTCTAATCCAACTCCAGCATGTTCTGTACAATCCCCACAAGTTGAGAAATTTTACATGGAAGCCACTATGGGCAGTGACCCCAAACTGAAACCTCAGGGTTTGTTTGCAGGCAGGTGAGTGTTGTTTTGCTGCCTGCTGGGCTGTCCTGCAGGGTCAGCACATCAAAACACATCCCAGAATCTCAGACTCTCCATGTTGGGGATGAAGTGATTTTTGTGCTGGGTTATGTGTGGTGTTCATAATTCTGTCCCCTTCTCTCCATTTAAGATACCAACTTTTGTTTTTACAAAGTTCCTTGGTGCTACAGTTCATCCTGTAGCTGTTGTGTGATTGGTGCTTAAGAGTTGCCAGCATGAATCAGCAGAAGGTTTGTGATTTAAACCCAACCCAGATGTGCTGAGCACAGGCAGCTCCAATGCTGGGGCTGTGCTGTGCAGCACTGGAGGGTCAGAATCCCTAAATCACTGCCTTACCACTGCTGCTGCTGTGCTCACTGAGCTGTTCAGATCAAGGCAGAATGGGATCCCCATGGTTGGCACCTGTGGCTTTGTGGTCTCCACCTGCCAGGGGATCTAAAGGGTTGAACAATTAACAGGTGTGCAAAAATATCCTTACAATATTTTTAGCTGCAGTATTTTTATTCTCATGTCCAATGCACTGTTGAATCAGCAGCTAAGAATTCATTTTCACCTCTTGTTGTGCCATCTATGTAAAAATTAGATCAAAGTTTGCTTTTCTATATTTAATCTGGGTGGACAGTATATTATTGTCAGCCTCTGTGGAATATTGGAACAATTGCAATGTCTGTGTTTCTAAATTGTGCTGTAGAAGGAGCATTAGCTTTAGCTGACTGATTGATCCCTGATTTAATAAGTTTTATTAAAAGACCATGTATGGAGTTTTTATAAACTTGGCAAGTAGTTCCCAAAAAGCCTGGATCATAAAACTTATTCAAGAAATAGTGACAGTCATATCTCATAGTCTGCACACGTTTATTCTGCTGCCATTATTCAGGGTAATGAATAATTTTTGTAGAATTTACCTTTAGCAAATGCTGAAGAACTAAATATGTGACTGGTTTATAAAAACTCTGCTTGGATTTACTAATCTTGCCCAGCAGCGTGGACTGTACTTCCCATGAAATTTCATCATCCCCAGCAAAAGTCTCTAATGCCCTTTCTTAACACCTGTAAATAGAGAAAAAACATATTTACTGATACTCAAAGTTGTGTTTAATGCTGAGTATTTTTCAGAAGTTCATTTAGTTTGATGCATATTGCTCTTTGGTTTTTTTTTGTTTTCCTGCCTGAAATGTCAGAAGACCTAAAAGAAGCCAAATTCTATTTTAACATGATGATGTCGAGCACTTTTTTATTTGTATATGTGTGTGTATGTGTGTTTGAGCACTGATCTCGGTGGCATCTCAGTGTTGTGATTTCATTGCCAATGTAAAAGGTTCTGGTGTTGCCCATTCATTTCTGGAGACAGAATTCAACCAAATAAAGTGCTTCCATTGGAAAGCGAATATTGACCTTGTAGCAATGAAACCAAGTCATCTGCATATTTAAATAAACATTTAATTCCAGAAATGCTGTTTCACTGGGCCCTTTTGATCAGCAATTCAGGAATAAAAATGGATTTGTTGCTTTTTTTTCCCCAGCAGAAAAGTTGGTGTCTCTGCTGGGGCTCTGTTGAGCTGCAGCTGTTGCTCTCCAGGAGCTGCTGCTTCCACAGATGTGGAGAGTGGGAATTTGAACTTGGCTGTGCCTGCTGCTTCATCCACAGAGAAATTAAGACTAAAACTCCCCAGAGCTGCTCTCTTACTCATCATTTTTCTGACTCTGGGGTGGATTTGGGTTTTGCTTCCAGCTGTAAAATGTACATGGAACAAGTGGATCAGCACATCCCAGTGTGGTGCTGTTCCTAGTTCTCTCTTCAGAAAAATGAGGACACATTTTCACTTGTGGTACCTGCTGGCTTTGGTTTTGGTTTTTATTTTATATTATATCCTACTGGAATTTTCAGGAGTAATAATTTGGCTCTGTCCCACACAGCTGGGTCCCATCAGGTCACTCTGAGATTTGATTTTATCAAACTTTGACCTTTCCAGCTGGTGCTGAAGAGAGAATGAAGTGGTTTGGTTGTTTGTTTGTTGTTTTAGTAATTTGGTCATGTGAGGAAAAAGAAAAATGGGCTGTTGTGGCTGGAGTTAGTGCTGGGAAGGGCAGGTGGTTTGTGCTTTTTCAGTAGGAGCCTATGAGAACTGTAAACTCAGGGAAAGATTTCATCTCAGGAGAGAGTTGTACCATGGAATGCCTGTGGTGAGTGCTCTGGTTCAGCTGGAAGTCTTGGCAGATGTTTTTGATGCTGATTTGTTTTATATTAAAACTGAGGCTGTTGCAGGCCTGGTCAGGAATGGGTTTGGGCAGGGATGTGTGGATGTGTCCAGCACAGCAATGCCTCCCTTCACCAAACAATCCAAAATCCAGGCACATTTCTGTAACTCTGGCTGAGATGTACAATTCCATTCTGGTGTGCAGGGTTGTGAATAATTGTGTGTCTAGCTGAGAGAACAGCCCCAGCTCTTGGCCAGCTTCTCAATCACCTCTTGGTCCAGGTCACTGCAAAGAATCCATCCAAGAGCCAAGATCTGCAGTTTTCCCACTCAGGAGGTGACACCTGGTGGTCCTTTCATCTCACAAATAATCAAGAGAGTATTTTTGTTTAATACAGTCAAGCTGCTACATTTCTTCAACAGGATTTCAGTTGTTCTTTGCCAGCACTAATTAACATCCCTGTCAGTTCAGGACAGATCAGGGCTGTTTGTGACAGGCTGCTGGTCTTGGGCTTTGGGCAATAATGAATAGGAGGGGGTGTTCCTCTGGCTCTGACTTGGATTTATCTTTCACAGAATCAGCACTGCTGACTTTCTATTAAATAGAAACAGTGCAGCCAAAAGGGTGAGGGAGAGCTGGGGGTGTAGAGCTGAACAGAGAAAAAAAAATGAAATAAGGTTTTTGTATGGAGTGTTTTTGTCACAGTTACAACAGAGCAATGGCACAGGAGCAACACACAGGAACTCAACTGCAGAACTGAGGGGAGGGAGCAGAAATCTAATACTGAGATTTGCTCCATCAGTCCCCAGCTTTCAGCTCCCTTTTTTTGCAATTGGCAAAGGGACCTGATAAAAAAAGGGGGAAATGATTTGCAAAGAGAACAGATTAGAGTTCAGCACTGGCTCCCAGAGTGTGTCTGAGGTGTGCTCAGAAATGCCAGGGCTGCCTCCAGTGGAGCTGGAGGAAAGCAAGGCTGCAGCTGGATCTCAGATGAAATCAGGATGCAGAACTAACCCTCAAGTGCTTGTCCAGGCAGAGGGCAACCCAGAGCAGTCTGGCTTTGCCAGAGCAGCCCTGGAGCTGTTTGTCTGGACTCAGGTGAGAGATTTGTTTTTAAGATCTGACTTTGGACATTTGACTCCAAGCTGCTCAAGCATGTTCTGATTACCCAGCTCCAGCTCTGCTTCAAACATTTCAAGCTCCAGTTGAGGTGAGGCTGCATCTCTCACTTGGGCAGGGAATTCCTGCTGCTCCAGCCCCTCAGGCTGCTTTAGAAGCTGAGTTAATTCCCAGTGCCCAGAGCCTGGTGTTCCCTGGGGAACAGGCTGCTGACGTGTGTTACCAAGGGAGGGCAATGGAGCAGCAGGGATATTTGGCCAAACAACAGTGACAGGAAACTCCTGTAGAATCCTGGAACAGCTCAATGAAACTCCAACTCCTTCCCTTGCAAGTTACCTCCAGGATAATAATATTGTCAATGAGTGTCAATGTGTCAATGAGCACATGCAGAGCCCCCAGGCTTTGTGAGGCACTCAGGTGAGATGGGTTAATGAAAGGTGAAGGGAGGCCTGTGAGCAGAGACAGGGGGCAGGTGCTCTCTGAATGGGCACAGAATGGTTTAGTGGCCTCAGGCTCCTCTTGCTGCTGCCCAGAACGATCTGGATTTTATTTTACATTTAATTTTCTAAAGTTTTTCTTCCTTCCCCACCCTGTTCCCTGGAGCTGCCAGCCCCTCTCACCAGGCAAGACAGGCCTTGTTGAATGCACATGTATTTATTGTACCACTTTCAGCACAAGGTCTAACACTGAAGCACAGGAGTGTCATTACAGTCTGTACAGCACCCTCTGGAACACAGACAGCACATGGGGACATGCAGCCCTGCAGGCTGCTGCAGTGGGGAAGAAACAGCTTGGGACAATGAGAATCTCAACAGTGGCTCATTCTCTGACCTCCCCTAGGGTCTGGCTGGGTCTAAACAAGCATCCCATGAACAGGATTGAAAAATTAACATGCTGAATCAATTATAGACAATTTTTAAAGTTGTTTTATGCAACAAACACTTGAACTAAAAAAAAAAAAAAAAAGAAAAAAAAAGAGAAACATGAAGATCATGTTTTTCTCAAATTCTTCTATGCCCCCTTCTATCTCTAAGTCAAGGAGCAGCCTTTCCCTCCCTCCCCCTTCTTCCCATTTTCTGTGAGGAGCTCCCAGGTCCCAGCTCCATGCAGTGTCTGGCACTGTGGCATCACCCACACCATGAACACAGAGTTTGGCTCCTCAGGCCCTGGGAGGCAGCTCTGCCTCCTTTAAACTGCACTCAGAGGCTTGCTAAGATTTCAACTCATGCCTTGCTGCAAGATGAACAAAAAACAGGCTAAGAATAGCCCTGCTGAGAAAAGTGGAGTTTGGCCTTTTTTGCCCTCATTCCTGTCTCTGCTGCATAGGTGGCAATAGATCTGGGAGCAAATTAATTAAATGAGCCACTGTACACACGAAGGACATCTTGAATGACCTCAGCACACAGGTGGGGGCTTGTTTGCAGAAAGAACTCGTTCCTAAAAAGCTGCTTCACCAGGCTGGGCCCTGCTCAGCCAGGCCCCTCCCCAGCCCCAGGTGCCCCCTCTGAAGGGGCTCTGTGGGAACAAAGGGGCCCCTCACCAGCTGAGGGGAGACACACACAGGCTCATGGCAGGGTCAGTCTGGGGAAGACTTTGGGAAGGAGGACTTGCCTTCCAGCTTTGTTATCCAAAAATGTGCTGAACATAGGAGATCAGACAGAAGAGAAAATAAAATTGTGCAGGACCATGAAGAGGTGGGTTTGGGAGTGAAAGGAGAAGGGAATAGCTTATTTCCAAATTTCTTAGTTGATTACAACTGAATTTGCAAGAATTTTGTAAAGAGCAAAACTAGGAAGTTATGACAAAACCACAGGGAGACCTCGTGGCTTTACTCAGACTCAAAAACAGGTTTCTCTGGTTGCAACACTGCCCGCTGGAAACATAAATAATCTCTCATTATCTTCACACATTTGAATTAAAAAGAGAAGTGCCAAAAGCAAAACCTGCAAAGGAGCAGAGCTCAGTGCACTGGGGACAAGCTGGCAGTGCTGGTTTGGTGGAAGCAAAGGGAGAGGGCTCAGGTCAGGACAAGCCTGTGACTGTGGCTGCAGCCCCGCAGCAGGTGAGGTGCAGAGCTCTGTCCCAGTCTCTCCCAGCACCACCCCGTGCTCAGAGCCACATCAAAGGAGGAGGAGGAGGAAGCCTGCCTGCCCCAGGAGTGCTGGGGAGCTGCACACACCTCGAGTCCCAGACAAGGGAGGTGTTAGACCCCTCAGGATTGCCAGCCTCCCTCCCCACAGAGGTACCTGTGCTGTCCCTGCCCTGCCCCAGCTGCACAGATCACACTGCACGTGTCTCTGCTTCAATCTTCTGCTCCCCATGCAGGTTTTCCAGCTCCTGCACCTGGGCCACGTTCTGTCTGATGGCAATCTCAGGGCCCCCTCCATACAGGGTGCTTAAATACACCCAGGTCTCCTCAGAGATCTGCCCGTAGTCAGCACCTGCAGGGACAACAGCAGGGAAAGGTCAGGGCACCACAACACCAGGATTTCCCCTCCAAACAGCTCCCCCACAGGCCCATCCCAGGAGGAGGAGACCCCAGTGGTCTCTCCACAAAGCCCCTGCAGTGCCACCTCCTGCTGGAAGCACCAGTGTGTTCTCCATCAATCCATGCCCACAAGCACCACATCTACACATCCTTTAAATCTCTCCAGGGGTGGTGACTCCAGCACTGCCTGGGCAGCCTGTTCCAAACCCTGACAATCCTTTCCATATAGAAATTTTTCCTAATATCCAATCTAAACCTTACCAGGCACAACTTGAGGCTGTTTTAACTTTGGAAGCTGGACCACAACAGATGGTGAGTGAAGACCACATCAAAAGCAACACAAGATCAAAGCTCCAGCACAAAGGGGAATGGTAGAAGGGGCCTGGGGAGCAGCAAGGCAGGAGCTGGGGGTCTGCAGAACCAGTCACAGCAGCAATCTGGTCATGCAGCAGCTGCCTCTGGAGAACTGGCTCACTCAGGGCAGGGGCTGGGCAGAGATCTGTCATCCTCCACAACACCATCTTGTTCTGTGACTTCATTGTGCACAGCTAGATCCTGTGGAACAATCTCCTTTACCTTTTAGGGGCACCACAGGCAGCAAGCACCAGCCTTACCCTGCTTGACTTGCACGTGGCCTCCTGGTTTCGTGAGGGCAATCTTGGTGTTGTCAATTGGTCCAGGGGGTTCTGTAGAACAAACATATAAAAAAATAATCTGATTTCCTTGCTGCTTCCACATTCAGATGCTTTCCTAACTTCTTCTCTTGCTCATCCCCAGCCCTGGGGACCTGCAGGCAGTCCCATGGCTGGTGCTTGAACCCTGCCCAGCCTTGTCACCCCAGCCAGGGCAGTGCTCAGCCAGGACCCAGCACATGGACTCAGTTCCACTCCTGCTGCCCCCTGGCAGAGCCCCATGTCTGCTCCTTACCGTTATCCTTGCCCTTGACAAAGGCCTCCCACTCCCGGAACCACTGCATGCTGATACAGTAGATGACACTTGGAGACTCCTCTGCCTGGAAAGCCTTGTTCAGCTGGGAGAGCAGCAACAGAGATACAGGAAGGACTTAGTCACTCCTGAGATCTTGGGGGGCTCCTTCCATTAGCTGTAAGGCAGCCTTGCCATTCTCCAGAAGAACCCCATGCAATTCCTTCCTCACACCCTGGTTCTGCTCACCAGAGCAGGCACAAGACAAGATGGTTTCACACTTTGTGTCTGCACAGCATTCTCACACCCCAGCTGCCCCTGTGCACTGGGGAACCCCCAGGCCCTGCTGTAGCTCATGCTCTGGAGCAGGCAGGAGTTTCCCAGGTCTCCACCTCCCCCCTGCCCTTTGCCTTGCCCCAGCTGCTCCCCATGCCAACCTTGATGAAGGTGTCGATTTCGATCCTCCTGCGCTTGGCCAGCGCTTCGATCTCCACTTGGCAGATGGAGCACACGTACAGATGGTTCACAGCAGGGCCACCCCCAAACCTGGCACAGGGAGAGGCAGGGCAATGGAGAGCTGCACCAGAGTGGAAATTCCCAGCCCTGCATCCCACAGACAGGGATTTTTATACTGCTCCAGACACTCCCAGGTGAGGAAGGTGCACAGATTTTTTTTTTGTGGCTGCCTTTACTCAGCCACACTTTTGCTCTTCTGGCTTATCTCTTGCTGTCCTTTTGGGACAGGCACTGATACAGCTCATCCTGACTTAGATCAGGACACTCTACAAATACTGGGAGAAAGAATGGAATGGCCATATTCACCTGTTGTAGAGATATTCCCACACGTTTTGGGGCAGAATCACAACCAGGTCATCAATGTAATGGTATTTATTAGGAGGGATCCCTGTGGAAGAAAGGCAAGTGGAAGAGTTAATCAGGAATCTCATTATTGCTGTATACAACAGATACAAATTAAAAGGCAGATTTTCCTTTCTGAGAACTCTGATCCCAGAATCTGCATCCTTTGCTAATGAAAGATGGTCATAAGTTCATTAACTGTGGAGGTTTCTCAATCCACAGCCCCAATTTCTAATCAAGTGCTTCATTTCTTGTTGAGAAGAGAGATTTACAACCCTGAGTGCTCCCCAGCATGGCTGATGAAACAGCAGCACAGTCAGATGTGGTATCAGCTCCCTTCTCCAAACAATCCCCGAGGGCCAGCCCTACTGACAGGGTAACATAGATAAACCCTGCCCTATCTGCTTTCTACAGGTTTGTTTTTAAACACAGAGAACTGAAAACTGTTGTTTCCCAGCACTAAACAACCCTCCAGGCCTCCATCCAGCAGCACAATGGGTAATTGTCTCATCCCTCCTTGAGCAGGCTGGAGTTTCTGCCAAGAGGATCCCACTGCAGTTTTCTCATATCAGGACAGCAGCTGGAGCTTTTTCCTGCATTTGTTAATGCACCCCAGGAAGCACCAAAGGTGCTGCTCCCAGCTGCAGCAGCCTTACCTCCATGGGAGCACAGAAAGGTGTGGTTGGTGATGGGCCCAGGCTCAGCAAAGGTGTTGAATTTATTGAGCCACTCTCGAGAGATGTAGAACTGGAGCAAACTGTGCTCCTTCATGCTGGCCAGGGACACGACCTTCTGCCGCTCTCGCACAGCCTCCTCACTGCTCTTCCTGCAGCAGGGGAAGGAGAACTCCAGCTGGGAAATGCATTTCCAGGTGCTCTGTACCCAGGGAGGGGCTGAGGGCACAGCTCACCTGTAGAACAGCACATAGGCTTCTGCATTCTGCACCACGGTCTCGTGGACCTCGGTGACGTACTGGTCATCGAACTCGTACCACTGGCCATTGATCACGTTCTGGCAGTAGGCAATGTAGTGGCCACCTGCAACAGAAAGCACAACACTGCTGGGATCTGCAGTGCAGACAGAAGGCAGGCCTGGGATAATGTCAGCAGCACAAACAGGATTAGCTGCTGGCACAGAACAGAGAGGCAAAAAAAAAAAAAAAAAAAAAAGGATAATTCCTGTTCAGGCAAGCTTTGCTGGAGCAGCACAGCCTGGCACTGTCACCCTGATTTGCCTTCCTTGGAAGAGCCTCTCAGCAAGACTGAACAGTGGGAAAGGGTTTGAGCCAAGCCTGTGGGGAGGCTGAAAGAGCTGCAGGGGATCTGTCAGAAGCTGCTCAATTCATTTTCCAAAGGACAGAGGCTGCTCAAGCTGAGAAAGGAGGGGGTCTTATGCTGCCCTTCAGGCCAGCAGAGGTGCTGGCTGCTCCTGACCACACTCCTGCCTCACTCACACTCCTGCCATGCTCCTCCTGCAGAGAAGGACTTACTGCCAGCAGTGCCATGGTGACAGATGACTGACAGGAGGTCGTAGGTGGTGATCTGGGACACACACTCCTTGGCCAGGAAAGGTCTCAGATCCAGCCCCTCCAAGGGGAAGGAGACGTGGCTGTTGATCTTGAAGGAATACATCACCTCGTGCCGGAACCGCTTCAGGTGGATGCAAAGGATCTAAAAGATCAAGGACAGAGGACAATGAAATGCAGTTTTGCCATGGGAGCTCTGGGAGCACAGCACAGCACATCTCTGTGTGTCTGATCTTTGCAGTTCTTTGCCTGTTTCTCGTGAATCTTGCTGGCTCATCAGCTTAGACTGAGAAAGTCTCTTCTGATCTAAATACAAGATTTTGCCACCAAAAAACCTGCTGGTTTTATTCTACCTCTGGCCTCCTGACCTCCTCAGTGGCTGCTAGAAGAGAATTAGGAAACAATGTGCTTTTACCCACCTCTGGGAGCCGGAGGACTTTGCAGTACTTTACTCCATTCCGTAGCCTGGGGGAGGAAAAGAAACGAGCTGTGAGGACTCTCTACAGCAAAGGCATAGCTGGGTCTTGCTCACTTTGGAATCCAAGACAAATCCTGAATTCCAGCAGAATTGTCCAGGCAGAGGACACAGCAAAATATCTGACAGCAGTACACAGAAATAAAATTCCAGAAATAAAACTCCAGACATGCAACACAATACAGATAATGCCAACTTACTTCTTACAGCGCTCACAGCTGTACATGTTGTCCCCTGTAGAGAGAGGAGAGGCATTATGCAGCTGCTCAGAGTATACAAGGCTGACACAGCTACCTTTGCAGACAGTGCAGAGAAAGCAGATTAAGAGCCTTTTGGGCAGGCCAGGATAAGAGATCAAAACTCCTCTCAGTAAGTGTAGGCAAGAAAGGGATGCAGCCAATTAGCAGGAATGATGAGAAAGTGCAAAAACTGAGGAGCCACAGTACTCAACCAACCAACAGCTCTGCCTGCTCCTCTCTGACACTCTCACCCAGATTTCCCACCCCTGAGCAGGTAGAAAAGTTCCCTCCTGTTCAGAGATGCTGAGCTGCCAACTTTTGGCACTGCCAGTCTCTAATGACACACCAAGGCAGGATTTCTAGGCGATTTAATCTGCCTTCAAAATGCACATGGAATGTTCCTCCATGCTGTCAGACACCACAGAAAAAACTCACCCTTCAATTCATCTGCTGCAAAAAAGGCAGCAAGGCAATCCTCCAGTGTCACCACAGGACCCCAAAACCAGCTAGGGATACAGGACACCACAAATCTGCAGAGGAGAAGGGATTAAGAGTTATAAATAAAATAGCTGTGCACATAAAAATAAATAAATTACTCTGGCACACAAAAGCCCAAGTGGATGATAAATTTCCTTCTAGCTGTAGGTCCTAAGTTCATCCCACATTCCAGAGGAGCAGGGAAAGCACAACTGCTCTAAGCTGATGTTCCTACTCAAACTGGAAATTATTTGGAGAACTGCATCGGGAATTAATTTGATCTGGAGGGCAAGTCTGAGGCAGCAGCGAGGGGTGATCAGCTGCACAGGAGTTCTCAAGGTGTGTGAGATCTACAGGAGCAGTAACAACTGGTTCAGATGAAAAGGCTCAAAGCCCTGTGAGGTACCACACTGTCCTCCAAGGAATGGTTCCAACTGACATCCCAATGTTAACACCACTGGTCAGGGACAGCTACTATCCAGCACTGCAGGGCTAATCCCAGAAAACAGGTCCTGCAAAGGGAACACACCTCCGGATATACTCCATGATGAAAGCAATCCAGCCTTGGGAGGCATAGTTGTCCCCACATGCCCCTGTCTTGGCTGGCACGTTTTGGTAGATGGCAGAGTGCAGCTTGGCCAAGTCCTCTTTCCCTGGGATTGGGAGTGACAGGTCCTGGAATGTCTCCACTGTTGTAGAAACCTGGAAATATCCAAGAGGAAGAGATCTGGGTTTCCCGTGTGTGTAATGGAACTGGCACCTGACCTTCATCACCTTTTATCACTGCCTGGGTTCAGCCTAGGCTGGAAACCTGAGCTGGCAGCAGGAGCAACTCCCTGTAGATTATTATTCTTCCCTGCTGTCAGCACTGACTTCTGTCATGGTTTCTGTAGCACTGGACTCAGTTTCCTAATGTGAATGTGACACTGCTGGGTCACCTCAGTAACACGGATCAGCAAACACAGAAACACATCTCCTTGGCGCGGCAGCTTCTCACACCTCCCCTGCCATCACCATGTGAGCAGGTGCTGCACCCCACAGGGTTTGGGAAGAGCAACACCATTCCCTTGGAAGAGATCTACAAGCACAGAGCCTGTGCTGGGTGACTGGGAGGGCCCAGGACACTCACTCTGTCACAGGTGAGGCACTGCACCAGGCTGAGGATGGAGCCGTCGAAGATGTCGGAAATCACACTGCGGTAACGGAGCTCCTTCTTCTTCTTCCCAGAAGCCTGCATCTGGGCTGGAAAACAAGGATTGGCCCCCTCAGTCTCACAGATCCACAGAGTCACACAACCACATAACAACACAGGACAAGCATTGTCCTGATGTTCAGACCCCGTTCCAGGGACATGGTGAGGCAAGTTGTGAAAAGACACGGAGGGTTCTGCTGCTGTGTGTGGTACAAGGGAGAGGCAGCAACTGAACCAACACCAGCCAGCTCTCAGGAGGTAGAAACTGTTGTACTGGAACTCTTGCTTCCAGCCTTTTACATGTTTAGAAGTCCAGCCCTGCTACAGATAGTCCCTCGTTTTCTGAGGCCTTGTGACATTTTGCTCCAAGCTTTGCATTTCACTTCCTCTCACCTGCCTCTGTACTTTGTCCTTTTTTTCTCCCCTCTGACATTTACCACGTGTTCCCCAAGTGTCTTGCACTGGAGAGGACTCTCCACAGCAGGGACTGGCCAAATGCAAGGTTTTGTTCAACAACAAACCCTGTCCCCACACGTGCAGGCAGACAGAGTGGTTTTCATGCAGCCAGAACATCTGCAGCTGTGCTGACCTCAGCCAAGGGGCTGAAGAAACAACGTCCTCATGGAGCAGCTGGAGGGACAGTGGTACAAGCACAAGCTGTTGTGTTTGCAGACTATGCAGTGTTGAGGGATTTTGATTTGCAATTTGCTCTGGGATGAAGGGAGCAGTTTGATAACAACACAAGCCAGGCTCCATTCTGCAGCCTGACTGCAGGGACATCTGCAGCCCTAATTCCATTCCTGTGAGCCCAAGATGTCCAAGAGGCAGGAAGCTCTGTCAGTAACAGCATCTTACTGTTCTCTGCCCACATGCCATGAAATTCAAGTCTGGCAGACAAATGTTTATGTATCTACACACCCCTAAAGGGACAGAGCTTGTGCCTGGAACTTCAGAGCCATTTTATTAATGACAAACACAGCACACAGATGCAGACATGGATCATTTCAGGCTCCAGTATCAGAACACACTAGAACATCACTGTGCCCAGATCTTGACTTTATCTGCAGATTTACTGCAGTCTTTGCCAGATACTATTTTAGAACACACTGATGTCCAGGGGAACCAGCACTCCTTACATCTGTTAATCAAGAATCATGATGGATCCCTTCTCTCCCCTCCTCTACATGCTCCCCACTTTGCCCCTCAGCAATCCCCTTTTGCACTACCTTTCTTGAGTATGTAGGAAGGTCCAAGCCTGGCAGGACTGGAGCGGGGAGGGCTGCTGGAGAGCTTGGAGTGCATTTCATGGTGGACTGGGCTGCAAGGGCGCGAGGAGCAGCGCACATAGGCATCATTGTCAGGTTCTGTTTGGGAAAACGGGGAGGGAAAAGGGCACTGCTGAAAACCCCAGTTATCAAAGGCAGCTCCACTGCAATCTGTGTCAGCCTAGCTCTGTGTTCCAGCACAGAATCTTCCCCAAAGGTGCAGTTCAGTGTCCATTAAGTGTCCTTCTTGCACAGGCTGGCAGACACAGCTCCCTCAGTCATGGGTGAGAGAGCACAGTGAGCTGTATCTAACAGCTAATAATTACATACTAAAAAACACCAAAAAACAACCTGCCATTTCTTCACACTTATGACTAATTAGTTTTTGCAGCTTGCTCCTGTAGCCCTTAACCACACAGACAGCATTGCTGCCTTCAGTGCCAGCTGGCAGAGTAAGACTCTTACATAAAGAAGCGTTGAAAGATCGGATATGTTCAGCTTGAGGTGACTCCACACTGCTGCTCTTTTCCTTGAGACACAGAAATACTCAAACTGTGCCTCTCCCTTTTCTCTCTCCAAGGTCCACAGTCCAACATTAGCAAATACCTTCTGCCATGCTTTTTGCACAGCTAATATTTCCTCAGGCCAGCATATCAAATGAAGAGACATACACACCAAACCTTTTTTCTTAAAAGGCATCAATACAGTGTTTGCAGGCTTGGCAGAGGCAGCTCTCACTGCTGTGCCTTTACTCAGCTCACAGCCTGGTTAAGCACCTCTCTGGCTCTCCAAATACACCTCCTTACAGAAGCAACTGTGCACAAAGGCAGGGACTGAGGAAAACCTTATCTGCAAAATCTTTTGAACCAAAAAGAAGGAACAATCACATTATGTGCATGCCACTACACTACACCACAGTGCCTGTGGAGGATGGAACACATCCTCCTGGAAATATCCTGACTGGAAAAGGGGTATACCTGGTGTTCTACATGGGCTGGCAGGACAGGGAGCTGGCAGCATCTCAGGTGAGGCTCTGCCATCGACTGGCATCATTGTGGTATCGACATCTGCATCCTCATCCACCTGCTCCGAGTTGCTGCGCCGATGGCCGCAGGAGAACTTTCTGTCCTTCATCCTCTCCTTCTCTGAGATCCCTCTCCCTGCTTCATCCTGGATCAGCAGCTCTGTCTCTGCCAGGGAGCTGCTGCCCATGCTCCCTGAGGTCCGGCTCTGGCTCTCTCCTTCGCCCCTGTCACTGCTGGAGTCACAGGAGAGGAACTCGTCCTCCGAAGGGCTTCGGTCGCCCTCCCGCTTGTCCTCCTGGTCACTGGTGTCCAAATCCCTCGTCTCTGCAACAACTGGTTCCTTCAGTTCCTCATGGAGCTGATCCATCAGGCAGCGCAGGAACTCCTGGGTGTCCTGAAAACCAAGATTCCATGTCAGTATCCAGCCAGAAATGGGGCAGTGAGAGGGGAAAAAGAGGAGATGGCTCCACTCAAAGCTGATTCCAGGAGTGCCCACAAAGGTGAAACTGCTCTGCAGCACACAGACTCAACTAAAACAGGGCCATGCACCAAAGGCCTGTCTGTTACAGAAATGCTTCAACTCCTAAATAATTAAAGGCCCAATTTTTAAAAAATCTGAGTGTCTTCAGCTGAAAGACTTTGAAAAGCCAGAGAACAGCTGCAGAAGGCAGGGGGTTTGCCACAGATAATAGGGGAAAAGCAAGGAAAAACCTGATGAAAACAACAAGTCCTGGAGAACAGACTCCTACCCACAAACACATCTTAGAACACTGACTTCTGCTCATGGCAAGACACCTCTTAGAGAAGGCAGATTAAAATCTTTAATAAACAGGGAGAGGAACCAGAAACCCAAAGCTATACAGTCTAGGTGCAAGCTCCTACATTCATAATACATGGTAAAAGAGCTGATACACTGGCTTCAAAGGAGCTGCTGGAAAGCAAGCTGGTATTTTGACAACTGCAGAAAGTTAATTACGACGTTTCAGTTGTTTCATGAAGTTTGGCTTTTAGCCTGCCCTGCCTACCTTTCCAATTTATCTCTTCAGATCAGAGTTTTCCAATCCAATGTATTCACATCAAAGACAAATATAGAAGTTCCTTCATTAATCATTATTTTTATTCTTTGTTTTGATTTCTTGTCACTATCACAGTTTTGATGCACTGTCACTTCTCTAGTAAATTTTCTAATCATAGTTCGTTGCTTACATTTTTTTATAAAGAACAAACAGAAGAGCTACACTGATAAAGACTTCAAAGGGGAAAAAAAAAGGATACTACCTTTAAATAAGACTTAGTTTTGCTGTAATTCCCCAGAAAAGAATACAGAACATTCATGACTTTTTAGTGCAGATTTATCCAGGTTCCTCAGCTCTGACATGAACAAATAATACCAGACTCTTATAGAGCAGATATCAATAGATCTCAAATCAAAGGATTTGACCACCATAATTTCAGAGGTGAGCAAGCTGACACGAGAAAATTAACTGATTTGGTACCAACAAGCCAGAGGCAAGCTTGGAAAAGAAACCACATCTCCCAAATTCCACCCGAGTGCTGTATCAGATCACTGATATTGATACAGAAAGGCCATGACCCCTGAGCTCAAGCTCTTCCTTCTGAACACACTGCAAGCATTAAATTCCCACCATCTCTGGAACAATGGCATGGGTTTTTTCAGGCCCCACCTGCTGTGCATAGCCCCGGAACATGGGATTGACAAGCTTGATTCCATGGGATAGACTGCTTGGAACAACATAACTCGGGCTGGTTAGACATGGAAAAAGAAAAAAGAAAAAGTCAGTTTGCTTATCAGGCCTGGAGCCAGTTTGTCTAACAGGCCATAACAGAGGGTGTGGTGTGCAGTTAAGTTAATTATGCATCTGCAAAGCCTGGGCAGAGATTTCTGCATGAGCTGGGTGACAAACACACCAAGAGACAGAAAACACCTTGCAGCCATTTCAGTCTGTCATTCCAGAGAGACCCTTCCCCAAAACACATTTCACTTACAGCTCTGTCACACTTTGAGTGTGGAAAGTGATTCTTTCCAGAGCAGAGTCTAGCAATTAGTTACTCTGTTTGATTTTCCAGCCATGTCTGTCTCAAAATCTGGGCATGCTGACCACTCAGTAAATGAGGTAAATCAAATCAATGTTAAAAATGACATGATATTGCTTCAAAGCTTGCAGCCTACTCCTCCACAGTTCACCTTGATCCATGTCTTACTTATTACTTTTTAATAATGAACTTGAGGCAAACATGCAATGCCATTTAAATTCCTGTTTTAATGGTGTTTAATTTCTTGCACAGACATCTTCAGATTTAAACAGAACTACATAATTTTGCACTGTCCTCTGAACTGATCTGGAATTTGAACCAATAGCAAACATTTCCCAAAATGTTACCTGCATTTCCCACTCTATTCAATAAAAATCTCTGAATCACTTTTTCCATCCAAATCATCAATTTTTCTGCTAATCAAGAGCAGTGCAATTAAGTGCTGGCCACTGAAGTCCACATAAAATACTTGGAGATAGCCCCAAGTATTCCCTTAGTCCATAATTTTTTCTTCATTGCCAACAGGGGAACTATATTTAGTTACTTTTTAAAACTGTAATATTAAGAATGAATTCTTTTCACTGCCATCAATGTGCCCATTTCATCTCCAGCAGCAGGACATGGGGTCTCCTGGATCCCAGGGAATCCTCACATCCCCATCCATGCAGGGGGTGAAATCACTGCCTCAGACAATGCACTTGTCCCTGAGGATCAGATTTCCTCTCTGCTGCTGCCTGACCTCAGAACTAACACACCTCTGAAGCCTGGCCAGGTTACAGCAGGGGTCACCACGCACCGTTTCTTGTGCCAAACCTCAGACACCAACTTCTGGTAACTCTTGCACAGGGCAGGTTTCTTATCCGTACGGACCAGACCACCACATTCCAGGAAAAACTGTGTGAGAGGTGGGCTACAAGAGAAGGAAAAAGAGAAGAATTCAGCCCACAGAAATTTCTCCTCTGCTTCTATTTATTTATCAAAACTTCATGCAGGCCTTATCAAAATCATGATTTGAAACCAAGGGAAGAAGTGATTCTAGATGCACATGTGACTCCTCACTTGGATCAAGTGAAAAAGGCTGATCTGCACCTGTCCTCAGTACAGAAAAGATCCTGGAATTAGTTTTCAGCAGGATGGCTAGAGAATATTTTAGGATATAGGTTATTATAATGACATCAGTGGGGAGAACACATAGATATGACATGGCCTTCTCTGGGCTAAATAATTTCTGTTGCAACAGAAATGATGAAGTTTTATTTCAAGCATTCATCTAAACGTGAATCTTGTACACAGCCATGAACTGGCTGGTCCCTCAATTTCCTTCTGCAACACTTCTGTTGCCCTTATAAAAAGCACTATTTTTTTCTGTCCCCAGTCTGGCTAATCTCTCTTTGCAAGACTCATGAAGGTTTCAGATCAGAGGTGATACTTTTAGTATTTAGTGAAGTCAGCTAAGACTCTCCACAGCAAGAGAAATAATACTGAAATATACAGTATTTAATACTGAAATATATACAGTATTTAATACTGAAAGCCCTAATGCCTACCAGTTTGAGAGAGCCTGAAGTGCTGCATTCATGTAGCAGGAGTTCCCAAGATTTTTCATTCCAGTAAGGCCTAAAGCACAAACAAGAGAGGGATGAATCACTTTCCAGATGTGCTACTTTCTATATTCCTCCCTAAGGAGAGGGAATCCAGCCCTTTCTAGGCAGTCTCCACATTCTGCTTCCAGGAACCCTCTCAGTGCAGCTCCTACAGAGTGCAGAGTTGCCCTGCCAGCTCTTTCATCAACTCAATGCAAAGTTACCTCTTGGTTTCAGATCATCATCCTCTGATTCAGATTCGCCTTCATCAGCCACTGCAATCGGAACAGCTTTCAGAGGGTGAGCAGGCAAAGGAGAATCCTAGATTAAAGACAGAGAAATGAATATCAGTCACAGACCTGCTTTGAAAGATGAGCTGTGAGAGATATTATCTTACATATAAATCAAGCCAGCCTTCAAGAAAAGTAGGAGAAGAAAGAACAGGTTGCACTGTCTACCCTTCTCACTGAGGGAGCAGGGAGTGGAAATAGTTCCATTACTGCTTCCAGTACACATGATAAGAAATATCAGGAAGGAGCAGCAGTATCACAAGTACATGGTGTTTCTGGTCTGACAGCTGAAATTTCCATGGACCACGCATTGGAAATGAAAATGTGACAGACAGGCTCTTCTCACACGCAGATGCCCCATTGGAAAGGTTAAAATTTAAGTCAGAATGGATATTTAAATCATAGAACCATAGCATCATGGAATGGTTTGGGTTGGAAGGCACTGCAAAGGTCATCTAGTTCCCAGCCCTAAGCCATCTGTCTCTTTGCTGGGAGATCCTGTAAGGGCTAGTGGTCCTCTGGCTGTAGGCAGCCACTTTCAGTGAAGGTCTCCCCAGAAATCACTTGGCAAACAAAAGCTTGCCAAGCACTGAGGGCTGCCCTGTGTGACGGACCCACCGGCTCAGGGAAGCTGGCGGGGGGCGCGGGCGGGTGCGCGGCCAGGCGCTGCTCCAGGAACACCTCCTTCTCACAGGCATAGCACCACACACGGAACGTCGTCAGGTTCACTGTCAGGTTGTGCTTCTTGGCCTGCAAATCAAAAATGAAACAGCACAGCTCCTCTGGCAGCTGGATTGAGCTGGAGCACAGGACTACCAGAATATGGAACAGGGAAAATCCAGTTCTGTCTGTTTAAATGGGGGGAACAGAGAAAAGCTCACCTGTGCATGAAGTGTGCTGTGGTCAGCAAAGGACTCCCCACAACCAACATAAGGACAACCAATCTAGAGAGGGGAAAGAGCCAAAGCACAATGGGCATGTCAAGTTAGATTCTAGAAAACTCTGTAACTCTAGTCCCAGCAGCAGCAGCAACTTCAGAATTATCTTGCCAGTTTTCTAACCTGTTTTTTATTCAGGGCCCAGAACAAGATGGAAATTTAGAATTGATGGAAATTTAGAAGTGATTTAAGAAAGAAAACCTGGAACCAGGTTTGCACCCAGGCAAAGTCTCTGTTCCAAGGCCATTGCTCCATCTGAGC
The DNA here is from genome assembly GCF_029582105.1 of Oenanthe melanoleuca. Classification (NCBI taxonomy): domain Eukaryota; kingdom Metazoa; phylum Chordata; class Aves; order Passeriformes; family Muscicapidae; genus Oenanthe; species Oenanthe melanoleuca. The sequence continues at coordinate 5,505,027 of NC_079350.1, forward strand.
AGCCCCAAGCCTGGGCATCCCAGTATAAAAATAAAGAGTCCCTGCCTGCCTGCATGTCCCATGGCATTCCCTCCTCCTCACTTCCACGGTGTCACCCTGCAGCCCCTCCACAGGTGCCAGCATAAGCAACCCCCAGCCAAAAACCAACACTGGGGAATTTATTCATTCCCACTGGGAACAGCAAGGACAATCCCCTACAAAGAGTGAACTGTTCCATCTTGTCTGATTGTGACAGTGTTACCCTTTCACCTAGAGAGTCTCCTCCTTGGAATCCATTAAAAAACAGGGTATAGTTCTACTGTGAACCCTTCTTTGCTCCCCACACTTTTTTTTTTCATTTCATAAATGCTATTCGAGTGAAGTCCCATCACACCATGCACACAAATAAGCCATTTTTACCTGAAGACAAGCCCAGAGGTTTGGTCCCACAGCTCCACAAGACTGGCAAGTTCCCTGCATATTCATGATAAAAGAAGGTTTGTTTGCTTGGTTGGTTTTTAAGCAACCAAGTTCTTGAAGAGTGAGAAACTTCTCCGTAAAACAGCCCAACCATCAGCTCATAGTATTTCATTCCTTAACACCATACTTCCAATCAAACACACAATTGCATCACTTCACCTAAGTGACACATTCAAGCAGGATAAAATGACAATGAGAAATTTGTGGGGTGACAAAGGGTGATTTTATGGGACATGTGGGTAAATCAGTGGGGGAAAGAGAGTTTCTCTCTGGAGATAAGCAGCATTTTCTTCAAAAACCAAACATGCAAGTCCATGCACAACAGCTAAAAGGGAAAGGACTGAGAGCCACAACCCTGTACCTTGGATTTGAGCAGCAGATCATCCCTGGTCACTTCTCCTATGGAATCCAGGTGAGGACAGATGTCCCGTGTATCCCCCATTTTCACCAACACTCATGTAAGGAGGGTTTCCTAGGACAAAAAAGGATGGTTCCTTTCACTACATGTCAGATTTGCTCTCATGATTGTAAGAAGATACCTGGGCATGTTTTGCATATTAGAGTTCCATATCTATCTTTAAGATTCAGAGATTGAAACAAATGTAAACCTGGAGCCCCACAGGCTGGCACAGTCTGGCCCCACTGCTGGGTGGCTGCATTGAGGTACTGCAGGGAAGGAGCAAAGCTATGGGGAGGAGAGAGAAACTAATAAAGCTAATAATCCATATCATGGAATGTGCTGTCAGAATGCTGGGCACACAGGCACAGCTTCAGCTGCAAAGATACAAATCTAATTAGCTCATTTGCATGTAACTCTGATGAAAAGTGAAAGATGCTGCAGCCTATGACACCAGTACTTAGCCTGTGCTGTCTGTGAACCTCATCCACCCAACTGTGCTGATCTGACTCTAACATTTCATTGTTACATTACTTCACCAAACATTAAAAATATGATTAGTTCTAAATGAAGCTGGCCAAGAGAGAAATAGCCTTAAATGAACTGTAACACTGATAAGCAGGCTTCATTCTCTGAGGAATTTACCATTTCATGGGTAGATTTTAACCACATAACTCAAAGTCTGTACAAAACATAACAACACACTGTCCTACCCAGCTTGTACATCCAAGCACCACAAGAACAGATAATTTCATAGCTTATGAACACAATAAACATTTTTATGGTGGTCCATAAATACATAAAAGACTTTAAACATGTATCAGTAACACGCAGCTATAAAAAAAAAAGAGTTCGTGTTTAAATAACCTTGCTCATGGCTGTTAAAAAAAATAGAAAAGAAGATAAGTGGTATTAATAGCACAGACAAGGATCCAAAATATTACAGTTGGCTGAAAATGAAGCAGATGTGAAGAGCCCACATCATTGCAACAAAGCAGTGGAAAAATCTGATGAACTTGATGTTAATGACTCCAGCAGCAGCACGGCAGCTACACTCTGCTTTTTTCACATTTTGAAGACATTTGAAACAATTCCCAGTGTTATCTGGTCTGAATCACTGACAGTAAGGAGAAAAGGAAAAAAAAAAATAAACTAGTAGGCTATATCAGCAACACTTATCTTGGGAGTGGAAAAGCTTGCCTAGCACCTTGTCTTGGCAGAAGATAAACCTCAAGGAAAATTTCATGTTTTCCCAGCACTCTTGAGAACTGAATAACTGATGGGAGGAGCAAAGGGAGAAGAAATCATATGTGCATGGTAGAAAACACCACGGGGAGGCTGACCTGGATCTCAGTAACTTATGAAGAGAATTTCAGAGGTTACAGAGCAATTTCATGCAGCTTCACAAGAAGGAACATAGCACCTTGTAACACGTTGATTTAAAAGACAAATTACAAGAGCACAGTAGCTTTGACTGACACATAAAACTGGGACATTTCAGGCTCTGAGTTCCTTCACCAAAACAGATCCCTTTCCCCAAATGCATCAGCTGGTCCAATTAAAAAAAGTATCAATGCTACATTTGCTATTTCACCATCCTTGATTTCTTATCTGTCTCCCAGATGTCCCCTAGAAAATCTAATGAACAAAATACTGTTTTTAAATTAATTCCAGACCCCATACCTTCACCAGCTTAAGTTGAGAATTGATTTTGAAGCACACTTTGTTAAGTAAGTCTTCTGGATGTGGATGGCTTCAGTGCATTCAGAGGACCACCTCTCTCCACAAAATTAAAACCATGTCTTTAGACTTTCCAGCACGGAGGGGCTGATCTTCCCTTTCTGAACAACACAGGGAAACATCATTTTTGCCTCTCAGCCCTGACCACATACACCAGAAAAAGGTTCATGACTGTTCAGAAGGAAATATTCAACTTCTGCCCTCCCACGATTCTGCCCTAAGAGCTACAGATGGCACACACAGCTCTAATTCTGCTCAGAAAACCAGGAATTTCAGAAAAGCACTGCAAGAGAGCTGAACTGTGCTTGTCAAAACATACTGTGTATAATGGGAAAAGAAGTTACCCTAAAACAAGTCCTTCGGCTTGTCTTTGTCGAGCACCACTGAGGGAGGCAGTGCACGAGCATGTCAGAACAATTCCTCTGTAACTGCAACCTACTTTCAGTCGCTTCAGCTGCTGCCAAACCCAGCGACTCTGCCTTCTACAGGAACACATTTCTAGGTTTTCGTTGGTTGTTTTTCCTAGAACAACTGTGTATTTTTGTACCAAAGCTAGAGCCAGCTGTCAGGAGTTTCAGATCCATGCAGGCTGACATTCTTCGGAGCAACTGCACAAATAAAAGAAATCTTTGCACTTCTCATCCACAAAACAACTACCAGGTCGGGTCTTGCATAACCTACCAAGAGAAAGAAGTATCTGCAGTTGCGCTCTGATACATTTTATACTTGAGATACTGAAGCAGGAAATATTTACTGAACTGTCCTACTGACAAGGCAGAAGCAGAAAGCAGGTGCTCCTGGCTCGCAGCTGCATCAGTTATGGGAAAACCAGGAGGTTTATGTGCAACACGCAAAGGAGAGCAGGTCTGAACTCTGATTTATTCTGGGAGGTCACAACACAACGACTCACCTAGAGATTTAGCTTTCAGGCAAAAACACCTGCGGGAAATCCCCCCTTGCCCGCTCTGTCGCTCCTAAAGCACAGCAGACCCCCAATATACAAGTCCTCTCCTGATAGACGCTCCAGCTGCCGGACACGAGCGAGGCTGAGCAGAAACAGCCCAAAGCTGCAAGGTCCCGTACCGGGGTCGCTACCAAGCCCTGGGGGTGCAGGGCCGCCCCAGCGCCGGGGCACGGCAGGAGCCGGCCCGGAGCCCCCGCGGCCGCGGCTGCTGCATCATCCCCGGCGCGGCCCGGCCGCCCTCCCTCCGCACAGCCCCAGCCCCGGCCCCGCCCGCGGCCCTCGCTCACCTGCGGGATGCCCGGGTCGCCGCCCCCGCCCCAGGCCGCACCGCCGGGAAGGGCCGCGGGCCCCGAGCAGCGCGGGGAAGCGGCGGAGGAGCGGCCGGTGCCGCGCAGGCCGGGGGAGGAGCGGGGGCCGGGCCCGGCGGGGCGGGGCGGGGCGGGACCGGCGGAGGAGGCGGGGGCAGCACTGACCCCGCGGGGTCCGGGGCCGGGCCCGAGGGTTCCCCGAGCGCTCGGAGCTCAGCCCCCACGGCGGGTGCTGGGAGGGGAACCCCGGCTCGTTCGGCCGGGCACCCGGCAGTGCGGCTCGGGGAGCAGCCGGGTGAAGGAGCCGCTGCAAGGGCTGGGCTGTTAAACCCGGCTGTGGGACCGACGCTCTCTCCCCAAGGCGCCTTCTCTCCACGGCGTCCCTGACAGGCACCGGCCACCGGCGGAGGCTGCGCTGCCGGGATTGCGAGAGATGGAATAACCCTCGCAACTTACACGAGGTCTCCTCAGACAACACAGCGCGTGGCCCGGGGAGGGGACGGGCACGAGGGCTCCCGGCCCCGGTCGGGAGGGCACGGAGCGCTCCCGCCCCGCTCCCGGCAGCGCGGCTCTCGCCCGGCCGAGCTGCGGGCACAGGGGCGGCGTCGCGCGGCTTCGTCGCGGAGCTGTGGCGTCATCGCCGCGCGCCGCAGCGGCGGGAGCGGAGCGGCGGAGCGGCGGCCGGAGCCATGCCGGGCCACAAGTCCTTCCGCCGGCGCAGGGAGGACGAGGAGGAGGAGGAGGAGGACGAGCAGCTCGCCGAGGAGGTCAGGTGGGTCGGGCGCCGGCGGGGAGCCCGGCCGGGCCCAGCTGCAAACCTAGCGGCGCCCGGTCCTGCGGCCGAGGGACGGGACGGGACCGCGGCTGTGCTTTGGTCCGGCGGCACGGTGTCCCGGCGGCGCGACAGCGTGTCGTGTGTCGTATCGTGTGTCGTATCGCCACGTACGGCTGTGCTGGGAGCGGTGGCGTCACGTCACATTGCTGTGTTGAACCACCGTGCTGTGGCGTGACGTCACAGCGGTACACGATCTCAGAAATTACGGATTCTTCCCAGTTTAGAGAGAAACACTTGAGATTGAAGTTTACCATCAACTTTCTTTAGCGTCACTCATGCCTGGATGTATTTTGGCTCGTCCTTCCCAAATTGGTTTCTTCTTCAAGCCTTTCAGTGTTTGGTGCTGCCTTCCTCAGCCGAGGGAAGGCATCAGAAAGGAACAAATCCTTTTTAGTTTTTTTGTTCTGCTTTTAGGTTTTTTCTGATTGCTGTTTTTAGGTGTTTTGTTTTTATTTTTTATCTGATTGCTCAAATGCGTAGAATTGCTTAAATAAATAGAAAATACCTATTGAACTTGAAACCTGAGAAGTGGATGCTGATATGCAGAGGTTTAGGGCAAAGATGAATAGAAAACTCTGTGTTAACTGCAGAAAATAAAATGAATTAATTAAAACCAAAGCATCAAGTACTAAGTCTAATGCATTTTTTTCTTTAGGTTAAAACTTGAGGAAGCCAAAGAAGTTCAGAGCCTCAGAAAACGGCCCAATGGGGTGAGGTAAGGGATGTGGCACTGGGGAGGGGAAACTGGGTTTTGGGGTGTGATGTGACAGTCAATTTCTCTCCTGTTATCTGCCTCCTTCCAGTACAAACTGTTGTTAGACACTACCAAAATTATATACCTGACAGAGGAGTTTCTATGTTAAAGCCTGAGGATGGAAAAGACAGGGAGACTTAGAGAAGGATAAAGCAATGCAGTAGTGTTGGTACTGTGTAACCTTTTGCTAAATTTTATCTTCTTTCTTTTATCTACCTGACCAGTGCTGTAGCTCTACTGGTGGGAGAGAAGTTGCAAGAAGAAGCCACACTTGTGGTAAGTGCTGAACAATTCCATCACCTCAGGGCTCAGATGTGATGGTATGAGGACACTGTGTGCGTCTGGCCTGGGGCAGGACTGATGTTACAACTCAATTCCCAAATGTTTCCTGTGGTTTTATCCAGATTTTGAAGACTAGCATTAAACTAGAGGGAAGCTTCAGGGGTTTTTGTTATTTCTTGTTTTACAGGATGACCCATTTAAGATAAAATCTGGGGGAATGGTGGACATGAAGAAGCTGAAAGAAAGAGGCAAGGACAGGTAAGTGCATGTGAGCTCTGAAAATCTCTCCCTGCACTAGTATTTAATGACAGCTGGTAGTTAATTAACCAGAGGTTGTATCATTTTGAAGAGCTTCATATAATGCAGTCTGGCCAGTTACTTTTGCTTTGACTTGTTAAATTACTTTTAAAAAACCCACCACCCACACCTCTCCCAAAAAACCCAAACAGCCAACAAAAAAACCCACCAAAACCTGTAAACATTGTGGTTTCCACTTAGGATTAATGAAGAGGAAGATCTGAACTTGGGAACTTCCTTCTCAGCAGAAACCAACAGGCGGGATGAAGATGCTGACATGTGAGTCGTGCTGTGTTGTGTCTCTGGTGTTGAATCAGGCTGGGTGGCCCTTCACCATTTCTTATTTTATGTTGTGGATTCTGAGGATATCTTCCCAGTCCTCACTGAAAGTTTCCCTTGCCCTTTCCCCTCCTGCCTGCTGGAATTGGAAAGCCTTTTTCATGGATAAAGCTAGGGGGTGCCAACCAGCCAGCTTGACATTCAATCCCAGTGAGAGCCTTTCCTGCTGGCTGTTAAAGACCTTGGAGGATCTGATTGTTTCTTGGACAATTAATTCTTCCTGCTAGTATTAGCTAGTGCTTTTGGAGATGTGATTCTTTCCTCTTTCCCAGCTGTCATGCAGCTGTGCTCCAGCAGTGCTGGAGCAGAGTACAAGAACAGAACTAAATGCCCTGTACCTTGTGTGCTGCTGTTTAGGATGAAATACATTGAGACTGAGCTGAAGAAGAGAAAGGGAATTGTGGAGAATGAAGAGCAGAAGGTGAAGCTTAAGAATGCTGAGGACTCCCTGTATGAGCTGCCAGAGAACATCCGTGTCTCCTCTGCCAAGAAGACTGAGGAGATGTTGTCCAACCAGATGCTGAGTGGCATTCCTGAAGTGGACCTGGGAATCGAGTATGTGTTCACAGATCTGTGGGTGCTGGCAGGATTGACAGGATGAGCAGCTGTTGGCTGGCAGAGCAGTGCAAGCCCAGCCCCAGTTTGGGATGGGATTGAGCCTTACTTGGATTGGTGTGGTAATTAGCACAGCACAACCTACACAGCCCCAGGGCTAGATGCAGCTCCATCCTGTGACTTCTGGGAAAAGACTCTTCTGTGACCTGATCCCAGCAGCTTTCTGCAGGACCCCTTTGTGTCCTGCACTGAAGTCATGCAGGATAGGAGCTTCTATTTTGCCTTTGAAACAAAGCGTCTGTTTCTATAGCACTGCCTCCTCTCTCAAAAACTGCATCAGATACCCCAGCAGTGCTATTACTGTCCTCCAAATCCATGCCCTTAGCACTTCTGTGCCTGCTACCCTTTTATGATTGAAGTTATTTTTTTTTTTTTCTAGTGCAAAAATAAAAAACATCATCTCAACTGAAGAGGCCAAGGCCAAGCTGCTGGCAGAACAGCAGAACAAGAAGAAAGACAGTGAAACTTCCTTTGTTCCCACCAACATGGCTGTTAATTATGTCCAGCACAACAGATGTAAGTCTTGAATGTCTCTCGTAACCCAGTTGCTCTGCCCCATCATGCCTAATTAGCCATAGAAACCAATTCCAAGAAGGTGGTTAAGAGTGCTCCAGATAATATTCCTTATGTCATGTTTTCCTTGCAGTTTATCATGAGGAGCTGAATGCCCCAGTGCGAAGGAACAAGGAGGAGCCAAAGCCTCGTCCACTGCGCGTGGGGGACACGGAGAGGCCAGAACCAGAACGTGAGTTCCAGATCGGAATGGTTGTAAAGAGACACTGAAACTCCTCAGGGCTCTTGTACAGAGGAACAGTCTGGCTGTGCTTGCCTCCTCTGAGTGCTCTGAGGTGTTGGGAATGGAGCAAGCTAAGTTGAAGGGCTGTTGTACCACTAGATCACAGCTGAAACTCTGGATGGAGGATGTGTGTGGAGATGCTCAGGGGTGGTGGAGTGGTGAAGGTCACAGCTGAAGTGTAGCCAAAGCTATCTGACAAGGGCTTGGTGGAATAGCAAACGGTGCAAGGAATAACCTCACATAGTGAGGAGCTGTCTGAGGGAAGTGGCAGAGTTCAGGAAATGTCTCCTGAAATGAAAGAACAGGGGTATAAAATTTCCTTTTTTCTTTTGAAGGGTCTCCTCCAAATCGCAAACGTCCCCTCAATGAAAAGGCCACAGATGATTATCACTATGAGAAGTTCAAGAAGATGAACAGGCGATACTGATGGATGTGGACTGAAGCCTTTGGAGTTGTGTAAAGGATTTTGTGTCAGTGGCCTGCAGTGGATGTTGGGAAGAGTCACTACCTTCAGATGCTGATGTTACCTACGAAGCTTTTCCTGTGTGATCTTGTAGTGAATCAGTTTGCAGGTGATCGTGAACTTTTTGATTGGTGTAACTTTGTATATAAATGTGTTCTTATAAATTAAGTTTTATAACGGAAAATGAGCTTTCATGGTTGGCATTTTTTAATGAGAAAACAAATTGGCTTTTATAGATTTTTCTTTTCACCATCTTAATACTACAAAAAGACATCCTTTAAAAGCAGCAATGCTGTTTGCTTTGTAAATTTAAAGCTCTTGGGAGCTTGTCTTCTTGTCCACATATCTTTCCCAGAAGTGCAGTGTGGGTACTTGTAGTGAAGATTTGTAATTTGGAAACAGTAAAAGTGTTTTTTAAGTTATCATAGCATTTTTTCTTCTGGAATTCATGCTGATGGGCTTTTCCTGGTTTGTGGGTTTTGGTGGTGCTGATGGCCAGGTTGTCCCATTGCTCAGAAGTGACAACTCCAGGGTGGGGAGGGACAACCTCAAATTTCACTTTTTCTCAGAAAAGGGGAAGAATTTCCATGCCAGGCCTGAGGTTAGTTTGCCCCTGAGCTTGTGCTCTGTGCAGGTCAGCAGAGGATCCTTTGAACAGGTGGTGTTAAACTGAGACAGGGGAGATCTAGATTAGATATTAGAAACAACATTTTTCACTGTTCGGGTGGTCAGGCTTTAGAACAGGCTACCTAGGGAGGTGGTGGGCACCATTCCTGGAGGTGTTAAAGAGGTGTCAGGATATGGCACTGGATGATGTGGGTTTTGTGGTTATGAGGTTACAGTGGCAGTGCTGGATGGACAGTTGGACGTGATGACGTTAAAGGTCTCTTCTAACCATTGATGATTCTTTGATTCCTCCATTCTAACACCCGGTGACACGGCCACAGAATGTTTAAAAACTCCGCTCCCGACAGCAGCGGGCGACGGCGCCAACATGGCGGGGGCAGCTCGGCCCCTCAGCGCCGGCCCCGCCCGTTCCCGCCCAAACATGGCGGCCGCCCCTCAGCGCTGGCCCCGCCTCTCCCAGCGCCCGCCATGGCGGCGGCGGAAGCGGCGCCGAGGGGCGGAAGCGGCGGCCGGGCAGCCGGGCCGGGCGGGCGATGAGGCTGCGGCGGGGCGCGCTGCGGGCGGCCCTGGCGTTGGTGCTGCTGCCGCTCCTCACGCCGGCGGGCGCCGTGGAGCCCATCAGCCTGGGACTCGCCATCGCGGGCGCCGCTGCCTCGGCCCTCACGGGCTTCATCTCCTACCCGCGGCTCTACTGCTACTTCAGGGAGTGCTGCCTGCACCGGCACGAGCAGCGCGCGGCCGCCGGTGCGGGCCGGGATGGGCTGAGGGGAGGCGGCGGGAGGGCGGCGGCGGGAGCCGGGCCGGGCCCGCGGGGCCTTGCCGAGGGCCGCCGCTCCTGCCCGGCCCTTTGGCCGCTGCCCGGGCGGCACCGCGCCCGGCCCGCTCCCCGCCGCTCACAATGTGCTCTCTCCGTGCAGCTCTGCAGGAGAACTTGGACCAGAAGCTGTTCGGACAGCACTTGGTGAGCAAGGTGGTTGTAAAAGCCGTGAGGGGCTTCTTGAACAATACCAACGCCAAAAAGCCTCTCGCGCTTTCCTTGCACGGCTGGACTGGAACAGGCAAAAACTTTGTCAGTAAGATCGTCGCCGAAAGCATTTATAAAAGAGGGCTGCAGAGTAAATATGTCCATCAGTTCGTGGCAACTTTACACTTTCCTCACGCTCACAGCATCAATCTGTACAAGGTAAGAACGAGCTGTGCTGCAATGAGTTACAAATGTCATGGCATGATCAGTACATCAGCCCTAGATGCTATTTTATGCAGTAACATGTATACTATGCATGTATGTGATCTTCTCTACAGAACTGTGTAGATCCTAACATCCATTGGGATTGGTTTTTCTGTGAATGTGAAGTTTTTTTCCGTGTGTTTTCAGCATGTCTTTAGGGAAGAGTGATATGGTTTTATTTTCATTCTGCACTTTGCTTAGAGATGGGACTGACTTAAGGATAAGCTTGATTCCTGGTTAGGTGGTGTGTTGGTGGGAACTGCAAAAAACCAAATCGTTCATGAATCTGGGAAACAACCCAGTGACCCCCAGGTTTGTCTGGCACTGTGGCAAGGTCACACTGGCTCTCTGAGGCATCATTGTCTATTCTACTACACACTGAGCAGCTTATTTAGTTTTCTATGGATCCATTTCCAAGTTGTATAGCAAAATCACAAAATACTCTGCTGTCAGAAAGGTATGGGTAAATGTGTTTGGAATTGTGTCAGTTCTGTAGGCAGGGAGACACCATGGAGCAGTAGCTCAGAGGTGTTTCATGGTTTTATTATTCTAACTTTGTTCAGTGCAGTTTGAATGAGTACCACTGTCTTGTAGTACTGTATGTTGATATTCAGTTTGTATGTGTTAAAAATGGGAACAGGATGGTCCACAAACCTGATTTCTAAATGGAGGAAATAGGCATTTCCTCTTTTACAACTAATTTTGCCCCTTCTTTTAACTGCTCTTTTGAAATAAAATGATGCTTTTCTGCATTTGTTTTGAGATGAGTGCATTTGGGAAATTTGCTGCCCAGGGCAGTAGCAGGAAGTATTGCTGCTTATCCCCAATACACCTGCAGTTCAAGGATGAGTAGAATAAATACTAAAGTGATGAATCACTGAAAATAGTCAGAACAGTTATTTCTCATTCATCTACCAACACATCAATCCTTTTTCCCCCCAATTAATGTATTATTGATCTTGAATGTGATACTCAACATGAAAATGCAATGCTTAAGTGAGAGGCTCTTTCAATGCAATAAAGCCTTAGCCTTTCTGGACAACTGTTTTTAGAAGGGCTTGTAATTGTCTTCATTTAACTTCAGATTGATTAAAACACAGAGAGTTAAATTTTGTTTCTGCTTCTGCCAGTGACTGCAGGTGTAATTTCTCACTGCTGCTGCCAGGTAGCAAATTTAATATTGCTTATTTTAAGGTTGTTTATACCAAAGTGCTGCCAGAAGTCATCATCTGGCTTTGTCAGAGCTTTGTGTGGCTATTCCTTGGTGGGACACATTTTTTGTCCTACTGTACACTTTCATTTTTGCTTTTTATAGGAGTATCTAGGAGAATATCTGTTTTTTCCATCCTGTCTCTTGGTGTCTTAAAATTTTTCAGAACCAGCATAAGATTTTGTTGAGGTTTCATTTACAACTTGTTTTAGTCAAGAAGGCAAAGCTATTAAAATGACACCACTGAAACAACTCCTTCAGGACAATATTCCATAAATAGAAAGTGCTATTTTTTCTGTCTTTTCAACACAAACTCTGAGCATCTTTCACTTTTTTGGCACTCAGGACCAGTTGCAGTCGTGGATTCGGGGAAATGTGAGCATCTGTCCCAGGTCACTCTTTATATTTGATGAGATGGATAAAATGCATGCAGGACTCATTGATTCAATCAAACCCTTCCTGGACTACTATGAGCTGCTGGATGGGGTGTCCTACAGACAAGCCATCTTCATTTTCCTCAGGTAAAGTGGCTTCTCAGGGTTGCTGTTCTGTACACTCCATGCTTTTTACTTTATAACTTCAGTTTTTAAAACTACCTCCAGCTACAATCTCTGTTTTCTCTTTACTTAGCAATGCAGGAGCTGAAAAGATAACAGAAGTAGCACTAGATTTCTGGAGAAATGGGAGGACAAGGGAAGATATCCAGCTCACAGATATCCAAAATGCACTCTCTGTGTCTGTCTTCAACAATAAAAATAGTGAGTAAAACTGAGATTGCTTTTGAGGTGGTAAAAGTTACACAAAATGGATGGGGTGCGTTTTGCTGCATTTTTACAAGCTATGCTTTCTTCTTTATATGACCTCCTGGTTTTGGCTTATGAGGAGCAAAAATGCAGTTTTTGGGCCTGCAGTTGGCTCCCAGGATGAGTGAAGATTAAGGAGCTCAGTGTGCACCTTTCCCACCAGCCTGTTTGCTGCCTATTGGACTGCACATTTTGGGGGAAGTGCTTCATTGGTTTCCTCACACAGGACTTCTGGTGAAAAGGAGTTCTAATATAACTATGCTCTAAATTTAGCATTGGGAGCAAACTCATTGTATTTCTTTAAAAGTTGAGATACAAGCTCCAAAAAAAAAGGAATAAGAAAACAGGTCTGGGAGAGCTGATAAGAGAGGGAAAATCTGTCCCTCTGTGGGTGAGAGAGGGAAAGGTATGAGACCAGCACCTGGAGGGCAAGGCTCAAGCACAGTCAAAATTCATTCATTCAGCCTAAAGGACCACATGTAGGTGTCTGTCCAAACTTTATGCACAAAGTAACATGAGAAGGGGTTTATATTCACTTGTGCATTATAGTGCCCTAAAATCCCAGGTGAATTCTTAGCTGTGATCTGCCCCTTGCTCCCATTCAACCCCTGGCAGTGTTTAACTAGAGAAATACTGACAAACCTTTTTCCCTTCACAGGTGGATTTTGGCACAGCACCTTGATTGACAGAAACCTCATTGACTACTTTATTCCTTTCCTGCCTCTGGAATACAGACATGTGAAAATGTGTGTCAGGGTTGAGATTGAGTCACGTGGCTACACTGTGGATGAAGACATTGTGAGCAGGATAGCTGATGAGATGACCTACTTCCCCAGAGAGGAGAGAATCTATTCAGATAAAGGATGTAAAACTGTGGATGCAAAGCTGGATTATTATTATGACTTCTAATGCTTTATTGCTACAACGTGCAAAGAAGCAAATTTAACTTAATTACAAAGTGGGGGACCTGAGACATTTCATTTTTAAGTACTTTTTAAAGAAAGAACACTATTTTTTAACTGGTGTGTAAATAAGCAGCAGTGCCTCTGCATTTTTGTCACCAGTCACGGCTCCAGAGTGCTTCAGCCTTGTGCTCTGAAGGTAAGAAGGAACTGCTTTGGGAATTCCTGGATCTGGCAGGGCTCAAGACTTCTTGAATCATGTGTTGATCATCAGAACCCTCTGGCAGACTCTTGACAGGTAAAGAAGGACTGAGACTATGACCTGATTTTAATCCAATTTTGCTCTGACATCGATGATCTCTAGACAATATTGAGAATTTTAATCAAAAATCTTGTGTTTCTGAAAGCCTTCATTGGTCCTGTGTGGGAATATGCATTAAAAATAGAACATGTGTCTTTTTGCCTTCAACAGCTTGGGCCCAGTAAAGATAAGGGGGGATTCTGGAATTTAAAGATTTGGGCTCTTCTATCCAATATCAAACAGTGCCATTGTGTTTGTTTTTTTTTAACACCAAGGTATAATTTAGTCTCCTGTGTGTCAAACCAAGAATATAAACCTCTTTGTTGTGAATAGTGTTCAGAGAGCAGACTTACTATTACAAGGAAGTGAGTTAAAATCCTTAAATGCCACACTGGTGTACTTAGTTCCTGTTTTAGGTTAGTCTTTATGTATAAAGTTGCCCAGAGAAGGCTCTCCCAGGAGAGAACTGTGCTCTGGGAGTGGTGAGTCAGCTTCATGGAAAGGCTGCAACGTCATGGGAAACGTGTACAGATTAAATTTTACACCATGGACATTGGAAAGAGGTTTCTCTTCTTCACTTATACGTTGAGTTCAGGGGTCAGCTTGCAGGGGTTTCCCTTTTTCATGTTCTCACCATACTGTGTGCCTTTGAGGCAGGGATGGAGGCAGATTTAAAGGCAAAAAAATGCCCATTAAAAATGCCAAAAAAAAAAAAGCCCATAAAATGTGTCCATTGAAGTTACTGTGAAGGGTGTCAGACTTGTTTCTGAATGTGAGCACTGCAGAGGCTTTTTTCATTCCAGTTGGTGTTCAAAATAAACTTTGCTCATCAGAAATTTCTTTCTTAGCTACCTTCTGGTGTTCTTTGCATTCAGTGATTTGCTATTAATTTTGCACAAATTTACTCCATGTTGAGGAAGAGCACATTGCATTCCTGGCTGTTCAAGCTGTGCTTGAGTACAGGTATGTCCCTTCTGCAGTTCAAAGGGCAGAGAGATAGGAGATGTGACTCTTTGCTGTCTGGTGAAACAAAGCAAGCTTGGAGTGGAAACTGCACTTCTGGGCTGTTTATACTAATTACAGCTGTATGGTTTTTGTAGAGGCAGACTTCCTCACTGCATGTGTGCTCAATAAGGATGAACTTTTCTTGTAGAGATCAGTTAAACCCCTGCTGCTCATCCCCTCCTGCCACTGTGGTACCACTGCCTGAGCACTGCAGGCTCTCTTTGAAGCCACCCACCTTTTCAGTGGCAGCATCTTGGAGTTTTTTCATAAACAGGGAGAAAAAAGGGCCAGTGAGGCTCCAAGTGTCCACTGGCTCTGAAGGTGTGATATGCAAATTATCAATCCTAGTATTTGTCAGCAAATGAGTGCTTTGAATGGAGGTATTTATATGTTTCTTTGACTTCCTGATTATAGCAAATAACTGGATAACGGGAAAAAGCAGATGTAATGATGATAAACTTGTACTACTATGGTCTGGTACCAAGAGAATCAGTACAACCAAGCTGTCTTGTGGTTCTTCCAGAACTAGCTTAGTTCTGCTTTGTGTGCCAGTACAGCATCAATACCAGCATTTGATATATAGTGGTAGCCAGTATTTCATTGTATCACAGCCCTGAATGACACAGGGTAGATGGAAGCTTTCTCTGGAGAACATGAATGATGTGGAAAGGGGGGACACTGCCTCTGTTAAATCTCTCTTCTGTTCTGCACACCTGGCCAGGAGCAGCTCCATCTGAGTAAAACACAGAGCTGTGCCTGAAATCACTCCCAGGTTTCTGCTGTTCTTCCTCTGCTGTATGGTTTCAGAGCTAAGGTCCTCACTTCTTTGCTATGACTGGGTAACACTGGCTATTATTCTATTTAACAGCCCATTTAATACTGGATGACACAACTTAAAAGAAAATGTAATGGGGGAAAGGTCTGCTGCCCAGATAAACAGTCCTTTGGCTAGGTGAGAGGAGCTGAGCAGTCCCAGGAATTAATTCTGTTCTTACCAGAGCCCAGGACAAGCAGCTGCTGCTTTAGTTCAACTTTCTGCTGCAGGCAGTGTTCTGAGATCTCACACTGTGCTCATAAAATCAGAGGCCATGGTCTAAATTCACTGAAATAGGAAGTGCTGCTGTCCTGCCAGCCAGAGGCAGCCTGACCCCAGTGCCTGGTGTGCCCAGGGAGGGACCAGCAGCTGAGCTGTGCCGGGAGTGTGAAGTCCAAGTGAACAGCAGAGCCTGTGCTTCCCAGGCTGCTCCCTGACATTTCCTGGTGCATCCTGAGAGCACAGCAGTGGTTCACAACTGACCCTTCAGTGAGGTATGAGCTGCTGCCAACAGCTGCCCCACACTTACAAAGGAAGTGTACCAGAAACGTTCAGTGCAGCTGGGTGCAAACTGCACAAATTAGTACTTTCCTTTATATGAAAATGATTAACCAAGAGAGAAGAAGTAACTTAGGATTTATTCCAACTGCAGTACGGTAGTATTTAGTGTTTTGAAACAGCACAAATATTTTCTTTTTGGAGTAAGTGAAACTGGATGCAGCATATATAACTACAAACAAATCAGTTAGTAGGTAAAACATCACACTGAAAAGTGACAGTCCAATGTCCCAAGGTTAACAGCTTGCTAGTGTTTGGCTCTGGAGGTTGCATCAGTGTCAACAGTTTGCCAACGTTTGACAAACTGCAGTGAGGCTGTAAAAGGCAATCAACACTTTTAATTTAGAGCTTAACAGCGCTAAGCTCTGTTGTAATTTGAATTAGCATAATTGTAATGAGACCTATCATTCAGCATCACCTCTTAAAGGAAGTTTAAGAACAAGTGAGGGAACAGATGATACAGCACAAAACCAGCTCCATCCCTTGTATCAATTTAAAACCACAGTACAATCAACAAAGTGAAAGGCACTTCTGTCTTGCATTACAACATTTGATATACAAGTGATGGGAGACTAAGAGTTAAAGCTTGCAACAGTGTTTAAAACCCAGTCTCCCTACTGGGTGAAGGTTAAATTGATCTTTCCCAGCTTCTTAACTCATAGCTCAACCTTTCACACAGGCATTCTTCCATGTTAAAAGCTACTATATATAACATACCTAACTAGTGAGGTATAGGATTGTTGCTTACACTTCAGCATAAAAATATACTATTAAAAATAATTTCTTCCATTCAAGTGTCTTTCAGCAAGGTGAGAGTAGCATTAACCACACCTTGACTATTAGGAGCAGTGGGGAGAGAGTACTAAAGACCTTACAGACTTCAGGCCCAGAAGCCCACACACAGATTAACCTTACAAACTGCAACAGTCAAATTCTCATGAGATTTTTCTGCTTAAGTACAGAAGACTAGCTTAGTATGTCTTAACAGATCTCTCAGATGGGTCCTTCAGTTTAGGAAGACCTGGAGTCACAAATGTACCTAGCCCCTTTAAAGAGCACTTAACAATTTCTTTTTCCCCAGAGAAACATGGGGCAGCTCTTACTTCCTCTTCCCCTGCTCGCTCTCTATTATTTAGTAACAGATTTCTAAGAGCTCATAATGACTTCCCATATTACTGTACTAGGAGATGTAGGATGATGCCCAGCTGAAGCACAGGAAGATGTCTACCATATCATCTTCTTACTGCAGTGCACCAAGGAGTTCACCCTTGCAGACATGATCATAGCTCAGAATACAGCACACATCTCTCCATTCCAGTATGAATGTGTACATGGAAGGGAGTATGACTATCTTGAAAAATTCCTCTCTTTTCCTTTGTTCCAACTTGGTTTATGTGGAAAGAGGAATTAAATACTTAATAATCCCAGCACTTGGAAGAATACTTTATTCTTCTCTTACAGGAGAGGCTGTATCCAGTGCTGTGTGTCACACCAGAAATTGTCTATAGATTGAAAGAAAACTAAAGGGGGCAAACACTGGGATACCAGCCAGTTCAAAGATGAACAGCACTTAAAAGCCAGGCTAGATGACCTGATTGAAAGCATCCCTGCCCATGGCAGAGGATGGCACTAGATGATCTCTAAGTCCCAATTCTATGTTAAGTTAAAAAAAAAAAAAAAAAATCAACAAAACCAAACACACAAGCTACAAAGCCCATACAGCTCACTCTGGTATTTTCACCATACTCCCTGCAACAGTAAAAAAAAGTCTAAGTGCAAATACACAGATTTCCAAAGCACTCTCAAAGTGCTTTGGAGACTCAAAGTAGAAATCAACCCCTGGCCTTCATCTCTCTCATCACAAGGTCTTCGTGAATATCCAACTTGGCCTGTACAGTCTTGCAGCCTTTATCAGAGTAGATCTTCTGCTCCTTGGGGAAGTAAGTCATCTCATCAGCCACTGCCTGCACAATATCTTCATCCACAGCATAGCCACGGGCTGTCATTTCAGCCCTGACACACATCTTCACATGCCTTTGCTCCAGGGGCAGGAAGGGGACAAAGTAGTCAATAAGGTTCCTGTCAATGATGCTGCTGTGCCACAGCCCACCTGGATAAATTGGGGGAAAAAAAATCATAAGAAGGAGTTTCTCTAAACTTGATCCTGCATATGACAGGATCTACATGCCAGGCTGAATTCACATAGCAGTTTGTCTCAGCCACTGAGGAATGAATTTCCCATTTTTGGGGCAAAGTGACTTACTATTCTTGTTGTTGAAGACTCCTACAGAGAGCAATGGCTCCAGGTCTTTCAGCTGAATATCTTCCCTGCGCTTTCCACTTGTCCAGAAGTCAAGAGCTGCTTTGTTAATTAAATCACCACCTGCATTGCTGATCATAAAAGAAAAATGGACAGTGGTGAAATACAGAAACAAATGAGCCAGAATTTATTTTGCAGCCAGTTACACATATTGCTAATCTCCCTGATATCAAACAAATCATCAAAAAGAATGTTATAAGCCAAAATTTAGGGAAATTCTCCAGTTCTTTAAGTAGCTATCAGTGTATGGTGGATTGCCCCCAGTCAGCAGCCAAGCACCTACACAGCTACTTGCTTCCTCCCTCCTGCCTCAGTGGGATGGAAGGAGAAAAAGGGAAGAACAAAAGTCTGAAGACTTGTGGGTCAAGATAAAGATAGTTTAATAGGAGGAGAAAGAGCAAGAGGAAAAAAACCCAAGGAAATCACACACCACCCCCACAGTCAGACCAATGCCCAGGCAAATACTGAAGAACCATCACCTTAAAGCTAAAATCCCACATTTTTCTCCACCCCTGTTTTTACTGCTGAGCAGGCCATGTCACAGTATTAAATATCCTCCTGGGCAGTTCAGGTCAGCTGTCCCAGCTGTGTCCCTCCCATCCTCCTGCTCACCTCAGCCTACTGTGGGAAAAGCCTTGAAGCTTTGCAAACATTATTCAGAAATGGGCAAAACATTGGTGTGTTATCAACACTCACTGCCACAAATCCAAAACAGCACCAAAATAGCTGCTCTGAAAATAGTTAAGTCCATGCCAGCAAGATCCAGTATGTGCTGCACCCATCCCAAAATGTGAACTCTCTTATGTCCTGTGCTCAGCCATGCACAGCCTGCTGCACTACAGGTACAAGCTCAGAGTGCTCCCCACTGTCTTTGCACAGAGAATCTTCCCACCAGAGCGTTTTTTTTTTGCTGTTCTTTGAACGAGGTCCCCAAGAAGCATCATTATCATCATAAATAAATATTCAGCATCTCAAAATGAAAGAAACTGGTGGCACAGACCTGAGGAAGATGAAGATGGCTTTCCTGTAGGACACCCCATCAACCTCCTCATAATAGTCTAAGAAGGGCTTGATAGCATCAATGACACCTGGATGCATTTTGTCCATCTCATCAAAAATGAAGACAGAGGAGGGACAGGCACTGACATTGCCTCGAATCCAGTTCTGCAGCTGTTCCTGGAAGAAGAGGTTGAAAGTCACTGAAAAACAAGGTCTTTACTGGATGTACTGCAAGATTCTTATATGTGACAGATTCTGGGGACACACTATCAAATCTCAGTATCCCACACTCACCAGCTGGTGAATGAAAGAGGAAAACAAACAAGAAAATGGCATCACCCAACACATGCAGAACAATGTCCAGCCAGAGCTAGAGCAATAACCACCTTATAAACCAATGCCCCCCATTTTTTCCTTCTTCAACCCCTGTTTCTATAGCTGAGCATGACAGCATGTGGTGTGGAATATCCTTTCGGCCAACGGGGGTCAGATGTCCAGGCTGTGCCCCCTCCCCATCTCCTGCCCACCCCAGCCTGCTCGGTATGAGTGGGAAAAACCAGCAAGCTTTGGAGCTCTGCAAGCGCTATAGTAACAGCCAAAACACCACTGTGTTCTCAACATCATCAACACTGTTTCAGCCATATACTCAAAACACGGTCCCGCAGGGGCTGCGGAGAAGGTTCCTTCTATCCCAGACTGCCAGGATAATGCAGCTGGAATGACAAACTGTCCTTGCAGCGAGCAGGGGAATCAGCAGATGGCATCAGTGAGAGGGCAGCGCTCGGAAATGGAAACTAGCTCGGCTTTTTGGTGCCTTTTACTTTACGCATTAACTTCCTCTTACGTCTCTCCTAAGCATCAACTTTGGAATGCCCAGATGCACACCTCCAGCTGTCAGGAATATGAATCAGAATATTCTGAGTTGGAAGGTACCCACAAGGATCATCGAGTCCAACTTTTAAGTGAATGGCCCATGGAGGGATCGAACTCACAAGCCTTAGCATTATGAGCATCATCAACAGAGCTCATCCCAGTGGGAACCTGCGGGAGATGTGCCGGACACCCCAGCAGGGGGTTTAGGGACCGACTGGGGGTAACCGGGCCTGCTCACCTTGTAGAGCTTAACCTGGTCGTGGTGGGGGAAGTGCAGGGTGGCCAGGAAGAGATGGACGAACTTGCTGCGCAGGCCGGCGGGGTGGACCTGCTCCGCCAGGATCTGGCTGAGGAAGTTCTTGCCGGTGCCGGCCCAGCCGTGCAGCGACAGCATCAGCGGCTTCTTGGGGCTGGGGTTGTTGCTGAAGCCCAGCACCGCCTTCAGCACCACGTCCTTGGCCAGGTGCTGCCCGAAGAGCCTGTCGTCCAGCTGCGCCTTCAGCGCTGCGGGGAGAGGGACAGCTCAGCACCGCCGCTCACCGCGCCCGCCCCGTGACCGGCCGAGCTCGGGGGCAGCCCGGCCGCCCCCCGCCCCCGCCGTACCGCTGGCGTTGAGGCGCTGCCCGGCGCGGGGGCAGCACTCCACGTAGCTGCAGTAGAACCTGGGGTGGGACAGGTACCCGGTGAGCGCCGAGGCCACGCCGAGAGCCAGCCCCACGCTGAGCGGCTCCAGCGCCGCCAGCCCCGGCAGCAGCACCCACAGCAGCGGCACCGACCGCGCCATGGCGGCCCCGAGCGCGCGCCAAGCCCCGCGCGCCTGCGCGCCCCCGCGAGCCCCCGCCCCGTGAGGGGCCGCCGCCGCCGCCATCTTTGTGCCGGGCAGAGATCCCGATGCCGGGACGGGGAGGAGGGAACGGAGCGCCGCGCGTCACCTGCTTACCGAATCCGCCGGGGAATTAAACCCTGCAGCACCGCCTTCTTAGTGTTAGCCAGGAAGGCCTTACTCTGTTCTGACCAAATTGCAGCCTCCACACAGACAGAAAGTTTTTTCACTTATTTATACTTTATAACTAGCAAAGAAATCGGTTCTAAATTGCATTTCTTTATTAGTTTTTTAGTTTATAATTTTAGTCTTTTTAGTATTTTTTTTTCCTCTGGTAGGGACTTTACAATGCAGAAACTGAGTCTGTGCTAGTCTCCGACAAAATGTCTTTGTGGTCCATAATTTCTACATTCCAGATGTTTAACCTCAACAATACATATTTCTCTCTCAGGCTTTGTTCTTTGAGGCGTATCAGAGTAAGTTTATAAAAATGTGAAGTTTCAGTAATTTTCCCTGCCTGTTGATTCGTGTCCTTGACACCAAGGAAGAGCCTGATCCACCGTCGTGGCACCCCTGCTTTAGATATTTATACACATTGACGAGGTCTGTCAATGGTGCCATAAAGCAGCACAGCCCATTTCTGCCAATATAAACCAAGAAATCAGCAAGGAAAACGCCCCGGTACTGCTCGGAGAAGCAGGGCACACAATTTCTTGTGGGATTAGGAATATTAGGTTAGTGCAGCCTCTGCGGGTGTTAACCCTTATCATCCAACCCCACCAAATGAAGCTCTCACCACCCTGCCAAGAAACACCAGCTTGGCCCCACCTGCCCTTGCCACTGCCTCACCTGTGAAATTCAGAGTTCTATTCCTCTCGCAGCACTCTTGGAAGCGGCACTTGAGCCAGGAGTCGGAGGAGAAGAGATGCCAAGCCATGACAGCGCTTCCCGCAACGAGAGAAACGCTGAGAGGGTCAAAAGCCGGTGTCAGAGTGGGCACAACAATAAAGAGTACAGCAGCCTTCAGGAGCTGCATGGTGGGAGCTGACTGCCAGCCTAACTCAGCAGGAAAAGAAACCAAAACAGAAACTGCAGAAAAACTTCCTGGAGCGTGGAGCCTGGGGCTGGAAGGGGCTGGAAGCCAAATCTCCTGTAAGCTGGAGGTGTTAATGAGTTAACAGACTTATCACGCTGCTGCAGGAGAACTGAAAGTGTCGGGAACAAAGGATTTCATAGGCAGAGTGAGAGTTTCACTGGAACAATCCCAGGTCTGATAGGAAGAGGACTGGAACCTCTCAGCATCTTAACCAAGGTGCTAATTGGGCTGGTGATTAACGGAGAGCACAGAGATGCTTGTTTTGGGCTTAATTGCGAGTGGTTGTACACACAACATTACACAGCCCGAGGATTTCCGTAGCAGTGCCTGGGGCTCTGCAATTCGCAGCACTGAAAGTGTCAGAAAGCTGCTGTATCATAACCAAGTCCTCAGAGCAGATTTTTTTTGTCCTGACAACTTCAACATCTCCCCACCACCAAAAAACGCGTGCTTGCAAAGGAAAGACAGCAGAAAAAGGTTTTCTCAGCAGACACTTTTTTTTCATGAAAAAAATTTGAAAAATCGTGAAACGCACTTTTCAGTAATTCCCATTTTATTTTAAAAATCTCATTGGAAAAACACTGAGCAGCGTTATTTAGTATTCAAAATACCTGCTCAAGATTTGATGACTGTCTTGACGAGAGTGCCCAGTGCTGCCGACTGCCGAGCCGCCGGGAAGTGCCGCTGTCCCCTGCCTGAGAGAGTCCAGGCTGTCAGCTGCCATCGACCCTTGGTTCCTCATTCCAAGGCTGAAGTGGGTTTCATTCCTGGGTTTGCCCAGGTGTCCTCCAAGCCCCGGGGTGGGCTGCCAAGTGGAGCTGGGTTTCCAGGGCTTTTCAGCTGCTGTCTCTGCTTGGACACCCAGAGACTGCAGAGAGTCCAGAGGAAGGAACTGGCAGTGGGACATTCAGGAATCCATGTCGCCTGGACTCTCTGAGCTGTCTTGGAGACGAGTAAGTTTTATAAAGTTGGCTTAATACCGCTGAAAATACCAGTCACCTCTTTCCTCTGCAGCGACCTCCTCTGCACCTGTCCGTGCTGAACGCTAGATGGGGCGTCAGACACAGGGTTTGCTCCAGGATTTACATGAGAAAACAGTTCTTGCAGAGAACTGAGTCATGCTTGAGAAAAACAGGAGTGTGTACTCCCATCTGCAGAGCTGACAGCTTGTGTTGTGAAACGTGAATTCTTGGGATACACAACAACCCGGCCCGCGGCTGCTGAGGGATCCCAGAGAGGCAGAGCTATGAGGGTCATTTCAGCAAAACAGCCAAAATCATCCTACAAAGGAAGGTGGAGAGTTTGGATAAAGAAATCAGGCTGTTCAGCTGGGATCTGCAGATTCTCGTCTGTCCATCTGGATTAGTGTGAGCAGGTTGACTTGTTCACCTCTCAGGCTTCACCATTTTCCTGTAGAATCAGTGTGGTCCAACAAACACAGACGTGGACTGTCATTCCTGAATCTCTCTGGGATAAAGAGTAGTGCCATGCTGTGTCTTGCAAAGGGTGAAGCAGTTTCATGGCAGAGTCTCTTCTGACTGATGTGTGGAGGGGGTGAGGTATCCTGAGCAAATTTTTCATTGTGCTCTTGTGTGTTTTCACAAGGTCTCAATAGCTTGGAAAGGGACTGCATCTCCCAAAACACAGATGGGAAATGCAAAGTGATGTGCTAGAAACAGCACAGAGAAGGAGAATTACCTCATCTGTGCAAAAAGAAGGAGTAGCATGAGATACATCTATGGATCTTCTACTTTCCATGTGGGAGGGAGGTGGCATATATTTCCTATACAACAATAGGACGTATGCTGCATAACAGGTACCAGATGGGTGTTTAAATAATCTTCAGCTGCTGCATGTCATGCTGTTATCTCATTATCCTTTACAAGTTAAATGGGTTCAAGCTGGGCCTGGACATGGATGAGATGTCTAATAGTGGTGGTGAGCCTGACATTGATGGCAATTTCCTTGAACAGCAGTCTGGAAGCTCCAAGTGGAGCACAGACCCTGCAACACACGATCCACAGTGCAATGTTTTGTGCTTGTTGTGTTGAACATGCTGCTCTTTCACCTCAACACCCTCCTTTGCCCTAGGCACAGAACTGGCATCCTGTCATGCCTTGATGTTACCCTCCTGACCAGCACAGGGGTGGGGTGGTTGGCCAGCAGTGGGTCATTTTGAACCAGCTGCCATAAGCTGAAAGTACTGAAAATCTGTAGCAGAGAACTTTGGATGGGTGTTCAGAGTGCAATAGGTTTGGGGTGGCTGTGATTTGGGATGTTGATCAGCACTGAAAGTGGTGTGGTAAAAAGGAGTGGGTGTGGAAAAGGAAAGAACATTACAGAGAGTACAGGAAGAAGAACTGTAGAGATTTTGGGACCAGTGGTATGAGCTGGAGGATATAGGGTGTTTGCAGTGGGTAATTTGGGGTGCTAAAGCTGTTGTGGTAGAGGAGGCAGTGGGGATGGGGCATCTGTGTTGCAAAGCGAGAGACAAGGATTGCAGAGCTGGAGTGCTCAAGGCCAAGGGTGAGGAGAGAGAAAAGTCTCAGATGAGATTTTTGCCTGGCCTGACCCTGCTTCCGGTGTGTTGGAATTTCCTGCCACCTGCAGTTTGATTGGTTTTCAGGACTTTGGGCTGGCTCGCTTTGAGCTCTGTGGCAAAGAGCTCAGAGAATCTGGGATCTGGCTGCTTAGCAGGGCTCTTCCATCACAGGGCAGCAGACCTCCCAGCTGGCTGGTGAGCCAAGGAAAATGTCTCCAGCCACGGGACAGGGTGCTGGGAATCAGAGCTGCAGCCCCATCTTCTGTTCATGGAGTGAAAGAATTTTCCAGGTAAGAATTGTGGGATCAATGCTTTCCCCAGAAAAGTCTGTATTTTTGTTGGAGGATGTATAAGGTCCTCAATATTTCCAAATGCTTTATGAAAGAGGTTTGGAAATATGCTCTTTTACATGAGGTGCTGAACTGGCAAGAGGTTCCTGGTGAAAATTTCTAACTGGGGAAGAACTGGGACTGGGAGACTCACTTTTCCCTACATTATAGGGAAATAATAAATAATCTCTCCCTGCTTTCTGACTCTGGCTGGATGTTCTCTAATGGCCTGAGTTTTTCTGGGAAGATTTTCCTTTATTTTTACCCTTTTTCTACACTTCCCCTCCCCCTTCCCTATATGTGTGGTTTTGCTTTGTTTTCTTTCCCTGCTTTAATTTCAGCATCATCTTCCAAGTGCTACTTATCCTAAACACAGAGATGAGGCAGTGACAGGAAAGGGCTGCCACTCTGACGTATGTTGGGATCTTTAAAGAGTGGTATTGTGGTGGGCTTTATCCAAATACAGAGCCTGGCTAAGCTCTGAGGACTACACTAATGCTGTGGAAATGCTCTGACTCATGGAATGTTCCTTGACCTTTCTGTAATGCAACAGGAGCAATAACACAAAATACCAAAATCTACATTAATGTAGATTGAACAGACATTGTCTAATCCTAGAAACACCCAGGGAGTCAAGGGCCTGTCATCCTTCTCTTGCAGGTAGGAAAATTGAGGTTTGCAGATGATGAAAGTTTTTTTTTTAACATGGTAGTTCATAGCAAAGGGTTTAACAATTCTATTTTGTCACTGAAATATTTACTCAAGAGCTTGAACCATGATTCAGCTTGGACAGGCTTCAAAATCCTTATCTGGGGTACAAAATCAGAGTCCCTTGGGTCAGTGTGTGGTGCTGAGCTGTGTGAAGAGGGACAGTCCAACAGGGAAAGATATGGATGAGCTTGGGATCTGAGTGAAATAGAACATTATATACTTGTCCAGTAAATCTGCCCTCGGGAAATAATTCCTTTGATCACAGCTGAACCCTTGTGAAATTCTGAGGGACCAGGAGGGTTGGATTTTGTTCCAGTTGCTGTCTCTGAAAAATTCCATTGAGAGGTTCTTCCCTACAACAAGAAAAAATTGTTTCCTGTCTGGATGCCCAATCTCAAAGCCCTTTTCCCTGATAGGCTGCAGTCAGAGAGCAATGCTGTCCCAGCAGGGTGAACAACCAGCCCTGAGGACCAACCAAAGCTGGGATGCTGAGGTGCTTCAGGCCAGAGCTGTCCCTGGTCTGCACTAGCACAGCTCCTCCCCAGAGCAGCTGGGACCAAGCAGGGCTTGTCAAAGCTGCCCTTTGGCCGTGGTGAGCCCTGACAGCTCTGCAGAGGGAGAAAAATGGGATTTTTAATCTGATCCCAAAGGGTTTGCAGCAGGTGGAGCTACACAGGTCGTGTTAGCTGGTAGGGATGGGAGTGAGAGGCAGGGGAGGGAACATGTTCAAGCTATGCTCTGGGTGAGGGAAGCTGCTGTCTCACATTTCTTGCCTACCGTGGGAACCTGCTGGAAATGGAATGTTTTATAGATAAGCACAAGGTGACAATCCTGGCAGGACACTTCTCTGCTCTTTCTGGAGTGACTCCTGGTGCTGATCTTTCACACATATCAACTCCATCAAGTAATGATGGATGGAGATGGTCTTTCTGAGAACAAGCACAAGGGAATTATTTAAGTGCCTGGCAGCCAAAATAGCTCTGCTCTCCCGCAGGCCACTCTGTGCTCCAGAGGCAGAAGGGATGGAGGGTGGCAGCCTTTGGCTTTGGATATGATCAGAAATTTATGTTCACATGAACAGGAGTTGCCAGGACTGCCACAGGCTTTGAAGAGAAGAGTTTTTAAATCTGTACTTGAGTGATCTTAACAGGTGTCCATTTCTCAAAAGGACTTTTACATCCTGGACACTCTCCAGTCTCATATTTTGGTACCTGAAACAAAGAAGTTAAGAAATAGCTTTCAAAAAATTGCTGTTAGGGTTTAACTAGTGGTTAACTACTGTTAACTACCGGGGCTGGGACTCTGGGGCTCAGGTGGTGTTTTATGGGCTGCTTTGGGTATCTGCTGTTGCAGGACAGGAGGACACAGCAGCTCAGGGTCTGGTTCACCCTCCCTGGAATTGTTAGAAAGTCATGTGGGGAAACATGGGGGGAAGTGGTTTAGTGGTGAACACGGGTAGTTAAGGGTTGGATTTGATGATCCTAGAGGTTTTTTCCAACCTGGATGGTTCTATGATTCCGCGATAATGGCACAGCCCAAAGCCAGGTGCAGATAAGCAGCAGTCTCCACTGGACCATGCAAATCCACCTGGGCTGGCAGCTGAGAGAGGCATCCTCAGGGCAGGAGCTCAGGAAAGCAAAGCAGGGTGTGGACGTTGCTTTACCATTCAGCAGCCTTGCCTTTTCACCCCTTCTGGCCTCTGGGCTCTGATTTCAAGGCCTGTGTCATGAAAGATCGAGATGAATAATGGATTAAATGGTAGATAGACCCAGTGGATGGGCTATCGATGCTGACAGTTAGGCTCTGTTTTGACTTGTAAACTAAACATTCCTGGTGCAGACATCCTCTGTGGTTTAGTGATTAGATCTGGGAACTGCATTTGGGGTCAGGTCAAGGTGCTCTCACTTGGCTCCAGGAACACTGGCTTAGTCACATCATCTGTTCCTAACCCTCTGCTCCTCTCTCCATGACATGAACAAGAGAGGGAGGAGATCCCTCATAGAGATCATAATCATCATCATTATCATCATCATCATCCCAATTCAGATTTTGCTCCATTTTGGAACTTATTGTCCAAGGATACAGTTTAGTTTGAATTGTGTGGATGGTGAACTTAGCATGTAAATATTGAATATTCCCACCCTTTATGACAATACATCCAAAAGAAAGAGAATTAAACCTTGTCTTGTAGGTGCTCACTGGCAAGATGGAGATAAACTTCACTTGCTTTGATCCTATCTTTGTTTTTTACCATTGTTTGTAAAATTGAGCCCAGAATTTGAAATTGCAGAGTGTTCCTGTTTGGCTTGTCTTCAGGAATTTCTGGTTTTGTTCTCCAGGCTGGCTTGGAGCAGAGTAGGTCTCATGTGAGCATGTTTGCCTGTGTAGCAATAGTTCTCACTGAAAGAACAAGAAATAATAGGGAAACTTTAGCCCATATTCTATCCTAAATAGAATTCTGTTGTAAGTAATAATTTAGGGATAAAAACGGTGTGAAAGAGATGAAACTTCAGCTGGATGAAATAAGAAGACATTGTATTCACATGGTGTGGGAGGATTCTACAGGAAGAGTAGGGCATGAGTAATGCTGTGTCCTCACTCCAGTCATGGGCTCTGATGTGGTGAGTGGCCTGTATCTCATCCAAAGCACAAAGGTGGTGGTGTTATTAAGCAGACAGCCATATCCAATGGTTTTGGACCCTTAGGTGAAAGAGAATTTAAAAGGTTTTGGGTTGGACCAGAATCAGAGGCTGTGTTTGGCTTGGGGTTTAGCAAAGCTAACACCCTGCTCTTACACCCATCTCCTGTGGAAGAATTATAAACACAGGTCACTAAAATTAGTCTTGCAAGGCAGCTCTTCTGTCTGGTGCCTCTGCTTTTCCTGCTCTGTCTTCAGTTCATGCCCAAGTAAAGACCTCTGCCTGGTTTTAATCAGCTCTAGCAGTTGGCACTGAGGATCAAGTAGGTTCATCAGGAGAAAGTGACTCTTTGTTGCTGTAATAGCTGTTCCCATTTGTTCAGAGAGGCTGGGTCTGGACTCCTTGAAGTGCTGGGGAGGTTATGGAGCAAGGCTGGTACTTCCCAGGAAGAGCAGCAGGCAGTGTGCCAGCCAAGGCCAAAGGGCACCAGAGGCTGGGGAGCTCAGAAAGGATCAGTAACCAGGGAACTGCAGGCACCAGCAGTCAGGGCTCCTGGGCAAGAAGGGATTTGGTGGCTTCTGCGGAGACAAGTGAAGCTTCCTGGAAATTCCACCAGGTCTGTCCTTCTCTGTGGTTTGGACATCAGAATGCCATTGCAGGGAAGCCTGAGGACCTGTTAATTTATTCCTCGACCCTTACCCTGAATGACCTGTAAAGTATCATCTCCATACAGATTCCTCCATGTTAAATAAAGGAAGGGACCTAAAACTGTTAGGTTGTTTTTCCAGGAGATATTTTGTCTAACTGGAAGAAAAATGTACTCTGCTAAAATAAAAGGTTCCCTGCAGAACTCTAGTTTCCAGCAATTGTTAAAATTTGTGGTTGTGAGCTGGGAACCCTGTGGCCGACAGGGAGCTGGAATGAGTTGAAAAGAAGGGAAGGTTCTCTGCAAAGAACAATGCTAGGTCCATGCTAACAGCACAGAAAAAGAGGAGATTGGCTGGAGGATACAGAGAGGCCCCAAGGAACAAGGATGAGCAGCCAGATCTAATGGTCGATAGCTGTGAAGTGTCCTAGGGCTGTCTTCTATATAACATTGCTGGAATTCCTACAGTTTGGGAGTAGCCCCTCTAGAGTACTAAATAACTTGGCATGGAGTCATCCTAGACCCCTCAGTGAGGACTTGTGGCATTTAAAAGAAAAATGAGCTTTTGGGAGGCTGAAGGACGTTTGAAGTGCAAGGGGTGAAGGAGTTGGCGGTCATGTGCTGGTCATCTGCTTGCTTCAGCATAGAGGGAAATATGAAAGTATGACTGGGATAATCAAAAGCATGGAGAAATCTCCTTTGAAGAGAGATGAAAGCAAATGGGACTGTAGTAAAGCTGAGTAAGAGGTGCTTTCACAGACATGTTTCAAAGGAGGAGAATGCTAGGCAAAGCTGAGCAAGAGCTGCTGTTCTCTTAATTCGCCTGTGTGTCTGTCTGTGACATGAACAAGAGAGGAAGGAGATCCCATAAAAATATTATTATTATTTTTATTGTCATCATCATCTTAATTTAAATTGTGTTTCATTATGGAACATATTGTTTAAATTGTGTTTCATTATGGAACTCAATTGTCTCAAGAAGTAATTTCATTTTAACAGCTTGGACAGTGACTTGACGCGTGTAATTATCAAACATTACCTTCATGTATGACAACAAATTTACAAGAAAGAGAATTAAGCCTTGTGATTCAGAGCTTAAGTTAATCTCTGACTTCTGAAGATTGGATGAATCAGGAGAACGGGACCAGAGAGCCTCAATCCATTGCCATCTCCCACAGGGGCACGTCCTACCTTGAAAGCACGGTGTGTCCCATGGCTGATACAGCCCTGCAGGGGCCTCACTCATGGTGAAGAGCAGCAGCTCCTTCCCCCACTGAGCACTCACACCAACTGTCCCCTCTGCAGTAATGGTGCAGCACAGCTCCTTGCCCCTTCCTGCTGTCCAGCTCTCCTTGTGGGACACCCCTTGTCCCACTAATGTAGCATCCCACAGCCTCCTGTCCCTACAGCATTTCCACAGCTGGGCTCCATCTTCTCTCCTGCTAATGGGGGAACTTGTTCATTCTTGCCTGAGCCAGTGGCACTATTAACAAATGTGCTGTGCTAGAGAGATGCATTCTGCTCCTTTGTAAAACATTGCAAAAAGCACGTATTCCCCCATGGGGGGGTTCAGGGTTGCATAAACATAGGGTGGAGCAGATTTCTGGGAACATCGTGGACATGAGGATGTAGGCTGTAACACATGGAACCTGGGCAGGCTCCTGGAGTCCTGCTAATGGAACATTCAGGCTGAGAAGAAAACCTAGAATTGTTAGTCCAAGCGTCACTGCCTGCAGAGTAGAGTGGAAAAGTTTTTCTACTTCTTTGCATCATTCAATCCAAATTCTGCTCTGGATAAAGTCAGGGTCATGCAGCCTGGGTCATGTTGTGTCAGTGCTCCCACTGCTGTGAGGAGGAGGCCAGCTGACACAACAGCACAGTAAAAAGCTTCCAGGCAAGGTGGCTGTAAATAACACAGCTAAATTACTCCCTGTTATCAAGGCTGATTGTAGGGAGGGTGTTTTAGCATTGCTAGTGAGGGGTGTTTATTAACAACATCAGAATTGAAACCCAGACCACCTCTTGGTCTAAAAGCAAGCCCAAAAGAAATGTTGTTCATGACTCAGTGCAGAAAAAAGGGAAAGTTTTAGGTTGTGTCTGGAACAATGACACAATGACTTGACTCATAAAACCTCAAATTACCAAGCAACTCTGCTTCTGCCTGAGTCAGGTCTTGTGGAAGGAGCTCCTGATCTGCTCTAGGAAGCTCAGTTGCTCTCCAGGACATTGCAAAGTGATAGCACTTACGAGATCAGCATGTGTGCTAAAGAGATCTAGACAGCATGACCTATACTGGAGGATGGGAGGAAATGCTGCTGTTTAATCTGGGGGTGATGGAGGGCACACAGAGAACTCGGGGGTTTAAAAATAAGCTCTGTGTTTTGGAAAGCTTTGTGGTGGGTGAAGCTCTATGGCAAAGCCATGGATGAAGGCTCTCCTTGGAGCTGGTCTCACCAGGATGGTGTAGGCACTCTCAGCTTGGGACAGGGACAGGCAATGATGTGCTGACCTTTCCATTCCCTCTTGTCCTGTGAGAACTGGAAAATTACTATCTGGTGAAAACAGGGCTTAAAAGACTTTAAAATTGACAAGCTCTACAACCTGTTCTTGCTGGGTTGCAAGGCAGGGTTAACAGCCCAGGAAATAAGAGGTTTGTTTTCTGCTTTTCACCTAGAAGCTGCTCATTGCTGTTGAATGTCAGGTCTCCATAAGGCTGGAATCAGGGACCACAGTTGCTTCCTCTCCCAGCCCTGTTACTGAGCCAGGGCTCTTAATGCTGTGATTCCCATGCCCTGATTCCCATCTCTCCATAACACAGGTGGGGGCCAGACCTTGCTGCATCCTTTACCTTTGCTCTTCTTTAAGAGCACCTCACCAGGGAATCTGCATCTACATTGTAGTTTTGCAACTGCTTGAAGTCTAGGAAATGTTCCCAAATTCTGAAATTTTTGGCAGTAATTTGTTCCTCTACTCTCCTAGTCTGGCAGGGAAACTCCCTTTTTTTAGGCAGTAACACAAGTGTTTTCTGCCTGTTGTTTACAGCTGATGGGATCTGATTCTTGGGAAGCAAAACACATCACGAGATGCTGAGGTGTGGCTGAGTGAGAGAGGGAGACACAGCTTCCCCACACCCCAAGCCCTGACCCCCATCTCCCCCCCTTACCTGGTGTCAGCAGTGGTAGGTTCAGCTCTGCCTAAAGCCAGCACTTAAACCAGCTGGGACAGAGGGAGAGAGAAGAGAAGGGAGAAATAACTTCCCTCAGCCCCTGTCCCAGCAGGGGTTCATCCCTGAAGGCACAGAGCAGCCTAGCCAAGGAATTCTTTCCTCTAAGAGAAAGCCCAGGCATAAATCCATGTGAGGCTCAGAATAAAAGAAAATAATCTACTACACACCCACAGCCTGATGGCCTCTCTTCTAGCATCTCTGCAGTGTCATAGCAGCAGAGGACACAGTGACTCCTCTGCAGCCAGAGTGGGTATGACAATTTGGGGCAGGAGAGAGGCTGGGAGCAGGACAGCAGCCCAGGAGCAGCAGGGAAGGATGGTGGATGGAGCTGGAGGAAAAAGGCAGGAGGACGTGCCACTGCCTCTCACTTGGCTCTGGGCCTGGCTGAGGAACAGCAGCTTCCTCTGCTTGCCTGAGACTCAGCCACCACACGCCTGCCCCTTCCCTGGGCCTCTCCTGATGGCTTTCTCCTGCTGCAGGCATCTGCTCTTCTGAGTGTGAAGGACAATTTGGGAGAGTCTGATTGTACATTCCTCATGCCTGAGGTCTCTCAGATAGCTGCAGCCAGTACTGTCACTTTAAAATGCAAACCAGACAAAATCTGCCTGAGTTTGCTAAAGGCTGAAGCATCCCAGTTGCTTCCTGAGATGCTATGTTGGTTTTCCTCTGCCTGATTTTTGATAGAGGGGGAGGTCACAGAGGTGGCTTCTGTGAGAAGGTGCTAGAAGCTTCCTCTGATGGCTCTGACCCAATCCCTAATGGCTCTGAAGAAGGACATGCTGCTGGCCAAGGCTTGTCCAATTAGAGATGATGGTAACGCCTCTGTGATAACATATTTAAGAGGAAAATCAAAGCAAAGTGAAGGACACTGTTTTTTCTAGCCAGAGAAGAGGAGGATGTGAGAACATGTGAGGGAAACAACATGGAGACACCAAAGTCAGTGGAGGAGGAGGGAGAGGAGGTGCTCCAGGTTCCAGAGCAGAGGTTCCACTGCAGCCTGTGGTGATGACCACAGTGAAGCAGCTGTGCCCCTGCAGCCACGGGGATCCACAGGGGATGCAGAGATCCACCCACAGTCCATGGGAGAGGTGCCCATGCCAGAGCAGGTGGATGCCTGGAGGAGGATGTGATCTCGTGGGAGACCCAGTGGAGAGAGTGCCCTGTTCCCAGGCTGGAGCAGCCTGTCCTTGGAAGACTGCACCCCGAGGAGGAGTGACCCATGTTGCAGCAGTCTGGGGGGACTGCTGCTCATGAGAGTGGATCCACACTGGAGAAGCTCACAGAGAACTGTGTCCCATGGGAGGGACTCCATGGTCTCATAGGGGAACAACTGCTCTCCTTGAGCAGTGGAAGAAAATCTTGGATTACGAACTGACCAAAACTCCCATGCCCTGTCTCCCTGCACTGTTGGTGGGAAGGAGGGGCTGGGGGAAGAAAAAGTGGTTTTAAGGGCTTAGTTTACTTCTCATTATCCTCTTCTGATTTTGTTAGGAATAAATTCACTTTGTACCTCTAAGCTGAGCCTGTTTTGCCCTTGGAGTGTTTTCTCCATGAAGCCTTCATTTTCTCTCTCCTCTGCTCAGCTGTGGCAGGGAAAGGTGAGTGAGCGACTTTTGTGGGTGCCTGGCATCCGGCCAGTGTCAAACCACAACAGAAGCTAATGCTGGAGGCTGGAGATGCTGGTGGTTCCACTGCTTACTGACTTTGCAGTATCTTCTGTGTACTGCTCGCTGAAGCAAGCATGAGGAGCCCAGGAGTCTGGGAATAGGGAGCTGCAGGTGAAGCAAGAGGATTTCACAGATCCGTGGAAGGTGTGTCATGGTAGTGGGAGCTTTTATGCAGGCTGAGGAGGGAACGCAGGTGGAGCACCCTTCTCACTAGTAAACAGCAAAAACACTCATGCCTTTACTTGAAAAGTCATGGTGTTTGATGAGCCAGCACAGCACAGCCTCCTTTGGCAGCTGGGTTTCCCAGGATGGGTGCAGGTGATCACTGGAGTGTGCAGCTTCCAAGGGTTTGTGCTGGGAGCAGCAGGAAGAAATGGCAGGGAAGGAGGGCCCCAGTGTTCCATGCTGGCATTGGAACAAGCTGAGAATGTAGCTCAGCTCCTGAGCTGAGCCATGGGCCCAGGGCAAGCAAAATCCCAGCTGGGTTCTTCTCCACCAGCATGTGGAAGCATGCTGGAGAAGTGCCACCCACCTGCCTGTCTTCTCCAGCCTGGAGCAGGCTCTTTGCTTAGCCCCAGGTGTGGGATGTAATTGCTTGTTAGGGAAAATTCTGGAGAATCTGAGCTGTAATTGCTCAAAGTGTTGACTTCTCTTTGGGATCAGGGTGGAGCCCAGGCTGTGCCACCCCAGCGGACGTGCCAATGCTCCACTGAACCAACCCTCTCCTTTTGCTGCCACCAGGAAATTCCCCAGGGTAACAGGAGTGGAAAAATGTAGTCACAACACTGTAGTGTAATTCAGATGGTCAAATAAATAATCTGTGTGGGAATTAAGGTTGATTTTTATTCCATAATCTTGCCAAAGCAGAATTGCTTTTACAGGCTTCTATTTTTAAGTACTTTTCTTTAGCACCTCCCATTAATTTTTCATTCTTTCTGCCTCCTACAGTTCAGTTCCTCCTCCTGATTTTGAAAAATGCTGCATTTTTTCCCTACAGCTCCTGGGGTCAGTCTAACCTGACGACCTAATCTTTCAAAGCCTCAAGCAGATTTTTATTAATAATTTCTCAGAAAAAAAAAAGCAACGTTTTTGGCTAGCAGTGTTTGGTTTAGGTAGATCTTGTCCTGGGCTGAGACCTCTGATGTTCAAGGTTTTAAGGCTTGACTTGTAGTTTAAAGGCACACTGCCATTAGGACCTGGCCTTCTTCAGGCAAGGGCTCTGTCCTGGCAGGATGTGATCTGTGGAGGAGGATCAAACCATTAATATTAACAGCCTGCTTCCGCATGGGTTAATGGGGTGGCTGAACACGCTTCCAGCAGCTGCGTTGCCTGGGGTCTCAAAAGCCAGGAAGGTGCAAGTGTGGATGTGTTCTACCCAGCATGAGACCCCTGAACCTGTAAACTGGAAGGGAGCTGGGATCCCAGGAGCATTACACCTGCCTCTGCAGTCATCTTCTGCTCCTCATCCTCATCCATAACCTTCCCCTCTGGGGTTCCACTCTGTGTAACAGTGAAAGGGAGTTGAAATGCATAAACACACTGAAAAAAAAAAAATTAAAAGTTAATACATCTACAACTCAATTTGCTCTGAGGGCTTATCCCTAAACAAGGTGTGTTTCCTGATCTCTCCATTCAATGTAAATTCGTGCCAGTTCCTTGTGCAAATTGTCCAGGGCTCCTTGCCAGTGTTTGAACTATGCCAAGGAGGAGAAGTCTGGCTGGCTGGCAGGAGCAGTCCTGGCTTGTTTGCAGGTGCATATTCCTGCTGCTCAGTGAGGCGTTGGGTGCACTGGGAGGGGAAGAAGGTGCATGAAGGAAAAAGGTCCCAGTGCTGAAAGCCCCGTGTACTGGATCATCAGCTGGTAAAAACTGGAGCTGCTGGATGGAGGGTGTGATGTGTTGGTGAAGGGTTGGCTGCCTGCCCTCTCCCAGGCTGGAGAATGTCTCATCCATGCTGTGGGGCTGCTCTGGCCCTGCATAACCCCAGTCCCTGGGTACCAAGGTCTTCTCTGCTATGGGTTGATCCCTATCATCAGCTGTGAGAAGAGGGATGGGAGGGAGCAGTTTTTGGGATGTGGCTTTGCCACTGTCTACTTACACTTGGCATTATGGTGTTTATAATATCGTGCTGAGCTCCAGGGATACGTGGGTGGGTAGTTTGCTGGTGAACACCCCAGCTCTTACCACAGAGTGAATCCACATGGCTGCTGCGTGTGCTGATGTCCCCACTCCCACCCCAGGGAAGCAGCCTGCCAGAGGCCACAGAGCTCCACACTGGGCTGTCCCAGGACTTGTTCTGCAGCCTCCCTGACGCCAGGGTGGTGGTGACCAGCTGCAAGTACCTTGGGCTTTTCAAAGGCTCTCTGCCCTGCTGAAAAAACCAAGCTATAAGACCCCATGCCAGGTGCACGAACAGTCTGTGAACTATAGGTCTGGTCACATTCAAAAGAGCCAGCTGGGTTCAGGAATAGCACAATTTATTGAATGTGATATATATGGTTCTTTTGGAATGCCCATGATAAATGCCTGAACTGCAGAGTGGCTTTATAGAGCATTAACAATACAGTGACAATCACAATTTTAATTTCTCAGGTTAATACACAGCATATCTGAGGACACAAGATTTACCAAAAGATGACCCTTGTGGGGGGTAGAGGAGGAGAAATCTGTCAAACTGTTCCTGGAATTTCAAGTAAAATATTTGTCTGCCAGTTAGATATGAAACTGGGGGCCTTTTACACCTTACTAACCACTATAGTGCTGCCAACTGTGATCAAATCTTCCATTATTTGTGGGCTGTTGTACAAAATATTTCTTGGTAGAAGGTTTTGGTTTGACAAAACTTTTCTGGGTAACAGGTAGAAGAACTAGACCATGTGGCCTCCACTCTGTCCCCATGCCATGGCAACACAAACCACGGGAGCTTCCATCCAGTTTCTATTCTTGCATTAGGTCTCATTGCACATCTAGCTTTGTGTTCTCTTCAGTGCTTTCTGCATCCACCTGCACACTCAGATGTTGTGGGGCTGAGCCAGAGCATTGCATGGAACAGTGGAGTGTCTTTGGGTTTGCAGCACCAGGGCAGAATGGCCATGAGTAAAATTCAGAGGCAAATACAAAGAATTTTCTATTTTCATGAAATAAGTATTTAAGTTTGGTGGGTTTTTTTGGTGTCAAGGAAATGAACTGCCTTGAATCATCCTCTTGGAGAAAACCAGGATGAGCTGACTTTGGGGCGGGCAGGCAGCTCTTCGCTTCTTGCAGTTTTGGGGCTGTGCAGTCCAAGACACGCCTGGTTGGGTTCCAGGTTCCAGGCTGGTCATTCCCGGGTCTCCCCTCCCAGCCGGGGGTGCGGGGGCAGCCCAGGCTCCGGGTGGTTCAAGGAACAGCTCCGTCCCCTATCCATCCCTCCGCAGGTGGATGTGTAGGAGAGGGCTGGCTGTCTCTGCCATGGGAGTGAGTGCTCAGCCAGCACTGGGCGGGACGGGAAGCGCGGCCACGGAGGAGTGGGCTGCAGCACAGGGCTGGAAGCGGCTGGGGCAGGCGCTTACCTTCCTCCCGGCTCCTCCTGCGGCGGCTGAGGAGCTGCGGTGCGCGGGTGAGCAGCGCCGGCCGGGCACAGAGGGATGGATGCTCAGTGCGCTCCGTGCGCTCCGTGCGCTCCCCGGCTCGGGGCACACGCGGGGAGCCGGGACGGGGATCGGGCTGCGCTGGTTTGCGGAGGTCGGAGGTCAAGTTGGGAGCCAGGCTCCCCCCGAGGGCGATGTCTGCAGGGTGTGAGGAGCATTGGAAGCCTGTTCCATGTGCTGGCTGGGGTTTCCTTACTGTCCCGGCAGCCTGGCGGGGGGTACAGGGGCTTCGGGCTTTTACTGGAAAATGAGAGGGTTTGTGTTGTGTTTAAACGCAGCTGTTCCTGCCTCCCTCCTGCGGGCTCCCACAGCCCGAGATCTCCCCTGGCTTTGGGTGCTCAAGCAACTGAGGAGCACGTTCTGCCAAAATGATGGAAAATAAAGTATTCCTGTCATTCACGTTCTACAGCACAATTTTGATTTTGAAAATGTATGTCGTTGCCATCATTACGGGGCAAGTGAGACTCAGAAAGAAGGTAAGATCCAGTTTCGTTTTCCTTCTCCTCCCTTTCTGGCCCTTTGCTTGGGTTTCTGTGGTTTTTTTCTTGTTTTATTCCTCTAAAGTTCAACAAAATTTTCCTGAAGCAAGCTGAGTTTTCTTTGACTTCAGTTGAAAGCAAAACTTGTTTCATAGCTGCAGCAGATAAATATCTCACTTCTTTTCGATGCTTTTTGTTTGTTTCTACCATCTGTAGCTTGATGTTTATAATTTTGGAAACCTAATCTAAATAATAATCAGATCCTAAAATGCCAAGCAGGTGAGATGCTTCTAGAAAGAGTCTGTTTACAGTTAATTTGCAGGGTCTGGAAAAAAAAGAAGAGAGAAGGGGAAAAAAAAGCTTTAAGAAGAAATCATTGCAATGGTCTTTTTTCTTGCAATGTAGCAGAAAGCTTTTGAGCTTTTGGAGGCTCACTGGCTATAGGAATGTTCCAGGAGAGCAGCAAGTCCTGTGGAATAAAACAATAGCTGGAGGAAATGGTTCTTGATCAGGGGGGAAATACAGGGAGGCCCAGCTGCCATCAGGAGTTGGGGCCAACTGGACTTTTATTACCCTCACCTCAATTCCTGGTAAAACCCAGCTTTCTGTAAAATCTGTTTTAAAGTATTTGAGGAGTTTCTGACTGCGTCAGTAGAGCAGGA
Source organism: Oenanthe melanoleuca (assembly GCF_029582105.1). Classification (NCBI taxonomy): domain Eukaryota; kingdom Metazoa; phylum Chordata; class Aves; order Passeriformes; family Muscicapidae; genus Oenanthe; species Oenanthe melanoleuca. The sequence goes on from NC_079350.1 coordinate 5,543,365, forward strand.
AGGGACATTTCTGCTCTCGGATAGGATAAAATGCCCTGTGCTGTGGCATCATTGTAACTGACGAATTGACTTCTCCCCTTGTGATTCTAAATGATGCTAAACCCTGGGACAGTTTGGGCTTGTAACATAATTAAAGAAAGCACCAGGGCCCTTTCCAGGCTGCAAAATGAAGCTGTCACATGTAACCAGGTCCCTGAGGAACAGCTTCTGAGCATAGGTGGGGAGCTCAACAAATAATTTTCATTTTTAAATTTATTAGTGTAGGATCCTATTTTCCCACGGGAAAGCCACATGGTGCCACTGCCAAAAAACCAGCCAGGGAATGTTCTCTAATCTATCAGTCCTGGTTATCTTTTGGAGCTGCATTGTGTCTGCAAGCTCTCTGCCAGCAGTGATCTTGCTGGCTGGCCAAGTCTCCTCTAAATGGGTTTCATGGGAAGAAATGAGTGAGGTGGGAGCTCCCTTGAAACCCTTGATTTGGGACCTGCTCAACATTGGGTTTTTTGGAGGACAAGGAAAACTCCTGGGGAGGTGCAGGGTTTAACCCCCAGGATGGTAAGCACAGAAGTGCAGTGACCCTTGTTTTTATGAAGAGTGGTAACAAATTGGGGCAGGTAATAATCCCCACAAGACTTCAAGATTAGGGGCAAACCTTCTACCTGTGAGGCTGCTGAAGACTGTAAGCAGGTGGGGACTCTCTCTTCCAGGCGTTTGCAAACCCAGAGGACGCCCTGCGCAATGGGGGGCTGCAGTTCTGCCGCGAGGACCCTGACGTGGAGCGCTGCCTCAGGTGAGAGTGCCAGCATTTCCTCTGGTGCCACCATGCCTGGTGCCACCATGCCTGGTGCCAGCATTTCCTCTGGTGCCACCATGCCTAGTGCCAGCATTTCCTCTGGTGCCACCATGCCTGGTGCCACCATGCCTGGTGCCAGCATTTCCTCTGGTGCCACCATGCCTGGTGCCACCATTCCCTCTGCACCAGCTGCTGGCAAAGAAGTGGGAAGCTGAAGAGCTCGTTAATCAAGTAATATTCTGCTGTGGGACCCTAGAGGAGTTTAATCTTTAACAGGAGCATGGTGTGCACTGGAGCAAGGGTGAGAGAAGGATCTCAGTTTGTGTGCAACATCCAACTCTGAATAATTCTTTTCTAGGTGCTTAAAGTCCCACAGGCTCCCAATGTCTCATTCCATACACACACTCAAAGGCTTTTTGTATCCTGCTCTGACAGGACCCCAGATCCCTGCACAGCTTGGACAGGCAACAGAGTGACTGGTCCCAGTGCTGTAGGCAGCTGCCCTTTTTGGGATTTAGGAAGAGGCTGAACAGGATAGCAATAATTTTTGCCTCTCTGATTGGGCCAACTCTGAATGTTACCCCTCTTCTGTGAGAATCACAGTTTCTCAGAGGTAAAACATGGGGTTATTCAGCCCTGGGCTTGATTTGCTGTTCCCCTTACTGAAGGAGGTGCTCCAAGTGCTAGGCTGGATTGCTGGTGATGTACAGGAAAGGGACTGGAGCTGTGCTCTGCTGCCTTGAGCCCTGGGCTTCATGTGGGGATCTCATTGCTCATGTCCCACTGCCTCCAGCATTTGCTTTAGGAAACATCCAGTGCCACCTAATTGCCAGGCTGCCAGAGGGAGAAGGATGGAAAATGAGCCATTTCCTTCCTAGCAAAAAGAAAATAATTTCAGAAATAATAATAATAATCTTCTTTTGATTATTCAGAATGAGCAAACTTCCACAAAAAATAAATAACTGGAGCTGCAGTGAAAACCTGGGGCAGACTGGGATCTGACTTGGGCAGCTAAAGCTCTCAGTCTGTCCTTGCTGATCTATTTGCAGCCCTGGAGAAGACACATTCAATCCAAGGTGTTTCCCTAGAGCAAGGGCAATGTCAGCTTTTCACCTCAGACTGCATCTGGAGGGGAGCAGAGCCAGGGATCTGTACAGGGCAGGAACAGAGCAGAGCAGGACATTTACCCCCTGCTTCTTAAATTCCTTGACTGCCTCCCAGCTCTCTCCTTTCTCTTCCTTCTTTTTCTATTTGTCCTTCCAGCCCTGCTGAACCCCCAGGTCCTTGGGGTTTGTTCAGAGGATGTGCCTGGGGAAGGAGGGACACAACCCACACTCATGGTACTAGCAGATCCTGTTTTGGCAGTGCTGTGGGTGGTGGCAGTGGTGCTGTGACACCCAGGCAGGTGCATGTTCAGCTGGAGCACAGGTTTGGCCCCATCAGTGCTGATGTGTCACCACGTGGCCACAGTGTCCCCTCCAGCTGTACTGTGGCACTGTTAGCCAGGGGCTGCAGGCACAGTGTGGGGGTCATTGGGCCCCTCCTCCCCAGTCCCCTTTGGATACATTTATGGAGAGAGGTGAAACCACAAACCCTCTCATCCTGTGAGTTTTTCCACTGGAGAAGCTGTGGTCTGGAACTGCCTCTTGTTGTGTAGCATGGCCACATCTGGCGCCAGGCCGTGCTGGCACCACACCAGTTTGGAGCTTTTCACAGCTTCACAGGGTCTGTGTTTTGCTCTGTTTATTTGAAAGCTCCAACCCTCAAGCTGTCATCTGCTGTGGCAAAGGCATCCCAGTCACAGAGAGAAAGTTTCAGGAGCTCAGTGTCCCAAGGGAGAGACAGGATGTGAAATTCTCCTGCCTCTGTGTGTAAGGGAGAAGTGACACTTCTGGGGGCTGTGTGTGCCCCGTCCAATGGGGGAGACACCCAGCAGCACATAGGGATGGATACCTGGCTAGAAGGAATGAGAGAAAACAGGCAATTCCAGTGGGAAGAAACAACCTTATCTCACTTTTCAGGGCCCACCGCAATGACATGGAGAACATCTTTCCCTTCCTCTTCCTCGGAGCCATCTACTCCCTGCTGGATCCCAGCCCCACCGTGGCCAGGATCCACTTCCTCATCTTCTGCGTGGGACGGATCATCCACACCATCGCCTACCTGCTGCGCCTGAGGGCGCCCACTCGCTCCCTGGCCTACAGCGTGGCCCAGCTGCCCTGCTTCTCCATGGCCCTGCAGATCCTCCTGGCCACCACCCCGTACTGGTAACAGCCAGAGAGACTGACCACCCAAACCCCCTCACCCTGACTCTGCTGGTCCCCCTGCGAGTGGGAGTGTGTGTATGTGAGTGTGTGTGTGAGATGTCACCAGGGAGGTCACCTGCACCCTGAGGATGTTCTGTGCAGCCTTGATGAAATTCCACTGCCATCAGAATTTGTCAGAGAAGTCACCAGAGAGAAGGGACATGCAGGAAGGGGATGTGGAGGCAGGTTTCTCTCTCTCCTGCTGAGCGTGAGGAGTGGAAAGCACATGGACTATCCCTCGAGGAAAGGGTTATTGAAGGAAAGGTTTTTGGAACTCTGATGGGGAAGGTGTGGCTTTCCCTGCTCATGAATATCCCATGAATCAGGCAGGGAAAATCATGAAGGTCCCACAAAGTCTCTTAGTCAGCAGATGTGGTTGTAGCAGAGGTTATAAAGCAGCCACCTTCTCCTGCCCAGCCATGTGCATCTGTGAGAATATGGGTCCCTTAGGACTTAGTCCCTTAGGTTCCCTCTCCTCCAAGGAGGACAGGAGGCAGGTACCTTCCAGGCAGCATAACAGGGAGGTCAAAATCTCAGGGGTGATGTTGCAAAGCCATTGAGGAGTTCAGTGCTCCCAGTGCCACCTCGTCTCACACCACAGGACACAGCTCCCTGCCAGGAGCCTCACTGCAGGCAGGACCCTGCTAGATCCTGGCAGCTCCCAGCCAGCAGCAGCTGTGGCTTTTCCATCTCAGCCTCACCACAGCAAGATGCAGAGCAACATGCCTGGAGAAGCCAGCAGGAATCCTCTACCCTGGACACAGAGCCTGGATACATTTGCTGGACACAGTTCTGGGACTTCTGGAAAATCTAAAATGCTGGCACAAAACAGGGGGTTTGCAGACACAGTTTTCTCCCAAAGGGCAGTCTAGTCCACATGCCACTAATACCTGAAAATGCCCCCAGGGCATCAGACTAAGTTTCTCCCCCTCTGTAGCCTTTCTCTGGCTGCTGTTGTTATTTGGGAAATGTGCTGTGATCGCCTTGGGGGTGTTTTCTTTCAGATGTTTCTGCTGTCCACTGCTGCCATGCCATTCACAGCCTGGACCAGCTGGTGTTTGCAGAAAGCTCTGGAAATGAGCAGAGGGGCTTTGAAGGGACTATTGCTGTTCTGCAGTGTCTCCCAAAAGTGTATTTTTGGAGAGGAGAGGCCAGGACCAGGGTATTGCATGGTGACAAAGGAGCTGCTCTGCCACACAGTGTCCCCAGGTGCCAGGGGCTGCTCCCAGCAGCATCCCTCTGGAGGAGAAGGCAGGAGGAAACCTCTGCTTTTCAGTGCCTCCTCCCTCCTCTGAGGGCAACACAGAATTTGAGTAACATCACAGGGGCAACCCAGAATGAGTAGAAAATAAATTCCCTTTCCACCTGTCCTGTGCACTGAGGCTGTTCCCTTGACTCTGTTCTCCTCAGAGATGCTCTTGCTGAGACCTCACTGGGGACACACCTGCTCAGGCTGATGTTCAGCTTTTGCTCAGCTCTGGTAGAAGTTTCTGTACCAGCAACTCTATCCCAGTGCAGTTATGGCCTTAGGCTGAGCTGTGTGATGAAGTTTGGAGTGGAATTCTTTGCTCTCCCACTTCAAGGAAGGTGGGCAGGATTGCAGGTTCAGCAGTTCACTCTTGGCCACTTCTTCCCACAGATGCCTGGGTAACACAGACCCCTCTTCACAAGTCTTTTCTGCCTCACATGGTGCACAGGTCTTGAACTCCTGTATGTTTCTCTGCTGCTGCACATGCATCCTGGTGGCAGGAAGCAAATATTCCCAATAAAAACAAATCATTGTACTCTGATACATCCTTCCTTCGGGAGCAGCAGATGCAGCTGGGCAGCAGCTGGGTTCAACCCCAGCAGGATGGATCCTCAGCAGGATGTTAAACCCCACTGTAGAGCCTGGAGTGCCCTGGGACTTCTAAAAAGAATCCCTCTCCTCTCTACACTCACCTGCCCTGCAGAGGAACCTCTTTTCCAGGTGGGCATTATTTGTGCTGATCCTTTAAATTCAGCAGAGCTGGGAATTCTAAGCAGCTCTGCTCATTTTTCCTTTCCTGAGTAGCAAGCTGATACTAAGCTTGGTGTTCACCCAAAAATCCTGGAGGGCTGGAGAAGCTCAGGTAAGATGTGGTTGCACTTCTTTCTGTTCTTAGGACTCTTAAAGGAGCTGCTTGTATTTTCCGAGATAAGTAGCCCCCATTTTTTTGCACTAGGTTGCTGGGCAACAAATGCTTCATTTCTCTGGCTTTCCCATATTTTCTTAAGTTGTTGGTGGTTGGGAAGTGCTGCTGCCCAGTCTCTGTGTGTGTTAGTTTCATAAAATGGCTCCAGTTGGTTGTTTTCTTTCCCTGTTTGTTTTCAAATGAGAAAGGCAGTGGTTTTATAAAATGGACTCTCTCCAGTACATGTTGCTGTGATTGGAGATGTGGCTGGGATGGGAATTTTGGCATGAGAAAGAAGAAGGGAGGCTACAGAACCCCCTTCCAACCCACAGATCTGCCAGCTGCTTCAGCCTCTCCTCAGCTGCCTGTCCAGTGCCTGAGGCTGATGCCCTGCTCAGGAAAGCTGAGGCTACATGCAAAACTATGCTTTCTTCTTTTTTATTGAAAAAAAAAATAAACTGCTAACTGGCTGCAGGGAAAAGCTTGGGAATGTGAACTCTCCTGGCTCAAAGGAAAAACAAACACAAAAAGCCTACAAGGCAAACTTGAGAGAGGCCCAAGCATTGCACTTATTTTGAAGTGTTTTGGAAGTTTGGGGGAAGCAGGAGCAAGCTGGGCTCTGTTGCTTGGGCAGCACCAAGTCCCATCAGGGCTTTCCTGGGACTGGGTGATCAGAGCCACTGGCTTTCCCCTGGACACTTCCAGTGGTTACTGCATGTGGAGGGCATCCCTGCCTTTTCCCCATTAATATCTAAAGCCCAGAGCTCCCAAATTCTTGCTCTGACATAAATGTAGGCAAAGGATGTGCCCAGTGTCTCCTGCTGCTCCAGGAGAGCAAGGACAGTGGTTGCACCCAGCAATCTCTGGAGTTTGGTGTGTGCTTTTTATGTCAAACAACTTATTTTTCACACCTGACTCAAACAGGAAATGGCAACACTGTGAAACCCACCTGGGACTGCAGAACAACAGTTTGGTGCTTATATGGGTGCAAGTTGAAAGAGGAGACATTTTGGTTAGACATTAGGAAGATTTTTTTTTACTGTGAGGGTGGTGAAACACTGGTGCAGGGCTACCCACGATGGCTGTGGATGCCCCAGCCCTGGCAGAGTTCAAAACCAGGTTGGATGAGACCTTGAGCAACTTTGGCTAATTCAAGCTGTCCCTGCCTACAGTAGGATGGGCTGGGAGGAGATGATCTCTAAGATCCATTCCGCCCCCTTCTGTGGTTAAATGTGTGAACGTGATTCACACAACCAGTACGTGTCTTCCCTCAAGGTGTCTGGAGCTGGGAGAAAAGCAAGTGGAGACCCAGCACAAGCCACTTTCCCTCCCACACTCTTTCAAGTGCTTCAAGCCCCAGGATCCCTCCTACCCTGAGCACTGGATACACCTCTTCCTGCACCACTCCCTGGATCTCTCTTCATCCAGACCTTCCCCTGCTGGGATCTGGACCAAGATTCCTCCTTGGGCATCTCTCCTTTAACATGGATCACTCTTCCTTTTCTGCCCTCCCAAAATTCCCTCAAGCAGAGAGGACACAAATCCCCTTATTCCTCTCGAGGAATTGAGATTCCTGTGACTTGTAGAGAGAATGAGAGGAGCCAGCTCTACAAGCATGTCCATTTAGAAGTGAGTCCCCTGGTGAAGATAACCGTGTTTCCCTGCTGCTCTCTGGCACTAGGATGAAACCGGCACCAGGAAACCTTTTTCCAGCGGGCGTTTTCTAACCCGGCTGTGTGGCTGAGCTGTGAGACATGCCCTGCTCGGCTCGTGGGGGCTCTGGAGCAGCCGGGAGCGGAGCAGAGCAGCGCCGTGGGGCCGCCCCGGTCCGCCCGGTTCCGCGGGCTGCGCTGCGCTGCGCGGGGCTGCAGCACCCTCGTGTGGCTGCGGGACCTGCGGGGACACGGGGACCCTGCCCGCGACCCGCACCCACCATTCTCTGCCCCTCGTCTGCTGGCCAGAGAGCTGGGGATGCGCAGGGAGCTGTTTGGGGTGGAGGGAGGGTGCCATTCCTTGGTTGAGGGGAAGGAGGGTGGTATCTGCTCCAGCGCCCATCAGCCTCTCCAAAGCAGGCAGATGCGATGCCAGCCCCAGGGAGATCTTCCCATCAGCTCACATTTGCTCTTTGGGAGTCACCTGGTTGAAAACGGACTGGTTTGAGGAAGGAAACAGTTTGCAAATGTCCTTGCAAACTTCCCCTGCTTCTGCAGTTGTGGTGTATGGATGTAATGCTGTGCATCTCCATGCAATAGTTCTTCCCTACATGTGATAACTCTTCCTGGGCTTTGTGACACCAGCCACAAAAGGAACCTTTGCTTCCTCCCTTCTTCCCAAGTATTTATAAATCACTACATCCCCTGTGCATAGCTACCATCCAGCTTGTCGGCTGCCTTAGGTTGCTTCTCTGTGGGGTAGGAAAGAAGCAGCAGCGAGCAAAATACCTGCTGCAGGGAAGAGATGCTCCTTCACATGGAATGTGGGGTTTGGGATGAGCATCACCCCAAAGGGCAGGAGAGGCTCGGCTGCTGGGAGGTGACACGTTGCTGTCACAGGAACATGTGTTCCTGCAGTTTGTGGATGGTGCCAGCAGGACTCAGAGGATCTTCAGACCTTCCTGTTGCCACCAGAGGGAGAAGGGCTCAGCAGGACAAGGATAATGGGAAAGGAGGATACTGTAACCGCGATACGTCTGTAATTCATTCTGGATGGGGATAACCGGGCGGGTGTCCCTGTGAGCTGGAAAATGTGAGCTCTGTTTTGTCTTGCTGCTGTAGCAGCCGATGCTGATGACAACACAAAATTGTTCTAATTAAAATATTCTAGGGGCAAACTTCAACTTTTCATCAGTCAGCAAGTCATGCCCAAGTGTCAGGCTGTGGAGTCAGAAACAAGAAAAGGGAGTCCAGAAAGATCCTCCCATCACCTGAGACCCACTCTTTTGGAATCACCTGGTTGAAAACCAACTGCTTTGAGGAAGGAAACAGTTTTCAAATGTCTTTGCAATTTTCCCCCACTCCCAAAGTTGTAGTGCATGGATGGAGACCAGCTCTCCTGCCAAAATTAGTACTGGTGATGGATGTGCCCTTCCTGGTAGGAAAAATGTCCACATCCTGGGAGAGGAGAGTTTCCACAATGCCTTTGAGCTCCTCTTCATTGACAGCCTTCCCCCAGTATCTCCCTCCCCTGTGGAGTGCAGACCGTGCCAGGTGAGCTGCAGCTCTCCACTCTTGTCTGTCTCCTGATCTGAGACCCCTCAGATGTCCATCAGCTCCTGGGAGCTGACTGACCATGGGTTGAGACCTTCTGCTTTAGCTGAAGCTGGGACAGTTCAGGCAGGAAATAAGTGACATATTTCCAGCAGTCAACAGTAATGAGTCACTGGAGGAATCTGCCCTGGGATGTGTAAGTTCATCACTTCCAAGGGTCTTTTGACTCGGGGCTGGATGCTCTCCAAAGGATGCTCTGCACTGGCCACGTGCTGAGGACATGAGGATGCTGCTTGGGTAATATTCTTTATGCAGGAGGTTGGACAATTTGCCTTAATGATTTACAAGCCACTTACTGAATGAATAAATAAGTGGTTACAAAGCAGCAGCAGAGCAGTTTGGCAGGGAGGTCAAGTATGTGAGGTGATGTCCAATATGGGGACTTGCTCCTGCTGGATGTTGCAGGGATGATATGGGATGAGCCTTGTTCCCTTCTAGGGAAAGCTGGAATAATGGTTTAGGGGTCATTCCTTCCTCAACCTTGCAATCCACAGGAGCCACGTGTCCCCAGCCACCAGTGATGGGAGGGACAAAGGTTGCTGCTGGGAAGGAGCTGATCCCGTGGCTCTCGTGGAGCTGAGCCTCTCTGGGTGCATGGGATAGCTTTGTGGTCTCCCTGGCTGTGTGGGGGGAATGAGGGTGGTCTGGGGAGGAGGAGGAGGTGACAGAGACATCCTGTAAGTGACACCACGTGAGCTGGCCTGACATGAGGCTGCTGCAATTCAGCAGGTGAAGGCAAGTAAAAGAAACAAGGGAAACCCAGGTGTCCCTTGTTCTCCCAGCCCTCCTAGCTCCTGGAAGTCTGCAGGGCAGCAGTTTTCTGCACAGGCAATTGATTCCCTGCCAGCTTGCACCAACACACACCCACCCACCATTAACTTTCTCACCCTCTTTGAACACACCATAGCACTGATCTCCACAATATATTGGGGCAGTGGATTTCAGGCTTTATTTGTGCAATGAGGACACTTTCTGCCTTGCTCTTGAATCCTTTCCTAGCAATTCCTGCCACTTTACTCAGCCTTTCAGTCTGAGCATGTGCTGGGCAGTTTCCCCACGGCAATCTTCACACCTCTCCACATTGCAATAAATCTGCTGCTTGATAGCTCAGCATTGTGAGCTCCTGGAGCCTGTTTAACTTTGGCTGCTTCAACTATTTGGTATTGCCTTCACCTGACCAATTCCCCCTGTTTTGGGTGCTTGGTGCCTGCTCCGCACCTTTGGGCCTTTGCTCCGTGGAAAGTGCTCTACAGTCTGATGCTTTATTTCTACCCTTTTGGTTTCTTTTAGCTCACTTTCTGTGCAGAATCTGACCCTCCTTTCTACCTTTCAATTCAATTTCTGCCCAGGCTGCTTGTCCAGGGCAGGTGGGGAAACCACAGTGGCTGGTGATGGAAGGCTCAGGTCCCTATCACATGCACTGACACGTCTCTACTCAGTAAAATATTTATTCCTCCATTATTTCACAAGAGTTGTTTTTACAAAAACCTTACAAAAATTTCCAAAACACAGACATGCAGAAGAAAAAAACAAATCCACCATGGATCTTGTTACAAGTAATTGAAATGTACAAATAGAAAGGGCGAGAGAGAGCTTAGATTACAATAATCCCTCGGTCCTGCTACCCCTCCATGGGTGCAATTTGTAGCTCTTCTTGGTGAGTTCAGCATTAACTGACAAACTGTGATAAGCTGCCAAAAGCACAGCAAAGGAGGGGCCCTAAGATTAGGAGCAAATGTTTTCAAATATATATATACATATAGATATTTAGTGAAGAAATATTTATTCCCTGCTTTTTTTAGGTTTACAGAAACAGCATCTGCAAACTATTAAATGGGTTTATTTTCATTAATGTTCTCAAAGAGGCAGCGACATTTATATCCCTGTGGTTTCATCTTGTATAACTGAAAAAAGAGCCCTGTGCTTTCCATGGGAATAGCACCCCCCCAGCCCCTCCTCCTGCCCCAAGTGGTGTTTCTCAGGGATAATTATTTGATCCACAGTGGATCCCTCTCCCCCCTGGCTTGGCAGGTCTCTGTGCAGTGTGGGGAGCTGCATGCTCTTCTTCTGGCATGAGAAATGGGAGGGATACCAGCCCCGGAAATATGGATGGGGGCAGAGGGTGGGTATTTAGGGTGACACTGCTCCTGGATGAGGTGGATAGTGTCAATCAGGCTGTGCCCTCTCCCTGCCTGCCAAGCTTGAGGAGAAGGTAGCTGTTCCCAACTGGGGGCTGCACTGTAGAGCAGAGAAGGCAGGGGCTGGAGGCAGGATGGAGGGGCTGTTTCACCCCCAGGCAGAGGAGATGGTTCTCTGGGTGCTGGGCAAGTCCCCCCATGCTGGCATTGCCTGTGTCACAGCCACTGGGTCCCACATGCAGCTGCAGTGAGAGCCCCAGTGGGAATGGGAGAGGATGCTCCTGGGGGCTGTGGGGACTCAGGTGGGCACTTTTTAGCTGTGGCACTTTCAGCCTTGGTGTCACCAACCAGAGGATGTTTACCTGGAGGAGGCACCTCAGCAATTGCTCTATTTGTCCTCAGATCTATTGCTGCAGCCCCCAAACCAACCCCTTCTAGGGAAGCATGGTGGTGTCTTCTCTGTCCAGGCCACCCCTCTGAGCTGGTGGTGTCCCCATGCCTGGCTGGTGGCTCTTTCCAGTGGGTGAGGAAAGGATGATCTGGACCACCACAGGAACACCCCACCTCCTCCACTCTGGCTGTGCAATTGGCAGGGGAACGTGGAGGCTGCGTCTCTCCACAGCTCAGTCCCATGGATTAGTGCCAGGCTGCCCACCCCGTGTCCATCCCCCTGCACATCCCACCTTGGAACCTCATTAGGCTGCGCAGCAGGGTGGGATGAGGGGGAAACCATTTCCTTTCTGCAAAACCAAAAAAACGTCCCCCCATGGAGCTGCCGGCCCCAGACCCCCGAGCACATCTGCGGAGCTGCCGACGGGGAGGCTGTGCCTCCGGAAGGCAAAACCTTCGTTGGCACGAAGCGCTGGGAGCCGCCTACTCAGCTGAAACCCAACAGCTTTTTCCAATTTTCTCATTCCCTGGGACTGTTCAATGACCTGGGGCTCTGCAGAATCGCTGGCAAGTCCGCCGAGGCAGGGCAGCGGTGCCTGCTTGGAGACTGGCGATGCATCCCCAGCTCATGGGAGAGCTCGCAGGCTCCAGCAGGGTCTCTTGAGATGCTGCAGCTCTGCTCGCCTCTCTGGGAAGGGACAAAGCCTGATGCCATCAGCATGGGCAGCTCCTAAATGCAGGCAGTGCAGAGGGCTGGCCGAAACCGGCCATGGCATGGGTGAGCCATCAGCTTCCCAAAGTCCCAAACTTTGGGAAGGCCCAAGCCCCACACTGTGGCTGGGGTTGCACAAAGAAGCAAACACATGGATCAGCTTTGGCACACACAGTTTGAGTGCTGCAAGTCACAGCCTGGTGGAAAGGGGGGCTCGTGATCCTCCCACACTGTCCCTGCGGGAGGAGAAGACCCAATAACTCTTTGGCTCTCTGGGCAAGATACCCAAATTGGTCAAATCCAATAGTCCAAGATCCTTCCATGTTTGGAAACAAATTCTTGTTCCCTTGGCAAGTCTGTTTGTCCTCAAAGAGCGTGTGGGGGGTATGTGTGTATATATAGCCGTTATTATAAGGGTGTGCAGAAAAGCAAGTTTCTAACCGAGTTCGCTCCATATGTGGCTATAATTATGTGCCACTTCGGCCTGGGACTGACTCTACCTTCAGAAGGGAAGGGAAGAGGAGAGAAGATGCTGAGACATTGGATGAGTGGCATGTGGGCTGGGCAGGCAGCGATTTGTCCTGGAGCAGCACAGGAGCTCCACGCTGTATCCTGGAGGAGGCCATGGGATGGGGTTTGCCCTGCTCAGTTCACGGTCGGCACCTGGTTCTGATGGAGGCTGAACTCTTTGGCTTTGAGGCGCAGGCTGGCGATGCTGTTGGCCATGTTCACCCCTTGGGTGGGCGCTGCCGTCCCGCTGGAGCTGTAGGAGGGCACAGTGCTGCGGGGAGGGAGCAGGGAGGAATGAGGCAATGGCCCATGGAGAAGTCCCCATGCCCTTTGTGGTCCTGCTGGCTTCCCAGGCCAGGCTGGCTGTTCCCTCTTGGAGATCTCTCACAAGAACAGCCAAGGCTTCAGCATTTTTATGTGCTTGGATGGATGTGGGAACCCCTCAAACTATGCGCCAGGAGGCCCTGCTTTGTGCTTTTGGATGTGATGGCTAAACATGAACAGCTGGGAACCAGAAGGGACCCATGCCACCTCCTGTGCCGAGATGTGGGAAGGGTCAGCATGAGGCCAAGCAAATCCTTGCGAGGACCAGGGTGCCTGGTCCAGCCCCAAAATTCAAGGAGACAGGGAAGCCTGCTCAGCATTGGGCAGCAGATGCTCAGGCAGAGTTGAAATTATTCCCAAAGCCAAGTCAGACGAGCTCCTTTTGGCCTCATGAAGCTCTCCAAATCCCCAGCAGTGGCAGAGGGATTGCTGTGGCAGTGGAGTGGTCTCTAGGCAGCCCTGCCCTTTGGCCACCTCCTCCCCAGCTCCTCCAGAGCCTCCACCTACCTGTACGGGGAGGTGCTGGTCCAGGACAGATACTCCGGGGTCAGTGCGGTGGCTCGTGGTGCCATGGGCTGCTCAATGGCTGCTTCCTGGCTGTAGGATTTGAGCAGTGATGCTGATCTGTTGGCCAGCATCGCCCTCTCATTACGGCGGAACTTGGCCCTCCTGTTCTGAAACCACACCTGTGATGGGGGAAAGGTGGTCAGTGGGGACCCAGTGCGAGCAGGGACGTCCCAAGCATCTGTCCTATGGGTCATGATGATGTGCAGGATGGAACAAAGGAGGGGACAGTCCCTGCTCCTGCCTGGGGACAAGGCAGAGGGTGTTGTTTGTCCCACACAAACCTGTGCTCACCTGGACTCTGGCCTCGCTGAGGTTGACCCTTCTGGCCAGCTCCTCCCGCACAAAGGCGTCGGGGTAGTGCGTCCTCTCAAAGACCCTCTCCAGAGCCTGCAGCTGGCTGCTGTTGAAGGTGGTGCGGTTCCTCCTCTGCTTCTTCTTCCTCTTGGCTGCCCCACAGCTTGGGCTCAGGCTCTCACCTGTGGGCAGAGAACAGAAGCCACATGAGAGCCAGACCTGTGTGAGAGCCCACGACCCAGCCAAGCTCAAGCCCTCCTGGGGGTCTGCAGTGCCTGCTCTGTGCCAGCCATGCTCCCTCCAGGCACCTGGGACTTTGGGGAGCTGCATATGTGCAACCCTGTGATGTCCATGAGAATCAAAACCTATTCTGGGACCTGCTGGAGCTTAGGGTTAACCCCGAAATTTACCAAGGCCTGTGGTGGTTTCACATCTGGCTAAAACCATGTGGACCTGATTTTGAATACCAGTCCCAGTGTATTCTGAGGTTGCACTTGATCCACACTGGGGCTCTGCTCTTGGTAAGACTTTAAGTCAAGCTTTCATGAATGCTGATGAAAATTCATCACCAAAACACCAAGATGTGTCTCAGCTCCCACCTCCAGCACCCCCTGAGGCCCCAGCTGTGGCACATCCCCAAGGTGACAAAGGACTGCAGCCAAGCATCTGCTCCTCCAAGCCTGGTCTCCAGAGCTCAGAGCGAGCGGCACTGCGTCTCGCAGGGCTCAGCCTCACAGTGTTTATTTCTGGCTTTGCTGGCTCATGGAAACATGAAGCTGAGGGTGTAGCTTGGTTTCTCAGTATTGATCTTGGGCTGTCAGCCAGGCTGAGATTAATCTCCTCTCTGTCCCTAATATCATAGGGCTTGGGCAAGTTTATGAAGCCTTCTTCCGAGACACCCAGTCAGCTGCCTGCAAAGGCTTCGTGGGGAGCACGACTCGCTGTCGTTCTCCCTTGTGGAGGTACTGCTTAATGATTCTTTCCATTAATAAAGCATCTGGATCCAATCTGTACCTACTGGTGGGAAAGCATTTTGGAATTATTTGAAATGTTAATAATTTTATGACATTCTGATTCATGGCAGGGGTATGTTGGGGCTTTCTGCTCTGTATCATTGCAGAGGCCACGGTGGCAGCACTCCCTGAGTGTGCTCACAAATTAAATACTTGCTAATTATATTAATTGTGATACTTATTTAATAAGTGCAGCATTTTCAGATAATGCTTGAGCAACAAACAAAATCTACTGAAGGGATATTAACTCTGCTGTTTCAAGACACCACCAAGCTGTTGAGCAGGAGGAAACTTCCAAGATCTTTAAGGCCAGAAAATCTTCTTGCACCTTAACTCTGAATAATTCAAGCCGTTAAATGCCCAACAGTAAGTTCTTCATCAGTCCCTAGGACCCCTATGTGCCCAACTACACCATTCCCCCAAGGCCTCTCTGTAGTCACTGGCATTTCTCTGGGTCTTTTATTGTGCTGTAGGTGCAACTTGGCCTTGGTTGACCATCAGCAATCTGTGATCTTGTATTTTGGGCATGGCCTTCATGGTTGGGTGAAGACACACGGGACAGTGCCTGAAATATGTGTGGGTTTAAGACCCTTTCCCCAGCCAGGAAACCACAGGCTGCCCTTCGCCACCAATCGTGTTTAAAGGCTCACAAATAAAATTCTCAGAATTCCCTCCAGCACTTGTCCCTGCAGCTTCAAATGTCCTGCCAGTCTCTGCTTTCCAGTTGCCCCTTTTAGTGAAACTCCTTTTTTGGTCCTGTTTTCCTTCAGCGAGCTAATGAGCCGCTGGATTAAAATACATGAAGTTCAACCATGGCTGTCCCTGAGTTTTCTGGGAGCTTGGGACTGAAATGGGAACCATCAGGCTGGGAAAGAGCTACAGGATGTAACAGGGTGAGAGGTTTCCTTGTGGGTTTATGACCATGCCACAGGGCTTCTGGAGAAATGGTACATCAGGGTTTGGTTCAAAAGGTCTAGTCACAAGGGCGCCCAATGCCCCTCACCAAACTAGCAGTGATTTCAACAGAACTCTGGGAAATGTATAAATAAAATTTATAAACCCCCTTTGGCTTCTTCCTCAATTTAAACCTGGTTATAAGACTTTTCCATAGTGATGATTTCTCTCACCCATTCTAATTTGGCTGAAAGAAAGGAGGAGGAGGAGGAAACTTTTTTCAAATTAATTCTCAATCCAGTTCTGTAGGATCTGGCCACATTTCTGGCTGGTCTTTATCTCCCCAAACCCACAGAAGGAAAAGCTATACAGCCACAGGAAACAAGTGGTGCTGAGTGCTTCCCATACGGGGCTGGCAGTTGTGATGGGATCGAGGTTTAAGACCAGAGTTGGATCAGGATGTGTCTGAGCACAAGTGGTTCTTGAATTTTTGGAGACCTGCAAACCCTGGGCCATGCTGGCTTTGGGGCATTCTGTTCAGCCCCTATTGCTGTTTTTAATGGAAGGACCTTCCACACCTTTTCCAGGCCATGTCTGTATGGCAGGGAGTGCCTCCCTGGATCCTCTGCTCTGCTTAGGGATCAGCCTTGGTGATGCATCAACATCTTTTCCTCATTAGCTCATTTCAGGCTTGTGGGACCAGACAAATGCCACCCTCATTGCTGGTGGTGAGTGTCTGACAGGTTTACAATGTACAGTCAGGGTGGATCTCTTCTATCAGAGATGCTTTTACAATCCCAAATCAGCTTCCCAAAAATGAGCATGGCTAAGTCCTCTGTGGCATCAGGAAAGGAATGGGAAGGGGATGAGCTGAGTCCCCTGAAGATGCCCTGTCCTCTCACTGCCATCAGTGGGACTTGGATTTAACCAGACCTGCTGACACCTTGATGGGGGAACTGGAAATCAGTTCCCCAGCCTGACAGGCTTCCAGGAATAAGAGTTTGTAATTGCACAAAGTTAAAATCAGCTTCCCACCATCACTGTTCTGTCCCAAAGCAGTGCTTGGGGAGTTTATGGAGAAAGCCAAACCCTTGCCTTTGTTAGGTATAATTTGGGGGTTCATTTGGGCTGGAGGGACCAGTTTGGTTGGCCAAGCCTGAGGTCAGAGGGGCTCCTGAGCCTTCCCCCCAGCCACCTTCCCTCTATTTATCTTCCACTGATTACAATTTCCGCTGAAAGGAAAAGAAATGCAGGGAAAGGGGGAAAACAGGAGGGATAACATTACTGCATAACGAAAGATGACATGTGGGGGAGGATGGGGAGAGGGAGGCTCCGCACAGAGCAGGATGGGCCCAACGTGCATCACAAAAAAAGCCTTAAATTGCCCCAGAGTGCTAGGAAAGACAGGAGACTTTTCACCCGTGATGTGGATGAGTTTTGGGGTGTTGGATGTGGCCTCCAGCCTCCTCTCTGTGCTGTCCTGCCTCAGGCAGTGCTGCCTGAGAGCTGCAGACAGCCTGGGAGCAGCACTGTGCCCTACAGATGCCACAGGGTACTGGGACTCACCCCAAAACCCTTCTCCCTGAGGGAGCACCAAGCCTGGACTGTGCCACTCTGAGAACTTAGGAGTGACAGGTCCTGCCCCATTTGCAAAGGCAACTCCACCCCTGGGTCAGAGCAGTGCTGGCTCAGCTGGTTCAACCAAGCCCCTTTCCCACCTCCTGCCTTTTCCCTCTGTGCTCCCATTAGTTTTCCATAGGAAGGACTCAGCAGGTCTCAGCCTTGCTGCTGGGCTTGCCAAGGGGGGCCTTACACTGGCAGGGCCCCCAGCCTCCCACAGCTGCTGTTGAGCACTGTGAAGAGGTAATTTTCACTCCATTTCCACCAAGGCTTCAGTTCTGACTTACAAGCTCCATCAGTGCACATTAAATGGCCTCAGAGCAGCTGCCATCCAGATCAGCCAGCACTGACAATCCCAGCAGCTCACTCGCCTGAGCCCCAGGAACACAGGCAGGGATCCTCCCTTGGGATGTCCTTCATTGCCAGCCATGCTCAGTCTCCCCTCTGGACACTCATTTTGGGGGGTTTCTTTGCAAAATGCTCATCCAGAGTGTGGTGTCTGCCCAGCACCATTCCTGCTACCCCAGATGGTCACTTCAGCCAACTGCCAGCCCGTCTCTCCCCCAGGTGATGCTGCAAACTCCTCTCCCTATGGGCACCACTACATCCTCAGACAAGTTTTCCTGAGTCCAACTCTACCCCTTGGCTTTGGGGTGCAAATACCCCATTTTTCAGGTCAGAAGCAGCAAGTTCAACCCTCTCACGCAAAAAGCCCGGGCTACATCTCCAACGTGTTTCATTTTCCATTGCACCGCAGCCCCCACGGCCCTGCACAGTTTTCTGTCATTAAATTATTTCACACATTCCATTTATTTGCGAGCAGTTTGCCAAAGACCCTTTAAGCTTTAAATTTTTCACACCCCCCCCCAGCCAAAATGATCAAATCTGCTGTACCATTTACTTCCCTGCTACGCCTGGAATGGCATTTTTTTCCTCCTTTTTTCTTCTTGGGTATAATTTAAGGGCTGAAATAGCCTGGAGGGAATTAGCTGTAAATTCTTCCTAAGACAAATAAATTCAGCCCTCTAAGTTTCTACGTTTTTCAAACTGTTGAGAGACATTTTGGGTTTGTTTTACTTGAAATAATGATCGTGGCATATCTGACCCTCAGGCTGCAGCCAGCTCTAGCCAAATAAATAGCTTTTATTAATTAAGGTTTATCCTTAACAAATAAAACCCCAATTTGATCTCGGCCGGCTGAATTAGCAAAAATAAACAACGGGTTCTCTGGGCACTTGATGTGGATTTAACAAATTAACGCTGGGCCTTCATCAGGGAAGCCGCAGGGTGGTGGAGGTCTTTTACAGCCAAGAAATCCTTTGGAAAAACAATGTCTTTCGTTTCTCCCATGGTCTCTCTCGGTAAACATGTGCACTCCCTTCATCCCTTTATACACTGGGGGAAGCGAGGAGAGCTCCGGCCGTGACGTCTGCCAAAGTTTCATGTGCAATTGTTTAACTTGCTCCTCTAAATCATGCAATGGGGAGGAAGCGTTTCCCCTGGGACTGCAGCGAGCTGGAGCAAAGCTCTGGGGTTTGGGAATTGCCCCTCCATGTGTGTGCCCCCTCCAGCTCCTTTTCATTCCACAGCCTTCAGCTGAGACACCTGAAGCTAAGGTGTGATTTGGTCCCTCTTTCCAGGAGCCACTTCCAACACTGCCCTGCCTTGGGATGCAGTTGGGAACAGCCTGGGAGCCCAGGGTGGGGGTTACTGGCCCATACTGGGGCTTTGCAGGGAGGAGGGATAGCAGGAGGGATGCTCCACAGGCCAAAGGGAAGCTGGGCACTTGTCCCTGCTCACAGGCACAGGAAGGACAGTGTTTGTTGCAGTAGGGATGGTGGAAGATGCCTACACCATAATGGGTCTTTAATCTCTCCAAATCATCTTGGAAAGCCTGGGGGGCTGAGGAGCAGCCAGGAACCTGCCCCTCCCCGTGTGCTGAGTCGCCCAGGTGTGCTGCCTTTCCTGCACCTACCCACGAGCCCAGCCTGGGTGCACAGGACCAACACAGCACCAGCTTGGGGGCAAAACCCTATCAGTGAAACTCCCATTTCTGCATTGTTCCACCCCAGTACCCAGGGGAGAAACATTTGGGGCTGCCAACCCCTGCCCACAGGCTGCCAGCCCCAGCTTTGCTTGGAATGCTGCTGTGAGCTCCAAACTCATCCTGGGAACAGCCATGGATGTGGGGGACAGGGTGTCCCTCGGGAACAAGGGCTGTCAGCCCCTCTCCAGGCTCCCACTGCTAGGACAAGGCTCCCACCTCCTCATCCTGACCCACTGCCACTCCCTGTGCCCCCTCCAGCCCAGCCCAGCCCCACAAACACCCCGGGAATGCTGAAGGCTCTGGGGGGAGGTTGAAGCTGGGGGGGGGTCCAAATGTGCTGAGTCCGAAGGAAACTTTCTCAGCTCAAGTGGTGTACATGAAAAATTTAAGAGAGGGGCAAGTCCCAGCTACTGGAGAAACATTACAGCGAAATGTTTCCGAGGATGTTTCACCTCATTAATTGTGAAAAAACTGAAACGCTGACACGTTTTTACAGGCTGCCAGTTTTGCTGGGGGAAAAGTGTCTCTGTTAAAAAGGAGCAGCAAAAGCCTGGACCAAGAAAGAGGCCAAAGCTGTCCCGGGGGGGCCTTAGCCTGTGCTCACTGACAGGCAGCAGCAGCCTGTTTTATGGTTATGGAGCTGCCTCTGCACCAGCCAGAAACCACCCAGCACCACAGCTTGCTACCCCCAGCCGCATAGACACCCAATTTTTGAGAAGATTCTGCCCAGCACAGCTGCAGCCCCAGAGCCCAGGAGATTTTCCCCTTGCACCCCTGGATGGTGTATGGTGTCTGAGCAAGTCCAGGTGAAAGCCAGAACAAACCAGGAGGGTCCTGGCTGAGCCAGCAGCATCCCTGCATCCCAGTGGGGTGTGTCCAGCCTGTGCTGGTAACCCAGTGGTGACACTGAAGCTTTTTTTTTAGCTCATTATTAGTGCAGCAAATACATTGGGAACATGATGCTTTAGGTGCGTACTGGGAACAGAAAGAATGAGAAAAGGAAGGTCTCTGTCAGGAGATACTGTTTTCCTTAGGGATGGTTCCAGCCCAGAATTAGCCACCAAATTCACTGCTGAGAGCTGTGAGTGGATTCAGAGCTGGCTCTCCAGTTGGCTCTGGAGCAAGGGCAGCTCTGCTGCCCAGGTGCACAAGAGGGAGAAGATCAGGAAGTCACAGTGAGGAAGCAGGAAGATAATGAAAAGAATGAATAAGGGAAGCAATTCTGGAGATGTCAGGTGAGGAACCAGCCAGCCAAGTCTTGTGCTGTGATTTAAAGAGGATGCCCTGAAAGTTGAAAGCTGGTGAAATCCACAGGGCTGCAGGCAAAGCCCTGAGGTTCTGATGTGCTCAGGAGCCCCTGAACATTCCCAGCACTTCCCACCATGCCAGAGGCTACTGCCCAGGCCAGAGGCTCCTGCACAGCCCAGCACAGCACTCACCCAGCTGAGGCCAGGCCCCAGGAATGGTGTTTTGGCACAGCCAGCTCCTGCGTCAGCGGAAGCATTTAATGAATTAATTGCAGCCACATTCCCTGAAGGAGGAGGCAGGGTTGGTGGGATGCTGTCAAGCCTCAGGAAGGGGCTGGGGAACATCTTTGGCCACAAAGCACTGATGGGACTAAGGGGAGTTGGCTGAGCAGCACAAGAAATTCCTGTCCACTCTGCCAGGGATCTGGGAGAGATGGTGCCATCACCCACCTTTCACCCGGGGTGGAGCTGCCTGGGGACAGACCTTTGGAGAAGGTGACAGAGACACATCCTGCTGGCAGCTCACTGGCTCGGGATGCACCCCAGCACCCCAGCATCCCAGCCCCAGCCCTGGGTGAGGATCAGAGCACAGAGCCTGGCACCATCAGCACCCCTGACAGGGCTGCTGCACCAACAGCGCTGGCGCCCAGGCTCTGGCTGTGCCGTCCCGCCCGCCTGGCTCCCGCAGCCGGGAGCGGAGCCGGGGCCAGCGCGGGGCCGGGGGGCTCAGACCGCGACAGTGGCACCGGCCCAGGGCAGCCAGCCCGGCCCTTGGGCTGGGGGGCTGCGGGAAATGTCCCCTCCCTCCCTGCCAGCGCGGGGGGAGCCCAGCCTGGCGCTGGGAGCTGCCGGCAGCATCCCTGTGCTCCGATCACAATGGGCTGTCCCGGCTCCAGAGCCACCGCTGCTCCATTGTGTCAGCGCCCCTCGGGGACGGAGCTGAGCTGGGGCAAAGCTGGGGGGCTGCTCCACAGCGAGTTCCCAATTTCCCCTCAAAGAATGGCCCGGGGAGGTGGAAAGGCTCCTGGCAAAATCCACTGTCTGCATGGGTCCGGCGGCTTTGAGAGGTCAGGATCTGACAGGCTCTGACACCTTCCCTGCTCATGGCAGGGGAACATGCAATTCAAAGGGTTCACACCCCTCTGGGGCTCCTCTCTTCTTAATTGGGGCTGGGGTCACACAGAGCCTCCAAAATCTCATCCACAGTGGTGCCAGTCTGGATGTCCCCTGCCAAAGAGGGGGAATCAGGAGAGATGCCGGGATGGGCGCCCCTGGCTTCATGCAGGACGCTCCAAGGGGCTGTGTCAGACCAAAGGGCTCCTCAGGAGGATGTTTGTGGCTGCAGGGCTGGGGGTAGCAGGAGCTGAAGCCCTCCCAGCACAGCCAAGACAGCGTGGTGGGTTTGGCTGATCCAAGCCAAGCTCCGAGCAGCACCGACCAACGGGGGAGCAGGAATTTTCATTCTGTTCTCCTGTGAATTTGCCAACCCCCACGGTGGAGGCCCAGGGACCAACAAAAGGCGCTGGCTCTCCCCCAGCCACCACCAGCCAGGAGCCTTCCCGGCAAGGAGACACTCACTGCAGAGCTTGCTTTTATCTCCCAGCCAGGAGACCTTCCTGGGGTGGGAAGGGAGCAGAGCTTGGGCTGTTCTGCACCTCACAGCACTGCAGCACCCCGGGATGTCCTGGGGATGCACCTCCCCACTTTGCCAGCTCATTAAACAGCAGTGTGGCAGTGGTGGTGGCCCAGAGATGTGTGAATGGGCCTCTGTGGCTCAGGGAAACAGCCAGCCCAGACCCTGTGGCCAAAATGCAGGGATTTGGGTCAGCCCAAACCGCAGTGAGGGGTCTGGGCAGAGGGAACAGCCACGGTGGCTCCCCACAGCCACTGGAGAGCGGGAAGGTGGGACAGATGATGGATGATGCCAGCACAGACCCTGCTGCCCTACATCAGGGCTGAGCACAGCAGATGCTGCTTCCCTTCCCATCCTGCACACCATTTAGGCACCATTTGGTGCATCCATGATGCAGTCACAGAGGTGCCAACATTGCTCACATGCTCACACCTGATGTAAGAGGTTACCTGCTTTTCCAGCAGGGCACAGACTTATAATTAATTAACACTAATGAGACTGGCCCAGGAGTAGCACCCGCCTGTGCTTGCAAAGCACCACCAGAATCCTGAATTTAATGGCAAAGTGAGTTTTCCTGGGAGTGGGAAGGGGATGGGGAGTGCCTCAGGCCATCACAGTGTTGAGAGCTCACTGGGACTTTTGCTCAGTGTTTGAAAAATAAAACTGAATCAGCCGGGGCTGCATAGCAGGAACGTTGTGTGGCAGGCTGGCTCCCAGCCAGGGACCCCTGGCATGGTGATCCCAGCCTTCCTCTCCATCCCAGCCCCCCCAAAAAGGTGGTTTTTTGAAATTTAATAGGCAAAAGCCCAAGCAAGCTAGCCCAGTGGCATCTGGCACTGAAACCCAACACCAGCCCCACGAGGTTCAAGCAGAGACCCCATTGCATCAGGGTCATTGCCAAGGGGGGAGGAAGCAGGCAGGGACAAGGGGGAATGAGGAGAATTCCCATGATGTCCCTTCCTGTTGCCCACTGCCACTGCCCCAAGTCCCTTTTCGTTTTTGAGCCCAAAAGGGTGTTTTTCACACCCAGGCCAGCAAATCACTGAGCACCCATCTGATCAGTGAGCACCAGCACCTGCTGAGAGCCCATCCCATGGCCACCAAGTGTGGACAGCAGCATGTCTGGCCAGGTGTGGGGTGGGTGTGAGCCCCACTGGGACCCCCCAGCCCCTCCAAGCAGGGCCCTGCATGCACAGACTCCAGGGAGCCCCTGCCAGCAGCAGCATCCCTGTCCTCTGGTCTGCTTTTCATTTGAGGTCGGTGGCCTCTCGCCAAATTTATTGTAAAACATTCATTTTAATAAGTGGCTCGTATCTTTTTTTTTTTTTTAAACCCAGCCTGGTTAACTGTTTGCAGGTTAAAGCAAAACCATGCAGGGTGGGGATGGTGGGGACAGTGGGGAACAGTGGGGACAGGATCAGGTTGCTGGGGGCAGGTGCCAGCTGTGGACAGGACACCAGGAGATGGAGACAGGAACATCAGTGTCCTGCTTCTACAAAGGTCAGCAGAGGTGAGACCCTCACCCTCATCACTCCAAGCCTTCATCCCTTCCAGGTCCCCAGGGAGACCAAGCCCCCTCCCATCACACTGATACAAACACTGACACTCTCATACAAAATTCAGACTTACTGCTCAATGGGTAACTGGGTCAAGTCAAACATGCAGAGGGCTTCCCAAAGTGGACATTGCCTGGTAGTTTAGTTTCAACATTTGTTTTAAGTTTTATAAACCTCTAATACTAATAGAAATACTGGAGTGTCTTTTAATTTAAATGAAAACATTTTTTTTAAATTTAAAAATTCCCTTGAGGTATTTACAAGCCCCAAATTACAGCCATGTGGCCAGCCCAGATGAGAAAGTGAAATTGGTGAGGAAGGAGCGTGGCAGCTGCCTCAGCCCAAGCCCAGCCCAGCCCAGCCCTGCAGTGGCTGTCCCCATGTCACCTGTGTCCCCTGCACAGACTCTGCTTCTCACCTTTGCTGGGAACACGGGATCCATGGGTTGGCCAGCCCCTGGAGCTGCCACCACAGCTGTCCCCATCAGGGTGGCATCTTTCTGTCTTTCCTGCCTTCCTTCTGTGCTAACATTTCTGTCTTCTCCCTGCAGCACAGTGGCTTTGGGGACAGGAGCTGCCCATGACCCATCCTGTGCCCTCCTCAGCTGTGCTGCTGCTAGACCAGGCTCTGTGTACCCCAGTGCTGTGTCTGGGGTCCTCTAAGTGCTCCCCTACACCATCACTGCTACTGCCACCCCCAAGCCACCCCTGAGAGCCCTGGCAGTGTCCTGTGCATCCTGGGGTGCAACACAAGCCCCCCAGCTCAGCAATGCCCTGCAGGACCTGGGGTACAGCGTGGATCCCCTGAATGGCTCAGTGCCCCATGCCTCCCCCTGCAACACCCTGTGCATCTTGGGGTGCTGTGTAACCCAAACACACACACCCTTCACTGCCCTGTGCATCTTGGGGTGCTGTGTAACCCAAACACACACACCCTTCACTGCCCTGTGCATCTTGGGGTGCTGTGTAACCCAACACACACACCCTGCACTGCCCTGTACACCTTGGGGTGCTGTGTAACCCAAACACACACACCCTTCACTGCCCTGTACACCTTGGGGTGCTGTGTAACCAAACACACACACCCTTCACTGCCCTGTGCATCTTGGGGTGCTGTGTAACCCAAACACACACACCCTGCACTGCCCTGTGCACCTTGGGGTGCTGTGTAACCCAAACACACACACCCTGCATTGCCCTGTACACCTTGGGGTGCTGTGTAACCCAAACACACACACCCTGCACTGCCCTGTGCATCTTGGGGTGCAGCACAATCCTCACCCCACCCCAGCAATGCCCTGCATGACCTGGTACAATGCCGACCCCCTGTACATCTTGGGGTGCAAACCAGCCCCTCCAAACACACACTGCAGCGCCCAGCACAGCCCCAAACTCAACAGAACCCCCCCGTCAGTGCCCTGCACAACTCGGGGTGCAATCCCCAGGCTGAGCAGCGAGCCCCCCCTCCCCAGCACCCGCTGCCATGTGCTCCCCGCCGCTCCCCCGCTCCCCTGCCATGTGCACTCCAGTTTCCTTGCGTGTGAAGCCTGCAGCCTCTCGGATTCAGTGGCTGGAAAGGATGGCGCCTCTCCACATCTGGTTCAATGCGCGAGCCTGGCGCCTGGCTTAGCCACAGTCTCCATTCAGAGACACACAGACTTTAATAGACTCATACAATTCTTCCTGATCTATCACTGCAGCCGCAGCTGAAAAGCTGCTTTATTATATGCACTCAAAGGGGGATGAGGAGGGAAGGGGAGGGGGCCGGCGGCTGGCGCTGCCGCTCTCTGAAGGCATCCCCGGGGACCCGAACTGTCCCCCCGGCCCTGCCCAGCCTCCCAGCGGCTGTTTCCCCCCCAAACCCACAGAAAAGAGCAGCACCGCAGCCTCATTATCTCTCCTGCTCAATTAACGCCCTCCAAGCTGCCGTTCGCACCCGCACCGCGCTCGGCTGGGGCTGCAGGGGACGAGGTGGCAAAGGGGACCCCGCCTGTCCCCCGAATGTCCCCAGGATGGTTTCACTCCCGCACAAACCGCAGCAATTTCCCCCAATAATTCCTGCAACATCAGCATGGCATTTATCCGGCGATTCCCCGAGGGAATCCCGCAGCGGAGCTGTCGGGGTGAGGAGCTGCCCCGCACCCCGGTGCCAGCCCAGCCCAGCCCAGCCCAGCCCAGCCCGGCCGGTCCGAGCGCTCCCGGGGCAGCCCAGGGCAGGGAAGAGTCTGCCGAGGGATGCTGAGCACGGACAGAGCGTTTGCGCCGTGGGAAGGCTGGAAAACATCGCCCGCGGTCATGTATGTGTCCCTCGGGCAAAGGCAAACATCGGGAATGCCTCAGGGGCGAGGGTAGGAATTTTTGTGCTAATTCTCGGAAGTTTAGGGCTGTCCAGTGAAAAACAAGCAGTTTGGCAGTTTTGAGGCAGTCCTGGACAACAGGCACCGGAAAACCGCCTTGAAACCCCAAATCAGGCTTTTCTCCCCAAAAGCTTCGCTGTTCCCATCCTCCCCGACTCTTCTGGGCATCACCAAGACCAGGCAGGGGGTGGCTGCCTCTGCCCACCACACTTCCACTCTGTTCCCAGTTGCTTTTTCCAGCCAGGAAAAACCTGATCTGCATTAACCCTGGTCTAAATCCTCGCTCAGTCCCAGCTCAGCCCAGCCACAACCCACAGCCCCAGCATTTTAAAGGATGCTCTGACCCAGTTCCCTGGCTCAGGGATGCCATCCTGGAAGGATAACTCCTTCCAGCTTCTGCTCGTGCTGCAGGGAGGGAATGAGCCAGTCTGGGGACAGCAACCCTCTGTGAATCCCAAAACACCCGGGTCCCATCCTGCTCCAAACCTCATCCCTTCAGCTCAATGATTTTATATCTCTAAGGAGATAATTCCCCGTGGCTGGAGGAAATCAGCCTTGGGTGAAGGGGTGATCAGCCCCACTCCTTGGGAGAGAGGAGGGTTTCTAACGAGGCAGCCTCAAAGCCCCAAATCATCTCATCAGCCTCCCAGCTACAGACACACGCCTAGGCTCTCTTAAAATGCTGATTCGTTGAAATTCACCCATTTTGGCTGCACAGAGTCGAAATTTCATATTTTTCCTGTGAATCAGCCCCATTCCCTGAAATAACAGCCCAAAAAGAGAGGGGAAATAGTCTTGCACTGAGCTGTTCCTGGTCGAGTGAGACATAACAGCCTGAGGGGGGGGACAGGCAAGGTGTCCCTGCACCCCAGCACCCTCCTGGGCTGGGCACAGCTGTGTCACAGGGTGCTGCTGAGGACTAAAGCACAGCAGTGGGTGCTGCCAGGGCTCCCAGGGAAGCGGGGCAAAGCCTTGTGTCCCCACAAGGGAGGGACCCCTCCACTGTCCCCTCTGGACACTGTCATGCCTTGATTCTCCCTGCTGGAAGGTGGTTTCAGAAGGAGCATCCCCCACAGCAGTGCCTGCCAAAACCCCACTCACTGGGGGTGCTGAGCACAGAAAAATCCCAGCAATGAGGAGTCGGGGAGAAAAGTGATTTTCCTGCTCTGCTGGCCCAGCCAAGGCTGCTCCAGCTCCTGGGCTCCCCCAGCCAGAGAGTCCCCATCTCCCCAGGCCCTGAGTTTGGGTTTTTTCCTTTACCCTGTGGCTGCAGCTCTCCCAGCACAGAAGTGAGCACGTGTGGGGACCCTGCAGAGCACTGCAGGAACGTGCTGGTATGTGTTTCCCTGTGCCCTGGGGAGGGCTCAGCGTGGGCAGGGCAACTTCCTGGGGCCCCTGCTCCAGCCCAGAGCCCCCCGAGCTGGGGCAGGGGAGCCTGGAGCCCAGCTGGGGGTGTTCAGCTCATCCAGGGGCAAATTCTCCCCAGATCAGAGCCCTGGTGTCACCAGTCAGTAAGAGGCTGACAGCAGCCCAGGGCACGGGGAGGAGAGGGATGGTGACCCAGTGTCACCACGGGAGGGGCAGGAGGGTGAGGGGATGTCCCTGGGGAGGAGTGGGATGTGAGTGTGTGGCACAGAGAGGTGGTACTAGGATGACCCCCATTCCTGCCTGTGCCTGGCAGTGATTTGTGCAGCTCTGGCTGGTTCTGCAGGGTGGTGACCTCACTCAGCCCCTTATCCTGCTTGTGCCATGGGGAAACAGCACTCCCACCCCACAGCAGTTTTTGGGTAGATGAGATTTGAGGAACCAGTTTCCTCTTGTCCAGAGCAGGGGACCATGTGCAGGACAGTGGTCCTGTGGCAGAGACACAGGATAAGAACCACAGGGGAGGCTGTCCCCACCTAGGGAGGGGGAAGCCTGGCTGCAGGAACATGCTGCAGGTCGGGGCTGTCCCCTGTCCCCTGCATCAGCCTGGGGGGTTCCACAGCCCCTTTTTCCCTGACTGGGATATGCTGGGATCCCTGTGAGTGCCTGGAAACCTTCTGGGTGAGCTGGGAGCTGTCAGGCTCCCCATCCATCCTTGCTTGTCACAAGCACAGACAGATGTAAAGGGCTGGGAGGTGATGGGGTGGGGAGCTTCCACGTGAATTAATTGGCACTTACTGCCAGGCACCCTCAGCTGCTGCTGTTTTGGGGAGCAGTGAGGGATGATGGGTGAGCTGAAAACGCTGCTGCCCCACTCCAGTGTACCCCAACCTCATCCCACATGCCATGGCAAGCGTGGTGGTGCCACCCTGAGCAGCAGGGACCCCTCCTTTGGGGGAAAAAACCTCTCCTTGGAGAGCTGAGCCACATCTACCAGACAATTCTCAAAGCCTCTTCCCCTCCTGTGATGGGTCTCTACACCCCTGCCTGTCCCAGGTCAGGCATCCAGAAACCATGGAAAGCCTCCCAGCACAGCAGCCTGGATGCCCAGAAGCTTTGGGGCTGTAAAAAGCAGATGGATGCTGGAGAGAGATCTGATGGGTCTGGGGTTACAGGGCTCAGTCTCACTGAGCCAGGCACAGGGGATCAGCCCTGAGTTAATGATACTGGGTTTAATTGTGGCTGATGGGCACAGATCTCCCAGGGGAGGCAGATCCCCAAAGGCACATCCCAGCCTCAGAGCTGCCTCCTGCCAGCACAGCCAGAGAGGTCAAGGTGTCCCTGAGCTGTGCCCACGTCTGATGGGGATAAGTGGTATTGGGGAAGGCAGAGCAGCACAGCCAAACTTTGTCCTGTGAGCCAGGACCAGCACAGTTCCTGGACTGGGACACCACAGGGACACCAGCTGGGATGGCTCTGCCTCAGGGAAGGTACCTGAGCCCCAGGAGGAGTTTGGCAATCAGCCACCACTTTAACTCCAGGACCCTTTTACCCTCTGATATCAGGTCCTTGTCCCTCCCTGCCTCACTTCTCCCTTTTCAGCTACTCTGGTTTACATAATTAAAGCAAATTTGTTGTAACAACATCTTAATCCTCTCTGCCCCTTTGGGTACTGCTTCTTCTCTCCTCCTTCATCACTGCTCTGCTCAGCATCCTCACAGAACAGGTCCCAGGGGATGAGGAAGAGGCTCCAGGCACTGTTCTGAAAATGGGATGTCCAGGGGCCACCACACCTCCCCATCCCACTGCCAGTCCCAGTGGCCAAATAAATGGTCAGTGCATGCCTGTCCCATGCCAAAAAATCCCCCTGGAGAGGCCACAGCTCAGCTGTGACAAAAGTGACTCTTTCTGAGTTTTCAGCCCCAAAGTGGCTGCCGGAGCGACTCCCTCTCCCATCCCCAGGCGGCACCAAAAGTAAGTTCATTGTTTGAAAAGCCATCAGTCAAGGCCTGCTGGCTAAAATTACCCTCCTGCTTTATCATCTTGAGAACATTAAGGGCTGTTGTTAACAGATGTTTCGCGTTACACGTTATTTGTTAGTCTAATGAAAGGAGGTGAACAAGCTTTCAAGACCTCAGAAGTTGTGCGAAGGTTTTGGATGGGAGGCTGTTGCACCACTCCAGGGGAGAAGGAAGACGAAGATGAGGATGTGAATGAGCTCTCGACACCCTGTTGACTTTTCCTTGCTCTTGCCTGGCTTGTGGGATTTCTGATTTTTGGGTGTCATGAGTGCAATGTGTTACACAGATATTTGTATTCACCATCCCAGGAGGATGCACTGGGGACACTCAGGGCCAGTGTGGGGCTTGGCCAAGGCAGGGGCTGAGCAGCCCTTTGGCTGGAGAGGGAGCTGGGCATGGCTTTGGTCCTCAAAAGCCTCAGAAGTGCCAGCAGGAAGGGATGTGCCAGCCCTGCAGGGCACTCCTGGAGGAGAGGTGTGCCAAGGGCCCCAGCCATGGGGCTGCCCCAGCCCCTCTCCAGCAGGCAGGGCTGTGGGGTGGCTGAGGTCAGAAGGGGGCTGAATCCCCTTCTGCAGAGAATAAATCCCTGCCCTGAGTTTCTCTGGCTGTGCCACCCTCTGGAACAGAAACCTCTCACTGCTGCTTCCCTGGGGAAGGGGAGGGGGGTTTGTTGGGGTCTCAGCCTGCTGGGCACAGCCTGGGGCTGCCTAAAACACCCTTGTGTCAGCTCTGCCAACCCAGCCCCCAGCCCAGAGCGAGCCCTGCCTGGTGCAGGGGTACCAGCAGCTTCACAGCAGGTTCAGGGCTGCTCTCCCTCCAACCCACCAGCACAACGACCCCAAAGGCTCCTGGCTGGAGCTCAGAGCCACATCCTGCAGAGAGATGCTGGGGCACTGTGTCCACTTGTGTTCTTAACAAACCCACTGCCACCAACTGCAGGGCTCCAAACCTCCATCTGGCAGAAAATCCCCACGATGGTGAAGAGGAAGATGAGAGAAAAGGCTGAGAGGCTGTTTTATTTCAGGATGCCAATAAAAGATAAGGTTACCAGTAAAAGTTCCTCTGCTGTCATCACACCGATGCTGAAAGCATCACAGATCTGCTGCAAAAGGCTGATGCTCACAAAGGCAGGACATTTTCCTGGTATTTCGAGTCTCCCCATCTCAATTTAGGAAACTACATCCCAGTTAAGGCAGTGGCAGCAGGTAAGGGTCTCTAAGGTGCAGCTTTGCCACCACACAGGTTCTTGTCTCTGTTTCCTTGTTCTCTTCTTGCCCACTGCTCTCAACTCCCAGGTATTTTTCAGCATCAGAAATGCTTCAACTGCTGGTCAGCTTGTCAGAGCATTCCAGATGCTGATGGTGTCTCCATCCATCAAGCTTGCCAGAACAGGTGCTAATGGGAAATATCTCACACGGGCCAGCAGTGCTGGGATCTGCAGACCAAGCCCCTGCCCCGGGAGGAACGGGCTTTTAGGGTGAAGAACAGGCTTGTGGCGATCGTGCAGCCTCTCACTCTGCTTTTTGCACCATGCTGGGTCCACATTGAGTTCTTTGGGTGCATTAGGAGCCCAGAAGGGCGGTAGTTTCTCTGCTGCTCTGCAAACAGCCCTGTGAGACTGCTGCGGGCTGGGTTTCCAAAAGCTGTGCTGATCCCACACGGAATACTGTCCCCCTACAGACCCACAGGCAGGAGAAACCCTCCCCACAGCCCCAAAGCCACTGCCAAAAATACAAACAAAACCCAGGGGAAAGGGAGGGAGGGTGGAAAATAACACTGCAAATACCAGATACCATCTCAAAAAGCAGCGCCCAGCCTCAGCGAGCCCTCAGCAGCGCGGGCAGAGCCGGGGGCTCCGTGGGGCTGCTCCATGAAGGAAGGAGGCTGTGCAGGGAATGAACTGTCTGGAGACACATCTGCTCGCAGTGTAGGAGCCACGGGAGGGGACAGGGAAAGCACCCGGGGGGATTGAAGGGACTGAGCCCCCTGCAGCAGCACAGATTCCCGGCTGGGCTGTGCACCCTGGCCAGGCGCGGGTCCGACCCTCGGCAGGGCTGTCAGCGCGCAGGGCTGTAGAAAACAAGCCTGGGATGGCAGAACCCAGCCGGGAGACAAATTTGGGGAATGCCACCCCTGGGGGAGGCACCCCACGCTCTGCATCCCCTGTGTCACCTCCGGGGGGCTCTGGGCTGCCCCTGCACTGCGGCTCTGCCCCAAGAACGGGGCGAACCCTCCTCACCCCCGCCCCAGGACCGGAGGGGGATGCGCGGGACCGGCGGAGCGGCGCGGAGGGAGAGATGCGAGCGGGACTGTCCCGGTAAAAACGCGCCTCCGGCCAGGACCGAGCGCCATGGAGCCGCGTCCCGGGCCGGTCCCGTTCTCCTCTCCCCGCCCCGGTTCTGTCCCCGCTGATGCCGGGACAGGACCCGCTGGTTCCGGTCCCGCTCCCCGCGCCCGGAAACCGAGCCCGGGAGCCCCGGGGGAAACGGGGACCCCGCAGGCGGTGCAGCCCGGCACGGAGCGACTTCCCGGAGCGGCCCGGACCCGACACCGCCGGTGCCGGCGAGGAGGCGGCCGGTGCGGGGTCCTGGTGCCCCCTGTCCCGGTGCGGTGTCCCTGTGCCCCTGTGCCCCTGTCCCGGTGCGGGGTCCCGGTGCCCCTGTCCCGGTGCGGGGTCCCGGTGCCCCCTGTCCCGGTGCCCCTGTGCCCCTGTCCCGGTGCGGGGTTCCTCTGTCCCAGCCGCCCGGGGCTCGGCACCCTCGCAGCTGCCCCCGACGGGGCTCCCCCCTCGCCTCCACCCGCTCCCCCAGCTCTCCCCACCCCTCCGCGGGGGGACACTGACCCCGTTTGTCCGGGGGGGACACGGCGGGGACACCCCACCCCAAAGCTGTCCCGTCGCCGGGGACTCACCGTCCTGGGGCGCTGCCTCGCTGCCGCTGCTGCCTCCCGACGGCTCCGGGCCGGCCTTGCCGCCGCCGGCGGGCGGGGGACCGGCCGCGGGGGTCCCGTTCATCCCTGCCGCCACCTCCTCCAGGTCGAGGAGGTGGCTCACGCTGAAGTTTTTCCGGCTTTGAGCGTTTTCGGGCGGCTCCGGGCCGCGCACGGCGCCGGGGGCGAACGGCTTGTCCATGGCAAAGGCTGGCGCCGAGTCCATGGCTCCCACCCCCAGCCAGCAGCCCACCCCGAGGTGCCGGGCCGCTCCCGGCCCCCTTCCCCTTCCCCACCCACCCCCCCCCAAAAAAAGGAGAAAAAAATTTAAAATAATTATAATTTTTTTTTTTTTTTAAATAAGGGGGAGAAAAAAAAAAACTCGGCTGCCCTGAGTCCGGCTCCCTCCCCAGCCCCTGTTCCGCCTTGTGCTGACGTCTGGGGAAAAAACCACGCTCCCAGCCCAAACTTTCTTCCCCTGCTCTTTGCTCTGGAGCTGTTCAAACAAACGCCCCTGCTCAGCGCCGAGCGGGGCGGCCCCTCGCCCCCCCGGCCCTGCGACCTGCCCCCCTGCCAGGGACCGAGCCGCGGAAGGGGGGGCACACCGGGGGGAGACCCGCGGGCCCCCCTCCTTCCCTCCCCCGTTATCCCATCCACACCACACCCCCAGCTCTGTTTTAAGTGCTTCTATCAACAAGTGTAAGTGGCTGCGCTCCGTGGGGAGGGATGGGGTGGGCTGGGAGAGGGGCTGGAGGGAGAGGTGACCCGCGGGTTAGCGGGGGACACGGCCCCCCTCCACCTCCAGCCACCCCCCTCCTCCGGTCCCCATCAACCCCGGAGCAAGGTCACCTCTCCTGGGAAAAGCCTGGCTCTCTCGCCTTAATGAGATAATTACGTCCTGCACCACAGTTAAAAACTCATAGGCTGTTTCCCTTGGGGTTAGAAAGAAACCTCCCTAATGAAAACCAGCCACCGGGAAAAAGGAGTTTTTCCTTTTTAAAATTATATATATTTATATATATACACATATAGCTATGCGGGGAGGAGGCAGTGGGAGGGACAGGGGCAGAGCCCGGCGCTGCTGTCGGGACAGGGCTGGGCTCGGGGCGGTGAGCAGAAATCCAAGAGGTTAAACAATTATTCCTTCCCCTCGATTCCAGCCGCTGCGGGGATACAGGGACAGGGTTCGAAACCTCCAAGCGAGATCGGCCGGCTCTGAGCTCATAAACATCCCTGCTCCAGCACGGCCGAGGGAGGCAAACCCCTGGCTGAGTTATTTTAACATTTGTCGAAAGCTTTTCTTGCGCTCCCTTCCCCTTCAAGTCGGAGGCGTGCAGATTTTTAAGCCAGCCAGTGCTGCCAAATCTGATCTTCCTGACGGGGAAGCAGCTTCCCAGAGCTCTCCAGCTTGGAAGGGGTGTAGCTGAAGGCAGATTTTGGCTCTCTCCAGCTCTGCAGGGGGCTCCTCCAGTGTGCAAACAAGCCAGTCCAACCTCCCTTCCCCCTCTTTTTTGGGGGGGGTTCGTTTATAGGTTCTGTCGGTCCAATTCTCTGGCCCTGGGGGCGCTTTGGGAGCCAGCTCTGGTGCCAGCTCCTGTCCCCTCGGCTGTGTAAATCACGGGCTGGTGTCACACTGCTCTGCTCCTGCTTCCCTGGGGATGCTCCCAAAGAGGTTTTGGCCCTGCCCAGTGCCCAGCTGGACACGTCCCCTGTCCCCCCGTGCCGGGGCAGTGCTGAGCACGCAGTTATACATTCTGTGCGTTTTAGAATACAAATAAATTGCCACCAGCCCTCCTGGCTGCTCTCAGGGAGGGGATGGCTGCATCACCCCTGAGTCCACCAGGCTCTGTGCCACCCTTCCTTGTCCAGGTACCTGCTTGATCCTGCTTTTTTCCACCATGACCGCAGGGACAGACCCTTCCCAGGATGGGGGTGACCCCATGTCCAGGAAAAAGTGCCCTGGGATCAGCCCTGACTGTTCCATCAGCACTGGGCACGGCTGGCCTGGGGAGCCCAGGGCAGTGGGACCCCATCCTTGTCCCCTCTTGGCTCCAGGGCTGGGAACATCTTGCTGTGATTATTTTTATTTTGGGGGCGGCTGCTCTTGGCCCGTGGAGGAGTGAGGGCAGGAGTGGGGGATGGAGCAGCCCCATCCCCGTTTATAACCCTCTTCCTCCTCCTTGTTTAGGGCCAGACCTTATTCTTGAACTGTCTGGCTTTCCAGGGGAGACGGCTTTCCCTCAGTCCGTGGCATTAAATAATTAAATGGAGGGAATAATCGTCGCTGAAACCCCCTTGGGTTCGCACTTCCTCGGGCCCTGTGATTGCTGATATTTTTTGGTTGAAATATGACCTTTTTTATGATCAAAGGGGATCAGAGTTCCAAGGGAAAGCTAAAAAAAAAAAAAAAAAAAAAAAAAAAAGGAAAAGGAAAAAAAAAAGAGGGCAAGCATTTTCTTTTTTTTCCAGTCCTAGCAGTCTGGTAAAGTTTCTTTAGACATGCAAAGATTTACACACCTTTCTGCAGGGTGCCTTAAATTACCCTCCAACTCTTTACACATTTCCATGAGCAGAGCAAGAACAGTAAGTCATTGAGAAATTAACTGGCCTTTCAGTAATATCCCCTGTCGGCCTTTCAGAAGGAGAATGTCTAATGACTTTTTTGAAGTAGAGGTCAGGGTTTGCTTTTTTTAAATAAAACAATCTGTATTAATGCAATTTCCTTTTTAGCTGTAGGATTTGCCCCTTTTTTTTTTTCCTCAGCATCGTTTTTTTAAACGCCACCATCCACACGAGGCATCTGAAGCAAGACCTGGTTGTTTGAAACACACACTCCTGGTGTTCCCTAACCCACTTGTGCAAGCTCTTCTCATTTATTTTTTTGGTAAAAACTGTGTTTTAAAATGGACTTGGAAGCTGGCAAGGTGACTCTTGGCTTTGGGCAAAACGTGGGTGGTGCAGAGACAAAGCTGAGCAGGTTTGCTTTACCTGACACTGGGCACTTGGGTTTTGCTGAGCTGGGTGTGAGCTCTGAGTCTGGCTTTGCTGGGCCAGAGCTGCTGGGCTGATGAGCCAGAGGCATTGAATTGGCAGAGCTGTGCTGGGCTCCTCAGGGTCAGGATCTGTCTGGCCAGAGCCTGACAGCTTTGCAGCCCGTAGGATGATATTTCTGTTTGCCAGTCCTTCATCCTTCTCAGGAAAAAGAAAGAAAAAAAAATTAAAATATTGTATTTTTTGGTAATTTCACTTTGTGCTTTCCTGGGGGTTTCCTGATTTCTCTCAGGCTGTGCTAATGCCTTGTGCTCCCATGGTGCTGAGGGATCTGGATGTGCTCTGCCAGCCCCAGCCCCCTCCTCACCCCAAAACTGTGGGCAGCCTCCTGGGAGCACTGCCTGGGGTGGAGCTGCTCCTTGTGGTACCCAGGTGCTCCTAACACCCCCAAAATCTCACCCTGTGGATGTTCTGGTGCAGACAAGCTGGGCTGGCTCATCCATAGCTGAAGGTTTTGTCTGACTATGGAGCTGCACCTCTGCTGCACCCTAAGGAGGATGTTTGGAGTAAGGAGGTGGGAAGGAGTAGAGTGTGGGGGATGGTGGGGGCTTGGCAGTGCCTGGCCAGGACCAGAAAGGTGGGGTGGGGGGTGGGGGGGTGGGTGGGTGCCCAGCCCCGTGTCCTGCCCAGGCTGGGGATCAGAGCCCCCCTCCACCCCAGGGCATCGGGCAGGGGCCAGGACAGTCACAGGGTGACAGCCTGGGGTAGCTGCTGGAGGAGTCCTCCTGCCCAGCCCTGCCCTTCCCAGCAGGAATGGTATTTCTGTACTTACTGAGCAATCCTCTTTCTCCCTCCATCCCCACCAGGCCCCAAAAGTACAGCATGCTGTGTGCTGGCTCCTCTTCTCCTCCTCTCCCCTCCAGCCCTCACAACCCCCCCCATTGCCTCCTAGCTCCCTGTTTCTGTGGTTGGTGGCATTATAAAACACCCCAGCCAGCCCCTTGGTGAAGCTTTTTCTCCCAGATTTCTCATTCCCTCTCTTTCTGCTTCTCTTTTGCTCTTTCTTTCTCTCCCTGCCAGGAATCCCAGTCAGTCCCAGATGAACCAATACTCTGTGGCTCTGCTATTTCCCTTTTATTCCCCCCCCATCCTTCAACAGCGAGATGGGAAAAGAGTGAACTGAAAAAAAAAAAAAAAAAAAAAAAAAAGAAAAGAGAGAGAGAAAAAAAAAAAAAAAAGAGAAAGAAAGAAAGAAAAAAATCAAAGCGGCACATATTGGATCCAGATGTGCTTACAGCCCTTTCCAGCAATTTAATTAAATTCCCCCAGACAGCCAGGAGGATTTCTTAATGATCAAATTTCCCTGGCTTTCCTCCTAAAATGCCCCTCTTTCTTCGGCTGGCTGTTGCTGTGTCTCCCTGATGGATGGCCAACTCGCATTCTTCCGAGTCCGCCCCGCCAAGGCCGTGGGGAGGAAGGGGCAGAGCTGTTATTCCACCCAGGCACTCAAACCCCCATCCAGCCACGGGGCCAGAAACAGCCCTGACTGCCAAATTTCTGCTCCCAGGAAATGTGGGGATGCAGAGTCATCTCCCTGGGGCCTGTGTGGTGTGCTCATGGCAGGGATACTCCAGGGAGGAACTCCTGTGTGTGGACTCACTGTGCTGGTGGCAAGGGAAGGGCTCAGCCCGTGGGTCTCCTGGTGTGTCCCCTCCCAGGGCTGGTTTGGTCCCACCCTGCATCCCCAAAGCCTCCTTTCAAGCTGGGGTTACCAGGGTGGGGAAAAAGCCCCTTGGGGCTCCTGAAAAGGCACCTTTGGGCTGGCACAGCCCTCATCCTCAGGGACAGCACAGCTGGGGTCAGAGGTGGCCATGGGGTGACCCTGCCTTGCCAGCCCTCCTTTCCCAGCCACAGCAGGCATGGAGCAGTGATTTCTCCCCAAATGGTGTTTTTGGAGGCCTGGACCCTGCACAGCCCCCACAAGTGCCACACAGACAGGGATGGGGTTTGTGTCTGGTGCTGCTGCTGTAATTGTGGAGCGTCTGGGGTTTTCTTGGACTATGGAGGGTTTGGGTTTTACTGGGAATGCAGAGAGCCCAGGGTCTGGTGATACCTGGTGGCAGCAGGAGGCTCTGGGACTGGAATGAGGGTCTCAGCTGCCCAGCCCACCCAAAGTTGCACTGGTTTGAAGCCAGCTCAGCCCTCTGTGCAGAGGGACAAATCCCCACCGTCCCTCGCTCTTCCTTGCCGCTTTCCCCTCTGCTCCCTGCCCAGGCTTGGCTGGGGTTATTTCCACCCCTACTCGGGCAAACAGGGGGATGACACCCCCAAACCCCACCCAGGGGGGCTGCTGGGCTGCAGGGGGGTGCAGGCCAGCTGCCCATCCAGGTACCACTGCACAGCACCACGTCCTGGTGCCACCAGGGCCACCAGCCACCCTGCCCTGCCCTGAAGGTGGGCTCGGGGTCCCGGGGCTGCCAGCACTGGGGTCCCCCACCCCGGCACCCAGTCTGTGTGCGGGAGGGAAGGGTGGGAAACAAGGAGGACCGTGACAGCACGTCAGAAAAATGCCCAGCCGGCCCTGCAGCCTCCTCGCCCCCTCTGCCCCGCGGCCACGGCCGCCTGCTGCAGTCTGGAAACGCTCCACCGGAATAAAATAAATACGTAAATAGGAAACCCAAGGCGGCTTCAGTTATTGCCGCTCTCCAGAGCTCCCCGCGCTGGCAGATTCCACCAGAATAATAATAAAAATAATGATGATTATGATAATAGTACCAATAAATCCTGGGGTAATGCTTCCCCTGGTAGCTCTTACAGCAGGGGATGGTCTGCGGGCAGCAGCACCGGAGTCACCCCGAGCCCCGGGGAGGCGGCGGCCACTGGTGCCAGCCCCCAGCAAACCCTGCCCGGCCTGGGTGGGTCCTCCAGAAGGGAGGGGGGACATCGGGGAAAGGGGGGACACCTGGGCTGGGGGGACACCCAAGGTGGGGGGAACACATGGGGAGGGGGGATATTCGGGGCAGGGGGGAGGACACTGGGAAAGGGGCTACTCGGGGGGTGACACCCGTGAGG
This sequence comes from Oenanthe melanoleuca, assembly GCF_029582105.1. Taxonomy (NCBI): domain Eukaryota; kingdom Metazoa; phylum Chordata; class Aves; order Passeriformes; family Muscicapidae; genus Oenanthe; species Oenanthe melanoleuca. The sequence continues at coordinate 5,581,561 of NC_079350.1, forward strand.
GAGGGGACAGCCCGGGAGGACAGAGGGGGGACATCGGGTGTTACCGGGGGGTGCCGGGGGACAGAGGGGGGACACCGGGGGGGCCGGGGGACAGAGGGGGGACACCGGGTGTTACCGGGGGTGCCGGGGGGTGCCGGGGGACAGAGGGGGGACACCGGGGGGGCCGGGCGCGTCCCCCCGTCCGCGCGCGGCCGCGTGCTGCCCCCTGCCGGCCACTCTCGCTACGGCCACGCCCACATGAGATTAGGCCGCACCTTCCAGCGAGACCACGCCCCCGGTCAGGCCACGCCCCAAATGAGCCGTACCCCAGACCACATCCCCGTCCCCGAGACCACACCCCCGTACCCGAGACCACACCCCCGTTCCCGAGACCACACCCCCCGAGGCCCCGCCCCCGGTGCGGCCCCGCTCCCGGCGGGTTCCGGTTCCCGTTCCCGTTCCGGTCGCGGTGCCCAGGCAGGTGAGGGGCGGCAGGGCCGTGAGGGGAGGGCGGGGCCGCGGCTTCCCTTCCCTCCCCGTGTTGCTCGGCGGGGGCTGCATTGGAATTTGTGCGTGTTTATTTGTGAAAACCAACTGGGGTTTATGGACTCGTTTGGGTTATTTTTCTTCCCCCTCTATAGCCTAGTTTGCCTCCTCAGAGAAAGAACTGATGAGCGTGTTTAATGTATCTAAAAATATATTTTTGTAGCCCACTCAGCCTGTCAGCAGTGGTGCATACCTTTATTTATTTATTTATTTATTTATTTATTTATTTATTTATTTATTTATTTATTTATTTTATTTACACGTACCTGCTGATAATAACAGACGTATTCCGACTTTAAAGCATTGTGAAACAAACAGAAAAAAAAATTGGTTTTATTTTTTATTAGCTTATTTTGACTATTAGAATGATAAGGAAATGAAAGTGTGCGTTTTACAGATCTTTTGTGTGGCGATCTCTAGACAGGGTCTTGTTCCTCATCTGCAGGGTCTGGGGGCTCCTGGCGTTTCTCCCCGGGGGCTGCAGGGAGATTGAGGGGGTCCCTGGGGTTGTTGCACTGAGGGAGTGGCTCCAGCCCCCTCTCCGTAGAAACCAGGCAGGGCTTGGCTGGTTACAGACACTCAGAGCACCCCATCCTGCAGCAGCCCCCTCTGCACGGGGCTCTGCCCAGCCTGGGCTGTGCCTGGATGTTTCCATCCTGTGCCCAGATAACTGCAGTGTGCAGCTCTGCGTGCAGGAGATAATTTGGGGACACCAAATTGGTGTGTGGGAGGAGATCCCTGCGCTGGGCTGGGCTGCCTTTATATAAGGAGGGGGCAGCTGTGTTTTTTTCTGTGTTCAAACCTGCTGAAAGCCTTGTTTGTTTTGGAAGGAGGGAGAAGCCCTTTGGAGGAGGGAGGAGAGCAGTGCCGTGCTGGAGTCCCCCAGGCAGGTGTGCAGGGCAGAGCACGATGCCTTTCCTGCACGGCTTCCGCAGGATCGTCCTGGAGTACCAGCCCCTGGTGGATGAGCTCCTGGGGCTGCTGGCCACGCCTGACACTGAAAAACAGAGCTCCCTGGAGAGGTAACAGCAGGGGGCTGAACACCCTGGAGTGTTTTTGGGGGATCTTGGAGCTCAGGGACCTGGCTGAGGTTTGGACAAGTTTGCACCCAGTCCTGGGGAGCAGCTCATCCCACAGCAACAAAGCCTAAACTGGGGCTCAGCTGAGGCCCTGAAGGTGCTGTGTAACCTCACAGCCAGCTGGTTGGAGACCCACTGGGTACAGGACCAGAGGGAAGACCAGGGATTTTCCTTCTTCCCTGGTGCCACTTTGACCCTCGCACACCTGAGCTATGTTCACTGAGTAACTGCTGGGTTTTTGTGTCTCAAGCTCTGCATGCCTGGACAGTGACAGGAGCCAGCTCTCAGCTGTGAGAAGAGTCCTGGAGAGGGAGACCCACTCCCCGTTTTATCAGGAAGGTGTGAGCTATGCCCTGCTGAAGGTCACCGAGCTGGGGCTCGTCCCTGCTGCAGAAATCCTCCTGGAATTTGGTGCTGACCTCAGCTTTGAAGGTGAGGCTGGTGGAAAGGGGACTGGGCGAGGAGGAACCAGCAGATGAGAAGCTGCCCTGGGAGGTGGGGATAGCTGGGCCAGAAAGAGGGGGTGCTGCTAGCTCAGACCACTCCTGCTTCCTGCTCTGGAGTGTTGTGGATGGACTGAAGGACGCCAGGGACTTGGGGGCTTTTGGCAGCATGGAGTCATTGGAACAGCAGGACCTGGGGTGCCTGTGACAGCCCTGTTTTCACAGGCATCACTGTGCTCCCAGGTGTCCCCTGCCACTCTTGGCAGCACTGGGGCCATTTTGGGGAAGCCCTTTGTTCTCTCTGACTGTTTTCATCCTCAGACCCAGTCACCTACTACACGCCCCTGCACATGGCGGTGCTGCGGAACCAGCCGGACGCGGTGGAGCTGCTGGTGCAGCACGGCGCCGACATCAACCGCAGAGACCGGGTACGGCACGGCTGCCTGGCGAGGGCAGGCTGAGCCCCCGGCCTGGGCTGCTCTGGGTGTGGGGACAGCCCTCCTGCTTCCCTCCTCCTGGGCTTTACTGTGTGCTGCTTCCCCTTGGCTCATCCCTGTGCCCGCTGTCCGTAGTGCTCTGATGCTGTGGCAGAAGGTCAAGTTGCCTTTGGCTGAGCCCCTGCCTTGGAGTGTGGGAGAAGGCCGGAGAGACACTTACTGTGGCTAAGATAAAGCCTCCACAACAACTGCCTGCAGGCACTCCCAGTCTCCAATATCTACAGTGTTCTTTAACTGCTTTGCAGATCCACGAGAGCAGTCCCCTGGACCTGGCCAGCGAGGAGCCCGAGCGGTTGCCGTGCCTGCGGCGGCTGCTGCAGCTGGGGGCCGACGTCAACGCTGCTGACAAGAACGGTCTGTGCGTCCTGCCTGGCTCCCCCAGCTGAGGGTGGGCTGGGCCAGGGCACAGGGCTGGGGCCATTTGCTGCTGCAGCTGCTCCCTGCTTACAGACAGGTTTGGGAGTTGGGAGGAAGCTGGCAGAACCTCCCTGTGCTCAGTATTCTCTCCTGTTGTGCTGGCTGTGTGAGAAGGGCTGAACCTAGCTCTGTGCAGCCCAGGGGAGGTGGGATGGGGCTGTGCCTCTGTTGTCCTGTGGTGCCCACTCACTCTGCTGTGGCACATACACCCACTGAGGCCACCACCAGCCCTGTGCTGTGGCCTGTGACTGTTCCCACAGCTGGGCACTGGCATAGGGACAGTAGAAGCATCTGCCAGAAGAAGGTTTGTCACTCCCTGTGTTTGGGCTGTCTGGTGGGTGGGGTGGTTTGTTTTCCTTCCTGCCTTTTGGGGTGTCACCCTGTTGTCCTGTTTCTGACTGATTACTCCATTGCAGGGAAGACTGCACTGCTGCATGCCCTGGCCAGCAGTGACAGTGGCCAGATCCACAACACCGACAGCATCCGTCTCCTGCTGGAAGGAGGTAAAGAAATCCTTCTCCCCTTTCTGACTGGCTGATTGTTTGTGCAGCACCAGGCACTGCCCTCCTGACTCCTTTATGTTCCCACTGGATCAGAGTAAAGCCCAGAGCTGCTGGAGTTGGTGCTGGCCTGGCCTCTCGCTCTGCAGTGTCAGTCACATTCTCTGTCCCTTCCTGCAGGCGCAGATGTCAGAGCTGCCACCAAAGATGGTGACACTGTCTTCACCTATGTCATCTACCTGCTGGGAGAGATGGCATACAGCTACACCGAGGAGGAGGCCGAGGACATCGAGCGCTTCTGCTTCCGTGTCACGCAGCTGCTGCTGGCCCACGGTGCCAACCCCAGCGAGTGCCCAGCCTCAGAGTCCCTCACACACTTCTGCTTGAAAAGCTTCAAAGACTACTTCCCGCTGCTGCGGTTCTTGCTGGAGTCAGGTGCTGCCTACAACTGCTCCCTCCATGGTCCCTCTTGCTGGTCCGGCTTCCACATCGCCTTTGAGCACCTCTGCTGGCACCTCAGTCGCTTTGACGATGAAACCTATTCCTCAGACCTCATCCAGAAAGGTCAGACTCTGCTGGAGCTCATGATGGCCAGTTCACAAGCCATCCAGCTGCCCAGAAATTTTGAGGTCAACACCAGCAGCTGCAGGTTCCATGGGGAGAAGGTCCAGACTCTGTTCTGCTCTCTGAAGCAGCTGGAGCGCTCGCCACAGGCACTGAAGCACCTCTGCAGGGTGTTCATCCGGCAGCGCCTGAAACCGTGGCCAGTGGGTGACAAAATCAAGGCTCTGCCTCTCCCAGACCGGCTGAAGTGGTACCTCCTCATCGACCACACTGCTGCTGGGCACGAGGACCTGTGACCTGACAGTGCCTCTCTGTCTGCTCCCTCCACAGCCCTGCTGTGCCTACTGCCACCATATCTCTGCTCTGAGACAGTTTTCTCTGCAGCAAGAGGTGCTGCCCATGGAGTCCCTCTCTGTGGCATTCTGGGGGTGGTTTCTTGGGCACAATGTCACATGTGTTTGTGAAGGTCTCATTGCTCTGGGGCACGTCATGGGGAGGCAGGCAGAGCTCCTGGGCATGGGGGAGCTGGATACTGGGGCTGGTTTGGAGGGAGATTAAGCAAAGGCCTGGGGACAGATCGCTGGGTTGGGGGCTGTGACTGGACAAGGCAGCCTGTCCCCTCTCTCCCAGCCCTGCCATGGGTGGTGCAGTGCCTTAGGTGTCCAGTGGAGTTGAGAGATGCCTCGGGGTGCTGGGAGAAGGAAGAGGTGTTCTCTGCCTCTGGTCCTGGTGGTGGAAGCAGGTTTGGCATAATCCTGTGGCTGTGGATGCCTTCCTTGCTCAGTGTGAACTTCTGACACCAGGGAAGGGAGTGAAGGGAAACGGGGCTGGCAGCAGTACCTGACTGCTCTGGGCCCTCCGAGTTTCTGCACCCCATCCTACCACAGAGGACCATTCACCAAGGACATCTCAAGAGTTACTGGGCTCCAAAACACACAAAGGGATGTTTGCAAACTTCATGGTGCATTCCCTGTGCAAGGATGAGGAATGGGCAGTCAGCAGCTGAGTGCCTTGTGCCTCCCTCCCCATTCCTTGGCTCTTTTCCTTGGTGACCACTCCCAGGATCTTATTCTCCAATGCCTCCTTCCCAGGAACAAGAAATTGCTGCCCCTGGAGGGCTTGTGTTCCAGCCTTGCCACAGCTGCCTGGCTCCCCTTTCTAGACACCTGCTTCCTTGTGACGTGCCAAAGACTGGCCACAGAACTGAGCCCCACACAGTTTTGTTGGTTTGTATTGTTTTTCATGGGGAACAGATGCAGAAGATGAAAAGTCTGTTCTTATTAAAGACTGTTTATCAGGTGGATCTGGAATTCACTGGCAATTGGAACTGGAAATGTGTATCCTGATGAACTGGTGCTTAAAAAAAATGCAGTAATGTGATAAAATTCTGTCTTGGTGTCTGGAATGAGAACTGAACAATTAAATGAGGCCTTCTATAACGGGTTTGCTTTTCCTTAGGAGAGGTGGGGTGAAGGACAGGAATGGGGGATGGTTGGAGGGTTGATCTGCAGCAGACTCTGCACCTGGACTCAGCCCTGGCATGCTGCTGTGCCAGTGTTGGCATCCTTGAGTCAGTGGCCATACTTGGATAAATGAAGGGAATATGGCCAAAGAGGAGATGGGAGTTCAAAGTCAGGTGATGGTGTGGGGTGCTGGGGGAGCAGCTGCAGTGTCACAGTGATGGAGCTGGAGGGGTCTGGGAGCAGCTCAGACCACACCAGTGCACTCCCAGGGTTGCAAGGCTTTGTCTGGGGTACCCCTATCCCTGGAGGAGGATGTGGGGGACTCAGGGTTACACACACCTCCCTTTTTGCTGCCCATGTAAACCTGCTCAGGGGTTTAAAGCTGAGGCCCCCTCAAAGCCCCAGAACCTGGTTTTGCCTCCCCACACCACCACAGGGAAACAGCAGAGGTTTCTCCTCTTTGCCTTACCCAGCTTATTACTGAGCAGCAGGAAGGGGTCAAACACTCATCAAGGAATGGAGCCCACCCATCCCAAAGGCACCCCAAGCTCCTGTTCACGAGCAGGAGCCCTGTGCACTGCAGTCAGCAACCTGCTGCTGCCCATGGATCACCTCGTGCATGGGAGACCCTCTTACTCCTGTCCAGAGCCCCAAGGGCGGCACAGAGCCAACATGCATCTGACAAACCTCACGTGCAGAAGTGCAACAGCAGGAAAATGTATTTGGCAAACACTTCTTTTCACAAACAGCAGCAACTTGGAAGACAAAGTCCCGTCCTTGTCACCAGCCCCTGGAAGGGGTGTCACGACACGGGAGAGACCTTCTCCCACTGCCCTCATCTCATGGCAAAGGTGTAGACGTGGTAGATCTCATCAGGGAAGTTCTCCTGGCGCTCCTCAGCCAGCAGGTGCAGCCCAGCTCTGCGGATGATCTTATGCACCACGTCCAGGTCCCGGCAGACGCTGCTGTCCACATCGTCCATGATCACCCCCTCCTGAGCCATGTTGTCCTTGATGACCACGATGCCGTTGGGCCGCAGGCCGGCACGGCAGCGCTTCAGGAAGTCGGAGAGGTGGTTGTCAGTGAGATGTCCTGGAGGGGCAAAGCAGGGGTTAGAGGGAAGAGGTTGACCAAGGGGAGGAAACCCAGAAGCTGCTTTTGGGATCCCTCCTGATCCAAGTGGCCAAATACTTGAGGTATTTGAAGTGAAAGCTTTAGCTTGGGGGCATCCAACTTGTGTCTTACAACTCAACTCCATCCAACCCACACCTCTGCTCTGGCCTCTGAGGGCTTGAGGGAAAAGACATTTGGGGGAAAAAGTACAGGGACATTCCTGCATGGGATGGGGGGCAGCTGCCCACCCCAAGTCCCCACCCATGCTGTGATGCCCATTCTCTATGCAGACCTCAGGCTGCTCTCCCCAGTGCATAGGGCACCTGCCCGTCAAGGGAACGGGACAGGCTGGAAATACCCCACAAGCAGTGACCCTCACCGATGACCCACTGGATCCAGATGACATCATAGGAGTTTGGCTCAGGGCTGAAGTCCTGGAGGCCACAGCAGAAGTAGTTGCGCACCCGCCTGCCCTCCTCGCCCAGGTAGCTCTTGGCCTTGGTGAGGAAGTCCTCTGTCACATCCACCATGTCCACTGTCTTGAAGAGGGGCAGCAGCAGCCGCTTGGTGATCCGGCCAATGCCAGCCCCGCAGTCCAGAGCACGGGTCGTCCCCGTCCGGTTGGGGCCATCCTGCAACAACCACCGTGAGGAGTGAATCCACTGCCAGGCACCCACAGAGGAGAAATGGGACAACCACACAGGGCAGGACTGGGCTATAGGGAACCCATGGCAGGACAAAGCTCTCCTGGCATGCAACAGAAGATCCCATGGAGCAGTGAAGAGGGAAGAGCCCAGCTCCACACTGGGAGAAGGGTGGGGTTTTAGGAGCACGACAGACTGTGCCACCTACCCGCAGAAACCTCTGCAGGAACTTCCTGGAGCTATTGATGTCGATGCTGGAGATGTGGCCGTAGCCCCCCAACATGCCATCCACTGTGGCGGGCACATCCTTCCAGTACTTCTCTGCCTTGGAGTAAAACTCAAACTCGTTCTCCACCACCTCGCTGGTCATGCTGGCCGAGGGCACGCGCCCGCACGGGACTCACTGCTCCCCTGGGATGGCAGAACCCCAAACCAGCGAGGAATGAGTCAGCTCTGCCAGTACCTCACATCTATTTATCAGCCCTTCCCCCTCCCCAGGGCTACTGCAAACTCCAAAATCCTGCAGCTGAGAGCAGGCAGGAACAAAGATCGAAATCCTTGTGTTTTCTGGAGACCAACAAGCTCAAAACCCTTCCTGGGGCAGGTGCCTCAGCCAGAACAGACATGGCAGAGCCTTGCTCAGCAATACACCCAATTACATCATTACTTTTTAAGGCTGACCCACCTTTTCACCTATTCTGCTTCTCCTTTCCCTGTCTTAACATTTTACAGATTACATGTTTATGTGTGGCGACAACCCCATCAGTCACCTCCAATTACATCTGGAGTTGCTAAAAGTTATCCTGAGTACCTACCTGAGGATTGTAAATCTCAGCCGTGACCATAAGTTAGATATTTGCAATATAATAAAGTCAAGGTATAATCAGCAATACAAGCTATAAATCCCCCCCCCAGGCATCTCATAATTCAAACCACTGTGGATTTGATTAACTGCGCTGGGGATTAGAAACTAGATTTAAGGTGGCCAAAGGGTAAATTCAAGGACTTCAAACACCTTCACAAATAAAGAAATATATAGAGTTCATGGCTTGAATTTGCTGGCAAATACCCCATTAGACACAAAACCTTTTCTATGGCAGTTCAGACAGGTTTGGTGGCCCCACGTGGTCTCGAACAGCCTCGGGACAGGAAAGGGGGACGGGGCATCTCAACTTACAGGTCACCGGTGGAAATCCAGTTTGGCTCAGTGGTGCCAGGAGCCGGTCTGCACTATGATCTAGGAGAACAGAAGATGAGATTTAAATCCCAAATCACCCCTCTAGCCCTGTGTGACCGTGGCCCCAGGAAACCACAGGTAAGAGACACCCCAGCCCCACAGCTGCTCCCAGGGAGGCTGGAGGACAGGAGCTGCTGCTGCCACTTACACCAGAGGCTGAGCCACGAGTGTAACCAGCACATGGAGGGTTCTGATTCCACTTTGAGCAGTGCTCCTGTCTGATCTCACGGGCTCACCCTCCCCGCAGTGACCCCATTCCTTGGCCTGCATTTGGCTTGGTGAGTCCCTGGTGACTCATTTTTAGGGTGTCACAGGCTACCAGCACAGGCAGAGAGCACCCAGGCCCCCTAACCCAAACCTGAACCCGAACCCGAACCCTTCCTGCTGCCGCAGAAGCCCCCGGTGCCCGCGGCAGTGCGAGCAGGCGAAGGCCAGGACTCGCCCCACGGACGCCGCAGCCATGGGGAGAAGGTCACACGGCGTGGGGGGTCACCGCAGTGCGGGGCCGCGGGCCCCGGGGCGCCCCGCAGGCCGGGGAAGGGGGTCCGCAGGCCGAGGGGACGTGGCTGCGCCGCCACGGGGGGCACGGGGGGCCCATCCCGGGCCCGGGCGGTGTGACAGCAGCGCCGTGCGGGGCGAGGGCGCGGTCCCCGGTGCAAGGCCCGACCCGGCCCTTTCGCCTCCCGCCCACCGGGGCTGAGCGCCCCCCGCGCTCCAGGACCCCGCGGGCCGCCGGGTGCAGCCCTACCCCGGCTCCGGCCCGGGCAGCTCCGCCGGCCCCCCGCGGCCGCGGCCCGGGGCAGGCGTGCCGGGCGGTGCCGGGGTGCCCGGTGCCGGGGTGCCCGGTGCCGCCGCTCCCGCCGCTCCCTCAGGCCGCGGCCGCGACCCCCGGGCCCCCCCCGTTACCTCCGGCGGCGGCCGCGCGCTGCCCCCCACGGGACGGGCGGCCGCGGGGACCAACCAGGCGGCGGCGTGGCGGTGACGTCACTGTGACGTAACGGACGGGCCCTGCCCCGCTCTCCCACTGCTGCTCGCGCGGGGGCGCTGCGGGACGGGGACCGGGGGTGTCAGCGGTGGGACGGACTGGGACGGACTGGGATGGACTGGGACGGACTGGGATGGACTGGGATGGACTGGGACGGACTGGGACGGACTGGGATGGACTGGATGGACTGGGATGGCCTGGAACAAGCGGGGGAGGACTGGGGCGGACCGGGCAGCCCACGGGGAGCCCGCGGGTACCGCTCGTTCTTGAGGGGCAGGCTGCCACGGGAGCCCGGCCGGCTGGCACCGGGTCGCCAGAACAAGTAGCCACGGGGGTGTCCTGGCCGGGCTGCCCGTGTGTCCCCGTCCCGGCTCCTGCTCCTGCTCCGGCCCTGTCCCGCCGTTGTCCTTGTCCCGGTCCCGTCCCGGTCCCTCCCGCCGTGTCCCGTCCTGGCCGCCAGGGGGCGCTGTTGTCCCGCCGTTGTGCCGCCGCCGCGGGAACTTCGGTGAGTCCTGAGGGGGAGCGGGACCCGCGTGTGCCCCGGTACAGACAGAGCCCGGCACCGGCAGAGCCCGGTACCGGCACACCTGGCACGGACAGAGCCCAATACCGGCACACCCGGCACTGCCAGAGCCCGGTACCGGCACACCCGGAACCGACAGAGCCCAATACCGGCACACCCGGCACTGCCAGAGCCCGGTACCGATACACCCGGCACAGGCAGAGCCCGGTACCGATACACCCGACACTGGCAAAGCCCGGTACCGATACACCCGGCACAGGCAGAGCCCGGTACCGATACACCCGGCACAGGCAGAGCCAGGTACCGATACACCCGACACTGCCAGAGCCCGGTACCGGCACACCCGACACTGGCAGAGCCCGGTACCGACACACCTTGCACTGGCAGAGCCCGGTACCGGCACACCCGACACTGGCAGAGCCCGGTACCGATACACCCGGCACAGGCAGAGCCCGGTACCGGCACACCCGGCACAGGCAGAGCCCGGTACCGATACACCCGGCACAGACAGAGCCCGGTACCGGCACACCCGACACTGGCAGAGCCCGGTACCGGCACACCCGGCACAGGCAGAGCCCGGTACCGGCACACCCGGCACAGGCAGAGCCCGGTACCGGCACACCCGGCACAGACAGAGCCAGGTACCGATACACCCGGCACAGACAGAGCCCGGTTCCGGGTGTGCCGGTACTGACGCCCCCGAGCGCTGGCCCCTCACATGCCCCTCCCGTACCTGTGCCCACCCTGTGCCCGGTGCGGGCGCTGGTCCCGCCGCTCCCAGTGTCCCTAATTCCCAGTGCTGTGTAGGCACAGGGGAGCAGGGCCCATTGCCAGAGCTCACCTCTCCCTAAATGTCCCAATGGCCCAAACAAGGTCTTGCTGTCCCCAAAACAGAGCTGCTCACCCCACAGCCATCCAGAAATCCATGGCTCAACCAGGATGTGGGCTCAGGGATAGAGCCCCTTGCCATCCTTCCATGGGAAATGCAGAAAGGGAGTCCCCATCTCTGGGCAAGCAAACATCAGCCTGGGACAGCTTTTGGGTCCCCAGGTCCCCTGAGTCCCTGTGAAAAGACCTGAGTGTGCTGGGGACAGCAGTGACCTGAGCTGGAGGCTGAGTGCTGAGACCAGGAGCGTGGTGTTTTGTTTAGTCAGCTGCAGAGCAGGGGACACAGTAAGAACATCTCTATGCACAAAAAGCACTGCTTGCACCCCACTTTGCTTCTCAGGCTTTAAAGAAACAAGGCTCTTCGTCACCAGGGAGGGGACACTGAGCACAGGGTGGTGGCACCTCGCTGCTCACAGGCAGGAGGGGTATTTGGGAGGTGCATGGGGTGAGTGGCCCCATGCACAGGCACCTGAATGACCCAAACCCGCCAGTTTTCTCCTCACTGAAGCTGCCAGCAGCCGTTGCATCGCACCAGTTGTCACCTGTGTTTTCAAGCAGGCAATGGGCACCTGCATCCCATCCATGCCACAAATCTTCCATGGTGCCTGCAGTATTTGCTGCCTCTGCTTCCCCAAAAAAGGCACTTTTATCCTTTATTTCGCTGAGCTGCACTGGGACTCCTGAAGACTATTTCCATGAAGCCCCAGCTGCCTCCTCCATCCTTCCCTTCTGCCAAAACCCTTCATGATAGCAGGAATGGTGCTCCCATCCTCTCCAGGGGCTGGAGTGAAACCTGCAGCAGTTGCCTTAGCTTAGGCGCAGATTTTGTTTGCAAATGTTTCCTTTGATTTTATATTATTATTGTTATTAATTTAATTAAGGCAACAGAGTGTGGCTGAAAATTAAAAGGAAAACTAAACTGAGTGTGCCTGAGCTCGCCATGTTTCTGAGCCCAGCTGGGGTTGAGGGTCCCAGCATTGAGCTCTCCTTGTTGAGTCCCTGTTGAGGCAGGTCCAAGCTTGGGGCCAGTTTATGCAAAGCCAGATCTGCAGAGCAGAGTGGCAGCAGCAGCCACAGCTCCAGCCACGGCGCAGAGCCGCCCCTGCCTTCCTGGGCTCAGCTGCCTCCCCGTGGTCACTGCTGCTGGGAAATGCTTCTCCTCTGACGGGTTTCAATCTTGTCACTCAGTAATTCCTTGTGTGACGAGACAGAAAACACCCCCCAGACCCCTCTCTCCAGTCTGTTTGTTTTCCTGCACACCCTCCTTCCTGCTCCCACTCACCACCTTCCAAGGCAATCATGGTGCTGCAATTGCTCTTCAGGAATATTTTTTTTTCTTTTCCCCAGGTGCCTAATCACCCTTATTACCCTGTTCTGATTAATTAATTCTAATTAAGTTTGCACTATCATTTTTGAGAAGAGGTGACCAGGACAGCACATGTTGTTGCAGGTGATTTGCAAGGCAGGTCCTGCAGTGCCAGCACAGCCCTTCCCTTGGTGCCACTTAACCCGGGTCCAGGTGGGCACCTCCTGCCCCGTTTGCTGCCATTAATGGCAATTAATAGAGCACTGAAACCTCCAAGGCCATGGGAAGAGCCCTGAGGTACTTTCCTGGGAATCACATGGGATGTTCCCCTCTCCTGTGCTCTGCCTCAGCACCAGGGTTCAACCACAGCAAACCTGCCTCCATGTCCACATTTGCCCAGCTCCTTCAGCTACCTCTGCTGTGCCATGGCCAAGGCTTGGGAAGTCAGAATAAATTAGGTCAGGGCTTCTTCATGCTCTGCCAAGAGCCACCAAGGCACTCAGAGACACAGCAGAGACACAGATCCCTTTGTCACCTCTCATCTTCCAGCACTGGTGCCAGTTCTTCCCCAGGTACCAGCAGGGACTTCACTTGTGTTGCCCAAGGGCCTTTGTAGCCAAAAGCTGACATGGTTTTGGTGATTCTGCCCTTAAAAACAGATACCCTGGGGACAGAGGTCATTGTCCCTTTGGTGTTTGTTCCAGAAGCAGCCCCTGGTCTGCACCTTATCCCAAATGCCCACCAAAGAGAGGGAACATGGGCTGGGAGGCTGCAGCCACACTCTTGCCCTTATCAGGGCTTCCCATGTCCCTGTCACCAGCCACCGGTCACTGTCCCCAAACAGGCTGGAGCTGGCCAGTCACTTCTGCTGGCCAGGTGTCCACCCAGCATGGCTCAGGGCTGGCACTGTCCATCCCACCTCACTCCCTCAGCTGCTGGCTCTTGTCAGGAGGCTGCAGCACCACCACCAACACTGCTGAGCCCCCCAGCAGCCCAAAATGTAAAAATCTTATTTATTATATGTAGTGTAATAGATGTGATACACTATGAACTGCAGCTAATGGGTATAGTGAATATGTATATAAATACTATGTATACAAATAATATATATATATAAATACAATGTGTGCATAATATTGTAAATATAACTGTGCACATATGTGTACATATACACATATATAGTGTAAATGGACCATTTATTCCTATATATATACAGGATTCTATATACACCATTCATAGATACACATATATTTGTATACCAGATAGCAGATAGATATATGCATAGGTACATAGATATATACATACATAGATATATAGATATAGATGATATAGATGATATAGATGATATAGATGATATAGATTATATAGATGTAGATAGATATAGATATAGATATAGATATAGATATAGATATAGATATAGATATAGATATTTACATACATACACAATATAAAAAAAAAAAAATGTGTTTGTATGGTGTACAGGTTTTGATGAGGGAAAGAGGGAGAGAGAGGGAGTATGTATGTGTGTGTGTACATACAGATGTATGTGTAGATCACACTCAAGCTGTCCTGGCTCCCTGGGCAGGGCAGGGCAGGGGAAGAGGAAGAGGAAGAGGAAGAGGAAGAGGAAGAGGAAGAGGAAGACGGGGGAGACAGAGGAAAGGTACAGCAAGGAACGAAAGAGAGAATACAAACCGCTCCAAGTTACAAACGCTCCCCTCTTTGATTAATTGTACTTTCTGTTTGATAAATGTTACTCATGAGTATAAAATATGCAAAGCACTTAGCAAGTTCACACTGTTTAAAGAACTCAACTAACTAAATTAAAATTCGATGATAGAACAGAGCTGCTGAAGAGCAGCGTGGCAGCGCTGTCTGGGGAGCCAGCCCTGGGCACGGCCACGCAATCCTGCCCATGCATCCCTCCCTGGAAAACACAGCCACGGCATCATCCAGCCCGGGGGGAGGTGGGTGAGCTTGTGAAGCCATGGGTGGGCATTTCTTGTGCGGTCCCCAGTGCCCTGGTTGGGTCCCTGTGGGTGGGGAGGGGCTGTGAGGGGAGACTCCAGAGCATCCTCATCCCCAAACCCAGTGTGAGGCAGTTTGCTGGCTTGGATGAGGCAGGGCTAAATTCCTTTAATCTCTAAGCTCTAACCATTGCATCCAAGAAACCTGCTCCAGTGACCCAGTGGCTCCAGTCTACACCCAAACCCCAGACCAGGGGTTTTCTGGCACTGCTGAGCCCCAGTGCAGCACCCCAGAATTCTACCCTGTGCCCCCCTCACCCTGAACCACCTCATCACCCTGGTGACACCCCCCTGCACACTCTCAGTGCTGTATCCACCTAGCCCACTGAAGAAAAACAACTCAGCCTCTCTTGGCTTTCCCAAAATGGCATCTAAACTCTCTCAGTGATGGGGAGACCCCTGGCACGGGAAGGCTGAGGGATCCAGTCCCCTATGGGAGTCCTGCCAGCTCCCATCTCTGCCGCAGCTCAGGGGTTGGGGGATGCACTGAGCACTCTGGGGAGGATGAGGTGTGCCCTGGGAGGATGCAGAGGGAGGATGCAGTGTCCCTGGCTCCCAGTGCATGGCTTGCCTGGCCACACTCCCCAGCGTCCAGCTCCCTGCCACCCCATCATCCCAGGTGAGCAGGGCTTGCTGGAGGCGGCTGGGCTTCGAAAGCAGCAGCAGCAGCAGCTGTGTCAGGCAGGTAGCAGCTCCCTCCTGCCTGCAGTTGAGAGGAGAAAGAAGGAGGAAAACCTGGCCTGGATCTGGCCTGACTGAGCTCTTCCCTCTCTGATTCAAGAACCCCACTGGAGAGGTTTAAGTTGCTGGGCGACCCCCAGGACCCCAAGCTACCATCACCAGGTCTCACAGCACCTCACTGGAAACCTACAAGCATCCTAAAAACAGCCTCAATAGATATGGAGCTTCAAGTTCATAATTTCTGTGATGCCAGCAAAACCAACAGAATGCTGATGCTGATGGGAAAACTCTTCAAGTCTTACTGTCATGGGGTATTTCTTTCCTCCTCATTCTCCTAAGCCTCCTGCCAACCCTGCAGCCAAGCCCAGCTCTCAGGGCAAAAATATTTGAGCAGGGAATGAGCAGGACAGAGGGATTTGACCAGGGGAAAGAGAATCTTTTTCTCCAAAGACTGAAATCTTCACTAGGTGAAAGAATCCCTTCTGCAAGGCATGACCCTCCACCCCCGACGGGCAGGCACTAAAATAATCCGCACTTTGCAAAACTTCTTGGGAGATTTCTGCAGGCAGGGATGAGCTGGTGTGACACCACAAGGCGCTGCTGCGGAGCCAGCCCCGATCCCGGCCCCGATCCCAGCCCCGAGTCCCCCGAGCCCAGTCCCGATCCCAGTCCCGAGCCAAGCCCCGATCCCTGTCCCGAGCCCAGCCCCGATCCCTGTCCCGAGCCCAGCCCCGAGCCCAGCCCCGATCCCTGTCCCGAGCCCAGCCCCGATCCCAGCCCCGATCCCAGCCCCGATCCCAGCCCCGATCCCAGCCCCAGTTCCAGCCCCGATCCCTGTCCCGATCCCAGCCCCGATCCCAGCCCCGATCCCTGTCCCGAGCCCAGCCCCGATCCCAGCCCCAGTTCCAGCCCCGATCCCTGTCCCGATCCCAGCCCCGAGCCCAGCCCCGATCCCAGCCCCAGTTCCAGCCCCGATCCCAGCCCCGATCCCTGTCCCGATCCCAGCCCCGATCCCAGCCCCGATCCCTGTCCCGAGCCCAGCCCCGATCCCAGCCCCGATCCCAGCCCCGAGCCCAGCCCCGAGCCCAGCCCCGATCCCTGTCCCGAGCCCAGCCCCGATCCCTGTCCCGAGCCCCCCGCGCCCCCCGAGCCCCGCAGCCCCCGGCACATCCCATTGCGGCACGGCCGCTGCCGCTCTCGCCGGGAAGGAGCCGGCTCAGCTTATCCTTGCAGCTTGAGCAATGATTTCGCCCCTGTGAACCCACCCGGCTGTAAATCCTGGCACAGACAAGCCCCAAACATTCATTTCAGGCAACGCAGTTTGTGTCATCTCGGCATTAGCATTTGCACTCTTATTAATTAATACTTGTTAAACCAAGACTAAAAATAAAGCGTCTCAGCTAATGCCTCTTTGCCCTCGCCCGGCTGCACGGCTGGGCTGTGGCGGGCTCAGCACCCAGCTGCTCCCTTCTCCAGAGCCAGAACTGGAAGAAAAGGAGTGTGTTGGAGCAGGAACCCTGCTAAAGGAAAAAATCACCCCTTTCTGCACTGCCTTGTTGGGACAAGCCAGCCTTCCCGACTACGGGCGTGGGGAGAGTGACAAGGACAGCAGTGCACACAGCATACAACTTTTTTCCCCCCAGTTTTTGAATTTGTTTTTGTTTTGCTGTCAATTTTCTTCTTGGGCTGGGCCAGCTTGGTTGCATTTCCCGTTCTGAGCTGATTTCATTTCCCAGGCAGGACATCCTGGGAGGGCTGGTGTTAGGAAGGAAATGGTTCATCGTGGTGGGCACAGGTGAGCTCAGTGCCTGCACACAGGCAGGTGCTGCCCTCAACAGCATCCAACAGGCAGCAGATGCTGCAAAAGTCCCTTTCTGCTGCCTGGGACTGGTACTGCCCATCAGCATCCCTTTGGATGCCAGGCAAGAGGCTGCACATGAGGGTTAGTGCTGCTGCTGGGGCACCTGTGGAGGAAAAAGGGCCTGAAATGGGGGTCAGAAAAGCTTTTGGGGAACTTCAGGGGTGAAACACGACTGGGGTTGGACACAGGTCATGATGCTCCCCACCACAATCCAGCCAACCATTAAACCTACCAGGCTCCATGTTTCTTCTGTTCCCAATTTCCCAAGCTCTTGGGCCCTCTTAAGACCTCAACTGAGCAGAGAAAGCAAACCAAGACCAAAACCTCAGACCAAACACCTTTCCATATAGATTCTATAGATTACACAGATCTCAGCACACAGACCTATGGCGTACTCAGAGCCAAGGCACAGTGCTGGAAGGATGAGGCTGTGCCAACCACAGCTCCTCAGTGCTACTGCTGGGCAAGGCAGCCTGGCCTGCAATATTTAATAGCATTAATGATAACAACAGTAATAATAGTAATAATAACAACAGTAATTCGTTAGTTAACCCTTATTAATGAAAAACAAGCCAGCAAATTTATGGGACTCCAGGAAACCCCAGGACACCAATCTGCTTGACTTAAACCACCAAACCTTGTAACACTTGGCCATTCCTCTGCCTTGGGTGTTCTTCCCAGAGCCCCTTGGCTTTGACTTGCTGGAGAAGCCCAGGCTGCAGCAGAGCAAAGCTGGAGTTCAGGATGCCATCCTCCTTTGCTGTGCTGGGGCAGCCAGTGTGGATTTGGGGGATACCAGGTGTGGATTTAGGGGGTCTCTGGGAGGGGCTGTGCCAGCCCAGGCTGTGGGAAGGAGAAGCTGATGGCCAGGTTTGCCCTGAGCCTGGTTGGTACCAGGGCTGGCAGCAGCAGCAGCACTTGGGGATGCAGCACAGCTCGCACACGTTGGGAGTGAATGTTAATGGTGCCGAGCTCCTGGGAGAAATGATCAAATTCCTTGAATAAAGCTGGTAGCAGAGGAAGGGGAGGGGGGAAGGGAAAATAACTCCACAGATTAATTCTGCTGATGAAAATTAAAACTGGGCATTGCTGAACCAACCCCAAAATGAGCAGCTTTGGAGCCACAGCTCAACCTCAGCCTGGGTCGGGTCTGCCTGAGCTCCTGCCTGCGCCCCCAGAGCCCCCATGAGTTCAGCCAGGGGCTCCCTGTGTGGCACTGGGACAAGATCAGGTCCCAAGGCTGTGAAAGGATGTGCTAATCCTGCTCTGAGCATCTCCCCTCCAGCAGCATTTATCTTTATCCCTGGTGCCTTCTCTTCACCCAGAGGGCAAGTCAGAGCACCCAGAATTGTGAGTTTAATTTCAACACCAAAAATTTTAAAAATGAAATTTTATGAGCTTTTAATTAATTTGTATTAACTTTCTTGAGCATTTAAAGACTTGGTTTTGTCCACTGTGGTGTCTGCTGAGGGTGGTTCCAAAGGTCCTCCTGGCCCAAAATGAAGGCAAAGACTCAGCAGAGACCACAGAACTCGGGGAGCTGCTGCTTTAAAAAGATAATAAGGTAAAAGGTTGGGAGTGGACCATGCCATGAGCTGCAGGATACAACCCTCCCAGGCAGCAGCTTCCTCCTGCTCTGCTCCTCTTGGAGCTGGAAAACCTCCTGTGGAGCCCGGGAAGTCCTGTGGGAGGGAAGTGGCTCCAGCATTCCCAGGGTGACGCCAGGGGCACAAAGGGACTTTCCTTGGCTTGAATCACCCAAGGCCCATTGGCTGGAGCTGCGGAGGGCAGCTCTGAGCTGGGGGAAGCTCCAGAGCTCTGTGCTGGGGTTGGGGCTGCAGCAATCCCGGGGGGACACCCATGGGTGGAGTCCCCTGCACGTCCTGCCGCCACCTTCCTTCCCTCCTGTGCTGTGCCACCAGCCAGCCCCTCTCTGGCTGTGATTTCATTTTGATATCGGGCTGCTTCCCTCCCTCCCTTCATCCCTCCTCCCTCGCTGGCTGCTGCCAAGTCCGCAGGTTCCCGCTGTGACCTTGAGCTGCTTTCTGGAGCCGGTTGTGGGTTTCTTAAAGGAGCCATGGGGTCTCCCACCACCTCCCTCCTGCTGTCCCAAACTCCAGCCCAGCCATGCACTGGCCCCCCTTGTCTTAGGGGGAACAGGGAGTGAAAGCTGGGGCCCCCCAAGGATGAAAAACTGGGAGAGGGTGGAAGTAGCCAATGCTGTGGGAGTCGTAGCTTGGCCACAATAACAACCAGCTCCTGTGCATTCTCTGAGGTCAAACAGCCACTGGGAAGGGGGTTCCTGGCCACCAGCCCCAGTTCTGTGTGTGGGGTGGTTGTGCCTGGTACCCAGAGAGAGTGTGGCACAGGAGGTGGGGGGTGCTTGGGCTGGAGGGGTGCACCCACCTCTCAGCACACAGGAGGGTCCATGGCCCTCCCTGGCTGTGCCATGGCCCTTGAAGCCCCACAGCCTCCAGCTGTAGCAGGGAGAGCTTGAAAGTGAAGGTGACACCAGCTCCTCTCCAAAGCCAAGCCATGGGGCAGATGGCAGCCATGGAGAGATGCTCCTGGTTTCCTTGCTGGCCACGTGTGTGTCTGTGCCAGCACAGAGTGACTCGTGGGGAAGCTGTTGCTTCCACCCAGCAGTGGGTGTCCATAGAAACTCCAAATCCCAGGAGCATCTCTCTGCCCCAGTGAGCAGTGAGCAGTGCCTGGAGCCTCAGCAGGACAGAAACCCCTCAAAATGCCCTCACTCCAACTCCTAAATCCACATCAAACCCACCCAGGAAAGTAATTCTGCAGGTTAAACCACATGTAGGATGTGACATGGCCCCATAGGGAGTCTCAGCTCATAGGGCTGAAACTGAGAAGCCAAAAAGCACCTCAAAGTGCAAACAACTCTGGTGTGGATGTGCACGTGGAGACTCCCAGGAGCAGCAGTGTCCTGGTGCTCATGCCACAGAGGTTTTAAGCAGTGATTTAGCTAAGCTGGACAAGCTGAGATTCCAGCCTTGCTTGCCCAGTCCAGGCCATACTAAAAGCTTCATCAGCCAGAGAGGACCCCAATCAATAGGAGCCTTCAAGGCAAGTCATAAAACTTTGAAATTATGCAGGCAGCTCTCAGTGCTCGGCAGCAAAGGCAGTCTTTAATTCAGGGGGATGCTCCTGGGGAACCAGTGAGAGGACTCTTAAACATGGGAAAAGAACAAGGGGCTGCACTGCTCCACCTTCATGGGGTGTACAGGGCTTGGATGGGCTTGGCAGGTGCTGCAGTGACAAACCCACAGCTGAGCCTTCCTCCCTGCCCCGCCCAAGCACCTCGTACACAACCCATTGGAGGTGCTGAAGAGATCCAAAGGTGCCTCCAGACTCTGCCTTGGAGCATCTCTCAATCCCAGGGAGATACTGAGCTCCCAGCACCCCTCTCTGCCACCTCACAGGTGCAGGGATCGTGGGGCTCCTTGCTCCTGGGGACCCCAAATCCAAGCTCCCTCTGAGCTGGGAGCCAGCAACACCTGCTTTGGGCATGTAGCTCATGGTGGCTCATAATGGCACAGGAAGGAGCAGGAAGAGATGCTCTCAGCCCCCTCTATTATGGATACAAAGAGAGAAACTGAGGCACAGCAGGGTTGCAAAAGCACAAGGCATAAAGGATAGTTAAAGGAAAAAACTCAGTAGGATCCTTGACCTGGAGTAGACCAATTGCTCAGGGAATGAAAACCCAGGAAAAACAGGGCTATAAAATGTAAAAGTCACATTTGGATCACACAAAGTCCACCAAAAGTCACAACACAGTAGCCAAGGCATTGTTGGGAGCCCCTCATCCCACAAGGAGAGGAGAAATCTCAGCTCTGCCACCCTCACCCACGCTGATGGGATGGTGCTCTGCCAGGTGCCAGGTCCGGCCCGGGGGTGACAGGGACCAAAGTGCTCGGGGCTGTAGAGGCAGCACAGGAGGCTCAGCCCTTGTCCCCAGCGGGGCCAGCCCAAATCGCACCGTGTGGGGACACAGCCCTCAGCCCAGGCAGCGCCACAGCAGGAGGAGGAGGGAATGCAGCGGGATAAGGAAGGAGAGAAGGAAGGAGAGGGAAGAAAAGGAGAAAAATGAGTTTTCCTGCTGCCCCAGCGGTGTGGCGATTGATCGGGTGCAGGCTGGTGTGGAGCGGTGCTGAGAGCCTCATTCCCCACCGCCGGCTCACAATTATTGGAAAAAACCCGGCGCTGCTGCTGCAGTGAAATTAGTTATTGATCTCTTGTCTGGGTGACAAGCGCGGTGCTGGGGCTGCTCTCCCAGCGCCCGCCCCCGGCTGAACGGGAGGAGCCGGGGACCTGCGCTCACCCGCCCTCCAAAGCTGCTCCCCAGGCAGGGTTTGCTCACCCCACTGCACGCAAGGAAGATGTCAGTGGATGAAAAGGGCTCTGCCCCACGCAGGATGGGACCCTTGAGTGCTGACAGCCGCCAGCCGCCACCATCTCCCGCTCCCCAGGGACTGGGGTCAGGCTGCCCTGAGCCCTTTTCCATTTCCCGATAACCTGGCTATCGCGGAGGGAGATAAGGCAGAGGGGAATCAGGCAGCCGGAGAGCTTTTGTTGTCTGGGAAGGCTCTGCACATCCCTGGCTGCAGCTGGCCGGAGAGGCTGGAGCAGCGTCCCGCAGGGACAGCGACACGAAGGGACCGGGCTGGGCCAAACGGTGCCCGCTCTTCCCAGGGGAGCTTCCAAAGTTCAGTAACAAAAATCGGGTATTTATTTTCTTTTTTGTAATTCCTGGCGGGAGGCAGGAACAACATTCAAGGGACATTTCAAACAATCCTGTTTTCTTCCAAACGTAGTCACCGGAGAAACACTTTGCCCCCGGGCAAAGATGGGGTTTGGTTTCCAGAGGGTTTGGTTGCAGAGGGTTTGTTTGGAGTCTCACCTTTGCTTAGAGCTCATCAAGGTGTTTCTTCTCATTGACAGGGACAGGCTTGAGGCTGACTCTCGAGTCTTCTCGGTCCCTTCAGGGTTGTTTGACTGTTCATAGGATTTTTTTTCCCATCGACATTTTGCCCCAAAAAGCAGCTCCCTGAAGTGATCCCTCCCCAAGGTGTAATTAAAGCGGCTTTTGGGATGCAAATGAAAAGCCAGGTGATGGGTTCCTGAGGGCCAGAGGTCACTAAAACCCACATAATTTTTCCTTGGCCTTCTGTAGGGTCCCTGTGATGGGGATGCAGCTGGTGACTCCCTGCCATGGGCAGTGGGTGTAAACTGGGATCCAGGGGTGTCCACAGCCAGGGCATGAGCCGATGGCACTGGCCATGCACAGAGCCTGCAGGGCGTGCTGGGGACAGGATGACAAGAGGGGACACAGTGGGGGCAGGATGGACCAGGACCTGTCCCAAGAGTAGCTCCCAGGGATGAGCAGAAAGCGCCAGTGATGCCACAGTCAAAGGGGACAAAGGCTGGAGGACACTAAGGGACAGCAGGATGGCTCATGGGATGTCCCCAAGCCCTGTGGCAGCGGGCACAGGCAGCTCCCACCTCCTGCCTCCCTCTCAACACCCCAAGCAGGCAGGACCCTGTCTGCAGTGTGTCCCTGGGGAGGCTGAGGGATCCTGGCCCCTTTCCCAGCCCCAGACAAAAGCCTGGGAACAAAAGCCTGCGGGATGCGGGAGGCATCTCCCGGCCGGGGGGTATTTGTTTAGCCCGGGGGGAGGTGAAGAGGGGAGAGGAAACTGCATTTCAAAGCGTTTCACCCTTTGAAAACCCTTCACAGCCCCCCCAAGTGCCCTCTGCATGGCCCTGGTATCCCTGCGAGAGGACACCGAGTCCCCTTCGACCACCTTCTCGTCTCTGCTGGGGAGGGAATAAGAAAGATGTGGAAAGTTTAGAAAAAAAAAAAAAAGGAAAAAAAAAAAAAGGGAAATGCAGCCAGGAGGAGGGAGCAGATCGCTGCGGGAGCATTTCTCTGGCTCAGCCCCTCTGTGGGTGGAGAAGTTGGAGCCCCAGCTCCAGGGACTGACTGCTGGGCTGAGAGTGAGCTTGAGAATTCATGTGTTTCCCCTCAGTTGTCTTCATTTTCACAATTATGCTGTCGGGATTTTGGGGTGGGGCTTATCCTGGGGATGGATCAAAGCCTGCACCTGGCCCCTTCCCAATCTGCCAACACCCAGAGCAGAGCCCCGGGCGCACAGCTCTCCTTGGAGGTACTGCAGGAGGTTGGCAGAAGCCACCAGTCCAAGCCCATCCCTCGCAGCCCTGCCCAGGCTTCTCCAACAAGGTGCCACCAGCACAGGGAGGGCTCTGGCTGCTACACTCGTCCTCAGGCTGCTTTTGCAGGTCCCCTCTCCATATCCATCACCCAAAGCTGAGCACATCCCTGCACACACAAACCCTGAGCACCTCCAGCCAGTGCCACAGAGACACTGCACACATCAGGTCTCAGGTTTCTTGGGGCCGTTTAGGTGTTTCACCACCCTAAAAACTTCCATTTCCTCCGGGGCCAGGAAGGGAGGTGCAGCAGAAACAGCTTCTGGCATCTTCTCCTGAGAAGCAGCTTCCCAGTTTGCAAGGGTCACTGTCCCATGAGCTCCCCTCACCCTGTCACTGCACAGGAAGGCACAGGAGGTGTCCCAAACCTCCCAAAGGTGGGATGTGGATCCCAACCACTCCTGCCACCCTCCAGAGCTCAGCATTCCCTAGAGATGAAGTGGGAGAGGTGCAGGCAGGGGCTGACCACCTCCACCTCTCCCCAGGCTCCGCTCCCCTCCGGCGCCGGCAGGAGCCGAGCCCACGCCGACAGCGGCGCTGGGCAGATGGAAACACCAAATGATGGCTTTGCAGGGGGCCTGGGATTTGTTTGAGCCATGGCTGTCTCAGTGAGTGACTTCGAATAACGGATCCACTTGAGAAAATCGCCATCTGCTCCCGGACAATTCGCAACCAGAGGAAAAGGTGAAATAAATTCAGCGGCTGCATTATCCGCCCGTCCGCAGCTCCGACAGCAGGGTCAGGCTTTGTGCGGCGTCCTGAAAGTGATTTGGGAGTGAGAGGATGGTTTGGGATGAGCAAAGAGCAGACAACCAGAAAAGGATGGAAGAGTTGAGGCCCTGGGATGCTGCGCCCACAGCAGGGCTCTCCTGGCATCCCAGGTTTGGTGAGTTTGGCAGCAAGACAAAATCTCACCAGATCTTTTTTTTTTTTTTTTTTTGTTTTAATCTCTGAATTTCGAGTGCCTCCTGCTTCCAGCTGGGCTGGAAATACCACAAAAACAGATGCTACAATGCAGCACACTTCGTGTTTCAAACACTGGAAGAAATCAGACATGAAAAATAAATGCAGGGGGTTGCAATGGCTGGGCTGGCAATGAGGCTGAGGGCACTTGTAAGAGTCCTTGAACCCACAGCCCAGCCCATGCCAGGCTCAACAGCTCCAGAAATCAAACCTTTCAGCCTCAGCAAAGCAAACCCATTTCCAGGAGCAGATAAAAATGCCCCCTGCATCTCTGCTCGACCATGCCTGTGAGCCCAGAACCCACACAAGGTTTAGAGTGATGTTTTTAGTGCAGTTAGGTGGGGGATAAGTCTTTGCCCCAAAGTCACAGCACTGTGCAGCAGTCCCTGTCTGAAGGGATCCCTGGTGCTTCCAACAGAACCTCACTGGGGGAGAAAAACAATGTTTGGTTTCACAGGGCCAGGAGGAACTGGGGAAGAACAGGGCTAGATGTGACCATTTTTGGTGCCCTTTTACTCCTGGCAAGCCCAAAGTGACAGTGCACAAGTGCCCAACACTAACACTGCCCTGCATTCCCTCTGCACCAAGGGGAGCCTGTTGCACAGGTGATGATGAGATTTCTTCTGCCTTTTCCTCCTCACTGGACTTTCTCTGGGGAACACCACCAAGCTGGCCCCATCAGGCATTGCCTTGGCCAGTGCAACCTCCTCAATCCACCCCCAGCCCTCCCTTGTGGGGACACAGCCCATGGGGCTGGAGGGGACACCCTAACCCACCCAGCCAGCCCCTCCTCCCAGGGAGAGGCTCCTGGCCCTGCACATCCTGCACCAGACCCATGGTGCCAGGGGAAATGAGCTGGGGATAAACTCTCCTCAGGGGCAGAGGCTGCCAGTGCCAGTGTGGGTGTGCTGGTCTGTGTCCCCCCAGTGTATCTGCTGCCCACACAAGAGATAAAACTCACATTTATTTGGGGCAGGCAGGAGGTGGGAAAGGGTCTGCCTCAAAGAGAGAGAAGAATGACTGTGAGCCAGGGGCACAGGCCTGGCTGGGCTGTCACAGGAGCCCCTGGTTGGGTGGGTCACTGGGGGACCCTGTACAAGGTCCTGGGGAGCACTGCAGCCACCCAGGGGTCCCCCCCTCCAGCACAGCATCCCTGGGCACAGTGCTGCAGTGTGTGCTTCACCCGGCCTGGCTGCTGCTGCCACAGCCCCTCCCCTCCTCACGGGGCTACCGGGGCAGGTCCCCACCTGATCACAAAAGGTTTCGTGCCAAGAGGCACGGGGAGGGAAAGCGAGTGCTGGGAGCTGAGAAACTGGAGGATGAGGATGGGGAGGATGAGGAGGATGAAGAAGAGGAGGATGAGGATGGAGAGGAAGTGGAGGATGAGGATGGGGAGGATGAGGATGGAGAGGAAGCGGAGGATAAGGATGAGGATGAGGATAGAGAGGAAGTGGAGGATGAGGAGGAGGATGAGGATAGGGATGGGGAGGAAGCGGAGGAGGAGGATGAGGATGAGGATGGGGATGGAGAGGAAGCAGAGGAGGAGGATGGAAAGGAAGTGGAGGATGAGGATGAGAATGAGGATATAGAGGAAGTGGAGGATGAGGATAGAGAGGAAGCGGAGGAGGAGGATGAGGATGGGGATGGAGAGGAAGCAGAGGAGGAGGATGAAGATGGGAGGCAGGCGGGGGGCAGGGCAGACCGTGTAGCCGAGCGGGAGCGGGAAGGCGAGGCAGCGCGAAGGAGGGAGCGGGAGCAGCGCCGCGCAATGTGTTGCCCAGGCTGCGCTCCGCTGTCAGCCGGCTCTGATTAACGGGCTGCCTTCCAGCTCCGCGCCGGCTGCGCTCCTGGCAGCCGCGCAGCCCCCCGGCTTCCTGCCGGAGGAGTGGCTCGCTGAAAGGTTACATTTGCACAATGTGCCGCTGGAAAAGCGGTGCCAGAGGTTGCAGGCGGCTCCGCTCCGCTCCGCTCTGCCTGTGTAATGGAAAAAACCCTCTGGGGACGCGCAGGAAAATATCAACTTGCGCTCCCCCAGCGCAGAAAAGCCGGGCCCGGCCGGCCGAGGATGGGGGACCGAGAGCACGGGGTGGGGTGATGGGGTGATGGGGGTGAGCACCCCGGAGCCCAGCGCTGCTCCGGATCGGCCCCAGGGGGCTCTGCCCGTGTGGGGTGCGGGGCAGCGAACCCCCCTCGGGGCGCTCCCCACACAGCCATCATCGGGATCTCTCCTCTCTGCGGCTCGCTGGGGAAAGCTGAGCCTGTTGAGGGGAAATGTTCGAGTCTGGAAGGAAGAATTTCCTGCGATGGAGGCTCAGGCCGCGCTGCTGTGATTTATGGGGCTTGGCACAGCCACGGCTACATCCACACACACGCACATGTCTCATCCCCAGCTTTCCCAGCCCTCCTACCCCGTAACTTTTGGTCTGGGAATATTATTTTGGTGTCTGGGAAGTCCAGCTCAGATTGCTGAGCCCACCATAGCTGCTGCCTGCTCTACAGCACACCCTAAAAAACTCTGCTCACCTCCTCCATCATCTCTCTTGCACCAAAGCAAGTTCTCCTGAGCAGCTCAGCACCCTCCAGGGCAAAGCCCTTCCGTCCCTCCCTGCACAAGACTTCCTTTCACATTCTAGTTTCTTCGTTGTGTCTCAGCTCGGTCACTTTTCTGCCCTGCAGCCACGGAGGAGTGGTCAGGGCAGCAGGGGCAGCACCCACCCTCACCCCAGGGTGCTGGAGCCAGCTCCTCTGTCTTGCAGGAGCCGACATTTTCCTTTCTGCCTCCCTTGTTTCCTTGGTTTCAAGCTTTTTCTTCCTCATCGAGCCCCTAATTAAAAAAAAAAAAAAAAAAAAAAACAAAACAAAAAAAAAAAAAAAAACAAACGAAAAACTCTGGAGGAATCCCAAATTCAGGGCACTCAGCGGGGCTGCAGCTGCCCCTGCCGGCTCTCCCCTCTTGGCTGTGGGACCCATGGTGGTGCCCTGGCTCCCTGGGTTCTGTCCCAAAGCTTTTGAATCCCCAGACTGCCCGCCCCTCCAGGTGGCCCTGCTCAGCCCAGCCGGTCCCCACCGCGCTGGGGTGTGTCCTCCCCCTCCGCTGTCCCCGGCTTCCCTCTGTGTTTTCATTAGGATTTGGAGATAAGCTTCCAAATAAAGGCAGTGTTTTTAACCACTCTGCCTTATCAGCCGGCATCCAACAGCATTCCCCATCCACACAGTGAGGCTTGGAAGACTCTCTAGGGGAAAAGGGACCCCAAACACACAGACTACTTCTTCTCCCAACTCCACAGCCTGCACTGTGGCTCTCTGGAGGGCTTTGGGAAATTATTTCTAGCACAGACCCCTGCTCAGGGACAGCAGTGTTAATGCAACCACGTGCATGAACTCAACCTAAGGACCAATTCAGCACACCTGGATTTTATTCCTGGTTCTGCCACTGGCCCGGGGATGACCCTCAGCAAATTGTTTCCCTTCCCTGTGCCTGTGTTTCCACTTGCTCTCCCTCTCTCAGCCCTTCCCAAGGCCAGCAGTGCTCTGCCTCAGCCCAAGGAGACTCAATCGACAATATTCCCCAAAATAGGTGAGCAAATGGCAGCAGCTCTGAGCATCCCTGGGTCCTACATGCTCCAAGTGCTCACCAGAGACCCCCCTCACTGAGCCCCCTCCTCACTGGGCCATCCCCTGGCTCATTTTCCAATGTGTGTGCAAAGGCCTGAATATAGGAACCAGCTGGCAGCAGCTTCCAACCCCCAAACACTGCACTGGGGAAAATCAGCACCTCACAGGAGCCTTGCCCTGGGGTGCCCCTGGGATAAGGCTGAAGATGGGTCTCACTCTCTTCCTCTTAGTATTGGGGACCATCGTGGGGAAGAAGTCCTCCAAGGAGAAGCACAGGGGAGTTGCCCAGTGCTGGCAACAAACTCACTCTATTTTAGCACCCTTTAGCTTCTGGGAGGCAGCAAACCAACCCCAACATTCCAGATAAGCCCTATTGTAGTTGCCCAAAGGGCCAACCCACCACAGAGGATCCCCATTAGAGCTCAGCCCCATTAAAGACCCATTAGTGGGAGCAGGAGCACTTCTACCTGGCTGGCATGGAGGATCACAAATATGGGCCATCCTAGTCCTCACTGGCAGGATCTCAGTGGAGAGATCCTCAGTGGAGAGATCCTCCTCAGGGCAGGCAGAGGGTCCCATGGGACATGGGCAGGGAAGGCAGGAGGTGATGCATCAGATCCTGGGCACAGCATCCTGCTCACACCACATCCCTGCACAGAAGAAGGTGTTGGGGTTGGCTAGGAGAGCAGCATGGGGGGCACACACCCCTTCCATCCTGGGGGCACCCATCTCCACAGCACATCCTGGCAGCATGCAGGAACCTGGGTCTGGGAATGGCAGGGGAAAATAAGTCCTGTGTTAAATGCCTCTAGTGCAGAGGGGATCCCAGAAATCTCCACTGCAGGCCCTGCTGCCAGAGTGTGTGAAGAATCCCAATTCCAAAGCACAGCCAAGAGACTGAGCTCTTTGGGGAGTTAATCTGGCTGCAGCACTCAGCATGGTGGCTTTTGGGGACAAGTGTGTCACCCTTGGAGCTGCTGAGTGCTCTCACCTCCATCCTGCACACGTTGCCTTTCATGAGTCAGAGCCCATCTCGAGGATGAGGTTGTTTCCTGCCCTTTTCCCAAAAAAGGTCCCCAACCATACCAAAAACCCTTGAGCCCACAGAGCCCTCGCCTGTGGACAGCAGAGATCTGGTGGATTGCATGGGGCTGGCGCTCTTCCTCCTTTCCAGCTGTTAAATTGCATTATGGACAGTTAAAAATACATCACATACTTTCCTAATGTGACTTTTCCGTGGTAAGCAGCAGCACGGCTGGAGGTGAGATGCTGGAGGTCACAGAGAGCTGCTCACTGGTGTCCCTGGATGGACAAATTTGGGTTCCACAGGAGGGGATTGTGTGGCCCTGTGCAGATTTGACCTCAGCAGACTGACCCAGTTTGTTCACTGTCTCTTGCCTCAGTTTCCCCTCTTATGGTCCATTCCCTGCAATAAGATCTCACATGAACTAAAACTCGACAGGGTTTGTTGGACTTTGTAGAAAACAGGTCTTTTGCACAGGGATCAGAGGTTAATAGAAGTGCAGAGCTGAGCTGGAAATGATCTGTTAATACACTGCAGCAGAAAACCCTAATTCCTGAGCATGACAGGAGCTGAGCACATGGAATCCCATGGGAATGTCAGAGGGATGTGGCCTGGCCAGAGCCCGTGGTGGGCACAGGGCAGCACTGGGGCAGCTGAGCTCAGCCTGAGGCAGGGGCACTGCTGTGAGCGTGTGGGAGCTGGGATCAGGCTCCCCCTTCAGCAGCACAGCGAGCTCTGCTGAGGTCTGCAGTGGGTGGGGAAAACCCCCTTTGGCTTGCTAGAGCACTTGAAGGAACAACCTGTGTCCCCAGGGATGTGCCCTTGCAGCCAGAGACACCTGTGGTGTGGGGAAGGTGAAAAAAGAGCAAAGGTGATCCCTGGGATCCAGGTCCAGCCCCCTTTGCCCTGACCTGGCCTCATCTGACCCAGAGCAGCCCTGACAGCACCTCCTCAGCCCCTCGCAGGACCAGTGGCCCAGCCCCAGAGAGGAGCCAGCACCCCAAACAGCAGGGACACCCTGCACCCCAGCAAGGGGCTGGGATGGGGAGGAGAACCTGCGAGAGGGCGAGGAAAGAGTTAAACCCCCGGCACTGCCAGCCCTCCCTCCTGCTTCTCTGCTAACTTTGGGAGGAAGGGAATAGCATAAAGGTAAGAGTGGAGGAAGGAGAGGAGACAGATGAGAGAAGGAGCGAGGGAGAGGGGGAGCGGGAGAGAGGAACAGACGGCAGAGAGGGAGAGCGTGGGGGGGAAGATGCTGACGCTTCTCCTCCATCTCGGCAAGAAGGCAGATAGAGGGGAACAAGGGGGGGAAAAAAGAAGGCAAAGACCAAGGGAACACGGGAGAGGGAGAAGGAAGGAGCCGGAGCGAGGGAGCATGTGTGAAAGTCGCAGTGAGAGAAGGGGCCTCTTTGATTCCCCGTGCCTCATACCAGACAGTGTCTAGACTGCAGCAATTATTGTCAGCTCAGAACACCCAGGCATTGCCATTTCAGCTGAAAGGGAGCTTAACAAAGAGCGAGGGAGAAAAAAAATACCCTGCCGGCGGTTAGCTGGGCTCCCTCCAGCACGAGGGGCTCTTGGGAGGGTCCTGCACAGCCTGAGCCCCAGCCCAGGTGTCCTCCCAGCAGCGGCCGTGCAGGAGGACAGGGCTGCAAACAGCTCCTGAGCCAGCCCTGCGTCTTTGGCTGGTTTTGGGGTGCAGCTGTTGGGTTCAACTCTGCCTGCAAGCCCAGGTTATGGGGCTGGGGGGTTGGGGTGTCCCAGTGGAGGGGCAGTTCCCCAGCAGGCAGCATTTGGCCGTGAGTGCCCATGGAGCTGCTCCCCAGACCAACAGCAGACAGTCAGACGGACACCTCGGCCTCACCCCAGCGTCCAGGCATGCACACACCTCCTCCAAGCACTGGGGGTGTGCATCCTAGAGCTTGGCACCCCAATGTGCACTGCTCCTGCAGCTCCTCAGCTCCCTTGGGTCTCAGCAAATCACAGCAGTCACTCGTGCAAATTCACAGGAATAAAAATCATCCCTCCTGTCCTCTCCTCCATCCCACCTCCCCACCCACTGCTAGAGGAGTTACCCTTTCCCCTCTCGAGCTCTTTGACTTTGAGGGGCTTTAGTGCTGTCTGCAGGTCTGGGATGTGGCTGAGACTCCCAGGAGGGAATTAACACCCAGAACTGGCTGTGAGTCAGGAATTCCTGCCTCCCGCTGGAAACACCCTCCAGTTCCCCCCCAGCCCTGTGGTGACAGCCAGCTCTGAATACCTCAGAGGGGAAGAGGTGAGAAGAAGAATCTGAGTGCCCTGTCTCAATCACTTCCATGGGTTTGGGGGTGCTGATGATCCCACTCAGCTGTCCATGGGGCTGCCCTGCAGATGAGCCCCTTTGGAAGCACCCCCAGCTCCAGGGTTGTGCCACCCATCTTCTAAATTTGGGTGCACTGAGCATCATGGCCAAGTGACCTCCACTGCTGGATGGCACCAGGGACTGTCCCTGCAGAGGCTCATGGCCCATCTGCTGGGAAAGGCAGCTGATCCCTCCAGGTACTGGAGCACTGCTCTAGTTTAATTAGCACTTTTAATGCTTGGAAAGGAGGCACAAGGGAATACCCAGCAGGTTGGACATGATTTCCTCACTTGCAATCCAGCCTGGCGACAGGGAAGCTCCCCAGCTTCAGCTTGCTCAGCTGGGATGGGGTGACTTTGCCCTGGGGTCTAAACCATTGCAAATACCCTTGGTGAGCCCCACATGGGCCCCTCAGTGCAGGGACACCTTTGTCAGAAGGCATTTTGGTAGCAAACCCCAGCAGTCAGCATGCTCTGCCAGTGTGGGTTATACTGTGAGCAATGCCTGACCCCAAACTGGCTCAACTCAGCTGTTTGTCCTTGTCCCTCTCTGCCTTTGAGGAACAACATCCATTTTCTGGCCAGGTCTGGTCATGTCTGCTAAATCAAGGGCTTTTTCTCCCCTGGGTACATGGCAGTGATGTTGCTGTGGATAAAATCAGCCTCGTTCAGGATCTGGTGGCTGTGGCAGATCAGAGGAGATGACAGCACAAAGTTCCACAAAGGGCCGGGGTGGCAAAGCCTGCCTGGGGAGGGACTCATCCCCTTGTTCCCTTGGGACTCATCCCCTTGTTCCCTTGGGACTCATCCCCTTGTTCCCTTGGCTGGCCATGGTGTGTCTGTGGAGATGATGCCATTTCCCAGCGCAGGGATTCCCAGGGGAGGGTCAGAGGAGGGGAACACCAGCTTTGCCATTGCTCCCATGGTGCTGCCCTCAGCTCCCAGAACTGTGGTGCTCAGCTCCCTCATGGGCTTCTGCACCTCAGGGATGGGGTGTCCAGCCCCAGCAAAGCTCCACAGCCAGGGCTGGTAACGCTTCAGCCATGGAGGACACTGAGCTTCCAACACATGTGGGTGCTGCAGTGAAATAAATACGTGATATGAGCAGTGGCAGGTCTTCCCCTTGTGAGCTTGGGCTTTGTTTGACCTTCACAAGGAGCTTTTGGCCAGCTCACCCTGACCCTGAGCTGGACCATGAGGAGCCCAGACCTGTGGCTGACTTGTGGGCTTGAGGGAGTGTTTTCCCCAAGACCTGAAAGCTGCAGGGTTTCAGAATTATTGTCCTGGGGATAGACACAGCCGTGAAATGCACCAGGCTGCCACTGAGGCCTCTCTGCCTCTGATGCCAGGCTTCCACTGGAGCCTAGGAAAGCAATGCCAGAAAAAAAGGCCTTTCCTTCTCCCCCATGGTACTTCCAGTGATCCTTCCTCAGGCAGCCAGAGCCTTCCAGAGCAGCTTGGAGAGCCCCAGCTCCCCACAGAGCCCCTGCAAGACCCTGCAGGGTCCCACCAACAGCCCATGGAGCCACCAACACGTGCCCACAGTCAGGGCCCCACGGGGTCCCCGAGTGTCCCCAGCTCTCTGAAATGGCCACAGCTCCTGGCAGCAGGGAGAGGAGAGATCTGGGAAGCCACGGCCACAGGTGTATGTGCTGAGCTGGGCTGTGCTGCTTCTGTGCTGTGCTGTTCACTGCTGTGCAGTGCTGTGCTGTGCTGTGCAGTGCTGTGCTGTGCTCTGCTGCTTCTGCTCCCCAGGACGGCCCCAGGCTCTGCCATAGCCAGCAGAAGCCGGAGGGAAAGCACAGGACAGCCAGAGCCAGAGTCCTCTGACCACAGCAGGGACACCATCAGCCGGACTTGGCACGGCTCAGCATCCTGTCCTGTCCTGTGCTGAGTCCGTGCCAGGCCCGGGCCGTGCGGGGTGGGCAGCCCTGGCACCTCTGTGCCACACCACGACCCTCGCTCGCCTTCCCGCTCCTCAACCCTCCCCTCTGCAAACCTGTCTGCAAATGCCAACTGCCTGTTTTCCAGTTCCTCCAGATTTACCCCCTCCTCCTCCTCCTCCCCCCCCCCCCCCCCCCCACCCCCCCTTCCTTCCTTTCTTCTTCCTGGGTTAAAAATAATCAAGTTTCTGGGAAGCAGCAGCCCTGCTGCGCCTGCCTCCCTGCACTCGCGCCCCGGAGAATAGCTCGGCTCGGCTCGCTCCGGCCCCTCCTCGCTGCTCTCCTTCCTCCTCCCCACCCCCTACAGGGATCTGACTAATATGCTTGGGCTCTGCTTGCCAGCTCAGCTGGAAAGGAATTTAACCATTGCGTGGCCTGGAGGGAAGGAGTGGAGAGCCCAGACCCCTCTGCATTACCCGGACCCCTGGTCCGGGTCCCTGCCCGGCTCCCTTGAGTGCTGCGGATGGAGGAGAAGGGATGCACGGTGCTGGCACCCCATGGTGAGAGGTGGTCTCAGCCCCAAACTTACACGGTGCAATAACCCTCCTGGTTTTCCTCGGAGCTGTCCTGCCTTCCAGAAGGGGAAATGCAGCATCCCAGTGCTGTGGTCCCCGTGGCTTGGCCCGTGGGTGCTCCTGATCCAGCCACAGGTGCTCCCTGGGCACCCACATCCCTGCCTGCAGCCCAGCTCGGGCCTCAGCACTGGGTGAGGGTGGCAGCTGCTGATCCCACATGAGCTGCTCAGGGGTCTCAGTGGGACCAGCAGCTCCAGCTGTGGGGTCTGCAGGGAGTGATCCCCGGGTTCAGGGGTCCCTGGCTCAGCCCTGCTGCACTGCAGCTCTGGCAGGAGCTGGCAGCCCTCGCCGACTGCCGGGACTCAGCTTCTCCTTAGCACAGGGAGCAGGAAGCAGGAGCAAAGGCAGGGTCACACCTGGGTAAAAACCACGAAGAGGGAAAGCTCCTCCGAGGCTAAATCCGGGTGCTAAAACGCCGGTGTTTGTGCAGACCCACTCCACTCTCTCTCCTTGCCAGCCGGGCTCTGAGCACAAGCAGATTTCCCAGCACAGGAGTGGGAGACCGGGCGCTGCTTAACAGCAGGGCAAGCAAAGCACAAAGCCTTGACCAAGGTTATCCCGGAGCGTCGGTGGCAGAGCTAAAAACTGACCCCCCCTCCCCTCCCCGAGGCTCCAGCTTGCTGGTGTATTGCAGCATCTCCCTGCTCAGCCAAAAACTCCCCTTGAAATCTCCTGGCCAATGCAGAAGGGCTCCAAGGCCAGAAATCCTAAGCTCAGCACCCCAGGGCTGAGCGGAGCCAAGAGGCAGCGGCTCGGCCCCGCTCACCCCCCGCGGGCTGGCTCGGCCCCGCCGCCCCAGTGCCAGGCACAAACTGTCCCGAGGGGACACTGCCCTTCCCAGAGCCGCTGCAGGCAGAGCTGGAAGCACAGCCCCTCCGGAGATGGGGCTGGGAGCGAGGAGAGGGCACTGGGCACAAGGCAGGGACCTGGTGAGCACAGAAAAGCTGCTGCTCTGTCTGTAGAGAGAGGTCCAGCATTGCAAAAAGGGTCTGGGAGAAGATGTCTTCTCTCCAAATCCTCCCTTAAATGGCAGTTCTGCTGTAAAATAGGGTAGGATGGAGCTCAGTGTTTGTTTTCTGTGCAGGACCCAAGCGTGGCTCAGGCTGGGACTGTGAGCCAGGCTGGCTCCTCACCGACAGCCTCCCAGGAACACGACCTGCAGCCCTGGCTCTGCTCTCCCAAACA
Organism: Oenanthe melanoleuca; assembly: GCF_029582105.1. Classification (NCBI taxonomy): domain Eukaryota; kingdom Metazoa; phylum Chordata; class Aves; order Passeriformes; family Muscicapidae; genus Oenanthe; species Oenanthe melanoleuca. The sequence goes on from NC_079350.1 coordinate 5,616,208, forward strand.
TCCCTGCACAGCCACAGCTCGGTGCAGGCTCAGGGCAGGAGACAGGAGTGGAATAAGCATCCAGTTCACTCCTAACTTAGCTGCCTGCCCTGGCAGCTGGGGCTGGAGGCACCAGGATGGGTGTGTGGGACTGTGAGCCCTCTCTGTGCATCAGGAGATGAGTGGCCAGAGCCCCTGTGACCCACACAGCCTGCAGTCAGGGCATGAAAGAGGTGATGGCAGAACACAGCCAGGAGCCAGAGCAGGGCCAGGTTCTGACCATCCCGGGGTGAGCAAAAACACTCACATTCCAAATTCCCTGGTCCTTGGGAGCTCCCTCCAGCACTGCCCGCCCCACAAGCCCTGCAGCAACCTCAGCAGCCAGGAAATGCTGGCAGGAGTGAAAGGGATTGAGAAATTGCAGGCAGCAGGATGAGACATGAGCCAGCACAAGCAGGACGTGACTCGGGGGTGACCGGGACTGCTGGAGGGGTGTCACCAGGAACCAGCACCTTGGGCCCATCCTGTCCCCTCCCTCTCACACTCCTCACAGCTGAGCCTAAGCCCAACCTCTCTTCCCCACATAAGTCACCAGGTCCCAATGGTGTTTCACCCCCTGAATCCTGTGTTAACAGCACGCTGATATCTTCTCCCTCAATCCATCCCTTTTGCACTCCCAGCCTGCCCGAGGCTGTTGCCCAGGGCTGCCCGTTCTACCCAGAGCTGTCTCTGTCACCACAGACCCCCCCAGCCCCCTCACCCCATCTGCAGGGCACACCTGACACTTCCCAAGGCTTTTTCTGCACAGACTGGATGGCAGCAGTGGGAGGGTCTGGCCAAAGGGGAGCTCAGACACTGGCTAGACCTTCCCTTGTCCTGCCTCAAACCAGCTGTTGCAGCACTGCAGGAAAGGAGAAAGGAGAGGATGAAGGAGGAGAAGCAGAGAAGAAAAACAACAACAGGAAAAATATTTCTTCCCCTTATTAAACACCCAAAGCTTTGTTTATCCACCAGCCCCTCAGGCTGAGGCTGGCTGATCCCAAGGTGCTGTTCCATGGGTGCTGCCTTCCCTGTAGCTCCCATCCCCTAGTCCCTCACCTGTTTATGTGTGCCATGGTCCCTGATGGGGTCTCCAGCTCATTCTCACATTTCACAGCTCCAGCACAGCTAAGGAAAGCCAACTCAGCTGGCATTCCTGCAAAATGACCTGCCCTTCCAGCCAAGGAGTTCAGCTCAATTCCCAACCCCTACCTGCACCTGGGCTCACCAGCCTTCCCTTCACATGGGAAATTATTTACCTCAGATGAGGAAAAACAGAGCAAAAGGGGATAGATCCAGCTGTTGAATCCAGTAAGGCCCAAAGCTTCTTCTGCCTCAGCTGCTCCCTTGCTATGGGGGAGGACAACAGGGAGATGTCAGGCTGCCATGGGCCATAGCCCAGGACACCCAAACCCCTGGTAGAAAAGGTCATCCCACATTCTTACAAAAAAACACCATGGAAAAGCCCCTGTTGCACAAACAGCTCCAACACTGGACAACAAAATCTCAAGTGGTCCAAGATGCTGGAGCTCTTCTTTTCCATCTCTCCCACCTAGGCAGGGCACAAGGACATGTTCCCAGGGGAGAGAAAATTCCAGAGTTTGGGATGGAGAAATGGCACTGCAGGAGTGCAGTTAAGCCTGGAGGCCAGGATATCCTCCTGGGACACACCCCTGGACTCAGCAGGATGCAGGAGCAAACCAACACATCACAGCAACTCTCTGAAACACAGTTGTTCTTTGGGTAACACAGTGCTCCAAGGTGAGGCAAAACCTTTATCCTCCATCCATGATCCAGGAGTGTCCCCACTGTCTTTCCATGGCCAGCTCCCACCCAGGGAGGCACCAGCTGGGAGGCTGTGATGGGACTTGCACTGTGCTCTACTCTCTCGGTCACTGTCATCCTTCTAGGAGCTGAGGGGGATTTTCTTTGTTTGGTTTTGAGTGAATAGCAAATTCACAAACAATTGGAAGATTCAAAAAGGCTGAATCATCCTGAAACTCAGGGTGAAATTGAAAAATTGTTTGGAATGAAAAAAAAATACCAGTGTTGGGCAAAAGAGATATCTTGAAGATGTAAAATCTTCTCCCATCGGTTACTTGATGATCTGTTGTATTTGGGCATTTTCTGAAAGAATTTTCTTGATTTCTTCATTAAAAAAAAAAAAGCCTGTTTTTTTTTAAATTAAAAAAATTATCTCAGTGTAAAAGAAAAGATCTAAGTAAATTAGGCAAACTCCAAACAAAACAGAACAAAACAAAAACATTTCAGGCTAAACCAAATATTCTGGCTTTACCTAGAACAATTGATTGCACTGGGATGGGTACTCTGTGGTTTCTTTTCTTTCCCATTTTACCAGAAATTGCTCACTACATCCTTGTTCTGGGTTGGCATGGTCCAACTCCCACACCCAAGACATTCCATCTGGACACCAAGCAACACTTTCCATTCATTTTTTTCAGCAACATGGTTTTCCATCAATGAACCAGACCCACTGCAGCACCTCCCATCTCCAAGAAAGATGAACAGTTTTGTTCTCCTTCCTCACCGACCTCAGAGCCTGCCCTGTGTGTCCTTCACAGGATCCTCACCCAGCCTGGAGTCCCTTTAAGCCTCCTTAACAATAACTCAGCAACCCTCCACTCTTACACTGAAGGAACCTCCTTTGGAGAGGGGAACAGAGTCTCTTCTCAGAAGAACTGATTTCCAACCCATCCCAACCTGATTAACTCAGCCCAACCCAACCCTACCCATCCCTACCCATCCTTCTCGTTGCCACCACCCATGCCCCAACCTCCAGAACTCTGCCACCCAGACCAGGTGGCATCATGTCTAACTCCAAGCTCACCACACAGCCACGGCCCCAAGAAGATGGATTTACTACACAAAAAGAAAAAAAAAAAAAAAAAAAAAAAAAAAAAAAAAAAAAAAAAAAAAAAAAAAAAAAATGAAAGCAGCATTTTTCCCTACGGATGCAGTGGAGCAGGTTGGGAGGGGGGTGTTAGACAGAGGTGCCGGGCTGCGTTTCCACCCTCACACCCGGCTGCAGAGGCGAGCGGCAGCAGGGCTGTGCATTCCAACCCCAGGCAGAGAAGTGAAACCCCAAGAAAGTAGCAAACAAGTCGAGGCGCAAATACAGCACGAATCCACGGCACTTCAGCGTGGTTCGTTATCTCCGCTTAGACTGGAGTCGGTGGAGCCGGGTTTGAGAAGAGCAGAAATATCAGCAATTAAAGATATGTCGTGTCAAAAAAACTCTAAACTGATTAAAGTTGAAGGCTCCGTTTTCTTCTTTTCATCAGAGAACGGAATCAAAACCTGCCTGGAAAGACGCGCTCCCCCCGTTCCCAGCGCTCCGAAGGCAGCGCCTGCATCCGTCCTGCTGTGTCCCTGCATTTTAATTACCACCTTATTAATATTCATGAGGCTAGGCACTCAAGGGGGATTGCAGTCTGTCATTCTCTCTCTCTCTTTCTCTCTCTTCCCCCCCACCTCTCTCGGCTGAGTCGGTGGGGTTTTTTTCCCTTCCCCTTCCCAACATTTGGCGTGCTGCGGATCCGCACGCGGGCGCGTGTGCGCGCAGCCCCGCAGGCGCTGAGCGGGCGAGGGGCCGCGGGCTGGGGAGCCTGTGCTGGCTGGTGGCAGGGCTGGGAATGCGGGTGGCTGTGGGATTGCCCTTGCCACGCTCGGCAGCCCCGGCAGCCGCAGGCAAAACTGCCCCCACTGGGGACACGATGCTGGCACCCCAGGGAGAGCTGGCGCACAGGGAAGTGTGTTCACACACACAGCTCCGGATAGCAGCACCGCTTCTGAGTGCTGGGGTGATGTTGTAGGACCTCCAGGAGAAGAATGGGGCCGAGCACAGCTGCCCTCAGCCCCCACAGCACTACCTCTCCTTGGGGACTGAGCACCCTGCACCTCAGCTCTCCATGCTCCTGCAAAACCAGCCACTGCTGAAGCGGGTGAGAGCAGCACAGCACAGCCACGGGGCCACTGTGCCCTTGATGGAGCCACAGCCTTGGCCACCAAGGTGGAGTGGGACCTAAGGGGCCTTGCATGTGTCCAGCAAGGGGCTGCTCCAGTTGCTGGTGCAGGTTGCTGGCTGGGCAAGTTGGATCCCATTTGTTTTCTCAGGTCCAAGGCACTGGCGTGCCCTGGGGGAAGAGGGGCAGGAAGCCCGGGTTAAAGGCACACAGAGGGAATGGAGCTGGAGGTAAATCAATTTCTCATTCCTAAATTGAGCAATGTGGAGTTTGCCCTCTCCTTGTTGCCATGCAGCATTTAAACCTTTCTACCTCCAGTACTGAAAGCAGAGGCCACATGAGCAGCAGAAAACTGTCCTGGCTTTGCAAATCTTACTCCTCCCTGTCCCCTCTCAGGTCACTGCCCCAGTCCCTCCCCAAGAGAAGACGCAGAGCCCAGCCACAGGCGATGGGCAGGTCCCTCATCACCTCACACTGTTCAAAGCCTTTGGCAAAGGGAAACACAGGGCTGCCCCATCCCAACAGCCACCAGTTGCAGGCTGGAGCTCACCTCCCTTCTCCAGCTATCGAACCCTAACCTTAACCCTAAGGACACTCAAAGCACTGTCAAGAACCTGAAGCTCTTTGGGGATGTATCCTGTATCCCAGAGTGCTGCCTCCCCATCACCAACCACCTGCAAGCAACCTGTCGAGAGACACTCCAACTCAGCGGCTCCCCAACGCCCCACTTGCTCAGCTCCACAAATATTTGAATTAAGGTCCCCTGGGGAGCCACAGTCACAGAGTAACTGATTTCTCCTCCTTCATTATATCTCTGTGTAATTTACCGAGGGACGGCAGCGTGTGCCTCCGTTCGAGCGAATTCCCAGCAGGACTCCCAGGAGCTCACAAATCAGGAAAAGGCAAGGCATTAGAATATGAAAGGTGAGGATGGTCTCCCCACCAAGACTCATCCTGCTCTTCCCCAGCTCCCCAAGCTCTGCCAGCCCTGAATTGTGTTTTATTTCTGCCTGCTGGCCCTTGTGCAAGTGGGGAGGTCATGGGTTGGGGATGGGCCACAGTGCCATATTGTCAGCTCTGACTTCTGATCCTTTCTGGGCAAGAAGGGAGAAAGGGTCTTCTCCTTCATGGAAACATCTCAAGAGATGCCAGGGAAGCTGATGCAGCAAAGGTTTCTAAGTGAAATTGTGTCCTTTGGCCCTAAAATCTGACTTCTTTTCACCTGGACGAGTAGCCTATGCTTCAGTTTCCACATCTACTAAAAAAAGTAGTCACTCCCTTACTGGTTTAAGACTCCCAACACTCAGATGTTGAAGGTCTATAAAAGACAACAGGCATGAATCCATCTGTGTTGCATCTCTAGCAAGGAGGAGCTGGGGGACAATTTTGCCAGCATAGTTCTAAAGTTACCAGAAGGAGCTTGAAGAGTCACCAAGGAAAAAGAGAAAGGAAAAATGAGGAATTTGGACCAAGGATGTACAGCTGAGCTGCCTTGCATTGTTTTCTTGTGAAACACGATGTGTGAGGAGGTTGGTCTTGGTTGGACCCACCTCAGTTTGAAGACAACCCAGCTGAACTCTTGGTCAACTCCCACGTCTCAGTCCTGTGCGAGGTGCCAGGGCAGGAGCAGTTCACCCTGAGAGTGAGAGGCCGTCACTCCTGGTGGCTCAGGGAGGATGATGGGACCTTTTGCAGGTCTTTGCAGCATCTATGGGCTGGGTGGGAGTTGTCTCTCTCCAAATCCCCTGACCGGTGCCAGGGATGTGACACTGGAATAAAGTGCTGGACGGGCTCGGACGCAGCGAGTTCTCTGTTCCAGCTACGCTGCAAACAGCGGAGGGCAACATTTTGCTTCCTGGAAACCCAGAGAAAGAAGTATTTTTTATGAAGAGCTGCAGCTCAGAGGCAACCTGTAATGGAGATTTCAGAAAACTGGGTGTTCCCCCTTCCACCTCCTCTGCAAAGACAAAGGCTTGGCAGATGGTGGTGGTGCTTCGCAGGGCTTGTGCTGGGCTTTTTTTGGGAGCTGGGTATTCAAACCCTCACTCTCATTCTTCACTTTAGAGGTGTGAGCGATATAAAATCTGCCCATCCCAAAATCAGCCCGTCCCTGGGCTATCTCAACTTCTCATAGCGCTTCCCACAAGCTGAGTTAAAGACCTGGGGCTGTTCAGCCTGTAACAAAGAGCTCTTTTCTCCCCAGCCTTCACCAGTTGTTGGAGTTAAATAGGCTGCGCTGAAACCAAACCAAACAAAGCCCCTGCAAAGCAGCTCCAAATCCCCGTCCCCTGGCCAGCACTCTGGATTTCCCCCGGAGCGCAGGCACGGCACTCCTCGGTGTGCCTCGGCTCTCTCCCCGCTCCAAAGATGGGCTGAAGCCTTCCCTCCCGTGCTTCTTGCTGCTGGACACCCACGGGAGGTGATGAGGGGGTCTCAGAGTGCCAAACACGCCATGGAGCTGCTCCAGCCTCTGCCTGCCGTCCCCCTGCTCAGTGATTTTTCTCCAGACTCTGCTGCTGCTGCCAGCACCGTGATCCCCCCCAAACAGCACGGGAGGAGCCCTCATGGGCACCACATGGCTTTCCCAGGTGTGGGCACCCTGACGGGACCTTCCCACCCCTCCCTATTTTGCGGGACCAGCTCCCTGTGGCTGGGCACCGAGCCCTCCTCCCCCAGCACTGCAGCCACCAATTCCCTGCAGCAGCTGCCTTCCCTGAGCGAGGATGTGATGGCAGACGGGGGTCTCCATCGAGGCAGGGGGGGATTTTTGGCCATGCCAGCCCCCGGAGGGGCTGCTGGCGCCTGCGTCCCGGGGGTGCGGAGCGCGGGGTTCGGGGCTCTCCGTGCGGGCGGCTCAGTGATCAAAGCGCCGAGCACAGGCAGGGCGGGGGGAGGAGGCGGCGAGAGATGAAACGGAGCAAAGTTCCCTGGGTTCGGACGCGGGAGTTGGAAAGGATTCGACGGCAGCTTGGAAAAGGAGGAGAAGAGGGCCGGGAGCAGCAGCGTTCAGCAGAAAGGAATGTCCTGATGGGACGGCAGCCTGAACGCCGGCCAGGACCCCCCCCTCCTCCTTCCCAAGGCTGTTTAAAAGCCCCGGACCTCTCCGAGCCCTTTAATTGGCGCTTTAAAAAACTTCCTTGTTCCTTGACGCGGCGAGGTTTGCGTTTCATGCCCAAAATGACTCAATTCCCCCTCTCCCCTCCATGAAAAAAAAAAAAAAAATTAAAAAAAAAAATTCTCCTTTGAAAGATTTGCTCGAAGCCAGCTCCATCCCCTCCCCGCAAGCCCCGGTAGCCCCCAGCCCTCACCCCACCAGCCTCTTGTGTGTATTCTTGTTCTCCCCTAATAATCCACATCCCAGCTGCCTCCCTCTGCCTTCGCCCTCCTCCTCCCTGCCTCTCTCGCTCCCTCTTTCTCTCTCCTCCCCCCTTCCTCCCCCTTTCCATAACTCAAAAGCTTGTCAGGCTGGTTCCAGACTGCTGGCGCCAGGCTTCACTCCAGGAAAAAAATAAAGCAAAAGAGAAAGGCATGCAAGGCAAAACAGCCCCGCCACATGAACACACATCAAACCAGCCCTTTATCTCCCCGGAATGCTCTCCCCGCTGCAGAGCTCCCTACCCCGGCCCAACAGCCGCGCTCCCCATCCCCGTAACCCTAATGCAGCAGCGCCGGGCTGCGAGCGCACACGCCCTGCCAGAGACAGCGAAGGAGCAAATACAAGATCTATTATTTATCAGTGTTATCAATTATTTAGAGCCTCGGTGCAGGGAAGGGGTGGGGAGAGGAGGCCATGGAAGAGGCAGTTCTTACCCTGGTAGTTCGGGTGAGGGGGTTCTGCATGGTCCCTCCTCCCCACTGGTGCTGGGATGGCTGCAAGACCATCCCTTGCATCCCACCCCGCTGACATGGGGTTGTTTCTATCCCTGACCCAAAACACCTTCAGCAGAGCAGGGCTTCCCCTCACTGCAAGCTGTGATATCCAGCTCCAGGAGCACCCCAGTTCCAGAGCCAGTGCCTGAGTGGAGAGCTGCACTGCCCACAGGCAGAGTGGCCAACCAGAGGGTGAGAGTTCACTCATGGAGACCCTGGACCCTGACTCATTATCCAAGGCACCAGCCCAAAAATGCAAATTTTAGCATCAATGTACATTTTCTCAGGCATTTCCAACAGCACTCTCCTGGTTTGCCAGTGCATGTCTCTTCTTCTGCAGTCTGGAGGATGCACCACTCTGCTCATCACCACTCCCAGACTGCAGAGGTGGCTGGTGCAGGGCTCTGGAGCCTCAAGTCATCCTCACATCCAGCCAACCCTGCTGGAGCTGCTTTGGCTCAGGGCAGGAAGAGGAATGTGTCCAGGATTCTCCTCCTCATGGAGGTCTCAGGTCAGTTTTGACCTCAAAAGGTCAAAACCAACATTCCAAACCCAAAACCCAGCCCTTGCTGCAGAAGGAAAATTACACCACTCCACGCAGCCCCTTCCAGCTCTGTTTTCTCTTAGATTTCGGAGCAAGCTCCAGCCCACCATCTTTGTGGCAATGCTTGTGAAGGGTCAAGTCAGCAGGCAGGTGACCCCGTGGCGCTGTGCCGACGGGCACGGGTTCATCGCCGGGCCGTGCCGCGAGCTCGCAGATGGCCACCGCGGCTCCCGCGAGCAGATCGCACCAAAGTAGCTACAGTGGGAACGTGTGATGAGGTGGGTGTGCTAAGAAGATTTTTTTTGGCAGACTTCAGGATGACTTTATTGCTCACAAGTTCTCGAGTCATGGCTGAGTAACACACTCATTGCATGTCTGAAATGAAAAAAAAAAAAAACCAAACCACCTTACCCCAGCACAAAATAAATAGCCTGGACAAAGCGTGTTTGCTTTGCTCTCCTTCCCTGCTCCAGGGGTTCCAAGGCTCCCACATGGGCTGCAGCTGAGCCTGATATTTCCCCCTGAGTTTGAGAAACAAGGCTTCCTTGCACAGAAGCACCAGCCCACTCTTGAGACCTTCTTGTCATGTCCCCTCCAAGTGATGGGCTGTGCATTGACGGCAGAGGAGCATCATCCACTCTGACAGGATCTCTGTGACAGGACTTTAATTTGGGTGGCTGAAATAGGCTTGCTGAGCCCAGACTTTTAGAAGGTGTGACCTCAGCCTGTTTTGGTCTCAAGTGTTTTCTTCTAACTCTGCTTCACATCCCCTCATCCCAGCCAAGCTGTGTGAAGGCTCCTGGGTGGGGTCAGGAGAGACCCTCAGCTCACCAGGGAGCATAAACTCCTGCAATGCAGATGCTGGTTTGGATGTTCCTGGGTGCCAAGAGGGTGCAGAGAGCTGTGTTGGAGAGAAGCATCCCCACCTCCAGTGCCTTCAGCTCTGAGAAACCAGTAGCTACTCTTGAAAAGCAGCCAATGTACTTCCAGCCTGGAAGGAAAACTACTGTCCTCTGCTCCAACTGAGTCAATGGGGGCTGATCAAATTCCTGTGGCAACTCAGTGATCAAAAGGTATCAGATGCCTGCCTAAGCCCACAGGTGCAAAGAAAGTGCTCTCCTCTTCTCAAGGTAGGGGAATGAATGTGAGGAGTGACGAAGTGACTTCCCCAAGGTCACCTGAGAAATGCTGCTGGACAGCCCAGAGTAGAATCCAGGACCTGAGGGTTCTGCTGTCCAGCTCCCAAGCCCTCACATCCACCCTGACCATCCCTGGGTCAGCTCCTTGGACAATCCCAGCCCCCCAAAGCCTTCTGTACATCCCTCCACTGGAGGGAAAAGCAGGTCAGAAGCATGAACCCCTCCAGATGTTGGCTTTTGGGTGCCCTCCAGCCCCAAAGGAAGAGTTCAACTGGGATGGAAAAATCTTCCCCTTGAGTAAAGAAAGAGTAGGATCTGCTTTCTGCCATTTATTATCCCAGTTCTCCCAACACTAAAGACTAAGAACAGATGAGAACGAGTTGAAAGAAGGGGGAAAAAAACAAAATTAATTTCATTCCATTGTAACAGGTTCAAAAGGGATGTTTTCATAAATTTTCTACTATTTTGGGGAAAAAAAAATTCCAGAAAAAATAGTCTTTATAGTTGCTGTGCCTCCTCCTGAAAGAGCATATCCTGAGGAGTAAAATGGGGATCTGGGGAAAGGAGAAATTTCACTGAAGATTGAGGGGGGAAGAACAGAAGGACAGGAGGAACCCTACATTTAGAAATGTCGCAGTTAGTTTCGTGAAGAAGAAGAAGAAAAAAATCCCATTATGTTGAGTATTTTTCACAAAAACTTCGTGCGTGTTTGTTTTTTAAAGGCTGGGGCTTTTTCCAGCTAAAAATAAAACTCCACATGTTAAAAAAAAAAAAAAAAAAAAAAAAGAAGTCATCCATCCCTGGGCAAAACCAAGAGACAGCAGCTACCCTGGGATGACTTGTGCCACTTCTCGACAGTGGCCCTGATGGCAATGACACCTCCCTATGCTGGGGAACGTTGGAAGGACGAGATCTGATCTGCCCCAGCCATCTCTGAGCACACCCAGGGAGCCAGGGCAGGTCCCCAGCAAGGAGCCGACGGTCACCAGATGAGGGCTGATCCCTGGCTGCCAGCTCCTGCACACGGGGATGCCGATGCCCAAGAGCATCCCTGGCGGCCGAGCTCCAGGAGTTGCCCCAGTGGGTTCATTGGAGGCAATCCCCGATGGATGCTTGCAGGAGCCCTGGTGTGCTGGAGCTGGCCCTGCCCTGGCCCATAGCCCATCCTGGGGCAGAGCTCACGGGTGTCACGGCCGGTCCCAGCTGTATCCTTTTCCCATTTCCCCTCCGTGCGTGCGGCCGCACTCCCCTCCCTGCTGAGCTCAGCTCCGGCTATTCTCTGCCCGGCTTCCCCTGCTCTTGCCATGCACTTCCCGTCTCCCTTTGAAATTTCACCTTGGCTGCGTCATTCCCCGTGGGCTGTTTTGGGGCTCGGGTTCGCGTGGACGTGCTGTTCCCCGCTGTTGTTAAAGGGCCGAGGTGGGGCTGAGCCTCGCTCCTCGGGACCCCTTGTGCTGGGGAGCACACGGAATAACCCAGCTCGCACAGATCCATGTTCAGCTGAACAAGCACGAGCCCAAATGCTGAGCTTGCACCAACAGCCTCGAGCAGCACAGGAGTCAGAAGGGAAAACGCCATGAAAAATAACGAGGAGCTGGGAGGAAACAAAGGCTGGGCAAAACAGGGAGTGTTTCCAGATGGAGATGGCCAAATCTGGCGGTCTGCTAGCTGTGCTCGGCTTAACCAGAGCCGAGCAGGACCTGGCCCTGACCCAGGGCGGGCAGAGGAGCTGTGCCGTGTCACGGCCACCCACTGCCCAATGCCATGGAGGGAAGATCGAGGCAGATCTTTCCTGGGTGCTACAGACGGGACACCCAAGCACCCACTCAGCTGACACGGGGAGCAGCACTCTGCCACGGCGTGAGCGAAATCCCCAGCGGGGCTTGGGAGCGAGCAGCTTCCTCGTGCTCCCCCAGAGCCGCCGGGAGTTCAGTGCCGAGGAGGGAGCAGCTGGGCTCCTCCCCAGGCGGAGCGGCTCCACGCGCCCCATTTTGGCCAACCGTCCTTTCCATGGAGGAGCCACAGCGCTGAACAAAAGCTGTCCCTGCTGGCCCCCAGCACTGCCTGCTGCGCTCCCCGCGTGGCACAGGGCCAAACCCTTAACAAAGGAGGGCTGGGAGCAGAGCACACATTAACTCCGTGCTGGATTTCCCTGGACAGACCCCACGAGGAGCATCGCCCACCCCCCGGCAGAGCCTGCGCTGGCAGCGCTGGTGGCGCTCACCCCCCAGGGCAGCTGCAGGGACAGGGTCACTTGGAGCTGCCCGGACACCTGGCATCCCCAGGACACCTCTCCAGCTATTTTCCAGCGACAGCCAACGTCTGCCTGTGACCTCCCGGACACGGGCTACAGCCACGCCGTGTCAGCGAGATGAGGCAGCGCAGAGGGGCCGCTCCCTGCAGCTTGAGGGAGGAGGTGGAGAGAATCTCATGACATGAGAGCCTGGAAGAAAGGCCTGACCCCAGGTTATAGATTTTTGCCTCCCTTGAAGGCAATCACTGACAAATGCTCACAAGTACATTTCACTGGAGGAGCACAGGCTCACAGAGACAGGAGAGCTGAGGGAAGGGCTGCACACCTTCCCCCCTGAGCTCCCCTTCCCAGCTGCTCCTGCCAGGACAGGCTCAGCCAGCCCAGGTCACAGCCCACTCCACTGCAGGGATTCTCTGCAGCCAGGGATCACATCCTGCTCTGCAGGTGGTTCCAATGAAGGGCGGTGCTGCAGGGCTATGGGTGAAACTGCAAACACTTGCTTTGCCAAATGGCTTTAACGCTTCCCCATCCCCTAGGATTGCATCACCTCTGTCACTACAATGTTCCCTCTTGTACCCTTTCCATGCAGGAAGCTCTCATACAGCCATGGATGTGCTCCAAATCATCATAGACAGTGCTCATTACTTGAAGCCTTAATTGGACATCATCCATAAAGGGAAAAACCCTCAGTGCTTTCTCCACTCTTCTTCCAGCTCACGGATGTTCAGGATAGGGTTGATGCCTTCAAATGGTGGCACAACCATTTCTAGCCTGGTTCTTAAGGAAAGAGGAGAGGTTTGAGACACAAAATCTGTAGAGGAAAATTTGAACCTGGCAGCCCTGCAGCCCAAACCATGTTCTGGATGGTTATGATCTCCTGGCCCATTGCAAGGGGCAGCAAGAAAGAGGCACCATTTTGTGTTTTCAAGCTCAGAAATAGTGTTTGAGTGAGTCACAGGGATTTTTGACCCTCTCCTGGAGGCTTCAGATTAATTCACTCATCCTTTCTTTTGCTATTTTCAATAATCTGAAATATTAGTGAGCAGGGCTGAATCTGTGGGGTTTATTCACCACCTCCAAAGGAAAAAAAGGACTGAAAAATAGCAGAACTGCATGGCAAACCCCAAGTGTTTAGAGCTCCTGAAGATTTCCAGACACTGAAAAAATCAGGGAAGAGCCCTTAAAATAATGAGATTTGCAAGGGGAAAAAAAAAAAAAAAAAAAAAAAAAAAAAGGAAAAAGAAAGAGGAGCAGAGGACCAGTTGCCTTGCTTTTATTTCCCTGTTGGCTTTCCAGCCTGTAGGCCACTCTGACGTCACTCTGCTAAGCTTGTCTCTGCAACCATGAGGTAAGAAACCCTTAAACCAGCAACCCCCCTGCCAGTGCTCTGCAATCACACAGCTCCAAAAAATGGAGGAAAGAAGGAAATGCTGGGATCCAAGGGAAATCTCAAGAGGCTTGGAGAACCATCCATAGGAGCAAGAGGAGCATCAGTGGGCAGGGCAGAGTGAGAGGTGCCCTTGAAAGGCCCTGTCCAGCCCCAGGGTGGGGGAGAGCTGGGGACAGGGGTCTGGAGCAGGGCTGTGCTGCATGGCTGGCTCGCTCTTGGCAATAAGGACAGTCCCAGGAAAAGGAAAACACTTCCAGCACATCTCAGCAATTTCTCTCCACTCCCAAAGGAAGCGTGTTTATTGGAAGCCATTTTCTGCATAAATAGCCCTTTCCTGCTGTTTCCCACAAAGTCAGACTAAAATAATTTCCTAGGCTTGAGGACGCCAGCCCACAGCTTTCTAGATGGATGTGCAGAGCTCAACCTTGAGCAAGAGGCCAAAGACATTCCCAAAATCCTGCCCAGAGTCCAAAGTAGAGGCTTTACATCCCCTCCCCAGCAGCACCTGCACCAACTTCCAGCTGCCCCATTGCATCACTCCACCGCTGTATTTTCCTTTGGGTGCCTCAAAGCCCCCTGCAACCTCAAGCCCATTCACACTCCACACATATCCCAGATGGGAGCAAGACCCCAGATCACTGCTCAACACACAAAGAGTGAGGAGCAGCTTACTCAAATACCCAGGCAGTGCACACTGGAAAATAAACTGGTCTTCAGGGGCTGAAGGACTGGTGTGCAAGGGGAACAGCAGGGATGGAGACAGTCCAATGTCAAGGTTCTCTCACCCCACATAATTCAGAACTGATATTTTCTCCACAGCAGGGAGCTGGTGATGGGAACAGGTCCCTATTCACACATGGAGGTGCCCTGAAGGGCCCAGCAGCAGCACTTTGGGGGAGAGCTGAGGTGCTGCAGTGCCAAGGGCAAGGACTGAGGTGGGGTCCCCCCTCCATCCCCCCCAGTTCTGCAGGGCAGCACAGGATCCCACCAGATCCTGGAGGGGTCTGTGCCTGCGCTGCCACTGGCTCTGCTGCTGACCCTCCTCGGCCCCACTGTCCAGGCTGGGCTTGGCTGGGACCGGCTGAGCCAGCACTGCAGGGTCCCCAGCAAAACAGCACTGGGGATCATGACCACAGCCACGGAAACCACCCAGTGCTCCCAGAAGAGCCCTTGCTCTGCACTCCAAGGCCATGGGTGCTGCATGTCTGCCTGCTGTCCTCGAGTTTAGGGCAGGCAGAAAAGAAGGAAGGTTTGGAAAAGCCTCTGTCTGAAGCTGCCTGGGGACTGAAGGCAGAGGGACTGCAGCACTCTGGAACTGGAATTGGGCAGGACACAGTTAACGCCTTGTTCCTGCTGAAGGATCAGGAGGAACTTGGCTTCGTATTTCATGTGTGGGATGTTGCAAGAGGACGAGGAGCCCTGAACCACAGCGGCACGCGTTCCTGCGAGGAACCCACGCCGTGTCCCTCTCTGAGACCGAGAGCAGGACCCTCCCTCCCGGCCAGGGACGGTGCCAGCTCTCCGGGAGACAGCGGAGGAGAGCCCCGAGGCCGTGGCGATCCGCGGTGCCGGGGACATGCTGCGGGAGCCCCACGCGTGGCGTGGAGCGGGCTCGGCTCCCAGCTCCGGGCACACACACACACAAAGGCTGCGCTCCCCCAGCCCGGCTGATGCTCGACCTCTCCGTTGTCCTCGCTGCACGCCTGTCCCAGTTCCAGCAGCCGGTTGCTACAGCAACTGAGCTCTGACTAATCATTTGCGCAATGACCTTTTTTCCCCCCAGAGAGAGGGAGGGAGGGAGATGGAGAGGAGGGAGGGAGGGGAGGAGAGGCAAAGCGAGCGGAGGTTAGCAAGAAAAAGCAGCCAGAGAGAATGTGGGGTTTTTGTAGATGATGCAAGATTTTTTTTTTGGGAGGGGGAATTAGGGGGATGAGGGCGGCGGGAGAGGGAGAGGAAAGCAGGTGTTGAATGGACCCCGCACTCCCGGCTCTGTGCTTCAGAAAGGGTGGATGGATGGGGGCAAAGAACCTCACTGGCATCTCCTCCCTGGGCGCGGGGGTGGGGGCTCCAGCCGGGGCTGGCATTGCAGCCCTTCTCCTCCTCCTCCTCCCCACCCCACACCGACCCTGGCCACTGCTGAAGGGCCAGAAGTCAAGAATTTGGCTCTGCCCCACCACCAAGTGCCTGCAAAGGGCTGGCTGGCCCCGGGTCAGCTGGGATGGAGCACCCCAAGCACAAAGCCTGGCTGGTGGGTGGTGGCTGGGGAAGCCACACCAGAGCTGAACTGAGCTAAAAACTCCCGTGTCAGCGTTACACCAGCAGGGAACGGGGCTGGACTCTGCTGAGCCAGGAGAACCAGCCAGGGAAGAAACCTGAGCCCAGCTCCAGTGGCTCTGATGGTGTTACTGGGAGGGCTTCACTCCCACCCCTATTGCCTTCAGCTGAACAAGCCCAGAGTCAGGTCTGGCTCCAGCTCCAAAACAGAGTAAATAATGCAAAAGCCTCTTTCTGCAGAGCTCTGAGAAGAACATGTGAGGTCACATCTTCCTGAGCTGGTAGGAGAAAACAGTTTAGAGGTTGTGCATTTTTCCTCATGCCAGAGGAGAATAGAAGTTTGTGAAACAAAAAAAACAGTGGCAAGGTCCTCCTCACCAAGGGGTGGATGGTTGTGCCCCAAGTTTTCACAGTAAAAGGGTTTGGTCTTTATCCCAATGGCATCAGAAAACATTCACATCTGACACTGACCAGCTGCAAAATCCTAAGCCAGCTGAGATGAACAACAGTGACCAAGAGCAGTGTCACAGGAAAATGGGTTAGGTATTGGAAAGAATGGGAAGTTTGAAGAAAAATTAGTTTTGTGGACAGAAATTCCACAACACATCCTGACAAACTGCAGTTCTGTTGAGTGAACTGGAGAAGGAGGACGTGATATGAATAATGAGCAAACCAAAGAATGAGTTATATCCTGAATGGTGCTGAGAACACACTCTGCACACAAAACTTCTGCTGGCACAGGACAGGGAGCTCTCATTAGGCAAGAAAAAATCTCATTCAAAGAGGTTTCATGGTGGCTGGGGCTTCTACATCTTTGCCCTGTAAAGATGGGTCCTTTCCTTAAAGTAGATCAGAAAAAATCCTTGCTCCAAACACCTCCAAAAGGTCCTGGAGCCAATCCTCCTCTTTCAGCTTACACTTCCCTCTGCCCATCAAAACAATGCAATGGACAAGACAGGTGTTCCCCACCTAGTTTGTACATTTAGAAAGGAAAGAAAGATTTGCAAAATCACCTGTGGCTTAAGGCATGTGAAGGAGAGGCCAAGTTGTGAGGAACACTGCACACTCAGTGAGCACCCAACATATTTCCCTTATCAGCATGACTTGGCACCTACAGAAATTCCCAGTGTAGCATCTGATCCCAAACTTGGAGAAACCAACAGGAGGGCTGGTATTGAGCCCATTGCAGTGCTTGCACTACATGGGGCACTGCAGCAGCCACAGCTTGAGGCTAAGAAGACCAAAGCCATGTCAAACTCAGAGTAAAAAGTGCTGCAAAAAGGCATTAACTCAGATTTGGCACTACATGGCCACAGTCACAGGGCTTGCAGATCCAGCCTGAGCCCACGCCTGCCTCCAATCCCCCTTGCAGGTGAACCTGGGGCTGCACTGAGCCTCACACACCATGTGTAGGAATAAAACTCCTTTCCACCTCTTTTCAGTTAAATGGCTCTGCAGTTTGCAGAGCTCCACCAAGGACAATTATTTCCAGCATGTGCCGTGCATGAATGCTGTGAGCAAGGCAGAGCTGGAGTTTCATCATAGCCCAGCTTTGTGTGCAGAGCAAAGAAAGAGGGAAAAAAATAGAGGGGGGAAAAAAACCCCAACAACAACAAAAAAGGAACTTGGAACTGGAGGCCCCCCCGGCCTCACCCTGATCCCGAGGAGGCTCCGCTCTGCTCTTGCTCAACCCAAGAGCGAGAATGAGGAAGCGGAGCAGACAGGCGGGGGAGGCGGTCAGCGGGAGACAAACAGCCTCTGAGCCGGGCAGCTCGGACAGCTCTGGAGAGGGAGGGCACTGGAGCCACGGGCAGCCTGTGTCCTGAGCCCTCTGCCCGCCCAGAGGGGCTCCTGGGGCTCTCGCTCCAGGGGATGCTCCAGGTTTTTCTGAGTCTTAAAGGAGGTGTTCTCCAGCCCGGAGCTCTGGCAAGCCCTGCCCTGCTGCCAGCCCGGATCCTGCGTACCCCAGCTGTGCCCGGTGACAGCCAAGTCCCACCGGCCACTCCGCCCTGCCCAGGTGCCTCTGTGGTGCAGAGGGATGGCAGAGCCCAGCTCGGCTGTGCCATGCTGCTGCAGGCAGCCAGCTCTGCCCCTGCCCAGCCAGAGCCAGCTCTCAGCACAGCTCAGCACTTCTCAGCCTCTGCAATACCGGGAGCAGCAGCACCGTGCTCGCTGCAAACAGGATTTCACATAGAAAATTAAACCCCAGCCAAATGTGAGATGTTCCAGAAGGCCCCACCTGCCCAGGGCTGGTTCACAACATCCCAGCACCCTGCACCTCACTGCTCCAGGAACTTAGCTCCCCTCACCCTGTGTGCCAATGGCCACTCTCCCCTGCCCTGTGAGCTTGGTCTCTCCTTCTCCTCGTGCTCTGAGGTAGGAAGAAACCCAGCTAAAGGGACCCCAGTGTCTGCACAGCTCTGCTGGTGGCAGACCAAGACCCCAACATGATGATGTCCTGCTGATCTGCCCTGCTCCCTCAGTAAGCTGGAAAGGAGTTCTTTGATCTCACCCATCTAGAGCAAAGCAGTGTGGCAGAGATACAAAGGGATGTGTCCAAGGCCAAGGAGGGCAGAGGAACAGGCAGAGGAGTCGTTTGGGTCCACCTCTTTAAATGTTTTGTATGACAGGCTGTACCCCAGAAGTGTTGGGACTGACCAGCATGAGCCCACAGTTCCCAAATCTCTCTGGGTCCACCAGCAGATGAGAACTAAAACACCAGGATGCAGCAGCTCGTTTGCCCAGTTCCTGGTTGCTCACAGGGGTGGAGCTCTTTTGGGGTCATCCCATCCCCCTGAGCATGTATTATCCCAGCTGTCCACATTCCCAGCATCCTGGGATGAGGGGAGGCTACAGCAGCAGAAAAATGACGTACCTTTCTCAGGATCAGAAGGACCTTTTCTGGGGTTCATGAAACCCATCCCAAGGGAAAAGATATGCCATTTCCCAAAAGAAGTGTCAAATTCCACTGAATCTCAGATGGAACAGCCCTTTAGGAGTGTCAGGGAAGTACCAAAACCTAGAGATGGCCAGACAGAGGAAGGAAAACCCAGCAAACTCTGAGTAACACTGAGGTGTCATTTTATCCCTTCCACAAGGCTATAACAAGCTGGGAGCCAGGGTGAGGAAACCTTTACCCCCTTCCCAAGCCAGGCAGCACCAGAGCCTGCCAGAGAAGATGCTGGGGGAAGAAGGACAAGGGCCAGGCCCCACACAATCACCTATAGTCAGTGAAAATTCTGTAAGTTTACTCCCAGCTCACCACCACCAGTCACCTGTGGGGCACAGCTGGGAGTGAGCCCCTCAGAGCAGCACCAGGTTTAAACAAATAAATACAATTCTGCTGAAAGGAGAGAAGAAAAAAGAAAACAAGAGGAATAAAGGATGCGCCTCTCCAGTGCCTCCTCCCCTCCCATAAACCTGTGTGCTATGCAAATTTATGCAAATAAGACATGGAAGCAGGCATGAAATTGGCTCTCTAAACCAGCGTGGTTTTAGACTGGGGAGTGTTGGAGGCAGCTTCCTGGGAAGTTGAGGCAGAAATAGCTGCACCACGAGAGGGACAAGCAATGACAGCTGGAGGGGATGTGTCCCCGAATGCCTTTGGCCATGGGATCAGCTCCCACAAGTGCAGCACCAAACCTCCCTCTCGACACCCCACTTCAGCAGCTGGGGTGGGGAGGGGGGTGGAGGGAAATGAGAACTTGCTTTGCTCCTGTTTGTGATTCCACTCATGATTCCTGGGAAGGGATGGCAAAAAGCACTGCAGTGGATGGAAACCCAGGCAGCTCAATCCAGATCAGGGGATGGCCAACACAGGCAGCCCAGGGTGATGCTCCCCGGGGTGGGCACTTCCCCCAGGGACTGCTTAAGGAGTGACATCTTTCTTACATGAAGAATGGGATCGTACAAATTCCAGCTCGTTTGTTTCAGGCAATTTATCCACCCAAGTATTGCCTTGTTCAGTAACATTTTCTCAAGGGGTTTCTGCAGGGAAGCAGGTAAAATCCAGAAAGTCTGAAGGCTTCGGGGTGTAAACACCGTTTGCCTGAGCAATGCTGCTCACGTTGATAGTCAATGCCTGAGTGTTTTTTTGCTGAGAAACAGGATGGATTTCTGTGTTAAACACTCTCTGCTTAAGAACAGACCTGGCTGCAGCAGAAGCCCCTTTCCTGCCTCCTGACCCAGCACACGATTTTTACAGAAATAGCCCAGATGCTCTGGGCTCAATGGAAAGTTTAGGATGGACTGCCAACATCCCAGACAGCCCTGGACCACAGCAGCCCTGCTGCAGGGAGCCAGCAATCTCCATCAGCATCACTGGGACATGGCTGAGAAGTTGTTTCCTGCAACTGCAGGGCTTCCCAAACCCTCTCCAACCACTGGAGAGGGGGGAGGGACAGGGGAGCTGAGCCACCATTATTGGTGCACTTTGAGACCAAAGGTGCAACACAAGGGTCTGTTTCATGTCTCACAGTGGGTTCTGGAGAAGAAGAGGACGTGCAAGAGGCAGAAAGGATTCAAAGACTCTCTAGTTTGAACCCATCCAAGATGTCCATCTCCTACATTGGATCCTCCACCATCATTTGCAACCCCAGCTTCCCCCCAGGAAAGTCACAGCACTGTGTTCAAGACAGCTCCCACAGCCCTGCATCCTAATTTGCTTCTCATTTTGCTTTATCTGTCTCATTAGAGGCAATCTCAGACGCCAGCCTCTGGCATGGCGGGCGCTTGTGCTCCCACTGTTGGGTTGAGCGACTGTCAGCACTGACAGCCCACGGGTGCCACACTGTCATTTAGTGGCACTGAGCGTGGAGCAGAGGCACCTTCCATCCCCTCACTGCTCTGCACTCACTGTGGGGTATCGAGGGGTGTTCCTGCACCCCAGAACCACCCCTGACAGATATTATGGCTTTAGCATCACACATTCTCTAGGGAGGGCTCGTTACCTGTGTGGCTGGGGACCCTGCATCATGCACCAGACATTGCCCATAAACCTTCCTATGTCACAAACACAGTTGCTTTACTTGACCTGGTCTATGACACAGGGACGAGCTAGAGCATCTTTCTCCTTGGTGAGGAAATAACAATGCATCTCAACTCTTCCTTGTGTTTTTCTATCCTTTCATCTGCCCTTTTTACCACATTTCCCTGACATGTCAATGGTGAGCTGCCCTGGCACTGGGGCCCCAGAACATGTGGCTGTCAGTGCACACACTCTCTCCAACCACAGTGGTGTTACACAAACCCTCAGAGTACACAGGAACCCCTGAGTATGGTGTTCTGTGACTCTGTTAAAAATACAGCCCTAAACCACCTCCCTGAAGAGAGAGTTCCTAGGAAATCATCACGGGGTGGCAAGTCCCAGAGACACCTGGCAAAGGGAAAAGAGCTGCTGCTCACCCACCTCTTCCCAGTCCCTTCTGCAACTCCTGCTTCCATCTAAGGGCTGCTGCATATTTCTCCCCCTGCCCACACTGCAAAACACTGTGAACCTGAAGAATAAAAGGTGCAGACTAGCTGGGATTTTGAATTCTGTGATTAAGGATGGAGGCAATTTCTCCCTCCCCGGGCTGATAGAGCAGGCAGCAGATGAAGACAGCTCTTTAGCGTGCTGCCAGCAGCTGCGATAGGCGCCTGTGCCGTCACCAAGCACAGAGATTATTCTCTGGATCTCCCGGGCTGTTTATCAGGAACACTCACTGCTGCAGCCGCTAAACCAGCTTAAATACCAAAATTAAAAAATAATTAAAAATAAGCCCAAAATCTTTCCTGTAACCTCAGAAGGAGAGGGATTGGGGAAGGGGAGGTAAAAGCACCTGGGAGACAAGTCAGGGTCTTAATAAAATAGCCATAGGCACAGGCAAAACGGGCTCTGTAGCTGGCACTGTGGGGATGGCCAACCTTGGCTGCAGGGATGCAGCAGCAAAACCCACTGGCAGGAGACTCCAGGACCTGCCTGGAGCAGGCAGCTGCCTCAGCCAGAGGGCACATCACTGGGAAGCCAGGATGAAGCTGGCATGCCAATGCCAGCACATTTCCCCATCCCTGCCTTGAGTTTCATGGGATGGGGGGCACACAAGGAGCAGCACCATGGCCAGGGCAGCTGGCTCTGGTACCCAAGAAAGGGTGGCAGAGTGATGCTCCCTCCCCATGCACAGTCAGGGAGGGAGTGGCACGTGTCAGGGATAATAAATTGCATGAGAGTCTGGATCTGGGAACTGCATGGGAAGAAAAGGCATGAGGTCTGATTTCCGTGGGCATTCAGAGCCTTTGAAGATCAGAAAGCAGCTAAGTGCAAGGCAGGCTTTCAAGCTGCCAGTGCAGGTTAGTGGTGGGCCTGGGACTCCCCAGGGAGCAAGAGCTGTAGAATCCCAGCTGCCAGGTCAGATCCTGCCTCCCAGCCACAAGAAAGTAAATGGCAACAGCTCTATCAACACCACATGAACATTTTCCTCAATGGGCCCTTCACTGGCATGTGGGTGTGAGCTGGGGAGCATCAAGCTGCTTGCTCAGGGCTGGCTGGGTGCTCAGTGGTTTTGGATCAACCCAGCACATCCACCTGCTACAATCCCTTTCCTTGACTCCTGTTTAGACAACCCACTGTGCTAAGGATGGTCCCACCCCTGATACCAGAGGTATGATGCCCAGGAGAGTCCTCCTTGGGCCCCACTTTGGAGGCAGAGTTGGATCTTGCAAACCTCCCACTTCCCTGGAATTCAGGACAAGCAAGACCCTTCATGGAATTTCTGGCAGACAGGGAGTGTCCCAGCCACTTGCACAAAAGGTTAAGACCACTTTCCAATTAGAGAGGCAGGAGCCATGGCAATAAAGCTCTTCTGAGGGGATATTAATCAGGGCATCTTCCTCTCGTGGAAATGCAAATCAGCAGAATGGAAACGGGAGTGATTAGAGCCAGAGAATAACACAGACACATCGATCCCAGCTCCAGGAGGAGCAAGGGCCAAGAGAACACGGAGAGCTGCCCCAGGCTCCACAGCAGAACTCAGCTGGGGGAAGGGGGCACCCACAGGCTGCACCTGGGAATATTCAGCATCAGGTTTTTCAGTCATCACTGGTGCCAAGGCCACAGGGATGGCACCAGTCATAACAAATCATCCCCCAGGCACAGGGATGCTGCAGGGCTTTGGTCCATCCTCATGCACCCACCCCGGAGTGAGGATGGAGTGGGCACACGGGCTGGGAGCCTGGCAGGAGGAATGGAGGAGACACCAGCAAGGACAGCAGCATCAGCTACAGGATGTAGAAAAGAAAGAGAGGAGATGAAGAGCAAAAGGTGATGCAGAAAAGGCCGAAGTGTGGGCCAGGGTGGTGGGGTGCACAGAGGAGCTCCCAGCCCTTGGCCAGGGACGCTGAGCCGAGTCCGGAGACGCCCCGCTCCTCACGGCAGGAGGCATTAGATCCAGCTGAGCTGCTCCAACGCAGCCTGCATGTAAATCAGCTGGACAGGCAGAGAGGAGAAAAACAAGGGGATGAGATAAGAGGATAGAGAGAGAAGCAAGGGGAGGAGGAGGAAGGAGAAAAGGGGAGGGAAGGAGAGGAGCAGGTGGAGAGAGAAAGAGAAGCAAAGAGAGGGTAAAGAAAGAAAAGGAGAGGGAGGAGGAGGGATGGGGAAGCAGAGAGCAGCAGGAGGGCAGGGTACTGGGTAGGGGTCTGTTGGTAACTGGTCACACATTCAGGCCACAGGCAAGGGAGCACAGGATGAACAGGGTGGAGGTGTCAGCATGACCCAGTCTGGGCCAGGGCAACCCTGGACTTGGGCACCCTGCTCCTGCCTTTTGGCTTCCAAACCCTGCAGCAAGCCTGGGACCCTGCTGGGGTCTGGGATAAAGCAGCACCACTCTGTTATTTTTCAGCCATGAGGGAGGTGCCTACACAATGGAGAGTCTGGCATCCTCTAATCCCTCACCTGCAAGCACGATGCCTTCCAATCACCTGTCCTGAAACCTGGTGTACATTTCTGATTGAAGAATTGGTGGGTATCAATCTGGAGGTGACTGCATCTGGGGGATGAAATGACATGGACATGTCACTCCTTTAAGTCTTGAAAAGCACAGTGAGTGAATCCTTATAAATAATACCTGTACCTGCCTCTTTCAGACAGGGAACTCAAAGGCTAAATATTATTATCAAACCCTTAGGCTTTGGATCAGCTCTGAGTTCTCGTGACTGGGCAGGACACAAGGATCCCCTGACATCAACATGCACTAAGCAACCAAAGCTGATGCAAATACCATCTGCTATAATCATGACATCATCTTTAATTACACTACGGATGAGGATGTCGCCACATACGGACTCCTGACATCACCAGCAGAGCTAGAAAAAGATCTGGAGCAGGATGATAAAAAAAAAAATTCGTCCAAAGGAGGAAGATCTCAGCCTGGAAAAGCAGCAGCCAGAGAGGCACACTTGTGGCCTCAAGAGGGTGAACCAAGATTGATTACTTGCTGCGTCTCCCAATAAAAGAATTAGGAGATATCCAATAACATTAAGAGGCAGCAGGTTCAGAAGAAACAAGAGGAGACGGTTCCCCACACGGTGCATGGTTAAGCAGTGAAGTCCTTGCCACAGCTCTCTGGGGATGATTAAAACTTACGTGTTTACAAAAATCAACTAGACAAATTCATGGGAAATCCATTGAGAGGTATTAAAGATGAAATGCCACTTCAGCCAGGGGAGTCCCTGAGCTGCCACGTGCTTAGGGCTGGGAGATGCTCAAGAGATTCATAGGTGCTGGTCAATGAGGGGATGGGCAGGGGCAGCTGGCCCTGCCCAGCTCCTTATGCTGTGCTGGAGAGGGCAGGTGACATCTCCAAGCCAGCACACTGATTTCCTTAAATTCTGTGTCACCCTGATCACCCTGGGTGATCTCCAGGTCCCACCAGGTGTATTTACAGCCCATTCTTGGGGGTACTGAGCTGCCCCAAGGCACAAAGTCCGTAAGAGTGGGACCACATAGTGCCACTATTACTGTCACTGGTTTAACACGACATGGAGCCACCCTTAACCTCACCCATCCAGCACTGGGCTGCACTCTCATCTCCCCACTAAACACCCAGGATCCCACCAGGAGCCCGGCTGGGACAGGAGCCATCCCCTGGGAGCCTGGCCACGCACTTCCCTGCGCACAGCATCCCTTCCACGCACGCAGCAATCCCAATTAAACCAAACGCCGCGCACGGGGTCTGGCAGCACTGCGTTTATCAGCCTGCCTGCGAGGGGCTTGTGCAAGCTGTCCCCCCGGCTGACGGATTAGACAGCAGACAATTAGGTTTCAGGCACTCACACACACACACACACACGCAAGCCCAGCACACAGCGCACAAATCCTTTCTCTCCATCCATCTGCGGGGCCGGGCTGGCCGAGCCCAGCTGCGCGGCCGCTGCTCCCGGAGCTGCGTGCGGCTGAATAAGAACGAGCCCCCGTGCCTCGGCTTTCAGCGCCCGCTCGCGAAATGAGCGAGAGGTCCCCAAAGAGATGACACAATTGCAATGGAAATTATTAACCCTTGGCGGGCCGGTTTCGCCGCCTCCTCCCCGCTCCTCGCAGCCGCAGCCAGCCCGGCGGCAAACTCCCACCCTTTGGGTTTCAAGGACAAAGCCGGAGCGAGTTGGTGGCCAGCTGATATCGCAGGGGACGAGCAGCCTCCTGCGCTCCGAGGTGAGCTGGGCTTTTTTGCAGTGCAGATTATTTCAGAGGTGTCCCTTTGCTGCTGGGAAAATCCCAGCTCCTGGAATTAGAGATGTGTCTCAACACGAGCACCACTTCTGCAAACATCCCAGCAAAAGCATCCCCTCTTGACCAGGAGCTATGACTGCTATGTGCAGGTTCAAGGTGCAGCACAAGCCAGCGGTGTTCCTCAGATTGTTCTTTCCAAGGGCTACCAAGAGCAATAATTCAGTGTTTCAAAATTAATTGAAACGTGAAATGGCTGAGATAGAAATGGAACAAGCCCGGCTGGTTTCTAAAGGCAAAGCCTGCACATCTTCTCAGGGAGAGGATTTCTGATGGAATCAACAGTACTATGGATAAAGGGAAATCAGTGGATATAATTTATTGGGATTGTCCTAAAGCCTTTGAAAAGATCCCACATGAGACACTATTAAGAAAACCAAGTATTACTGGGCAAGATGTGAAATATTGCTGGGGAGCAGGAAGCAGTAGAGTGGCACAAACCAGTGCAGGAGGAGATGGGTAATGCCACTCCAGGATGGAAGAAGACAGAGCATGGCCATGCCCCGAGCCCAGCTCCTGCCAGCATCAGGAGCCAGGAACCAACAGCTCCAGGAAGACAACACTGTGGATGCTCAGGGCACCAAAACCCTCACAAAGCAGCCCCCAAAGTCCCTCATTCCTCACAGTCTGTCCCAGGCTGTTTGTCCTTCTGTGGGGCAGGGGTATGGGAACATGAGCAGCCTCAGCCTCCATTCTCCCTCACACCTACTTGAGGGACAATATGTGGAACAGGACACCAAAAAGGACCGTGCCAGCCCCTGGCCTCACTCCTCACACTCACAGCCCCTGATTTCCCCAGATCCTTTCAGGACATCTTTCAACCATCCTCGTGGAGAGGAGAAAGTCCCAGGAGAGCAAACTCCCATCCTGTGCTAGGAGTGGGACATGCCAGGAGAGAGAGGATCCTCTGGAAACACCACACTCAGCTGTGCAAAGGCTTTTCTAGAAACCATGTTTTAATTTTTCTTGTAGTTACTTTTTAAAGAAAGGGAGGTTGAATGAGAAGAGCCCTTTTTTGTCCTTGGTACCCATCTCACCCTGGTAGAGGATGCAGCCATCTCCAAGACAACTCATGCTGAGGTAGAAACATTACAAAGGTAACTCAGCACATCCCTCAAACCAATTCCAGCACATTTTTAAGGTATGTTTTCACAACATAAAGACATGAGCCCTTAGTGTTACAAGATGCATCATCCACTGAAGCTAGAAGAAGCTCTCCAGATGCACTGGGGAATGTCTAGATGTTTGCCAAGGAAGATTGCTGCTCTCCCTGAGCTCTGATTATTATTGGCAGCATAACACTGGAGACATGAGGATGGACCTGGCCTCACAGGGTGCATCACACAGCAATTTAGGACAGCCTGGAGGCTGCCACGTTCTTCACCTGTGAGCAGCTGGGTCACAAAACCGGCTCTGCCCCTCACGTGAGCTGCTCCATCTCCAGACCCACCAGCTTTTTCACCTGCTTTAGCAGGGCTGGCCCAGAGTCTCACCCCCTCCTTCACCAGAAACCACTTCCTCACTTTCAGCCTTAACTTATTTGTGGGCATTTTCCCATCATTTGGTCATGAGCCAACAGTACCTGTCAGTGAAACAGCTCCTCTCCTGCCCTGGTGCTCCGTGGCCCCTCATCTACTCGATTTGCACAGCTGAGTTTGCAGAGTCTCAGGAGATGGGCCATTCACCACTTCTCCTTGGGGATTTTGCCATCATTTCATGTATCAATCCATAAATCATCCCTCCAGGTTTATCAAGGACCTGCATCTTTCCCTCTGCAGCACTAAGCAGAGACCTGAGGAGAATTTTCTGACAACTGCACTGCATTTTCTTTCCCTCCATTCATCCCATTACCCATAGTTATGTCCCTTAGACCACTCTAAATAATTACTCAGCTGTGTGTTTATGACCTTCAGATATTTGTCCATCTCTGGTTTAAGTGAACTCTTAGTCAAGCTATGCTTAATATTTAGACAGCACAGAGAAAAGCACATGTTCAAAATACATCAGGCTGTGGAAGTCAACAGAAAAGGTTGATTATGCACCATGTGCCACAGTTTTGAGGCCATTTTTCAGTTCCAGGCAGTTTTCTGCTTCCTCAGTGTGATGCATTCCCACTAAAAATCCCAATACCTGGAAACCTTTCCAGGGGCTTCCTGCCCCTGTCCTTAGGGAAAAGGAGTGCAGGGACAGTTTATAGGGGGTGGTTCACACAGAGGTGTGAGATCTCCAGATAAAGCTGGATGTTCACACACCTCCTTTGGGAGGAAGAGCTGGGGTGTCTGCAGAACGCCCCTGGGAATTACAGGGAGGGGAAGAACAAACCTTGCAAGAGAAGCCAGCCTCCAAAATAACAGCTGATGAGGCCAGGAGGATCCAACACTTTCCTTTGTGCCAGGAACATCACTGACATCAGGAGGAATTCCTGTTCCCCTCTGGCCTCCCAGGGATGAGAGCCCAGGCAAGGTGAGGGTCAGGGCCACAGTGAGGGACAGCAAAACTGGCCCCAGTAATGGAGATTTACTGCTCCATCCCCATTAGCTGGGCCATCTGCAGCCCAAGCATCAGCACAAGTTAGCAGAGACCACAGAGATCACAGAGTGATGTGGTGCAGGCACAAAGGCAGGAGAAACAAAGTGGGAGAAACTGCAATGACTTCTTCCCATGCAGGAAGAAGGTGGGAGCTTCAGGAAGGTTTCTGCTGGAGCAGAACCCTAGCAAGGGGAAGGAGAAAGGGAAAGGCACACTGAGCTCAGGGACAGCAACACAAACACACCAGTGGTGCAGAGTGCATCTGCACTCACAGCTCTGGGCACAGGTGCTCACACCCAGGCACAGCACTGCATCTGCTGCAGAGGCCACGGGAGACAGAGCTGGAGGGAGGAGGAGGAGGAAGAAGCAGGATGAGTTCCTTATCTGCAGCACTGCCAGCTTCAGTATCCATCTGTCATTGCCAAGCCCCAAACCGAATTAGGAGGAGGGTCTATTAGAGTTTGTGTCTGAAGAGTGCTCAGTTGGGTGGTTATGGTGTATCTTCTGCTTTTTGATGCTTTATGAGGTCACATTTACCTTAATTGCTTTTTGCTGTGGCCCCAGAAGGTGGAAACACTACCTTTATTTTTTTACTGAAAAGTAAGATCTCCTCATGGCCACCAAAATCTGTAACCATAGCTTTAAAGTAAGTATTTGAGATAAAGCAAAGAGCCTGGGTTGGTGTCTCCGTTTTGTGGGGCAAATCCCCCGGGGCTTGGCACAACGGCACTTTCTTTTCTTCTAACCAGTCTGGGTTTCTGTTCCTTTTCAGTGAGCTTGGGTTCAATGATTAGACCCAATATACACCATGCAAGAGGCCCCAGTGTGACTCAGAGAGAGGAAATGACTCGCTGTGGTTATGAAGCACCACTTTCCCAGAGAGGAAAACAATCCAGCACATGAAACAAAACTCTGTCCATCCTTAAAACTGGGCAGCACCTGTCAGAAGACAAGAGACGACCCAGCCTGACCCACACACGATCTGAGAAACAAAATGTGGCTTACATGGGTAGCAGTGAATCTCCACCAAACCTGTGCTAGTCCCTGGGCCCTCCATCCCAGGTCCTGCACCAACAACACAGCCCTAACCCTGGACCCATATTGGTCCTCTGTGTTTGACTTGACTGCCTCCAAACCTTCTGCCCGAAGGGAACAGACCTGACCACGTCCAGCCCTACAGAAGAGGATCCTCCATGCCCTCCCTTCAGCCCCCCCACACCAGCACTGCGGAGAGGGTCCCCCTGTCCCCCCTCGCTGGCTCCTCGCAGAGGGGCGTTTCTGCCCGGAGAACATCACACAGTACAGGGGGAGGAAAGCAAGAAGAGAAAGGAAGGAGGGCAGAAAAGGGCCGGGGCTGGAGGAGCTGCGGGCCGGGCTCCCGCCGGTCTCAGCCCGGTATCGGGATATTTTCTGCCTTTTCCTTTTCCTCACCATGCGTCGCCATGGCAACCCCATCAGCTGAGCGGCTCCGCTCCGGCTCCGTTTCCCGCTCCTCGGGGATTTTGGGTTGGTTTTTTTTCCACCCCTTCTTCTCATCTTGATTTCCTGCTCGAGCCCCATCCCAGGGAGACTCTCAGCCAGTGGCGACCAGAGAGTTACCGGGGTGCTCGTGTGGAGTCCCTTGTACCGGCAGGACCCTGCTGTGCAGCCCCAGGGAGGGTCGATGGTACCAGCACCGATGGTACCCACCCAGTGAGGCACAGAACCGGCTTTGGGAGCAGAGCCCTGTGCCAAGGGGGTCCCCCACACCTCTCACTTTCCCTACCCTGCCCTGGGAAATATTTTCCCCTTTAGCCCCAGTGCCTCCAAACAGCTCACATTGCAAGGAGTGGGTGTTGATGTTTTTGGCATCCATCCCATAGCAACAGTGCTGCTCTGGGACATGGACATCACCCAGGGAAACCTGGGAAGAAGCCCTGTGCAGGGAAACTTAAACACTGTCTGGGTATAACTCCTGCCACCAGGATCTGTCAGTCTCCAGAGGTCACTTCCAGCCCTTTTTTCTAGGGCTCAAAATGGCAAAATGTCTCATTAAAAAAAAACAGCCGAGCCAAAACTTTGGGTAACTCCTCTAGTTTAGAATTAAACGGAGAGAAATGTAGCAAAGCCCAAATTGGTGACAGAAAATGCAGAGAGGTCGGAAGAGGAGGGAATAGGAGGAAGGAATAAAAAGACTTTCCTGCTGTCCATTCAGACAGCGTGTCCAGGTGTGACAGGAGCCCTTGACAAGGAAGAGGGGCTTTCAAAACATCCCCTGACATCAGATACCTTCTTGTAGTCACCAGCACTGCTCCCCTTCTGTCTTTAAAATCCCCAGCCTTCAATACAAAGGAAAATCTCTGCCTCCCTGCAAGGCTGAGTTTGAGGAAAGCAGATTCATCTCCAAAGCATGCTCTCCTCTTTCTTGACTAGCATTTGGTCCTGCCGAGCGCTGGGCTGGCACATCCCCAGAGCACCATGAGCTCATCCTGCCTGGCCAGCTCCTCTGCAGCACAGAGTCCCTTTGGGGTGTTTTGCATTGGTTTTGGTGCCTTCAGAATAGCTGTGGTTGGAAATCAGAGGCTGGGTTAATCTGACCCTGTCATACATATCAGATGTGCAGCAGAAACAGCCCTCCAGTGAGCATTATCATGACATTTGGGGAGGGTGGGGTTTTCCCCCCCCCTTCTCTTTTTTTTTATAGCAGACATCTGCAACAGGAGAAGAGGGATAGAGGAGAGAGGAATGAGAAGAAACAGCAATTCTTCTAACAGCCAAATCCCCATGACTCAAAGCCTCCCATCACCCCTAAATCCCAACTTGCTCAGAGTGAGACCAAAACCCCTCTGGAGAGGAGCAGCCCAGTGGAGCTCCAGAGAGCTCAGCACAGCCCCCTGGCACCAACATCCCTGCACACATCCCTGCCAGACTCGGGTTTCTTTAAATGCAGAATCACACTGACTTCACTGAAGGTGCAATTTTGCAGCCACTTGCTGGGGAAGCAGAGTTTCTTTCCATGTGGTTTAAGTCAATTAGGAGCAGGTTGAAGCTGAAGTGAATTAAGGAATTCAGCTCCAAACAGGAGTGTGTGCCTGGAGGAAAAGGGAGGGGAAGGCAGCTCTGCACCACTTTTAGCTAATCCAGAGCAACTCAACCAGTATAAATCCAAGGACAAGGCAGCATCCTTCATCCCTCCTCCTCCTCTCTGTTCTCACTTCTTCTCCCCCCCTCCTTTCTTTCCTCATCCTTCCCCCATCCCCTCACTTAAGAATTCTTCTCCTGCTGTTCGTCTCTTCCCCACGTTCTCAGCTCCTCCCGGTGCCCACATGCACGAGGGGGCTGGGAAGCAGTTGGAGATCAAACTCCTGGCCCTGCTGAGAGCTCCGGAGCAAGGAGGCACAGGAGTGGGATGAGGAAAAAGTGGGGGGGGTTGGGGATAAGCAGAGGAACTGCTTGCAGCCCAGGAAGTTCAGGGTATCAGGCAGCAGGGAAGAGTCTGATTTACAGCACCATGAGCAGCTGGAGTCACCCAGAGGCTGCACACAGACCTGGATATATCCAGCTCCTCCCAGGACACAGGGCAGGGAGCCCAAGGGTGTGATAGCATGGGAACAGCTCAGCTGGCTCGAGGAGGAAAGTGCCCATGGCAGATATCACCCTTTGAGTCTTTGTTGTCATCCACAAGGACATCAGCCAGCAGTTTAGAGACCATTTCTTAGGCTGTTTGGAACTGTGTAAGGACACTATTAATGCAAGATGCATTAACACGGGTGCCACAAGACGTTTTTAAAGTTTAAAAACTCCTGAAGTACTAACTTCCTCTATCCCCATCCCCACTCAGCCCTCCTTAATCTCCCGTTTAACATCCAGAAATAAAAGCAGCAATGTTTAAATTCCTCTAGACCTCATCGAGCTACTCAGGTGTCACAGCCCCTGGAAGAAGGAAGAAAGAAACACATTCCTGGCCCCACACTGCAATGACAGAGGATCCTGTGCACACCAGGAAACAGCTCCAGCTGCTGTTAGCAGCTCCCTCAGCAAGAGGAAGAGCCCAGAGAGAGTGAAGCAGCTCCAAACCTGAGCTGTTGTATTGGGTTTTCAGTGATGTAAAGTACCTGCATCTGTCCCCTGCAGCCATCTGTGGGGCTTCCCCTTGACAGCCCAACCTCCCAGAGCTGCTCAGGGGCTGTTTTGGAGATGCCAAAGCTCTGTGCAAGGGTACCTGCCATGCTCTGGCTGCTCCCAAGGACACACATAGCACAAACAACCTGCACAAAGAAAACACCACTGGAGCAAAGCCCCACACACCCTGCTCTACACACAGAGCTGCAAAACCCTCATCCCTGGGCCCTCCCTGCAAAAGGGCAAAGGCACCAGATATTTCCAGCAATCCCTGCTGCAGGTCGAGCTGGCAGCACTGTGCAGTTTGTCTCTGTGGTTCATGGTATTGGCTGCTGCCAGCAAGACAGGGAGGAACTGGGGGGAGAACAGAGGAATCACAGTGGAGGAACAGTTAATTAGAAAAGCTGCCCAATTTGTGGACTTATCAGACAAACTTTGGGGTGTCCCTCAACACCTTATCAATGCAAATGAAGCAGGCAGACCTGGGAGATACCCAAGGCTCCCCAGTGGATTTGTCCCCAGATAACTGGATGACAAGTCCAGCCCCTGGTGCTCCTGGAGCCCTCTGACCCATCACTGCAGCATTTTAGTCTCCATCAGCACTGTCTCAGACAAAGATGTGGGAGCTGCCACATGCTGAACCTGCTGCACAAACAATGCAGCTCCAGGAGGAAATGTGGTGTGGGCAGGCTCGTGTAAAGGAGCTGTGACCCATCACAAACATCTCTCTGCTTCCCTCCATGCACACTGAGCTCCTGGGGACACACAGCCCTGGCCCACCTTGGGACCACTGGGGTGCTGCTGTGATCTCCTCAGGCATTATGAGCCTTAAAATACCAAATCACTATTTACTACCTAAACACAGATTTTCCTCCACAATCTCTGGTTAAGCACCCTAAAGAAGCCCTTTCCATGAAGGAAAAGCAGGACAAACCAACCCTCCCTGCATTGGGCCTGCTCTCTCTTCCATGGACATCCCAAAACCTGAGTGCAGGAAGCTCCTGCCAGAAGGATGTGAGGCAGGTATGTGCTAAGGGTTAGAGAGAAAGGCTGGACATGTGGGACAGGAACCCAGATCCCAATCTATCCCAAACTTCCCCCATGACCTTGAACAAATTCCAGGGGCACCAGATTTTCGGGCAGCTTCTGTTCCCATTAAACTCATGTTTACTTGGGCAGGGCCTGGCATGGCAGGTCACTGAGAGGGCTGGAAAGCCAAAATCCATTCAGCACTGTGGTTCCTCACCCACCAAAGGATGCCTTTTCTGCCACCCTATTTCCAGCTGACATTTCAGATGTACTGGGGTGGCAAAAAGATATTTCATATTTCTGCAGCTCTCTAGGAGTTAGAAAATGTCCTGGGCATGTGGGGGGGAAGGTGTCCAGGAAGAGAAGAAGCAATAAAGAAAACCCTTCTTAAAGAAACCAAACCTAAGTGTTGGGTGCTTGTATGAAGCCAGGATGGAGGGTGAATTCATGGGTCCTGTTCTCCTGGGGGAGATCAGACACACTATTTAAGCACAGTAAAAACCTTCCCTGTTGAAGCAAGTCCCTCACAAGAGACTTTGATTTCTCCCCAATGCTCTGGGGTGCCAGAAGTCCAAAGCAGCCCCAAAAGGGGCAACATTTGTTCTGTTTGGAAAAAGGAAATTGGAAAAAGCAGCAGCAGACATAGCACTAAATCTGCCAAACCCCAGCATGTGGATGTGGCTGGCCTTTGCTCTCTGCTTTGTTGTCCCCAGTAGTGGTGTAGCTGTCACCCAGCACAGCTTTTGGGGGATCCTTTGGGGCAGGGCAGCAGGGGCCAGCCAGTCCCTAATCCTGCAGCATCAGCTCTGACCACTCCAGCTCTGACAGCAGCAGCAAAGAGGAATGGAAAAATACAGGAAGGAGCTGAAGAGAGCTCCCTTGTAGAGGGGCTCAAACCACACTTTAGACCCTGTTCCCCACCCTTGGTCCCTTGTCTTGACAGCTGTACAGGGTCTCCATAGGGGGAGAGCAGATTCAAGCTCCAAACTTTAAAAAAAAAAAAAAAAAAGAAAAAAAAAAAAAGAAAAAGAAAAAAAAAAGGAGAGAGAGAGCGAGCAAGCGAGAGAGTGTCTGACTACAGCCCTAAGGGCTGTCACAACAGATAAAACCTCAGCCAGGATTCGCAGTTTGAGCTCCTGCACGCTAATGCACAGCAGAGCTAAAAATACCGACGTGTGGAAAAGCAGAGGCTGCTGTTGCTGCCTCCCGAGCTGATGGCAGGCTCCAGCTTCCCGGGCACCCAGAGCAGCCAGATGCAGCCAGAGAGGGGGAACTGCAGCCCCAGAGAGGGGCAGGGGCACCCGGGGTCCCCCCCAGCTCCGGCTGCAGGGCAGCTCTGCTCAGGCTGAGCCAGCTCGGAGGAAGATCTGGGCTGGGTTTGTGCTGATGTGAAGTAAAATATCTGGGCCACGAGCTTTCTGCTCTGCAGGCAGAGGGATGGCAGTGGAGGGATGGAGCAGCCTTGGGGAGAGCAGCTGATGCCAGAGAGAGGGAAGGATGGAGCTGTGATGAGGAGGAGGATGCAGAGAGGCTGAGGAGATGACAAAGAGGTGGGATAGCTCCAGAGCCCCAGTTCTGGGGCTGCAAAATAAGCAGCCCAGTGCTAATCCCCAAAGTTGGCCTCGTGTGAGATGGCAATGAGCTGGTGGCTGTGTTGTCACGCCATCTCCTGATTTATACAGCCATCTTTGCCCTGTCTGAGGCTCAGGAACAGGAACATGCTTTACCAGGCACCTTAATTCAAGCCTACACCTGAAGTCTTTTTCCTTCAATGGAGCTGAAGGACAAGCTCAAGGGTTTGCACCTCTTTATCTGCCTTCACCAAGGTCAGCTCTCTGAGCTGGGGCTGGCTCAGGGCCCCCACCCAAACCTGGGGAAGGCACCTGGGTGTCCCCAGGCTGTTACATCTCCTCCTGTAAATGCAAAGGTCACTGCTCCTGGGGACAGCCATCCCCCAAAGTGCTGATTAACAGGTTTGGAGCAGCCTTCATTCTCCCTGCACCAGGTTTGTGTGGTTCCCACCCCATCCAGTGGAGCAGCTGCCTGCCCAAAGGCCCCAGCACTGCAGCCCTGGAAGGGCTTGGTCTAATTTAGGAAACCATCAGGACAGTGGGGACTCAGACAGTCTCCCACAGCTCAAGGACAGAATTCTTCTCTCATGTTCTGTGCACACTCTGCTCCGTCCTGTGAGTAGGACAGACATGATCATCTCAGGGTCACTTCACCCCAAAGTCAGAGCCCAAACTTGACCTCAGAGCACCAGAAAGTCTCCAGAGCTCTGCTGCCCTGGCTAACACAGTGTGCGCTGACTTCCTCCTAGGAATCAAATCCTCTCCAAGATTAGGGGGGAGCATTGACCAGCATCCCTGTTCCAGCCCAGTATTGCACCTCCTGCACTGCTGACACACCTGCAGAGTTCACAGCTCAATTACCCCACACAGCACCCAATTCCTTTTCTACTCACAGTCACATTCAGGACAGCAGTGCAAAGTCTCTGTGGATCTGTTTCAAGTTGCATTATCAGCACATTTAGCATTTTCATCATGCTTAGGACATGGTCCCCTACAAAAGGCCAATTTATTTTGAAAACAAACCCTGCCTTAGGGGCTGCCCTTTCCAGCAGGCAGCACCTTGGGCAGGGTAGAGAGTCCTGCTAAACCCAACAGCACTGACCATGCCCTGTACTGGGGCACACATCCAGAGAAGGAACTGCCCCAGTTCCAATAACCCAAATTTCTCATCACCTGCACAGGTTATTTTCACCACACCACTGCAAGTCATGATAGCAAATTGGTTCTTGAATAATAACTATTATTTTGATTAATTAATTGATGTTTCCACAGTGTGTTGAGGAATTAAAAAGAGGGGGAGGTGAAGGAGGGAGCAAATCAACAAGAAAAAAGCATTACCTAAGGCCAGGGAATGAATGCCATGCAGGCAGAGAAGAGCAGGTTGTTGTTATAGTAATTATAATGTCAGTATTTATGGATGAGGCCAAGAGGGTTCCCCCAAGCACTGACTGCAGCTGGGTCTGTCTGCAACCAGCCCCACTGGCACAGGATGGGGCAGGAAAACTTTTCTGATCCCAGCACAACCCATCCAAGCTGAGCATCAGCCACTCCTCTGTAAGTAATTTTCCAGCATGACAAACTCCTAAAACAAAAAAATCTGGCTTCCCCTCATCTCACTTCCAAATCAAGTAGACACTTGTCAACCAGCCCAGCCCCACACTTCTAGTATTTCAAGGGTGCTTCCAGCCCTCTTTCTTTGCTGCACACAAAATTCATATTATCTCTACAGTAGATATATAAACCTTACACATCACCATCCAGCTATAACCCAGTGTTGGCAAATATCACAGCACCATCACAAGGTGTTGCACAACCTTTTGACTTCCAGAAAGCCCCTGCTCCCAGAGCCATGAGGTTATAGAAGAAAAATTTTAAAAAGGAAAAACCAAATCTCTTCTTTCATTAAACAGGAAAATCCTTAGTCCTCATGGTTAGAGGCAAAGACTTGAAAATATGAGTTCTGAAAATACAGCTCCTAACCACACAGGAAATGGAAAGCATATAGAAATCAGAATTTTTCACACAAGTTTTATAGCAGACTTCTGATCTGGGGGCAACAACAAGCATTACAATCACGCTCCTTATTTGCTTACATTTGAGCATACAAAGAGGGTGGTTCCCAACAGAACAGCACTGCCAACCAGGAGCACTTTTCCAAACAGAGTCAGCTTCAGCAAAATCCAGATAGAGATATCCATGAACAGGCATGATCCCTCTAACAAGGAGCCCCATGGCCCAGGGATGTCAGACATGCAGACCCCCTAACAAAGACTGCAGCCCCACCCATGACTCTCAAAAAGCCCCAGTTCCTCATCTCTTTGGCCAAGAAGGTCACTGGTACACACCAACCCTCCTGCTGACCCATCAGGCAGCTTCATCATCAAGCTGTTGGCTGAAAACCCTCCAGAGGCAGCTGCACCAGCTGTGGTCACTTGGGATGGTCTCACACTTTCAGCCCTTTTGAGGAACCTCTTTGCAAAACAGAGGTGAAGAGGTGTTGAAATTCCACCTGGAGACACAGAGCTCAGGTGCTCCATATCCAACCTCCTGCCTGAGGTGTGGAAACCCCAGAGCCATTTCAGGTGTGCTTGCTGTCCCTGGGGTGAAGATGAACCAGGCATTCCCACAATTCAGAAACCCCATACCCTGCCTTGGCCCACACTCCTAAAGATGCTCCCCTTGAACATTTCTGTCCCAAATTTGTCAGACCTCTTTGCCAGCTCTGGCCTCTTGAAATTCTGCACACTAATAAAATCCTAATTTACATCCAGGATGGGGAGTGAGTGGCAGCTGTTGCTATAGAAACCCTCTCCCGAGCCCTGGCTCCCGGCTGCTGCTCCAAGAGGAGAGGCTGGAATCCAGCTTGGCCCCCAGTCCCGATGCCACTGCTACATCCCACAGTGTCCAGCCAGTCCCACAGGGGCTGAACCCGCTGCTGCTGCCCCAGGCCCCACTGCAGCAGGGAGCACATGGTGGCCACCACAACCACCAGCCAGCCCCTGGCATTCCCCCAGGCTCTGCATTTCCCACCCTCCATCACTGAAGGGTCTTCTTTGCCACCACCCTTCCTGACAGCCTTTAACCAGCTCTTGGAGCCAGGGGCTGTGTGACAAACCCCACTATCACTTGGAGAAATGAAGATAAAGATGAAAACAAAGCAGAATTGCTCCCTGAGCTGCCAGACTTTGGGGAAATGCTGAAAAACCCAATATGAGGATCCCATCAACAGAAGGAAAACTTGCAATGTGTTTAACACTTAATGTAGATCTGTTTGTTCTTAAGTTGGACTGCTAATTATTCAGTGCATGACCTCTGGAGGGGTTAATGCTTTGGATAGAAAACAGCACCTTACACAAAACTCTCCCCAGCTCTGAGCAGGCTGTTCCTCAGGTCTTTGCTTTACAGAGGGAGCTCAGCTTACAGCATGAAACCTGCAGTGATCACCAGGGCTGCACCAACAGCTTTGCTGGCAATGGAGACACCACATCTCCATGGTGAAGCACCCAGAAGTGAGCTTCTTCAGCAGAAAAGCAATCAGAGGACATCATCTTCCTGAGGAAGGGAAGGAAGCAGCTCCCCTTTCAGCACAGCAATTGAGGATCCAGAGTGACTGTCCCACCTCCTGCACACCAGAGCCAGGCAGTTGCACCCATGTGTCTGGTCCAAGGGGCTGGATCCTGCTCAGCCACCCAAGTGCAGCTGCACAGGCTCAGCTCCTGAGCTGACACACCAGGGAGGGTCGAGCACAC
Organism: Oenanthe melanoleuca; assembly: GCF_029582105.1. Lineage (NCBI taxonomy): Eukaryota > Metazoa > Chordata > Aves > Passeriformes > Muscicapidae > Oenanthe > Oenanthe melanoleuca. Next base: position 5,654,419 of record NC_079350.1, read on the forward strand.
ACATCATGGGCACGTGCTGTGGGGTCAACGTGTTCAACGTGCTTCATCCCCCATGGATGGAGGGAAGGAAGGTCTGGGTTCCTCAGGTATTCCTGGGGGCAGGATCCAGCCCACAGCATAGATACTCCTGGACCAACCCCTTTTTTCCCTTGGTTGAGGTGTCAAGGATGACATCTCCCTTGTCCCCTGTGTATGTGCTGTGACACACGGGTGCTGTGGCTCCAGGATTGGGGTGGTGGAAGGCTCCTGGCCCAGCACCCTGTCCTCAGGGACAGATGTCCCTGGCATACCTCAGGAGTTATTTATTCCTCCCTCCAGCCCTCAGCTGCCTGCTCTGTCACACAGGGAAAAACTGACTCAGACCTTCCCCAGATAAGGCGACCACATCTGCAGCCCAGCTCCCCAGGAATGCAATCAAAATAGCGACCGGCAGCCCGGGCGGGGGAAGGAGGGGGGCAGCATTTTTTGCTGTCGACTCCGACCCCCTGATGGACCGTTGCCATGGAAAGCCGGCAGCCAGCAGCCCCAGCTGGGGTCTGCTGAAGGATTTTTCCTGCTTGGCCTGAGGCTAGGGCAAGGGGAAGGGGCGGAGATACCGGGGAAGAGCTTGCATCTGGCTGCGACAGCCCTGCCCTGCTAGCAGGTGTGGAACTCGCTTCCCTCTTGGCTGGAGCATCCCGAGATGGTTTGTGATCCAGCATGGCTCAGACGCTGCTGGGCAGTTTTTGAATCCTGCTGCAGGAACACGGATAATAAACCCAATAAATCCGGCTCAGCATTAATGACAGAGGGACCAGGGAAGGGACAGAGGGATGGGAACCTCAGACAGGGCTGCCATCCTCTGAGCTGGTGAGGTCACTGGGGCACCCATCCAGCTCCTCTCCCCTTCAGCCTGTTTCCAATCCCTCATTTTTGCATGAAGAATTAGGACAGTAATTTCTCTCCTGCAGAGAGAAACAATACAGGAGCTGAAGCCGACCCCTTGCAGGCTGCCTGAGCAGGCTGACGTTTGGGGAAGATTTGTACAACTTTCTTACTGTGGAAAAACCCCCGCGGTTGGAGGTTGCACGGAGCTGGGCACTGCACGATGGTTGCTTGCCCCGGTGCATTGAGATGAGGTGGAAAAGGCCACAGCCTGAAGCTGCTTTTTTACACCAGAGCCTGGATCAGGCACTGCAGAATCTGCTGCCAGCAGCAAGCACCCAGAGGAGCTGCCACCACCCCTCCCGCTGCCTTGCCGGGAGCTGGCAGGAGGGGACGGACAGCTGCTTCTCCATAATCATCTCTCCACCACTGACAACATGCTGGAGCTCATTTTCAGAAGACACCTTGGGAAGAAGAATGCATTTACAACAGCAGAAGCACCAGGAAGAGCATCTCCTTCCAGAAAGCCAAAGATGCAGCAAAATAAAATGTTGCTTCTTGTTAACCCTTGCCTGTACCTGAGCAAGCAGGACAAAAGTTGCTGGTCAAATTCTACCCAGATTCACAGTCCTGGAGCTAAGCAAACACACAATGGCTCTTTGGAGACCTCAGCGACTGAAAATCCTTCCTAAAGGAGAGACCATGCCCCGGGTTGAAGCCAAGACTCACTTTCCCAGATACCTGCTGAGAACACGGTCCCAGCAATCACCATTCCTGGCACCTCTCAGCTGTCCAGCACACGTGTGGCATGCACAGCATCCAGGATAAGGGATGAGGTGCAAAAACCACCAGCTAGCAATCCCAGCCCAGCTCCAGTTTTAAAAAGCTTCCCTGGCCCGGGAGGGGAAAGGAGAGCTGGAGGAGGTGAGGGAAAAGGAGGGGGAATGCCACCTGCGTATTGATCTGACTCTATGAAATGGGTTTTTCTTCTGGTTCCTGAGCTGGAGACAGGAACCTATTGAATGCAAACCTCAGCTCTCCCGCTGCCCTGGTTTCAGCCACTCCAGGCTGCTGTTTAATTAGATGAGCATTAGCAGAAAGGCAGCTGGACAGCTGGGAGGGGCCGGCTTTCTGCACCCCATGGTCACCCACCCGATGTGAGCGTGCTGCTGTCAGAGGCACCACTCAGCTCTACCTGCCCGGGCTCCTCTGTCAGCCAGGCTGAGCCAGCCAGGAACCTGCCCCAGACACACCAGGGAGCAGACCTGGCTGATCCTCAAGCCACTGGGACCCCAGCTGCCCCCAAACAAGGCAATCATTGACCCTTTCCCCCTAAATTTCCAGCAGTTCTGCACAAAGCCCAGCGATGGGACAGGGTTTCCTCTTGCATCAGCCTCAGGTTCAGCTCAGTAATGACCTGGGAGCCAAGGAGCTGGAGTGTGGAGCAGCCTGTATCCTATCTGGGAGAAATTACAACAAAGTCGTGAAGGATTTGCAGCTATTTTCACACTTCTTTTCCCAGATTAACACATGGATCCACTTTCTGTTCAGCAGTCTGAGAGCGTATTGTTTTGTCTCTGTCACAACCTCACACTCCCACATCCCAGAGCTTTCCAGCGCCCCACTGATGGCTATGGGACATCAACAGGAATGGAGGAGCTCACTTTAATTAGTGTGCACTTCTTAATTGGGCTGCAAGCTCCTCAGCAAGTCAGATTGTATTTCATCTTCATTTTACAGACCTGGCAGCAAGGAGACAGCAGGAAGACCAAGGAATATGACCAAGGGTAGGCAGCAAGATTGTCAGCAGAGCAATGGAGAGGTGCTATGAGTTCCCCCATCCCCATTATCTGCACTGAACCCAGCAGTGACAGTACCTGGTGAAGCCAAAAGCCCTCAAAAAAGCTCACCAAAGCCCTCTGTTTGCAAGGAAGATCCCATACCCACTTGCATAAATCAGACTCTCTCCCTTGTTATCAGTAGAGTGATGAAGATTCAAGAAAACTGGGTTAGATCCACATTTATATTAGGATGCAACACTCACATGTTAAGTGAAGTTTCCCCTACTATCTGACTAAAATATGCCAAATCCTACCAGGGAAAAGACCCTGATCAGATGGAGCTTTATGTCAAGGTTTTACCAGGGATATGGGACAAGCTTTTATTACCTGTTGTAAAATAAACTGTGCCACAAAGCCAGGCTGCAGCTGTTTCAGCTGCTTTCAGCAGAAGACATTATCTGTGGTGCAGATAAACCCAGTTCTGCCTTACCTACAGCCCCTCCACAGCAGTGTCAGCACTCAGCTCGCTGCTATCAGCACATCTGCAACACATCCATGTGGAGCAGCCTCATGCCTGCTGGTTTGGAGGGAGAAAGCCAAAGTTTTTGCATTGTCCTTCTCCAGTGGAGCTCTGGTCTGGCTGGTCAGAACTGGCTGTGGTGGAGCAGGAGCTTTCAGCTTTGGTTTCTCACCCTGCTTTTCTGTCCTCATCCCTTTCCGTGCATACTCATTCCCAGACCAGCATGGAAACACAAGGAGAATTTAAAGGCTCTGAGCTCCCAGGTGAAAGTGCCACAACATGGGACAACAACCCCATGGTTAATGTATTTCCCCCTTGCTCTCCTACTGTCCCTCAGCCTCAAGACAATGATTTCATGCTGCACCTGCCCAGTGAGAGATGGAGATGCACAACCCACCACAGGAAGATGCTGTGTCCCAGCTCTAGTCCAGCAAGCTCCACCCCTAGGTCTGAAACCCCTTCATCTAGCTCAGGAAATGTGTTGACCAATACTTATGGAAAATAAGAGGAAGTTGTGAGTGGGGAGCCTAAGGGTCAGTGGAGACTGGCAATGCTGAACCTATCAGTTCTGGGGTGTGCTGGAGTGTCTGGTGCTGGCTCTGGGATTAGTATCCCACCATGCTGATGGGAATGTGAGCTCAGGTGGTCTTTTCCTAGGACAAATCCAAAGGATAAATTTTCCTTGCTGTGTCACAAGACTCCAGGCAACAGTCCCCATGCTCTGACTGCTGAACCCCACCAGTGCACACATGAGCACCGGGAACCTCTCACAAGAAAAGCAGCGAGCACTTGCCACCGAGCAGAGATGGAGCTCCCCAAGAGCTGCGGGAAGGCTGTGCCAACACCTCCATGCAAGCAGGGAACCGTGCACAAGCAGAGAGAGGAGAGCGGCAGGCACCGACTCCGCTCCCAGCGTGACTCACTCCGGTTGCCATGAAGAAGTCAACATTTGCATGCAGCCACCCCACGGTGGAATGAAAAGCTCTCTCTGTTATTTTCTGGCTCTCTGGGGGAGGGCAGCAAGCAGTGGGACCTCAGGGGCCAGTGTGGTACCAGATGGCAAACTCTGGCATTTCCACAGGCATCTCCAGGCTGCTACCAACGCGGTCCGTATGTGCGGCATACCCCAGACGATGCATCGTGCAAATGAGATGTTCAAAACAGAGAAGGGAGTCAGGCAGCCGGTTCCTATCAGATTTAGTTCTCCTTCAGCTTCTCTAAAGTCGCAGCCTCAGAGCTCCCCACCCTCACCAAGCTCTGCACAGAATTAGCTCGACGCAGAGCGGTCGATTCCGGCTTGGGAGCAGCTCCCATTCGCACCCACTCGACACACCCTGCTCAGCACAGAGCGAGTGTGAGAGCACAGACCCGGCCAGCACCCAGCTCTGGCAGCCCCAAACCCAGCTCTGACAGCACCAAACCCAGCTCTGGCAGCCCCAAACCCAGCCCTGGCAGCCCCAAACCCAGCTCTGGCAGCCCCAAACCCAGCCCTGGCAGCCCCAAACCCAGCCCTGGCAGCCCCAAACCCAGCTCTGGCAGCCCCAAACCCAGCTCTGACAGCACCAAACCCAGCCCTGGCAGCCCCAAACCCAGCTCTGGCAGCCCCAAACCCAGCACATCCAGACACTGTCCCAGCATGGATGCACCCATGGAAGGGCTCTCCAGGGCGATGCTCTAGCCCCGCAGTGGGGTGGCTGCTCCTGCAGGCGTGTGAAAAGCCCCAGCCTGGGAGAGAGGGGGTAATTATATGCCAGGGGAGCAGCTGATTCAAACCCTTCCTGACCCCAGGCTGAAGAGTTCTCCTGATCGATCAAGAAGATGCTCTTTCATTTTCCTCAAGCGTTTCACTGATGGATGGAAAAATCAATGGCCCACAGAGGAGTCTGGAGGGGGGTGGAGCAAGGGGAAGAAAGGGAGAGAAAGGGAACGAGGAATGGAAAGGAAGAGAAGGGAGAGGGGAGAGAGGAGGGTGCTGTGGGAAGCAGGGGCTGCTGGAAGGGGTGGTGGCAAGGCAGATGGGCTGGCAGCACCTATGGCTATCACCTGCACCTGAGGTTTGGGATCTGCTCCCCACACGGAGGACCATGGGCAATGCAAAGCTTCTCCCAGCTGCACACCATGGAGCCAGGGCACTGCTGTGCCAAGAGCTTCCATCAGGCTGGTGCCTCTCCATGCCAAGCACTGCTCCTGCAGCATTGATGGAGGGCCCAAATCTGTGCCATGGGGTCCCCCCTGCAGCAACATTGCTGGTTTCCATGGGAACACCTCCCAGTCACCCATATGGAGTATCTGGTACCCACAGTCAGAAGAAACCCTCAAAGTCCACATGATGGAAATGATGGAAATGAAAATACCCCATTACTTTGTTTCTTCCTTAAAATTGCCTGCTGAGATTCCCTAGCTCTGACTCACTATGTGGGTGCAGTTCAAGCACCATCTTTGGGTCCCATCCTGCCCACACAGCTCTGCAGGGTGCCCCAGGCTGGGATAGGATCCCTGGTGCCCCTGTGCCAGCAGATTCCAGCATCTTGCTGGGCAGAGAGGCTGCCAAAAAGGACGTTACCCCTTGGGGGGCAAATCTTTGCTAAAGACCAAACTAAGACCCATTTGGCTCCTCAGTTTAGGAGTGTTGTGCTTTTCAGAGAGGTGGTCAAGCCCCTTCATTCATACTTGTCAACACCAGTCACTGGAAAAAACACCCATAAATGTCCCCTTGGATCAGGGGAAAGCCAGGCCCACACCACTGGACACACATGAGGTAGCAGCTTGCCTTAAACAGTTGGGGTTTCCCAGTGTTTTCTTCCCCATATCCTATTAATAATTAACACAACTGCAATGAGACCAGCTTTTAAGAGGCTTCACTGCCATGGGCTGTGTTACAGTCCCTCTTTCAGGAGCAAAGGTTTGTCTGTTACCACTGGAAACCAGGAAGGCTCCAGTCCAGCCAGGGATGCTGTCCTCATGGGAACCTGATTCTGTCCCCACCAGGCTGAGCTGATCTACCACGCTGCCAGAGCCGAGGTGATGGAGCCCTGCCAAGGCAGCCCATCCTCTGCTCCTTCCCAAAATTCCACTATGTTGGAGACAACTCACTGGGCCATTTTGAACCCTCCACAATCTTTTCAAGATTCCTGGTGTCTGCTCAGGAGGACAAGCTAATACTCTCCCTCAAGATGGGATTTGGAGGTCAAAGGACAGAGTTTGGGAGTCATGGGTGGTCTCTGCCTGCTGATGAAGAATCCCATCCTCTGGCACCTCCAAAACAGCAAGTGAGCAAAGCCAGAGCTGCACATTTTAGGCTACTCTGTGGGTGTGCTCTCCAGGATCTCCCTTTCCAAAGAGCTCCTTACAGATCACCCAGCTCCCAGCTGCCCCAGATCACCATGCTGTGACAGGCTGGGGACAAAACCCTGGGCTATGCAGGAAGGAAGGACAAGGTTTCAAGCTGTCCCCAAAACCTAGGATTTGGTTTGAATGATCTCCATGCCTCCAAACACCCTGCTCAGGAGAGAAGCAAACAGGAGAGAGGGAATGTGATAAAAGCAAAGCCCAACCAGCCCTGTGTCCCAGCAGTTGCCCACCCCCAGCCCCGCTGGCCCCACGCAGAGCGGCCACACCGGCCGGGCTGGCTGGGGGAGCAGAGCAGGGCCTGCAGCAGCCCTGGCAATAAACAGCTTCCACATGCTCCTGCAGTGCTGAGCCCTCAGCCCGACATACCAGCACACTTACTCATCCCTGTGCGAGGGCTGAGGCAGCACCGTGGGCTGCAGCCCCTCCTGGGACAGGCTGCTGAGACCCCCCTGCAGCCCCTGGGGCTGTGGGTGGCCCAAGATGTTCATCCCACAGCTGTGCCACAGCTCCACTGGTGCTGCAGGACCCCAGACACCCAGTGTAAATGTGGGTGCCAGTGCTGACAAACCCCCTCAAATCTCACTTTAACTGGATGCCCAGTTTTCCTCATCCCACACTGTCTGCATCCCTCCAGGCCATCATGCCATGCTTCTCCTTCACTGAGGACCACTTCAAACCCATACCAGCCTCTCGCCACACAGCAACACTGACTGACCCTCCCTTGTCCTCTGTCCTCTCAAATTAGGGGTTGGGGAAGTGTTTCAGCCCCAGCCATGAGCAGAGGGGGCTCAGTGCTCTGCAGAGCCTGCAGCTGTGAGGGTATCTGGGACACAGCACCCAGCCAGATGCCAGTGCTGGGACTGTCCCACCCACGGGCTCTGGGGATGATAAACCCCCTTTAGAGGCAGAGAGCAGGCAGGGCTCCAGCTCACTGGCACCCTGGCGGGTTTATGAGGAGATTTTTAGCAGCACCAGGAACAGTCCCCGGATTAGAGCTGCAGGCTTCAAAAGGAGCTGCCGAGCGCGAGAGCCGAGGGCTGGAGCCGCTGCGGCTGAAAAGGGAATGCTGCACATTATAAATAGCTGCTCACTGGCAGCACATCTGTTTCAGACAGCGGCTCGGGAAGGCTGTGCGTGTTCTGGTTTGGCTATTTTGGGGGAAAGAGATTTGAAACTCACTCATTATTATTGTTCACCCAAGAGATGCGAATGATGCCTGTTTCTCCTTTGCCTTTTCAAAGAGGGAAGCAAAACGAGGTGAGTTTCAAAGCACAGAGTGGTGTAAGGTTCTCTGGGAACTGCAGCTCCTGCTGGGAGATGGTACAAGCACCCCAGTGACACCTGGATCAATAGATAGTGCCACAAAACAAGGCAGGCCATGGGAGAAGGAGAGCACAGCTCTTGTCTCTGCTCAGCCATAAACCATTTCAGCCTTGGGAAGCTGCAGGGTGGGAGGGAGACAGGCAGCAATGAGCCCAAGGGCAGGTGTTGAAGTGAGGATGTGAGTGACACTCCCCAGAATTGTGTGGGCTCACGTGCACCCACCAGATGGGACTGCCTTGTGGCCCTGTTGATGCCACGCTGTACCCCCACATCTCTGGTCCATCTCTGCACCAGAAGAGACGCTGAACCTGCTCTGGGATCAACAGCAGGGCAGAGGAGCAAGGCCTGGTGTCAGGATGAAGGCCACAGCCCCAAGCATGGTCTGGAACCATTGGGGCAGGTGACAAGGGGATACCCCAGGGCTGGCTGCCCCATCCCTCAGGGGCTGACATCCCACAAGAGCCCACCCCAAGGAGATGGGGGGTGCTGCCTGGGGGCAGAGGAGGATGAAGGAGTGTCTGACGGCCAGCAGTGCTGGAGCAGCCCCGCGGTGCCAGCCCGCGGTGCCGGGCGCTCCGCGCAGCCCAGCAATGGCTCATTAATCACTCGGCACCAGGCGGGATGGAGCCCTGCCGGCCGCCGCCAATCCCCGCGCCGTTACCACAGAAACAACCCTCACCCTGCGCAGCCTTCAAAGGGTTTTGTGCGTGTGCCTGTGTGCGCTGCTCCATCTCCCCCCTCCCCTTGTTGTTTTTTGTGTGCGTGTACGCAAGAAAGAGTTGGGTTTTTTCCTCTTTCCTGGGAAGCATTTGGCACCAGGGCTCGGATCGTGTGAAAAGCAAGGGCAGGGTAGACGGACAGACAGATGAACCAGGAGAACCAGCCACGATAGCCCAAAGGCTGGAGAGTCTTCTGAAAGGAGAAGGGGAAGGGTTGGGGGGCATGGAGGCAGCTGTGGTGCTAACGAGTCAAAAATAAATATTTATATGGGTAGAGTTTTAAAACCCTATTTTGCATCGTTATAATAAATTATTCATCTGCCTGTTTCTGCCTGCCCGCCTCTCATGGCAGGGAGCTGTGCAAGGGGATGATGTTCAGGGTGAGTGAAGGGGGTCGTGGCTGACCAGGACCCTGGACCCCTCCAGCACCCCAGGGAGAGGAGGTTTGGGGAGGGGAGCAGGGATGGCACAGAGGTGGCTGGACCCCGACACCACCATGGCAGTGCCAGATGGGGAATGGTGAGGAGAGCTGAGTGTTGGGAGCAGGCAGCTGAAGGTGCCCAGAGGACTCGGTGACCTCCCAGCCAGCAGTGTCAGAAACAGCTTGGCTGCTCATGCACTTGTTTTGGATAGAGCCCTCTGTGAGTTTTGGGCTCCCTAATTTTTGTTTTGGCAAAGACAGTTTGATGTCCTGCGGTGTCCTGCTGAGGAGGTGGGGATGGGGAGCTCTGCAAGGAGTCCTGCTTCCCTGACTCCCCCAAATCCCTGGCTTCCTGCATGTCCTGGTGTCCCACTGGCAGTGGCACAGCTCCCACCCCTCCTGGCCACACTCTCACAGCCAGCCCAAGAGCTGAGCCAAAGGAAGGGCCCTGAGCAGCACCTCTGAGCCTGCCCCCTTGGCCCTTCTGGCTGTACCAAATGGTTTTGATCACTTTTGCATCAGTGCTCTGATGGCAGCTGCCATTGCCTCACCAGTGTATGGGGTTTGAAAGACCCACCAAGCACTAAGAAAAATTTGGGGAGGAGAGCCTTGCCCTGACTATTTCCAGGCTCACTACAATTGCATTTGCCAGAACTGCTGCCACAGAGACAAAAAACAAGGATAGAGAAAGGCATGAGCCTGGTTGAGCAAGCCACAGAAAGCCCCTTGCTTAGCTGGGGGCTTCCAGCACATGGAAGGGGAGGTAAGAGGGCTGAAGAGGATGAAAAATGATCTTCTGGGTCACCCCACTATCCCTTGACTTCCAGCCTCTCCTGGAGGCTGCTCATCTCACCTGCCCCTCCAGTGACTCCCCAGCATCCTCCTCTGGTGCTACACCCTCAGGATATCTGAACATGAAACCTAAATCTCTCTTGTACTGTTTAAGCCCATAATTTCTTGTCCTACCCACCACAGGACATGGAGAATCGTTTATTCCTATCCTGTTTGCAGCAGCCACTGACATATTTTTGAAGGCTGTTATCACATTTCACCTTCAGTCTTAGACCTTTTCATGAAAGATGGAACAGAAACACAGGTTTGTGACGGGGAGGAAGGACAGAATAACAAAGAGGTTTTTCTGGATCACACATAGAAACCAGGAAAGGCAGGGAGCCAAGGAAGGAGCAAGGAGAAGCCTGTAACACCCTGAAGGATCCTCAGTGCCACCAGCCAAGCCCAGAACACAAAGGGAGATGCTGAAGACAGCAGGGAGGAAAAATGAGGACACACCTGGACAAAAAGGGCCTGGGATCCCCATGCAGGGTGATGTGGCAGTACCCAAAAGGGCTGTTAGGGCTTGGCTGCAAGCAGGAGAGGAGCCAGCTCCACTTAGTTATGATGGTACCAGTATGAATGGCAGGTAATGTGCCAGCTTGGCCCTAAGAGGCAAGGAGGACAAGAGACATGAACAACAGACACACAACAGTGTGTTCCAATATGCTTATCGTGCCTCTGCACGGCTGCACGTGTCAAAAGTACTTAGGAGAAGGAGATAATCTAATTTGATAAGGGAGAGGGTAGAGGAATGACACTGTGGGCACAGATATCAGGAGCAGAAAACAAAGGAGAGACTTCAGCAGGCATCTGCTACAGACCCCCAGGACTGGAGGAGAGAAAGAAAGAACAAAAAGATTCCTGAACCAACTATCAAAGAGCTCACAAACACAGGATATTTGTACTCAGGGGGCACTTTAACCACCCAGACATCTGTTGGGCGACACACACATCAAAACATAGTCAGAATGGTTCCTTCGTTATGTAGAGGACAATTTACAGATGAAGGAAGTAGAAAGGCTCCACGAATCTACTCACCAATAAAAAGGCACTGTTCAAAAAGCAACAGTAATAAGGGAAGTTTGGAACCTGTGATCACAAGCACAAACCCACCAGAGTGAGCACACAGAGGCACGAGACACTTCACAGCAACCACCCTGGAAGAGGAACTGAGGGACAGCCAGGAGCAGCGGGGCAGGAGCTGCTCCTGTGCCCTACAAGAGCATGGCTGTTGATAAGGGACAGGATAAACTTCCCAAATGTGATGGAAAGAAAAGAAGCAGAAAGAGCAGCCCTTAGTGTCAGAGACAGCCCTGAATGCAGGCTGTAGACCCAGAGAGCAGGGGGGGCTGTGATCCCACCTGGGCTGGCAGCTTTGGTGTCTCATCATTGCCAAAGGCAGGCTTTTCCCAGATTCTCCAGGAGGTAAAGTCAGGAGCAGGCAGCTTGTGGAGCTCATCTCTAAACAGCAAGAATTCCCATGCCTGCTGCAGGAAGAAAACCCACTCCTGCACACCACCACAGGAGCTGAGCACCTCCAAACACCAGGATGCCTCTCAAACATTGGCCCATGGTCCCTCTAGCTCTGTGCCAAAAGCAAAGACAAGATCTGAGCTCTTGAGCCAAAGCTCAAGCACAGGGTCAGTACTCTGCTGTGGTTCCCCCACAGAGGGACTTTTCTGTGTAGCTGCATGGGAAGGAGTTTCACAACATCGAGCACAGGAGACACTGAACAGTCTTACACAACTTGGAGATGCAAAAGTCAACAGATCTGACAAGTCCTGTGGCAGCAGAGGGGGTTTCCCAGCAGGCAAAGCCATTTGGCTTCCAGAAACAAAAGTGACTTTGTCTATGAACTCCTGGAAGAGGTTGAGAAAGATCTGGCTTCAACCTAATTATCCATGCTCCATGGAGAGAGCCAGGCCTGTGGAGGCTGCCCATGGCTACCCCTGCCCTGGGGTGTGTGGCCCCCAGCTCTGGCAGCCCTCCTGCTCCACACCCCCAACCAGCCACGGCAGCTGCTCAGGCTTTGGCACTCCATCATGGCTTCAAACCTAACCAGGATTTAAAGTTGTTTTGTGTATAAAGATTAAAACTACTTGAAGCATCAAAAACACCTGAAAATCTGACTCTTTGGCCAGATTTAAAGTTTCACCACAGGAGGTGGGAAGCAGCACGAGCCTCCATTTCCCCTCCAGAATCATCTGGGAAATGAAGGGATGTGTCATCCCCTGCTTCCCACAGCAAGAGCAAGGACCTCCTCAGCCTTCACAGTTACCTCCAAGCAGATGCAAATCTGGAGATCTGCAACTTCAAATGGCCTAATTAAAATAAAAAAACCTATTATCACTGGGGACAGGAAAGCTCCCCACTTCTGGCCACGTTTCTAAAGTTGCTTCCCCCATTTTGGCCTTAGCTGGAGTGCAGTTTTCCGTTTCACTAATAAAAATGTAGCTCTTGGTGTACAAGTGTCCAAGGTTCACAGGTGCTGGTTTTGAAGTGCTTTGGAAAAATACAGCTATTAAAATAGGAAGGAAAACAAAGTAGCAGCAGCCATACACTACTCTCCTTGTAGGCAACTACCCTGGACATCTTGCTCCTTATTTATTAAAATTAAAAAAAAACCAAACAACCCAACATTGCTTTCCAGGCCTGATTCAGTTATGACATGTGTCTATTTATCAGGAGAAAAGCTGAATATTTCCACTATCACAAGATTATTGCCAGTGCTTAGATTTTTTTCCCCTAACCTCCAGCTAAAATCCTTTGAAAATGGAATGGCATACGAAATACACTCCCTGATTCTCAGAGTTGGAGCCCGCCCCCCCCTTTCTCCCAATAAACAATTTTGCATATATTTAAACCTCCTTTCTCTGGTTGCCCAACTCCCCCACCCTCCCCAGCTAAGAAATTACAAAAATCCGTCATTTCTCTCTTTTCCCCTTGCACCTCCATCTATCAGCGTTTCAAAGGCAGTCTCCTCGAATGCCGAGCAGAGCAGGAGATGGGCAGCAGTAATGGGAATGTGCTCCTGACTGTGCAAACCCACACAGAGAGTGAGGACAGGAGAGACTGCATTTGCATACATATTAAACGAGAGCAGTAAAAAATGCAGACGTGCAAACCATTTGGACATGGCTCGGCTCGGCGATGCGCCCTGCAAGGGAATCAATCTCCTGCGTTCTTAAAGGGAAAAACCTGTTCTGGAGAGAAAGGCAAAGCCCAGAGACGTCTGCCCACAAACACTTGTCAGGGTGTGGGACAAGCTGACCTTCACAGCCAGCAAAGGCTGTTGTGAAGGAGGCTGAGATCCCAGTGATGCCCAGCTGCTGCCCCTGCCATGGTTCCAGCCTGGCAGACTGGTGCCTGTGGTCCTCCTCCCATCATCACCAGTGGGAGGAGAGATGGTGAGACCCCAGTGCCAGCCCTGCTTGTGTTTGAGCTGAAGTGAGATATTCTGACAGTAAGCAAGCCCTCAGGTGAGGGCAGCACAGAAACATCCCTGGAACAGCCTGAGCTGGGCTCCATGGAAGAAATAAGCAGTGCCTGGGTGTACTGAAGAGGTCCAACCTCTGCATCCCAGCACCTTCTCTGACTGAACAGTGAGTGCTGAGTGCACATCCCTCTTTGGCTCTGGGTGATCCCAGTTATGGGGAGCTCCAGAAAGCAAAGCCAAGCTCCAGGACAAGGCCAACCTGGAGGGCACAACTCTGCAAAATGGCTCTGGCCCAAAGTTTTAGAGTATCTCTTTGCTGGCTCCATGGATCTTCACACGCACCCTACCCTGCTGCTTGTCTGACCCCCAGGAGCTGCAACAACAGCACTGCACACACCAGCTCCTCCCATGGTCAGGTTCTACCTTGCCCTGGAATGACCCAACCCAACCTCACCTTCACTTGTCCCAATGCCCTGGTTAAGGATGTTCCCAAGATGGGATGTTACACCCAAGACAACAAGTAAGTACAGTGGAGCTTACATAGCAGATCATTCCAAAGTGTCTGCAAGGATACAGATCTAACGAGGCAAATCACGCAGGCAAACCTACTGATTTCAAAGTCTGCAGGTTCAGATGCATAAAAAGTGCAAAATCAGTAACTTTTATATTGCCACTCAAGGAACCACAAAGATAAAAGCAATATTCTGGGAGTGAGGATGCCATGAATATTTCTCATCTGCACTTATAAGGGATATTTGGGACCAACGGCTTGATTCTGCATTAGCCTTGTTCAAATGAGATAATTTACATTCCCTGCCGGCTGAAAACAGGCTGTCAAGGTATTTACTTGTGTCAGGTTTCACTTCCCAGCCAGTGCTAAAACCCACTAGGTGCACATGGAGAGTGGAAGTGCAGGACCAGGAGTGGCAAGGAGGGGTCCTAGTGTGGACACCCTGGCATGGTTCAGGCTCACAAAGTGTAAATATTCTGCAGGGAAGCATGCTATGGTCTATCAGCAACTGCTGCTTTGCATCACATTCTCTCAGCTTCTCCCTGCAAGGGTCCCTTCTGGAAAACCAGGAGCTTGCAAAGTTTAGCTGTCCATCCCTGAAGATCCCAAGGCTGCAGACAGACAACTGGACATACTTGCCCACTGAGCCTCACTGTCCTGCAGGTTTTGGCCACTCTGCTTCTGTGGGAAATGCTGTCTGGAGCCTGCCTTCTCCTCCCCTGTCCAGCTATCCCCTGCTATGGCCAGATCTAATCTAACCACCTGCTTCTTCATGGCTGACTCACCCTCATCTGCCTTTGCACCTACAGCCCAAAGGACACACAGGGGAACATGCTGCCAGATCTTCCCCATCAGCCTCCAGGAACATCCCTTTTGCCAGCAAGCCTAGGACAGCAAAGCAGTGTTCACCTGTCTTCTGCTTCCTACCACCCTCCAGCTCCTCTAACCCAGGCAGTTTTGGGGTGGGAAGGTGAACAAAACAGGTTTCCCAGTAGCTTTCCAGTGTGGATTCTCTGGTGTCTCATAAGGGTTGAGCTCCATGCAGCTTTTGAGCTCTCAGCTCTCTCTTTACCCACCCACCCATTTTCACAAGGCTTGTGGGAGCCACACAAGAGCTCTTTCCTTCAGCCAAATGTAATTGGAACTCGTCGCTGGGTAAGAAACAGGGGGAGGCGGGAACAAATGGAGAGAGAGAAAAGGAGAGACACGTATGCACACATGCACAGGCTGGATCACAGAGCCCCTATTCCCTCAAAGAAAGGGGAAAAAAAAAGAAAAAATAAAATTAAAAACAACCAACAAAGTAAGACTACAGTGGCAACGTGCACCAGCTGAGCTGTTGACTTGCTTGTGTGCTGCACAGTCCCACCCCTCTGCCTCAGCTGCTGGGGATTTACAGGCACAAACAATCTGGGAAGGGTTGGTTCATCTGTACACGGGGGTTTCTACAGCTCCCTGCACAAACACCAGCTCCCCTCCCAACAGCAAGTCGCAATTTGGAAACATTTTGGGTTGTTAATTATATCCGGATTGAATTTTTTTTGCAATAGCAATGCCCCCATGAAAGAGCACTGGGTGAGAATCTCACAGAGGGAATTTCCACCCAGAAACTGTCCCCCTGCCTTGCCAGAGAAACATGAAGGCAAAAGAAAGTGGTGCTTGACAAAACAACAGAAAAATAACTTATTGAACAGCTGTCACTGGACAAGTATAAATACATCAGTGATTGTGTCAATATTAAGCTCATATCAAAGGTGATTAATTTGATAATTGCCTGTGCAAAGAAAGAAAAAAATCACAATCAAGTATATTGCCACTGGCATCTGAAACTCGTCCCTTGGTTAGATCAATTTCCTTTTTAACTTAATTTGAGTAAATAGGAAAGTTATGGTGTAACCATAACCCAAAATCGCACTCCCCATTTTATTCCTTTTTTGACTGATCTTATTTTGGCATTAGCCTGAGAGCCCGGAGGAACCAAGGGCTTTATTTGTCAGTTTGGAAAAGTTTAAGAGACAGTAGAGAAATGAAAACTGTTTTGCTGAAAATCTTGTCCACGAGCCTCCCCAGTGACACTGAGTGGCACCTCCCACATGTGCCAGGTCCTCCCGCAGGACACGCATCCCAGCAGTAGTCAGTGATGTCAAACTCACCCCGCAAATGGCCCCAAATGACATTTTTAGAGAGGCTCTGTTATCTGAGACTACAAAATTAGCACCATATAACAGCCTTGGTCTGCAGGACTGCTCCTGCCAATGTCAATGGCGGTGCTGTAGAAGATCAAAGCCACAGCACAGTCCTTCAGCAGCAAACATTTTGGGTGGTGAGAGAGCATGGGGGGAGCACAGCAAAGCCAGCAGCAATCCCTTCCCTGAGCAGAAGAAACCCCAGTAAACCCCACTAAACAGCACAGCAAAAAATCATCCCGGCCATTTGCTTAAATCAGGCAACTCGTGCACAGTCTTCTGGAATATTGAAGAGATTTCTCTAGAAAATCAGCACTAGAAGCATTGTCCCTCTGCCAAAGAGTTAACAGCCCTGAGAGTGAAGCAGAGGCCTCGCTCTTGCTGCGGGATTTCTCCCAGTGACACCACGTTCCCACTTGGAGACAAGTTTCTTTGTTGCTTTTCCCCAGTTATATAAGGGACACAAATTTTTCTTGCAGAGAGAACTCCAGGCAATCTGCATCTCCCTCAAAGTCTGCATCTCCCTCCAAGGCTTTGCACTGTGTTTCGGCTTGAATACTACTGCTGCTGCTGCAGTTTTCCAGCTCCTGCCTGTGTCTGCACCAAACCCTCTTCCCTGCCCCAGGAAGCAAGAGCCTGCTCAAAACTCAGATCCCCATCAGGTGGAATCCCACAGCATCAGCCAAAGCACTTTGCCACCCTCCCATTCCCTGCCTGTGGCACCGTGAAGACATGAGCACAGACAAGCTATGAAACCTTGAGCCAGCACTAAGATTCATGCAGGGACTCTCCCCTGTGCAAGAGTGTCTCAGTGGAGCCCAGGCTGCCTTGCAGCTCGGCTCTTTTCCGAGTGGAATCCTCCAGCCCCGGGCTTTGCTCTCCCAGCAGGTCCCTGATCCCAGCCCCATCACTCAGCGCGGACGGAGCGAGCCAGGGGAGGCTGTGCCGGGAGTCTCGCAGCGCCGGGGCGAGGGCTGGGTGCTCTTGGCCGGCGAGCACCGCATTGCACACATACCAGCAAACCTCAGCCCGGCAGCCCCGGAAGGGCAACAGGCAGCCAGAAGCAGCTCCCAGGCCAGCGAGGAAGCCTTAACCCCTTCCCTGCTGTGCCGAGAGGCTTCTCAAGAGTCCAGAGGCAGTGGGAGAGAGGAATCCATCCTAAGAGCAAGCATCTAAATGCAGCACCACTCCCTCTCTTAAAAAAAACCCAGCAAAACCCTAAAAAAATCCCTGGGAATGCAGTCTTCCCCTTCCCATGGCTTGGTGGAGAGGCAGGGGACCATCCTCAGCCCTGGCCAAAAGCCACCAGAGCTCCCAGCAGCCAGCACAGCCCCAGGCACCACACTGCTGGATGTCCCCTGACATTCACAGCCCCATGTCCTGGATGGTGGCCTCTGCAGGGTCCTTGGGGGACCTGGGGACAGCCACAGCCTGGCAAGGCTTATTGTGCACCCTACAGAAGGGAAGTGATGAGTCCTTCCATTCACACCTTTTAAAATCATGGTGCTGAGGAGAAATCTCTTGGGATGAGGTCGTCAGTGTGAATTCCCCTTGACTCGGGCAGGATTTGGCACATGGGTGCCATCAGGAGCCAGTGACAACCTTGAGTGCCCAGAGCAAGCCCAGTGGTCCTGCCTCTCCCCAGCCCCTTTCTCAGCCTGGCTCCTCTTGATCTCCTGATCTCTTGATCCCCCAGAGAGATCCGGTCTCTGCTCTCCCACACAAGTTGGTCCCTGAGAGCCAGGGCAGGAGAAGGTGGCACAGCACCTCCAGAGCTGGTACCAGCTCATCTCACCTCTGAAAAAATAGCAACCAGGTGTTACATCAACCCATGTGAATGGACTAAAAAATGCTTGTGCCACCCTGCTTGGAAATCAGCTTGGTCTGAGCAGTCTCCAGACAACTGCAACAGCTTTAAAGTCCCATTTATAGATCCAATACAACAGCAAACATTTTCCCTTTTTTTTTCTTTTTTTTTCTTTTTTGGACTAAGTGGGAAAGCCAGACAAAGCCCTTCCCAGTACAGGTAGGATCACTGAAACCCGGGGCTGAGCCCGTGGCTTTGGCAGGAAGAGAGAAGAGAGGCTCAGGGGCAGGGGGTGTCAGCCAGCCCCAGTCCAGGCTGCCCTCCCAGGGGAGATCGGATCTCCCACACCGATACTCAGCCCTGCTCGTCTCCCTCCAGCACCAGCCCCATCAGATCAGGCTCAACAGGATTAACCACATATCACAGAGCCAGCAAAAGGCAGATTTACCTTGTAAAAAGAAACACACACACCAAAGTTCACATTAAAGGAACTGCCTTAGTTCAAAAGCTGCTTCCAAATTTAGGTTTGCTAAAATTAAGATTTCATATTTTTTAATAAAATAAAATTAGATCCTTCATGATAGATTAATAATCAAAGGCCCACAGAATTGTTTCCATAAACAAAGTTTTCTAATTCCAAAGGAAACCATTTGTTTAAAAGAAGCAAGTGTTCCCCTGCAGAGCTGGAACTTCAGTAATTGCAGCATGATGATAGAAAATGGGGCTGGATAGCAAAAATAACTTAAAACTATTCTAAACAACCATGACGCTGAGTCATCTGTTTCAAAGTCCAAATGGAGCTATCCCAGTGACAGGGCCCACAGAAAATGCTAAGGTGCATAGTTAAAAGGGGAGGGGAGAAACAAAAACAAACAGTAAAAATAGTACAAATTCCTTCAGATACTGCTTGTGACAAAAGATGAAAGCTGGGATTTTCACCCTCTTTCCAGCATCTCAACTGCACTGAAGCTCAGGGTTTCATCACACCAGGCATCCCTAACACAACAGTACCATGGATGTAAAACCAACACCAAATACTGGAGCTTAATGCTCCTCTAAAACAAGTTAGGGGGGAAGAAATGTACTCTCTCCTCAGCTGGTATCAGCCAGTGTAACCCCACAAAGAACAGGGGAAGGAAAGACCAAACCCTGATCTCTCAATGTTTTGTACTCCAGCCTCACTTGTATACACTGCTATCACATTACACAGTGTGTAAGTTGCTGTATGAATGGCAAAGTGCCACTGGCATAAATACATTCATATCTGGACAAAGGATCAGTCTCCATGTCAGGATCTTCATTAAAAATGAGTTTGTAAGCACTTCCCCTCATTCTTTCGGTTCATTTCCACAAAAACAAAAATGTATCGGTGCGTCAAAGCTGCAAGGACGCCCAGCACGAGACTGGACCAAGCACTTGGTGCTTCAGAGCAAGTCAGCTGTGCTTCCACAGCACTCCAGCTTTCCCAGGCTCACCAAGGTGTGGGTTTACAGCCCTGCTATTTGATCCTGGTAACTAGCTTGACCTAAGGGTGGGTACATCCACTGGTGGGTAGAGCATGTAGTCACTCTGAGAGACAGAGCTTGGTAGACCTGGTCTTATCTGACACAACAAGTCCTTTATGCCCTGCTACCAAGACTAATTTAAAGCTAGTTTCAGGTAGATATGGGCACACCAGACCACAGGGCTTGCCCACACCGTGTTTACAATGTGGCATTCAGCTGGAATTTCCCTTAAACCAGCACAGTGTGGAAGGTGATGTTCCCAGAGCTGCTTCATGAGCAGTGCATTCCCCTGTGTGTGAGCAGCCACAGGCAGAGCAGAGCAGGAGCCTCCTCCACTGTCCCCCCATGCCCTGGGGCACTGCCTTGTGGCTGGGGCTCCAAGGACAATTCAATCCCCTCAGGATTTCACAAACAATCGACAAAAGCAGGGACCCAGGAAGGAGGTGACAAAATGATGGTAAAGCCTGTGGGAACAGGCAGCCTGTTGTGACAGAGGGACAAGTGACAGGGACAAACCTTCCCTCATGCACGCTCTACAAAGGCCTGCTGGAAAGCTGGAGGTCATCCCCGCTGTCAGCACCTCCCTCTCCAACAACTGTTTCAGATTCCCTTCTCTTCCTGCAGATCCAACTGCCTTAAGTTCTGCCTTGTGCTGCTGTAACGAGGGAGGGCTCCTGCTTGCTGCTTACTGATGAGGAACTAACATCCAAAAAAAAAAAAAAGAGCATGGATCGAAGGCAGAGAGAGGGAGAAGGGAGAGGCCGTAGCTTTTATCAGGCCAGCTGACAGAGCTGGAAAAACAACAGCCTGAATTTTGGGCACAACTGGCTTTCTTTAAAGTCTGTCTATGTTGCAGGCAGGAGAAGCCTGTAGTTAAAACAGGGTGTTCCAGTTTTTTTTCCTAGGCTGCACTCTGAGTTAAAAACACCACTGGCTGAAGGGCTGGAAAAAAGCAATGAGTTCAAACAGAAAGGCATCCAGGAGGGGGATTTCCAAAAAGGTGGGGAAGAAACCATCAAAGCAAGATTTCCAAAGAGGTTGGTGCTCTTTGGGAAGGAAAAGTTTTCCAAGATCTGACTCCAGGACCACTTCAAGACAATGACATCCTCTTTGTGTGAAGCTGCCTCAGCCTCCACTCCTCAAACATGGATCCAGGGAGGCAGAGTGAATTACAGAACTAAGCACAATGGGAGATCTGAACCTCATGTCCCTTTTACACCACACTCTCATTGTGAAGAAATCATAAAGCAAATCATCCCCTGAGCTAACGTATGGCTATTTTAACTCTTATTTTTTTGACAGCAAGAAAGGGACTCAACACATAGAGAGCCAAACTTTGCACCTTGATCACCACAATTTGACCCTTCACCTCCCAACAGCCAGGCAGGAAGGCTTCATTCCAGGTCATTGCAGGAGCATGGAAGCACCTTCCATATCTGATGTTACAGCATCCTCCAGGCTTTGTGCAGTCTCCAGCAGTGCTGCCTTTGGGAACCAGATACCTGCTGGGTCCAATGCCTGGCTGGGGAGATGAAGGTCCCTTTGTTTGATGAAAGAGCAAAAGAGGGTGAGTTGTTCCCAAATGATAAGAATGGTGTAGATTTGCCCAGACTCTGCTCCCTCTCATGCCTAAAGTACATCCTAGGATGTCTCCAGTTCTCAGGTCTCACAGTCTCTAAGGTGCTTGTCCTCTGGCTGCCCCAAGAAATGAGGCAGCACTTATCTGTCCTGCTCAGATGGGTCACTAGAGGCAGAGAGACAAAGCCTCAGCTTCCCTCAACATAAACTCCTCCAAGCACCAGGTTTGAGGATTTCATGGTGTTCGGGCACCTGAACCTGGGTCCAGTGTCACACAGAGCAAAGAGCCAACTTCAAAATCCCAGAATGTGGGTCAGAAGCCCTGACCACTGTCCACCTTTGCCCCATCCTGGCCAGCTGCAATTGCTCTCCTAGGTTTCATCCCAGCCTTCATGCTCTGGACTGCCTCAGAGGAGCCTCTGTGCTGCTGACAGAACAAAATTCAGCCTTTGATGCCATTGGCACTTCCTCCATTAGTTGCTTTGAAGATTAGGGCCAAAGCCTTAAATTGGATTCCAAAGCTGATGGGGAGCCAAAGGAGCAGCTCTAGCTCCTGGTGGCCCAGCCCTTTGGGGAGGTGAGTGGTCGTGCTCTGCACCACCTGGTCCCACCACACTGTTTCCACTTGCAGCATCTGCTGCACTGCACCAGCCTGAGCCAAGCCATGGCTTCAATACAGCAAACAAGATTGTCCCCATGCTGGAGGGAAGAAGGCAGTAATTTTGGAAACAAGCACTGCCTGGCCAACATGGCTAGCAAAGAAGCTGGAAAAATTGGGATTCTCTAAACCACACCCACAGTTCAAGGCAGTATGGTGACAACAGAAAGCAAAATGTCACTGCAGACTTCAAAGCCTCGTGTTTTCCAGCCTGTTTGCCCTCCATCATCAGCTGAACTAAGCTGCTTGTACCTGCATCCCACAGCTCTAATGGTTGTGCCAGTTGGGAATGAGAAATGTGCCCATGGCATCTCCATCTCCCCTCCTGGTGGGGAGTCCCTCTCTTCCCATCACACAGTGCTGCCTGACCAGGGGATGATGGGCAACAGCAAGAGGGGGAAGCAGGCAACATGTAAGCCAAGAGCATCAGGAACATCAACAGGAGCCCGGAGTGGGAGCACACAGTTTTGTTTTGGCATGATTTTGTTCCTCTGTGTGTTTTTCACTGGAGCAGTTCTTATGCACAAAGGAACCATCTTTACTGTAATCTGTTCAATTTCAGCACTAAATAGTGCCTGCAGAGTTCTGCACACAGAGCTCAACAACAAATCCCTCAACCACATCCTCTCTTTGGCCCTCCATGGAGCAGAACACCTGGATTTCACCCACACCCACCACCCCATGGTGCAGCATCCCCCTGGATGGGGGTCCCTTTGCCCATATTCCTTCTTTACCTTTGAAGACTGCCAACTCAAAGGGTGCTAATAAAGGAGGAATATGGACCACAAAAAGCCACAGCTCCTCTCCCCAGTCAAGCTGAATCCCCAAGTGAGGAAGGAGATCCACACACACCGAACTTGCTTCCAAAGCATCTCCCTCCTCCAGGAGCCAGGGCACAGGGGCAGCAAGACACTCTGTGCAGTGAAGTGACACACATCCAAGTAACATGTGGCTCAGTCACAGCAACTCTATTAATTTAAGTTAATTTCCTGCAGTTCTGTCTTAGTTTTCCAGCAGATTCAGGACTTAAAGGTTAAAGCATAACCTTGTCTCAGTAGCTTGCTATTCGCTCCATGCAAATGTCTACCTACAGCCTGGTAATTACATGCATTTCCTCAGAGCCAATCCGCCGTCAGCCTGACAGATACTGATCTTCCCGTTTTATTTTTAGCTCTGTGCTTCCCCCTCTAGATGCAAAAAAAAATTCTGTTTGTTCCATCTTTTGCTGCAGCCTCTTTTTTCCCTGGCTCACCAGCCAGCTCCCGGCTCAGCCGGGCTAGAGCAGGGAGCAGCCCAGGACTGCAGGCTGGGCAGGCAGTGGGCTCCTGCTGGGTGTCCTGCACGGGTCCCCACCACGGTGACAGTGGGCAGCCACCTCCTTTGGGGTCACCCAGGGAATTTGTCACCTCCAGCAGCAAGCAGTGTTTAAATAGGAAAATGAAGTGAGACACAAACAGTCCTTTGCAGGGGAGCTGGACACTTTTTCTTGGGGACATTTCCAACCAAGAAAAAAGGGATCAAATCTGGCAAAGTCCAGCCCCTGTGGCTGTGGCTGTGCAAGTGCAGGATTGATCACCTTGCAGAGGTGGGTGGCTTCCCTCATTAGCCACCCCCTTGGGGCTACCCCGAATGAGGAGGCAATGCCAGGAGGGCAGACACTGGAGGCAGGTCACCCACACAAAGACAAAGCTTGGCTGATATTTCCAGCCCCCAAAATGGGCACATGTGAGATTAAATGGATCTGGTGCCACAGAGACCAGGGTGCTGTTCTTCAGGAGTAGCTCCTGTGGCTCTGGGGAAGAGGCAAAGAGTGCAAACCACTAGAAATCAGTGTCCTCCAGAATTTTAACTCTATGGGGCAAAGGCTGATTGTAAATCATGAGGCTTGGCAGAAAAGGGGATCAGGTCATTCTTTTTTGCCTTTCCTTTTGGAAGGAGTCTGGGAATGGGGATGGATGGGGCTTTCAGGGTGAGGTCTGCATGCCTCTCTCCCACCCTCTCTCTCTTAAATACATAATATAGATTTAAACCAGAACAGATTCATACAAACTTTAGCCATGTGAACGGGGGACAAAAGGCACTGAGCATCAGAAGTGACAGGAGGAAAGCCCTGGCAGGTGGCACTCCAGCACAGGGCAAACCCACCATGGCCAATCTCCACTGTCGGCCACAGGGTGCAGCCTGGGGACAACAAGGGGGTGAAAAGTGTCTGCACAGAGAAGAGAAAGAAAGCTTGCATGCAGGGAAGCCACATTAAAAATGTATTAGGGATTTTTCTAGATTAAATAACTGAAGTGAAAGAGAAAAGAGGAGCAGGAATGGGATTAAGTAGAAGGAAGTGCCAACCTGTATGAGACTCCAAGAAAAGCCAGCAGAACTGGAGCTGATGCATCTCCCCAACACTATGGACACTTGTCCAGTGCTCATCCTTTCACTGGCTGCCTCAGCCACATGAGAATCAGAATTGTGTCTCCTACCTGCAGAGAAAGGATTGCTTGTCTTGTTATTCTTCCAAGGATCCTCCTAGTCCCAACATCATTAAAAAATAATAATCAAGAAATTATCCCTACATGGTATTACATTTCCAAGGGAATCTCTTCAAACCTCATGAGCAGTTCCCCCTCCTTCAAATTTTGTAACAAATAAAGCACACAATACTGGGAAGCTGCTTAACCAACATTCTTCAAGCATTTTCAACAGGCATTTTGGGGCAGTTAGTAGGAACAGGGTTTTTATAAAGATCTGGGCTACACTGTCCCAGTTTTCCCCTCCCACAGCTCCTAACATGAAGGTCAATCTAACACACAAGCAGGGGATCAGGAGCCATCCCAGCAAGTGACAGGGATGCCAAAGCAGGGAGTGGGGAGGGAAAGGTCCTTAGCCCCGTTACAGAATGAGAGCCAAGGAACCGAGATCTTGTTATTCACTGAACAGCCCACAAGCTAGGAATCAAACTCAGATTCCAAAATCCTATCTTTCTGCACCAAAATAAACAAATCAACCAACCAGCCAACCTGCCTCCCATCGAGGACGAGTTGGGGAACTCCAAGGGAGCTTTCCCACCCTCTGCACAGCTGCAAGCCCTGGCTGAGCTCTGCAAGAGCCAATTCCTCTAAAAACAAGTTTAGCCAAAGGAATTCAGGGCAAGCAAAGAGAAAAAGGCTGAAGCAAACCTATCCCTTTACCATATTCCTGCAAAACACCTTTAAATCTGTGATCTTTGAATAATTGTGTTTAAAACAACTCAAACCTGGCACTGCCAGCCTGTCATTGGAGAGTCGTTCTCTTGCTGCTGGCTCATTTGCTGGGATTTTTAACTATTATTCTGTCTCCATTTTCCTTTGTGTGATTCAGTCCTACTGCTCCCACTTTCACTTGAAAGTTTGAAGGCTGGGTACCTCCAAATGCCTTTCTTTGCATTTACACCCTTCTTTTCTAGAGAACAGTGACAGTCTCTGCCCCACATCATTTCACCAAGGACTGCACCCAGAGCTGCAGTTGGTCTCTTGCATCCTGGACACCCTGCAAAGTAAGCAGCAGAATCCAAGGCTTTAACTCCTTTAACCTTTCCTCCTGCACTTACCCATCAGGCTCTGTGTCATTGCAGTACTTTACTCCAAATCCCTTCCCAGTGGTTTTACTCTGTCTCTCTGACTGTCATTGCAGTGCCCAGACTTGAGCACTGGAAAAGTGCAGTGAGCACAAGCAAGAGAGAAGGAACCAGGGTGGTGTCTCCAGGGCTGTCTGACACGTGGCCTCAGCATCTGTTGCCCCAAAAAAATCAAATGGCAGATCTTACCCTTACACAAGATGCACACAACAGAAGGTTTTAGCCTTTCTGTGACCACAACTGGCTTAAGAGATGGGTCCCCAACAACACCATTTAGACCAGTGCTCTCCATTCCTGTGGTGACATTAATTCCAAGTCTTCCAGTTCTTCAGCTGTTCTCCAAGAAGATCTTTTCCTCTGGATCTCTGCTGCAATTCCACCCACCTGGCATTTTCCTTGTGGCACCCTTGGATGGGTGCTGGGTGCTCCCATCGTTCAGCCTCCCCTGTTCACCTACATTTCATTTACAGGGACTCACAGCAGCTTTCACTCCATGGCCATGTATCTCCAGTCAGACGCCCAGAGGCACTGGGCAGAACTGGAATATTGTGTCCATTGAGTTTCTTTGGGCTGCTCTGACCCCCAAAAAGCACTTCCATGTGCCATGCCATGCTTCTTCCCACAGTCCTGCCCCCTCTAACAGCTCAGACAACGCAGGAGCAAATTTTTAACTTCAGGAGCATTGCTGGGAGTGTGAAACAGCACTTTTCCCCCATGCCAGCCCTGCTCTTTCTACCATGTGGGCAGATGGAAATTGCCCAGCTCAGACTATTTTTCTGCCTCAGCTCCCCTTGCCCCAGGCTTCCCCACCCCATCCCACATTTCTCCTGTGTCCCAGATGAGACACAAGCACCCATCCCACAGCAGGGACATCTCTGACCTGCCAGCACAATATCCCAGTGACAGCTACATGGATTCAACATGAGCCTTTCCTCTGACTTCAACAGCTGCTGATTTCATTCCTCTGTTCCTCATGGCCTCTCTATTTCCTCATGGGCTGCTCTTCTATTTGGGAGCCCATGATTGTATCTGACAAGGTCTCCTAATTGTCTCCACTGATTTTACCAGAGACTGATTTTAAAAGCAGCTCAGTAACTTAGTCACTTCAATATCATTGCTGGATTCTGCTCCCTCATTTATTAATGGGCCTACTTTTGCTCTTTCTCCCCTGATATGGTTGCAAAATCCCTTTTTATTTCTCTTAACCCCTTTGGCTAACATTAACAAGCAACAACTCAGTAATATTTGATATTATATGTGTATAAATAAAAGCAGGAAAAGATCTTATTCACTCCTGTTATAGCTACTAAAGCAGGCCTAGGGCTCTGGAATAGCAGTTTTACTGCATACGTTAAATATCTCCATTACTCTATTAATGCACAGTGTTGGAATTTTATTGGGTGGTTTGGGTTATTTACCTTATAAAGTAATATGGGCATCACAAACCATGGAAAGAGGGTACTTAGTACCTTCTTCTTAAGTCTGCATCTCCACAAGCCAAGTGAACACAAGATCATAAAAACAAAACCTCATGTGCTACACGTTCTTCCTTTCATGAGAGGTGGGGAGGGAGGGGGAGAGGGGACACCAACACTTACCCAGGCACCAACTCCACTGCTTGTTGTTCAGGTGATTTGCAAACAGCAATCCCAGCCTGCTTTTCTGGCCATGGTGACATGGCCAGCAGGTGTGAAGCATCCTTCACCCAGCTTGAAACAGGTTTTGGGGTACCCCACCCTCACAGCCCAAATGCACGGCTGACACAAAAGAAGGGGAATAAAAAACCAAACAAATAATACCAAAAAGCACAAAAAAAATTTCCAAGGGAGAATTTTAGTACTTTTTTTCTTCACTGACTTCTCAAACACAATTCAAATAATGCCTTAAATTGTCAGTAATATTGTTATAACCTGAATCACTTAGAAAAGTGCCCCAAAACTCCACTTCCTAAAGTCTTTGAAAGAATTAAAATACTCTGGATAAGTCAACTCAGCCCCGATGAGAGGCCACCTTCCCTCTGCACTTTTATTTCCCTGCCTTTAAATTGCTGCTTCGAATTCTCCACCACTTGAACACTCAGAGACTGGCTCCAGTTCCCTGCAGAGAAATGACCAGTGAAACACAGGAGATAACTCAAAAAAGCTGCCCCAGGGTCCTGTCCCCAAATCTCAGTGTTGAAGTGAGGGAGGAAATGCCAAGAGCCAAAACCAGGCACATGTGGCTCAACATCTGCCTCAGTTTCCCCCCACTCCAGCCTGCTCGTCCCCAGGGTGGCTGGTATGAAGTGTTTTCACCAGACAAAACCCTTCCTGGGGGTGAAAATGCAGTGTGGCAATGTGAGGGGAAAGGATGCTCAGATCCCATCTCTGCCGGGTGCACAGTGACAGGGAGGGAGGGATCCAGGTGACACAGCTACAGGATGAAATCCTGCCCAGCTCCACAGCATTGGGTGACTGGGGTAAGCTGAGGTGACTCCCAGCAGGGCTGAGGTGATGGGTGACAACGACATCGCTGACTTCACCCCTGCAAACCCTTCCCACCCACTTTTTTTGCACAAAACAGGGGGAGTCCAGACTTTTCCCATCACCCTCTGCCTCCCTTAAGTGCAAAATTTCCCACCACCTCCTCTATTTAAACCCAGCCTAGTCCACGCAGGGGCCGAGATCCTCGGGGGTGGGTTTTCTGTCGAAGGGCTGTGATTTTGGGAGCAGGAGCACCTGCTGCCAGCCAGCCCCGAGCCTGCCCGCAGAGCGCAGGGAGGGCGGGCGAGCAGCTCCCCTTGCAAAGTCTGTCCTGTGCTGTCTAATAACACAAGGTGTCATTGTATACCCAAATCAGTGCCTGGAGCTTTATTTATAACAACTGAAACAAAACCCAGCAGGCCAGAAACGGCAAAGGGAGCGAGAGATCGGGGAGGGCAGGGACGCAGCCGGGCGAAATCTCCCTATTTAGCAGGATTTGCCTCGAGATTTTCAAGTGGGATTGAGGCTGGGGGGGACTCGGGAAGAGGAAAAAAATATGAAAGGGAGGGAAGAGGGAGCTAGCAGAGCAGCGATGCCTCGCTGGCTGCGGCAAGGCAGGGATCTCTGTCGGTGCACGGAGCGATGGGAATGCTTTGGGAATGTTTTGGGAATGCTTTGCTCGCAGACCCCCGCCAACCAGCAAAGGGAGGTGGGGGAGGCTCCCGCTCCTCTGAGACTCTCTGGCTTCTACAGCAACTCTCTTTTAAAGGTTATTTGTGGCTCTTCAGCCACTCCTCATCCCAGGAAGGGCTTTGCAGCTCAACAGCTGGCTCCAGTGGGCTCCCTCTCGCCCTGGGATAGGCTGTAGCCGGGAATTTGGCAGGAGCCATCCCGAAGGGACCCGCCCAGCCCGGCGGGCAGCAGTCCCAGCGCTCCCCCAGGTGTGGCTCGATCAAACCCAGTGCCAGCGGCGTGCACGTCCCGCACCTGCGGGAGGCTGAGCGCCCCGAACTCTCGCTGAACTCGGTGGGAGCAGGGGCAGCTCAGCAGCCAAAGGTCCCGGCCTTGCGCTTACAGCCCCGGGAGATGCGCTCTCCTCGGGTGGGTGCAGATGTTGTCACCACCCCCGGCAGCTCCTTCATCCGCTCCCCTGTGCCGGAGGCTCCCGCTGCCGGCGCAGCGCCGCTGGAACAGCTCTCGCACTCCCAGGCTCCTGGGCAAAGCCTGGCAGCTCTGCCTAAACCCCCTTTCCCCAGCAGCTGCCAGACTTTGTGCTGAAACGGCTGAGGTGGGAGCATTCGTGTCCCATTCTTCTGACACGCCGTGGAGGTGGTAAGCAGCAGGAGGGAAATAATAAACAGCTGGAGGGGATGAAGGGGGAGGTAGCGTCTTAAGGAGTTGCAGCTAGGGATGCCGTTTGGTGTTCACCTCCCCTGCAGACAGGTATTTAAATCTCCAGGTGCAAAAGCCACTGAAAGTTCAGCCTGAGTCAGAGCTCCAAAGTTTGACCCACTAACAAGCAACAGAATGGGCCCCTTAAAAGATAAAGCCAAATTCTGAGTCTGTCTTGCACTGAGGCCACTTTGGTCCAGCTTTGTTGAAAACAGTGGGAGCCAAACCATGTTCCCTGCAAACAAACTAGAGCCAAGCTATGAAAGCAAATTCATAATCCATAAAGGAAACTGCTCCCATTATCTTGACCAGGACTTTAAAATCTTCCCTTCCTCCCACTCTGTCCCAGTATTGGTCTCAGATGTTTTCCAATTCTTCATTTGAAGAGGGAAAACAAAACAACACCAAACCCACAGGGCACAGGGGGAAGAGGGTTTCATGTTCCTTTGCTAGCGAGCGCTCGCCCAGCTGCACCCTCAGCCCCCAAAGCCTACCTGCAGAATTACATTTGCAAAACTGTTGCCCAGGAAATGTGCAACTAAAATCTGTGAAATAAGCATGCCTGGAATCAGACGTTCCCAGTGTAGTTAAACGACCGTGCCTTGAAATCTGCCTCCGCGTTTAGCCACGCTGCCATGTACAGAGCAGCAAAACAAAACGCTTGGCTTGTTTCACATCCCAGCCTCACCACCGGGACTCTTGTTCCCTGCAAATAGGGAGCCCAAACTCCTTCCCCCATGGGTTTTAGAAGAGTGGCAGCAAGACAAACTGTGAGATTGGGGCCCTACCCTCATGTACAAAATCAGTGCAAAGGCTCAGGCGCAGGGCACTGCCCGTGCAATGAACTGTAGCTGCTCAGGAAATAAAACCCAAGCAGAGGAAACAGAGAACCAAGGCACTGGAGTTCCACCATGTGTGTCCTTTCACAGGGCAGATCTGGTGGGAACACAACCCCAGATGCTTTGTTACAACACAATGAAAACAAGAGATTTTGTGGGGAACAGCATGACCCAAGGGAATGTCCACCCAGGTCTGTCCTGGGGAGGATGGAGCCTTCAGGGCAAACAAACCATGCCAGTCCCCCATGGAGCACCAAGGAAGAGGAACCCAGGTCACCCCAGCCTGGCTACAGACACCATCACTGGTTATTCCAGAGAACAGCTCAGAAAGCCTGAGCCCTGCTGGAAATTTCTGACAATGGTTTGTTCAATGCAGTAGGAGGGCAGGATTTTATTGTTTTAAGATTTTTGTAAATGGGAAAACATCTCTACTTCCCCTCTCTGGGCTCACCATTCCAGTCCCATATCCCAGCAGAGAACAGAAACTTCCTGCTTGCCTCTTTTCCCAGCAGCAAACAAGTTTTCAATCCATTTTTCTTTCCTAGGGAGACCGAGCTGCATAGGTAGGTGGGCAGCAGAAAGGCAAGTCTTCACACAAAACCTCAGCTCCACTGCTGTTCCCAACTCCTCACCTGGAGTCCCCAGCACTGGGAGCAGAACTCAGGGTCAGGAGACCCCTCTGAGCTCAGCTGCTTCCCAGGTTTCACACAGTGCCTGCACCTGAGAGGAGACACCACGTGATGCAGAGGGTGTTGCCTCCCCAAGACAATTAGGTTATGTTCGAACCACGACCTCGAGGAATCGGATTAATTACAGTGATGTCGAGCATGACTTTGTCTACAGGGACAAGTCATGTTTGACATTGCTGCCAGCTGGTTACAGGTCTGGAGGATGAGCGAAACTGGAACAGTCCCTCCCTGGGCAGGATCACTGCTCAGCAACAGGGCAGATTTTGGGGAGAACAGCCTGTGAGAAAGCATCAGCAAGCAAAACCCCTCACCAAAGCATTCCCACGCTGGGCTGAGAGAAGTCACATAGCACTGTAACACTGACACACACAATTGGAAGGGTTGGCCTGTAGAAACCTGGGACTTTCCAGCAAGCAATGGCCACCAAAGCCAAAATCCATGTTTTTATGGAGCATCTAAACAGCAAATTACTTAAATTATTGTTTTAACACACAGATCAGTTCTCCTGGTGGAAAGACAACAGGTGCTGCACGTGAAACAGCACACTCCTCAGCCTGATCCATGGGCTTACCTCGCATGCAAATAGATGGTGTTATTTCTCTCCTGATGATGTGTCCTGGCTATGGGAGGATTTCACAGTCAGGCCAGAGTCACACATGGGCCCACAGGATGGAACAAGGTCTCCCCAAAGAGTCAGCATCTTCCCAGCCATCCTGCCTGTACCACCCTCACTCTGGGCTGCCCATGTCCACCCCCCCAGGCAAGGCTCTGCCTCAAGAAGTCTAAAACAGTACAAAAAAAATCCCAAACCCAAGCTGATCTTTGAGGCTAAAAAATGCTGAAGCGAAGGGGAATGGGGGGAGGTGGGGAAGGAATCTGAGGTTGCATCATTTGGAAATACCCGAGTGCTTCGGAGATGTATGTACATGTTCAGCTTCCTACTGTTTCTCTAGGAACCTACTTGGGAACAGCAAAGTGACACCAAAAGGATCACAATGACATTTGCCTGAAGCAGATAAAAACAGCCTTGAATTTAACCCAAATGAGCCCATGTGCAAAATACTGTCTTGGAGCTGGGCACTTTGAGGTTTGGAATTCCAGGCAGACAAGTGGCGTGAGAGAGGTTTGAAATATAAATCAATTAAGAACTTTTGCCCTTTGCCTGGGCTGAAAAGCAATAGAGAGACATTCATTCTCCATTGTATTTCATACATTTCTCAGAACATGGAACTAAAACTGTGTTTCATTTCCTTCAACAGAAGTCACCATGGCTCCTTCATGACAAGGAAAGTAGACTGGAGGGAAAGTCTTAGTTTCAGTAAAGCTTTTGTTCTTTCAGAAAACCAGGCTACTTTCTAGGCAGCTTTCCTGAAGATGGATACCCTACCCAGTTCCAAGAGATTGTTCCCACTGCCACCCAGGCAGGTGCACTGAAACCCAAGGAAAGCACATGGACAGTACTGCAGGTGTGATCCCATTCAGGGAACATGATGCCCTCCAGGGAGTCCAGTTTCGATGTCAAGCAGGACACACCTCTTACAGGGACCAGTCTGGGACCAGTCTGGCCCAGCTCAGCTAAGGAGACACAAGCCACCCAATGTGCTGGGCTAGGAGTGAACCTCACCCATCTCCCCAGCTCTCACTGCCCAGCTCTGCCTTCTATCCCCTGCTCCCAGATGGACCTGGCTCTCCAGGGGATCCCTTCTGCAAGGAGCAAGGCAGGAGGAGGGAAAATATGAAAACTAAAGGCCTGATGTTCCATTTCCAGAGGCCACCGTGAGCCACCGACCCAGACTGGGAGTGGCGCGACTCGACGCCTGCAGCGGAGGAAGAGGATCCTCAGCGGGGCCGTTCCCTCTCCCCAAGCATCCCCCGGCCCCTGCTCCCACGCATTCCCTGGCGAGCTGCCCAGCCCTCTGCAGCACTGCTCCTGCCTGCCTGCCTGCCTGCACAAAATGGTTAACACAGCAGGAGGGCCAGGTGGCTCAGGTGTGCGTGCCAAGCAGCTCCCAGCTCACCTGCAGCGACTTGTCGAGGGGGAGACGCATCTGCCCTTTCTTGTCTGGCTTCGGTCTGCCTGGGGAAAAGGGAGAAAAGGGACTGGGGAAGGGTAAACACGGCTTAAGCAGCTGCAAGTCCCAGCAACCAAAGGGTTCAGCAGGTGATTCAAAGAGCTGGGGGCCTGCAGACACCCTGTTCTCTGCCTCCCACCAACATCTCTGGTGGTGGCAGCAGCCTGGGAATGTGCTGGCTGCCACAACTGCAGAGTCCATCCAGCAAAATCAGAACAGGAAGGCTGAGCTGCAGGGTCTGGGATAAATTGCTGCTACTTGCTCTGCTTCACCACCTCCCAAAGGACCCAAGAGATGCAAGAGAGCTTGGGTAGGTACTGTAACAGCAGAGTATCCAGTGCTGCTGCAGAGGCTGTGATGTCCCCTTGGGAACACCCGTGGTGTTGCCCCTATGGAAACACCCAAGCTGGAGCTGACCCCTTCTGCATCCAGCCCAGGCTTTGCACAACCTCAGACAGAAAGGCTCAGGATATACCGGTTCTCATCCAGATGCAGAGACAGAGAGGAAGGAGCCTTTCCAACTGCAACCACCCCACTGAAGAAGCATTCCCAACATTGCCTGGGACCTAGGAATCTGCCCAATCAGTCCAGAATATTCTGCCTGGGTGAATCAGTTGTCAACCCAACAAGGAGCCCCAGTGTAGGTCAGGAATGTGAGTGATGATGTGAGTGCATGGAGCAGGTCAGGGGAAAGGGCTGGACAGTTTTGAGGGCAGTGGCTCCCTTAAAACTAGGCCACAGCTCAGAAGAAGTCATGTAACATCTCCCTAGGCACTGCTGCCTCTTCCCTCTGCAAGGAGATGGGCTGGCTATGTATGAGGAGGAGATTTGCCACCCCTGCAGTCCAAGGAGCCACTGGAGCCCACTCACAAGGTGGGCAGGGCCAGACAGTGTGATTTGGGCACAGCACAAGTCCCCAGTGCAAATCCAGCAGAGCCACTCAACTCATATTCCATCCTTTCTCTACCCACGAGATACCCTGGTGCACAAGGCAGGCTGCAGTTTCCTGGCATTACAGGGATATTTTTTTCAGCTTGCCAGACTTGGAAACAGCCAGAACTCTGCAAATCCTTCCCTTGCCTGCCTGCTTTCTGCTCTCTGACTCAGGGACAGCCATAACCCATTGCACCCCTCTCCTGACAGAGCTGCAGTGCTCAGAGCTGCCCCGGGGAGATGGGAGAGCCAGTCTGACTGGCTCAGGGCTCACCGAGAGCTCCCTGGGCGAGCAGCCTTCCTCACCTGGGAAGCACAGGGAGACCTGTGCTCCCAGTTACCTCCCAAGCAGGTCAGGGCGAGAGCCCTTCATTGCCCAAGCCTTTGGTTTAATTATTTTCATTCCTGTCCCCACACCCTGCCCACAAGAGCAGGGATGGAGATGCCTATTACAGCACGCGTGTTTCGGAGGCACTGCCCTGTCTGACAGCTGCTCCAAGGAGGCAAAGTGGCCAAGCCAGAAAGAAAGGGCTTTGCAAGTGCAGCCTATGAGGTTGAACCCAATTTGGTGAGCACAATGAGTATTTGGGGCAGGATAGATAAAATGATGGGGCAAGAGCAGTCCCTGATTGCTGATATAAACACACAACTGGGTTTGCATCCTTGCACACCAGTGCTCACATCCTTCAGCAGGACACCGGGGTGGCCACAGCAGCAAGGCTGCCAAAAAACTCTCAATTATTCCCAAGTGCCATCAACACCACATGTGGTGAGGGCTAAACATGCCTTGAACTTTTAGCCTAACCAACAGGAGAGGAATATATAGACACAGGGAGGAAACTCATGTGTGTAGGAAGGAAAATATCAAGATAAAAAACCCTTCAAGAATTAAATAAGAGGAAAGAAGGGCTGGGAGAAAACAAATATGGATAGAATAGTCAGGCTCTGGCAGCAGTTAAAACTTCCATGTGTTTAGATTCCCGAATCGATGGTTAGAGATGCTACAACAAATGTCACCTTCATGTGAGCACCAGAACTGCAATTTTCTCATCATCCTTTTATATTTTTTCCCTCCCCCTCTCTGTGTTGGAGCCTGTTCAGAGGACAGCCTGTTGGGGACAACCCCTGTACCCAGCAGGCACAGGGTTTGTTCCTGGGTTCCCTCTCTCCTCCTCTTTGTCGCTCCTGCACACTCCCTGTCAAGTTTCTGGCTGATCCAGAGGGAGACGTCGGTCCTGCCAGCTCCAGCATCCAACTGCTCTTCCCGGGCCCGGGAGCTGCAGTAACCATAGAAACTGCATCCAACGCGCAGGCTCCGCTGGGGGGGCCGCTAGGATGCTCAGACACATGCACAGACAGGTAGGGACCAGCCAAGGCTTCACCAAACCACCTCCAAACGATGCCCAGGTCAGGGAGAGGGGCGAGGAGCAGGGAGAGTGAGGCTTTTCCCCCTGAAGCCTTGCAGAGCAGCTGGGAGCAGTGTGGGGATGTGTTTGGTCCCTGGGCTGGGAGCTGGCTGCAGAGCTGACGGTGCATTTTACAGCGCGCGGGGAGATCGGTGAGGTAATTGGGAGGATTCTGTTGCAAAGCTTTGTCTTGGTCTGCCCTGAATTTTATCTGCAGACTGGATGGGTACCCAGGGCTCCCGCTGGCCCGAGAAGCAATCAGTCATTAATCCTTCGGTCCTTTTTGCACCGTGAATATAAACAGGCCAAATCCTATCCCCGGCTGTGCTGCAGAGAGGCTTTATGTTGATGGCTCTGGCAGCAACACACATGCCTCCAAGGGCAAGATTTGGACCAGCACAGTTAGTTAATGAGCTGATCCAAACATTGCATTAATTTTACACCCTTCCCAACGCAGATATAACCCCTGCTTTTAGCAGCAGAACTCAAAGTGGGCTCTAGCCACAGCCACCCCTTCAGACACCTCACGTCGAGTCCTTAAATCCATGCACGGCTACAAAGAGGCGCGATTTTCGGAGTCACTGGGCACAGCAGATGCTCAGTGTCTATCAGAGCCAGACAGAATCCATTTCAGTCTCACAAAAGCAGATCAGAGGGGGTCTGGTGAAGGAGGACGGGGAAGCAATGTCTGCAGACACCCACGTGTACCCCATGGAGCCACACAGGAGCAACCAGGATGGCAGATGGAGATGGCAAACACATAAAATGGAGACAGGACAGTGGCTTCACCAGATGATGACATCTCATCCCTCTCACTGACCACAGTCAATGGGAAGCCCCCCTCACCACAGGGCTTTTCTTGTCTCTGTCCCTTGGCCCCATAGCCCAGCCATCACGGCAGCCATGACCATCTTGCTCTTGCACTAGGACAGAAGTGCCTGGCTTGCAAGAAAGCATAAGCACCTACGGGAAGATGTGGGGTGGGGACAAAAATACCATCAGTCCTGCCTTCTTAACACCAAAAAACAAATAAAAATAAGGTCATGCAACTGCCAGGCTCCCTCCTTCCTTCCCCCTCTCCCAGCCATAAATACTCCACAAAACCCTCACATGCAAACAAGCTGTGGCCTCTAGACAAAGAGGCCCAGCCTCTGAATGGCCACCAGGTGCCTATTTTGGGCTGTAACTCGGCTGGGGTGGAACAAGCGGGCTCAGCTGTCCTCCCTGTCCGCAGCCCACAGCCAGGCCAGCCAGGCCTCACCCCCAGCTCCAGCCCCTCAATGGCTCCATTGTTCAGGGCTGGAGCTCAGCTGCGATGGCCAGGGCAGCCCGTCTGGCTCCTGACATCCGGCACAGGACACGGCCCATGGTGGGCCAGGGGCCTCCAGCATGGCTAGGGGGGCTGAGGAGCCCCACAGCCCCCCAAAACTGAAGGGAGAAGGGGTTGTGTCCTGGCAAGGCAGAGATGAGCTGGGGTCTCTTCCCTCTCACAGGCTGTCATGGGGAGCTTACAGGGTGAGACATGCCTCCCACTTCCTTGCACAGTTTTTGGGGGCTTTTTCTGGGAGAAGAAGAAGGAAATGTGATGTAATAAGACACATAAAATTCAAGCTTTCCTCTCCTACCCCGGAAGCATGGCTTGAAATCTCTGGCCAGTTCCCTTCATCTTACTCCCCACACCAAACTGGGGGTGAAAGCAATCCCACAGGCAGCTCCCATGTCCGAAACAGGCCGAGGGATCACGGGGCAGGCACGCACACACAAACCAGTGGAGCAGGGGCTGGCGTCGGGCAGACACACTTGAGCAGATCCCAGATCTGCAAGAGATAGCAGCACACACAGAGCCTCCCGCAGCTCGGCGCCCTGCCAGCCTGGCTCTGCCCAAAATCAGAGCCCTCGGGCTACGGGCTACAGCGTGGAGTGGCTCCAGCACCCTCCACCCACCCGTTCGAGGACTCTGCTCGACACACAGACACCTCCAGCAGGAGCTGAAATTTTCCGAAAGGAAGGATTGTGTCGATATTTCTCTTAAAACTCCCAGCAGTTTCCTCCTGAAAGATGCAAGCAAAAACCTGAAATAAAACCTTCCTTGTGCAGTGTGAAGGCAGCATCCTCAGCAAGCTTCAAACACCACACAAGGAAAAACGCTAAAGAGACTACAGAAGCCCAAAAAGCAGCCCAAGGCATTTCTACACCCAGGTTCTTTCTGGGCCAGAAGGGGTGAAAACGCCTTGGGAGCAGCAGTGGGACGTTGCTTTTAACACCCACATGACACACAAGGGACTGTGTCCTCCACTGTGTCACATCACAATGTGTCACTCTGTCACTGTTGCAAGGAGTCCCTGCAGAATCCCACCCAGGGCCAGCCATACCAAATTAACCACAGGATCCTTTATGGATACCTGCAGA
This sequence comes from Oenanthe melanoleuca, assembly GCF_029582105.1. Classification (NCBI taxonomy): domain Eukaryota; kingdom Metazoa; phylum Chordata; class Aves; order Passeriformes; family Muscicapidae; genus Oenanthe; species Oenanthe melanoleuca. Next base: position 5,691,725 of record NC_079350.1, read on the forward strand.
GCCCAAAGGGTCGCCCTCATCCAACACATCCCCGCCAAACCTCCTGAGGCAGCTCCATGGAGCAGCACCATCCTGTACTGGTTGAACTGGCAGGCGATGCCTATCGATACAAGACGTGCCTTCTTTCTGCACAGCTCGTTTCTCTCTCCTGGATGAGAATAGCTTTCCTGGCAGCACCGGGAGCCCACGCGCAGGAACAGCTTGCAGTCTGTGCTCGGAGCGCTGAGCAGCCCAGCACAGGCGAGCCCGGCACTGACTGCTTCAGACAACAGCCCTGGTGTTCAAAGAGCAGCTGGCCTGCTGCAAGGCTGAGCAGGGACTAGCAAAGCAAAGGGTGGTTGGGATTCTCCCCACACACATGCCTCCATGGGGTCAGGAAGACCCAGCCTGTGCTGATTTATTGCAGGAGATATAATTTATACCCACTCCCTCTCCCAGTAATTCTACAGCTTTTCAAATGAAGTGTCTGCAACTCTCATGCTGTCCACATGGACTGTCTCAAAGGATCCCAGATGAAGAATGTAGACAAGCAGTCTCCAAGATCAGCTACAGCTGACACCTGGCTCCCCAAAACAAGGGAGAAGAGCAGAAAGTAACTCTTCTTCACAGCATGTCCCCAGACAAGACTTGGAGAAGACAACCCATCTCCATGGCACCATGAAGACTGCACAGTCCTCTCCCTCCCACCATGTTCTTCGTGCAACATAAGACAGTCTTTTCACATCCAAACTCCCCTTTGTAAGAGTCACAGCAAGGGATTAAAAGAAAAAGCAAAGCAAAAAATCTAACCATCTCTTTCACAAGCTTTCCTTGTACGATTTCTCTCACGTTGGCCTGATACCTCCTTGTGCCACACAGGCCCTTCAGCATCTTTCATGAAGGTGATTTAGCAATTGCTTCTTTCCCCTGTATTGATCTCTCTGCCAGTAACCCACCTCTCAGCTCACAGGGGAAGATCTAGCAAAACAGCCAGAAGCTGCTGAAGAAGTGGAAGAGCTCTTCAATGGGTCTTGCAAATTCCTGAGATGCTTCTGTTAAAGAACTTTTGTGGGCTGTCCTTCCTCAAGCCCTACTGGAGACAAAGGCAGCAGAGCACACTCCTGCCAAATCTCCTCTGGTTGCCCCTTCCCCTGTAAATGCCCTCTCAGGCCATCCCAGAAGGGTTTAGTTTGCTGTTGCTGAATCCAAACGTTCAGGAAACAGAGCTTTAGTGGCAGAGAGCAGGATGATGCTATTTATGTGTCTTCTTCAAGTGGGATTGCCCAAATAGCCTGGAAACAACATCACCTCCAGCAGCCAGTCGGACCCAGCGATAACCCCATGCCAGATCTCTGCTCCGACAGCTCCAGAAGATGATTCACCAAAGAGAAATTCAACCCGGGATCTCCCCATCCGGAGGGAATACCCAGTGATCTGATCTCTCACACACTATATTTTACTCAGCATTTAACACTGGCAAAACACTTGATAGGACCCAGAGGGATTTCTGCATCTGCTGATCCACTGCCTCTTCTCTCCGTTCCTCTCCAAGTTTTCATTGTTGCCTTGAATTTGACTTCAAGCCTGTTTCTTTTATGGTGTGACGCTGATACCATCACAACACATCTTCCCAGAACTTTTAAACCTACTGACCCACTTCCAGCCAAGTCTATCAGGGCAGGTGCAGACCTCAGAGATAACATTCCTGCAGCCACAGAGAGCAATCGTGGGATGGGCTGGGGCTCAAACTCAGCTTAGACATCACATAACACACACACAGAGTGGGACACAACAGGGTTTTTTTCCCCAACCACAGGGAAACAAAACAGGCTTCAGAATTAGACCTTGAGATTTAAAACCCAACTTCTAGACAAAGCCAGAGGGATTGAGCTTTGCAGACTCCAACGCCTGCAAAGCAGCACATCCAAAGCCTTTCATCTACAAGGCCAGAAGTGAGGTGAGACCCCAGGCTTCAGGTGACAGCTGGGGCTGTTTCTGAGCCAGCCACAGCAGAGCAGCTGTGCACTGGTAGCAGGGATGATGCTGCAATCACTGTAGACACATACCCCACATCCAGAGTACCTCACCTCTGTCCTGTTCCCACCACACAGCTCCCCAGCATCTACCAAAAGAAAAACAACCAAGAGCCCCAGTAAAGGAGCCACAGGTGGGCTACAGGAGTGATCAGGGACGTTGCAAACATCTCATGTTCCTGCAAGAGCAGGGCACAATTCCCTGGGCATCCTGGGAAAGGGATTGTAGCCCTTGTTACAGAACAGGTTTTCTGCCAGCATAGGAAGGTTCAGCATGAAAAAGTTCAAGTCTCAGGACAACCATGCCACAAACCAGCATCCTGGAGATTTAATATCCCTGAGGAGCACTGTATTGGGTTTGCATGGTGAGGGGTTCTTCACTGAGAAGCTGCTGAAAGCTTCACCTGTCTCCAACAAAGCTGGCTCCTAGACAGGCCCACAAAGCAGAGCCTCTGGGATAACATACCAGAAATGGGGGGAAAAATCCAACAAAACACCCAGAGCAAATGCTGCCAAAGAGAATAATGAGAATCTGTGAGAGAAACAGCCCTGCAGACTCCAAGGTCAATGAAGGAGCAGGAGGAGATGCTCCAGACACCAGAGCCGAGATTCCCCTGCAGCCTGTGGTACAGACCATGGTGAGGCAGCTGTGCCCCTGCAACTCCTGAAGTCCACAGGGGTTCAGAGATCCACCTGCAGCCCATGGAGAGCCCCATGCCAGAGCAGGGGGATGCCTGAAGGAGGCTGTGACCCCATGGGAAGTCCATGCTGGAGCAGACTCAATGGAGAGAGGAGCCAATGTGGGAATAGATTTGATGGCAGGACTGTGACCCCATGGAAGGGACTCACAACACAGCAGCCCCAGAAGGAGGATTTGCACTGGAGGAGTTCATGGAGAGCTGTCTCCTGTGGGACAACCCCACACCTGAGCAGGGGAAGAGCGTAAGGAATCCTCCCTCTGAGGAGGAAACAGGCAGAGACAGTTTGTGATGCACTGACTGCAGTCCTCTTTCCCTGATCCCCTGCACTGCTGGGGGTGGGGAAGAGGTAAATAAATTGGGAATGAAGTTAAGCCCAGGGGAAAGGGAGGGATGGGGGGAAAGTGTTTTAAGATTTAGTTTTTATTTCTCATTATCCTACTCTGATTTGACTGGTAATAAATTAAACTGATTTCCCCAAGTCGAGTCTGTTTTACCCATGACAATAACTGGTGAGTGATTTCTCCTGCCCTTATCTCACCCCATGAGCCTTAAGTTGTATTTTCAGCCTGTCCAGCTGAGGCTGGGAGTGACAGTGGCTTTGGTAGACACCTGGCAGCCAGACAGAGTCAACCCACCACAGGCATCAGCATCCCATTACATCCCACCTCTTCCTGTGCCAAATCTCCCACTTACAGCAGAAATTATTCCAGGTGCCCCCTTGATACACCAAGGACTGAAAAAAGAAATCCTTTCTTGCAGAAAGCATGCAGAAGCCTGGAAATGTGGGCTTAACAATGCAAGATCACCCCAAATTTCTCTCCCTCTTTAGCTTCTGTAGCCATTATCCTGCATGCCAGGCCTGCATTAACTCCCACGCAGGAGTGAGGTGGGAGGGGGGAGAGCCCTGTGCTGGATCTGTGGCCTGGAGGGATGATGCCTGACCCATATCCCATCCCAGGTACCAGTCCCTGTGCCACCAGTCCCATACTGGACATTCCATTCATTAGGGATGGACTGTCAGCACACAGCTCACAGCCTTGTCCAGCTGGCTGCCCAATTTACTCTGCCTGCCCCAACTCAGGGACAGGAATCTATGTCAGACGATCTGAAGTTATTATCTGATTAGCCTATTTGATATTGCAGTGCCTGATTCAATACCCATTGAAGTCAAAGGCCCCTTGATCTCAACAGGCACTAAATCAAGCCCTGGCTCCCTCCAGCCGAGCACAACCGTCCTGTCTTCCCCAGTTACTCCAGAAGCCCAGGCCACTGCTGCATAATTAGAGGGCACAATGCTGGGTTTAACCCAGTGCACCAACATGGCTTTTCTTATCAGCTGTGAATTTCCCCTTGCTTTGGACTTCGTTCCAGAGGAGTTAAGTGCTATTAAAAGCTTCTGTAACCATAGAATCATAGAATCGTTTAGGTTGGAAAAGACCTGTAAGATCATCAAGTCCAACCATTAACCACTCACATCTGAGGATCTCCAAGCACTGCAGAGACACCAGCAAGTTACGTTACCAGCTCTCCTAGGAGAGTTTGAGCAGCTTTTAATACAAGGCAGAAATGGAAACACTGGGAGATTAAATTGGTTCTATCCCAAAATGTCCCTGGGCTCAGTGGCCATCTTACTTTCACAGCAGAAGCAAGTCAGAAGTGACTACCCCAAGTCACAGGGCTGGAAAGAGAGCAGGAACCTGGCCCATTGCACACAAGCTGCAATTTGAGATGCTATTTATTTTTCTTTTGCTCATTCAAAAGCAGAGCTGCCCGTGTTAGCAGCCACAGCATTTCTTGGTTCCACAGGGCCCAGGCTAAAAGACAAAGCAGCAAAGGGAAGAGCAAAGTGGAAAGTGCTCCACACTGTGTAAACAAGTCAGGGATCATGTCTGGGAACCTGGCACCTGCCCCTGATGTACTATGGAGCAAAAGGGGACACAAGGTCCCAGCCTTGCCACCCTCTGGAGACAAGCTCCTCAGTTCAGCCTTTTGCAAAACAAAATTGAGGCAGCAGGAAGACATCCACCTGTATCTGGCTACATGTCACTGAGCCTTGGAGTCTGCCTAATCTCAGAAAAGGGGGACTCAGAGCTCCCTTCCAACATTACCCTGTCCCCATCTTCTAAAGTCCCTAGAACAGGGGCTGGGAAACAGCTCAGGAAGGAGTGCTCCTGCCTCCAGCACAAGAGACTGACTCACCATGTGCTGCTCCAGCAACAGCCAAGAAAGTGAAAATTGTTGCATGAACAAGGAGAGAGGGATGAGGCTGGGCAGCAAGCAGGATACAACCTTCCTCATTAGAACAATCACTTCCTGTTCCACTCTGCCAAGAGCAGGAAAATCCCTTCCATAAATAAAATAAACAAACAAATAAAATAAAATCCTGGGTATGGGGGAAAGGAGAAAAATCCAGTGCTTAACCAAGACAGCATGTTTCTGGGCCCTGCCAGTTGGCAGCAGGAGCAGCAAGCAGTGGAGTTCACAGCAATGAGCACTGGGAGCTGTGGGGAGGGTGGTTTATAGGCCAAAAAGTGGCTTTATAAAAATGGATCTTTAAATATTTGCTCAGACATGTCTTGAGTCCCATCTGCTGTGGTGGTTAAATGCTCACAGTCCTCACATGTGTCCGGGTTCTGCAGCAATTTGAGGATAGGGACAGCACCAATTCCCAGCCCAGACCCAGGGTATCCAAACACAACACAGACATTTCCATGCAAATCCAGCCCATTCCTACCTGAGCTGTAGAAGAAACAGGTGTGGAAAACAGTTACTCCTTTCCCACCTCTCAAAGAGAAATTATAACATCAAGTTAGCCAAAATCCCCAGATCTGCTAATTTTGGTGATAATGGAAACATTACCTTCTAAACCAGCTAGTTCAGAATAAAGAGTTGAGGGATGGCAAATTGAGCAAGCATCATCATAAGAGGCAACCCTATTGTCAGTCCTAGGGGTCTGCAGCCTGGACACAAAGACCCTCCAGGCCACCACCAGCCACTCCTGGCTCTGGGTGAGCCTGAGCACCAAAGAGCAGCAGGGAAAAGTGTTTCCCACATGGCAGATCTGACACAACCAGCTTCCCAACCAACTTTCTACATGGCCAAAAGAAATATGACTCCTTAGCAAAAGCTTTTGGCCAGGTTTTCCAGCCCACTCTCCATCCCCTTCTGTGTTCATGGACTCTGCTCCTCCTAGTGCTTTCAGAAAAGCAGCAGCTGCCAGCATCAGAGACTCCCAGGATGTCCTTTCTAACTCCTGCATGGGATTTTGGGGTGACCAAAGGCAGTCTCTCAGAGTCCCTCACAGCTCTTCCTGTCCAAGGACAGCATTCAGGGCTGGGAGCAGGTGCCTGATTAAGCCCTTGTGGGGTTTCAGCCTGGACAGAAATGTTGCCTCTGTGCCTGGAGCAGGCAGGCAGTGCAGGCAGGATATCACAGTCACCTCCCAGGAACAGCTCAGCACCACACAGGGAGCAAAGGAGCATGATTCAGGCATAATTTCTGGCTCAGAATTGGCCTGAGCCTGCCCACGTCCAGCCTCTTTTGCAAGCTGAAATCACAGGGTTTCTGAAGCTCCTTCACTCTAGGAGAGCAAACAGCTGCAGCAAGCTGGATTCCTGACCATGCTGCTGAAGGGCCTTCATTTCCCAACAACTGCCTGTCTCAGGCTGAGAAATGCTGGGTGACCTTCCCTGCACAGCACCCAGCCCCACCTGCCCTGACCTGCCTTCCCCCGGGACTCTTCTGCAATGCCCACCCCTCCTCCAGCCCCCCAGTGCCAAACACACTCCTTCACTTAAGAAGAGCCTGAAAGTGCATCTACAGCTCAGGGAAGCAGCATTCAGGTTGCTTCATTTACAGTTCTCCTCCTCCTCTGGCTTTTCACTGAGGCACGAGAGCCTTTTCTGCAGCCTGTGCTGCTGAGCAGCCTCCACCTCCCCAGCTCCAGAAGCCTTTCCTCTCCTTGCCTTTGCACTGCATCTGCTGAGCAGCTCAGAAGCAGCCTGCATGAAAGGTACTGACAAAATAAAGTTGGATTGTACTGCATTATTGAAAAAGTGACCTCCAGTGGTCAATAAAGCCTTTGCCCACCGTTTCCAGGCAGCGGTGCCTGTTGTCAAGCTCTGCCGCGGTTCAGCAGGACGGCGGCTTGTCTCTCCCAGTCCCAGCTCCCACGGGTGCCTCGTTAAAACTCAGACTCTGCACTTTGGTAACGAGGAGCTCAAAGCACTTTAATGCACGGATGCAATCATGAATGCAAACAGGCTGCAGGCAAGAGAGCAGTGTAAGAGCAGGCTGCTCCCCAGCCCCAGCCCTACAGCTACTGGCTTTAGGCAAACGCACAGGGTCTGATAAGAGAAGCTGGCAGAAGGCACAGCTCTAGGACGAGGCATTTTTCGGTTTTGCTGCAAACCCTCAGCCACACTGTGTGGGGAGAGGGAGAGGGTTTCAAGGGACACCATTCCCTGTGTCTCAGCAGTGCTGAGCTCAGCATCTGAACCGGGAGGAGGCTTATGGACCTCATGCAGGTGGCACACAGGTTCCCCTCCAAGATGCCCTCTGCTGTGCCGCAGCATTCCCACTCCTTTCACATTTGATTTTTATGAAAAACTGCACAAACAGCTTCCTCCCCTACCCCAGCTACAGAAGGCAGCAGGATCCTGGCACATTTATTTTAACCTTTTGGTGGAATGGCCACCTCCCTCCCTCACTGTGTGGTTCACAGACCCAGAACTGAGAGAGGGGAATTGCTGCTGCCCTTAGTAGGCATTCCCAGATCTCTCCTCTGGCTCTGCTCATATGGCTCTTGCAGCCAGCAACTGCTACATGGCATCCCTCCCATGAGGGTAGGAGCAAGTACCTCCAGCTGAAATAGTGATTTCAGTGCTGCTCTCCAGACTTCAGCATCTGGCATGGCTGTGGTGCCAAGGGCAGGACACCTCCAGAGCCAGGCAGTTGTTCTGTTGTGCAGCAGGTTGTAAGTTCCCTGAGGAGAAACAGATCATTACATTTGGTGGGCTAAAATCTTAAGGCTAAACCCCACAGTCTGCAACAACAGGGCATGGGCCAGGAAGAAGGGAAGAAGATGAGACCTAAGCTTTTGTACAGCCAAGTTCCAGTTGCCTCAAGACTACAAAGCACTTCTCCTGCCGTGGATAGCTGGGCTCACCTCATCAAGTAGAGACCTTATACAAAGCTTGGCATGGTCCTCACACCATTTTCATGGGCAGCGCCCCAGCTGTTTGTCCTTCTGAAAACAGAATACATTAGCAGTTCCTTGCAGCTCTAGGAGCTGGAAGTATTTCCCATTAAATGTCTCTGAGTTTAACTTTATGGAGGAGTCACAAAAAGGGTGGCTGTTCTGAGCTGCTTTGAGCTCCCATTGGGACATGTCACACCATCTGGTCATAAACCCCCTCTTCCACTTGCTGCTGCCATGGGATAATTTCTGGTGAAAGCAGCTCTGACAAGAGCACTTTCTCCTCCCACCCCACAAGATCAGGTAAAGGATGGTGTTGGGGACTGGAGTTTCACTTGTCTCTTTACATGATGCTGAAGTACAAGCTGGACTGAGTGTCACTTTGCACAGGTGCAGGCATTGCTCAGGGCTCCAGTGGGGTCCAGCAGATCCTCCAGGACCCATCTGGACACACTCAGACTCACAAAACATCTATTTCTCTCCAGAGAGATGAGCACACACCGTGTGAGTCAAGCATGGGCTTAGGAATGCCAAAGGAGCCACATTCAACCTCCTAAAGCTTTGACTTCAAACCAAAAGCTGAGGCAGACAGCTGGGTGGAGATGAGGGATGGGGTGGGATCCTGCTGCTGCTTTTGCAGGTCTCATTTGGAGCTGCACCAGCACAACCTTCCACAAACAGGCATCAAACCCAGCCTTTGTCCACAGCTCCATCCCTGGCAGATCGAGTCTATCAGGTGAATCCCTGCCCAAGTCGCAGCTCTGCAGCTTCAGGCTTTAGAAGTTTTAAATAATAATAAGTCGTAGCCTTGCATCTCAGATCAAGCTCCCTTTTGGATCACCCAAGCCCCAGCTGGGAACGTTAAACCAGACAGGCAGGACCAGAAAACATTCCCATCCTACCTCTGCAAAGAGGAGCCTCCACTCCACACCCTTCCAGTCTGCCCCTGGGGTATCTGTCTGACAGGAGGAACGAGGCCTTTGTTGTTTAAGGCAACCCAGTCCTGCAGCCCTTACATCAGTGGGGCCATATCCCAGCTCTCTTGATCCACCAAGGTTGGATGGACCCTTCTTGATTCCTCCAAAGCCGAGAGGCAGCTGGGAAGGGGGGATGACTGCAAGGGCCAAGAGAGGGGACACAGTTCAGGGCCATCACACACTGCCAAGGTGCAATAGCTCTTCCCTTTCTTCTGCTTCCCTCCTGCCTCTGCAAACCCTTCCCGGCATCGCCGGGCAAGCGAGACTCAGCCCAAAACCCGGGTGCAGCAGGGCTGTACCTGCACATGTTGGTGAGTCAGAGCTGGCCACATAGACAGCACCAAGCCCTCCCCCACAGCCCCTTCAGCCTCCTTGACATGCCCTCACCAGCAGTTTAAAGAGGGTTTCCCCCCTCCACCCCCTTTTTTCTTTTCTGCTCTTTTTTGTCTCCAGTCCTCCTGGTGGGTGGGGAAAATCCCGGGTGTCAAACTTCAAAAGGGAAGCCTGAGTTCGCATTCAGGTCCAAGGCGCTGCCTGAGCCCAGGCTGCTGCCCGCACCCACACCCGGGGCTCCAGGAGCCCGGGGACTCCGGCACTCACAGGGATGCGACATCGCTGCTGCCTCCCCTCCCGAGCCCGGTGCCCAGGACACGTCTGTTCGGCTGTCCATGGCTCGTGCACCAGCTAAGGCAGAGATGAGAGGAGGGTTTGGACGTGGAGCACTGCTCGGGGGAGTCTCAGGGCTGGGGCTCAGCCCCCTGCCAACAAGCCTACCCTGAAAGCAGCATTCTTGGAATTCATCTCTGTAGGAAGGACCCCTTACCTTCTCCCTGCTCAGCACCACACCCTGACAGCAGCTTTGTGGCCCTATCACACATCCCATGAGACATCTTGGTGGCACAGAACAGCCCTAGGATTCCTCACAGCAAATATTTTGCTTTGTGCATTTGAATTTAGCTCTTGGTCTAGTTGACCTTTGCCAAAGGCTGTGCCCACCAACAGAGTAGCCGGACCAAGGAAGAAACAGATCACAGACCAGCAGCACAGGGCAGAAGATGTGCTCCATGTTGTACAGCCAAAAAGCAGGAAGCACAAGGAGGCAGCTTGTCCTCTGCAAGGGCTTGGGCAGGGACAAAGGCTGGACAAAGCCCCCCACACAGCTCTGTGCTGAGCAGAGCTCAGGTGCTCTTTGCACCCTGCAGAGCCAACTTGGGGCAACAGAGCCATCAGCCTCAGTCTTGTGTTGCTCCCACCCACAGAAGCCCTGGTCCACACTAGCCAGCACCTCTACATCTGGTTTCCAGATTGCCAGAGCAGGCCAGTTTGGACCTGGTGCTTTCATAACAAACCTATTTTCTTTCCTTCAGTCACCTGCAACAAAGGAAACCAAGCACACAGACAGTCAAAGGAGATGTAGCATCTCTTTGATTTTCTATTGTAGTCCTGAATAGTAAGTTAAAGCCTATTCACATTGATTTGGTTCTGTTTTTGGCAGCATGAGACCCTCAGTTCATGGAGAGATGAGCTCTCCCATAGAAGAGCTGGCAGGAGCCAGTCTTGCAGAGTTAGGAGCCAGGCTCTCAGGTCCTGAGAGGTGAGTCAGAAACTCAACACAGAGAAGAAAAGGAGGATGCTCAGAGCACATGAGCCCAGACCTGTGTGCTTACACCACAAGCCCCAGCCAGGGACTGGAAACAGCTTCACTTGCTGCCAGAAGAGAGAAACGTCAGAGCAACATTTTGTTGGAAGGGGATGAGCAGGAGCGTGGGAGGATGTGTTGATGCTCCCTCCCCAGAGAAAAGGACACAGTTTCAGTGAGAAAATCTGTGCCATTGAGAATGGAAAGCACTGGACAGAGAGTGCTGCAGCCTCTCCCAGTGACCAGGATATATCAGGGCAGCTCTGACACCCAGGCTGACCTGCAGAATCCCTGGCAGCCACCTCTGCCAGCCATAACTTTACAGGTGTATACACCATAATTTTAGCCCCACTCTCCTCAGCACTGTTTGGATGTAGTGTCCTTAGCCATGGCAGCCAGCACTGCCTGGAGAGGGACTCCTTCCTCACCTCCACTGCTGGGCACACAGGCTCTTGAGCACCTGTGTGGAACATAGGACCAAACACTGGAATAAACAGGACACCAGCCTACTAAATAGTGATTTCAGCTGTGCAGTTGGGGACACACATCCACAATGGATACCTGCTCTCAAAATGTCTCCTGCAGGCTCAGTTCCACCAAGATGTTCACCTCCAGCAAGGTGCTCCGCTCCATCAGCCTACAGAGACAGCTGGCACAGAGAAACAAGCAGCCTCACATTCCCACACAGCCCATGGTGCCCAGCAAATATTTAACTTGTGTCTAATATGGGAAAAACATTTTTTTGATTGAATTTAAGCAGGGACTTCTGAAAATCCTACCATGCAGACGTGGAGAGGATGCTTTGAGCAGCACTCTGTTGCAGTGGAATAAAACCCTGCCCCAGGATTGCTGGGACAAACCTTGATTTTAAGAAAGTACTGAAGTTTCAGGGGAGCTTAAGAGAAGGGAAGTGAGGACGTGCAAGTGAGGACTTCCCAAGGAGAGACAGGGCAGGAGATCCCCAGCATTTCCCCAGGGCTGTCCCCAGAAAACCCTTCAGCCCCTGCAATGCCTTTCTAAAGGGGTTTTCACTGCAGGACACTGGCAGGAGGCCAGGAGCTGAGGAAGAGGGATGCTGTTCCTCCAGCCTGTGAGCCAAGAGGGATGCACGTGACGAGGTGTTGGCTTGGATTTCCAAGCCCTGAGAGAGCACCAGCTGCTCCTGCCCATCCCTTTCCTCCCAAAGAGGCCCACAGATCAGGTTTCCTGGGCTGCCACATCCAGGTGAGTCCCCACAGACCTGGCCAATGTCCTCTTCTCTCAGCCATTCCATAGAGATGCCAGACAAGCCCTTCAGTAGGGGACTGCTGGAGCATCCCTGCTGGCTCCAGCTGACATGTGGGCAAGGGAAGACTGCTCCTCACCTCCCACAAACCCGGGGGATGCAAGAGGTGAGCTGGGCAGGGACTCACCCCAGAAGAAACCAGATCTGGGCCGTTCCAGAACCAAAAATAACCTGCCAGCTGCCCAGGAAGAGAGGAGAGCCAAGCGCTTACAGATCATGCACATGTCAGGAGGGGAGTCATCTGCATCCATCTTCAGGGATAACAGAGGGGAGCAAGGGGTTTGGTGCAATTCAATGTGTAACAGCAGAACAGCAGCACTAAACAGCCTTCAGGCTTTTTTGGTGCAGCAAAACAGCAGACGGTCAATACCCCCAGGGTTCCATCCTCCATCTGGGGAAGAGCTGCCATGCCTGGTTCCGTGGAGCCACAGAGAGCCCCAGTGCAGCTGTGCCAAACAGAAGAGACCCCCTGCTCAGCCCCTCCTGTCCTCCCTCAAGAGGCAGCAGCAGCAGCCAGAGCAGCTGGGAGCCCAGAGAACTTGGAAACTAGTGCTTGGTAGGAGGGTATCCAGTACCTCCAATGACTCCAGCAGCAATCATCCAGAAATGCTCTCCCAGCCTGAGCAGGGGTGAGCAGTGCTTTGAGAGGGCCGGAGAAGCAGGAAAAAAAAAAATCTGAATGTGCAAAACAGAGCAAGGAGGAGCATCCCATGCCAGCCTCCTGCCAGAGGCTCTTGGTGCAGACACACCTTGTGTTTTCGAGGAGCAGCCTGAGCCCTGATCCTCACAGCTGTCAGGGAAGAGAGGAAGATAGAGCCTTTTGTCCCTTGGCTTAGCTGTGATGGGACAGAGAATCCAGAGGTGCCTTTGAGATGAAGGAAGGCAGTCAAACTTTATATATAAACAACAGCCCTTTGAGCAGACCCAGTCCACACCAGAAATACACGTTTTTCCTATTCCCATTATTACACACCAACCACTACCAGAACTGAAGAACAGGGTTAGGCTGAAGTAGAAAAGCAGCAGGTAACATTTCTGCATCAACCCATACTTCAAGGAATATTTTTTCTCTGGTCATTTCCAAATCTTCTACTTTTCTTACTTCTTCCTGCCACCAAGGCAGTCACAACTTGATGTTTTGAACCTGTCACCTCTGAGTGGGTTGACACCTACCTCCAAACCCAGCAAGGAGCAGAAAGGAACAGAAACTCCAGGTGCAAATCATCCAGCACCTCAACTTCCTCAGCCTCCTGAAGGCACCAGCACTGCTCATCTCCAAGCACTGTTACCACAGCCCAGGGGAGGGCATTCCCAGGGCATACCTCATGGAAAAGCTCTGTAAAATGGGGCCAAGCCCTCAGCAGGTACAAGCTGACCTCAGCAGCAGAGCCACAGCAGAGCTGACCTCATGGGGAATGCAGGAATGTTTCCAACCAGATTTGGGAGGGAAGCTGGCATGAACAACACAAAGGTGCAGTGCTGCAGGATGCCAGCATTTGCACTCATGCCACTTCCCAAGGCTGTGCACGGCATCAGGGTTGCTCCCACTTTTTCTGAGCCAGCCCCTCTGGGCAGGAGGAGACAGGTATGAGCTCCATGCTCCTGGAGTTTCAGTCCTCCTTTCTCCAGTGGTAGGAGAAGAAAACAACATCAAACAAGTTTTGGGCTGTCACTTCCTGGCATCCTCAGCAGTGCTGCCCATGCCAGCACAGTGTTCTTCCACCTCCTTCCCATCACCGTGGCTGGAGAGAGAGAATGAGTGGCTCTGATTCCCAGCCTGGGGGAACAGTGGCTGGGGAAGGATGAAGCCAGTTCCTCTCCATTCCCCAGTTCTGGAGCACTGCACCAGCCAGCAGGGAGCATCTCCTTCCTGCTGTGCCAGCTCCTGGTGCAACAATGACAGGGTAAAACCCCTGCACAGGGCTGTCACTTCCATAGGAAAAGCTCATCTGGCCAGGGTGGAAGAGGAAGCCCTGGCACCTCACAGCTCCATTATCATCTCCCTGTAATTGTTTGTGCAGAGCTGCTCTGTCCAGATCTTCCTGCCTCTTGCCCGAAGGAGGAAGGCACCAGCCCATCTCCCACACCCTGACTTTGTTGGCTCTGCTTTGTCAAAAGAACTTCCATGTAGTTTTGGACCAGGCTCTCTGGTTGCCATCACTAAGTCTTCTGGGCCAGAGGATTTAGCACTGGCATTGCCCACTGTCCCCTACCTGCCTACTCTTCCTGCTGTGGGGAAAACCCTTTAACTCTGCTTTCCAGTCTGGGTCCCCAAAGCACTGATCAGGGATTAAGACCTTCCTGTCCTGACCCTCATCATCCTGAAGTGCTAACTCAGACACACAAAGAAAGTAGAAGCTCCATACTGGTGATTTGCACCATCTAAAAGCCTTTTATTTCATTTTGCTTGCTCTCTCATTTTAAGCTAGCCACCAATACCTTGGGAAACACAGGCTAGAGAGACTTAGGATTTATTTTTGAGAGCTTAACATCCATTATGCTCTTAAAAAATTTATGCCCTTAAGCATCTCCACAGTGGCTGCTGAACACCCATTAAAAAAATTTCATCCATTGCTTAAGCCTGACAAGTCTCACCTTCAAGAGATACCCGTAAAGACCTGACAAGACAACTCAGCTTGAGCCCTGGGCTCCTAAGACCTGACCATACCACAAACAGCCCTAGGAAAGACATTATCCCCCAAGAGAGCGAGACACCAGAGGTGAGGTTTATATCCCAGAGCAACCACGATGCGCTGACTTTGCCGCAGACGACCGTGGCAGGACAGCTTGATGTGTCAGTTGGAAATGCAATTAACTTCGATGTGCAAGGGGATAAGGGAAGAACTGAGGTTCCTATGGATGCAGTTGCTTGGTTCTTAATTCCTCTAGCAACGCTAGCCTAGTGATGTTATCCACGTTTCATTTCCACCCTTGCCAGAGTCAAAGTTCCCTTCAGCCTTGGGGATGCCTGTGCACATGGGAAAGTCACACAGATAAAAAGTAAAAAGTGCCGCTGCACCCGGGAGCTGTTTGCAAACAGCTTCATCTCCAAGATCCCCAGTTCCTACTGCCTCCTCCAGTAGCTGCATTTCACCCTTTGGGGTTTCTACTCCAAGATCAGACAGGAAGGGTCCAGGCTCAGCCTTAGTCTGAGCTGGACTGTGTCAGAAGCAATCAGCTCAGGGGGTGTGGAGGGGTGCACACCTCAGCAGCCTCAGTGCAGGGCTCCTGCTGCAACAAACCATCACAATGTGTTAGGCAGCTGTAAGGCTGCTGGTATGAGGCTCCCAAATGGCAGGCAAGGGATAGAAAGCAAAAAGGAATAAGCAACAGAGCTAAGACAGGCCTGCAGGAGAGCTTTCCTCTGCCCTTCTCCACTAGACAGCTTCACCAGGTCTCTGTGGAGCCCATAATTTCCCCCCACTGCTGTATCAGAGTTCACACTGCCCTGTAGGCAGGTCCCTGCTGGGCCAAGCACAGCACACACACGTACAGGAGCTGTTTGCAAGACAGCAACTTGCCAGCATTGCAGCACCAAGGAGCACAAGGAGTGACTGGACCAAGGTTCAGCCCAGAATACAGCACCCACCACCTCACCTAGCCCTGAACAGACCCTGGAGAGCAGCCAGGCACAGCATGAGGTGTTAGACTGAGCCCCTACCATCTTCCCTGCATTCCATAGGATCCCTGCTGTTCACAGTTCACTATAAAGGTTGCACTGGTGCTTCCATAGACTGCTGTGAGCTGGCAACAGCAAGAGCAGGACCCCTTAGGGTTCCATGTCTCAGCATCCCTGAGGCAGCAGGCTGGCTGCATCCACAGCATCATGAGCTCCCTGCAGCCCAGGTTCCTTGAGGGATGCAGCAGCCAGCAGCTCACCACAGGAAGCCTCTCCCACTCCACTGTTTCTTTTTGCACAGAAAAGGATGCCATACAGACTTTGCTGCAGCACAGAAGGGTCTTTCTGCTGCCCTCAGTGTGTCCAAGAGGTCACAGCTGCATGGGTTGTGCTCCAGCACCCAACCACACAAGTCCCTGCACACAGGGCAGCCAGGACCAGGCACAGCAGGGCTCTCCAGATACAAACCCTGGTGGACTTCAGCCCTTCTGCTCCCACATGTCACTCATGCACCAGGAGCTTTCTGCAACCCAGGGAAGAGTTCTGCTCTGCCTATGAATTTCACCCAGACAACTGCAAAACCAAACAAGTCCAGCAGCTCTGCCCACTGCCAGCCATGCTGGACCAGGCACCAGGCTGGAAGCATTTTGGGCACTATCCTGAATTCATAGCATAGACCAGTTAGAACCCAGTTCCAGGCAGGAGCATGTGAATCTTTCCAACACCCACACTCATGAGGGAAAAAGGATCAAGCACAGCTCCTCAGCAGGCAAACACCCAGGCTGTGAGGAGGCTGAGCTGCACCCAAAAGCCCAGCAGTGAAAGGCTCAGCCAAGAGCTCTGGGCTCATCTCTGCCACTCAGCTTTCCCCTTGCTTTCATGCTGGTGACAACCCACGTGTGAACCACAGTGTGTGACCCTGGGAAGCAAAGGCAGGCCTGGGCCACCTGCCCCAGAGCATCACCCAGCATCAGCCAGCTCAGCTGCCAGCTCCCTGCAGCACCACAGCCCCCCACACCAGTTGTCTTTGGGTGGTTATTCCTGCTTTTCCAGTCAGCAGAGCTCCTGTGCTGAGCTCCACCAGCCTCTCTCCAGCACATTCACCTGCCAGAGAGATTTCATTCCCCTTTGCCAAGGCTCAGAGGGGCATGGAGGCAGTGACCAGCAGCACAGGGAAGCAGGGACAAAGCAGTAGAAAGCAGCCAGTGCCAGGTTGCAGCTGCCCAGCTTCACTGGGGCAGATGTTTCACAGGCACCCCCACTCAGTACAGGGTCACCCACCCAGCTGTGGCTCCCACCACACACCCAAGGCAGCCCCGGCTGCCCCACAGCAGGCGGGAGCTGCTGAGGGCTGGATGCTCCGCAGCCATCTCCCTCCAGGTTTGCACAAGCTGTCTAGAGGTAGCTGCTGGCGAGGGGCCAGGCGAGCCGCGGTGGCTTTGATGTGGGTGTCTGCTGGGCACATGCCAGGGCCGGGCCAGGGTGTTTAGCTGGAGGCACCGGGTGCTAGACTGAATTATGCCGGAGGGAGGAAGAAATCTCCAGGTCACGGCTGTGCCACAGTGGCATGAGAAATCTGTCGCGCTGCCCACGTCGTCGCTACTCCACACTTCTCTCCAGAGCCCTTTATCTGCGGCGACCATGAGCGGGGATGTCTCCCCTGCAAGAAAAATAGATTTTCCGTGGTATGCAGAGCTCTGGGGGGTTCGGCACTCACACCCCGGCAGCTCCGGGCTCCCAGAGACACAGCGCCGGGAGGAGGATGCTCTGGCGGGGATGCAGGACCAGAGCGGTCCGGCGCAGCGCAGCAGCCCCGCGGCGGCTGACGATGCCCAGGCGCCGAAGGAGTTACTGAGAGCGGGAGATGTCGTTAATAAGGGAGGCCACGCGAGTGATTTTTATCTTTAAAAAGCCCACAGCCCGGGTTGCGCGGCTCCGCTAGGGAGCTCGCTCGGGCACAGCCACTGCTCCTTTAAGGTATAGAACAACAAAGTGGATGAACACGCTGGCTCCTCCCCGAGCCGGCACATTCCCTCCGGGTCCCCCCGCCCCAGCCACGAGTGGCAGCGGGGACCCCCACGCCAGGCCCCGGACTACCAGTCCCGGCACGCCCCGGGGGTTTGCTCCCTGCCGGGGATTGTAGTTCTGCCGCCGTCCGTCCGTCTGTCCGTCCGCGGGGCACCGTAAGGCCACGCTGCTCCCGGCCGGAGGGGCTCTGCTCGGGAAAGGCTGGAGGTTCCATGACAGACGAGCAGTCATTAACCCTTTCGGAGCCTTGCGCCCGCTGCCAGCACTCCTGGAGTCACTTTCAGCGGGGAAGGGGATCCCTACCGGGACCCCACCGTGCCGGGGCCAAACTCCCATTCAGCACCCCAGCGTTCATTCCCCAAGTGAGCCACAGCTCCGACTTTACAATAGATTTTACCCCAACTGCCCTCCCTACAGATTTGGCAGGAACAGAGGGTTTGGTCTGGTTGCCCTCAATGCCAAGTGTCACCTAGCACCCCCAGCCCTGGGCAGGTCGTGTCACTGGAGGTGAGCAATGCCCATCACAGAAGCCACCCAAGGGTCCCCCGCACCACACACTGCCTGTGCCGTAAGACAGGCCCTGCCCTGCTCCGATGAATATCTAAAAACCACGGGACAGGGGAGATGGGCGGGGACACAGAGGCAGGATTAGCCCTGGATCACAGGTGCCTGGTCTCCACCCCCAGGGCCCTGTAGCAGGTGATGCCCAGCCTCCTCCGAGCCTGCTGCTCCCATCGCCAGCAGGGAGCACGATTACCAATCCCACTCAGTACCCAGCAAGTCCTGTCCTGCTCCACCCAGGACAGATGAGAACAGGAATTGCAGGTAAGATCCCTCATTCATGCTGGTGTTGGAGACAGATTTCCCAGTTTGGGTAAGGACTGTGCTCCAGCACAGCCTCATTTACAGCTGTAACTCGGGGTCAGACCAAGTCCGGGGATCAACTCTTGGCTACACAGCAATAAAGACTGCAGGATATCTGACCTAGCAATTAAAATAAGGTCTCTATCTGATACCACAGCCCAGCAAACAGCACTGTTTGCCCAGGGCACCTCATGGCTCCTGGAAGTGATGCTTTGGGGCAGCAACAGCAAAACCCCACAGCAGCTCAGAGAGCCACCAGCTGCCAAGGGAGTCCCCTGGCACATGCTTGCTCTCTCTCTCCCACAGTGTCAGAGGAAATCTCAGGATCCCACACGACCCCAGGAGAAGGGTGAGCACCATCTCTGTCAGGGAGGTTTAATGAGCTCCTTGGCTGGCAGGGCCCAGGGGAGCACCCAATCCAAGGTGTGAAATGCTCACCAGAAGGAGTAGACCCCAACTTCATCCCTTCTTCCCAAAAAGGCAGCTTCCAATCTTGCCACACACCATTATCTTGTAGCTTTATCATCCTGCAATGGTTTTGCAGGAAATCAATGGCCTCCAAATGCCAGAAACAAGGAAACAAGGCACCAACAGCAACCAACACAGCTGGACAGGTTTGTTAGAGACATGGGGAAGTGCCTGTGCCAGGAGCTTTACAATGCTGCCCCTGGAGAGCATCACACAAGCAGCTCTGGGCATGAGGCACACAGTTCACACCAAGACCAGCTGGGACACTACAGCCTTTCCATGAATACCCACAGCTCTGCTTACAGCATCAGCAGCTCATTCCCCTCCTCAACTCTAGCAAGGAACAGATCTGCTACTGCAGATTGACCTACGGGCACAGCAAGCCATCAATGGGTTAAAATACATCAGCACAGACAGAAACACCCTTCTTCTTGGGGTCACATCACCACCTGGCCAACACAGCCAGCATTTTCCCCTTTGCAGCAGGATAAGCAGAGGCCATTCAGGAGAGGATCAATAGTAGGATCCTGGTGGCAATAAACTCCTCAGTTCCACCCTTCCAGGATAAGTCAAAAGAAGAATCATACAATTCTCATTCAAGGGACCTCCTAACACTCCAGTAGGAGCATAGATGGCACCATGAGAGTTTGTAAGCACCATGTGAGGCACAGGTGCTTGGCAGAGAGAGACCATGAAGCAGTGGCAGGGAAGCTTATAGAGGCACCCATACCCTGCACAGCAGTTCCCAGGAACATGGGAAATGAGTTGGTGAATTTAGGTAGGAGCAGACCAAATCAAAATACTGAGCATGTCATCCATGCCCAGTGCCATGGTGGTGCTTGGGAAGCATCCCAAGCTCCCCACCTAAAAACATGGAGAAAAGATAATTAAATGGATGCTTTTTCAGTATGGTTTCAATCCCTTTTTCTCCAGGATTGTATACAAAGTATTTGACTGTGATAGCAAAGCTGTGAGAAAGGGCTAACAGCTAGAACAGTGAGGTGACAGCCCTACCCACAGCCTGCTCCATCAATCAGTGGATATGCCTCTCCAAGGGCTGCTGCCTTTGGGAGTGACATGCCCCATTCCCCACACCCTACAGCAGAACCTGTGGGTCTGCCCTACAAGTTCCCGCAAGATGGGGAGCAGCCTGGGGAGCCAGGCAACATTAAGCTTGCCCAGCACAGAGGAGAAGGTGGCAGAAGCCAGCCCTGCTCCAAGAGCTCAGCCTGAAAACCTTGTTCTGGCTTGTTTTCCCACTAGCTTTGGGTGCCTGACTTGTAATAAGTAAGCCTGAAAAGCAGGCTCCTTTTCAGACATGCCAGGCACCCGCAGCTCCAGCTCATAGACGCATCTCCAGGGAGTCAAGTTCCAGGTGCACCCAAAAAACCTCGTGTTTCAGCCAATACCCAAAGGCCTCCGTTTCCTTGTCTGAGAAAAGCTGGGTAGTGCCCAGGCCCAGGACTCTGAGGCTCAAGGGGAAATTGCTTTATAGCAGCCAGTCTAATTGCACTGAAATTATGAGATCAAGCAGTAAATTCACGTCTGTGTTCGTTGCTCTGGGTGGCAAAGCTGCACTGGCAAGCGCCTGATCTCCAATCGCTGCAAATTCACGTTTCATTGGAAAGGGAAGGAGGGGGTTAATGAAGGAGAGCATTGCCAGTTGGAAGTGCTACCTAAAAAGGGTTTCTCCTACTAGCTGAAGCAAAATGGTTTCTCTTGCCAGCTTGTTTACTCTGCAGCTGAGAGCAGCGGACCGCCAGGTTTTACTGCTGGATCCTGCTGCAGGATCGACGGCTGCAAAACCAGCCCTGGCACCAGGACATGAGCAGGGCTGGACCAGATGTGGTACAGCTGCACCATCCCCAGCCCAGGAGCAGCCCCACAGTGCCCACATCACAGGCAGTCTCCAGGACCAGCATCATCTACACCAGAAAATGTGTAGCTCAGCACTCCAGAGAGCAAATCCTGGGCCCATCCTCTTCTCCTTTGGGGAAATAATGGTCCTCACCATATAAAGGCCAGGTAAAAGCTGGAATTATATTTAACCAATATGGTTTTTACATGAACTGTCCACTACAACAGTAGGGTCCTTAGAGGTCTTGCCCACGGAAAGGGCACCCAAACCCCAACACATCCAATAGGGATGCTGGACAGGACACACTGGTTTTCCTGAGAAAGGCAAGCACCAAACCCATCCTGCCCCACCTTGCTGCTGCAGAGCCAGAAAATGGACAGGACTCATTATCCTCTTTAGAAAAGCAGAGCTTGCAATCATGTGCCAAGGCAGGTATCAGCCAGATTCCTGTCTCTGGGAGATTTTGGAGTCCAGAGGCCAAACTGAAGCAGCGTGGCTCTCACAGTGCACAGCCCATCCCAGCTTCAGGATTAAAGCCACCGTGTCTGCAAACAAAACATTGGCACCTGCCAGGAGAGGCAGCCGGGGAGGAGAGGCAGCCTGCAGCTGCTGCAGCCCTGCAGCCACAGCACGGTGCCCAGCACTCAGCGCCAGGATCAGGCCCACCTTTTACAGCCTTTATATTAATTACCCAGAGTCTAAATAAGATTAAAGTTTTAATTCCGTCTTCATCTCCTAGAGGCTCCTGCTGTGCTCTCGGGTTTTCCTGGTGCCACGAAGCTTCTCAGGCAGTTACAGCAGAGGGCACTTCTCTGACAGCCAGAGACAGCAGCAGCTCCTGCATCCAGGGCTGCCCCGTGGCACCTGACCAGCCCCGAGGATGCACCACCCTCTGCACCTCCATAAACCCAACACTGCTGCAAGCAGAGCTCTGCAAAACCTCACCCTTCACTGAAATCCACAACTCGAGGCCAGATGGGTCACTTGATGATTAAAAAGCAGAGGGCCAGCACTGGGCAGTGTCCTGAGGCCATGCTCCAGTCGTAGGTGGGAAGGTGAGCAGGAGAGGCAGAGAGTGTCTGCCAGGGCAATGCTTTGTGCCTGGCCCCATCTGCACTGCCCAAGCACCCCATCACAGTCAGCCAATGGGCAATTCAAGCTCCTAGCCTGGACCACCTAGGCTGGAGTTTTACAGCTGGAGATGGGCCAGAGAGCAGCAAATGCCAGCTGAGCAGAAGAAATCACTGCCTGTGCTGGCTGGGTGGAGGATATGGCACAGGTTGGCAGCAGGAATGCTTGCTGCCCTGGTTCCCCAGTGCCCATGAGGACAGAGAGAATGCTACAGATCTGCAGCTGGGGCTCAGTCCACAAGCACCAGCCCAAACAGCCCATGATGGCAGAATCTTTGATATTGCTGAGCAGCAGCAAGACCTGGCTCAGGCCACCAAAGCACCCAAAGCTCAGCACTGACCTATGCAATGAGCCCAAACCTAATCCTGCTGCACCCCATAGTATCTGCTCCAGTTATCACCTCCTGGACCTCCAGCTGCTGTGCAGCCTCAGCTCTGGAAAAGCCAACTTGCAACCAGGGAGAGCTGCAAGGGAGAGAGCCTGGTGGAGGAGAGGACAGACACAGTATAGCACTCACCTCCAATGCTGTCTGTACCAATTGAGCTACAAGCCACCCCTTTGGACATGGTTGTGATCACTTTTCATGTTACCAACAAGGAACAAGAGCATCCTACAAGAGCCTGGGAATGCACAGTATTGTTCACCCCAGTTTGCACGGCTGAAGGCAGATTGTGAAGAAGGTTGCAGGACTTAGCCAGCTGCCCCTCAGGGAGCAATGAGCTGCTCCAGCCCAGCTGCTGCCCCAACCACCCTCACACAGGAACAAAATCCTCTGTGGTGCTAGGTCTGCTACCATTCCTTTCAGTGGAGGACATGGTCAAGCTAAGCCAGCAGAACACAGCCAGGCCAGGAAACAAGAAAAGCCCTCCAAATATCTCCCTCAAAGCGCCCCATGAAGCCACAGTGAACTGATGAGCCCAGTGATCACCTTCTGTCACTACCCCTGTGGTTTGGAGTTTGGGCTGCACAGCAGGAACAAGGGCTTCAGAGGTTTTCTTTCCAATGGGCTCCCCACCACATGCTGCCCATAGCAGCCAAGGTATGTATGCCAGGGTGACCCCAAGGCAGGCACCCAGCCTGGAGGACCTCTGCATCAGTGGGGAAACCTCCTCCTCTCTCCCCTACCTTCTGCTTTCTACACAAGATGCAGCTTCAGAAGCAGCTCCCATTGCCCTGGCACTGCAGCCCCTTCCTGGCTGCCCATCTCACAGCCCTTTCTGCCACCCAGACCCTGCAGCCTCCTGCCCTGAGCCCCCCAGCTCTCACCGAGTGGACAAGGGCTGCTGCTCTATGGTGTCACCAGCTCCGGTGGGTGCTGCTGCTCCCCGGGCACGATGGTTGGCTCTCTCGGTGACCGGGGCTTTTAAGCAACAAACTTGGGGACCCCCCTGAGTCTCTACATCCCCTCACCCCATCCCTGAGCTCCTGCAGTCCCTAACTCCCCAGGGACCAGCCCAAACCCCTTCCCTCACACCCTTCTGTGAGGGAGAGCAGGGGCGCGCTGCCCCGCAGAGCTAACACTGCCATGTGCCCCAAGGCGGGACGGAAGGCTTTAATTAGCCCATAATTAACCCGAGCGCGGTCCTGCTCTCACTTTGGGGAAAAACCAGGTGTGATTGGGGCACGTTGTGGGGAGTGACTGGTGCACGGTCCGGCCCCCACGCCGGGGGAAAGCCCTGCCTGCGCTCCAAACGCGGGGCGATGGCGGCAGCTCCACAGGCAGGACTGCAGGTGTCCCCGCCGGGGGCTGTGGGGGGGCCCGGCAGTACCGGGGTGCGGCCAGCACTGAACCGGGAGCTCCCGCGGTTAGGACAGCCCAAAGCGGAGCGGAATATCCCACCGCACCTCCGGGGACGGGATTCACAGAGCGCCGGTAGCACCGAGGGTCCTGCCGAGGATCCGCGGTGCCTCAGGGGTGTCACCGGGCGGGACGGGGCGGGGCGTGCCGCGTCGGGACCGCCCCCCGGGACCGGCACCGCCCCCCGCTCACCTGTGCGAGGGGACCGGCGCAGGGAGGCGGCGCCCCGGCTCCGCCGCCGCTCGGGCGGGCCCCCGGTGCCCTCAGTGCTCCTCGCCCGGCCCGGCCGAGCCCCCGCCGCCCTCACGGGCCGCGCCGCGCCTGACACCATTTGAACGGCGCGAGGCGCCCGCCTCACTCCTATTGGCGGCGCTGCCCGCCCGTCAAGCCGCCCGCCGCCTTTCCATTGGTACCGCCGGCGCCGGCGGGCGGGGCCCAGGGGCCGGCGCTGCGGTATAAAAAGCGGGGGCCGGGCGGGCGGGCGTTCAGTGTCTCTGCGATACAGGTACGGGCGGGCGCGGGGGGGGCCGCGCGCGGGTGGGCGGGGCGGGCGGGAGCGCGCGGAGGGGCGGGCGGGGGGCGGCGCCGCGCGGGAGGGCGGGGCGGGGGCGCGCGCGGCGCTGGTGGCGCTGCCCGCCCGCGCCGTCCGTGCTCGGAGCGCGGCGGCGGCGGCGGCAGCAGCGGGAGCCCCCGGCGATGCCCGCGCTGCTCCCGCCGCTGGCCGCCCCCTGAAGACACCCCTCTCTATTTGCCCCCCTTCTCCAGCGACCTCAGGCTCTGTCCCCCCTTTTCCCCTTCCCCCCTCCCCTTTATTCCCTCCCCCCCCGCCTCTTTATCCTCCTTCCTTACGACCCTCCGCACCCGCCCGGCTGCCGTGTGGATGCGGGCCGGGGTGCCTGGCTGCGCGGGCGGCGAGAGCCGATGCTGAGGGGCCGGAGGAGGATGGAGTGCACCCTCGATGCGCAGAGTTTGATCAGTATTTCCCTGCGGAAGATCCACAGCTCCCGCACGCAGCGAGGCGGCATCAAGCTCCACAAGAACCTGCTCGTCTCCTATGTGCTCCGCAACGCCCGGCAGCTCTACCTGAGCGAGCGCTACGCCGAGCTCTACCGCCGCCAGCAGCACTACCCCGACGGCGCCCCGCTCCTCGCCATGCCCGCCTGCCCGCCGCCCGCCGCCGCCGCCCCGCCGGAGCTGGCGGCGCTCCCGCTGCCCGCCGACACGCAGGACCGCGAGGCGCGGAGCTGCGGGGCTGCGCGGGGCGGCGCGGAGCTGCTGGAGGTGCCGGTGTGCGCGGTGCCCCCGGAGCTGCAGCGAGCGCCCTGCAGAGACTCGTCCCCGGGCTTCTACCGGGCCGCCGGCAGCGCCGGTCCCGGTGGCGGCGGCAGCGCGGCCCCGGGGCTGCTCTACGCCGCCGGCTGTGACTTCGGGAGCGGCGGGGCCCCGCACTGTAGCAGCCGCACCACGGTGCTGGATTTGGACACTCACGTCGTGACCACGGTGGAGAACGGGTACTTGCACCAGGACTGCTGCTCGCAGTGCCCCTGCTGCTGCCAGCCGGCACCGGGGCTCGCGTCCCCGCCGCCCGCGCCCGGCACCAAGCGCAAGTATTACCCGGGGCAGGAGGAGGAAGAGGAGGGGGTGGAGGAAGGGGAGCCGGGGGGAGGCGGGGTGGCGGGCGGCCCCCCCTTCGCCCCGTGCACCAAACGCGCCCGCTTCGAGGAGTACAGCGCCGAGCACCCCCAGGACTCTTCCAACATCTCCAACTTGATCTCCATCTTCGGCTCCGGTTTCACGGGGCTGGTGAGCCGGCAGCAGGCGGACTCGGAGCAGCCCCTCAACGGGCAGCTGTGCAGCAAGCAGGCGCTGGCGAGCCTGGGAGCCTGGACTCGGGCCATCGTCGCGTTTTAGAGAGAAGTGGGGGAGCAGACGGGGTGTGGGGGGGTGTCGACAAAACGGGGGTGCGATCCGAGGGACGGCGGCTCCGGAGGGGGGACCCTGAAACAAAGGCAGGGAGGGGGGTTGGGGCGAGGGGAGGGGGGGTGCCGAGGGGTGCGCAGGGGAGGCGGGAGGGCAGAGCCGCGCTAGTGTTTTATAAATTGTACAATAAAGAAAAAAAAATCTAAGATCTTGGGACTTTATTTTTGCAGAGATGAGAGAAAAAAAAAAAAAAAAAAAAACAACAAAAACAAGCAAACAAACGAAAACAAAACAAACAACAACAAAAAAAAAACAACAACAACGAAGCACCTATTTAAATAATCCTCTTTGTGTCCGCTCGGGTTCTCTTCGCGGCGGGCTTCCCGGGGCCGGTGCTGGCGGCCGGTAGCGCCACGTGAGAGCCGGGACCGGCCCCGGGACCCCGCGGCGGGAGCGCCCCCGGCCCCGCTCCCCGCCCCGCGCCGCCCCCGGCTCGCTGCGCTTCAGGGTGCGGACAGGGGAAAAGCCGCTGCTGCCCCATCGCTTTTGTGCGTTTCTTTATATATTGAAAAAAAAAAAAAAAAAAAAAAAAAAAAAAAAAAAAAAAGGTAGAAATGAAAACATTTCAACTTTCCTCCCAGAAGAAACGTGTGCGATGTGACTTCTTCCCACCGCTTGTGCCAGGGGAGCGCTGGAGGGTTCTGAGAGCTGAATGTGGGGAGGGTGGGAAAGGGAAAAACAGGGAGCGGGGGTCCCTCCGGGCTGCGCCCCGCCACGCCGGGGAGGGGGCGAGCCACCCCCGGCAGCCCGGAGCCTCCGCCTCGGTGTGTGCTTGCGATGCCGCAGGTAACCGTGTAACACGACTCACGTCTCCAATGTGTGTGTCGGGTCTGATCCTTTTTTTTCTTTTCATCCCCTCTCTTTTTTTTTTGTTTTCTTAAAGTTTAACTGTTCTGGTTTCAGCCTTCCAAATCATAAAACCAGCATTGTTTGGTCTTGTGAAGAGATTGTCTCCTGTAGAGTCTCTTGATTTTTTTTTTTTTTTACATTATTTTTTTAAAGAAAAACCTTTTGTTGTAAAAAGGTGGGTTTTCTGGTCGTCGTCCCCTCCTCTTTCGTTTGCCCACTCCCAACTTCACGGTATCAGCACTGTGTGTAACTGAGGATGCTTTGCCAAACGGTCTGTTGGGGTCTTCTTTTTTTTCCTGCTCCTTTTTCTTTGTTTGTAAGCCTGTATTTTTGTGCATATGGAATTGTATATCACCGGGTAAAACTGTTCAGATTTGTTTAAATTTATAATCTTAATAAAAAGTCGATTATAAAGTTGCTGTGCCCTTGCTTTCCTTCGCCCCGCAGCCCGCTGAAGCCCCTCTCCTGAGCCACAGCTTCCCCTCTGCACCGGGGAGCCTTTGCTAAACTCCGACCCCCGCCCCCCTTCCCCGTGTACCCCCGGGCCTCGGAAAAACCCCTTTGTCTCCTCCCCAACACCATCCAGATTCACCCTCTCCCCATTAAAACACCCACAGCCCCCCTCCCGCTGCCAGGATGCAACAAAAGCCCCCCCTTGGGTCCGGCTGTGCCGCGCAAAGCGAGTCCCAGGTGGGGAAGGGGCCGCTGGGGAAGGGGCCGCAGCTCGGGTCCCTCTCCGGGCGGGGGGAGCAGCCAGGAGCCCCCGGCCCTGCCTCGACCCGCACCTGGGCAGCGCCGCCGCCTCCGCGGCCCCCGACGCGCTCGGGAAGTTTTTTTTAAGTTGGAGTTTGTTATCCCCGCGCGGGGCCGCTGGGTGGTGCGGGCGGGTTTTCCTTTTTTCCCCCTTTTTGTGCATGTATTTCTCTCCTCCCCTCCTTTACCCCACAGGAACGAGCCGGGGCCGCTCCGCACCCCTTCAACACGTCCCGGCCACCTCAGGAGGGGAGAATTATTAATTCTTTCAACCCTGTGCATAACGCGCAGTTTTTAGCACGCAGCGCAAATCCCGCAGATGGAGCCGTCCCTCTGCCCCCGCACCCCCAGCAGCTCCGGCACCCTCCCCCAAATCAACACATGGACAAAACCCCCCCGTTCCATCCCCGTGGGAGCGCCCCCCTCCCTTCTCCCGGGCCGAGAGCGCAGCCGAGGGGTTCGGGAGCGGGAGGGGTCCGGGGGCGCGGAGCCCCCGGCCCGGCTGCGCCCCCGCTCCGCGCCCGCAGCGCCCCCTGCCGCCCGCCGCGGGACCCGCAGCGCCGCGCGGGCCGGGGCAGCGCGGAGGGAGCGAGGGAAGGAGGGAAGGGGGGAAAGAGGAGGCGGCCCCGAACCCCCCGGGGGGCAGAGGAAGGGGCAGGAGCGGCAGCGTTGTCCCCAGCCGCAGGTGTTGCTGTCTCCGGGCAGCCCTGTCCCGCTCGGGACACGGCAGGGCTGAGCGCCGCTCCCCTCCCCTGCTAATCCTCCAAATTGCCTCCCCTCAAAAAAAAAAAAAAAAAAAAAAAAAAAAAAAAAAAAAAAAAAAAAAAAAAAAAAAATTACAAAAATTACAATTAAAAATACAAGCCCTGTAACACACTGCCCAGGCGCGGAGGAGCTGCGGGAGCACTGCTAACCGCACCAGCGAAACCTGAGCTGGATGCTTTGACCATGGGATGCTTTTCACCCATGGGGTCATGGAATGCCCCCTCCCAGCCCCGGCTCCTCAGGACGGGACCCCCGGGGCCTCCCCCGACCCCATCCCGCTCCCTTGCCTCGGGAGTCGAGGCTCCCCGGCGCGGAGGTGGCTGGAGAGGGGCCCCGGCAGTGGCATTAGGAGAAGCAGCAGCTCCTGCATCCATAGCCTTGGCTACTGCACACAGTATTTGGGTGAAGTTTTGAAACCCAGGTGCTTCTGCGGACAGGTCAGTGCAGCCGGCTGCTGAATCTTAAACCCAAATCCTTTTCCTACAGCCCGTGCTCCAGGCAGCCCAGCCAGACAGGGTCAGGGCTCGCTTTAGCCCAGCAGCCACATACACACATCCACCACCCTCCCAAACCGCTCCCCATCTCCCACACTTCGAGGTTTCCAGTGATAAAGGGGCCATCAGCAGGCGAAGCACCCGTTCTGCAGGAGTTCAGCACCCCAGGAGCACCTATCCCTCCAAATCTCTCCTCTCCCGGGGGCAGCCAGCTCTCGCCCGCCTTCGCAGTGGAAGTTTCTGGGGCTTCAGTCAAGGTTTCAAAGGCTGGAATTGGCAAAGACGCCTCCGCATCACCGGTACCCACATGGGGAGGGGGAGTCGGGGTGCATATGCCACAGGGACACTCAAAAATCCCTGTCACTGACGAACGAGGAGATCCCACAGCTCCGCGGAGCCGCGAAGACTCACACGCTCTCGGTGGCGCAGTTATTTATTTATTTTAAACGCTGGTACATGACATTTTTCTTCTTACGAAGGCGGCAGCAGCAGAAAGCCCATCACAGCCTCTCCTGAAAGCAGAGCCTGGAAACCAGAGTCTCATCTGCATATTCATAAGTACCTGATAAATTAATCATGATGGCAGAAGCATTCAGGCTAGAAGGGAGGTGACAGGGGAAGGTTGCACCCCCCAACACAAGCCCATCCTCACTCTCGCACACGCTCCTCGTCTTCCAGGCACAAAATGTTTTGATCCCTTCACAAGTCGGCTGAACCCCCTGGGTGCTGCGGGGAAGGGGGCTGTGCCCCCCCAGCACGCCCCCCACCCCTCCTGTCCCTGGCTCCTGTGAGAGATGCAGAACAGATGGGCTGGAGCAGGGTGGAGGACCCAAAATCTGAGGGAGCTCAGCTGCCACCCCCCTAGCCCAGCCGTGAGCTCTGCCCCACCTTTAGCTGATGCTAAGAGTTTGACCCTAAAAATCCTCCCACGTCCTCTCTCCCCTTAGTGCTCTCCCGGCTGAACGGGCATCGCCAGCATTCTCTGCCCGCAGCCCTGGAGCGGGAACAAGGCTCAGAGAGCTCCTCCGGAAGGGACAGGTGGAGTGTGGCTGGCACAGAACCGCAGGCGGTGGGAGATGGGGAGAGTGAGGGGAGCCAGGGGGGTCCTGCACCGTTCCAAGGCACAGGGAGCCGGCTCTGTGCACACACCGCTCGCTCTGCCAGCTGCGAGACAGCTGTGGCTTTCCCTTCCCGGTGCAAAATGCTCTCCACAGGCAGATCCGCTGTTGGTGGTGTCCTCAGGGCCACTCCACCGAAACCCCTTGGTCTGGGGAAAGAATCACCTGCCCGGAGCAGAGACGCTGCCTCCGGTAACAGAGGCAGAAATTCAAGCCGAGCCTGGAGCAGCGCCTGAGCCCAGCCCGCCTTTGCCGTGAGCGGCAGGAAGGGCAGAAGGCACCTGGCAGCTTCCTGCAGAACCCAGGAGAGTCCAGATCTCGCTGGATTTCCCTGACCCAGAGGCAATTGCAGAGGTGGCTGCCGGGCTGGGCTGGGTTCACCAAAAGCAGAGGGCCAGCACAAACCCAACACTCCCAGTCACAGGGTTCTGCCCTGCACCCCCAACACCCCACTGGTGCTTGGAGGGCTCAGATCTGCCCTTAGGGAGTCATAGACCAAGCCCAGTGTCAAAACCAAGTCCTCAAACCACTGAGGCAGCTCAGCTTGGACGAGGATGTCACTGCACATCCAACAGGAGGGACAGGGACGGACACAGCGATGGAGAACCAACCCTCCCATCTCCCAGGCTGCCAGCCCAGCTCACCCCAGCTCCCAGGGGGAGGTTGGACACCCACCCGAGGAAAACCCACCCTCACACCACGAGCCAAGCACCAATTCCCAGGAGCTGGAGCTGCTCCACGTCCCCCTAAAACACAAGTGCCACGAACAAGCCCATACCCAGTGCCAGCAGCCCATCCTCAGAAGAGCAACTTCGTGCTCTGCAGAACCCAGTGCAGGATCTATTTGTCCTTCCTTCCATCTGTTGATTTTGAGTCAGATCCCTCCCATCTCATCTCCCCAGCTTAAACATGAATGAGCAGAAGAATATTTTGGGATCTGCACGTGCTAGCAGATGTTTGTAGGAGTCCCCTGCAGAGAGAGCAGTAGGATAGCAATGGGGGACCCAGCAACATGGTCGAGAGGCCACTGCTGTTAGAGGTCTGTTTAATATGTTGGGTTTGGTCTGGGCCTGGGTAATTAGCACCTGAGCAATAATTATTCACGCTTGGCCTTTCTATATCCTGCTTATAGATTCGATGATTAATGTTGCTCCTTGAGTTAAGCCTGCCCTGGGTTTACCAGCACACAGTGGGAAAGTTAGGAGGAGGCTGTTGTGTGGCAGAAGCTGCTGTCCCTCACATCGAACAGCAAAAACAGCACAATAGAAAAACTGGAGTAAAAAGCACTTTTCACAGAAGCAGCAGCCTCTAAGCACAGAGCAGCCATCTCAGCAACACTCTGCCACCACCATCAATGCACAAGGAGCTTGGTTGTACAGCAGGAAAAGCAAAAATCCTCCCTCAGCATTCAGAAGACACTGATGCCAAATGATTCAGGGGTTTACTGGCACCCCAGGGACACGAGCTGGGCAGAGCTCTGCAGAAAAGTTGGGGTGCACAGACCCCCTCAGCCACCTTTCCATCAGAGAAACACAAGGAGGGGTCTGCAGAGAAGGACCTGCTGCCCCCATAAGCTGGGAAATGGGGAAAACCAGCTGCTAACTTCTCCCCATTGGGGCTTACATAGCTCAGCCAAGCAAAATCCATAAGCCAGTGGTGGGCTCACCTGCTCTCCTAAGCACTGGCTCCTCTGGTGTCCCTGCTGGTCCTGGTCACCTGCAGAAGGTCCTGGGGCTGCTTTGCAGCACTGTTGACCCAGACCTTTGGAGGCTGAGGGCTTCTGCAGCTGCTCCACAGGGCAAAAGACATTTCCAGCAGTCACTCTCTGGGATTTCTATGCCAGACAAGCAAGGAGCTTCATCCAAGATTTTGGCCAATGCCAAACAGCACAGGGAGGGTGGAATGGAGCAGAGGAGATGGCCAAGCCCAGAGGCAGAGCTGCCCTGGCTCCTTTTCCTCAGGGAAAACACTGACTCCATGTCTCATAGCTACAGGAGCACAGAGAGGAGAAGCCCCCACCAAAGCCTCCTCTTATCCTCACCCCTGCCCCATGACTGGTCCAGCTGAGCAGAATCACCTGTCCCACACCTGCAGGGAATGACACAGAGCATTAACCCCATCTGTGCTTCTGCCCAGAGGAGGGCAAAGGGTTTTTCTAGGGAAATCCCCACATGCATAATGCTGCTGTGGACTATTCCTGCTCCCTGACATCCTCCTCCCTTTTCTGGGACTGAAGCTGCCCCTTCTAGCCTGGCTGGGAGGTCCCCCTGTGTTCCTCCCCCCATACATGTTGTCCTAAACTCATGAGGACTCCTGTGCCAGAGCACAGCATCTGCACTGTGCCCCTGCTCCCACCTTTCCCATGTGGGAAGCTCCAGCAGCCACTTCATGGCTCTGCTGGGCTCAGCCCCAACAGACAGGAGCAGCTTTGGGGCAACCCCACCTGCCTCAGGTCCCTGATTAATTCCACACTTCCATTCTGGGAGCTCCATTTCTAATAAAGAACCCCCAAAGCAGTGCTTTCTCCCTCTTTTCCTCACCAAAATGAGACTTTTGCATTGAAATGTGTGAAGCTGCATTTTTTTCCCTCCCTTTTTCCCCAGGTTTTGCAACATGAAAGTGGATGTTGATGTGAATGGAATTTTGAAATTGGAGACTGGGCAGTTCTGTGCTGGGAGGTGACTGTTTGCTCACAAAATCTCTCTTTTTCATGCTCCCCGATTAAATTCTGCACAATTATTTTTGTCTCCTCCTCGCCCAGCCAGCCCGGTGCCCCGCGCTGCTCCTGCTTTTGTTTCTCCTCTTCTCCCTGGTGAGGATGAACAAAACACCAACCATTGCCCATGCCCACTCCTCCTCCTCCTCCTCCTCCTGCTCCTCCTGCTCTCCCGGCTGCCAGCGCAGCCCGGTGCTGCCCGCCTGGCAGAGTGCTCAGGATCCCGAGATATTCCCATGAACTCCCCCCTAGCAGGGAGCCAGGGCTGCACAGCTCAGCGAAGGGCATTCCAGCAACTCAGCCTTCTGTTTGCTTTGGTGCTGGAGAGCAAACACCAGCCCCAAATACGTGCAAAGGGACGGGCTTCACCCTCACCAGCGCTGGTGTGAGGCAAGGGAAAGCTCTGCAGACAGCTTGCAGCAGGACTGGGCTGGGATGGGGGATTCCCTGCACACCCAGGGTGTCTGGGGAATGCTCAGGGCCAGAGAAGCCCCACACCCAGGCTCTGTGTCTGCTCCATTCCATCACCCATCTCCCCCCAGCTTAATTGTGTGTTAGTTGTGTGTTGTCCCCACAGCACCATGAGCATCCTGGCTCTTCCACTCCCATATGACCCGAAGGCAAGGCCATGGCTGGAAAGCCCCAGAACCAGGACATGCAAACGCCAGGCTCCGTGGTGCCCTCAGCTCAGATGAGGGGGAGGATTGAGTCCCCAGTTTCTCCCCCTGGAGTTACCACTGGATTAACTCAGCCCTAGGTTGTTTCATCCTGAGCTCCCTCAGCTCAGCCCACTGGTGCCTGCAGGGTCAGGCACTGCCTCCTGCTTATTCCTGGGCTCAGGATCTGTTGACTTGGGAAAATCCTCAGGTTTTGGAGCACATCTATTTAAACAAGCAGCACTGTGGCCATCCAGGCTCTTCCCCTTCTGCCCATGGACCATGGAGACCTCGTGCTTCAGTCTGGTGGGAGGAGAAGGGAAGCCAAGTGCCAGCCAGGGCAGATCAGTGATTCCCACAGGGTGCTCTGGATAGGGTGCGATCTCCTTTCTTTGTCCTCACCACAACAGACAGTGACCAGAGCACCCAGACACATGTTTGGAATAGGCAGGATAAAGGGTGCAACCAAAGACTGGCAGATGGAAACCCTGCAAGAGGGAGGAATTCTGGTCCATCAGATCCCAGTTTCAAATCTTCCTTGGTTCTGGTACCTCAGGTTGCAGTAAATAGGATCACAGCACCAGGCTGGGCAGAGGACACACAATGAGCTGCTGGAAGCCAGCTCATGGTCAGCTCCCTGGATTTCATCTTACTGATGTATTTATGTCATCCCATGCCCAGATTCACTGGGTTTGATGGTGTTTTCATCCTTGGTCTCCAGGTGGGAAAGGGAGGCAGTGTCCTCAGGTAAGGTTGCAGCAGGGCTCCAGGTAGAGCAGGCAACTGAACACACAGATCCTGAATCCATCCCGACCACTGGCAGCTTTCTCATGTATATGAAATTTATGTTTGACTCTCTCCCCAGGGATTCATCTCCCATCTTTCACCTTTAATTATAAAAATTAGTAGGTTTGAGGTATATTTGATGGTTTTTCTTTTCCTGTGTTGACAAAGTGCAATACTTGATGACTCTAACCCTAAATTCTCTGTGACACAGATACCCTACCAATTATAAAATACTTCCAAGCTCGCTCCATAAACCCCTTTGCTGTTGCTATTAGTATGCATTAACATTTTATTGGTGTTACAGGATGAAACATCCAGTCTTGCAGCTCCAGTGGGCTTGGGGATTTCCAGCATCCTGCAATATGTATCCGTGCAGAGGAAATTAAAATGTGGATGGATCAGCAAGATACAGTCAAATCCTCTACAGTAATTTGGAGAAGACTAAACTCTGGTGCTAGTGGAGCATATTCCAAGCTATCTAATAGAGAGTTGATGATCTCTGTAACAGCCTTTTTGTAAGTTTTATTCTCGCCTACAAGGGATTTTTTTCAAAGGCGGTATGTAATACCTAAACTAATAATTTTAAAGGTATATGATGTAAACATGGAAAAGTAAGGCTCTTTGCAGAGCAGTCACTTCCAGTGATCAGCAAGTACTTGATAAAAGAATATACCCTCATATCTTACAATCTACCTGGAATTTTCAACCACACCAGTCATTTCTCTACAGTTTGTATCATAGGACACATAAACTCTTGGGAATATTGTCATACTTTGCTCTTTTAGCCATAGAACAACACAGACATCCTTTAGCAGCATCAGCACTTGGAGCGTGAAGCGCTGTGTCCACCCAACTGCTGTCAGAGCATGGTGCTGGTGTCCAGCATCACATACTTCACCATCTCAAAACCCACCCTCACCATTTTCACACATAAAACTGGGAGGAAGTCACGTCCAAAAGGAAAATCTGGGTACCTTGAGTTGTGCAGTGCAGTCTGCTTGGGTTTATCTCTCCCAGGTGCCTTAAAACACAGGAGAGGCAATAAAGAACTGATCCTCTGCTTTCTCTCCTTCCTCCATTTATAGGGTCAGCAAAACCTTAATTTACTTTCTAACAGGAAGGAAAATGTGCTCAGGAGGACAAAACCCCACACCTTGGTGCCTGTTGGGTCGAGGCCCTGCAGCACCACTGCCACAGGACCCCCATCCTGGGGATTTTTTGTTTCCATGGGTGTGACCGAACCGAGCATTAAGGAGCCCAAATTCTAATGCAGAATTTCGATGTTATTTATTATCTGTGTTACAGTTGCAACTGGGAACATGGGGAGGGACTCGTTCCAATTTTAGCGACAACTGCATTAATGCCCTGCCTAGAGCCGGCCCATGTAGACATTCCCAAGCCCAGGCTTTTTATAGCAAGCAGAAGCAACCACTCCACCCCCTGGAAGGCCTTTTCTAACCTCCAAAACCTGCTCACAGCCTTGTGCTCCTCAGAACAAGCCCATCTCCAAGCTCATGATGCCCATCACAGTTCAGCCCTGGATGAACCTGATGTGGAGACAGCCCTTTTTCAATTTGGCTCATCCTAGTTTGAAGTTTGGCACAATTTTACAAGACCCTGTGTGTCCCCAGGATGTTCAAGGAGTTTCTCCAATGTCAATGGCAAGAGTGCTCATCCACCGAAGGGGAAGCAAAGTTAAAGGATGAAGATACCTCCTCTTGGCTATTAGAGCATGAAATGACCTCCAAAAGCCCTGTTAAATTCTACATCTGAGCCAGGAGAGTCCTTGTTGAAGCAGCAAGAAGATTCTTGTGAGCTTCTCAATTGTACAAGGTTTCCACCAGCACACTGGCAGCAGGAGAGTTCAGGTTACTTTAGCAGTTATCATTAACAACCAGTTTCACCTCCTCCAACCCATTTCTGCCTCCTTCCCTCTCTCAGGAAGCCAGTGCAGTTGCAGGGACACAGTGCAGAGTCCAGGGCTCTTGTGTGGCTCAGCACCAGGTCCTTGGGGTACAAAGTGCATCTTCATCTCAGCAAGTGCCCACTCAGATTTTGCAGGTCCTGCTGTGGGGGCTTTGTTCATCCACTCGCAGGATCCCAGCACTGCACAGTGGAACTGAGCCACACACCAGGGACAAGCTAATACAGCAACCATGACAGCAAGCAGTATTTTTTTATTCTGTTATTTCTATCTCCACATGAGGCTGCTTCACTCAACTCTTACTTCACCACTGGCTGCCATGAGAGATCATTTATAAAGGAGGGCTGTGAAGGAACAGACAGGGCAAGGCTGACAGCGATCCACGAAACGCACCCAGTGCAAAGGCAACAACTGTTAAACAGCAACACGAACTGGCCTATGTATGGCAACCCCAAAGATCCACTCTGAAAACTGCATTTACAAAAAAATGGCTTGGTCAGTGGGCTGAGGGGAAAGATGGCCAGAAACCCCACGCTACGTCTGCTTCCCCTTCACTGCCCGTCACGTTTGCCACGGGACACATTCAAGACAAATTCAAGCGCCTTCAAAGAAAACATTTGTGATCCAAGATGACATTTCTGCTCACCCTCCACCCCTCCATGCTGCTGCTGCTTTTAGCAACACACGCTCACACAGTTGGCCTGTGTTGATGGAGAAGATGTAACCCAGAGACAAGAAAAGGAGCATTTGCTAAGCACAGCTACGCTACCTCCAACCACTCGTGAGAAGGTCCAGGTTTAATTCAATCCAGGTCTATTATAAGTCCAACAAAGCTGCTGAACTACACTGATGCTGGAAGTCCTGAGTCAGCTCCTACAGCAGGACAGGAAAAACATCTGAAGAAAAAGGTTCCAGTTCTCACCCTGCCTCAGAAACAAGGCTCAAACATCCTTTGGTTGTGAGAGTCTCTGATCTTCAAGAGGTATTTGCTGGCCTGGGATCAGGCTTTGCACATCACCTACCTGCCAAATGCCAGATGGGATGGGGGGTGGTCACAGCAAAAAAGTTAATAAATAAACCATACAATACAACAGAAGGACACCTTGGAAGGACACAAAGACAGACCAGATGTACTTGATCATGCAGTTAAATAATGAATCAATTTTAGTGCAAGCACGAGGTCAACCACCGACATGGCAAGTGCATCCACAAGGCCTTTCCTGTGCTGAAGGCTCCAGCCACTGGCTTTGCTGGCTCTGCTCCCAAAGCAGGAGCAAACCCAGGCCAAGAGAGACCAACACAGTCACCAGTGCAAAACACAGAAACTTTAATTAAACCTACAACACGGGGGGAGGTGGGAAGTGCTGCTTGGGACACGGAGGTGCTGCCACGCGCGTGGGCAGAGGAGCTGAGCCCGCGGGGGATGGCGCTGGGAGCAGCAGGGAGGCAAAGCAAGGGGCTGCCACGTGATGGGGGCACATCCCAAGCAGGCTGATAAGACTCAAACGAGAATTAGCTGCTTGACATCCCAAAATCCCCAGCAGGACAGATGTGCACTCGGGCAAGTAACAAACACAGAGCTGTGCGTGAGCCTCCTCCCACCGCCCCCGCAGGTCCTGAGCCCAGGGACACGGTCCCAGGGAGCAATGCTGCAGCTGCAGGGGAAGGAAGCACCTCTCCACCCTTTCTTGGTGCTGTATTCCACATTCCTGGAGTCCCTCCCATGTATCAATGTCAAAATTTCCACCCATCCTTTTGCATGGAAGCCTCATTTCCACAAGATGACCTGGAGATGCTTTCCCAACCCTTGGGCAGATAAAGAAAACCAGAGGCTTTTGCTCAGCCATTGCTGGCCAGATGCTGCACAGTCATTTAAAATATGGGGACACCTGCCAAAAGACACAGCAATGTGAGGGGACACAGGTGGAGACACTGTGAGTCTCTGCTCCAGGCACAGCCTGCTCCACTGGAGATGGACTCAAGTCCCAGCAAGCACACAGATCTCCAGCAACATTCCAGGAGTGGATCCATTAGGAAAGCCAAGACAAAACACATCCCATTTAGAAGTAAAACAAGACTTAACCCCAGTCTTTCATTTTCATTTAAAATACAAGTGTATAGAGTTGTTTCAGACAGGTCAAAAGCTCCTTGTCCCCCATCCCCTGCCCAGGGCCAAGCCAGGAGCAGACAGGACAGCAACATTGCCAGAAAGCTCTGCTTCAGCTCTATGGACATTTCACCACCTCTTAACTTAGCTTTTCTTACTCTCCTTCCCCTGAGTGCCTGCAAGAACCTTCAAAAGAGGGAGTGAGTAGGTCTGTTAAAGATAATGAAAAAAAAAAAAAAAAGAAAAAAATCACACCCAGGTTTCCTCCTCCCACCCCAGCAGTAAAGCAGTGCAGCAGCAAAAGCTGAGCAGCTTGGCTGGGGGCAGCCCCTTCATGGTCTGCAGAAATGCCAGAGGAAGGATTCCTGATGCTCCTGATACCCAGCAAACACCAGTCCAGATCTCTGTCCCTGCCACACCCAGCCCGGGAACCCCAAGAAGAAACAACCCCACTGCAGCTGCAAAGCTGTGTATCACGTTGGTCACAACCTGTGGACAGACAGCTCATCCCAAAAACAGCACCAGCCCTTTCTGCCCTCCATTGATGCTGCTGGTGTGATCCAGACCACCAGCCTTCAACACACTGCTGCTGCTGGCACTGCAAGTGTGGTCCCCCTGCCTGAGGTCCAGCATAGCAACCCCAGCAGGGAAGGACATAGGGAAAGAGCTTTCTCCAGGTATAACCTGCTGTTCCAGGCTATTCTGCTTTTTGTTTCCAGAGCAAGTACAGAAGTGCATGAGAAGCTGCATGCTGCCCCCTCATGCTGCCTGTGCTCCAGGGATGTCCCCCTTGAAGAGCTGGGGATCGTGCTGCTTTGTGGGGAAATCCCTTTGCTATGGGGGTGTCACTACAGCTTATGACCAAGCAGGAGCAACCACGGTCACCTTGTGCCACTGAGGCCAGCCCAGCCCCAGGGCAGCAAAGCACAGTGCAGAGGGCAGGTTGGACCCAGTTATGGATGTGTGTGAATGTGTCAGGGTTTGTGCCAGTTAAGAGGGTGCCTGAGCAGTGTCTTTGCATAGCTGTTCCCACAGAGCTGGGTCCCTCCAGGGACCTTGTCTTCAGCTCCAGAGCCAGCTCAGACTCCCACAGCCCAGAAGGTTCCCAGCTTCACCCGAGAAAAGAGCTACTGGGAAAGGAAGGCCCAGGAAACCTTGCAGAAGAGGTGGAGGGAGGGCACTTTCCTTACCCAGAAAAGGGGAGAGACGGTACCTTGGGCTTCCACAACCCACAGAAATTCCCTCCAACTCCCTTTTCCCATTTCAGACCTCCAGTACAGGCAGAGCTGGCTGATACAGACAGGCGCAGGCTCACACCTCACCCCGCGCAGTGGTTTCCCAAAGCAAACAGCAACAGGAAACTCCAATGAAATTCAAAAGGGAAATTGCAGTTACCACTGCCCAACACATACACACGTGCCTTCCTCCCCTCCACACCCCTTTCTCTTGGGAAGTGAAGCAGAGGGCCTTTGCTGCAGGGCAGCCCCTGCCCAAACCCATCCCCATTCCCGGCGGAGCAGCGCGGCCCCGCTCGGCGCTGGCGACACGTCCCCAGGGCGAGGACGTGCAGGAGGAGCTGCTCCAGGTGCCATCTCCAGTGCCAGGCCGGCCAGTGCTTTGGATGTGTGGTTGCCGATGAGGATGTGCAGGAACGGATGGGCTGGGTGCTGAGGAGGGGTGAGGGGAGGAGGAAGAGCGCTGTGCTGTGCCTCCGCTGCCTCAGCTCCTCCCACGGTCTCCTTAAGATGTCACAGGCTGGATGGGGAGCAGGCTGCCGAACTTAAAGTGTTGGATCACAGGAAACTTCTCCAGGCACTGCAGGAGGGGAGATAAAGAGAGGTGAATTCAGGAGACATTTCCACCTCTCACATACAGCCTGAGCCACATCCTGCCCGCATGGTCAGGAGACAAGTTCGGGGCCACTCAGCTCAGACAAAGGCAGAGGATCAGCCCTATGTTTCCCCCCCCACATTCCAATCAGGCTTCTCAGGCCAGTAGCACTTCATAACCCCATTCCCTTCCCTTCCCTGCAGCCAGAGTCTTTTTCTTACTGAAATTCAGTATGGGGAGGCCTGGAGCATGAGCAGAAGCAGCATGTCTATGTCAGCAGCTTTCCCCTTCACCACTCTCCTTGCTTGAGCTGATGTCTTTGAAGAGCTTCACCCTACAAACACTGAGAACTCCAGAGACTCTCCCTCCCTAGGCCAGTGCCCACACACTGGGTTTGAGGCACCATTCTGCAACTGCAAGGCACTGCCCAAACTGCATTCCAGACTCTCAGGTCTTTGATGGACAAGCACCAGCGATTTTGCAGCCATAGTTTAAGATATGATCCTATTTCCAACAGGCCCTCACCCCTGAAATTCCCACCTCCCACTGAAGAGTAATGGATGACAGGTCAGTCACATAGATCCAGTACAAAGCAGATTAGCTCAGAGCTACTTCCTGCCCTACACTCAGGCTCTGCATAGGGTGAGCAGGGCTTCAAGGGCACAGCCCCTTCCACTCACCAGCCCAATGGCAGGAAAGTCATGGACTGTGGTCAATAACCACGTCAGAGTTTGCCAGCACTTGCCTGGCAGAGCCACTCAGAGCTCTGGTTTTTGAGTCACTGCAGACTCAGACTGCCCAAATGTCATGGAGGTCACAGAGCAGGCTCAACTCCATCACACAGAACTCAGCAGTGCATGTTCACCAGCCATGATGTGGTTACAATTCTTCATAGGAAGGAGTCTTGTGCTTTCCAGGGGAGCCAAACTTGACTTGCTGCAGCTGGGGAGACTCTGGGGCTGGGGAGGAAGCTGTGTGCTGCAGACAGCTCTCCCCAAGGCAGGACTCGGCACAGGCACCCTGCCCTTGTGCTGTCATCATGGGCAAGCAGGAGGATTTGTGCTCAGAAGCTCAGGCCTACAGTAATCCCTTTGGAGCCAGAGGTCAGGCAACTGGTTCCAAGCACAAGCACACTGGAGCCAAACAAGCTTGGAGGTGGTGAAAGTACAGCACGCTGTATTCACTCCTGGGGAATAACAGCCAGGCAGAAAACCACAAATCTCAATGGCAAGGCACCAAGGAAAAGTAAGTCCTGTGAGCATCAGGGCATGTCACCTTCAAAGCTTCCTAATGCTCAGAGCTGCTGCTGTCTCTCCACACAACCACTTAGACAAAGTCTCAGAGGAAGCAGGGCTGGGTAACACAGACATCGGGGAGAGAAGAGAGAAATGCACATTGGAGATGCTGACAGCTAGAAATGTCAGCCCAATTAGCTCCAAGGAGTCCCATGGAAGACCAGACTGGTTCGGGCTCCAGATGAAGAGATTTTACCACCAGAGGGAAGAACAGGTATCCATTCCATGGAACACATCACCAGCTCAAGAGGAGACAAGCAGAGGAAGTTCTCCTCCTCCATTCTGAAGAACTAGCACAAATTCACTGGATTATCAGATGTACCGAGCAACAGGGCCTTCCTTGAATCAGCTGTGGATGAAACTGTACCCAACACTTGCTCAATTTCAGGCTTATTTCTTTTCACCACCATCTTGATCACACTGAAGGTCTGCTTGGGACTCAACTGGGGAGTAGATTCATGCACCAAGTCCAACCTTTAAAGATGGAACTGGGACTAGATTAGTTACAATGGAAAGTATTTCCTGACTGACTGCAGAGAAGGAAAGGTCAGGAGACTCAAAAGCAGGCTCAGGGGAAAAACATCAAGGCTGCTGCTTTAACCACACTCTATTCTGTCAACTTCTTCACTTGCCTTTGATGGAGAGAATAAGAAAAGCCTGTGGACTTTCAAGAGAACACATCTTCACCCATTATATTATAAATAGACACATTTGGGATTTCATAAACACACAGAGCTGAAGACACATTGTCTTCAGTCTAGTGCTCATCCACCCTGGAGTGCCTGGATCCAGACCACAGCTCCTGGACACACAGACACACCTGAGCTTTCTGTCAGCTGTTTAAAGTCAGCCCATAGAGGAGACAGAGAAGAGATAAAGCCTAGGTCTGGGGGCTGCCCCACATGGGATTGGGAAATCCCAAGTAGGATGTCTCCTGCTCTGTTTCCAGCAATGACCCCGTCCTCTGCCGCTGCCTCCACTCAGTCCTGGTCCTGGTCAGGGCCGTCAGACACCCCAGGTGTGTTACAGAGATGGAGCCTCCAGCTGAGTGTCTGATTTCACCTGATCTAATTGCAATGGGTGATCAGAGGGGCAGGGAGAAGGAGGGGAAAACAAATAAAACCTGAAATCTTGCTCTCACTTTGCCAGTTAGACAAAATGACACCACAACGCCAAACCTTCCCTCTCTTTGCCATCACATGCCCCAGGCTGTGCCACAGAAGCCGCCTGCCTTGAGCTGGACAAAGACCCATGTCAGCACTGGAGGGGTGTTACTGACTTCTGCTAATGCTGGCAGTGGCTAACTACAGAAAGAGTGCACTGGTGAAGGCTACGCAGAAAGCAGAAATATGCTGGGAGCCAGCAGAAAAGAGACAAGATCTCCAGCAGTGACTTTGTGCCTGGCCTGAGACACCCAGATGGATTCAGTTTGAAAAGGATGAAGGTTAAGTGACTCCTAACCTTGTGTCATTCCCAGAAAATCAGTCTAAGAGATCCTCTAGTTGCAAATGTTGGTGTAACCTGCAGGGCCAGGCACACCATAACTGAAAGTTCTGCCCAGCCATGCTGCCATGTCCACATCCACACCCCTGTGGATCATCTCCCAAGCCAGGCAGGAACTGGCTGAGCCAGCATCAGGGTAGAAAACTCTCCAGAACAGATTATATCTAAAGAGATAGTATATCTATTGTAAAGAACCCTGAGGACCCCTGAGCAGGAGTGCCCCTCTCCTCTGCCTATCCAGGTGAACACAGCTTCCATGCTATGGCAAGAGAGGACAACATTGCACAAGGATCATGTTTTTAGTCCTTTAAGACCTACAAATATTATTTGAGGAAAAAAACTAAATTTAAAGCTCTTTGGTTGACTAAATGTTTTTTACACTTTAGCCTAGGTAAGTATCATTATCCTTCCTAGCAGTTTTTGCATTCTCCCCTTGACATAGCTACATCTCAGATATTTCTAGAAAGCTACAGTACTGGATCCAGAATTTTCACACAGAAAGTCACCTGCTACTCAAAACAGACTAAGGCCTTCAGAAAAGACCGTGTCTTGGGTGCACATAGAAGATCCAAAGAATCTCCCAGCCTCTAGAGAATCCCTGAGCTGTGCTCTCTCAAGCCAAGGAACAGGTAGATCTGCCAGCACACGGTGGCCCCAAGACATCAGTGAATGTGTGCACTGCACAGTGGGCTCATCACTGCCAAGCCCCTCCAGCCATGGGCATGTGGGGTACCAGGCAGGAGCACCTGAACATCCTGGGGAATTTGGGATGCCAGGGGAGCACCCAGCTTGTGAAGGAACTGATCCAGAGGAAAGAAAGGATCACAGCAGGACTGTACCAAAGCTCTAGGTTTTAGGAGACTCATGTTTCACTTTAAAGGCACCCACTGTACTGTGGTCTTCCCTTCAGACCCCTCAGCTCTCACAGCTTAGCCTCCAGCTCAGGGTTTTCCAGCAGGCAGTCTCCAGCCCCTGTGACTGAGCTGCAGCCCAGGGACAGCCCCCTCTCCAAGGAGCAGCCCAGGGCACCCCTCCCAGGAGCAGCCAGGCGAGGGGGGCGGCCCCCAGCCCCACTGCTCCTCTCTGGAGGCTGGGAGGAAAACTGAGCTGGGGGCGGAAGGAGCCAGCGGGCCTGGGAGTGACACCTCACAGATTAGAGAGGTATGTGGCCTGGAACCTAAACACAGGATGTGCAGTGCAGAGGAAGGGCTGGGGGAGGGAGCGGCCGCTCACAGTTAACCCCTTTGTGCTGGGCCTGAGCAGAGCTGCCCGCAGAGCTGTGTGTCCCAGCAGCAGGAGCTGTCCCAGCTCCCAGCAGGAGCATGGCTGACACCAGCAGCACTGCAGGGTGTGGGATTAACTCTTTCAGGCACCACTGGTCCCCACCCCCGGTGCCAGCAAGGAGTTGCACCATCCCTGGTCCTCCAGTGCTTTAGTGCAGCCAGTGTGTCCTGCAGAGCCAACACCATTCCCTCTGGAGGCCCAGATGTGGAAGTTCCTGTCCTGCTTCCTCAAGCCCAGGGTTAGCTTGAGCAGGAAGGAAGATAAGGGACAGCCAAAACTGCCCAGTTCTCCAGGTCAGGGTTCACCAGGAAAGCCTGGGGCAATGCTAGTAGAGCTGGTGGGCGGAGAGTGGCCAAACCAGAGAGGTGGCTGTGGTCTCACTGGGCTGGCACACGGCATGGATGGGGCTTGTAGAAAGGGTAAATCAATAGCAAGCATTCAGCCTGCTCTGGGGCTCTTGAAACATGGGATGGTAATTTAAAATAAGTCTCCTCTAGCTGGTAAAATAGTGGTGGACCAAAAGAACAAGCAGGTCAAGACATTGGCCCTAATTTGGAGAGCTGTACTTGCACAATGGTAAGACAAGACATGGCAAAAGTCATGTTTGCAAGGAATGGTCACTTTGGGATTGGTTTTGGGGCAAACATGAGGCAGGAGCTCCCTTCAGGCCAGCAGCACCTGAATGGCTAAGGGCTCCCAAGCCACAGCCAGCAAGGAGTAACAAATGGCTGT
Organism: Oenanthe melanoleuca; assembly: GCF_029582105.1. NCBI lineage: Eukaryota > Metazoa > Chordata > Aves > Passeriformes > Muscicapidae > Oenanthe > Oenanthe melanoleuca. The sequence goes on from NC_079350.1 coordinate 5,736,094, forward strand.
GATGGGGTCCCCACACTGGAGCAGCACAAGCTCCCCATGGTGCTGTGGAAGAGAGCAGGTGTGTGGCTGAGCAGCCTCCCCCTGCCCACAGCACTCACCTCTGCCTTGTACATGCGGATGAGGCCCTGGTTGACCTTGGACCAGGAGGGCACGGCGCTGATGTTCCAGAGCTGGTTGGAGTGCTCAGCAAAGGGGCCTGTCTTCATCTGAAAGAGACCCAAGCACAGGGCTGAGGGAGCTGGGCCAGCCAGGAAGCTCGTGCACCAGCAGTGACTCATGCTCACACTCTCTCCAAGCAAACATTCCCACCAAGCCCAGTGACCCACGCACCAGCCACCTCACTGCGTCTTCCCTCCCTCCCTCCCTCCCTCCCTCCCTCTGTGCTCCCTCCCGCTGTGGCCACATCACATGAAGCCGTGGCAATCCAGCTCCCCTCCTCCCCTGATAAAATTAAGCCTTTTCCTGCCACGCTTTCCTAATCAGACCTCCCTCTGCACACCTCTCTTTTAATGACTGTATTAAAAAAGCCCCACATAAGTCCCGTTTTCCCCCCAAGTAGAGCTTGGCTCAACCCTGTTCCTATTCTACCCAGAAACCTCCCAGTGCAGCACTGCTGGGCTTTCCAAGAAAATGACTCATTCCCCATTCAGATCAACAACAAGCAGCAGCGACAACCGTGCTGCCTTCCCTGAATACAGAGGGCAGTGCAGGTTGGCAGCAGCTCTGTGTCCACAGCCCACTCCACACCTGCCTCTAGCTGAGGAGGGCTCTAGGGGAAGCAGAGGGGACATGCTCTCCAAACTGGCTCCAGAGCTGCGAGCTGCTGGCTTGCAGCAGATGCTTTAAATTTTTTTCCTTTTTTTTTTATATTCCAGTTTCTCCTCCCAGGGTGAGGGGCTTGGAGGAGGGAGGGCAGGAGAGAAGCTGCAATCAGGGGCAGTTGCATGTAGATTCCCTGGGTAGTTGTCTCTCCTTCTCCTCCATGAACAAAAACAGACCCTCAGGGAGAAAAAGAAACACAACACAGCCACTCTGACCGAGCGAAGTTCCCATGACATCAGAAACCACAAGGCCGAAGCTCACGCTAAAGAGGAGCGTGGGGAGACAGGAATCTCTTGGACTCTCATTCCCGATCTGGGGCTCCAACAACTAACCCCTTCCCTCTGTGCACGCACAGGCCTGGAGAGAGGGTGGGAAAAGCGCCTCCAAAACAACCTCTCTGCTCACTAAAAATGCAAGCAAGGCCAATCGATGTGCTTTGGGAAAATGCTTCTGCCTTTCTGCAATGCCTGTGTGACACCAGCCTGCAGCAGAGAAAGAAAGGAAGAGAGGGAGAGGGAGGGAGGACCCAAAAACCCCACTGCTCAGAAGGTGATGTGCTTGAAACCCGCCAGCCTTGGGGCTGGAGCAGCAGGGGAAGGGGGTTTGCAGCTCTGCTCGGTGCTGGGAGAGCACGGGTGCATCTGCACTTCCCCTCAGAGGCTCCTGTGCGCTGGGGGATGACAGATGAGCCTCTCCCTGTCCCCTCTGCCACACGCTTCCCTCGTGGGTACAAGATGAAACGTGCGCACGCACAAAGCGCGGCGCTCCCGGCAGCGCCGGCGCGTTACCCAGCCCCAGGATTTGGCACTGATGGGCACCAGAGCAGCGGCTGCCAGGGAGCTCCGCGCCAGGCGGCTCCAGCAGAGCCTCCCCTCCCACACCACAGGGGAGTTCTGATGCCAAACCTTCCCCCACTGTCACTGCCCTGCACAGGGGCATCAGCCACCAGCACCGAGCTCTTCTCCCCTTCCCCAGCCAGAGAGGAGGCACAGCTGGCCCACGCTCATGCCTCTGGCCCTCCTCAACCAGGACACCCAGTGAGGCCATGGTTTCAAGTTGGGGCAGGAAAAAT